>NC_140591.1:980854897-983402367 GCF_964204655.1 Triturus cristatus | reverse complement strand
CCAACATTTCCTTGTTTGAAGTGTTGGCAGCCAATCAGATTTCAGCATGGTATCGCAAGGAGTTGCGGATCCTCTGCATTGCTATATATACATATTTGTTTTTTCTTTACTATTTCAAAAATTACTGAACAGATTTACACCAAACAATAAAAAGGTCGCTTTCTGGACCAACAGCCATCTCTCTGCCAAATTTGATGCAATTCTGTTCAGTAGTTCTGGCTAAAGTTTCCTTAACATGGGGAAAAGCCGTTGTGAAACCCCCTCTTTTTTCTCGGCCCCCGAAACTTTCAAGACAGTAGCTGAAGTGAGTGGCAAACTAGTTTTGAAAGTTTTGCAAGGATTCATCAAATGACACGAAAGTTGTTGACAAATGAAAAAAACTTCTTCCTATGGAAACTACATTCTAAGTATAACTACCTATACTTGTTCTGTATACATACAGACTTCTTTAAGACGAGCTACATCAAAAACTGATGAAAGGAATTACACTAAATTGGACAGGAAGGTAGATCTTGGTCCGTAGATTGTACTTTCTGTGATTTGGCGTAAGAAATTCAGGATAAAAAATAATTGTATAACTGGACGGTTGGGCTTGTGAGAGACTCAAGAGAGACTCTAGCGGGAGATCCGATTTAAAAAAGGAGTGTTCTGTAAGCTTTCTTTCCCTTGGGCCATCTCACTCCTGTGGGAGTTAGACTTCCGCAGGAGCAAGCGCTTTGATGGCTGCCAGCAACATGAGAAAAATGTTACTGGCAGCCATTACAGGACTGGGGGACTTATTTCCCTGTCCTGAAGTAAAACAAGAAAAAAAGTATAAGGCTGGAGGGTAGGAATATAGTGACCTCCAGAGGCCCCGGGGGCCATGCAGCCCCCACCCCGAGCCTCTGAATGCCTACCTCTAGGACGAAAATTACTTAAAATGGTTAGGGGCCACACACTCTTCCTCCCTGAGCCGTCAATGTGGCATCTTCACATGCTATGTCCCGGGAACCCCACCACTGGGACATTTTGGTTCTCCTGTCCGCACCGGCAGGGAAACCTGTGTTTGCTCCCGCTGTGTGCCAAGCGAGAGCAAATGCCAAGTCCACTCCCATCAGATATATATATCTGGCTGGACACTCACAGCCTTACTGCATTGGTGATTATTGTGTTTAACGCTACCTAGGCTCATCCTACATCACTTCCTGTAAGCTGGGCCTTGATGTCCTATCCAGCTCACCCTGGAGAGTAATGTATTCTTAGTGAGGCCAACGTTGCAATGGAATTCTAATAATTAGAAGAATGAGGTCAAGCAGGAATCCCCATATAAAGTACTAGGTGGCCCCTAAAGCCGCACTTCCTAAAGACTGATCTAGAAAGTGATGAATCTGAAAACGCATTTTAATGGCTATGGGTAATGTTCAAGTACAAATCTTCAACCATATATTTCACTTACATGGTGTTAACCTTCTATGTTGGGAATATCCATAAGACATGAAGATGCTTAGGTAATGTACTTCATTGTATTGGAAGGGAGGTGATTTCCAGGAAACTAAGTGGATCATTTTCCTAGGTCTGTCCTTGTTAGGCATAGAGAACATTCTCAGAACATCATCAATTGCAACTCTTTTGGTTTTTCTCATGAGAGCCTACATCAGTGTGTCTTATTAATTAGACATAATGACTTAATTGCATGGATCCTAGTGAAGTGCCTCTTAAAAATATTGTTTTTAAGTTCTTTCTAAAACCCTTTACCACCACCATACACATTCGCTTGTAGGACTGAGAATTCTAACTTGTTGAGAGACACCTGAGAAGGATTTACAGTTGGAATTTCTTCTTGCTTGCTTGGTAACCTCTACAAATGTGGCAGAAATTCCTTTCTCCTTCAGAGCACATTGATGGAAGGCTTTATAAGTTATGTCATCTTCAAAATGCATAGGGCATCTATTGGAAGTCAGTGTCATGGGATTAGGGCTAGGGAATTGAGAAACGATGAGTATTTTAGATCAGCTGTGGTAAAACCAGTTGTTTCACTCTCATTGTTGCCTAAAACTTTTAACCAGGCCTTTCCTAATAGTAATCCTTAACCAAGCATATATAATATCAGGCCTGCATTAGAAAATGTAGGTTAACTTTGTTTTTGAAGGTTTACCTGCTGGTGTTTGAGGAACGCCTTCCTATTTAACCCAAGCAATCCTAATGTTGACTGATGTTTGTTCAGCTGTACCCCTGAAATACAACCAGATAGCAATCAAGTACTGGTTAGTGGTTGTACCCAGTTATGCTTCCAAATCGCTCATGGACTACATCATGCTAAATGTTGGTACTGATGCCAGGGAAACTCAGTGGAATCCAGGGGAACTATGTCTAGAATTGTTACAAGCTGAGATCTTGAGTCCCTAGAACTTCTCAATTGAGCATGTTTGTTAAAGGGGAACCATATGCATATATGATTTCAACCTCAAATTAGCCAGTGTTGCCATGACTTTTACTTTGTTGTTAAATGGTTGGTTTGATGATCAAACAGCTTCTGCATCCTGATGGAGTGAAGCATTCTGAGGTTTTCAATTATGTTGTTGTGGTGTGTGTTGCCACGTTGGAAAATGCATATCTCCTGCCCCATTATAGGCTCAAAAAAGCAAATACCGCATGGTTGGGATGACATTGTCCCATCAGACTAAGAAGCATATTTACAAGGGGATATCGCCACCAGAACATCACTTTTTGTGACGTTCTGGTGGTTATATCCCCTTCCCTTTATTTACAAAGCAGCGTTAAGCCGCCTTGTAAATAAGGCCCCTTTTCACGCTTCACTGAGCATGAAAGGGGCGTGCAATGGGTGTTGAAGTGGGCGTTCCGCCGCAAGACCCATTGCTTTTTGATGCTGCCCCAGATTTATAAGGCTGGGGCAGCACCAAAAATGAAGACCATGGAATACCTGGTCTTACACTGGCAATAGAAGGAGAAATTATGAATGTATCCTCGTATTTTGCTCTTTCCATGTGTGCTGAATTCTGCAGCACACATAAAAAGAGCAAATCACCTTTTAAGATTGTTTATGTGCAGGAAGGTATCTCTTTCTGCACATAAACAATCACCCCTGCAGCTCAGGCACCCTTGCAACCTGGTGCAAGGGAGCCTCTGCTGGCTCTAGGCAATTTTATTAGTGCCAGTGCTAGGGAAACACAGGGATGAACCATATTTTTGTAAGTACGGCACATCCCTGCGTTTTAATGTCAGAGCGCGGCGTTACCAATTTTGGAGTAACACCGAGCTCCTACGTTGTGTTGTAAATATCCCCCTATATGTCAAATAGCTTGCCTTGTCCAATGACAATAATTATATTGTATCCTGTATTGGATCTGCTACTCAAATTTGCTTACTCTGTGATTTATTTTTTCTTTATTTATGTATTCAACTGTTTTCATTCATACTGACATTCCATCTTTTTGGTCACTTATGAGTACTATCCTCACAATTGAATACAAATGTGGTGGTTGTAGTTGGTTGGATATATACTATACTGCATGTGAGGATTGCATTGTAAGGATTGTTAATGGACTCATTATCAGTGAATAACAAATAGTCTTTTATCTCGCATGTGCCAATTTTAAGTTGTAGTGCTGTTAGTAGAGAGATTGTGAAAGGGAAGTATTTGTTATATGTGTTGGTCACTCACAGCAGAAATCTGGTCATCCGATATTTGCCATTGTGGTGTCTGTGGGTGTCAACTCTCAATCATATGATTCTTGGTTATCTCATTGCATTTGGCTTCCTAAAGTGTAAATATGCCTGTAGACTAGTTTTCCTACTACAGACCCAGGAAGTTTCCATAGTACAGTGATCATTGTTCCACACTTTCACTGGTACATCATGCTCTTCCCTTTTCCCTTGACAATGGCGAAAAATACACTTGTCAACAATTGTATTTTCGTTAATGCATACATTCACATTTCTCACAATACAAAGCAATTACATATACCTGCAAATCACTTTAAGCAAAAAAACATCTTTTCACAGCAGAATTTTTAGAAATCATCTACAGAACTGCTTTTATGAACCTAGCAATATACTGTTTTGAAGATATGTATCTTCATCTGATTATATGGATATTTGTATCAGAGCACATTCAAAAGACACACTATTGTGGAAGAAGCTTGATTGATTATAAGGATAACATTTTTCTTTTTTCCTCTTGAATTGCACCTAATTGGCAGACCTAGATACGAATGCTTTAAATCTGAGGGCTCAGTCATTTAAGGGAAAATCTTTCAAACATACCTGGAGCTAGCAATTTCTGTCAGAACCCAATAATAAAATATCCATTAAAAACAGAGTAGTTTTGTTCCCAGACCTACACGATCGAAGCACTTTATATTTAAAATACTGAAGCCGAGATATCATAAGAGAGCAGATTATGGACAAATCCATTTTTTAGACTTGAGTCCTGAGAAATTACAAATAGGATCCTCTTCTGCAATGCAGTCTTAAATCTGTCATAGTCAAAAATAATACTGCCATTTGCTTCTTGTTGGCAAAAATGTTATTCACATACTACACCCTGCTCGTTTCCTAGAAATGTTTGAAACATAGTAAGGACGGAAGATGGGTTTGCTTGAACAGCCTCAAGTGATCAGCTGTTGAAATTAGAAATGATCAGGAGCCAGATTACATATGATGGTGCAGTAAAGGGATACAGAGCACCATATAATACACCGAAATTGTATGCTTCCCATGCTCGTGTTATCTGTCTAGTGTGCCTTTTCAAATTACTTTAATTGATTTAATAAATAGACAGAGTATGCCTGCATCTGAATCCTGTGCTTGTCATAAGTACCATATAAATTCAATGTATACCAGTAAAAAAAATATCTATGCTCTATATTCATTTGAATAAAGGTTCAAAGAAGTAAAAAACAACGAACTCACATGTGATCCAGTGCCCAGTATGGCACTTTGTCCAGCTCTCTAAAAAGGGTTTTCGGGGCCTGGCCAAGATGGTGTCTCGGTAGGACACAGCTGTGTTGCTCTCTGCTCCCGCCGGGCCTTTTTTCGCACTTTTGGCAGCTGGAGGGGTAACAGAACCTACAGAAACCTTCCAGAGAGTTGTGTCGCACCCCCAGGAGGCCGCGTCACAGCCCCGGCAGCAGTACCAATGGCGCCGCGGAGCAGCCCTCAATGTGTTGCGGATCGTTTGGAAGCAACGGCTGAGAGCCCGGCGAGGAGGGCGCCTGCTGGAGCTCCCCGGCGGTTCCCCTATGGTCCAGGAGACAATCGCAGCACAGTGACCAGAGAGGTGCTGTTCGGCAGATGAGGGCCGAGCCCGCATTCTACTGAACGGCGGTAGGCTCGGGTCGCGAGCACCATGCGAGGCCCCGACTCCGCAGGTTGGAGTAGACCTCATCCTTAGTGGCCATGTGAGGACAGAGCCGTCACTTATACCAATTGCGTGGCGGCTCTGTCGTGCCACACCATCAGCTGCACCCCTCCATCTGGAGAGTTAGGCTGGGAACTCGTCAATGTGGGGCCCGGCTGTCCCCTGCAGCCTGGGGTTACGTGCGAGCGGCCTTTGAGGCTGGGCCTGAGACGGGACCTGCGGTGCGGCCTATGGGGCCTGGACAGCGTGAAGACCCAGTTGGGGCACCAGAGCACCTGAAGATACGAGCGCTCCAAGCCAGGAGGCTTTGGCTATGTTCCCCCACCCCTCTGCCCTGCTATTGCGGCCTCCTAGACCACCGTGGCCCCTAAGTAACTCAAACCCGTAACCTGAGCTTGTTGGAGGATGAGACCTGTGGAGTGACCGGGACGTGACAGCATCTCGTCAAAAGCCCTATCCATACGGCGAGAGTGGAGGCGAGCAGAGGTCAGATAGCGATGCGACGGTGGGGCCCAGTGGCGGGCTGTTGATGATTACATCGCTCCCCCTATGGCGTTTGAACTGAAGAACGAGTAGAGGGCCTGCATGGTGAAGGCATTTTGCGGGTGCTCCCCTTCTGCGACATCGCCCTCTCGGATAGTGCTCCATCTCTGCACACAGCACTTCTCCGCCTGTAGAGCCTTTTGCATCCTGCCTGCATCCCACTCGAGGACCCCATGCACTGAGGAGCAACGGCGGCTCCCAAGGGCAGGAAGGACAGGTCAGTGAAGGACCTGCTGCTTAAGACAGCACAGCAGGTGGAGGGCCAGCCTGGAGCAAGGCATGGTGATGAGGCAGAGGGCTACGAGGGCCCGGAGGCTCCAGTCAGCCGATCCTTCCTAGAGTCACTCTTCTCCTCACTCCATGAAGACCTGTCCGCAATGAAGCGCGAGCTGTCGGTGGACATGCGGGTAGTGCGCCGTGATGTGGATTCCCTGGGGGAGCGGGTCAACACTTTGGAGGAGCGTGAAGCTGGGCGCAACGAAGAAATCGAGAGCCTCCAGCAGGAACTCCTCAAGCTGCAAGAACAGAACCTGGCCCTACAGGCCCACACGGAGGACCTGGAGAACAGGTCCCAGTGGAACAACACCAGCATCCGCGGCATGGCACATGACAAGGGGGACGGCGACATCGAGGCGCTGGTGGTGGGCCTCTTCCACTCCATTCTGGGAGAATCTCTGGACTTCCCGATCAAGCTGGATCGCACTCACAGGGTAGGCCCGCGAAGGGTGGCCCCTGCGGACATCTTGACCTGTGCCCACGACTTCCAACTAAAAGAGGAGATCCTCTGCGAGTCCCGGTTCCCCTCGGACTTTACCTATCAGGGTCAGCAGCGTACGTTATACCATGACTTGGCAGCCTCCACCTAGCTTAAGCGCAAGTCCTTCCGTCAGATTACGCTCCACCTCCAAAAAGCTGGCATCAAGTACCCCAGGGAGCACCCGTTCAGGCTGATCTTTCAGTACAAGGGGGAACTGAGGCAAATCTGCTCCCTCTCTGCGGCCTACAAACTCATGGGCATTGAAGGACCCGCAGTGGACCAGCCTCACATAAACAATCGTTCTCACAGACGCCGGAGCTGCCATGGGTGAACTACCATCAAGCCTCCAAGCCCGTCAGCACGTCTTGACTCTATGACCAGGGAGCGGCAAGCAGTGTTGGCGTCCCTTACAGGTGCATCCACGGAATGAGGCAGGACTCGCTTCAGCTGAGAACTGATGCTTTGCTGTTAGCACCCTTGCCCGTCATTGTTAATACTATCAATATTAACATGGACTTTGCCTGCGGGAAGCGGGGAGCCGCGGGCCACAGGTACCCATCACTTTTCTTCTTAGGAGCAGTACGCTCCGGACATTGACTCTGTGTTCTACTTTATTATGCTTACATTCTTGCACTGTTGCGCCTTCTCTGTCTTTCCTACATGCATGTGACCCCTGCCTGTTCGGGCCCCTTAGTCTTAGCTCTCACAGGGCCCGACTGCGAAGGGCTCGATTGGCCCTTTCACACCCGCAGCCCAACCTGTCCGCGCCACCTGCGTAGATAAGTGTTACAATCCTGACTTTGAATGTGAAAAGGCTCAACAACCCGATTAAACGTATCCTGTCCTATTTGGAAAACTCTGGAGCCCATGTTTGTTTGCTGCAGGAGACCCACCTACTGCGCAGCGACATGCATAGATTGCACTCTAAGGCCTTCCCTCAGCAACACTTCTCCTCTCTCCCTACCAAGAAGGCCGGGTCGCTATCCTTGTAGCCGCACTTTCCCGGGGACGGTGGGGGCAAAGGTCTCTGAGATCAAGGGGAGGCTCTTGGCTCTTTCCATGACTTTTGGGATACACACACTTACACTGGCCACTATTTACACCCCCAATGAGGGCTAGGAGGCATTATTACGTGAGGCAGTGGGGGATTTAACATCTACCCCTGACCGGCAAATCCTCATAGGGGGCGACTTGAATATTGTGTTCGATGGCCATTTGGACCATTCGGCTTGGAGGTAGGGACAAATAGGGACTCTATCTGACGCCAGCCGACAGTGGTTGCACGATTTAGGGTTGGTGGACGTGTGGCATCATTTTTACCCCATACCGCCGACTACACCTTCTATTCCCATGCCCGGGGGACTTACGCTAGGTTAGATTATTTCTTGGTGACCGGGTCCCTTCTCTCTTCCACACAGAACTCGGTTATTGAGCCTCAAGCACTCTCTGACCATGCAGCCTTGACTACAAATTTGCTCTTCCCCCCACCCCTTGGCCATCATACTTCTGGAAGCTTCGGGACACGCTCCTCCACCGTCCTGAAGTTGTCGCGCGCCTCACTAAAACACTAGAAGACTTCTTAGCTGTCAATGATACAGAGGACACCTCCATCATCTCCCTTTGGGAAACTCTCAAATTAGTGGCTCGGGGTGACTTTATAGCTACGTCAGCTGTAGACAACAGGATGCGCAGGGGGAAGAGGGAGGAGCTTTCTAAGCAGGTATTGGAAGTAGAGGGGATCCACAAGCGGACAGGGGCCCCCAGAGTCTGGAGGAAACTAAAGGCGGCGCGGGCTCAGTTGGCCAGTTTGGACCTGGATAGAGTGTAATGCGCTGCTCTTCGCTTGAAGCATACGTTCTACACGGGGGGGGGGGACAGATGCGGCCGCTTGTTGGCTCATAAATTGCGCGCTCTGCTAAAGGGGGTGCGGAGCTTATGCGGGAGGTAGATATACCTTGCGCATTTCAGGATTTTTATGCGCATCTTCATGCTGCCCAACCAATACCTGACCAGAACCTCTCTGCGTACTGTCAGGGCATAACCCACTCATGCTTGACACCTGGCCAAGCCTCTACCCTAGATAGCCCGATTCGGGTCGAGGTGGTCATTTCGGCCATAGCTAGGCTTAAGCTTCTCAAATCCCCTGGCCCGATGGGTTTACAGACATTTTCTATAAAACTTTTTGCTCGATCCTGGCCCCATTATTGACTCGACTTTTTAACGCCATCGATGGCACCTTGGAGCTACCCCCTACGATGCTCCTGGCGTCGGTAGCAGTTTTGCCCAAACCCAGTAAAGATAGCAAATACTGCGCCTCTTACAGGCCTATCTGCTTGCTGAACATAGATTTTAAGATCTTCACATGGATCCTGGCAGCCAGGTTGGGGCCGCTGATGCCGGGATTTATAGAACCGGATCAGGCCGGATTCATCGCGACCAGACAATGCAGTGACAATACTAGGAGACTGCTGCATCTCCTGGACAAGGCGCATCATCAGATGGAGGAGTGCGTAGTATTACCAGTCGACGCCGAAAAGGCATTTGTCAGGGTCCATTGGCTCTTCCTGGAGATTTGGGGTTGGGCGCCGATTTCGCCCTTGGGTGTTCAGTGGCTACAGCCGCCCCTCGCTCACGGTCCGGGTGAACGGTTTTACGTCAGACCCCTTCCCAATAACCAGAGGCACACGTCAGGGTTGCCCGCTCTTCCCCTACTGTTTGCTCTCTATATGGAGCCACTAGCAGAGAGGGTTTGAGAGAATCAGCAGATCAAAGGGATTCTCTTTGAGGGAGAGCAGCACACCATCAGCCTCTACGCGGACGATGGGATTGCCACGCTGGAATCTCCTCAGACATCAGTCCCGGCTTTCCTAGCTGGACAAGAGGAGTTCTCCGCAGCATCTGGTTTTAGAGTCAACGTGGCCAAGTCATAGGCCTTGGGTTTCTCTTTACAGCAGCCAACTGCCGCTGCCCTGGCCCAGGTGTGTCCCATCCGCTGGGATCAGAAAACCATCCCATACCTGGGCATCACACTGTCATTGTCTACCGCTGAGACTGTATCCTTAAACTATACTCAGTTATTGCAACCGACCCGGCAAGAGCTGAGATGATGGTGGCTGTTTGGTCTCTCATGGTTATGCCGAGTGGCAGCTCCAAATATCAGCATACTCCCCAAAAAAGTGCACCTTTTTCAGACCCTACCGCTGGAACCACCCTCGGATATGCTGAAACTGTTTCAGTCCAAATTTACTACCTTTGTCTGGGCCGACAAGAAACCACAAATTAGTCGAGACTTGAGCTTTCGACTCCATGGGGAGGGTGGCCTGCAGTTTCCCGACCTCGACCGCTCTTATAAGGTGACGCAGTTACGATCCCTGCTGGAATGGGCCCAGCCAGAATCCGAGAAGCGCTGGCTCTTCATGAAGCGCGTGCTGGCAGAACAATCCTTGTGGAAGGCCACTTCCTTGGCAGGGCCTCCAGACCCCCTGGACTCTATGGATCACCCGGGCCACCTTAAGGGCTTGGGACGCCACAGCTACACGCAACGGATTTACCTCATTCCCATCGCCTCATACTCCTATCTTACTTTCCAATCTTTATTTCGGCCATTTGGCCATAAAAGAAAAACAATACACATATACAATCACAATAAATCCAAACATTAAAACATTGGAAGTACATATGTTAAAAATACAATAAAAACTGTGCATCTAAAATTTTAAGGGGGACCCAACACCTTTAAAATGCGGTTGCGCGTATGCCAAACATTAGTAAGAAATTTAGATAATGCGAGGACAGTTGGACCAGAGAGATCAGATTTTAAAATCCTATACATTGGAGCATATTCCCTGCCGCCCATATTCCTAATCAAGGGAAGAAGCCAGTATTTCCGCGCTGCTCTGTAGGCTGGGCAGAAGAAGGCCACGTGTAAATCGGTTTTCTCCAAGGCATCACAAGCCGGGCACTGCGTCGTAGTGGGGGGCGATGACCAAGTACTTGTAAAGGACCGAAAGGGCAATGAGCCGTATCTCCATTGGAGAAACAGCTTCCTAGCAAGTACCGGAAAGATAGGATCCAATACCCTCTCAAACCTATAAAGGTCCTTGCTTTGCAAAAACACAGAGGATAGAGACCCTTCTGCCTGGGTAACTCGGGCCCTAGCTAATTTGCGTTCGTGGTATACGTTAGTCAGGGACCTTTTAGAGATATTCAGTGCGGCATTCGCAGGGTCAGTCCATAAGTCGGGGAGCCCTAGTTCCATGCAGGTGGATTGGATGTTTTTGACCCAAGGGATACGGAGCGCTTTTGGGTGGTTCAATAATTCTGCCAGTTCCGCCCTGTATGCTGCAAGATCATTACTGCTCCACAACCTACGCCAGAAGGCTATTGGTCTCAGGCTTATTTCATCAGATAATGGTCGTAGACCGAGGTCAAGCCTCAAGGGGAGGAGCGGGGTACTGGGGGAAGCGCGGTTATCTGTCTTATAAACTTGTTTTCTATTAATGACAGGCTATGGCATGGTGTGTGTCCCCACAGTTCCGCCCCATACATGATCGCTCCCCTGGCCTGGGCCTTGTATATCTGAATTAGGGCCCCCAGCGGGCGGTATGAGGAGCCGGTCATCATCCGGGCGATACCCCCAGTAATTTGTGTAAGTTTGAGGTTCGCCCTAATCTGGTGGGATCCCCAAGTCATGGTTTCATTGAGAGTCACACCTAGATATTCAAAGGTGACAACCCTCTCTAGCCGTGCTACTCCCAATTGTGGATTCGGCCGCAATTTTTGGCTCGGATTTAAAACCATGAATTTAGTTTTGGCCGCATACTCCTATCACTGACAATCCGGACTTTACCCCGGGCCTTGATGGAGAGGCATTTGGTCATTAGGATAAGGAGGGTCACAGGTCGATAGGGCATTTATTTGATGTGGAGGGCCCCCTGTCCTTTCAGGATCTTAAATCCAATTTCAACATGCCTGAAACCGAGCGGTCCCATTATCTGCAGATACGGCATTGGGTCGTGCAGCCCCAGGTTCGCCAGGGAGCAGAGAGGCAGCTTACTCAGTATGAGCGGTGGCTGCTTTCTAAGCAATCCACTAAGCGACTTATTAAAGAACTGTACCACATCCTACGCCCCCCAGAACAAGGAGTAAATATGCGGGCCAGAGACGGTGGGAAACCAAGCTATGGCAGACACTGACCCCCAAGGAATGGGCGGATATCCATTATAGGGCCTGACACTCAGCACGTAATATTTCCAGCATAGAAACGGCCACTAAGATAATGGCGTACTGCACCACCCCCCATCTACACAAAAATGACCTTGGGCGCTCCCCCACTTGCTAGAGCGATTGTGAGGTTGTGGGTACACTAATACATTTGCTATGGGAATGCCCTACTCTTACAGCTTACTGGATGCAGGTTTCGGACGAGATCCACCACCACTTTGACACCACACTCTTACGCTTCCCTGAATATGTCATCTTGGGCACATCTGATAGGCTCACATTTCCCCACAAGTCCCGTAAAGGCAAGCAGATGGGAATAGCTCTAGGGGCGGCGCTGCAGAATATACTGTCCCACTGGTGCACGGACAGATCTCCTACGGTGCACGGATGGCTCCACCGGCTGTGGTATGTGCTTGGCATGGACCGCATTTCCTTCTTGCTCCAGGGATATGGGGCCTCTTTCACCGATCTGTGGTGCCCTTTTCTTGCATTGCTGTGCTTTGAGTTCTGCAAGGTCTCCTGTCCCAGGTTTTTGCGGCTACTGCGCCTCCCCCCGCTGATACAAGACCTGACCCAACTGCTGCCATGCTAATTAGCTTCGCGCCATGCTTGATTTCCCCTTTTTCTGTTGAGGCAGTTGGGGGACAGGATGGGGTGGGTTGGGGTAGGGAGGGAGGGAGGGAGGCAAAGGTGTTCATCTTGTTTTATCTCTGATGCTCTGCATAGCACTACGATGGCTTTTGGGACACAATTTGGGCTTCATTGCTTGCTGCATCCCGTTTTGTTTTTCAAATCAATAAAAAAATGTCAACCTAAAAACAACAAACCCAAGAGAAAGATACAGATCGCACAAATCTTCGTGTATTTTCTAAACCAGAGAACCACAGTCTTTTGCCTGTCACCAAAAGGCTAATTTAAAATAAAGTGGGCACAGAATATCCTATGAATGAAAGCAAAAGAAGTCTACTCCAGACAAAGTATAGTGATCTCTAAAAATAGTATATAGTTATTCCCTGCACTATCTTCCTTGGGTTCTACAGTCACTTAGAAGCAGGATGAGCAACCTAATCCTCAACTTTGTCTCAGAAAAAGCCATTTTCAATTCCTCAGAACAGGAGCAATGTTGTCCAATTTGGTCTAATTTTCATACAAGATTTTGAAAGACCAGCCTCACTATAATTAAAAAAGGTAATTTATTAAACCAGAATAGATGAGGTCTCAGAATGTAAAGCAATGTGTAAGATTTTATTTTTTAATCAAATAGCTCAAACTACATGATTCCGCTTCAGAAAGAGTTTCACTGGCTTCGTCTTAAAACCAGAAACTACTTCAAAGTAACCTCACTCTTCCATGTGAGACTACACATGGATTAAACCCCTAAAGAAAGAAAACAAATGGCAAGACCTTTTAAATTATGGAAATTCCAAAGAATTGAAACATTAAAATAGTCAACTAGCCATTCTCATGCCCAGCTCCTAGAATTTGAAATCATCTAACTGAAAACAAGAGTCAGCCCTAACTTGATAACCTTAAGAACATACCACGGAAATGGTGTCTTCAGAGCCCACCTTCTACGTAGGCTTGTTTTTCAGTTGCCTTTATACTGTTCCCTCTCTACATCTTCTGTGCAGGGTATCGCCAATACGTAATTTGTCTGATCCTGACATCTCCACTTCAGAATAAACAGGTGTTTTCTCCTTTACAGTTTACCGGTTCCTTGATTCCATATGCTGCAGCACTGTTTAAAGTTATGTTGGCTACACTTGTTATGTGCAAAGTGATCTGCTGCTTATGATGCTAGGTCCCACCTGTATTAATATCTTTAGCAAATGAACAAATCAACAAACAAGCAAACAGCAAATAAATAAATATTAGTTGGTTTTACAATTTTCTTGACAGCCACTTAGTCAAATAATCTTTATTTGGTTGAAAGGACCATAAAAGCATAGGATAAGACAAGTTACAAAACAATCACACACAATAAAATCACAAAGTTAAATTACTCAGTTACACATCATCGATTGCCTTTTCGTCATGTCGTGACTGAGTCACGCTGCATACTTTTTCCATAAACCCCTTGCCTGGGTAATACAATTCAATACTGCAAAACAGATTGTAGGAGACTCACAGCATTGTAAAAACAATAAACCTTCTTGATGAGTTTTAAAACATTCCCCTACTAAAATTGGGTCTAAAAACTGGGTTCTAAAATCTGAGTATAAAGTGCAGAATAACATAAAATGCTTGGTGGACTCTATGGACACTGATTCACATGCACAGCAGGGTAATACAGCAAACCATGTCCCAGTAACAGGGAAAGCCACCAGAAAGTGAATCATCCAGTCAAAAATGTGCCGTCGCTAGAAGCAAAAATGTTGTCAATAAAGGATTACATTTTAGAATTTTGTGAGAGAAATGGTAGGAAATTCATGGCTCTACCTTGTGCAGGTTGTACTTTAGGTGAATGGTTTTCTGATTGGAGTTGGCTTTATACTGTACTATTGTACTTAGATTCATAGCCCACCATTATGCCTCTCAGTTGCTCCATGTAATGAACCAGAAAAGCTATTGTAATGCACAAAAACTGGTACAATGTCAGAAGACTTAATCCCAACTAATTAACGATAGTTCATTAGAAATCAGAAGAACACAGCAAAGTGACCTCTCACGTTTGATTGTGCATCTTTTAAAAGCATTAAAGGTGTCATCCAGTGTAAAACACCTCATTACATCTCAAAACTCAAGCTGGCATTAAACAAAGCCATTTCAAGGAACGGGGTAACCCAAAAATGGTCAAGGACCTGGGTAATGTTCGATACAAAAGACAGTGGTCCTGGACCTATATTTCAACTCAATCAATGATTATGACTTAGCATGTTTATAAATTAAGTACACAACATGAATTTAAAAAGTGCAAGACAGACCACATTCTGGATCACCATCTATTTATTAGAATCAATTGGTGAAACCAAAACAGTATACAATTCAATTGGCAGTTAGGAAAGGGGTTGCTCCAGGGGGAGACGTGCAGAAGACAGGGTGCTCAAGAGTGAAGTGATAGAAGTGGATATTTCCACAGAAATACGTAAGAGACTTAAAATGTCAAAGCATAACACAGGAGGAATGGTTGTAAATCACCGTCCTAGAGTTGCCTGGCCAAGATAACACAGTAATATATTTAATTTCAGACTGAAAATCAATTCCAAAGTGGCACGTGGGATTAGGGCTCAGGGTCCAGGCAGAATTAACAGGGCGTTGACGTTTCGATCCGACTTGTAGCCAAAAGGGGGGGTTTATTCCTCGGCCTTGCGGATCTTCATCAGGACTGTGCGGGGCAACCCATTATTTAAACGGGAAGGAATGGGGTCCGTGGTTCATGTTAAAGAATCCAACAGAAATGGGATACGTTTCTCCAGCGTAATCTTAAAAATAATGAATTGGATCTGCCCCCGTGGCGTCAAATTACTTGCTGCAATTCCATGTCAAAAAAGTGAACATTAATTGAAGTATTCCGGGGGTACGCGCTTCGTCAATGCGACCGTCTCCGTGTACGATACCCTTAAGGTAGGCCCAAGGTACCTCCATGGGCAGGGTGCAGTGTATGCAAAAAGGTAGGGCATGCACTGGTGTGTGTGACATGTCCTGATAGTGAAATACTGTGTATATTGTTTTTCACTGTTGAAATGCTGTCTGTCCCATAGGCTATCATTGGAGCTGCACTGTAAAATATTTACATGTGTAAATTTCAATACGGACAAGATAGAAAAATGAAGTTTAGGCTCTCTCAACTCAGAATTTCTTAACAAGCCTTTTGTTAAAGGTGATTTTTAAATTGTGTGTTTGAAAATGCCGCTTTTAGAAAGTGGGCATTTTCTTACTTTGCCATTCTGTGTGCCTCTGATTATTTGTGTGTTCAGCGTCTGGTTTTGGAGTGACAGGAGCTGGGGATGGGCATTCACTCTAGACAAGACAATCACAAGGAGGTTGGAGGTGTGTCCTTGCCTTGCCTGGGTGACTCACTGCTAGGCTGAATAGACCTGGTCTGCATTCAGAGTGGTGGGAGGAGTTTTGCTAGCACCTGAATAGGCTGTGTCTCCTTTGCACAATGTTGTCTCCACCCCCTATGGTAATGCTCAACCAGGGAGGACAGAACTGGTTTGGACTGAGCTCAGAGACTCTGCCACAAAGAGAACGATGACAAAATGGGGTATATGTATGAGATCTTAAACCCCAGGACTTTAGATTACTTCAAGAAACAAGAGAGCTGTGCCAAGAAGAAGAGCAGACGGACTCTGTGAGGAGCGCTGCCTTTTCTGTGTGAGGGGTGGGTTGGCCTGCAGTTGCTGGTTCTGTCTGTGGTGGAGGAAAAGGACTGACTCTTTTTGCCCTGCTGTGGTATCCTGCTTGTAAAGAAAATCTCCAAGGGCTTGTGTGTGCTGGCTTCTTGTTGTGGAAGACTCAGGGATATCAACGTCTTCCTTCTGCATGCTTTACTACGATTTGAGAAAGCTCTGGTGCTTGCCCTCTGTTTTTCAAGCTGCTAGAGCTTCCACTCTAGTTTATACCATCCTGGTCCTTTCATGCTGTTCTTCGCAACCATATTGGTGCCCATTTCCTCCCACTACCCCTTGCCTGCTGTTGGACAGCCGCACTGAGCTTGCCATGATTCAGGATTTTGTGTGCTCCCTCTGGCCTCGACTAACGTGGGCAGCGGCCAAGATGCTCTCTGCTGTGTAGACGCGCGAGGTCTCCAACCTCGAAGAAGGGAAGTGCAGCCACTCTCCAGCTGGGCAAGTGTAGCAGAAGAGGCCTGCATTACATAGCAGCAGGCACCAAGGAAGACTCCCAAGGTGCCCAGCAACACCTTTTCCTGTCGCTCGAGGCTCCCAGCGCAAGTAGAGGGAAAAGAGTCCCCCACAGCAGCACTGCCCAGCTCTACCCCCCAGCTCTGCCAATCCTCAGATGGAACTTCGCAGGCTTGGTCGAGCATGAGCTGTGGGCCACATGGAGGCGAGTAGAAGGCCCAAGGAATCGTCCAGGTGCCTGTGCACCAGGCCACTGTGGGTCCATTTGTTTTTAACCAAGGCTACACAGCCGAGCGGGTAGGATTCCTCAATGGAGGTCCCGCTCTGCCCCCTGGTTAAAAAAGTACCACTGCACTTTTCCCCATATCGGGCCAGCAGCCCCGCAACCAGAGCAGCAGTAGCCCACCGGGGACAGTGTGCTTAGGAATCTGTTATTACCGCCGTGCTAACATCAAGGTGGGGATCGGAGCAGTTTCTTCCCCCATAATCCTACCAAACCCTAATTGAGGCTATTTGACTTGCTTCTGCTGAGCCCGGTAGAACACTGCTCTCGGTAGCAGAAGCACTCTAAACACAGGCAGTATAACAATGTGTTTTCGGCCTTCTCCTCAATATTGTGTTCAGGAGCAAAATGCTACTCCCCGTAATGGTTTATTCCATGATGGATTCTTTTTGGCATGTGCAACTGATAGCTAGGGATTCAGTGCTTTAACTGGTATGTTTATGACAATTGCCTTATGACAAGGTGATGTATGATCTATGTAATGTCATGAGAATTGCCTTGTGGAAAACTGATTTATGTGATTGTGGTCTAAAGTGTTTTAACAATAAATTTTATATATATACATTTTATATAGCCTAGTGTGGAGTCTCTTTTGTGGTGTGCCTAGTGTGTCACTGGTGTGCGTGTGTGTTGCGCAAATGATTTACACATTGCCTCTGGGATAAGCCTGACTGCTCTGCCAAGCTACCAAAGGGGTGACCAGGGGTTATCTTGGGTGTGTAACTCCCTTAACCTGACTGGATTGGTGGGTTCTGCCTGGCTTAGGTGAATGCTCTAGTCAACAACCAGAAACCCCATTTCTAACAGCCCCTTTAATAAGTAACTTATTCTTGACAGTTTCAAAAGATACTAAGAGACCACACAACATTTTAAGGCAGGCACACTATCATTGAATATGTGTAAACAAACACTGTGTTCATTTTGTACAAATTAATTCCTCCCTCACAAGGATACATAAAACATAAGAAGATTAGGACAATTTTCCTGCAGTCTGACCTGATCCCTCATAAGCTGCGCTTCTCATATTGGGTTAAACTTGTTTTGTGACAATATTGTATTTCGTTTTTTTAATTTAAATTGCACATTTGTTTATCAGTAGAAGAATACAGCATTTCAATTGGAATGCTAAACAGAATTACATGAAAGTGACAAGCAGCAACGATGAGTGGACTGCCAAAAATATTCCATTTGCTGTTCAGTTTAAATGTAAGAAGCCAGAGAAGGTATGTGTTTCAAGAGATGCCAAGGAGAGGGCTGTGATTAAGGGGCACTATGTATTAGTGGAAGATGGTGAGAAGTCTCTGGGATCTGGATCATTAACTTGTGCATCTCAATAACTTGAGAATGTATGGAGAGTTATTGTTTAATTAAGTTAGTAGGGGATGAAGCCAGGAGTTGTGTAGTCTTGAACAGCCACAAGATTTGTGAAAGCAGATGCGATTGTTAAAATATGCTGGACTGTGTTATGTAGCACCTTGAAAGTTTGGGTGAGGAGTTTGCATTGCACTTGTTTGTGAATGGAAGCCAGTAGAGCTCTTTCAGGTGTGGTGTGATGTGAGCGTGGCGTGGGAGGTTTAGAGTGATTCTGAGACTTCAGTAAAATAATATCTTCAGAAAACATTGAAATGTTAGTTACAGAACGGTTTCACAATCCCTCAGTGTTAATAAAGAAAAGTCCCTATTACACAGACTGTGTAAGATGTACCTTTAATTCTTAACACTGTTATTACAGAACTCACCCCAAGGCTTAATCATTAATTACAAATGCACCAGTGCCACTTGTGGGTTAGTTACCACTGCATGAATTCAGTGGGCTCACCATAATTTTCATGAAACTGATATCTAAACATTATCTACAATCTAGAAGCTTGAAGCTTGACCCCCTGTTCAAGGATGGGGAGTAAGCTGGTCCCAAAGTGAATTTTGTAATGGAGATCTGGGGAACTGTGATTGACTTCATTAAAAAAATCTTTGAAGGTGAAATGTTGAGGAAGGATGTTTCCCTCCCTCAACGAGTCCCTGATGATGCAATAAGAATAGCATTAGATTTGGCTTGCCTGAAACTACAAGTACATAGGTTTTTGACTTTCATAAGGGCTTCATAATTAAAGGGTTCCACCACTTTCTCCTCTATTACTTTTGTTGAAGAATAAAGCAGTGTTTACCAAACTGGGGTCCGCGGACTCCCAGGGGTCCGTGACACCTTCCCCGGGGTCCGTAGGCAGCAGTTTTAAAAGCACTGCAACGTTTCTTGTATAATTAGCAATTTTTTAGCAACAATAAAAGTGTCAAGATAATGCCAGTGATTAATGTACCTGCTGGAGAGAGATGAGAGATTTGGCTAGTGGCAGCTTTGACTTAACTAATGTAGCACAGAGGGTTAATATGCCTACTGCAAAGAACATGTAACATGCATTTTAAAAAACAGTATTTTATGTGCATAGGTCAGTGGGTTACTGCTTTTATCACAGAGATTCCTTTGTTACTGTGCACTTCATAAGTGACAATCGTAATCTAGCACAGTGACCTATAAACTGTCATCAAAGAACTGCTTGCAAACTGCATGGTACAAGTTCGTAACTTATGTTTTCACCCAGTCTTTCATTATCCTGATGCTGCTAAAAAGGTTTATTTGGGTGGAAATACATTTTTTATGTTAAAGTCAGTGCTAGCCACTGTGTTATGTTCAGAATCTTGAGTTTGTGTTTTTCCAGACCAAGCACTCTTTAACAATGCATACCAGTATGAATGACATTTGAATACTACACCTTGTAGTCCCCTTTACCTTATGTAACATTTTCTATACACTGATTTACATGTATGATTCATTGTCTCTATATGTGTGTGATGTAAAGTGCTCCGACATCCTACAATGGTATGAGAGATGCTATAAAACAAATTAAATATATGTGACAGAGGGGCTATAAAGAGATGAGAAGCACTATTGGAGGGTGATAATAAGGGAATCATTGGAGAATCCCAACAAAGATTGTCGCATCCTGGTTCATAGTAAGGTCTTCATTTACTATTCTTTAGAGCTAATACAATTAAATATATAATGATAAATGTGCTGTAGAATGCACCATTGTTTCCAAAATGTTTTGAGGGGGAGAGCCTCCCAAAGCCCCCTTTGTAGTGGTCAGGCTCACTCCCCGCACTTGAGTGCACTGTATGGGGACTGGTCTCAAACATTTGCAAGGGCTGCTTTGGGTTTCCAGTCTCGCCCTGGCAGGAGCAGGAGACTCGTATTGCGAAATAAAACTAACCATTTAAAAGTTAGTCACGGAGATGCAGCACCAACATTCCCATTAAAATGTTTCCTTTGTTGCAAATTCTTTCAATATAAAATACTAAAATCCTTGAGTAATTTGAGTATTTGTTTTGTGTGCAAACGTGTATTTTGTTTTCTTCGAATTACTGTTTTAATTTTTGAAATTTAAATCATTCAAATTGCTTGGGGGTCCCCGGCTTCCAGTGGTGACTCAATGGGGGTCCTCAGAAGTCAAAAGTTTGGGAACCACTGGAATAGAGCACCTATGGGAATGTAATTGCTTTGTAATTTGTAGGGATTCATCAGGGCAGTTAACTCAATATGAATCATTGAAGGAGGTGCTATTTCCTACACATTTGCTATCCTCCTCCTTGGGAATCATGGGAAAGAGCATATCGATCAATTATTAAATATGCTACTGCAGATGTTGCATTACGTATCAATGAAAAGAGTGGTGGGTCTTCAACACTATCTGTTTCTTTGTAGGATCAACAGGTTTAGACACTACCTAAAATGCCTTCTTTAACTCATCTCTTAATGGTGTTTTGTGAAAATTGACTTTTTTTTAGATATAGGAATTTGTTAGAATCCTTACTGCATGTTGCAGTTAGTGTCTGAAGTTCACCCAAATTAAATATTTGAATTGCTATTTGATGTATGTGGGTAATTTCTCAGATGAAGATACGTAGATTAGAATATTAGAAGGGGGAACGCCAAAAACAACGTGGACAGAGCCACGCGTTCCAGAACACCGCAAGTGTAATCACGCTTGCCTGAACAGCACATCTGCCTTAACCACGCATATGCGTGGCTAAGGCAGATCGAGCTCTATTGTTCAGGATGGGCGGGGAAGAATAACAACAGGAAACTCGCAACTCGGAACAGTTAAGTGGGACTGGGGCTGAGTTTGGGTGTATTTTTTTAGGGATGGAGGTTGCTTTTATGGGTCAGAGCAGGGGGTCAGGGTACCTTTGGAAAGGGGACAGGTTTTTAGTGCTCAGGACGTGGTAGTTTTAAGGACTGAGTTTGGGGAGAGTTTTTAGGAGTGGGGCAGTTTTAGGGCACAAGGCAGGGGGATCAGGGTAGTTTTTTTAATTGGGGGCAGAGTTTTAGGCCTCAGAGCAGTGAAAGGAATTGAAGTCGTTTTGGAAAGGGGGAGGTTTTTATGGCTCAGGGGAGGGGGAGAGGGTCGAGGTACTTTTAGGGACAGCTCGGGGAGGGGTAGTATATGGTAAGAGGCTTGGTTTTTGGCCTCAGGGCAGGGGGAGGGGAAGGGGTAGTTTTAAGGGCTGGGCAGGTTTAGGCCTCAGGGCAGGGGAGCGAGGTAGGGGATTTGAATTTTAGGGCTTAGGGCAGGGGGCAGTGGTCGGAGTAGTGGCAAAGCTTAACCATGTATACCCCCTTACCATTCAAGCCTTTGCAACCAAAATGTGTGGTAAAGGCAAGCATGGTAAAGGAAGGCGTGGTTAAGACTGCGCTGTAGAGGCACGTGTGGTTTAGCTATACGTGCCTCTGTCACTCAACCTATTAGAAGATGTTGCAAACTGAAAGAGCAATATTGTATGAGAACAGAATGCAAATGATCGGGTTTTGCATTCTTTCTCCTGTTAAAATAACCTTCAGGGCCTCTTTCAATACATTGGAAACCTAGTGGTCAGCCTGTGTGTTATTATTATTAATAACATTTTATTCATATAGCACCTGATTTTTTAATCTGTGGGTGGTCTTAATAACATGTGTTACAATTATCAGTTTATTTGTACCCACTGTATCAACCTCGGAAGGAAGAAAGGCTTCCCAAGGTTGCCAAGGTTTCCAGGCTAGTCTGCGGCTCTGCTTATACAGATATCAGCAGTCATAATTTAGCTTCCTGAGTCATTTTACCAGCTCCTGTGAAGAATACGTCACATGTATAATGCTGTCTATTCATTATTCTAGTCAATACATGTTATCTGCCTAGGAGTATCTCTTTTACATGCCATGCTGCTGATCAATCACGCTAGAAGGTCCTGAGCCATTATGCTCTAACTGGTCATATAAAAAGTAATAGTTTACTTTTATACAACACTTCATTACACATTTCTGCAGTTTATAGGCACTGTATATTACATGTCCTAATGTTCCCCACAGAAACAATACTCAGTTTGTCAAGCTCAGGATGATGGGAGGCTGAGTTGGCTTTGATGCTTTTTGAAGGTATGACCAATGTTTCTCTGACAATAGCAATTGGGAGCATTAATTCAACGAGCCATCTTGCCAGCTTTCTGTGTACACCAAGGTACTGATTTACGGAAGCATTCATGAATACAGGGAATGCTACTCGAGGAGTACTCCTCGACATACTCTTACATGCCTTTGTCGATCAGTCCTGAAACGTCCAGCATCCCATTGGGAAAAGTCCAAAGAAGATGCAGTTCTTTCTATGTGTACTAAATGAATAGAAATATTACCTGTACATTCACATTTTATTCCCACATTAGATGTTTTAGTGTCAATTCCCAAATCCTTGTAGGAGTCTGTAAAACAGTACTACAGGAGTACAACTTTACGTACTCCAAATTGCATTTATTAAACGGCCCCCATATCATTTATTTGTTTACATCAATAGGCAAGCTATGCCGCTGTATTTCAAGACGAAACATATACCTCACTAACTACCACATCCTAAGAATTAGAAATAAACTAGCACGAACCTTACTCTACATGTGTGGATCCAGGATATAAATAAAAAACTAACACAATACAAGTGAGTATGAACCCTTAAGCGCAAATCGATATTTGGCAGTGCGCGTAGTAGCGGAGTCTCACAGGATCCGCTCTCAATGTGTTTATTCAATTTACTGCTCTGTTTCCTACGTCTAAAGATTTGTAGGAAGGTAGTATGTTCAGAGGAACGACCCCAGAGGATACAATGTTATAATTTCCCTTTTCCCTCCAGAATCACTCGAAACTGTAAACTGTAGCACTAATACATTTGGCAGAACTCCTGAGGAATCTTTCACTCTCTAAAAAGCTCTATTTATTTTAAGCATTTCTTTTCCCATAACATCATGTGAACAGCTAATTTATGCAAGTCTTTATTTCATATTTATTACAATTACTTATGTCTTTCATAAATTGCTGCCTCTACTTGTCTGTTGATAGATGTATCTATTTTTAAGAGGAGGGTGTAACAGCACCATTGAATCCAAGGGCTTGACTGTATTGCCCGAGGGAGCTAATTAGCAGAAAAATGCTATTTAACATGTTAGTGGTGTGTGTTCTACCTCTTTTTGTTTTTGTGACATTTAATGTGTTTTATGTACAGTGTGCGTAGTGAGACGACTCACAACTTCGCAAAGTTTAACAAAAACCCCAAGTTTAGCAGCTCGTCTCTACAAGCAGAAAGTGGTCATGATGTACTAAGGGTCCACGCAAGGCAGCATGAGGACAGCCGCCACCTTATGCCATTCTGAGCCTTGTTCTGTGCCAACACCCCTATGAAAGTACAGTAGTGCTGGCCCCATCTCCTGCACCAGAGCTGTCCCCTGCTGCCCTGCCCCTTAGGTATCACTTGCTGCGTTTTGACCCCTCGTCCCTAGTCCTCCCGGCGTGTGCTCTTCTGCCCCATAGCATAAATCTATCTCACTGTATCTGTGCTATGCTCTGCTGGTAAGCTGCACGTCCTACATCCCAGAATACCAACAATTCCCGTTCAACCCTTTCTGCACCTCGCTTCTTCAGGAGGGAATAATTCCTGTCCCATAGAATTTCCTGGCAGAGTATGTTGCGCCTTGGACCCCTGCCCTAGGAAAAACAGGCCTGCAGAGTACTGGCAAGTGCAGCGACATTTTGGGGCATGGGCATGGGCAAAGTAGACAATTGGCAAGGGCCCCCACCTTCCAAGGGCCCTGCCTATGAAAGTGAGCTTTCTCTCTTTACTATCTGTTTAATCTATTTCTCTATCTAAACCTCTCTCCTTCTCTGCCCCCTCTACCACTAACTCTGTCTCCCTACCCCGTCATCTTAAGGATTTTTGGGGCCTGAGTAAGATATATTTCAACGGCCTTTGTGTGGCCCTGTTAAAGTTTAACATATAATGTAGTTTTGTTTGACATCATGCATGCTTGAATTAGCAGGAAATGGATAGTAAAATATAGATGTGTTCCCTACAGAGTCCTCCATAATATGTCTAGCTCGCCTCAGGTTCCCCCAAATCCTTAAGTTGACCCTAGGCAAGTGCCACTTCGCCTTGGGTAAAGTCAGGAAATTTCACCAACCTTAACCAGAGATAGTTCCCGATTTGATTAGCAAAGTATCAATTCAATCGGAATAAATCTTTATTTTGCAGATTATTAAAAATTATTGCAAATAATGCAGTACAAGGATTTTTTTTAATTTGCTTGTTGAGTAACGGATATATGATTCACCTAATAAGTAAACAAATTGTAATTAAGAATAAAAGGTAGTGGGACCTAAAAGACGCTGGTGTGGGCGTAATAAAGTGCAAATCCTTGAAAGGCATGTTTCACTACAAACAGGCACTTGTGACCTGTGGGCCAGAGGTAGTCCAGGCCCGCAAAACCTTCTGACGTGCCTGTGGAGAGGTAAACACTGAAGAGCAGTTCTCTTGTAGCTCACTGTGCCAGCAGAGCAGCCGCCATTTCTGGATCATTCAAAGGGTGCAGCGCCAAGCTCCAGCTATGGAACCTGAGGTCCTTGAGTCAAGGTTGGTGAATGGAGTACTGACACCAATTTTTTGCCCTAAGGAAGGACAGTTTGGGATGTTGGTAGAAGCTGCTCTGTCCAAGAATTGGCATCTTGTCCTTGTTGGAGACGCGGACCCCGCTGCCTGCTCCCGTAGCCTTGCTGCTCCAAGCTGTCCCGGTCTCCCGCCGCCGCGTCAACACCTATCGCGGTGGGGAGACGGGACTACACGCCCCAGCAGCCCGAGCGAGCCAAACACAGCTGAGCCCTAATTGCGCGCCAGGAGGCGCTTAAAGCAACGACGCTGCTCCCGCGTCGCGGGATCGCGCGCGGGTAGCGCCGGGAGAAGCCCGGGACAAGGGCGGGACCGTCTGTGGCCGTCCGGGGCCGACAGAGGCCGGGCCGGGCCACATCTCTTGCGGTTTTTGACTGTGGGTTAGTACGGTGTTCTCTATATTGGCTTTTAACTGGACCGCAACTATCATTGGCATCTGGATAAGTTAACTACCTATTGATGTGTAAGATGCTCTATTGATGGAATAGAGACTATCAACTGTTTGGACGGATAAATTTATTTACGGTTTGATAGTGTTAGATTCACCTCTATATTGTACTCTACTCGCCCCATTTGCTAATTGAAGAAATGATGAAACGGGGAAGGAAAGTTAAAGCTAAAACCCCTGTTACACGGTCACAGACCAAGTCATTAGCTACAGATCTCCAACCATTACCTACGCTAACTGCTATTGACAAGATTTTGCAGCAGACCATTGGGGTTGTGGCTAATGCTATTGAGAATACTGAGAGACGGCTCTCTATTACCCCATCATTATACATCTCAAGACAGGAAAGAGACACTTCGGTCACTATGACTGAAGCGTTGGAGGTCAGTTCCTATATGACATCATCTTACATAGATCTGCCCTGTAGTGAGGCGCCTACAGAAAATTCTAAAGATCTTCATGGCAGATCTATTACTCTGACTTCTCCCTTGGTTGTAGAGAAAAGGGTGGATACATGTAAGCCTTGTCCGAGAAATAAGAAAAATAGTGCCCCAACTAAATTAAATAAAAATACTCATATAAATCATGACCTGGTCACTCCATCTGAAAATCTACACGATTCTATGCCAGGAATACCATGTTGGGTTGCCAATATGGTTTCGGACTTACAAACCTCCCTGGAACGGACAATTATTACGCAACTCAAGCCCCTGGTATCAAAACTTGATAAATTGATTTCTATGTTGAATACCAGAGGCGGAGGGAAAATTGAGGTAGCTAACTCCCAAAGAATTTCTGTGCCGCTTGTTACGGAAGCCCAACAACATAAAGTCTCCTGTAACCCAGTAGTTGGGACCCATAGCCCACCTGCACAGACTGCAAATATGGGAGTAATGTCAGACACCCAAAGACTTGCACCCATTCCACCCCGAGACCTCCCTAGTACTGGTTCTCAGCAAAAGAATAGTCAATTCACAAAAAATTTGGCAAATAAAGCAGATAAAGTTCTGACCAAACCAAAGGCAGGTGAACTGAGGATTAACACTAACATGCCCGCGAAAGGGAATACGTTATCAGAAACTACTCCCAAGCAGTTGCCAACAATAAACCAACCCCCCGAAGCCCAACCTTTTGTCGTCGCACTTGTGGGTGTTCCACCCTTAAGTGAGGGTAAAAGAGAAAATGAGGGTGAGCTAAAAAATAAGTGTATCCAGTGGCTCACAGTAAATAGACCCCTACCAGGAGATATTTCAGGAGAAATTTTGCTGGCTAGAAGAGTGGGCTGGATTGGGAGGAATCCAAAGACTGTGGCAGGGGATGTAATAATTTTAAATTTCAGGGATACCACTGCTGTACAATATATATGTAGTAGTGACACTTACAGACAAAACACTCAAATTTCTGCTTTACATCTCTCATATTTTTATCCTACCTCTAGCTTTGAACCACACTGCCCTAGAGCCAGGTTCCCCAACAGGGGGCGTTACCTTCCATTCTGTAACCCGGAAAATAGAGGAATATATAGAGAAGGCTGGTCCACTCGCACTCCCCTCTTTCCGATACAACCACATTGGAATAGATTCAGCGTATTGGAAGAGATAGACTGACTTATCTTAGGCGTAAAACTAGACCAACAAGTCATTAGTAAAGACCCTAGCCGGGCAAGGGCTTCAGAGGAAGAAATACCGTTAGTAGATCTTGCAAGCAACTCACAAATTGATCAGACACCTGTGGGTAGGGAAATTAATATAAGTAGCTTGGCCGCTGAAAGTTCTGATGATCTGATACAAGGTTGCATAAAATTGATTTCATGGAATATAGCTGGCCTAAAAAATAAGTTAGATACCCCAGATTGGGCTGCATTTATGGCTAAATTTGATATTTGCCTAATGCAAGAGACCTGGGCATTGGAGGACAGCAGTAGTTCGACTTTTGCTACCTACAATATTTTTGCAACATCAACAGGTAAAGGCCGCCCCTCTGGTGGATTATCGATATGGATAGCTACACATTTGGGAATCCAGGCTGTGCAAATACCAACAAAATCTCTGGATCTCCAATGTGTTTTATTGAAACCTCCAGATAATCCCCCAGTAGCATTAATTAACGTCTATTCGAGACCAATTAGAAATGGCAAAGAATCAGCCATACTGAGTGAGTTGGCACTATTTATCTCAGGGCTAGATCCTTGTATCTCTATACTACTTGGTGGGGACTTTAACTGTCAGTTCGAACCACTGGGTGGGGTGGATCTGTGTGAACAGGACGAGGTAGATGCGCTATGGCGCATTCCAGATCCCGATATCTCCCCAGTCAGAGCTTGGACACCTCTGGTGCTACAAATAAAATCCCTCTCCCTCGCAACGTCATTTGGGGCATGCAATGGGAGAACGGACTCTGACCGCCCAGCAGTAGGGACGTTCAATCAGACAGATAGGGTCTCTATAATTGACTATGTAATGATAGAAGCTAAAAACTGAGACAAGTTGGAGGACTTCAAAGTTGAAAAAAGGCAGGATAGTGATCATAACGCTTTGATTTTAACTTTGAAGCCAGGGTCTTTTGGATTAAAGAACCCTGAGACTAAACCGACTGTGGCAATTCCTCCCCTTGTATTATCTAACAACCGTAGAAGGGTGAAATGGCCCCACTTGGCAATGTCTCCTTTACAACTCGCAAAAATTTACCAAACAGCGATACCTTTGATAACCCAGATGGCAGCCGAAACAGGGCCTACACAGGCAGTGGAAATACACAAACAGCTGGTGACGGAACTGGGAGATGTCTTTTATCCAATAGCCAGAGCAAAGAGGTATGTGCCTAAAGCTTATCCTTGGTTTAACAGTGTCTGTAGAAAATTAAAAAAGAACCTTCTTACAGCAATTAAACTGAAAAATAAACCTAATATCCGAGACACTAGACAAGCATATAAGAAGGAACTGTCCAGGAGCAGGTCGGAATGGGAAGAAGAGAGGTGGGAAACGCTGAGGGATGCCTTAGTGACAAAAGACGCTAAACTTTTTTGGGCATTAGTGAACTCCACCATAGGAGGTAGCGGGGAATCTTTTCTACCAAATATCGCTCCCTCAGTGTGGGAAATGCACTTTGCCACACTGTACTCTTCCCCCCCGGTCGCAGTCGTGGAGCGTCCGAATGGGGCTTTGGCAATGCAATTAGATGATCAATTCTGTGCCCCATCGGATTTAGATCCCTCACACGAGTATTGTCTGCAGGAGTCTCCAGACTATGGCGACCAGCTTGGCCATCTAGGCACCGGGATGCGGTTGAACTCCGAAAGTGTTGAGAGTATCTCAATTAAGGAAGTAGAATCCGCAATTGCTAGACAGCCCCCTAACAAAGCTCCAGGACTCGATAAAGTGCCAGGTGATCTTTTTCGTTCTCAACCTAAAATCTGGGGACCCTACTTAGCTGTACTATTTAATGCAGTTCTGTTAGGAGCCAATCTACCAGACACCTGGGCTGGGGCTGAAATTGTTCCTATTTATAAGAAAGGCTGCCCCTTAGTTCCCTCGAATTATAGGCCAATAAGTCTCCTGGATACTACACAGAAACTTATGGGCCGGATTATACTAGATAGAATACTTGGGTGGGCGGAGGAGAATAGGATATTAAGTACCTTCCAGGCAGGGTTTAGGGCTGGGATCTCGACCTTGGACCAGCTTTTCAGATTACAGGTCCTGTTCTGGAAGACCGTAACTTTGGGGGGCGGTAGCCTTTACTTGGTTTTTGTAGACTTACGGGCTGCTTTTGACCTCGTGCCTAGAGAGAGGCTATGGAGGGTCCTGGAAGATCTAAACCTCCCGCTCTATTTACTAGATGTCCTGAAGTATTTTCATAAAGGGAATTACGCCCAGGTACGCTGTGGGAAAAACGGAGAACTTTCGGACCGCTTCCCTGTTACTAGAGGAGTACGCCAGGGCTGTGCCCTGGCTCCCACGCTTTTTAGCCTCTATATCAACGGGTTGGTGGGTGAGCTAGACAATGTCAAGAATAGTGATGCCCCTCGGCTGTCATCTGGACGGGTGCCTGCCTTGATGTTCGCAGATGACACCCTACTGCTGTCTCGAACCTCCACAGGCATCCAGGGGGTATTGGACGGCTTTGTAACATTCTGCGCTTCGCGGGGGCTTGAGATCAATTTAGAAAAGACAAAGTTTATGATCTTCGGCCCCCCGAAGCGCACCCGCCCCTGCCCAGTTCTAAATGGCATCCCACTAGAAAGGGTTGGTACTTTTGTTTACCTGGGTGTTACCCTCACTGAAGACTTTGGATGGGGCCTACAGGTGGTCAAATCCGCCCTGAGGCTCGCACAGATAGCGGGGGGTATAAACAAATTCCAAAGGAAAACGCTATTCAAACCAGTCTCCCCTGGCCTCGAAATATATAAAGCCCAAGCTAGACCCGCTGCAACGTACGGTGCAGAGCTCTGGGGTCATACCCGTGTACTGACCCTTTCCAAGGTCGAACACACATTTATTAGAAACTTGATAGGGCTCCCCCAGAGCACCCCGTTGATACCTCTGAGACTAGACCTAGACCTAGAGCCTCTTTCCGAACTCCTGTCGAGTAGACCTCTCCTGTATTGGAGAAGGTTGTGGACAGTACCAGAGCTCGATGATTATAGAGCCGAGTTCTCAGCAATCTGGGACCAGATGAAGAGTAAAAATATACCTTGGCTATCTCACATTAAGGCTGCATTATATCAGATAGGTCTTCCCCAACTATGGGAGACTCCTGAGGAAAGTTGCACAGCGGTAACGAGAACGGAGTTACTAGCTCTATTCAGACAGTATAAGTTGGATCAGCTATATCGCCTATCATCTACGGGTAGGCTGACCACGGAATTCCTGCAAATAAAATTGATACCTAAAAGAGAGGAGTTCCTAGACTTGATCCAGCCCCCAGGGCAAAGAAATTATATATCCAATTAAGGTATGGTTGCCTTCCGATTGGGGAATTGACTTGTAAGTGGACCGGAAGAGGTGAGGGGGTTTGCCCTGTCTGTAATAAAGCCAAAGAAGACCTTGCTCATGTTCTATTTTTTTGTACCGCCTACAACGAAATACGCAGAGCCTGGCTGGTACCATTGTGCAGAAATCTGGGTCTAAAACAGTGTGCCCAAGCCTGCAGGATTCTACGCTATGACACTTCCCCCCCAATTGTGTTCTCTGTTTCCCGCTTTTTATATGGTATGTGGCGAAGAAGGTCTGCCCTGATAAATTGATCAATCAACTGTTTTTAATATTGATGAAGTTTAATTGTTTTCTATTGCCACTTTGATAACTTCTGTTTAATAACTTTTTATCTTATGTGCTGAACTATTTATGTATTTTATTTGTATGTACATATTTTATCTGTGCTTTTATGGTCATCGACCGAAATAAAGCTATCAAAGTGAAGTGATTCGCACCTTTGCAGGAATAAATGTTGACCAAGACCACGTGCTCTTAAGCTCAAGGAGTGTTAAACTGTAGTAGATAGGACAGCTGAGCAAATAGTGATATTAACTAATCGTACAGCGCCTACCTCAAACTGGATTTTGAGTTTGGCTCTTTAATGGCGGTTTCAGGCCAAGTCACTGAGGTTATTTTAATTTAATCACCTTCTCAAAGGAGGAAAATAGAGTCTTGCCTTCCAGGATCCTGACGTCCTGTGTTCTTGTCAGCATGGATCACTGCAGTAGGTGTGAAATCCACTGATGTATCTAACAAGAATGTACCCCTAAATCGTGTTTTCTTTGGGAGCCATAAATGTTGAATAGGCCGGCTGTCTACAGCCAACCTTTACAACATACGCACTGTAGACCCAGCAATCCCAGGGTTGTGAAACAGTCAGGGATTGCTGGCACAGGCCCCCAGCCTCAAAATGAGCGCTGGGTTAGCCTGCTCCAACCAATACTGCGGCTGCACTCATACTGAAAACAGCATAAATGCAGCTCCTGGATTGGTTGTTGGCACAATTCATGAACCACCTTCCTGTTCATCATCCGGGACTTGGAGAAGGAGAGACATGCAGAATGGGTGAGTCTTTTCAGCATCACATCGCGACCCCGCCTCACCGTTTTTAAATAATAGTAGCTGCAACTGAGCTTGACCCGAGGCTAGGGTCGGAATAGAACTCAAAATATGGTCAGGCACCAAAATAAAAGTGGCCCTTTTTAGCAAATTAGAAAGCTAAACATGCGGGGGCTTATTTATGAAAGCCCTGCGTCACTTTTACACTGCATTAAGTGGTACATGCGTGACGCAGGGCTCTCATTTAGATTTATGAAGCTACGCAATGCCATCCTGCGTGGCTATGAGCGGCCTCATAAATCATGAGTAAGGCGAACTAGCGCAAAGCGCATCGTCGCCTTACTCCGCACCCAGGAGTTGTTCCATGGCCATTACCGTGGAGTGTATCACTGCTGCTGCAGCTTGGTGAGATCAACGCATCCCCTCGACTGCATGGCAGAATCCGGCGCATCCTCTTGAATTCGGCATCCGTCATTGGAGCTGAAGCCTCACCTTCCCTGTGTGGAGAAGATCAACGTATCTGGCTGTTTTCAACCAGGAAAACTACTTTGTTCACCGGGGCCTGAGTGAGTCCTGTTGCCGGTCGGTACTCCATCACGGTCAGCCCAAACTTTGACTTTGCCCTGGTCCAGCTTGACCTAAAGTAACCTTTTAGCGTCACTAGCTTCTAAACGCTTTACTTCATTCATTTTTTATTTTTTTATTAAAATTCAATATCTCAACTTCTATACATTGGATTGTTTTGGTTTGGTTTTGCTCAGAATATAACAATATATTTTTCTAAACCTATGTGGAATCTTTTATGATGTATTCACTGTGTTAATGTGTGGATCCATATGTTGCAAAAATACTTTACACATTGCCTCTTTAGATAAGACTGAATTCTATGTGACAAGCTACCAGCGAGAGAGCACAGGTTATTTTTTAGTGTGTATCTAGCTTACCCTGACTAGGACTGTGTCTGCTACTTGGACAGGGTGCATACCTTTGTCAACCAGAAACATGATTTCTAACAAAGGTTAATAGGAGTGTGTCTCAATCAGGTGCATCACGATGTCTCTCTTTATGAGACCGGAAGCTGAATTGAAATGTATCAGTTATCATTGACGGTAAGTACCCAAAAAATATGCCTCATTCTGGAGTGAGGGCTGGACTCTGTTACTAATGCCAAATGCCACACTGACGTTGTGAATTATATCGTTGGGCTAACATGGGGACCATCTTTGTGGAAGGGATATAATTTAGATACTGTGTGGGGCTAGTCTATGCATTTGTAACTAGTGATATGCACTTCAGAGCTTGGTAGCCTAAATGTATAGCAATAAACAACCTTACAAGATACAAGACTAATGTCTGCTACCACCTGCTATTCTCTCACCACAGCCTGGCTACTCGAGTAAACGAGAGCAATTGTTATCAACAGCCACGGCTGCAGAATCTTGGGATGGTGGGTCTTATTGCCTCTCTCCAAATATCCAAATATTGGGGCAGTTAAAAAATTGAAAATATATGCTTACTTAACAATGTAGAGGTAGGTGGATGTAGTGGATGCAATACTGTTTCGGCTCAATTTTAATAATGTCGGTATTGTGTGATACAACCCTTCCTTTGGCTTCTTCTACATCAATTTGGAGATGGTAGACAATTCACTCATCTTTCTTGCATTCTTTAGTTTAATCCCACCTATACAGGAACAAATTTCAAGCTGCCTCACAGCCATCCGTCACTGGATGGCCATTCACTCAGTCATGTAAACTTCCCAAAAATAGAACTAAACTAGTTCCGTATCACACGAGAAGCTGCTTCTCTCCTTTTTTTGGTTTACTTCCCCTCTGACCCTTTGAATGCAGAAAACTCTTCCAGAAACATGGGATACACTTTGGCTCCAAAATGAATAGTAAAAAAACTAAAATAAGCAACAAAGCCTCAGACATAAGGTTCCAATCACTAAACTTTCGTGAAATCCATTCAAACATGTATTTCAACACTGCCAAGACACTCGTTACCGCATCAGTCCTCGGCAAGCAGGACTACTGCATCAGTCCATTAGTTGGACTCCACTTAAATTCTTTCACACCAGTTGCCAAAGTACTTAACTTTGCGACTAAATCCCTTTACATACTTTGGAAACACACACCCATATCACATGACTGTCATCAAGCCAGATGGCCATTAGTTAAAAATAAAGCAGCCTACAAAGTTCTAATCTTTGTCTTCAAAGACTGGTCGACCCATCAACATTCACAAATTGTTACACCATACTCACATTCTACGATCTGATAGCCAAATCCTCCAAGTTACACAAAAACACCAGTGTTCTCCATCTAGATGTTACACCAGACCACCAGTGTTCTCCTCCATCTAGATGTTACACCAGACCACCAGTGTTCTCCATCTAGATGTTACACCAGACCACCAGTGTTCTCCTCCATCTAGATGTTACACCAGACCACCAGTGTTCTCCATCTAGATGTTACACCAGACCACCAATGTTCTCCATCTAGATTACTCTTTATGCACTGGAATTCCCTTCGCGCTTCCCACCGCTCAAACTCTGGCCTAAACTCCAATGATTGCCCTCAAGGAATGTCCTCTGTCAAGAACACTCACAAAAATTCACATTTTCCACCCCTGTTATTTAAATGTCTTCACTGTAAACAAGTAAATGTTTGATGTTGGTACCATTTTGTTGCGTCCTATCAACTATCCATCCATTTGCTAGACGCACTCTACATGTACCCACCAAGAACAGGAGATGACCTTGGTACAATTTAACAATTTTCTTTTGTACAACATGACTTATAGAAAATGTCTTGCTGCAGAGAAAAAATAAATATGTTAAAAGGTAAATAAAATAAGAAGAGACCTCCGAGGTACTTCCATCCAGGTAAATATCAGGGCCAAAAATGCAGGTTGCTCAGTGTTGCTAGATATCAAGCATATTAAAAATGGCAGAAGGCACACTTGCGTTCTAAAGACAGTGAGGACACCCTTCAAAAACTTGGGGACGAGAGGATAGGCCTGACTCTGGAAGCAGGAATGTTACCCTCTGATCACCTTTGAGTGGAAGAAAACATGGGTTTCCCAGGGACCATAGGCATTCGGATAGAGGAAGCACACTCTACTTAAAAAAATTCTGAATGTTAAATTTAATTCACCAATGTGTCAGTATCAATAAATATAATTAAGAAATACATTACCTTAAAAATAGCATAATAATATAAAATAATTTAACAAAATAAGCACATTATATTATAAAAACTAAGCTTGTTTAAAAATAGTTAGCACTCTTGGCCAATCACATCAACGACCACGCAAGAGAACTTTACTTTGCCAAAAAATCTAAAACAATCTGAGGTCGAGTTTATCTTTTTAAAACAGTCTTGTAGTGTCTAATTTCATAACTGTAATGCATATACCATTTAATCCATTGAAAAAGCAGAGTTTTTTGTATAACTTTGACTTTGAACAGTGCTCATCAAAATTAAGGGCGGACAGTGAGAAAAGATATACAGTGAAAGCAGATGTATAACAAAATAAATTGTTTATGAGATTCATCGCTAAAAAGAAGTGCATTTAAAAAGTCTTCTTTTAAAATTAAATGCAGCACTTCATTGACTCCTGTACGAGAAAAAGATGATGTCAACAATTTTAGTGTCACTTGAAAGACCTAGAAAATAATACGTTATGCTTTCTCTATGGCAACCTATATTATGTTTATGGTTTTAAAAAGCTGTTTGTCGGATAGGTCAGGCAAACCAAATTGATTAAGCCAACATTTTTGAAAATATTGTCACAGTTGACATGGTTAGTAAGAAAAGTATGTACTTTCATGCTCATGTAGTGTGTTTTAATTTTGAACCCAACATCGTTTTTGGCTAATATGAACATCTGGGAAGCGTCATCATTAAGACGTGAAGACCGACTCTGTTGATGTATTTTTTCCTGATGTTTGAGAACATTGAAGACGTGATTTTTGGACTCACATGACTTGTCCACTATATGCTTATTTGGTAGTTATGTAGTTATGGCCATTGTGGAGGCTTGTGGTAGCTGTGCTAGGGTGAGATATTCACAAATGCCAAGTTTGCTAATGTGTTTACTTTTGATGAATTCTAATACTGAGTATCTTTGATATTTAAACTCAAAATAACTTGGGCTTGTACGTGTGTCAAAGGGCTTATAGTTGGGCCAGCCAATAAGTTGGTTTTAACCAAGCTAAATGTTTTCATGATTTTGAATATTAGGTTAGGGATAAGTGAATTAGTGTCCCTTGCCATCAGCCTATATTATAATAATCCAAACCGACACTTTTAATCTAAGGAACCATTGTCTCATAACTCTCTCTACATAAGGCTCACATGATAGGTATGGATCTCACACTACCCAAATCTGATGCCTACAAACAGATCCCTTCAAACATACAGGATGTAATCAATGACAACTGTCAGCAAATCAAAATGAGTAATCACGACCAAACCAGCACCCACATCTCATTGACAAGGACCCCTGAACATGATGCCAGGCTACATAGTTACCAGACACTGATAAATTAGATGACCCCTCCCTCATCAGCACTGAGCAAGAGGCCCTGATCATGCACCTACAGAACTATCCACACAAACAAATCACCCCTGATCTAGTCAAGATCATAAACCTAAACATCTATGTCCAGAAATGCCTGCAAAGCCAATGTGTTATATTGTTTGGGTAGCTTTTGTCAAAGTCTATGCTACATCTAATCTCAAGCAGAGACTAACTCCATGGCATGACAAGATAAGCGTTACCAATGTCCTTTGTCTTGCAAAACACCCTCAAAATTCTTGTGATCTTCTAGTAGATGAAGGGTATGACATGATGGCTGAAGACAGATCTGATTTTGCAGCAATGCATTAACTGTTTTAACCAGCTGCCCTCTTTGAGCCATAAAATGGTTCCCAACCCTAGAAAATTCAGAAGAGGTGAGCCATGGAGTTAGGCCACCATGCTGACGTACATGCACAAAATCAAAACTGTAACCTGATCCTTTTTCAAACTTTGATCAACTAAGTCAAACTGATCCTTTATCTACCCTGTGGTCTCTCACAAATCAAGGTACAATGCAATTTAGAGGAAATCGTTAACCTGACATGATTCACCAAATCGCTATCTCGTCATGGCATATTTCAACCTCTCGTTGAACACTCAGCACAGCAAATGAGATGCAGAGATAAAAAAAAACAATAGATCCTTCGAGTTTACACATTTAGTCAATGGTTCCACCCACAAAGCTGGTCGTACTTTAGATCTGAATGGTATGTCTTGGCATAGACACTTCACACCTAATGATTCCATCTACTAATTACTTTCTAAACGACCAGAAGAATTCACTAGGAATTACCTAAATATATTTGCTGTGCAGCCACAACCCTTTCCCTCCTTTGAAGGAATTAACACAATATATAATATGGTAATCATTGCTCAAGCTTGTGACTGTCTCTAATAAGCGCTGATGCAGTGGCATTAGAAAAATAATTTTACTTATATTTCAAGCACCCTAGGTGCGATTTCCCCAGTCTGGCTAAACAGGATACAGCTACTGATAAATCAAACAAGGAGGTTAGGACATCTAAACATAACACAAGAGCCACATTCATGGTTGAGGTCAAAGTAGGCAGCACGACCATAAAACTGCATTATACAATGTGCTTGAAGTAGGTGATGCCACAAAGATGTGAAACTTCTAAGATCTTCCAGAAGATCACATAAACAGTATCCTAAAGGAGGACAGCAGTCACTGCTCCGTATCACTGTGAACACCTTATATCTTTTTTAATATCACATTGAGGCAATATCCTCAACAATTCAAGACAGCCAATGTGAGTTCCTGATTAATCCATTCAGCCGCCCACTGAAATTGCTTGCAATATTGTCACTATTCACATCAATGAGCAAAAAGCAAACACCTTAAGTTTACAGCTTGCTAGATATGACCTGCCAAACAGCATTCATCAAACTCTGCAGCAACAATTTGGCTTGAGAAAGCATTGAATGCTACCCTTCATTAGGCAAAAACTTCAAATGTCTTACATTTTTCAATAATACCAGTGTTGGAAAATCAACAGTGCACTCCAAACATTCAGATAACTACCAGCTTATTATTCATAGCATCGTCCAATAACACCGCATACAGGTCAGTCCTGGGAGGAGCAAAAACAGTCATATGGCTGACATTAGTCATAAACTCTTATTATTGTCAGACACTGACCAGCCAAAATCATTTTCCTGTTCAGTCTTTTAGCTGGATAGGATTCAGTTGACCATGGGATGCTTCAGAATTGCTTGTAGTAGTGGGCTTGGATCATATTGGCAGGTAGGTCCAAGAGCAAGATCCCCTGCATGTCAAATCCTACTACACAAAGCTTTATGGTTACTCTGAAAAAAATGATCTTATATATGTTTCCATACACCTTTGCTACCATTCACTCATGAACAAAAAAGTTGATATCTGCACTTTGGCCATTTCCAGTCAGTACAGACAACCACATCTGCTTTTCACTCATCACCCTCACCGAAAAAACACAGAACACACACCACTTTAACATAAGCAATAGAATATCCAAAGACATGCACAGAGCAGACCTTATTAGCTCTAATACCCTCAGTGCTATTTTTATTGCAGAGACCTGGAGTACCCTACCCACTGCTCACATCAATGAGGTCATGGTGTCACAAGAGTATAGCATCCAGCTGAGCCAAAGAGGACTTTGGAGTCAGGAGATTGTGGTACTACATTGTTCTTTGTATTTATGCAAACTACAGCTACAACCATCCTTTAATATTTTTGAACTGCAATGTACTATTCTCTACCATACTGACTCTGCTTTCCTCATCATCTGTTCCCATCTAGCACCAGCACAGTCTTCTACTCTGAAATGACCAACCTTTGTACGGCTGCCCCCAACTGCTAATGAAATTACTTCTTCTGCAACTTCAACCTCTCAAGTGATGCATCAACCAAAGCCATGAAAAGTCCCACCTAAAATCCACCATTATACAGTGTCTGGATTGACCATGCTGACATACTATTTTACTTTCATCCACCAGGGCTAATAATGGCAGCCATGATGATGATCAAACACTTTAAAATAGATGCACTTCACAACTACTCGACTTTCCAAAAAGCCAACGCTGACCTCAGCAAAGCTGTAGGGACTCTGATCTGAGAATTCAGCCACACCCTCCAGATGATAGAAGAATCTCACACAGTGTTCCAATCCCTCTCTATCAAGGCCTATGCACCATCACAAGCAAGAGTGTGTTAACAGTAAACACATTAGGCGAAAACATGTAAAGTGAAGAAACAAAGACAGAAAAAGCTCAGAAGACCATATTAAAATCTTTGCAGCACTGACAGAAAATTCATCATGGGCAAAGGCTTCTTACTACACTATGATTATCAGTAAGGCCTCCAAACTAACACAAACAAGGAAATCTAGTTTTGTGTAGATATGATTCCAGGTTCTACACTCATAGCCTCAAAGAAGAAGAGTACTACAATTATCAATATCTTCAAACACAAGATCAGTAAAATCCAGCAACACATTGACTACACCAGTCCCAATCCACAGCACTCTTAAATGGACCACCTTTGAGACTGATAATCTAGCAACATTCACCCTATTTGGAAGACAATGTAATGCGACAATGAAGTCACTCTGTTAGGCAAGGTGCAAACTGCAGAACAATACGGAGATAGCTCCCATTCTAGTGCTCAGTGAACCATTTCAGCATCTGACAATGGAAAACCCTCATCTTTGTCATTCTTGATGACTCTGTGGTTTGATGCAGGAAATCACAGAGCTGCAACTGACACCCTTGCACTGTGAATGGGCTTTCACAAAATCATTCCACAGTAGTTTGCATTAAACCAGAAGAAAGTCCTGTTTGCTTAGGTGGGGCCCTCCATGTTGGAGTCTCCCCGCATCACAGTCAGCCTCCCCGAGACTCCATCCTTCACTACACTTACAACACAAGCGTTTTAATAATTGGCATTACAATACGAGATGTTATCATGCAGGTCAGTACCACAAAGGACTTTTCAAATACTTTACATTGTGGGACTTGGACCCCTGAATAGGTTTGCCTTTCATCACGTGCTGCTTTGACTTGACTAAAAGCATGCACTCTGGCCCAAGGGATACTAAATTTTGGCAGATGACACATGGAGGCCTCTATATTTATGTTAATGAATTACTAACTAACTCATTGCAGTCTCATCTGTAGTAGCTCTCTATTGCTGTAGATGGAAACAGCAAGACTTTATCTTGTTTTAGCTTTGTATCATCTTTGTTAATCTCCATCAACAGTAGTTCTGTTTGCAGCTCATTATTCAGTACTGCAATCGTAGTACCTTTTGGCTGGATCGCTTCTTGCTATTTGAAAACCATGTAAACTATCACAAAAGGTGTTGCACAGCCTCTGAACTGGTTTTGCATCTTGTCATAAGCAGTAAGAGCTGCCATTGAGTATTCCAGGAATTATTTTGTCACTGACACTCCCTACAGCACACACTCTGCTTTATTAATTTGCCTGTCCATTGAAGGAAGGCCTCTCTCTGTGACTTTTGTTCAGTTCTGTTTATGCTTCACTGTAGGTCATGGAGGCCACCAGAATCAGGGCACTGCTTGAGGATGAACCTTTGCTCCTTTCTGCTTTTTCATTGTTTTGTGCGGGTTCTCATTTTCATCCATCAGAAGGGGCATTGGAATGAAGAATTTTCCCTTTTCCTCATGCTCCTCCCTTTGTCTTCATTGGAGGTATGACAGTTACCAAGGCTACTCACTGATCTTTAAGCCCCAAGTTATAATTAGAGAGCACCCATGCTCACCCCAGGAAGAAACACTAACCCAGGTATAAAGATCCCACATCCTCAACCCAGCAGCCAGTTATACCGCACACCCACTCAGGTCAGTCCTGTGTCTATGTGTTGTTCCTCCTTGCACGGCACCATCCATTGCTCAGCTGCATGGGTGGGGATTGGACAGAAAGCAAGCTGCTCCATTACGTCACAAACTACTCAAGTTGATTGCATCCTCTGATCTCTCTGTTGACGACATGACTAAGTCTCTGTCTAACCTTTACCAAATGCTCTTGGTGGCTCCTTTGGCCATCTAAGTCCTGGAGATGGATTACGGCCATTTTGAAGTGCCATGAGTACTGGGGAAAGGCCTCACTACAGACTTTGATGACCCCCTGATTCATGTTCAGGCTTATGATGTGGGCTTCATAAATGGAAAGATTTTCTGCACTGATTTATGCCAACCCATCATTAGTCGTTCCCGTGCCACAAACCAAGCCTTAGAAGGGGAAGTAACACTAGCACTCTGAGCTTGCTTGACCTATCAAAAGCCCATTAGTTGTTCTCCAGTATTCTTCCATGATTCAGACATTGTAACAACATGTTAAAAATTGTTTCCCAGAGAAGAATTATGACCGATTCAGTGCTCAGCTCATGAGCAGTACTGAATCCCTAACATTTCACCACAGCACTATAATGCACACTGCCAGAAGCCACTGGTGTTTGACATCAGCTGCCTTTGTTCTCCAGAGTGAAGGCTTAACGGTCAGAAACAGAATCCTGTACTTTACACCAACCGTTGTTTCTATCACATATTGACTGTGTCGCTGCCAAGTAGTATGGCAGACCTGAAACTCACCTGACACCTGAAGAATATCTGAATTGGAATTTTGAAGTGCATCTCCTCAAAGATCTCCAACAATAAGATAGAATCAATACATATGATCTCTGATAACTCCAGATGATTCAGAAGCTTGAAGTTTTGTTAAATCTTCCTCAGGCTGTCCTTACAAGCAATATCCAAAATCGCAAGTCTTCAGTTGGAATGAGAAACCAATATACTCATTCATGGTCATAAGTCAAATCTTCAATTACATTCACCAACAACATATATCAAGAACCAACAGGAGAGGACTTTGCGCTCATTAACCCTCACACATGTAGGCGCTGAGGAAGTCAAATGTAACCATGACCACCGATGAAACAAGTGTTGGCAAGAGTTGTGTTGAATTTGTGTACTAAGGACATGACTTAAAAAATCCTGTGAGTAAATCACAAGAAGATTTAACAAAACTTCAAACTTCTGACTAATCTGTCCTAGTACTAGGGGACCATATGTATTGTTTGGACAGTATCATATTTGAGGAGTTTGTGCTGGCATTTTCTCCCCCCCCTTGAACACCCATCTATTTTGAAAATGTTGTTGGTTTTTGGCTTACTTTTTTGTATAAGTGACAAATTCTTGGTCTGTGCACGCCACATACTTACCAAGCCACCATTTTTTTTGTGCAATAAGATAGAATCACACCAGCTTTTAGGCAACGGTATTGGCTCCATCTGCCCACTCACATCATATTCAAGACTAATTGCATTGTTTACAAGGCAGTCGGTTTCGGTACCCAACCATACCATGAAACTAAAGATGTCAAATGGAACTGCACGGCACCCAGAGAGAGCACATTATCATAGTCCAGCTGAGACATTAGAATGGACTGGACTATGGTCTTTTGTGTGGTAGTGGGGGAAGGCCCACAAAATCTTGTTCAGGCATCTCAAGCAGTTAAAACCGCAACCAGACACAGATCTGATTTGGGAGACGGAAAATAGATTTTTTTTTTTCAACCACATACCCTGGTTCTTTACCACTGGTTTTGGCACAGGACAAGGACCTAAATCGGTGGGGGGGGGGAGATATTAGACTGGTTTCCTAACACCATGAATTCTGTTTTGCCACTGTTTAATTTCAGACAGTTGAGACCCATCCAGCCTTTTTATAGACAACAGGCAGTCCGTCAAGTTGTACTGGGTCTCCTCTAGGTGAGGGGCAAGAGAGAAAATAAGCTTCATGTCATCCACATATGAAATCAAGAAGAGACCAAACAATTCCACCAGGTTTGCCAGGGGTTTTCACGTATGCAGTTAGAAGCATCCGACTCAGCAATGAATCCTGGTGAACGCCAACCAACCTTGAAAAAGGCTCCTTGACTGCCTGAAAATATCGAGATTCCAGAAATGATTTAAGCCATGTCAGAGTCTTGCTATGTATCCCAAATTCATAGAGACGGAGTAACAATGCATTGTGAGACACTATGTCAAACACAAATGCTCAGATGCAACCAGATGAGCACTGCAAACCCTTCTTTATCTAATGTCCATCTCAGGTCTTCTGCTACTGCAAGAATAGCCCATACAGTGCTGTGAAAACTGAGAAAGCCAGATTGAGATGCATGAAATAAGTTGTGAGTCTAAATGTAGTTAGAGAGTTGCTGATTCATGTGCTTCTACAGCACCTTGGACAGATGCTGGAGGAGGGAGATAGGTCAAAAATTCTCCAGCTTTCCGGGGTCCAAGGCCAGCTTCTTCAACAGAGACAGCACCATAGCATGTTTCCACAACTGAGGTACCATTGCAGAAGAAGTAGATGTATTAAGATCAACCATAAGAGGATAAATAATGGAGGAACCTTTGTGCAAAGCAAAAGGTGGTGCAGGGTGAAAAGGAGGGCCTGTTTTGATGGACTTGATCAAGTCAGAAAAGACATCTAAGTGAATGGGTTAAAAAGACGATGAGTGTGGCCCGTTCAATGTGTCGGAAAAACTTATTGGAGGGGTTTAACATCAGAGCTCCAACTGAGAAGCAGTCATATCATATATAGCTGAGGTTTTATTATCCCTCCTCTGAGGCTGGAGTATTTAACATTTTTAAAGGAGGGTCCATATGAGATTTAACAATAAAGAAAATGTCCTTAGTGGAACGGCAAACCAGTCAAGCTTTCCTGATAAGTCTGTGACGACATTTTATCGCCATCATGTATTCCATGTAAGCTGCTCTGTCATATTTATTACGCTACATCTAATAGGCTCTATCCTTATTTTACTTCTGCATAGGGCTGAAGCCTTAAAACTTGCAGCAACATCTCAGTGCTGTATTGCCAATGGACACCAGGCACACTTGCAGAGAGCCTCTCACTTCCTCTATGAGACAGACCTTCGCATCTCTTTCACCCCATTCCGCACTCTGTCTCTGGACTTTTTGTGGTAATCCCACTTTCCACTTTGTAATCCCCTTCCATGTACACGCCTCCATCACCTTCTTACTAACCTCACCCCAGTTTTCCTACTGAGTGTTCCCCAATGCCACTTCTCGCCATACTCTGCTCCATTTAAAACTCACCTGCATAAAAAATAATGTCGCTTTTTAGGAACGGTCCCGCTATATAAACCCACATTCATACATGCATTTATACATACATAGAATCCAGGACTTGTTCTCAGACTGAAGCTTAAACTTTAGAATCAGCATCAATAATTCATCCGAAAAGAAAATTACTGAGGCATATCAGAGAGCTCATCTATTTCACCATTCATCTTTCAGTAGATTTCCATGCTCCTGCATTTTTATGTGTATATAATTCAAAGGCTATTTTTATAGAACCTTGTGTGCAGTCTCTTTTGTGGTGTGCCTAGTGTTTCACTGGTGTGTGTGTGTGTTGCGCAAACGCTTTACACATTGCCTCTGGCATAAGCCTCACTGCGCTGTCAAGCTACCAAGGGGGTTATCTTGGGTGTTTAACTTCCTTACCCTGACTAGAGTGGTGGGTTCTGTCTGGCTTAGGTATATACCCCAGCCAACCAGAAACCCCGTTTCTAACAGTTATATTTAGAGATCCTCGCCTGCATGGGGGGACCGTGGTAATGAAAGTGCATCCAAAAGTGCGGTGGATGTATTTTCAATACTTTTGAAAGCAAAGCGAGTCACGTGTTGAAGTCACCCACTCGCATTCCCTGTTTATTTTCATCAGCAAGGCACTCAAGAGTGCTTTTGCTGCTGTTAGGCAGAAGACAAATCCCATGATGCACAGGGAGCTTTCTTTCTGCGCATTAGGGATATTCGAATATTTTCCTTCTTAGGACTGCCATGCACTACCTATAGGCCCCAGCAACCAAACTAGCAAATGCCCCCCCCCCCCCACCCACCGCAAACAGGACACGGCAAGTTCCAGTACAATTTTGTGTCCCCGCAGCAGACAGGCAACCACGTGGACAGTTTCTGGCGGTGGAGGCGGCCGCAGCTCCACCGATGGAACTCCAGCTGTTCCCTCACCTCTAATATGGCCAGGAAATCGTGAGGCATCCTCAATTGGGCACGGCACCATCCATTTTCAGACACTTTTCCCGCCTCTGCTAAACTTCAGTGACCCAAATTCTGTGCGTTAGCATCCCCAAGTAAGGCTATTCTGAGACAGAAAGAGATCCAAAACCAGGGGTCTCCATTTGAGGAGATGAGGCCACATGCAACCTGTCCAGGAAAAGCTTCACTGGTTCCCAGCAGAACAAAGAATCAAAAATGCATTTGTGTTCCCTTCTCAAAACTCCCAAGAGTGACCCGACTACATTTCATAAACTGACACCCAATTACAATCCTAGGAAGAAGCTCAGGCTCTGTGGTGCAAGACAAATCAGCCAGTCCACGAAAAGGACATGAAAAACCAACACTAGCACTGGCAAAGGGGTCGACCCACTGTCCACCAATGTTAGCATTTCTTGGCACTATGCCACTGCATGGCACTCCTTCCTGTACATATCTTGGCTTTCTGTCCAAGCCATGCCTTTGTCGATGTGATACCTGCTTGGAATAGGCTAGGATACACATTCCTAGACGATTGTGATTGCACCAAAAAGTGCTGCTTTTGGGATGTTAAATGTCCATCTTATAACATTGATATTATTGACCACTTCTTTTGAACTTCCCTCAGTATGCCCCCGCTTTTTCCCAGTTAACTTAAAATGTACTTGGAAGTATTAGTTACGTTTTGTGTAGGTTACAGAAATACACACCAACACACCCCACATATTCCTTAGGTACACAGCAGCTATGTTTACTTCTTAAACCTTCCATATTGAATGAATGGATTTATATAGCGTGCAGCGGTTTCTCTAGAAGCCTCCCGGGGCTCAAGGCTTGTTAAACATTTAGATAATGTTTTTGTGGCATGTGTCTGTTTTGTTCAAGCAAACAACCTTCCTGAATTGACCACAATGAATTCAGCTGCAAATGTGTACTCAAAAAGAGGCTTGCGTTATGAAAACAAAGTGCTGAAAGTACATCCCCTTCCCAGTCCAAATGGTTTTGTTGTAGTTCCTCTGCGTTTGAGACTGGGGAGATCATGCTGTCAAAGTAAATGTAAAAGCTAAATTGCTTTTTAAAGTTTAATCAAAAAAGCTCTATGCATCAGAGGTTGAATTCTCTAGAGTAGTTTCTCAAAAATAGCAATTTTGGGAAGTTTGCTTTTTCATTAGCAAATGAATACCAAGATTATTAGCAAACACTGCAATGCATTTCTCATTAAGTAGAAGCCAAAGAAAGGCTGTTTGGCAAGCACATCTTCCCTAAAGCCCACTTACATTTGCAAATCTGGTGTCAACAAGGATAATCTTTCCCAAGTCTTCATACTGTGGAACGTTTGTATCTATGTGGCCTGTTTTTTGAAAATTCTTTTTTTTTATTGGCATTTGCATAAACATTACATAGAGGCACATTTGGAGTTACTATTGGTGCATAACTACACAAGGCAGGAGCGCCCAGCCACAGCCCAGGTGGGCCCCCGGGCTCGTGGACCTGTGGGGTTGCGTGATGCTACTCTTTGTAAGCTGCAGACAGACGTCCGGGGTCTGCGTCTGGGCATGCCCCACCACTGCGCATGGCGGTCACTGCACCGCATAAGAGCCATGTAGTGTGCCTATTCCCCTGTGAGGTGTATCATCAAACTATGGGGTTGCAGCCATGAGTTAACCTTCAACCAACTGGGGCCATAGAAACTGGGGGGGGGAGTTGCACTATGCCGCGGAAAGTGAGCAACAGTAGTCTTGTGCCTGAGCGTTGGACCATCGCGTGGGATGATGTCGGAGTTTTCGCAGGATCTATGTGGCCTGTTGACTGGATCTCTACATGATAACATTCTTGCAAGCTCATTCAAACAGAATTCTTATGGCAGCTCATGTGAGAAAAGGGAACTGTACTATTAGCCTTGGTAAGGGGAGAGATGTGCACAACCTTCTGCACAGATAGTAGTGAAATCCATAGTGCACATCCCCTTCTGAGGAGAGACCAGTGCAATCTACTGTACATACCACCTTCCAAGGTGAAAGTAGTGGCATCTAAACTACATCTCCCTCCTCCAAGAAGGGGTTAACGGAATCTGCAGAAACACATTTCCCTTTCAGGAGAGAGTAACAGAATCTATAGCACACCCACGTTCCAAGCAGGGAGTAGTGTAATTTAAAGCACACACATCCTACCAAGCAGAGAGCAGTGTAATCTAGAGTACACACTCTTAGATGGTGCAACAATCTGCAACACACACAGCCTTCCGATAAGAGAGAAGTGGAACCTATAGCACACACCTCTACGAAACAGATAGTAGTAGTGCAATCCATAACACTCACAGCCTTCCGATAGGAGAGAAGTGGAACCTATAGCACACACCTCTACGAAATAGATAGTAGTAGTGCAATACATAACACACACAGCCTTCCGAGAAGAGAATCGTGGAACTTATAGCACACACCTCTACGAAACAGATAGTAGTAGTGCAATCCATAACACACACAGCCTTCCGAGAAGAGAATCGTGGAACTTATAGCACACACCTCTACAAAACAGATAGTAGTAATGCAATCCATAACACACACAGCCTTCCGAGAAGAGAGAAGTGGAACCTATAGCAACCACCTCTACGAAATAGACAGCAGTAGTGCAATACATAACACACACAGCCTTCCGAGAAGAGAATTGTGGAATCTGTGGCACACACCACCTTCAGAGGAGAGAGCAGTGCAAGTACACACCACATTTCAAGGAGAAAGTAATTGCATCTAAAGCACACACTGCTCTCCAAGGCGATGCTAGTAAAATCTACAGAACGCACTCCCTTCCGAAGAGAGAGTAGTGAAGTCCCTGGCGGCACACACCTCTTCTCAGGAGAGAGTAAAGGAATCTAGAACATTCATAACATCATAGAAATATTTTTCTTTTAATTTAATATTACATTTACACCCCCTAAACTCACCTCCTAACCTGACTTTGATATATAGATAGATAGATAGATAGATAGATAGATAGATAGATAGATAGATAGATAGATAGATAGATAGATAGATAGATAGATAGATAGATAGATAGATAGATAGATAGATAGATAGATTTACTTATCTTACCAATACTTACAATTCACATACATTCTTCTCTGTAGATATTTGTGGAATCTATAGCAAAAACACCCTTCCAAGGTGAGAGTTGTAACATTCTTCCTAGGAGAGAGTAGTAGAATCTATGGAACACACCCTTTTCAGAGGGAGGGCACTTGAATCTACAGCAGTATTCACCCTCTTTCGAGTAGACAGTATAGGAATCTACAGTGCACTGCCCCTGCCTGGGAGAGAGTTGTGGAATTTATCAAGCAAGGGAACATATAGCCAACAAACCCTTACAAGTAGTGGATGTCGCTGACTCTGTCTTCACTGCTGCACTTTAATACTAATTAAAATGCAAATGAAACAGTGTTGATTATTCAAGCCACAATATATCAGGATAATTACACATTCCCCTGGTCTTCTAAACATCACTTAAACTAACATTATGATTTATAGTAATTGTCAACGCCATTAGGGATCTCTGCTGGTAGCAGGCATGCGGTTTAGCTCTTTATGCAACTCTGCCTATGAACGCCTGCCTATCATATTGGAGTCTCTACCCCCCAAGCAGCCATCAACTCCGTTTACAAAAAATAAATAAGCAATTGTAATTTTACAAGTCCTCCTCAGTAGAGCGACAGCCTAAAACCACACTACATGTGTCAACTCAGTGGGGCAAATTAAAAGAATGTCCCTTTTTTCCCACAGCAGTTTGACTACGAACTGCAAGATGGCAGAAAAGCTGCTTCTGCACAGCAACCCGAGCAAACAGTCGTTTTGTTTCGTTTCGTAAAACTTTATCAGAAACAGCCATAAAAGCCCATATAAAATGACACATATTTAAAATACAACTAAATAACCTTCATGAAACATAGTAATATAATTGATTTGCTATGCTATTACATGATACTTTTCCTCACATTAATGACTTTCAAAATGTATAGGGCTACATTATAACACACATTAGGTCTGTGATCTAGTGTTCTAGGCAACAAACATAGGTTTGAGATAAAACACCTGAGATTCTGAAAAATTTACAAAACAATAAAAAGTGCAGTGTGCTTTGCTCATAACAAGGGCAGAAACCATATCAGATGGGTGGGACTTCATGTTTGGAAAGGCAACTAAATGGTGCACAATGCCACTCGCACAATAACTCACGATCCACCACTTCTTTGATTTAGCAAAAAAGGCCACTTTATTAAGACAGGTGTCAAGTATATATTTTTCTCTGAAACACAATTGCCATCATATGAATAAACAAATCCCAATTTTATCTTGACCTATCTATAAAAGCATAACCCCCAATATAGCCCCCAAGCAGAAACAGAATAAATGACTCCTGTTGCTAGATCCCCCTCATTCTCATTTCCCATCCCCGTGAGTCCCCCACCTCCCCCGTTGGAGGATGGACAATCCCGCTCCAGGCTGGCCACCCCCCAGCAAAAACCTGCCTACCCAAAAAGGAAATAGCAAAACAGAAAACCTGTCTTAGCGTGGCGAGAAGAAAACCAGGCCTGGCAATAGCCAAAGCCCATAACAAAACCCAATAGGAAGTTAAAGAAAGCACAGAAAGGGGAAGGGTGGGACAAAATTGTTAAACCCCCTCCTCCCGGCTCCCCTGGGCGCAACGTCTTTCCCGCCCTAATCAGCCTTCTACTTATAGGCTCGCCTCAAGCACCTCACTGATTGCCCCCACCTTCACCTGCGTGGCCGCTCCATTGTGCGAAACCACCCAGGGGGAGACTGGCTTGCGCCCAGCTCCCCCTGGGTCACCCCCTCGCACAATAACTCATGATCCACCACTTCTTTGATTTAGCAAAAAAGGCCACTTTATTAAGACAGGTGTCAAGTATATATTTTTCTCTGAAACACAATTGCCATCATATGAATAAACAAATCCCAATTTTATCTTGACCTATATATAAAAGCATAACCCCCAATATAGCCCCAAGCAGAAACAGAATAAATGACTCCTGTTGCTAGATCCCCCTCATTCTCATTTCCCATCCCCTGACTGAGTCCCCCACCTCCCCCGTTGGAGGATGGACAATCCCGCTCCAGGCTGCCAACCCCCCAGCAAAAACCCGCCAACCAGGAAAACCGAAAGCGTTTTCCTGCCCCACCCAGGAGAAAAAAATCAGGACTCGGGGTATGAGCACCAGATACTCTCTTTCCAAATTTGAGAAATCAAGTCCCATAATTCCAGTAAATAGTACGCTTGCCCCATCGTAGACAAATGCACCCCATCTTCCTGAAAAAGATGCCCTTCAGTGCTCCGTATGTGAGAATGAGAAAGAACCTTTATTCCCATGCCCTCACAATAAAGTCTCATGGATCTATGAAGCTTCCAACGCGCTTTCTCCATAGCTGCGTAGTTTCGTGCTCCTTTTCAATGCAGCCGCTTTATGAACTCTGTCCAAACCACTGCCTTTAGATACAAACTGGAAAGCCTGTCCTCTACCCCGCTGTCCCCTTCCTTGATCACCAAACCTCTGCCCAGCAAAGCATTGCGTGAGGGGATGTTTGCCACCACATTGTGAGCACTCATGCTTGTACCTGCAAAACTGTCTACTGCAAAAAACCCTGTTGAAATTCCAACAGGCCCCAAACGTGACTGACTGACCCCTGCCACTAAACCCCGCCCCAGGCTGAGCAGGATGAGATGGAAAGGGCCGATAAGAAACCGGCAACCCACTTGCAGTATGAGTGGTAGCCGGCGGATGAGAAGGCGCCATCCATTGCAACCATAGCTCGTAATCCATATCACCCCAGGGCCTATCAGGTGAAACACTCATGCGAGCTCTGAATTCCTCATTGTAGGACAACCAAGCATAGCCCCCAAAATAACTCTGAGCCTTCCTGATAATATCCATGTACTTAAAAAGTGCTACTGCTCTATCCTGAAATTTTTCACAATATATGCTAGCGTAAATCAGAAATGCAGAAGTCTAGTTCTCAATAGTTTTGGGGATCCAAGGATGCCTTGCCAACTCCCACTCTTCCTCTTTGGAGCCTTCCTTGGCCTGAATATCACGATGCAATAACTTAAAAACATCGACAAATTTGTGACGCCAAATTCTGCTTTTTGTCCTATCCGATAAATTCGAGCCTAAAGGCATACCAATTCCCATATAAGGCAATTTTTTGTGGATATTTTTGTCTTCTTCTACGGACTCCTTGTCTCCCATACCCGCCACACACCCGTATTGCCCCTTGCACATTACCGGGGCGCACATCCCCAGAAAAAACATTCTCCACCAATGGTTCCCCCCAACTCCAATGGACCTGGTTGATTTTTGTAGGTTACCCCTGTGATGCCAAGCCGACCACCATCCTGTCGTACCTTTTTGCAACTGAGTCGCTCTGTGTTTGCCGTCTTGCGGGTCTTCCCGTGGGCGAGTGACAGGTGCATGATCCCGCAGCAATGCTTGGTCCGCACGTGACGTCTGCAAAAGACTAAACACACTGTGTTGCCCCGGAACACCCCTCTTACCCCCCAAAGCTGCCCCAAAATGTTTTCCATCGTCCCCACCATCCCCTTCTCGCAATTCCCCCTCTTCAAGATCATCACTGTCAGTATCCAATACCAAAGCATCCCCACCGCCACTGTAAGGTGGCCCACTGCCCCCCGGCATGTCCAAGTCACCCGTCCTCCAGCACCAAAATTCCAGGTAACAGGTGTCGTAGTTGATGGGTTGCCTGTATGGGAAGGGAAATCCGCTCCAGATCGCCCTCCCTCTATAGGCCCCCCAGACGGAGCCCAAAGTGCTCTGTCCGCGATGCGCACCTGCCAGCCGCCTTTCGTTTTGACAGAAACGGCATGGTGGCACTCAAGCCGCTCTGACCGTACACTTCCTTAATTCCTGGTGAACTCCCAAGGACCCAAACGTGCCACCCGGAGTTCCGCCAGATGGGCCACCACTACCCACCCAGACCCACTGACCCGCCCGGGGCTCTTGCACCACCGTCTGGGAAGACCCCACCAAGCGCACTCCCGTGGTGCCCGGCCCGACCGTGTGACTGTGCAATTGTCGCGCTGCCTGACCGCTGCCCTCTGCAAGTGACAATACGGGGCCCGTGACCTGCAATTGGGAAAACCCAGCACGCAATTGTACCTCCTCCGCAGCGCTCTGCGCCTTGGCCTGCAGCACAATATCTCTACCCATGAATGTTGGCCCGGACACAGGGGCACCCTGTTCCAAACTGCCGCTCCCTTGCCGCAACAGCCCTGCCTGCTCCACCGATGGGGACTCCAAATGCAAATGGGAGGGATATCCACATGCTACTGGCGGGGCGGGGCTCAACACATAATGCTGCCCGTTCACCTGAACCAACTGCGCACCCCCCCGCCATAAAACACCAGCAGGGTCTGAGTCTGGGGAATGAGCGTGCCCTACAAAGACACCGGAGGAAGCTACAACCTCTGAACTCCTCGCCCGCTTCCCCCTGCCACTTTTAGCGCTTACTGCTGACCTGCTCGCAGCGCCTCTCCCCCGCCTCCCGGCCAAGCTTAGGGACCGCCCCCTCCTTCCACCCACTGTAGCACGCTGCCCGCCTACAGCAAGACGGGCGGACGCACATACCTGCGAGACTGCTGGGGACATTTCATGCTGCACGACGTGCTCCTCCAGGCCAGCCGTCCCGACTTCCGACGTCCCCACCGGCACCTCCGCCGAACATTCCGTGCCGTCCATGGTGTTGGGAGACATACAGGCCGCCACCGCCTGCGCGACTCCACCGGCCGACTTTCTGGGCCGACGCTCAAGGCCAACCCATTCTCGAATTCGCCTGAAATTTTGCGATTGGACCGTTATTATGGCCACCATGGTGACTTACCAGAAATGAAATTGGCAATTTGATAGGATCGAATAATTGTTCTATCGTGGGGATTACATTTACCTGGTTATACTCTGAGATCAACGCACTCTTTGTTACCAGAAAATTATAAAGAAATGGACATATAGGATCTTTTTTAAACGAATGCATTAAAAGCCCTGACGAAGTTCCGTAGGAACGAAACGCGTTGGCTGTGCCGTATTATAAAAAGAAAATAAAGATTCTGTCACAAGACTGAAACTACGTAAATTGTGCTGCATTGGGCACCGTCCTTATTCCTCAACGTTTTCATATCTGCGATTGCAGTGGAGCATAAGTGTAGCACGCTCCGGACGCCGCGTGCACAAACCAGGACTTCACTAAGTGACTTTGAAATGTGATGTGCTTAACCATGGTCAGCTACACTGTTTCTCTCTATTAAGGCCAACCCATGCCTGCCCCGGAACGCCCGGCTGCAACAAATCTTCTCTACCCGCCGCACAGAGCACCCGGACAGCCTCCCTCACTTCCGCCTGTGACGCCATCCCAAAAGACTCCCCCAGTACGGAGCTTGAAACGGGACAAAATTGTTAAACCCCCTTCTCCCGGCTCCCCTGGCCGCAACCTCTTTCCCGCCCTAATCAGGATTCTACTTATAGGCTCGCCTCATGCGCCTCCCACCTCCCTGATTGCCCCTACCTTCACCTGAATGGCCGCTCCATTATGCAAAACCACCCAGGGGGAGACCGGCTCGCGCCCAGCTCCCCCTGGGTCCCTCATCTCAATCTTACCAACACAAAACGAAGATGCATGTGTGTCACATGTAGTAAATAGCTATTTCCCCCCTCCTCCAGATCCAAAGACATATAAAAGGTGACTGACAATTGTTTGCAATCTTCTGCTAATCGCTGATCCAATCTATACTATAAGAAGGTTTCTTTAATCCTCCTTTTAGTTAATAATAATACCTAGGTAGGATCTGACCAGATAGATAGATTAAACAGCCAAGAAAGAGAATAATTGATATACGATAACCAAGGAATACTTAAAACATTATCCAAGGCTAAGCAATCTGAATTGATTGTTCTGGTGAAACCAGTTTCTTCCTTTGCCAATAGTGAGACCCAAAGCAACAAAGGCCTCACTCGAAGAAGGTCTTCTAGGAACTGCAAGCCAACCTCATGATGTAGAATTGTGTGAAGCAAGAGAAGGTAGACATAATACCCATTTAAAAAAAAAATCGTCTACTTGCAAGACGGTACCATTAGCATAACCCCGGAGGCCTGCCCCATATGAGGCTTTAGTCACTCATCTGCTTTGTATATTGCAACCATTTCCTTGATAGGTCGGCCTCACAGTTTAAGGAACATTGAAAAATCCCCTGCGAGAGCCTGCTCATTTTAGCTTTGGTATTCAGAAAGTGTTGTGACCATGAACCATTGCCTGCAAAAAGATACCCAAATAACAAAACGAATTCACTAAAACAATTGGGGTGTTATCAATAAAAAAGGTTTTACATGGTTTATGTTCAAGTAAAACACAGATGGGAATTCAACTGGCAAGCATATTTGGTTACCGGGAGAAACATTGTAGCAACATTGGGGCATATATACAAACAAATGCAGGAGCGCGGTGCTACGCCAAATTTGGCAACACCGTGCTCCGACACTTTTAAAACACAGAGATGCAAGATATTCACAAAAATACGGCACACCCCTGTGTTTGCCCTAGAGCTGGCGTAAAAAAAGCTGCTTAGCCCCAGCGCAGGCACCCTGCCACCATGTTGCAAGGGTGACTGCGCTGAAGCGATGATTATTTATGTGCAGGAAGGGACACCTTCCTGCACATAAACAATCAATAATGGCAATTTACTCTTTCTATGTGTGCTGCTGAATGCAGCAAACATAGAAAGAGCAAAAACCTAGAAGAAATTAATAATGTCTCCTTGTATCGCCATTCTAAGACCAGGTATTTCCTGGCATTCGTTTTTGGCACTGCCTCAGCCTTGTAAATCTGGGGCAGCATCAAAATGCAATGGGCGTTGCGGTGGAAGGCTCACTGAAAACCCCATTGCACACCCTTTTGCCGCAGAGGACTGCAGGGGCAAGGGGCATATTTACAACGTAGCGTTAAGCCAAGTTAATTGGCTTAGCGCCACCTTGTAAATATGGAAAATGGTGCTAGGCCACCAGAGCGTCAAAAAAGTGACCCTCTGGTGAAGAAAGGGGCTTGTACATATGCCCTTACTTTCTTTAGCTAAGAAGAAATCCTTTTTTCTGTATTAAATTTCTTCCACTTCACCGGGATTTTTGTGTAGGTCATGTAAAACACCACCAACTTTAGACGAGTTGAGATGATCCTGCCTTGAAATTATTTTCAATGATGTTTGGCTGTTCTGTTGCATTCATCCGAGGTGATAGTGTGTTGCAACATGTTCCATATGTCGTATGATGAGCCTAGATGTCCGACAAAAAAAGTAATGTGCGTGGTCAAACTGGCCTACAGCGCAATCTGGCAGTGTGCCAGAAGGGCAAGTCTGACGGAGCAGTGTATTGGCTGTTTATTTGGTTCTCTGCTGTCCTGTTTTATGGTCTGGCAAGCTTTTTTTACTGTTGATTTCTCTGCTTACCACAAACATGGTGTGCAACAAGCACAAATGCATGCAGTCTCCCACGAGTTTTTAAAAGCTCAAAACTGTCCCACAGGTTTATTAGTCACCAATTAACAATGGAACAGGAGAAAGAAACTCTGCTCCCCATAGATGCATTTACAAAGTCACCACAAATCAACTTTCCAAATCTCAAGAGGTGGAGTGGCCCAAGCATTAATCCTAGGGGTGGGCGGAATTTGCAAAATCCACTTTCGCAAATTATCGCGAAAATGTTAAAAATTATCACAAACCCGCGGAAATATCGCGAAGATGCGGAAGTTTTTTTCCCACATGTTCGCGAGATTTTCTGCGTGGTTGCGGCTTGCCAACTTACCCATGTGGTTGCTCGTGGGCGCGGCCATCTTGTTTTCAGTTGTCTCGCGGTGCATGATCGCGAGAAGAAAGACGTGATCGTGCGACACATGACGTCACTGCGGGCGCGAACTGCCGCGAGACAGCGCAAATGGCTAAAAACAATACAACATCTCATAGAGAACATGACCGGATCAAGAAAACTTGTCGGCGAACGCAGGGATTCAGGTAATCGCGCGCGAGAATGTATTATTTTACAGCGCGAGCAAGAACCAAATTATCGCTAAGCTGCGGAATGCGGAAATTTTGACATTTTCGCGCTTTCCGCGGAACGCGAAAATGTCAAATTATCGCAATTTACGCGAACGGAACGAAATTTTCGCCCAGGCCTAATTAATCCTCGCAGGACGAAGAAAGAAGGGAGAAAATTGAAAGAGTATGGAAGGGGAATGAGAGGGTATGAAGGAGACATAGAGCATAACAGTCTCACATCCATCACTATCTCCTCTGTCCTGCACAGCCAAAATCTGGAACCCAGCCTGTTCCATATCATCCACTTCCACTTGGAATATCAATGTGAATAAGGCCATCATGTTAGCGTTGTCAGTGGAATGGGCTGTGGGCTGGCTTCCCGGGAGGAACAGTAAGCGGTAAGACGTGGGTTAACCTGTGAGTGACACAGTAGGTTAGACCGCTTGTGAGCCGTGCCAGAAGACAAACTGTTGGCACAACACGATTAGAGACACAGCTATCTGCATGCCTCTCCTTTCACACTTTGCTCAGATATACTGATGGCCTGTTTGGTTGCTCCAAAATTCCTCTTCATTTGATTCATATCTCACAACCTTCACTCTGACAACCATTGTCCAAAATGAAATGTATGTAACTGCTGGGCACTGCCGGTAGCTCAATAGTCCAGCTAGATCAGTAAGGAGTACTCTGCCATGGATCGGATCCCTAGGCACTGCCAAGAGAACATGGGTGTAGTTCAGTGGTTTTATCCTGTGGTTTGGGGACCCCTGGTGATTTGCGATGCCTATTCTGGAAGGCCACGGATGCTTATTAAATTAAATTTTATTAACAGTGTTAATAACGTTCATATAAATAAAGAAGTCAATTATAAAAAAGGAAGTTTTAAAATGTTCCGTAACTGTGAAGTAATTTGAAATTGGAAGCTAAAAATTGAGTTGGTGTCCTCACACTGATTTGTGGGAGCAGTGCAAAAACATCACACAGAATATAGTAGATGGCTATAGTAGAAGGATGACCTCAGCTAAAGTTAGAAAGCCCCAACTTTCCCATTAAAACAAATATTTTCATTTTTTATATTTGTTTGTGAATTAAATAAAGTGTTATAATTTCTGTATCTGTTTGATGAATGTTTGGTTCTGTATTTTAGTGGATTGTTTTGAGGTTCAAAATATCAAAATTCTTAAGCCGGGATCACCAGCTTTCAGTAATGACTCAGTGGGGGTCCCTGGACCCCAATAATGATCCAGTGGTTGTCCAAAGATTCCAGTAATGAGTAAGTGGCGGTCCACAGAAGTCTAAAGATTAAGAACCACTAGTGTAGATAAAACAGACATGTCAAAAATGTTGGAGAAGGTAGAGAAAGGGGGAATGTTGTGGACGTGGCTAGACGGCTGAGAGTACTGAGATGACAGCATGGCTCATAGAGGTAGAAATGACATGAATTATGGTGGTAGTTTCAACAGTAGCTGGAAGCACCAAGATGGTGGAAGATGAACGCTCACATGCACTCTTTGCACATAATGCTATCCCATTTTGCCCTTGCTCTCTCATTTTACTGCAATGGTCAGGAGAGCAAGATTAAAAGAGGGAAAGGAAGGACAAGGATAGAGTGTGGGTGGGGTAGGGGCACAAGAAATGAGATGGACAATGACAGGTAGCAGTGATGGTGGGTGTTAGAAATGGGGTCTCTAATTGGCAGTGTTTGCACCCTATTCAAGTAGGGACCCACACTCTAATACACACTAAGTTTATCTGTGCTCTCTCTTGGGTAGTTTGGCACAAATAAGTCGGGCTAAACTAAAGAGGAAATGTGTAAAATTTTTGTGCACAGACACATACACACACACAGTAACACAGAGAAAATATCACAAAAGGTATCCACACCAGTTTAGAAAATAGCTAATATTTATCTGAGTGAAACAACTCATATCTAACATACACAAGTAAAGATATGAATCCTTGAATATTAAATGCAATTATAGCACTTAAAGAAAAATAGCTCCAACTTGGTCGCTCTGGACTAAGACAAATCCACAAGTTCAGTCCAACCGCGATGGAACGCTGGCCGGCTACGGGAGTCACACGGACCCCAGTACAGTAGCTTGGATGTGACACAAAGTCAAAGACGGAGCGAGACACAGAGGAGGGGAGTCATCACAAAGGCAGGTGATATGTTGGTTCCTTACTGGTATCATGGTGCTGGCTGGCACATAGGCACTCGGGGACAATGCGCTGCGGAGGTGCGGCATCACTGTAGCAAATTGTTGCATCAGTTCCTTGAGGCTGTGCAGGATTGTTGAGCAGCTAACGTTTGAGGACGATGCAGGGCACAGGGGAGGTGATGCATTGGTTGCAGGTACAAGACCTCGGATCCTGAAGGTAATGCTGCGTCGATGATATGTTGGTGTCACAATGCTGTGCATCAATTCCACTGTGTTGTTGTTGAACTACCAGACCGCAGGTGCTGTGTTGGTGTCAGAGTGGTGCGCCACGGATTCCGGTGAAGCGGTGCTTGAGACTCATGCAGCAGCAGTACTTCAAAGGTGCTGTGGCACTATCAGGGCTTGCGTTGTAAGTCACAGTTGTTGCGTTGTGCATTCAGTGAGCGGGGTCACGGCCTCAGTGCAGGCAGCTGAGATGTGTCAATTTGGCTGGGATGCCCGGTTCCAAAGTGATGCTTGGAGTCGATGCATCGATTTCTTGGTTGCAGCACCAGAATCACCACGAAGGGTCCAGGACTGGGTTTGGCACCACTTATCAGCCGAGGAGCCCCGGTGCCAGTAGCAAGTTCCAGGTGAAGTCTTTGATGGCCCTGAAACTTCCAACAGGAGGTAGCACAACTCAATCCAGTGAAAAAACTTTAGAAAGCATGATGCAGAGAGCAAAGTCCAGTCCTCTCACTTCCAAGCAAGTTGCAGCAGACAGCAGGCCTACACAGCAAAGCAAGCCGCAAAGTGGCAGTCCCCCCTGGCAGTCCAACAGATCTTCCTGGCACAATGCCCTCAGTCCAGAAGTGTTTCTACTATTAGCATGTCAGAGGTCCAGTACTTATACACTTTTTGACCTTTGAAGTAGGGAGACTTCAAAGAAAGGTCTTTGTAGTCCAGAAGACCCTGCCCTTCCAGGGCCTGGCTCTTGGAAACCTACAGGGGGTTATGCAATTCTTAATATGAGGTCAACTCAGTGTCAATTAATTCCACCACTCTAGCTCAGGAAGACCCATCAATCTGGTGAGGGAACATCAGGATTAGCAGAGCATTCCTCAGCTCCCTTTGTGTGTGGCTGTCTAGAGTGAATTCACAAAACCCAACTGTCATCCAACCCAGACGTGTATTCTAGGGACAGGCAGAGGCTGCGAATGGTTAAAGTAACAAAATGCAACATTTCTAAAAGTGGCATTTTCAAACCTACAATTTAAAAACTGACTTCAGTAAAAGATATATATTTTTGTTTACATGAGTCCAGGGACACCAAACTCCAATTTTCTATCAGCTTCCAATTGGAAGATACCAGTGTAAAATGCTACCAGGCAGCCCCAATGCTAACCTATGGGAGTGATAGGCCTTGCTTTCGTGAAACGTTAATTTACCTGGTTTTCACTACCAGGACATGTAAAACTTAAAAGCACATGTTCCACCTTTATACACAGCACCTGGCCCCTGGGACTACATAGGACCTATTTTAGGGATGTCTTACATGTAGTAATAAGGAAGGTTCGGGCCCTGCAAGTAGGTGTACTTGCCAGGTAAACATGGTAATTAAACACTGAGCACACAGGATTTGCAGTGACAGACCTGAGACACATTTTGAGGGCTACTCGTGGGTGGCACAATCAGTGCTGCAAGTCCAGCAGTAGCATTTGGTTTACAGACCCTAGCACATGTAGTGCACTGCACTATGGACTTACTAGTAAATCAAATATTCCAAACATTGAGAAACCAAATGCCATTACATTTCAGACACAGAGCACATGTAATTTAGCACTGGACAGTAATAAGGTGCCCAAAGTCCTAAAACCAGCAAAAATTAAGTTCAGCACATAGTCAATATCAGGAAGTCAGAAGCAAAAAGACAAGTGAAACCATGACGAAAGATGCCAGGTCTAACAGTGGATGTGGTGATTGTAATCATCATAAACAAGGTGATGAGGCAGAAGATGGCTGGGTAGATTGGGTTAGGGTTAGATAAAAGGTGAGGAGAGAGGAAGACTAGCAGGAGCGTAAGAAGAGCAGAAGGAAGACTGGTTTGATTATGAAAAAGAGAAGGGCACACAGAGGTGAGAAAAGTGCTCATTCATTTGGGAGGAAAGGCTAAGAAAGGTGAGCGCATTAGTATGAGTGAAGATGTGTGATGATCCTCGATGAGGGGGTATATTGTTTTGTGGAGAGTGGCTAGTTGAGAGAAGGGCTGAAGAGAGAAGGAGCATAAGATAGGAGGGGAGAGTTTGCAAGGCTGACTCTAGTAAGAAGGTAAATGTAGGTGAAGAGGATGAGGAAATATATGTCCCGGACTTCCACAGCTGCCATCCTGGAGAAGTGCACGCTCACAGGATAGACCGTAAGATACTAGTGAATGAAAGTTTCATTATTCAACTCATGTACTGTAATGTAGATGGCGAAGAAAGCAGCCCTGTTATGGTAATGTTATAGTAGTAGGACAGAATGGTTGACATCGATGGACTTCGTGGGTCCTATTGACATGGGATTCAAGAACCCTATTCACTGTTACACCAGGGTGACACTGGCTGAGACCAATGGGGGAGACCCATATGCGTGGAATGGCCGGGGAGATGAGATGTGAAGGCACAGGTCACTGGAGGAGGGAACACCTGGAATCCAGAAACTACGAAAAAGGAAGTATTTGCAGGCAATGGATGGATGCGGGGGGAACCCTGAGGGGGACAAGGCCTGCTGTAATAATGCTGACCTATGCTGATGTGCTCAATCATACTGATATTCAGACTGATACGCTATCTGTTTAATGTGATCTTAATGCTACCTATGACTGTACTATGCACCAAAAAAGTGATGAGACGTTAGGCTTGGTTCTTAAGCCTGTTCTTGGTTTTGAACTGTAAAATTAATAAAGAGATAAAAAAATCCAATAAAATATTTTTTTAAAAATTGTGTAAATACTCGCAACATTTATGATATATGGAGCTAATTGAACATGTATGAGCCTCATTTGTCAGAATAGTAGAGTCCAAGAATATTAAGTATAAAATATTGTGGAACAAAATTATTGCAGTCAGAAAATCAACTACATAAATAATGTGAAAGTAAGTATATATAGGAAAGTATAGACTTACTAATCTTAACTCCACATATATGTACCTTGAAATTCACTCCCCTAAAATACAAAATGTCTCTATATGGTTTAATGAGTCATCCCTTATTAATCCTTGAACACCCTCCAAAAAAGACTTTGTACGCTATTCACCTTGGGGTGATTACACTCTTAAAAACTTCATGTGACCCCCAATTTCAAGCCAAAAAGTTGACAGGTAACATTGATAGGACATCTTCTGCCAGGACCTATAGACAACCCTCTGTCATTTGCTAAAATGCACTACACACGTTCCTGGATGAGCCCAATGACGCACAACCCTTTCAGCTGTTCACGCTGGAGGGTGGGATTGGTCACAAGGCCTAGCCAAAGGCAGAAAGCCTGGCCCTGAGCCCAAAAAACCTGAAGGAGCCCAAACCTTCCCCTGCGCATGACCTTCAAAAACAGAAAGTTTTCCTTAAACTACACAATTTTCTATTTTGTCAAACATCCCCATAATGTACAATGCTTTACTGCTCCTTCGCTAGTTCTTGCTATATAAGCACCAATATCTACTTACAGGTAATTGAACAATACGCCATTCCATGCTAACTGTCACCCAGGATACCTTCTTTATCAATAAAAAAAAATTCACAGAAATCCAGCCAATTAATTAAGTAAGGGCTATGGTTTCTCCTTTATTGAGAATTTTTTTTAATGTTGCGGCACAAGCTATTGTTTAGGAAGGTAGAAAATAACTTTATTTCGACTATTGTCCATAAAACATTCTAAAAACACAGTTTACAATTAAAATCAATAAAAAGTCAACAGACTCTCCTTAATTGAGATTTTTTTTATGTTGCATTACAAGCAATTGTTTACTATATTTGCACTTAACGAATTCTATAAAGTGTTATTTAGGTTTGATTATGTATGCTATATAACTATATAATATTTTCACAAATGAGATACAGAGTTATATTTATTGTACACATTTTAATTTTTTTCCGTCATGGATGCTATATTTATGCTTATGTTGTCTAACTGTATATAGAAAGCTGAAAAATAAACAACTAAAACAAGCACACAGTCATACTTCCCATAAGATAGATCACCCCCAAAGCAATAATTTCAAAAGTTTCATAGTCATACGCGTCCTTTCCAAATGTTCAATAAGATGTCCTCATATTTATAAATACACAGCTTCTTTTTAATTACTCCATTACATCCATTTAATTGAAAATGTCATACTCAGACACAGGGTTAAGTTTATCATTTAAAAAAATTAGAAATAGCACATCATTGCAAAGCCCATACTCCGGCAAAGTGTTAACATTAGTATTAAAAAGATCAATTAGGCAATCTAGATGCTCACTCCCCAAAACCTTACAGAATGCCAATACCCAGCCAATCATCTTCAACTTCTATTAAAACAAGCCCACCAAACCCCAAATTTCATAAACATTGTGCAAACTTCAAAGATATGCCATTACCTTAAATACCTCCGGCAGAGCCTGGCAATAAGATACTGGATTTAAATTAGAGCTGAGAGCTTCCATTTCACTGTTGCACGGTCGTAAAAGCATGCACAGGTTCTCAATTTTTTCTTTACAAGTGTCCTCAAAATATATTTTTGGGAATAATTATCCTATCAGCATCTAGATGTGCTTCGTGTAACAATGCACTATAAAAGTTTATCATTTTTGTAAGAGTTTGTCTCAAATTCTAATAGCGCAATCCATTTGTGGCAGAAATGAGCATACCAATTAGTAGTGAGACTGAGATGTGGTTTGAGGCCTCATTAAGCAAGTCTGATTGAAGGTGCATATAGTCATGGTTCGACGTCAATGCTCAGCTGTTGTTATAGTGAAGTCCCAAATACAAATACTTACAGGCTAACTCCTGCAAAATTCTACCCATTTGCTAGGGACATATATTTACACACTAGTCATATTCCATAATGCTGATTTTGGAGAAAGTAATTGTTTTTTTTCTGAAAGAGGATCATCAGAGCATCGAATGTATATTAAACAACAATTGGATGTGGGCTCACAAATCGTCAGCTTTGCTTGAAAGGAACGAAATGTGTTCCTCGCCCATATCTGTATGGCACAGAGACGTTTAAGGCATGGGCAAAGTGGGCTCTGGCCCAGGGCCCCAGTCTTTTAGGGCCCCCTAATAGGTACAGCAGTGTTCTCCACACAGTCCTCCCCGATGACCTCTAATGATTCTTAAACATTGTTTGTTTTAAATACCTTTTTACTTTAATTCATTTTTAATATGGGTGATGTGTGGGAGTCTATTGCAGACATTTTGCAGAGAAATGTTTGTTTTTCAACACCATGCAACATCCATAAAGAAAATTCCTGTTAGATCAAAACAGGACCTCACATATGAGAAACGGCAGTGGGTCAAAGAGATTATTGTCAATAATATTAGTAAGCTGCTGCTCTATTACAATATTGAAAGCACACATCACTATCTCTGAATATTAATGGAAACCCATTTAGAATTTGGATCAGTGTGCCTGTATAGTGTCAGCGACCTGGCCAAAGAGGGCATTAAAAGGCACAAATTGGATCATAAATTAAAACTTGTTCCGCACAGGGGCCTCCAAAATACTTTTGGCCCAGGGCCCCAAAAATCCTTAAGATGTCCCTGGTATAGCATGAGATCTTATTTGACTTTCAACTTCTGGGAGGTCAAACACATTCAAATTGATGAAGACAGATTGTTTCCATTTAGCTCTAAAGGTATCATTTTGGAGCATGAGGCAGAGTCGCAAAAGCAACAACTCCCATGCTATCTGCTCCCCTATTACAGACCCCAGCAATGAATCTACCAGAGTTAGGGTGACCATTCATTTGATGGGATACTCATTTTGTCACTACCTGTCCTAGCAGATTTCTGCAAGTTTAGCTCATGTCCCTATTTTCAGAGAGAGTCAACTGAAAACAGAGGTAGGCACGCAGCCGTAGCCTACGCAGGTAAGAGCGGTAGGGCCAGGTGGGCGGAGATTTCGACAGACGACGAGGGAAAAATAATTATTTATTTAATTTTCCCTCATGCTCGTCTGTTGAATCCCTCCCTAACCCAGCCCCACCGCTCTTACCTGCACGGGCTGCTCCTGGAGACACATGTGTTCCAAGGCATGACTAGTTAGCAGTTCTTCCCAGAAAGCAAATTATTTAACAGACACGATTCTGGGTTTAAAGGTTGCCTTGAATGAATTCCCTTAGCGCTTCCATGTCTGTGTTTCTATGTTGATGAGCACAGTCATTCTGTGCCCTTCGGTTGAAGTAAAACTGTAGTCCATCCTCTATTTTTGTGAAGAGTCCTGGTTTTTGGTTTTCAACCTTTGTTCACCCTAACTGGAGTACTTTAAATTTTCAGGGTTTTCATCAATATACCAGGGAATGATTAATCACAAATATCTTATGAAAATGGACACTTTTTTTAGTAAGTCTGACAATAGTTTTATGTGCACATCCAAGGATTTTTCTCGGAAAGGGCTCCTAAATTAGCCCAGTTTAACAGGTTATTAAGCCAGATGCACTATCACACAATGAAATGCACATTAGTTTTCTCTGCACCTTAGAGTGGGCGTAACATCATAAGCACACAAAAAGCACATCAGAGTTTCTCCCAGTTTATTAGGTCGACACTCAGAAAAATGCTTGGGCCTGGCAGACTCTTTTTACTTCCACCACCTGATATCATTCACTTCCTCATAAATAATGATCCCACACCTTTCAACACTCAACCAGTAGGGGAAGATTCCTGGCTCATGGTCCATGGAAAGAAGTGTGGCATGGGATTTTATGGGCTCCCTCCAATCCTTTCAAGGAGTCACTTGGCACCGCTCCACAGTGTAGGGGCAATCAGGGAATAGTGTAGTCTCCACAAAATAAGCAAGTCGCACAGTCTTTCTGCACACATTTCGCCTCCTCTTTTTGCCATTTTGTCCCCTCAAGATGAATTAGGTCAAACACTATAACTTGCAGGCCTCAGTTGAAAACGGGTATGGCTTGAGGTGGGAAAAAACTCAACAGACCACAGCTCAAACTAAGCAGACAGGCACCTGCAGTGGCCAGCTATACAAACTCAGGCGGGTGTTAGCGGATGTACACTATGAGTGTATGCTATTTATGCTCTTTGCACAGCTGGGATCCATATCACCTGATCAACATCATTGGCGATCCAGGTGAATAGCTAATTCGTCAGACCGAAATGGGCTAGCTAGTCACAAAAGGTCCTAAGTTATGAAGTTAAACAAGTAAGAGTGTATAAATAGCACAGCATCAGCTTTTCTCTCAAACACTCATCTTTGTGACCCCCTTCTCTTCTACTGGCAAGGGTCATTAGGAGGTCAGGATTTGAACTGCTTCTTCCCTACTCTGAGATGTCTTTCAAGCATACCGAGAGGGAGCCCACTCACAAACAAATATAATCAAGATGGAACTAACCCCCAGGTAGAAGAATTCTTCCCGAAGGCGTAACACAAGCTCTCAGGCCGCCCAGTGTCAGGATTGCCGTCACAGAGCGCATGCCTCCTGGGATGCACCTTTCAAGAAGATTAGCATTTCACCTGTTAAATGCCATTCTTTAATCTGCATAAGTCCACAATGGTGGGAAGGATGTCACCCCCATTGTGTCATCTACACACATGGCAATAAGGGAGGAGCATTCTTCATGAATCCCATTTGGGTTTTTGACAAAATGGCACTCACCACCAGCAAGTACATTATGTACTCCAGTAGACTTCCGCAAACATTTCACTATTCACATCTAATAATAGAAAGCAACTATCAGGACTCGTGTTGATGTTAATGTATGTGAGTGTAGGGGCCGTTACATGTCTGACGGCTCTAAGCTCAGTATTCAACCCCTCCCCAATCCCAGAATTGCTGATAGCAGAGGTAAAAGGAACTGTTGGGGTGAGAAAATACTTCTAATTATAGGTTTTTGAGTAAAAACATGCGGAATCTGTTTCACACATGTGCCCATAATATCACCTGGAGGTTCTGGCTGTGTTCTGGAGCAGAACTCTCAGGGTCTAACCAGCTGGTTGTGCGGAGAGTAGAGAATATAACAGGAAACCCAACTTGCCAGCTTTTCTGAAATGAGAAAGGCTAACCCATCCTTCTCCCTGCTGAAATTGGATGGTATAGATGGTGTGCAAAAAGTAGCAAAACAATCAATAAAGAAAAAGATCACGGGCCCACGTCTCCTGTAGACAAATAAAATCAAAATCCATAATAAAGGTTAGGCGGTCAGGATTCATCAATTTGGAACTAATATCTACCACATTCCAAGAAGCACACTTTATGCTATTATGCAATTTGGAACAGGCATCAGGGGGGGGCTTAAGAGCTGAGAAAGTTACCAAGGAGTTTATAGGACCTTCAGTACTAATAGTCCCCTCCTCAAAGTCCTTCACCTCATTGTGCCGTTGTGATGTCAGTCATCATGTTCTAACGCTTACAGTGGAGCAAAGCAATGGGTTCTTCACTTGGACATTAAATACAGACGGGCGGTCCGCTAAATATCCAGAGGTAATTGGATGATGGAGAGTGCACCCATTACTCAGTGACCAGTAAAGATACCCCCAGAGGGAGACCTTTATTTAACCATTTTCCCTACTGGGGGAAATCTGCAGGGGAGAGCAGCAGCGATAGAATTATCTCTGAAATTAACTACAACACAATCTCCAAGGGTGTCTTTGCGACCTGAACCAACCCAGGAAACTCTTCTGACCATAGTATGTCGTCATATTTATAGTAACCTGACCCTGCATTACTGCTATTCTATTGAAAAATTTGTTTTTGGGATCCACCCTGTTTTCTCTTTGCTTAGTTTTTAAAACAGGGCCATTACCTGCCTATGTAAAGCACAGTGTAAACCAACTATAAAATGTAATTAGCAAGTTTCAAGGAACTGTTTAAAAATATTGTCACTTTCAGCCATATTTAAGTGCAAATACATATTAACATGTGGAAACATATGTGATTTATAAAAATTAAAAATGAAATCATGTATTTTACTGCCTTTCTAAACTACACATTCGGCCAGGAGGCAATTTCAAACGATCACAAACCTCACACACAATCACATTTTAAATGCATCACAATTAATTGCCGTTACCTTCATAGGCCATCCCCGATATCAATTTCATGAGTTCCAAATGTAAAAGCCAACTTAAGAGCAATAGTTTATTTATAGTGCATTTATCAATTTATATTAGCTAATTAGGTACATAAATTTGTTCATCACTTAATTTATGCAAATTACTAAGTGTTTATAAATTTGTGACATGTTTAAATGTAGACTCGTTTATTATATAAAACATTCATTAATTTCAGAGACGACAAATAGCTATACATTTATACATTGGACATATATATGTACATATGTATATATTTCGAATATCAAAATATTTCAAATATTGCATATTCTTAAACAATTCAAAGATTGCGTTGCAGCTTTGAAGCACATGAATCATTGTATTTTGTGCTCGCAAAGGGGCAGATTCTCAGAATCTGCCCCTTTGCGACCGCAATTTTTGCATTTGGGATTAAATCAATACTTGAGTAATCGCAAAATTTGCGATTACTTAAATTAAATTGCGATTGCATTTAGGGATTTGCAAATTGCGATCCCCTACATGCAATGCAACAAAAAAAAGATTGTGATTTCTATCCATCAACTTCAAGTTGATGGTAATTTGTAAAAACTTTGAAAAATGCATTTTTCAAAGTCACATTTTACACAGATACATGCCCATGGGGCATGTATACACTACATGTGTTAAAATTGGAATTTCAGGGGTGCAACAGGGTATCCTTTTGGAACCCTTGCACCCTTGAAATTGCATGCGCAATTTGCGAGTACCTATTGGGTACTCGCAAATTGGCCATGCATGAATGGGAATCAATTCCTTAATGGCGACTCGCAATTTGCGAGTCGCAATTAAGGAATTTTAAGGAATCTAATTTTTTGGGGCGATTCCTACATGAATTGCATTTTGCGATTTCTAAATAGCGAATCGGTAAAATACACTATTTAGAAATCGTAAAATACGGGCTTGAAGCATGTGCCCCTTTGACTGTTAAATATGCCCTTTTAGGTCTCGCTGGCTATCGCGTAAGCGATCGCTCAGCGAGACTCTAGTAAAGGGGCTCCCAAAAGTGCTCCCAAAAGCAGATTGCATGGCAGCGAGACTCTAGTAAAGGGGCTCTCAAAAGTGCTCCCAAAAGCGGATTGCATGGCGAGCACGCGTACAATCACGTGCATCGTGCCGCCATGCAATCCGTTTGGCATCCTACTTCAAAGGGTCCGCTCCCCCGCCTGGAATGCGCTCCCCCGCCCCCGCCAAGCGCGCGCTCACGCTCCGCCGGGCTTGTCTGTTTTTTAAAGTGGAGCAAAATAGCTTTTTGTTTCTATTACACAGTTGGCAAAAAGTGTTCTCTGTTTTCAACGTGGTGCAGCCTTCCAAGATTATGGGCCGAGGTTAGGTACCATGTACTCTTTTTTTCTGTTTACACTAATAGCAAGTTTTGTACAAACTTTTCTGCAGTGGTGTGAATCTTTACACGCGCAGCCTTCCACTGGTATTTCCTATGGGATAAGGACTGTACAGACGAATATTTGGGTTCTCTCCACCAGCACTCATGCTGAAATGGTGAAATCAGAGTGAAATGCTGAGGAAAGGGAGCCCAGCACAGAGAAGCTGAGGGGCGGCTGCACTGTGCACGCGGGGAGGATGTTGACACTCTTTTCCACCCCCTCCCCCAGACGTCACCGTTAAATTAAAGTGGTGTAGTAGTCAGCTGTTGCATGTCGTGAACCCGCTCCCGCCCCCAGTAGATACATACACTTTTGATGTGAAAATCTGCACTTATATAAATGCCATCCTGCGTGCCGGCTTCGGCCTGGGAAAGGTGCCCGGCTTTGGGGCGAGGGAGCTTTGAAGGTGTCTAGTACTTGGGTTAATGACCACATTAAATGCTCCTAGCAGGAAGTGGGCTCTGATATCCCTCCTCCGACTGGCCCACCTGCCCGGGCGGCTATTGTCCCCTTCAGTCGAGCACCATTTGCACAATAAAGAGAGGGCTGTTTGATCGCCAAGCTTCCCCTCCGTCCCTGGTGCCAGGGAGTCACACACCTACGGGCTCAGCCACAGACCGCTGGTGATGCCTTCTGAATACCCCTTCACACCTGCATATCCTAAAGGAGACGCAGTAACACAGAGGGGCAGCGTCTGCCCCTAAACCATGCTTTTTGGCAGGGTAACGCTGCACGTGGTATGTTGCCTGTGGATTAAATCAGGCATCCAGGAGTAGTTTATTCAGGTCGTATGCGGTTTGGTCAGGTTCACAGACTCCCGTGTTTCAGCAGATTAGGTAATTCAGGCGGAAGGTGAAAGCGATTTTCCCAATATCACACACTTTCCCCAAGTGAAAAGCCAGAATTAAATTCTTGTCTCTTCGTGGTGCCAGACAGCTTAATCACTAGCGCACTTCATGGCGTCAATTCACCAAAATGCCTGCAGTAGCGGAAGTGACATCACATGCCCCTTGACCTTCACTTTCACTCACACATACATGCTTAGACATACACAGGCATTCACATATACATACACACACTCTGCCTACATTCGCACACACATTCACACATACACACTCTCTCTTACATAAAAACACTCACAACTGCAAGCACACACACAACATACGTACCTTTAAGAGCATTTTTTTTACTCACCTCAGTGTTATGAAAAAGTCATGTTCCAGCTATTTGTACTCCATTTTTTTTATTAAACTAACAGCAAATAATGTAATATTATTGCCTATTAGTATAATAAACAAGCATTGGCCTAGCCAATAGGTCTTGCCTTTGGGACCTTATAAGTGTTTAGTTATCCAGCACAATATCCTTGGTGCAACTACATCAACTGTTGCATGGCTAAACACTTATAAGGTCCCAAAGGCGAGACCTATTGGCTATGCCAATGCTTGTTCCCTTTAAGTGAGCAATTGTACATGGAGTGGGACATCACTTTCTGTAATGCCACTTCATGTGTGTACCTTTACATCATCCCTGCTGCACAATATAAAAGCAACAGCATCCACAGTGTGAAATGAGAGTCCAGCCCACTGTCATGTCTGGCTGCCGAAAGGTCTGCTGCAGGCAGAAGGTGCTATAAGGGACTGTACCCTAACCTCATGTCGCCCCACTCCCTCACTAAGAACAAGGACAAAACGGATATGTGCACAACAGCAGTTTGAGAAGAATGCCAAGTTTTAATGAAAACTCCCAGGAACATTTTGTCCCACACCCCTAATATTGACATGTGGCAGTGGGCTGTTATTACTAAAGTAAACAAACGCTTCCTCACTGCACAGTTTTCAAATTGATTCAGATTATAAGCACGAGGTGAAAAATCATATTAATACATTTAAGTTTTGTGGAGGAAAAAAAATTAAAAGGGGCACTTCTTTTCTGTAGAGCGGCAGGATTTTCATGTTATCCCGCGGATATAGAGACTGCCAGGTCAAAGAGGAAATTATAGCGTGTCCTCGGCTCGGGCATCAAAATTCAGAGCACTGCCAACCTCTGTGATGAAAGCTCAAGCCTTTAAGAGGATTATCCGCAAAGAAATCTCGAGTACCATGCGGCTCAAGGCGCTGCTACAGACCCTTCAAGACAGCACAGCAGTACAAAATTATGTTGTGGACAACACCTAGCACTTAGTCTGAACATTAACAAGGCTTTAGTGCATTCAAACACCTGGATGACACAGAATCGATTTGCAGCACTTTTTGAGCACACGTGTCAAATTTAAGTGAGCAAAAAGTAACATCTGCACAGAGACACAAGAACCTGGGCCGGATCACAAATACATTTTTGATTGGCCCTGTTTCATGTCCGTGGTGGTAAGTTAAGGCACTGCTTGGTACACACACCTTTAACCACTGCATTATGAAGCGGATTTCTGGTGGCGCTAATGTGTTGCAAACATGTTTGTGAACATTTGACGTGTTGCATATTATTTTAGTGATGATGCGTGTTGTTATTTATGATGTATGTTGGTGCTGCTTTACTGCACTGTGTTTTTGTTGTGCTATGCAATGGCTTCCATTTTGACTTTTTCGTGCTGTGCCCTATAATGTTTTGTGTTATCTCGCTTTGTGTTTTAATAGTGTTAAGTTTTTTGTTTAATTTATATATGTCCACAAATTCTGCTACATTTCCATCTTTTTATCACTGACTAAGGTAGTGAAATAGTACAACTGTAGCTCTTAAATCAAATAAGGCAGGAGTCAGCCTAAAACTGTGGCAAAAGCCATGTTTTAATTTAGCACACACAGTGCTCACTTTACTTGATAAAGGCCCCTGAGTCACAACATCTAAATCTGCAGATATTTTTGTTTGCATTTCAACTGTGTAATTGTATGCAAGATGTGTGTGGTAGCCACAGTCATAAGTATAAACTAGTGCTGTCCTCATGGGGATGCCTAGTGATGGCACTCCAAATGTGTGTTCTATATGAGAAGACAAGTAGGGATTTATCAAATTTGCATAAATCCCCTTTGCGTAATTGCACACACTTTCAGGAAAATTACACGAAATTACGCACACAACAAAACGTGCATTTTCATGCCATTTTTAGTGCAAAGTGTATCTGCAAGGATGCATTTAGAGCTAAAACAATAGTGCTGCATCATATGTGACGTGAACAGTAGCCACTCGTGTTCTGTTAGTTCACATTGTTACCATCCTCCCACAATAAAACTGTTACCCAAATGGACAGAAAATTACACAACAAAGCGTAATGGCATTATTTTGGGAATGTCACGTAAAAACCGCGAAGCTAAATGCTGAAAATTATGCGACAGTAAACCAGTGTGACAAAACTTTTGTCTAGGCCTAAAGAAAGGGAGAGAATTAGGGTTTACTTTAATCCTACACCAATAGACTGTCAATTCTGGGGGCTGTTCACAGTGAAGGAGTGAGGGTTTACAGGCTTACACCACAGAAATTATGAAAATTTCATTTTTCTCTCAAGTATACCTTCTACTTTGGGAAAGGACAATAATGAGTAAAACTGTGTAAATTGTAAGCTAGTACGTCTATGTGGACGTTCTCATTTTTTATCAATCACACCCTAAGATTGCAAGACGGTGCCATTTGAACACTCTGGACCTGATTCACAAAGATTTTGTTTGGCGTAGCTGTGACATAGTCTTGCGGTACTCCTGACTTACTCCTAAATTCCAGGGGTAGGTCTGGCATATTCCAGGAAGGTGCACAATGTCCTTTGGGCTAAAAGGGCTTCAGCCACTCCACCTCGTTTGTCTCCAAGAATAGATATGAATGAACGTACAAGTGGTGGGGGAGCTGAACTACCAGTCCTCAGACAAAGGGACTGGAACCAAATAACAACCATAGGAGGACAACAGATAACACACGATGAAGGGAGTATCGGAGTGGAATCTTCCTTATATCAAGCTCTACCTAAAGAAATGCAAGCAACCGGACCAGGAAATGAAGGAATTGCCGAAATTATAAACAATAGGAAGCCGGAAGATATTAGAAATACAACAGCAAATATTGTATGGCTCACCCCGGAGTACATTTTGAAAGGATTTCATGACATACTGAACAGAGGGAACATCTTACGACTCTTATCTCATATTCCATCTCTGGCTAGTGTGACTACCTTGGATCTAGTCTCCATTGAATTCACTGCAGTAGCAGGCTCGAAGGTGTAAAAAACAAAGGCAACATGGACTACTTATTTAGTTGCACAGAACATATTGGCCGAGAGCCAAACCTTCAAAAACTGGGGAATTTTAATTGCCCCTTATATAAAACCAAAATACCCTGATCTACTAATCCCCACAGGAAGAGATGGAGTACAGAATTGCGGTATTAGATCTGGAACGTCAGTACTCCGAGGTGCAATAGGGAACACTGGAGGAAGAATCAGGGAGGACCAGGAATCCACAGGACATACCTTAGATGGCACATCAACAGGTCTACTTGACCTGAGATGGATTTCCAGAACAATTAATAATCGAGCAAAATGACCAACTATGGATCTCCCTACATTGAATGGATACAATAACTATAGAATTTGCTCATGGAACGTCAATGGCCTTGCATCTAAAATGAGCGATCAAGAATTTGTTAGCTATATATGATCTTTTGACATCATGACCTTTCAAGAGACCTGGCTAGAAGAACCTCCGCACCTGCTTGGTTTTTTGCGTTTCTACACAAGCGCGGTGAGAGCTGCAAAATATGGCCACCTCCAAGGGGGCCTTGTGACCTATGTTTCAGTGGCAAGTGCCCACGAGATCAAGGAACTTGGACCACCCAATCCCAACCTGTTGATACTAAATCTTCTCATTTCGGAACATGGCAAGAGGGGCACAAATCTAACTCTAATTAACGCCTATGTTCACCCAAAAAGGAAAACAAAGGTAATAAATGAACTATGTAGTTACCTAGAGGAAACTACAATTAAAACATCGAATATGGATGTCGTGCTTACTGGTGACTTTAATCTAAACCTGATGGGGAACACATCAGACAATGAAAATCACCTTCAAGATATTGCCTGGAATATACCACACCAAGCGCTCTCAGAAACATCAATATACACTAAATTTGATAAACAGGCATTAGAGAACCTTGAGTCCTTTAACATTAGAGTACTAAATGGAAGATTCATTGAAGATACTCCACCAGCATGCACGTTTCATTCATCAAGGGTGAGCAAAACCTTGGATTACACGTTTATGTCACTATCTCTCTTTCACCATGTGACCTCCTTCAAAATAGGGCAAAAAATGTATAGTGATCATTGCCCCCAGGAAATCACATTGAATATCTGCAAGCCCAAATTTGAGCAGTCTTTGGTCCCTATTAACTCAGTTTATACTGTCAACTATAAAAGGATTAAATATTCGGCAATAAATGAGGGAAGCTTGCTTGAAATGGCGATACTGCATTTTGAGGGAAGAATTGGGATAAGCGAAGTTGAGAAATGGGAGTGTTTTACCAAAATAATGGCAGGCTACTCCACAACACCGAAGCTTGAATTAAGACGAACAGATAAAAATATGACCTCGCTTACAAAGGAACACCAAGTGAAGATAAAACGTATAAAGAAATGTATATACCAAATAATGCGTCAACTTAGGTACTCTTCATGCGACAAGGTGAAACAAGACCGCTTACGGAAACTGAAGGCTTCTTTAAAACAAACAAAGTGGAAAGCAAATAAATAAATGGAGGACAGCTTATGGGTAAAACTACAGGCTGACATAAAACAAAACGATGGGGCGAAATTCTGGAAATCAATCAATTCCTTTTTAAATCCTGTGCATGATGGAGTATCCTCTAATATTAGCGAAGCTGCATGGTCAAAGTATCTTAAAGATCATTTTTCACAACAAAAGGCCTCTGACTTTGAGATAGGAAATGAGGGCAATAAACTAACAACACTGTGTGAAACTTCCCATAAACAAGCATGTGGCAATACAATCATGTATAGAAGAGAGATAAACTTACAAAAGACAATCATGCGACAAATTAAAAAGGGAAGAAGGGAAGGGGCACCAGGCCCGAATGGTATACCTCCCATCCTTTACAAACAGAGCGATAGGGAATGGGCTGGAGCACTAGAGCCATTATTCAATGAAATAATACAGTTCAATATATTACCTGCCTCCTGGAAGGGCTCAATTATCTCTCCTATATTCAAATCAGGGGATAAATCACAACCAAGTAACTACAGACTGATTGCCCTTATGGATAATGAGGCCAAGTACTTTGCCGGGATCCTCTTGGAAGAATTACAGCTCTGGGCTACAGAAAACTCCTTAATCCCTGTAAATCAAACAGGTTTTGCTAAAAATGTTGGGACAACAACGAACATCTTGACAATGGGCCTGTTAATCGATAAAGCCCAAACTACCAAAATGCCAATCCATCTGTGCTTTATTGATTACAAGGCAGCGTTTGATTACATCAATCGAAATCTCCTGTGGTCTAAACTGAACAAGTGGGGGATCCCGAGGCCCTTGCTAAATCTACTTATCAACCTGCACAGTGACACCTGGATACAGGTGAAGTTGGGTGATGGATCTCATCTGTCCAGACGCATCCCAACCAACAAGGGCTTAAAAAAGGGATGTGTCTTGGTTCCAACCCTTTTTAATCTGTTCTTAGGTGATTTAACCCCGATTTTAAATACCTGTAATTCCCATGCACCGAAACTAGGAGGCCAAACATTACCATCATTACTATATGTGGATGACATAGTGTTAATTAGTCAAACAAAAATAGGGCTACAAAACCTCCTAGATGCAACTCGGTTGTATTCGGATGATAATCAACTGACAATAAATCTACAGAAGACACAAACTATGTCAATTAATAAAAAAGGGAAATCCAGCTATGGCTGGTTCTGGAATAACAATCGTATTGAAGACACAACAGTGTACAAGTACCTGGGAGTCAAAATTGACAATGGTGGCCAATTTACCATTCAGAAAGCAAGCATTAGAGGAAAAGGCATTGCGATATCTATTTCGTTAAAAAAATTAAACGGTAAGCTCACCAGTCGCTCTCTCTTGCCCCTGGCACAAGTTATAAGAGCTAAACTGCTGCCCACAATTACTTATGGGAGCGAAGTACAGAGAGGTAGGGATGCGGCGACCCTAGATAGAACTGTGGCATCAGCATACAGAACCATATTCAGCTTGCCAAATCATACCTCTCCGGCCCAACTCAGGCTGGAATTTGGAGGACAGACGCAGTCTTTGGCAAGACAAGGTGCATATATAATGACATGGGATAAAGTCCGTAAGGCAAATGAAGGAACCCTAAACAGCTACTTATGGTCAGAATTAGAACGGTATCCGGCATCGCCAGCTGCCAAATACTTGAAAAGCAGCCTAGTGAATCTAGGGTTACAGGAGCTGTGGAATACCCCTACCAATCACACTACGATCAAAAGAATAGTAAAGAGAACAATAAAACATCTTTCATGGATTGAAGATAAAGCGTGTGTTGCAAAGAGGTCACATGGGTGGATCATCCTAAACTCCTACTCCAAACAAGGCCACCAGAGTTACCTTGACCTCGGCTACTCACGTCATATAAAATTGAAGTTCCTCAAATACAGACTAGGCGTGTTACCATGCACACGCCACTTTCCGCAGTGGCTGAGGGTTAATGGGGGTTCCCTCTGTCGCCTATGTGGCAAGGCGTCTGAAGACATGGAACATTTGTTGTGCTCCTGCGAGAAGCTGTTGGAGGAAAGGAAACGGTTATTGAAATACCACTTCAACCACCGTGGAATACGCTCACGAAGACAGGCAGTTCTTGCCTGTTTTACACCTAGTGACCCGCAGTTGAACTGTAGCCTGGTGAAGTTTTTGAAGGTGGTAGAAACAAAGATGCAGAAAATTGACCTACCGTCATATTTTTAGAGGCTCTTAAATTAAGCAGATCCCTATTTACATTGTATCAATTATGGAAGGTGGAAGAAGAGTAAATACTGGAATTTGTCCCCTTGCCATAAAACACAGAGGACATTTAGAACAATACGTCTACTATTTTAACTCTATCAACATATTAAATCTTATGAACTTTTAAAAGGAATTAAAAATACAGTTACTACGTGAATGTAATTTTATTAAGTGATGAATAATGTATTGTGTACACATTAGTGTTTTATTTTATTATTATTTTTTTTTTTTAAGGATGAATTGCAATGGTTTTAATTAACTATGCTAATAAACTATTACTTACTTACCTCGTTTGTCTCAGCCCGGTCTACAGCAGCTTTCACAACACACACAGTTCTTTAACTGATGTATGCTGGGCTCTGCTGCATCTGGGCCCCAATGTGATAGCCTCCTACACAATACAAGAACAGTCTACAAAGCATCATTCTTTAGATAGCAGAACCGGGTGGAGGTAGTCTAGGCATATCCAGTTGAGGTCAGGATGAAGAGAAATGAAGGTTGCAACCTGTCCACCTTTGTATGCAAAAAATATATGCAATTTTGCATTTAGCATATCATGTTTTTGTGTGAACACACATCAGACTTTAAAGCACCACATACCTGTCAAACGCTGTTCCTTATTGCTACCAAACCCACTTCTACTTCAAATTCTATTTCTCAGTCCTCCAACTACTCTATTGCTCTTTTCCAGTCTCACCCATCTGCCTTGTGTAAAAATGACTGTTCCACCTCCCAAGTTGTGTGTCACAATTTAACTTCTTTTTGTGAGAGCAAGGCCATTTTGGTTGTAATGCCCAACTTCTAATTTGTTGCTGTCTAATAATCATGGTTTCAAAACGCCACCCTTTTTTGTGACTCCTCTCACAGTTCAATTACTGATTAATGAAGAGGAGGAGGTTTCCTCCTTGCTTACTTTCCTAAAAATGGGCTCCCAAGATTATAGATGTCACGGCTCTCGAATCGTTATATTAACTTGGGACTTTTATTTTTACCTTCATCCTTAACATCTGTGCCTTGTCGATGGAAGAAAAAGCCTGTTTACTATGTTGGTGACCCACCGACACTGGCTCCTGTGGTCCGCCTGCCACATTACGATGCAGCGGGCGGGGGGCATCCGGTGGAGGCACCATCCGCTGTGCATCCAACGAGCTTAAGGAGCCAGCTGGACCGTCAGAGGGTCAGTAATCCCTACAATAGCAGCTGTGCCTGCTCAGGCACTGCCATAGAGATTATAAAGTGCCTTTCCACATGCCCTTTCATAGCAGTTCGCCCGCCATAAAATGGCAGGCGGAAAGTGACTTTGAGAGCCCCTAGCGGGCTCCCCTTCCACTTGGCCCTCCGATAGGGAGCCTTGGAGGCACCGATGGTTCCCCCCTAAATATCCCTGCACTGTGTGTCAGGCATCGCATGGTGCCTGTCACAGGGTGCAGGGATGTTTACAAACATGCCTCTTAGCAGTGAGGCTTGTGCTGCAGCCCTTTTTTCAGGCCGCTGCACAAGTCTCAATGCAAAGAGAGTCAATGCAAAGAGGCATGTTTCCGACTGCCTCCTCATTGGTCGTATCGTAATTTGGTGGGCGGGATCACCGACTCCCTGTTTGCCAGTCCCGATCCTGCAACGATGGCGGTCATCCGACCTCCATCATAATCAGCCCCTTAATGTGCTGGGGAGTTAAAACAGAATGAAAAACATGATTGCTGTTATTATTACATATAGTATTGTATGTTGTATGTTTCTGTTGAATTGACCTCTTTACAAGTGGAGGGTAACCCTTGGTGGCCCTTCGCACTCCGCCCACCCCCGCGGACCCCGTCCCAAACCTCGGCATCATACTCGACTCCTCCCTCACCATGACCCGACAGATCAACTTGTCGCCTCCACCTGCTTCTACACCCTCCGCATCCTCCACAAGACTTTCAATTGGATCCCCCGAAGCCAGAAAGACTGTCACCCATGGACTCATAACAAGAAGACTGGACTACGGAAACACCCTCTACGCTGGAATCAACAAATTCCTGCTACGCAAACTCCAGACCATCCAGAACACCGCGGCCAAACTCATCCTCGGCATTCCACGGCATGAGCGCATCACCCAACACCTGCGAGACCTCCACTGGCTCCCCTTCGAGAAGAGAGTAACCTTCAAGTTACTCTCCAACGCCTACAAATCCCTCCACAACAGCGGACCCAAATACCTCAACGAAAGAGTCTCCTTCCACGTCCCCAAAAGGAACCTCCGCTCCTACGACTTTGCCCTAGAAGAAACCCTGCGCATCCGCAGAACCAGAGGGGTGGAAGATCCTTCTCCTAAATTGCAGCTAAAGCCTGGAACGAGCTCCCAGTCAACATCAGACGCTACCCCACTCTGCACACCTTCAGGAAGAGCCTCAAGACCTGGCTCTTCGGCTGAACCGGAGCTGCACCCCCCCTCCCAGCGCCTTGAGACCCTCACGAGTGAGTAGTGCACTTTAAACCCTCTGATTGATTTATAGATTGATTGATTGATATTGCTCATCAGCCACACCATTTGTGTGTTCAGGAGCTTGAAGGTATATTTGCCTCCTTTGCATGCTACAACATCACTTGTTTGACAATTATCTCAGGGCAACTACGTTTTTTCCCGTTCTTTATGCCTGATGGAAGTCACCTCATCTGAGAATTGCTCAATGTGGAGTGCTTACAACAACTGTTTTAGTTTGATTTGTAATGGTGCAGATTTCTGTCACAGTAATTAACAGGTGATAATATTGCCTTCTGATTGGCACACACTTATTCAATCTCAGGAAGAATGGAAGATGCATTTGTGAACAAAACTGAGATTTACCAGTCATAAATTCTGAAATCAAGTACATCAACCCACTAAACTCAATAGAGTGAGTCCTTAAGGGCCTAAATATGCATGTCAAAGTTATAGATTCAATTAGGACACATAATCTAAAAGAAAATTAAATTTAGACAACACAGTGAACTAACAGATTTCTTCCACATGGCTTTTTTGTGTACATTTTTGCCAAAATAACTAAGGGCCTATTTAAAAAAATATATTGAATCCAGTCATGAACTACACAGATTTACTCTTTTTTGTTGCTCACAAAAGAGAAACTGTACTCCAGCAGAAACTACAACTACTCAAATCTTTAGTGGAAAATTCATGTTGACCCTAATGCTAAGAATGTGGATTGCCACCATTGAGGAAAGTGGCAGTATTACCATAAATGTGTAACAATGTTTCTATTTTTACGCACCTCGAAAATGTTATTCCTAGTAGGGATATCTCATCCCTTCAACTTCTGAAAAAATGGATGTCCCTTTCCCACATTCACTGCAGTCCTAAACCGACTCAAGAAAGCATCAGGTTAGTATGAAGTTTGGGAAAAGGCGCTGCTAATGTGCAAAGTCACAAAGTTCGTAATTGTGGTAGTTCGCCAAATTGGCAATGTCACCATTCACAACGGCCAAGCAAAATTCTCAGTCTCCTTTCTCCCACCCACTTTATGACCACAGAAGATCCAACAAGCTGGTGAACCTTCAACAGTTAAAAATGCAACTTTTCTTGAAAAATATGCAAATTCTGATTCTTTGAATAAGTTTGTTTTTATTTACAAGGGTAGAATCTACTTTTTTGTACGCATATGGATGTACACACGTTGTATGAATCTGCGCTTGTGTTGAGTGAGGAACAAACAGTAGATTTGAATGTATTATTATTTGGCCCTATGTGGTGGGATCCGGAAGGTAGATGGTGTGTGAAAACCCAGTCCCTGAAGTTACAAGGCCCATGTCATATTACATTTTACCTAGAGGTTTTTTCTGTAATACTTGAGTACTTTTACCGCTAATGAGGGATTCATAAAAAGCCAAAGGCATACACACCTCAATCTACAAAAATCATAGAAACCCAATCCCCATCACCATGCATACATCACCTTTACGCAGCAGAATTTCTACTGTCAGAAAATAAGCATGATTACGGTTATTTTTAAAATTATTTGAAGTTATTTTTTCCTTTCTTCAAGTGAGGCAAAAATTATATTGCTTGATTTTCATTATAATTCCAATATGTGTGTTTGAAAATGTCAATAATCCTATTTTTGTTAATATAAAAGTGGCTTATACAAAAACCTACCTCTCTTTGTGGCGTAAGACACAAGCTGCACCTCACTGTTGAGGCCCAATGAGGTGGGAAACAGTCTGAGGTCACTTGTTTTCCAGCTCGGGCTGGTCACTTCATATTGGATCAAGGCGAGCTGATTTGCAAATGGTTCTTCTCTGTCCACAGTGGCGCAATGAGCGCACAAAAAAACAATGAACTGGAATGTGGGCTGGTGTAATTACCAGTGGCCAGTGCTTGAAATGGAAACATAAAAGTGCAGGTACTCTATGCCAGAGTGCCTGCCTGTCTCTGAGAAGTGCTGTACTGTCCAATTAAAAGAATTACGGGGCATATAAGCAAGGGCAGGCGATAATTATTGCTCAGCGCGCTTAGCGCGAGGATAATTATCGCCGGCTAGCGCTGAATTTTATCGCTGAGATAGCGTGCCATCAGCAACGCTTATCTCTAAAGCGATAAAATTCCAGGCGCAAGCTGCCAAATGTGCGATTATCGCTGGAAATCCAGCGATAATCGCTCAAGGTTTGGCGATAGTTGCTGATAGGGCAGGGCAGACTTAACCATGAGATTCACCTTCCATTGGATATAATGGCTAAGTCAAACTAAAAGCAGGCGTATGGAAAGTAGCGATAACCGCGGTTTGCGCTACTTTTCTTATCGCTATGCTTGTTAGCGTGCCCATTGATAATTGGAGAAATGTCGGTTAGCGACATTTCTCCAGTTATTTTGGGACGGAACGCCCACTTTGCATCTCATTAGAGATGCAAAGCTGGGCGTTGTTGTGAAGGGCGCTAAGTCAGCAAAACACGCAATAGCGTGTCTTTGCTGATAAGGCGATGAAATTATCGCCGCTTTTCGTCCGAAAATGAACGCAAAAGCAGCGATAATTTCATAGCGCCGCCTTGATAATATGCCCCTCCATCTCTTGAAAAGTGCAGGTACTCTTCCGCTCAAAATAAAAAAGTGCTGATACTCAGTACTGGCCCATTTAAAACACTGCCAGTGACTACAATGAATTCAAGCATTCCACAAATCACTTTTGCTTTGAGTTTCTCATACACACACATACATGCAGTTTTTGCACCCAAGTGTCACATAGGTGCACAGAAATGTGTGCGGATAGGGCCCACTGTGGTAGCACTGAAGCAAAAAGTGAAGATGATGAGCTAAGTAGGAACTATGCAGGGCTCGCCATTCCATAAGCAACTTAATGTGTGGCACTAGCGACACAACCAGAGTAACACAAAAGGGCAACATGGACATGGTGAGGGTCGGAAAGTCAAATTTCTATTTTGCCTAAAGCTCTCACAATCCTCAAATTGTTAATTCAGCTGTTTTAAAATCACAGTTTATCGCAGACGAGTAACAACTCTTTAAAAGAAAGTCTGCCGGGTGTTCGCGTGTAGTACAGACAGCAACAAGTGGGGGCTGGTGGAAGAACAGAGCACTGATTTCCAAATTAAATGAATAAAAGTTGTCCTGGCACATTAAAATGTAGAACTAATCCGAAAAACTCAACACTGTTTCCAAACATAAGACTGACCATTGTCCCCAGGACAGTTTCAGAAATACAATAAACCATTATCATCTCACTGTGCAGATAGTTTAATGTCACCTATTTAGGAGGGTTACCTTCATATAATCTGTAAAAATGAATTCCAAACTTTCTTTCGGATCTCAGAGGCAAGCATCTAATCTACGAGTCGCCCACGTACTAATCACTGGGAAATCATGTAAACTGTGCCGCCTCTCCGTTCAGTTGACAATCCATAAACTGCAGCTGTGCACGTGCAATCAATCCCTAATGTTGAGCCATAAAAAGACTAGGAAGTTATCAGGCCTGCCCCCCTACAGCAGGTCTGCGCGTTCCTCTCTTGTCAACTTGATGAGCTGCCAAGTTAAAGCCCTCAATTTTTCCCTCTCGCCGCACGTGCACGGAACCTTGTGCTCAGCATCACGGCCGCGTCAGTGGCAACGGAAACACACATCTGTGCACCGGGGTCCAGGGGCACTTTGTACTTACCCTGACTGCTTGGAAATCTTCCCAAAGCTGAAAGCCTCCATGTAGACGGCCAGCCAGCAGCTTTCACTCACTCCGGCACCATGGAGACGAGAGCAACGCTACACATCCCAGGAGCTCTCTGCAAATGACCGAGCACGGGCAGCAAGAGGGGTTCGCCCCTGAAAATTGTGGGGCACGCTTTGAGGATAGGAAGCATCCATCGACCCGATCTGGGAGTCTGCAGAGGAAAGGGTATCGATTCATTTCACGAACCCACAATCGAAATCCGCTGATCACCCATTCACCCTCTCTCTGCGCCGCACGCTGTCCCATTTCGATGCACGCATCTTTTGGTGAGCGTCTCGAGACACCTTTGCCGGACTGGGGTAGGTGACAGGGCGGGGGGAGATGAAGGAAGGCGGCCAAGGCTGTTTGTAGGCTGGGAAGCAGGCAGGCAGCACCACTCGTCGCGAGCCAGCGGGAGCTGCTCAGTAAATCACTGCTGCATCTGCAGGATGCCCACGCGCCTTCTGTCAGAACCAACAGCAACCCTCGGGGCCTCGAGAGCGATGCTGTCACCCCCTTCAGGATCGCACCCCTTCCAAATGTAGTCTCTCCCTCTGGTTCCCCCGTCGTTGAGCGGGGTGGTAGCCAGCCAGACGTCTTCTGCTGATCTTGGGAGGGGTGGGAGCAGAGCAGATGAGATAGAGAAAGTGTGTGTACACCGAGTCCGATGCGCTAGAAGAACAGACAATATTGAGCGCAATCAGTTAAATTAGATAGCCGCTGGAACCCGGTTCATTTAACTGCACCATCTAAAAAAAAAAAAAAACTAGCCCGCAATGCAAAGAGGATAAACTTTGTAAGAGTATAGTTTCTCGTCAAGGGATGGAATTGATAGCCCGCTCGTGCATAACACGTATCATAATGACATATCACAATGACATTTTAATGAGCCGCGGCAGTTGTGTTCTTCAAGCAAAAAACTTGAGCACAGCGCAACCGTGGCTCATGACGGAGTGGTTCCGTCATGAGCGGGAAAGGGGTTAAAGAACCAATTCAATGGTGAATTTGGATTTTTTAGTAAATATATTTAACAAACGTAACTTTTAGAAAGTTACCTTTTAAATGCCTGAACTGTCAGAAGCTAAATTGGCATTAGCCTCTGCAAATTCCCAATCTGTGCTCAGCCCAGGAACAGGCATAAAAGAGATGTGAAATTCATCCCAGGAGAACACAATAGGCAGACCTGAATGGGCAGAGATGACTCATCTGAGTTCCATAGAATGTGCAGGGTGGGGACTGTTAGCTTTCTGTTGACATTACAGTGTCAAATCCTGTCGGACAGGTGTGTTGAGCCACACATAAAACTTTGGCACACTTCAAAGGGAGACAACCAGATGCTATGAACAGGGCCAGACTGGAAACAGCATCCAGCCCTGGCAGATTGCTGCTCGACTAGCCCAGGGAGCGGGGTGGGGGGGAGGTGCTAGCAAGATGCACTGCTCCCGCTTTTGTTAGAGGGGGCAAACCTGACCCCCACAGGCACAAAACCAGCCCCCACCCCTCCGAGCCCTGGCCATGACAATTCTTGTGTATCCCCTGTCTGGTTGCTGAAGGACCATGCTTTGAGTTTTTTGTGGGTACAGTGCTTGCTTTAAACTGTATCTTTATGTTGATGTTTATAAACGTAATTTTCTGACTGAACAACAATATCCATGGGGATGTTTTGAAAGATAGCTTGAATGAGGACTTTGATCCGTAACAAACAGCTAAGTTCTTTGCATGTAGCAATTGGCCAGACCAAACTCCTTCCTTTTTTAGATCAGCAATACAAAAGGGAGAGAGGACATGACAGAGACTAGGGCAATGAAAACTACAAGTGACGGACAAATTCTACACTACAGGTAGGGTAATCTCCAGTAACTCACAGCCCCTTCTCACAATCGAACTGTGTCATGACACCGAACACACAGACTAATCTGAACGTAGTTAATATTCTATCTTTAATTTATGTAGTCATGTTCTATCCTGTGTGGAAGTTGATTTGTTCAGCAAGAGTTATCCTTTGTACCTATAGTGTAGTGTATTAAAAAAAAATTAAGCGAGGATTTGTCTGCATTTTTCAAATGCATCAGACTGAAAATGTTTTTCTCAAATCACCCGGGTACCACAAAATCATCCATGTTCCATCCACTTTCTACCTTTAAACCTCATTTTTCCTCTGTGTCTATTAAAGGTTTGGCTTTTTAGAATTAGGGGTATATTCATGAGGAAGTGGTGGTGAGAGGCGTTAGCCTCCTTGGCTTAATGCCTCACCGCCACTTCGGAAATGCCAGGCTGCACCCTATTCTTAAGAATGTGGTGCAGCCTGGCGTTTCCCCCTGCGACGATGCTTAGTCTCACAAGTTAACACCAACGTAGGCACCCTTCCACCAGAGTGCAAGGGTGTCTGCGAGCAGGGAGGTTTGTTTATGTACAGGAAGGTTACTCTTTTATTGGTAAAAAAGCAAATCATAGCATGGGATCACTGACACTTCTTGTGCTGGAGCAACTAACTGGCTATAAAGACATTCTGGATACAACAGTGACACACGCACATTAAATTTCGAATGCCGTTGTGTGATTGAGATATGCACTACGAGGGAGAAACATACCAAATAGGTAGTTGTCCCTAGGAAGCTCCATCTTCCTATTACTGAGACCCTAACCAATAGGTGGAGCCAAAGCTGTAACTACAGTCAGTACAAAGTCATTCTGGCCCCTTGTTATCACTGGATTAGAATTATCTTCCCCATTCTGTCCAACCCTTTATTCAATAGAACACCTGGGTAGTCATGACATGCCGTAGTCCACCAAACATGCCTGACCTCTGCCGGGCATCATGGACATGGCTTCAGATTTTATCCAGTTCACTTTATAGCTTGACAGGCTTTAAATCTAACATAGGAGAGACATCACAGTAGCAACATAAGTTTCCTAGTCGGAGTAAGTAACAGTATTCTTTGGATTCATGAAACTTTATGCAAACACCAGAAGTAGTGTAATGCCTTTTATGTGCTCAAATTGCAATGGAAGGGATTTCAGGGCACGCAGGAAGAGCGCTGAAAATAGCTGCAGCTAATAGACTGATCCTCAACCTGCCAAGAGAACCTACATCACCCAGCACTTGAAAGACCTCCACTGTCTCCCAGTCCAGAATAGATGCCATTTCAAGCTCTTGGCCCACGCCTTCAAAGTCTTCCATGACCAAGTACCCATCTACTTGAACCACCAGCTACATTTCCACTATCCCCCAGGAACCTCCGCTCCACACACCTTGCCCTCACTCATATCCCTCACATACACCACTGCTGCACCAGAGGACGCTCTTTCTCCTGTCTTGCCGCCAAAGCCTGGAAAACCCTCCACCCCGCCTCGGCACCTTAACTTCGCTGACCGTATTCAGGAAGGGGCTCAAGACCTGCCTCTTCGGATGAGACCTGCAGCAAGCACCTGGATACCCTCGCGGGTGAAAAGCTGCGCTCTATAAATACTACTTGATTGATTGATTGAGGGAGGAACATCGCAACAACTAGCATAGAGTCCTCTCTGAGCTATTTCTCTGTAAAAACTGGTTGCTTGTCTTCCAAGAATATAAACAGCTCGGAGCTGTGCCTCAGCAGTAATCTGTAAATAGGCAGATACATTTGCCATTGGTGACTCTTTTCAGTCCTTCTTTGGGGCAACATTCCTCAAAAAATATAATTGTAGATGTGGATTCATCTGAATTGCCTTCAATTTCAAAATTGTGACTATAATTTTAATTTTAATTTTAATGAAAGAGTATTATATTAGATGCGTATAAATAAATATTGTATATTTTAATAATGATCTATAGCAGTGTTCTTCAATCTGTGGGGCGCGCGCCCCTCCGACACCATCTCTGGGGGGGCGCACTCCACCCTAAACTCTCACCATTGTTTCCCACGTCGCAAGTCGTTTTGCTTCCAGTATTTCTTTACCCATTTCAAATGGGGATTTTAGATTGGATAGCTCCTGAACAGCAGCCCAATCAACACATAGGAACGTCACCACTGACGTTCCACCAATGAGGCGGCAGCAGCATAGATGGCAGGAAGTGCTGCGAAATTTGTTTGCAAATAACTCCCGCATACACCTACTTGTTTCTACATTCCTGCTGTTTGTTTCGTGAATGCTGCCTTTTCTGCCTTGATTCTTCTTTGTGTGCTGTGGAGACTTTCCTGGTTTTACCGCCGGCCAGTGAAGGAGTTTGCTGGTCTCTTGACACCTTGGATGATCACCAACAGGTAAGTGGAATGGGCTTTTGTAATGGAATTGCGCCCTAATATACTGCTGGGACATTTAGTGCTGCCCAGTTTTCGAAGTCCGTGGGGGTAGGGGAGTGGGGGGACATGGAGGGGGTTCGGCGGTCACAGAGGGTTGGAGGGGAAATGGATGGGTCACAACGTGCCCATGCTTTTTTAATTTCAAGGGAAACTTTGCCTCCCTTCTGGGAAGAGCTAACCAATTGCTAGAGCTGAAATGGTTCAGCTGCAGTGGGAGGCAGGGAGTCTCCTGTGCTATGAAACTGAAAGCAAACAAACAGACAGTCTACAGTGGACTGTCTGTTCCTTTGTTTTCCGTTTCATGGCAGAGGAGACTCCCTGCCTTCCACTGCAGCTGAAATGACTGTCTGTCCCTGTTTCTAAGTGCTTGGTGAAGTGGCATAACACAAAAAGATGCCCCCCCCTGCAGAATGTGTGGAGAGGCCTCAGAGTTTCACATATGCTTATTGGTCTTGGGCTGAATGGGGCGCCACCTGAATGGATGATGGCCCCCTTGCGCGCAGGAGTTGCAAGGGTCTGTTTTGCGCACCTGGCTTGGTGAAGTTAAGCTGCTTAGTCTGGGTGTATAATGTAGGTAGGGACTGTTCCATTTTCTGGATAGGAATGGGAAGCATTGGAGTCTAGCTAACTTCCAAAGTGCGTTCATGAAAGCATTGGGGAGAAAAACTGAGATGGGCAAAGGATGCGCAAGATATCGTTAGAAAGAAATTGGTTAAGGTAATGGCCAAAGGTCTGCTGAAGGACATTTTGATGTCTGCTTGTTGAGTGAGTTAATCAGTTCACCCCTTAAGGTGGTGGTCAAAAGAAGAAAGTGTCCATACAGGCTGACGGACAACCTATCATGGCCTGAAGAACAACCACTCAATGAATTAATGAGTACATCTGCCAGCAAAACTGAACAATGAAATACATGAACCTGCCTTGGGTAGTGGGGATGCAGTGTAGCTGCCGCTTAGGCTGCTGCTGCTGAAACAGCCGCATACATTCCACCTTTACCTAGTTGTGGTTCACTCAGCAGGTGTAGTTGAAGGGCTGGAACATGGGGAAAAGGTGTTTCCAAAGGGATGTTCTGTGTCATGGCTACTTTTGTGGCAGTTAAGTACTTTCAGGCAATTGTTTACAGTGACCTCAGGATCAGGACAGTCGATGCACTACTTCGACAAGTGCTCTTGGGAGGTACGTGAGGTAAAGGCTGGTGCAAGTATCCTGCAGGTGTTTGAAAAACACCCGAACATTTTTAGTCCCAGAGAAAACTAAGCCCTCAGACCAGCAGACGAAAACTCAGCTCATAACTAATGTGAAATGGTGGGTGAGTAAGTGAAGGGATGGGTGGATAGCAGAGTGGATTAATGAAAGGGTGAATGAAAGGGTGAATGAAAGGGTGAATGGATGGATAATGAGAGAAAGGATTGATGGGTGAGTGGGAGGATGGATGAGAGAAAAGGTAAATAGATGGATGTATGGGTGGAAGGGTGGATGGATGGGTAATAGGGTGGATGGATGAGTGAAAGGGTGGATGAGTGAAAGGGTGGATGATGTGCGAGTGAATGGGTGGATAGATGAGCGAAATGATGGATGGATTGATAAGTGAAAGGGTGGATGGACGGATGAATAAAATGGTGGATGTAAGGATTGATGAGTGAGTGAAAGGGAGGATAGATGGACAAAAGAATGGGTAGATGAGTGAAGGAGTGAAAGGGTGGATAGATGAGAGGAAGGATGGATGAGAGAAAGGATGGGTGAGTGATAGGGTCAATGGATGGATTCATGAGTGGATGAGTAGATGGGTGGGTGGGTGGATGGAAGGCTGGATGGATGGCTAAGAGAAAGGGGGATGGAGAGAGAAAGGGAAGATGGATGGATGACTTAAAGGGTGAATGGGTGGAAGGGTGAGTGACTGGGTGGATGGATGAGTAAGTGAAATAATGGCTGGATGGGTGAAAGGGTAAATGGCTGGATGGATGGACGAGTATAGGGATGTATAGGGTGAAAGGGTGGATGGAGGGACGGATGAGTGAAATGATGGATTGAAGGATATATGATGGATAGGTTTGCAAATGGTTGAATATGTGTGGCCATGGATGGGCACACAGATGGAAGGACATGGTGAAATGAATGAATGGTGAAAGACTGAATGATGGATGAAAGAATGATTACACCTTGTAGCCCCATTATCTTCAGCACATTGACTTTCACATTTATATGAGTCATTGTCTTTATATAATATGTGTGTGATGTAAAGGACTCCAACACCCTGCCGTACATACTTGGGATGAGTAGCACTATAAGAGAAATCAAATACACATGAGGGACGGTCTATGCGAAGATAAGGGGCACCATTGGAGGGTGGTAGCAAGGCTGACTGGCCGCACCGGGTATCAGGCGTTTCCCTGGGAGGCGGGAAAGGTGGGGGTGGGTTTGTTACTGGGGGCTGACACTGCAAAGTTCCTTGTATATCCAGCATTTTTTAGGCAACAATAAAAGCGCTATCACTTATATTCAGGTGTGGTTCACCAGGGTCTGGTGACTAATGTACCTGCTGGAAGATTGAGTTTTGAGCTGTGTAATAAGCCTCTGTCATTTAACCACACCCACTCACAAACCTGCAGTTAACTAAACACACTTACTGTTTTGGACATTCTTTGTATTTATGGCCCGGGATATGAGGGTGGCGGTCGATTATGTGGTGTACGAGATTCAAGAAATTTCTGTCAGGTGGTGGGGGGGCCTGACATTTTAAAAAAATCAGCTGGGGGGGCTCAGCCTACAAAAGCTTGAAGACCTCTGATCTATAGTTATTTGAAAATGTTTGTCTCTATTGTACAGAGTGATTTTTTTGAAAATGAACTACAACTTTGTAGAGTAATAGTTTGAAGCTAATTTGATGGATATACAGTTTTCAAATCATAATAAATTGTGAGTTATGTTTTATGTTACTTATGTGATTGAAATGTATGCAATAATATTTTTCTAAGGATATTTAATGTAATCCTTTTGTAAATACTTTAATTTATTTTATTGCATTCTGACCTGACAGATATAGTTTACATGTTTAAAAGATCAAATATACTAGAATGGGATCAAATCAATTAATATTTAAATGATTTTAGAATTATCATAAAAAACTTTCTATATTTCAAATTGTTGGTTTTGACCTACTAAATTAGTTGTTTGTGGTGTTTTTAGTGATGTAAGTTAGATTAGAGTATATCTAATGATTTATAAGTGGTATAATCCTGGATGGTTTTCATACAGTTGTAATTTTAATTTTTCTGCTAGCATTTCATGCTTTTGTCTAGTTGTTGTGAAAGTTTCGGGCACAGCTTTAGTGCTAGGGCTTTGTTTCATATAAACCTTAGTACTAATGCTCTTTTTGAGATTTCCAAGGAATATATATAATGAAGTTCGACTTCATGCAAGTGCCCCTTGGAAGGTGTTATGTCACTTTTGCCACATTGCTTGTGTTTGCTTCCAGGTTGAGCATGGTACCCCACATATTCCACCAGGGAATGTGGAACTTGATTTCGCACTTGTGACCTGAATGTTTCATGTGTCCACATGCAAATGTACTCAATATAGTCCAGAAGGGGATTTTGCATCTCTTGATTGTTTTCATAGAATTCTGAGTCTAGTAGTAGGTCATAGTGTTTTGCAACCTCACTGATGGCTCCTATAGCAATGACACACAACTTATGCCCGCCTTCTCAGACAAGACCCCCAACACAAGAAACAAGTTCCCCGCCTGCATGACTGAAGTCGCTAATTGAATGAAAGCCAACTGTCTCAAGCTCAACACTAACAAGACAGAAGTAGTGACCTTTGGTAAGAACAACACACTATTGGACTACAGCTGGTGGCCAGACAAAATCAGACCAACACCCAGCACACATACCAAGAACCTCAAAAAATTACCAACAGAAAACTGGACATGAACGCTCAAGTCAATGCCATCACTGCATCCTGCTTCCCCACCCTGAAGATGCTGAGGAATATCTTCACACTACAAACGCTGTCACTTATGCCCAAGTCACCAGCAAGTTGGAATAGATGGACTTCGGGAATACCCTCTAGGGTGGAATCACCAAGCAACTCACTAGAAGACAACAAAGCATCCAGAGCTCGACAGCCAGAGTCATCTTCAACCTCCCAAACTGAGCTCACATTATACTACATCTCAGGGCGCTCTACTAGCTCCTGATACACAAATGTGCTAATTTCAAACTCCTCATACATACATTCAAGGCACAATTTAATCCCGCTGACCTGGACAGTCGCATCTACTTCCACCAACCATCCACCATCCACCGGAACCCTACTTGTACAAATCCCACGCATAGGAAAGGTGGAAAGGCATTCTCTTACGCTGCTCCTAAAGCATGGAATGGCCTAACACTCCAAGTCAGAGCCCCCTCCTTCCTTCCTGAATTCTACAAGAAACTGTAGACTGGGCTTTTCAATTAAACACTCTACCATAGGCAGGGTTAAAGACACACACGGATCAACTCCAGGATGCCGTTGCAGGTTATGGTGTGCTTTATAAATACACAAAACATAATGAAGGCAAATCATGTGAGTTTTGTCATTTCTATGGAACATTTGAGAAATACTTAAGTTACTTGAAGTATGTTTTACCATTGTGAAATGTCCCAAAAAATGAAGAAGGCTTTCTGTTTATACAAATATTGGTACAACATTGCAGTAAATATTGACACACACTGATTCGTATTTTCATTTTAAAAAATAAAAAAAATCAGCTTTTTTGCCTAGTACACACAATGTAGATAGAGATTTTTGCTTTATATTACTTTTTATGACATAAGTCCACTATTCAAAACATCAAATCAGAGCCATTCAGAGGTGTTTAGCAGTTCTTGGAGAGAATAGAAAATGCTCAAGAGAAATGATCAAAAATAATATATGATGCGCAACTTCAGGAACGATATGAGATGGCGTTGACAGAATTGTTTCGCTATACTCAAATTTGACACGCACTTCAGAAAGCCATAACAAGGGGAACTACACTTCCTGAAGCCTCCCTGCTAGAGGATAGGCTCCTAACAGGAAGGATGGATAAAAAGACCATTTCCCTCACTTACCGCAAACTTATCAATAATCAACCAGACCCCAGAATGGGCCTCCGAGAAAAATGGCAAGGGGATCATAAAGATATAATCATTTTCAATTCACAGGCTGACTGTGAATTGAAAATGATTATATCTTTATGAACAAGGAATAAAAGCCAATTATTACCAACTCGACGTGAATCAAATTAAGTTGGTTACACTAGATCTACAATCTAGTGTGGTGTGCTACAGTGTTTTTGTTTTGATATTGTTGATTGGGAGTCAATGGTGATCCCAACACTTGTGATACTTGTGGTGGATAAGTATTTAACATTGTTTAGCACCCTATACTCTTTGCCATACTAACTTTACCATAATTATGTTCTAAAACCGAGGTTGATGTGCAGGTCCTCATAGCATATCCACTGTTCTTTGTTTTCAAAGACCCTCCAAGCTAAGATTAGTCCAACTAAAAATATTTCACCGTATTTATTATCCTAGAGTAACCCTTCATTAAAAAGGGAAAATTGATAACCAACTCTGCCTGAGACAATGCTGTGGGGATGGCACCTTCTTTCATACACTGTGGGACTGCCCAGTAATAAAAACTTTCTGGGAGACAAATATGAACATACTTACGCGAGTGAGTGGAGTAACGATTGCCCCAGAGCCCAAGAGGTGTATTTTAAACATATGGGAACCAACAGATCTCAACCATGCGGGGCAAGATTGGGCACTGCTACGTATGATGTTGGCAAAACGGAATATAGCCAAACACTAGGGAGATCCAAACGCACCAACATATCGAGAATGGCGTGGGGACATGAACAGAGTCATGGTGGCTGAGAGGGCAGCATATATACATCGGAGATGCCCAAAAAAATGGGAAAGAATATGGGGCAAGTAGAACACTTACAGAGGGAACATTTGTGAACCGCCCCGGATGGGATCGCTGGAGTTCTCGAGTTGAATACTAAGAGTGTAGCACTGTATTAATCTGATTTTGTACTAAAAATGTAATGGTGTCACACCTATACCTGAGCGATATAATATTTACGGAAGCATGTCTTAATGTAGATGATTTTATGAACCATCAAACTGTCATTGTTGCAGGATATAATGATAAAAATAAACAAAAGTTAAAAAGCCTTGAAGCAGGTGAAATATGAAAATTTGGAAAATGTTTTGAGAAAAAACTTCATGATCAGTTATATTTACACAGATTCAATAAAAGTACTGTAAATATCTTTATAGCATCTTCAGGAGCAGGTGAAGTGGACATTGGCCAAGAAGGTAGAGAAGCAGCTGGCCACTGTGTTTGGGTGGTGAAACATCTGACACCGATGGACCCAATGGCATTGAGGGTGAGGAGACTGGAACGGAGGCCACTACCTTGTCCTCATTTTCAGAGGCCTCCACAAATGACCTGTCCCTAGTGGTGGTGGACCCTACAGGAACTGTACCAACCTCATCCTTGTCCACCTCCCAGAGACCCATATCATGCCACCCCTCAGCTGGCCAAACCCGTCCCTTTAAAACGTTTGGGGTCCCCTTCCTCACAGGCGCCTCACCCTCTTCCCCTGTCACCCCCAGCTGCGCTGAGTGAGGACGCTATTGGCCTATTATACAGCATGTCTGGAGGCAAGAGTGTGATAGTGAATGGCCTCCAGGGCCTTAGCTGCCAAATGCAACAAATGGATGCATTCCTGGATGTCATGTGCAGTTCAATGTCTGGCATGCAGAGATTGCTTGCAAAAATAGCCTCCTCACTCAGCCCAGCCTCCCAACTAGCCCAACCTTCTGCCCCAACTCAGGTCCCTTGCACAACTCCAAGCTCAATTCTTAGCGCACTCACTTCTTTGCAGGCACTCACTCTAACAGACTAAAGCAGCACAATCACACACACATAACCTTAAACATACAAAGGTACACAAACAAACACACAAACAGCATACACACACTATTGACACTATACCCACAGATACCACAGCCACCACCATAACCCCCAACACAACCACAACCCCACCACACCCACAACCGCCACAACTACCACCACACCCACAGGTACCACAACCACCACCACACCCATCACAGCCACACCCACAACCACCCCCACCACACCCACAAGCACCAAAACTACACCAACTCCTCAACAGCACACTCATCCAACCAACACACTCACACAAAAAGCACACCTAAAGAGGAAAGAACACCAACCAAAACCAAACACACACACTCACCAGAATACCAATCACCAGCCAAACCACCCACATCTAAACATATAGAACATACACCAGACCCTCATGTAGCTGCCAAATATACAGACACATGCACCACAGCCACACCAACCACCTCAACAGCACACTCACTCAAAAGCACACCTACACACAAAATAACACCAACCAAAACCAAATGCACACAAACACCCGAATACCAATCACCTGCCAAAAACACACACATCCAAACATACACAAAATACAACAGACCCATATGCAATGGACAAACATACAGACACATGCACATCACCCACTCCAGCTCCCTTTACCTCCAAAACCCAATCCACTCCTACCCTTACTTCTCCTCCCGAATTCACATCCTACCTGTCCTTAACCCATGTCAGACCTAAACCCACCCCTCCCAAAAATGATCCTTGAGGTGCCTACTCTGTGCGCAATTGATGCCCTGTGTGTTTCTTTAAATTTCTTAATCAACATTACATACATATGCCCTACACATTACAAAAAAAAATGCTTGTAGGAGAGAATTAAAAATGCACAAGCCCAGAGCTAATGTAAACGGACTATTCAAAAGGTGAAAAGTAAAAAGGACGCTTACCTTTGACTCCGGCGACTACAGGGTTGATTAGCTTCTGGGTCAAGTATCAGCAGCAAAGGTAGGACTTAGACGATTGGGCTCATGGCAGAAACTGAAGTGGATATAGAAAAAAAGCTGAGTTTCTACCTTATATCCCTTCAAAACAGCCAATTCAGGTTTGGAGGTTTAACCGCCACACTTACGTCGTCAGGAAGGCATATTGTGATTGGCCCGGTGGCAATATTGGCTGTACTCCCTCCGACAGCTGCTTTTGCCTATGGCGGCGTCAATGTGGGTGGAAATTTCTGATGGAGATGGCGGCACTTGGATGAACTATCGTCCATAGACCCACCAGCATCTAAATTGAGTTGGTGGACTGCCTAGGAGGTGGGCGGAGAAACCGTTGGAAAAGTGACAGCAGGGCCAGATCCGCGAAGATCTAAATCAGGGGCTTAGTTTGTGCTACGTAAATGGTTATGTTTAGTGAAATTACACACTTAGGTATACTTGACATTTTAAAGAGCATCTACCTACACCTCTTGCACATATACAGAGCTTAGGAAAGTAAACAATGCTTTCAAATACATACAACATTTGAAATGATACGCTGGACATCATTGCTTCCTATAATGAACATCTGTCAGAGGATGGCAACAAGATGTTAGATACTAGTCATGACCTCCACCACTGTCAGCCAGGATTACCTTTGGGAAAAATGACTTACTCCTTGCTGTTTAAGTAAGGTGTTTGTGGCAGTCCTCAATGTAAAAGAAAACATGAGCTCCTTCTTGTTACTGCTGTGCTTACTGAAGCAAATTGAATGTACAGTCATTGCTGCATATGTTCTGATGTCAGACAGCTGTACCAGAATCCAGTTCAGGATGAAGAGTAGCTGGCAGAAATAGAAATCAGGTGGTTCCGACACTATTCCACACTATTCCAGAACAGTTTCCCAAGGAAGATCCTTGCACGGAAGTTGGACAGGCAACTGTAGTTTCATTGTGTACAAATTTACACTATCCTCCATGACTGACAGACTGGGTTGAAACCTTAGAAATGGATTGACTGTGCACTGATTGGCATCAGTGATCCCCGCCTCTTAGCTGGATGAGGACTGAACAAGCCATCTCCTCCTGAATCTGGCATCCATGTCGGTTATGATGCATCATCAGATATCTCAAATTAGGAAGGTAGCATTGCCTGCAATGGCATTTTACTGGATAGAATCTTTCTTCTTTAATACAAACATTTAAATAACAAATAAAAATCCCTTTCCAATTACACAACTGTAAATTATAGTGTCCTGCAAGGACTTGCACAGGCAAATAATTTGCTTCACGAATAACTTGTAGCCTAAGATTTCTTAGAGACACAGGCGATTCCATATGAAACAAGCATTGGCAAAGAAAAAAGGTTGCACCTGTACATGAGCTATTGGCATTGCCAATGTGTTTTAGCCATGTTGTACACCAGCATGGCCGCTGTCAGCATGGCTAAAAGTTAGTGACATAAAGAAGAGTGGTGTGGAGTGTCGTAGAGTGGAGTGACATAGAGTGTTGTGTATTGGAGTAGCACAGAGTGGAGTCTTGTAGCATGGCATACAGTGGAGTAGAGTAGAGTGGAAGTGGTAGAGTGCACTGGTGTAGGGTATTGCAGAGTAAGGGGATGGAGAGGGCAGTGGTGTAGAGTGCAGCAGCACACAATTCAGTGGTGTACAATGCACCATCAAAGAATGCAGTGGCGTAGATAAGAGTGTTACATAGTAAAGTGCAGTGGTGTAGAGTGCAGACCTGAAGAGTAAAGTGGAATAGAGTGCAGTAGCATAGAGTGGTGCAGAGTAGAGTGGCGTGGAGTGCGGCAGAGTACAGTATGGTGCTGTAGAGTGCAGGGGCATACAGTGCAGTGATGCAGAGTGGAGTACTGCAGAGTGAAGTCTTGTAGAGTGGAGTGATGCGGAGTAGATTAGTGTAGAGAAACAGTGGCAAAAAATACAGTAATGCAGGGTATAATGGTGTAGAGATCAGTGGTGTAAAGTGCAGTGTTGCAGAGTATAGTACTGTACAGTGCAGTGGCACACAGTGTAGTGGTGTACAGTGCATTACTACAGAGTGAAATGGTGTAGAGTGAAGTGATACAAAGTAGAGTGGCATAGAGTGCAGTGGCATAGAATGCAGTGTTGCATAGTAGAGTGCTTACAGTAGAGTGGTGCAGAGTAGAATGTCATAGAGTGGACTGGTGTGGAGTAAAGCGGTGCAGAGTAGGGTAGAGTGCAATGGCACAGTGGCTAACAGTGAAGTGGCATAGAGAAGAGTAGGTGGACTGGTGCAGAGTGCATTGGCATAGAGCGTTAAATTATAATGGTGAAGGGTGCAGCAGCATTGAATTCAGCAGCATACAATGCAGAGTTGTAGAGTGCAGTGGTGAGAGTAGAGTGGCACAAAGTGCATTGGCTTAGACTACAGTAGTGCAGAATAGAGTGGCATAGAGTGCAGTGCCATAGAGCGATGTATGGTCGAGTGATGTAGAGTACAGAGGCACAGAGTGCAGTGGTGGAGAGTGGTGCAGAGTATAGTGGCATAGAGTGGTGCAGAGTAGTGTATAGTCGCGTAGAGTGGAGTGGCATAAAGTGAAGTGGTGTAGAGTGGAGTGTTGCAGAGTGCAGTGGCTTGGAGTGCAGCAGTGCAGAGTAGAGTGGTGGAGAGTTCAGTGGCAGAGAGTGCAGTGTTGCAGAGAAGAATGTCGTAGAGTGCAGTGTTGCAGATTACATTGTCGTACAGTGTGCTGACATAGAGTAGAGTGACTTTGAGAGCAGTGGAATAGACTACAGTGGTGCAAAGTGGAGTGCAATGGCATAGAGTGCAGTGGCGTAGAGTAGATTGTTTCAGAGTAGAGTGAAGTGGCGTAGAGTGGAGTGGAGAGGTGCAGAGTAGAGTGAGGTGGCATAGAGTGGAGTGGTGCAGGCTAGAGTGCTGTGCCATAGAGTAATGGTGTGAAGTAGTGTAGAGTGCAGCTGTGCAGAGTAGATTATAGTTGCATACAGTGGATTGGCATAGAGTGAAGGGGTGTGGAGTGGTACAGAGTAGAGTGCATTGGCATAGAGTATATTGGCATAGAGTGTAGTGGCATAGAGGAAACTGTTGCAGAGTGGTGTAGAGTGGAGTTGTACAGATTGGAGTGGCCTAGACTGGAGTGGTGTGGAGTACAGTGGCGTAGAATGAAGTTCCATAGAGTGCAGTGGCATAGAGTGGAGGAGTGTAAAGTGCAGTGGTTTGGCAGTACAGTGCTGTGGCGTGAAGTGGTGCAGAGTAGAGTGGAGTGAAGTGTCGTGGCGTACAGTGGAATATGCATGGTGTGGTAACACACTTCAATTACAGACAATATATCTTCAATTGAAATCACCATTACATTTGCAGACATACAGTTTCACTGATAAAGCTACACAGCACACATAATGTGTGGAAATGTCATTACTGAATGTAATGATTTTTCTGATCATTTTAAAATATTTGTTTACACCACACTTCAAAAATACGAAAAAATGTGTTTCATTTGGGCTTTTCTAATTCTTAAAAATCTGCACAGTTCATTTACAGACATTTCAATTTTGTTGTGTCCTAGTAAAAAAATATCATACAGCCTTCCTCAAGAACATCCCTGGAGACAGCATGGTTGTCACATGAATTCTATCATTTTAAAATCAGAGAAATAAAACCAAACATCAAGCTCCCTGGAAGAGAGAACTTCTCATTTGACCTTTGTAGGCAACTCCTGGGTCTCTGTGCCAGGCGGAGAAAGGCTTTGTTTAATGTTTGTGATATGTTTTGTGTTTCATGAATTTCTGTTCATGGAGAAGACATGTTCCTATTGTCACACGATACTGGAGTTAGACAGAAGAGAGATTAATTTAAAGGAGCTAACAGAGAAAAACAATGTAACGTTGAATAAAATCATAAAAACACACTAAGAGGAACTAAAGGAAAGGAAGTTTGGAAAAATCAGGAGGGATGAACAGGACTATACCAATGGCAGAGTCTTTACATTCGCAAAGCGATTTGATGACGTCCCAACTGGGAAAGATGAAGTAAGGATGAATGAAGGGAAAGAGCAGGACACTATCTCGATAAGCAGCTCAGAACTCTCCTAAGTAGAGGAAGAGGGAGCAAGCAACATACAATCTTTTTCCGACGAAGTTACACACATGAGAATAGGTACAAGGAAAAAAGGAAGACAAGGAGAGGGAGGAGGAAGAACAAACAATACAGGGGTGGTAACAAGGAACCAGTCAAAAAACAGAATATAGTATTTACTAACACGGAAGGAGAGCACACAATGGCAGATTCAGACACCAAACTGGGAAAAGGGCTAGGCTTTTGTATTCTTGATAACTGATTTTGCCACTTTGAAAGTAGATTTGTTTAAATTCACTAGTCATCTAAAATTGAAAAGTTTCCTTGAAACTCTTGACAAAAAGGAAGGGATAAGAAGGGGTGCTGAACCAGTATTAAGTGAAATGTCAATTGAGGATGTCAATGCAGTACACATGCTGATGTCAATAAATGATAATGATTTGCAGATTACAGAAGTTTGTGATCAATTGAACATTTTGACAGATCAATTTAGTGACAGTCGTCTAAGACCAAACTGTAAGTTTCCGCCACAAGGGAAAACATTTTCAGGGATAGGTATTTGTCATCCAAAGTGATAGATGATTGAAATAAATTGGAGGATAAGAATCTGCGAAGGTCACCCAATAAAAGACGTCCCTGTTGGAATTTCACAAGGGAGGAAAGAAGAGTGACGGATAGGCTGAAGAATGATGAGAATTTGAGGATAAGGGAAGCTGACAAAGGTGGCCATATCGTCATCATGAACTGGATGGATTATGATGGCGAGATTGCAAAACAACTTGGGGTAGCAGAATGTTACCGATATGTGAGGGCGATCCACTGGAGAGTGTGAATAGATGTCTCAATATAAAATTGAACGAATGGAAAGGACTGTAATCGGTATTGATTCTGAATACAGATATTTGAAAGTAATGTACCCATTGAGCTCCATCATATATATCCTACCAAAAGTTCACAAAGGGGGTGCATTCCCACCTAGCAGGCCAATTATGTCAGGGATAGGAGGCCCCAAGGAGAGGCTCTCTGAATATATAGACAGATATCTTAAACCACTGGTGATGAATCTCCCTTTGTACATCAGAGACACTATGGACATCCTGAATAAACTGGAGGATATAACCTGGGATGAGGATATGTCCTTTATATCGTTAGATGTAGTGGGACTGTACACCTGCATACAGAAAAAAATTGGACTAGGTGCAATAAAGACCTTCAGGAAATGTTAGGTTCCTTGCTCATTCAGAGATGCTAATGGATATGACAGAAATCATTCGAGAGAATAATTTCTTCTTATTCAATGGAAAGTGGCTCCAACAATTACAGGGGATTGCGATGGGTTCCAAATTTGCACCGTCTTACCAAACCTCTTCGTGGGGTGGTTTGAGAGCGTGGGTGTCTGGGCCTGGACAGAAAAAAATGGACTCCACATATATTTTTTGGGTGCCAGATTCATGATATTATGCTTATCTGGAACAGCTCGGTGATGGAATGGGAAGAACATTTTTCATACCTTAGTGATAATTTCTATAACATGAAATCACCTGTTTGGATGTGAAACTGTTTGCAAAGGGAGGGAGAATTTGTAGTAAACTATTCCGCAAGGCCACTGCCACAAACAGCATTTTGAGAGCAGAGAATGGACATCCTAAATATGTGATTGAGGGTATACCATATGGGGAAATGGTGAGAATAAGAAGAAATTGCAGTGAGGAAAGTGATTTCGAGAAGGAATTGGAATGTTTGAATCCGGACTACGGCACAGAGGATACAAAGAAAGGGTTTTGAATTTTGCTGAAAGTAGGATTCTACAGATGAGTCGGAACCCCACACTGAGCAAAAAGAGCAAACAAGCATTGGCATAGCCAATAGGTCTTGCCTTTGGGGCATTATAAGTGTTTAGACATGCAGCATATTACCCTGCGTATGTGTTTAGCATTAAGCATATTAGCCTGGCTGCTGTGCCATCATATATCTGGATGCAACAACAGAAACAGCAAAATACAAGTCAGGCGGCACACTATGCTAAGCACAGATTTTTAGCTTATGTGTTTTTAAGCCACGCCCCTTTGAGAGACCCCCCCCAGTTTTGTCATCCCACTTAAAGCCCTGGGTGTAGCTTCTGGTATTTATCTGTTTCCATAGACTTTATTGCTTGATTTTACTCCCGAGAAAGTGTCACTCCAAGTGTCACACAATGGTCGTTGAATTTCACTCATAAATACACCGAAGCTATGAAAATGCCACACATTAGCAATCTCAACCTCGTTGGGTATTTACAGCTTTAAGTGGGGTGCAGAGGGCACCTCTAGCTCTGGGCTCTGGTGCCACTGCACCCGTGCTTTACCTTTGCTCACTACGCCCCTGGCCTGGGCATATGGGGAAATCTATCAATGTCCTTCTCGGCCGTGGGTCTCTGAAATGGCAGTGGGCCCTAGGGAACGTGTGACTGTCTCTACCCTAGCCCTGCCACTCTTCTAGGCGCTACCACCGGTTAGCTTCTTTGCCGAAGGGGGAGTGACTTTGGCAAATATTCAAGAGTTCTGGTTCCGTGGTGTGGTAGTGATTATACTTGTTACAATTAAGGTCGACTAGGTGTGGGAACGCTCATACTCTGGCCTTGGTGATGGCGGCATGTGCAGAAGCACAGTCTCTAAAATGCCGATGTACATCTGCCTTGGCACCTGTCTCTGATCACGGGATACCTGCCAAGCCCTGATAATCATTTTCAAATTAAGTTTTCAAATTAACTCGCCTGCTTTAGAGCATTCACATTCCGCAAGTTTGTGGGGGAAGCAACCCATTCTAGTGGCAACAGAGACACGTGACGGCCACGGGACAGCAGTCCCTGCTCCCCAAATCTATTACTGCCTGCTTGTTAGTGTTTAAATTAGTCTCTTCTGCGCCTCTTTGTTTTCGGTTCTCCTTGACCGACTCAACCTGTACCAGTACTACCAGTGCCACAGAGAGAGTCTTCGACACTGTCTCTGCTGGCTGACATTAAGCCTGAGTAATCTTCCCCGTATGCTTGTCCCTACCTTAAATTGTTAACTTGCAGTTTCACAGAGATTCGCAGCAAAGGCAAAGACAGAAATACAAATGTAAAAAAAAAAAAAAACGTATTTTTCTAAATCTAGTCTTCAAATATTTGGGGAAAGTTTATTTTCGGGTGTCTATGCTGGAGTGTCGGCAAGCAGGGTCGCTAAAATTACGAGAGAACTTGTGAGTCTGCATACTTGGTAGAAAGCAAATATAATCTGCCAAGAAGTTTGGAAGAGGGTTTCCGGGGGGGCGGGGAGAGCAGTCTCTTTCTCAAATGATGTGTGTGTGTTGTGGTAAAAGGGTTTCTTCTCAGCATCGACAAGAGCGAGCACGGAATATAGTTTTACTTTTTCTGAATAGTTTGGGGTTTTACTTGACAAAAATTTGCCCTAGGAAAGAGTAACGACAAACTGTTGGTAACATTGTTTTGTGAAAGGTGGTATCAGAGGAGTATGCGATAATATATAATGGTAATCAAGAATTAAAGAGCAGGAGGCATCAGAGAAAATACACAACAAGCGTGGTCAAGCTAATTGGAAACAGATGGCGCCTCTGCTCGCTTCCGCAAGGTGGATGCCGTACATGCACGAGTTATCAAAAAGTCCAGACTGATTCCAAAAGTTCATCTCCTAGTGCAGCGGATGCGTGCTGCGCTAGGCTCGACCTAAAAAGAGGAGACTAGAAAACTGGCTTTTGTGTCCACATATAGTGCAGAACACAATGAGGTGTACAGAATACTATGAAGACATTGGAGATTGCTCCACGGGGTTCTAGGTTTGGCTAACTGTGTCACTGACAAACCAATGGTGACCCATAGGAGGGGGGCTACAGTGAAGAGTCTGGTTACATGCAGCTACATTCCCCCCATTAGGGGTAGAGGAAGAAATTGGATACCTGACCAACCGAAAGGGAACTACATATGTATGGATTGTAATATTTGTAAAATGGGTATAAACAAATTGAATGACTTCAGTTACAATTCTGAAAGAAAGTACTATGTCAATGAATTCATGAATTGTATAGCACCCATGTGATTAATGTGATTGTATGCAACTGTTAGAAAATATATGTAGGGAGCACCATCAGGATCCTGAAATTACGCATACAAGAACATCAGAGAGCCATGAAGAACAGGGACACCAAAAGCCCAATTTTTCAACACATGCAAGTTGAACACCCCCAATATGAATGGTTTCACCTTCCATGGTATTCAAAGACTGAGTCCGAGGCCGAGGGGAGGAGATCGGGAACTGTTATTAATGCAAACAGAGGCCAAACGGATAGCGAGGTTCGGTCTGTAGTGAAAGGGTTGATTACTGAACGGGACCTTCATAACTTCCCTTAAAAATCCACGGTATGGTACAGCATGCCGTTTTGTGTACACACTAACAGTAAGGGAGGGTAAGGAGCTAAATGACTTATGTTAATAGTTTTGAAACTCTATAAGGAAGATACTACAGCGCATTATGTACTAGCACTAAGATATGCGGTGGGGACAGGGACTGATATATAGACCAGATGTGATGCTAATGGGAAACAGAGAATAAACAACAATATCACAAATGGTATAATTATGAAAGACGGTTTAGACTGAGCATGTCAAAAAACATTGCAGAGCAGAAAAAAGGAAGACTCTTGGTCATTGATTTTTTGGGGGAGTGCACAAGGCATCATATAATTTAAATACAATCAAGTACAGTTGTATCAGCACTGTAGGCAAGGAAATGCATAAAAACAACCCGACATTGAACTTGGTGCTATAAAGTGCAAGTGGCAAGACAAGTGGCGACGCAAGTGGCAATGTGTGTAATAGCGGGAAAGGCGCAAGGGGAAAAATTATATACAGTGAAGGATGGTTCAGATATTGCTTTCAAAATTTTTTACAGTCATTTGGTGGAACCATGGTAAACAATGCGCTATATTCTGGCGCTGAATGGTCGACGGCGTTTTGATCCTTTAGATCAGGATCATCTTCAGGACCGGGTTGTTGTTTTGGAACGGTGCTGTACGGGGAAGAGAAGGAAGGATGTCAGGGGGGGGCGGGAAGGGAGAGTGTCAAGTGTGGCGATCAAGAATGGTGAAAATGGAGAAGGGAAGGAAGGAAGGGGGAGGGGGGGAAAGGAGGAATGGGGGGAAAGAGAAAAGGGGAAGGGGAGGGGTACGTATGGTGTAATCACGAGAGGTTTACAGGAAAGTAAGAGTAGGAAGGAAACGTTATGCGCAGGGAATACCTGGTGGTGTAAAAACATGGAGTATGGTAAGAGCCGTATGGGTCATCTAGGTGAAGGCTGGTAAGTGGTCCATAGGTCCGATATAGCAGAATTGCCAGGGGGAACTGAGGAAGCAAGGGGAGGACAGGAGGTAAAAGAGGAACGTAGCCGGGAGTGCGTGAAGTGTAGAAGGAACAAGAGTTACCTGAGTAAAAGCTTCAGTTTGCTTGTGGGAAAGAGACCGGATAGGAATCTCGAGTCTACGGATCCCAGAAGCCGGAATGGGTCCAAGCCGGTACGAAGATCCGGCGGAAAGACGCTGAGGAAAAAAGGGGGGGCAGTCAAGGGGCTGATGGAAGAGCAATGGCAGCCGGTTTCGGGCGGGTAAAGGAGAGCTCGGCGGAGTGGAACTTACTTAAAAAGGGAATTCAATTCAGTCGAGGGCGGGGGTGCCGGTGCTGGTGACTCGTTGTGGCAATGAATGCCGGAGAAGTGGTGGCGAGAGCGTACTGTCCTAAAAGGAGTACGGGTGAAGCTTCCGGGTCATGTGACCGCAGGAGGCGGGTGGGCGTGTGTGGGCTGTGAAAGTGATTGGCAGAGGCAGGGAGGGTGGATGGAGCGGAAGAAGGTAAACAAGGAAGGAACTAGAGCGTACCAGAATGCTAAAACAAATTGTTTGTAAAATGTCAGAGTACAACACTGGTATTGGCGATAGATATACAATTGTAATTATTATTTCAGGACGCTGTTCGAGGACAAATTATCTAGCAATGAAAACGGAAAGAAAAGAAGGGCGTGGAAAAATAGCAATTGAAGTCAAGGTGCAGTTCGGTAAACATTAGTATATGCGCTCGCAACAATTGTAAAGTGACCAGGAAACAGAACAGCAGGGATAATGTCAGAAGTGCGTGGAAAAATGGCAATTGAAGTCAAGGTACAGTTCGGTAAACATTAGTATAAGCGCTCGCAATAATTGTAAAGCAACAAAGAAACAGAACAGCAGGGGTCATGTCAAAAGTATCGAGAGTGGGTACAAGAATAATGGGGATACAGTTCTGTAAACAATAGACCCTGTGGCCGCACTAATTACGGGCGGGTGTAGCGAAGGTAGGCAATTGGAAAAGAACAGCATGAGTCATCACAGATGTGGTGGGAGTGGGTACATGTGCAAAAGAAGTCAGGGTACAGTTCTGCACATCAAGGTACATGCGGCCGTAAAAAGGGGCTGGACTTCAAAGAAGGGAGGGGTTATAGAACAAATTATAATAATAAATGCCCCCTGCAAGGATGGAGGAGGGGAACCAAGCTAGCACATTGAGTTACCGAACAATTGTTAGGACGGGTTGATACCGGTAAGTGCGCAGAACTGGAAAAAGGGCAGAAAAGGACCTGCAAGGGGGTCAAACATGGTTGTAAGGGAATAGCGTCAATAAGTAGGTGCAGGAGTACAGAGTACAGGGAGCATGGGTGCCAAGGGAGAGGGCAGCATTCAGAGAGAGACTGTACCATTCCATTCATCTAGGGTGTTGAGGCCTGTTTGAACGGAGTTATTGATGGTCATCCATTTGCATTCGAGTTTATTGAGCAAAGCAGACATGTTGCCACCTCTGATGGGGAGGATGGGTTGGTCTATCACTTGCCTTGAAATGTCTGTCTCGCGGTGGTTCTTTTGGATGTAGTGTGAGACCAGGGGAGCAGTGAGTACTTTGCAATTAATCCGACTCTTGTGTTGGATTATTCTTTGTTTGATCATTTGAGTGGTTTGCCCAATGCAAACAAGGTCACAGGGGCAACGGATAGAGTAGATAACATTTGCGATCTACAATTAGTGAGGGTTTTTAATTTGTAGGTATGATTGTTTGCTTTGAAGTCTTTAGTGTTGACTGTGAGGTCGCAGACACTACAGGGTTGGCATTTGTAATGGCCTATGATGGGAGGTAGGCCCCAGGCAGCCGTGATTGTGTTGTTGCCTTTAGGCTCCATTTCTCCGGCATTCATTGCCACGACGAGTCGCAGCACCGGCACCCCCGCCCTCGACTGAATTGAATTCCTTTTTCAAGTAAGTTCCACTCCGTCGCGCTCCCCTTTACCTGCCCAAAACCAGCTGCCATTGCTCTTCCATCAGCCCCTTGACTTACCCCCCTTTTTTCCTCAGCGTCTTTCCGCCGGATCTTCGTACCGGCTTGGACCCATTCCGGCTTCTGGGATCCTGCTTCCTCAGTTCCCCCTGGCAATTCTGCTATATCGGACCTACGGACCATTTACCAGCCTTCACCTAGATGACCCATAAGGCTCTTACCATACTCCGTGTTTTTACACCATCAGGTATTCCCTGCACATAACGTTTCCTTCCTACTCTTACTTTCCTGTAAACCTCTCATGATTACACCATACGTACCCCTCCCCTTCCCCCTTTTCTCTTTTTTCCCCCATTCCTCCTTTTTTCCCCCTTTCCCCTTCCTTCCTTCCCTTCTCCATTTTTACCATTCTTGATCGCCACACTTGAGACTCTCCCTTCCCGCCCCCCCGACATCCTTTCTTCTCTCCCCCATACAGCACCGTTCCAAAACAACAACCCGGTCCTGAAGATGATCCTGATCTAAAGGCTCGAAACGCCGTCGACCATTCAGCGCCACATCATAGCACATTGTTTACCATGGTTCCACCAAATGACTGTAAATTTTGTTGAAAGCAATATCTGAACCATCCTTCACTCTATATAATTTTTCACCTTGCGCCTTTCCCGCTGTTACACACATTGCCACTTGCACTTTATAGCACCAAGTTCAATGTCGGGTTGTTTTTATGCATTTCCTTGCCTACAGTGCTGATACAACTGTACTTGATTGTATTTAAAATATATGATGCCTTGTGCACTCCCTCAAAAAATCAATGACCAAGAGTCTTCCTTTTTTCTGCTCTGCAATGTTTTTTGACATGCTCAGTCTAAACCGTCTTTCATAATTATACCATTTGTGATATTGTTGTTTATTCTCTCATATATACCGATATCGCAACGTGGTTTATGGGTGATACTCCTGTTGAACGTAACAACGCTAATGGGAAACAGACATTAGAAATAGAACGGACAAGGTACAGGTCAGATGTATACCACATATGAATAGGGCAGGGGATAGTCTCAGGCTAACAACAAGAAACCCGTTATAAGATGGCAGCCACTCTTGGGTGTATCGAAATAGCCATTACAAGATGGCGCCACTTATGTGTATCTCAAGAAACCCCTTATAAGATGGCAGCTATTTTTGAGAGACATTTTAAGATGACGGCCACGTATATGTATCATAAGAGGGGGTCTGGCATTTATAAAATCAGAGCAAATGTATTAACGTTTAGTATCGGACTGAGATAAATGCTCGGTTTATGAAAGGAAGGGAGCGATAGGGTAGAGCTTCAAGATACTTGAAAGAGATTATGGAGAACAAATACGCTAGGTGGAACTTTTAATATGGCTGCCATAGAATAATAGATTGGCAGTCGAGACTCGGAGAGGGCACAGCTGAAACCGGTTACTGTAATTGGAGGGATATTTAAGATGTGGGACGACTGCACCTAAGACAGATTGATCGGAGAGGACTAGGACACACATGCCGAAAGACCGCTCGAAAGGTAAGAGACCTTGGGAGATAGGTGAGTGTACCCCATAGGGAGGGGTAAAGACCAGAAGGAGGAATATAGGTTCTGAAGGGACTGTATATGATGATGCTGGTATAATTTAATGATATGTTGGAGAAATTATTCAGGATATTCAGAACTAGAAGGGGACTTCTAGTTCTGCCCGAGATATAGGTTTACTGTGTTGTAGGGGTTGGAAGTTAATCAGGGGAGGGTTCGCTAACACCGCATCAAGCAGGTTAGAAAGAAATAAGGAGAAATATAACTTAAGAGGATGAGATGGAAAGGCTGTAGGCTGATTGACACATGATGCTGTTTTCTTGACAATAGGAGCCCACACATTTAAATGGGGAATCAATGGAAAAGAAGAATTTTGGGAAGGAGCATAAATCAAATTGTTAGTAACGTAGCGACCTTCTTGTATGCGCATTTGAGGAGTACCAGAAGTGTTAGTTCAGCAGTACACACACGGTAACTGCAATCACCATTTAGAAAGTTGGTTTCTTTTGGTTTAAGAAATATATTGATCAATTCAATTTTTGGGGATGGTGTGTAAATGTTATTCTGTATACCTGACAAGAGGTGGTACAGAAATTTTGATTGACACACTCCTTGAAATGGAAGTGGTTTTATGTTAGGTAAAAAAATACACACAGAAAAATTAAAAAATGTAGAAAATCTGATGTAAAAATAAGAACCAGAGTTGTTGATTTTAATAAGTGAAAAGTATCGAGCAAATTTTTTAAAAGAAATTTTGTTTAGGCCTTGATTTAATCGCTATAAGGGATAAAACGCGTTTGGAAAGTTCAATGTAAACAAGGAAATTAGGTTTCCCTCCTAATATTGTGAAAGCATTTACCAAGGATTGAGTTTTGTGGGCAGTCAGAACTCCAGAACTGGGCATAAGACAACTATAAGATTGGGGTATTTGACCAGTTCCATCCAGAAACACCACTGCTGGCTGTCTTTTTGAAACTACAGAGAAGCAGTTTGCTTTCGAGGTACAAGGGTTGGCCTATTTTTACAGGAGATACTGGAGTTGATTCTGACTTTCAGGGAAAGCCAGTATTGTGTTTTTTATAATAGGGGTAATGTGATCTGATTTTAGGTGACCTTCACTAAGAGTACTACCACTTCAAATCAAGCTAGGCAAATGTAGGGTAGTTTAACACAGAAAGGGATATATTCACAAGAACGTGTGATAACTACCGCAAGAGTAGCTTAAAGCAACTCTCAACATCGCAGCCCATTGCGGGAGAATAACCCTGTGACAACGTGGAATTCACAACAAGGCGGTACCATGCGATAGTCTGCTTAAACCGCAGACAATGTCCACGATGCAGCCACCTCGATGGAGATAAAAACACAAACCACAACACAAAAAAACCTGCGATGGGCCCAAGTGCGATGAGGAAATCAGCGATAAGCAGCGCCAGGCCTGCAACACACACCTGACAGGTGGGAAAAAGCACCATAAAAGTAGAAAAAACACCCAAACACAAACTGACCAACATCCAAGCACCATGGAGGCAGCCGGAGCAGGCGCAGAGGACGAGCGCAACCACACAAGCACCCAGGACCACCAGCTCTGGACCTCGGGGACAGGGAAGGGCAAGGACAAGAAGAAGATGAAGACGAAGTTCAGTCCGCAGGTGAACAGGATCATATTCACGGAGGTGATGGAACACCATCAACAACTGTTCGTCACCCCCAACGTGTCAATGGGCACCAAAACTGGAATATGGCGGGACATCATGAACAAGGCGAATGCCGTCGGAGAGCACAAGAGGACAATGGATGAGGTCAAGAGGTGATGGAATGACATCAAGTGAAAGACCAAGGAGAAACTCGCAGCCAACCAGAAGGCAGCAATGCAGACTGGAGGTGGGGGCCCAGCACCACAGCTTGTGCTGGATGACATGGAGGAGCTGGTATCGACAGTCATCAGTGTGGATACTGTGGCCAGAGTCGAGGGACCGGACACTGCTCGACAGGACACAACAAACTGCAACAGGATGAGTGATCCCCAGGTACTGGGGGACGGGTGGAGATGGTCATGATGGCACACATGCACAATCAAGCAGAGCACAGTGCACACCCTCAATGACTCTGGGTCATCGCCCAGATCTATAGACTGTCACAGTGTGCAATGCCATGCTGTCTGAATGTCAACATGTACCATGCAGCTACATACATGTGGACACATTGCAATACACCATCTCCACTTCACATTGCAGGGCCACCGTCAACAACCCCTGCAGAGCAGTCCCAGCCACTCTTCACTGATGACGAGGGGGACAACCCCAGCATCGACGCACAAGCCCTTCTGGACATCATTGACATCATCCGTGACTCACCTCCAGGATCAGGGCTGACCAGCTGCATCGAGTAGACCCCACCCACCATCCAAACCACCCAGCAGGAGGCACCCACGGCCCCAGCAGTCTACCAAGACCCCCAGGAACAACACACGGCGTTCCAACGCCATATGCTGGAGGCCCAGAGGGAGACAGCCGAGCAGGTGCGGGTGATGTTCGACCTCATGGCCACCAAACTGGACACCATCCATGGGTGTCTAGGCCCACTCCATGGTCTCCAACGAGCCCTGACTGACATCGCTGGAGTCCTGACAAAGAGAGAAGAACACCTGTCCGCTCAGAGGGGCACCAGCGATACCAGCCGTGAGCTGGCACACGTGCGGAGGCTCATGGAGGACATGGTGCGGATGGAGGCCGAAAGGATGGCAGCCACTGCTGTACATCAGCGAAATGTAGCTGGGATCTATCATGCCCTGCAGATCATCATCATGGCATTGCTGCCACAAGGCATGGCGCAGATGAATGCTGCTGCCCCAACACCATCCGCAACTCCGCCCCCTGGTGTGCCATTTCCTCACTGTGCGGCAGACGTATCCACTCCGGCACCTGATGTGTCAGTGGCACACAGTGCCTCAGCCGGTACTGCAACACCCACAGGTGGGGCAGAGCACACATCCAGGGACGAGGACATGGATGGGTTTGTGATCTGGACGCACTAGCATTCATTTCCACCACCTGGCCTGTTTCTGCTTGGTGCCGCACATGGCCTCATGACCATCCTCTAATCCCCGAAACACTCCGATGCACTCACCTTGGACAGCGACATGGACTGCCATATCCTGTTTGATGACCAATGACACGGCGGCCAGACTGCAGACTGTACCCTTCCGCAGTACTTGTGGCCCGACTTTGCACCAGGTCAGAGCAGGTGTTATTTTCCTGCTACTAACGTGCCTTATCGCCTGTTTTGTGTTCTTATCGCAGTTCTGGCTGGTCGTTGTGAATGTTGTGGAGTGGTGGTGTCGCGGCCTTTGGCACGGGAATGCCTACTTTGCATCTAATTAGCGAAAGTTGCGGGGGACATCTGTGGCAATGTTTTTTGCGGCTGCTATCGCGGGTAAACTGCTGCTGTGGGCTGTTAACACCAGCTTGTGATTGGGGCGATAAGTTTATCGCAACTTTGGCTGCGATAATGTGCCGTTAACTTGGCGATATATCCTTGTGAATATCCCCCAAAGAGTATTAACGTCAATGTGAGAAACAACAAAAAAAGCGATCAGAACTCTAGCAGGTCAGCTTTCCAGGAGCTATTCATGATAGGAGAGAGAGATTAGGTGAGGCCCTGTTTTTCTGGGATTAATAGAAAAGTCACACCTTAAGACGTTATTAATTTCTGCAGCAAGACTGGTGAATGGAAAACGCTGCTTTGATCACAGTATCACCAGGAAATAAATACGGAAAAAATAGTGATGCTCGTGGAGTGATGCATTTTACTTGGATTTCTTCACCACTAAAATAGATGCCAACCTAGAGTTCACTTTCAGCAAAGTACGAATTTGGTAACTCCCTAACCAGATATTTTTGCTCTCTCATCAATTTACATTGGTGTTGAATGAGTCAATGCCAGCAATGTAAGTGATCACTATCACTGCAGAAGATCATATGTCAATTACACAGGGCATGCACCAAGAGCAATTTTGCGACATATTATTCTCCCTTTAGCAGACCGCCTAAACCAACCTCTAACTTTGTAAACTGCGTGCTATGTGTCTTTTCTGCCCTAGGCCGCATTAAAGAAAAAATCAAAACTGCCTGGTCTTTGTTTTCCAATGTGCTACTCAAACTGAAAATAAAGTTATGACTGTCTATAATGTTATACGAACGGATACTGTAGTCATTGATTCTGCGGCTGTGGTATCTTCCAAGTAATTAAGGATTTACTGCACTTGCCCATTAATTCACTATCTTTTCCATCATTTACAGATTTCAATCAAAATCTCTCGGTTCTAAAGTTACTGAAAATTAAGCACCGCACGCCGTGCTTTGCCTGGCAGACAGTTAACAAAGTTTAACCAATTACCATTCAGTTGCTGATAGTTGTATTCAGGTGTTGAGCTGGTACAAATGAAAGGGGACTTTTTCCCAGGCAGTATTAATCTATGTTAAAATGTGGAAATAGCTATATAATACTGCCGTAGAATGTAGCACATTATGCCACATAATTTACCTTTTCTTGCCCAGTAATTTAGCGAATTCTGCTGAATAATTAGGTCTTCGCTTGCCACATAATTCCAGTGGTCCTATCGAACTGCCTTTTTATGTAATGCCTGTTGAGCTATGTCTTTTCTTCCGCTGGGTCAAATACGAAGCGTTCTCTACTAAATGTAAACAATGGCACTGTAAAATGGGAGATCACTTTCATTATGAGCAATGCACATATTGTTCCAATCAAGCAGGGGCATTAACTTTTCTGGAGCGAGAGAGGTACACAGTAAAAATCGAGGGGCATATTTACAAGGGCTTTATCTTCGCTTTTTTGGCTTAAAAAGCCAAAAAAGCAGAGATAAAACTATCACCCTATTTACAAGAGGGTGCTAACATGCATAATCGCATGTTAGCACCCTTTTTCCCAAGGCCTCCCTTTGCATCTCTAATGAGATGCAAAGTGGGCGTCACTGGGCGTACCCCGGATGGACAACCTTGCAAATATCGCTGATGTTCACATCGCAATATTTAACAAGGCTGACCCAGCAATTTAGCACACGTTAGTTTTTGGAGAAAACAGCTGTTTTCTCCCAAAATTAATGTCTGCTAAAATGCAGACTTACCTATCCCCAACATTGGGGTGGATTATACTGATACGACCCCGTGGGTCGTATCAGCAAGGTTATCGCCGTTTTGCAGGGAACAACGCTGGAAAACCAGCGATGTTCCCTGCAAAAGAGTGATAACCTCGCTATCTCTGGAATTTTTATCGCCCTGGAGTAACGCGTTGTTAATAACTCGCTACCAGGGCGATGAATTCCAGAGATAGCCTGCGATAATATTATTATCGCTAAGCACGGCCAGCGATAATTATCGCTGGCCGTTGATAATATGCCCCCAATATCGCTAAAACACAGGGCCAGCTTTAGCGCTGGTGGCGCCCAGTGAGACAATGTGTGTTGGCGCCCCCAATGACCAACTCAGTCACAAATTCCCTCACTACCACCCTTTAACAGTACCCTTCAAGTCTCCATAACACTCTTTCTCAAATGCATTTAATTAGTTTTATAGCACCACTCATAGCAGTATAGGGTGTCAGAGCACTTTACACCACACACACTACGCTGAGACAATCAATCATAGGTGTGTAAATCAGTGTCTAGGAAATGTTACGTAAGACAGAGGACTACGAGGTGTAGGACTCACATGTCATCTATACTGGTAGACAGTATTGTTTAAAAGTGCCTTGTCTGGAGAAGCACAAACTCAGAATTTAAAACATAACACCATGGTTGGGGGTTCTCTTTAATAATCATAATTGATTTCCATCCAAATGTACCCTTTTTCCAACATTTGGAGAAAGAAAGACTGGGAAAAAAATCATAATGCTCTAATCTATACCTTGTAGTTTGCATGCAGCTCTTTGATTACAGTTATTAGCTCACTGTTCTATTTTAGGATTTTAACTGCAGGTACCAAAAGGATCTCTCAGGCAAAAGCAGTAACCCACTGACCTATTTATATTTATTGCACTTTGCGATCTGCATGGTACACGTTCTTTGCATCAGGCATATTAACCCAATGTGCTACCTTATCATGAGTCAAAACATTCACTGCTAAAACAGTCTGCATTGTAGCAACTTGTTAAAAGATAGTTGCCACCGTACAAAAATCACTGTTATGGAAGAACAGAAACCTAGATGGTATTATCGCAGGGTTATGACAAAGGTTAGCCCTGTAACACGCTTAACATGAACACAAGATAACTCCAATTCACGTGTCCACAAACAAATATGTTATACCACCATGCAATACAAAAAAACATGGCGTGCTAAATTAAAATTACAGATCTGTCACAATTGTAGTGAGCACTAACATATTCAAAAAAATGTATGGATGGAATGTTTGAATCAATCACAGGCATGGGTAATTGCTCGTAGCATATCCCCGTCCATTGTAATTATGCAACATGAATGTGCAGCACAGCTAAGTGTGATGAGTATGCCCAGACATGGGTTCTGTGCTTACTGTGCTATAAGACTCAAGCTATACCTCACTGATGAGACCTAAGTAGGTCGAAACAGGTCTGGTTTTGTTTGTAGTCCCTTCAGGAAGGGGACGTGCCTGGAAATTCAGGACGGACTGTTACCATGAGAAGCAGGGTCGGTATTGATTTGTACAAGGTGGGTCTTTGTCTAGAATGGTATAGTGGGTGAAAAACAATGGACTGGAATCCATCCCAGGCCAATGCCAGTGGATGAGATTCATTCAAACATTCCATCTGTCATTTTGTTGCTGTTACAATTACACTGTGGCAACATCACAGGCACATAAAACAGATGCAAATGCCACTACTAAGATGGGTTGAAGCAGCTGCAATGCATGGACATCAAATGCATTCGTCATCGATAGTCTTATAATATTGAGTAACCACAGTACACACATTGGACCAAATTACATGTCAGAAAGAACGAAATGAATATATGCTTGAATCCGTTCATTTTGCTTCTCCTGATTACTACTGGTCATGTGTTTCTACAACTGAATTTGCGGGTGTGGAAGAACCTGACTTGATTTCATCAGCTGGAAAAACAGGCCAGGAAAATCACATTAGGCTTTGGCTGCAGACACAGCCAAGTTTTATTTTGCTTCTGTTTTTTAACAAGGGAAAGCATACAATGCTTTCCCCTGCTCAAAAAGCTTTTCCTTCTCTCCCCTACTCTCACTCCACCTATTACTTGGCTGCCACCCAATGCACTGGACCCACATACAATTACAATCTGTTCAGAGCAGATGGTATATGTATGCAAAAGAAAATGCATGGAATAGTGAATTCCGGGTGGATTCTACGGTTGGAACAATCGGTCCAACAAGATAATTGACTAATTCATGGGGTTTTACTCATAAATGCACAGTGATAGGCTAATTTACCGCATGGAAACAGGAAAATCACCCCAGTACAGTGCAACTCATCATCAGGGCTATAGTGTTATATACGTGGGTTAATGAGTAGAAAAAACCATTGCGAATATACTAGAAGTCATGAGGGTGGTGGCCCTCCACAGGTGCACATATTTCATAAAGCAAAAAGAACAACTGATGGATGGAATGCTGAACAATGTCAAACATTCACCACCAGTTCAGAGATCTGTGCCGAAATCCATCATTTTTTAGCTCACCACACCATTCTACTTTGGACCCAGCCATATGCAAATCAGTCTTGACCCTGCTTCCCATGGAAACAGTCCAGCCCGAACTGCCTGGCCAAGTCCTCCTGGACTGGAAACAAGCATCCTAAGAGTGGTTTCGGGGTATCACCCCCTCATCAGCCAGCATAGCTTGAATCCAGCAGCATGCCGAGCACGGGAGCCACGTCTGGGCATACCCATTCCACTTAGGGCAACAAATGCAAAAAGAACAATAGATGGTTGGAATGCTGAGCCCATAACTAGGGCAAAACCGGTCCTGGGTTGCTTCTGTTCTAGGCCATGGAGGACCTTGCTTGTCAGATCGGGCTATACTGTTACTATTGGAACAGGGTCAAGACTGATTTGCATATAGCTGGGTCCAAACTGAGGTGGCAGGGTGCAAAAAAACGATGAATTGGGATGCGGCCTGAGTGATTACCAGTGGCTGAGATTAATTCAAGCATTCCATCCATCACTGTTTTGTATGCTTATTTTTTTGCCCTAAGTGGTACGGGTATGCCCAGACATGAGTCCTGTGCACACTGTGTACCTGGAACCAAGTTGTACCCAGCTGATGAGCCCATAAGTAGGGTGAAACCGGTCCTTGGTTGCTTGTGTTTCAGTTCAGGGAGGACCTGGCTTGCAGATCAGGCTGGACTGTTCCTAATGGAGCAGGGTCAAGACTGATTTGCATATAGCTGGGTCCAATCTGAGGTGGCATGGTGTGCAAAATAATGATGGATTGGGATGCGGCCTGAGTGATTACCATTGGTTGAGAATGATTCAAGCACTCCATCCATCACTGTTTTGTATACATATTTCATAAAGGGCTGTCTAAACCATAGGATATCAACACACTGCTGTCAGCAAGCCATAATGCAACCGACTTTCAAAAGATGTCTGCCTATTCACCACAGGCTATTTTAGAAGGCAATCATACATAGCTTTGATTGTATTTTTTGTGCATGTTTGTTGTACAACTTAACCATCAAGTATAAGTAAGGAGGTATGGTAGTACTCAACTCTGTACTGTCCCTATCATATTGTGTGTCATTGTGGGATTATTTTCCTTTATATTCTGTATATCCTGTTGGGAAAAAAACATCTAGATTCACACGCAGAAAATGTGCATCATTCGGAGGAATATTGACTAGAAGCTACCTTAAATTGGAAACAGGATTGTTTCAACTCAGCTTCCTTGGAATAAAAGGAGTTCGATTGATTTTCAGACAATTGTAACATTTGTAAGTAGAGCACCTGGATAATGATTTAAGTGATACGTAAAAGAAAAAAAAATACATGGTGACCCATTAACCCTTAATGACCACATTCACACAAGATTTATTTGCAGACACAGGCCATTGTAGGCCTATACACAAAAACTGCACAATAATAAAATATGAAGACCAAGGCCCTCATTACAAGTTAGGCAGAATAAGGTGAGGTGTTTGTCACATGTGATGAGGTTTTTACCAATTGTAGTAAATACTTCCCATTCCTTGTTTTTAACTTGCAAATAAGGCATAACATGAACAATAGGAATTTAACACGCCAAAGTATGCATGCTTTCCTTTATTTACAGGCATTTGCCCCAGATACATTTAAGCAAGTTTGACCTCCTAGAACTTATCAGCGGAAAACAGAGGGTGTGATAACTATTGCACACTCATAATTCCAATCCCTGTACAAAAGTTGCTTTAGCCCTGCAGGGCCTTAGAACTGGATTCCTCATACACTTCTTCATGCGAAGCACTGCTAATATCTGCACTGTTACTCCAAGGCAGTGGACTGGATAAAATAGAACAAGATCTGTACAGTCAGCTTGACTGCCTAATTATGTGCTAGACAAGCAGATGGATGGAAATTTCTAACACACAAGTCACCTAGAGGTCACTGGTAAAGAAAGAACCCAATCAATGAGCCAGATATGCTCATTTAAAAAGGAGACATTAAGATACAGGAGACAGATAGGATGAAGGGAGTGTAGATTTTAGTCTCTGCACGAAAATAATGCGATTGCTTTTCCAGGAAATCAAGCCATGCTTTCCTGGCTAATAGGTCTGTTTAAGGGGTGAGGGCCAGGCATCTGTATGTCAAGAAGCAGCTACAACCTCCTGGCTTGTCTTTTGTTAGCGAGGGAACTGCCCCTAATACTGCTATTCTGAGGGGTCATGAGGTAGCAGCATAAATATAATGTAAAGAAGGCTCTAGGCAATATTTACATTTTTATGGTTTTCGCTGCTTTCCTTCCCCTTAGCCCTCAGCAGTAAACACAAGCAGTAATATATGTTTTCTTAGAAACTCGATCTGGCACTGTGGTAATGAGATAAGCTTTAGAACATGTAAACAGAGGCAGCGGAATACGGCACTGCCAAATACAGGAATGACAGAATGCCAAAGGCTGCCTAATGTTGATTTCACCTCATGCCTTGTTATTAACCACGAACCACCCACCCCCCAGAGCTTCTTATCTCTTTTTTTACTTTTGAAGGTTCATTTCCAACCCTGCTTTTACTCTTTGTCACTGTTTTCCTATCTTTCTATTCCTCCTGTTTCCCTTTCTCTCTCTTTCCATGGGTGAAAGTCTAATGATTAAGCCCCAGTTGGCAAAAATGAGTGTTGGTGCTCACCACCTGCAACCGCAGGCACATATTAAGGGGCCTAATTACAAGTCTGGCAGTCCGAGGACTCGTGGTCGGACCGCCATGGAAAGGCAGTTGGAAAGGGAAATCCTAATCACTACAGCGGTGCCTGCACATGCACCACCTACACTGAAGGGATTCCGACCGCCACCCCGGTGGGATTTTGAATCCTGTCCGAGGCAGCGGTCTTTCCCCCCGACCTCTGGTGTCCGACCACCTTCATCCAAATGCGGTGGTCGAATGTTGATGTTGTATATTGATGGGACCGCCACCGACAGCCTGCCGGAGGCAGTTCCACCGACATGGAAATTAGGCCCTTTGTTATAGTGTATTTATGTATTTATGTATTTTCGTATTATTCTATTTTTTATACTACCGGATAAAAAATATATATAAAAAAACAATAATTTTGAAGATAAGAACAGCAATTTTGAGACGAACAATGTGTTACATTAGTCTGTCAGGGTATAGCTATCATAGCATTTTGCAGTACTCCAATATCCTGCGTATTTAGTGGAGACACAATTTACCAAGTTTGTCTATATTTCCTGGGTTCACAGGCCCTTAACCTCAGTTAGGTGTCATGAACCCTTGTTGTTGTCTTTCATAACACCATGTGCTGTTGCAGAGTGAAGAAATACTATGGACCTTATTACGAGTGGCCCAGGGAAAATCTGGATTATTCTTCACCCTAGAGTAACTGATACCAGGGGAACCAGAACCTTTAAGGATGGGGAAAATCTGACCTAATTCTAATTAGACTGAGGATTTAATAAGAAATAAGAAATTACAAGCAGAGTTGGTAATTCCACGTCTGATTCCCCTAGTAATTCAACATTTTGGAATTAACTCTCACCTCTTTGAGTAGCAGTGTTGGATTGGCTTATTAGCCAGTTAGGCACTGCCATATGGCCCACCTTGAAAGAACCAGCGTGTGGTCCATTTTTATATTGATACTATAGACCATGACAGGACTAAAAACACAAGCCCACACTCTGGTTATGTTATGTTATGTTATGTTTGTAAGTTCTGATAAAGCGAACGTGCACCAATTGGTTTCATGGTGCTGCTCTAGGAAGTGCCGGGACCTGGAGGGCTTACTCGTAGGCTTGTCTGAACAACCAAGTCTTGAGGAGCTTCCTGAAGCTCAGGAGGTCTGTGCAAGATCTGATTTTGTAGGGCAGGGAATTCCAGTAGTTGGGAGCTAATGCAGGTAATCTGGCACCACCCATGCACTTCAGTTTGAAGGAGGGGATAGATAGAAGATGCTTATGTGCCGAATGCAGGTTGCGTGTTGGGATGTGCCTTTGGGTAAGATTATCCACAAATTTGGGGCTCCTACCGTTCAATGACTTGAAGGCAAGGCAACAGAACTTGAAAGCACATTTCTGGGGGATTGGGAGCTAATGTAGCATCCTCGTGAAGGGAGTGACCTGTTGCCACCTTGGTTGCTGAAAAATGAGACTCGCTGCCTAGTTCTGTACCAGTTGCAATTGTTTAATTAAGTAGAGAGAGATGCCGAAGTATAAGGAATTGGTGTAGTCTAAGTGGGACATGACCATGGCTAGAACTACCTGAATTAAGGCTTCCTGGGTAAGGAATCGGTAATTTTCCTTATTTTCCTCAGTTGGTAGAAGCAGCTCGAGATCACTGAGCCGATTTGAGTCCTCATTGTAAGCTCACAGTTGATTGTTACCACAGAGTTTTGACAGAAGCAGACGGGGTGGGAGGTTGTCCTAATTCCTTAGGCCAAAATTGTAGGCTCCAAGGGTTGCGTGATCTCCCTGTTAGGCCCAGTTTGGTCTTATCTGGATTGAATTTCAAGTGATTGCTGTTCAATCAGCAGCTGCGGATAAACAGCATAGTGGATTGAAAATCACGGACCGATTCGGGAGAGTCACTGATTGAAAACATTAGTTGGAAGTCATCTGCATAGTTGAAGGTACTGACTTTCCTGTCCTTCAAGGCATGTATCAGAGGGAGGAGATAGAGGTTGAACAAATGGGGGGGATAATGAGGAGCCTTGCGGGACTCCACATTTGATTTCTAACTTTGGGGATGTAAACTGGACAATGCGGACTGACTGAGAATGATTTTCCAGAAAGGATCTAATTCAGTCGAGGGCCAGTCCCTGGATTCCCGAATCCCAGACCAGGTCGACCAATATAACGTGGTCGACCCTGTCAAAGGCGACGGAGAGATCCAGCAACACCAGACCCTGTGGGGAACCCCCATCAGCCTCCTTCCGAAGAGTGTCCAATACCGTCAGTATAACGACCTCTGTGGAGTGTGCTAGGTGAAATCCTGCTTGATGTGGATCAAGATACTCAGACTGTTCCAGGAAGGCAGTGAGGCATCTGGCCACATAGGCTTCCAAAACCCTGGCTTCTTCAAGAGGGGGACGACAACTGCCTCCTTGAAGGTGTAGGGGACATAGCCCTGAGATAATTACTCATTTAAAAGGGATAGGGCTGATCCAGGAAGTGCGGAGAAAACTTCGCTCAAAATACGTGGTGGACAGCAATCCCGAGGAGAGCATGATTTTACTTTGGATAGCAATTCCAGCAATACCTGGTGACTTATTTTCGGAAACTGTTCAAGAGAGCCAGAGTTAGTTGGCATAGTAGCACATGCCTCAGGGGATGGGCATGTGGGAATGTTAGTCTTAATTGTCGTAATTTTATCAATAAAAAAATGTTCACTGAGTCGCATAAAATTTGAGAAGGCTTGTTTTTTTTGTCACTCTGTCAGGATTAGACAGTTCATTAACAATAGAAAACATTTCCTTTGACCTACTGTTGAAGGTTAGGATTTTCTAGGATAAATATGCAGCTTTTGTGCTCAGGATAGTTTTTTTGTAATCTTTTAGTGTAGCTACATAAGTCTGTTTGTCATCCAGCAAATAGTTGCATCTCCACCTTCTTTCATGTTGCCGAAGGGCTAACTTTTGAGCTTTTAGGTCGGTGGAGAACCATCTCTGTGCTTTGTGAAGTCCAGCTAAACGTATTTTCCTGAGCGGTGCATGTTTGTTGCTGGCTGCTAAGAGCCAAGCAGTTAAATTCCCCCCGCTGAGATTAATAGATGGATTATCTGGAGGAGCTGTATTGGCCAGTGTATCAAGAAATTGGGCTTTATTGATACTATTCTAGCTTCTAGCTGGCCCCCTTTCCGTGGTGGTGGTTTTAGCCCTAGAGATTTTATCGATGGAGAATTTAATAAAAAAATGATCAGACCATGTACAGGGTATGATCAACAGGGCAGACACAGCAAGGTTGGCTGTCCATACCTGGTCGAGGGTATGTCCTTTATTATGTGTAGCTGAAAACGTGCTGATTAAGGTTTAACTTTAATCCGTAAGTAGATCGGTTAGTTCAGTGGATTGGGAACCACCCAGTGTGTCGTTTGCCCAATAGTTAAAATCACCGATCAGCAGCATTTTTGCGTGATTAGTTATTAAGTGGGCCACTTCTTTGGCCAAAGAGTGCGGAAACAGTGTCATACTCTGGGGGGGGGCTATAGAGGAGAACACAGACCATAGGGGCCGAAGCAGAATCTAGTTTAATCATGAGGTTGTCTACTGAGGGTAAATTAAATGTAGTTAACGCAGAGAATTTAAACTCCTTGCGTATGATGGCTCCTACTCCTCCACCACCTTTCCCCAGAGGACGATTTGCTTGAAGGATGTAATATTTACTTGGAAGGGCAGCCGGGATATCAGGAGATGATTCCTGTGAAAGCCATGTTTCAGTTAACAGGAGGATGTCTGGCTGTTCAGACTCCAATAAGAGGAAAATATCCAGCTTATGTTTAAACATCGAGCAGGTATTTAGGTAAATGATGGATAGTGCCTGAGGGCTGTTTCTGTCCTGTGTCTGGGTGTGCTCTGCAGTTACAGTGGAGTGTGATAATTCAGGAAAGGAGCCTCTGCTTAACTTGATCCCATTCTTGATCAGGTTAATATCTAAAGAAGGGTTCAATATAAGTTTTATAGAGGGCAGTTGTTTAAGTTCAGATGGCGAGTAGACAGTAATTTGGGTAGAATAACTGGCCCCTGGCTCTGGACGTCCGTGGATGGGTGCAGACGGGCTTGCCTTAGCCGTGCCACCGGCGCGCCCGCTGAGCGCGTCCGTTGCGCTCCCGCGCTGCGACCAGCATTAATTGCCGGTGGCAGCTTTGGCTCCTTCCTCTCCTTGGTGATAGGATGGCGCAGCAACGTCGGACCAGGAAGCAGCTGAGGCCAGGAGCAACCCGTAATGGAGTTGCAGGAGCGAAGGTAAGACACCAAATTCAATTTCAACACAATTTAAAAAATAAGTATTTAAAAAGGAGACTAGCTCCTAGCAAAGTATTCCGTAGGGTAACGGCACTGTTATAGAGTGCCCGCTCCCACACTGCGGCCTGCATTAATAGCCGGTGGCAGCAATGGCTCCTCCCCCCTACTTGGTGATAGGATGGCCCAGCAACGTCAGACCAGGAAGCAGCTGAGGCCAAGATCAACCCGTAATGAAGTTGAGGGAGCAAAGGTAAAACACACATCAAATTAAATTTCAACACAATGCTAGACCACCAGACTGTCAGGCAGGCAAGTCCAATACTGCTGAGCAGTCAAAAACGTCACATGACAACAAAAAGCTCATAATTCAAATGTGGCCAGAAACGTCTGTTATCATCCCCATCAACATTAGGAGGTCACTCAAATATTCATGCAACTAGTAGATCAATACAGTCAAGATGATCGTCAACCTTCTAGGAAGGTTCGCCATGATACTGCACAAATCTCTGATATTTTTTTACAACAGCATGCCATGGGATATTTCACTGCTGGACCAACACAGACGCACTCTAGGCATGGGTGTTAACCCTGTGGGGATTTTGCCGCCTTGTCCACTCTAGCCCAGTGGGGTTCTTTTTTGTATTTACAGGGGATGCCTCCAGTGCCACTGCTTCTTTTTATTTAAGGAAGGGCCACCAGTTATCTCTTGCCACCCCTCGCTCCTTGGGACCTACACCTGCTGCATTGTTTTATTACCTGTTGCAGTACAAGCAGCAAAATGTCCATCAGCACTAAGAACGTGGATTGAAAGCCACATGTCAGGTTATGAAATACATATTTGTTCTGAGAAAGGGAACTGAAACCAAGTGTAAGTGGGATATTGTGTAAGTGCACATAAATATATCATTTATTTTTCAAAGCTCACTTGGAAAGGTGGATTTAATTTGAGATAGCCACGAATGAGGCTCATCGACCTGCTGCTGCAATCATAGGTCCCATCAAAGCCATTGAGATCCACGAGGAAGGTGGGTTTGCTAGGCTGTCAACAGTTGCCTTCAGAGCTAATTTTGTGCCAGGGGTTGCATGTAGTGCGCACAGACACACACTTTTTGAGGGCCTAGATTTATTTTTGATCCTTAGCCTTAGACTTAGAGAAAAATAGAAAAAAGAAAAAGGAGGAGAAAGGGAAAGAAAGATGTTTGTCAAAGGGGGAAAGAAGGGATGGAAAAAAACTGCAAAGGGATATAGTGATATAAGAGAGTTCAAGTGTAGGTTGGTGAAAGAGATACAAATTGGAATCGAGTCTAGGCAACCTGGTTATTCAGCACACACAGTACACGACATCAACAATCGTGGGATCCTGAGAAGGACTTTAGCCACTGCACTTATATAAGCATTAGTTGTCTTTAGGGCATGGATTTCCCTCTACTTCTACAATCAAACAAAAACTAGTCCCTTTGGCTTCACATCTCATACAGCCTTGCTGTCAGCACAAAGGTGTAAGACACCATCAACCTTTCAACAAGGAGCACCTCTGCTTTCTATTATGCTGCATCCACTATAACAAAACAGAGGCAACTCGTACATATTGTGTGCATGAAAAATGGGTGTTGGAACCTGTGTCTGCTCTCACTGATCTGATGATAATTGGGCCCTAAATATATAGGTTTGTCATACAATTTAAGGATCTATTTATTTAGGTCCTGATTTAGAGTTTGTTGGACAGGGTACACTGTCTCCCAAACTCTCAGCACGTCTGCCTAATTTTGAGTCGGTGGACTGGCAAGTGTACCCCAACAGAGTAAAATTTACTGTGCCGGCATAAACCTATGATGGCCTGAGGGAGCATAGGCCATCAGAAGTAACCATCTGACTGGCTGCCCTATTTAGAGTGAGTGGTTGGATGGCTTTAATTTACTGTCTGTAACCGCCAGGAATATCTTGGCATTAGGGACAGTGAAAATTTAAAAATGACTCGCACTCCATGGGAGAAAGTTCCCACTTTGTTGGGGCCATTAGTATTTACTTTTTCAACAACAACAAAAAACTACCACTTTGGGAGTAAAAACTCTTAAAAGTTTTGTGTAAGCAGGTGTCGCCAATGATGGATGTACACCAAACTTTTAATAGGCTTTGCATGAAATGCTGTGACAGCAGTTCATACAACCCCATTGGGTTCACCGCTGGGCCAGCAGTAAACTCTAAATTTGGTCAGTAGAGTAAAGGCAAGGTGGTGAACATGAAGTCTCCACCACCCTGACTGCCTTCACTCCATCCACCAAAATCTAATTTGGGTCCTTAGCCCCACTAAAAGTGCACACAATCAAACTTGTTGTCTAGGGAGTTTTGCTTTTATGGCCATCTAAAGCCACTTCCAAATTATATTGCACATTGTAAAAATATACATTATTCTGACCCATCGAAATCTATTTTATATGCCCTGTAATATTTACATTTTCACCAATGCACGGTAACATTCAGAGACATATGGAACAACTGTGACAATACACTAATTCACTGAAAGGTCACACTTAATTTTATTCTCTTAGCGACCATACAAATACATATAACAGAGCAGTAATGTAATGATAAGAGAAACTACAAATCCCAACATGTTTAGGGATAACACTGTGACCCATTAAAATCCCATTCAGACACTATATAAGGAGGGACAGGTTGCAGTTTTTCCTCTTTCTTACTGCTCTCTAGCAGCCAGTTAAGTGCTTCCATTTTTAGAAGTAAGTACAATGAGACAGGAAGATGTCATAACTCAGCTTCAAGGCAATATGGAGGATAATGCTCTGTTTTGCAAATAGTGATCAGATAGTCACCCCCTATGGGTTACTGAAGTAAAGGTTCCACATTGAAGTCTAAAATGATACGGGTTGTGTCATCATTTTCCAATTACTCATGATCTTTCAGTAGTTCTGATCTTGTTTTTCCTGTTACTCTGTTCTTGGCACTTGCAATGACGTCCAGTGGATAGCACCTTGCCAGGAATCTAGTGCTGGTTTCATCTAGATTTTGCTCAATGTCAATGGCTTCAGAACAGTTCCTCTTAACGCGGAGCATCTCTCCATATGGAATACTCCATTTCAGATGTTGTGGATGTCCGCTGTTCGCATGGAGGATACTGTTCGTGGCGGTCGGTTTCCTATGGATTCTAGTACAGAGGTTATATATATATATCAGCACAAAGTACAGTAGTAACTGCAACCAGCAAGTAACACACGGGCACAGACCACAGCAGCAGGTGAAATCAAGAGTTTGTTTCAAGCCAAGAATGGTCCACATTACACTTTTCGGCCGCCGACCTGCGGCCTTGATCCCATATATATATATATATATAGATAGATAGATAGATAGATAGATAGATAGATAGATAGATAGATAGATAGATAGATAGATAGATAGATAGATAGATAGATAGATAGATAGATAGATAGATAGATAGATAGATAGATAGATAGATAGATAGATAGATGAGACCAGAACCACCCCTTCTCCTGATTTTTCAATATATAACATTGATAGACAAAGGTTAAGGGTTAAATGATCTGCATAGTTGAATCTCCAGATGAAAGTTATTAGAAACAAGCTTTTTAAAGTCTATTTTGGCGTGAAAAATATGCTTTTACAATGGCCACTGGCTTTCCTGTATGAAAAAAAGCAACTACTTGATGTCAGCTTTCACTGTATTTGCCTAAAAAAGTGTTGGAGATGCCTTTGAATAAAGAGCCAAAGAGAGTTTTTAAATCTTTCTTGGCTGCTTTTCAAATTGTCTCACTGAAATGAAACATGATAAAAGCCATCAAGATGGTCCAGTGACCGAAGCAATCTGTCTGCTGGTTAAGAGTATCACTGTGAGTTGCCTGGAGATTAGAGGTGGAAATACCACATCCGGATTTACCAATTCTTGCTGAGCGCTCTGTAGTGATGAAGTCCACAGCCAGGATGTAGTTTCAGGTAGATTTATTGAGACCAGTTACATGTAGATAGGTAGTAGAGATGCATCCCCACCAGGGGCAGTCTTTCTGCTGCTCAGCCCATACTCCAGCTGACACACTCAAGCATCCAGGCACCCAAGCATTCCATTCAAGACTCACACACCAACATTCCATGCATCACATTCACACTGGCTGAGCAGCTGGGGAGTATGTAACCAGATACAAACAACACAGGTTACTACATATCTTTCCTTCTTCTACAAAACAAAACAATAGCAGCCTCCAAGAAGAGGAAGGTTCAAAGAAGGAGAAACCCAGGAAATAGAAAAATGGAAAAGTTGAGAAAAAGCAAGAAGAAAGAGAACCCAAATGTGAAGGGATCATAGCAAAGATACCAAGAAAATCAAGCAGGAGCAAGGAAGAAAAAGCACGAGAGAGTAAGCAAGAGTAAGTAGAAGAGAAAATGAAATAAAAGGTTAAGACCGAAGTACAAGGGAAATGGAAAGAAAATACAGATAAAATATACATGTGATGTACAAAAAGCACATGCAATAAGAATAAACAGTATAGAGGAGATGCAAAGATAAATATACATAATATATAAATTACCCACCCATCATCCTCCAATACATTTTTAAAAGAAAACAAGAGTAATTGGTGACGAACACCCAAACTGACTTTCCCCAACATACAGGTGAATAAATGGACCAGAAACATGGAACATCTACACCAAACAAGAACAACCAAAGAAATGGTTAAGGGAAAAGAAATGTTGACTACTAACCATACAGCTAAACAGGCCTAGGAGGAGACAACCAACGAGTGTGCACAAATACGCACATACAATGATACACATGGGACTCAAACCCTTTAGAGCCTCTAAATGAAGGTTAGAAAAGTGTAAAGAACAATAAAACACATGGGACTAAAAACCCATTAGATACCCCATGTGGAGGGTAGTGTGAACATACAATTGAACACATGGGACTCGTACCCAATAGATCCCCTGTGTGGAGGTTAGCTACGTGCACAGAACACAAAAACACATGGGACTTGTACCCATAAGAACCCCTTGTGTGAAGGTTAGATACGTGCACAGAACAGAACATGCACAAGGGAGAGGAGTTGGCCTAGCGGCTAGGGTGGTCGACCTCCAATCTGGGGAACTGGGTTTGAGTCTTGGCAATGACGCTGAACATCCCGTGATTATGGGCAAATCACTTAATCTCCCCGTGTCTAACAAAAAAAACAAAAAAAAATGAATGTGACCTCATGTAATGCAACTGGTGCTCTGTAAAGCGCTCTGATACACGATTTGGATCAAGTTCGCGCTAAATAAAACTCTGTAAAATAAACTAAATAAATTAAACAAAGTAACACATGGGACTCGTACCGATTGGAACCACATAGATGGGACTAAAACCCACTACAAACTGCGTAAATGAGACTAAAACCCACTACAAAAGCATGGGACTTGTACCCATTAGAAACCTTATGTGGAGGTTAGTAGTGTGAGCAAAACAAGACATGGAACTAAAACCCAACTAACTGCTCCTAATGTAACATGCACTTTGTGGGAACAACCCATAAGGAGAGCTATGAGGACAGAGGACCTTAACAACATAAAACATTGCTTTGAAAGAACAGTGCAAGACCAAAAAAAAAAACAACCACTTGTAAGAGTCAGAAAATTAGACATACATCATGGACAAGTGAAGATGAACATAAGCACCTTTCAAAATTTACAGGAACATAATAATAACATGTGTGTGTGTCAACTAGACAATAACACACCAGACCCCAATATACATGTAATAGATACAACTGGTGTGCATGTCACCATAGATCAGTAGGAGAGATGACACGGTCTGTTTCCCCAAGGATGGTGTGTGTGTCGGTGTACATAGAAGGCACAATCTTCTTGGAAAAGTTATAGCAGTAGGTTATCCAAACATGAGAGGTAGCATCGTGCTAGTAAAGTTTGAAAAGCTTCTTGAAGAAAAAAACAAGAAGCGCTGGATGAACATGCTTCCCAGACTTGTGCCATGATTTTGCATGCCTAATTGTCATCTGTGCTGCTTTAAAAATAAATCCTGGGTAGCGGATGTACAGGCGTTCCTTAGGAAACATGACAAACATTGAAGATTTTCGCAGTATCCTTGCCTACCACCACAAAAAGATGGCAGCACGTTGACGACACTCGGAAAGTCTGTGCAGCTGGGCATCCCACAGCAACGAAAGTTGATCACATCTCCAAGACGTCACTGCAGAAAACTGCGGCACCGCATGAGAACACAAACCAGGTAAGGTGCGTGCACACAGTTTGTAATTTAAGCCACATCAAAAAAACGTTTAAACGGCTTCACAGCAGCAGCGTCATTTTGCTAGATAAGCAAAAATAAATAATAAAGTTACCATCTGCTCATGTTGTCTAAAATACCTTCGACCACACAAATCACCCAATCCAAACGGGCTGGCATTCCGTAAGCCGGATGGCTTTAAGACTAAGCGTTTCTCTACGCACCAGCCAAAAGCTGTACAATGAGGTGTGCCTCACGATGGTAATTTTGATGGTATTGAAAACCACAAACATCATGTATTGATAAAGATGCCACGCGTTTACTACTTACCACAAGAGAGTACACAACAATTGTCTTGCAAGAACTCGCAGCAAACAAAACTTTCTCTGTAAACTTTTCCAGATCAAGATTACCAGAAACACGAAAACACAGTGTGCAGCAAGCATTCCCAATCCTTGAGCCCAGTGAAGTACCCGCAGGCTGGAGCTGACTGGTGTAAGAGACACTGATGTAGTGCTCAGGATCACACAAGCTGTCATGCTGAGGATCACACAAGTTGTCATAGTAGCAGGAATGTAGAATGAAGGCTTGTGCCGCTGTTTCAGGATTTCCTTGTGAGCGCTCCACACTTGTGCTGGGGTCACGCAGTGTGAGGAAGACTGGCGAAGAGCAGGGGGAAATGCTCAAGATCACACAAGTTGTCACAGAAGAAAGTGCACAGTAGACAGTGCTCAGGACTTGGAAAAGTCATTTAAGTAGACCAATGAAGTTTGCCCAGGCTGGGCTGTTCATTGATAAGTGCTCAGGATCACACAAGATGTCATAGAAGCAGGAATAGGCAATCCTTTAGCTCAAAGAAGTACAAGCAGGCAGGGGCTGTCCGGTGAAAAGGACACTTGTGGGGCTGACACGCCTTGTACTTCAGACTGGAGGTTTTCTTCTTAGTTTCTGTAGGTTTCCTTAAGAGATTTATTGTTTCAGAGTCCTTTTTAAAAACAAACGTAGTTTCGTTTCAAGAATCGTCGCCTAAAATCTGTAGTGATGAAGTCCACAGCCAGGATGTAGTTTCAGATAGATTTAGTTGAGACCAGTTACATGTAGATAGGTATGTAGAAATGCAGGCCCACCAGGAGCAATCTTCCTGCTGCTCAACCCATACTCCAACTGACACACTCAAGCATTCCATTCAAGACTCTCACACCAACATTCCATGCATCACATTCACACTGGCTGAGTAGCTGGGGAGTAAGTAACCAGATACATACAACACAGGTTACTACAAGCTCTTCCACAAACTCGGCTGTTCAAGGTATTGGTCCCCGGGATTGCTAAAAAAATTATTGTCACAGGATTGGAGGGTCCTTTTCCCAGAGACTTTTATCCACTCCGACTATTTGAACGCAGGGGCCGTGGCAGGTTGCACGGTGGGGTTGTGCAGTAATAGCTAGGCTGTGATTGTCGGCTGTAGGGAAGCAATGGACATTCCCAAGGGCTGTGGGAGGGGCAAGGCAGAGCCAGGTAGAGCATCTTTTCTCTCCAGCCTGAGTCCCAGTGCATATAAATATTACTGCATGCGGTAATCCCTGTTGCCGGAAACCCAAGACATATGGAATTGACTAAGACAGTGTTCTCATCCCACCCACCTAGGGGCTGGCTTATGTTCCTGCTGACTCTAAGCAAGGGAATAAGGGACATATTTACAAGCCCCTATCGCAACAGGAATGTCACTTTTAGTGATGTTCATGTGGCGTAAGGAGCTTCATGTTATTCACAAGATGGCGTTAAAGGTGGCGTTAAGCCACTTTACGCCACCTTGTGAATAAGGCACCCTTTCAAGCTATACTTAGTGTGAAAGGAGCAGGCAATTGGTGTTGTGGGAGGTGTCTCACCGCAACACCCATTGATTTTGACGCTGCCCCATATATACAAGGTAAACGTAAATAGGAGGCAACGCCAAAATTAAGACCAGGGAAACACTGGAATCAAGAAGGTGAAACAAGGAGAAATGCTTTATTTCTACTTGTTTTTTACTGTTTCTATGTGTGCTGCGTTGTGCAGCACACATGGAAACAGCAAAACACCATTGATTGTTTATGTGTAGGAAGGTGTTCCTTCCTGCACATAAACAATCATTTAAAAAAAAGAACGAGTTGCAGCTTCTATGTGTGCTGCATTATGATGCACACATAGAAGTTATAAATCGCCATTTCAGATTGTTTATGTGCAGAAAGGGACACCTTCCTGCACATAAACAATCATTGCCTCAACGCTGGCACCCTTGCACTATGGTGCAAGGGTGCCTGCACTATGCAAGTGTGCCTGCTTTGGCGCTAGACAGCTATAATAAGCACCAGCGCAGGGGGAAACACAGGGCTGCACTGTATTCTTGTAAATACGGTGCAGCCCTGCATTTTAGAAGTGGCGGAGCGCGTCATTAAGACAACAGGGCTAACGCAGCACTCCGCCACTTCACTTGTAAATATACCCCTTAGAGTTTCATTTTAGCAGGGACAGAACACCTCCGAAGACAATAAAGAGAGGATTGTTAAAACGGGAAACAAAAATCCGTTATTTATAAAACTTACAAAGAGTGCAAGGCAGCAGCGAGAAACGATGAATAAAAAGTTATAAATTCTCTTATGCTTTACTTTTAACTTATCATATTTTTGTCGTGGAGAGCATCAAATGTATTTGTGGTCTTAAATATTAATATACATATTTAATAAAATGTAATAAAATGCAAACTTTCAGTTACTATTTTTAAGTGTAATTCGCAGTGCATTTTAAAAGTAAAAGTACCCTTTATTGTCACTTTGCAGGATCAGAGCCAAGAATTAAATGTGTGAACTGGTTAATTGATTCTAGGTGACTGTGCGTCATCTTCTAGACATGGCATGAGTCACTGCCTGTTAAGTAAGCTAATGTTATGTTTAATTCTTAAAACACCACATAACACAGAAACGACCTTAGGACACTTAAGGGGAGAATGTCAAATCTCTCATTACATACACAAAAGCAGATAAAACAATCATTGTCAAAGTCAAGAGTTCTAATTTAGAGACTTGACAAAACATTAAATAAAAAGTTTCTGCAGTAGCTAAACAAAACTTTTACTACCTGCATTATATATACTTATTAGATAAATATTTTAATGTGTGATGATTATCTGTCCTTTTGAGATGTAAAACAGCCCTATTTGCATTGCATGCAGCACTCCATAGGAAACGGAATGAGACACCAAAAAACATAATAGCATGTTGTGAGAGAGTTATAGTTCTCTGGGGAGTGCCAATGTTCACTGCCTTGGTTTTTTTTTTTTAAATGGTTGCAATAGGTTCTTCGGACAGCTGCACTGTCACACCAGATCTAAACAGGGCTGGAAAAAGTGTAAAAAACAGACTAGAGTTTTGCTTGAAGCCATAGGGTTTCAAGCAAGCACAGAAAGTGAGTCCGACCCAGTGTAGGGCTGATAAGGCAGTGCAGAGTGGGATATTTCCACCAAGAACATTTTGAAAAATAAATGAAGCAATATCCTGTATTTTAATTTGTGGTTCAATTAGAGTACCCTGAGTGAGTTCTTCCACAGCACTAAAAATCAGACCATGCATTGTAGTCACATGTTGCATATTTGTGCTGGAGATTTTTGGTGCTGAGCACTGGCACTCATTCTTGGGGATTAGGCAGTGCTACATTTAAGCTGGTGGTTGCAGCTGTGGCTCAGTCTCTGGCTCAGAACAAGAGGGAGAACAAGCATTTGAGTTGTAAAAGGTCTCACATTTTTTAGAGTTAGAGCTGTTGGTGCTGTAAAGGACAATTGGGCCATATGTAGAAAGCAAAATTGCGATCGCAAACGCCGAAATTCGCCGAATTTCGGCGTTTGCGATCGCAATTTTGCTAAGTGGTATGTAAGAAGGCAAATCTGCTTGCAAAATAAGGAATCGCTAAATTTGCGATTCCTTATTTTGCAATTGCATTTAAGGAATCGCAAATTTTGCGATTCCTTAAATGCAATGTAAGAAGCACCAAAAAAGTGCAATTTGGCCTTAAGGAATCGCAAATTACCACCAACTACAGGTTGGTGGTAATTTGCGATTCCTTTCAAAAATGCATATTTTTGCATTTTTCAAAGTGGCATGTGGTGCACACACATGTCCTTAGGGCATGTATGTGTGCCACATGTGCACCCATGCTCATTTCAGAGGTGCAACAGGGTGTCCTTTTGACACCCTGGCACACTTGAAATTGCATTCTCAATTTGCGATTCTCTAATTGAGAATCGCAAATTGAGAATGTCTTCCCATTCATTCCTATGGGCCTCTAGGCCCATAGGAATGAATGGGGAGGTATTCCTTAATTGCGAATTGCAATTTGCAATTCGCAATTAAGGAATATGTAGGATTCGCAAAATTATTTGCTAATCCTACCTACATTCCGTTTTGCAATTCTCTAATTGCGATTCCCTAAAAATTGCAATTAGAGAATCGCAAAACACGTTCTACCTACATATGGCCCTTCGTCTTTTACCTATGTGCTCTGCTTTGGAGTGTAGTGGATGTATGAACAGAGACACAGCTGCAGCACTGCCTAGAGGACTAAGAATGAGGAATTACCACTGGGACCAGAGAAGCAGCTGCAGCACTGTGTAAGGACCTAGAATAGGAATTACGGAGGGGACCAGTGAAGCAGCTAGCAGCACTGTCTACAGGACTTAGAATGAGTAATTACTGACAGGACCAAAGATGCAGCTGCAGCACTGCCTAGAGGACTTAGAATGAGGAATTACTGACAGGACCAAAGATGCAGCTGCAGCACTGCCTAGAGGACTTAGAATGAGTAATTACTGACAGGAACAAAGATGCAGCTGCAGCACTGCCTAGAGGACTTAGGATGCGTAACTACTGACAGGACCAAAGATGCAGCTGCAGCACTGCCTAGAGGACTTAGAATGAGTAATTACTGACAGGACCAAAGATGCAGCTGCAGCACTGCCTAGAGGACTTAGAATGAGTAATTACTGACAGGACCAAAGATGCAGCTGCAGCACTGCCTAGAGGACTTAGAATGAGTAATTACTGACAGGACCAAGGATGCAGCTACAGCACTGCCTAGAGGACTTAGAATGAGTAACTACTGACAGGACCAAAGATGCAGCTGCAGCACTGCCTAGAGGACTTAGAATGTGGAATCACGGGTGAGACCAGAGAAACTGCTATAAGTATTTAGCTATGCAACACTTTAAAAAAAACATTTTGACAAATTAAGCACCTTTACTTGATATTAAAGCAAATGCCTCAAGCTCAAGACCCACTGTGCGCTTTAAAGTAAACGATCCAACAAACCACGCTGCTTATTAGGAGAATTCGAGGTATTCGTAAACCGAGTGCTTCGCTGCTCCATTTTCGAAACAGTAAATTTAGCTGTGTACATATTATAAGCTGTTCCTCCAACGAAAGAATACTGATCCAACATTGTTGACGAAGCTTGAAAGTGCCTATCCAATTGGTTAAAGCACTACCTTTATTTGCACTATATAAAAATGCAAAACATAATAAGAAATGAAAGTAGAAGGGCTTGCAGGTTTTTGAAGTGGTGGAGTGAAAAGAAGCATTCTGTAGAGTGATCAAATAAAGCATATTTGTATGTGAGGCTGGGGTTGATTTTGAGGGGGAAGAGGCGATGGAAGGCAAAGGAGTGTAATAGAAACCATGAGCACAATGTGGAATGGTTAAAGCAACAAGATATACAGTCACTTTCCAGTGTAACTAAGTACAGACCAAAGATAAGCATGATGGCTTAGAAGAAGATAAAAAGCTTTGAAGTGCTTGGCTCTGCGCACCCTGCTGCTACACACTGACTAATAGGGAGATGCCATAAAAGAGTAGCAAATTAATTGTAAAGATGCATTAATGTCCAGATGAGGTTCACATGTTTCATATTTAGGTCACAATCCACATATTTTGTGATTCTTATATATCCTTTTTAATTGGTAATATGGCTTCTGGTTATATTTTGTACATATGTGGCAATAGGCAGCTTTTCAAATAGGTATATTGTCATTAAAAGCTTCAAACATACCAACTCTTCCTCAAGAATAAAAATGCTAAGCAGCACAAATAAGTTATCTTAACAGAATATAACAAAATGTTTTATATGTGAAATCTGGAGTGTTCAGCTAGTTTATTTTCCTGCAAACTAGGCTGCTGAACCCCCACTTAGAGGGAGGATGAGGACTGGATTTTATAGCGTGTTTCTATTTGAAAGGGAACAAGAGAAAAACCAAACAATGACACTTCCGCAGTGAAGACTTGATTTACTGCAGACAGTCTTAGGGGAGACCAGTGCTATACATGGAACAAAACTTGCATCCTGGTTCAGCCCACCCCACAGAGGCTAAAGAGGGGGAAGTGGTGTTTAAAGCCACCCTCCCCCCCACCAATTCCCCTTTAGTATTTCGTGCCTCATTGAAAATGCCAACAGAAACAATTCAAGGGCAAGTTAAACCCTTTACATCACAAATGACCACACAATCAACAGAAACCATCAGATTTTTAAGCAAGTTACCGGGAAAGTAATTTCTATGGTCTGTCTTGGTCTGTCTTGGAAGTTGGTAGCTGGATTCTGTGGTCCGTGTCACAGGAAACAAAAGCGGCTCTTAAATAAAACCAAAGCCTCCATAATACTTACGACTTCTATATGACTACTTGCCTAGCTAAAAGTTCAAAGATGTTTGTAAAGCACAAGAAACAGAAACAATAACCCAGCAAATGTGAACTGCTGTAACACCTACCACAAAGCAGTATTTGATTAAAACACATTTCCAGCTTCCTCCTCACGTCGTTAACGGGGTAGGGTGTAGGGAGTTGGAGGCAGCTGCAGCCCATGAGAGGGAGTGAAGAGCAACTGTTCATAATACAAACAAGCTGCGAGGGGCAGGAGGTGCTGTTCTGGGAATGGCAGGGGAGAGTACGTGAACTATGAGCAGCAGCGAGGACAGATCGAAAGACAAAGTAGTGAACTGAAGGAATTCATAATGCCCATAGTAAAATGATTCAAGTAGCAGGGGCAGTCTCCGGGTCAGAACAAAAGGAGGGACTACTAAGTGCATTCACCAATGAAAAACCAGCATTTCTAAAGGACAGTAAGAGGAACCAATGAAAAAGAGGGGAGATTTTTGAAGCTCATATCTAGATACAACATGTCTTTTCGAGGCAGCGCATGTGCTGCCAAGGCATGACCTAAAAAACACAAATGGAAGAGAGCTGATGGTAGATAAAGACCGAAAAACAGTAGAAAAGTGAGAAAGCAGAGACGAAATAGAACATGCAGTAATGAGATAGAGGATCAGGGGATGGATTAAAGATGCATGAGGGGGAATCAAGACTATGCAGCTTTATGATCTTCTGCAGTGCTGGTGGCACCTTCTGAGCAAAGGTTTGGCCCCCTCACTTATTATTTTACAAATTAAGGACCAGGGTTAGGACACTTTTTCTGTCAGTGCATTGCATTTGCATATGTAGCACAGAGGCAGTTCTTGATTTTGTTTATCTTCATTTTTTTCTGAATTAACTGTGAAGTAATGAGGCCAAAAGGAGGCTATCCTGTCACTCAGTACGTCAATGTCATCAAGCAGAGGGAGAGATTGACCTCAAAGCTGCAGGACACTGGCCGGCAAATACCTATCCAAATTACCTTCAGTTGGTTGATACATAAGGTCAAGTGTCTTTTCATACCTGGGTGTTTTGATGGATGATAAAATGAAATTGGGCCTCATCTTACCCGTAAGAAAAATTATCTATCCAGAGAATCCGCAGCCATATTTAATTTTACAACTAGATTGGGGAAAGACCAGTGGGAGCCTTACTAAAGATCTACAGCGCTCAGTCTCTTTCTAAGGCACTATATGGCATTGAAATGTGGGGGTAAACTGATACTGAGGACCTTCAAGTCGTGGAAAACAACTTTCTGGGACTGCTTCTATCCGTTCCTCAGGGCACCCCCTCTTTCTCTATACACAAGGAGCTTGGTATGACATATATAACTGACCTGATAGCGTATCGTCCTGTGTCCCTTTGGTTAAAAATATGGGCCGGTAAGGGGACAACACTAAATAAATTCATCTCAAAAGACTGTTTGGGTCTTGATTATGCCCCACGTGTGCCGTGGCTCAAGTACATCGAAGTGAGCTTAACGAGCATGGGGAGAGGTGATCTTTTTACCAATCCGGACAGGACAACCAAGAGAGACTTGAACCTTATAAAGGTGGCCTTTCATGTGCAGTGGGCTATGGCAAGGGAAGAGAGGGAGCTCCTGAAGCCTAGCGTACCTCGCTTTGTCATGTTAAAAACCTCTCAGATGGCAGAGCCTTACTTACTGGGATTCATAAACTCGTATGATAGATTTCTGCTAACGAGGTTCCGGTTTGACTAATTTCACCTCCTCCTTACTCACCCTAGGGGTTGTAGGAAGGGCCAAACTTTGCTGTCCTGTGGCTGCGATGGTCAATCCCCACAGGACATGATTCATTTTATGATATTTTGTAGTTTTTATGAAACTCCTAGAAAGTCCTTCCTAATTTCGATTCTGCAAAAAAGGCTAAAGTGCACCCAGCTTTTATTTTCTTACAAATGCTGACAGGTAGCACTGTCTTTTATGTACTCAAATTCTTAAAATCTGCCATCAGACTCAGATCTAGTTGAGATTAACTACCCCGCATCTCATATCCTCAGTGCTGTGTTTTACTGTATTGATCCTGGTTGAAATGTTTCATTGGTATAGCATGAACGATATTAGAGCCATTGAATTTTTGCATTCCCATTGGTACAAGTTATTTTTAAATCGCCGTTTGATCCCAGTGAGGATCATTTTTACCAGACGTTATTATTGTGTAATATTTAATATGAGCTTTTATGGTTTTAATATCTGAAAGTGAATAAATATTATTTGATTTGATTTGATTTGATACATTCAGCTTGACAGGCTCAGCTGGAGCAAAGCAAGCATTGCAAGTATAGGACACATCTCTCTGCCTCCTGTTATTCAGTTTTTGCCCTTCATGTTACCACCAGCACCCCAATCTGTATCTTTTTTTGACCCAATTTGCCTGGCTGTGCACCCCTCCCCTGAAAGTACAGCGTGAGCTTGAAGCCATGTGCAGTGACCTAGCACCTCTCCGTGCAGTGACCTAGCACCTCACAGTAAACCAACATGGTTAGACGTGGATGGCAGCAGTGGCATGAGCAGCACCACAGCAGTGGGACCGACTGTCCATCTGTCCCCACCATCAAGAGTCATGACTCCAAGCACATAAGCAAGTCAGTGTCCATTTGTGCCACACAGGTGAGGCACCAGGTAGCTGTGTGAGCGGTATACTGTCGCAGTACCTGACCCTGGACAGATGGTAACCCTCACTGGAGACTGCTGATGCTCCAGAATCTAGGATAGGTCAAATCTGCCTTCATCATTCAGCCCTCCAACTGCAGGTGCCAGCATTTTTTTGTTACATATAGTAAAATAGTAAATTTGATTTTTAATTAAGCAAAAGTATGTGATTATGCTCAGTGCTTTAAATGGAAATATAAAAGTGCAGGTACTCATTCTCTAGAACACCTGTTTGCTACTGCAGACGTGCAGGTACTCTCCCTTTCAAAATAAAGAAGAACAGGTACTCTGTACTGGACAGTACCTGCCCATTTAAAGCACTGCTTATGTTGCCTTCTTATTGGCTACAACTTGCAATTATTGGCAAATGTAAATTTTATTGCTTTGCCTCCTTCCATCCACATCCCGTCCTAAAACATAGATACAACCACCTCTTGAAAACAAAGCTCTACTCTTTTCAATTGTCAAAACAGTGAGAGGTACGGTTAGTAGGAATCGTGCTGTTGAAGATTAATTTTGACTTGCGCAGAAACAGATCAGGCCGTGCGTTGTGGTCACTTGATGAACACTCACACCCACAACCATTAGGAATAAGTACATTCTGTGTGAAGACATAATGATTTCACAATGGCTCCAGATGTGCCCAGCCTATTAGAGCTTAGAGGAGAGAGAAGACAGTTCTCTTATCCATTGGAGCAGCTGTGGTACTACAAATGGTAGGATAGGTCAACCCACTGAGATACTTTCCCAACAGGGGGCAAATTCGCAGAAGCATAGGAGGACGTGGAAACCGCATGTTCTTCTTCTAGCAGCTGGTCCAAACATTGAGATGTGCCCATGATAAAACAGTGACAAAGACATAGTATATTAAAATCACTTTCACAGCCTTTCAAAAGAAGAGACAGGGTTCCATTGAAACTGAATCTCAAATTCCTGTAATAATAGGGCACTCATGCATGGAAACGATAAGGATTTGAAGCAGCATAGAAAGAGTGACAGACACTAGGGATAACCCAGAATATCTGTCTTTTCTAATATGAGATCTTGGCCTTAGGCTATACCATAGTGAGGGTCTATACATATAGGGTTCTGAACAATTTAAGAAAATGACTGCAAACCCCAAATTAAGTCAATGCAAAGTCCAAAATTTTCCACTTAATCCTATTAAATGGACGTCCTGAATTTACTGAACCTATGTCTGTGGTCATTTTCCTAGGTTTGTTCAGTCTAATTAATACTAACAAAAGACGAATATTGTCAATACCATTATGTTCTTAATAAACTCTAACTAACAATCAATCAACCAACCAGGATTCTTGTAGGGCCTCAAGGCACTGAGTGGAGGGAGGGGGATCTCCGGTTCAGTCGAAGAGCCAATTCTTGAGGTCCTTCCTGAGTTGAGGGAGGGACAGTGATTGACTGAGAAGTTGAGGCAGAGAGTTCCAGGTCTTCACAATGAGGTAAGAGAAGGATCTTCCTCCAGCTGTGGTCTTGCAGATCTGTCGGATGGTGACCAGGGTCTGTTGGGTGGAGGGGAGATGTCTTGTGGGAGTGTAGAATGAGGGCCGGAAGTTGAGGTAAGCAGGTCCGGCCTTGTAGAGGGCTTTAAAGGCATGCCTGAGAGCTTGAAGGTAATTTTGTTGATTGGGAGCCAGTGGAAGTCTCTCAGGTGACCGGTGATGTGGCTGCGGCGAGGGATGTTCAGGATGAGTCTGGCAGAGGCGCTCTGGATGTTCTGCAGTTTCTTTAGGAGTATTCGGGTGGTGCTAGCATTGAGTACGTTGCTGTAGTCGAGTCTGCTGCTGCTGACTGCATGGGTGACCATTTTCCTGGACTCAGTGGGGATCCACTTGAAGATCTTGCGAAGCTGGTGGAGTGTGTAAAAGCAGGAGGATGAGACGGCATCGATTTGGTGGTTCATAGAGAGCGAGGAGTCCAGGATGATACAGAGGACATGTGCGTGGTCCTTTGGTGTGGGGGGTTCTGAGTACTGCTGGCCACCAGGAGTCGTTCAAAGAGGAAGGGCTGGAGCCCAGGATGAGGACTTCAGCTTGTCTGAGTTCAGCTTGAGGCAGCTGCCCTTCATCCAGGTGCGGCTGCCTTCATCCCGTTGTGGAAGTTGCTGTTGGCGGCTGTGGGTTCATCTGTGAGGGAGAGAATGAGCTGGATGTCGTCGGTGTAGGAGATGATGTTGAGTCCCTGACTTCTGGCAATGGCTACAAGTAGAGCAATGTAAATGTTGAAGAGGGTGGGTCTCAGGGAGGATCCCTGGGGCACTCATCAACTGATCTCTGTGGGTTCTGAGTGGAACGATGGAAATCTGACTCTCTGTGTTCGGCTGGTGAGGAAGAAGCGGATCAATTCTAGGGGTTTGTTGCGGATGCCTGCCTTGTGGAGTCTTGCGCAGAGTATGTGATGGGAGATGATGCTGAAGGCGGGCGAGAGGTCCAGGAGGATGAGGGCTGCAGTTTTTCTTCAGTCCATTAGGGCGCAAATGCAGTCTGTGGCGGCAAGGAGCGCGATCTTGGTGCTGTGGTTGTTTTTGAAGCCCGACTGGGAGAGGTCCAGGATGTGGTTAATTTCGATGAACTTGGAAAGTTGGGAGTTGATGGCCTTCTCAATGACTTTGACTGTGAAGGGGAGCAGAGAGATGGTTCTGTAGTTCTTGAGGTCCATGGGGTCAGCAGAGGGTTTCTTCAGCAGGAGGCTGATCTCTGTGTGTTTTCAGTTTTCAGGGAAGGTGACAGACTTGATGGAGCAGTTGATACTGTGGCAGAGTTCGGAGGCGATGGAAGTGCAAGCTCTGTTGAAGATATGGTGAGGGCAAGGATCCGAGGGGGCTCCGGAATGGATGCCCTTCATGATCCTGAGGGTGTCCTCAGAGATGAGGGTGGTCCTGTTGAGCAGGGTCTGCTGGGGTCTGGAGCCATTGGGTGCGGAGGTTGCGGGTGGGGTGGCTGGGTCTTGGTTTTCAAAACTGTGGTAGATCTCCTTGATTGTATGGTGGAAGAAGGTGGTGAGGCTGTTGCAGAGGTTTGGGAGGGGGGAATGTCTGCGGTCTCCGTCCTGGGTTTGGTTAAATCTTTGACAGGGGTGAAGACTTCTTTGCTGTTGTGTACGTTGGTGTTGATGCATTCCTGCATCGTTGTTTTCTGTGTTGCTCTGATGAGGTGGTGGTGTTCAGTGACAGCGGTTTTGAAGGCTGCTTGGTTGTCCAGGTGGAAGTTGAGGTTGACAAGGAGGATGTCATCTGTTGAGGCGAGAACGTGGTGAGCAATGCAGTTGGCTATGGCTTTGCTGAAGGTGGGGCAGGGTCTGGGGGGTCTGTAGACAAGGGTGCCATGTGGGGTTCTGTTCGGGTTGGTCCGGATCTGGAAGTGTAGGTGTTCCATGTTGGGAGAGTGATCGTCAGAGCTGGTTGTGAGGTGAAGGGTGTTTTGTGTATGATTGTGATACTTCCTCCTGGCCTGTTGACCTGTGAGGGGAACACTAAATATTTGTTCACATTTTCCATATAATTAATTGTTTTGGCCAAGAGCGCAGATTTTTTGTGTAAATTAGTTGGATGGCAAGGTGCAGAGTGGCCACTTGCAGGCAGGGTGATGCAAGCACTGAAGAGAGTGGTCACCACACATACTTTCAGGGGGCAGTGCCAGTAGTGGTATTTTCATAAATCTGGGAATGTGTCAGGTTCCATGGGTGCTGTGTGGGAACACCCGCAACAACACCCATGGAGTGCCCCTTTCAGGCAGAGTGCTGCATGTAAAGGGGCAGTGTTTACAAGGACAGGAAAAGCCACATATGGTGGCTTTTCATGTCCTTGTAAAAATGGGGCTGTAAGATGCGCCCACTGTGCATCACGAAAAGTGAAGCAGCGGTGGCGCAAGAGGCTTGTAAATATGCCCCTTTATTTTTGGATGTTTGGGTCAGTTTTACAATGACATTCCATTCTAAGTTGTATTCTGACTGCCCTTCTACAAAAGGTCTCATTAGTTTTGTTAGTTGTTTTTCACCATATTGTGATTCTGTGTTCATTTATCCTTGCCCTGACTTTGCGAGGCATCATTCCTATGTACTTAAGGTTACATAGTTTAAACAACATGTAAATCATGTGTTTTGAGGGATGATTGGTTGAATTCTTACGGTCCCAAGGCGTAGTAAGAACTTATCAAAGGATAGCTAGTTCAATGTCCACAGGGGAAGAGACCTGAAACTGGAGGAAGAGTATATGCGGTTCTCACTGTCATTTATGCACTGGTCAGTCTGGGTCTTGTGTGAACTAGAAAGTCTTTCAAGGACCTACCCCATTTAAATGAAAACATTGTTTTTCATTATTTCAGTGAACCTGATATAATGATTCTCCAATGTTTATTAATGCTTCTCTTCAACCTGAAGCGGACGAGTCAGCTGCGAGGTCGTAGTGTTCCCAGCGGGGACCGCGGAAGTCTCCCCCCCACCCTGCCTTGGCGACCAGGGGATCGACGGCCCGTGAGGAGCTCCAAAGCCAGAGGTAGGCCTGGGGAGTGGCCTGGTCGTGGACTCACCCCCACCCCCTCAGACTTGGGGGCGCTGTACTGTTGCGGTGTTAGCTGGCCCCAGGCTGCATTTTACCCCGGAGGAGAGGTTTACCCTGGGAGCAAAGTTCCTCGGTGTGATCACTGGGATCCCCGTTGAAGGCCCTGGTGACTGTGTGGCCTGGTGGGACAGCCTTTACCCTCCGCTCCCTGGACTGGGCTGCATTTTTGGGGATTGAGGCTGGTGGACTGACAGCCCCCCCCCATCCAGGGGAGATACGGTGCTCGTCAGGGGCATGACCCCCCTGTATAGTTATAAACACCCACAGAGGCAGGGTAAAGCTAGAGACCATTGGCCATATGCTTCCTGGAGTGACCATACAAGGTTCAGTTCCTGACGCGTTGGAGGTGCCTTTGCGGGGTGCCTGAGGAGTCCTGATGCCTGCCAATACCTCATTCTGCCTAGGGCAGTTTGGCGGACCCCCCCCCCCCCCGAGACCAGCGGCGCTGGAACGGATGTGCCGGTGATTCCGGGGGCGGCCAGCCCGATGCCGTCTGGGGGAGACCCGGACAGTGAAACTACTGATTCAGCGAGCGAATGATTAGGGCCGTGGAGCTTAAGGTGAGCGTCCTGGTGACTCCCGCCCCCCTATGGAGCCGGTGAGAGCCTGTGTCCATTCCAGGCTCATACACACACGGGATGAGACACTACCTCGAGACCGCTGCCCGGTGGGTCCGCTGCAAACACAATCGCTAAGTGCCGGCAAAGAACGGCATGGGCCCCGGCGCGCTATACTAGAGGGGGAGTGAGGCCTGAGGGCTGATTGCGGAGGAGCGCCTACTGGCACAGCGGACATTAAAGGAAAGTGGCTGGAACAAGTCACCACCGGACGAGACGCTGTCTGGGGGCTGCAGCCTGCTGGGAGCGCTGGGAGCATTGCATGGCCGTCTAAAAGATGGCTGATGTAGACTGAGCTCTTTTTGTGGGCCCCGGAGGTTTGGGATCGCCATCAGCGTAAATCCCGAGTAAACCCTGGAAATTGAGCCTATCAAACCAAGCTACTTGCTTCATATTGCTACAATATGATATAATATTATAATATTAATTTAATATAATTGCTCCCCCACAGACTATTGTTTTTTAAAGTTTTTATCTTTTGCTTTTTGAGGTTTGTGTTTGTTTACCTATTTAATTTGCTCCAATTGTACGATGTAATCTGTTTTGCTATCTAATCTGCTCTTGATGTTAATTCCTCCCTTGTTTAGCCTACTCCCTTATTTTATCGTGTTTGTTTACCTATTTAATGTGATCCATATTAGCACTGGAAGCTGCTTTTACTATCTTATCTGCGCCTGACTGTATTTCCTCGCTTGTTTGCCCCCTTGTTTGATTCATCATATCTACCGTGCTTTTTTTACCTCATCTATCCTACTGAACATCAGTGATGTAATTTGTTTTGCTATTCAAATCTGCTCCTGATTTTAATCCTCTCTTGCTTAACCCTACCTCCTTATCTTGCCCCCTATTTTTCGACCCCACACTCTCCCAGCGCCCCCCCCTTGGCTCCCAATCCTTCTCTCCTCCTGTACCCCCAACTCCTTTAACTTCCCTCTCTTCACTCTGTCTCCCACACACGTCCACCCAACATGCCCCTTCACAGCACTGACCATCACCCTCAGGACCATACCCTCTCTAAACACGGCCCCAACTCCTGGACCATTCTCTGCCCCCTAAATCTCTCCAAACACGCAAGGAAAAATTTCAAACATAAACTCCACATCCGCAACCCTGAAACACACATTGTCGATAACTACCTCAACCTCACCTCCCCCATTATTACCAACTACATCTTCTACTCCAGATGCCTTTCCAAATGAAAGAGCATCTTCCTTCAACACCTCCCTATCTCTAAATCAACCAAAATACCATATGGATTCAAAATATCCACCGCTCCCTCCCCAGCCTTTCATGGTGATATTGATATCTCCATCTTCAAAACAGGTAACATCCTCATACAAGCCTCCCAATCCCACCTCTCTATCTTTGAACACCACTTTAGCACTATGTCTCTCCTCCTTAACCACTCAGCGCCTAACACTCCTCCTCCCCAAACAAATAGAACCCCACAAACCTCTTCCTCCCCCCTCCCCCCTACTCTACCTCCACTCTCAACCTCCAAAAATTGACCTCACCATCTCCCTCCCTGGACCCCCCTATTGATAACGACTTACCCCATCCCCAATTACCTACCTCTCATCCCCCACTTATCTCCCTCTCTCCCCCTAACCCCCTCAACCCTTACTCCTCGTACCCCTCCTTGAATAACGGTAGCCCCAAACTCCTGTCACCTACTTATCATTCCCCTCCCATGACCCGCCTCTCCCCCAGTCCCCCAAACCTCCCTCCCCCTGACCCAACCACTCACTTATTCCACCGTCTTTTCCCCGCAATCACCTATCACAACTCCTCACCCCCCTACTCCTACCAATCCCGTACACCCTCTGCTCCTCCCCATCCTCTCTACCCTCCCCCCTCAGGTTCTACCTACCCAACCCCCCAACCCTTCACCTCAACCCCCAATAAACACCCATACCCATCACACCAATATATTCGTTTCTCACTCACTTCATGCCCTTTTATTAAGGGTGGGCGTCAATTTCCGTTCCGCTCGCGGAAATTGTGAAAATCCGACATTTTCGCGTTCCGCTCGGAACGCGAAAATGTTGAAACTTCCGCGATCCGCGAGGGAACGGAAATTATAGCCCACCCTTAGCTAGCAGCACAGTCAATGTATTTGCATTTTTCTCTCTGGGTTCTCAGCTGTCACTATCAAGGCCATTACCGAAGAAACACAGTCCTGGGAGCTGATAGGTATACAGTTCATTGACAGCTGTGATGTAGGTGATCTATTGGGAGCAACCTCGTTGAACACATTGACGAACTTGCTGGAGTGTTAGTTTCGGTTTTGGTTGAGTGCGGGCACCTCAGCACACCCTTGCAATGAATTTGTTGTTTACAAAAAACAGAATGAAAAACTGTCATTTTGTAATTGCAGATAGACCGCGCTTAAATTCCCATTCCAGCGTTTTCAAGGCCGGTAAAATTACGCATTTATAATTGATATATTAATTCACGTCCCATGTAATGTTTAAGTTAACTGAATAGACCACGCACACAACAGCTAATTTCGGGAAATCTAAGCCGATTTTTTTCTCTATCGTTTGTCCTTAATCGCAAGAGTTTTAAAAACATGACTACACTGATGAACAGAAGTTAGTTTGATTTTAGTTGAGTCATCCACCGTAGCATTCCCCTAACTGTAAATGTTGTTTGCAAAATTATACTAAAAAAAATTCTCTTAATTTAACGTTGGAGACCTCCCTTCAGTTCCTGTGGAATTGCATTGTGCTGTTTGAGCGCCAGGCTGTTGAAATAATGAAATTATAATGAACTATTTATTCATGTCGTACTCCAGTTGAGTAGAGGTATTGCACAAAACGGTGGCATCTTCTTGGGTAAATATGCAGGGCAGGATTCATTCTGGCACGATGCTCCTGTCACAAAAATTAAACCTCAACAGGAAGCACTTCTACTGAATTTGACCTTCAACTCGGGCACCTGCTTTATTTATATCTGTAAGTCTTACAGATATAAAGCAGGTCCCCGAGTTGAAGGTCAAATTCAGTAACGCATTAATCAGCACAAAATATCCGCGATCATGCGAAATTTTGCTTGATCGCGGAGAGTTTGTGCCGTTTCGCGATATTTTGCGAAAGGCACTTTCGCAAATTCCGCCCACCCTTACCTTTTATCCTCTCTGACCACATCACCTGAAGATTTTTGCCCCCTGTATAACCTAACCCCTCCACTCACACTTAACAGCTCCACCACCCATCACTCCATACCTACTACTCTATCTCCCCCTTCACACAGCAGGCCTCCATCTGCAACTAATCACGACCACTCCCTATCCCCAGACCATTCTCCTCCCACCTCCTACGCCCCTTCATTCTTTTCCTGTACCCGGAATACCCGAACCTACACAACATTGTACTCGACCTACCGACTTTAACTACCGAACCCCTCACTCCTCCCAGCCCCAACACCCCTCACCCCACACCATCTACCACATCTCCACCCTCACACATTAGTCCACCCTCTGCAAATAACGCAGACTAAGCCCTCCCGATACCTCCCCTCTCCTCAATTGCCCAGATCCTACACAACATTGAATGTGACCTATCTAATTTAACTACGGAATTTGCCCGACTCAGAAAAGATTTCTTCTTCCACAGCACCAGTACCCTCCCTCACCATAAAACCACCATCCTCCCTCCCTCAAACATCCCCAATAACAAACACAACCTTTGGAGATGCCGTAAGCATAGACCTCTCTGCACCTCGAACCATCTCTCCCCGTCCGACCTCGCCGACCTATGTAACTCCTACCTTCCTAATCTGCCAACCACCAACCCTCCACTCCCCTATGCCCCCATCCCGGTTATCATAGGGACAAATAGAACTCCCTCCTCCCCCGCTTCCCCCAGACCACCACCCCAACTCACGCTGATCCACTCTTGCCCACCTTCCATACCCAACCCCACAGCACTGAAGTGCATGCTAGTTAACTGTCGCTCCGTGGTCCTACACGCCACGGAAATCTCGGAAACCATCCTGAGTGAATCCAGTGATATTGCATTCCTCACTGAAACCTGGCTAAATGACCACTCAACGAGCATACTTGACCTACTCTCCCCCCGGGATACTCTATTCTTAGAAAAGACAGACCTAACAGAGTAGGGGGAGGGCTAGCCATTATCTTCAAAAAGGAACTTCAGATTTCCCTGGTCACTAACCCAGGCTACTCCTCATGCGAATACCTGGAAGCAGAACTGTTAACTCAAAACTCCCTCCCAATTCGTCTACACAACATCTATCGCCCCCCGGGACCACCACAGCCCTTCATTGAGGACTTATCGGATCTACTGGTGCAATCAGCATTATCCAACTCAAAAAATCTCTTTCTTGGGGATCTTAACCTCCATTGGAATGATACCAATGACCCCACCATCTCCCTCCTCACTACACTTCTTGAAATCAACGAACTCAAACAACTATGCCAATCTCCAACTCACACTAAAGGATCCATACTTGACGTCCTTCTGTCCAACGAAGATCTGACCTCCGTTACCAATATCATCCCCTTTGACTGGTCCGATCATCACCTTATACTGTTCACCATTGCTACCTCAGCAATCCTCCCTGCCCCTAAAACTACCAGACCTAAGAAATTGACCAGAAACCTAAAAGGCATCCCCCAGGTGTTCTACAATCGAAACTCCAAGCTCAACTTCTTCTCATTCCCCCCTCACAAAATGCGAATGAGCTCACTGAACTATTTAACAATACTGTTACAGATATTCTTGACCAACTGGCACCGCCTAAACTCAAAAACCAAAGAAACACCCCCTCAAACTCTTGGTTTAATACAGAGATAAATAATGAAAGACGGGCACTCAGACTGTCGGAAAGAACCTGGAGACACCATCCCTCACCCTTTAATCTTGCACTTCTCAGACGTGCTAGATCCACTTACAAAAAACACATCCTCAAGGAAAAGGCATCCTTCTTCCGCACTCAACTTGATCGTGCCAAAAACAGACCCAGGGAACTCTTCCAAATCATCCAAAACCAAACTTCCCCTGCACCTCCAAATATGACAGCCTCATCAGACAGATGTGAAGAAATTGCCCACTTCTTCTCGGAAAAAATTGCCAAAATTGATCAATCCTTCCTTCCCACACAACTATCCTCCAACTCCCAATCCAATCTTGTCCTCACCTCTAATGCCTGCTCCACATCCCCCCTTCCAGACGACACTTTCTCTCCTCTGCCCTCTATCCTACCGCTCCCCAGTGAGCCTCCTCACCCTCCCATTTCCATACCCCCCACCACTCCACAGGCCTCTCTCCTTTCACATCTCCAGTAAACAGCTCCCCTAAATCTCAACTTAAGAACAATGCCTCCTTGCTCAACTTCCTTCCCGTCACTGAGCTTGAAGTCCTCAATATAATTGGCGATCTAAAACCGTCCTCCCATACAAAAGACCCAATACCCTCCAACCTTGTCCCCGCCCTTAAGCACATCATCACCCCATTCTGGACCAAAATCATCAACACCTCTCTCCACGGGCTGTGTCCCCACCTCCCTTCAGCTTGGTCAAATCTCGCCCATAATCAAAAACCCCAATGCTGACCCCAATGACCTAAATGATCTCCGCCCCATCACTAACCTCCCCCTCCTCTCAAAGGTACTTGAAAAATGTGTCTTACTACAACTAGACAAACACATAGAAAATGTCAACCTTCTCGACCCCTTTCAATCTGGCTTCAGAAAAGGCTGCAGCACCAAAACGGCAATGCTCAATGTCATAGATGACATCCATCAATCACTTGACAATGGCAAGACCTGCCTTCTTATACTACTTGATCTCTCCGCAGCATTCAATACAGTCAACCATTCAGCCCTACTTAATGTGCTTAGGACCCGTTTCAGCCTTAATTGCACCGCCTACAAATGGTTCATCTCTTATCTACAACACCGTACTCAGCAAATCAAAATCCATAACTGTCTCTCTACCCCCACTCCTGTCTCCCTTGGAGTCCCCCAAGGATCTATTCTCTCTCCCTCTCTCTTTAACCTCTTTATGGAACCCCTCGCCCTCATTCTTAACCAAGCAGGCATAAATTACCACCTCTACGCTGATGACACCCAAATCTATTACAAGATTAAAACTCATGCTGACATCTTACACCTGAACAACACCCTTACCAAGATCCAAACCTGGTTCCATTCCAATCATCTCAAACTCAACCCTAACAAAACCGAAATCATTCTCTTCTCCCCCCAAAATAACCCTCTACCCATTCAATCTTGGCTCTCTGACCTCAATGCACTCAATTGCTCACTCTCCCTGTCCAACTCCGTCAAATCTCTTGGCATCACTATCGACAACACACGAACACTTAATGTTCACATCAAAAACTCTGCCAAAGGAGCCCTCTTCACTCTCCGTCACCTCAAGAAAATCAAACCATTCATACCCACCGATGATTTCAAACTCGTAGTTCAGTCCCTTGTTCTGTCACGTATTGATTATGGTAATGCCATCCTTAATGGAATCCCCAAGGTACACCTAGCTCCAATCAAAGCTGTGCTCAACCTTGCTGCCAGGCTCATCACGGACTGCAAACGCTTCGATCATATATCCCTGGCTCTCAAATCTCTTAAATGGCTCCCTATCGAAGGCAGATCTGCCTACAAAACCGCCTGCATTACTCATAAAGTCCTCCACCAAAACACTCCGCAGTACCTCTCAGAGAAACTCCACATTGCGAGCTCCACTCGATCTCTGAGAAGCACCAACACCCTACTCCTAATCCCACCTCTGCATAAAAAGAAAGCCACACAATCTCGCTCCTTCTCTGGTAATGTCCCTATTATCTGGAATGCCCTCCCAAAAAACCTGCGCTGTAATCCCTCCTATTCTAGTTTCAAAAAAGACCTAAAAACCCTCCTCCTCAATTACTATTGGGGTTCCTAACCTGTGTCCTACTCCTGATCTCTTATCAATCATACTATATTTGTTCAGTAATATATACCCTGTTCTCCTGTTCACCATTTACGTATTTACTTAAATGTATAGCTCTTGCCCCTGTTTCTTTATCTTGATTTGTATAATGCTCATGTTGTTTGTACTTTGTATATTTCAAATTTTTGCTGCGCTACCTTTCATATGCTTTTATACCCTATTTGCCTTATACTATCCTTATCGCTATATAAAACCTTCAAAATAAATAAATAAATAAAAGTGGTGTGAGTGTATTCCATAAATTCGGACACAGATTAAATTGTCTGTCTCATGCTTTTGAAATGACTGGAGTAGTTGGTCTTGGGGGTTGTTCAAAGCGCATTTGATAGCTCTTTTTACTATCTCGTTTGCATACTCCTTCTTCTCGAGGGCCTCATTTATGTTTTTTTCCTGTAGGGCAGCGCAGCAGGCCTTGCTGCTGCACTGCCATACAGCAAAAGAAAAGGGTAGGAATGCCCCGTATCTATTAGATACCTCGGTGCATTCCTGTCCTTTACCCCTGCGCCTGCGCACTATGGGCTGCCATGCGCCAACGCAGGCACCTTTGCACCATGGTGCAAGGGTGCCTGCGTTGCAGGGATGATTATTTTTGTGCAGGAAGGGAAACAATTGCAGTACACATAGAAGGAAAAACAAGGAGAAATAAAGATATTTCTCATCGTTGTGCCTCCATTATGCCTGCCCTGGGGAGGCGTACATTTTTGGTGCTGGTTAAGACTTACAATTTCTCGTAAATCTGGGGCAGTTTAAAAAAGCCACAGATGTTGCTGGGAACACCCCCAGCAACACCCATGGAACGCCCTTTTCATGCAGTTTTCTGCAAGAAAGGGGCATATATTTATAAGGCCATGAAAAGCCACGTAACATGGCTTTATGTGAACTTATAAATATGCCAGTGGCACATTGCGCCACCGGAACGTCAACAAAGTGACATTCCGGCAGCACAGTACCGCGGGTGAGGCCCTGAGTTTTTTAGCAAGTATACTTGCATGAGTTTTATAATCCCTCTTCTCAGTATAGTTCCTCCTTAGTCTAAGGAATTGTATGTTTTAGCCTAAGGCCTGACCTAGGCATCAATGCACCATACCTTATAACAATGAGAAATACATGCTGTCAGGTGTGCAATGTAAACTGAGAAAGCCCTAATGTGGGAGAAATCAACAGGTTAACATGAGGAATGTTTTGCCGACTGGGCACTGGCTAAGGTCCAGAGGGAAATTGTGAGAGTTACACAGATGAAGGGCTGTTCCCTGCATGCTGATGTGGGCACGTAGCAGTGGAAGCATCATCACATTCACTCCATGGCCAAATTCACTAAGGCTCTGACACTGTAAAGGTATTCAAAGCAACGCTCAATGCATTGGAATTTACTTCCAGCGAAAAAGGCATTTTGTGCTGGAAACAGTGCCCTTTTCACAGCACAAAAATCGGTTTGCACTGCTTTGTGCCACTTTGTGTGCAGAGGCAGCTACTGGGACATTAATTGGGAAGATCAGCGCAAACACCAATAGGTTTTGCTGCCAACTTTGATCTACTAAGATAGCCAGATGGGCTATGCATCACAAAGACTTCTTTCAAGCAGAGGCTCACAAGGGGAAATCTGTTCATTTCTATTTACTTGTGCAGGCACTGGAACCTGTACTGGAAGGCTGCCTGTTGTAAACGTCTTCCTATAATTTACGCCAAAATCCTCACAACATGCAAGCAAGTCTCTGTCTGCTTGTTCAGCCTGTTGACTTTTGACAAACTGTCTCACCCAAATGCAATAATCTGATGAGCCAGCATGTGCCCCCACATTTACACTGCCACAGCAATTGGAAGCCACTCCAGTAAATGTGTATGTTTTGTTTGCTAAGTCATCTCTCCACCATGCTATCCATTCGATAAGGCACAATTTTTCCCCAAAAAATGCTCAACACCTACCTTAAATACTAAATTGGTGAACAATTACAGCTTGTGGAGGGTCCTCCCCACAATAACGATTTGCCATTGAAACACAAAAAATGTGTCCCAAGCATTTTTGTCTATTAGTTTGTGGCCTTTTAAAACTAGGTCTTTGTTGTGCTTGCTTCTCTTGAACCATTTTGCCTTCCTGTGACCAAACGCCATCTTATTTTTAACAAATATGTAATTGACTGGGTGGACATAGATGTACCACATAGGAGCCATATCCTTATTGCTCAGTGGCTTTGGCTGCCCGCCGACAGTATGGCTCTTACGATGATTTTTCACAAGTAGGAGTTGCATTTACTTAAACAAAGCCTTTGGGGGAGCGTGGCTTGATGCCTAAGAAGATGGCTGCCCGATAGAAGAGCTCCGATGTGGCTCGGGAGGGTCAACGGCCTACCGGCAGATTGAGCACCGCACTCATATCGGAAACATAGTCCTCAAACTGCTGAAGAATTCAAGACTCCCAGTATGCAGTTGTCATGCACGGGGAGCACTGGTAATTTCTATTCTGCTTATTTGGTGGGTGCATTTTTCCACAAGGACTCACACCCACCATTTTGAATCTTTACCGCGACGCAATTTTGAATCTTTACTGCGACGTAGTATGCCTTGTCAACACATGGAGTCACATTTAATTCTTACTCATCTCCTTGACAAATTGTCTTCGCTCTTCAAGGATATGCGTTTATTTATGGTCCAATTTTAAAATCAACACAGCCACTATGTGTCTTATTTTGAGCTGTCTCTTATGGGCTCCTCCATGAATTAACATTTGTTTTCTTAACAGTATTCTAATTGTTTTCTATGCGTTTAGAAAGTTGTTGCTTTGTGGTTGGTACATCACATTTTGCAGCAGTTTCAAATATCTAGGTGATACAGTTTTCTTGCCTGTTTATGGGGAGTCTATTCATCACACACCCACTACTTGGTCTCCCCCACCACCTTTGGAAGATTATAATCCTTTTAATATTCTTCAGTCAAGCATGGAGGAATCTGACTGCAATATGTTACCTACCCCCGTGGGTCATACACCCCATCATCAAATATACCACTCACAACTGCCAAACATGTTACCGAAATACCTACTTCCAAAACACTTCTTCCATGGATTTACTTCTTGAAGAGATTCGGGCTCTTGGACCATATATGGCAGAAACTTAAAAATTTAGATGACAAATAATCGTGCATGGAAAGTAAAGTAGTACAATTGGAACAACGTGTAGAGACCTTTCAAGATGTGGCGAATAAGGTTCCCCCTATGGAATTAGAAATTGTGCACCTCAAAAAACAATTGGAAAATCTTGAAAATCGAAGCAGGCATAATATATTATGCATTTATGGATTGGCAGAAGGCTTGCAAGGTCCTGATCTCATTTCATTTTTTCAATCTTTTCTTCTTCCAAAGCTTCTTGACTTCCCGGACACTCCAGTCCTAAATATTCAACGAGCTCATCATCTGGGTCATGGGCCTCGCTCAGCGACATCATCTACTAAACCAAGAGGAATCATCATCTAATTCCTGGAATGCTCTGAATTATTGAAAGTTCTTTATACAGCTAAGCTTAAGGGTCGAGTTTCCTGGCAGAGATCTTCTCTTTTCTTTTCCCACAACTATGCTAAAGAAACTGCATATAGGAGAAATAATTTTTTGGGCATGGGACCTGCACTTCGCAACATCAATGCCCGTTTTGGGCTCTTTTATCCATGTTTATTTAAAGTGACTTAAAAAAATAAAACTTCAACCTATGAAGAACCTATATTATTACGTTTTTTGGATAGCTTCAGGGAAGAAGATATGGATATTACCAGGCTTTCCAATGATTGAATAAATTGTAGTGTGTTTTGATTGATTCTTTGACCACTCGTTTGTTATAGCTGCATATTGTGGTTGTTGTTGTTGTTATATGCTGCTTATCCTTCATGTTTCTTCTTCTTTTTGTTAGGTGCGGTTTCTTCTTGTATGACCATTACTCTTCCAGATCCATCTGGATGGTGTGTCTTCTCCTCTCCGATCTGCCCTGGGTTGTTTGGTCAGCTGTGTTGTCTTCCTCATGTGGCTGTCCATCCTCAATTTTTTCGTGTCTTTTGTGGTATGTTAGTTTGTCCCTTATCTCTGCAGATTTTGTCATTTATTTTTTGATTTACCTTTCTTCTTTTTATCTCTTTCTTCCTTCTCTTGTCAGACAGATTTGCTTCTTTATTATTCACTTTTCTCTTGTTTACTACTTTTTATATCCTTTCTTTCTTATTTCTAGCTGTTTATTGGTTTTTCATTTACTCTTCATTTATGATCTTGTATTTTTTCATATATGCTTAACAATTTGACTGGTTCACTTGTACTTGTTTTTCGATAATTTTTATTATCTATAGGATTTCGGCATATTTAAACTACAATAAACTACTTACATCAGAGCTATACATTTGTTAATGTAGTATAGATGGCTTTAAAATGTATCTCTTGGAATGTTAAGGGTTTAGGTTCTCCTTTAAAACATCAGGGTATTAACTCATTTATCTAATTTAAACTGTGATTTTGCTTTACTGCAGGAAATTCATACTTTAGACAAAGAAATATCTAAACTTAAACAACAATGGGTTGGCCATGTTTTTGCTTCTCCTGGCACTGGGGAACGCAATAGAGTAGCCATTTTATGTCAGAAACGTTTGGATATACAAGTGCTTACCCAAGATACTGATGTGATGGGTAGATGGGTTTCTGTTTCCTTACTGGTTAATAAAATTCCTATGACTCTTTTTAACCTTTATGCGCCCACTTCCCCAGACAACTCCTTTTTGGCCCAACAACATTTCTACATTATTGACTTATAAGGATGACTATTTGTTAGTAGGTGGTGATTGTAATGTGGTCTTTGATCCCATTATGGACCATAAATCTAAATCTAAATTCATTCCTTCCCACATGCCCTCTCAGTTTACTACTACTATTCACCAAAGGTCCGTTTAGAATATACGTTCTTCTCCCCGGTACATTTCTCCCAATCCTGTCTAGATTATTTGTTCCTTTCTAAATCACTTTTCCAACATATTATCAATTACAGCATAGACTCCATATTAATTTTGGATCGTGCTCCTGGAATTTTGGATTTGGATCTTTTTCCCCCTACTCAAGGCACTAGAAGATGGAGATTTAATAACTCTCTTCTATTGGATCCCAATTTTACTCATTGTTTTGAGTCTCATTGTTTTGAGTCGTTTGCTAATACCTTTTTTCTTGAAAATGAGAGCCAGAACATCTCTTTCCAGCTTATATGGGACACCTTTCAAGCTGCTTCTTGAGATTTCATTATTTCCTTTGTTTCTCATAAAAAGAAGACCTCACTCAATAAACTGAAATTACCTACAGCATGTATTAAACAATTCGAACAATCTTATTTTCACACCAATTCTAAAATTTGCTTAGAGGAACTCATTAAATCCAAATTCACTTTTAATAAATTATCCACGGAAAATGCCAGTTAATTCTTACTTAAAGTTTCAGCTAAATACTATGGTGGTCATAATAAAGCTGGAAAACTTCTAGCTAACTACCTTAAAGTTAAAAAGGAACACACTAAGATAGATTCTATCCTCACTGCCGCTAATCTTATGGTTTATAAAAATGAAGAAATGTTTTCAGAATTTACACATTTCTTATAGAATATGTATACTCCAGACTCTCCCAAATTATTTAGAGGATATTCTCCAATATTTGTCTTCTACTTCCCTTCCTTCTCATCTTAACATAGATTTTTCATCATTAGAAGATGATATTCGAATCTCAGACATTTCTAATACCATACCTATTATTAAAAGTGGCAAAGCACCCAGTCCTGATGGTTTTACCATAGAGTTTTACTCTCATTTTTCAAATCTTCTTCTTCCCAAATTACATGAACTTTTTCTCTTTTTTATATCTTCTCAAAAATCTAGTGGTTCATTTCATGAAGCTTTAATATGTCTTCACCCCAAGGCCAACAAAAATCCTACATTATGTAAAAACTATAGGCTGATTTCTTTAATTAATGTAGATTATTAAATATTAGTGAAAATTCTGGCTCTTCAGCTCGAATCCTTTTTACTTCAACTGATCGGTCAAGAACAATTTGGTTTTATTATAGGTAGACATATTTCCAATAGCACATGACTTTTTTCAATGTTCTTAGCAAATCTAAATCTTATAAACATCCTTTAGCAGCTATTTCTTTAGATGCTGAAAAAGGTGTTTGATTGTGTCAGTTGGCTTTTTATATTTTCTACTCTATCTTGGTTTGCCTTTGGAGATACATTTATTAATTAAGTCTCTCTATTGTATTACTCTCCTACTTCTACTGTTTTAGCTAACGGCCTTCTCTCGTCATCTTTTCCTCTGTATCGAGGCATTAGACAAGTTTGTCCTCTTTCTCTTCTAGTCTTTCTTCTTGCCCACAAACCTTTCTCAAATGAAGGGCTTTCAATATGCTGATAACCAGCTAAAACTTTCAGTATATGCTGATTATATCTTACTTTTTATTTCACATCCATAAACTTCGTTATCAGCTTTTTTATTAGAGGTAAATCTTTTTGCCTCTGTATCTGGTTATAAATTACATGCTGACAAGTGTGAAATTCTTCAGTTAAATTCATTTTGTTTTCATGCAGATTTTTTTTTTCTAACTTTAGTTGGAAATCGGATAAAATCAAATATCTTGGTTTATGGTTTAAATCTTCTATTAAAGAGACTGTGTCACTAAATCTTAAGTAATTACAAACGACAACAAAATATCTTACTTCTCGATGGAATCCTTTATAATTAGCTTGGTGGGGTTGTCTCGATACAATAAAGATGATGTTGGTTAGTATAATACTTTTTTATCTCTGTAATATTCCTATTAATATTCTTAACCCTCAATATAAAACATTCTATTCTATTTTATCTAAGCTCCTATGGAATAACAAAAAAACTTGTCTGTCTCTTCATAAACGTAAACAACCTAAACATTTGGGGGGAGTAAATGTTCCTGATTTTCATTCCAACCGTACAGTCTTCTCCCTCAAACAAGCTTCTTTGTTCCTACGAGAGGATATTACATCAAACTTACCCTTATGGACTACTATTGAAAAATCCTTTGTTCAACGATTTTCGTTTAAAGAATGTCCACCTTTCACACATAGGCCTCTGTCATTATCTTTTCCTATTTTTAACAATACAGGTAATATTCTTCAACCTCTTTTTATTTCTTGTCAAGTTGCTAGAGATCAATTTTTGCAATCTTCAATATGGTACGATAAATATATGAAAATTAATAATAAAATCATTTTTTGAAAGAAATGGCATGCTAAAGGACTTCGATGGGTTTACCAACTTTTTATGATGATACTTGTATCCCTTTTATGATTTCTCAAGCATGTTTCTCCTTGCCTTCCTCCTATGAATTCCAATACATATCTTTAAGCTCAGTGGTTCAGTTAGCTTATGATCAATTTTTACATGTTCCTATTTCTATGCCCTCCACCCCTAATATACTTCCACTTTTAGACATTCTTCCTTCTGCATCCCAAATATATAAGCATTTAGCTTCTTTTCAGTTACTTAGAGTAAAACAGAGGTGGAACTTTCTTGGGAATCTGATTTCCAAACGTCCTTTTCCAATTTCCACCTGGAATAAAATTTGGACTAAAACAAGAGAGTCTTCTAGAGCAGCTAATACTACACAAACATTTTTTTAAAATTTATAATAGACTTTTATATACTCCTGTTTCAATGAATAAAATAAATCCTACTCTTTCCTCTTCTTGTTGGTCATGTAATGCTATCTCAGCAAATGTCAAACATATGCTATTCAAATGGACCCATATTAATACTTTTTGGTTATAAGTATGGCAGCAGAATGATACCATTTTTCACACACAAATCCCCTTTCATTTTGTTAATGTTTTTCTAGGTAGTGTTTCCGAAGACTGGGCTTCTCATTCTAGTAATTATCACATAATAGATTTACTTCTTGCAGTTGCTTTCCAACAAATTACCAATGCCTGGAAAGATTGTACTAAAGTATCCTATCAAGCGTGGTGGTAAGGTATTTGTTACAATCCCAGATTGGATAGGGCATTTGTCTCACCATTATCCCTTATTATCAAGTGAGATTTCCTATAATTACCCACAACTAACTTTTTAGATAGGTCTGCAAATAAAACAGGCTTTCATAATCCCTGAATTGAAGAAGTACTTAAACCCCCTTAACTACTTTAAGTATTTTATTTATTATATTTACTATTTATTCTTATATTCCTTTCTACTCTCTGCTCTATGGTCATTATTATACAGTGGTTATGGACTATATAGTGGTTATGTTTTAAGTTTGATATATATGTTTGCAATTTATATTTCTTTCTATTGCCTACTTCCTTCTCATTTGCTCATTTAATAACTTAACAAATTTTGCATACACAGATTTTATCTTGTGTTTTATCACATTTTACTTTTCTATTTATAAATAAAACCCTTTCTCTAATCTAATCGAAGCCTTTAAACATAATATGATACATTTCATTGCTGCCCTAAAAGACATCTCCATAGTCAATTTAAAATCCTCTTTAATTTTATTTATCTTAATCCTCAAAAACAACAACTGGGCTGTTCATTTCTCATATTTTGTACCAGCCAAAGGCATATTTTGGTTCCGAATCCTTGTGTCGAATGTGCCTATTCACGGGCTGCCTTTCATACCCACAAACTAAAAATAATCCTCATAATTAGCTAACGTTTGCGCACTGCGTCTTTCCGACAGCACCATTTAATGGATGTGTTGAAATGCTTTTAAAATGCACATGGTGCTGCCCAGCCTAGTAAACATCAATAAAAGCCCCCATACTTTATTTAGATATTCAAGAGGCTAGAGTATTGGCAAACGTTTGCGCTTTACAAATATCAGGTACCATGGCATACCCTTTTTCCATGTTGTGACGTGGACAAAGGGCTAATATGTTAGAGATTTACTAAAGGAGGGGCTGTGTTACACAAATGTTTGCTGCAGTGCAGATTACACTTCCTATCACTTGCCCTGCAGGGTTTCTCCTTTATAGTTAAAAAAGACGTCTAGTTCCTGTAATAATACTGAGGGTCCAATCTACAAAGATTTTGCTGTGACCGACTCTTGGAGTACTCGTGAATTTCATGAGTAAGCCAGGAATAAGCCAGGAATGCTGATGTCTTATTTCTTTAATTCATGAGTCAACTAGGGGTGATACAACATTATATCACACTTTCTAATACTCCAATCTGTGTGAATCAGGCACTGAATGCACAGGGCATTATCCTGCACCCACCATTCTAAATGTGGCTTTACTTCATTTATGTAGTGGTGTCTCACGTGCACATGAGAAAACCCTCTGTGCCCCAGCTCCCAAAGCAGAACATGTACAGGGGCAAGTAGGTCCAAGAGAGGAGCCCTGTGTCTGCCCACCCACACTCCAAAGAGGTGGGTGAAATGTGAACTCTAGATTGGTAGGATACCGGAATCGATAGAGTCAAAGGGTGCATGACCAGGGCTTAATTTGAGCAGGTGGTTACAGGTGGGGTCTACCAGCACTCCTATTAATAGACTAGCACATATTTGTCCATATCAGACTTTGACCTAGAGCAAGAGACAGAAAAAACACAAAAGGAGGCGAGGAATAGGGAAAAGATGGGAAAACAGTGTTAAAGAAAGTAAGCAGGGATGAAAAAGACACGGAAAGAGTAAAATCAAGAGGCAGGGAGTATCGGATACTGGATGAAAGGCATGATGTGGAATCAATACTATGCAGTCTGGTAGGCATGACTTCGGTGCCCGCAAAGATATCTGCCTCTAGTTGAAGCTCTGATGCTCGATAGGCTGTCCGGTCATGGTAGGCCCACAACAGCTGCATTTATGCACTTGGAAAGCGCACGAGAGGCATTGGGTGGCCTGAGGAGGCAGAAGAACTGTTTTGTGGACTTTTTGTTGCTTATCTTCATGGTTTTATTGTCTTCTCAGCACTGCAGCTCTGCCACCCGCTATTTTCTCCTGACAAACAGATAATGCACCTCATATGACGGAATACAAACTCTTTCTTATGGTGGTGTCTACTGAAAAGGTTCAAATACCTTTTTTATTCAATACTTGACTTCTTTTTAGGTGGACCATCATCGCGCAAGACCTGCTGTAATCACCTTACCGAGTGTAATCCAGCCTGCTTCTTGCAATTGGTTCACTCCTGCGTCGCTTAAATTTCCTGGCTCCTTATTGGTTAACACTTCGATACATCATTTCCAGTTTTACACGAGGAGCACCAGCCAATTACATCTGTTTGTTAGGGACTACTTGTTATTACATTTCATACAACTGTGTGGCATGGCGTGCTTTATCTCTTCTCAGACGGTGTTCATTTATTTAAATATTACAAAATAATCAGGTATTTCCTTTATTAAAATGTGATACATTACACCTCATAATTTGCCTTTTCTTCCTGCATAATTTAGTCAACACTGCTGCATAATATCGGCCTCCCCTGTCGCATAATTCCCCTAGACAATTTTGAAAGAGTCAATTGTTTGGCATCACCGCCCTCCGCCAAACCCAGAGTCATTAATGCTGAAAGTTGATCTAAAAAAATAAATGAAAAGGAAATACTGATAAGTGGGAAAGATTGGCACCTATTGCTAGAAAATTCTACAAATGATCTTTAGAAATAACATTAGGAATAACTGTCCCGAAAAAAGATAGCAGCTATTGGTGTTAATCCCAACTGCTTAATGTATGTCTCAGCTTGCTATGCACCAGTCATTCTTTGCAGGCCTTCGTGTCAGCATTAAATATTACACACAGTCCATGAATTATGCATGAGCCCGCCGGTACAAAAGTTGTTTTCAGGGTTCAGTAATGAAGAGTAACATTGCAGCCTGGGTACATTTTGTGCCAAGTTATTAGGTGAAAAGTGCCTGTTTGACAAGAAGTCATTGTGAAGCAGGCCTGTGAATAGCTTGATAAAGAAAATAAATACATATTAAAGAGTTTTCTGTGCTGTGCTGTATCTTTCAGGGTTTGGAGATTTAGGGACTCTGAGATATGTCCTGCTTGGCTGCAGCCCTATGTAGCATATGTAGGAACTTAAGGAAAGACTCACAATTGCCATTTAGGGCCTGCCTCTCCAAGGCCTATTTTCGGTTAGTAAGCTGGTTTTCCATTAAGTTGCCAGTATTCTTTATCTTTCAATTAGCATTCTGTTGTTTTTGTAGTTTTTTATAAGAACATAAACCATACCATGGTACACAAATAACAAAATTCTCCATATCACAGGCCTTAAACGCAGTCTTACCGTACTGTTCATGGTATGAATACCTGTATTCAGGGCCTTAGCTACAAACAGTGCAGCAGGTGCAGCGGCACCGTGTCCCAGAGCTGTGAGGGACCCATTGGCCCCCAAGTATGGCTATCTTTTTCTACCCAACCACGGAGTAAGGAGCTCCTTTTCCTTGCTTGCATGAAAACCTGCAGCTTCCTTTTTTTTTTATGACGTAGTTTTATATAGCGCAAACGTGACCCGAAGGTATCGGGTATCAAAGCGCTTTACATGAGCACCAGTTGCGTTACATGAGGACACATTCATTTTTGTTAGGCACGGTTTTGTTAGGCCTTGCATGGCCCCTGCAACTATTCAGTTGAGACATGTCACGTAAACGCTTAAACAGTATAGAATACATTGATTGGGAATAACCTAGGGCTAGATTGATTAAGGATTTGCGTTCTCCATGCGCACACAAGGTGGTTCAAGACAGTGCAATTCCTTAATTCAGATTTACAAAGCCAAACAAGTGCAAATTTGCACTGCCTCGTTAGATTTGTAAAGAAATGTAAAGTGGTGCATCTTCTTGCACTGCGTTACATTACATTTCGAGCTGGGAGGCTTTCCATGGGTGGAGCATAGGTGTTGCTGTGCATACACCCATGTACTTGACACAATTCCAGATTTCCCAAAATTTGTAACCCTGGGATTGCATGAAATCGGCATGCCTCCCAGCGGATGGCACAGCAAGGAAAAAAATCTTTTTTTTCTCCACGTTATTTCCTGTTTCTGTGCATGATGCATTCTGAATCCAACACGGAAACATGAAAATGCCTCTTTGGATTGTTTTTACGCAGTAAGGTATCCCTTCCTGCACAAAAACAATCCTGTCAGTAACACAGGCACCCTTGCACTATGACTATAACTGAATCACCCATACTGCATTCTATATGAAGAGTGCATGTGGAGATGGAATTCCGTCATTTCGATGTATTTCCATTACCTGATGAAATCAGGCTTATCAAACTCCATTGTGAAGAAATGTCAAGATAAAGAAATACCTTTTCCACGAAAATAGTATGTTTTTGTTGAATAGTTATATACACCAAAAAATTATTTGCAGGAAAGAGTCACCACTAGGGGCAGACAGAAGGTGATAAATGAAACAGAGGAAGGAGGAGAGATGATGATGGGGTATTGGATGGTACCCACCTTAAAGAAACATGAGGCTCTGTTGATGAGATTCGCCCACCTCTACGGTAAAAGAGACAAAGGCCCAGATTATGAGTTTGGAGGTCCATGGGACCATTGAACCCGTGGGGGTGGTCCGTGGACCACCAGACTGTTGGTCCACCCACTGTATTACGAGTATGGTGGTTGAAACACCACTGGACCACTGCTATTGCCAAAATACTTTGTCCCATGGCGGTGCCACAATGGTCTGAGGAAGAGTGATATGCTGTCGGTGCTGCAGCAGTACCGCCGAACATATTGCGAGTTTACTCACTGCCCTCCTTTTCATGGCAGTGAGCCTGCCATGAAAAGGGTGGCAGTGAGGTAACTAAAGGGGCCCTACAGGGGCCCCTGTTGCCTCTGTGCATGAGGATTCATGCAGGGGGGCATGTGTTGTGCCCCCTGTATTTTTCTACCCCCTGTTCTTGCATGGACATAAATGCACCACATTGTGCATTTATGTCTGTGTTGTAATGGGATACCGCACTCCTACAGCTGTGCCTTTCTAAGGCTCTGCTATGAGCCTTGGAAAGGCACCACCGTTGGACCACAGTCGCACAACTGCCTGCCAGGATTATAGCTCGTAATCCGGCGGGCAGACTGACTATGGGTTTGTTGGTCTTGGAGCGGGGCGCTGGCATGGAAGCCTGCTCCAAGACCCCCAAACTTGTAATCAGGCCCAAAGAGTGGGATCCTCACACAGTAAAAGAGGGAAAAACATGAAGAAACTAATGTTTATTCAAGAATGGTTTACCCATGTTGAGTACCTGGAGAAAATCATTTACAGTGAAAAAATGGTCAATAGAATTTTGACAAATTAAATTAATCAGAGCCAGTTTTTTTATGTTTGCACATACACATGGGGGAGGAACAGGGGGGGGCCCTGATAACCCTTGATTTGAAAGTCTTTGATGTTCTGGCACAAATCCTCTGATATCAGCAAATGTATCTCACTTTCAGAAGAGGGCTGGAGACTACTGTTCCACCAGGCTTTTCATGAACCCACCTCCTGATTGACAGGCTATCGATTATGACTGTGAACCTACAGATCCCAATGCGACATATGAAGATGAGCTAAGCCTCTTGGAACAATTTACTAATTAAGGCATGACCCATTAAACTTTGTATCATTTTCGTCTGCTCAGTGGAAAACCCACACACTTCCGCTGGAATAATAGAAACTGGGACGCAACTAACTAGGCGTTGGGTATGTTATATTCTTGTTTATCTTAGCTTTCCATCTTTGCTTACTAACATAACATAATATGTATTTGTAAAGCGCACGTTCACCACTACGGGTATCTTGGTGCTGAACAACAGATGTTTGTTGTTACCCAACTAAATGGTACTCATTTTATCGATCTCTGATGGATGAAAGGCTGAGTGGACACGCCGGGATTTGAACCTGTGACCATGAGGTCGAAAACAGGCCCCTGCAGTAGACACATTAGTCCACTGAGCCATCAGACCCGGCTACTATGTTCCACTTCATTCTTTTTTCTCTTCAACCATCTTCGTTTCATTCTAAAGCACTTTGAAAGGGCTTGCATCTGGCACGAAATGCATTATAATCACCTAAATAAACAAACAGCATGTTGAAGTGATAAGGATGCTGGGGAGTCAAGCCTTTCCCAAACTGATAAAAAGATCCCTTCAGTTGAGCTAAAAAATATGAGTTCTTTTGGACCAAATTTCTTCACCTGCAGCAGTACTGGGAGATTTTAAAAACTGCTCATTCCACTGATGAAAAAATGATTAAAAACTGCCCATCAAGCCCAAATGATATTAACCTAGTAAGATGTCAAAACACTCCATGTGCTTAAATCATTGTGTCAGACATGATGGGTAACTGTATAATATGATCTTATATTGTCATCATTGTGTTGTTGTAACACCATCGGTCATTTTCAATGGCTTTTAATATCAATAGAACTCTCTATCTCCAGCTGCTGTTGCAGTCTTTAACTACAAGAGGGAATATATATATGTGTATAAAACATGGGATTCTGCAATACCTATATTAAAAGTCTGCCTCTAATGTATTTTGAATCGCCAACTTGTGTCTCACTCAGTCACAGATTAATAAGAAATGAGGTCAGAACTCAACTGTAAAAACTTATTGTAGTTGAGTTCTGATGTCATAATGCCTGCGGCTAGAACCAACAGCTATGGGGAAAGAGCATAATTAAAGCAGCTGTTTAAAGATTAAAGAGGAAACCTAGCTTTTCTTTCATCCGCTCTGTTTTTCTAGCTGCACCATGACAAGTGGAAAGGGGAAACCTACGGCAGTATGTTTAGGTGTTGCACTGAGATAGTTATAGAAAAATTTAGAATCTTTATCTTTTTACTGCACCCTTTTAAAAAAAAACCTTGTATTAAACTGATTCAATTATCGTTTGCAACAAATGTTGGACAGCTTTTTTGATGTGTTTAACTTTGTACTAGAGATTCTATTTTTATTCCTTGTGTTTGCACACATTCTCTTTCTTTCATATGAAAGAGCTGTGCATCAAGAATAAAAGTGGTTTGTAGGAAAGGTGATTGTGTGTCCATGTATTATAAGGAGTAAACTATCCCCTGCCATACATCATAAGAATATTGCAAGTCACCTCAGAGTTCCATAACCTTATGAAGGAAGCCGACCATCAGCCTCTTTCCTCTTTATGGCCATGAAACTTGCAATAGTCTTACAATGTATGACAGGGTGTATTTTATCCTATATATATATACCATATGCCCACTGGGCCAATACTAGTGTGTCTCTTAAAACCATGATGATTGACCAATGGTTAAATAAACTAACACCCTCTCCAAAGGTCTAAGTGGGTTGAAGAGGAGACTAACATGTAAGATCAGATCACAATGTCTGACAAAAAATTGGGATCCTCATAGGCCGATGTTAATGGAATCATATATATATTATTATATCATATATATATAAGTACAAGTATTGCACCAGGCACACAGTGAAGCAAGTTGAAGTGTTGCCAAGATCGACATTGAACACTACAAGTAAAATAAGCAGGCAGTCACGTAGTATTATGGGAAATGTAGTCCCGGTATGTGTATAAAGAGTTTCATAATATTTGGAACGAAGGATAACTTCTATTAGACACCATTTGGGGGTTAAATATTGAACCTGATATGAAAGAACAGTACTACCTTCCCTACATAAAAAAGAACTGTAAAAAAACTGTACAAATAACGAAAATTGGACTGCCTCTTTAAAAGTTTTAAGTGGACAGCTATCCGTTTTCAATGTCTATAAAGCTACGTTCCAAGAGCTAAATGAACCCATCGATCAGAGACAATGAGTGGCATATGATTAAGACTCGTGGAGTCGAAACGCGTAATGCCTGTTTTGTCATGGATTAAAGCATTTTTAACCAGCGCTGTTGCTGTGGCCTGTATTATGCTGCTGGAAGAAGCGTGTGTTTCATGTGGAATACGAGAGGTGTCTGACACACCTGAAACAGGCCCTGACCCGAGAGGCAGCGGCCCTCCTTTTGTCAGGATCTTGTTTTGGAGCTAACGCTTTTAAGGAGGGCATTCCGGCTGCGACATTGAACATGACTGAAGTTTTGATGGAAGGGCCACGTTGAGAGGCCCGCCGCAACTGAGAGAATGAACTTTTAAACAGCCAGGGTTTGCTGAAGGAATTTTTCCCGAGCACTTCGCGCTTGACAGAATTTGCTTGAAAGGCGGATTATGAACATAAAAACGACTCTGTGGTAGCGAAACTCACCTGTGATACACTGTGACCGAGGTATGGAACTTTTCCTTTAAAGCAAGTATTGCACCAGGCACACAGTGAAGCAAAGTTGAAGTGTTGCCAAGATCGACATTGAACACTACAAGTATAATAAGGAGGCAGTCACGTAGTATTATGGGAAATGTAGTCCTGGTATGTTTATAAAGAGTTTCATAATATTTGGAACGAAGGATAACTTCTATTGGACACCATTTGGGGGTTAAATATTGAACCTGATATGAAAGAACAGTACTACCTTCGCTACATAAAAAAGAACTTTAAAAAAACTGTACAAATAACGAAAATTGGACTGTCTCTTTAAAAGTCTTAAGTGGACAGCTGTACGTTTTCAATGTCTATAAAGTTACGTTCCAAGAGCTAAATGAACCCATCGATGAGAGACAATGAGTGGCATATGATTAAGACTCGTGGAGTCGAAACGCGTAATGCCTGTTTTGTGGCCTGTATTATGCTGCTGGAAGAAGCGTGTTTTTCATGTGGAATATATATATATATATATATATATATTCACTTAAAAAACCATAGGTTTCACACATGTTATAGTTAGCTGGACATTTCACTCGTAAAAAACCAATGAAATTCCCCCGTTATAGTTAGTGCAGGCAACTATAACTCACGCGAACGCAATCCTCTGCTGATGACGTCAGATATTACATCACTGATGACATATGTGTCTTTATGAAAAATAAATATTTGTAATATATGTATAGCTAGAGATTAATGGAAGAAGACATGGGTAAATAAGTGTCTAAATACAGTGATGTAATATCTGACGTCATCAGCAGAGGATTGCGGTCGCGTGAGTTATAGTTGCCTGCACTAACTATAACGGGGGAATTTCATTGGTTTTTTATGAGTGAAATGTCCAGCTAACTATAACATGTGTGAAACCTATGGTTTTTTAAGTGAATTTGCAAGGTTTTTTAAATGCTAATTCGTAACTATAACGTGTGTGAAACCTATGGTTTTTTCAGTGAATTTGTACGTTTTTTTAAATGCTAAGTTATGTATTTATAAATTTTTTTTTTTTCAGGTTTTTCACAGAGCACCCACGGTTCGCAGTGCGTGCCGTGCGCGCGCGGTGCGCGCACATCGCGATTTAAAATTTTTTTTTTTTTTTTTCTCCTTTGGGGGTCCTTCTGTGACCCCCTGACCAAGGCTAGGGGGTCAGGAACTGTCCACTCTGCCCCTTTTCACGTTCTCCACCTTTTTTTTTCTCCCCCTCAGACTGCGAGAGACAAAATGGCGGCCGACACTTCCTGGTTTCGACCGATTCGAATGTTTACCGACATCTAACAACCAATCAGAATTGCGCTCGCGCACGGCAGGGTGCGCGCACGGTGCGCGAGTATAGATATTGATATGCTTTTAAATGCTATTTTCTCAGGAAATACTGAACAGATTTACACCAGACCTGCAAAAGGCACTTCCTTGACCTTATGGCTACCTCTCTGCCAAATTTCACGTAATTCTTTTCAGCCGTTCGGGCTGTATCTGCGACTAAAGGTCCTATGGAAAAATGCATGGGGAAAACGCGTTTTGGGACCCCCCCTTTTTCTCGGCCCCCGCTTGACGAATCACCCCGACACTTTCAGGGTAGGAGCTGAACGGAGCGCCCCATTAGTTTTGAAAATTTCGCGAGGATTCGTCAACCGGCGCCAAAGTTATTCAAAATAGAATTTTGAGATTTCCTATGGAAACTAGGTTGTAACTATAACTATCTACTGGCGACCGCCAGTAGATAATATATATATATATATATATATATATATATATATATATATATATATATATATATATATATATATATGAAAGCTTCACTCAGCACCAGCTCAGTGCACTCTTGGACGGGTGCTACGCTTGCGGGGGTGTACCCGCATGAATAATTGTTGCTCTCAATCTCCTGGAAAGTATGCCAAGAAAGATAGCACTAGCGGGGGCAAGTTCCTCAGATTTTTTATTCTTGAACCACAGGCACAGACGCATTTCTCGATGTGTGCCGGTTCGCGCCATTCCACCATTTAAATACTCATGTTTACATTTCAATGATGAAATCAAGATAGGACAAACCATATTGGAGACCACGCACAGACAATGCACATTGTGCCGCCATCATGGAACTATTTCCGGGTGCCATCAAGTCAGATATGCGTTTATATGCGTTTGCGGCCTAAAATATATAGGCAGCACTATTCATCTTACTAAAATTAGGATTTTAGAACACATGCGGGCGATTAACAATGGGGACGAAATCTATCCAGTGGCACGCCATTTTAATTTGAAACTCCAACGTACTAGAGATCTTCTTAGATATTACTGTTTGGATCAAGTACCAGTCAACCCACGGGGTGGGGACAGGGTCCATAGCCTTAGACGGCCCGAATCCCGTTATATTATTGACCTTCAGACAAAGGCCCCCCTAGGACTAAATAGCAGTGAGGAATTAGCAATACATTTAGGCGATTATACTCCCTGATATTCTAATTTTGTTTCTTGATAAGGGATGTGGATGTGGATTTGAAGTTTATATTTGCCTCAGGATGCTCTGGGTATTGTCGCCAAATGAATTGTAAAGAGATATTAATGTTGAGCTCTTCACGGCTGTCTGTGAGTGAGAGTGTGAGTGTCTAAGTGGGTCTGTGAGTGGGTATATGAGAGTGTGAGTAGGTCTTTGAATAGGTGTGTGTGTGAATGAGTGGGTCTATGAGTTTATGTGTGAGTCTGTGAGTGAGTGCATGAGTGTCGGAGTGGGTCTATGAGCAGGTATAAGAGTGTCTAATGGGTCTGGGAGTGGGTGTATGAGTGGGTCTGTGAGTGGGTGTTTGAGTGGGTCTGTGAGTGAGTGTGTGCATGGGTCTGTGAGTGGGTTTATCTGAGTTGGTCTGTGAGTGGGTGCATGAGTGTGTGAGGGGTCTGTGAGTGAGTGTGTGAGTGTCTAAGCGGGACTGTGAGTGGGTATATGTGTGATTAGGTCTTTGAATAGGTGTGTGCATGAATGGGTGGGTCTATGAGTAGATGTGTGAGTGTCTGTGTGGGTCTGTGAGTGGGTGTGTGAGTGGGTCTGTGAGTGGATGTGAGAGTGTGAGAGTGGGTCTGTGAGGGTCTGCATGAGTGTCTGACTGGGTCTGTGAGTGGGCACATGAGTGTCAGAGTGGGTCTATGAGCAGGTATGAGAGTGTCTATTGGGTCTGGGAGTGGGTGTTTGAGTGGGTCTATGAGTGGGTGTATGAGTGGGTCTGAAAGGGTGTGAGTGGGTCTGTGATTGGGTGTTTGTCAGTATGTGTCTGTGAGTGGATGTGTGAGTGGATCTATGAGTGGGTGTATGAGTGGGTCTGAAAGGGTGTGAGTGGGTCTGTGAGTGGGTGTGTGAGTGGGTCTATGAGTAGGTGCGTGAATGTGTGAGTGGATCTGTGAGTAGGTGTGCTAGTGTCTGGGTCAGTGAGTGGGTGTATGAGAGTGTGAGTAGGTGTGTGAGTGTCTGGGTGGGTCTGTAAGTGGGTGTGAGAGTTTGTGAGTAGGTCTGTGAGTGGGTGCGTGAGTGTCTGAGTGGATCTGTGAGTGGGTGTGTAAGAGTCTGAGTGGGTCTGTGAGCAGGTATGAGAATGTTTGTCTGGTCCTGTGAGCAGGTATGTGAGTGGGTCTCTGAGTGGGTGTGTGAGTGTGTGTGTGGGTCTGTGAATGGGTGTGTGTGAGTGTCTGTGAGTGGGTGTGTGAGTAGGTGTGTGAGTGGGTCTGTGAGTGGGTATGTCAGTGTGAGTATCTGAGTGGGTCAGTAAGTGGATGCACTTTTTAATGTATGGATGAATTCACAGATCCACCATGGTTTTTTTAAATGGGAGTGCTGCACTGAGCATCATGGCAGATCCATGAATTCACACATGTGAAAAAAATACTTTTAGGGCAATTTCTTTTCAATTATGGGTCCCTTATAGACCCATGGGGTGTCGGGGTACTTCTACCCCAACCCCTTCCATTCCATTTAATGTAAATTCTCACAGCTTCAACCATTCCTGTTATCTAAAAGGGTGTCCACAACGTTCTACTCAGGTTGCAGCCAGCCAGTCATTGCTTTTCTGTTGGTGCAAGGATTCAGATGTCAGCAAAATTGTAAAAGAAAAATGTTTCTGTGCCCCGGCAGGGTCTGGGACCACACCACTAGTCCTAGGGGGTCAGGGTAATCCTACCATGCACCCTTCTCTTTGTCAAACTTCTTTTTGGGACTTGGTTGAGTTTGAGTCCCAAAATGGCTGCCAACACTGAAGTATGTGCAGCCAATCAAATCTCAGCATGAGATCTGTTGGATGCGTGGGATATGAGTCCCTAGACATCTGTATTTCATTTTCTTTAATAACTCCAAAAGTACTGAATAGATTTACACAAAATCACAAAAACTACTCTTTCTGGACCAAGATCTAGCTTTCTGCTACGTTTGGTGTAAATCCATCGAGTGGTTCGGGATGTAGTCTTGTCTAAATCTCAATGGGAAATTGCATTGGGAAAACACATTTTGGCAGCCCCCCTTTTTCTCAGCCCCCACTTGATGAAGCACCCTGAAACTTTCAGGACAGCAGCTAAAGTGAGTAGTAAACGAGTTTTGAAAATTTTGTCAGGATTTGTCAGACAGTGCCAAAGTTATTTGCAAAACAAAAATCCCTGCTAGGGAGGCAATGTATTTCTACCCCGACTAATATATGTTTTGTTGTTTTTAACTTTTTTTACAGGACAGGGGACTGAGTCACAAAATGAGTTTTACCAATGGAATTTTCCATAGGAAAATAAAAAAGTGATACTACAAAAATGGATGAACAGAATTACACCATGTTTGGCCGAAAGCTAGATCTTTATCCCGAAAGCCTGCTTTTTGTGATTTGGTGTGAATCCGTTTAGTAGTTTCTGAGAAATTAAGGTTCAAAATATTTGAGACCCCCCCCCCCTATTTTCTCAGCCCTGCTTGACGGCTCACCCCAAGACTTTCCACGAAAGAGGTGAGGTAAATGATCTTTTTTTGGGAATGTTTTGTGAAGATTTGTCAACTGGCGGCAAAGTTATAAGCAAACCAAAAAATGCTTTATCCAAAGGAAACGGGGCCCTAACTACACCTACCCAGTCCCAGTAGCAACTGGCACTGGGCAATATATATAATTAGTTTTTATTTAACAAGTCAGTCAGTCAATAACTTTATTTCGGCCATTGCGACCATAAAAGTGCCATATGCATACAGTACATTAGAGACATAACACAACATTCAGGTTTAAATGGCAATCTGTAACTACATATTTGAAAAAGTCCAAACTTCATACAACACAGAGGCATGAGAGAAATCCACAAAAGTGCAAATGCATACAGTATGGAAGATTAATAACCATCATACAAAACTGATGACTGGGATTAATGAGATCCAACTTAGACAGTAATCACTAACTGTTGAGTAAGGACCTCGAAAAGTGCCAATGCCTAAAGTGCAAAGAGACCAAAGTTAGCTAGCAAATGACCGGAAGACCAGTTCAACTCAGACTGACTTGTGCAAATAAGTGAGCATGGTTAAAAGAGTAATAAAAAGCGGCTAGAGTAATAACTAAGAACTATGTCAGCAAAAGTCTATACCGTAAGGTCTAAACGGCATGACCGTCATGCAGATACAGTTCTAAAATTAGCTCAGATCCAGACAAAAAAATAGATACATACTTAAAAACATTTAGAAGAATTGGGATAAGAAAAAGTTACATCTGTTACATGGTCAGTGCGTACCTCCTGCTGATCCACATTTTGCCCAGAAATGTAGCAACAGCACAATTAACATGCTAGAGTCAGATTTTAAAATATGTAACGCATCACTTTGACTGCGATTACCAAACTGTCTGCAAACAGGAGTGGTCCACTTTGCTCTTAAATAGTGATACCTAGGACATGCAAAAAGGATGTGGCTAATAGACTTGGCTGCAAGAGAGCAGCCAGGCCAGAGCTGGGATGTGGAAGAGGGCTGGCACCAGGAGGCAGTAAATGTGTTCACAGGAAGGGAACCAAATCTAAATTGCATGTAAAGTTTCCTATCCTGGGAATTTGTAATAACCTCCAGATATTGCTCAAAGGCACCTTCCAGTTTAAACTCCATAAAATCAAGTGTCAAACGACCCCAGAATGGATTGGAAATAGAGGACTGCGTCACCCAGTCCCAATAGTATTTCTTAATCAGTGCTTTACTTGGAAGAGAATCTGGAGTATCAATGTCCCATGCACCTGCCATCCCTAGAGTGGACAACAGAGAATTCACCTTGGTCAGCCAGCCAATTTTCTTATGACGGTCCAGCGCATAGACCTCGTACAGAGCAGCTGCATATGGGTGTAACTCAAGGGTGGTTTTAAGACATAGCCAAAAGAGCAGAGGGTGTAACTGTGCTTTTTGTACAATCGAAGATCTGCCCATATCTAATCTCAGCAGATGCAGGGGAGTACTCTGTGGGAGGGAACAAAGTGATCTCAGGAATTTGTTTACGGTCACAAGAAGCGCATCCAGTTTTTCAAACCCCCAGAGTTCCTCCCCATAAAGAGCTGCTCCCACTGCTTTATGATCATAAATGCAAAGGGGGCAGCTTTTGGCTTACTCAATGAGATTTTGTGCTCTTTAATCAGAACCCCTGAAATGCGCCTAAGCTGGGGATTCCGCCTTTTGACATGATGCCTCCAAGACAGGTCATCAGCGAGAGTGACACCCAGATAATCGAAGGTGCTTACTCTCTCAAGTGGTTTCCCATCTAGAAACAACTTCCCCTTGAAAGATCTGTGAGGATTTATCATTAAGAGTTTGGTCTTTGCGGTGTTAATTTCAAGGTCTCTTAGTGCACAGAAAGACTCAAAGCATTTTAAAAGGGATTGCAGGTCACTAGGGGTCTTGAAAACTAGCAGAGTGTTGTCTGTAAAGAGTAAAGTTGTCGCCTTGACCCCCCAGGGTTGGCACATCAGCTGAGCTCTTGGCAAGATACTGAACAACACCGTTGATGAATGGTGAGAAAAGAGTGAGGGGCATTACGCACCCCTGTTGGACCTCTCTGTCCACCATAATCGGATCAGAGAATTTTTTTTTTTCACTTAGAATGGCAAGATGGCGGCCGATACACCGGCTGGCTAAGCAAGCTCTAGCACTCACCTGAGCAGCATCCCCTCTCTGCATAGCTCTGTATAGCTCTTCGTCTCTATACATCAGGTGGAAGAAGCAGAAACGCGGTTCCCTATTTGGAATGCTTTGGTGTTGGCTGTTGTGGCATCGAAAGGTTCCGGCACCGCAGTGTTTGCTACCATTGAGTCCCGCGTACCGAGTGGCAGTGGAGATCTCCCGGGTCCGGCAGACCGTCCAGATGGCCCCGAAAGCAAGCGGAAGGGGTCCCAAACCTCGTGGGTCGCAGGTCGCTTCAGGCAGTCCCGCGAACTCAGCCGGCAGCCTGGAGAAAAACCGAGCACCGCTGGGCAAAACTGTCACCTGGCAGGGAGACGGCGGAACCAGAGATAGAGGAGGTAGAGGGGACGTACCTGCCCGCAACAAGCAAACAGTCACCTCCATGTTTAAAGCCCAGCGCCAGAAGTCGAAGAACAACGTGGAGGACAAAGAGGTACTGATTGGCCCCCTCGGGGAAAATTAATACACCTATAACTATCCCTACAATGATTGAGGGGCCCAAAGCGCCGGAGATGGAGAAAGAGAATGAAATACTAAATATCACTTCTGTTGTGGCTGCTCTGGGCAGGGAGGATAATTGCTTGATGCAGTGCTTACCGATTGATGAGGCGGTTAATATAATGAAACCTTCCCCCTCTGATGGTAATTCTATGACTTTGACAGAGGGGGAGTCCGGTGGAATTAGTAGGGCGGCTGTATCCCAGGAAAAATGCATTACGGGTAATGCAGTTCGAGATAATACTGCACAGAATGACCTGCCTGAATTATTTAAAATAAATGTTGATACCCAAATCTTACAGCCTATTCCTGATCAAAATCTAGAACTAAGCGCCAGAATAAATGGAGATTCGGGGGGAAATGTTTTCTCAATGTTTGATCCATCTGATCCATCTCTCTCCTCGGGGGATGAAAGCCTTGGGAGAGGATGGGGAGAAGATGACAGCGATTTTAGCGGTCCTGGCCTGGATGTCGAAGAGGTAGAGCTCTCTTCTCAAAAGGGGGGACAGTTCGAAGGAAAAAAATGAATTCTCATACCCTGGATAAAGTTTCCGACCAAGGAGGGTCAATGGTGTGGGATTACTCCTTCACTCCTAATTTGGGCGAGACCAGGAAAGCACCAGCTGAGGATTTAAATCAAACTCAAGCTCAAGCTTTAGTCCAGACTGTCTGAAGAAGTTACCCTCACCACTATCTATCAAAGCATCTTGGCGCACAGGGAGGAAACTAGGTCTGAGAGCGTGCGTATCCAGGGAGGTTATCGCAAAGTGCAGAATGCAATTCGAAGAGTGGCCAAGACATGTACAGATATTGCTACAAGAATGGGAGAGGCAGAGCTTAGAATTTCCGCAGTGGAGGATGAATTAATAGCACAGAAAACCCGGACTCAGTCTCTGGAAACACAAAGGGCAGACATAACTTGGAAACTGATGGATTTAGAGAATCGTGCGAGAAGAAATAACCTACGTATACTGGGTATTCCGGAAGGGATTGAAGGAAAAGACACCCATCAGTTTGTTGTTGATTTGTTTAGTGAAGCATTCCCGGATTTGAAACAATGGGATTGGAAGATTGAGCTTCAGCATGCTCATCACTTCCCCTTCAAACAGTACAAGGAGAGCAGCCGTCCACATGAAAAACCCCGAGCCATCCTGACTGTTTAAATAACTTTTTGGCTCGAGAAGCACTATATGATCTGGCTCGGCTTGATAGGAAACGGAGGGGAAAAGGGTGCAAATTCTTTGTCAGGCCTGACTACTGTCAAGGAACAGTAGAGAAAAGATGGCAGCTCCGGCAATTAATTCCAGGCTTTCAAGAGAAAGGGGTTCAAGTGTTTTTATTGAACCCAGCTAAGCTTAAGGTCATTGTAAATGGGGTTGTAAAAATTTTTACCTCTGAATTTCAGGCAAAAGAATTTTTGCTCACATTGAAGGGTGGCTTGGGTACCAATTAGAATATCGTTGTTGATGTATCGATATAGGGATGGGTTACTGTTAGCTCTTGTTCCTTTTCCCCCTTTTTTTCTCTTCTTTCTTTAATCAATGGGAGTGGGAGTGGAGCTGCTCAGTGGAGTGAGAGGGAGGGGGAGCTTGCTTTCCATCACCTAGGACCTTGGTCCTTGTGCCTCATTTGGTGGGGGGAAGGGAGGGCAGGGTGGGGCGGGTGGGTGAGGGTGGGGGGGAGGGAAGGAGGTAGGGTGGAGGGGAAGGAAGGGGTTTTTGTTCTTGTTTCTTCAAAAAATTTGTTACGAATAGATTTTGAGTTACAGCAGTTGAAAAATTACCTTTTAAGAGGGGGGAAAATCCTATTCATGTCTTTATATGTGATATGGATTGCGGAGATCTTCGTACATTTCGATGACAGGTAGGCTACGGATTTGTTCCCTTAACATCTGTGGTCTTAATGATAGGAGGAAACGTGGGATGTTGGCGAAACAACTACGTTTTATGCGGATTTATGTGTTATGCCTTCAGGAGACTCACACACAATGGAATAATCGTAGATGATTTGGGGAACTTGGCTTTGAGACAGTAACATGCACTCGCCAAAGTATAAATATAAGGGGGGTGGCAATATTATCGAAGAATGGAATATGTCAATGTAAGAGGAAAAAAGCAGATAATCTGGGTCGCTGGGCGATTGCAGAAATTATAGTAAATAACTCAGTCCTGACTTTATGCTCAATCTACGGGGCTAATCTTGATGATCCTGAGATTCTGAACTTTTTAAGTATAGAACTGGCCCTATGGCCAAGCCCCTTAATATTATGTGGGGATTTTAACATTCATATAGACAGCCAATATGATTTGCATAATTTGTCCATATATCACGGTAAAAAAGTCAGGGTCTTTAGAGCCCTTCAAGGGCTAGTAACTGAATATGGGCTATCTGATAGTTGGTTTAAACTTAAATCTCCAGACCCAGGTTATACTTTTTTTGCTGCCCCCCATAATAAACATGTGAGGCTAGATTATTTTTTTCTTTCAACCCAATTGGCCAGTATTTGTGATATTGAGATCTTCCCTAGAGTGATTTCGGACCACAACCCATTGATAATAGAGATTCCTATGCAAGGGATGGGTAAGGTTCAGTGGCCTTAGACGTTTGAAAGAAAACTTCTGTTGGATAAGGCATATTGCTCTCACATGGCTACTTGGATACCTGAGTTTTTTTCTATTAACCGAAATACAGCATCAGCCTGTGTAGTGTGGGATACTTTTAAAACAGCTGTTAGAGGGGAAACTCTGAGTTTCGCTATTGCACGCCAAAAAGAGATACAAAGGGAGATCCAAAATTGGGTGGAACTATTAAGGCAAGAAGAATGTAATCTAATAAATAAGATTTTGCAGGGGACAAGTATAGAGGAGTGCCAGCAATATATTGCTATATTAAAGAATAAAATCCATGAGTATATTAGTACGGAGATTGCAGCTAGATATATTCAACAGAAGGCAGAGGCATATGAGCTGGGTGAAAATACTGGTAGAGTTTTAGCCAAGCGAACTAAACAACGGGAGGCTGCTAACCGAATTCTTAAAATCAATGACCATGATGGACATGCTCAAGAGACTCCAATAGGAATTTTAAGGGTTTTTCAAAAATTCTATAAACAACTGTATTCACAGGACCCTACCGTGATAGAGAATGATACTCTTGTAGAGTTTGTAGATGAGATAGAAACGGTGAAGGGCCTCAGGTTCAAAAGGAAGCTCTGGGAACTCAATTTAATTGGGAGGAAATAGAGCTTGCTTTGACTTCCCTAGCTCCAGGGAAAGCAGTTGGCCCTGACGGCATCCCGCTGGAATTTTATCGTGTATTTCGACAAGAGCTCAAACATGATATGACACATCTACTTGAACATGCACAAAACAATTATGAGATTCCTGATTCTTGGCGAATGACCACCATTATTGTCTTTAAAAAAAGGGCAAACCAGAGCTAAGCCCTGCTTCTTATAGGCCAATAACGCTTATTAATAGTGATAGTAAAATATATTCGAAATTACTGGCAACAAGGCTAGGAAAAATTATAACTCCCCTGGTCTCCCAATATCAACATGGCTTCATTCCAGGAAGGGACACGACTGATCATGTCCGCCGGGTGATTGCCCTTCTTGATTGAGCTCAAGCCACAAGGTCACCGCTGGGAGTTCTCCTCTTGGACGCCGAAAAGGCGTTTGACAGGGTCTCCTGGCGGTTCCTCTGGTCAGTTTTAAGCTGGAAAGGCCTGGGTACAGATTTCGTACGGGCAGTCAAAGTGATGTATACAAACCCTGAAGCCGTAATTAGGATAGCAGGTCAGGAATCAACAACATTTACTATAAGCAGAGGCACAAGGCAGGGGTGTCCTTGTTCACCCCTCCTTTTTGCCCTATATATTGATCCTTTCCTAAAGAAGTTAGAGACTGTTGGACTTGGCCCTTTTTCCCTGAAATTTTTTGCTTTTGTCGGAAATCGCATGTTATGTGAATGCAAATATTGAATACTGTTCAAAGATGTACGCAGACTGAGTTTCCCCATTTTAAAACATGTAACTTTTAAAATGGATACCATAGCTGTGAGGTTGTGCCATCTGACTGAGCTGGATTAACAGTCTAGTGGTTATTTCCCAGCAACCCCAGCTTTTGGAGGGAAGCCTGGCACCCAGGGTGCTCTACCCCTCCCCCTAGGCCAGTTAGACCCAGTTTCCCCAGACGCTTCTAGAAGCTTCTGGCACTGTCTGGCAGGTGGGGTGAGGGGCTTATAAAGGGCGGAGCTGGGCTGCCATGTGCTCAGTCAGAGGGTGGACCTGAGAAAGAGGGGACCTGTTGCCAGGGGTTACCGCCACATGGGCCTGTGTGCTGGGCCCTGAGCTTACCTACACCCCTCTACTGTCCACAGGGCGAGGGAAAACTATAGTTGGGGCGAGGCTATCCTGGAGGAACCTACGCAGGAGTTTTAGGCGGTAGGGCCTAGTCAGGGACCTATGCCGCTGGAAGTGACAGGGCTTAGGCGCTGCCTTTCAAGTTGAGTGAGGGATCCTGAACTAACCCACTGATCTGGCCCGGCGGGAGGAGAACCCAGGGACGACCTGCAGAGACTACTTAGTCTGCCGTCAGCCACTAACTCAAGTTCCCCCCCTCAAGAGACCCTCAGCCAAGGGCGCAGGAACCAGCAAGCGCCTCGTGGGACCCGGACTGCAGTCCCAGCGGAAAGAGAGCGCGATATTCCAGCTGCCGGCGGAAGGAGAACGCTAAATTTGGTGGGCGCTACATTTGAATTGACTATGCCCTGCTGGTGAGTGCTGCAATCCCACCGCTGCCACCAATGTTGGAAACGGGTAGCGTGGTGCAGAGCGGGTGGGCCAAACTCTGGAGGAAATGTGCAAAGCAGTACACACAGGCGACACACCAGGCACACTACAAAAAGAGACACTACAAAAGTTTCTGTAAGAATAACTTTTGTATTGTCAAAACACAAGGTATTATTAGTAATCTCTATACTGCGCCAACGGGCGCTCTGTCAAAAGTTACAGGAGGAATTATATACATGGCAGGGCCAATTGGGCCCCTGCCGGAACCATGGCAACATACAGGTAGAATGAAGGTACGTGAGGAATAAAGGTGCAGTCCTTTGGCCTCAATCCTGCAATAAAAATACATCAGGGCATAACATTAGGCGATAGTCCGGAACACCTGTAATAAAACATCATGACATCACCATATGCATCATCAATATGAATGACCCCTGAGGCCGGAAAGCTGTAAGAGAATACCATTAGGCCGAACTTCATGAGGCAGAACACCAACAGTAAATGTGTGACCGCCAGCAGTCGCTGGCGAGGCCATGCACTTCGCATAAATCAGCATTAACAGTGAGCATAAAAACATTAGCAGTACACTTTAGGTAAATGCACCTGGGCATGGAGGCATCAACATTAAACACGCACATCAGCATTGACATAGGCATAGATGCAACATCAGGTAGACCCGTTGCTCATAAGGCCTAACCCCTCACCAGTGGTGCACATGTAGTCCCACCTGACATAACGGCCCCACACTTGCAGGGTAGTCGCTGGCGCCACTGCGCCTGGGAGCTCGCCTACTCTAGGACTCTATCCATCAAGGTGGCCCCCTTCGTGGCAATAACAAGGAGCCCCTGGCACACCCTACGTGTGAAGAGAGACAGGTAAAGTCCCTAAGCCTTAGCCTGGAATAAAAACATCAGGCATCAATCAGACCGCAGGTTGAGCATTTCATTAGCGCCCACATGACTTCACACCTAGATTCACCAGCAGGCCGAACTCCCACGATGTAAGCCTGTGGGGGGACAGCAACCTCATTAGTCTAACCTGCGACTAATCAGGCATACGTCAGGACAACCCGCCTACACATGCCCAAAGACGTTGCAGCTGCCCACTGTCCTGCGGGGCAGCTGAGGAAAGTAAATCAGGCCAGTCCGGAGAACATGGCGGCCCCTCCTCTGGGACCCGGGGATTGGATTAATGGCCCCCTTCGTTGCAGCTGCCCACTGGCCTGCGGGGCAGCTGTGCCGAGTGCACCAAGTTCCTGCAATGTTGGGGTCCCCTCCGGGACTCGGAAGGGCAGGAAATTCCTCCCAAGCAAGTACGGGCCCCACGGGGCCCTCCGGGCAGCCACCGGGGGCGGGCACCGACTGTGTGTCCCGACTTCACCCCCCCACTAAGGAAAGGCAGAGCCCCACTCACCGGTTGTTGCCCAGAGGGCCCCGTGGGGCCCGTACTTGCTTGGGAGGAATTTCCTGCCCTTCCGAGTCCCGGAGGGGACCCCAACATTGCGGGAACTTGGTGCACTCGGCACAGCTGCCCCGCAGGCCAGTGGGCAGCTGCAACAAAGGGGGCCATTAATCCAATCCCCGGGTCCCAGAGGAGGGGCCGCCATGTTCTCCGGACTGGCCTGATTTACTTTCCTCAGCTGCCCCACAGGACAGTGGGCAGCTGCAACGTCTTTGGGCATGTGTAGGCGGGTTGTCCTGATGTATGCCTGATTAGTCGCAGGTTAGACTAATGAGGTTGCTGTCCCCCCACAGGCTTACATCGTGGGAGTTCGGCCTGCTGGTGAATCTAGGTGTGAAGTCATGTGGGCGCTAATGAAATGCTCAACCTGCGGTCTGATTGATGCCTGATGTTTTTATTCCAGGCTAAGGCTTAGGGACTTTACCTGTCTCTCTTCACATGTAGGGTGTGCCAGGGGCTCCTTGTTATTGCCACGAAGGGGGCCACCTTGATGGATAGAGTCCTAGAGTAGGAGGGCTCCCAGGCGCAGTGGCGCCAGCGACTACCCTGCAAGTGTGGGGCCGTTATGTCAGGTGGGACTACATGTGCACCACTGGTGAGGGGTTAGGCCTTATGAGCAACGGGTCTACCTGATGTTGCATCTATGCCTACGTCAATGCTGATGTGCGTGTTTAATGTTGATGCCTCCATGCCCAGGTGCATTTACCTAAAGTGTACTGCTAATGTTTTTATGCTCACTGTTAATGCTGATTTATGCAAAGTGCATGGCCTCGCCAGAGACTGCTGGCGGTCACACATTTACTGTTGGTGTTCTGCCTCATGAAGTTCGGCCTAATGGTATTCTCTTACAGCTTTCCGGCCTCAGGGGTCATTCATATTGATGATGCATATGGTGATGTCATGATGTTTTATATTACAGGTGTTCCGGACTATCGCCTAATGTTATGCCCTGCTGTATTTTTATTGCAGGATTGAGGCCAAAGGACTGCACCTTTATTCCTCACGTACCTTCATTCTACCTGTATGTTGCCATGGTTCCGGCAGGGGCCCAATTGGCCCTGCCATGTATATAATTCCCCCCTGTAACTTTTGACCGAGCGCCAGTTGGCGCAGTATAGAGATTACTAATAATACCTTGTGTTTTGACAATACAAAAGTTATTCTTACACAAACTTGTGTAGTGTCTCTTTTTGTAGTGTGCCTGGTGTGTCGCCTGTGTGTACTGCATGGATGCTTTGCACATTTCCACCAGAGTTTGGCCCACCCGCTCTGCACCACGCTACCCGTTTCCAACAGAGACTAACACTTATATTAAAGCAATTGAGACGGGAGGGGCAATATACAGAGCATTGGCTTATGCTGATGACATCGCGGTCCTTACGCGGATGTCGCTTCTGCCTTTCCAATTGTCAAAGATCTAGCAGGTCAGTATGGGGTCTTATCTGGGTACAAACTGAATGTTGATAAAACTTTAATTTTATGTTCTGGCATGTCATGCCCTCCCGGCTTTCCAGTCGTGACTGAGGCTACGTATTTGGGCATTACAATCACTGCCCAAGTAGAAAATATCCCAGATCTGAACCTATGCCCTTTAATTGAAGCTAGTAATAAGAAATTGGAGAGGTTGGATCATCTACACTTATCTTTGATTGTGCGGAGTAATGTTCTAAAGATGCTGATTTTACCTAAATTCCTATATTTGTTTAGGACTATACGGCTTGAGTTTCCTTCTTCTTTTTTTTTGAAAATGGAAAGGGTATGTTCTAGGTTTCTTTGGTCTTATCGCCGATCTAGGAGAGCAGCCAAGTGGCTGATCCTCCCCAAACAACGTGGGGGATTAGCCATTCCGAATTTCTTACTTTATTATTGGGCCGCAATTCTCCAACATATGGTTATTTTACTTGTTGGATCAAAATTTAATATACCAATGGCATGCCGCCCATCTATATACGAATTCGGACTGGAGGATCAAGCGAAAGGGTTGATGGTCTCAATCTTTGAACCCAGCTATTACAAAAAGACAAGATTTAAAATTTTGCAGGCAGCGTTTAAGGTATGGAGACAGATTCAACGGAAATTAAAAATCCCAAATCTAAATGCATATACTCCCTTATCAACCACACCCAGTTTACCACCAATCTTTCGGGATTATGTTACATCTACTTGGGGTATGAAGGGTATCTATATACTGGGAGATCTTTATCGTAATGGGCAAATGAAATCTTTTGCAATCCTACAAGAGGAGTATGGGCTCAGCAGGACGGATTTCTTTAAATTCTTACAGATCCGAAGTTTTTTAGCTAGTGGACCCCATCGGTCGGTTTACAATTTCAGCAAAATACCCTTGGTTGAACTGATTCAGAAAAGGGACCGTTTGGGGAAACTATATATTATCCTGCTTGAGTCTTTTCCAGATGACTTACTGTCCCATACAGAAAAATGGGCTAAACTGCTGGGGGAGGATGAAATTGATATTGAAGATTCCATATCCTTAGCAAATCAGACATTGATCATGGGTAGTATAAGGAGTCAAAATTTCATGTCTATATTTGATTTATATTACACTCCAGCGAAAATATCAAAATGGGGTGGTACAAGGGGCGCAAGCTGTAGTAGGTGCAATTTATTTGCAGCAGATGCTGTTCACATGTTCTTCACATGCCCAAAATTAAAAGAATTTATATATGACATCGAAACTTTTCTATCTGTAATCTTTTGGATCTTAGTCCGAATTAATCCAGTTCTCCTTATCTTTGGTATTAGTCAAAACCTAACAGATGGATGGGCAAGATCAGATACAGAACTATTATTTATCTCTATGGCCATTGCCCATCTGTGTATAACTTCCCAGTGGATAAATGCTAATCCCCGACCTTTTCGAACTGGAGGGCACGTTTACTTGCGGTATACAATATAGAGTCTTCAATCTATAAATTAAAGGGACGTAGGAAAAGAAAAAGTGGCTTGCGAATATGGGCACCCATTGATAAACTGGTGAATTAAATTATGGGGAATTCTATTGTCTTTCTCCTTAAATGAATTGTTTGTTCTTATTTCCCCCTTTTTTGCTTGCCTGGATTATTCAAACTGATCTATGTTTTTGGATTGCATGTATATAAAATGATCTATTTACTTATGAATTGTTGAAAAGGATTAATATGCAAGAACTATTTGATTTTCATATTTGTATTCGATGGTTGAAATTTTTCTCTCTGCTACCTATTTTTTTTTTTACATTCTGTGTCGAAGAACAATAAAATAATTAAATAAAAAAAATAGAATGTTTGTTTTTTTTAACCGAGGGAGGAGCAAGATGGCGGGCTGATACCGCCACGGAGCACACCGCGCGGAGAAGCCTCTCCACACTGGGCGGCATACTCGAATCGAAGTGGAGGAAATAATGCATAGAAACCGGCGGTTCACTTATTTACTTTAAAAAGCCGACTTGACTGCAACATCTCGGGAAGAAAACTTGTACTTGAGCACTTGAGGACGTATGCAAGCAATTAGCGCTGTCAGAGGCGGACACGGGTTGCGGGCGTTCAGGCTGCTATACTGGCTGTCTGGCTGCCGCTCGACACGCAACTGGCCAGGGCTGTTTTTGCTTGGCTCTCCGACGCTGCCTACATGGACTGACATGGCGCCCCGAAAAATCCACCGCGAGGGACTCGGGCTGGTCGTGCCCTTGTTTATACCGACATGGGGGATACGAGTGAGGCTGCTGCTGCTGAAAATAGGGCTGGAGGCTCGGTTGTCGGTAAGCCAATATTGCGCTTGTTTCAGACTGGTAAAGCTGCTGAGCTGCTTGCGAACGGGTCTGTGAGTCAAGCAGATGATAGCAATAAACTATCTGAGACATTGTTGGAGGCGGTACCGACGCGCTCGAGCGAGATCAAAGACTTTTCACAGTCAGGGATACAATGTATCACTGAGGCTGGTGCTGGAACTAAGAGAGGGATACAAAGAGAAGCAGAGACAGACCTGGTTTTAGAAGGCGGCCAGACTATCCTTACCAGTGAGCTCTCCGGATATGGGCGAGCTAATGAGCCAGTCCCTAATGGAACTGAGGGGGGGACTATCTGAAAATATTAATCGGGGGCTCGCAGTCATCAATGTAGCTAACAATGATGGTGTTGGTACTGGAGAGACACATAACAATGCCTTGGAGGAATGGGAAGAGCTGGCATCTCATTGTGACGACACATTAGCTACTTCAATAGCGGGAGAAGGTTGTGGTTTTAGATGCAATAGGGCCCCCCCTGGAAAGAAAATTAAGGCTAAGGCTAAAAATAAGAAAACACCCCAGAGGCAGGACAATCTACAGCAGAATCTACTTCAAACTAACATGCATGGGAAATGTAATTCAGAGAACAGCTCTCTTCGTAAATGGGTTCAAGCAAAGGGGGGGGGGTGAAAAGTATGGTCTCCCGAATTACTGGCAGTAGCCCCATTGAGAATAACACTGAAAGCAATATGGCTAGCAGTAATCTGGCCGAGAAACGAGTCACGAAAGGGGGCAACTTGGCTGGAAAACAAATAGAGAAGGGGGCTAGCACTGAACCAGTACTTACTATAGGAGCATCATCTCCAGTGGTAATAACTCAGTCTTCGGATACTCTGGTAGACTCTGATCCGACACTCGCCTCGATAATGCAGTTCTTAAAAGAACAACGAATTGAAGCTCAAGGTCATTATATGCAGGCGAAATCAGATACAGATAAGATGTCACAGCTGCTGCAGGGGATGTCAGTCAGAGTTGGATCTCTGGCTAGTGATGTATCGGATCTACAACAGAGAGTTATAGAAATGGAACAAACTGTAAGCCTTACAGACACTATGGCTCGGAAACAGGCTACTCAAATTTCAACCCTCCAGCTTAAACTGGAAGATTTAGAAAATCGCCAACGCCACCACAATCTGCGTTTATTTGGTATTCCTGAAGCAGCGGAAAGAGCGGATCCCAGGGCCTATCTCATACAGTTATTTCAGAAGGCTTTCCCTGACCTATCTGACTGGGACTCTCAGCTGCAGAGAGTACATAGGCTCCCGACTGTTAAACGCAACCAGGAAAGCAGATACCCTTGTCCATTTATAGTTTGTTTTGGAAAAGTTTTATTAAGGCAGGCAGTTGTTCTTAAAGCTCGACCCAATACACCTGTTACTGTGGAGTCTGTCGCCTTTTTTGTTAGATCTGATCTCTGTAAAACTACTATGGACAGGCGTTGGCAGCTTCGTCAGTCAATTGATCCGCTTAAGGCTCTTGGGGCCCAAGTGTATCTACAAAAACCGGCACGCCTGAAGGTCTTTAAAGATGGACGGTCTTTCTTTTTCAATGATGAACATGATGTTAAGTCGGCCATTGCTAAATGACAACTGGAAGCAGCTCAAAAGTCTTAATAATGATATATACATTCGTTTTATTATTGACATGACAACTAGTCTTTTTGGATTCGTTTAAATGATACTGAATATCTCCTCTTTCTTTTTTTTTTATTTTGGGGTGTGTGCTCGAGTGTGGGGGGCTACCGCAGTGGGGGGTACTCTGGAGTGCTGCCCATACAGTGGCAACTGGCCAAAAGGATGATTCCTCCTTCAAGTAACAGGGTGGGGGTGGGGTTATCAAGGGCCTCTCGGGTCAGAGGGAGGACTGGATGGGGTGTGGGAGGGCAAAAAAAAAAAAGACATCACTAGGGTAAAATATAGCTTTTATAAGAGGTCACTGGTAAGTCATCAGGCTTCGTCTCTTTCGTCACTTTTTTTAAGGTTAATTTTCATTTGGAGGGGAATGTTGATAAAGAATATAACTCAGTATGGCTAATATAAAATGTATAGTATGGAATGTCTCTGGACTCAATAGTGCCAATAAACGTCAATTGGTGCAGGAGGAGTTAAAATTGCATCAACCTCACATAGTCTTGATAACAGAAACTCATTTGGTCTATAAAAATCGTCATCTGCTAAAACAGTTGGGATATGAAAGAATTGTTAGTACTTTCCAAACAATATCCATAAAAGGAACTGCTATATTAAAAGATAAAAGGTTTTTATGCAAGATAGATAAAACAATGGCTGACTCAAAGGGACGTTGGGCATTAGCCCAAATAGAGATTCGTGGTAATAGATACGTATTTGGCTCAATATATGGACCAAATACTGATGATCCTGGTATATTTGATTTCCTGAATCTGGAGTTGCTGAATTGTAATGGGGAACGTTTGATAATGGGTGATTTTAACTGTGTGATGGATTATAACAAAGATTCTACAAAAAGAGAGGGTACTGGCAGAATGCGAAAGGTTAGGGCAGTTATACTTGAAATGGTCCGATTACAATCTTTGCAGGATGCTTGGAGGCAGATATATTCACTTATTCCAGGTTACACTTATTACTCGTCCCCGCACAAATCTTATTCTAGAATTGACATGGCCTGGGTCTCCGACAGCTTAATAGTGGGGTTAGATATTGCAATATGCCCCGGGTGACATCTGACCATAACCCTATCTTGTTATCTTTTATAGTTATTCCTGAAGCTAAAGATATCAGATCATTCTCTTTTCCTAGATATTTAATTCTGGATGGGGAATATGTATCCAGAATGAAGCAACAACTAGAGTTTTTTTTTTAGGAAGATGTTGGGACAACTACTCCATTGATTGTTTGGGATGCCATGAAAGCTTATGTTAGAGGTATGACCCAAAAATACATGGCCTCAGAACAAGCAAAGGAAAAGTAATATGGAGAAACTAATTATGGTTATACAAAACAGGGAAAAACAACATGTCGAGGCGGTAATACGAGGCCAACCAGATCAGAATCAGCTTTTCCTTTCCTTATTAGATGCAAGAACAGCAATGAAAAAAATTTTTAGGGGAAAATTGCGGAGAGGTTTAATAAGTACCGTCAGGAACAATATAAATATGGTGAACATGTTGGGAAAGTTTTAGCTTTTCAAACAGCAGAGACTAAGGCCCAAACTAAAATCAAGGCTATAAAAGGTGCAGACGGCACTTTACATAACCATACCTCGGCTATTCTGGAGCAGTTTTCATTCTATTATCAGAAACTTTATTTGTCTTCTGCTGTAGCTGATAAGGAGGACATTACACAGTATATTATAGAAAGTAATCTCCCGGTATTGAGCGATGATGAGGCAACATCATTAGACAATACTGTATCATTAGAAGAAATTGGAACAGCAATTTCTGCATTGCCATCAGGCAAAGCTGCAGGGGTAGATTCACTACCTATAGAATTTTATAAGGTTTTTAAAAGCACTTTGCTTGTACCATTTAGTGCAGTTATTCAATACATTGATATAGACAATAAGATGCAGAAGTCATGGAATATGACCCAGATTGTTTTTTTCCTCAAAAAGGGCAAAATACCTACAGATTGCGGATCATACCGACCGATCTCCCTCATAAATACAGATACGAAGATCTTCTAGAAAATTCTTGCAAATCGACTTGCCCCAGTGATGTCAGGATTGGTGTCTGATATCCAACATGGTGTTATACCTGGCAGAGATACTACATCTCATGTCAATATGGCCATTGGGGCATTCGATTATGCAGAGAAAGAGGGGGTGGGTCTGGTATGATCCTTTTAGACGCCGAAAAGGCCTTTGACAAGGTCGGGTGGGAATTCCTTGGGGCCACATTGAGGGCATTTGGCCTTGGGAGGCAGTTCAGACAGTGGGTGCGTGCCTTTTATTATAGACCCACAGCTATGCTCTCATATTTTGGATCATACTCTACTCCATTTGATATTTCTTGTAGGACGAGGCAGGGTTGCCCTCTATCCCCGCTGTTATTTGCCCTATATATAGAGCCGTTTATACATACCCTACAAGCTAATAAACATATCAAACCATTAAAGACTACTTTTAGTAGCCTGAAGATAACAGCATACGCGGGTGATCTGGCAATTTTCTCTACTAATCCAGTAGAAGCTGTTCCAGCTATTGAGAGGGCTGCAATGAAATTTGGATTAGTTTCAGGGTATAAACTAAATACTAATAAAACACAGGTCCTCATTAATTTCAAACCCAGCTCTCCAATTTTCGGGAGCTGTATATCAGCTACGTATTTGGGAGTCAAGATCTCTGCTAAAGTGGGCCAAATAATATCTTTAAATTATACTTCTTTATTAGAGGAAACTGTTAAAAAAAATTAAAAAAATGGCATAATCTCCCTATAGGACTTTTGGGGAGATGCAATTTAATTAAGATGAAAATACTTCCCAAATTCTTATACCTGTTTAAATCTATTCCCCTACGGCTTCCTAACATTTTTTTGAAAAAATTAGATGGAGTCCTGGGTAGTTTTATTTGGGGCTTTAACAAGGCTCGGCAGGCCATTGACTTGCTTAAATCACCGTATAAACAAGGTGGCCTTGGATTATCAGACTTTAGAATTTATTTTTGGGCAGCATTTGCTGGGCGCTTCCGTAGTCTTCTGGGGATTGATCAGAAGGATTCCTTATATAGATTTATTTTAGGTGATGATAGCTTATTTTTTCTATATCGCGTTAATGATCCAAACTATTTGAAACGTGTTAAATTTAAAACAGTTAGAGATAGTGTTCTCATATGGCATGCTATGGCTGTCAAAAGTAATTTATCGCTTATCCATTCTAAGCTTCCACTTTGGGGAAACCCAATGCTTCCTGACATATTTCAAAACTACAGGGGAAGATCGTGGATTAAGTATGGGATGCTATGCTTGGGTGATTTGTATGAGGCAAGAGGAATTAAATCATTTGAAGCTCTACAATTTCAATATAAACTGCCTACTCATTTTTTGTTTAAATACTTACAGATAAGGGATTACTTGCGGAAGAACTTGGATTCAAATATGATTACTAAATCTTTGATTTGGGAACACTTATATGGGGAGAAAAGTAAATCTCTTATGGGAAATATATGCAAACTGCTGATTAGCTTAAAGTAGATGGGTGTGTAAAACTAGCGGCACGATGGAGTCAATTGTTGAATATAGTTATAACACCTGGTATGATCACTCAGGCTTTGGGTAATATAGGTGACTCAATCCACTCCGTGAGTCTGCAATTACAGCAATTTCGTACAATTGGCATGTTGTATTATACACCAGAAAGGATTGCTAAATGGGCAGTAGATAATAATGGTGGGGAAAAGACCAAATTCCCTAAGTGTGGGACTCAGGCCACAAATCTCCTCCATATGTTCGTAGAATGCCCAAAATTTCAGACTTACTGGCAGAAGATCGGTCAAGTGTTCTATAGTAAACTTGGAGTGGGGCCTACACTGACGACTTTAGAAATTATGTTAGGCTATAAGGCAGATAAACCAGCTATGGCACTGTCTTTTCCAATCGTGATGGTGGCAGCTAGATTAGCTATCGCTCGGTTGCGGGTCTTCCCGCTGCCGCCAACTATCTGTGATTGGTGGTCTATTATCAAAGAAACCTATGGTATGGAATATGCCCTGGCTAAGGCTAGGGGTATAAGTTCTATGGCCATGAATGAGAAAACTTGGGGTCCAATGGATCTTGCGATATAGTCCAACTAAGATAAAGAAATTTGTTTGTGATATAGTTTAACTGCGCCAAAGTAATTTATATACATTTTTTTTTACTTTTTTTTTAATTTAAGGTTCTTCATGTATAAAAGATTGAATGGTGTAGTAAACAGCTGAATATATGACCCGTGAATCCTGAGTGCGGCGTAATCTTGTTGGAAAATTAATTTAGGCCACGGAGTCGGCCTCACATATGCACCCGCTATTGAGCGCTCTGGCTGAGGATTCAGTTGAGAAATACATATTACCCACTGGCAGTCGCCAGTAGGTAGTTATAGTTAGGACCTATTATCCATAGGAAATCCGCAAAACATCCTATTTGGAATAACTTTGGCGCCGGTTGACGAATCTTCGCGAAATTTTCAAAACTGGTGGGGTGCTCCGGTCCGCTCCTATCCTGAAAGTCTCGGGGTGATTCATCAAGTGGGGGCTGAGAAAAAAGGGGGTCCCAAAATGTGTTTTCCCCATGCAATTTTCCATAGGAACCGTTAATCGCAGCTGCAGCCCGAACTGCTGAACGGAATTACACAAAATTTGGCAAAGAGGAAGCCCTTGGTTCACACTCGTGCTTTTTGGTTAAATGGTGTAAATCCGTTCAGTAGTTGCTGAGAAAATCAAAAGTAAAATCATAGATATATCTGGGCGGAGCCTGACCACACATCTCATCGTCAGATCTGATTGGCTGTCAGCACTTCATCCAAGAAGTGTTGGCAGCCATCTTGGGACCAATATACATGATAGCACCTCATTAAAAAGCATTGCAGTTAATAGAAGGTTTTAAGACTTTAGTTACATTATAAATCATGTGTTGATGGTACCATACTCATTTTAGGAGTTGTGTGTTCTAAGGTGATTTTACCATGTGAAAAAGCCTTCTGCTGGGATATCATGAATCATGTTTGAGAAAAAACTATTTTCTCATGCTTTTCCCACAGAGGTTTGGAAGGTGATCTAGAAGCTAAACTGAGAGCATATTTTCTGTAAATTCACATTATCTTTCTCAGTCATGTGAGAATGAAGTCTGACATTCTCAGTAAAACATGTACATCCAACAAGGGCAGAGACTGTCAGTTGATTCCTTTGTGTTCTACTGCAGCTTCCCAAAGTGTTCTAAAGAACAACTAGAGCGCTAACAGTCCTACTTATGACAAAAGTATGGCACACCTGAAGCCATCTTGATTGGAATAAAGTGGTAACACTTAAAACATTTAATTTGCAAAGGAACAAAATGAGGGGGTTCATTTTGCCATAGAAATTATGATTAGTGCTGCAGAAGGAAAAATTAGGGCACATTTTGACTTCTCAAATCCTCTTCTATTTCATTAAAAAATTCTGACATACAGACTGAAACATGCACTTTGAATACCAGCAGCAGACTTCCCTGGTGAGCAGTAGCTTTACTACAGTGATCTAATGAGCAACTAGAGTGCTAACATTCAGAATGTATGGCAAATGTGTGACACATCTGAATGCCTTCTTGATGGAACCTAAGTAAACAAGCATTGAAAATGCAATAGGTCTCGCCCTCGTTTAAGTTAAAGCAATTCGGTTTGTAATAAGGTGGCTTTTTAGCTTTGCTTTTATTAGTGTTTTTCAAACTTTCATGTACATAACATGCATATGTATGCATATATGTATATGTATATGTATGCATGCATTTATATTTGTATTTATATAGATATGCAGATTATATATATGTTTATATATGTATGTCTATATATAAACACATACATATATATAAATGCATATGCATATATATGCATATATATGCATATATATGTGCATATGTGTGCATGGAGAGAGAGGTAGAGAGGTAGAGGTGTAGAGGTAGAGGTGTAGAGGTAGAGAGGTAGAGGTAGAGATGTAGAGGTAGAGAAGTAGAGGTGTAGAGAGGTAGAGGTGTAGCGAGGTAGAGAGTAGTAGAGAGAGGTAGAGAGAGAGGTAGAGAGGTAGAGAGTAGAGAGTGAGTAGTAGAGAGTAGTAGAGAGTAGTAGAGAGAGTAGCAGAGAGTGAGTAGTAGAGTAGTAAAGTGAGTAGTAGAGAGTGAGTAGTAGAGAGTGAGTAGTAGAGAGTAGTAGAGAGTGAGTAGCAGAGACAGAGTAGTAGAGAGTAGTAGAGAGTGAGTAGTAGAGTGAGTAGTAGAAAGTAGTAGAGAGAGAGTAGTAGAGAGTACTAGAGAGTGAGCAGTAGAGAGTGAGTAGTAGAGTGAGTAGTAGAGAGTGAGTAGTAGAGAGTAGTAGAGAGAGAGTAGTAGAGAGTACTAATGAGTGAGCAGTAGAGAGGGAGTAGTAGAGAGGGAATAGTAGAGAGTAGTAGATAGAGAGTGGTGGAGAGTGAGTAGTAGAGAGAGAGTAGTAGAGAGTGAGTAGTAGAGAGTAGTAAAGAGTGAGTAGTAGAGAGAGAGTAGTAGAGAGTAGTAGAGAGTGAGTAGTAGAGTGAGTAGTAGAGAGTAGTAGAGAGCGAGTAGTAGAGAGCAAGTAGAAGAGAGTGAGAAGTAGAGAGAGTAGTAGAGAGTAGTAGAGTAGTAGAGAGTGAGTAGTAGAGTGAGTAGTAGAGAGTAGTTGAGAGCGAGTAGTAGAGAGTGGGTAGTGGAGAGTGAGTAGTAGAGAGTAGTAGAGAGCGAGTAGTAGAGAGTGAGTAGTAGACAGTGAGTAGTAGAGAGTAGTAGAGTGAGTAGTAGAGAGTGAGTAGTAGAGAGAGAGTAGTAGAGAGTGAGTAGTAGAGTAGTAGAAAGTGAGTGGTAGAGAGTAGAGAGTAGTAGAGTGAGTAGTAGAGAGTAGTAGAGAGTGAGTAGTAGAGAGAGTAGTAGAGAGTAGTAGAGTAGTAGAGAGTGAGTAGTAGAGAGAGTAATAGAGAGTAGTAGAGTAGTAGAGAGAGAGTAGTAGAGAGTGAGTAGTAGAGAGTAGTAAAGAGTGAGTAGTAGAGAGTGAGTAGTGGAGAGTGAGTAGTAGAGAGTAGTAGAGAGCGAGTAGTAGAGAGTGAGTAGTAGAGAGTGAGTAGTGGAGGGTGAATAGTAGAGAGTGAGTAGTAGAGAGTAGTAGAGTTAGTAGTAGAGAGTGAGTAGTAGAGAGAGAGTAGTAGAGAGTGAGTAGTAGAGTAGTAGAGAGTGAGTGGTAGAGAGAAGTAGAGAGTAGTAGAGTGAGTAGTAGAGAGTAGTAGATAGTGAGTAGTAGAGAGATTAGTATAGAGTAGTAGAGAGTTAGTAGTAGAGAGTGAGTAGTAGAGAGTAGTAGAGTAGTAGAGAGTGAGTAGTAGAGAGTGAGTAGTGGAGAGTGAGTAGTAGAGAGTAGTAGAGAGCGAGTAGTAGAGAGTGAGTAGTAGAGAGTGAGTAGTAGAGAGTGAGTAGTAGAGAGAGAGTAGTAGAGAGTAGTAGAGAGTGAGTAGTAGAGTAGTAGAGAGTGAGTGGTAGAGAGTAGTAGAGAGTGAACAGTAGAGAGTGAGTAGTAGAGAGTAGTAGCGAGTGAGTAGTAGAGAGTAGGTAGTAGAGAGAGAGTTGTAGAGAGTAGTAGAGAGTGAGTAGTAGAGAGTGAATAGTAGAGAGTAGTAGAGAGTGAGTAGTAGAGAGTAGTAGAGAGTGAGTAGCAGAGAGTGAGTAGTAGAGAGTAGTAGAGCGCAGTAGAGAGTGAGTAGTCGAGAGTGGTAGAGAGTGAGTAGTAGAGAGTGAGTAGTAGAGTAGTAGAGAGTAGTCAGTCAGTGTCAGTCTGTGTCAGTCAGTGTCAGTGTCAGTCAGTCAGTGTCAGTCAGTGTCAGTCAGTGTCAGTCAGTCAGTGTCAGTCAGTCAGTCAGTGTCAGTCACTCAGTCAGTCAGTCAGTGTTAGTCAATAAGTGTCAGTCAATCAGTGTCAGTCAGTCAGTGTCAGTCAATCAGTGTCAGTCAATCAGTGTCAGTCAGTGTCAGTCAGTCAGTGTCAGTCAATCAGTGTCAGTCAGTGTCAGTCAGTCAGTCAGTGTCAGTCAGTCAGTGTCAGTCCATCAGTGTCAGTCAATCAGTGGCAGTCAATCAGTGTCAGTGTCAGTCAGTGTCAGTCAATCAGTGTCAGTCAGTGTCAATCAGTCAGTGTCAGTCAGTCAGTCAGTGTCAGCTAGAGCAGCTCTACTGACCTGGTTCTCTGGCTCTAAAGCAGCTCTGCTGACCTCGTTCTCTGGCTCTAAAGCAGCTCTGCTGACCTGGTTCTCTCCCTCTAAAGCAGCTCTGTTGATCTGGTTTCTCTGGCTATACAGCAGGTCTGCAGACCTGGTTCTCTGGCTCTAGAGCTGCTCTGCTGACCTAGTTCTTAGGCTACAGAGCAGCTCTGCTGATCTAGTTCTCTGGCTCTACAACAGCTCTGCTGACCTGGTTCTCTGGTTCTAAAGCAGCTCTGCTGACCCGGTTCTATGGCTCTAAAGCAGTTCTGCTGACATGGTTCTCTGGCTCTAGAGCAGCTCTGCTGATCTGGTTCTCTCCCTCTAGAGCAGCTCTGCTGACCTGCTTCTCTCCCTCTAAAGCAGCTCTACTGACCAGGTTTCTCTGGCTCTACAGCAGCTCTGCTGACCTGGTTCTGCGGCTCTAGAGCATCTCTGCTGACCTGGTTCTCTGGCTCTAAAGCAGCTCTGCTGACCTGGTTTCTCTGGCTCTACAGTAGCTCTGCTGGCCTGGTTCTCTGGCTCTACAGCAGCTCTGCTGGCCTGGTTCTCTGGCTCTAGAGCAGCTCTGCTGACCTAGTTCTTCATCTCTAGAGCAGCTCTGCTGACCTGGTTCTCTGGCTCTACAACAGCTCTGCTGACCTGGTTCTCTGGCTCTAAAGCAGCTCTGCTGACCCGGTTCTATGGCTCTAAAACAGTTCTGCTGACCTGGTTCTCTGGCTCTAGAGCAGCTCTGCTGACCTGGTCCCTTGGCTCTAAAGCAGCTCTGCTGACCTGGTTCTCTCCCTCTAAATCAGCTCTGCTGACCTGGTTCTCTCACTCTAAAGCAGCTCTACTGACCTGGTTTCTCTGGCTCTACAGCAGCTCTGCTGACCTGGTTCTCTGGCTCTAGGGCAGCTCTGCTGACCTGGTTCTTAGGCTCTAGAGCAGCTCTGCTGACCTGGTTCTCTGGCTCTAAAGCTGCTCTGCTGACCTGGTTCTATGGCTCTAGAGCAGCTCTGCTGACCTGGTTCTCTGGCTCTAAAGCAGCTCTGCTGACCTGGTTCTCTCCCTCTAAAGCAGCTCTGCTGACCTGGTTTCTCTGGCTCTACAGCAGCTCTGATGACCTGTGTCTCTGGCTCTAGAACAGCTCTGCTGACCTGGTTCTCTGGCTCTACAACGGCTCTGCTGACCTGGTTTCTCTGGCTCTACAGCAGCTCTGCTGACCTGGTTCTCTGCGCTCACGATGCACGCACCCGACTTCGCGAAAATATATTTAAAAATAATATACGTTTATTATAAGTACAAATATATTATTTTTATCAATATCTTAGATAATCTCTTGCCCTAATATGTATATTAAAGACACATACTTATCATTTTGGAACATACATTTTTTTTGCAGGAGTGACGCTCCCAGCGCGCCCCAGCATGTATATGATGTCACGCGGGAGCCGCCACCGCGCAAGCATCTCGTACCGTAATGCGCATGTGTCACAAATGCGCTGGAGCAGGAGTCGCGGACTGGTCGCATACCAATCACGCACATCACGTAATATTAAATGTATATGATGTAACTGAAAAACACGCAGCTGTCACACACCGCACGTGGATCCTTCCCAACTTTTCTAAAATGGCGGCTAGAATCCGCGCACCCACTGTGATGTGTACGCTTTGAGTGCGCGACTCCAAAAAAAAATTGGAATTTTTTTTTTAAAGAAAATAATATAAATATATTAAAATAAAAAATGAAAACAAAAAAATTCATCAACATTTCAGTTTGAATGTTTAATTTTTTTTGTTGCAATTTTCAGAAAAATATATAATGTTATTTAATTAATACAATATTTATAAATAAACAGTTAAAAAACTGTAGAAAATCAGTACAAAAAAATAGGTATAACTACTATCACACTTAAAAATTAGCATTTAAAAAACCTTTGAAATTCACTGAAAAAAAACATAGGTTTCAGAGACGTTCTAGTTAGGAAATTAGCATTTAAAAAAGCTTTAAAATTCACTGAAAAAACCATAGGTTTCAGAGACGTTATAGTTAGAAATTAGCATTTAAAAAACCTTCGAAATTCACAGAAAAAAACATAGGTTTCAGGGGTGTTATAGTTAGCTGGCCATTTCACTCGTACAAAACCATAGAAATTCCTCCGTTATAGTTAGTTCTGCTAACTATAACTCGCGCGCCCGCAATGCACTGCTGATGATGTCACATATTGCATCATTCATGACATGGTCAGTGACATCACTGATGACATCACTGATGACATCTCAAATGACATCACTGATGACATTTGCTGAGACGATTCTGTCTACATGCTCAATGCTCCTTTCAATACTTAGGGGCAGATTTACAAGCCCCTTGCGCCACTTTTGCGTAATTTTTCTCATGTTAAAAGTGACGCTAAAGTGGCGCAATGGGCTTGTAAACTGCCCCTTAGTATTTACTAGGTAGAATCTTTGCCCTGTTGGAAACTTTTTCTGCAGAACCAAAGCAAATGTGTGGAACATACTAGATATGAGTCATCAACCTGTACACACAGTTACTCTAGAACACAAAGATGTATAACTTGTTCAGTGCCTCTACACAGATATGATACATTAGGAGCACATGTGTTTTGCAAGCACTTGCATCCATTAGCTGCATTTAGGCTGCACAAAATTAGGTATAGAAATAATATGGTGGGCTCCCGCTACTAAACTAGAAAACAAACTGACACACTCATTAGATGATGTCATCAGTGATGTCATCAATGATGTAATTTGAGATGTTATCAGTGATATCATAAATGATGTCATAGAACAAGTTATAGTTAGTCCTGCTTATTAAAAATTGTGAAATTATATATAGAAATATATATATGTGTGTGTGTGTGTGTGTGTGTGTATATATATATAATATAATATATATATAGGCATGTGTTATAATATATAACTTAAGCATAGTATTCCATCTTACTTTCAGGGGTGGTAATGAAGGAAGGCTTTCACAATGACAATGCTGCTCTTAGACCATCAATCAACACTCCTGACAAGCTCACCTTTGCCTACCCATCCTTGATGTAAGCATCTGCCAATGAATCTTTCCCAGTGTATGAAAATAAACATTGTGACCTTGGTTCCCCGCCCCTCCAGGTTAAGCCTCCTGTGCTCAGGAGCTCTGTAATTTTCCGACCGGAACCTTCATTAATTAATCTCCAAGACCATAACTTTGATTTAGCACTCCAAGACGACGCGCTCCCTTCATGACCCGTGATCCGCTACCCCAGGATCCTACTAGACTTTCTTATTCTGATTTATCAGCCCACAAAGTCGAGTTGCCTTCTCAAGACCCAAGATTCCTATCTTGCGTTGCTCATTAATAACATATGCTCACAATTCTGTCCTGATGAAGATCTCAAACAGCTGAGATCGAAACTCCGTCGACCCTTCTACAACCAAACTCCTTAATTTCCTGAATTAATTTTATAAGGAGTTTTTGTCTTTGTTGTCAATGCGATATATGTTTTTAAAGTCTTCCTTCTCTCACCACATCACATCTTTTTTACTAAACTGTGAGCACAGGATCTATAATCTGCATGTACTGATATACTGTATATTGTTAATAAATAAACTGTTTTACAATGTTCACCTGCGTCCCGCCCTATACATGGTTTCTTCAAAACTGACTTGTATCAAAGGAGTAATGATTGATTCATCCCCCCTCTTTGAAAATATTTATCCTTACCTGGACCAAAAGACCCTTTATGAACCACTGTTTTTTATAAAAACTATCCATATCCCAAGTTCTATTGACAGCGGTCCCCTTGTTATGTAATACATGGAATTCCATATAATACTGTGGGTACAATATTCTGGATACATACATTTATAGCTCCCTTATGTGTTAAGCCACCACATAAACGATTCACCTACGCAGGACAAATGTAGCAGCCATCACTTTTTATATATCATTGTGAGATGCTCATATGATTTAAGTGAAGCTTGAAACATTGCACTTAACAATTTAACTGTTCTGATAGTGGCTAGAATTATATCACCTAATTTCCATACTAAATTACCATTTTGACTATCTAATTGGATGACCTATATTTAAGAAATGTTTATAGATAATGTTTTCATAATACTGTGAGCATATAATTCATCAAAATACTACTGTATCACCCCTGCTGTTCAATTCACTAAAACTTAGGGCCTGATTATTACTCTGGTGGTGCAATGCAAGCTTTGCATCGGCACAGCACCACCAAAGCCATGCATGGTCCACACGCCCGATTACAAGTTCAACTCATGTCTGGTGGGCTTTTCTTTTGCCGTTCTCACTGCCGTGCCCTGAAAATGGGCACCACAATGGGAATGCAAATGCAGTTCCAGATCGGCATCAACTGTGAAGTCCATGCCGTGCTGGAACTTGGGGTGCATGCAAACGGGGGGCACAAAGGAATCCCCATGGTGGTGGGGGCATGGGGCTGTGAGGGCTTCCTTTGCCTCCCCATGAAAAGGCTGGCGGTGGGGAAACTCATAAAATGCTCAGTGGACCGCGGCGTTCCCACCTTGCATATTGTTTACCCCTGTCCGTTGCACCACCACCAGGAAATGGCGGTGCAGCAGTGGCAGTCGGAATTGCCACCTCATAATATGGCAGCCCCAGGACTGCCAACACAGCGCCACCATGAGTCTGGCAGTGAAAAACCGCCAGACTCGTAATCAAGCCCTAAGTCATCAGTATTTAATAAAATATTTGCCAAGCATTCATCAAGTCTTGGAGGGTGTCCATTAACAATATACTAGGGAGCTCTGCCAAAAACTATGCAAACAATAAACAGGCTAACAAATGGCCTTGCCTTAAGCCGTTTCATATTTCAATGTATTCTGAGAGACTTCCCTTTGCTTCTAACTTGACCAGTTACACAGGTGTTTGTATATAGATGTCAGACAATTTTAAACAGTTTATCAGGATATCCAAGATTATCCAGCTTTTTCCAAAGTTACAATCTACTCATTCAAATGCATCACTGCAGCCTACAAAGCACACAATATGGATATCTTCAATTAATGACCTCTGTGATAATTAAAACCACAACGTTGATGTTTTTTTCCCAATCCTGGCCAAAAGGCAGTTTGTTCAAAAGGTATTAAATTATTCATCTTAGCCAATTCTTCTGAAATTTCCCAACAAGTCTAGAATATAATTTGGATGAGAAATCTAAAACAGAACTCAAACGGTAGACAGAAGGATCCTATTTATCCCCACCGATCTACAAACAATAGGCCTAATGATGATTCCTCTCACGGATGCCAGAATTTCACCCATACTTATTAAAAAGGATACAATATCTGGGTCTAAATAATAGATCTAGATTAAGTACAAAGTTTGGAATATCATCAGTTCCTGGTGCATTACTCCATTTTATAGAATTAATGAATTCAAGATGTTTCCCATTGATAAGTTGAACTAATCGCTGGATTTACAGTGAACGCAACACTTTCTTCTACATCTCTATTTGGGACTCTGTAAAGATCAGCATCTCACCATTGCTGATAATTAATTTCCTCTGACTTATTAGGCTCCTTCACCAAGAAAGTCAAAGCTATTACTTTCCAAAATCCCACACAAATATTAGCATTACAAACATAATTTGCCAGGCCTTAGAAATAGCCACCTTCCTCTTGACCCTTTACACATTTTCATAATTGTGATATGCCTTTTTATGCAGGGATAATTTCCTGACATCAGAGGCTTTGCGATTCCCTAAACACAATGCAAAAAGCATTCTCAGAATGCGACTTTGTAATAAGGAATCGCAAATTACTATCAACTTCAAGTTGATGGTAATTAGCAATTCCTCAGAAAAATGCACAAATTTGCATTTTTCTAAGTGGCATGTGGGATGTGTGTGCACCTCATGTGCACACATGCCAATTTTGGGGGTGCATCAGGGTGGCCTTTTGGCCCCCTAGCACCATTTAAATTGCATTCGCAATTTGCGATTACCTATTAGGTAATCGCAAATTGCGAATGGTTTCCCATTCATTCCTATGGGGAATAAAGGAAAGGCATTCCCTATTAGCGTATCGCAATTTGCAATTCTCTAATATGGAATGTGTAGGAATCATGATTTATTAATGATTCCTACATGCATAAGGAATTGCGATTTCTAAATAGCTATTCCTTAAAAATCGATATTAAGAAATCGCAATTCCTTATGTTGATGCATGTGCCCCATTGTTCTCATTACAAAACATTCACCTACAAAACACCAGTTAGTTACAGTGTTCTCCAGATAAATTATACATTTAATTACAAATATTTTACCTATATCACCTCCATCAAGTGGGTTATTACTGAAAAACAAAGCTATGCTTACTAACGCCTGAATAGACAAATAGTCACTACCAATCCAATACCTTAAAATCCTTCACCAAATCATATGAAAATTGACAGTCAGTTTTAAGATAATCTAAAGGATAATCTTGCAAGTATTTAAACGGGTGCAATGGGCCAGGCAATCACCCTGAAATTTACTATTAAGCTCTGTTAACACCACGTAGCTAACCTAAACGTCTAACAACTTGCCTGTTTATATCTATAAACATTTTTCCCTCTTTCTTCTTTGAATGCTTATTGTAATCTATCAAATTGTATATGTTGATATTAATATCTGCACCAAAACTTCACCAATGATAATAACTCAGCGCCTCAATATGATGGTGGTCGGACTTACGTCCAACCTCCATCATATCGGAGACGGGACCACCCGACTTGCTGTCGGCGGTCCAGCTAACGGTATTACAATGTGACCGCCTTACAAGGTGTATCTTTTATATTGTGAGGTGTGCTGCGGGCTGCAACACATGCCGCAGTACAAAAAAATACACTTTTAGCATATCCCTGTACTATGTGGCAGGCACCATTATTACTACAGAACAGACAGACATTTTGCTGCAGGGTTAGGTGTGGAAACTGTGGTGAAGGAAACACCATCCCGACTTTTAAAAATATGTAATGTCCAGTGTAGAGACTTCACTGAACAACTGTACTGAAAAGGCTCTGTCTCATTCAGATAAATACAACTTCATACATAATTTGAATCCCAAGTCCTATGATGTGATCAGCACCAACATTCGATTGAATAAGCTATTGGCCTTGAAATATCAATTCTATATTATCATTGTAGTTATCTATTTTATGTGTAATATGTTTAAGATGTGGAATATTATATGCCTGTGACAGGTTAATTGCTTGAATGCCTTAATGCTTTTCATCCTTGTGACAGTGTGTCTTCACACCTTTTATACCCCTTAATGACCTTAATTAAGCCATCTGCTAAGTTAAACTTAAAAGAGCTGGAGCAGACACACAATCCATAGGAAGGGAGAGGACGATTTTACCTAGATTTATTGCCCTAACATTTTCCCAGGCATTGTCTGGCTTCTCTCAGAGTGAAGGGCAAATCAGGCTTCCTTCTTACCCTCTACAGAGCACTGAACAGAGGCAGTAGAATGTACTGACATACCTTTAACAAGTACGGTTTGATCTGGCTTGTGGTTGGTGGAGTTGATTCCATAACCCCAAGGCCTAACAAGCTTGTATTTTGGCTTGCAAAAGGCCTGTGGGAAGTTTGAATCCACTAGACACACTTCCAAAGCAGGAATTACCTTATAATGTGTTAATTTGAGTGTGGGAACTTTCTATGGACTGGATTAGAATCAGTTACCCATATTGTTCAAGTTCCCCAATTACAACCCTTTGATTGACCAACTGGCACTTAAGTCCAAGCTTTGAACTGAAGGAGCAAAGGAAGATGTCTGTGTTACACGTGAAGAGGAAACACATTAGAGGACACTTAAACCTTCAAATGGAAGTCTTTTGTGGCAAAGGATTTGGTTCCAAAACTGTGGAAGCTGGTTTCCCAAAATTCTTCTTTGGGATATTTGGATTGCAACTGTTAGGAACCTTGCCCACATAGGACTACTCCTAGAGGACTTTGCTGTTTTTTGGAAGTTTTCTCACTAGCACCATTGATTAAACTAATACACATTTTTACTACTGTTAGTCCCATTGTTTTCATTTAGTTTTTTTTTCCAATACATCTATTAAACGCCTTGGACAATCTCCTTTATTTTGTTTTTCTGTATTACTGTTCCCTTTTTTACTTAAAATCCTTGACATTCTTCAAATCATATTTTATTTTAAAAAATATTATTCTTCCCTTAGAAAATCTTTACATTTAAAATGCACCTTTTTACAAGATGTAGTATCAACTGCAGGTTCAATCAGTTTCGTATCAGGCATTATTATTTGATAGAGCATTGATGAATAAAATAGCTGTATTGCATGATATGCACACATTGCTTAACATTAACGTTTCTGTCATAGTTTCATAACTATTCTTAGTTAGTTATCCTATCATTGTTTGTCCCAATCTTCTTATGTACAGTTTCTGGAAGTGATTTATCTTCACCCCCACAAACTCATGGTGGTAAATTATTTGAGGTGGACTTTTAGTTTTTTATTTCTTTTGACATAATATTATTAGGTTCTGCTTTTTCTCATAAACCATCAAACCTTTTCTCTTAGGACAGCCTTGTAGCTCTGACCGAGTTACTCAAGGTGCACCAAGGACATTTTCTTTACTCTGTTGATGGACCTACTCAGCATATCGTACCATGTCAGTTTCCTATATTGGTACAATGATGTGTAGTGGATAACGATTATCCGATTGTGATGCATTTTATCAGAAGGTACTAAACGGATTTGGACAAGGTGTCAAGTATTTTTCTGCAGGAGCCCAAATAGAAGATGACTGCCATTATGCTTAAATCCAGTGCTTAATTTGTGTAGGTGTTTTCCAGTGCCTGGCCCCGACATTTATTTCTTAATACTGGTATATATTTATGACAGTTTGCCACATATTGGTGCTGAAAGTCTATCTTTAATCAAAGCATATCAGGAGATGTTTGCCAACTCACAAGGCATTTTAAAAAGACAGAGCATCTAGGCAATTCTTACAGCTTTGGATGACTGCTGATAGTCACTTTAGTGACAGTATGATGGCAAGTTGGTAGCGTTTAACATAAATGTTTGAAGCAGGAAACTGAAAATGTATTCAGGTATTCATAGGCCTATCATCAAGTATTCTGGTTCTAGGCTGGGGGATCGCAGTCTGATGAATGACTTTCTTCTTTAATAGTAAAATGGTTTTATATTGTGCTTAAATACACTCATACCATTTTGAAGCACTGTAATTAACAGAAGGGACTATTAACCAGTTACAGAGCTCATTTTATTTACCTTGGAAGGATGAGAGCACCCTGCTGGGATTCAGGCTTATGATTTTCAGATCAGTACATTTGTCTGAAGAGAGATTCTAGACTACAGAGTAATTCTGCAGGTTTTTTGCTAAAAGAAAGAAGAAGTTTTTGGAAGCACATATATTTGCCTCAGTAGTCTATGTATATAAATGTTGCTAGAAAATGCACGAATAAAGATGTATATTAAAACAGGACGTGTCCATTAAAATCACACATTGGCAGTAAAATGGAAATGAATAATTATGCACAGAAATATCTAAGATAAATAAAACTACTTGAAGAATTTTGTATTGAGAGGTGTGATAACTTGGATTATTGGTTGAAGGAGGGCTGACACATATTCAAGAGACAGCCACAATCCCTGTCACAGTAAACCAAAAAAAGTCCTAAATGAGCCTGTGCTTAACCCTCTGGTAGCTTGGCACAAAAGTAATTAGGCTTAACTTAGAGGCAATGTGTAAAGTATTAATGTAGCACACAAACAGTAATAAAGTGAAAACACAACAGATAAATCCAATACCACTTTAGAAAAATTAGAAATTTCAATAAATTATTTGACAAAAATGACAAAAATCCAATCTTTATAACCAGAGTTGTGAACTTTTAAAGTTTTTAATAAAAACTAACACCTAAAAGATCAAAGCGCCAACTGCGGACATCTAGTCGCCAAGACCGAGAAAAAGCTTAAAATTATGGCCGACTGTGGTGGAACGTGCGTTGAATATAAAAAAGAGTGGATTGGGCCTTATCAGCCCTTACCTTCAAACTTAGAAGAAATATTGAAGGAAAAGTTCTGAGAAGGTAAAAGTTTTTACATTCTAATCTGCCTGAGGTTGTTTATGTTTTTAAGAATGTGATTATTTATTTTGGTCCTTTTTTAATTGCTATTCACCATCTGATTGTTTTGTTCTGACCCTATTTTAAAGAGCTCCGATGTCCATGGGCAAGTACATGATACATAAAATAAAAAAAAAAAAAAAAAAATAACAGTTTGGGATTGCATGAGAAGTTTAGGCGAAGACATTAAAATGCTTACTGATTGAACAAATAAGGAACATTGTGCGTCCATGATTCTTTAATAATAATTGTAAAATAAATATTCAGAGTGACAGAGTGAGTATTCGGAGTCAGGTGTTTTTATCAAGAGCATGTCTGGGTGCATTCCTTCCTTCACTGCAGCTCATCATCTGTCTAGCCAGCGGGAGAGGGGAATTGATAAACAGAGAGGTCATTCTGAACATATGCTGATCTCCAGGGAGTTCTGGGGGCGGCAGGCACCAAACCTGAAGAAGAGTGAACTAGAAGGCAGACCTAGCGGGAGATCATTAATGGCCTAAATGGAGCTCACCTCATGCTGGTCTATGAACTGCCACAAGCTAGTTAGCTTAAGCACTAGAAATCTGAAATTAAATGGCAAGCACAATGACTAGGACACAGAGCACAATTTGTAACAGCAAAGATGCTGGATAAATGAGTTAAAGATACATGTAATTTATTACTGAGACACGTCTCAAAATTTCCAAAGCTTCAGATGTTGTGAAACAATCTACCTCTAAACACGGACTTCCAGGATTGTGAATATTTGTGCTGTTTCCGTACAGAGATATATATATATATATATATATATATATATATATATATATATATATATATATATATATATATATATTATCTACTGGCGGTCGCCAGTAGATAGTTATAGTTAGGACCGTGTTTCCCTAGGAAATCTGAAAATTCTATTTTGAATAACTTTGGCGCCGGTTGATGAATCCTCGCGAAATTTTCAAAACTAATGGGGTGCTCCGCTCAGCATCTACCCTGAAAGTCTCGCGGTGATTCGTCAAGCGGGGGACGAGAAAAAAGGGGGGTCCCAAAACGCGTTTTCCCCATGTTATTTTCCATAGGACCTTTAGTCGAAGGTACAGCCCGAACGGCTGAAGAGAATTACTTGAAATTTGGCAGAGAGGTAGTCCTCAGGTCAGGCATGTGCCTTTTGCACATATGGAGTCAATCTGTACAGTAGTTCCTGACAAAATTGCAGTTAAAAGTACATTAATATCTATATGCGCGCACCGTGCGCGCACGGTGCCGTGCGCGAGCGTAATTCTGATTGGTGGTTACATGTCAGTCAACATTCGAATCGGTCGAAAACAGGAAGTGTTGTCCGCCATTTTGTTTGTTTTGGGTGCGACACTGAAAAAGAGAGGTGGCGAACGTGAAAAGGGGGCAGGCTAGAGAGTTCCTGACCCCCTAGCCTTTGTCAGGGGGTCCCTGAAGGACCCCAAAGGGTGAAAAAAACATTTTTTTTTTTTTAAATCGCGGGGTGCGCGCACGGTGCGCGCACGGTGAAAAACCTTAAAAAAAAATTCATAATACATACATAACTTAGCATTTAAAAAAACTTACAAATTCACTTAAAAAACCATAGGTTTCACACACGTTATAGTTAGGAATTAGCATTTAAAAAACCTTGCAAATTCACTTAAAAAACCATATGTTTTACACATGTTATAGTTAGGGGGACATTTCACTCGTAAAAAACCAATGAAATTCACCCGTTATAGTTAGTTCAGATAACTATAACTCGCGCGACCGCCACTCTATCACAAGGATGATGTCACAAACTTATGGTGGTAAATTATTTGAGGTGGACTTTTAGTTTTTTATTTCTTTTGACATAATATTATTAGGTTCTGCTCTTTCTCATAAACCATCAAACCTTTTCTCTTAGGACAGCCTTGTAGCTCTGACCGAGTTACTCAAGGTGTGCCAAGGAAATTTTCTTTACTCTGTTGATGGACCTACTCAGCATACCGTACCATGTCAGTTTCCTATATTGGTACAATGATGGGTAGTGGATAACGATTATCCGATTGTGATGCATTTTATCAGAAGGTACTAAACGGATTTGGACAAGGTGTCAAGTATTTTTCTGCAGGAGCCCAAATAGAAGATGACTGCCATTATGCTTAAATCCAGTGCTTAATTTGTGTAGGTGTTTTCCAGTGCCTGGCCCCGACATTTATTTCTTAATACTGGTATATATTTATGACAGTTTGCCACATATTGGTGCTGAAAGTCTATCTTTAATCAAAGCATATCAGGAGATGTTTGCCAACTCACAAGGCATTTTAAAAAGACAGAGCATCTAGGCAATTCTTACAGCTTTGGATGACTGCTGATAGTCCCTTTAGTGACAGTATGATGGCAAGTTGGTAGCGTTTAACATAAATGTTTGAAGCAGGAAACTGAAAATGTATTCAGGTATTCATAGGCCTATCATCAAGTATTCTGGTTCTAGGCTGGGGGATCGCAGTCTGATGAATGACTTTCTTCTTAAATAGTTAAATGGTTTTATATTGTGCTTAAATACACTCATACCATTTTGAAGCACTGTAATTAACAGAAGGGACTATTAACCAGTTACAGAGCTCATTTTATTTACCTTGGAAGGATGAGAGCACCCTGCTGGGATTCAGGCTTATGATTTTCAGATCAGTACATTTGTCTGAAGAGAGATTCTAGACTACAGAGTAATTCTGCAGGTTTTTTGCTAAAAGAAAGAAGAAGTTTTTGGAAGCACATATATTTGCCTCAGTAGTCTATGTATATAAATGTTGCTAGAAAATGCACGAATAAAGATGTATATTAAAACAGGACGTGTCCATTAAAATCACACACTGGCAGTAAAATGGAAATGAATAATTATGCACAGAAATATCTAAGATAAATAAAACTACTTGAAGAATGTTGTATTGAGAGGTGTGATAACTTGGTTTATTGGTTGAAGGAGGGCTGACACATATTCAAGAGACAGCCACAATCCCTGTCACAGTAAACCAAAAAAAGTCCTAAATGAGCCTGTGCTTAACCCTCTGGTAGCTTGGCACAAAAGTAATTAGGCTTAACTTAGAGGCCATGTGTAAAGTATTAATGTAGCACACAAACAGTAATAAAGTGAAAACACAACAGATAAATCCAATACCAATTTAGAAAAATTAGAAATTTCAATAAATTATTTGACGAAAATGACAAAAATCCAATCTTTATAACCAGAGTTGTGAACTTTTAAAGTTTTTAATAAAAACTAACACCTAAAAGATCAAAGCGCCAACTGCGGACATCTAGTCGCCAAGACCGAGAAAAAGCTGAAAATTATGGCCGACTGTGGTGGAACGTGCGTTGAATATAAAAAAGAGTGGATTGGGCCTTATCAGCCCTTACCTTCAAACTTAGAAGAAATATTGAAGGAAAAGTTCTGAGAAGGAAAAAGTTTTTACATTCTAATCTGCCCTCGGTTGTTTATGTTTTTAAGAATGCGATTATTTATTTTGGTCCTTTTTTAATTGCTATTCACCATCTGATTGTTTTGTTCTGACCCTATTTTAAAGAGCTCCGATGTCCATGGGCAAGTACATGATACATAAAATTACAAAAAAAAATAAAAAAATAACAGTTTGGGATTGCATGAGAAGGTTAGGCGAAGACATTAAAATGCTTACTATTTGAAAAAATAAGGAACATTGTGCGTCCATGATTCTGTAATAATAATTGTAAAATAAATCTTCAGAGTGACAGAGTGAGTTTTCGGAGTCAGGTGTTTTTATCAAGAGCATGTCTGGGTGCATTCCTTCCTTCACTGCAGCTCATCATCTGTCTAGCCAGCGGGAGAGGGGAATTGATAAACAGAGAGGTCATTCTGAACATATGCTGATCTCCAGGGAGTTCTGGGGGCGGCAGGCACCAAACCTGAAGAAGAGTGAACTAGAAGGCAGACCTAGCGGGAGATCATTAATGGCCTAAATGGAGCTCACCTCATGCTGGTCTATGAACTGCCACAAGCAAGTTAGCTAAAGCACTAGAAATCTGAAATTAAATGGCAAGCACAATGACTAGGACACAGAGCACAATTTGTAACAGCAAAGATGCTGGATAAATGAGTTAAAGATACATGTAATTTATTACTGAGACACGTCTCAAAATTTCCAAAGCTTCAGATGTTGTGAAACAATCTACCTCTAAACACAGACTTCCAGGATTGTGAATATTTGTGCTGTTTCCGAACAGATATATATATATATATATATATATATATTATCTACTGCGGTCGCCAGTAGATAGTTATAGTTAGGACCGTGTTTCCCTAGTAAATCTGAAAATTCTATTTTGAATAACTTTGGCGCCGGTTGATGAATCCTCGCAAAATTTTCAAAACTAATGGGGCGCTCCACTCAGCTCCTACCCTGAAAGTCTCGGGGTGATTCGTCAAGCGGGGGCCAAGAAAAAAGGGGGGTCCCAAAACGCGTTTTCCCCATGATATTTTACATAGGACCTTTAGTCGAAGGTACAGCCCGAACGGCTGAACAGAATTACTTGAAACTTGGCAGAGAGGTAGTCCTCAGGTCAGGCATGTGCCTTTTGCACATATGGAGTCAATCTGTACAGTAGTTCCTGACAAAATTGCAGTTAAAAGTACATAAATATCTATATGCGCATATCGTGCGCGCACCATGCGCGCACGGCGCCGTGCGCGAGCGTAATTCTGATTGGTGGTTACATGTCAGTCAACATTCAAATCGGTCGAAATCAGGAAGTGTTGTCCGCCATTTTGTTTGTTTTGGGTGCGACACTGAAAAAGAGAGGTGGCGAACGTGAAAAGGGTGCAGGGTAGAGAGTTCCTGACCCCCTAGCCTTTGTCAGGGGGTCCCTGAAAGACCCCGAAGGGTGAAAAAAACATTTTTTTTTTTTTTTTTTAAATCGCGGGTTGCGCGCACGGTGCGTGCACGGTGAAAAACCTTAAAAAAATATATATAATAATACATACATAACTTAGCATTTAAAAAAACGTACAAATTCACTTAAAAAATCATAGGTTTCACACACGTTATAGTTAGGAATTAGCATTTAAAAAACCTTCCAAATTCACTTAAAAAACCATATGTTTCACACATGTTATAGTTAGGGGGACATTTCACTCGTAAAAAACCAATGAAATTCCCCCATTATAGTTAGTTCAGATAACTATAACTCGCGCAACCGCCACTCTATCACAAGGATGATGTCATCAGTGATGTCATGAGTGATGCCACTGACCATGTCATGAGTGATGTAATATGTGACGTCATGAGCAGTGGATTGCGGGCGCGCGAGTTATAGTTATCTGAACTAACTATAACGGGGGAATTTCATTGGTTTTTTACGAGTGAAATGTCCACCTAACTATAACATGTGTGAAACCTATGGTTTTTTAAGTGAATATATATATATATATATATATATATATATAGAACCAAAGTCCTGAACTCCCCAGTAAGACAAAGGGAGCTACAAACAGGTAAGGACCTCTTCACCACGCACAATGCTGACATCCAACAGTAAAAACAGCAAACGATTCCAAATTTTTCAATTCTGACTTTTTATTTCATTGTCAGACAAGTGTCCGCCTCAGACGCGTTTCGATCGCCTCCGCGATCTTGATCACCTGATATATATATATATAAATATCCACAAAAAAGTTACTCTGCATTAGAGGGCCTCTCACATTGTGGCAATGAATTCCTCTCTTGCTGGCAGAAGGAAGGCTCGTAAACATTGTCCTTACAAGCATATTTATTCAGCTTTGCCTTAAAAACCAAACATGTTTCGGGTAGCATTTCCCTTGATCACTGGCATTTAAAATCCAAGGCAAATTCAGGAAGCAGCAAACATTTCAAAGCGCACCTGCGCCTCATTTAAATACACGCCCCTGGTTCACTCGGCATCATGGTAGATGTAGTATCCACAATGTTAGCATAGTGCATGCTGCCAGATGAAAACGCTGTTAATCCTGTAGTAGGTTAGCATGTAAGTTCATTGTTGCTCACCTTCCCAAAATTCGATTTCCACCAACTGGAAGCACAACGTTCCCAACAGCGCTGGAAATAATTAGTGCCAGAGACCTGCACTTCTGCAGTGGGGCCCTCCCCGATCTGAGTCAGACCGTAATAAATCCACAAAAAAGTTACTCTGCATTAGAGGGCCTCTCACATTGTGGCAATTAATTCCTCTCTTGCTGGCAGAAGGAAGGCTCGTAAACATTGTCCTTACAAGCATATTTATTCAGCTTTGCCTTAAAAACCAAACATGTTTCGGGTAGCATTTCCCTTGATCACTGGCATTTAAAATCCAAGGCAAATTCAGGAAGCAGCAAACATTTCAAAGCGCACCTGCGCCTCATTTAAATACACGCCCCTGGTTCACTCGGCATCATGGTAGATGTAGTATCCACAATGTTAGCATAGTGCATGCTGCCAGATGAAAACGCTGTTAATCCTGTAGTAGGTTAGCATGTAAGTTCATTGTTGCTCACCTTCCCAAAATTCGATTTCCACCAACTGGAAGCACAACGTTCCCAACAGCGCTGGAAATAATTAGTGCCAGAGACCTGCACTTCTGCAGTGGGGCCCTCCCCGATCTGAGTCAGACCGTAATAAATCCACAAAAAAGTTACTCTGCATTAGAGGGCCTCTCACATTGTGGCAATGAATTCCTCTCTTGCTGGCAGAAGGAAGGCTCGTAAACATTGTCCTTACAAGCATATTTATTCAGCTTTGCCTTAAAAACCAAACATGTTTCGGGTAGCATTTCCCTTGATCACTGGCATTTAAAATCCAAGGCAAATTCAGGAAGCAGCAAACATTTCAAAGCGCACCTGCGCCTCATTTAAATACACGCCCCTGGTTCACTCGGCATCATGGTAGATGTAGTATCCACAATGTTAGCATAGTGCATGCTGCCAGATGAAAACGCTGTTAATCCTGTAGTAGGTTAGCATGTAAGTTCATTGTTGCTCACCTTCCCAAAATTCGATTTCCACCAACTGGAAGCACAACGTTCCCAACAGCGCTGGAAATAATTAGTGCCAGAGACCTGCACTTCTGCAGTGGGGCCCTCCCCGATCTGAGTAACTTTTTTGTCAATATATATATATATATATATATATATATATATATATATATATTACCTACTGGCGGTCGCCAGTAGGTAGTTATAGTTAGGACCACGTTTCCATAGGAAAACCTCAACATTCTATTTTGAATAACTTTGGCGCCGGTCGACGAATCCTCGCGAATTTCTCAAAATAGGTGGGGCGCTACGCTCCGCTCCTACCCTGAAAGTCTCGGGAGGATCCGTCAAGCGGGGGCTGAGATAAAAGGGGGGTCCCAAAACGCGTTTTTCCCATGCATTTTTCCATAGGACCTTTAGAACGAGCTACAGCCCGAACGGCTGAACAGAATTACTCAAAATTTGGCAGAGAGGTAGTCCCTAGGTCAAGGAAGTGCCTTTTGTAGGTTTGGTGTAAATCTGTTCAGTAGATTCTGAGAAAATAGCGTTTAAATCAATATATATATCTGAGCCCGCTTACGGTACGCTTACCGTACGCTTACGGTAAGCGTACGGTGGCGTGCGCGAGCGCGATTCTGATTGGCTCTTAGATCTTAGTAAACATTCGAATCGGCCGAAACCAGGAAGCGGCGGCCGCCATTTTCTGTGTTTCACTCTGAAAAAAAAAGAGTGAAAACAAGAAAAGGGGGCAAGGAGGAGAGTTACAGACCCCCTAACATTTGTAAGGGGGTCAAAGAAGGACAGAAAAGTACAAAAAAAACATTTATTGATTTTTTAAAAAATCACGGGGTACGCGTACGGTAAGCTTACGGTAAGCGTACGGTTAAAAAAAATAAAAATGAATAAATGAAATGACGAATTAAGAGTTTAGAAATTAGGGAGCTCTAAAAAGAGCTGTTGTGTTTATGAAGTCATTTTTTTAGTGGTACCTACAAGTAAGTACCGATGCAGAGTCTAAGGTTCAAGAGGAAGACTCTGTTCCCTTCATCATTGAAGTGCACACCATCTCCTCTATAAATGTCTTGCATGTCATAACGCAAGTTGTTGTGGTAAATGGCACCCATACCATAGTCACGGAGGAAAGCAGAAACAGATTTGTTGACGTGCTTTCTTGCTTTGTCAATCTGCGGACAGAAATGATTGGACCAGTTCCATTTTTGCCTTTGGCATATGTTGGAAAACACAAAGGCAGTTTTAGGGAAAAGTGTAAACAGTTGTGCAAAGGTGTCCTTCATAAGCATTTCCAGACCTACCCCAGTCAAAGTGCCTAGGTCATTGCCACCACAGTGCACTATTATGAGGTCAGGGTGTTGGATTTGAATGAAGGATTTCACCAATGGCATCAATTGGTGCCACTTTAACCCTCTCTGACCAATCCATTTAATGTCTACATTTGGCAAAGCAAGGTCTCTCACCATACCTGTTTTCTCTGCATACTTTTCACTCCAGAAGACATAGCTGTGCCCTACAATCCACACTGTGAACATCTTCAAAGGAGAACTGGATGCACTCAGGAGGTGTCTTTCAGTAGAATGGCAATATGAAAAGAAAGACAGTTTGGAAATGGAGGCATACATATTTTTAACAAAACAAAAAGAACTGATTGGCTGTTTCATACCATTCTAGAAAAAAAACTAGGCTGTATGTGTAAATTAATAGAAGCATGTTTTGTATTGGTACAAAAAAATGTGTAACCAAAGAACAGTACTATGGATTTGCTGTAAGGTTTGAAAAGTCAAGCACTCTTGCTCTGTGGAATTGAAACATTGTGTGGCGAACTTCTGACCTAACTCCACACAGCAGTGTTCCATGAGCTGTTGCTATGGTAGCAGGCAGAAGTCAAGTTGGGGGAAGGGTACTAGGCAGAAGTCAAGTTGGGGGAAGGGTACTTTTGGAAAAGGGTTGGTTTTCAACCAATAGAAATGTGTGATTACATTTGAAAAAAAGGGGGAAGCACTGAGATTTGAAACTTACAAGTATATGTGTGGAAAAAAAGAGGGAAAGTTTGCCATTATCTGGTTCTGCTGAGAGGAGAGAGGTGAACACAACAGAGATCCTGGCTCTGATAATCTGCTGTTTGAGTGTCACATTTCTTTCACAACTAACTAATTTTAAAGGTGAGTTTACAGTTTGAGAGGGGATGTATGTGGTAACTTAAGAAATGAATAATAGAAATGGGAATTGTTTTTGTTGTAGTTACACATGGTGGTTTCATAATGTGTCAGTCTGTAAAAGTGATTTACACTTGCCCCGAAAAAAAAAAGAGCAGTAAGTGTGCTTTCAAATTGGCAAAGAAATTTCGTTTTGGGACTAATGTGAAAACATGACTCTGTGTGCATAGAGGAATTATAGGCAGAGATTTATTGCGTCTTGCTCTGGTGATTTCACAGTTGCATTAGATGGAAAGGGGGAGCGAATTTTTGGGGGAAGAAGCAGAGTCTTAGCACACACCCATGTGCTTGCCATGTATAGTCATGCACAGTATTTACAAGCGAGTGGGGTTTTCAGGTTTCAGTCTGTAATGCAAATACATTCAGCATCACTAAGGCTGGTTGCCCTTGCTGGAGTGTAGGCAGTCACCGAGAATACACATGGTGGTGGTCTGAAAAAACAGCTTGGACATGTGCATTGAAATAAATAAAAAAAAAAGGTTTCATAATGTGTCAGTCTGTAAAAGTGATTTCCAATTGTAAAAAGTGATTTTCACTTGCCCCGAAAAAAAAAAGAGCAGTAAGTGTGCTTTCAAATTGGCAAAGAAATTTCGTTTTGTGACTAATGTGAAAACATGACTCTGTGTGCATAGAGGAATTATAGGCAGAGATTTATTGCGTCTTGCTCTGGTGATTTCACAGTTGCATTAGATGGAAAGGGGGAGCGAATTTTTGGGGGAAGAAGCAGAGTCTTAGCACACACCCATGTGCTTGCCATGTATAGTCATGCACAGTATTTACAAGCGAGTGGGGTTTTCAGGTTTCAGTCTGTAATGCAAATACATTCAGCATCACTAAGGCTGGTTGCCCTTGCTGGAGTGTAGGCAGTCACCGAGAATACACATGGTGGTGGTCTGAAAAAACAGCTTGGACATGTGCATTTAAATAAATCAAAAAAAGTGGTTTCATAATGTGTCAGTCTGTAAAAGTGATTTCCAATTGTAAAAAGTGATTTTCACTTGCGCCGAAAAAAAAAAGAGCAGTAAGTGTGCTTTCAAATTGTCAAAGAAATTTCGTTTTGGGACTAATGTGAAAACATGACTCTGTGTGCATAGAGGAATTATAGGCAGAGATTTATTGCGTCTTGCTCTGGTGATTTCACAGTTGCATTAGATGGAAAGGGGGAGCGAATTTTTGGGGGAAGAAGCAGAGTCTTAGCACACACCCATGTGCTTGCCATGTATAGTCATGCACAGTATTTACAAGCGAGTGGGGTTTTCAGGTTTCAGTCTGTAATGCAAATACATTCAGCATCACTAAGGCTGGTTGCATTAGATGGAAAGGGGGAGCGAATTTTTGGGGGAAGAAGCAGAGTCTTAGCACACACCCATGTGCTTGCCATGTATAGTCATGCACAGTATTTACAAGCGAGTGGGGTTTTCAGGTTTCAGTCTGTAATGCAAATACATTCAGCATCACTAAGGCTGGTTGCCCTTGCTGGACTGTAGGCAGTCACCGAGAATACACATGGTGGTGGTCTGAAAAAACAGCTTGGACATGTGCATTTAAATAAATCAAAAAAAGTGGTTTCATAATGTGTCAGTCTGTAAAAGTGATTTCCAATTGTAAAAAGTGATTTTCACTTGCGCCGAAAAAAAAAAGAGCAGTAAGTGTGCTTTCAAATTGGCAAAGAAATTTCGTTTTGGGACTAATGTGAAAACATGACTCTGTGTGCATAGAGGAATTATAGGCAGAGATTTATTGCGTCTTGCTCTGGTGATTTCACAGTTGCATTAGATGGAAAGGGGGAGCGAATTTTTGGGGGAAGAAGCAGAGTCTTAGCACACACCCATGTGCTTGCCATGTATAGTCATGCACAGTATTTACAAGCGAGTGGGGTTTTCAGGTTTCAGTCTGTAATGCAAATACATTCAGCATCACTAAGGCTGGTTGCATTAGATGGAAAGGGGGAGCGAATTTTTGGGGGAAGAAGCAGAGTCTTAGCACACACCCATGTGCTTGCCATGTATAGTCATGCACAGTATTTACAAGCGAGTGGGGTTTTCAGGTTTCAGTCTGTAATGCAAATACATTCAGCATCACTAAGGCTGGTTGCCCTTGCTGGAGTGTAGGCAGTCACCGAGAATACACATGGTGGTGGTCTGAAAAAACAGCTTGGACATGTGCATTTAAATAAATTAAAAAAAAAGGTTTCATAATGTGTCAGTCTGTAAAAGTGTTTTTCACTTGGCCCGGAAAAAAAAAGAGCAGTAAGTGTGCTTTCAAATTGGCAAAGAAATTTCGTTTTGGGACTAATGTGAAAACATGACTCTGTGTGCAGAGAGGAATTATAGGCAGAGATTTATTGCGTCTTGCTCTGGTGATTTCACAGTTGCATTAGATGGAAAGGGGGAGCGAATTTTTGGGGGAAGAAGCAGAGTCTTAGCACACACCCATGTGCTTGCCATGTATAGTCATGCACAGTATTTACAAGCGAGTGGGGTTTTCAGGTTTCAGTCTGTAATGCAAATACATTCAGCATCACTAAGGCTGGTTGCCCTTGCTGGAGTGTAGGCACTCACCGAGAATACACATGGTGGTGGTCTGAAAAAACAGCTTGGACATGTGCATTTAAATAAATCAAAAAAAGTGGTTTCATAATGTGTCAGTCTGTAAAAGTGATTTCCAATTGTAAAAAGTGATTTTCACTTGCGCCGAAAAAAAAAAGAGCAGTAAGTGTGCTTTCAAATTGGCAAAGAAATTTCGTTTTGGGACTAATGTGAAAACATGACTCTGTGTGCATAGAGGAATTATAGGCAGAGATTTATTGCGTCTTGCTCTGGTGATTTCACAGTTGCATTAGATGGAAAGGGGGAGCGAATTTTTGGGGGAAGAAGCAGAGTCTTAGCACACACCCATGTGCTTGCCATGTATAGTCATGCACAGTATTTACAAGCGAGTGGGGTTTTCAGGTTTCAGTCTGTAATGCAAATACATTCAGCATCACTAAGGCTGGTTGCCCTTGCTGGAGTGTAGGCAGTCACCGAGAATACACATGGTGGTGGTCTGAAAAAACAGCTTGGACATGTGCATTTAAATAAATCAAAAAAAGTGGTTTCATAATGTGTCAGTCTGTAAAAGTGATTTCCAATTGTAAAAAGTGATTTTCACTTGCGCCGAAAAAAAAAAGAGCAGTAAGTGTGCTTTCAAATTGGCAAAGAAATTTCGTTTTGGGACTAATGTGAAAACATGACTCTGTGTGCATAGAGGAATTATAGGCAGAGATTTATTGCGTCTTGCTCTGGTGATTTCACAGTTGCATTAGATGGAAAGGGGGAGCGAATTTTGGGGGGAAGAAGCAGAGTCTTAGCACACACCCATGTGCTTGCCATGTATAGTCATGCACAGTATTTACAAGCGAGTGGGGTTTTCAGGTTTCAGTCTGTAATGCAAATACATTCAGCTTCACTAAGGCTGGTTGCCCTTGCTGGAGTGTAGCAGTCTGGACATGGGCTTTTTAAAAAATCTGAAAAGTGGTTTCATAATGTGACAGTTTGTAAAAGTGATTTTCACTTGCCGAAAAAAAAGAGCAGTTTGTGTGCATTCAAATTGGCAAAGAAATTTCGTTTTGTGACTATTGTGAAAAGAAATGTAGTAATATATTTAAATACAATAAAGGATTTTTTTTTGTTTTTTTCAGGTATTGCTGAAGAACAGTGAACAAAATTTAAGATGCCTACAAAATCTAGAGTTCAAAAAACGCTAAAAAAAAACTATATTTGAAGACAACTGGAGGACCAAAGTTAGTAGAAGATGCTCATGTTGGGAAAAAGAAAAAATCTTCTGGTAAGCAGAAAAAACAATTTCTTAAAAAAATATTCAAAACAAAGAAAAATGTACAAAATGTCTGTCCTGGAAAGAATGTAACAAAACGAAGAGAACAGCAAAAAATTGAGAATTTAGTTAATGCAAATATACCTTCTGCAACTGAAAAGTTTTACATAAACAGAAAAACAGCGTTTAAAGAGATACGTAGAAAAATGTTTCAGAGAAGAGTTATGTCCAATTTGATAAAGGATGTGAAGAAATATAAGCAAAAGGCTAAATTTTATAAGAGAAAAAAAGAAATTGAAGCCATTGCAGCAAAAGCATTAGAATTAAAAAGGAAACTATTCATTTTAATTTTGAATAGGATGCGTACATTAGATAAAATGGTTAATGTACTGAAATCACAAAGCAAAAGCAAAAGAGTAGTGAACAGAACAAACTTTTGTAAAGTGTTTTTAGGAAAGTGGATGCATAGTTCAAGTAGTGAACCTTTTTTTAATGAAGAGAGCTATTTTCAAAGTAATAGTTTGCTGCATGCAGTTGACACCAGAGGTCGTTCATACGAAGTAAAAAATGGTTGCATAATGGAGAAGGAGATAATGGTTCCAAGAGATGAGGTACAAGTGATGGCAGATGAGGCAATGGGGAGACGTCCTAAAGCCCCAGTGTACACTTGGAATTGTAGTAGTATTTGCACTGTGCGTCAGGAATCTATTGACAGATTTCGAGAGTTTCTAAGAGAATATAGCAAAAAAAGTGTAAAACAGAAGATTAAGGTGCTTCAAAGTCTGGATCCATGCAGAGTGAGAGAGAATACTGGTTTGCAGGGTCATTCTCTGGCTTGTCTATCTAGAAAAGTGTGCAATAGTGTTTTCCATCATTTTAGGATGCTGGCTGTTCATCATACTGAAATGAGAAAGTTTGTGAGACGGTTGTATTTTGCCAAAAGTCCAGCAATAAAGTTAAATGAATTGAATAGGGCTCTGTTCCGAGGAACGGTATCAGATGTAGAGAAGGTTGTTGATGAAATTCAGTTTTGTTACTTTGGTCCTGAACAAAACAGTGCAGAGAAGGACACAGTAAATGAGGAAGAAGTGGAAGAGAATGTAGAACCTTCTGTAAGTAAGACATTTAATGATCACATAACAAAATTTGCAATAGTCTCTAATGAAAGACCAAATGTTACTTGTATTTGTTGCCGCAGAACTCATTATAGAAAACAAACTAGGAATGTTGATCTCTACAGAAAGAGTGAAAATGAAGATAATTATAAGTGGAAGGATTTTGCCACATATATATTTCTTGAAAATTGTTTTGAATTGGGTGAAGATCAGCGTATTTGTAAATACTGTTACAACAAGTTAGAGGAAAATAGAATGCCGACCAGAGCTGTACATAATAATTTAGAATTGGATGCTATTCCTGCTGAACTTTCTGAATTAAATACATATGAGTCTATACTCATTCAATGTGTTCATCCGTTCCAGACCATAGTACGTATGGAGCCCAAAACTGGTAAATTACCTCCTTCAGATTTACTGAGAGGTTTAAAAGGTAGAGTGGTGTATTTGCCCTTGGATTTGAAAAAAAATATGGAAACTATTGATGCGGATACTTTGGAAACTGAACCATTAATTATTCTGGTTAATGGTGTACCTACAAAGAATAAGAAGATTTGGCAGGAGCTGGTAGATGTGCGGAAAGTACAAAGAGCAAATTTGTATTTGAAAAAAAATAACAAATGGTATGAATCAATTTATATAGAAGAAGAAGAAGAAGACGAAGATTTTCAAGAAGACACAGAAACACCAACTGGACAAATTGAAAAAGTGGACAAGACAAAGGAAGAAGAAATTTATGAACATTTTAGCATACATCCTCTTCATTCGAAAGAAGTTATGGGAGACAATATTGATCTCTTTCAGATGAAGAAAGCAAAAGGAACTCCCGTGTGTGTATGGGAGGAGAGCTTGGAAGCTCGATGTTTTCCCCAGCTGTTTCCTACGGGAAAAGGAGGACGATACGATGAACGTCCAGAACAGATTCCAGCTTCAGAGTATCGGACTACAAGACTATATGCTGAAGATCCCAGATTTCGACAAAGTATTCCTTATTTGTTCCATCTTTTATTTGAAAGCGACTTGTCTGCACTGTCTTATGCAGTAAATCACATTTTAAAAAGTGGAGTACATTTACAAAATGTGTCTGCTAAGGATTTTATGGAGAAAGTGCAGCACCGAGATGATCATTTGGAAACACAACTGATCAATCTGATGGCTTGTCAGCGTGGGACAAATGAATATTGGTACCGACGCCATGGTGAACTAAAATGCATGTTACGCAATTTAGGAACACCAACATGGTTCCTTACCCTAAGCTGTGCCGAGTACGCTTGGGATGATTTACTGGATTTTCTACGAGAGGCCAATTCAAACGTTAAAAACATCGAATACAAGACAGCAGGAGAACTGTGCTCATTGGATCCGGTTAATGTTTGCAGATATTTCAATCATAGATTTGAGGCTATGATGTCCTTCATCTGCAATAAAAAAAATCCACCCCTTGGAGAAGTAGTGGATTTCTTTTGGAGAAAAGAGTACCAGGCAAGAGGTGCTCCTCATATTCATATGCTGTTGTGGATCAAGGATGCCCCAAAGTTTGGAAAAGATACTGATGAAGCAGTGTTATCTTACATTGAAGAATATGCAACATGTGGTATACCAAAAAGCACAGAAGAGAACAAGTTAAAGGAGCAAGTTTTACGTTTCCAAAGTCATCGGTGTGGAAAATACTGTCGACGGAAATACAAGAGCAAAGAAAAATACTACTCTAAATGTCGATTTGGATTTCCTAGACCTGTTCTTTCAAATGGAAGAGTAAACAGTTTTATGTCAGCTGTGAGACATACTATCACAAGAAAATCACCTAAGAATACCTACAACCTTAAAAGAAAAGAAGAATCAAAAAATATAAATGACTACAACCCAGTCATTTTATCCATGTGGAACGCTAACATGGATATACAGTATGTAGCTGACAATTCCATTGCTGTTGCACGATATGTAACGTCTTACATTACGAAATCAGAAAAAACAGAATTGAAGGAAATGTGGGAAGAGATTTCTCACGAGAAGACTGTCAGTAAGAAGCTGTACAGTTTCAGTTTGAAGATGTTATCGCATCGAGAAATTGGATCCTACGAATGTTCAGATAGGTTATCTTCTGCAAGTCTCTACTCGAAGTCAAGAAGAATAATTTGGGCAAGTTTAGGCCTTGCAGCAATGAGAAATCGGGTACTGAAATCTGTTGGAGAAATTGAATATTTGGCCGAGAATGACCCAGAAAGTACAGATATATTGAAAACAAACATGTTGGACACATATTATCCCAAGAGAAGTCATCATCTGGAGAACATGTGTCTCTATGAAGTGTTGCAGAACTACATTTATTCACGGAAAGCTGCAGAAGACATTAATAATAGAAAATATAAAGTTGTTGGTGAAGAAGGATGTTTGGTGAAGCAAACCAAAGGAAGTTTGATAAATCACCGGAAGCTGAGTTGCGACACTACCGACAAGAAAGAATTTTACTACTTGGCTCTTTTACAGTTGTTTAAACCATGGCGTACAGAGGATGAACTACTGGGAGAATTTCAAAGCTATGAGGATTCATTTAATGCTTGCAAAGACAGCATACAATGCAATACATTCACAACTTATCTGCAAATGTTAAATGAAGAAATTGAACAGGAAACTACAATTGCAGCAGAAATAGCTAGAGACAGTTCTCAGGACAGCCAAAGTTCAGGAACACACAGTCAAGATCCCCTAGGACAACCAATCGTTGAAAATGAAGCATCAATAGCCATGAATGAAGTGGAAACGGCTATGAATCAAGCTCAAGAAGAATTTATAGACTTAGAAAATTTGGAAAGACAACTGAATCAAGAGCAGCAACAAATTTATGAAGAGATCAAAAACAAAATTGATCACGGATTTCTACATGTAAAAAAAGAGTGCTCATGCACATCATTTCATCCAATCAGGATGTATGTAAGCGGACAAGCTGGCACTGGAAAAAGTTTCCTAATTAAAGTCATCAGAAGCTACCTAAAGCAAATAACGGATTCTACTTTGTCTTGTGTGGTTACTGCTCCAACTGGGTTAGCAGCATATAACATAAAAGGAATCACCTTACATCGTTTGCTAATGTTACCAGTGGAGCATGAGAACAAAATACAATTCAACAAGCTAACTGGAGAAGCATCCTTGGAAGTTTCACGAGTATTGAAGAAGATGCAAGTTCTCATTATTGATGAGGTGAGCATGGTATCAAACTTAATGCTTGCCTTTGTGCATTTAAGAATGCAGCAAATTTTGAAGACAGACTATGACGTGTTATTTGGTGGAAAACACGTCATAGTTTTTGGAGATCTTTTGCAACTTACTCCAGTTAAAGGACAACCAGTGTTTAATACTGTGACACATGAAGACACGAAGAAGTCATTGGGAAGCATCGGAAATACAAATATTTGGTCCTTCTTTGAGTACAAGGAACTTACAACTAATATGAGGCAAGCAAACGATGAAGAATATGGAAGTATTCTGAAAGATATCAGAATTGGACTACTCACAGAAGTTGGCAAAAAAGCATTACAGAGTCGGCTGCTACATAATTTATTTCCAAAGGAAGAAATAGTTGCAGAGAAAATATACAAGAATATTGCAGAAAACAAAAGTGTCATCTGCTTAATGCCAACTCTACGTGAATGCTCAATATTCAATGAGGAGCTTTTGAAATTGGAAAAGGAAGAGATCAGGAAATTGGAAGCAGTGGACAAAATTGAGGATGGAAGAATTACTGTCACAGTAACAGGCAAACTGAAAAATAAATTGGACTCACTAGAGAAGAACATCTCCAAAACAGCTGGATTAGAAAAAAATCTATATGTTTGCATGAACTGTAGAGTGTTTTTAAGGAGAAATTTGGATGTTGAGAAAGGTTTAGTTAATGGAGCGATGGGAAGAGTTGTGGGTTTTATTAATTATCAGAAAAAAGAAGGAATTGAATGTTTAAAAATAAAATTTGATCAGATAGATGAAGTAAAAGATATTTGTCGTTGTACAGTTCGTTTTATGCTTGTGAAAGACTTATATGTACGTAGGAAGCAGTTTCCGTTTTCTCTAGCATATGCTGTAACTATTCACAAGTCTCAAGGATTGACTGTAGATTGTGCATTTGTGAACATTGGTTCAACTGTGTTCAAAGAAGGTATGGCATATGTTGCTTTGTCACGAGTCAAAACATTATCAGGTTTATTCATGATAGACTTTGAAGAATCAAAAGTTAGTGCTGATACAAATTGTGTAAAGGAGTATAATAGATTAAGAAGAAGCTATGCTCCTCATTTAGGTCAGTATCCTGTGTTGGAGAAACGTGTAGTTTCTCGTAAAAGGAAAAATGAGAATATCTGTAGTGAAGATGTAGAGAAGAGGAAAAAAAAGAGGAGTGATGTAATTGCAAGCAAAAAGAAAAAGGAAAATGAAGAACAGGTTGTAGGATGTCATTTTGAAAATAGCTCTGGTGTCAACTGCTACGCAAATGTAGTGCTGAATGTTGCATTTTATCTGGAAAGTTTGCAAGAGCAGATAATAGTAAATCAGGGAAAAAGATTCTGTTCAGAGCTGAGTCTCCTTTTTCAAAAGCTGAGTAAAGATAAAACTCAAATAGAAAGTGCTACTGACATTAGAAAACTTTTAGATGTATGTTCAGGACGAACACAGTTTTCTCAAAATGAACAGCAAGATGCACATGAATTTTTGATGTATTTTCTTCAGGTAGTGGAAGAAGAAGGAGTTCCCATTGACATTTTTTTTGGTCTCTCTTATAAATGGGAACATAGTTGTGATAATTGTTATAATATAAGTGGCTCTATTGTTGATAATGAAAGGTTTATTTATTTGACATTGCCAGAGAGTAAAACAGTCACTTTTGCAAAATTAGTTAAAGATGCTAATCATAGCATGAAATGTGGTGAGTGTAATTCTGACATGTTTTCAACATTAATTTTAAAGGAATACGGACAGTATGTAATTTTAATGATGCAACGATGTAGAGCTGATGGTTCAAAATTGGATACTTTAATAAAGAAGTTTACAGGACAGCAATTATCAATTTCAGGAAAAACTTTTGTAACTGTTGCAATAATTTTCCATGATGGACCTACTGTTACTTCTGGACATTACACAGTTTATCTTAAATGTGAAAAAGGCTGGACACTGTGTAATGATTCTCAATTGATTTTCAAACAACGTTTGCCTTTTGATTTAGCAAATTCATATCTAATCTTCCTGAAACCTAAATTTTAGAGAGACTTGGCAAGATCTGGACAAAACAATTTTACCATTTTACTGGATTACCATTGCAATTTTGTAAAAAAAATTTTTTTAAAATTATCATTTGGCCTAATGGAAAGATAACCAATTGTAATGTGGACTTTTTTAATTTTTAATGAAATTTTGAAAAACCAATAATTTTGAGATTATCGGTAACTTCTGCACATTTTATATTTTGGAATGTTATTGGACTGCCATTGGAAATTTTTTCAAAAATGATTTAAAAAATTACTATTTGGCCATGTGGAAAAGTAACCAATTCTATTGTGGACTAAATAAATTAATCAAAAAATTTTCATGAACCAAAATGTTACAGAGAATCTGTGAGATCTGGACAAATTAAACTTTAGAATTTTATTGGATTACCGTTGGTAATTTAATCCAAACAAAAATTTAAAATTACTATTTGGCCTAAAGGAAATGAAATCAGATGTTTTTTGGAGTTATTTGAGATATAATATTGTGATTATACTTCTGAAACAAACATATCAGACGGTATTTTAAAGGAATAAGTATTGGTATTAGATGATATTTTTTTACAATATTATGCATTTCTATAATGTTAAGTTTAAGTAAAAAAAGAATCAGGGCTTTTTTAATACAATCTTTGTGATTGGTATTTTTTTTTGCCCGCTGTAAAATGATGAATGCAATTGCTTTCACAATTTATAGTGAAATGCAATATATTCTGAAAACAGCAAAAATAAGGCAAAAATATTTTTTGGGAAAAAATGTAAATATGTGTACTGTATTATAAAAAGTTTTTAAAATATTAATACTTTTTCCTTTTTTTCCAGATAGATATAGAAAATTTACGAAAACTACAAACATTTTTAAAACTATTTTTAAAAAAAAGAAATGAATAAATATTTTTTCAGTGAGTATGGTAAGTCAATAATAATAATTGTAGTCTCTCAAGGTCAATGTAATGTCATAAATGATTTTTAGTGTTTTTTAAAAAAAAAAAAAAAAAAGTACGCGCACCGTACGCGTACGGTAAAAAAAAATAAAAAAAAGTTTTTAAAAAAATATGTAAAAAAAAGATGAAAGATAAGGTTGGCTCTTAAAAGAACCGTTGTGTTCATGCAGGGACAGAGGAAAGAAAGATTGGGAATATTAGACGGTACGACAAGTGTGCTGATCTATTTTACTGTTCACCAGGGAAACACTGGTCTCCCTATAAGTAATTAGATCGTGACAAGTGGCGCACCGTACTTCAACCCTCGCAAACCGAGGGTTAATTTCCAGAGGGCCAGCAAAAGGAGATTCTCCCCCCACAGATGAAGGGCTCACCTGACCTGCAGAAGAAGGAGTCAGCCCTGCAGATGATGGTCCAGGCTGAGCTGCTGTGGATGTACTGGCTCGTCTTTCTGAAGAGTTACCTTCAAAAAGATGACCATGTGTCCTTCTGTGTACATCCTGGAGGTGTCTCTTCATGGTGTGATTCCCAAAGGAATACTTCCTGTCAGGATTACCTCTAGAAAGTACACGCTGACACAGCCTGCAAGTAACTAAGGGTGCATTCACCTTTTGCTGGCCTTCAGGAAAAGTAAAATAATCCCAAACATAAGAAGGCTTTTGTTTCCTCGCTCTCTGCCTCAAGACAGTGCTGCTGGTGCTAGCCTCACTCTCAGAAGGGCTCTGCTGTTCTGCCATCGTATCCCAAAGACAAACCAGCTCCTTCTCCCAAGGGATCACAAGCAGAAATGAGGGGAATGGGTGTGGTGTAGGAGAGTTCTAGAACTGAAAGTAGTTTCAACCAATCAAAAGTTGTGTTTCATGATCACATGACCTACCGTACGCTTACGGTACGCTTACGGTACGCTTACGGCAAAAAGTACGCATGCGCGTAAAAAAGACACGCGCTTGCGCGCATGCGCATAACAGTCACTCCCCGACACTTCCGCGTAACGTGTGCGCTTGGCGTAAGCGCGCACGCGTCCCACGCGCAGTACGCGCGGCTACGCAAAGTGCGTAACTATACGCAAGCAGCGTAGAAAGATTACGGACGTTGCGTAAACCGTACGCTTACCGTGAGCTTACGGTACGCGTACTAAAAAAAAATAAAAAAAAATAAAAAACTGGAAATAAATTTTACATGTTTATTTTAAAAAATATATAAAAAAAACATATTAAAGAATTTTAAAAATTTAAGCATAGTCTTTATAAAAGGTAAGAAAATTAAATTAAAAATATGTTAGAAAAAATTGAAGAATAAAAAAAAAATTAGCATTTTAAAAACCTTGCAAATTCACTGAAAAAACCATGGGTTTCAAACACGTTATAGTTAGGAATTAGCATTTAAAAAACCGTACAAATTCACTGAAAAAACCATGGGTTTCACACACGTTATAGTTAGGAATTAGCATTTAAAAAACCTTAGAAATTCAGTGAAAAAACCATAGGTTTCACACATGTTATAGTTAGCTGGACATTTTACTCGTAAAAAACCAATGAAATTGCCCCGTTATAGTTAGTTCAGCTAACTATAACTCGCGCGCCCGCAATGCACTGCTGATGACGTCACATATTACATCACTCATGACATGGTCAGTGACATCACTCATGACATCACTGATGACATCTCAAATGACATCACTGATGACCTCACTGATGACATCATCCAGTGAATGTGTGTTTTTCTGAAAATTAAATATGTTTTATATATGTATATCTCAAGGTCAATGGAAGAATAAATGGGTATATAAGTGTCTAAATGGATGCTTTGTTTTTGAAAAATTTATTGTGTAACTGACTGATTAAGTGTATCATAGTGAATACATGGCTTATTGTGTAATGTTTAAATATGAAAATATCTGTATCAGTCTCTCACTTTGTGTATAAGTGGTTGCATGGGTTGGTGAGTAGCTACATGGGTGTCTATATAGGTTATTAGTTGTTTTTTGAGTATCAGTCTGAGTGTCTGTATGGTTCGGTGGGGGGTATTATGTAGTGCATAGGTGCATGAATGAATGATTCACTCTTTGTGTGTGTTGAACACAGCATGTGTGCAGGACTGTATGGGTGGATGAGTGTGTGTATGGGTGTGTTAGTGAGTGAATGACTGTCTCAATAGTGTCTTTATGAGTAACTACATATGTTTAAAACTAGTATATGTGACTATTGGTGTATATATGTGAGTATATGTGAGAGATTGAAAGAGTTCCTGTATGAATAAGTATGTGTTTCTATAAGTGATTGTTTAAAAGACTAAGTATGTGTAAGTTTCTGTAGAAGTAAGTGTGGTGGTGTGTGTATAACTGTATATGCTAGTAAATGTATGTTTGATTCTTTATTAGCATGAGTGACTATGTGTGTGAGTAACTCTGTGGATGAGTGGCATTGTGTAACAGGATGTATAGGTGTATGAGTACATGTGTTGAGTGAGTACATGTATGAGTGACTGTATTGGACTGTTGGTGAATGAGTGGATGTTTATGTGGATCTTAGAATTACTGAATTGGTTGTTGTAACTGGTATTGGTATGTCCATTGTTTTGAAAATTTTAGTCTCTATTTTTGAATGTGTGTATCAAAGGTTATATTAGGGTGAGAGGAGGTCTGCCTCTCTATCACAAGGATGATGTCATCAGTGAGGTCATCAGTGATGTCATTTGAGATGTCATCAGTGATGTCATGAGTGATGTCACTGACCATGTCATGAGTGATGTAATATGTGACGTCATCAGCAGTGCATTGCGGGCGCGCGAGTTATAGTTAGCTGAACTAACTATAACGGGGCAATTTCATTGGTTTTTTACGAGTAAAATGTCCAGCTAACTATAACATGTGTGAAACCTATGGTTTTTTCACTGAATTTCTAAGGTTTTTTAAATGCTAATTCCTAACTATAACGTGTGTGAAACCCATGGTTTTTTCAGTGAATATATATATATATATATATCCAGCTCAACTTTCCGTCTTAATCCCTTCACTCACGATCGTGTGCTTCCAACGCGGTGACGGACACCGCGTACAGTCCAAGCTCTCGGTACACCAACAGATACCAGCACTAACGGGAACAGTGTTCTGAATTTTTTATTTCAGAACTCACAGCAAAACGCGTTTCGGCTACCGCCTTTGTCAATTGCAACCGGCGTCGACTTTCAGTGAACATAAATACATGCCTTGTCTCATGAACAACAACAGAGGACTTACTTCAGTCCTACGATGGCGGCCATTACTAAACATGCAAATCATTCTTACATTTGAATGCGTACATTGAAAAACAATCACGCCCTGCAGGGGCATTCGTAATGGTGAACGAATTTCAACTTATAATTATACCCCGAATGGGTGATTGCTGCCATTGACTTAGTGCATTATTTGGGACAAATTAAATATGTATTTAAAAAAGAACAGATATCCGATACATAGAGATTTATGACTACAAATGAACAGCCATCTCTTCCCAACTGTTCAAGCCTAGTGGCATCTTGGTCTGAGTATCGATGATATATCTCGATTCAAGTCTTCTAAGTCGCAACTGTCTATCACCCCCTCTAACATTGAGTGGCACATGGTCCATACAGAAAAAACTTAACAACTCTCTGTTACTCTGATGGAATGATTCAAAATGTCTTGCCACCGGATACGATACATCCTTGTTATTAATGGCCCTTAGATGTTCTAGAATACGCACTTTTGTGGGGTGTATAGTGCTCCCTATGTAGCGCAAGCCACAAGGGCAGACCAAACAGTATACAGTGAAACTGGTGTTGCAGTTCATCAATTTATTAATTTTCCCTGGATGATCTAAGCCAGGTACATTGTAATGTGTGACCTTTTTGCTGTTTTTGCACGCTCTACATTTGAGACAAGGATAGAAACCTGTTATCTTTCCAAATGGTAATATCTTGCTCTCTTTGCTGCAGTGACTCTGAACTAAGTCGTCACGCAGTGTTTTAGCCCTTCTGAATGTCATGAGTGGTGCATTTGGCATATCTTTACCTATTATAGGGTCTGATTTTACAATATGCCAGTTCTTCCTCATTATCTCTCTAATATCCTAAGCATCTTCCGAATAATCAATAATTATTCTGAATTTATTATCACTCTCTTTCTTTTGTCTCATCTTATGATCTTCATCTTTGATCAAGTCAGTTCTGAGTTTCACTTCCACTTTTCTGACCGCTTTATCAAGAATTTCCTTATGATAACCCCTTATCCTGAATCTTTCTACACTTTCTTTAGCTGCGAGTTGATAATCGCTGTCCCGTGTACAGTTCCGCTTGATCCTAAGCAGTTCGCCATAAGGAATACTGGTTATCGTTTTTTCCGAATGCAACTTCTAGCATGTAACACGGAATTACCCGTGGTGGGTTTCCTATGCAAACGCGTGCACAGTCTGCCCTCCGCAGGGAATACCACCAGATCCAGGTAATTCACAGATGTCTTACTTATTTCTCCTGTGAATTTAAGGTTAAGATCATTGTTATTGAGTACTCTAACAAATTTGTTTGCTTGTTGTTCAGTACCTCTAAAGACAATAAACAGATCGTCTATATATCTGGTCCAGCTTATCACATTTTCTGTCCAATACTTATTGTTCTCTGCCCGGGCCACCTGCTCCTCCCACCAGCCCACGAACAAGTTTGCGTAGCTGGGGGCGAAGCAGGTCCCCATAGCAGTACCACGTGTCTGTCTAAATAGAAGATCCTGGAACAGAAAAATGTTATTACATAGGCAAAATCCCACAAACTCAATTAGCATATTATTGTGTTCTGCCAAATTTATTGGACGATTGTCCAAAAAGTACTTAATTGCCTCTAATCCTTCATTATGACTGATGCTAGTGTATAAGCTTGATATATCAAGAGTCATCATTACAAAGTTATCTTCCCAGAGTATATTTTCCACATGATTTAAAAAGTCCTTGGTATCTTTGATATATGAAGCCAATTTAGTAACAAATTCAGACAAGAAAAAATCCACATATCTGGACATGTGTTCAGTTAAACTGCCTAATGATGAAACTATAGGACGACCCGGTGGATTTGAGGCGTCTTTGTGCAGTTTAGGAAGGTGATAAAAAGTTGGTAGTCTGGGATATTTACATTCCAGGAAGCCATACTCCTCTTTGGATAGCATACCCTTATGATACCATTTATTAAGAAGCATCCAATAAGATGTAATACTGTTCTCAAATTCCTTACGTGTAATCTTGATGTAACTAGATTCATCATTGAGCTGATTTAGTGCTTCATTTTGATAATATTCCAATGTCATCAGCACCACATTTCCACCCTTATCTGATGGCTCGCAGACAATGGTTTTATCATTCTGTAAATCCTTAATAGCCTTTCTTTGCTTATCAGTGATATTCCCAATCATCTTGCTGTGGTTATTCTTTCCTCGTAGTTTGACCAGTTCTTTGGTCACTACATCAGTAAATACATCAATGGAGTCTGCTGGCATCAATCTAGATATAGGTTTGAATGGACTACCAGGATTTACTTGTACTGTATCTGATTGATCCTTAGTTCTCGTGATTTTCGGGATCAATGCCATAGGATCACCTTCGTTCTGAAGATCTTCCAGCACCGACAGTGTCTCTAAATCGCCAGCTGTAAGATTATCCATATCACGACTTGTTGTCATTCACATTTCACTCGTAAAAAAACAATGAAATTCCCCCATTATAGTTAGTTCAGATAACTATAACTCGCGCGACCGCCACTCTATCACAAGGATGATGTCATCAGTGATGTCATGAGTGATGCCACTGACCATGTCATGAGTGATGTAATATGTGACATCATGAGCAGTGGATTGTGGGTGCACGAGTTATAGTTATCTGAACTAACTATAACGGGGGAATTTCATTGGTTTTTTACGAGTGAAATGTCCACCTAACTATAACATGTGTGAAACCTATGGTTTTTTAAGTGAATATATATATATATACATATATCTGTACACAAGATAATTGGTAGAATGATGTTCCAATTGCACATATTGCACTTAAAGCACTTGCACTTTTTTTATTGATCGTTTTATTCAAGTAACCCATCTAAAAGGCTGCAAGCCATATGTAAACAGATCTTGGCTTCCTATAATGGTATTTGCTGCCTCTCCTAAGTACGTATTATCTATGAAATACGTTTTAACTTTATCTGTTTTAATTTAATGGCCTGGCGGTACCTTTTGAAATGTATTAATATTATGATGTATAAATTGGCATTGTATATCTTTTATGGTTTTTTAAACCGAAATAAAGATGATTGATTGATATATATACACAAGTCTGCTGCTGGGATGGGATAGTACCCCCAGCGTCCTGTGCTGCAGCCCCTTCAGGAGGAGTCATAAATTCACATGAGGGATCTCACTGCGCAAGTCGCGCCCGGGTCAAGACCGGGCCCGTCTGTCCTTGTCCAGACAGGTCTGGGCTGGACCAGTCCCCTAAAAAGTGCTGTGGGATACTTGATCTCCGGTCTTCTGGAACCATAAGGTGAGGCGCCGGTGCATTATAACCCTCCTCTTGCTCTTTGTCAAGTATGGGGAGGCGTAAGATCGCTGGAAGTGCCGACCCTTTACGTATGGTCTCACACACACCAACCAGTATTGACACTATGCTGAAGGGCGTGGTTGAAGTTGTTAATAATAAAATAGCTCTTAAGGAGCAGGGGATGTCACTTGGGCAGGGATCATGGGTAGGATACTCAAGAAGTGGTGCTGGGGCTGAGGCATTTGATGTGTCACATATAAGCTAGCACCTCTATGGTGAGAACAACCACATCGACTCATTGGTCTGGTTCTCTAGCAGGAGCAAGTATTAACATTATAGATCCAGAGCCATCCTTGCTACTCCCGACCTACCCCATACTACACAACCTTATTTCCCCAGCTGAACCTGCAACTAAGCGTATAAAAAAAAGCCTTGTGCACTTCATGGCCTAAACCAAAGCCGGCAGCTGTCTGGGAGCAGGAGGGCTTAAATTCTCATCCTATGCAGCCTATTCTTATTATTGATAAGTACCAAAAGTGTTTGCAAGGGAATTGGAGGAGAAAATTCAACCTATAATATGGCACTTGGAAGCAATTGAGACCCAGTAAGCTACCATTTCGAAAACTTGCACTATGATAGGGGCCCCTCGACTGCCACAGGACATAGGGTCTGGGGTGACATATAGTAACAGTCTGCATCACTTGTATGCATGGATCTGTTGAAAATTCAGGGCCCAAATCACGTTTTGGCTACACCATCATCTGTCCCCCCCCTCAGCCCCTGTGTTAACAACACAACCTTCCAACAATGGGAGGAGTGAATCTGCTCAGAGCAGCCAAAAAGGCAAAGCTGCTACTAATAAGCATGCACCCCCTCAGACTACACATAGCTTATGATCAACGCAATTATAATCACTCAGGAAGGGGGGAACGAAGTTTTAAACCCTACAGTTATAAACCTGCCTCCCGAATGCTGCTCATATGTTTTAATCATGGCGGGGGTGCCACCGTTAAAGGAAACCCAGTCGGAGTCTTGGGATGAACTACGCAATAAGGTCACACATTATCCCAGTGTGGACAAGAATTTTAACCCTGCAGAGAGCCGGGAATTTATTATGGTGCACAGGGTAGGTTGGATTCGCCCTTTGAGGAAAAATATCGAAGAAGACTGTGTCATAGTTCGTTTTAGGCACCCTGAACGTGTGAGGAAATTATTAAATGTGCAGATGCTGGAGATAAACAATGGTTCAAAGATTGTCTCCTTGCTGTTGGGTTTTTTCTGTAAGCCAACCGGACAAATATTTTGTGTGCCGGCATGGGGAATGCAATTGCAGCCAGAGTGGAAACTGCCATGTGAGAACAGATTTGCAGCCTTGGCAAATTATAATGAGGTGGAATTACTGACAATGGGCAGACAATGACTTTGGGTCGTCAGATTCACAAAGTCTTACAACCCGGCACTTTGAGGAGTCTATTGTACTTCCATCATTTACAGCCCAGATTGAAGATAAAGGGCAAATTATTAGCTTGGAAACTATCCTGGCTAGTACTGTAATGCAGAATTACAGATTTTCTATGTTACTGCCTGCCCATACGCAGCTATTTAATAAGGACACAGAGTTTAAAATATTGAGTTGGAAAGTTGAAGGAATCCGTTCTAAGATATTTCCGCCTGATTGGCATATGATGTTATTTTATTGCAGGAAACCTGGGAAACAAATTTTATTCATAATGATGGCTATGTGTGTTTTAGCTTTCGGGCAGTATTAAGTTGTTTAGTTCGGGCTTTGGGGGTGCTTTCCATTTGGTTCAGGTTGTCAATTGGAGGTTCCGTGGTAGTGGTGGTGGTACCTGGAACTGACTTTCAAGCAATCTTGCTCAGAGGGGCTTTAACCATATTGTTTAATAATTTTTACAATAATGATTTTAAACATGTTCCTCATTCAAATTTCCAGGTTTATTTTCATTTATTGCAACACAGTTAGAGAAGAAATCACAATGGGCCATCAATTGTACCTTTGTCTAGGGGGCGATTTTAATGCTAGATTACCATGTAAGAAGGTAGGGTAACAGCCCCTGGTGGAGTGGATGAGCAGGGCAAGGACGTACAGGCTTTTGTTGTGTCCCTTGACCTATATAATACACTGGAGAGGGACAGGACCGTAATACAAGATTTGCCTACTTTTAGAGCGAGGAATAGCGCTTCCATTATTCACCATGTTTTTATCTCTAACAATTGAAGCAATTTTCTGATCAATGGTACAATGGTTGGGACAGACTTTGGGGAGCACAATCCTGTTGAGGTCACTCTGGAAATTCCCCAGAGAGCGACTTATCCTGAAGCCCCAGGTCTAGCCAACCAACTACAGATAATCTAAGGCTATGATGGAAGCTGCTTGATCACTTAAAATCTCTTAACATACTGCTAGCAGAGAACTTAGAGATGGTGATGGGTTGCTTATCTGGAGATATCAATGGAGAATCAACATTCTCCTTGCTTGTGTTTTTTTGTGGCAAGATTAGATCTTCTTTGTTAGTACCTGTCACTTCGGTCTCTCAGAGCCCTTGCTGGTTTGATCATGAGTGTTTACTCACGAATGGTCAGCTAAGAGGGGCTTTAAATGCAAAGCCCCAAGACTGCCTATTATTGACTGCCTTACGGAAGGTCTATAAAGCAGTCCCTAATAAAAGAAGGGCTGAAGGTATCACACAGCAGTGGGCCAAACTGTCTGTTACTGCTAATACACAAGAAAGCAAAACCTTTTGGAATGCTGTGTCCACCATGCGCACCCTTGATCATAGAGGAATGACAGTCGGATGTCATATAAATGGGGATGACTGGGTGTCACATTTTCAGACATTTATACAGATGTCAATTCAATCCTTTTGCGGCTGTGGAAAAGGGCTGACCTGCCTTGTCTGGTTATCTCCGTGCAGGAAGTAGAGACCACTATCTAAGAAAGTGCTGGTGGCAACGCACCAGGGCCTGATTGTGTCCCTATCGACGTCAACAAATGCAAAGGAAATCTGTGGGACCCGTTGTTGAAAGATGTGTATAACAGTTTGAAATATTCTTAAATCACTTCTTCGTGGACTTCCTTGACTATTGTCCCGATTTTTTAAAAAGGAAATAGGGCGGAACCACAATGTTACCACTCCATCTCCTTGATTGATATTGCAGCAAAAATTCTGGGAAGAGTCCTGTACAACAGAATAGTGGAGTGGGTTAAATGACTGTCAATATGGTTTTAGAAGCAGCATTGGGCTGTAGAGCAATGCCTACATTTAAGTTTACACATTGGGAAGTATACAGTGGATAAACAGTCAACCCTGTATCTTGCCTTTATGTTTTTTTCAATGGCATTTGACTGTGTTAATCGGGCAAAATAATAGCACTTACTTATTAACTTGAAAATTGAACCACAGATTGTCCACATATTGATTTCACCAACATACAGGCACTAAGACTAGAGTGAGGCTTGGCAGTAAGGGGGAAGTTTCTGTTGAGTTCAGCATTAATTGGATGTCTGTCAAGGATGTGCATTAGCTCCATTACATTTTATCTTATACATAAATGAGCTTAGTGTAGAACTCACTAAGAGCACCCCTGATGTACCCCTATTATGTGGTACCCCCCTTCCTGCCTTACTGTATGCGGATGACACAGTGTTAATTGCCTGAACTCCCAAAGCCTTGCGTCTTTTAACCTATTCTTTTGTCAATTTTATGGCTAATCTTACTCTGTTGACAAATTTTACTAAGTCATTTTTAAAGTTGTGTGAGCTGAAGAGCTCAAAATTACATTCCACTACTGTAAGGACAAGCACCTTATCCAGCACTGGCACTTTTTCCAATTTGGGAATCAATTTTAGTTCTCAAGAGCAATTGGGTCATTGCCTAGCTTGCCGTCATCAAATGGTGGGAGGCCTTTGAAACCGTTATTACAAATACACTTGCACAATGTGTTCTTATTGCTACCTACAGTGCAGGGGTATGGGGTCTGTGTGACTCTACAGTCCTCCATAGGGAGGAGAATCGCATCTGTAGAAGGTTATCATCAACCTTTGTATCCACCTCTCACTTCATTTGCCATGGCGTGTTGGGCATAGGTTATTTGAGGGACTATATTCAGAGTCATCCGGCCATCTTCGGGTTATCTAGTGTGAGTTAAGTAGGTGCCACATTAACAAAGAGTATAATGAATGATTGTTTGGCCTGTGATAGGGGTCATAACACCCACTGACTGGCCTATGTTAAGAAAACATCTCCGGAAGGTGTAGGCCTAATTGATATGTTTCTGGAAAGAGGGCCACAGACTGTTGCTTGCAGGAAGAAAGCTGCAGCAGCCAACTGCAGGTGGAGAGTAAGAAAATGAGTGTTTTTCAGACTACTTGCATTTCAATGTAGTGGAGTCTCACACAGACTATTTGTGTAATACAATTAGGAGTTGGGTATGGTTTTCATTGTTGAGTTTTAGAGCTGGTACAATAAAATATCTTTTATGCTTCCCACTTGGGCATCAACATGGGCTTGATCTTAGGACATGCCCATGCAATAACCAATCCAAACAAACTATCCAGCACTTTTGTTTTGGGTTTTTTTATGTGCTTTACTCAAGGAAATTTCTTAGGCCCCTTATGAGATCCAGAATGAAATGGTCTTGCATGCAGGCATATCATGTTGTACACACACTGATTGATGACGAATTCTGCTGCTGTGTAGCTATGTTTCTTCAAGCTGCTGTATACTCTAGTAAAACAATGTTAGAGGATTGACTTTTTAATCTGGTTTTATATATTGTAACATTTATTGGTTTATGAAATATGGTGCATTTGCCCTTTTTTGCACAATGTCTGTATTATATTGTGTGCTTTTATGGCTCTTCTATAGCCAAATAAAGATGAATTGGTTGATTGAGTTATATATATTCACTGAAAAAAACAAAGGTTCCAGGAACGTTAATGTTAGGCTGAGATTTCACGCGTACAAAACTAGAGAAATTCAGCAGATATAGTTTGCTGAGCTATCTATAACTTGTGCCCCCGCAATGCATTTCTTATGACCTCACATATTACATCAATATTTTTTTATTTTTTTCTATTTTTTTGGAAGGGGGGCCTCGTTGCCCTCATAACCTGGGCTGTTTTGGCCTACGGGAACCCCATCCCCATGGCCTGGGCTTTAATTTTTAAATATTTTTTTAAAAAGGGAGGAGTTGGTGTGGCCCCCCTCCTGAGGACATTTTTGGCCCCAGAGACCCCATACCCAATGCCTACCCATTTTTTGTAAAAAAATAAATGTAAGGGAGGGGGCCGCACAGCCCCCCTCCTCAGGCCAACTGCGGCCCTGGGGACTCCATCCCCAAGGGGCCAGGACCTTTTCTATTTTTTAATATGTTCTTTAAAGGGAGGGAGCCGAGCGGCGGGCTATTTTTGGCCCCAGGGACCCCATCCCCAGGGCCAAGCCACTTCGTTGGGGACTGCGGGGTGAGCCTGATAGCCCCAGCTATCCCTGCCGGCTCCCTACCTCATGCAGGAGCCGGTATTGCTTTGAAACCCAGGGCACAGCTAATATGCAGCTCCCTGGATCTCAAATCAATGTCTGTATCCCTGCTCGCTTCATAGCGGGCAAGGAAACAGACACTGCTCTGCTTTCAGCAAGCAAGAGGATTTTGTGCTCTTGCTTGCTGTAAGCAGAGCAGGTTTGCTATGGCTTGGCGTGAGCGGTGCTCCCACCAAGCCATGGCAAACTGCAATGTCCCGGGGAGGGCATCCCGGGAGATTGCTGAAGGCGGTCTGGGGGGTGTTTTCCCCAGGGCCATGTAGGGCTCCACGGAGGGCCACGCTTCCCCCTCCAATGCTAAGTATGCCCCAGGAAGTCGGTGGTCCCCGGGGCCTCCCCACATTATTTTCATATTACATTTGTGCCCCGGGGAGTTGGCAGTCCCCGGGGCACCCGTGAGGCTCCCCTGCATATGATTATGTGACTACCCCAGGGAGGTGGCAGTCCCCAGGGCTTTGAACAACCCAAAGAAGTGCGTCCGCCAAAATTGTTTTTAAAAAAATGCTTTTTTAGCCTTGAGACGTCCCTGTGGGACCCCCGCAAGAGGCCTAGGGGGTCAGGATGTTTCTACCCTGCCCACTTTTGTTTCTTTTTATGTTTTTTCTTGTGACTCGCTTCAACTGAGTCACAAGATGTCTGCCAACACTTCCTGGTTTGAAGTATTGGCAGTCAATCAGATCTCAGCACGAGATTGGGAGGGGTCGCGGATCCACCACGTCCCTATATATACAACTGTGAATTTCTTTACATTTCTCAGCAACTACTGAACGAATTTACACCATTTACCAAAAAGGTCACTTTCTTGACCAAAAGATATCTTTCTGCAAAATTTGCTGTAATTCCGTTCAGCGGTTCGGGCTGTAGTTGTGTCCGAAGTTTCCTATGGAAATTAACAGGGAGAAAAAGCATTTTGGGACTCCCCTTTTTCTCTGCCCCCACTTGCCAGATTACCCTGAAAATTTCAAGGCAGTAGCTCGGGGGGTGCTGGAGTGGCTAGCCGCTGTTGGAGTGAGTCGCACTCTGCAGAGCTCCATTCGACTGAGGCCCCATCCAGCATCATCCTGTCATGCACAGGCAGACCAGAGACATCCTGAGTCCCCCTGAAGCTGGAGTCCCAACAGGGGCTAAATGCAACCCTGAGGCTGAAATTACTGCGGCGGCAGTAAAGAGGGGACAAGGGCAGTGACAAAATGGTGGCCAATTAATGAGACAGCAAGCCGCAGACAAATCCAGACCCACCGCTAGTGTATCGTGTGGGTCCACGAGCAAGCAGAGAGGACCAGAGCATAATCCGGTCTTCACTGATCTGACATTCAACTACGTGACAACTAGAGGGCACTGAGGGCCATGTAACTGAGCAGAGAAGCAGGGGCCGGGGCCGAGACGTGCAGCACTTCTTCACAGAGTGGTGGGGTTGGACATGCTGTACACCAAGATTTCTGCCACCTAAAGCCGCACTACACAGGTTGAGAGATTGTTGCCAGACATTGGGAGTGCCCTCTCTCCCCCCTCCTTCGGGACCTCGTTAAAGGCTGACAGGCACCTGAGGAGGTAGTGGTACAGGGAGCAGGTGCGCCGTCCGCAGTAGTGCAGCCCGGAGCGAGCGGCTGATGGGACCCATGTAGGAAGGCCACGAGAGAGCTTCCATAATTGGGCCACCATGCACTAAAGCTCCTGCCACATCCAGATAAAGTGAGAAGAGATCCCTGGAGACAAAGGGCCATATGTAGGTACCTAAATACCGGTCGGTAACGGCCGAAAATCGGTAAATATCCTGTTACCGACCGGTATTTAGGCACTTGAGATGTAGGTGGCTGATTTTCAGGATTCGGTAATTTACCGAATCGGAATTTTAAGAAATCGGTAAAATACCGATTCGGTAAATTACCGAATCCTGAAATGCTATGTAGGGGGCACTCAAGTGAGTGCATTTCTGTTTCTGGATTCGTTATTTACCACCAACTACAAGTTGATGGTAAATGACGAATACCTTTGAAAAAGCAATTTTGTGCTTTTTGGAATGTGCCATGTGGCAGACATACATGCCCTTAGGGCATGTATGTGCGCCACATGTGCACACATGCACGATTCAGGGGTGCAACAGGGTGTCAATGTGACACCCTGACACCCATGAATATGCTCCCCCTATTACCGATTCGGTATTTACCGAATCGGAAATAGTGAATGGCTTCCCATTCATTCCTATGGGCCTCAAGGCCCATAGGAATGAATGGGAAGGGATGCATTATTACCGAAGCGGTAATTACCGATTTTTAAATACCGAATATTACCGATTCGGTAATAATTATCGAATGGTTACCTACATTCTATTTACCGATTCATAAACACCGAATCAGTAAAATTCGGTATTTAAGAATCGGTAAATATAATTTACCTACATATGGCCCAAAGGGCAGAAACTGGTTCAATATATCCCTTGACATACTGGGAGAGAGAGGACATCACTTGCAGGCAACTAACTCCCAAGGGGTATGGAGCCCATGCTGTTTACCCTTCACATCCTTTAGAGTGAGGGGCAGGAAGGCCCTATCGGCAGACACTTGACTGTGGGACCCACCGTAGAGAAGTGCCAGGCATATAGGACTCCGCTATGGTGCAGAACTGGTGAAGCACAAACGAGGAGCAACATTAAAAAAAAGGACTCCTGGTAGAGGAAATGAACTACTGAGACTCCAACTAGAGATGCTGGAGGATGGCCTAGATATAATCTTAAAAGCTGCGACGTGCACTTGGAAACAATGGGGAGTATGCAATGGGCAAAACCTTCCCTAGACGAGAACCAGACCCTGAGAGCACGGCGGGAGCTGTGCTGGAGAACGAGGAAGGGGCCACTGACCCTTCACTATCAGATATACTATATGCTATCACTGCAACTAGAACAGCACTAGAGACTAAGATACATACACTGATCTCGGACTTGCGCCTATTACGAGATGACGACAAGCGACTGGTGGAGAAGGTCATTGCCACAGAACCGGTCGTGGCAGAAATATCGCCCATGCTTGCCACAACAGCGGAACACCTGCAAGCAATGGAATCCAAAATCTGCACCCTGGAAGTTAGAGCAGAAGATGCTGAAAACCGTTTGCACTGCAACAAAATACGAGGAATATAGCATGTTACAACACGTGCTATTACCACGCAGTAGGTTACAACGCGGTTGTTACAACTACTGCATTGTTACCACGCGTGGCTTTACATCGCAAGTCATTTCTATGACTTGCGCTAAGTGGCGCCCTGGACTTAGAAATAGTATAAATTACTATTCCTATTCTAGTTAGCGCAACAGCAGGGAAGGTGTTGGATTTATAATCCAACACATTCCCTGGTGTTGCCCGCCACCTAGCACAAGTCGTAGAAACGACTTGCGATGTAAAGCCACGTGTGGTAACAACACGGTCGTTGTAATGACCACGTTGTTACCTACCTGCGTGGTAATAGCAGCGTTATAAATGCTGTTTCCCACATACGAGTGGTGAGGCTGCCGGAGAAGGTTAAAGGAACGGATATGGTTGAATTCCTTCAGCGGTGGATCTGAACTAAAGTGGCTCAGGAAGGTCTTTCCACATTTTCACTCTTTAAGAAGCACACAGAGTACCGGCGTGTCTGCCCATGCTGGGAGCTCACCCACGACCAGTAATGGTGCGCTTCCTCCACTACAAAGATCGATATCACATTCTGGACCAAGCCCGCCGCAGAGGAGAACTCCGAGTCAGGAACACATCACGAGGTGCAGTGAAAAAGAGCCTCAATTCAAGAAGCTAAGCGCCAGTTGCGCCAACGTAGCCTCCCATATACCATGCTCTTTCTGGAGAGGCTAATGGTTGTAGTGCATGATGGCCCTAAATTCTTTCTAACACGCAGGAAACCTGGGACTGGCTGGAGTAACACCTATGACTGGGGATCGAAGACGGACTGCGAAAGCAGAGTACCCGCGCCCGCTCTTGACATGTAAGGAAATTGAGCAACCTGGCAGCACTGTCACAGGCTGCCGTGCAAATAGAGCGGCTTAATGTAGTGGAGGTAGTGGGGCAAATCAGCGAAGGCAACACAGGTCCGTCGACGCCAAAGGGAAGAGATCCAGCACGAGAGTCAAACTCAGATTGTGAATCAATTCGTTCAGCAACCTCGAGCCTAGTCCTTCCCAAGATAACCCCAAGGTCATCCCGACTATATCCTATGACCATTAAGCGGTGTCACTGGGGCACATTGAGGGGACTGCAGAAACTTCTCTAAATTTCACTGGAACACTGCGGTCCAAGAAACCTTATTCTTGTTTAGGTCTGCACTGAGACATCCTACAGACTTAGCTGGTGAAGGGGAGGCTGCCAGAGGGTAGCACTTACCTACCCCCCTCTACACTTTAACCATGGGGGACTCCTGCATTAGACAGACTCAGGTTAGGGGTTTGGATGTGGGGTGATCGCCTACTTGTCCTGGGGAGCAGGAGTTTGAGAACTTGTTTTTGGTTTCTTTGTTGTTGGGCAGTTCTGAGTCACATTCCATCGCAAACCATAATTGTGCTACTTAGAGACACACTGCAGGCAGATGAGGGAGTCTGGGAAAGGTAACACATTCGTACATAACACTGCGAAATCAAATGGCAGGCACAGCAACGTACAGATGCAAATCCTAGAACATAGGTGGAATGCACACTATGTCAAAGAGATATAAAGTATTCTCCTATCTCAACAGGAGAGTGGCACAGATAGTGCTGCTGCAAGAGAAACACCTCACAGCGAATGAGGGCAGGCACTGCAGCACGGATGGCGAGGTTAGGCGTTTTATACCACGTACTCAGTATATGCTAGAGGGGTTATGATCTGCATTAGATCGTGGGTCATGTTTCAGCACATAGCCACCTTGACAGACCCAGAGGGCTGTTACATAGTGGTCAGAAGCCAACTGGAGCGTAGGGCATTGACTATCATGAATGTACATGCCCCAATAATGACCAAGCCACCTTCTATATGCGTCTAATGCGCCATCTGGCCCCATACCTGACATGCCCTACGATTATTCAGGGGGACTTCTACTGTGTGGCTGATGTACATTTAGATATGTCTCATCCACCAATATGTGATTCCCAGATGGTACGCATGGCCCAAGCCTTCGAGACCTGGTGCCCCAAAGGGGACTGGTCAACTCCTTGAGAACCCTGCTCTCCCACGACCAAGAATATTTTTACTTCTCTGCCCAACATGAAGTTCATATACAACTAGACACCTTCTTATGCACCCTAGACATACAGAACTTGGTACAAACCGTTGAATACCTGGCCTGAACGATATCATACCACAACCCGGTCCTTCTCAGCTTGAGATGGACCCATCCTAAGCCCCCAGTCCCTACGTGGAGGCTCTGGCCTGACACATTAGAGGGTCAAGTCTTTGGGAAGGGATCCGCGAGAAAATAGTTTAATACTTCAGTGACAATGACAGACTTTCCTCCTCCCTTCTAGTGGAGTGGGATGCCTTTAAGGCTGTCCTGCAGGGCCAGTGCATAGCGGAAGCCAAAGGGATAAGACACACGCTCCTACAGGAGGTCCTGACCGTGGAGCGGGACCTTAGGGAGCTTAGACAGAGGTGGCCGGGACACCCAGAATCCAACTCAGAATTGCAGGACACCAGAGAAGAAGTGGTGAAAGAGAAAGAAAGACATAGATGTTTTAACATTAAACAATATATGGACTGGACAAACACCGAGCAAGACAAGTCAGGGTCCCTTCTGGAATGGCTGGCGAACCCGGCCAGCAGAGGCTTGCCCATGGTTGAACTAGAAAACATTAAGGGGAACAGGGAATACACACGGAAAGGGATCAATTACATCCTTGCCCAGTACTACATTGGTCTTAACAGCAGCGCCCCAACGCGAGATGCTGATGCATTCGGGACTACCTGGAGGGGTTACAAATACCGCAATTGGGAGGAATAGAGGATGAGGCACTAGGGGGCGGACATTTCCCCTCAGAAAGTGAGAGCGGCCATTAAACATATGGCGCATAACAAAAACCCAGTAACTGATTGCTTTGTGGGAGAATTCTATGCCATCTACTCGAATGAACTGGCACTGCGGCTGGTGTCACTGTACTCCACAGCTCAAACTGTGAGGAAGTTGCCTGACCACACCAGGGAAGCACTCATAATACTGGTTCTAAAACCAGGGAAGCCAGCCCACAATTGCACTGCCTACAGACCATTCTCAAATATTGACTATAAAATATTGAGTAAGATTTTTGTGGCAAGACTCCTACCCCACATGCCAAAACGTATCCACCCAGACCAGGTTTCTTCCCAGGCCGAAATACAGCCATTAACATTAGGCAACTCCTGGCCATTCTAGATGCCGTCGATTATGAAAAGACCACAGCGGCTGTGTTTGCATTGGATCTAGAGAAGGCATCTGACAGCCTTGAATGGCCCTTCCAATATGCGGCGCTGGACAAGGTGGGCCTAAGTGGGGGATTCTTAGTATGTGAACCCGACTGCTAGAGTATGCACAGGGACTATTTCTTCGGGTCGGAGGGTGGAACGGGGAATGTGACAGGGATGTCCCCTGCCCCCCCTAATCTTCATGCTGGCAGTGGAGCCTTTGGCCTACTGTGCAAGAGCGGAGCGAGATTATCAGGGTCCTACAGTGCCTGACTCACAACACCAGATCGCCTTGTATGCGGGCGAACTCCTAATCTTCCGACGAGACACAAGAGATAATCTGAAGGGAGCGAGAAATATGCTGGAACGCTTTGGCCTTCTATTAGGCCTGAAAGTAAGATGCCTGATGGGTGTCCCCCGGATGAGCTGGGCCACCGCCAGTGGGAACCCAGATGCCTGGGATACCTAGGGCTAAAGATGTATCAACGAGTGGCACTAGTCACGCTGTAGCACTTCACAGCGACTGGAGAAATGGCAGTCCCGGACTTCGAGGTCTACTATATAGCAGCACAACTAAACTAGCTGATTCAGTGGCTGGCATACAGGAGGATTCTGGACAGAGCCATAAGCCAGATTACTCTGACATCTTCTGACCTCACAAAAGTATTACTACGCATATGACGACGATCCTCTGGGGACACGGAAGAGCTCAGAGTCATAACCCGGTGATGGACTAGATATTTGCAAAAGACTTGTAGTAGAACCACGTACTCTCCTGACCTACCCCTTGACATGCTTCAACACATACTGCATGGCGGAAACTGGGTGCCTGGGTTGTAGCGGGGGCGACACATCTGTGGGACCTCTTTAGAGACTGAGAACTACTCCAGTTTGCAGAGTTTCACGCTGAATTTGACCTGCATCAATGTCATATCCTCATGCATAGGGGCCTCACTACAGCGTTCGGAAAACACGGGGGTACTGGGCACTGAGTTGCTGTAGATATGTGACCTTATTGGCGGGCAAAATCAAAACAGTCTTGTGTCTTTGCAAAGCAATGCAAAATGATCTTCAATGACATGATTACAAACACAATGGGAGGAGGACTTGAGGACATCATAGTAGAAAGGACACTGAACGCCTTGCGGAAAGCGCGGTCCAAGTTATTTAACTACTATACTCTGCATAGGGCACACCTTACCCCGATGAGAATTAGAAGATATTTCCAAATGGAGGAGGCAGCTTGCCCCCGTTGTGGGAAAAGGCAGGCTAATATCCATCACATGTTCTGGGAGTGCACTGTTCTGAGTGACTTTTGGGAAGAGGTCTTGAATATAGTTGGAGCCTTCATGGACAGGGAGATTAATCGCCCCCCCCGGGTCACTGCCTACTGGGATGGTTTCCGAACACAGACAAAACCAACGTCACAGGGAAATTCCAAGATCTTGCATATGTATTGACCAAACAGGAAATCATCAGTAACTGGAAGGTGGAGGGAGTGCCAAGGATAATAAAAAGGAGGAAGGAATTGTAAAAATGGGTGGGATGTGAATGTAAAATACTCCTGGGGGGAGCACAATGGGGCATAGGCACATTGGACACAGCCAGGGCCTGGGAAGGGCTAGTCGAAGAGGTAATAGCACTAGACTTGGATGCTGCAGCTGCCTCGCCATACAGATCTCTGCCTCTAGAGCAAAATTGTGATGGAATGGATCAGGATATACATCCCCCCATCTCCAATATCCCTATAGTTTGCTAGTAACTACACCCAATGACCTTTCAAAGTGCACACTCATAACATGCATAGCGGCAAATCAAAGCGATGACCCGACTAAAGGAGGGAGGGAGGGGAGGGATTTGAGAATGTTTGTGATGTGAAAAGTAAAAGGGAGAACAATAGCATGAAAATGATTGACTAGCACACATGCAATGTACAATGATGATGTAAGACGTGCATAACCCCAATAAAATCTGGTTTAAAAAAAAGAGAGCAGCTGAAGTGAGCATCAAACCAGTTTTGAAAATTTCGTAAAGATTTGTCAAACGATGCCAAAGTTATTGGCAAATGAAAAAACAACATCCTATTTATAATTACATATCAGTGATATATATATATATATATTACCTACTGGCAGTCGCCAGTAGGTAGTTATAGTTAGGACCTATTTTCCATAGGAAATCCGCAACATTCTATTTGGAATAACGTTGGCGCCGATTGATAAATCTTCGCAAAATTTTCCAAACTTTTGGCCAGCTCCGGTCCGCTCCTATCCTGAAAAGTTCACAGTGATTCATCAAGCGGGGTCCGAGAAAAAAGGGGGGTCCCAAAACGCGTTTTCCCCATGCATTTTCCCATAGGACCTGTTGACGCAGCTACAGCCCGAACTGCTGAATGGAATTACACCAAATTTGGCAAAGAGGTAGTCCTCAGTTCAGACTCGTGCCTTTTGCTTAAATGGTGTAAATCCGTTCAGTAGTTCCTGAGAAAATTAGAGTTAAAAAGATAGCTATATCTGGGCGGAGCCTAACCACACATCTCATCGTGAGATCTGATTGGCTGTCAGCACTTCATCCAAGAAGTGTTGGCAGCCATCTTGGGACCAATATACATGATAGAACCTCATTAAAAAGCATTGCAGTTAATAGAAGGTTTTAAGACTTTAGTTACATTATAAATCATTTGTTGATGGTACCATACTCATTTTAGGAATTTTGGTATGTTCTAAGGTGATTTTACCATGTGAAAAAGCCTTCTGCAGGGATATCATGAATCATGTTTGAGAGAAAACTATTTTCACATGCTTTTCCCACAGAGGTTTGGAAGGTGATCTATAAGCTAAACTGAGAGCATATTTTCTGTAAATTCACATTATCTTTCTTAGTCATGTGAGAATGAAGTCTGACATTCTCACTAAAACATGTACATCCAACAAGGGCAGAGACTGTCAGTGGATTCCTTTGTGTTCTACTTCCCAGAGTGTTCCAAAGAACAACTAGAGCGCTAACACTCCTACTTATGATAAACGTATGGCACACCTGAAGCCATCTTGATTCGAATAAAGTGGTAACTCTTAAAACATTTAATTTAAAAAGGAACAAAATGAGGGGGTTCATTTTGCCATAGAATGTATGATTAGTGCTGCAGAAAGAAAAATTAGGGCACATTTTGAGTGACTTCTCAAATCCTCTTCTATTTCATTAAAGAATTCTGACATGCAGACTGAAACATGCACTTTCAATACCAGCAGCAGACTTCCCTGGTGAGCAGTAGCTTTACTACAGTGATCTAATGAGCAACTAGAGTGCTAACATTCTGAATTTATAGCAAATGTGTGACACATCTGAATGCCTTCTTCATTGAATCAAAGTAAAAAACTGACAGTATGCCTACTGAGGAGACTGTAGTAAATGAGGAAATGAGGAAACTTCATAACAAGTCTCCCAAGATGGCCACCAGAGACAAAAGAGCCCAAATGTAGCACAAACATCACCGAGATGTAGCCCAAGTATAGCCCAATGACAGAAATCCCAGAGTGTTTTAAAGAACAACTAGAGCGCTAACAGTCTTACTTATGACAAAAGTATGGCACACCTGTACATAACATGCATATATGTATATGTATGCATGCATTTATATTTGTATTTATATAGATATGCAGATTATATATATGTTTATATATGTAATCCAAAGAGTTGCCCCCAAGAGTAAGACCGCAGATACGATGCTTCCTCGAATCTTTATTGGTGACAGCTTAGGCAGACACAGGGCATTAATTTCATACAAAGTTCATCGCCATACGCGTTTCAGGAACCCTTGTTCCCTTCCTCAGTGGCTCGATTCTGCAAACATTACTCTGCTGTTCCTGCACGCATTTAAATCCCAGGACAGCCCCAGTGGGCGGAGCCAAAACCTTTGGCATTCTGGACCTGGTAGTGTCGGAATAAATTATCCTCATGTGAGTGCTCGGTAAAGTGCAGTTTATTCAATTTGATAAAATCCCCAGTGGGTTGATGAAAGTCCTGCTCACCTCCGCTGCTCATTTTTGAAAGCTGGCACCTCGAGCGCATATCCCGGTAAAGTGATGCAGCCGATTCAGGCCACATCCCGAGCCCGCTTCCATGCGGTGGGCCATACTCGCGGCTGGGCACAGCCGCTAATATCCAATCCAAAGAGTTGCCCCCAAGAGTAAGACCGCAGATACGATGCTTCCTCGAATCTTTATTGGTGACAGCTTAGGCAGACACAGGGCATTAATTTCATACAAAGTTCATCGCCATACGCGTTTCAGGAACCCTTGTTCCCTTCCTCAGTGGCTCGATCCTGCAAACATTACTCTGCTGTTCCTGCACGCATTTAAATCCCAGGACAGCCCCAGTGGACGGAGCCAAAACCTTTGGCATGTTTATATATGTATGTATATATATATATACACATGCATATATATAAATGCATATCCATATATGTGCATATGTGTGCGTGTAGAGAGAGGTAGAGAGAGGTAGAGAGGTAGAGGTGTAGAGGTAGAGACGTAGAGGTAGAGAGGTAGAGGTAGAGAGTAGTAGAGAGAGAGGTAGAGAGAGGTAGAGAGGTAGAGAGTAGAGGATGAATAATAGAGAGTAGAGAGTAGAGAGAGAGTAGTAGAGAGTAGTAGAGAGAGTAGCAGAGAGCGAGTAGGAGAGAGTAGTAGAGTGAGTAGTAGAGAGTGAGTAGTAGAGAGTAGGAGAGAGCGAGAAGTAGAGAGTAGTAGAGAGTAGTAAAGAGTGAGTAGTAGAGTGAGTAGTAGAGAGTAGTAGAGAGTGAGTAGTAGAGAGTAGTAGAGAGTGAGTATTAGAGAGTGAGTAGTAGAGAGTAGTAGAGAGTGAGTAGTGGAGACTGAGTAGCAGAGAGAGAGTAGTAGAGAATGAGTAGTAGAGAATGAGTAGTAGAGTGAGTAGTAGAGAGTAGTAGAGAGAGGGTAGTAGAGAGTGAGTAGTAGAGAGTAGTAGAGAGTGAGTAGTAGAGAGTAGTAGAGAGAGAGTAGTAGAGAGTGAGTAGTAGAGAGTGAGTAGTAGAGAGTGAGTAGTAGAGAGAGAGTAGTAGAGAGTGAGTAGTAGAGAGTAGTAGAGAGTGAGTAGTAGAGAGTAGTACAGAGTGATTAGTAGAGAGTAGTGGAGTAGTAGAGAGTGAGTAGTAGAGAGTAGTAGAGAGTGAGTAGTAGAGTGAGTAGTAGGGAGTAGTAGAGAGTGAGTAGTAGAGTGAGTAGTAGAGTGAGTAGTAGAGAGCAAGTAGTAGAGAGTGAGTATTAGAGAGTGAGTAGTAGAGAGTAGTATAGAGTGAGTAGTGGAGACTGAGTAGCAGAGAGAGAGTAGTAGAGAATGAGTAGTAGAGAATGAGTAGTAGAGTGAGTAGTAGAGAGTAGTAGAGAGAGTAGTAGAGAGTGAGTAGTAGAGAGTAGTAGAGAGTGAGTAGTAGAGAGTAGTAGAGAGTAGTAGAGAGAGAGTAGTAGAGAGTGAGTAGTAGAGAGAGAGTAGTAGAGAGTGGGTAGTAGAGAGTAGTACAGAGTGAGTAGTAGAGAGTGATTAGTAGAGAGTAGTGGAGTAGTAGAGAGTGAGTAGTAGAGAGTAGTAGAGAGTGAGTAGTAGAGTGAGTAGTAGGGAGTAGTAGAGAGTGAGTAGTAGAGTGAGTAGTAGAGTGAGTAGTAGAGAGCAAGTAGTAGCGAGTGTGTAGTAGAGAGAGAGTAGTAGAGAGTAGTAGAGTGAGTAGTAGAGAGTGAGTAGTAGAGAGAGTAGTAGAGAGTAGTAGAGTAGTAGAGAGTGAGTAGTAGAGAGTGAGTAGTAGAGAGTAGTAGATAGTGAGTAGCTGAGAGAGTAGTAAAGAGTAGTAGAGTAGTAGAGAGTGAGTAGTAGAGTGAGTAGTAGAGAGTGGTAGAGAATGAGTAGTGGAGAGTGAGTAGTAGAGAGTAGTAAAGAGTGAGTAGCAGAGAGAGTAGTAAAGAGTAGTAGAGTAGTAGAGAGTGAGTAGTAGAGTGAGTAGTAGAGAGTAGTAGAGAGTGAGTAGTAGAGAGAGAGTAGTAGAGAGTAGTAGAGTGAGCAGTAGAGAGTGAGAGAGAGAGTAGTAGAGAGTGAGTAGTAGAGAGTAGTAGAGAGTAAGTAGTAGAGAGTAGTACAGAGTGAGTAGTAGACAGTGATTAGTAGAGAGTAGTAGAGAGTGAGTAGTAGAGAGTAGTAGAGAGTGAGTAGTAGAGTGAGTTGTAGGGAGTAGTAGAGAGTGAGTAGTAGAGTGAGTAATAGAGTGAGTGGTAGAGAGCAAGTAGTAGAGAGTGTGTAGTAGAGAGAGAGTGTAGTAGAGAGTAGTAGAGTGAGTAGTAGAGAGTGAGTAGTAGAGAGAGTAGTAGAGAGTAGTAGAGTAGTAGAGAGTGAGTAGTAGAGAGTGAGTAGTAGAGAGTAGTAGAGAGTGAGTAGCAGAGAGAGTAGTAGAGTGTAGTAGAGTGAGTAGTAGAGAGTGAGTAGTAGAGAGAGAGTAGTAGAGAGTAGTAGGGAGTAAATAGTAGATTGGTAGAGAGTAGTAGAGAGTAGTAGAGTGAGTAGTAGAGAGTAGTAGAGAGTGAGTAATAGAGAGAGTAGTAGAGAGTGAGTAGTTGAGAGTGAGTAGTAGAGAGTGAGTAGTAGAGAGCAGTAGAGAGCAGTAGAGTAGTAGAGAGTGAGTAGTAGAGAGTGAGAAGTAGAGAGTAGTAGAGTGAGTAGTAGAGAGGGAGTAGTAGAGAGAGAGTGGTAGAGAGTAGTAGAGAGTGAGTAGTAGAGTAGTAGAGAGTGAGTGGTAGAGAATAGTAGAGATCAGTAGAGTGAGTAGTAGAGAGTAGTAGAGAGTGAGTAGTAGAGAGTGAGTAGTAGAGAGTAGTAGTAGAGAGGAGTAGAGAGTAGTAGAGAGAGAGTAGTAGAGAGTGAGTAGTAGAAAGTAGTAGCGAGTGAGTAGTAGAGAGTGAGTAGTTTAATTTAAAAGGAACACAATGAGGAGGTTCATTTTGCCATAGAAATTATGACACAATTAGGGCACATTTTGAGTGACTTCTCAAATCCTCTTCTATTTCATAAAAGAATTCTGACATGCAGACTGATGTAAATGAGTAAATTAGGAAACTTCAAAATAAATAAGTCTCCCAAGATGGCCACCAGAGACAAAAGAGCCCACATGTAGCACAAATATCACCGAGATGTAGCCCAAGTATAGCCCAATGACAGAATGTCCCAGAGTGTTTTAAAGAACAACTAGAGCGCTAACAGTCTTACTTATGACAAAAGTATGGCACACCTGATGCCATCTTGATTGGAATAAAGTGGTAACACTTAAAACATTTAATTTGCAAAGGAACAAAATGAGGGGGTTCATTTTGCCATAGAAATTATGATTAGTGCTGCAGAAAGAAAGATTAGGGCACATTTTGACTTCTCAAATCCTCTTCCATTTCATAAAAAAATTCTGACATGCAGACTGAAACATGAACTTTGAATACCAGCAGCAGACTTCCCTGGTGAGCAGTAGCTTTACTACAGTGATCTAATGAGCAACTAGAGTGCTACCATTCAGAATTTATGGAAAATGTGTGACACATCTGAATGCCTTCTTGATGGAATCAAAGTAAACAAGCATTGAAAATGCAATAGGTCTCACCCTCGTTTAAGTTAAAGCAATTCTGTTTGTAATTAGGTGGCTTTTTAGCTTTGCTTGTATTAGAGTTTTTCAAACTTTCATGTACATACCATGCATATGTATGCATATATGTATATGTATTTAACAGTTGTGTATCCCTCGCTTGGAGACGCACTCAGTAAACAAGCAGGACCCCATCGTTTGAAACAGAGTCCTTTAATTTAGCGAAACCGGCATACCTTTCCAAATCTCTTTAAGAAAAAGCCCTACGCGTTTCAGTGCTCCTGCACCTTGTTCACGGGCTAGCATACTGGTTTCTGGCAGATTCACAAGGGGCGCCAAGTCAGTTCATTTAAATACCAATTACCTGCCCCCTGGTGGGCTTGCTCGGGTGCAGACATTCAAAGGGCATTGTGGAACTTGGAGTTTTCCCTCGTGTTTTTTCGCCCTTCAGTGGGTTCTGTCGTCAACAGTACGTTCGTGCAAACATTTTTGTTACCCTCCAGTGGGTGTATTGGTGAGGAATCCGGTTTGTAATCACGCTGTTACAACTTGTCACTCTGCTGTTTGCTGAGACTCAGGTGCCTCGCTGCAGTCCATATCTCTTTAATGGCGGTGCAATCTCCACGACCAAGGACTGGCCGTATTATATATTTAACAGTTGTGTATCCCTCGCTTGGAGACGCACTCAGTAAACAAGCAGGACCCCATCGTTTGAAACAGAGTCCTTTAATTTAGCGAAACCGGCATACCTTTCCAAATCTCTTTAAGAAAAAGCCCTACGCGTTTCAGTGCTCCTGCACCTTGTTCACGGGCTAGCATACTGGTTTCTGGCAGATTCACAAGGGGCGCCAAGTCAGTTCATTTAAATACCAATTACCTGCCCCCTGGTGGGCTTGCTCGGGTGCAGACATTCAAAGGGCATTGTGGAACTTGGAGTTTTCCCTCGTGTTTTTTCGCCCTTCAGTGGGTTCTGTCGTCAACAGTACGTTCGTGCAAACATTTTTGTTACCCTCCAGTGGGTGTATTGGTGAGGAATCCGGTTTGTAATCACGCTGTTACAACTTGTCACTCTGCTGTTTGCTGAGACTCAGGTGCCTCGCTGCAGTCCATATCTCTTTAATGGCGGTGCAATCTCCACGACCAAGGACTGGCCGTATTATATATTTAACAGTTGTGTATCCCTCGCTTGGAGACGCACTCAGTAAACAAGCAGGACCCCATCGTTTGAAACAGAGTCCTTTAATTTAGCGAAACCGGCATACCTTTCCAAATCTCTTTAAGAAAAAGCCCTACGCGTTTCAGTGCTCCTGCACCTTGTTCACGGGCTAGCATACTGGTTTCTGGCAGATTCACAAGGGGCGCCAAGTCAGTTCATTTAAATACCAATTACCTGCCCCCTGGTGGGCTTGCTCGGGTGCAGACATTCAAAGGGCATTGTGGAACTTGGAGTTTTCCCTCGTGTTTTTTCGCCCTTCAGTGGGTTCTGTCGTCAACAGTACGTTCGTGCAAACATTTTTGTTACCCTCCAGTGGGTGTATTGGTGAGGAATCCGGTTTGTAATCACGCTGTTACAACTTGTCACTCTGCTGTTTGCTGAGACTCAGGTGCCTCGCTGCAGTCCATATCTCTTTAATGGCGGTGCAATCTCCACGACCAAGGACTGGCCGTATTATATATTTAACAGTTGTGTATCCCTCGCTTGGAGACGCACTCAGTAAACAAGCAGGACCCCATCGTTTGAAACAGAGTCCTTTAATTTAGCGAAACCGGCATACCTTTCCAAATCTCTTTAAGAAAAAGCCCTACGCGTTTCAGTGCTCCTGCACCTTGTTCACGGGCTAGCATACTGGTTTCTGGCAGATTCACAAGGGGCGCCAAGTCAGTTCATTTAAATACCAATTACCTGCCCCCTGGTGGGCTTGCTCGGGTGCAGACATTCAAAGGGCATTGTGGAACTTGGAGTTTTCCCTCGTGTTTTTTCGCCCTTCAGTGGGTTCTGTCGTCAACAGTACGTTCGTGCAAACATTTTTGTTACCCTCCAGTGGGTGTATTGGTGAGGAATCCGGTTTGTAATCACGCTGTTACAACTTGTCACTCTGCTGTTTGCTGAGACTCAGGTGCCTCGCTGCAGTCCATATCTCTTTAATGGCGGTGCAATCTCCACGACCAAGGACTGGCCGTATTATATATTTAACAGTTGTGTATCCCTCGCTTGGAGACGCACTCAGTAAACAAGCAGGACCCCATCGTTTGAAACAGAGTCCTTTAATTTAGCGAAACCGGCATACCTTTCCAAATCTCTTTAAGAAAAAGCCCTACGCGTTTCAGTGCTCCTGCACCTTGTTCACGGGCTAGCATACTGGTTTCTGGCAGATTCACAAGGGGCGCCAAGTCAGTTCATTTAAATACCAATTACCTGCCCCCTGGTGGGCTTGCTCGGGTGCAGACATTCAAAGGGCATTGTGGAACTTGGAGTTTTCCCTCGTGTTTTTTCGCCCTTCAGTGGGTTCTGTCGTCAACAGTACGTTCGTGCAAACATTTTTGTTACCCTCCAGTGGGTGTATTGGTGAGGAATCCGGTTTGTAATCACGCTGTTACAACTTGTCACTCTGCTGTTTGCTGAGACTCAGGTGCCTCGCTGCAGTCCATATCTCTTTAATGGCGGTGCAATCTCCACGACCAAGGACTGGCCGTATTATATATTTAACAGTTGTGTATCCCTCGCTTGGAGACGCACTCAGTAAACAAGCAGGACCCCATCGTTTGAAACAGAGTCCTTTAATTTAGCGAAACCGGCATACCTTTCCAAATCTCTTTAAGAAAAAGCCCTACGCGTTTCAGTGCTCCTGCACCTTGTTCACGGGCTAGCATACTGGTTTCTGGCAGATTCACAAGGGGCGCCAAGTCAGTTCATTTAAATACCAATTACCTGCCCCCTGGTGGGCTTGCTCGGGTGCAGACATTCAAAGGGCATTGTGGAACTTGGAGTTTTCCCTCGTGTTTTTTCGCCCTTCAGTGGGTTCTGTCGTCAACAGTACGTTCGTGCAAACATTTTTGTTACCCTCCAGTGGGTGTATTGGTGAGGAATCCGGTTTGTAATCACGCTGTTACAACTTGTCACTCTGCTGTTTGCTGAGACTCAGGTGCCTCGCTGCAGTCCATATCTCTTTAATGGCGGTGCAATCTCCACGACCAAGGACTGGCCGTATTATATATTTAACAGTTGTGTATCCCTCGCTTGGAGACGCACTCAGTAAACAAGCAGGACCCCATCGTTTGAAACAGAGTCCTTTAATTTAGCGAAACCGGCATACCTTTCCAAATCTCTTTAAGAAAAAGCCCTACGCGTTTCAGTGCTCCTGCACCTTGTTCACGGGCTAGCATACTGGTTTCTGGCAGATTCACAAGGGGCGCCAAGTCAGTTCATTTAAATACCAATTACCTGCCCCCTGGTGGGCTTGCTCGGGTGCAGACATTCAAAGGGCATTGTGGAACTTGGAGTTTTCCCTCGTGTTTTTTCGCCCTTCAGTGGGTTCTGTCGTCAACAGTACGTTCGTGCAAACATTTTTGTTACCCTCCAGTGGGTGTATTGGTGAGGAATCCGGTTTGTAATCACGCTGTTACAACTTGTCACTCTGCTGTTTGCTGAGACTCAGGTGCCTCGCTGCAGTCCATATCTCTTTAATGGCGGTGCAATCTCCACGACCAAGGACTGGCCGTATTATATATTTAACAGTTGTGTATCCCTCGCTTGGAGACGCACTCAGTAAACAAGCAGGACCCCATCGTTTGAAACAGAGTCCTTTAATTTAGCGAAACCGGCATACCTTTCCAAATCTCTTTAAGAAAAAGCCCTACGCGTTTCAGTGCTCCTGCACCTTGTTCACGGGCTAGCATACTGGTTTCTGGCAGATTCACAAGGGGCGCCAAGTCAGTTCATTTAAATACCAATTACCTGCCCCCTGGTGGGCTTGCTCGGGTGCAGACATTCAAAGGGCATTGTGGAACTTGGAGTTTTCCCTCGTGTTTTTTCGCCCTTCAGTGGGTTCTGTCGTCAACAGTACGTTCGTGCAAACATTTTTGTTACCCTCCAGTGAGTGTATTGGTGAGGAATCCGGTTTGTAATCACGCTGTTACAACTTGTCACTCTGCTGTTTGCTGAGACTCAGGTGCCTCGCTGCAGTCCATATCTCTTTAATGGCGGTGCAATCTCCACGACCAAGGACTGGCCGTATTATATATTTAACAGTTGTGTATCCCTCGCTTGGAGACGCACTCAGTAAACAAGCAGGACCCCATCGTTTGAAACAGAGTCCTTTAATTTAGCGAAACCGGCATACCTTTCCAAATCTCTTTAAGAAAAAGCCCTACGCGTTTCAGTGCTCCTGCACCTTGTTCACGGGCTAGCATACTGGTTTCTGGCAGATTCACAAGGGGCGCCAAGTCAGTTCATTTAAATACCAATTACCTGCCCCCTGGTGGGCTTGCTCGGGTGCAGACATTCAAAGGGCATTGTGGAACTTGGAGTTTTCCCTCGTGTTTTTTCGCCCTTCAGTGGGTTCTGTCGTCAACAGTACGTTCGTGCAAACATTTTTGTTACCCTCCAGTGGGTGTATTGGTGAGGAATCCGGTTTGTAATCACGCTGTTACAACTTGTCACTCTGCTGTTTGCTGAGACTCAGGTGCCTCGCTGCAGTCCATATCTCTTTAATGGCGGTGCAATCTCCACGACCAAGGACTGGCCGTATTATATATTTAACAGTTGTGTATCCCTCGCTTGGAGACGCACTCAGTAAACAAGCAGGACCCCATCGTTTGAAACAGAGTCCTTTAATTTAGCGAAACCGGCATACCTTTCCAAATCTCTTTAAGAAAAAGCCCTACGCGTTTCAGTGCTCCTGCACCTTGTTCACGGGCTAGCATACTGGTTTCTGGCAGATTCACAAGGGGCGCCAAGTCAGTTCATTTAAATACCAATTACCTGCCCCCTGGTGGGCTTGCTCGGGTGCAGACATTCAAAGGGCATTGTGGAACTTGGAGTTTTCCCTCGTGTTTTTTCGCCCTTCAGTGGGTTCTGTCGTCAACAGTACGTTCGTGCAAACATTTTTGTTACCCTCCAGTGGGTGTATTGGTGAGGAATCCGGTTTGTAATCACGCTGTTACAACTTGTCACTCTGCTGTTTGCTGAGACTCAGGTGCCCTGACGACAGAACCCACTGAAGGGCGAAAATACACGAGGGAAAACTCCAAGTTCCACAATGCCCTTTGAATGTCTGCACCCGAGCAAGCCCACCAGGGGGCAGGTAATTGGTATTTAAATGAACTGACTTGGCGCCCCTTGTGAATCTGCCAGAAACCAGTATGCTAGCCCGTGAACAAGGTGCAGGAGCACTGAAACGCGTAGGGCTTTTTCTTAAAGAGATTTGGAAAGGTATGCCGGTTTCGCTAAATTAAAGGACTCTGTTTCAAACGATGGGGTCCTGCTTGTTTACTGAGTGCGTCTCCAAGCGAGGGATACACAACTGTTAAATATATAATACGGCCAGTCCTTGGTCGTGGAGATTGCACCGCCATTAAAGAGATATGGACTGCAGCGAGGCACCTGAGTCTCAGCAAACAGCAGAGTGACAAGTTGTAACAGCGTGATTACAAACCGGATTCCTCACCAATACACCCACTGGAGGGTAACAAAAATGTTTGCACGAACGTACTGTTGACGACAGAACCCACTGAAGGGCGAAAATACACGAGGGAAAACTCCAAGTTCCACAATGCCCTTTGAATGTCTGCACCCGAGCAAGCCCACCAGGGGGCAGGTAATTGGTATTTAAATGAACTGACTTGGCGCCCCTTGTGAATCTGCCAGAAACCAGTATGCTAGCCCGTGAACAAGGTGCAGGAGCACTGAAACGCGTAGGGCTTTTTCTTAAAGAGATTTGGAAAGGTATGCCGGTTTCGCTAAATTAAAGGACTCTGTTTCAAACGATGGGGTCCTGCTTGTTTACTGAGTGCGTCTCCAAGCGAGGGATACACAACTGTTAAATATATAATACGGCCAGTCCTTGGTCGTGGAGATTGCACCGCCATTAAAGAGATATGGACTGCAGCGAGGCACCTGAGTCTCAGCAAACAGCAGAGTGACAAGTTGTAACAGCGTGATTACAAACCGGATTCCTCACCAATACACCCACTGGAGGGTAACAAAAATGTTTGCACGAACGTACTGTTGACGACAGAACCCACTGAAGGGCGAAAATACACGAGGGAAAACTCCAAGTTCCACAATGCCCTTTGAATGTCTGCACCCGAGCAAGCCCACCAGGGGGCAGGTAATTGGTATTTAAATGAACTGACTTGGCGCCCCTTGTGAATCTGCCAGAAACCAGTATGCTAGCCCGTGAACAAGGTGCAGGAGCACTGAAACGCGTAGGGCTTTTTCTTAAAGAGATTTGGAAAGGTATGCCGGTTTCGCTAAATTAAAGGACTCTGTTTCAAACGATGGGGTCCTGCTTGTTTACTGAGTGCGTCTCCAAGCGAGGGATACACAACTGTTAAATATATAATACGGCCAGTCCTTGGTCGTGGAGATTGCACCGCCATTAAAGAGATATGGACTGCAGCGAGGCACCTGAGTCTCAGCAAACAGCAGAGTGACAAGTTGTAACAGCGTGATTACAAACCGGATTCCTCACCAATACACCCACTGGAGGGTAACAAAAATGTTTGCACGAACGTACTGTTGACGACAGAACCCACTGAAGGGCGAAAATACACGAGGGAAAACTCCAAGTTCCACAATGCCCTTTGAATGTCTGCACCCGAGCAAGCCCACCAGGGGGCAGGTAATTGGTATTTAAATGAACTGACTTGGCGCCCCTTGTGAATCTGCCAGAAACCAGTATGCTAGCCCGTGAGCAAGGTGCAGGAGCACTGAAACGCGTAGGGCTTTTTCTTAAAGAGATTTGGAAAGGTATGCCGGTTTCGCTAAATTAAAGGACTCTGTTTCAAACGATGGGGTCCTGCTTGTTTACTGAGTGCGTCTCCAAGCGAGGGATACACAACTGTTAAATATATAATACGGCCAGTCCTTGGTCGTGGAGATTGCACCGCCATTAAAGAGATATGGACTGCAGCGAGGCACCTGAGTCTCAGCAAACAGCAGAGTGACAAGTTGTAACAGCGTGATTACAAACCGGATTCCTCACCAATACACCCACTGGAGGGTAACAAAAATGTTTGCACGAACGTACTGTTGACGACAGAACCCACTGAAGGGCGAAAATACACGAGGGAAAACTCCAAGTTCCACAATGCCCTTTGAATGTCTGCACCCGAGCAAGCCCACCAGGGGGCAGGTAATTGGTATTTAAATGAACTGACTTGGCGCCCCTTGTGAATCTGCCAGAAACCAGTATGCTAGCCCGTGAACAAGGTGCAGGAGCACTGAAACGCGTAGGGCTTTTTCTTAAAGAGATTTGGAAAGGTATGCCGGTTTCGCTAAATTAAAGGACTCTGTTTCAAACGATGGGGTCCTGCTTGTTTACTGAGTGCGTCTCCAAGCGAGGGATACACAACTGTTAAATATATAATACGGCCAGTCCTTGGTCGTGGAGATTGCACCGCCATTAAAGGGATATGGACTGCAGCGAGGCACCTGAGTCTCAGCAAACAGCAGAGTGACAAGTTGTAACAGCGTGATTACAAACCGGATTCCTCACCAATACACCCACTGGAGGGTAACAAAAATGTTTGCACGAACGTACTGTTGACGACAGAACCCACTGAAGGGCGAAAATACACGAGGGAAAACTCCAAGTTCCACAATGCCCTTTGAATGTCTGCACCCGAGCAAGCCCACCAGGGGGCAGGTAATTGGTATTTAAATGAACTGACTTGGCGCCCCTTGTGAATCTGCCAGAAACCAGTATGCTAGCCCGTGAACAAGGTGCAGGAGCACTGAAACGCGTAGGGCTTTTTCTTAAAGAGATTTGGAAAGGTATGCCGGTTTCGCTAAATTAAAGGACTCTGTTTCAAACGATGGGGTCCTGCTTGTTTACTGAGTGCGTCTCCAAGCGAGGGATACACAACTGTTAAATATATAATACGGCCAGTCCTTGGTCGTGGAGGTTGCACCGCCATTAAAGAGATATGGACTGCAGCGAGGCACCTGAGTCTCAGCAAACAGCAGTGTGACAAGTTGTAACAGCGTGATTACAAACCGGATTCCTCACCAATACACCCACTGGAGGGTAACAAAAATGTTTGCACGAACGTACTGTTGACGACAGAACCCACTGAAGGGCGAAAATACACGAGGGAAAACTCCAAGTTCCACAATGCCCTTTGAATGTCTGCACCCGAGCAAGCCCACCAGGGGGCAGGTAATTGGTATTTAAATGAACTGACTTGGCGCCCCTTGTGAATCTGCCAGAAACCAGTATGCTAGCCCGTGAACAAGGTGCAGGAGCACTGAAACGCGTAGGGCTTTTTCTTAAAGAGATTTGGAAAGGTATGCCGGTTTCGCTAAATTAAAGGACTCTGTTTCAAACGATGGGGTCCTGCTTGTTTACTGAGTGCGTCTCCAAGCGAGGGATACACAACTGTTAAATATATAATACGGCCAGTCCTTGGTCGTGGAGATTGCACCGCCATTAAAGAGATATGGACTGCAGCGAGGCACCTGAGTCTCAGCAAACAGCAGAGTGACAAGTTGTAACAGCGTGATTACAAACCGGATTCCTCACCAATACACCCACTGGAGGGTAACAAAAATGTTTGCACGAACGTACTGTTGACGACAGAACCCACTGAAGGGCGAAAATACACGAGGGAAAACTCCAAGTTCCACAATGCCCTTTGAATGTCTGCACCCGAGCAAGCCCACCAGGGGGCAGGTAATTGGTATTTAAATGAACTGACTTGGCGCCCCTTGTGAATCTGCCAGAAACCAGTATGCTAGCCCGTGAACAAGGTGCAGGAGCACTGAAACGCGTAGGGCTTTTTCTTAAAGAGATTTGGAAAGGTATGCCGGTTTCGCTAAATTAAAGGACTCTGTTTCAAACGATGGGGTCCTGCTTGTTTACTGAGTGCGTCTCCAAGCGAGGGATACACAACTGTTAAATATATAATACGGCCAGTCCTTGGTCGTGGAGATTGCACCGCCATTAAAGAGATATGGACTGCAGCGAGGCACCTGAGTCTCAGCAAACAGCAGAGTGACAAGTTGTAACAGCGTGATTACAAACCGGATTCCTCACCAATACACCCACTGGAGGGTAACAAAAATGTTTGCACGAACGTACTGTTGACGACAGAACCCACTGAAGGGCGAAAATACACGAGGGAAAACTCCAAGTTCCACAATGCCCTTTGAATGTCTGCACCCGAGCAAGCCCACCAGGGGGCAGGTAATTGGTATTTAAATGAACTGACTTGGCGCCCCTTGTGAATCTGCCAGAAACCAGTATGCTAGCCCGTGAACAAGGTGCAGGAGCACTGAAACGCGTAGGGCTTTTTCTTAAAGAGATTTGGAAAGGTATGCCGGTTTCGCTAAATTAAAGGACTCTGTTTCAAACGATGGGGTCCTGCTTGTTTACTGAGTGCGTCTCCAAGCGAGGGATACACAACTGTTAAATATATATGTATATGTATATGTTTGCATGCATTTATATTTATATAGATATGCAGATTATATTTATATGTTTATATATGTATATATATATATACACACATACATATATATAAATGCATATGCATATATATGCATATATATATGTGCATATGTGTGTATGTACAGAGAGGTAGAGGTGTATAGGTAGAGGTGTAGAGGTAGAGAGGTAGAGGTAGAGAGGTAGAGAGTAGTAGAGAGAGAGGTAGAGAGAGGTAGAGAGGTAGAGAGTAGACATCGAGTAATAGAGAGAAGAGAGTGAGTAGTAGAGAGTAGTAGAGAAAGTATCAGAGAGTGAGTAGTAGAGAGTAGTAGAGTGAGTAGTAGAGAGTGAGTAGTAGAGAGTGATTATTAGAGAGTGAGTAGTAGAGAGTAGTAGAGAGGAAGTAGTAGAGTGAGTAGTAGAGAGTAGTAGAGTAGTAGAGAGTGAGTAGTAGAGAGTAGTAGAGAGTGAGTAGTAGAGAGTGAGTTGTAGAGTGTAGTAGAGAGTGAGTAGCAGAGAGAAAGTATTAGAGAGTAGTAGAGAGTGAGTAGCAGAGTGAGTAGTAGAGAGAGAGTAGTAGAGAGTGAGTATTAGAGAGTAGTAGAGAGTGAGTAGTAGAGAGTGAGTAGTAGAGAGTGAGTAGTAGAGAGTGAGTAGTAGAGAGAGAGTAGTAGAGAGTGAGAAGTAGAGAGAGTAGTAGAGTAGTAGATAGTGAGTAGTAGAGTGAATAGTAGAGAGTAGTTGAGAGCGAGTAGTAGAGAATGAGTAGTGGAGAGTGAGCAGTAGAGAGTAGTAGAGAGTGAGCAGTAGAGAGTGAGTAGTAGAGAGTAGTAGAGAGTGAGTAGTAGAGAGTAGTAGAGTGAGTAGTAGAGAGTGAGTAGTAGAGAGAGAGTAGTAGAGAGTGAGTAGTAGAGTAGTAGAGAGTGAGTGGTAGAGAGTTGGAGAGAGTAGTAGAGTGAGTAGTAGAGAATAGTAGAGAGTGAGTAGTAGAGCGAATAGTAGAGAGTAGTAGAGTAGTAGAGAGTGAGTAGTAGAGAGTGAGTAGCAGAGAGAGTAGTAGAGAGTAGTAGAGAGTGAGTAGTAGAGAGTAGTAGAGAGCGAGTAGTAGAGAGTGAGTAGTGGAGAGTGAGTAGTAGAGAGCGAGTAGTAGAGAGTGAGTAGTAGAGAGTGAGTAGTAGATTGAGAGTAGTAGAGAGTGAGTAGTAGAGAGTAGTAGAGTGAGTAGTAGAGAGTGAGTAGTAGAGAGTCAGTAGTAGAGTATAAGAGAGTAGTCAGTCAGTGTCAGTCAGTGTCAGTCAGTGTCAGTCAGTCAGTGTCAGTCAGTCAGTCAGTGTCAGTCAATCAGTGTGAGTCAGTGTCAGTCAATCAGTGTCAGTCAGTGTCAGTCAATCAGTGTCAGTCAGTGTCAATCAGTGTCAGTCAGTGTCAGTCAGTCAGTCAGTGTCAGTCAGTCAGTGTCAGTCAATCAGTGTCAGTCAGTGTCAGTGTCAGTCAATCTGTGTCAGTCAGTGTCATACAGTCAGTGTCTGTCAGTCAGTCAGGGTCAGCTAGAGCAGCTCTGCTGACCTGGTTCTCTGGCTCTACAGCAGGTCTGCTGACCTGGTTCTCTGGCTCTAGAGCAGCTCCGCTGACCCAGTTCTATGGCTCTGAAGCAGTTCTGCTGACATGGTTCTCTGGCTCTAGAACAGCTCTGCTGACCTGATTCTCTCCCTCTAAAGCAGCTCTACTGACCCGGTTTCTCTGGCTCTGCAGCAGCTCTGTTGACCTGGTTCTCTGGCTCCAGAGCAGCTCTACTGACCTGGTTCTCTGGCTCTAAAGCAGCTCTGCTGACCTGGTTCTATGGCTCTAAAGCAGCTCTGCTGATTTGGTTCTCTAGCTCTAGAGTAGCTCTGCTGACCTGGTTCTCTGGCTCTAAAGCAGCTCTGCTAACCTGGTTCTCTGGCTCTAAAGCAGCTCTGATGGCCTGGTTCTCTGGCTCTAAAGCAGCTTTGCTGACCTGTTTCTCTCCCTCTAAAGCAGCTCTGCTGACCTGATTTCTCTGGCTCTACAGCAGCTCTGCTGACCTGGTTCTCTGGCTCTAGAGCAGCTCTGCTGACCTAGTTCTTAGGCTCTAGAGCAGCTCTGCTGACCTGGTTCTCTGGCTCTACAGCAGCTCTGCTGACCTGGTTTTCTGCACTCACGATGCACGCACCCGACTTCGCGAAAATATATTTAAAAATAATATATGTTTATTATAAGTACAAATATATTATTTTGATGAATATCTTACATAACCTCTTGTCTTAATATGTATATTAAAGACACATACATATCATTTTGGAACATAATTTTTTTTTGCACACCCAGCGCACCCCAGCACGTATATGATGTCACGCGGGACCCGCAACCGCGCAAACATCTCGTACCATAATGCGCATGTGTCGCGAATGCGCGGGAGGAGGAGTCGCAGACTGGTCGCATACCAATCGCACATATCACGTGATATTAAATGAATATGATGTAACTGAAAAACACGCAGCCTTCGCACACCATACGCGGATCCTTCATGACTTTTCTAAAATGGCGGCTTGACTGCACGCACTCACCGTGATGTGTACACTTTGAGTGCGCGACTCCGAAAAAAATTGGAATTTTTTTTTTAAAGAAAATAATATAAATATATTAAAATAAAAAATAAAACAAGAAAATAAATCAATATTTCAGTTTTAATTAAAAAAAAAAAAAGTGCAATTTTCAGAAAAATATATAATGTTATTTAACCCCTTACGTGCGCATGACGGAACCACGCTGTCATGAGCCACGGGCGGCGTGTGCTCATGACGGCGTGGTTCCGTCATGCTGTGGCCGCTCCGCCCACGCGGCACTAATTCCCCGCCTGTGCGGGCGAAATGAAGAGTGGGCGGAGTCGTGACGGAACCACGCCGTCATGAGCACAGCTCGCCCGTGACTCATGACGGCGTGGTTCCGTCACGAGCATGGCTGCGCCGCGCTCACCCCACACCCCCCCAGCACCGCGGTGGAATTTGCGCCGTGGCGGAGGGGTTAGTTAATAAAATATTTATAAATAAACAGTTAAAAAACTGTAGAAAATCAGTACAAAAAAGTAGATATAACTACTATCACACTTAAAAGTTAGCATTTAAAAAATCTTTGAAATTCACTGGAAAAAAACAGGTTTCAGAGACATTATAGTTAGAAATTAGCATTTAAAAAACCTTAGAAATTCACAGAAAAAACCATTGGTTTCAGGGGTGTTATAGTTAGCTGCCCATTTCACTAACTATAACTCATGTGCCCGCAATGCACTGCTGATGATGTCACATATTGCATCATTCATGACATGGTCAGTGACATCACTGATGACATCTCAAATGACATCACTGATGACATCATCCACTTGACAATCTGATACACCTCATCATACACAAGTATAACCTTTCATCACACACTGTAAAATACAGAGTACCATATTTGAAACCATTGACACACCAATACCAGTTACTACATTCCAACTCACTGATTCCTAAGTCTACACACACAACTACCCATTCAACAACAGAATCATCTATACATGCAGTCATTAATTAATAGAACACTATCAAATGCACTTATACACATATATAGACATTGACACATCAGCAGTCATCTTAGTCGGTTATGCAGTCATCCTACTCACTCATGAAAAAAATGTATCGCTCTTAAATTTACTCACTTACACAATTATCCAACAACACCTCATTTATTCAAACCCATAGTAACTCATCGTTAATATGTTAAAAAATCACCATTACAATTATACACTCATTTATATAGTTACTCTCACAATCACTGACTCTTACACATACTTATTTATATACACCAACTCTCACATACAATGCCTTTTATTTTTTTACTTTGTTGAAGATGTACAACTAAAACATATATTCACCCACCAACACACAAATAAATACACTCAGTCACCCAAACAACTGTTTCCACATGCACTCTTAAACCCATACACCTAGTCAATCAACCATTCACACATCTATGCATAGTTACACACACCCCATCCAACCACACACAAACTCAGTGTCCCATACAAATACTCACCCAACTAATCAATAACTAATATACACACTCATGCAGTTAGTGACTAACTGATGCAGCATGTTATACAACAACAGAGACAGTGCTGCACACATTCACATAGTTTAGTTACGAATCCATGTATTAAGTGAGACACTCTTAATTACTCACTTAAAAAGACAGACAGCTACTAAATCCTCCATCCAGACAGTTATATATCCACTCAATCTTCAATACAGATTGGTATATATATAATACATATTTAAATTTCAAACTAAACCACATTCAGTGGATGATGTCATCAGTGATGTCATCAGTGATGTCATTTGAGATGTCATCAGTGATGTCACTGACCATGTCATGAATGATGCAATATGTGACATGATCAGCAGTGCATTGCGGGCGCGTGAGTTATAGTTAGCAGAACTAACTATAACAGAAGAATTTCTATGGTTTTGTATGAGTGAAATGGGCAGCTAACTATAACACCCCTGAAACCTATGGTTTTTTCTGTGAATTTCTAAGGTTTTTTAAATGCTAATTTCTAACTATAACGTCTCTGAAACCTATGTTTTTTTTCAGTGAATATATATATATATATATATATATATATTCACTGAAAAAACCATGGGTTTCACACACGTTATAGTTAGGAATTAGCATTTAAAAAACCTTAGAAATTCACTGAAAAAACCATAGGTTTCACACACGTTATAGTTAGGAATTAGCATTTAAAAAACCTTAGAAATTCAGTGAAAAAACCATAGGTTTCACACATGTTATAGTTAGCTGGACATTTTACTCGTAAAAAACCAATGAAATTGCCCCGTTATAGTTAGTTCAGCTAACTATAACTCGCGCGCCCGCAATGCACTGCTGATGACGTCACATATTACATCACTCATGACATGGTCAGTGACATCACTCATGACATCACTGATGACATCTCAAATGACATCACTGATGACCTCACTGATGACATCATCCAGTGAATGTGTGTTTTTCTGAAAATTAAATATGTTTTATATATGTATATCTCAAGGTCGATGGAAGAATAAATGGGTATATAAGTGTCTAAATGGATGATTTGTTTTTGAAAAATTGATTGTGTAACTGACTGATTAAGTGTATCTCTCACTTTGTGTATAAGTGGCTGCATGGGTTGGTGAGTAGCTACATGGGTGTCTATATAGGTTATTAGTTGTTTTTTTGAGTATCAGTCTGAGTGTCTGTATGGTACGGTGGGGGGTATTACGTAGTGCATAGATGCATGAATGAGTGACTCACTGTTTGTATGTGTTGAAGACAGCATGTGTGCAGGACTGTATGGGTGGATGAGTGTGTGTATGGGTGTGTTAGTGAGTGAATGACTGTCTCAATAGTGTCTTCAGGAGTAACTACATATGTTTTAAACTAGTATATGTGACTATTGGTGTATATATGTGAGTATATGTGAGAGGGAGAGATTGAAAGAGTTCCTGTATGAATAAGTATGTGTTTCTATAAGTGATTGTTTAAAAGACTAAGTATGTGTAAGTTTCCGTAGAAGTAAGTATGGTGGTGTGTGTATTACTGTATATGCAAGTAAATGTATGTTTTATTCTTTATTAGCATGAGTGACTATGTGTGTGAGTAACTCTATGGATGAGTGGCATTGTGTAACAGGATGTATAGATGTATGAGTACATATGATGAGTGAGTACATGTATGAGTGACTGTATAGGACTGTTGGTGAATGAGTGGATGTGTATGTGGATCTTAGAATTACTGAAGAGGTTGTTGTAACTGGTATTGGTATGTCCATTGTTTTGAAATTTTTAGTCTCTATTTTTGAATGTGTGTATCAAAGCTTATATTAAGGTGAGAGGAGGTCTGCCACTCTATCACAAGGATGATGTCATCAGTGAGGTCATCAGTGATGTCATTTGAGATGTCATCAGTGATGTCATGAGTGATGTCACTGACCATGTCATGAGTGATGTAATATGTGACGTCATCAGCAGTGCATTGCGGGCGCGCGAGTTATAGTTAGCTGAACTAACTATAACGGGGCAATTTCATTGGTTTTTTACGAGTAAAATGTCCAGCTAACTATAACATGTGTGAAACCTATGGTTTTTTCACTGAATTTCTAAGGTTTTTTAAATGCTAATTCCTAACTATAACGTGTGTGAAACCTATGATTTTTTCAGTGAATTTCTAAGGTTTTTTAAATGCTAATTCCTAACTATAACGTGTGTGAAACCCATGGTTTTTTCAGTGAATTTGCAAGGTTTTTTAAATGCTAATTCCTAACTATAACGTGTGTGAAACCCATGGTTTTTTCAGTGAATTTGCAAGGTTTTTTAAATGCTATTTTTTTTTTTTATTCTTCATTTTTTTCAAACATATTTTTAATTTAATTTTCTTATCTTTTATAAAGACTATGCTTAAATTTTTAAAATCCTTAAATATTTTTTTTATATATATTTTTTAAAATAAACATGTAAAATTTATTTCCAGATTTTTTTTTTTTTTTTTTTTTTTTTTTTTTTATAGTACGCGTACCGTAAGCTCACGGTAAGCGTACGGTTTACGCAATGTCCGTAATCTATCTACGCTGCTTGCGCATAGTTACGTACTTTGCGTAGCCGCGCGTACTGCGCGTGGGACGCGTGCGCGCTTACGCAACACGCGCACGTTACGCGGAAGTGCCGGGAAATGACTGTTATGCGCATGCGCGCAAGCGCGTGTCTTTTTTACGCGCATGCGCACTTTTGCCGTAAGCGTACCGTAAGCGTACCGTAAGCGTACGGTAGGTCATGTGATCATGAAACACAACTTTTGATTGGTGGAAACTACTTTCAGTTCTAGAACTCTCCTACACCACACCCATTCCCCTCATTTCTGCTTGTGATCCCTTGGAAGAAGGAGCTGGTTTGTCTTTGGGATACGATGGCAGAACAGCAGAGCCCTTCTGAGAGTGAGGCTAGCACCAGCAGCACTGTCTTGAGGCAGAGAGCGAGGAAAGTAAAGCCTTCTTATGTTTGGGATTATTTTACTTTTCCAGAAGGCCAGCAAAAGGTGAATGCACCCTTAGTTACTTGCAGGCTGTGTCAGCGTGTACTTTCTAGAGGTAATCCTGACAGGAAGTATTCCTTTGGGAATCATACCATGATCAGACACCTCAAGGATGTACACAAAAGGACACATGGTCATCTTTTTGGAGGTAACTCTTCAGAAAGACGAGCCAGTACATCCACAGCAGCTCAGCCTGGACCATCATCTGCAGGGCAGACTCCTTCTTCTGCAGGTCAGGTGAGCCCTTCATCTGTGGGGGGAGAATCTCCTTTTGCTGGCCCTCTGGAAATTAACCCTCGGTTTGCGAGGGTTGAAGTACGGTGCGCCACTTGTCACGATCTAATTACTTATAGGGAGACCAGTATTTCCCTAGTGAACAATAAAATAGATCAGCACACTTGTCGTACCGTCTAATATTCCCAATCTTTCTTTCCTCTGTCCCTGCATGAACACAACGGCTCTTTTAAGAGCCAACCTTATCTTTCATCTTTTTTTTACATATGTTTTTAAAAACTTTTTTTTATTTTTTTTTTACCGTACGCGTACGGTAAGCGTACCTTTTTTTTTTTTTTTTTAAAAAACACTAAAAATCATTTATCACATTACATTGACTTACCATACTCACTCAAAAAAATATTTATTCATTTGTTTTTTTTAAAAATAGTTTTTAAAATGGTTGTAGTTTTCAAAAATTTTCTATATCGATCTGAAAAAAAAGAAAAAAGTATTAATATTTTTATAACAATTTATAATACAGTACACATATTTACATTTTTTTCCCAAAAATATTTTTGCCTCTTTTAACAATTGGAAATCACTTTTACAGACTGACACATTATGAAACCACTATTTTTGATTTATTTAATTGCACGTGTCCAAGCTGTTTTTTTTTCAGACCACCACCATGTGCATTCTCTGTGACTGCCTACACTCCACCAAGGGCAACCAGCCTTAGTGATGCTGAATGTATTTGCATTACAGACTTAAACCTGAAAACCCCACTGGCTTGTAAATACTGTGCATGACTATACACGGCAAGGACATGGGTGTGTGCTAACCCTCTGCTTATTCCCCCAAAAATTCGCTCCCCCTTTCCATCTAATGCAACTGTGAAATCACCAGAGCAAGACGCAATAAATCTCTGCCTATAATTCTTCTATGCACACAGAGTCATATTTTCACATTAGTCCCAAAACGAAATTTCTTTGCCAATTTGAAAGCACACTTACTGCTCTTTTTTTTTTCAGGGGCAAGTGTAAATCACTTTTACACACTGACACATTATGAAACCACCATGTGTAACTACAACAAAAACAATTCCCATTTCTATTATTCATTTCTTAAGTTACCACATACATACCCTCTCAAACTGTAAACTCACCTTTAAAATTAGTTAGTTGTGAAAGAAATGTGACACTCAAACAGCAGATTATCAGAGCCAGGATCTCTGTTGTGTTCACCTCTCTCCTCTCAGCAGAACCAGATAATGGCAAACTTTCCCTCTATTTTTCCACACATATACATGTAAGTTTCAAATCTCAGTGCTTCCCCCTTTTTTTCAAATGTAATCACACATTTCTATTGGTTGAAAACCAACCCTTTTCCAAAAGTACCCTTCCCCCAACTTGACTTCTGCCTAGTACCCTTCCCCCAACTTGACTTCTGCCTGCTACCATAGCAACAGCTCATGGAACACTGCTGTGTTCAGTTAGGTCAGAAGTTCGACACACAATGTTTCAATTCCACAGAGCAAGAGTGCTTGACTTTTCAAACCTAACAGCAAATCCATAGTACTGTTCTTTGGTTACACATTTTTTTGTACCAATACAAAACATGCTTCTATTAATTTACACATACAGCCTAGTTTTTATTCTGGAATGGTATGAAACAGCCAATCAGTTCTTTTTGTTTTGAAAAAAATATGTATGCCTCCATTTCCAAACTGTCTTTCTTTTCATATTGCCATTCTACTGAAAGACACCTCCTGAGTGCATCCAGATCTCCTTTGAAGATGTTCACAGTGTGGATTGTAGGGCACAGCTATGTCTTCTGGAGTGAAAAGTTTGCAGAGAAAACAGATATGGTGAGAGACCTTGCTTTGCCAAATGTAGACATTAAATGGATTGGTCAGAGAGGGTTAAAGTGGCACCAATTGATGCCATTGGTGAAATCCTTCATGCAAATCCAACACCCTGACCTCATAATAGTGCACTGTGGTGGCAATGACCTAGGCACTTTGACTGGGGTAGGTCTGGAAATGCTTATGAAGGACACCTTTGCACAACTGTTTTCACTTTTCCCTAAAACTGCCTTTGTGTTTTCCAACATATGCCAAAGGCAAAAATGGAACTGGTCCAATCATTTCTGTCCACAGATTGACAAAGCAAGAAAGCACGTCAACAAATCTGTTTCTGCTTTCCTCCGTGACTATGGTATGGGTGCCATTTACCACAACAACTTGCGTTACGACATGCAAGACATTTATAGAGGAGATGGTGTGCACTTCAATGATGAAGGGAACAGAGTCTTCCTCTTGAACCTTAGACTCTGCATCGGTACTTACTTGTAGGTACCACTAAAAAAATGACTCCATAAACACAACAGCTCTTTTTAGAGCTCCCTAATTTCTAAACTCTTAAATCTGCTTTTCATTTATTTATTTTTATTTTTTTTACCGTACGCTTACCGTAAGCTTACCGTACGCGTACCCCGTGATTTTTTTTAAAATCAATAAATATTTTTTTTGTACTTTTCTGTCCATCTTTGACCCCCTTACAATTGTTAGGGGGTCTGTAACTCTCCTCATTGCCCCCTTTCCTTGTTTTCACTCTTTTTTTTCAGAGTGAAATACACAAAATGGCGGCCGCCGCTTCCTGGTTTCGGCCGATTCGAATGTTTACTAAGATCTAAGAGCCAATCAGAATCGCGCTCGCGCACGCCACCGTACGCTTACCGTAAGCGTACGGTAAGCGTACCGTAAGCTGGCTCAGATATATATATTGATTTAAAGGCTATTTTCTCAGAATCTACTGAACAGATTTACACCAAACCTACAAAAGGCACTTCCTTGACCTAGGGACTACCTCTCTGCCAAATTTTGAGTAATTCTGTTCAGCCGTTCGGGCTGTAGCTCGTTCTAAAGGTCCTATGGAAAAATGCATGGGAAAAACGCGTTTTGGGACCCCCCTTTTATCTCAGCCCCCGCTTGACGGATCCCCCCGAGACTTTCAGGGTAGGAGCGGAGCGTAGCGCCCCACCTATTTTGAGAAATTCGCGAGGATTCGTCGACCGGCGCCAAAGTTATTCAAAATAGAATGTTGAGGTTTTCCTATGGAAACGTGGTCCTAACTATAACTACCTACTGGCGACCGCCAGTAGGTAATATATATATATATTCACTTAAAAAACCATAGGTTTCACACAGGTTATAGTTAGGTGGACATTTTACTCGTAAAAAAACAATGAAATTCCCCCGTTATAGTTAGTTCAGATAACTATAACTCGCGCATCCGCAATCCACTGCTCATGATGTCACATATTACATCACTCATGACATGGTCAGTGGCATCACTCATGACATCGCTGATGACATCATCCTTGTGATAGAGTGCCGGTCGCGCGAGTTATAGTTATCTGAACTAACTATAACGGGGGGAATTTCATTGGTTTTTTACGAGTGAAATGTCCACCTAACTATAACCTGTGTGAAACCTATGGTTTTTTAAGTGAATTTGCAAGGTTTTTTAAATGCTAATTCCTAACTATAACGTGTGTGAAACCTATGGTTTTTTAAGTGAATTTGTACGGTTTTTTAAATGCTAAGTTATGTATTTATTAATATATATATTTTTTTTAAGGTTTTTCACCGTCCGCGCACCGTGCGCGCACGGTACGCTTCTCGCACCGTGCGCGCAACCCGCGATTTTTATAAAAAAAAAAAAAATGTTTATTTCACCCATGGGGGTCCTTCTGTGACCCCCTGACAAAGGCTAGGGGGTCAGGAACTCTCTTCCCTGCCCCCTTTTCACGTTTTCCACCTTTTTTCCCCCTTTCCTTTTCAGTGCGAGAGACACAATGGCGGCCGACATTTCCTGATTTCGACCGATTCAAATGTTGACTGACATCTAACAGCCAATCAGATTTTCGCTCACGCACGGCACCGTGCGCGCACGTGCGCGCACCGTGCGCGCGTATAGATATTGATATGCTTTTAAATGCTATTTTCTCAGGAAATACTGAACAGATTTACACCAGACCTGCAAAAAGCACTTCCTTGACCTTATGGCTACCTCTCTGCCAAATTTCACGTAATTCTGTTCAGCCGTTCGGGCTGTAGCTGCGACTAAAGGTCCTATGGAAAAATGCATGGGGAAAACGCGTTTTGGGACCCCCCCTTTTTCTCGGCCCCCGCTTGACGAATCACCCCGAGACTTTCAGGGCAGGAGCTGAACGGAGCGCCCCATTTGTTTTGAAAATTTCACGAGGATTCGTCAACCGGCTCCAAAGTTATTCAAAATAGAATTTTGAGATTTCCTATGGAAACTAGGTTGTAACTATAACTATCTACTGGCGACCGCCAGTAGATAACATATATATATATATATATATATATATATACACACACACACATATATACATAGTGCACACTGGCATTCACCTGTGGGTAGTTATAGTTAGGACCTAGTTTCCATAGGAAAGGTGTTTCTAGTATTGCTAATAAATTTGCTGTCATTTGATGAATCGTCACAAGTTTTTCAGACCTAGTTTACCACTCATTCCAGCTGTTGCCACTGCACTCTACGCTACTCCACTGTACACTATTAAACTTTACCACACTACGTTGTACGCCACTCTAGTCATCACTACTCTACTGTGTGATATTCTACTGTACGCCATTCCACTATGCTGATAATACATAGCCCAAAAAGGAAACTGTAGTCACAAGGAATTCACATTTCTCCAACTTAACAGACGGTGTTCTCTCAATCTTAATATTGCTCTCCCATGTTGTTCTTGTTCTTGCAAGGTGGCAAAATTCATCAAAATGTCATTGATGTAGGTCACAGCGCTTACATCCAAGTACTCTCTTAAAGTCTTGTTTATAACTAATTAGAATACAGCTGGGGCATTACAGAAGCTGAAAGGCATGACCAAGTATTTTTTACTCACCTTCCTCTCTGACTCATATCAAATTGTACATCCACTTACATCCAGTTTTGTGAAGACCTTTGCATTCCTGACCTGATCTAGTAATGACTGTATAAAGGACAAGGGGTAACAATTCTTTATTGCTGCATTATTGAGGGTTCGGTAGTCTATGCACGTTTGGTACTCTCCTCCTTTCTCGGGCACGAAAAACAGAGGCGATGAGGTAGGAGAGAGGGAAGGGTGTATAAACTCAATCTGAAGTATTCCTCAATGTATGCATGGAGATGCATATTCTCTTTCTCCATCAAAGTGTAGATCCTACTGCAAGGTATCTGGGCTCCAAGCAGAAGATCTATTTGGCAGTCATAGGGCCAGTGCAGGGGAAGAACTGTAGCCTTTCTTTTATCAAACACCTCTGCAAGATCCTAGTAACATGGAGGCATAATAGGATTATCAACCTCCCCGATAGTCGCCACTTTCTTCTGGGACCCACTGATAGTAGTATCAGTCAAACAATGTTTAATATAAAAAGGCAGATCGAATGTCAAGGTGTGCTTAGGCCAGTCAATGGCAGGATTGTGCTTCTCCAGCCAGGGTATTTCAAGTATGGTTTGGAATTGTGGGGCCTGGATCAAATCAAAACGTGCCACTTCTTTGTGGTTTTCCTGCATGTGCAGCAACAAATCCCCAGTGGAATGGGCCCAGACTTTAGGGCACTTCCATCTATAGTCTTTATTTTGTTCACCACCTTTTTGGACAAGGTAGGTATACCAAATTGGTTAGCTATGGATGGATATCCATGAAACTCCCAGTGGCACCTGAATCAATTAAATCATGCAGAAGTCACCCTAGTACAGAGAAACAGATGATGGTACATACACGAAGAAGTGTTGTGTGCTAATGTGTGTGAGCCAGTACAATTAGAGCTACCCAAAACACTTGTCTCAACAGATTTTGGGATGACTAGTTTTTCCAGACTCTCCTCTTCATTTGGTCTGCAGGGTATATTCCCGTGGAAAGTGACCTTCCCTGCCACATTATAAGCATAGTTTATTTTTTATTATTATTATTTTAGCATTTGTATCGCATGACGAATCATCCCCACAGGGATCTCTTGGCGCTTTTGGTTACACAGTGCTGAAGGCTAGGACAAAATTGCGGCATTAGAACAGCCAGGTTTTTAACTGCTTCTTAAAGTGCCTCAAGCTTGTACAGGCACATAGCTTATCCGGCAAGAGATTCCAATGGAGCGGGGCTAAATGTGAGAATGCGCGCCCTCCCATTTTGACTTTCCTGATTTTACAGGGACGTAGTAAATTACGATTGCTAGATCTCAGAAAACGGGCAGGTATATAGGGAAATAACTTCTTCCTTAGGTATACTGGGCTAATCCCCTGCTGTGCTTTAAACACCGATGTCAAGAGCTTAAACACTGCTCTCTTCCTCATGGGCAGCCAGTGTAGTTGTTGCAAAAGAGGTCGGGAGGGGGTACGTACTGGCTTGTTGAGGACCAGTCGAGCCGCCATATTTTGCACTACCTGTAGCCTAGATGCAAGGTCCTCCCTAATTCCTACTAGTAGTGTGTTTACATAGTCCAGTCTACTAACTAGTAGTACCTGTACTAGGGTCTTTCTGGCCTCCAAAGGGATCCAAGGAAAAATCTTCCTCAGCATCCGCATGATGCCAAAGCATGTGCCCGATACTGACTTCTTGTGTTCCTCCATCAAAAGCATATTATCAAACAGCATACCCAAATTCCATGCCTGAGTGGTTGGATTGGGTGCCTCCCCCAATTCCTCTGGCCACCAGTCCGACAACCATAATTCCGTCGCCTTTCCAAACAGAAGGATCTCCGTCTTATTTGAGTTGAGCTGCAGAAAATTCTCGCTCATCCAAGCGGCAATTTTCAGCTTGCAGGATTTAAACTTTGCTCTGGCTTCCGCTGGGTCTGTCTCGATGGGGATTATCACCTGCGTGTCATCCGCCTACGAGATTGTCTCAAAACCGCAAGATCTTAAGATGGTGGCCAGCCGTGCCACATAGATGTTGAACAATGTGGGGCTTAAGATGGAGCCCAGCGGGACCCCCTTATCTACCGCAGTGGTATGAGAGACAAATGTGTCTAATTGAACACATTGTGCTCTATTGTTAAGAAAGCTCTGCAGCCACGTCCATGCCAAGCCTTCGACACCAATCTCCCGCAAACTTTCCAACAGGACACGATGAGAGGTGTCAAAGGCTGCCGATAGATCAAGGAGCACTAGCATGGTGGGCGTCCCTCTGTCCACTGACATCCTGATCGTATCCATGACCTCCACCAGTGCCGCCTCCGTGCTATAGGCTGCATGGAAACCTGATTGTGAGGGGTCCAATAACCCATACTGCTCCAGATATCCCGTAAGTTGTTTGTTTACCAATGTCTCCATGACCTTCGAACTGCAAGGGAGGAGGGAGATTGGTCTATAATTTTGCAGATCCGCCGGGTCTGCCAGAGCCTTCTTCAGCAAAGGTTTTATATGCGCTTTTTTCCATTTCCTAGGAAATACGGCCAGAGCCAGGGAGATGTTACAAACCTCAGCTAGCGACAGAGCTAAAATTGGGGCGAGTTCAGCCATTATAAATGGCACCGCCAGGTCTGAGGGGGTACCTGATTTCGTTCGTTCCAACACTGCTACCACTTGCTCTGTGGTAATAGCTGTGAAAGCGTTGAGTCTAGGTAGTGTGGGGTCCCTCTCCGGAGGGGCCAACCCCATTGGTGCTGCTCCTGCCGCTAGAGAGCTGTAGATCTTGTCTACCTTATCCCTAAAATGATTTGGGATGTCATCACATAGTGTTTTGGTCTGGGGTATAGAGGGACTGTTAGCTTTAGGGTTTGTGAACTCTTTGAGTATTTTAAAGAGCTCCTTAGAAGAGTTCTTTGCCTCCCGTATTCTCGAGCCTAGGTGTTCTCTTCTTGCTGAGTTACAATTTGTTAAATAGGCTTTGTGTGCTACTGAAAAGGCCAGTTTATCCTCTGGCCACTTGGTTTTCCTCCATTTTCTTTCTTTGCCTCTACACCTGGCCATTTCCTTCTTAAGATTTTCAGAATACCAGCCCTTTTCTGCGTTCGTACTACCCTGCATGGCGCGATGATATTTAGCATGTCTCCAATTGAGGCCTCCCATTTATTTTCCTAAGGCATTATCACTTCCCTCTCCTTTGTCGAAGGAGGGGGGTCTAAAGACCTGACTAAATGCCATAGGGGTGACTTTCCTCCAAGCTCTACGAGGACTCATTCCACATTGGGACTGGCATCCTCTATCCGCCCTGCTCAAGGTGAATTTAAGCGCAAAATGATCGATCCAGGTTAGTGGCCACGGGGTTTCTACTGATAAGCCTATGTTTGCAAAGATGTTGTCCAAGGTATACCCTGCAATATGGGTAGGTTCATGAATTCTTGGAGAGAGACCTAACGACTCCATGGCTGACAGCTAGCATTTGTATCTGAACTAGAGAGGTCATCTAAATGGTGATTAAAGTCGCCAACCAAAAAAAGAACTCAGATTGCAGGATATACGGGGCGAGGGTCTCCAATAATGTGGTGCAGAACAATTTATTACTTTCACCTGGTGGATGATATACTACTGCCCCCATCCCACTGGTCCCTTTTCAAGACTGAAGTCGAAACACCAACAGTTCCATCCCATCTGTTAGTACTGAATAGTGTACCTTGATGTAGTGTGGGACCAGTAAGGCTATAGCCAGGCCACCCCCCCCCTTTTGTTCACTCTGTCTAATCTTGCGACGGTGTAATCGTCAGGGAACGCAGAGGCCAGGACTGGGGCGGAGTGACTTTGCATCCAGGTTTCAGAAATGAGACATATTTCCGGCTTCAGATCCTCCAGCAGATCCCACAGTTCCGCGAAGTTTTTAGGGATAGATCTAGCCTTAATATATAGTGCCCGAAAGGGCTCCTGTTTTTCCTTCCCCTGGGTAATGCTACCCGTCCTTGGTGCTTTATTGGTTTTATTAGCTTGCTTGCTTTGGGTCTGGGAGCGGGGGGGTCGGCTGTGTGCCTGACCTGTGATGTCAACCTACCACATTGACCACACCTCCTGCCTTGTGCCCCTATATCTTCTAAGAGCTCTCCCGCACAACCCCTGCCCAGCGTGTTCTCACTTAGGTCCAACAAGTCTGGCTGTGAGAGTGCGGTGGGAGACAGTGTTTGTGTGCTGCATAAATACTTTACACATTGCATCTAAGTTAAGCCTGACAGCTTTTGCACAGGTTAATTTAGTGACTGTTTGTGGTTCACCCCAGCAAGGTCTGTGGCTGTTGCTTGAGAGGGGTTCACATCCCTCTCAACCAACAAATCAATTCTTCACATGGGCTGCAAGTAGGTAATAAACAATCATGAGGGGAGGAACTGCTGAAGTGTTTTTAAATGTGCAATATTGGCTAATAAATAATATGTGTTTCTAAATGATTATATTGACGAATATAATTGTAACTGATGAATTAATGATGTTGCACTTAAAAAGAATTAATGCTAATGTTTATAAGTATTATCAATATGAATGAAGGAATGAGACAAACTTGTACAGCGCAACAACTGCTCTAAACAGAGCATTAGGGCACTAAGTTGATGAAGGGAAGCAAGAACCTAAGTCCCCTACAAGAGTGGCAGGGTCTCTAAAAGAGCGGGAAGACTGGATCATGTTTCTTTAAAGAGGTGTGTCTTCAGAACAGTGTTAAAAGCGGACTCTTGAAGAGATACACCAAAGATGTTCTGGAAGTGAATGCCACAGAGTGGAAGCCAGAAAACAGAAGGATCTATTGCCAGGCCTCGCTTTATTCACCCTAGGAATGCACAGAAGATTTTGGCTTGCAGAGTGGGGGGCCTGGAGGTCAATATTTTTTTTTGCTTATCCTGGATATAGACTGGGCCCATCTGATGTGAAGCCCGATAGGCAATCATGAGTGTTTTGAACTTTATTCTTTCCCTGATTGTAAGCCAGTGTAGCACTTTCAGATCTTGCCGAATCAATTTTCGTTTGGTAAGGATCAGTGCAAAATGAGTGGACGCATCCTGTATCTGGTGTAATCTATTGATCAGCTCCTGCTGTGCCCCAAGGAAAAAGACATTGGCGTAGACAATCTTGAAGTAATTCGAGCATGGAAATTGTCTTTCTGAGTATCCTCTGGCAGGAATTTTCAGGTCTTCCTCAAAGATTTTAGTAAGAAATAACTGACACCAGCAGTTGGCTTCAGGTTTAACAGAAAGGGCGATGTCAATTTTTACCTCAAGTTTTTTGCAACTGATGTGGGAGAAGGAGGCTTGCCCAGCTCAACAGGCCATATCAATGGGAGAAGGGGTGCCAAAGGCCAGTATCTCATACTTATCAGAGTTGAGGCAGAGGCAGCTTTTATGAATCCACTCAGCTCAGTTCACTCCCCTCTACCAAGAGGTATAAGTTGGTAAGGACAACGCTAGTTTTCTGTCAGAAAGAAAAGATTTTGTCCAGTTCCAGACTGTGCCGACTGTGTCAGCCTTTTTCAGCCACTGTAGTATGATGTTGTGAGACACTATTTCGAAAGTGGTAGACAAGTTGAGTAGAATTACTATACATTTTTTCCTAGATTATTTTAATAAAATCTGTTACCTCTAAAAGGGCTGATTCTGTACAGAAACTGGTGCAAAATACAGATTGCAATGGATGTAGAGAGTTGGTCCTTACAATAAATTAGTAATCTAGTGATTAACCAAAGACATTTTCCCTAAAGCAGGGAGTAAAGAGTTTGGTCTGTATTTACCAGGATCAAATAGTTCAAGAATATATTTTTTTTATAAATGGCAACACTAGTCCCATTTCCAGCCTGTAGGAATGGAGCCAGAGTCCAAGGACAGATTAAACAGAGAGTTAATCTGCAAGTTTAGGGAGTCCATAGCTTGCGACAAAATGTGAGGAGGACAAATGTCTGATGGAGAGCCAGATCTTACTTTTTGAATGATAATTTCTGAGTCAGTTAGGGATAGCTTCACAAAGATAGCTAACTGATCGTCATTACATTGAGAATCTTGTACTTGCAGTGACTTAAAGTAGTCAGAATTCTTATCATTTTTAAACTTAGATTACATGTTAGTAGGCCTTTTCATGATAAAATGGTCGACAAGTTGTCGGCAAGCTGCTGAGATGACTGGGTGGAGTATTTACCAGCATCAAAATTCAGGAAAGAGTTTACAATTTTAAAAACAGTTCTAGGCACATTTTCTACTTCTGCAATTTGATTAGAGAACATACAAGCTTTCACTCTATTGATAAATTGCCTAAACTGTTTGAGGGAAGCTTTATGAGTAAGCTTGTGCTCAGCGGCACGTTTTTCTGCTTTCAACGTGAAATAGAAACTTGGAGCTGAGGCACAGTTTATTTTCCACACAAGATGATGGACGGAATGTTGCACATTGGCAAAACATTCACCCCCAGGCACAGATCTGGGTTTAATCCATCATTATTTTGCTCACCACGCCACCCCAGTTCAGACTTGGCCATATGCAAATCAGTCTTGACCCTGTGCCTCATGGGAACAGTCCAGCCCGAACTGCCAAGCCATGTCTTCCCTGGACCGGAATCAAGCATCCTAGGACCGGTTTCGGTCTCCAGTTTATTTTCCTACTAGTCTTTTTCAAAACATCTAATTTATCAAAGCCCGCCGTTAAGCAAGAATCAAAAGATAATGTAGTTTAGGTATGTTACAATTTTGTGAAGACACCATTTTGTTCAAATGGATGCAGTTTCCAGTTTCTAGCATTTTGTTCATTCTGCTCCTGCTCATTCCCCTACCAATCAATATCCCCTAACGAGCATTCTCTACCCACAGTTTCAGCGGAGCCAGCATAATGTGTTGTAACTAATTATTTCATTTAGAGAGCATGTATTGTGACTGAACCTTTCCATCATGTTCCAGATGTAACTTTTGAAGGACACTTCGACTGAAAGTTCAGATGTAGGTTTGCTAGCACATTAGTGTATTAGTCTTTGTTTGAAAATTTTTCATATTGTGTTTTTTCTCTCCGGATTGCTGTTGCTGTGGAAGGTAACAGACGATTCTTGATTATTCTTAGGAATGGGTTAGTGCAATAAACCTTTAATACAGTCTTTTCTCCTGATTTGTCCAATATGTGCTGTTGCTAGTCATGTTATGCTGAATCTGTAGTTTTTCTCAATGTTTATATGTAAAGTGCATATAAAAACATTGTTGAAGTGGCAAGACTTTGATTTCTTTTCTCAAGGAACTCTATCTATTTGGATCGAGAGACTTGGAAATGCTGTTGATGTTCTTTATGGACCTGACATTTAAAGACCTTTTGAAATTATTTCTGATTTCTAACATGTTTTTTGTATCTGAGCCTTCATGGCATGTACTGCAGTATTCTATAATGCTATTCTAAATTGCTATTCTAAATTGCTGCACACATTTTTAAGAGGGAAGAGAGTTTGCTTGCAGGTGGGTACAGTAAATGGCTGCACCCACCTGTAGGGCGATATCTGTGGGGTTCGTGGGACCCCCTTTCTCCTCATCAAACAGCTGCCTTTAGGAAACGCATTAAAACTGTACTACCTTTTTGTGGTGCACTTCCAGTGCGCATCCTAAGGGCATGTTTACTTCTGCACCTGTGTCCATAATACGGCACGGCCACAGAGGTTAAGTGAGCCCTTCATTTGAATGAGGTCACACATCTATGCAAATACCTCTGTGGTCCTTTCTGTAATACCAGTGTGCCCCGGAGACGCACAAAGCAGGCACACATAGTTATTGTGCCGCTGGGGCACAATGAATAATAGGGTCCTTGGCTGGTAAAAGCTTAAAAAATTCAAACCTTTAACTCACTTTTTTTAAGAGTCATTCGGCACTCTAACAGGAGATTATGAAAAATAACCTTCTAAATAATTGCCAGTCAAAACCACTTTACCCTCACGGCAATAGGAAAGCGAAAAGCACTATAATTTGCACGGTAATTATGCGCAAATAAAATCTAGCCGACATCCTTAAACTGGCAGCCGCTATTTCCGCTTCTTATTGTTGATCTAGTCGCATTTAAAGTACGGATGCACAAGCAATGGTTATTGTGGCATTAAATTATCAACGCATCACTCCCCCTTCAAACATGGCAGCCGAGCGGTGTGTTATAATTAATGCGCCAGTTTCTGTATTACGTAAGGACGCACACGAGGAAGCAGGCACACGAGTACGTCAGGCCCTTGGATAGGGTCTGCGTGAATTCACCCCCCAGTAGCCATTGGACTGAAACATCACACAGGCGCCGAAATTAGATTCGCCTTGGGAACTGCCAATATTACATATTTATTGTGTGTTCTGTTTATTAATGCGTCATCTATTACAGCTCTTTTTTAACCTTCACAATTAACCTCCAAACACATCATCACGCCCTCTCTACAAATAACCGACAACGAAATCTTCACTGTTAATGGTTTGGGTCTATGTAGGTTGCCATAATAAATAATGCAAGCTAATTATTGCTGAAAGACGAATTAATGAGGCTAAAAGGAAAGGTCTAATGCCGCTGACTTTATAGAAGGGTGGCACTTTTTCCATTTGACTTTTTTGTGGATGTCGGGGCACAATAAATGTAACTCGAGAGATGAATCAGCGTTTTTAGGCTGACGTGGTGGCAAATTTGGGGATCACGTGCACAAGCACCTGGTCTTATCTTCTTGTTAGGAAATGTTACACCACACTATAGGTGTTACTGAAACTTCAATTGGTTAACCCCGGCAACCCATCTCTGCTGCATCAATTAAGGACGTAAATCGCGCTGCCTGATTGATCAACCAATTTACAAACTTTCCCATATGGGAATTTGCATTGATTGCTTCAGAAACGTGCTTTCTTTAGGTCGTGCATTAACCTGGCTGTCTGAAGATGGAGCTGTTCGCTGTTCAGCAGTCTGCTTGACAAGAATGGACAGACCCAAACAGGCGCTTCCCAAAAGGACATTCTAACAAGCCAAACAAATTGTCAGGAGTCTACAATTGATGTCTCAGGATCAGCCGTTGTTTTCACTGTTTCGTTCATTACAGAATATTTGTCTTCAGATCGGCCCAGGTAGAGGAAAATAAGTCCGGATCCGGCACTTTTCAATGGCAGATTCATAGCCTGACTCGTTTACTACTAATGTTCACAACATGCTGCCTTCTGCAAGTCAATGTATGTATACTCCGAAACTTCCTCCAAAATTAACAGCATCGTAGCATCGTATTCATTATATTCATGTGTTCTTTATTGTAGCCACAGAGGTAGGAAGGCATTGCATGTGTCAAGAAGGCACGTGGCCGAGATGACTGTGATGTGGGATAATTCTTGGGCGGGGAGAGATGGATCTTTAAGGTGATATAGAGGAGTCACTGTGTGCATTTCCTTTGAATGGTGGGGAATTCCATAATGCAGGAGCTTGTGAGGAAAAGCATCAGTTTCCTCAACAGTTGTATGCGGATTGTGGTACAAGGTGGAGGTTGTTGTTAGTTAAGCATAGTGGTCTGTTAGGTGTGCATTGCCGGAGGTGTAGTGGGTCTGTACCAGCCAGAGCTTTGTAGATTTATGTAGGGGAATCCATTTGCAAGCAATAGGAGAGAAAGTGTAATGTTGTTGCCTGCTGCCTCGCCTACCAATGATCACCAGTACACGTGGTGTGGTTTCACGTGCTTTTATTCACTCACAGGAGCGCCGGCTCGGAGCTCTTTACAGTTCGAATTCGGCACTCGTACTGATTCCCGAAATGGCCGCCACCGGACATCCTGTGACGTCACGGGGCGGCGCGTCTAACACTAGACCGCTACACCACATCTCCCCCCTTTACCAAACAACCTCCCAACTGAATCCCTGTAACTAGTACAGTCTTACTTGGTGTCCATGCAATATTCTCCAAACTTCCGGGGCAGTATGATTCTTCTTCCCCGTCGCGTCTGCCGGTCAGGTTCACCTATTCTCGGGGTGGTGGTCACGTTCTGCATGTCAGGTGTCCCTTCTTCACCTTCCCGGCTTGCCTGTCCTTTGGCACTGCCCGCTCTGTTCCCCCGGGCTTCTCCTTCCTGCTCCTTCTTCCCTGCAGCGCTGTGTCTCCCCTCGGCCGGGGAACTGCGTCCCTTGTCTCTTGGAGGGCTTTCCCCTTCTTCTGCGGAACTCGCCGCCTCGTTAGGTGTCTCTGCTGGTGTCGCCTCCACCGCTGTTTTCTCTCCTGCAGGTAGGCATCTCGCCATGCGGTCCTGTGACCATATCTTTCCGTCGCTGAGAAGCGCCGACCGTGAGTAAGGTTCCAGCACTTGGAACGGTGGCGTGAACTTGCTGTCTCCTTTCTTTTGCATGGTGGGTAGCTTGACTCTCACCCACTCCCCTTTTCCTAGGGCCACTTCCTTCGTGTTGTGTGTCCTGTCGTAGTGTTCTGTATACACGGCTTGTGCCTTCTCCCAATTTTTCCGCACCACCGCCGGGGACCAATGGCTCTGTACGGTGAGTCTCTTCCAGGCCACATTGTCTTTCGTGAAGGGTTCTCGCCCCCTAAGCACCCGGAAGGGACTGTACCCCGTTGACGTGGGGGTGATACGATACGCCCACATCAGCCTTTTCAACTCTTTTTCCCAGTCTTTCCCTTGGCTTATGGCAGCTTGGACTGAACCCATGATCACTCTGTTGAACCTTTCCGCCGCGCCGTTCCCGGCAGGGTGGTAGATGGGAGTGTGCCGTATGGAAATTCCGGTCCGGTCCATGAATGTACCCCATTTGGTGGAGGTGAATTGCGGGCCGTTGTCGCTCAGGATCCCTTTGGGTATTCCTTCCCTTATGAAGATATCCGTTAGGAATTCCAAGATCGTCTCCGTCTCCGCGTTGTCTGCCACGTGGACTTCTGGCCATTTGGAATACCGGTCTACCACTACGGTGATGTACTTCTGGATCTCGTTCGCGTCCGTGATGGGTCCTAGGACGTCGATCGAGATCTCCTCCCACGGATTATCTGGGCACGCAAATTTGCCCAGTGGTGGTCTTAGCATCCTCTGTGTTTTGTCTGCGTTGCTGCAATGTTCACACCCTCGTACATGCCGTTCTACTGCCAGATCTATCCCCGGCCACCAGTAGTCCTCTTTGGCTCTTCCTTTGGTCTTTACGATGCCCAAATGTCCTTCATGGGTGATAGATAATATGCGTTGTCTCAATGCGGTGGGAGGCACCACTTTGGTGCCGCGCAGCAAGAACCCTGGGTTGTCTCCTAGGGACAGTTCCTCCTTCACTTCCCAAAATTGTTTCAACTCTTCGCTCAACAATCTCTTCTCTGGCCATCCTTTGGTTACGTATGTTTTGATTGCCATCAACTGGTCGTCCTTGCTGTACTCCTCTTCCCATTCCTGGGCACTTATGGCTCTTTCATGGTCGCCTGTGAAGGCTACCGCGTAATCTTCCCAGCCTCCTTCTTCTTGAGTTTCCGCGGTCTCCTTGGCCGCCGCCCTGCTCAAGAAGTCCGCCACCCCGTTGCGGTGGCCTGGTAGATATTCCACGTCGTAGACGTAGTCCAACAGCCGGAGTGTCATTTTTGCGATCCTCGGTGTCGCATGCTCATGCCCCCCAGACGTGAGAACCTTCACTAGCGGCTTGTGATCCGTTCGCAACAAGAACCGTCCTCCCCACAGGAATTGCCGGAACCTCTCCATCGCCCACACAGCCGCTAGCATCTCTTTTTCAATGACACTGAACTTGCTTTCGTTCGGCGCTAGTGCCCGCGATGCGAAGCTGATCGTAGATACGCCCCCTTCTGCCGTCTTTTGCATGAGGACTGCCCCCAGCCCTTGATCACTGGCATCTGTCGTCAGCATAGTGGGGGCCTCCGGATCATATCCGTGGATCGGCACCGCTTCGCTGATGTTCTTCTTCATTGCCTCAAACTCCTGTTGATGCTCCCCCGTCCAGGCGAAGGTGGACTTGTTCTTGAGGAGTGACCTCATGAGGTGTGTTTTGGAGGCGAAGTGGTCTACAAATTTGCTTTAAAACTCCGCCATGCCCAGGAAGGTACGTACATCTTCTTTGCTCGATGGCGTAGGCGCATCCCTTATCGCAGCGACATTTGATGATTTGGGTTCTATGCCGTGCTTGCTTATTTCATGGCCCAGGTAGGTTACGGTGTTCACGCTGAACTTGCATTTGTCCCATTGGGCGGTGAGCCCGTTCTGCTGCAACACCGTCAAGACTTCTGCCAGTCTCTTGTTGTGTTCTTCTCGGGTGGCCCCCATCACTAGAATATCATCCTGAAAGTATTGGATGCCCATCTTCCTGTGGAATAGCTTGTGCATCAGCTTCTGGAAGACCACTGCCGCGGACGAAAGTCCGAACGGCATCCTCCGAAACTTATAGCACCCAAACGGTGTTATGAAGGATGTTAGATGGTTGCATGACTTATGCAGGGCAATCTGGTGATAGGCGGAGGTGAAGTCCACTGTGGAGAACCACTGTGCTCCGTGGGTCTTCGCTAGCATCTCGTTGATCCTAGGTAAGGGAAATTTGTCGACGATGAGATTCTTATTCAGCTCTCTAAGGTCGACACACAGTCTCACCTTCCCATTGGGCTTCTGCGCTACGACCAAGGGTGCTAGCCATTCCGCGTTGTCTATCGCCTCGATTACGCCATTATCCTCTAACCTCTGTAGTTCTTCCTGCACAGCACTTCGTACACGGAAGGGTATGTTGCGTACCTTGTGGGTCACTGGTGTTGCTCCTTCTTTCAGTTGTATCTTGTGCGTGAACTTCGCCATCCGGCCAATGGTGTCTTTGAATACTTCCGGGAACTCTTCTTTCCAACGCCTTCCTCCCATGTCCGGGCCGTCCTCCGTCATGAGGACTTGCATGTGCCCACCAGGGTTCAACTTTATGCCCAACGCTCCTTGGTCTCTCCAGCCCAACACCGAAGGTCCCTTCTCCGCCACATACAGTTTTCCTTCACATGTGCGTCCTCGAAATTCGAAGGTGAGCGGACAATACCCTACCATGGGTATCGGTTCCCCAGTGAAGGTCACTGGATGGATATCCGTGGGCCTCAAGTAATATGTCGTTGTGGGCGCGAACTCTTCCTCCCATATTTTTCTTTGCACTATGGTGTAGGGTGATCCTGAGTCGGCCACCATGGTGGTCTGTATCCCTCTGATGTTCATGTCGCACCGGGGTTTTCTGTCCGTCATAGCTTCTATGCCCAGCACTTGTTCTTCTATGATCAGGATTTCGTCCTCTTCCACTTCTCCTTCGTCGTCGTCTTCTTCCCGCGTCCCCGGGGCTACGAACTTCACCTCTTGCCTTTGGGACTTCCTCCGGCAAACCTTTTCGTAATGCCCGATGAGTCCGCAATACAGACATTTGGCGCCAAATGCTGGGCATCGTTTGTCGCTTGCTGCATGGTTGTCGCTGCCGCACCTGTAGCAGGCCCTCTTGTAACTCTGCCTTTGTCCTTGCGTTCTTTGCGTCTTGGGGTTGAACCTTCGGTTCGATCGTATGCCTTGTGGCCCACCCGGCTGTCTGTTGTCCGTCGTCCTCCGGTCCTCCACCTTGCACACGGTCTGTCCTGGGGGGTTCTCGCGCTTGGCCGCTTCCCCGCATCTTCTGGAGAGTTCTGCCTTCTTCACTAGCGCTACCACCGTTTTCAGTGGGGCATCCCCGTTGGTCCATAGCTTCTCTTGGATACTCGTGTTTACGGTGTGCATAATGATCTGGTCCCGAATCAGGTCCTCCTGGAGGTTACCAAACTTGCACGTTAAAGCCAGTTTTTGTAGGGCGGCTACGTATTCGTCCACTGTTTCGCTTTTACTTTGTTGCCGGTGGTAGAAGTTGTATCTGTCGATTGCCGTGCACACCACCGGGCGATAGTGCGCGTCCAGATCCTCTAACGCGTGTCGAAACACGTCGACATCCGCTGCTGGTCTATCCGCCTTCACCAGGTCCTGGTATACTCTTTGTCCAGCCGGACCCAGGTTGTGCAGGAGAATTTTCTTCCGTCGTGAACTTGTGTATGGTGTGTCACTCTCCTCCTCCAGTGCTTCTAGATAGTTGACGAAGTACATCCTCCAGTCTTCCCACGGCATCTCAGGTGCACCTGGCTTTGCTAAGAACGGTACCGGATTTGTCAAGGAGCACGCTTGGGAGGCCATCTTCCTCCCTCTTCTGGCTCGACCTCTTCCGGTTGTGGGCGAGCTCACTGCCTCTTCCTCACCGCTAGCGCCGCTTCCCCCGTTGTCCACCGTGCCCGGACTGCTCCCGTCCACGGGGCTGCTGCTGGCGTCTTCCAGGGTGCACTCCGCACTCTACCGGTCAAGGGCGGGACGCGCGCTGTGCCCCGGCCTGCTGGGCCTCTGCTTGTCGGGGTTTTCCTTCCGCGGCGCGTCGAGGGATGTCCTCGAGGGTTCTCCAGAGCTAATGCGGCTCACGCTGACTCCGTCACGCTGCCACGCTCCTGTGGGTCATGAGATGGCTGCCGGTGGGCTGCAGGTGCTGCGTGGTTCAATCGGGTGACTTGTGACGTCCCCCTTCAAAATCGCCAGCTCGTCGCCATTGTAATGTTGTTGCCTGCTGCCTCGCCTACCAATGATCACCAGTACACGTGGTGTGGTTTCACGTGCTTTTATTCACTCACAGGAGCGCCGGCTTGGAGCTCTTTACAGTTCGAATTCGGCGCTCGTACTGATTCCCGAAATGGCCGCCACCGGACATCCTGTGACGTCACGGGGCGGCGCGTCTAACACTAGACCGCTACACCACAGAAAGGTGGTTTACCTCCCACAAGGGCTCCTTGAAGCCAATCCCCCAAAAATAAATGTGAGATGTTAAGTGTGACAAATCAACCACATAACTGTACAGTTAGTAAATAATGAATGTAAACGTTCACACGTAGACAATGCTTTCATGACAAAAATGAGACTAAAATGAAGAAAACCAGAGAAGAGGAGAAAAGCGGGACAAAAGGCCATTAGAACAACAAGTCAAAAGTAGTCTAAAGTTAGATGATCGGGAAAGTTAGAAAATCTCCAAAATAACAAAATAAGTGTGCAAAGCTTCCTAGGGTGTAAGGTTATGGTCACTTGAAGGTTTTACGTTCTTGGACTAAAAAGCAGTTAAAAGTTATTCCAGTGGGTCTAGGCTGAACTGTGTCTGTTGCCCTGACATTGTATCTTGAAGTGAGCGAATCAAGGCTGCTGTGTTATAGGATCAGTGCTCCAGTGAGGAAAAATGTCGCTTGAGGCTGCGATTCAACATCCTGTCTGCAGATGCAGGCCAATCAGAAACTTAGATAGTACCTCCTCCTGAAAAATGGCAGCCTTCTGGCTTGGAGGCATTCTGGCATCTGACAGGAAGAATCCAAACAAGTGCTGGTTCTATGGGTGAGGAACAGCGAACCACCCGAATTTACTCTAATTTCTGTTCTCATTACTATCTCTATTGGGCATATGCTTTATTAACCAGAAACCTGTCTCTCAAAATGGAGCAACGAGAAAGGAAAGGAGAGAGACATGTTCTTACAGCTTTCTTCGTTGTTGACAAAGAGGAGTGTTACAGATTTTGTTGCACTGACAATTTTGTTTGATTTAGTGAAGTAAATTAGAATAACGTTTTTGGCGTTCTTACACAGAACAGCTATAGTTAATGATACTAATCAAATCCCAATAATGTTCTCACACTCTACACTTCTACTTTTATTAAAGTATATTGTATTTCTCAATTTTTGGAGAGAGAACGCCTGGTAGAAATAAAATCCCACCAAAAGATTTTGCATTTAAAAATTCAACATGGCTGAAGATAGTCTTGTAACTCAACAGCTCAATCCTACCTTCTAAGCTGACCTTGTATTTACCTGCACACAAAACTCTAAGCTTCAAGCAAACATCTACATATTTTGAGAAGAGAGAGAAAAATGTGTTTTTATGTGGCCCTTATAGCATGTAGGAAAAATTATGGGGCATAGGTATAAGGAAATGGCATAGCGCTGTGGTAATTTTGCAGCACAGCACTGCGTCATTTCCCAAACGCAGGGATGGCACAGAATTTACAAGAATACGGCACACCCCTGTGTTTTCCATAGTGCTGGCGCTAAAAATGGCTGCCTAGCACCAACAAAGGAGCCATCATGCAAAGGTGCCTGTGTTGCAGGCATGATTGTTTCAATCAAGCAATATGGCGATTTGCTACTTCTATGTGTGCTGCAGAATGCAGCACACATTGAAAAGCAGAAATGAGAAGAAATAAAAGTATTTCTCCTCATTGCGCCTATCTAACACCTGCTTTTGTACGCTGTTAGTTTTTGGTGCTGCCTAAGATTTACACATCCTTGTAAACCTGGAGCAGCGTCAAAAAGAAAAGGGTGTTGTGTTGGGACGCCCACAGCAACACCCATTACATGCCTCTTCCACGCAGATGCCTTTGTGAAAAGGTACCATATTTACGGATCACTGACAGAATATCGACCTCCACAATATCGACTTAAACAAATATCGGGACATAAATATCGTTGTCAAAAATATCAACCTCCTTCATTTATAATTTTGATTTAAAAAATATCGAAAAAAAATATTGTTGTAAAAAATATCGATGTAAAAAATATTGGTTTTTTAATATGTATAAAAATAATGTAAAATAAACTAAATAATAAATTTAACTTACAAAAATTATTTAGATTTATTTGTAAATTGCAACAATTATAAGTAATAAATTTAATTTAAAAAAATTAAACATACATTTATAAAATGTAATATATATATATTTACTTAAAAACAATTAATAAATAATAATTTTAATTATTTTAAATTGTTATAAATATATAACAAATATATACATAAATATATATATATATATACATACACCTGTAACATAAAAATTACTTAAACAAAAAGTATATATGAAAAATTAAAATATTAAAATATGTAATATTTTTTAAACCTATATTTTGCACTACATCAGGTGCAACAGTAGAGAAAGTGTTGGATAGCGGAGGGGTATAAATTACTATTTGCACTCCTGAGAATGCAGCAGTAGGGAAAGTGTTGGATAGCGGAGGGGAATATTATACTATTCCCACTACAGTGAGTGCAACAGTAGGGAAAGTGTTGGATAGCGGAGGGGAAAAAAACAATATTCCCACTCCTGTGAGAGCAACAGTAGGGGAAGTGTTGGATAGAGGAGGGGAAACAATTAATATTCTCACTCCAAAAAGTGCAACAGTAGGGAATATGTTGGATAGCAGAGGAGTACAAATTACTATTCCCACTCCAGCCAGTGTAACAGTAGGGAAAGTGTTGGATAGCAGAGGGGATACAATTACTATTCCCACTCCAGCGAGTGCAACAGTAGGGAAAGTGTTGGCGAGCGGAGGGGTATAAATTACTATTCCCACTCCTGCGAATGCAGCAGTAGGGACAAGGTTGGATAGCAGAGGGGAATAATATACTATTCCCACTTCAGTGAGTTCAAGAGTAGGGAAAGTATTGGATAGCGGAGGGGAAAAAAACACTATTCCCACTCCTGTGAGAGCAACAGTAGGATAAAGTGTTGGATAGCGGAGGGGTAAACATTACTATTCCCACTCCAATGAGTGCAACAGTAGGGAAAGTGTTGGATAGTTGAGGAGATAAAATAACTATTCCCACTCCAGCGAGTGCAACAGTAGGCAAAGTGTTGAATAGCAGAGGGGAAAAATTACTATTCCCACTCCAGTGAGTGCAACAGTAGGGAAAGTGTTGGATAGCAGAGGTGTATAAATTACTATTCCCACTCCAGCAAATGCAGCAGTAGGGAAAGTGTTGGATAGCGGATGGGAATAATTTACTATTCCCATTCCTGCAAGAGCACCAGTAGGGAAAGTGTGGAATAGCGGAGGGGTAAAAATTACTATTCCCACTCCAACGAGTGCAACAGTAGGGATATGTTGGATAGCGGAGGAGTAAAAATTACTAATCCCACTCCAGTTAGTGCAACAGTAGGGAAAGTGTTGGATTGTGGAGGGGATAAGTTTACTATTCCCACTCCAGCGAGTGCAAAAGTAGGGAAAGTGTTGGATAGCGGAGGGGAAAAATTACTATTCCCACTCCTGCAAATGCAGCAGTAGGGAAAGTGTTGGATAGCGGAGGGGAATAATTTACTATTCCCACTTCATTGAGTGCAACAGTAGGGAAATTGTTGGATAGCGGAGGGAAAAAATTACTATTCCCACTCCAACAAGTGCAACAGTAGGGAATATGTTGGATAGCGGAGGAGTAAAAATTACCATTCCCACTCCAGCTAGTGCAACAGTAGGGGAAGTGTTGGGTAGCAGAGGGGATACAATTACTATTGCCACTCCAGCAAGTACAACAGTAGGGAATATGTTGTATAGCGGAGGAGAAGAAATTACTTTTGCTACTTTGCCACTCCACCTAGTGCAACAGTAGGGAAAGTGTTGGATAGTGGAGGGGATAAAATTACTATTCCCACTTCAGTGAGTGCAACAAATAGGGAAAGTGTTAGATAGCGGAGGGGAAAGAATTACTATTTCCCACTTCAGTGAGTGCCACAGTAGGGAAAGTGTTGGATAGCGGAGGAGTATAAATTACTATTCCCACTCCAGTGAATGCAGCAGTAGGGAAAGTGTTGGATAGCAAAGGGATACAAATTACTATTACCACTGAAGACAATTCAAAATTTAAAAACAAACAAAACAAAAGATAATAAAAAACAAAAAAAAGACATGTATAAAAATATTACAAATTAAAAAAGATAGAAACATTTTGTAATGTTAACAAAATCTAAAAATTACATACAAAGATTCATTTTTAAAAATTCAGAAATAATTTACGAACAAATAAATATTTTATAATAGAAATTATTTATAATCGAAAACATTAATTATTACAGATATATCTATAACACCTATAACACCACACAATTTTCAACAAACATCTACATTTTTAAAAAAAAGTGTACCTCCATAATTAACACAATTAATTATCAATTAAACAAATATTAATAATTAAAAAACACATTGGAACAGATACAAACTAATGTACTAACCAAATGTTACGACTATAGAACCAAAATCCACAAACAAAATAAAACTAAACAATTACCAAAAATATTTATCAAGTAATAAATTTATATTAATGATCAAGTAATTATTAATTAATTTAAACTAAATTACTTTCCACCCTCTACCCCAATAAACACCACAACATACACCTACAAATAATTAATCAATTTCCATAACTAATTTTACATTAATAAATTAATATCAATTACCCACAAATCATAAATTTTTACTTCCCACCATTTACCACTATAAGCCTCCCAACTCACACATCAAATCAATTACACAATTGCCATGTTTAAATTTCAAATAATTAATTAATTAGCATTAATAAACAATTAATTAATTATAAATAAATTACCTCCCACCCTTTTCATTTTTAAACCCCACCACCCATTTCTAAAAACATGACACAATTAACAGAATTAATTAACAATTCATTAATTAATTCATAACAATTAACAAGCAAATTATATATAGTTATTAATGAATTAATTCCCACAATTAACACTATAAAATAAAATTAAATAAATATATACAAAATGAATATGTTTATTAAAATTAAATTACTTCCCACCCTACTCCCCTATCAACCCAATACCCTCTCCTAAAAAATGTCACAATTAACATAATGACCAATTAATAATAATAATAATTTACAACCAATTAATAAATAATTATTAATAAATTAATTCCAACAATTAACAGTATAAAATATTAAATATATCAATATTAATTAATAAACAATCCTAATAACTGAATTGTAATTAAATTACTTCCCACCCTATTCCCCTATAAACCCACAACCCGCTCCTAAAAAAATAACACAATTAACATATTTACCTATTAATTAATTATTAAAAATTAACAGACACTTACTAATTAATTAATAATACATTTATTCCCACAACTAACACTATAAAATCTAAATTAAATAAATACCAATAAATAAAAATTGATATTTAATTTATTATAATTAAATTACTTCCCACCCTATTCCCCTATAAACCCACAACCCGCTACGGAACTAAAACGCAAAATTTTAATAAACTAAAATTAATAACTACTAAAAATGTAACACATATATTCAAAAACAAAAGCAATACTTAGACAAAAATATACAGCACATACATTTAAAATTCATACTAAAATGCATAACACTAATTAAAAAACAATATTTTTAACAACTATATTTTTGCAAACGATATTAATGACTTCGATATTTTGAAAAACGATATTTCTTACCTTAAACTCGATATTCTTGACCGCGATATTCTTGCTGTCGATATTTCTGTATCACAATATTTCGAACTCGATATTTGTGTAGATCGACGTTTCCAACTCGATATTCTGTCTGCATACCCCAATTTACAAAGTGGCATTAAGCTTTGCACAGTGGCTTAATACCCCTTTGTTAATATGGTGCAGGGCATTGCTCCACCAGAATGTCAAAAAGTGAAGTTCCGGTGGCGTAATCTCCTTGTACATATGCCCCAATGTTTGAGCTTAGAGTAGGCAAAGCAGGAAACTGCAAAGTCTGTAACTTATAATAATTGTGAAGTATATGCTTGCGTGGTAAAATCTTTACAGACCCAACTCAGCCGTATGTCACTATCTGCAATGGGTACACTCTTCTACAGATGGAAGAATGGTTTCAAGACATGCAGTTCTAAGGTGGAACTATTTGCTGATAAAAACCTGAACAATGCTTTGTGAGTGAGGCTATGCATCTACCAGTGTCCCATATCTCTTCACAAGGGACTCCCTTGGCTATCCAAATTAAAGGCTCAACTATTTCATTCCTGTTTTCTTAAGATATATTATTGGATACATCATCTGTGAAATATGCCTTAATGTTTACTATATATGGGATAAAGTACCACATGCCATACATTATGAGTATTGCAAGTCATTGAGGAGTTCTGTGACTATATAGAGGAACGAGGTCGAAAGTCCAAGTTACTTTATAAGGTCTTAGAACTCAGAGGTGATTTGCAATATCCTTGTAAACTACTGGGTGCTACTTTATTCCTTATAAAACATGGTTACACCATCTCCCTTTCAGCAAACTTCTTAAATGCTTCGTGTGTTGCTGTTTCATGTCAAAGAGGTAGGATGCTTGCCGAAATGAAGAATCTGTAGTGCAAAATAAAAAAAAACAAAAGAGGTTAGATGTTTGTTGCAAAATATATTAGAATCAGTTTAAAGTAACTCAGATTTAAAAACCACTCTAACTCAGAATGTGTAGACACAAGCATAAATATTATGTTATTCATATAATTATAAATAGCGTTAAAAAATAAGCATATTGCCATAAATATCTCCTTTTTGCTGATCAATATTTATTTAGAGCAACAGATTAGAAGAAGGCAAAGACAGCTGGCTCTGGTGAAAGGCATTGTGCCTTCAGAACTCAATGGTAATAACTTATTACAGTTTAGCAGCTAATTCATATCTTTATCACAGACCCCTAGAGATGTCACACGCCCCTTGTAATAGAAACATTTTTATGGGTTTGGAGGCTCTCATGTATTATAATGAATTGTAGCTCTGTGGTTTGCCTAATTTTGATTGTAAGTGTTTACCTTTGAGTAAATAATCTTAAATGAATACAGCATCACTTTATTTAGGCTACACTGCCTTGACTTCTCTTCCACTTGTGACCCTATGTAGTCGGATTTTTTGCTGTATGCTTAGCTTGTATTTGCCCTTAATTCATCACCTTTTCATAAGATAGATGTTTGCTCAGAAATTAAGTATTTCTGCTAGGACAATTGGCAGACATTTAACTGTGCTTACAGCAGGTCTGACCTGTGTTTTGTGTCTCATTGTGTTGTTATATTTCTTTTTTTCTGTGTCTGCTTTTCTTTTCTCACATTTTAACCCCCAAGCTTTGTAAACTGTGATGCAGTGAACATTCGGCAGTCAGCTCCATGCCTGACTTTCATGATGGCTGCCCTAATGGATTGTTCATATCTTGCTTTGAAAAGACCTTCATTTGCTGATGCTGCCTTTATTCTATGTTGTTGAAATCAGCAGTCATGTTGTATTTGACCCTACAGTGGTTGCTTAACAGTTGACTATAGGCCCTCCCCAATCTGAAATGACCTCTTTGTTCTTCTCTAAAAGGCATCTGATTTCAAAATGGCCACACTTTCAGTCCAGTGAGGGCTACCTGACTCCATAAGTCTTCTCTGGAGTTTGCCCTCCAATTACTGCTTTAGTTCCACTTTACTCACAATTCTTTCTCTTGCTGGCATCCACAGGCTAAATGCATACCCTTTGTGAATGTTAAAATTGTATTTGATTTGGGTTTGTATAAAAGCAGTAACTGTTTTATTCATTCTTTAAATGTGGGCTCATACCAAGATGACTGTCATGCCATCCAGGTTTTTCTTTAGCTTATCAAGATGTGAGCCCTTTGTGTCAATTTTCAAGGCTCACTCTTGGTCCCATGATACCAAAATGGGATGGTATAATTTATAAATGTGATCACGACTCCTGGGATCTTTCAAGACCTTGTGTGTCATTGTTGTGAGTAGCTGTCTTGAAACCTCGTCCAACGCCTAGCGGAAGTCCTTCTAGGGCTTTTGTGTGCTGTGTGCTTCCTACAATCACAACATGTTTCTAACCCCCTATTTCCTTCAGAACTTCTTCCAGCAAGACTTGCACGAATGTGCACTTGACTTCATCAGGCCATTAGTTGGCATGTCAGATCTGTGCTCTAGGATGTGCCCTCCCTTTTTCATTTATCATCTTTTTTAGTTCCATAGTCACACTGATACTCACAGCCTACATTAGAAACAAGTATCCAGGCCGAGAAATGTATTATTTGATGCCTTCCTGCCTGGGTGTCTCCTGCCTCTTCCCTCAGTGTTGTGGTATGTACACACACTTATGGACGTGCTTATGGTCTTCTCCACTGTTTTTTATGCCTCTGTGACACATTGCTCTGTGAGCAAATGTTTACAATACACTGGACCGAGCAGAAGCATTGAACCCTGTGCCATGGGCTGCACTTGATTGCTAATTCTCAGGCATTTGTGATTATCAGTGGCAGCCAGTTCCTAACTTCTGCGCTTCCTGAGCCTGCTGAGTTGTCTTCTCTTTGTCGCAAGCTGTTGTGTTCTGAGTGCAGGATAAACAAATCAAAAGGCACTTGGTATGGTTCGAATTTAATATTTACCAAGTAGCGCTTTCTATTTCTATGTTCCTCTACTTTTTGGGAAAAGTTCGAAACCTGTGCTGTTATTGTACTGCCCTCTCTGGAACGTCCTTCTCCACTTAAGGCAGGTGGTGGAATCCTGTTTCCTGGATGTTGACCAGAAGGATCCTATCCTGCAGGGTCTTATTTTCCTTCTTATGACAATGCAAGCTCTGACCCTGTTAGATATCCCACACTCATCCAAAACTATAGTGTCTGGAATCCTCCTGGTATACTCATCTGCTTTAAAACTCCAACTATGAAAACAAATACAATGTATACGGGACACTTTACATGATGGCCCCCTTCTTGTGTTCAGCTCTGCAGTTTGCTTATTCTGGCTATACTAGGGACTTCTGAGTACTGCTGCTGATATTTTGCCATCCCAATAGCAAGAATGCGCTTACCAACATTTAGGTGCCGATCACGATCCGGTAAAAAATTCCCCCGTGCGACTCGTATCCGGTCTTTTTACCCTACGAATTGTACAAGTGCCGTACGAACTGGCAATCACGATTCGCATGGTAAAAAGTCCATACGAACCGCATTGGGAACATTTCCCCACACGTCCTCGGGTCGGAAAATGTGTCCGATACGTCCTCGGACGATTTACCGTACAAACGTGAAAAGTCAAGTCCGACCGAGGAATCACGATCCATCCCGTGCGTCCGAACTCACAACCGTATGGAAAAAACACCGTCCGCACCGAACTCCTACAGCAACCATGGAGACATGTGCCCGCATACGCGCCCAACACTCCCCCCAGCCCCCGTACGTCCGACACGTACCCCCCGTGTATGTACACCCCCACCCGTCTAGGTACACCCCAGTACGTCCGAGTCTTACCCCCACACCTGTACGTGTCATACCCCCGTGTACCCACACCCCAGTACGTGTCGTCCCACCGTCTATGTACACCCCAGTACGTTCCAGTCCTACCCCCACCCCAGTACGTGTCGTACCATCGTCAATGTACACCCCAGTACGTTCCAGTCCTACCCCCACCACAGTACGTGTCGTCCCACCGTCTATGTACACCCCAGTACGTTCCAGTTGTACCCCCACCCCAGTACGTGCCGTACCCCCTTGTACCCCCACCCCAGTACGTGTCATACCACCGTCAATGTACACCCCAGTACGTTCCAGTCGTACCCCCACCCCAGTACGTGTCGTACCACCGTCTATGTACACCCCAGTACGTTCGAGTCCCACCCCCACCCCAGTACGTGTCATACCCCCCGTGTACCTACACCCTAGTACGTTCCAGTCGTACCCCCACCCCAGTACGTGTCGTACCACCGTCTATGTACACCCCAGTACGTTCCAGTCCTACCCCCACCCCAGTACGTGTCGTACCATCGTCAATGTACACCCCAGTACGTTCCAGTCCTACCCCCACCCCAGTACGTGTCATACCCCCCGTGTACCTACACCCCAGTATGTTCCAGTCGCACCCCCACCCCAGTACGTGTCGTACCACCGTCTATGTACACCCCAGTACGTTCCAGTCCTACCCCCACCCCAGTACGTGTCGTACCATCGTCAATGTACACCCCAGTACGTTCCAGTCCTACCCCCACCCCAGTACGTTTCGTACCACCGTCAATGTACACCCCAGTACGTTCGAGCCCCACCCCCACCCCAGTACGTGTCATACCCCCCGTGTACCTACACCCTAGTACGTTCCAGTCGTACCCCCACCCCAGTACGTGTCGTACCACCGTCTATGTACACCCCAGTACGTTCGAGCCCCACCCCCACCCCAGTATGTGTCATACCCCCCGTGTACCTACACCCCAGTACGTTCCAGTCGTACCCCCACCCCAGTACGTGTCATACCCCCGTGTACCTACACCCCAGTACGTTCCAGTCGTACCCCCACCCCAGTACGTGTCATACCCCCGTGTACCTACACCCCAGTACGTTCCAGTCGTACCCCCACCCCAGTACGTGTCATACCCCCGTGTACCTACACCCCAGTACGTTCCAGTCGTACCCCCACCCCAGTACGTGTCGTACCACCGTCTATGTACACCCCAGTACGTTCGAGCCCCACCCCAGTACGTGTCATACCCCCCGTGTACCTACACCCCAGTACGTTCCAGTCGTACCCCCACCCCAGTACGTGTCGTACCACCGTCTATGTACACCCCAGTACGTTCGAGCCCCACCCCCACCCCAGTACGTGTCATACCCCCCGTGTACCTACACCCCAGTACGTTCCAGTCGTACCCCCACCCCAGTACGTTTCATACCCCCCGTGTACCTACACCCTAGTACGTTCCAGTCCTACCCCCACCCCAGTACGTGTCGTACCATCGTCAATGTACACCCCAGTACGTTCCAGTCCTACCCCCACCCCAGTACGTGTCATACCCCCCGTGTACCTACACCCCAGTATGTTCCAGTCGCACCCCCACCCCAGTACGTGTCGTACCACCGTCTATGTACACCCCAGTACGTTCCAGTCCTACCCCCACCCCAGTACGTGTCGTACCATCGTCAATGTACACCCCAGTACGTTCCAGTCCTACCCCCACCCCAGTACGTGTCATACCACCGTCAATGTACACCCCAGTATGTTCCAGTCCTACCCCACCCCAGTACGTGTCGTACCACCGTCAATGTACACCCCAGTACGTTCCAGTCCTACCCCCACCCCAGTACGTGTCGTACCACCGTCTATGGACACCCCAGTACGTTCCAGTCGTACCCCCACCCCAGTACGTTCCGGTCCTACCCCCAACACAACCTCCTAAGTACGGAGCGCACCCCAGGCCCCAACATCACCACCGCATGTACGAGTCGTACCAACCCACACACAAGGACAGCACCGTACAACCAAATGGCCCATGTACACACCGTACACACGCTCAAAACGCACGTACACAACCAGGACAAAACAAAACAATACAAGACTACACCATTCGAATGGCACAAAGCCACTAAACATGTCCAACAACCACTAAAACAACACATTCACTGACCTGCAACTGCCAAAAACAAACAGAGGCCAAATACACCACCACTCCTTATAACCAACCCACCCAAGATTCAAACACAGCCACACCCACCAGTGGACCAATAAAAAGGGCCCACACACACAAACCATGAGCCTTTGCAACAGACTCACTGCTGCCAGACACCACAGAACCACACTACAAGCTACACCACATCTTACACTTGCACACCTTCACACAACCACCCTCACAAACACCCCCTCATCACATTCACACACACACACACACAACCATCCACACACCCCCCAACATCCACACACACCCCCCACCATCCCCACCCACACCCCTCACCATGCCCACCACCAAGAATCCAAAGTTCAGTAACTGAGAATTGGAGGTCCTTGTTGATCAAATCCTCAGAGTCGAGCCACAGATCTTTGAAACATTGGTCAGAAGCACCAGCCTGGCAGCAAAAACTGCCATGTGGCAGACCATCGTCGATGCTGTGAATGCTGTTGCGGACACCAGACGGACCAAGCAGGAATGCCAGAACAGGTGGTACGATCTGCGGAGGAGGGTCCGAGCCAAGAGGCAGGATGAACACGACCAGGCCAACGCCACCGGAGGAGGGCCCTCCCGCAGACCCGTACACTACCATCCCTGGGAGGAGAGGGTGATGGCCATACTGCCGGTGGAGGCAGTCGAAGGATTAGAAGGACTCCGAGACCCGGGTGAGTACACAAACAACGCACCTCACAAGGGGGGAACGGCATCCACAACCAAAATCACCAACAGGCACGCAACCACCACAAGCCATCGCATGACTCAACCACACTCCATGAGCACGCACATGCCACTGCTGCCACCATGCCCCATGCACCCAGCTGGACAATGTCAAGTCACAGGCCACAGAAGACAACAACACATGACACGGTAACCCGGATGGCGGCAGGCTGGGCCCAAAAAAGCACATAGTGCAACTCAGAAGCAGACAACAATTCACTCTACCCATATGGCCTAGGTCACAGCCAGACAAACAGTGTGTCCCAACACAGGAATGACTTGCCAGCAAATGGCGGACGCCTTGCAGCAACACATGGGGGTGAAGGCACTGTTTTGCACATGACAGCAGCTAATGAACAGCCAACATTGTGAACGAGTGGCAGCACACACCACCACAGCAGCAGCGCACAGACACAGACACTACACCCAATGGGTGCCTGGAGATCAGAAACAAACTCACATCAACAATCCAAGGGCCACTCAAAGATCTGCTAACAGTGTGTGCCCAGGAAGCTGGGCAGAGGTGACAGAGGGTGACACACGGAGGGAGGGAGAGGGGGACAGAGATGGAGGGAGAGGGGGACAGAGATGGAGGGAGAGGGGGACAGAGATGGAGGGAGAGGGGGACAGAGATGGAGGGAGAGGGGGACAGAGAGGGAGGGAGACGGACAGAGGGAGGAGGCTGACACACGGAGGGAGGGAGAGGGGGACTGAGAGGGAGGGAGAGGGGGACAGAGAGGGAGGGAGAGGGGGACAGAGATGGAGGGAGAGGGGGACAGAGAGGGAGGGAGAGGGGGACACAGAGGGAGCGAGACACAGGGAGAGCCAATCAGCCGTGTTGCGTGTGTGAATGTCTGCTCGTCAGCAGGTAGACTGCGTGCATGTAGACAAGGGTGGCCAGTGCCAGAAGCCCCCCTCTTCACCATGGCAAAACACATGGCCATGTCAAACCTGTTCACGAGCACAAGGACAGCTACCTGGATCATATAAGTGTGTGGATCCACTCCATGTGCACATGTACAGTGCATGGCTCGCCACACCTGCCCACTCCACTGCTGACTGCAGTCACACTTGACGCAGCAAGTAAGACTGTGCCACACATAGTTAAAGGGGCCAAAGTGGTGCCCAAGGGACACACCCATGCACAAGTGCACTGTGAGTGGAATGCAAGACCAATCCTAATTCCAAGAGGAAATGTGCCAACTGTGAAAATGATGAAACATGGATGTTGCATGGACAAAAATTAACATTGTCTCTCTCACACACAGGTCAACGTCGTGGTGCACCCCCCAACACTGGGGGGGAACACTCACAGGACCTGGATCTGCAGGAGCCCGATCCCACTGGCAGCGACCACTCTCACCACTCTGCGGACGACCCCGACCAACCTGGCCCCTCTGGTGTCCAACCACCTGCAGCACCTGCGTCAGGTACAACTGTGCCAACCACCACCCCCACTCCTGCCACATCCCAGGAGACACCCAGGATCCCTGCCCCAACACCACAATGCAGCCAGGCTCGCCAGGAGGGACACGGTGTCCCGGGCACCCAGGAGGAGGCAGGCGACAACGCCAATGCCACCCCTCAGGGGTCCCGGAGACCCCATGTGCCCACAAGTGCAGGCCAGGTGCAAGTGGGCAGGGGTGGTGGGAGTGGAGGACGGCGGAGGCGCGAGCCTGACCAGTTGGCTGGGGATCCGGTATTTTCCCATGTCCGTAACATCCTGGACTCATACCGGCAGGACACCACGGGCATGGCCCAGGTTGTGTCCGTCCTCGAGGGGATCAAGGCCCAGCAGGCCCAGCAACATGCGGAGCTAATTGCCTGTCTACTGGTACACCAACGGAGGATGGAGGACAGACAGGCTGAGCAAGTGACGGCATTCCAGGGGATTCACGCTACACTCCGTCGGATGGCCTACACCATGGCCGACCCTCCCTGTGCCAGAAGGCGGAGAACATCACCACCCACAGGGAGGGATCAGGAGGAGGAGGAGGAAACATCCGACGGAGCATCCCAGACGTCATCACGGCCTGCTGGTGAGGTTCCCCGCAGGAGGCCGGGTCGTCCACGGAAAGGACCGTGAGGGTGGCTGCTACATCACCATCTCCCAGGACACCTGGCCTGGCACCTGGCCCACTGGAGCAACAGCATCACAGCATCAAGAGACATTCTCTGCCACATGGCCCTGCTGGTCACTGGCTGACCAATGTTGACAAAGACTGTGGCATGGACTCTGAGGATTTCCAATGGCAAGGACCCCAACTCCCCTACTGAACTTTGGATTCAAACATCCCGGAAAGACCCTTACTTTGCCCCCCCCCCCCACTAATAAATCACACTATGATGAGTAGATGCCTGCTGGTAGCATTATTAACTAACATGTGTCTTGTAAAGTCAAAACATGCCTGAGTCATCTTTTGTCTTCAACCATCCACACCCTGGGGCCTGAGTCTGGCACAGGACACATGGCTCACAGTGTATTAGGCAAGACAGACATGGAGCACCATACACACCCGTGATGGGCCCAACCAGCTGAGGGGGTTGCCGAACAACCGCGCTGACACACACATTGAGTACAGCAACTGTCATGCGCAGTGGTCAGGGATCCAGTCCAGTGTCCTGGGGGGCACCCAGGCATGTGTACACAGGTGGCAGAACCATGTCCTGCAAGCCGGAGTCCGGTGGATGCCGAGAATGGGGGCCTGGCCAACGTTGGATGCATGGGGATGGCACATGTCACAATACCAACACAGTCATGGACATGATGCCCAATACACAGTCTCAGCCCACACACACAGCTTGCATCTTGCAACTCGACACATTGACACATAGCAACAATCAGGGAATACCATGCCAGACATGCAGGATGCACCGTGGCAACACACCAGCATTGACTGAGAAGAGGCACCTTGGAGGCATAGGGACACCTTTATTAGACATGTATTCGGGATTGCAGAGGCCACTCGAAGTACACATGAACACATCATGTGGAGTAACATGTGGGTCCAACACTGGCACCCCCCTTCTGCAGCACACATGCGTGTTTGCCATGGAAGTGGCACACAAGCGTCGGCTAACAGCTAAATACCCACAGCTGCACACGGAGAGCCAGCCATACACCATAGATCCGCTGATGTCGAAGTCCCACACCATGTCCAGCCAATGCTAACCGTATGTGGCCAAGGGCAGTGTCACACACATTGATGCCATCATCACAATCCCCTATCCCATCACTGATGCCTGTCAACCAGGCAGACCATCTATTCAGGTGTACACAGCTGCATGTCGTGTCCCATGGGGATGCGACATGGCTGCAGAGGAACAACACATCGACAGGGGCAGTGTGCATACATCGTGAACAACTGCCACACCCAATACACCCCAGATGCATCCCTTACCCCATGGAGACTTCCAAACGTGTCCGTGCCTGTAACGCTGAGTCAGCCCACGATGTCATGTCCATGATGAATAGCAGTGCCACAACAATGCAACCAGCAGACGGCATGTGCAGGTACCTGGGGAAGAGAGACACACAAGAAGTCAGCCACAAAAATGCACAGCCACTTGCATGTGCATTTACTCGACACATGTATGGATGACAACATGCTAGGTCATTATAATGACTGGGGAAATACTACCATCACTGGCACCATCACTCCAGTGACACACCCACACACACCTCTGAGTCACGTGCCATACATGCAGGTGGAGACACACATCACAACGCATGCCACACGGGGACCAATGCGTGCACACTCAGACACTGGTACTCACCACTAAGCAAAGAAGTCGCGTATGAGCCGAGTCCGGATGTCCTCTTGCGGCTCCACATCCTCCACATCACTAGCCCCATTGCCAAGCCCTTCGTCCTCCACGGGTGGATGGTCCTCGTCATGTTGATTCAGGATGAGTGGCACAGCTCTTTCAACTGCCATGTTGTGCAGCATGCAGCAGACCATGAAGATCTTGCAGACCTTTGCCGGGGCATAAGGGAGTGCACCGCCGGTCTTGTGGAGGCACCGGAATCGGCTCTTCAGCATGCCAAACGTCCTCTCTATCACTCGCCTTGTCCGGCCATGGGCGGTGTTGTAGCGGAGCTGTGCCGGCGTGATGGGGTTGCGGAGAGGTGTGATCAGCCATGGCATGTTGGGATAGCCAGCGTCCCCTACATGGGAAGCACATGGTCATCGTTAGAAGTGGTGAAGCGGTCGTGCTGGTAGGCGATACAGAATAGAAGACAGACAGACTGTACCCACCTACAACACATGCCCGTTCGTTGCGCAGCTGCATCATCATATCAGGCATCCCGCTATGCCTCATGATGTAGGCATCGTGTGCTGATCCTGGAAAACGAGCACAGACATGTGAAATCACCATGTTGGAGAGACACACCACAAGGGCATTGATGGAGTGGTAGTGCTTCCGATTGCGGTACGCCACCTCCCGTGCGTGTGGTGGTACCAAAGCTACATGTGTCCCATCTATGGACCCTATGACATGGGGCATCCCTCCCAGGGCATAGAATCCACGCTTGACCTCAGTCATCTGTTCAGGGGTTGGGAACTTGATGAAGTCATCCAGGTGAATCAACATGGCCTCCAAGAAATCATGCAGCACACCGCTGAACATGCTCTGGGACATCCCACCAACATGAGCTATGGTATTTTGAAAGGTACCCGTGGCAAGAAAATGTAGGGCAGCCATTACCTTCAGCTGGGGTGTCAGTGCCGTAGGATACCTGTGCAGCGGTTGCAGGTGTGGTGCCAGTCTCGCTGTCAACTCCAGAATCAGCGGTTGGGTGAAGCGGTAGAGCCGGATGCTGTCATTCTCCTGCATGGCAGCCAAGTCTGGAATTATTCGGGCAAGAGGTGGCGCTCTGCAGTAATTTGGAAGTGACAAGGAAGAGTGAGTGCACCACGACAACAACTCATGTCTACTGAGCACATGTTAATCTGGCAATACACACATGCTACATAGGGAGTCAGGTATGTGCTACATGGCCAGCACACGTATGGATGCAAGGTGGCACTCCTTCCAAGACCCAGCTACACACGGAGATTGAGAACCTCCCCATGCCACGCCATGGGAATAGCTGTGTCCCAGTGCAAGTGAACAGCCAGACGCAAGACAGGAGTGACATACACCCACACATCAGCAGAAGTAGGATGCCGATTGCAGAGACTGGTCGCGGAACACTGGAGCCACAGGTCACATGACATTACACTAGGACAGCCCACACACCTTGCCATGAAGGTGCACATGTCATGACTCACCACACATTCCTTGTGAGGATGCAGACATGGCCTTGTCACGCTACTCCGTGTCCCATGCATACATGTGCACCTCACATCCGATACCACATGTGGCATGGTGTGCGGAACAGTGTGCAATGACAATCTACACACAGACACATGTTGGTTGCTGCTACGGCTGCAGCTTATGAGGGTGCTACAACATCAACCTGATGTAAATCCCCCACACATAAATGACATAGTCACATTGTGCACTGTGGGTAGTGACAATTCAGGTGTCATAACCCCTGTACCGGGCATCATGGGACACTTCCGTGTGTTGGTGTCCGTGCCATGCCAGTGACGCTTACCCCAAGTGTGCAGTCCGACATGCACACATGTCAAAGGAGTCAAGGGCATGGCTGGCACACATTGCACCGTCACACAGTACACCTATACACATCTCATCATACATCTGGTGCCTTCTCCACTCAGGAGTCATGTTCCACATCACAGCCTGTCACACCTGTGCCCCACACATGTAGTAATGCACAGACGATGCCTTGATGTCCATTCCTGGACAAGTATGTCCATCCATGGACAAGTATGTCCATCCATGGACAAGTATGTCCGCCCTATTCCTACCTGTGTGTCGCCTATCACCACTGTGATGTGTAAAAACCGCCGTACTGCTGCTAAGAGGGCCTGTGTACGTTCCCAAATCACTGTGGGAGTGCTGCCGTATGTGTACCCATCGTGATGGCGAGCGTACAGGCATTTGTACGGTCCGTACCACTACGAGTACGCATACGCGTGCAGACCCATAGTGATAGTGAGCATAGATGCGTGTGTACGGCCCTGTCACAATGTGTGTCCTCGCGTATGCGTACTCGTAGTGGTACGGGCCGTACACACGCATCTACGCTCACTGTCACTATGGGTCTGCACGCGTATGCGTACTCGTAGTGGTACGGACCGTACACACGCATCTACGTTCACTATCACTATGGGTCTGCACGCGTATGCGTACTCGTAGTGGTACGGACCGTACACACGCATCTACGCTCACTATCACTATGGGTCTGCACGCGTATGCGTACTCGTAGTGGTACGGACCGTACACACGCATCTACGCTCACTATCACTATGGGTCTGCACGCGTATGCGTACTCGTAGTGGTACAGACCGTACACACGCATCTACGCTCACTATCACTATGGGTCTGCACGCGTATGCGTACTCGTAGTGGTACGGACCGTACACACGCATCTACGCTCACTATCACTATGGGTCTGCACGTGTATGCGTACTCGTAGTGATAGTGAGCGTAGATGCGTGTGTACGGTCTGTACCACTACGAGTACGCATACGCGTGCAGACCCATAGTGATAGTGAGCGTAGATGCGTGTGTACGGTCCGTACCACTACGAGTACGCATACGCGTGCAGACCCATAGTGATAGTGAACGTAGATGCGTGTGTACGGTCCGTACCACTACGAGTACGCATACGCGTGCAGACCCATAGTGACAGTGAGCGTAGATGCGTGTGTACGGCCCGTACCACTACGAGTACGCATACGCGTGCAGACCCATAGTGATAGTGAGCGTAGATGCGTGTGTACGGGCCGTACCACTACGAATACGCATACGCGAGGACACCCATACTGATAGTGAACGTAGGCATGCGTGTACGGGCCAATGCAACGCATTTGGGGTGCCCTAGGGCCCCGAAACGCACCGTACCTGTGTGTGATGCTCCAAATTACATAGGGGACAAGTATTGAGGCCTACATGCATGCTGGTTGTCATGGAGACCAAGTTCAAAATCCGAAATTGTTCTGGAAGGTGCACAGCAGAAGTCAGTTGGAATTCTTCTACATTGTTGCAATGTGTTTGTGGGTCTGACATCATGCAGGAGAATGAAACCGATAGAGAACCCACAGACTTCTAGGTTTGAAGGGATTGGTGGAAACATAGGATGCAAATGTGAGTGACCAATCACTCTGTACTCCTGTGCATGAGACAGGGCAGAAAGGCAGATATAAGGCAGCCAGGTCCCATGAGGGAGTACTTGCCTGCACATCTTTGCATTCGTCGACCCAGCTGCTGCTACTGATTCCCTGGAACCATGTCAAGGGCTGTGGAGAGGACACAGCCATTCACCCTGGAGGAGAACATGGCTCTGTTGGATGTGATCCTCCCACAGTACTCCATGCTGTATGGGCGACCAGGGTATCAGGTGAGTGCATAGGCCACTGGCACAGACTGTCCCTATGTTGTGACTGTGACTTCTGGCATTGTGTCCTGGTGTGACACACATGCCATGTACTGTAGGGGGGGTCCTAGGGGGGGGAAGCCTGATGTCTCCCAGCAGTGCCCTGAGACAGGAGGGGTGGGTGTGGAGTCCTCCCATCAGTGCCCTGAGACAGGAGGGGTGGGTGTGGAGTCCTCCCAGCAGTGCCCTGAGACAGGAGGGGTGGGTGTGGAGTCCTCCCAGCAGTGCCCTGAGACAGGAGGGGTGTGTGCCTATCACTCCCAGCAGTGCCCTGAGACAGGAGGGGTGGGTGCCTATCACTCCCAGCAGTGCCCTGAGACAGGAGGGGTGGGTGTGGAGTCCTCCCAGCAGTGCCCTGAGACAGGAGGGGTGGGTGTGGAGTCCTCCCAGCAGTGCCCTGAGCCAGGAGGGGTGGGTGTGGAGTCCTCCCAGCAGTGCCCTGAGACAGGAGGGGTGTGTGCCTATCACTCCCAGCAGTGCCCTGAGACAGGAGGGGTGGGTGCCTATCACTCCCAGCAGTGCCCTGAGACAGGAGGGGTGGGTGCCTATCACTCCCAGCAGTGCCCTGAGACAGGAGGGGTGGGTGTGGAGTCCTCCCAGCAGTGCCCTGAGACAGGAGGGGTGGGTGTGGAGTCCTCCCAGCAGTGCCCTGAGACAGGAGGGGTGGGTGTGGAGTCCTCCCAGCAGTGCCCTGAGACAGGAGGGGTGTGTGCCTATCACTCCCAGCAGTGCCCTGAGACAGGAGGGGTGGGTGCCTATCACTCCCAGCAGTGCCCTGAGACAGGAGGGGTGGGTGCCTATCACTCCCAGCAGTGCCCTGAGACAGGAGGGGTGGGTGTGATGCACAGTGTGAGCCTTGATCACTGATTGTGACATTGCCATCATTCCACCTGTGTACCCACTATGGCACGTACAGCTTTTTCCCTCACCAGGGGATGATGTCCCTATGACAAAGGTGCAATGCGTTGGCTGCATGACATGCCTTGTTGTAAACAGCTAATTTGTTCTCATATGTCTCTCTGTGACATGTGGCTGGTGTATTGATGTGGTGTCACTTGTTCTTCCTCACAGGTAGGCGCCACTGCCAAGGAGCAGATCTGGCTGACCGCCGTCAGTGCCGTGAGGGGTGTGGATGGTCGGAGGCGGAGCCTGCCCCAGGTGAGGAAACGCTGGCAGGATATCCGGTGCTGGACGCGGAGGATTGCACGGCTCCTGCTGGGGGACTCACCTGAGAGCCACAAGAACCGCGGCCGCCGCCGTCTGAGCCACCTCCACAGGCGTGTGCTGCCGGTGGTCTTTCCAGACCTGGAGAGGCGCTTACAGGCGATGCAGCAGCCGGAAGGGGGTAGGTACATGTGCGTTTGTTGTGTGTCACCGGCATTTGTAAGGGCACGGTAGCATTAATTCACTGGCAGGGTTTAAAGGTGCTGTGCAGATCCTGTTTGCCCCAGTATAGCGCTGCGCCCCTGCCACCCTTCCCCTCCTTGCAATGTGTTCCCTGGTCTGTGTGTGGTCACTCCTTCACAAGGTAATGTAGGCTGGTGCTTTGTCCACGAGAACAATGCCTGTAGCATCATGTGTGGGGGTGGTGTGTAACAGCTTTTTGGACCTTGGCTGTGCCCTGTCAAGTGCACTGCATGTGGGTTCCATGTCAGTTGGCACTGATGCTGACTCCAGACATGGGAGTTGGTCTCTCATGTGTCATGCCTTACAGCGCGCATGTCCTATGTAGTGGCCTGTGACATGATGTGCATGAGTGTGCGATACGCATAGTGCAGGGATGGTGGCGTGTGTTGCAGTCATTACCATTCAGTAGCATGTGGTTGCGTGGCCACTACTGTCCCCTGGAGCACCTTTTCCTCAGTGGTGTGTGTCATCATAAACGTGGACACTCTCAGTGTCTACAGCGTAGGTTGTGCTCTGTGCCATTGTCCCCTGGCACCATGTATATAGACGTGCTATTTTGTACAGGTGTCCACTGTGCAGCCTGACCTGATTGTCCTTCTTCATACTCACAGTTGGCAGTGCCTGTGTGTCTTGTTATACTCATCTGAGGATGGGCACTGGTACCTCATTATTTGTACAGGTGCACCTTGGCTGTTTGGCGTCCAATCTTGCATTTTGCCTGCCCCTGTGTTTATCACCCAGACTATGAGATGTTGGTGCCACCTGTGTCTCAACAATTTGCCTCGTGTAGGGGTTGGTTGGGGCGGGCAATGCCTATATGTAAAATCCTGATTTCTACTTGCTGGGTCTGGGCAGTGTGTGATGTTTGTCTGGACACACACGCAAGGTGCAGTGACCGAGTTATGTTGGGCATGTTTCCAGCATTACCTATGCAGCATGTGTCTCAAGTTCGTGCATATGGTCCCTGGTCATCGGTATTTTCACCGACGCTGTGTGGTGCAGATGCAGTGCTGGATTGTCCCCAGGGCCTGGGTGCTATGTCAGACTACGTTTCCTGTCTTGAGCTATTGTCTCATGCTCTCCATGGTGTTGCAGTGGCATGGTGGCTCAACCAACTGTGTGTTTCATGCCCTACATCGTTACCTTGTTTAGTAGATGTCAGGGATCTTCCTTTTCAGGCTATGCAATGTTACCTATGTAGATTGGACTCATGTGACTGATGTGTACAGCTGTCTGATTAATTTCTGTCTCTCCACCCTGCCCACAGCATCGTCGGGGGACACAGAGGGAGACATGGACACAGGCAAGGCGGAGGGACCGAGCACCAGTGCCAGCCGTGACATCGGGGCTGGCACATCGAGTGGGACAGAGGTGGAGGATAGTGCGGCCGAGGACCTGTCGACTGGCACGTCAGAATACGAAGCTGACAGGTCCGAGGAGGATGTCTCCGAGTGGGCGGTGGCTGCACCAGCAGCTGACAGCGGAACAACACCTCGCACCGCCCCCTCAGTTCCCATCAGCCGCCTCCCACTTGCTCGTGTCCCTTCCCAGCGTGCCCGGTCACAGCATGTCTCCTTCCTGCCAGGCACCGCACCCCCTGCCCCTGTCTCCACTGCTGCCGCCAATGCAGAGTCTGTGGACATCCAGCGGCAACTGCAGGTTGGTCAGGCTGCGATCCTTAATGTCCTCCATGCCCACGGCAAAACCCTCACCAACATCGAGGCATTCTTGGAGGGCATTCATTCATCGCAGGCTGACCAACGCAACTTGCTGAGGTCCATAGACTCCACACTGACTGCAGCAGTGGGTCTCCTGCAGCGCGACCTCCCCCCACCTACCCCTGCCCCATCCACACTTCCCACTCCCATGCCTGTCCCACGTACACCCAGACGTCGGCATGCACCCACATCAACAGACACGGGCACCACACCAGCAGGGAAGGTCCACCGCACTCCTCCTGACACGCACACACAGGGTGAGGTAGGCACACCCACTGGGTTGGGGAGCAAACGTGTGACACGCAGCCATAGTGGGAGTCCGCATTCCACCCAGTCCACTCCCTCCAAATCCCCTCCCCTCAGCTCTCCTGGCCACATCTCCCCCAAGGACTCCTTCATGGCCGCTCTGTCCCTGAGCCCCACAGTTACACCACCACCACGCAAGCGGTCAAGGAGGTCCCCGGTCAGGGTGGTTGAGTCTCCCCCCCTGTCTCCACCCTCCCCCGGTGGCGCTGCGACCCATCCCTCTGACCCCCCCCCTCCTTGGGGCCTGAGGTCCCTTCGGGTGCAGGGGACTCCCTGGAGGACCTTGCAAAGGTGTGTAGTGCCATCCTGGCCTCCGCCTTTGGCACTGACCCACCCCCTGTGGTGGAGTCCTCCATCCCTGCACCCACAACGCCGCCCCTTTGCCCTGATGTCCCTGCGGTGCCTGTTGCTTCCCCCCCCCCGATGCCCTCACCAGTGTGGAAGACGATGCCATTTGACTGTGCAGGCAAGGTAGGGGACACGCATCCCACTGTGTCCCCCATCCAGCTGAGAATCATTGACTGCCCTAAGGGCTTTGTGAATATTGAACTGCCTGCGATCCACGGACATTGTGCTCATGCTGAATAAAGCTTAATTTTGTTTTCATTATCACACTACTGCTATGCTGGTATTGGTGTTGGTGGGGCTGCTACATGGTTTTGGGTGGTGTTTAAGGGTTTGGGTGTGTGGGATATGTAGTAGTGTGCTGCTCATTGGTGGGACCCTGGGATCTGTGTGCCATCACAAGGTGTTGGCTAACTTTCTTTGTTCATGTAAGCAGTTACTGCATGGTGCACTTGTCCCAGGGTGTATTCCTTCCTCTGTGTACCCAGCTTTCTTCCCTGCAGGGTGTTCCCAATGTTTAGCGCAGAGCTGTGTCTACATGAGCTGTGTGTGTGACGGAGCCCTTCTACTTTGGCCATGCATGCAGGGCCATGTCTCCACCTGCAACAATCGTGGCATCCTTGGTGATCACTGTACTTGTGTGTGGAGTCTGTTGACATGAGTTCATGGGGACATGTTCCCTTGTAGGCAGTATGCATGTGGATAATTCTGGCCTCACACACATGTGTTACACCCCTCCTGTCTCAGGGCACTGCTGGGAGTGATAGGCACCCACCCCTCCTGTCTCAGGGCACTGCTGGGAGTGATAGGCACCCACCCCTCCTGTCTCTGGGCACTGCTGGGAGGACTCTGCACACACCCCTCCTGTCTCAGGGCACTGCTGGGAGTGATAGGCACCCACCCCTCCTGTCTCAGGGCACTGCTGGGAGGACTCCACACCCACCCCTCCTGGCTCAGGGCACTGTTGGGAGTGATAGGCACCCACCCCTCCTGTCTCAGGGCACTGCTGGGAGTGATAGGCACCCACCCCTCGAGTCTCAGGGCACTGCTGGGAGGACTCCACACCCACCCCTCCTGTCTCTGGGCACTGCTGGGAGGACTCCACATCCACCCCTCCTGTCTCAGGGCACTGCTGGGTGGACTCTGCACACACCCCTCCTGGCTCAGGGCACTGCTGGGAGGACTCCACACCCACCCCTCCTGTCTCAGGGCACTGCTGGGAGGACTCCACACCCACCCCTCCTGGCTCAGGGCACTGCTGGGAGTGATAGGCACCCACCCCTCCTGTCTCAGGGCACTGCTGGGAGTGATAGGCACACACCCCTCCTGTCTCAGGGCACTGCTGGGAGGACTCCACACCCACCCCTCCTGTCTCTGGGCACTGCTGGGAGGACTCCACACCCACCCCTCCTGTCTCAGGGCACTGCTGGGTGGACTCTGCACACACACCTCCGATTTCAGGATATGTACGCTTGGAACATACACGGTGGGGGTACGCTCAATGCATTCGAGGTGAGGGTACGAGTCTACTTACACTGGTGTGGTGGGGGTACGCTCCATGCATACGCGGGTGAGGGTACGGGTCGTACTTACACTGTTGGGGTGTGGGGTACGCTCCTTGCATACGCGGGTGAGGGTACGGGTCGTACTTACACTGTTGGGGTGGGGGGTACGCTCCTTGCATACGCGGGTGAGGGTATGGGTCGTACTTACACTGTTGGGGTGGGGGTAGGAGTCGTACTTACACTGGTGGGGGTGGGGGTACGGTCCGTACGTCCGCGGGTGAGGGTTCGAGTCGTACTTACACTGTTGGCATGGGGGGTACGCTCCATGCATACGCGGGTGGGGGTACGGGTCGTACTTACACTGTTGGCATGGGGGGGTACGCTCCATGCATACGCGGGTGGGGGTACGGGTCGTAATTACACTGTTGGGGTGGGGGGTACGCTCCATGCATACGCGGGTGGGGGTACGGGTCGTACTTACACTGTTGGGGTGGGGGGTACGCTCCTTGCATACGCGGGTGAGGGTACGGGTCGTACTTACACTGTTGGGGTGTGGGGTACGCTCCTTGCATACGCGGGTGAGGGTACGGGTCGTACTTACACTGTTGGGGTGGGGGTACGGTCCGTGAGTCCGCGGGTGGGGGTAGGAGTCGTACTTACACTGGTGGGGGTGGGGGTACGGTCCGTACGTCCGCGGGTGAGGGTTTGAGTCGTACTTACACTGTTGGCATGGGGGGTACGCTCCATGCATACGCGGGTGGGGGTACGGGTCGTACTTACACTGTTGGCATGGGGGGTACGCTCCATGCATACGCGGGTGGGGGTACGGGTCGTACTTACACTGTTGGGGTGGGGGTACGCTCCATGCATACGCGGGTGGGGGTACGGGTCGTACTTACACTGTTGGGGTGGGGGGTACGCTCCTTGCATACGCGGGTGAGGGTACGGGTCGTACTTACACTGTTGGGGTGGGGGTACGCTCCATGCATACGCGGGTGGGGGTACGGGTCGTACTTTCACTGTTGGGGTGGGGGGTACGCTCCTTGCATACGGGGTGGGGGTAGGGTCCGTACATATACGTCCCCACGCTATGTGATGCTTGTGCGGCCCGTACCCAGGCCTTTGCCACGTGGGTGCGATCCGTCCCGCCATTGTTGTGGTGACGTGTGTGGGCGTGGTACGACTCGTACCCACGCTCTTCAGGCGTGGGTACGGGACGTACCTGTCTGGTTGTGTTCCCGGTTCGCGTGGTGACGGACTTCCGTTGTGGCGGTCGCTGGCTTATCAGGACACGCCCCCACCCCCTCGTGGTGACCAGGGCATGGGAGTCAGGTATGTCCAGGCCATGTGTGGTGTGTGACTTATGTGGTTGTTTTGTGGCCTGCCCTGGTCCTGCCACCCCCACCCCACCCCACTTTCCCCCCTCCCTTAGTTATTCTGACCTTCTGCGGCGTCTGCGTCGTAACCTGTAGAGGAGGTGGACTGCTATGAGGGCAGGGATGACTCGTAGGTTCGGGTCCATGTCTGTCCGTCGCGTACTGGTACTCCTTGATCGCGTCGTCCTGTCGCGTACAGGTCCTCCTTGATCGCGTCGTCCTGTCGCGTACGGGTCCTCCTTGGTCGTGTCGTCCTGTGTGTCCGTCGCGTACTGGTCCTCCTTGTTCGCGTCGTCCTGTCTGTCCGTCGCGTACTGGTGGTCCTTGTTCGCGTCGTCCTGATTTCCCGGCAGTTTTTGGGTGCCGGAAAATATTCACCGTGCGGGATGACGTCGGTGCGAATCGTAATTCCTGGGTCGTGAATGGCTGGCTGCGAGCGTCCCGACGTCAGGTCGGCGCTTTCCCGGATGGCATTGGTAGGGTTTTTTTGTTCGGTCGGGCTTTTTTACGAATCGTACGGTGATGGTGTACCCGTGCGAATCGTAATTCCTTGTTTGTATGGATTGACGACCGGGTACGCGTCGGACGGAGATTATGCTCCGTCCGACGGTTCGTACCCGGTTTTTACCGGATCGTGATCGGCACCAGAGTTGGGATGAGTTTCATTATGTTATTCATGAGGCTACCTCAACAGTTCCTAAAGCAGAAGATAGAAAATATTATTGTGATCTTTCCAGGTGTGCTAAATCAGAGTAGAAGACTATGCTCATGGACTCCAGTGCCTTCCTCATGTTTCTTTGTTCTTGATTGGTTTGATCACTCATCTTCTGAATGAAGCAAAAACACATGAAAGATTTTGATTTCATCAGTGTTAATGTTAGGTCTAAATCATTTCAATGCTATTCACGTCTACACAAAACAGAACTTTCTCTTGTGTTTATACTAGTGGTTCTTATCCTAGGATCTGCAGAGCCCTGTGGGTCCACAACAGGGCCGGACTGGGAACTGCACCGGCCCTGGCAAAGTGCTCGGCTGCCCTCCCCCCCCCTCCCTGGGGGGAGGAGAGTGCTGCCGAGCTCTTTGCCAGGGCCGGTTTTCGGCCAATTTTGTTACAGAGCCGATTTTGCATTCAACTAAAACGGCCCCCAGGAGCCCAAAACCGGCCCCCACTCGTGCGGCGCACCGTGGGATTGCCCGGGGCCCGCTACGGCCAGTCCGGCCCTGGTCCACAACAACTACTCAAGGGGTCTGCGAATGAATAATTAAATAATATTTGCAGATTAATAGGTTATATACACTTAAAAAAGCAAAACTCAATATTTTAAAATGCTCTGGAGATGTGACGAAATTTGAAATTGGAGGCAAAAACACTTACATCGGAATTCTTAGGTTGATTTGTGGGAGCAGCCCAAGACCATCAAACACAATCTAGTATAGACATTTCATAGCCCTTACTGAAGAAGTGATATGGGCTGACAAAAATAGACCATGGATTAGAAGCAAATAAAAGTGATTTTCTAAAGCCTATCACATTCTTCACGTTTTAGAAATAAACCAACCTAAATGTTAAAAGGCTGCCTGCCATTAAAATTAAAATGTAGATTTTTGTGATATATTTTAGTGGTAAATAAATAACACTTTTCATTTATTTTTATTTGTTAATGTACTTCTTTCTGTAATTTTTGTATATTGAGTAAATATGACTCTAAAAGCCACCTTTACTTGCTGCATTTCCACTTCTAGCTCCTCACGTAGCTTCTCAGGAGCAAATAGGAGGCTTCTTAAAGGCCATTGGTGAGACAAATGTCAATTCTGTGATGTCATCAAATGTCATTAGTTCACTTCACCTATCCATGACCATTTAGCCTTTCGAAATCCATGCAAAATGAATTAAGAGTCTTCAATGCTGTTCTGATTCCTTATTATGTTCTTCTCTTCTTGTAAGGCCAACGATCTCCATATGAAAATCCACCCCATGCCTTACTAGATGGCACCCATCTGGAAAACAGTGCACCTGGGCTTTGGACGGTGGTGAAGTAGGACAGAAGAGCACAGTTAAATAATTATGACCCATCTTGAGTCACAGGTAAATGAAAACAAAGTTCAAAACAAAGAAGAATCCTTCTAATCAGAATTTGCGGTTTAAACACATAAGAATGAAGATTGCTTAATTAGCACAAATGCCAGGCTATAGAAAGTGCAACAACCCACATTTCCTTTAGGGTAGTCAAACGAAGGAAAAGAAAAACCAAACTCCTTTAAGGAAGGGATACAAAGAACAAAAAAGGGAAACACAATACACCAGGTCTCCTTGAAGCGGTTATTAAGGTCTTTTGCGAGTGAGTCTACAAGCAGGCTCGGGAAACATACAGGATCAAATGTGAATTACTAGTTAGTGAATACACAATAGCACTTTGAGCAGGCATCTAACATCTGTTTCATAAGAGAGGTTACAACAGCGCGCTCATGCTTGGAGACACTAGGGAATTCTTAAGGTTCAGTCTTGCACATGCACACTAGACTGCATGGTCTGCGCATGCGCGATTGAGACCATTGAAACAAAAGGTCAGCAGTGGCTTGGCTCTTTCTAGTGAGCTGCTTCCACCCTGATTGCATTTTGTGGCAGCCATTAGAGCCCGAATTAGCCCTTCAACAAGGACACGCCAAAGCCTCTGCTTGAGGTGAAGAACGGTGGCCATTCGATGACTGCGTACCCTACTGGGCCACTCTCAACCAGTAGAAGCCATGACAGATGGGTTCTCTAACACAAAAATCGTTGCATGTGGACAGAATATGCCTGATTTATGCAATCGCTCAGCACCTGGTTGGCTAGCCACCTAGCCAAATTTAGAGACCTTTGTAGTATAAATTGAGCCCTGAACACCTTTGGGCTCACACTCCTTTGTTCAACCTTATACCCAGAGGTCGTATGCCTGTTAACACGCAGATGATTCAAACACACTGCATTCAATGCAGGTATCCTCAATACTGTTGTTGAATTGACTTGGTGTTTGTTCTGTATTAATTATGTTTCTGAAACATTAAGGGTCACATCACAAACCTTAAACCCTATGGGGAGACACAAGCTGATTTTCAATATAGATACAATATTTACTCCTTGCTTTGCAAGCATAAGCTGTTCTGAACCACTTGTCATGGATTGCTGGTTACACATTGTACAGCAGTGGTTCTTTGTATTGTTTTTCCAGGTGGGTTTCAAGTTTTGGAAACATTAAAGGTTCAAGAACATTAGAGCTTCGCAAACATTGAAGAAAAAAAGTTGCACTATTCCAAACATACAACTTTCACAACTGTATGACTAAGACACACATTTGAATGAATTTCATAATGGCAATGCAGTCATTCATTGCAGATCAATTAGTGTGTTGTGTTGTCAGCAATATTTCAAACGATGACTGAAATATCGCATTCTCTTCAGGTCTAAGCGATGCATGGTACCTGATTTGTAAGGGCCAATCACCCTTATGTAGGGTACCTAAATATACCCTTCTAAGAGAGGAGCGCATGAGTGGTGCTCATCCCACATTCAAAGAGGCACCACAAAGTGAGTGAAACAAAATAATTAACTTACTTTGTCGGGGGAGGATACCCACCAAGCATGGAGAAGGGGTCTGCAGAATACTGTGAGATGAAGCAGAGGGCCAGAGAAAAGGTCCGGCAGTCAAAAAAATATAAGGCAGTGCCTCAAGTGAAATCTGGCCTTCAAAGGGCTATCCTGGTTGGCCTGAGCAGAGGTTTCCTCCGGACTCTGCACCACAATGGATTTCCTTAAAGTACTGCTTATAATTTTGTGGTTGCCCAGCCATTTTGGCTGGCCCTGTGCTTCATCTCGTAGTGTTCGGCAGATGCTTTCTCCATGCTCACCCAGTGCTTTTGATGTCCTCATCCATCGTTGTAGTTGGTTGCTGTGCAGAAGGTCCTTCTGCAGTGCCAGCAGCTTTCTTCCTCCTACTTGCCAGCTTCTCCTTTGTTCTTGAGAGAAGGTCATACCACCTTTATGTATTTGCATTTGGTTGTGAGCTACAAAACTGAGGTACGTGTGCATTTAATCTTGTTCCAAATAAATTCTCTGGAACACTATCCTGTCAAACAGGCTGTAAATTGAATTGTGTAGAGGTCTTGAAAGTCAGCCTGCTCCCTCATTCCTCAGATTCAGTAAATACTCCGCTTGAAGTATAACCTATCTTCTGCAGCACTAATGCCAGAACCCATTTGCTAATTCTGCCAAATCGTTCTACCACGGACCGTCCAAATTGTTCACACACTGAACAGATGTCACATATTGCATTCTCAGCATTATATAACATTTCATTTTGTCTTGCTAGACTTTACATAGCAACGGAACCTAAAACTAACTATTGACAATTGAAATACATATATTTCTCCATCTCTGAGCACCCCCGCCCTATGGTCACTCTGCTAGACTATTTTCTCTGATTCCATCATCATGTCAATTTCCTCCCCAAAAATTGACTGATCAGCCTACCCCTCCATGGGATTCAATTGCCAATATATTGCTGCATCCAATCCATCACATTCAAGTACTGTGCAGAGCCCAGTAATGCAACTGCAACAGAACACATGCCCATGTGAACTATGAAAAGAGATCTATTACTCTCACCAAGGTATAGAACAAAATCTAATTTTCTCTCAACACCCTCTGCACAAGTTTGCATAATCTTTATACGTTTTCCCATGTTGAGTACAAAACACAAGCCTGGGCGAGCCTAAAGCTGAAACTGCCACCTTCAACATAAAAACAACATAAAACTTTAATCCTACAGCATCACCTACATCAAAGTCTGTTAGATCCGGCTCTCTCTTGCGAAAGCAGTTATTACGCTCTCAAAAGGAATTCAGGTACCATCAAACATTTTAGGGGTTATATTAATGCCCTGGACCTCCTCATCCTCATACTGTTGTCCGTATGAACTCATAAAAACAATTCTAAACTGTTTAAAAAACATAAACAATCTCAACTTCTTCTACTTCTTTCGTGCCTTCCTTACTTAGATCAATCTAAGTGAGCACTTCCATTAAAGTCACTCCTTTCTTTATTTGTGTGCTTAGTGTTTATCAAAATGTTTGATTAATTTTCCAGTTCTTTTAGATCCTTATATTATTTGATGAACCTTGGGCACCCTGACTTTTTCTTATCTTAGTTATGTTGTTTTGTTGTAATTCTTGTGTTCTGATGCTTTATTTTAACTTGGTATTAGTGTGTTGATTTATTGTTTCTCACTTCTATTTTGGCTGAATTTACTTTCTTATGTAGGTGCTCATGTAGAGGAGTGTCCACATAGCTTCAAGAGTTGCTGAGGTCCAGTATGCTCTTGCTTTACCCTCTGTTTTCTGTTAATTCTATTTCATCGCTAGATTTCAGTGATCCACTTGCCCTTCACGGTCCCCACTGGATGCACAATTTACTTAATCAAACTGCTGTTACTGGTGAGCCCAAAGCACACCTAATGCAAGCCTTTATGTGCCTGTTAGTGGCCCGACATGCCCATAATTACTGTTCCTGGATTTGTCTCCATGAGCATTACCTACACACACAGTCAACGATTGGCCTCGCACATATCCTCAAAGGTACGTTTATTTGATATGCTGTTACTACTCCCCCAACCATGTCCCCCTATATTTCTCAATGAATCATCGATGGTAGACGATATCGCAACACCCATCACGCTTCACCCAGACCTCCTCCTTTCGGGAAACCACCTCTTAATAATACTGATCCTTCACCTCTATATTGCCTCCTTCTCAACATTTATTTTTGTTTCATATTGATGTGTCTCCTCCTCGGACTTTTGCTCAGTTCTGCAATAAATTAACTTCCTTTATCCCTCCATTTGCTCTTCACATCTCTGCCTTCACCATTCTAGACAACTTCAATATCTGTAAGGATACATCATAAAAGCCTGAATGCTCCAGATTACTGTATACTTTTGTATGCCTTAAGCAGCTGTAAGTACTAGGCCAGGACAAAATGTAAATTACATTGGCATAAAACACATAATTTTGAGAATTTTTGGTATGGTTTGTTACGCAACATTCCAGAAAGTATACCATTATGCCACTTTGTGTAATTATGTGATATTCACTGTAAAAATGTGTCTCAAATGACATAATTATGCAAAAAGAATATTACGTGAATTTCGCAAAACCCTAAAAAATAATTTTGCTTACACCGTTGGTATTCCTGGTTGACACTACTCTCGGTAACTCTCCATAGCAGGTATCTATGGTAGTGTGCTGGTTAAAAACCTGTCAGGTAAGCCTTAAGACATTCTTCTCCTTTCGTTCTGCTTTTCCTTAGAGTCTTCCTTGTGGAGTCCTGCCAGGGTATCCCCTTAGGACTGTCTTGCTTTAAATCAATTTACATCGCCCTTCTTGCTTTTCCCTTCAAATCATTTAGTTTCTCCTTCTGTCCTATGTTGATGACATATAGATTAACATCTCTTTCAGTGATTTCCTCGCTGTCACTGAATCTAGGTTCAAAGCTTGCATTACAGAGGTCACCGACTGGATGAATAGTGATTCACTGCAACACATCTGGGATAAGACTAAGGTATGGATCTTCAGCTGCCTTCCTCCCGTCTGGTCTCCATCCTTGGTCTGCACTAGCAAATTGTTCTGAATGCCACTGCCTGATATGTAAATGGAGTGAACTTAAAAATGTTTGCAGCATATCTGAATCTTTTCTCCAACACAAATCCCTGCCTCTATGACTATGAGGGAAGAAATGTCTTGTGTCTATGAAGCAGAAGTGCCTATATCCATGTGAATATGACACATGTATATTTCGTTGGCCCTGTCAAACAAAACAACTCCTCCTTTATCCATCCTCACCAACTGAGTTCCATAAAGGACTTCCTAATACCCCAGTGTGCCTCTTGAATACTCAAATATGCCCATACACTCTGAGACCTCTCGTTCAAAGAATCTTCACCAAATATTGTTTATTTATTTATGCATTTTAACATTCCCCCTGCAGATTACCCCCCTTCATTTTTTGTCAGAGGTGTTAAAGTTTGGGTCAGTCTTTTATAGTGCACATTTTCTTCTCTCATCATATAATGCCATGTTGGGTTTCCCTACAAAATACGTCTCTCTCTCTCTCTGCCCTCATTGTGACAGTTTTTCAGGATCCACCGTGCCACCCTGTGCATAAACCCCTTTCTCCAGATCAAAGAATTTTGTTGGAAAACCCAAAAATTCAGTAGATGACTCTTTTTTAACCCTTTGTCTTTATCTTTTCAGGAATGATAGCCTTGCGGTCCGTGAAAAGTTAAAAACCTGGGCATCCAATTTTGGAGTCCACCCCACTTTTGTTAAAAAACGCCCCTGATGCCATTTTAGCTGATACGCCCTGGGAACCAAAATCAGCCCTGGAAAAAATGCTCAAACAGCCCCGCTCCCTTCCTCCCATCACTCCCTCTCACTCTTTCCATTTATTCATTTTGTGTCTCTCTCCTTCTCTCCTCTCTCTTCTCCCCTTCTGATCTGCCACCAACTTATCTCAAATGTTCTTTAATAACCTTTGTGCCCGTTTCTTGTGATGTATTATGCATTAGCTAACTCTCATCCATATCTAATACTGCCTTCATGTAGCTGAGTTTTAGTGCTTGATTATATAAGTAGCAGGAAGCGCCACTCGCCGCCATCATTGGTGGCAACTGGCCCAAAAAAGGATGCATGACCTGCTGCAGGGTGTGGAGGGGAGGTAAGAAGGAACAGGCTTATAGACAAGTTCCTCCAAATAAGTTTGTATAGGATTCCTCACCCAGTTCGATGAATATGTATGTGTGATGTAAGTGGACCTCACTTCATGTCTCAAGTCATCTTTTGTAGCAAGAGGATGGGGCATAGATCTAGCAAAGTACCTGTGAGAGGAAAGATGGTTCAATCCTAACAGTACACAATGCCATAAATAGTATCCCTGTGCCATATAAACATTGGAATCCACAGACTATAACAAAATGCCTCTTTATTCACAACCGTAAGACATTGGTTAGAGCAAGCAGATTATTGGTATCTACATACAGCGGCACTGTTTAGCCCCCTGTAGAGGTGGTAAGTGATGAGATAACCGATTCCACTCCCTCCTTCAATGTACTTTCTATTCCATTAGAGAACTTGTGCCACCAAGCATTGTGTCAGAGCACTCTTAACTGCTTTAGAAGTCGCAATACATTCCTTTGGAGGACATTGTCATCTCGGTGTAGATCATCAAACACCGGGTACAGACATATACTTCAAACCTCAAGTGTGTTCCTGTTTTTGTTAGTCTCCTACCACTGACCTTGTTTGCTTACTGCACTTTGGGTCAAATGTATCAAGCATTTTTGCAGTTGCAAGAGGGCAGATTCTCAGAATCTGCCCGTTTGTGAATGCAAAAATTGCTTTTCCGATGCAGCAAACCTAATTTTGCAATTCGGTAACCTGTTACCGAATCGCAAAATGGGTTTGCGATTCGGTATTAGGAAGGGGCGTATTTAGGGCGTCCCTTTCTAATACCGAATCGCATCGGTATGTATGAATGTTTCGTGACCGCATTTGCGGTCGCAAAACATTCACATGGTGCCACCTACTTCAAGTAGGTGGTAACCCATTCGCAAATTGGAAGGGACCCTTTCCCCTCTGTGAATGTTTGTAACAATTTTAAGAGCAGGCAGTAGTTCCACAGACCACTGCCTGCTCTTTAAAAATTAAAAAAAAACTTTTCATTTTTTCGTTTTGTAAAGCATCTTGTTTTCCTCTAAGGAAAACGGGCTGCTTTACAAAAAAAAGATTGCTTTATTTAAAAGCAATCACGGACATGGTGGTCTGCTGATCTCAGCAGGCCACCGTCCCCGTGATTTTTGCGATTCCTAGGGGGTCGCAAATTGCGACCTACCTCATTAAAATTCATGAGGTAGGTCATTTGCGACCCCCGAGGATTTGCAAAAGGTGTACTATACACCTTCATACATGGTATTTTGCAATTCTCTAATTGCGAATCCTTGTGATTTGCAATTAGGGAATCGCAAATAATTATCTTGATACATCTGGCCTCTTAAACGTCTTCTGACCAACTATGGACACAGTGTTCGTGATCTGTGATTGTTGACTGTGTTTGAGAGACGCCCATCTTGCAGTAGGTCAGAGCGGCAGTGACACTGGCTTTAGGTTATGACATTATTCTGAGTTTGTGTTTGGAATCACTAAAGTTTAGATGTGGGTGTTTTGCCTTGATTACCTGATGCACACTCATGACATCAGTTAAGGGGGGGCCATAGGTAGCAAGCCCCACACCCCAAGTGGTATGCTCTTGATTGCCCTGGCATGCACTGGCAAAAAATAATAACCAGGTCAAGAAAGTAGTGTCAGTGGATTGTCTGAAGCAAGTGTGAGACTGTAAAAGTCAACCTTCTGAAGTCATCTGAGGTCAGTAGGTGTGTAATCGTGCCTCAGTAATTCCTGGCATTTTTGTGAATCGATGCCTATCGTAGTAGGTGGCCAAGGGGAAGTGTTCTAACACTCTGAGGGGAGATTTACTAAGATTTTAAGCCGTGTTGACGCAAATCGGTGCAAAATCGTTTTTTCTGATTTACTTTCCAGCTCTAAACTTTTTTAGCACTGGAAATAACGTCAAAGTAACACAAAGCAGCACATAGCGCTGCTTTGCATTACTTAGCACCAAGGGGGCATACCATGGGTGGAGAATGGGTATTCCCATGCAACCACCCAAGGTTTCTTATGCTAAACCCTATTTACTAAATTAAGTTGACATGGTTTAGCGTAAAAAAACTGCGTACTTTTGAAGGCGGCACAAAGAAGGAGAAATGCATTAATTTCTCCTTCATTTTCTGACTTTGTACGTGTGCTGCACTTTACAGCACACATACAAAGCGGGAAAAGGGTTAAAGTCTTCTGTCACCTAAGTGAGCCGATGTTATTTTTTTAAATATTGTATTTTGTTATTCATCGTATTTTTAACTAGACTTATGTAATGTATTTTTCTTTCTAATCTGTGACTTATATGGCCCTTGACCGAAATAAAGTTTTAAACTGGGTTAAAGTCAGTCTATGCCTAGTATTTGGTACTGGAAGGATACTCCCGCAGTACAAAACCTATGCTAGACTCACAGAAACATCCTTGCACTATGGCGCAAATGTGTCTCCGTGGCGCACAGCAGCTGATTTCAGCGCCGGTACTAGTTAAGGGGGAGGACAGTGTCATATTTCTGTAAATATGGCGCTCTCCTCCTCTCTCCTTTTCACACTGCGCAGCATTTGTGGCTGCTGCACTGCGCTGCACTGCACTGTGTGAGTAAGTAGTAAATCTGGCCCTGAGTGTTTCCACTGTGTTTTTTTAATTACCAGAACATATTGTGAATATTTTTCGAAAAACTCGACCTTCGAGAAATAATACAGTGAAGTGTGGCATGTGCATATTTTACATAAATAAAAGCAATGTTTTCCTGATCAGAAAATCACATTCCTGCAGAGGTAGAAACCTACAATGCTGGTTTTGATTTTACTTGAAAATCTTGGAGCGCTTTACAATCCTTTGTGAGATTATGGTGGCTCTCAGACCATTCATTTCCACTTACAAACAGATCATTAAATCCCAAAAAGTTCATTCTTTGTGGGAAATAATTGTTTAGCAACAAAATGCTAAATATAAAAGCACATCATCGTAAATCTATATATTCAATTAAACAGTGTGCAATTAACGCACAGCAGCCAGAAAAATAGAAAAAGCTTAGTGGTAGCAGTATTTGAAATTTCTGGTGGAGAAAGTTGTTTGTCGTAATTTATTTTGTGGTGCAAAACAGTTTTATTGGAGCTATTTTTTATCGAAACGAAATTGTGCCGAGTGATGCAGCGTTCAAACACTGAGCCATTTACCAATGACATATATTCAGATGCAAAGACAGCTTTCACCGCCAATATGTATAAATACCTAATACGCAAATCGACAATTGGCATATTCAGTTGCTACTGACAGCGTTTGTCGCCAAGAAGTTTCAGCACAATCTGTTTCCGAAATCTGGCCAATAATCTGCGACAAATTCAAATACTGCCAACCCAAAACTGCCCAAGTGGTTCAGCACAAGGTAAATTGACATCAATTAGAGGTTGTCACAGGTAGCAGCAGTTACCTCCTGCTTCCCCTAGGGGGCCTGCCATGGCCCATAATTTCCTTGGACTCAGTTGCCATGAACGCATAGAGGAACAGAAAGTAGCTTTGTCTCAAGGAGCTCTGTTAACTTAGAGAGGCCAACTTTCCATTATCACTCATGAGGACACGTGCATCTAGAGACGCTGCACACAGAGACGCGTGGTGCGCGTGGAGGCATCAGAAGCGTTTTGTTGAGGAGTGTGGAAGACTGTGAGTCAAATAGTCATTTTTCATTCTACTGCCTTCTCCTCTAATCCAGAAATCTTGAAAGATATAACTCAGCCCCATATTGAGCTTATCGAGTGCAATTACTACTCATACCAAATTTGCGTTCCGGTAGTTTCACGACCTCTTGAAGTACGCCCCCACTGCTCGCTCTTACCACTTGTGAGAGACAAGTTTACAAAATAACCAATTCTGTTAGCCAAGCAGAATGATTAAGTCTTAAACCCTGAAATATGAATGGTTAATATCAGTATCGACCAAGGATACTGCCCGTTGACCCACCCACTGCCACAGGACCTAAAGAAAAGGTCTCACAACCTACTCATGTTTTTGCCTATTATATGAAAATATTGGGGAGATTTGAAAAAGGTCACTACAGCTAGTGAGTGCTATAAAAAAAGCCGGCCACATCCTTAACAAGGTGGGCAAATCATATGGGTGGGCAGACAACAGAATGAGATGGAGGCTAGCAGGTACTCTTTAGTCATGGAACAAGGATTCTTGACAGCCAGACTCAGTGTTAACCCCTTCTGTGCCACGCCCTTTCCCCCTCCTGTGCCGGGCGTTGTATTAGTGGGTGGGGTTCATGACGAGATAGTCTCGTCATGGGCACAGCGCAACCGTGCTCCATGACGAGACTATCTCGTCATGGGCACTGAAGAGGTTAAGAAGGATTGAGAAGCTCGTGCATGCAAGCACGAGAAAAACAACAAAAGATAAATGTAACTCTCGGCTTCACCACTTCACCTGAGTAAATCCTGTGCTCTAAATCTGGGCAGGGCCCACAGCACTGGGACTTTTCTCTAGGAAGGATTGCCCTTCGACCTGTCTACCAGAACCACTGACAGCCCAGTGTGGTCTACTGGCCTAGTCAGAAAGTTTGGAAAACAGGAGACATGGATTTTAATCCCGGCCTTCACATTTGGCAAAACTGTATTCTCTTGGGTAATCACTTTTTGAATGTATTTGCCTTCTCCCATTTTGGCAAAATTGGGAGTATTTAAAATTAATGCAAAAGTTGACATTCGCTTTTTCGGTTAAAAAGTTGGACTGAGACTTTAGGGGCACTGATCCTGATCCTCATATGTGAAAAGCTGGGACATAAAAGACCCGTTCAGGACCTGAACTTGACAACCAATATGCGAACTGTACGGCATTCCAGTGCCACCTTCATTTTGTTGACAGTTGTGTTCATCTCCTTTATGCAATGAATAATGAACAATGTATAATTCAAAAGAGTTTTAATAAAAATAAAAAGATGGACTGCATATTACCTGGGAAAGAGAATGCTGTGCACAGTCTCATAGAATATCCCCCAAAATGCAATGCGGTGATAAATTGTTTTTGGAGTTTCAAAAGTGTGCTTTAGTCTTGGGTCTCCTAAATTAACAAACTGTTTGACCCTGGGCAAATCATACTCTCCGTGTGCCTCTGTCCACTAATCTGTTAATATATGAGCACATTGGAATAGGCATAATGGATGAAATAAACTCCAAGGGCATATTTCCAGTACGTGGCCCAGCATTGGCTTCATTGATGGCTTCATGGCTGCTTAAATGTGGGTGGGTGCCCTTGCATCTGTAAAGCTGCTCCTGAAGCTACATTGTGCAGGACCTCTCCTGTGCTGCTGCTCTTCCCTCCCAGCCATGCGATGTAACGCAGGCCTATGCGATGTAGGGGCCCCCAACCTTCAAGGATCTTATTCATTCCAAGGTCTATGAATATCGGTGGCATGTGAGAAACTTAGGAACCCCTCGCCACATTATGCAAAGGCCTATCATTTTGTGTTATGCCAATGCTTTCAGCCACTAGCGGACACCTTTTTTAAGCACATGAAGAGATGAAAGAATGAAGATTTGACAATCTTGCCAGGCCAGTCAAAGTGTCCTTTCTGGCAGCTCCAACCTTCCTCTTTTGCTTGTCCTCTGATGGAGTCGGGAACAGAATTCAAAATGTGGGGCAATTGTTAACTTGCAGTGCATTTGTGCAGGCAGCAGCAGCACAGGAGTGTTATGTGTCCGAGTTAGGTGCATTTAGCAATGCTGCACATTTTCCTACATTATCGTCTTTTCTGCACAATAACATTACAGATGTGACCTTTTGCACATATTCACTTGCATGACAATATGGGATTAGTTTCTCTGAAACTACTTTTTTTTACACATCTGGCTTTGCCCAACATTATCACGATGCCTCGAACACCTAGTACAAGCCCTTTACGCATGATGTACAATTGTCATTCGATCTTCATCATTGGGGCGATAGGGCTATCTACATATCCACAAAAATGCTAATCTATGTGTACATCGCAAGGATGCTTTTTATTATAATTAAAGAATCATTTCCACGGGTTAGCAGAGGAGGCACGTCAGCTGACATCGAGGGTCTCTGGATGCTGTGGCTTCACAGAACAGCTACCTGACATCTCCGTGAGGTGTGTCTAATTTGTGACCAAGACGGGGTCCTACATTCTTTCCTGCCAGGTAATGGGGTTGGATCATCCCTTGGGAGGATTCTTGGCTCTACACCTACATACACTATAGATATACACAGAGTAGGGACTGCAAAATAGGAGTATGCCTGATTACTACCTTGTTTAATAAGCCTGCATATAAACACTGTTTTAGCACCATGGTGGTACTCTATCTGCTATTTACTCTTTTGGTGCTTGTAACCACTTTCATCTGTTTCTGTCTACTGATTATCGCAGAACTTGCCTTTTTTTTTTATACAAGAATAACGTTGGTTCAATAAATATATTGAAATGTTCCCTTGTGTATTCTCTGCATATTTCTCTGAGAACAAAGAGCATGAGTGGCTGAGCGGAAGGGTTTTGATCTGTTACCACGGAATATGGTACATTCCAACGCAATGTACTACATCATGTGCTTTTACAACGCGGTTGTTACAACGACCGAGTTGTTTGTTCTCGATGCATTTAAACCTCAAGTCATTACAACGACTTGCACTAGGGGGCGTGCTGGATTTAGGAGTAGGATTAATTACAATTCCTACTCCAGTTTGCGCAACATTAGCGAAGGTGTTCGAGTTCATTTCCAATACCTCAGCGCCCCCTAATGCAAGTCGTTGTAATGACTTGCGATGTAAATGCATCGCATACTAACAACACGGTCGGTGTAACGACCGTGTTGTAATGGTACAGCGATGTAATGACAGCATTGTAAATGCTGTTTCCCATTACCACAAGCCCTCAGAGGTCATGGTTGTCATGTTCAGTGGTTGCCAGGAACCATTTGCTCCCTGGTTGGTTTAGGGAGGGCTTATGGTGGCACTGTGAGCATGCTGGTCTCTAGGCCAACATATCCTGTGGGGGTGCTTGGAATCAGTCTAGGCACCTCACCCAAAGTTTATGTTGTCCACAAACGTGCAGGTCCTTTCGATTAGTGGGAACTACACAACTAGAGCCATGATTGCACGACAAATCTGCGAAATGAAGGAGCTGGCATGCTTATGTTTGCTAGCGTAAAAGAAGAGGCCCCCTACTGTTTAGGTGAAGTTCCTTAAGGTAGGGAAAATTCAATCAACGTAAAGAATTAAGGCAACCAATCCGGAATTAATAATTCTCTACTGAGAGCTACCGCACATAGGAACCCCACATCTGGAGGCTGCAAGTTGTCAAAAAAAACCTTCATTACCAAAACTGATACTATCTCAGCTCCCGTAACAGCATCGAATTAATATAAATCATGGACTAAAAGACGACACGAATACCCCCAGCACCTCATCCTATATAGAGACAGCTTATCCTCATCTGTCACGACGAATTCTCATTATGAATACATAGAATAAGATACAGCATAATATTAATAGAAAAGGACAAAACCAAACCGTCCTTGAATCAATCATCAACAGATAGATTTCTAGCATCTCTAACTTAGCCAAAGTCTACGATAAGGAAGGTCTAGACATACATTTTACGAGTGCTACTGCTAATATAACATCGTAGAGAATGACTGGTTACTAAAATTACCTATATTAGAATCCCCATATTTTCCAACTGTGGCCTTCTTCCTGACAAAGGCACCTGTGTATGCCGAACGCGCGTAGAACACCACCAGTCATTTGATTTTGTGCTACTGTGTTCCTTTGGAATCTTTCCTTTATATATTGTGTCTATTTATCAATTTTGTGGAACATGGTTGTATTTCAATAATGCTTTTAAACTGTTTTGAGTATGTACCGAAGTATGATTGACAGACGTGAAAGTGTTACAGAATTAAATAAATTATATTTTGTATTTTTGGAAAATAGTTGTTGTTGCCTTGGTTCTTTCTAATCATTATTGTTTATATATTCTTGTTAATTATCAATTCCAGATTGGTTGCCTGAATTCGTTACATTGATGCTTATGTTTGCATCCTTTAATTGTTGTCACATGGGGAAAAGTGTTGTGTTGTCACTTTTGCAACCATTGGCATTTTGGTTAATTACTCTCCCCATCAAGCTCTTTATAATCAAAATAAAAAGCGAGGCTCATGCACATCTGTCCACAGAGAGGCAGTGGTTTCTGAAATCTTCTTTCCAGTGTTTTGACCACCTAGTAAAAAACTGTTTTGCTAAAGAGACCAACACTTCAACACTTTACATGCAAGAAGCATCTACAGCTGTGTGGCCCATTATATCACAACTAGGTGATTGAGTGGAGTATGCAAAAACTGCTCCCTCCACTGCTTCACGATGAAGTTCGAGCCATGGAAGAATATCAATGATGGACTGAGACTTTGACTTGAAAGCCATTTGTTTTTGTCTCATTCCTCTTTCTCCTTATAATATGTGTATTTATAATTTTTCAATTATATGACCCAGAAACTGCTGCTATGAACCCATGGTGGGACTCAATGTAGTTTCTGAAGAGGAAGATTAAATTAGAGGGATCCCCCTCCTCGCGATAAAAAAACACAGTGAGGTGTACTACCTCTGCTATGCAAATGTTCCATCTTACCATAGAGAAAGGTCTCAGGGCATGCAATGGTCGTTTCCCTTCAGACCTTGCCTGCGCAAACACATTCTCAAGAGGAAACTCTACTTTGAGAATAGATTATGTGCTCATAAGTACAACACATTGGGCATACGTAAAGGATTTTAAAGTAGATAAGAGAGAACAGAGTGACCACTTTCCGCAATGTTTAGATCTAGAGGGGCAACAATTTCCAATTCATGCAACCCTAGAAATTGACCCAGGAGTAGAAACAAGGCAGCCCCTGGTAACTAATAACCGGCGGTCGGTCAGATGGCCTGCCATATTAGATCAAGTCGAACCTCTCACTAGGATATATAACATCTTTAGCGACCTTGTAGCCTCTTACCTGGATCAAGATCATGAAACTAACCCGATAACATACACCCATCAAAAATTGTTAGAGGAAATACAAGTCCACCTAACCAAACTGCGAATAACAATAAGTGCCACCAGGCAGGGGTGCAGTCATCCAATCTCTGGTATGATAAGGAATGCAGATTGGCCAAAGATCGACTCATTAATGCCCTTAAAAACAATAATATACTTGAGATTAGATCAGAAAGATCAAAATATAAGAAAACACAAAACATAGCTCAAATAAATTGGGAAGATAGCATTTGGGAAGATCTTATAATATCTGCAAACAATGGGGACCAAGCTTTGTTTTGAAAATTGATGACCCATGGAAGTAAACGAGATATGATGGTTTCTGACCACTATTTAGATCCCAACACCTGGCAGAGGCATTTTGCAAACCTCTACAACATTACTATAGATTTGGATTCATCCCACAACCCCACAAGTGACCTTTGGGGACGTTTAATATCAAGACGAGCACGACCATTACACTTTAGCATGGATGATACGGCGCTTGCTATAGCAGCCATTAAGCCATCAAAAGCACCCAGCCCAGATAGAATACCAAGGGACTTATTCAAACACGCTCCAGAAGTGTGGATACCATACATAAATGAAACAAATGCAATAGCTAGGGGGCAGCCGATTCCAGAGTCCTGGAAGGACGCTGAGATAGTCCCTATCTATGAAAAGGGTAGCAGGGAAGAGCCTGCAAATTACAGACCTGTAAGCCTGATAGACGTTCTACATAAGGTCTATGCAAAACAAATTTTAATTAGGCTTACTGACTGGATGACAGCAGAGGATATACTCTCACCGTGCCTGGCTGGCTTCAGGCAGAAAACAAGTACAATAGACCAAGTTTTTAGACTCCTGGTCTTAGCCTGAAAATACACAAGGATAAGAGCTAGCCACCTGTATGTTGCCTTTATTGACCTAAAGGCAGAATTCAATTCCATCCCAAGGGCTCAGCTGTGGGAAAATCTGCACCAACAGGGTGTACCTGACAAGATCTTGACCCAAATCATGAGGCTACACGAAGGCAACTATGCCAAGGTACAATGGGGCAAAGGAGGTGAACTTACTGACGAGATCCCAGTTAAGAGGGGAGTGTGCCAAGGCTGCGTCCTGGCGCTGACTCTGTTCCTCTTGTACGCAAATGACCTGGTTGAACACCTCCAATAATCTGCCCATGATTCGCCAAAACTTGGAGACAATTTTATCTGCGCTTTAACATTCGCAGAATATACTATTCTGCTGTCCCAAACACCCAGTGGCCTACAGAATCTACTCCATAGCCTCAACAAATATTGTAAAGCAAAAGCCCTTGAGGTTAATCCAACTAAAACAAAATACATGACTGTCAGGCCACACAGAAGCTTTAAGAACAAAATATACTTGAACGGCACAACTTTAGAACGTGTATCAAACTTTGTATACTTAGGAGTCACCCTAGATTCTAAACTTTCCTGGGCCCCACAAATAGAGAAATCAAAGGCAATTTAAAGGAAAACTCTATTCCCATTGCAAAAAAGCAAGCTGTAACATCCTCAAAAGCTATAACTTCCGCTCTGGAAGTATATAAAGTCAGAGCCCAAACCGCCGCCTTGTATGGTTCGGAGATATGGGAAGGCAGTACTCTCAAATCCCTAATTACAGGTGAAAATACATTTTTGAGAATGTTTGTGGCCCTTCCTCAACACACTCCACTGATTCCCCTGACCTATAACTTGGGTATTAAACTCTTGGAGCAATCTGGAGAACCTTGTCATTTTGGATCAGAACTTGAACTACACTGGAGCTAGCACAGAGAATTACTCAGTGAACTGTTGGAACTTGACACCCAAGTCACTTTTTCTTGGTCGAGCCATATTAGAAGATGGCTCTTTGATCTAGGTCTGAGCAGATACTGGACGAACCTGAGACTGCTGACTCCTGAATCAAAACGTGAGATTAAGCTCATATCTCACACGTTCTGTTCTTTTGCCCAGTCTATAAAATTGCTAGAAGGAAGTGGATAAAACCGTTAGGCAGGTGCCTTAGTGTCAGGAAACTGAATTAAATGTTGCGAATATTAAAAACAGACAACTCTCGCCTCATAGTATTTGGGCTCAGCCGATTCCTACTGGCTATTAATTTTATATGGAAAAAGAGAGGGCAAAAACTTAAAATGTTAATTCTATAACCAGGATTCCAGGCCAAAGCTTATATCTAGTGGTTATGGTGCACTACTTTGTATGAGTAGTTATGTTAAAAATACACAGTCTGTATGGCATAGAAAGTTACATTGATAGTTTCTGTGTAATTACCAAAATGCTTTTACTTGTCATGCATTTCTATAAGTTTTATATTTTTGGAAATATTTTAAAGATGTTATGAATTGATAGGCCTGGTTTGACATAGCTCTTTTACTCTTAAGAGCATCTAAATACTATTAACTTTTGCACTTTTTGCACACGCACTTTAATCAGCTTATGCTGATGGTCAAGCGTAATGGTCTTTCATAACAACTGCCCAATTGTACATCTATTGTACATGTACTTTATCGGAAATCAATCCTTGGTATAAGACAAACAGCAACATGATGCTTATATATTGCACAAGCACTTTATATAGCACAATGATAATAGGTTAGCCTTTAGACTGTTGTGGCAACCCTGAGGGACCCGCTTAAAACCATTATGATCTTCTACAAATCAGATGTATATTGGTGCGCTGTAGCAAGCAACGGATGAGTGTATTTTAAATTCCTATGCATGTACTGTATTTTTATTCTGTCACTTACTTTTATGGACTTACAGGCCGAAATAAAGTATTCTTGATATAAGTGCCTCATGGTATTGTAAAAGGAGCACTAGAGTGCAAAACATCCAATTGTGAACAAAGAATAAAACAGAAAAAACGTGCTGCTGTTTTAGACCCAACGAATAACAAGAATTTGGATCCTAAAATAAAGTTAACACCATTCCTTTAAATTTCCCTGAACACACTCCATCACTATCTCCAACCTAAGAAGTAACAAAGTTTAACTGAGTAACAGCAACTCAAGGACTACTCTTGTGCCTTAGGAAGCTGGAGCACCTCGAATCTGGATATTGTCTTTGCCAGGTAATCATCTGGAGACACTCTAATTATTCGATGTAATGGCCATGTAACCAGGGCCGGACTGGCCATAGCTGTCATCTGGCGTTTTCCTGGGAGGCCGGACGGGTGGGCGCTGCTTTTGCAGCAGTGGGGGCTGTATTTTTTGTTACTGGGGGATTTATTCTTTGCAATATCGGGCCCTAGTACCAATAGCAGTAGTGCTTCGCACTTGACCCCCCCCCCCCCGGAGCTGGTCCTATAAAATTGCCAGGGCTTCTTTGGGTTCACAGTCCGGCCCTGTATGTGATAGGGCATACTGGCAGGCAGACTTTGTGTGGAGTTAATCTAGTCAACAGGCTTTCCTTGGACTATGCATTACGTGGTCAGAATTCCATAGTTCTGACACTAGCCTCGTTCTTGCATGAAGTGTCAGCCACCAGGGAGCGAAAGTGGGCTTAGGTAGCCCAATAAATGTCAAATTTCTGACGCTAATTCACAAAAATGACCAATGTTTGAAGCGGAGTACGGAAATCAAAAAGAGAAGTCCATTTTCCTGTGTGAAGAAAGTGGAATCTGAATAAATATCAGGCATTGCTTCACATGGTAAAACAGCAAGGAAGTTATATGTCAGAAACTGTGATGGGAGAAAGACTAGCTCATCGATTGCAAACTCATGGATCCAGTGGTCAGTAGAATGTTTCAGTGTTAGTTAATTTCAAGAATGGGTACTAAAGTTTTAGGTTTATGAAGTTATGTGTACGCTGTCTGCGGCTCTAGTAAAAGTTGGGCTTGAGTACGTTGAGGTCATGAACCTCATCAAGGCCAGTTGTACTGAGAAAGAACAAGCTTGGATCATGTTGGCAAGGTAGGCTCAAGGGGTTCTCTGGATAGGTACAGGGGGATACGCAAATATTGGATTTATTGCATCCGGTGGCTTAACGCAGCATGATAAGACTCCTCCCCCCTTGCAGAATGTGAAGACCGGCCCCTGAGTCACCCATATCTCACAGATATTCATTGGCCTTAGACAGAATAAAGGCCCTCTGAAGGGATGGTGCCCCTGAAGTGTTGGGGCCCTCTGAACCACAGGGGCTGTATGGGTCTGCGTTACATTCCTGAGTGCATCACCCACAAGCCACACTCAGCTTTTACTGCACAATACAGTGGGGACTGATGGCAGTGTAGAGAACCTAGTTATACAGACGCGCACATACACACAATATGGTGTATGCATGTAGTCATCAACAACCAAGGTTTTCCACCCTTAGTTTCAGATTGTGTCATTGCTGTGTTCAAAATACAGTGAAGCATTTTAAGCGCAGATACGAAAGGAACATGGAAGGATGGCTTTTAGAATGATTTGCAAGAAAGAAAATGTGTGATTATTGCCAGTTAAATCAAACTGATGAGCTAATTGTGAAAGCGAAGGTCGATACACAGGCAAAGGGAAGGACAATACTGCAGTGAAAGTTTGTGGAGCAACACGATTAGCGCAAATGAGGCAACTGACGAGCAATGCCAATGAGGGAGGGAGAAGAAAAATGACAAGTGGATTGCAGTATGTTTTTCACAAGCTGCTAATTCTGATGTACTTACAGCACGCAAACAGGAAAGGATATAGAATGTCAAACCAGACTTCTCGCATCTCAAACCTGAGGTCATCCTGTACTGCTTTGATGTACTCGGTTTGGGTTATTTTTGAAAACTACATTTGTTTAAATATTATATGATTTTTTTTAGCATTATTGTTCTATTTATTTATTTAGCTAATGTATTGTTTTTGGAAGGTGCTCATGCGACCAACAGAAGTTACAGAGTGCAGGGTGGCTAAGGGAGAGGAGGGACTACAGGCTGATTAAACACTTGGGATAATAAGTGGTTTTTCAGTAATCTGTGAAGGCTCTGAAGTTGGTTTCATGATGAAGATGATTTAGTAGAGATGGAGGAACATTGTCCATCCAGAGACCTGCCCCCAAACTGCTTCAGTCTTAAAAGGAATATTGAGAGACCCAAGAAACAACTGTACGGAATATTAAGTTAGTAGAGGTAGTCTGTAGACATGCTGTCAGAGGTAATACTGTACCAGGCAGATAATTTGAAATTGTATGTTTGACAGAATGCCACTGGTCTGATTTTAATGCCGGGATTGATGCAGTTGCGGCTGCCCCTGGGCAGCAGTAGTTGGATGGGGAAGGGGAATAAAAAATAAATAAAAAGGTCACTTACCTGCCGGCCGGCCGGCCGGTCGCCACCTCTCCTCTGTCCTCTCTGACCTCTTCCTGACTTCTATTCAAACAGGAAGCACCCAGGCTCTCCTAAGCCAATCACATTGCTGCAATGCAGCGTTGTTATTGGTATGAGCGATGTGGTTCAAGGCTCAGATGGGGAATGGGAGACTGAGCTGTAATGCCACCAGGCTGTAATGCCACCTGTGTGGAGAGTATGCAAAGTGCGCATGAATGTTTGGCTGGGAGACCAATGTAGACTGGCTCAGTAGTCAGTGCGTGAGGGGGCCACAGTTTTGATGAGAACGTTTTAGTCTTCGGGCTTGTGTTTGCACCAGGAAGATAACCCAACAAAAGGAGACGACGTAGAAGAACCCATTCTTGGTGACAGAATTGTCCTGAGTGGAGAAGGATAGTTCATTGTAAAAAATGGCTCCTGAGTTTGATTTATAAGGACTTGGAGGACAGCTTAGAAAGTATGGCCACATCGAGGCAAGACACTCAAGTTGTTCGAGTTCAATACGAAGGAGCTCGATTTTGATGCCTTTCAGGCATAGCCAGTTCTTCGTCATTCATTTTTACGTGTGCCAGGGACAAATGTGCACTTTCCCTCCTTTTTCCGGTTCTTTCAGGATCTTGATGTATAATGAAGTATCATCAGCATGCCTGAGGTATCTGCCGTTGTGTTTATTAAAAATTGCTGTGAAGGTGGACGTCTCTGTCTGGAAGAAAGCCAGCAAGAAGGATGACCATGGGAGATCCCTAAGGAAGGTCACATAGGTGTTTGTTTATGTGAATGTGTGATGGTGGTAGTTAGCAACGAATGAGCGGAACCTTTAGACAACAAAACCTTTTGCAAATGCTATTGCTATTATAATATTTTGGTAAATAATGGCAATGTGTAATCTCCCCAAATTAATTTTCTATTTACAAGTGCATTTTGACATCAGAATGTGCCTATAATATGAAAATGACATCACTAATCACATGTAATATTGTATCACAAGCAGGAAGTAATAGCACAATGCCCCCATCAATTAGGCAGCAGAACATGGATGGCTACATTTACTCAGAAACTATGAGGTAATGCATGGCTGCCCAAATAACTTATAGGCCTGAACAATATCAATGCACTGGAAGCAGTTAACAATTTGAATATCTACAGAGAGACAGTCACGTGTCTGCCTTGGCTCACTCACAAGAACTTGTGCACGCGTCAGTATGCTGTCTTAGGAACGCCAATGTCTCACAGCCCTCTCTCAACATAGGCAACCCAAAAAAGTAGCACACACTCACGTGAGCTACAAGAGGTTATGCAAAATATGTTCTTATGGACCAGCTTCCTGTTTAAAATGGCACATGGGGGCATATGTATCAACATCACCATTTGCGATTCTCAAATAGCGATTGTTAAGGAATCGCTATTTGGGAATTGCAAAACGGGATGTATTTAAAAAATTGCAAACTTTTTGCGATTTCTTAAAATTCCTTAATTGCGATTAGCAAATTGCGAAATCGCAATTAAGGAATACCTGGCCATTCATTTCTATGGGCCAGGAGACCCATAGGAATGAATGGGAAGTAATTCTCAAATAGCGAATTCGCAATTTGCTAATCGCTATTTGAGAATAATTTCAAAGGTGCAAGGGTGTCATGATGACACCCTGATGCACCCCTGAAATGAGCATGTGTGTGCATATGGCGCACATACATGCCCTAAGGGCATGTATGAGCGTCACGTGGCACTTTGCAAAATTAAAAATAGTGCATTTTGAAAGGAAATCGCAAATTACCACCAACTGGAAGTTGGTGGTAATTTGCGATTTCTTAAGGATAATTCGCACAACTTGGGTGCTTTTTACATATCATTTAAGAAATTGCAATGTGCGATTTCTTAAATGATTACGCAAAATTAAGAAATCGCTAAATTAGCAATTCCTTAATTTTGCGATGGGATTTTGCCTAATACATCCCGTTTTGCGAATTTTTACTCGCAAACGCTGTATTTTGCGATTCGCAGCGTTTGCGAGTAAAAATTAGCTTGATACATATGCCCCTAAATTTTTAACAGCAAAACAGGAGCTCAATGGAAAATATATTGAAACAATGAGCACTGCACACTTGGCAACAGTGAAAACCTATTTATTTTTATTTGTATGCAAGTACTATCAAGTTCAGCTGTTTTCTTTCAGGCCTGTAACAGTGTTATGTTCTAACCAATGCAGACTTTTTTTTATTTGGAAACCATGCTGCCGCCAGGTAGCTTCATATAACATGTGACACCTTACGCCATTCCAGGTATTTTAGCTCAAAATATGTTGCACTATGGGGCTTGTAGTATACATTTTTACTATAAAATGTTGGCTGTGATATTAAAAAATGCAAACTTGCTTCGTCCGAGAGGTCAGGACTGACTGAAAGTGTCAAACATGACAGACCACTTGGCAGCTAAGAAAGGGTTGGGAAAAAAATATGATCATGTACTATAAAGAATACAATTCCTCAAGCATGCATTAAAAGGATATTACAGGTCACCTGAGAATTCTGTGACATAGTCACTCAGTCTGCAGTTTGTGCCTCTGTTTGGTGATAAAATCTCTTGCTTACTTGCAAAGTCAGGGTATTTTGGCCTCTATATATATACGATAAAGCACTCCCTGTCGTACAACATAAGGATATTGCAAGTCACCGAGGAGTTCCGTGACCACATGGAGGAACAAAGCCGAGGGTAGAGTTAATTTATAAGGTCACAGAACTCCAAGGTGACTTACAAAATCCTTATAATGTACAGTAGGAGGTACATTATGGCTTAAAAACATAGTCACATCATAACACATTCCACAAACCACTTAAATCCTTGGTGCCTTGCTCTTTCATTTGAAAGAGATAGGACGTTTGTAAACATAAAGAATACAATTATAGTCTCGAGTGCAAAATTAAACACAGCAAAAAGCAGCTAGATATTATTTGCAAAAAGATGTTAGAACTAGGTTCATACAAGTCATATTTGAATTTTTTTTGTAGTTCAGTATGTGTAGAAACATGCAGAGAGATTCTATCTTTCCTATAATTACCTAAAGCCTGGAAAACAATAAACATGTTGCCATTAATATCTCCTTTCTACTTACCTCTGTTCATGTGAAAAATCAGTGTCAAAGAAGGAAAAGCTATATTTCGTTTTTCATTTTGTAAACCGCAACTTTAATTATGCTGTGTGACCTGCCTTTCCCAGCAGCTGATGGCTCTGGCATAAGGCATTGTGAGTCAAAACTCAAAAGTAATAAGTTGTTACAGTTAAACTGCAGTGTCTTTTCTTTATTACAGATGACGAGGGACGTCAAAGTCGCATGTAATAAGAAAATTAGAGACAGACTTTTAGACAGGGATAGTAAGCTCCAATGTATTATATTATTATTATCAGAAGTAGTAGTAGTCATACTAGTAGTAGCAGCAGTGGCAGTAATACTAGATTTTAAAGTCATATTCAGAATTTTATGGCAATCCTCTTTATTGCGCCACCCACAGCAGCATTTCCAAGAACATAGAACACAACAAAGTTCTTTAGAACATAACAAAGAGCCAAAACCTTCATGACTCTTCCTTCTTTTTTGCTGCTGCCCTTCAGTTAAGTCATAGATGCCTTCGCTCCCTCATAAAGATAGTGAATTATGTGTTTGCATGAATGTTTAATATGTTTAATGCCCATTTAGATTTTTAAAATGTATATTAATTGATTGGTTTGATAGCATATGTGTAGAATAACTAGAAGGTCGTTTTTTACATATAATGAAGGAATCGAGGCTTTGGTTAGAGAAGTCCGGCGTTATTAAGAGGAATCGAGCAATAATGTGTCGGCTTTGACAGTTGAACCATTAGTTTAAGTCCATGAGTAATGCGCGCTGATTGTTTTTATGAGAATAAACTTTAATTTGAGTAGTTTTTAATCTTTTAGTTGTCGAGGGAAGTTATTTAAGTTTCAAAGATTGAGCTTACCTTTATGCATCTCCGACGCGAGACACGCGTCACAATGATCAGCAGCCATCGTGAGTCAGGCAGGGAAATGAATACAAAGTCAGGCTGATTGCGCGTTCGTGTACACGCACGTTTCTATGACGCATGCGTTAGGATCGAGATGCCGATCTGTCACCTGAAACTGTCAGATCGAAGACAAAGCCGTTTTTGGGGAATTGGAAGCGTTTATTTAATGACGGAGGTGTTGTAGGAGTATTAGACTGTTTGTATTAACAAGGAAATACAAATTTTAAATAATTATATTTTTTTGGGTCACAGTTTAACAGTGTTTTTAATCCCTGTTTTGAGGTATTTCTTGCAGAATTAGTGTTTGCGTGGGGTAGTTGAAGAAATTGGACAATGATTTAGCTTTTGTGAGGAAACTTTTTTGGTTAGAAGTTTATTTAAAGTGGAGATTAGTTTATCTAAACTATGTCTGAGGGAAACGAATGTTCTCAGGCAAGTATGGATATGGAAGAGAGGATCTCTTTAATGTTGAGCAAGTTTGCCACTGATCTAGATACAAAAATAGAGAAGAAACTAGATGAGTTTAGAAGAGGTGGTGGTCATCCATCGCAGGAAGAACACATTTGGTCCGCAGGTGGAGGACCTGTAATAGAAAAGAAGACTGGAAAAGTGAGTAGGAAGAGAAAGAATGTGGAATCGGATGCTTTTAGGAGCAAAAAGGTGAAAGCTGCCTACCCAGATTCAGGTGTTCGCAAACGTGCGAAATATGGTGGTGTCGAGGACACACAAGGGGACCTTGATAGAGGTCGGAGTGGCGCAGTAAAGAGGATTGCATAATATGTAATAAAATCCAGATTTGCTGTCCATCGAAGCTGATGAAAATCGACATTTTCCTTATTGTTCAGTTGTACCTGAGAACAGACGGAGTGTTAATCATCAGTAGCCAATAATGTAAAAGTCTTAACATTCCCAAATGAATTCTCAATTTTTATTTTCTTAAATGTCCTTCTCTTGTGGAGCAGTGGTGACTGTCTACCTGAGAAATTTAGATTCATGGCTGCAGTTGTTTTGCATACCACTTTCTCAGCAGACAGAATATCTTGCAATGATCAATGGCCATTGATAATAACAGTCATATTTATTATTATTAAGATTAATTTGGAGGTTTGTAAAGCGATGATGTTAAAAAGGGTAACTTGACAAATGACTGTGGTTAGCATGATACAAAATAAGTCACACCTACGTATAGGCAGAATTATTTTGTGAATCGGGCCTGAAGTATTTTGCGTTGGATCGCAAATATGATCTATAAGCAGGTACAATGCAGCAGCGCTGCTGGATACATAGTTGACAGTTAAGCCACTAGACCAAATGTTCAACTTACACAAAGGTGAGCCATATGTTATATTGTGTCTGATAGCCAATAGGATCACATCAGAAATGTTTCAGTGAGTGATTGTCAGTGTTTGCAAAAGGCATCTCAAAATAAGATAGGAGATTAAGGGGTAGTGGGGCTTGTAGGGCTAGACTGCATTTTACCATGAATGGAACTGTGACACAATGGAGGTTGACTTAATAATAAACTAAAGGGATAGAACATGTAGAATTTACACAAGAATTGGAATACAAAAGGGAAATCAGAATATTCAAAATTACACGGGTCAGTCCTAACAAGCATTGGCAAAGCAAATATATATGATGTTGACTGCCAACGTTTTGGCTTTTTCAAAGCCTGTTTTGTCTTGTCATCATTTGTCATGGCAGAGTGCTGTCTCTGAATTGGACGGACCTATTCTTCCATGCTTTATGCTTTAGTGGGGGGAAGAAAGATGTGATTGTCACAACAAGAGACCAATGGATGAAGTAGGCTGGCTGAAAGCCCCTATAAAAATTAATATATCATGCATGTAATTTTAGTCAAATCAAAAGGTCTTGGTATGGTCAGACCTAGAAACACAAATGTAATGAATCATATCAAAAATAAAAGGGCAAGGAAATTTTGTGTCAGAGAAAAGGATACAGAAGAAGACTTTGAGAGATGGTGGGATGATGTTCGAGTACAGGTGGGCAGGGTAGTTTTTTCATTTTTATAATTTGTGCTGGCTGAAAAGAAGCAATCTTGGTAGAATTATGTCATTTGTCTAGCAAGGGGCCTCTCCAATAAATTTGAAAAGAAAAAGATCTGGGTAGGTGAATGTTCAAGTTGCATATGTTTTTAGGTCTGGCTTAACAGTGCTGCTGCCTCTTGGCCTTATGTGATCACCAGAAAAGGAGTTTTAAGAAGTAGGGAAGGTCTTTGCACACATGTTCATTTTGCTTTGATAGGGCAGATCGTGCATGCTTCAACTAAAAAGGAGTGCTTGTTTTGCCTTTTGGGTGACAAGTCAACAATAAAGACTATAAAGCTTATTGGTTCTTTGGGAAAAGCTATGTAAAATACCATACAAATGATCTGTTTGTTATGAAAACCTTTCAATTAAGACAGTAGGTACCACTTATTTATTCTGTTAAGTGTATGTAAAAGTAAACAGGCCTGTAAGGGTCTTTATTGCTGTGCTTGGGCCTGTGGGCAGGTATCTTGTTACATGGAATCTCACCGTTTATTATAGTAGGTATGGGTTTCATTGTTGGTAAAATCCTCTGCCAAGCCACTGGGGAAGAAGATTTGCAAGAATCTGTGCTAGGAATTTTTAAGGAGGGTTTGCTGTTAAAATCCAACGAAGGGTATTATGATAAAAAAGTTTTTAATTGTAGTACCACAGTACAACCAGGAGTGCAAGCAAGAAGATCGCCTGGTAACTCTCCATAGTGGCATTCTAGAATCACTCTGGAGACAGTAGAACTATAACAATACTTGGAGATAAACACAACATACACAAGTAATGTAACAGTTGTGTATTATTTTACCGACTGTAATTTTAGATACATATTTCTCATTTTGTCACTATCTTACATGGTTGTCTTGTGTGAAAACTTAAGCTTAGCATGGGAAGCCAATGACAGAAGCTAAAGGCCTATTTGGCTCACTAGAAACAAGCTGTGTCAGATGCCATAGATCTTATGGATGAAAGTATGAATGAGTCTGTGCATACATGAATGGATGCAAAAATGCGCAAATGAGTGACAGAGTCCATGTATGATGTGCTATTACGTGCCTCAATTCTCCAGTAACTTTACGAGATCCTTTTAGTTATAAGTCAGTCCTATTGGCATTGGCAATGCTTGTTTTGTTATGTATGTCTTTATCCTGGGTCTTCTGTGGCATCCTTATGGAAGCATACACTTTCCATTCCGTGTGATGCCTTCACTCCTGTCTGTCCCAAAGATATCCTAAGAGTGAGTGAGTCTGTTTCATTCTACTTTTCTTCTTGCTTCTTGGAATGTGGTGTATCATTGTATAATCTCCTAGCTGTGCAGTCATATGATAAACACAACTTCTTTCTCTCTGCATCCAATTGCTTGCTTTTCTTTGGCCTCTTTAAATTTAGGCAACATTCATTGCCCTCTTATTCAGAAGTTTAATGACAGTTTACATTCTAATGTGTACTTGTGTAGTTCCACAGTAATGTCAACCTTAAACACTTTTGTAACTTTGGTCCACAAGATATTCCAGAATGGATTGATGACCGAATCAGAATGTAATGCATCATAAATCCCTCTATTTTGTAGCCTTGTGGAATATGACAAATTTGTCCAGTGGCTGGCCACCAATCAACCGATAGCAGAACATTTATGGTTTGTCTATCCCTTAAGCATTAAGTCAAAAAATATATATATATATAACAGATGAATTTAAGAAGTTATACAAAACAACTAAGAAGCATAAGAAAAGTTCAAAACACCAAACATTTCCATACTTTCAATTGATGAAGAGACTCAAGGGCAATACTGATGTGATAATAAACAAATCAGACAAGGGTGGTAACATTGTCTTGTGGGGTAAAAACGAATACAAAATTGAAGCATATCGTCATCTTAATGATCAAGAATGTTATCGGAGAATCAGTGCTGCTGAGGTCAGGAAAATCACCAAAAACTACAGAGATGACCTCACAATATGGAAAAGAGACTCCAAGATCAGTATAGAAGAATTTACTTTGCTTAATAACACGTTTCCTTTTCTCCGACCATGTATTCCATACCTAAGGTACACAAAGGCACTAACCCTGTACCTGACAGACCTATAATTTCAGCCAGGAAAAGCATTTTGAATGTACATCACAATATGTAGATTTTTATTTACAGGAGTTTGTCAACGGCCTACCAACCTACATACGCGATAGGAAAGACTTTTTACTCACATTAAGTACTAAAGTATGGTCCAAAGAATACAGGATCCTTACATTGGATATTGCTGCCCTATATACTAGCATCAGGCACACAGATGGGATGAAAGCAGTGGAATTTTATCTAAACAAAAGACCTGTTGAATTTTATTCCCACAATAAGATGTTACTCCCTATGATAAAATGGTGCTTGTATAACAATGTTTTTTCTTTTGATGGAATTCTCTTTCAACAACTACAGGGAGTCGCCATGGCGGCATGCTTCTCCCCCAGCTATGCGTGTCTTCACATAGGCTGGTGGGAGGAGCATGTCCTACAAAATGATTACAGAGACATTTGGTGCAAACACATAGTGCAATGGTGGCGCTGCATTGACGACATTTTTGTAATATGGCACGGTACACAAGAGGAGGCAGAAGAATTTGTGAGTAAAATTAATGACAATACCATGAATTTACAATTCACTGCACACATCGATAACATCAGTGCAAATTTCCTGGACATCAAGGTTTACATCATGGGTACTCACAAACTTTCTCTCGGGGGCCAAATTTACAGTGTGGTTTATGGCCGAGGGCTGCACCGGTGGGGATGGGGGCAGTGGGGGAGGGGGGCGGGTCTAGAGCAACAAAAAAAACTATGCCCATGAGGTTGAACACAGGCCCCTGCAGCGGACGCCTTTGTCCACTGAGCCACCAGACCCGGCATACACACATCTCTCTCTCTATTTATCTATCTCTCTCTCTCTCTCTCTCTCTCTCTCTCTCTCTCACTCTGTCTCCCTCCCTCTCTCTACCTCTCCCTACCTCACTCTATCTCTCCCTCCCTCTCTCTCTCCGTCTCCCTCCCTCTCTCTATCACTCTCTCTCTCCCTGTCCCTCCCTCTCTCCTTCCCTCTCTGTCTCCCTCTGTCTCACTCGCTCTGCTCGTCTCCCTCTCTCTCTTTCTCTCCGTCTCCCTCCCTCTCTCTCTGTCTCCCTCTCTCTCTGTCTCCCTCCCTCTCTCTGTCTCCCTCCCTCTCTCTCCCTCTCTCACCCTCCCTCTGTCTCCCTCTGTCTGTCTCCCTCCCTCTGTCTGTCACCCTCCTACCTCTGTCTCCCGCTGTCTGTCTCCCTCCCTCTGTCTGTCTCCCTCTCTCTGTCTCCCTCCCTCTCTCTCCCTCTGCCTCCCTCCCTGTGTCTCCCTCTGTCTGTCTCCCTCCCTCTATCTGTCACCCTCCTCCCTCTCTCTCTCTATCTCTCCCTCCCTCTCTCTCTCCGCCTCCCTCCCTCTCTCTATCACTCTCTCTCCCTCCCTCTCTCTGTCTCCCTCTGTCTCACTCACTCTGCTTGTCTCCCTCTCTCTCTCTCTCTCTCTCTCTCTGTCTCCCTCCCTCTCTCTCTCTGTCTCCCTCCCTCTCACTGTTTCCCCCCTCTCTCTCCCTCTCCCTCTTCTCCCTCCCTATATCTCCCTTCCTCTGTCTGTCTCCCTCCCTCCCTCTGTCTCCCTCCGTCTGTCTCTGTCTCCCTCTGTCTGTCTCCCTCCCTCTGTAAGACTCCCTACCTCTGTCAGTCTAACCTCTCTCTGTCTCCCTGTCTCTGTTTCCCTCCCTCTGTCTCCCTCCCTCTGTCTGTCTCCCTCTGTCTGTCTCCCTCTCTCTGTCTCCCTCTCTCTCTGTCTCCCTCTCTCTCTGTCTCCCTCACTCTGTCTCCCTCCCTCTCTCTGTCTCCCTCTCTCTGTCTCCCTCTCTCTCTGTCCCCCTCTCTCTCTGTCTCCCTTCCTCTGTCTGTCTCTGTCTCCCTCCGTCTCCCTCCATCTCCCTCTCTCTGTCCCTATCTGTCTCCCTCTGTCTGTCTCCCTCTATCACCTCACCCGCTGCTCTCACTCCCTGCTGCCCTCCGTCACCTCACCCACTGCTCTCACACCCTGCTGTCCTTGTCACCCTCTGTCACCTCACCCCGCGTGTGTCACTCCGGGCTGAGACTGCTTTCCGGGCACACACACAGCTGCACCAGAGTACTTCACAGGTATTTAAAAGACCATTCACTTGTTAATGAGGCTTTGTTGTATTTCACCTCTTCTTAGAGCCCCTGCATCTCCACTCAATCAGAGGGGAGATGCAGGGGCGCTAAGAAGAGGTGAAATCCAACGAAGCCTCATTAACAAGTGAATGGTCTTTAAAAGAATCGCCCGGCCCCCATAGCTCCGTGCTGCTGCAACCGGCGGTGTTTACGGACACTCTTTAAAAAAAAAAAGCACAGGTACGAAGTCTGCAAGGTCCGCGGGCCGCCAAGGAAGGCTTGCTGGGCCGCTGGCGGCCCGCGGGCCGTACTATGAGTACCCGTGGTTTACATCATCTAAAACGAAATTGAGACCTGTTTATATCGCAAGCCCACCGCTGGCAACAGTATTTTGCATGCTAATAGTTTTCATCCCGCACACACCATCACTAGCCTCCCTTACGGCGAATATTTGAGCATCCGTAGAGCATGTAGTACAGAAACAGATCTTACATTCCATCAGAGTGCAGCCACACAGAGGTTCATCGAGAGGGGATATTGTCTCAGAAAATTGGAGACAGCAAGGAACAAAGCTAACAAAAAAGATAGACTAATGCTGTTGAGATGTGCTGACCATTCATCGAGTATTATAGCTGAACAAGAGACTGATAACAACGAACAAACCAGGGCTTCTTGCAGGCTTATTACCACTCACAGTAAGCAGGCGCAAGAGATCAAATCGATTATAACCAAACAGTGGCCTATAATTTTGACAGACGCAACTTTGAAACAAGTACTTCCCGAAAGGCCCACTTTTACTTTCCATAGAGCATATTCTATGTATAACGACTTAGTCAAAACCAGTCCTGAGTTAGATTATAAGAGCAGCTGGTTATCGCCTAAAAGAGGAATTTACAGGTGCAGCTCTTGCTGCGCCTGTAAATTTGGCATCAACACCACTGTCTACACTATGGCTTTTTCAACTGAGAGTATTGAGATTAAGGGTCATTATACCTGCCGAACTGAATACGCGGTCTACATGTTACAATGTACATGTGGACTACGGTATATAGGCAGCACCAAGTTGCAAGTGTATGCCCGTATATTAAAACACCTACGGGCTATTGTCTATTCCGACCCAAATTACCCTGTAGCTAGACATTTTAAGTCGGAGCATGCAAATAATCTGAGTTGTCTCCAATACTGTGTTCTAGATTCAGTACCTATCAGCAAAAGGGGAGGTAATCGAGAAAAACGATTACGACAATTGGAATCTCGTTACATAATTGAGCTTGATACTAAGTACCCCCAGGGTTTGAATACAGGGGAACATATGCACAACTTCTTATAAAGATTTTTTTTTTTAAACCTATATGGTGTCTTTGATGCATATTCCTATTTGGTAACACCGTTTGTAGGCTTTCCAATGACATAACTGTTCCCGTCTAGTTCCCAAATTACAGTTATGGATATGCCATAAAAGCTTTTTGTAGCCTGTTTGGTTTTTGTCCACAGTTTTGATACCATTGAGTTTTTAAGGGGGCTCCCTATCATTAGTACCAGCACGGCAGGTCATGACTTTATCAATAACAGACAGCAATAGCTTTTATGTATCTGCCGTATATAGTATCGATTTTCATGTATATATTTTTACACCTTTTTATCTAAATGCTGTATGCACTTTAGTATATATTATCCAATTTGGCTTGGCACTTTAGGAGGTTTTCTAGTTTTTCAAACTGAGCAATTTGACTACTATTGGTCTGATGTTTTGCACTAGCTGTAGTTTGCACTAGCGGTATTTGCACCCTTATAATTTTTTTGAAACCATATTTATTTATTTATTCTATTTATATGGTTTTAATATACATCAACTCTACGCTAGACTTCAGGTACATGTACCAATATAACAAACGTTTTTCAAAACAAGTTGTTCATCTACGTACAATGCAAACACATGGTTGACTTTTTGTATACCAATAGTATTTGCACAATCTATATTTTGCATCTTAAACCCAGATTTTATAAGAAAAATATATTTATATATGTACTTTATTTTTGTGGTTATTTATGGTGTATATTTATTCATGCACAAAATATCAGAATAATGAGGAAAAAGTACTAATTTATCTATATATATGTGTCCATACCGGCATTTGTGCCCTTTCTTCGTTCCTTTTAACCTCTAAAACATAACATATAATGAAATTATATATAGCAATGATTTCGAGGTACTTTGTGTCGATTACATGCCATTGTACGTTTTAAGTATTATAAAGTTGATGTCGCATAATAGTGAACTACTCAAATTAGTATGTTGTCTATCTCCATTGTAGTGCTCATGAGCTGTGCACTTATCTGTTTAAATAAATAAATCTTATATTTTGGCATCAGCAAAGAAGTTGTCCGTTCCCGTTTTGTGCGCGACTGCACATTGCAGTGTAACCGGATATATATATAATCGAAGAGGTTGCCCAAAACGAAGAAGCCGCACAAGATGAGCTTAACCATTTAATCAGAGGATTGCAGTCCGCCTGTCACTACCAGCACAAATACAAAGCCAAGCGCGTTTCAGGCGTACCTCCGCCCTTGATCACTGGCAAACAGATAAAGCGGCAGCAACAAGTGAACCATCTTCCTCGCGGCTCGGCAGGCCGCTAACACACAAACGAATCGGTTGCCCAAAATGAAGAAGCCGCACAAGATGAGCTTATCCATTTAATCAGAGGATTGCAGTCCGCCTGTCACTCCCAGCACACATACAGAGCTAAACGCGTTTCGGGCGAACCTCTGCCATTGATCACTGGCAAACAGATAAAACGGCAGCAACAAGTGAACCATCTGCGCATAATTAAATCTAGTGGCATTGCAGTAGTTCTGGGAGCTCTGGACATACCCACTGGGGTAAGATGCTGTTATTTGTGGGCACAGCAGCACCCACAGTGGTTTGATTATGGCGGACTACAATTTCCAGGATGTAATTTCGCACACGCCCATTTGGGCAGAACATTTAAGTTGAGGATGTGGTTTGCCTCGCTGCTGTTTCCCGCTAGCCAGTGAACAAGGGCAGTGTATGCCCGAAACGCGTCTGGCTGCATTTGTGTTTGGGGCACCAGGCTGTATGCTGTTGCAATCCTTGATTTAATGGCTCAACTCGCCGTGGCATGGCTTCTTCATTTTGAGGCAACTCTTCCTTTTCTAATATATATATATATATATATATATATATATATATATATATATATATATATATATATATATATTCACTGAAAAAACCATAGGTTTCACACATGTTATAGTTAGCTGGACATTTTACTGATAAAAAACCAATGAAATTCCCCCGTTATAGTTACTGTAGGCAACTATAACTCACGCGACCGCAATCCTCTGCTGATGCTAATACTGTATTTAGACACGTATTTGCCCATATCTTCTTCCATTAAATTTTAGCTATACATATATTACAAATATTTTTTTTTCATAAAGACACATATGTCATCAGCAGAGGATTACGGTCGCGTGAGTTATAGTTGCCTACAGTAACTATAACGGGGGAATTTCATTGGTTTTTTATCAGTAAAATGTCCAGCTAACTATAACATGTGTGAAACCTATGGTTTTTTCAGTGAATTAGCAAGGTTTTTTAAATGCTATTTCCTAACTATAACGTGGGTGAAACCTATGGTTTTTTCAGTGAATTTGTACGGTTTTTTAAATGCTAAGTTACTTTACGCCATTTGTGGCGTGCGCGCCCACTTAACGCAGTTCGTTCCGTGCACGGTTTTTATCAACTTTAATAAGCCCTGTACATTTGGTGGCCTTCGGCCACCAAAAGCACAGGGGGTGAGGTCAATGTGGATAGTGTTTTTTTTATTTCGATTTTATAATTTCATGTTGCCAAAATTACGTTTTTTTTCTCTATTAATAAGCCCTGCACATTTGGTGGCCTGCGGCCACCAAAAGCACAGGGGGTGGGGTAAGTGTGGATAGTGTTTTTTTTATTTTTATTTTTTTACCGTAAGCGTACGGTAAGCTTACGGTAAGCGTACGGTAAGCGTACGGTAAGCGTACCCCGCGAAATTGCCGAAAAAAAAATAAAACCGTTTTTGCTCTTGGGGGATGTTTGGGGACTCCCTCAACATGACTATGTGGGAGGGAGTTGTCAAAACAGCCCCGTAACATGTTTTTGGCCATCATGTTTGATAAACAACACTCAGTGCGAGAGACAAAATGGCGGACGCCGCTTCCTGGTTTCGGCCGATTCGAATGTTTACTAAGATCTAAGAGCCAATCAGAATCGCGCTCGCGCACGCCACCGTAAGCTTACGGTAAGCGTACGGTAAGCGTACGGTAAGCGTACCGTAAGCGGGCTCAGATATATATATTGATTTAAAGGCTATTTTCTCAGAATCTACTGAACAGATTTACACCAAACCTACAAAAGGCACTTCCTTGACCTAGGGACTACCTCTCTGCCAAATTTCTAGTAATTCTGTTCAGCCGTTCGGGCTGTAGCTCGTTCTAAAAGTCCTATGGAAAAATGCATGGGAAAAACGCGTTTTGGGACCCCCCTTTTATCTCAGCCCCCGCTTGACGAATCCCCCCGAGACTTTCAGGGTAGGAGCGGAGCGTAGCGCCCCACCTATTTTGAGAAATTCGCGAGGATTCGTCGACCGGCGCCAAAGTTATTCAAAATAGAATGTTGAGGTTTTCCTATGGAAACGTGGTCCTAACTATAACTACCTACTGGCGACCGCCAGTAGGTAATATATTTATATAGATATACGCGCTCACTCCTCATCTATTACAGACTTCGGAAAGCACTCAGTGGGAAACTTCTGCAATCTTTAAATCCTTTATTTCATAGCAATCACGGAAAGTATGAAGAACATGACACGTTTCGGCTATGCCTTAGTCGAATGTTTTCATGAAAAACATAACTTGCTTTTATTTGCTTCTGTTGAGTGTTCACCCTCACTGGGGTCATTAGACATTAAGGAAGAGGCACTGCTCGAAAAACTCATTGAGCTATTCCAAATTGCTTGTTCCTTCATTGCATCAAATTTTCCTTAAAAACGCAGTGAAATGAACTTTCGTTCCTGTTACAAGAGACATTACATACTTTGACAAAGTGAAATATAACCAAGTCATTGAATTTAATTTGTAAATGCGATTCACATGGAAATGCTTGAAACTACATTCTCCATAATGCAAAGGGAGTTGGGTAACCGCCAGGAAATGATGCAATTTCAAACCAACATATGTGGGCGGACCCAAAGTAACAGTTGATCGTGAGCAAGGTATCTGCGATACCGAAACGCGTAGATCTGCTTATGCCTGTATCCCGAACAAATTATTAAAAGAAACGCAAACAAAGTTGCTGAGAGTGCGTCCCAGTTTTCTTCCAAATCGGAGAGATTGTTTATGGATTTAAAGCGGCGTGGTTCGGCCGCAGGGATACGCACCCACGAGGAGCGCTGCAGAGGCTCGGTGACCAGGAACCAACGGAGTGAATATATATATATATATATATATATATATCACCATACGACCACCTTTCAGCAAAGAAGTCCAAGAACACAGCGGGGATTCTTTGGAAGCCTTTAATTCACACGTTTTCAGCACAGCATAATGCATTTCAGCATTTCCACCTTCAGACGCCGCTGATAATTCGTTGTCACCTGCTCCCTCCTTTGAATATCCCGTGGCGCTCCCATTGGTGAGAGATAAGATGACCCTGCTGCCTTCTGGGGCATGAAGTCTAATGCACAATTGCAATCCCCAACACGCACTGTTCAGGTAAGTACTGCAGCCAAATCTGATGTTGCTGTCAAATAGCGCTGAAAATTGCCTCACAAAGGGGGGGGCCATGTAGTGGCCGGTGACTTCGAAATGACAGCGTTGGAGGCTCCCTCAGGTCCCCTATGTCCAGCCCCAATAATGAGAACACACCGGGCAGTGAGGCAAGCTGCAATCACGCTCACCTCCCCGTGCAATCACAGGCTGACAAATGGCACGGACCACTGGTATGGTCCATTCTCGAGGCGGTCACTGGGATGTACCAATCCCTTGATGCGAAAGTCCGAGTTGCCAGCATCTCCCAGGACTGCTTAATGGACGGGGCCTTGTATCGCGCCACTGGCATATATATAGATATATATATATATATTTAGTATTAAAACCTCTGGATAAGAAGGAAATGTATTGTTTTTAAACAGCTATTTCATGTATATATGAATACCAATACCTGTCCAGTGACTTCATCCAAGACTTAGAAGCATTAGTCTTCTACTGAAGGAGCTCTAGTAAACTATATTGCAACATGATTGAGACATTTAGTCAAAGGGGTAAACTATATCTAATTATATTGAACATGGTATAGACATATACTTCACAGACTTAATCGAAAGCAGAGATTAAATAAAGATAGTGCCAATTGTTGCAGAGGCATAAGAGATGCTCCTGTGTAAAAGTCATTGGGCCTCGTTTATGGCATAGGGCAATACAGCAAGTCTTCTTGCTGCACTTCCCTACGCCAATGTGAAAGGGCAGGAATGCACCTTATTTATGAAATACAGTGCATTCATGTCCTATCCCCCTGAGCTGGCGCACAATTTGCTGCCTAGCGCCAATGTAGGCACCCTTGCACCATGGTGCAAGGGTACCTCTGTTGCAGGCAGGATTGTTTTTGTGCAGGAAGGGGCACCTTCCTGCAAAAATACATCCAGAGAGGCGTTTTTTCTTTTTCTATAAACAACGAGGAGATATATAAATATGTCTCCTCGTTTGCCTGCTCTGGGAGGCGTAAGGTTTTGGTGCTGCCCCAAGTTGACGTGACTAAGTAAATCTGGGGCAGCGTCAAAATCCATCGGTGTTACGTGGGAAAACCCACCACAATGCCCATGGAATACCTCCTTGATGCAGAGTATGGCAAGGCAACGACTTACTCTGCTTTGTCTTACTCCGTATCTATGAGGCCACACAAAGCCACGCAGAGTGGTTTTACCTCGACTCATAGCTATAATTGAGAGGTTTTCGCCAATGGAGCATCAAAAAAAGTGATGCCACGGTGGCGCAAGCCCCCCATAAATAAGACCCATTATGTCTACAGATTCTGAAATAAAGGTTATATCTTTGATTAAACAAAGAAAAGAGTTTGGAATTCCACAATGGGAATAGACTATTTGTACTCATGATTAGATGTCTATGGTATATTTGTGACTAGTGCTACAGATTGTTTATGTAGGTGGCTCTCAAACCGTATTGAAGGTATTAGTCAGGTTGAAATATGTTTATCGATTCTCTAGAATACATTGATTTATTCTTCACCAACATTCCTAAATTAATTTGACAGCTTCATTAGTTTACTGATTTTTTTTTTACCTCTAATGTGGTCATATTCAATACAATACTTGCCTTGAAGATGACACAAAATGTATTGATACTAGAATCAAAATGTCAATGGTTTTCAAGTGAACTAATAAGCAATTATACAAATAAAGGGTATTCCACGACAAAGAATACGAATTTTCCATTTCTTGTACAAAATTATCACTCACCAGTCTCCTGTATACCTTCCCATGTGCTTTTCAAATAACAAAATATTGCATGTCTAGCCGCATGTGTTCCTGAGCACTTCACAATAATGTAGCATTACTTTATGAAAACAATATAGTGATTCACACAATAATCTATTGAATATGTCTTTAGATTTCCAAGCAATTTAGTTATACTGATTTATTTACAATGGTCTACCTATAAAAGCAATTATTTGAATAATTCAAGTCTATTAGATTTTATACAATCTGGTGTTTCCAAAATTCAATCGTTTTCTAAAGATACAGATACCCAGGTACACATCTCATAAAACAAGGGTTGTGCTGTTTTATTCACCTTGACAAGTTCTGACCAGACAGTCTGCAATCTTTACGGCATGGACACTGTTTGAAAATAGGCTAAGGGCTCAGGTGTGTAGAGTTACATAAAAATGACAACCATGAATCTTTATGACCTTGTCAGACTGGAAATTGGTTAGAAGGACACACATAAAACAAAAGTAAAGCACAACTATTAACAGAAAAAAAGGTTTGTGAACTTGTCCCATGGTGAGTAAAATGTGGAATGAGTGTTCGCTGTCTCTTTCTAACTGGAGCAGTAGATACATGGTTATTTAATTAAATGTCATGTGTGTAGTCAGTCATTACTTACTCAAAGATTAATGTACAGGTTCTGCCAAATATTAAAGCTACACACATACATAATAATGACAATTTAGAGATTGGATTATTTCATTTATGTCTGCAAGTAAAACATGTTAGGGTAATTATGCATTCACATAGTATATATTGGCAACACCTAATGCACTTAAACAAGAATTACAACTGTGATTTAAAAAAAAAAAAATTCAGGACCCTGATGTAATGGATTTTTTTTATATTACACTGGTCATGATTACAAACTTCTATAAACCTTATTCAATACAATAATTCTATCTAGACACTCTTTTGTCTATATCATACCACAAAGAGGGAATTGTTAGTAGTACAAACATATATGTAGACCTTCCTGATGTATGCATTCGAGTACATCCAAGTACTTTAGAATGCTCATATGATAGTGCTAATGGATATAGGAAATCACTGTTTCTCAGTGAACATACATGCGTTCAGTGGTATTGCTTAGGACAGAGGATACTACTGGCATTTGTAAATATTCTAACATATACACCACAAAATCAAACTTGCAATTAAGAAAAGCAATGATAGTATTTCTTGTGGTCCCCAAAGGGATCATTTCTGTAATAGCCATAACTTGAAATCTTTTCAAATTTCTCCATGAACAAATTATGTGTGACTTTTTCTGTTACAAAATGATTGACTATTAGCAAATTACCAAGATTGCAAATACTTCTAATATGTTCTTATTTAAAAAGAGGCTCAAGGTCGCACCCTTTTAATCAATGCTAAGTACTTGCTTTAGGCTATCATCTGAGCAACAAGGATGTTAACAAACCTTAATGTGTCACCCTCTTTATTTCTTCTTTTGGTTGCTAGGTTTCCCTAGAAATTGTTTTACTTTCATATTAGCATCCACCACAACTTTTTCAGGACACCCACAAGTTCTAAATCTTAGCACCATTTTATCTCTTAATTCAACAAATTAGGGCCTCATTAGGATTTTGGTCGGAAAGGCTCCGAACAGCATTCGCATTTTCCTAACCTGTGGCCGAACCCATAGTTCCGACCGACTCGGAAACATTTCTGACCGACCGATTACGATGGTAGGTAACCGTGTGGTCTTTCCGACTTGGTTCCGACTGCCATTCGGAGACTCCGAGTCAGTCAGAGCTGAATCGTACAGGTCTATGGACCGCATTTCCGACTGACGTATTACAATGTTGGATTTGGACAGCCTTTCCGAATCGGTCGGTCTGACATGAAATGGCTGGCAGAAACTGACTTTGGGGGCCCGTAGCAGGCCCCCCTTCACCCAGAGGCCTCCGGTCAGGGCCCGTGGGAGTACCCATGGGACCCCTCTTTCCAATCATGCACAGTGTGGCAGGCACCATGGGCCTGTGACAGGTGGCAAGGTTTTCCGCAACCACCCCATTTTTCAACGGGAGGCTGTGTTATCGGTTGAAACACCGGCTCCCTTTGAAGTCAATGGGAGTTGGGCGAACGGTGTTCTAAACATCATAATCGCCAAACCCGAGTCAGTCGGAACTGATTCAGACACAGAGTCACATCGTAATGAGGCATGAAATGTGTCTCAGAACAATTGTTTTTTGAATGCACCATTTTTTCACAGGACTGGAATGTTTTAGGTGTATGGGTGTGTAAAATAAATTAGCTTTCTTTCACTATATTATCCGTGCATTTACGTTTGAATCATTATTATTCAAGATATCATTATGTTTATACAAAACCTCTGCAGTACTTATAATGATAGCAAGCAAGCAGATAATAGCTATATATATTGCAGCCATACATAAACACGCCTATTATATAGAGACCGTGATAGGCTTTGCCACATCACCTCACACCAAGCTCTACAGAAAGGTTGGAATATGATGGAGCAAATGGAATACCCATTTTTGTACCTTTGGTTTGTTTTTAAAAACGATTATTTAGTATTAAAAGGAAAGTGTTTATCAGCTTTTGATTAAGGTATGACATCAAAGTGTCAAATCCTTTACATTTGCCCTATTTGTAACAAGTCCTACCCTTGAAACCTCTAATGAACTAGAACTAAAATATACACAATTTTGTTTGTAATTAGTTTAACGTATTCAAGCTCAAATCAAACAAGGACAGTTTAACTAAAGAATTAATGACTTTGTCTGGTGTGCAATATTATTTGTAGGCTATTTTTTCTCAGTCATCATATTACTGCAATCTATCAATCAGTGAATATTTAATCTGCTAATAGGGTTGACTTGTAAGGAAAATTTGTGAAATGTGAACATGTAAATAAATGCAGAATGAGGCATTTTAATTCTACAAGTACGTTCCATGTGCAAATCAATGCACATTCGAAATGGGAAATACAAAAATATGGATGGAGAATGGATGAGAATACGTTTTGTACATTTATTTTAATGTTTGATTAATGGTTAACTACACAATCAGTACCAAACACTTTTGCTAGAACCTTAAAGCAATTTGAGAAAAGAGTTGCATGATGTGCAAATAGGATTTTGCTTAAATGTTTCATAAGGCAATATCAAACATGTTCTACCCTCATTAATGATGTGGGTGTGGCCTTAAACAATCAAAATCATAATTAACAGCTCAGTGATAACTGTTGGCTGGATGTTTTCTTCTGACTAGGGAGTTCTTGGGAGATATCACAGTCCAAGGGAAAACAACACATCACCTGTCAATAAGTTTGAGGTCCATAGGGTGTCTGTTGACAATTTATAAATGTGCACTGTGGCGAAAAACGTCCCATATCACCACTATAACAGCAATAATCCTCCAGTGTCACTCAAACTGTGCAAAACGACCGCACTCCAGTGATAAACTCTGGCACAGCGTTTTATTTTAACATAGTGCCGGTGTATTGGCACACAAGAACTGCATATATCACCAACAAAATACATAAAGCTTCAGATGGTATATACCAGAAGACCAGGCACAATACCAACAGAAAGAATTCACCATCACACCAACAGCCATGTATATTACATTCTCAAGGAGGCAAGCAAGAAACACAGAGGACAGCACATGGCACTGTATATGGCTTAGACAAGATTCTATATAACTTTTCTCATGCTTAATTTAAGCTGGTGTCTTCCAGTGCTCGTTACTGCCACTTAATTGTCAACACCGGTACTAAATACAGATGCCTGATTTCTTCCACAACAGTTTGTAGGAAGCTCAGTGTGAGCTGTAACATTGTCCTGCCCATTAAAGAATAACACATGTTTTTTCCTTATCAATCCTGCACCATTAGCAAAGAGACATCAGAGGACAGCACAAAAAAAGCTACAAAAAAATAAAAAAAATATAGAATACTTCATGTCTTAAACACTAAACAAGAGATCCCTGCGGAGTATCTTTATAAAAACTCCATTCACTCATTCATTCGTTCAATACTAGCCATATGATATCTGCTGGTGGCATATTTTTTTATTTTATAAGTGATTGGGGAGAACCCTTAGGACATGTGTACACCACCACTACAAAAAAGAACAACCTCAAAAGGGTTGTGGAAAACGCTATATAAGTACCAACCGAATACAGTGTAATACAGTCCCTCAAGATGTACTGGCAGCATGTGAAGGAAACAGCAGCTCTGGTATCATGAAAAAAATTGAAAAGGAGAAGGAGAGGCAACCTAGGCAAGAAGACTTGTTGCGTAAGGGAGATAGGTAATTGAAGTTGAGGAGTAAAAATAATATTAATAAATAGAAAAGAAGTATAATGACCAATAAAGGTAGTTGCTCTAAGAAAACATCATTTTGAAAAAAAATGTGTTCATTTTTGCCATTGCATATGGATCCATGCACATCAAAACAAGTAGTGACACAACAATGCATGATTTCATTTTTTATTTTATTTTATTTGACAGAGTGGCAGGATGAAATCACTCCACAGCCACGAATAGCATAACTACAAATATACCTCCCAATGTATGTGATCCCTCAAACTGTGCCCAGCAGTAACATTCATGTGAAACATGTTACTGGATGAGAGCTTACCTAACATTTGGTCCCATATAAATAAAAATCATGTATTGATAAATGGAGCTGTAACCTTCTAAATGTACAAATTAAAACAATTTTCGAGCAGATCTTTCGGTAAAAGAATGTGAATCAGCACGTTCGCCGATCTAAAACTCTTCCTCAATTAGTTGCACTTTTTCTGAATAAAGGAATTTGCTTTTCATTTAATTCATGGAATTTCTCTCTGGAATGTGCACTTTTGCAAGAGTGACTAACCCATACACAGAATGCAAATGTCTAATAACCATTAGTGAGGCTAGAGACCGCCACACTCTTTCATGATTAGGTAGGGGGAAAGCAGGCTAGGTGATTCTGTGGTTTGCCCTCTGCTCCTTGATATATCCATGATCTGTGCTAAGAGAGGCAGATACAAGAGGCAGGCACTATTTGTCATGTAATCATGAACCAGTAATGTTTAACTACTTGATCTTGTCATTATTCAACCAGCGACAGATGCCTGAGAACCTATAAGTCAGTGCAGTGTGCCTGTGTCCCTTGGATGCAGTGTGATTCGGTGGGTCAGTGCACATAGGGTACAATGTAGAGCGTTGGCTAATTGGGCAGCGTATATATGTAGTGTTGGGGACTTGCTTGCTCAGGACGCAGTGATGAGGTAGTACTGCTATGAGACATTGGATAGTACCCCATTAGGGTCGTCAGCAGTTAGTACATTGTGGTGGTCTGGAGTCTCTGGGGCCCCATGTGCCCGGAAGTATGAAGAATCCCTAATATGTAGTGTAGTGTAGTGTAGTGTAGTGTAGTGTAGTAGAGTAATGTCCCTATGGTGTAATGAAGAGTTGTGGGTTAAAGAGATTCACACCTGTGACAGAAAAGTTTCACATATTTTTATACCTCTGCACTTAAGACCCCGCCTGAACCATCCTCCAGTCAGATTCAATAAAGGTACACACAAAAACAGAGGATGACCTAGATTTACCGACTAGACATTTGGAAATACAGAATTTTACAGACACCTAGCATATTTCAGGAAGGGGCTCACTTTAGATTCCTTTTCTCCCCTGCTCTGAGACATCTTTAGATAGTGCCAGAATAAGATGTGAACTTGTTAGAGGTAAGTTGAGTCTTGTCAATTTATCGTAGTTAATTTCTCTGTCCAGGCCTGAAGTAAATGACAGTCACCCTTCACCTGCTCTATCTCCATTACATACAGGAGCTTGCTAGGCTGAATAACAGTGGTGTACTTCATTTTCATGGCATTTCACTTGCATTGCTGTCTCCAGTGTTATGACCTCTTACTAACTTCTAACATTTCGGCATTTGCGATCACTTATGCTCAGATGTATTTTATTCCTTAGATTAAGAAACTCAAGAAAGTAAGACAAACAGAAAACAAAAGATTAATACAAATACACTCATGTATTACATTTGCAAGAAAGAAACCATTCCGCCATCCATACCACTTATGTTCCCATGGAAAGCATAGCATAGCCCTGTTGAGTGTGCGCTTGTTACATAGGGCAACACAAATCACCTTTGATTCCACTCCGGCTTCCTACTTCCTGGGTAATATTGTAAGGCAAAGGGTACAAAAATGCCCTTTAAATTCCTGCAGTTGGCTTTGGTGTTGGCCAGAAGACGCGTGGCCTTCACCTGGTTGGGACAGAGATCCCCTGATTATGATCACTGATGCAGGGATGTCATGGATTGGGTGGTCGCAGAGGAAGCTCAAATAAGAATTAGCAGGAGGGACGAAAAGGCAGAGAAAGATATTGCTGTGTGCTGGGTTCTCAGACCCAGAAACTGAGTGGAGTAGCAAGGGGGGGGGGGGCGATCCGCCCCAGGCGGCAGAGGTTTTGGGGGCAGTGCCACCCCCTCTAACCTGCGGCCGTCGCAAGGCGGCTGCCGAGGAAATCATCAGCACTCACCTCACTCTTATACAAGGCCGCGGGCGGCAAATGCAGGGGCCACCATGGGCGGCCTTAGGTTTAGCTGCGCCACTGGGAAGTTGACACTGAGGTTGAGGATATGGGTATTGATAATGATTCAGAAGGACTGTCAGCCGCGGTCGGTAGTAGGAGTAACTGCAGGGCGGTGACGTGGGAAGGGGGAGGGGCAGGGTGGGGGGTAGTAAACTATGGATTACGGAGGTTTACAGGTAAATTAATAAAACGAATTTTGTTGCGTGCACTGCATCCCCAAATGCGATGCTGTGCACGCAACGAAATTCGTTTTATTAATTTATATGTTAACTTACCTGTAAACTTCCGTAATCCATAGTTTACTACCCCCCACCCTGCCCCTCCCCCTCCCCACGTCACCCCCCTGCAGTTACTCCTACTACCGACCGCGGCTGAGGACTGTGATCGATTAGGTGGGAATTAGGGACACTTTATGATGGATACTTTATTGCTGAAAGGGGATTGTATGAGGTGCACAATTCACCTCACCAGAGCATGGGGAGAAACATAATCTGTTTTCTTCGTTGATATTTTGCTTATAAACCTGAATCACCCGGGATAAACTTTGATGTATTCATTTCCCTACCTTTCTCAATGTGCTGTATTATTGAATGTTTTCAAAATATAAAGTATACAAAAAACAAGTGTGCGCTTTGTAGCATTATGCGCTTGTTTGTAGCACTATGCGCTAAAGCAAGCGGTTTGGATAGAGAGATTAGTTTTAAATCAAGAGCTATCTCCATTAAACCATCTTTTGAACGTAAGATTTATAAAGGCTAAGCCCTGTAAACACATCATTTCTCCTGGCTTAACACTTCTATAATGTAGTATACAGCAGCAATAAGTAAAGGAAATAGAGGAAACACTTAATTCTTGCCAATGCGGAAACACTGCCCACACCCCTGCCTGTTACATGCTTAAAAGCACATAAACCTCTGCTAATTAATTATACAGTTCATAAAACTGCATTATCTGAAAACTGCTGCAGTATTTCTAATTAGTATAGCTTATCGTTAAATGTAAGTAATGACAAAATAATTGCCCAATGTTTTCCATGTGCTCAATCAGGCTTTTATCCTACTCGGACAGATTAATGCACACATTTCACATTGAGGAATTGCTCGAGTATGCTACTGTGAAGCATTTCAGGCTCTATTGGCAAGTACTCAAACAGGTGTTTTCTTAATATAGCATACAATATTTTCATTTTGAAGTGCCACTGTATCTTTAAATTACTGCGCTTCAATGTCAGCTGATATTTTTAAATCAATTCTCCGAATGCAAATGATTGCCACTGACTGAAACAATAAATGTGTCATGTTTTGAGCTCCTAAATTACCCCTGCCCCAATAAAAGATTAACACCCAACATAGAACAATGACATAACTGTCTATTTTACATTTTACAATCTATGGTTCCATGTCTTATTTTTGAAAGTTTAAATATTGCTGTATTTCAACTCAATTCTTTTACTTTAATAACCAAAAAGCACATGGGCTTGTAATGTACGGTGTACAGGAGTATTTTACTATTCCTCTATGAGGATGATTACAAGTGCGCGTTAATTCCGGTGACCATGGTAATGGAAGTCACAGGCCCCCATCAAGATCATAAGAACCACTGTAAATCTGCAAATCAGGTGAATTTCACTCAGGGATTTTAGCTACAGAAAGCAGCTGAAACCTACGGGTGACATACTGGAGAGAAATGAGGAATAACAATGAGATTTGGTCCTAGATCTACTGATTCCCTGGTTAATTCACATTCCAAGGGATTCCTCAGGGTCCCAACTGTAATCCTTATTAACCGTACTTGCCATCCGCGGATTTACCAATGCCTCTGGCAGTGCGAACTTAACATGACCAACACTGGGACGCTCATAATGGGCTCTCTGTGTTTTTCTGGACTGGGGTAGATTCTGTGTACCTTGCCTTGCTGATAATGCTGGAGCAGAGTTTTCTGTTGAAAATCTATTGGGTTTTTAGAAGCTCTGGTTTGTCTATTTGTCGATTAATAAAATATTAATTTTTAACTATTAATTATTTGTTTTGTGTAAATGTTCTGACTAATCAATATAAACTAACAGGAGAAAATTATACGTGGGGATGCTTTTGCGTTGCTTAATAATAAATGTGCATGTTTTATTAATAAGTGTTGCTGAGTGCTGTTTATTTAAAGCACGAAAACGCTTTTTTAAATGTCATGTACTAATGTTTTTCTTGTGTTGCAAAGGCTAGATAATTACATACACATAAGGGTATTAGTGGGGTTAACACTGTTTAATCACTATGCTGTGGTAACGTTGTTTTGTCTCTTTTAATTAAGATGGTACATTTTGGCCTAGTGGGAAAATGGCTACCGTTTAAAGCCTATGCTCGAGTGAATGATTTTGATGAGAAGGCCTTGCTGAACATGGTCGAGAGTCATCTGACCACAGTCTTCGCCTGGTAGAAAATCTTCCGTGAGGACAGCAGTTCTGGGAGTATTGCCAGCTGCCCTTGGACAAGGATAAAATACAATGAACATTGTCCAGTTTGCGGTGACTTTGCTGAGATATTGAGGAAGAACATTTTAAAAGATACTTTTGTAAATTTGAGTTTATACTTCCGTCTTTTTATTTTTGTGATTTTTCCTGAGCGGAGATTTTCCAAATGTAGCGATGCTACATCCTTTCCTGCTCGCTCTGCTCAGCGGTTCAGCGGATATCGAAAACATTTTATGTTGCCTTCTATTGTTAGAATTATTATAAATATTGTTAGCCTAGAGAGGGTTTTTGCCACTTTGCCACTTCTTCCCAAACCTGCGTTGGTGAGGATCGATGCTGTGAGGACGGCGACTCGGGAGACTTTTACTGAGAGACCTGTCCTGACCCATTCTGACATTTAGCTAGAATAGGTAATTATGAGAATAATGATTTATTTTGATTGATTGATTTTCCATTTGAACTAATTTTAGATAAAGAATCATAATTTTAAATACAGTGTTGGTTATTATTTCTTGTCAATTATTGAGTACTCTATTTTGATTATTGTTGATTATTATTAGTTAAATCATGACTCGAGACAGTGTCAATTAGGTCTTATCGACCATGTGTGTAGATGCAGGGTGTTTAGAAGGTTTTCTTCCCACAGGTTCAGTGCTAATAGAGTAATCTGAGTGTATGTTAGTGAAATGGGCCCAAGCGTATGATGAGTGTATGTGTGTGTATCTGTGAATTTACTCTCTCCGTGGAAGTAGGAAGAATTTGTACACCCCAATCTGCACCAATTTCCTGGTAGCAGAATTTGATGGTTATTGATGATTGTCTTGATCTGATTAGATTGCTTGTACATTGGCTTTGATTTATTGATTATTGATTGATGTTGGTATATGTACTAATACTATATGTTGAAGTCGTCATGTTGAGTTTTATGTAGTGCTTCTGGAATTTGGGAGCTGGTAGCAGTTCCGTAGTAGGGCAGAGGGAGGTATATGCTGCTCTCGGGAAAGACGGGATTGTTGGTCCTATATGTAGGCAGGAAAAGAAAACGTGTGACAATTGAAGTTACGCGTCACATTGTCTGTGTTCGGAATTAGTGACATCGTTGTGTGTTACTATTAGAAATATTTCTGGTATAAAAGGGAGTGTGTATGGTAGCGAAGGTTATCTGTGAAACTCTGGTCTTAAGTCCCAGGGATCCGTAAGGTTTACCGTTAAAGCTTATCGCGGGAGGAGTAATAGGTATTCTCTGAGCTTGTCTGAAGGACTGGGCAGAAGAAAACACTGCTTGGTTAACGTATGTTATAATTCTGTAGTGGGGCAGATTGTTCGCTGTTCTCGGGAAAGGCAGGATTCTGTGTGTATGTACTACATTTTCTTGTATGAATGTGCGTGAATGCTCATATATTTAATTAATTGTAATACTCTTTGGAGCAGTCCTAGAGGAAACAGTTAATGAATGCATGTTACTGTGTCAACGGGATTCTTGTGAAATAGTTTTTTTCTTTACTATTCTTTGTTAGCGAAGCAGACAATGGAGATGTTTATATGTTGTAACTAATAGATTTTGTAGAATCTGACACGAAGTCTACTGAGAAGTTTTGTAAAGGAGGGGTAGACGACTGACAGGAGACAGGAGCAAGAGACTGCAGCGACTGCTGACGTCAAACAGACCGCGCTCTGATTGGATATTAGATCAGAACAGTGCTCGCGCTGAGATTGGTGCGTTGGTGTGAGCCGCGCAAGGATTGGAAAGAGTCACCTTGTATTCTAGTGACGTAGACGCTCCAGGATTGGTGCGTTAGTGTGAGTCGCGTTGTTATTGGATAAAACATCGTACTATTGAGTTGTATTACGAAAGGGATTAGAAAAGTTTGGTAAAAGCTCAAATGTATTACCAAGAAGAGAAAAAGAAAAAATCTTTGTTCAGAAAGATTAAAAATTGGTTCGACAAGGATAAAGATGTTAAAACGAGAGAAGGTGAATTGTTACCTCCATCGAAAACGCCTGCATCCTTCATGGCTGCGAGATATGGGTATCATACCTGTATATGGTTGGAGAATTGGGTTAGGTATACTAAAGAAGATGGTGTTCTAGCATTTCCAGAACATGGTTCATTTAATCGGCCGTGTTGAAAAATTTGCGGGAAAAGATGTTGTGTCTTGACCCAAGACCAAGGCCGACACAGTTTGAGGCTTTAGTGGAATGGGAAGAGGAAGTACATGAGCGAGAGAAGCAGAGGTCTGGGGGAAATTATAGGTACATGTTTGGGAGGAGACATGGTCGTGAAACTCATCATGATCGAATGAAGAGATGGCGAGATGCTAGTATGTCAGAGGGATTATACCCTATGAGAACAGTTGAAGAGAAGGGTACAGAAAGGGTTCCTGAGGCAGAAGTGAGAAGATATGGAGTTAATGAGTATGAGGATGAAGTCTTGAATGACATGATTTACAAAAGACCACCTCCATATAGACCAGAACCAGAAGAGAGCACACCAGTTGTTTCTCCGATAAGAGATACATTGCGTATCATTGAGACAGAAAATGTGACACCTGAGTTAAGAAGTGGTAATCCTTTTAGGGAAAAAGAAAGAGAGAATAGAAGTGGTGGCGAAAATACGAGAGAATTAGCCAAAACTACATCGGAGTTGACTGAAAAGATTAGAGAGCTGACAAAGAATCTAGAAGCTGTTACAGTGCCCGTAACCATAGGTCCGATTATGCCTGTTTTTGATAAGCAGAGGACAGGTGAGAATGGTTTGGTGATTCCATATGTTGGGAATAGATTGACAAGTTTGGCTGGTCCTTCAGGAGATTCAGGAAAAAGGACAGAAAAATCCAGACATGAGACATGTAGTGAAGGATTAGAGATACAGTCTAATTCAGGATTGGATGCTGGTGAAGCTAGTTGTTCAGGGATGCCGATTTTAGAACCGCAGAAGAAAGTGGTTCCAGTGAGAAAATCTGCTGAAATAACAGCTGAAGATTTGAATGAATGGATGAAAGTTCTTCAAAAGAGGGATAAAGATTCACAGGCAATTGATGTGGCTAGGTTACGTGTAGAATTAGAAGAGCTTGTTGCAGGGACAGTTCCTACGGAAATTCTAAAAAATCATCATGATGGTGAATTGTTATTTATGTGTAAAAATATCACCTGGAGAACTAAAAATACACATGACAGATTAAGAGCAATAGCAAATGAGCACGGAGTTGACATTGATAAAGTGAAAGCTTTGCAGAAGTCTTACAGGATGGATTTCACGGATAAAGATATTGAAAATCTGAATGGTGCTGGTAGAACAGGACAGATTAAAGAGATGATCGCTTTATTGCGAAAATGGGGTGATGTTGAGAAGTGGAAGGATAGGTGGTACAAGAAGAGAGAAGAATCAGGGGATAGGACTTATTCAGCATTTCCTGTGAGAGAAAAAGAGAAAGCATCCACTGTTGCTTATCCTATGAGAGAAATACCTGGAGGAGGATATGTACATGTTCCATGGACCAGACAGGATATTTGATCATTTACGAATGATTTCCCTCGACTGAGAGAAAAGCCCGTCGAATGGTATAGGCAGGTAGACAGGTTTGTGAAATTGTCAAAAGTGCTGTGGATTGACCTGAATAGTCTGTTTGATATAATTGTTCCAGCAGATTTGTGGGCTGAGTGTAAAATAGTTGTAAGTTGGCCTACTGAGGAATATCCAAGAGATCAGAGAACAGGAGCACCAGATCCAGAAGTAATGAGAAAGTATGAGCAGGTGATCGTATACCTGAAAAATAAAGTACCTCCAAATGAGACAGACTGGGTTAAAATAGATCGAACACATCAGGAAGCAAAAGAATCGGTTCATGCTTTTTATGAGAGGCTGATACTGGCTTTTAAACAATTCAGTGGGGATGAACACCTGGGTGACAAGGATTTGAGTCATTTTGTATACAGATTTGTATATGGCCTGAGACCTGAGATTAGTGAGAGAATTCGTGAACATACTGTGGACTGGCAGAGTAAGAAAATAGATGAGATTTTGAGACATGCAAAATACTTCAGTGATGAAATTGAAGCAAAACAGAGAAAGCTGAAAGAGAAAGCAATGTGGGCACAAGTGAAAGTTGCGGAAAGACAGGAAGCACAGTTGGTGGAACAGGCGAATAATGCAGGAAATAATCAAGGGAATAGACCTAGATATGCAGGGAAAGGAAAGGGGAATCTTGAGGAAGCCAAAAAGAAGTTCCCGTGTCACAACTGTGGCCAACTGGGACATTGGAGATCTGAATGTACCAATCCACCATTAGCGAATAATGAGAATAAAAACTTAAATCAACAGGTGCAGAACGAAGGGAATAATCAACAGCAGCAACAATCTTCTGTTGTGAAACAGCAGAGTCAAGAGCCAAAACCGCCCTTGCCGCAGAATAGAGGGTCACAAAAGTATAATCCGGATTCGGGATTCTACAATGATGAGCAGGTAAACAAACCAAGGCGTTCTAACCAGGTACAACAGTACTTGTTAAAGAATGAAGGGAGTGAGTCTGAAGGTGATTATTGACGGTGCCGAAGAGAGGAGGAGGAGTGCATACTTGGTGCAACTCTAGAAATAGACCAGGCAGGACCATTTGTGGATGGAAAAATAAATGAAGAAGGTGTTACTTTTTTAGTAGACACAGGTGCGACAAGATCAACTGTCAGGTCAGCGGATATTAGAAATCTTCCTCTCTCGGATGAAGCAATCCAAGTAGTTGGTGTAGCCAATACACAAATCAAGACACGTCTTACTGAACCAGTAAGAGTACAAATAGGGAAATTTTCAGACATGCACAGATTTATTGTCTGTGACACTAGTCCAGTGAACCTGTTAGGTAGGGATCTACTTTGTAAAATGAATTGTACAATTTTTTGTACACCGGATGGAATAGCTTTTGAAACACCAGATGAGGATGTTTTGTACCGAGTGACTCTAGAAAATAGAGAGAGTGAGTTAATTGGTGCATATGCTGTGTTTGATCCGGAGGATTTGCCTCAAGAGTTGAGAGAAACAGTGAAAAGGACAGTTTGGGATTTTACTGGAGAAGATGTGGGATTAATGAATAATGTAGATCCTGTGAAAATTTCAGTGAAAGAGGGAATTACTTATCCTAACATTCCTCAGTACAAAATGACACCAGAAATAATTGAGGGAATAACTCCTATAATTGAGAAAATGATTCAGCAAGGAGTTTTAAGAGAATTATTGAGTAGCCCATGTAACTCACCGATAATGGGGCTAAAGAAACCTAATGGGAAGTTCAGGATTGTACAGGAATTGAGAAAAGTTAATCAAATTGTGGTGGCATGTTGTCCTATTGTGCCAAATCCGTCAGTGATTTTGTATCAGATTCCACATGATGCTGAGTGGTACACAGTGATTGATTTGTGTCATGCTTTCTTTTCAATTCCATTGCATCATGACAGCCAGCCGATTTTTGCATTTAGGTTTGGCCAGCGTATTTTAGCATGGTGTCGTATCCCACAGGGGTATACGGAGAGTCCTTCGATATTTAATCAGTTATTGAAAAAATCATTGGAGAGCTTGATTATGCCTGAAAACTTAGTGCTAGTGCAATATATTGATGACCTACTAGTGGCATCAAAAACACGTGAAGCTTGTGAAGTGGATACCATAGCTTTACTGAATCATCTGGCAGATGGAGGGTTAAAGGTATCTCCAGCTAAATTGCAATTTTGCAAGAAAGAGGTGCATTATCTTGAACACAATATTGAAAAAGGTCTGAGAAAAGTGACTGATGACAGGATCAAAATTATCAGAGAAATGAAAGCCCCAAAGACCCAGAGGGAAGTGAGAATGTTCCTGGGAATGGTGGGTTATTGTCGTCAGTGGATAATTAATTTCTCGCTGATAGCAAAGCCACTGATTAAGCTGACAAAAAGTGAGATGACAGATCTATTGGAACTAGATGGAGAACAAATGGCAGCATTTGAGGAGCTAAAGAGCAGAATGTGTGAAGCCCCTGCTTTGGGTATGCCAGACTATGAGAAAGAGTTTGAATTGTACTGCAGTGAAAGAAATGGATGTGCACTTTCAGTGTTAATTCAGAAGCATGGATTACTGAGAAGGCCTATTGCGTACTTCTCATCGACACTTGACCCTGTAGCTGTGGGTTTACCAGGTTGTCTGAAATCTGTGGCTGCAACATGCAGAAGTCTGGAACAGAGTGAGGGAATCATAATGGGATATCCTGTAAGGGTATTCGTACCTCATAATGTGGCAATTCTTTTGACAAGAAGCAGAACTCAGTATATGTCACATAGTCGGCTGACTAAATATGAGAAAGTCATTCTGGGAGCATCAAATGTGACTTTGGAGAGATGTGTGAATGTGAATCCAGCGACATTGTTGCCGGATATTGAAAATGTGGGTGTGAAGACAGAAGATGATCACAATTGTTTGGATGTGCTGGATTACTGTACAAAACCGAGACCAGACATAAGGGATCTTCCCTTACTTGAGAGTGATCATGTGCTGTTTGTAGATGGATCATGCCTGAGGAATGATGAGGGTGTGCTGAGTGCAGCATATGCAGTGTGCAAAGTTTCAGAAGTAATGGAAGCATCACCATTGAAAGGAGTGAAATCCGCACAAGTTGCTGAATTGGTGGCATTGACGAAAGCTTGTGAAATTGGGAAAGATCTGAGAGTAACTGTGATGACTGATAGTCAGTATGGATTTGGAGTTGTGCATGATTTTGGCCAACTTTGGCTACAGAGAGGTTTCTTGACGTCGAGTGGGACTCCAATAAAGAATGCTGAAGTGATTGGGAAATTGCTTGAGGCGATACAGCTGCCTAAAGAATTAGCAGTTGTGAAATGTGCTGCTCATGGACAAGGAGATGATTTTGTGACAGTTGGAAATAGATTTGCCAACGACATTGCACAATATTGTGCTAAGAACAATCACTCGATTAATAGGGAACGAGAAGGAGAAATGTCTTTTTGTTCTGTGATGTTTACTAATGTCCTAGAAACGTGGGATGAAGTGAAACAGTTGCAGGATGAGGCAGGAAAGGAAGAAAAGAAAGACTGGATCAAGGCAGGTTGTGCCCCAAGAGAAACAGACCATGTTTGGGTCTATAGAGATGGCAGACCAGTCATGCCTAATTCCATGCTGTCGACAATGGCAAGGATGTATCATGGCCAGGGACATTTGGGAAGGGATGCGATGATCAGGTCTTTTAAACAGACTTGGTACAATGCAAAGTTCAGGACAATTGCAGAGAGCATCTGTCAAAGATGTTTGATTTGCCAGCAATTTAACACTGGGAAAAAGACAGTGGTGAGTCTGGGAACAATAGGCAGAGAAGGTGGTCCTTTCACGAGAATGCAGGTAGATTTCATTGAAATGCCCCAAGTGAACAGACTGAGGTATGTTCTAGTGGTAGTCTGTTTGTTTTCAAGATGGGTGGAGGCCTATCCGACTAGGAGAAATGATGGAATAACAGTGGCACAGTTACTGTTAAGAGAGTTGATTCCTAGGTACGGGTTTCCAGTAACGATTGAGTCTGATAGAGGTGGACACTTCTATAATGAGCTCATGAGTTTGATTTGTGAAGCATTGGGCATACAGCAAAAGCTACATTGTGCATACAGGCCAGAGGCTTCTGGTGTGGTTGAGCAGATAAATGGCACAATCAAGAACAGGATTGGTAAGATGTGTTTAGCCACTGGAATGAAATGGCCTGATGTCTTGCCTCTAGTGCTAATGACTATTAGATCTACTCCAGATAGAACTACTGGTTTAAGTCCGCACGAAATCTTGATGGGACGCGCAATGCGACATGCATATGTGCCTGTCAATAAGTTGATGACAATAACTGATGACATGATTTTGGATTACTGTAAAGGCCTGGCTGACGCAGTTCATTCTGTGTTTCACCAGGTTGGAGAAGAAGCTACCACACTTGAGAAGAAGCAAGCTCATGATCTGAGTCCAGGGGACTGGGTGAGGATTAAAGTACACAGAAGAAGCAATTGCTTGGTTCCAAGGTGGGGAAGACCAAGACAAGTTATTTTGACTACGACAACTGCAGTGAAGTGTGCTGGTGTGAAAAACTGGGTACATGCGAGTCATACTCTGAGAGTTCCAAACCCAAAGGATGGGACTGGCAAGGAGTATTTTGAAGAATCAGATTCCAGTGATGATGAAGACCCAGAACCAGTGAGAAAAAATCAAAGTTCAGGAAAAGAAGCAGAAAAGACTTCAAGAGAACCATTGGGAGTCTCAGAAGGGAGATCAGATTCTGTAAGAGAGCCTGAAGTTCCAAAAAGCAGTGGAGGAAAAAGAAAAGAAAAGAGCAGTTCCACAGAAATTACTCCTGAATCAGAAGAGGAGGAGATTGAAGAACCACTTGAGATTATACCTGAAGAAGTAGGGTCAGAAGAAGATAGAGAGGGACAGATTGCGGAAGACCCCCGAGGAGGTGTAGGGAACATTCCTGATAAGCTAGGTGAAGGGACAAGTAGACAGCAAGAAGATTGCGTGTTGGAGACTCGAGGAGGGAAAGAAGTAGGGAAGTCTCAAACAGTGGTGAAAAAGACTGTGGAGCGAAAGAAAACTGCTGAAGAACAAGAGGCATTTGAAACAGAATCGGATGAAAGTGAGAATGAAAAATCAGAAGGTCGAGTTCTGAGAAAGAGAACTTGGATTGGAGAAAGAAATAATACAGAAACAAGACCGAAAAAGGTTGTAAGAGGAGATTTTTGGCCGAACAACAGAGTAAAGAGGCTGAGATACAGACTGATAAGAGCAAATACATCGAAAGCTGAACAAGTGAATGAGGTGTCGAGTCAAAATGAAGTAAAAAGAAAGGAGCAAAAGGAGTCAAGAGAACCTGAGGAGATAAAGAGAATTAGAAAACCCAACCAAAAGTACAGATCACCGGAATGGTCTTATGTGGCACTGTCTGAAGGAGGAGAAGAAGAAGAAACAGTGAATCGAGACAACCCGGAGGGGATCTTGAGAAAAGTGGTTGAGGAAAAGGACAAATCTGTTGGAATCTTAAAAGTTATCCTGACTGACATTGGAGAAGAGTCGGATGCACAGGATGTTGTTGATGATCTGATACAATTTCATGTTGCTGAAGAAGAAGGAGTGAAAAGTGATGAATATCCAAATTGAGTGAACTGAAGAAATCACTTGGAGAAAAGTGAAAAGGAAAAAGACTGAAATCCAGCTGTTTGAAGTAATCCAGAAATAAAGAGTAATACAGTAGTGGAGTAGTAGAGGCTAAGTCAAAAGACAAGGTCAAAGTAGTAAAATGGCTAACATAGAGAATAATCAAAGTAGATGTGCCTTTTTGAAAAGATGGTGTAGAATGTGCTGTTGCTGTACGGGATTATTAATGCTACTATGGGGTGTTTTAGCTTTATTAGTTACATTTAGAGTTACAATAGGTACATTTGAAATACATACTGAGAATGAGACTAATGTAGAGAAAAGTTCACAAAAAGTAGTTCCAACTAGAATTAGTAATACTTACATGCATAAAGATAGGTCAATTAATGATTTTTCTAGTAATGTTTTTTCAAAATTATTGTACGAATATGTGAAGACAATGGAAGTGAGGGATTGCTACGTATGTATGCAGTTACCTGCATCCGTTTCAGAGGGTGTTACTTATCACCATTTACCAGCTACGTATGGAATTTCTTGTAGTGTGTTAAGTAGTGTTTTTTATTTGCTAGGGAAAATAGATTATAAGATGTCTAACAAAGATAGTATTTTTGGGCAATTGCCTATGAATGAGAAGCTGAATCCAGCTAAAGAAGCTAACATTTTTGGTGAGATTTTTATTGAGAAAGAAGAATTAACATTAGATTACATTTTTAAGAATAATTTAACTTGTAGTTTGAAAGAAGAGGAGAAAGCTTTCCTAAACATGGTGGAGGAAAGGAGATTGAGCATGCATGAGAAGGCAGGGAAATATAAAGTGAGTGAGACAATTTGGGACATTGAGATGGGAAAAGAATTGAGAAATGGAGCTAGTCCAACTTTAGCTTTAGATGCACCACAGAAGGGTAAGCTGTGCATTACAAGAAAGAAATCCCAATATGATACATACTTTGTTGGGACTAGTGAGTGTCATGATACATACTTCATTGCGACAGGATGGGGTATTAGAGGAGGAGAGGATCCAGTTTTCCCAGGAGTGTATTATGTTTGTGGGAACAAGGCTTATTACAAGTTGCCTGACCATTGGTATGGCACGTGTTATGTGGGCCTGGTCTTTCCAAAGATTTTTCATATAGATAGAATAGAAGATGTAGAACATATTAATTTACTAACACGTTTTAAGAGAGAAACTTGGTCAGAAATAGTGGGTGACATTTTTGGAGCTTTAATTCCAGCAGTGGGAATTTCTTTGAATGCATATAAAATTCGGAAACTGTCAACAGTGGTGGATCGCTTATCGACAAATACCGCTGGAGGGTTTGTTTTGGTGAATACGGAATTGATTGCCGTACGTGCCATGTCTATGCAAAATCGACTTGCCCTTGATATTTTATTGGCCAAGGAGGGTGGAGTTTGTGGAATACTGAAAGTTCAACATTGTTGCACTTACATTCCAGACGAAAGCAAAGATCTGAAGGTCTATATCAAAAATATTACTGATTTGCATGAAGAATTAGTACCACTGAAAGCTGAGAGTATTTGGACTAAAATAGCTAATAAAATAGTTGCTGTTAAGAGTTTTATTGCAAAAATAGGTAGTAATATTATAGGTAAGATATTGTTTCCTTTGACTTGTATAATTGTTGCTTTATTGATACTAAGATTGGTGTGTTTGTGTTGTAAAAACAGGGGAGGGAAAAAGAAATTAATTAAAAGAAATATTGAAAGGAGAAATAAAAGAAAAAGAGATCCACAAGAAATAGAATTAGAAGAATTGAGGGAGAGTGTTTATTTGGAGACAAAGAGGGATGATGAAAGGGAGTCTGGTGACTAGTGTTGTGAAAAAGAAAAAGACATTTCCAGTTTCTCCTAAAAATTGGGATTCAAATTTTACAAATTTTTTTTTGGGGTTGTTTATTTGGTGATAATATCACCAAAGGGGGGATTGCTGGAGCAGAGTTTTCTGTTGAAAATCTATTGGGTTTTTAGAAGCTCTGGTTTGTCTATTTGTCGATTAATAAAATATTAATTTTTAACTATTAATTATTTGTTTTGTGTAAATGTTCTGACTAATCAATATAAACTAACAGGAGAAAATTATACGTGGGGATGCTTTTGCGTTGCTTATTAATAAATGTGCATGTTTTATTAATAAGTGTTGCTGAGTGCTGTTTATTTAAAGCACGAAAACGCTTTTTTAAATGTCATGTACTAATGTTTTTCTTGTGTTGCAAAGGCTAGATAATTACATACACATAAGGGTATTAGTGGGGTTAACACTGTTTAATCACTATGCTGTGGTAACGTTGTTTTGTCTCTTTTAATTAAGATGGTACATTTTGGCCTAGTGGGAAAATGGCTACCGTTTAAAGCCTATGCTCGAGTGAATGATTTTGATGAGAAGGCCTTGCTGAACATGGTCGAGAGTCATCTGACCACAGTCTTCGCCTGGTAGAAAATCTTCCGTGAGGACAGCAGTTCTGGGAGTATTGCCAGCTGCCCTTGGACAAGGATAAAATACAATGAACATTGTCCAGTCTGCGGTGACTTTGCTGAGATATTGAGGAAGAACATTTTAAAAGATACTTTTGTAAATTTGAGTTTATACTTCCGTCTTTTTATTTTTGTGATTTTTCCTGAGCGGAGATTTTCCAAATGTAGCGATGCTACATCCTTTCCTGCTCGCTCTGCTCAGCGGTTCAGCGGATATCGAAAACATTTTATGTTGCCTTCTATTGATGGAATTATTATAAATATTGTTAGCCTAGAGAGGGTTTTTGCCACTTTGCCACTTCTTCCCAAACCTGCGTTGGTGAGGATCGATGCTGTGAGGACGGCGACTCGGGAGACTTTTACTGAGAGACCTGTCCTGACCCATTCTGACATTTAGCTAGAATATGTAATTATGAGAATAATGATTTATTTTGATTGATTGATTTTCCATTTGAACTAATTTTAGATAAAGAATCATAATTTTAAATACAGTGTTGGTTATTATTTCTTGTCAATTATTGAGTACTCTATTTTGATTATTGCTGATTATTATTAGTAAAATCATGACTCGAGACAGTGTCAATTAGGTCTTATCGACCATGTGTGTAGATGCAGGGTGTTTAGAAGGTTTTCTTCCCACAGGTTCAGTGCTAATAGAGTAATCTGAGTGTATGTTAGTGAAATGGGCCCAAGCGTATGATGAGTGTATGTGTGTGTATCTGTGAATTTACTCTATCCGTGGAAGTAGGGAGAATTTGTACACCCCAATCTGCACCAATAACGCTTAACTGCTTATTTTTTTTTTTTTTTTTTTTTTGTAGCATTATACCTTTAAACCTTTTTTTGCCTATACCCCTCCTCACTGTCATAGTTTTAATTTAAGCATGCCAACCTTTCAATTTTACTTATGAAATATGGCAATAGTTGACATCCCCCAGGCTAAGCAATCCACAATATTCACTTGTGTTCAAATCTGATGAAATATTATCAGCACCAGATATTGGCTCCCCTTTCATCTAGCTTCACGTAAAACAGTGACCTACCTAATTTAATATTGAGTTTTGTAAAGTGGTGCATATTCACATACCTTCTGTATTGCAAGCCACTGAAAGGTCTTGTAACCAAACGAGGCTAAGGTCAAGTTCCTATTTAAGGTAGTGGACACCCAAGCTGAATGGATGTATCTTAATAGAGTGCTTAATACATTATTTAATTAAAAAGTGGTGAATCCTATCAATAGCTCTTCAGTATTTTGGGTCATTTTCCCTATGATGTCCCACATTATCTGGGTGCAGACTAGAGGTATGCACAGTCTTAGACCCATATTATTGGCCTACCCATAGCTTACAGTGTCCCACTTTTCCACCGTCCATGCGTTTTTCTACACAAACTGAGACTTTTAAGTCTCAAGTGATGGTTTACACTAAAAAATGTCTGTTTCGTTATTTTCTAGCAAGTTAACCTGAAAGCCATAGTGCCCTCCAATGTGCAACTTGCTGCCCCCCCCCCCCCACAGGCAACTGCAATTGTTGTGGTTTAACCAAGGGCTTAGCCTTTATACGCCTCAACCAAGGGCATCTGGGGCATAACTTAATGGCATCTTCCCCTCCATCTCTCAAAGGGATGGGCGATATCGACAGTTACACATACACCAGGGCACCGCAGAGCGCTCTGTCCCTGCTGGGGTACCTGTGACAAGACAAAAAAAAAGAAATGTCCAACTCCAGGTATCCCGTGATAGGGCAGAAAGTCAGGACCACCAACAGGTCATTCCCCCCTCCTGCCTGCCCAAAACAACACCCCTCCAAGGTGTAAATTCAGTAAATCAGTTCTATTTTCTGCTGCAAGAAATTATGCTAATTCCTCCTTCCTCCTTGAGAGGGTGGGTGCCTGATGTGGGATGTTTACTGGTGCACGGTGGAAAGAAAAAGGGTTCGATTCCTTGCCTCGCAATGCCTTATATGTTGCCACTCCCGGCACCCCCAGATGACGTCACTGTCAACCCTATTTCTGGCGAAACAGACAAGGGACTCCCCGCTTTTTCTCCTGCCCATGGAGCAACTAAGGGCGCCCCACTTCTATTTTCAGGGGGGCGCCTTGTAATTTTTCATGCAGCTTTGAAACTGGATGGATTTTGGTTCTATATTTTTCGATGAAACAATGTCAGAGATGGTCGTATGTCCCGATTTTTAATGTTTTTTTTATAAATGATTTTTTATTGATTTTAATGAAGTAACATCCAGAGCATTTGCATGACAATTGAAGCATACTCTTAACATTGTAGATTAGCAATAAAATTGAATGGCATAGGTAGGGGCATAAGGAAATACTCAGTGAAATAGAATTTCCGTGTCTACTACGCTGGGTGGCTTGCCCGATTTTTAATGTTATAACAAACATGTAGAAAACGGAGGCCACTAATCATCGCTTTTCAAGAATTACTGAAAGTTTGCGAGAAAAACTTCAAAACATTGCAGACTTCTACAGGCACGCAGAAAATATTTGGAATCCTCACCGTGGAAAAAACAAGCAGATGCAGGGTATGACAAGCAAATGTTTTACACAGGCCATTGCACACTTCCAAAGAGTTGTCTACTTACTAAACGATTGTAATAACCTAGAGACACCTTCAGACTCTTTACTGATTGAAGTGCACTAAATATGTAAAAGATAGCATATGTTTCTCTGTCCACTAATGAGAATGAACTGTCAGAAAAGGAATTTCACATAAAAACAACCAGAATGAAATCATCTCTTTAGTTAAGTATTTAAGTGTAGTTGTGGTTTGAGAGGCTGCTTAAAGCACTCTGTGCCGGGAACAGTCATATGACTCAGACCTCATCTTTATTTAAAGTGTTACAGTAAAGCACTGATGTCACTTGCTTATCACAGGTGGGTAGTCATGTCACAACATGACTGTAATTATTACATTGTGTGTAGGTTTTTAAACAGGTATTGCATGACTTTCATTTTATACCAATAGCCATCCTGCTGAAAATAGACGTGTTTAACCCCTTCAGTGCCCATGACGAGCTGGACTTGTCATGGGCCGCGGTGGCGCTGTGCCCATGACGAGTCCAGCTCGTCATAGACCCCGCCCGCTAATGCAACGGCCGGCACTGGGCGGGGAAAGGGGCGGGCACTGAAGGGGCTAACAGTGTTCAGACACAGACTAATACTTACCCAGAGTACACAAAGGAAGGGGGAGTGTTGCTGTATGTGTATTACCAGCAAGTCGACAATGATGAAACATCAAAGGTAGTGTGCCACCAGTCTTCATCTGAATCCAAAATACCCTTGCTAAGGCCACTCAATGACCCCCCACATTTGTATAAACAGACTCGTGTTCATAAAAGTATTTGCTAGTTAGCCATGCTAAAAAACTTTCTGCAACATTTGTTCAACAAAGCTCAACCTAATATGTTGTCAAGTTTTTCTCAACAGCGCCTTAATATTCTTAAGTGGAACCCCGAATATATACCCATAAATGAACTAAAATTCGTTTTCTTAAGGTGATTGTAGAAGCGTTCCCCACCTGCTCCAAGCTTTGCCACATATTCTTTACCAGCTGCTCCTCATACTGGTTTACAGTTCCTCATTTTTCTCTACACCTTTCCCAGATTCTAGGGGTAGTGAAACACAGAAATGTAATGTACAGCCAGGCGTTGCATGGAAGTTTCACCACAGTCATCATTTCCTTGGGTCTACCATGGGATCTGGCAGGTAGGGCTGGATACTGGCTGGAATTTTCAAGCGAAAGTCTTTTAATCATTTAACGGATGCCACTGTCATTTCAAGTGGATGTTGGCGAGGTCATGACTGCTTTAGAATCTTAAGACACATCAAATGACCTCTGATCATAAACTTTTCAAATGCCATCAACCTTGTCACAGGCGACTCTCCATCCACGTGGAAGAGGTGTGGCGCAGCGGCCAGGGTGCCTGACTCCAGAACACGGGGTTTACAGTCCGATCCCCGGTGCCAGCGGCAAGTTAGCCCAGCACCATGTGACTCTGGGCAATAGCTCGCCTAATCTTCCCGACGGCCCCCAGCACTGGGACACCTCTCCGGAGGTAGCTGTGCGCTTTACAAATGCTGTTATTTCATTTCATGTTACTGTGTTTGAATCGTGTTTGGCTCATTCTGTCTTGTGATGGCTTTTCCTGTCTACTGTATGCTTTGGTATATTCAAAAGCACTCTTTTATTTTCTTTCCTTCCTGTCACATCTCTGGCACAAAGAGGAGATGTCAATGGGAACTTTTGAGTGGCAATTGTGTAAAATGGTATTGCTGTCCTTGTTAATTTTATGAGTAGTCACTGAGCCTTGGCCCCTATGAACAGGAGGGTATTGCTGATCTGAGCAGTGAGTTCACTGTTCCCACAGATGCCAGACTTTCTCTGGGGACATGTCTTCCAGGTGCTCTACGTCAATGATCTGATCACACTTGTAATAATAAAAAGCACACTGGTCCCTAGTAACAATAGTTTAGATGCAAAGAACCAAATGGCGAAACAAAATGTGATCAAAGGAGTTTATGAAAAACAATTTCAAAACACATAGCGGCGCAGTGAACATTGGTACAAAATAAACATGCCCGGTGATCTCTTTAGAGGTGATACACTCAAGTGATAAATCGTGATCAACAAGTGTATCAACAAACGCATGAACAGCACTGCCAGTTACAGCAAGTTCTCAACAATCATATAGGGTCCGTGTTTTTAAAGTCAGTGATTTTTTGATCCCAATAAAAATGGCAGGATCATCATCAGGACTCAGGGAGATACAACGCGCCAGAGAGAGAGAGAGAGAGATCATGAAAGATAATCCAGTTACTAAAGTACGGGGTCCCTAGTGGTGAGCCTCAGGAACAGGATGGGCAGGAATGACATGAGCTGGAAATGGGTTGGATACGCATAGGGGGCTCCAATAAACCCGCAGTGGAAGGCACACATATGGTGTGGGTCTCAAGGTTGAGTGTTGATTCCTTCACTCAGCTCAAATAAGCCCAGCAATGCAGATGCACTAATGCAGATGCACTGATAGCGCTGACTGGCAACATGGAGTCCTTTCAGCACAATGAATTTTCCGGCAACAGAGGAGTGGCGATAAGGCACACTCTTACTCTCTGCTTTTTCATGCTTGCAATTATAAATTATGATGCTCATTATTATGCCTTCTCTTTGCCTTGCTTGTGGTCAAGAAATGTCAACATGATCCTCCTCTCTCAAGGTCAAATAAGGAAAATAAATGATTTTCAGGCAAAAGGTTACCAGCACATAAAAATACGTTTGTGGTTAATAGTTCTTCATATATTTTAGTCTTATTCCTCTCTCTCTTGCCAATCTTGAGGGCTGATTAGTATCTACAGGGGTGCTACCTCACATTTTCCTACAAGACCGCATTCCGCAGATGAAGTCATGGATTTATCTACACATAAGCATTCTCAGAGCATCTTTTTTTTTGGGATCCACAGCTGCCACCCTGGAGTTATCATATGTGATTCCGTTGTGACTATAAGCATTCGTTTATTAACACTTAACAACAACAATACAAACGTCTTCCTTGGCGGCTAGAGATGCAAACACTGCCAAGCTTGCAGTGGCTATTAGTGATTGTGGATGGAGCAGTATTGACAGTTTTGGCAAATTCAGCAGAATTATTATATGATTAATCCATAGCACATTAAAAAACATACAAAATGCATTTCACCAGCTGCTGATGGAATAACATTCCTGTGAGTCCACCATCTTTGTCTCTCGCTCACCAGGAGCACTGCTAACAATCTGGGGTCTCATTACGATGTTGGTCAGAAAGTATTCCGACCGACCCCTTGTCGGAATAATTTCCGACCGACTCGGGTTTGGGGAGTCCGGCCAACCGATTACGATGGTTCCGAACACTGTTCAGTCGGACTCCAATTGACTTCTATGGGAGCCTGTGTTCCGACCGACAACACAGGCTCCCATTGAAGTAAGGGGTGAAGTAAGGGGTGGTTGTGGAAAACATTGCACCCTGTGACTGATGACAGGATCAAAATTATCAGAGAAATGAAAGCCCCAAAGACCCAGAGGGAAGTGAGAATGTTCCTGGGAATGGTGGGTTATTGTCGTCAGTGGATAATTAATTTCTCGCTGATAGCAAAGCCACTGATTAAGCTGACAAAAAGTGAGATGACAGATCTATTGGAACTAGATGGAGAACAAATGGCAGCATTTGAGGAGCTAAAGAGCAGAATGTGTGAAGCCCCTGCTTTGGGTATGCCAGACTATGAGAAAGAGTTTGAATTGTACTGCAGTGAAAGAAATGGATGTGCACTTTCAGTGTTAATTCAGAAGCATGGATTACTGAGAAGGCCTATTGCGTACTTCTCATCGACACTTGACCCTGTAGCTGTGGGTTTACCAGGTTGTCTGAAATCTGTGGCTGCAACATGCAGAAGTCTGGAACAGAGTGAGGGAATCATAATGGGATATCCTGTAAGGGTATTCGTACCTCATAATGTGGCAATTCTTTTGACAAGAAGCAGAACTCAGTATATGTCACATAGTCGGCTGACTAAATATGAGAAAGTCATTCTGGGAGCATCAAATGTGACTTTGGAGAGATGTGTGAATGTGAATCCAGCGACATTGTTGCCGGATATTGAAAATGTGGGTGTGAAGACAGAAGATGATCACAATTGTTTGGATGTGCTGGATTACTGTACAAAACCGAGACCAGACATAAGGGATCTTCCCTTACTTGAGAGTGATCATGTGCTGTTTGTAGATGGATCATGCCTGAGGAATGATGAGGGTGTGCTGAGTGCAGCATATGCAGTGTGCAAAGTTTCAGAAGTAATGGAAGCATCACCATTGAAAGGAGTGAAATCCGCACAAGTTGCTGAATTGGTGGCATTGACGAAAGCTTGTGAAATTGGGAAAGATCTGAGAGTAACTGTGATGACTGATAGTCAGTATGGATTTGGAGTTGTGCATGATTTTGGCCAACTTTGGCTACAGAGAGGTTTCTTGACGTCGAGTGGGACTCCAATAAAGAATGCTGAAGTGATTGGGAAATTGCTTGAGGCGATACAGCTGCCTAAAGAATTAGCAGTTGTGAAATGTGCTGCTCATGGACAAGGAGATGATTTTGTGACAGTTGGAAATAGATTTGCCAACGACATTGCACAATATTGTGCTAAGAACAATCACTCGATTAATAGGGAACGAGAAGGAGAAATGTCTTTTTGTTCTGTGATGTTTACTAATGTCCTAGAAACGTGGGATGAAGTGAAACAGTTGCAGGATGAGGCAGGAAAGGAAGAAAAGAAAGACTGGATCAAGGCAGGTTGTGCCCCAAGAGAAACAGACCATGTTTGGGTCTATAGAGATGGCAGACCAGTCATGCCTAATTCCATGCTGTCGACAATGGCAAGGATGTATCATGGCCAGGGACATTTGGGAAGGGATGCGATGATCAGGTCTTTTAAACAGACTTGGTACAATGCAAAGTTCAGGACAATTGCAGAGAGCATCTGTCAAAGATGTTTGATTTGCCAGCAATTTAACACTGGGAAAAAGACAGTGGTGAGTCTGGGAACAATAGGCAGAGAAGGTGGTCCTTTCACGAGAATGCAGGTAGATTTCATTGAAATGCCCCAAGTGAACAGACTGAGGTATGTTCTAGTGGTAGTCTGTTTGTTTTCAAGATGGGTGGAGGCCTATCCGACTAGGAGAAATGATGGAATAACAGTGGCACAGTTACTGTTAAGAGAGTTGATTCCTAGGTACGGGTTTCCAGTAACGATTGAGTCTGATAGAGGTGGACACTTCTATAATGAGCTCATGAGTTTGATTTGTGAAGCATTGGGCATACAGCAAAAGCTACATTGTGCATACAGGCCAGAGGCTTCTGGTGTGGTTGAGCAGATAAATGGCACAATCAAGAACAGGATTGGTAAGATGTGTTTAGCCACTGGAATGAAATGGCCTGATGTCTTGCCTCTAGTGCTAATGACTATTAGATCTACTCCAGATAGAACTACTGGTTTAAGTCCGCACGAAATCTTGATGGGACGCGCAATGCGACATGCATATGTGCCTGTCAATAAGTTGATGACAATAACTGATGACATGATTTTGGATTACTGTAAAGGCCTGGCTGACGCAGTTCATTCTGTGTTTCACCAGGTTGGAGAAGAAGCTACCACACTTGAGAAGAAGCAAGCTCATGATCTGAGTCCAGGGGACTGGGTGAGGATTAAAGTACACAGAAGAAGAAATTGCTTGGTTCCAAGGTGGGGAAGACCAAGACAAGTTATTTTGACTACGACAACTGCAGTGAAGTGTGCTGGTGTGAAAAACTGGGTACATGCGAGTCATACTCTGAGAGTTCCAAACCCAAAGGATGGGACTGGCAAGGAGTATTTTGAAGAATCAGATTCCAGTGATGATGAAGACCCAGAACCAGTGAGAAAAAATCAAAGTTCAGGAAAAGAAGCAGAAAAGACTTCAAGAGAACCATTGGGAGTCTCAGAAGGGAGATCAGATTCTGTAAGAGAGCCTGAAGTTCCAAAAAGCAGTGGAGGAAAAAGAAAAGAAAAGAGCAGTTCCACAGAAATTACTCCTGAATCAGAAGAGGAGGAGATTGAAGAACCACTTGAGATTATACCTGAAGAAGTAGGGTCAGAAGAAGATAGAGAGGGACAGATTGCGGAAGACCCCCGAGGAGGTGTAGGGAACATTCCTGATAAGCTAGGTGAAGGGACAAGTAGACAGCAAGAAGATTGCGTGTTGGAGACTCGAGGAGGGAAAGAAGTAGGGAAGTCTCAAACAGTGGTGAAAAAGACTGTGGAGCGAAAGAAAACTGCTGAAGAACAAGAGGCATTTGAAACAGAATCGGATGAAAGTGAGAATGAAAAATCAGAAGGTCGAGTTCTGAGAAAGAGAACTTGGATTGGAGAAAGAAATAATACAGAAACAAGACCGAAAAAGGTTGTAAGAGGAGATTTTTGGCCGAACAACAGAGTAAAGAGGCTGAGATACAGACTGATAAGAGCAAATACATCGAAAGCTGAACAAGTGAATGAGGTGTCGAGTCAAAATGAAGTAAAAAGAAAGGAGCAAAAGGAGTCAAGAGAACCTGAGGAGATAAAGAGAATTAGAAAACCCAACCAAAAGTACAGATCACCGGAATGGTCTTATGTGGCACTGTCTGAAGGAGGAGAAGAAGAAGAAACAGTGAATCGAGACAACCCGGAGGGGATCTTGAGAAAAGTGGTTGAGGAAAAGGACAAATCTGTTGGAATCTTAAAAGTTATCCTGACTGACATTGGAGAAGAGTCGGATGCACAGGATGTTGTTGATGATCTGATACAATTTGATGTTGCTGAAGAAGAAGGAGTGAAAAGTGATGAATATCCAAATTGAGTGAACTGAAGAAATCACTTGGAGAAAAGTGAAAAGGAAAAAGACTGAAATCCAGCTGTTTGAAGTAATCCAGAAATAAAGAGTAATACAGTAGTGGAGTAGTAGAGGCTAAGTCAAAAGACAAGGTCAAAGTAGTAAAATGGCTAACATAGAGAATAATCAAAGTAGATGTGCCTTTTTGAAAAGATGGTGTAGAATGTGCTGTTGCTGTACGGGATTATTAATGCTACTATGGGGTGTTTTAGCTTTATTAGTTACATTTAGAGTTACAATAGGTACATTTGAAATACATACTGAGAATGAGACTAATGTAGAGAAAAGTTCACAAAAAGTAGTTCCAACTAGAATTAGTAATACTTACATGCATAAAGATAGGTCAATTAATGATTTTTCTAGTAATGTTTTTTCAAAATTATTGTACGAATATGTGAAGACAATGGAAGTGAGGGATTGCTACGTATGTATGCAGTTACCTGCATCCGTTTCAGAGGGTGTTACTTATCACCATTTACCAGCTACGTATGGAATTTCTTGTAGTGTGTTAAGTAGTGTTTTTTATTTGCTAGGGAAAATAGATTATAAGATGTCTAACAAAGATAGTATTTTTGGGCAATTGCCTATGAATGAGAAGCTGAATCCAGCTAAAGAAGCTAACATTTTTGGTGAGATTTTTATTGAGAAAGAAGAATTAACATTAGATTACATTTTTAAGAATAATTTAACTTGTAGTTTGAAAGAAGAGGAGAAAGCTTTCCTAAACATGGTGGAGGAAAGGAGATTGAGCATGCATGAGAAGGCAGGGAAATATAAAGTGAGTGAGACAATTTGGGACATTGAGATGGGAAAAGAATTGAGAAATGGAGCTAGTCCAACTTTAGCTTTAGATGCACCACAGAAGGGTAAGCTGTGCATTACAAGAAAGAAATCCCAATATGATACATACTTTGTTGGGACTAGTGAGTGTCATGATACATACTTCATTGCGACAGGATGGGGTATTAGAGGAGGAGAGGATCCAGTTTTCCCAGGAGTGTATTATGTTTGTGGGAACAAGGCTTATTACAAGTTGCCTGACCATTGGTATGGCACGTGTTATGTGGGCCTGGTCTTTCCAAAGATTTTTCATATAGATAGAATAGAAGATGTAGAACATATTAATTTACTAACACGTTTTAAGAGAGAAACTTGGTCAGAAATAGTGGGTGACATTTTTGGAGCTTTAATTCCAGCAGTGGGAATTTCTTTGAATGCATATAAAATTCGGAAACTGTCAACAGTGGTGGATCGCTTATCGACAAATACCGCTGGAGGGTTTGTTTTGGTGAATACGGAATTGATTGCCGTACGTGCCATGTCTATGCAAAATCGACTTGCCCTTGATATTTTATTGGCCAAGGAGGGTGGAGTTTGTGGAATACTGAAAGTTCAACATTGTTGCACTTACATTCCAGACGAAAGCAAAGATCTGAAGGTCTATATCAAAAATATTACTGATTTGCATGAAGAATTAGTACCACTGAAAGCTGAGAGTATTTGGACTAAAATAGCTAATAAAATAGTTGCTGTTAAGAGTTTTATTGCAAAAATAGGTAGTAATATTATAGGTAAGATATTGTTTCCTTTGACTTGTATAATTGTTGCTTTATTGATACTAAGATTGGTGTGTTTGTGTTGTAAAAACAGGGGAGGGAAAAAGAAATTAATTAAAAGAAATATTGAAAGGAGAAATAAAAGAAAAAGAGATCCACAAGAAATAGAATTAGAAGAATTGAGGGAGAGTGTTTATTTGGAGACAAAGAGGGATGATGAAAGGGAGTCTGGTGACTAGTGTTGTGAAAAAGAAAAAGACATTTCCAGTTTCTCCTAAAAATTGGGATTCAAATTTTACAAATTTTTTTTTGGGGTTGTTTATTTGGTGATAATATCACCAAAGGGGGGATTGCTGGAGCAGAGTTTTCTGTTGAAAATCTATTGGGTTTTTAGAAGCTCTGGTTTGTCTATTTGTCGATTAATAAAATATTAATTTTTAACTATTAATTATTTGTTTTGTGTAAATGTTCTGACTAATCAATATAAACTAACAGGAGAAAATTATACGTGGGGATGCTTTTGCGTTGCTTATTAATAAATGTGCATGTTTTATTAATAAGTGTTGCTGAGTGCTGTTTATTTAAAGCACGAAAACGCTTTTTTAAATGTCATGTACTAATGTTTTTCTTGTGTTGCAAAGGCTAGATAATTACATACACATAAGGGTATTAGTGGGGTTAACACTGTTTAATCACTATGCTGTGGTAACGTTGTTTTGTCTCTTTTAATTAAGATGGTACATTTTGGCCTAGTGGGAAAATGGCTACCGTTTAAAGCCTATGCTCGAGTGAATGATTTTGATGAGAAGGCCTTGCTGAACATGGTCGAGAGTCATCTGACCACAGTCTTCGCCTGGTAGAAAATCTTCCGTGAGGACAGCAGTTCTGGGAGTATTGCCAGCTGCCCTTGGACAAGGATAAAATACAATGAACATTGTCCAGTCTGCGGTGACTTTGCTGAGATATTGAGGAAGAACATTTTAAAAGATACTTTTGTAAATTTGAGTTTATACTTCCGTCTTTTTATTTTTGTGATTTTTCCTGAGCGGAGATTTTCCAAATGTAGCGATGCTACATCCTTTCCTGCTCGCTCTGCTCAGCGGTTCAGCGGATATCGAAAACATTTTATGTTGCCTTCTATTGATAGAATTATTATAAATATTGTTAGCCTAGAGAGGGTTTTTGCCACTTTGCCACTTCTTCCCAAACCTGCGTTGGTGAGGATCGATGCTGTGAGGACGGCGACTCGGGAGACTTTTACTGAGAGACCTGTCCTGACCCATTCTGACATTTAGCTAGAATATGTAATTATGAGAATAATGATTTATTTTGATTGATTGATTTTCCATTTGAACTAATTTTAGATAAAGAATCATAATTTTAAATACAGTGTTGGTTATTATTTCTTGTCAATTATTGAGTACTCTATTTTGATTATTGCTGATTATTATTAGTAAAATCATGACTCGAGACAGTGTCAATTAGGTCTTATCGACCATGTGTGTAGATGCAGGGTGTTTAGAAGGTTTTCTTCCCACAGGTTCAGTGCTAATAGAGTAATCTGAGTGTATGTTAGTGAAATGGGCCCAAGCGTATGATGAGTGTATGTGTGTGTATCTGTGAATTTACTCTATCCGTGGAAGTAGGGAGAATTTGTACACCCCAATCTGCACCAATAACGCTTAACTGCTTATTTTTTTTTATTTTTTTTTTTTGTAGCATTATACCTTTAAACCTTTTTTTGCCTATACCCCTCCTCACTGTCATAGTTTTAATTTAAGCATGCCAACCTTTCAATTTTACTTATGAAATATGGCAATAGTTGACATCCCCCAGGCTAAGCAATCCACAATATTCACTTGTGTTCAAATCTGATGAAATATTATCAGCACCAGATATTGGCTCCCCTTTCATCTAGCTTCACGTAAAACAGTGACCTACCTAATTTAATATTGAGTTTTGTAAAGTGGTGCATATTCACATACCTTCTGTATTGCAAGCCACTGAAAGGTCTTGTAACCAAACGAGGCTAAGGTCAAGTTCCTATTTAAGGTAGTGGACACCCAAGCTGAATGGATGTATCTTAATAGAGTGCTTAATACATTATTTAATTAAAAAGTGGTGAATCCTATCAATAGCTCTTCAGTATTTTGGGTCATTTTCCCTATGATGTCCCACATTATCTGGGTGCAGACTAGAGGTATGCACAGTCTTAGACCCATATTATTGGCCTACCCATAGCTTACAGTGTCCCACTTTTCCACCGTCCATGCGTTTTTCTACACAAACTGAGACTTTTAAGTCTCAAGTGATGGTTTACACTAAAAAATGTCTGTTTCGTTATTTTCTAGCAAGTTAACCTGAAAGCCATAGTGCCCTCCAATGTGCAACTTGCTGCCCCCCCCCCCCCACAGGCAACTGCAATTGTTGTGGTTTAACCAAGGGCTTAGCCTTTATACGCCTCAACCAAGGGCATCTGGGGCATAACTTAATGGCATCTTCCCCTCCATCTCTCAAAGGGATGGGCGATATCGACAGTTACACATACACCAGGGCACCGCATAGCGCTCTGTCCCTGCTGGGGTACCTGTGACAAGACAAAAAAAAAGAAATGTCCAACTCCAGGTATCCCGTGATAGGGCAGAAAGTCAGGACCACCAACAGGTCATTCCCCCCTCCTGCCTGCCCAAAACAACACCCCTCCAAGGTGTAAATTCAGTAAATCAGTTCTATTTTCTGCTGCAAGAAATTATGCTAATTCCTCCTTCCTCCTTGAGAGGGTGGGTGCCTGATGTGGGATGTTTACTGGTGCACGGTGGAAAGAAAAAGGGTTCGATTCCTTGCCTCGCAATGCCTTATATGTTGCCACTCCCGGCACCCCCAGATGACGTCACTGTCAACCCTATTTCTGGCGAAACAGACAAGGGACTCCCCGCTTTTTCTCCTGCCCATGGAGCAACTAAGGGCGCCCCACTTCTATTTTCAGGGGGGCGCCTTGTAATTTTTCATGCAGCTTTGAAACTGGATGGATTTTGGTTCTATATTTTTCGATGAAACAATGTCAGAGATGGTCGTATGTCCCGATTTTTAATGTTTTTTTTATAAATGATTTTTTATTGATTTTAATGAAGTAACATCCAGAGCATTTGCATGACAATTGAAGCATACTCTTAACATTGTAGATTAGCAATAAAATTGAATGGCATAGGTAGGGGCATAAGGAAATACTCAGTGAAATAGAATTTCCGTGTCTACTACGCTGGGTGGCTTGCCCGATTTTTAATGTTATAACAAACATGTAGAAAACGGAGGCCACTAATCATCGCTTTTCAAGAATTACTGAAAGTTTGCGAGAAAAACTTCAAAACATTGCAGACTTCTACAGGCACGCAGAAAATATTTGGAATCCTCACCGTGGAAAAAACAAGCAGATGCAGGGTATGACAAGCAAATGTTTTACACAGGCCATTGCACACTTCCAAAGAGTTGTCTACTTACTAAACGATTGTAATAACCTAGAGACACCTTCAGACTCTTTACTGATTGAAGTGCACTAAATATGTAAAAGATAGCATATGTTTCTCTGTCCACTAATGAGAATGAACTGTCAGAAAAGGAATTTCACATAAAAACAACCAGAATGAAATCATCTCTTTAGTTAAGTATTTAAGTGTAGTTGTGGTTTGAGAGGCTGCTTAAAGCACTCTGTGCCGGGAACAGTCATATGACTCAGACCTCATCTTTATTTAAAGTGTTACAGTAAAGCACTGATGTCACTTGCTTATCACAGGTGGGTAGTCATGTCACAACATGACTGTAATTATTACATTGTGTGTAGGTTTTTAAACAGGTATTGCATGACTTTCATTTTATACCAATAGCCATCCTGCTGAAAATAGACGTGTTTAACCCCTTCAGTGCCCATGACGAGCTGGACTTGTCATGGGCCGCGGTGGCGCTGTGCCCATGACGAGTCCAGCTCGTCATAGACCCCGCCCGCTAATGCAACGGCCGGCACTGGGCGGGGAAAGGGGCGGGCACTGAAGGGGCTAACAGTGTTCAGACACAGACTAATACTTACCCAGAGTACACAAAGGAAGGGGGAGTGTTGCTGTATGTGTATTACCAGCAAGTCGACAATGATGAAACATCAAAGGTAGTGTGCCACCAGTCTTCATCTGAATCCAAAATACCCTTGCTAAGGCCACTCAATGACCCCCCACATTTGTATAAACAGACTCGTGTTCATAAAAGTATTTGCTAGTTAGCCATGCTAAAAAACTTTCTGCAACATTTGTTCAACAAAGCTCAACCTAATATGTTGTCAAGTTTTTCTCAACAGCGCCTTAATATTCTTAAGTGGAACCCCGAATATATACCCATAAATGAACTAAAATTCGTTTTCTTAAGGTGATTGTAGAAGCGTTCCCCACCTGCTCCAAGCTTTGCCACATATTCTTTACCAGCTGCTCCTCATACTGGTTTACAGTTCCTCATTTTTCTCTACACCTTTCCCAGATTCTAGGGGTAGTGAAACACAGAAATGTAATGTACAGCCAGGCGTTGCATGGAAGTTTCACCACAGTCATCATTTCCTTGGGTCTACCATGGGATCTGGCAGGTAGGGCTGGATACTGGCTGGAATTTTCAAGCGAAAGTCTTTTAATCATTTAACGGATGCCACTGTCATTTCAAGTGGATGTTGGCGAGGTCATGACTGCTTTAGAATCTTAAGACACATCAAATGACCTCTGATCATAAACTTTTCAAATGCCATCAACCTTGTCACAGGCGACTCTCCATCCACGTGGAAGAGGTGTGGCGCAGCGGCCAGGGTGCCTGACTCCAGAACACGGGGTTTACAGTCCGATCCCCGGTGCCAGCGGCAAGTTAGCCCAGCACCATGTGACTCTGGGCAATAGCTCGCCTAATCTTCCCGACGGCCCCCAGCACTGGGACACCTCTCCGGAGGTAGCTGTGCGCTTTACAAATGCTGTTATTTCATTTCATGTTACTGTGTTTGAATCGTGTTTGGCTCATTCTGTCTTGTGATGGCTTTTCCTGTCTACTGTATGCTTTGGTATATTCAAAAGCACTCTTTTATTTTCTTTCCTTCCTGTCACATCTCTGGCACAAAGAGGAGATGTCAATGGGAACTTTTGAGTGGCAATTGTGTAAAATGGTATTGCTGTCCTTGTTAATTTTATGAGTAGTCACTGAGCCTTGGCCCCTATGAACAGGAGGGTATTGCTGATCTGAGCAGTGAGTTCACTGTTCCCACAGATGCCAGACTTTCTCTGGGGACATGTCTTCCAGGTGCTCTACGTCAATGATCTGATCACACTTGTAATAATAAAAAGCACACTGGTCCCTAGTAACAATAGTTTAGATGCAAAGAACCAAATGGCGAAACAAAATGTGATCAAAGGAGTTTATGAAAAACAATTTCAAAACACATAGCGGCGCAGTGAACATTGGTACAAAATAAACATGCCCGGTGATCTCTTTAGAGGTGATACACTCAAGTGATAAATCGTGATCAACAAGTGTATCAACAAACGCATGAACAGCACTGCCAGTTACAGCAAGTTCTCAACAATCATATAGGGTCCGTGTTTTTAAAGTCAGTGATTTTTTGATCCCAATAAAAATGGCAGGATCATCATCAGGACTCAGGGAGATACAACGCGCCAGAGAGAGAGAGAGAGAGATCATGAAAGATAATCCAGTTACTAAAGTACGGGGTCCCTAGTGGTGAGCCTCAGGAACAGGATGGGCAGGAATGACATGAGCTGGAAATGGGTTGGATACGCATAGGGGGCTCCAATAAACCCGCAGTGGAAGGCACACATATGGTGTGGGTCTCAAGGTTGAGTGTTGATTCCTTCACTCAGCTCAAATAAGCCCAGCAATGCAGATGCACTAATGCAGATGCACTGATAGCGCTGACTGGCAACATGGAGTCCTTTCAGCACAATGAATTTTCCGGCAACAGAGGAGTGGCGATAAGGCACACTCTTACTCTCTGCTTTTTCATGCTTGCAATTATAAATTATGATGCTCATTATTATGCCTTCTCTTTGCCTTGCTTGTGGTCAAGAAATGTCAACATGATCCTCCTCTCTCAAGGTCAAATAAGGAAAATAAATGATTTTCAGGCAAAAGGTTACCAGCACATAAAAATACGTTTGTGGTTAATAGTTCTTCATATATTTTAGTCTTATTCCTCTCTCTCTTGCCAATCTTGAGGGCTGATTAGTATCTACAGGGGTGCTACCTCACATTTTCCTACAAGACCGCATTCCGCAGATGAAGTCATGGATTTATCTACACATAAGCATTCTCAGAGCATCTTTTTTTTTGGGATCCACAGCTGCCACCCTGGAGTTATCATATGTGATTCCGTTGTGACTATAAGCATTCGTTTATTAACACTTAACAACAACAATACAAACGTCTTCCTTGGCGGCTAGAGATGCAAACACTGCCAAGCTTGCAGTGGCTATTAGTGATTGTGGATGGAGCAGTATTGACAGTTTTGGCAAATTCAGCAGAATTATTATATGATTAATCCATAGCACATTAAAAAACATACAAAATGCATTTCACCAGCTGCTGATGGAATAACATTCCTGTGAGTCCACCATCTTTGTCTCTCGCTCACCAGGAGCACTGCTAACAATCTGGGGTCTCATTACGATGTTGGTCAGAAAGTATTCCGACCGACCCCTTGTCGGAATAATTTCCGACCGACTCGGGTTTGGGGAGTCCGGCCAACCGATTACGATGGTTCCGAACACTGTTCAGTCGGACTCCAATTGACTTCTATGGGAGCCTGTGTTCCGACCGACAACACAGGCTCCCATTGAAGTAAGGGGTGGTTGTGGAAAACATTGCACCCTGTGGCAGTTGCAAAGATGGGTACCACAACAGGCCCCAATTAGAGGCCTCGAGGTGAAGGGTGGCCTGCTAAAGGCCGCAAAAGTCAGTTTCCGACAGCTGTTCCGTGTCTGACAAATCGAGTCGGAAAGACTGTCTGAATCCGACATCGTAATACGTGGATCAGAAACACAGTCTGTAGACCTTTAAAATTCAGCTCTGACTGACTAAGAGGCGCAGACGAAACGGTTACCTGCCATCGTAATTAGTCAGTCGGAAATGTTTCCGAGTAGGTCGGAAACGTGGTTTCCGACTCGGATTGGGAAAATCCGAATGCGGTTCTGAGCCTTTCCGACCTACATCGTAATGAGGCCCCTGGTTGCCAAACCTGCACATTTTAATACACAAAAGAGGGCATGAGAAGCGTCATTTTCCAACCAGTGACTGTGGCCAGATTCAGAAATTCTCCAGCAATCTTCTGTTTCTCACACCCACGGAGTTAAACAATTTAATCAAAACTCTCAAATACTCTCACAGAGGAGGAGAGAGAGAGCACCGAGAGGAAGAGGAAGGAGAGAGCACCGACCAGGGCCCGGAGAGGAAGGAGAGGCTAGAGCACCCAGGAGGGCCCCTGTACCATTGCAGGAATTGGAGGAGGAGTCCACGGAGCATGGAGCACGGAACACGGAGCAGGATCAGGGAGCTGGGAGCTTGAGTTTGAGCTGGATTGGGACAGTCATCGCATGCTCGCTCACTCACCCCTGCCTGCCCATTGCTACCCACCCGCATCAGCTGTGTGCAACCACAGCATGAAATTGCCGAGCCGTGCCGCATTGACTTGCAGCTCTGTGTGGCTCCCGCGGCCCGTTGCTCCCCACCCACAACAGCTGTGTGAAACTGTGCGTGTAAACCGCTGGCTCTGTGTGGCTTCCCGCGGCTCCGGGACCGCAGCTCCCGCACCTCACAGGCTCATGAGGAGGTGGCGGCTGAAAGCACTGGTCGCGTCTCGGTGCCCGGCAAAGAACTAAGAGCAAAGAGCCTGGCAAGGAGCTCCCCCAGCGGGAAAGAGCACGTACGTCAGCTGACAGCGACTGGCAGCGGAGGTGCCTGCAGCACCAGGCTCGGGGGACATACGAGCAGCCGTGCAGCAGAGGCAGCAGAGGAAGGAGGCAGGAGGTGAGTCACCGCTAACTGCAAAACCAGTCAACCTGATAACTGTCTGCTAACTGTCTCCCCGCTGGCCCTGCTACTATCCCCAGTCACCTCTTCTCCCGGCGAGCCCTCTCAAATGCACCCTCAAAGCCTTATCAAAAGCCTACCAAAAGCAAAAAAAGACTGCAAGAGCCCGGTGACGCCTGGTAAATACCAGAATCGGTAAATTGAGTTAGAGTTGAGTTAGAGCCCCACTAGGTGATAAGGTGTCCGGAAGGAAGGGGGCATACATATAAAAGCCTTGTAACACTGTGGCCAAGTCTCACTCTCTCTTGATCTGCACCCATCACCTGCAGCATTTATAGGGGGGGTAGCTTCCTACAGAAAAACCTACAGCAAACCCTAAGCAGCCCCCTGACACCTCAAACTGAGCTCACTCGGACATTCAACATCAACAACAGCAGCGTCGCTGAGTGAGTGGTATCAGCGGGGGAGGTGCACGCTGGTGGGGGCTAGAGGAGGAGGAGAAGGAGGGGACAGAAAGTCCCAGGGAGCAGGACTACAGCCAGGAGTAGGATAACGGCAGGACAACGGCCAGAAGTATAAGGCATAAAGACAAAAGACACCGTGAGCAGGTTTAGAGCATCACAGAGCAAATATAAAATCACAGAAATAGTACATAAACAGCACAGCAACATCGCCGATTGTCTCACCCTCACCCTCAGAGGAGAAGGAAGAACATTTGGAACTAGACAGGAACTGGATAGGAGCTTGGAAATCCCACAGGAAGTAACAACAAGTAACAGCAAACAAAATCACTCAAAAATCACTTAATAATAAAAAAAAACAATAAACAACAAAAACAATAGATAATAAACCATACAGCTAAGCATACTCCTTTGGGTTTTTCGAAACTATGTCAACTCATCAAACTCAAATACAACTCAAAATTAACAGGAAAAGGAACTTGGATAACTAATGGACAAACAACTGGAGTGCAAGGAAAGCACAAATCAAGGACCCTCACTTTTACATAGAACATCTGCGAAAAGGAGGGACAGCAGAGATGAAGTTAGAGTCCCAAGTCCACCAAACAAATTTATCAAACCAACAAACCATCAAAGCAATTATCGAAGAGACGATCAATAGTCATTACATAAACACTCAAAGAAAACGAAAATACGCAAGGTAAATAAACTAAGTAATTGAAGCACAAAACCAAAGTAGCAACCAAACTACAAACTACAAACCAAAGAGGGACAGAAATCTTTCAGCAATTGGTCAACTCGGCACTTGCCTTCGATATCAGCTACCTGCCCACCTGGTCAGTCATGAGGTCGGGCAGAGTAAGAAGGTCCATCATAAAGCCAATACCAAAACGGAATAAAAGGGAGGGTGTATTAAAAGATGGCAGTAACACGGCAGCCTTAAACAAGGACACTATTGAAACAACTGATATCAAGGATGACGAGGATGTCAAAAACACTAACAAAAGTACCTGCAAAGACATCAGCCCCTGCCTGACCATTGGCATAGAAGGCAGCAAAGACAGCAGCCCAGCAGGCACAAAAGGATTAAAAAAACGCAAACCAACCAAACAGCATACTTAAGAGGGACAAAAGAGGCAGAATAGAAGAGCTCATAAACATAGAGGGGTAGCCCTATAGAAAAATCTCAAAATCCTATCAGCCAAACATCTACACCAAATTAGCATTTTTAAAAGACCCTGGAACATCAAGCTACACAATAAATAAGAACATTGCAGCCAGGGAAAATAGAATATCCATCACTCCAAACATTGAGAACACCAATAACCCTAAAGGTCACAGTTGCTGACATACATATGGATAACAGATACACGGAGTCCATCAAAAACTGGCCAAAAAGCCCAGTGGGGGATGGAGTCGTAGGAGGAAAAACGGCTGAATGGGTTGTGGAGGCCAGCAGCCCGATGGACAACCCATCGAAGAGCCCACAAGACCAGGAAACAACACCCAGCGTGGTTAAAAGGGAAAGGGCTATAGAACCTGCAAGCACTCCAGAACATCAGGGATCTAACGATTGGGGGGACCAGTCAACACCCCCCCCCCTCCCCAGAACAGAAATCACAGAATGGACAGGATGGAAGGACTATAACACCCCAGTCAAAGAATAGCCCTTTACTGACGCCGAAGAACGCACAAGCTGGCACTTTGACAGCTTTAAACCAACAGAGGGAAACTGACCAATACAATACCTCCTCGCATTTGCCACAGGAGGATACGCGCACCACAGATAGCGATATGATCTTTCTCGCGTCACAAGAATGGGAGGACTTAGTGGCTTCATACAACTTAAAACTCACTTAAAATCTTCATGCAGAGGAACTTACCAGCATGCACGGAGAAGTGAGTAAAGGCCCGTCAGAGACATTTTGGGCAACTTTATTAAATTCTATTCAACTATCAGCAACAGCACTGCAATATCAATCCGACAAATTAGATATGCAGTCCTTCACACACTAGCAAGAAGCAGCACAATTCTCCGAAACTGTAAGAACTGACTGCATCTGTGCCTCAATAATAGATAAGTTATCAACGCTTCCGAGAATGTTAGGGAACCTCCTGGCAGACTTGAAATTAAATACAACACCACACCCAACAATCAAAGTTAACGTGGGAAGTACTGCCCTGAGCGAACTAGTAAAAGAAACCGATGAAAAGCAGACCAGACTTCAAAAAGAAGAGAACTTATTCCTCAACTCTAGACAAACCCCAGAAAACTCCATCTCAACCAACTCAAATGAAGAAAGAGCTAGCGCAGAGGCATTCACAAACGCAAGAGCTTTCCGGAAACAAAACAGGAAGGGCAGGAATAGGACAATAATGGCAGCGTGCAACATTGAGGAGAATCAGCCAGCGGTAACCCTGGGGAAAAAAGAGCAAACAAAGAAAACTTCAACTTCTACCCAGGTTAAGCAGACTCCCCACCCTGGAAAAGAAACTGAAAACCATAACAAATTCAAATAAACCGGAAATCCCAACGCCAAATGAATTATTCGAGACAACAAGCGAAAAACCTGGGCTGCAGGAGAGCAGTATGGCAACACGCACGCAACAACGGGAAAGAACTGAGTCAGAAAGTGACATACCGAGCAGAACAAGGAGACGGACAGGTAGTCTGTCAAGGGAAAAAATACAAAGTGGGAATTAGCTGGCTATAGTGCAAGCACCATAAGAACCCAACAGAGCCGGAATTGCTATACTAAATAGTAAAAACAACACCCAACTCTCTGACAGGGTCAAACACCATGAGGCACTCTCACTCCAGGTAACCCGGACCACCATTTCAAAGGAGACAGACATTATCGTATTTGTCCAAGAATACAAATCCAGTGGAAGCGTGGACACTCTAAACAGAGGAAACATATTGAGACTCATACACTCAATTAAAGGACTGGAAGACATCAACTCAACAGATTTGCTAGCAATCGAATTTCAACCTACATTCGACCAACAAAGCCCAGAAGCGACAAAGACAACATGGAAATCATATGAGTTGGCTGACCGAATCCTGGGGGAAATTAACAAATTCTGTCAGTGGGGAATAAAGCTGGGACTAGGAAAAAGACTAGCCTATCCAACACCCTTTTTCAAAGAATGTAAAAAAGACCACTCACATACAGCAACATCAATTCGAAAAGGAGCGCTTAGCCACTCTCCAGGGCCTCACGAGAACCTCTTATACATAAAAACCTCAACAACACAACCAACTGTTCCCACCCGGGCCAACATACGGCGAACAATAAAAAACTGGGGTGGGCAGTGACAAGGGTTACCCGCCCTGACTTCATTACACACCGTTCCAACTAATACTAGAATATGTATCTGGAATATCAATGGTCTGACGAATAAGTTGGAGGACCCGGAAACATTAAATTACTTAAGGTCATTTGACCTGATATTACTTCAAGAAATCTGGGAAGAGTACGAGTTAGCTCTACAAGGATACACGTCACAAATCGTCCCAGCCACTAGAGGCTCAACCTTTGGTCATCGTTCAGGCGGTCTGATGACATTTGCCTCAATTCTTACAATAGGAACAACAGACGAGATCAAGGTTAAAATTACAGCCCCAAGCGTTATACAGGCAATAGCCATAACAATCAAAATGTAAAAGGTGGATCAGCCACTTATTATAATCAATTCATATATACATCCGAAGCACAGAATTAAAGGGGCAAAGGAAATGTTCAAAGAAATGGCAAGAATCATAGAAGAGAGGGATGTGGATAACTTGATCCTGGCAGGAGACTTCAATCTTTTCCTCTTCTGAACTGCACTGGAAGATGCACTAGCACAGGAACTCAACATAGCTTGGGGAATACCAAACCAAGTCCAAGCACTTCCAAATAAACAAACAAGGTGCTCAATTCAATTACTGAAGGACCTAGAACAACTTAACCTGAGGGTGTTGAACGGCCGATTCAAAAAGGATACCCCGTCAGCATCAACTTATCACTCCTCAACCATCTCTTTCTACCTAGATTTCACTCTGGCAACTCTTCCTTTGTTTGACATCATCGAATCATTTAGATTGGGTGAAAATGGTCAAAGCGACCATCTACCGCAAGAAGTGACGCTAAGCGTATCCAGAGGTTGCCACATGGAAACAAGGATAAGCGCCGGGACCGAGTACACCTCGGATTTTATACGAATAAGGTGTAAGCTGGACAAGATCGAAGAGCTATCCACAAGTGCGAAGAAACGTATTCATCAAGATAGCAACCTAACAACAAACTCAATCGAAGCTTGGGAGGAGTTTACAATGGCCCTTGGGACAAAATATGCCAAAAAGCCAAAGATTTTTAAGGGGAGTTCCCAGGGTCCCTTATCAGGAAAGGCAAACTCACAGGAGATAAAAGGAAATAAACTGAAAATAAATCAAACTTTAAGGCGACTTCGTACACAACCACAAAACAAAACCCTGCAAAGGGAGCTACGTAACCTAAAGGCAAAGCTAAAAAAGGTGATCTGGGAAAAGAAAAGGCAGGTGAATGATGAATTCTGGGCAAAAATTATGTATGACTCGAAATTGAAAAACAGCGCCAGGTTTTGGCGGACAATCCATAGTCTACAACGGTCAGGTCACCATGGAATAAGCTCACATATAGCAGAGGCAGATTGGGCAAATCATCTGTATAATCACTTTAACGACAAAAACCAAGGGAGGAATTTAACTGAAGATAAATTATGGATCACTAAGATGATAAAGAAAGTCATCAACACAGGAAAGACAAACGAGGGACTAGCAAGGACACCAAACAGGAAGAGAAACGGCATAAAGGACGATGATGTGGAGGAAAACCGATCCCAATATTACCATCAAGCAGTAAAGGAAATAGTATTAATATATCAGCGGCTCGGATAAAATTACAAATATTAAAAGGCAAGTCGGAAGGAGCACCAGGTCCAAATGGAATACCCCCAATAATGTATAAGTATGACATTGAATTTTGGAGCAACATACCGGTACCAGTCTTCAAGGGCATTCAAGAGTCAGAAACTAGCCTGTAATCTTGGAAAGGCTTGATAATAAGTCCAATTTATAAGCAGGGCGACAGGAGCAACCCTTGCAATTATCGGCTCATTGCCCTAATTGATATAGAGGCAAAGTTTTATGCGGGCCTAGACCGGGAGGAATTGACATCTTGGGCATGGTCAAAACGTATAATCCCCGCAAATCAAACAGGGTTCTGCAGAGGACAGGGCGCTACAACTAACATCATGGCTCTAACCCTGCTGACAGACGTGGTAAAAGCAGCGAAGAGCTCGCTATTTTTATGTTTTATAGATTATAGCTCAGCGTTTTGACCATGTGGATCGGGCTAAACTATGGCAAAAGCTAGAAAAGTGGGGGATACCGAAACCTCTTATTAAACAGCTCATCTTATTACATACTAACACCTGGGTCAAGATCAAGTTGGGAGCTGGGACGCATCTCTAGAGACGGATTAACACCTCCAAAGGCCTAAAAGAAGGGTGCGTTCTAGCCCCCATGCTGTTCAATCTCTTCTTAGCAGACCTTCCAGGGGAACTGGACAATACTACATCACATGCCCTACGATTGGGAAAATCTCGCTGTCCAATCTCCTATATGCGGATGACTTGGTCTTAATAAGCCGGTCTCCAATTGGCCTCCAACACCTTCTGGATACTACTAGCAAATTATCGCAACGTAACGGCCTAAGCATTAATTTAAATAAAACAACAATTATGACAGTGAACTACAGTAAGTCCAGAAAAAATACTTGGTATTTGGAAGGGCGGAAACTGGCTCAGGTAACTAGCTATAAGTACCTCGGGGTACTATTGGACAGCAGAAGCTCGTTCAAAACTCAACTAGAGTCACTGCATCGAAAGGGCACCATGAGTTATCTTGCGATGAAGCCCCTGAGGAAAGTCCTACCAGACTGTACACTCGACCCTCTCCTACAAGTGATCAGAGCAAGACTGCAGCCAATGCTCACATATGGGAGTGAACCAATGCATGGAAAAGATGCGTTGGTCCTAGATAAAGTGATTAGCAGTACATACAGAGCAATTTTTCAGCTACCCAACTATGTATCACCTGCCCAAATACGCCTCGAGTTTGGCCTTCAGAAGAAAACAGTGGAAAGAAGGGGTGCCTATATAAAATTCTGGCACAAGATCAGAGGTGCAGAGCAAGGATCTCTAAATGCCCACCTCTGGAGCGAGTTGTTACAACGAGAGAAATCACCTGCCAGGGAGTATCTGTTGAAATCATTAGAAAGCCTCGAACTGACCGATCTTTGGGAATCATCACCAGATCAACTAAAGCTTTAAAAAGGTTGTAACCAAAGTAACGAAAATTATATCCTTAACAGAAGATAAGGAAACTCTGGCCAAGAGGGCTCACGGATGGAAAGTACTGAATGACTATAAAGCTTATTTGAAAAGGGGAATTAAACAGAAGATAAAAGAAAAGTTTTTAAAGTTGCGTTTTGGTATTTTACCAATTCTCACTCACCTGGCTCCTTGGAAAAGGAGACAAGAAGAACAGTCCTGTCGTCTCTGTAGAACAGGAAACAAGGATCTACTACACATTATCTGTATTTGCCCAGGTTTGAAGGACATAAGGCGCACCTTACTTCGAGTAAAATGGACCCAGAAGGGCATCAGGACCTGCGGGCAGGCTGTAAAACTGTGTTTTAACCCAGAGGAGATCCAGCTAAACTGTCGTCTTGCAAAGTACTTCGATTTAGCAGCTAGAAGACTAAAGCACCAGCAAGACGTAGAAGCAGAATAGCAGGCAGCTAGCATACCTTACAGAGCACGCCAACAGCCATTCCAAAGCGGGATTGTTTTGCCCAAGTTTTGGTACCTTGAAGCACAAGCACTTTATTATGTCTTATCTTTTATTCATTTTTTTACAAAAGGGACCTGAATAGGCAACCCAAAGCTCAACGCGCCTCGTCCATGACTTATATATTTGGAAGGACAATAAAGATAATGGAGCTGGGACAAGTTAACCTGGAAGCGTGAATCTTATTCACCAATGTAGAAAGAGAGACAAGGCTGATTTATGTATTTTAATGTTTGAATGTTTTAAAATGTGAGTTTTAAATTGTGAGTTTTAATTAAGTGTACAATAAATATTATTCTTACTCTTACTCTCACAGTGGTCCAGTCTGTGTCTACAGCCATGTTTCTCCCACAAAATGATGATTGGCTTAAGGTTCTTTTGTGTATGTAACTCTGGTATCGACAAGCAGATAATTTTCATACAATACCACTGTGACCCCTAAGTCAAAAAATCGGTCTATTTTGCCATCATGTAGGATATTTTCTTAACAACTTATCTTCCCATATTTTCCAGAACTCTTTACATATTTATCTGTTTAGATGTTTTTTAGAGTGGCAGCATTACTCTATGTGGACCCAAAGTAGTGCAGGCTTTGCTGACTGGTCGTTCTGTGGTGGATGGTTCTATGAAACAGACAGATAGATTTAAGGCAGATGACCATCTGCATAGTGTTTTCTGTTGACCACCTTCCTATTATGCATTGGTTGGACTGTCTTCTGATTAATGAGGCCTATATCTCTTCAATCTGATAAAGAAGTTGAATCAGCAAGCTCATTAAGAAGAGAAGGTTGGTTGAAGCTTAGCTTTATTGTTTTAATCTTTCATTATTCTAAGATTGCTAAAAAAAAAAAGGGTTACTTTGTGTTTTAATAAATACTTATTAGTACAGACAAAATCAACCACTGGATTGCGTAGATGCCACACACGTTTTAATTCCGGACTGTCTGCTTCTTCGGAACAAGCACTATTTACAAGTAATGTATATCAGTATGGGAAGTAAGCAAATCCTGCATCTTGTAACCCTTACGGTATTGTGTAATATTTTCTGCATATTGACTTATAAACTTGCAAGATTCATTACCTCGGCATATCAACTATGTGATGTAAAGCGCTTTAACACCCTACATTAGGATGAGCTATACAATACATTAAATAAAGATACATAAACTAGTGCTATATTAATGTTTATTGGTAAAATGACTCATATAGACAGATACATATGACGTTCTTGAAGTGAATGCACATCTCCTAGATACAGGGGTTAGAAAAGTCAAAAATCAGCCTCCAAATAATAGTTTATGTCTTGAACAGTTGTGATATGACAACAATCTGAGGGGCATATTTTTCATACTTTCTCACAGCGCAATGCAGTAAGCCACCTTGCTTCACTGGGTGAACGGAAAGGGCTGGAATGCGCCATATTTAACATCATACTGTTCATTCCTGTCCTTTCCTTGCGCTGGTGCACTTTTGGCTGTCTAGCCCACTGCAGGAGCCATTGCACCATGGTACAAAGGTGCCTGTGCTGGAAGCAGGATTCATTTTTGGAGACCTTCCTGCACAAAAATAATCCTAAGAGGCATTTTACTCTTTCTATGTGTGCTGCAGCATACATAGAAAGAGGAAAAAACTAGGACAATAATGATATTTCTCCTCATTACACCTCTATTGAGGAAGCATAGCAATTTGATGCATTCCCAGGTGTACCAATAATTGTAAATCTGGGAATGCGCCAAAATCCATGTGTGGGGTAATCCACGCTCCACCCAGGGAATGCCTCCCTGGTGCAGAGTTACTCAAGGCAGTGATTTGCATTTCTTTTTGTTACTCCAGATTTATCAAGCCATGCAGGGCCACACAACGTGGCCTTGCGTGGCTTGATAAATCTGACTTTAGTGTTGTGTCGCTCTTGCGCCCCCTGGCGTCGTGCAAGGGTGACACAACACTATAATAAAAACGGGCCTGAATATCTGTTTTGCTTCGTGCCATTTTGGTATTGGGAAAAATGCATTTGGCTCCAGCTAACTCCCAACCTGCATGAAAAAAGGGTGCTGATGTCCTTCATGTGAGGCATTTGTTTTAGGTCCAGCTCGAAGTGAAAATTAGAAACTTCCCTCAATCCCTTCAAGTTTCTACTCTGACAGCAAAGTGTAGGTGCTGCTGAAAGTGTCCCATTGTCAGTAAATTAGAAAAGGGACACAGTCAGTATATTTCACTTGGGAGACTGGATCCTAGATCTGGCTCAATAATAGCTTGCAGATTCGGGATCCAACTGGAACCTCCTCATTTCCTGCACTGTTGAGGACTGCTATAAGGTAGGGTTGTGGCAGTAATGCCACGGTTCCTATGTCCATAGATCATTGCAGTGTAGGTCTGTATTCAGCCTGATAAATTGGAAAAAAATATTTTACAACAAAGTCACATAGTTGCAACCCTGATGTCTGACTCTGAGGGCTTGCAGTCATTTTCTAAATGAATTAAGTTTTAGGACTTCAGTTTGCATTTTGTGCAGTAAAATGCAGCAGTGTGAATACCGTTAGTGTGGGGTTCACCAACTGAATTAGCATTTATAAGATACTGATGGGAACAAAAAAGACTGGAACAATTTTTGCACCTAGTTTTACACCTAATTTACCCAATTTCTTCTTAAAAAGGCTAGATTGCACCAGGAGGCGATTCAGGTGAAACTAAATATAATGTCCACATACGCAATATGGGATTTTTGTGCAGATTTATAGACAAAAGGCCAGGATTATATGTGCTACTCAGTGACTGCTCCTCCCCTAAGGAGTGCGTCGCCCCACTGCTTTTTAGCTGTGTAAATAGAGTAAACATAAAATAATAATAACAGGTTTTTATTATTATTTTGTTTCCCAGCTGAGGCAACTTTGCGGCAGGGCGGGGCTGCTCTGCTCTCGGAGCAGGGGAGGAGTGGTTTTCCACTCCAAGTATGCATGAATGCTTGACCGGCCGTCTCAAGCCGGCCAAACATTCATGCGCACTTCGTATGTTCTCTGCGCAGGCTGCATTACAGCCTGGGTGGAGAACTTGCCCAGGCCCCCAGTCCCTGACTGAGCGCCGAACCACAGGGGTCAGACCAATCACACCGCTGTATTGCAGTGTTTTTATAATCTATGGGGAGCCTGGGATCCGGGTGATTCCTGCTTCCCTATTCTGGCCTGAAGAGACAACGGGGGAGAGAGGGGAAGGACCACGGTAAACAAGTACGATCTTTTCTTTTTTTAAACCCCCTCACCCCCTGCCCCTGAGACGTGCCTGCCACCACTGGTGCTACTGAATGCTTCAATTGCATTTTCAAACTTTTGCAAATGGATTTTGTTTATGCAGGCGATCAATACTAAGCACAGCCATGAAGTTCCCACTGCAAAACAAAAACCTCAGAAAGTTACAAGCAAATTAAAAGCACTAAAACCGAGAAATGAGATACTAAACGACAATTGAAATTTAGTTTAAAACATATTTATTTTGTTGAAGTTAAAACCAGGCTGAGCAATGTTTTCACATGTTCAGCAATATCAAAATGAGCAGTGTCAGGTGCTAGGGTATTGATGTGTCCAATAGCAAATTTCAACAACTATTTCCACAAATCCAACATTTCCAGAGGTTTATAACTTAACAAAAGGAGACATCCTAAATCTATGATTCCTCTCGCCATTCCTGTAACTCCATTCCCACTTCTCCTATTGAGAGATTTCAGTTCTTGCCACATGTATTGCAGCTCTGTTTGTCCGCATTCTTCTGCTTCAAAGTGTTCCCTAGGACCAAGTCAATTTTGTTTGATATTCGTGAGAATCTGCACTGTGTATTTGCTGAGTTGTGTGCTAAGGAGATAAGGGGCCAAATAACGGGAGTACCCTAGGAGCACATTAGTTGTTGGGCCTGAATTTTTTCTTCCTGAAGCTCTTCTCTGTTAGAGAGACTCTCTGCATGGTCTCCTCTATAAGACTAATGCACAGGAGCACAGTGTGCGCATGCAGACAGGGATGTAACGCAGGCACCTTTTGTGCGGGGTGGCCACACTTCAGGGGGTTCCCATTCAGATTAAAGCGTATGGGCATAAGGAAGATGTGGAAGTACCGGGCAACTCATCACCTTCTGCAAGGGGACCCCATCAGTTCGAAGCATGCCACGGCCTACAGACTGTGAAGTGGCATTCCCTCATGTGCATGGGGTCATGGCCCTACATCAAGGAGGGAATGCACCTATCACCCGAACCTGTGCCTTAGCACAGATGTGATTACACAGGTAAAGAGTATCTCAGAAGACACACTAACAGTGCGCCATTTCAGAAGTTGTCACCTGTTGAGAGGATGCATGGTAGGTCCCCGACATACTCCATGAAATCGCCTTGTGGGGAATGCAGTTGTAAACTCTCCCTCTGCGTAGTGTCTCTGTACCCTCCCCGCAACCCCACCCTCGAGCTCCAAAGACAGGCCCTGTCTGACTGCAGAGAAAGACAGAGTGGTATTATGAACCATTGCTACACTTTCTCTGGTGCATATACTAATAGAGAGGAAGAGGATGCACTGGGGAACCCAACATTTTTGTATAATGGTGCACACAGCATCGGTCTGTGCTGGGTGCCCCTAAAGACAATGCAGGACACCACAATCAGGCACCAAGTGTTTTATCACTGATTAGGAACCAAGCCACAATGGGGCTGGGACGAGTATGAGTGGAAGTGGGTCAGGGTTAGAAAAGGCAGGCAGCAGAGATGGGTTGGTCAATCTCCATGGCAACAATCCTGTAAGTGGTAATTACAAAACAAAGAGTAACCAAAGGGTAACCAATTGAAGGGACAGCAGAGTCTAAGCTAGGAATCTATGTCAATTCGAGTATGGGCAGCATGCACGGTAGATTGCCATAGACAGCATTATTTGTTGGCTGCAGACCCTGGAACTGGTCAGAATTCAAACCGCCCTGATTTTAGAAGACTTCTCAACAGCAAGTTGCCTCCTGTACATTAACAGCTGAGATGAGAGTACTTCAAATCCTAGGACATTCATTTAATAAATGTCATGAAAAGTTTCAAATGTTTACCATGAATTTGGATTGTCAGATGTAAATGGGCTGATGCAAACTGCATAAGCCTGTAAAAAGATGGCTACTTTTTGTTTGTGGTATAAGAGACCTTGTAGTCCTTCTGTGACCATCACTAACCTGAGGAATTTTAAAGTACCAAAACCATAATGTAGAGTTTGGTGCATGGGTTACTCTGTCACAAACATGATGAATATCCCATTCACCGTATTACAAGTGCCATAAAATATAAACAGATCACTGGAATTAAGAGGCACGGCGGGACTAAATTATGTGGGATTGTTTACTAAATTATGCAACAAGAAAAGGCAAATTATGTGGCATAATGCAGTACATTCTGTGATAGTAGCACCTCATTGTTTTATCATGTTTACCCATTGTAAATATCTCACCTCAATAGTACTGGCTTGAAATCTAAATCCAACAATAAAAAAACACAGAAAGATGACATGCCAGCCTTGGCAAGGGCCTTCCACTGCACAACATATGCTGGGGCATTTAAAAAAAGTTTGATCCATTTGAGCTAGGAACAAAAGTTTTCTTTGTTAAAATCTGCAGATTATGCACCAGATGATAGATTATGTGGCAAATACACCAAATCCTTAATTAAGTGGAAAATCCTTCAGTTTCAAAATTGCATAACTCCATTGGCCCTGGATATAAAGAACTTGTAAAACTGCACACAGGCTAGGCAGCACGTTTGTGACGAAGTAACCCGTCTGCCGAACTCCAAACCAGGTCTAAATCTGGTTTGAGAGGGAAGCTTATATGTAGACGTAAGTAACGCTGCAAACCCCACTCAAACGTTATTTAAAATGCTCCTAAAGCACATTCCCCTTGCAAGCTGAAGAGACGGCAAACACGAGGGACCGGCAAAGATGAAAGGGCTGACACAGCACGCTACTCCACATTGGATTACAGCTCAATATCTGTGACCTGTGGCAGCATGCAGCGAGAGTGCAGTGACAAAAGCAATCACAGTCTGACATTCCTCCCCCCACCCCACGCCCCATGAACCTGACAGCCGCGCTAGTGACCTCGAGACGCTTATCCAAATCTGGTCAGAAGTTCACTGGCGTCTGCGGCATACTGTGCATAATTCACAATCGTTCATTCCCGCCCTCCACAGCATTTTACTCACAAGGGTTACTATCCTGCCGGGTTTTATGCATTAGTACCAAACGTATGTGTTCATTATCAAACTCAAAATGTAAGTCTAAGAGCACAAAAAGTACCTTGTATTTGATGGTGCGATAGAAGCATTCCTAGGCCCTTATCACCAGGGTCCCTTTAATGAATCCAGTGATTGTGGCCCCCGGAAATACCTGCCACAACAAGCTATCAGGCGGTTGGAAAAGTCGGACCATTATTGAGTTGCCCTTAGAAATGGGGAATAGCCAAGGACCTGCACCCGCAAACCATATTTCTAGGTTATTCCCCATTTCTGGAGAAGTTTGTTTTCATTCGGGCATTTTGGCTGCTTAGAGCAGCTGGCACCCCAAGAGAAACTGGGAAGGCATGTGGGTATTTCCAAGTTACTCATAATGCCCTTCGGCCCAATAGCTGGGGTTATTAGGCTCATCGGAGGTTAGGGGCAACTTTAGAGGGCCCTAATGGAAGAAAATGAATAAAGGAAACCCCATACTCAGTTTTTTCACCTTTAAGATTGAGAGGATAGCCCTCCAAGCTCCACTAAGCACACAAAGAATGCATAAGTTTTCCTTGCACACATTCCAACTGCTTGAAAATACTTAATTCCCAGCAAAGCTTCAGATTTAAAGTCTGCATTCCAAGACCAGTACAAAAGTAGTTTTCTTGATTTGTGTTTTTTAAGCCGTTCTCAAACACGTGATTCAGCACAGTAGGTGAGTACATTCAAACCAGTACATTTAGATTTGTATGTATTTTCATTTCAACCACCACAAACTCGAGGACAAATCACATATCAAGGTGCCCGACAGAAAATGAGACTACAAACTACATACAGCAAAATAGCAATACAAATTAATAACTATAACAGCAATCAAAGTTGTCTGAGTATTACTTGTATATGATTGAGGAAAACATTGTCTCAACAACATGTTGGTAGGAAGCATCAACTATCCAAGTGGATTGTAATGGAGTTTTTTGAGTTATTTTTGGTGGCATTCAGTGGGTAGTTTGATTAGCAAATCTGCCACAATTTACCCCACCCAGCTAAGACTGCAGCACTGAAATGTCCATCACTCACATAGAAAAACATCTGCTGGACCAGTTTCGCCATCGTGCATGCAGCAGATGACCACCGCCTAAAGATCTACAGCCAGGCATTATTTTTTGCGGAAAGACATGCTTCCGTTGAGCACATTTTGTTGTAACCACTCAACATTCAGAGCTTATTTTCAGGAGACTGAATACTGAAACAGGCAGCAACAAGGTAATCAGCAAAAATGCCTATTCAAAGTCAAGTAAGAAAAGATACAGGTGACATGCTTTGTGTTTTCAAGCACGCACTTCTTTATTCCAAAATTTCTTACCTGGGTTTGTCCTCATTTTGATTGGTTGATACGGCCACCACCAATCTCCCCTGCTGATGTCCTGTTCTCCAGTTACCAGGAGTCAACACTTTTGGCAAAACCTTTTGCATTCATAGAGTACAACTTCTTACAAAACCCAACCTAGGCAAACCCAATGTCATTTTTGCTCACATTTGCCACCTTCTACAATGCAAAAAAGACCAAAAAGCTGCAAAACAGCAGATCCACAAAGGCACAGATTATGAAACAATTGGTGTTTGAAATGAAGACAGGTGCAAAATGCAAACATTCCTTACATTTGAATATTGTATCATTTCCGCGCTCCCTTCCAACAATGACGAAATGTCTCTGAAGACCTTCAGCACAAAACAGGTAGGGATTAGGTGAAACCATCAACAAAGAGTAACAATCATAGACCAATAACAACTTGATGTGGCTTAAAAGAGGCAATACAGAACCCACTACTAGCCCACTACTACGCCCTTCCGGCGTTTAAAGCAACCCTAAAGTGTCATTTCCAATTAACTGTAGCCAAAAGGTGACTACTGACCCTTACTAAATTAATATAATAAATGTGTGACCTCACTTAGGTTTCTGGAAAGTATATACTGGAACTGAGTTGGGTTTACTCTGTTAGGCTGTCACACGCCAGCCCTTTGCACCTTACCTCAGTCTCTTTAATTAATTTTAACCACCCAATCTGCTTACCACGCTATGTACCAATACCTTTCCCTTGTTCAATATACAGTAAGAATTCCTCTTCAGTGTTTCAGTAAGCGATGTGTCGATCAGAAGGTCTGCATTTGGGTTCATGAGGGTTTCACTGCGCTGTGCTTTTTGGGAAGCGGGAGTCAGACGCTATCACTGTGATACCTCAGGAAACAACTGAGCATGCCTGTGGTTAATCTTGCTGTTGTGCTGTTTCTAAAATAGGTAAACCTGCTGCTTACAGGTTGATATGCTCACCGGAGCCCAAACTACACATTAACAAAACGGTGTTATTAAGAACATAAAACAATTAATTGCTTCATCCCCAGAGCACTCTGCAGAACAGAGTCTGTCATGCCTGACGTGTACATATTGGTCTTCAGTCAGCATTACATTAAATATTTACTACTCACTGAATGACGGTAAAGACGCCCAAAGAGTCTTCATAATCGTCCATGGTGTTCTAGGCAGAGAGGCGCTCGAGCCCGCGGGAGTAAATTACTGGGTCCGTGCGCGTTCGCGCCAAAAAGTAAGTCGCCCCCTCTCCTGCTCGACGTCCGCAAAATAGATATGGTGCGCTCGGCTTGTTGTGAAAGTGAGCTCCTCTGGTGGATAAACTGAGCCAACTCTTGAAACCACCGACCACAGAGGGGAGGCTGTGGTTAAAGCAGGTAAAGCGGCCGCTGTCCTATAGCTGAGGGTGCGTGTTCGCGCCAAAAAGTAAGTCGCCCCCTCTCATGCTCGACGTCCGCAAAATAGATATGGTGCGCTCGGCTTGTTGTGAAAGTGAGCTCCTCTGGTAGATACACTGAGCCAACGCTTGAAACCACCGACCACAGAGTGGAGGCTGTGGTCAAAGCAGGTAAAGCGGCCGCTGTCCTATAGCTGAGGGAGCCCTAAGCCCGGCTGCAGAGTCGGAATAACACCACACACGCAGGCTTAGCAGGGATCAATGGAAATCAGCGGGGCTGTGATGCGTGTTTATCGGCGTCATTGAGCGGCTCTTTGCAGCACCGTTTTCTGGGGAGAACCTTTTAAATATACGAGGAAACGGCCAGGATGATGGGAAACGGCATCACGCGCAGCTGGAGGGTTCACACTGACAAGCAAGTCTGTTAAAAGTGTGCAAAGTGGAGACTTACAAGGTTTCACCCTGACAAGGTCATGGCTGCTGTTCCTGCGCCTAAGCCATGAAGAATCAATGACGACTGGGTCTGTGAAACAACTGATATGTGGCCATCGTGCCTCGAGCGCATTGATCTTAGGAACAGTAGACATGCACGCTGAACAGTGCTACGGATAAGGGCGCAGGACAGTGGTTGCTTTTGCACAGAATTGCGACTCAGTCCTTTTTGTTGAGTTTCAATAGATGTTAAAAGCCTCCACGGCCGTTGAGACGGATCCACAGAAGTACTGCCTCATGTATTTCACAATGCAAAACAAATAATTGATGGATGGACTGCTGGACAATGCAAACATCCACCCCCTCAGTCTCAAAGATCTGGGTTTAATCCATCTGTTCTTTTGCTCACCACGCCATCACAGTTTGGACCCAGCCATATGCAAATCAGTCTTGACCCTGTGCCTCATGGGAACAGTCCAGACCGAACTGCCAAGCCAGGTCCTCCCTGGGCCGGAAACAAGCATCCTGGGACCGGTTTCAGGGTATGTCACCCTTCTTCAGCCAGGATAGCTTGAATCCAGTGGCACAGTGAGCAGGGGACCCGCGTCTGGGAGGGTGACAAATGCAAAACGAACAATTGATGGTCGGAATGCTGCACAATACAAACAGGACTCACTCTGCAGAGGCTGCAAGGGACAGCAGATTTCCAACCCTCCATCTGCACTCATAGAAGGCTGACATGGTAAAAGTAATGATATAAAACATATATTGTTAGAAATGACCATCTTTTTGTGGTATTCCTGACGACACAAACTCTATTTGGTTTGTTTACGATTAAACACTATGTTGACCTATAACCCGCATTAATTCTAGCACACATGATTTCATGATTATGTACTCAAACTATGGGCCTCATTACGATGGCATGTCGGGCCCCCCTTAATCCCTGGGGCAGGGACATGCACCAATTGTGCCTCCTACATATTCCTGCACCATTTGGCAGGCACCGCATGGTGCCTGCCACGTAGTGCAGGGATATGTCTGCACCCTATTTTTGTATTGAGGGGGGCAGCTGACTGCATCCCCTACACAATATAAAGCATAGGTAATGCAACCGCCACAGTGGCGGTTGCAATAATTCAGATGGAAGCCGCCTGGTAGGCGGCCGGTCTCAAATCCGATACAGTGGCGGACGGACTGAAGTCCGTTGGTCCTCGTAATGACCCCTTATGTAGGGTGATCAGGCGTCCCGGATTTGCCATGACGGTCCCGTTTTCGTCCCAGCAGATTTCAGGAAATTTAGCTCATGTCCCGGTTTTTAGAATGGGTCGACTGAAAACAGCGGAGGTGATTGTTATGTTTTACAAAGCAGGGATAGCTGGCAGGTGTTTCAAGAAAGCAATTTAATTAACAAGCAAGCTATTGGGTTTAAAAATGGCATTTTATGTATATTCTAACAGCCTGTTCTGTAATTCCCTGATGAGGGTGCTGTCATTTTGTTCACTCGCTTGAAGTAAAATTGTAGTCCTTCTTCTATTTTTTTCAAATGTCCCGGTTTTTGGCTTTAAAATTTTGGTCACTCTACCCCTAAGTCACTTATTAGCTTCATATTATTCACATTTAGATTTAGCAGAGTGACCCGTACATACATTTGATTAACCTTAATCACCTAATGAGCATTTCAAGTTAGCGTGAGTAGGCCTCGGTGATGCACACCATTTTGAAATTACCGTCGTATTTCTGCTTGTTGTGCATAATGCTTTTCTGTTTCAGATACCAAAGTCACTGTGTGCTCATTCAAATGCTATTCTTTGCTAGTTTATGTTTTGAAAGTCATGGTATAGTGGTTAGTTGTTTCGGACCGAGCCCTCAACACCCACCGTGGATGAGAAAGCTGAGCAGTTGATGCTCTTTTGTGTGATATTGTGAAGGTCGTGGTGGGAGACAGAGTTGGAATTGTCTTATTTCGTGAGAAGGAGGACAAGACCAGGCACATAGAGCACATTGGGCTTTGATTAGTTAACTCCTGGTGGGAAACCTGAAGATTGCAAAGTTTATATGAAATGTTGTATTTCTTTAACTGTGCAAAGCTTGTTAGGTAGTCCACCTTTTCCACCTATCCAGGTGGACATCTTCTCTCGTCTCCTGAGGCCAATGCTCCTTATTTGCCTATTCACAGAGATAATCTAGAGAGCAAGCGTCATTCTTCTGATTCTAATTAGAACCTTTATCTAGTTCCACTTTCCATGCTATATTTGCTGATGCCAACTGCTTTTAAAATTCCTCAACCTATCCACAATATTAACTTAGAATTAGGGTGGTTCCATTAAGGAAACAAGTATTTGCTTCGCTTTGAACCGGTTGCCTTTAATATTTCAAATCTTTGTATTATCAGATGAAATGCTTGGATTATATACCTGCATGCTATATTATTATTATTATGTTTCTTATATAGCGCCTGAATCGACCCCCGAAGGGGTATCTCCGCGCTTGCCTTGGGAACCCGTCCTGGCTTTTCCCTGTGAGATAGCCCCTACAGGGCATCCCCAAGGTGAAAGCCAGGCATCCCGCCGCGGGGGGCCGTTGTGGAGATTAAGCAAGCTTAATGCCCAGAGTTGCAGAGTGTGAACCCATGATTAGGTCAGGCACCGAAGCGAGAATTATCGAGTCCATGGACATTTGAGCTCAAGACCCTGCCGCGTCGGGAATTGAACCCTGGTCCCGGGTCTGACCTCTGCTTCAGGGTCTGCCTGCTCTAACCAGTGAGCCACACTTCTCCAAGTGAATATCGAGTTTACTGTATTGGACTGAGTTGAGATGTCATTTTACTAATCTGATCAATAAACCGTCATGATTTGCAATCAATTCCTCTGTGTCTTTATTTGTGAGGCAAAATCTGCTTCACTGTCAATGAAATGCTAACACATTTTTCGATTTCAGCCAAAGTTCGAGACAAAGACCCTTTTGAGTGGAGCTAGTACAGTTTTGAGGTTTGCGGGATGTTCATAAGCAGGTTTCCCTGCCTGCTTCGTTTTACAGAATTCTAATGCTGTGGCTGCGGTGGGACTTTGTACCTCAGCTTTTCCCAGGAGTAGGAGGGGCCAGCCCCTGACCCGCGTCACAGCGCCAACAACCTCCTGCAGCATGGGACGCTCGTAAGCAAGTGTCCCTGCTTACTTCGTTTTGCAGCAGTCTGAGGCCCTGACAGGGGTGGGACTTTATCCCCCAGCCTTCCCCTGTGTGGAGGATGGACCGGACCGCGGCAAGATTCAAAGTGCCAGCAAACTCCCGCACCGCGGGATGCTCAAAAGCAGGGTTCCCTGACCTCTTCTTTTTACAGCATTCTGAATTCCTGGCAGGGATGAGACTTTGTCCTCCAGCCTTCCCTTAGTGTAAGAAGGGCTGGACCGTGACAAGCTTCAAAGCACCAGCAACCCAGCAGCTTGAGGTGCTCCCAGGCTTGTGCCCAGGTGAACTCCGGGTCCACCTTCGCCCATCAATATCTGGAAGAGGCTGATTTGGGCCACCCCCCTTCCATCGTCCTTTTAAGGTACTGTTCCCTTTCACTCCTATTTTTAACTCTTATTGGTCATTGTCTGTTCCTAGATGTTACCTGGCGGGGCTTTTTAGCCCCTTGCCTTCCAGTTATTCTGCCATTGGGAAATGCAGGGCTGCTCCCTTGAAGCCTACACCTGGTAGCACCCTCGATGTTCTACAGTGGGCTGTGGGAGCAATCAACAAAGAAATTGAATCAGTAGAATAATGCTTGTCCTTATCATCCCCTCCTGAGCATGAGACGTTGCAGACCCATTCTGAGCCTACTATGGTCAGTATGGGCTCCCACCCGCTGCTGCAAGTTGTGACCCTCGGGGCTCTGGATTATCCAACTGGCCCACCCAACTCTGATCTCACTGAGGTTGTTGACTCTGTTGACAATTTGGAGGGGGGTCAAATTCTTGCAGTGAAAAGGAACATAAAAAGCCTCGGGTGAAAGAGGGCAGAAGGTATGGCCAAATCCAAGAGACAAGCCCCAGTCCCTTAGCAGCTCTGAACAGCATAAGCCCCAGCCCTATCTCTGCCCCCGCAGTCACTATATGAGCAAGTCCAGAGAAACTGCTCAGCATGGTCAAGGGAATATGCAAGGGGTGGTAACATGTGTCAAGAATGTGTTGTGACCGATTCTGCCTTGTATAGAGAAAGTGGAGGAAGTGCTGACAAATCTGAATAGTGTCCTTGCAGAGCGTTATCCAGCAGTGTTACAACCAAATGGCTCTGGGGGTGTTGCTAACACTATTCTCCCACTATGGACCTACATCTTGCTCAACTGGATCATTGTAGAACTGACAATTCGGTGGCTTTCCCTGACATTGCCCGCCCACTTGGCAACCCTCCAAGAAGTGCCCTCACAGGAAATGAGGAAGACTAGCAGCTCTGAGTGGAAGGGGAACTTAATTAACAATGTTACCATCAAGTTACCCCCTGCCTGTTGCCTGTAAGTGGCAATAATGACTAATGTTCCCCCTCTGCCCCCAGGTACAGTTGAATCATCTGACCAATTAAGGAATAAGGTTCTCCAAATGCGAAAGCTAACCTTATAATTATGACACGAAGCGTTGGGTGGATTGGACCCACTAGGAAAACTATCAAGGGGGACTGTGGCATTATAAATGTTAAACACCCCAGGGCAGTAGGTGAGATTCAGTCTTAAATCCCCAATGCTAGTATTAATCCTGGCAGCATCACTCTTCTTCCCTTGGGGTATTTCTAGTGCCACTTGAATCCATCTCCCAAGATGCAAGCTCCCACTCCTCCTGCCCAATTTTCAACACTTGACTGCCAACGTGTTATTCCTACATCCAATAGATTAATGGATCTAAGAGATTTACAGGAAACAGATTGACATAACATAACTGGGGACTCACCCAATCAGGAAGAATGGGGTGATCAATCCAATGACCCTCTATTCTTTAGTCATGGGCTGACAGGCCTGTGGCATCCGTCTGTAATTATATCGCTCAGCTAGTTGAGCCAGATACATTAGGAATCCCTAGTCACACAGCTGTATTTCCTTTACCAGCAGCAGGGGGGTATAAAGGAGTATGTTTATTTTACATCATGGAATGTATTTGGCTTTAAAAACAAGCTAAACGCCCCAGAATGGGTCCATAGTACTTCCACATCTCATGTGATCTGCCTTTAGGAGACCTGGGGCGTAGTACCCTCCCATGTGGAAGGATTCTCCACTATTTCTATGCCTGCTGCTCCATCATTATCAGGGCGACGGAGGGTGATCTCCAAATTTAAATCTCAAATCTGTTACCTGCCATTACTAGCAGATCCTTCACTGCCTTGCCCTATTACCAGATTGTGTGTTTGTCCTTTCTGGGTGGATCTGACCTGGTTTTAATTAATTTCTATAATAATATCTTTGACTCCACACAAAATGAGGTTATTACTGCTCTAGAGGTGGATTTAAATGCGTTCTTGCAAACCAGCCCTTCAAATTGTTTTATCTTATGGACTGAAGATTTTAATGTACAGAAATGTACTTTTGCGGCCAAATTGGTGTGTGGTATAACCAATTTAGCAGGTGATGAAGCCTCTCACTTTTTACATAATACCTATGGGCAGTCTCTCTCAATTCCCTAATTTTAAAGTACGACCTATCATTATTGGAGACCAATAATGAAGTAACTAAAACCTGGATCCCCTCTTTTGTTGGTAGAAGAGCTAGCACCACTATTGACTATTTTTAGTCTCCTTTTCTGCCAGGAGTTTTGTTCTTGACCATAGAATAACCACAACTGCAATAAGTGACCATTTACCACTGGCTGTATCTCTGACTTTAAATGCTGAAAGGTTGACGTTTAGCACCAATATTGCTAACATGGACGCCATTAGGCCCAATAGTATCCGTATTGGGTGCTCAGGGGTAGACCTTTCAGCTGTGCTCCAGAAGTGGTTAATTACTAACGAAGCTGAGTTTAAGTACTACCTGGGTGATAATGTAGATGATATGCTGCTGGCTTATGCATTTGAAGCTATTACTAGGTCATTTAATGCCTCTTTGACCCAAAAGCCTAGACCACAGCCCGCAACGAAGAATGGCTGGTTTGATCATTCATGCACTCAGGCTGCTAAATTGCTGTGGACAGCACTGCGGTGCTCACCAAGGCACCATACTGTCATCAAATTACTTAGGAAGGACTAAAACTTTAGTCAATATGAAGAGGATACTCAGGGAAGAGGATTGGGCTAATCTGGCCCAGGCAGCCGAGACCAATAATGCCACTGTGTTCTGGAACACTGATAATGCCCCCTTCTTGAAAGATGGCACTGCCCCAAAACTCATTTTGCACTTATCACCCTATGCATGGGTTGAGCATTACTCTGACGTTTCGGGATCCCTAACGGGCGATACAGAACAGACAGGTAGCCCAATCAGTAGTAGACCCCTGGAAGTGTCCCTGGAGGAAGCCCTTCATGTCCTAGACCGCAGTGCAGGGGGTAAAACGCCCGGGCCAGATGGTGTCCCAGTTTATGCCTTTTAAACCGTGGGAGAACTATGGGGGGTTGTGTGATCGAACCACGCATGTTTACCGTGCATCCCATTTCCACACAGTCTGTTTAACGCAAGTCTTAACCACAAATACGCCTTTACCACGCATGCCTTTACGATTTATGAGTTGTCAAGGAAAGTATGGAAAATACATTTCCATGGTCAAGACTTCTAGTTCAAAAGAGAATTTTATTAAAAGTAAAAAGGTGTCATCGTACAAACATGTGAGCAATCAAGAAACAGCATATCATAAATATACTCCAGCATAAATACAAAAATAAGAATAAAAAGCTGAGAACATATTAAATAAAGTATAGAGAAAATACAATACATAGTAGCATACAAAATAAAGGAATAACCAAAGAGAATTATGGGGGTTTGGGTACTTCCTGCTGAGATGGTTTAGGCAAAAAATGTTGTAACGGGGAGCCATAACTGAGTTCTCTTCACAGCTAATTGGAGAGGGGAAGTAGAAAAAGTGTCCAAACGATGGTGGTGGCAAACATCATACCACCAGGCTTTATAAGAGATTTTACTAAAGTCCTTCCAATTTCTCGTTATTTGCTGAAATGCAACAGCTAATAATAGAAGAACAATTTTGAAATTATGCTCACAATTATCCCAGGAAGACGAAAGGCTTCCCCAAAAAGTTTATTTTGCACAGAATTGTATATTGGTACCAAAAATCACATTAATTTGGGACCAAGCAAGTTTCCAAAAGTGAGATACAGGTGAACAAGAAAAAAGCATGTGAAATAAATAAGCATCAGGAGAGTTGCAAGACCAACAAGTACTTGGTGATAGAGGAAATTGTTTGTCAAGCACATGTGGAGACAACAAGAGTCTATTATAAATGTAAAATAATGTTTGGGTTATTTTAGATATTGTTACATAATGAGAAAGGCCAAACCACATCAAAATCTTTCTCCCAAAACAGTTCAATACTAGATTTTTGTCGCGTTATATCGGATGAGTGAAAGGAAGCGTAGATTTTAGATGCAGTAGGTTTAGTATGTAAAAGAGAGGACAGATCTGTATGCAGGTAATTCGTGGGGGATTTGTGAAGCCCACAACCAAATTGATTAAATACGTTAAGCACAGTGTTACGAAGAGTATGGTATTTAGAAAGAAATGATACAGGCAGATTATATAACTGTCGGAGCGAGGAGAAAGAAATAAACTCATCGTCAGAGAATAATTGGTGAATCCAAGTTAAACCCCTTTGCTTCCATGTTTTCCAGTAAAAGGGTTTATTGTGTATCAATACAATTTTATTGTGCCATATAGGTGAAGCCAGAAAAGACTCAAGAGTGTCATGCAATAAAGGATGTATGGGGCTAAGAAGTTTAGAGGTAAATTTAAAAAGAGGAGTAGATAATGTTTGGGGTTTGCGGGAGAAGGAGAGATATTCATGGAATGAAAAAGGAGACAGAAACGACTTCTCAACTGTTATCCATAAAGGAAGTTCTTCCGTAGGATCAAGCAACCAATATGAAGCCTGTCGCAACATAAACGCCTTGTGGTAAGTTGGAAAGTTGGGAAAATTAACCCCTCCTTCATTTTTGGGTTGTATTAACATAGAAATAGACATGCGAGGCTTTTTGTTATTCCATAAAAAGGAAGATAGCATTGAGGTAATAGATTTAAATAGTTTGGTGGAAATGGGAACCGGAATGTTAGATATGGTATATAAAATTATAGTAGAGAGCATCATTTCTATTGTGTCCAAACGACCCCACCAGGATAAATATAGAGGATGCCATTTGGTAGTAAGTTCCAAAAAATTTTGAAGGCAAGTATTCATACACAAAGTAACTGTACCTTTAATTGTAGACATAAAATTTAAGCCTAAATATTTAATATGAGAGGAGTTCCAAGAGAAATTAGCTGAAGCAAAGTCAGCTTTAAAAGTGTATTTGGTTAGAGGTAAGATTTCACACTTATCACTGTTTAATTTATAACCTGAAATCAGTGAAAAGGAGTGGACCTCCTTCAGGAAGGCAGGAATTGAGTCCTTGGGATTGGAAATAAAAAGCAAAATGTCATCAGCGTACGCTGCGAGTTTGATATTGGTTGTGGGAGACACAAACCCGTGTATTTGTGTATTTTGACGGATTTTTGAAAGGAAAGGTTCAAGGGCTAAATTAAAAAGTAAAGGGGACAAGGGGCACCTCTGACGCACTCCTCTACCAAGGTCAAAAAAGGATGACATGAGACCATTGGCACAGACAGCAGCACGTGGATTAGAGTACAAAAGGGAAATTAGGGAAGTAAACTTGGGACCAAAACCAAACCATTTAAGAGTAAAGAAGAGATATTGCCATTCCACTCTATCAAATGCTTTTCCAGCATCTAGCTCTATTGCTGCAAGGGAGTGTTTTTAGTGGGGGGCCTTAGATAAAACATAACAAAAAAAGTCTTGTATTATCATTGATTACTCGACCTTTCACAAAACCTTGCCCAGTAAGCTTGGCAAAATAGGGTCTAAACGTAAGGCTAGTGCTTTGGAAAAGATCTTATAATCTACGTTGACAAGTGAGATGGGTCTATAATTTTTACAAAAGGTCGGATCCTTACCCTCTTTGGGTATGAGACAAATATGGACATCCGAAAAAGAACCCTTGGATTTCCCCACCGAGAAGAAGGAATCAATTAAACAGTATAATTTAGGCAATAAAAGTTTAGAGAAATGAAGATAAAATTCAACTGTAAAACCATCTGGTCCTGGAGCCTTATCTTTTTTGAGGTGTTGGAGTGCATCTAGAAGTCCTTGTTGCGTAATCTCCATTTCTAAGGTGGATAAATCAGGGCAAATCTGTGGAGTCTTATGTAATGTTGAAAAAAATTGAGAGAGCAGGTGGTCTGTAGGATTAATTTCCGAAGAGTATAAAGATTTGTAAAACAATGCAAATTCATTTAAAATTTCTGTGTCTTTGAATTTTAAAACAGAGTGTTCATCAAAAATACAATCAATGTTCAGCTTGTTCTGTTTAGTTTTTAAATAGTTAGCTAATGTCTTACCAGCCTTGTTTTTCCCCCATAAAATTTTGCACTAGATTTCAGTAGAGATAATGAAGCATTATCAGTAGATTCCTTATTAAACTGTAATTTTGTTTTTACAAGGGCATTAAGAACATCCTTTGAATTAGATGTGTAGAAGGAATGCTCCAGTCTCTTAATGTCTTGAAGTAGGGATTTGGTACGCTTACGAGCAATGGAACGTTTTTTAGCCACATAACTTATAATAAAGTCTCGTTCTGCAGCCTTAAAAGCATCCCAAATGGTTGAGAAAGGTAGCGAAGTCGTATAATTAATAGAAAAATATTCCTCAAAAAAAGTAGTAAAAGAAGAGGAAAACGCAGGCTCCAAAAGAAGAGAGTTATTAAATCGCCAACGTTTAGGGGCATTGACTTTAGGCAAAATGTCCAGGTCAATTGAAATGGGAGCATGGTCTGATAATAATATCGGCCCTATTTCTGCAGACATAAGTGTCTGAGACAAACTGTGGGAAACAAAAAAATAATCTATCTGTGATTGAGAGTGATGCACCGGAGAGTAAATAGTATACTCTCTGGTAATCGGATTACAGAGCCTCCAGGTGTCTAAGAGTTTGTGTTGTTTAATAGCATGAGTAAAAGCTTTATGAGGTTTATTGGAGACGAATGTGACTATGGAATTCCGGTCTATAAAAGGATCAAAAATTTGATTGCAATCTCCTGCAAAGATAAAATTATCTTCTATGCAGACAGTAATTTGCTTGGCTATCGAGCTCCAAAAGGAGGGATCACCGCCAGTGGGTGCATAGACATTAAAAAAGGAGACTGGAACATCCCTCACCATCAGCTGAACATTATGCCAACGATCGTCAGTATCTAAAATTTGGGATATAAATTTGAATTGGAGCGATTTATGATAAAGCATCATAACACCATTACGCTTGCCATCACCATTGGAGTAGAATATTTCCCCCACCCAGCCCTTTTTTAATTTCAGTGACTCGCTTTCCGTAAGGTGGGTTTCTTGTAAGAATACTATGTCTGCACTTAGTTTAGCCAAATTAGTTAAAACCCTTTGTCGTTTAATGGGTGAATTCAGCCCCCTAACATTCCAAGAAACTAATTTCAGCGGCATGGCATGCAAAGAGTAAGGATAAACAGAGATAATAAATAAAGGTAACACAATTCAATGAAGAGGTCAAGAAAAAAATAAAAGAGGACCGGTAACGTAAACAAACTAATCAAGGTCAGTATGAAAAGTATAAGGTAAACAAATAGTAATGAAGATAGAAAATCAAAGTGATAAACGAAAGCAGGAGTACGTGAAGATATAAAACTGGAACTGTAATGCCAGAAAGAGCAATGAAAAGAACGATAGTAAAATGAGAAGAGTAAGTAACAAAGAGAACTTGAAGTAAACAACTGCAATTAGACAAGTGAAAAAAGCATAAGAAGTAGTAGAGTGAGATACGCTGAGGAGAAGGTATTTAACGACAACCAAAAGAGGAGTGAAGAAAAGGATTAGAAAGGAGAAAAGGAATGGGAAAAGGAGTAAAGCTTGAACAAAGATGTAGGAAGACAACATACCTACAAGAGGAAACACCAAAGAGAGACGGAGGAGGGAGGTGGAGCCACATGGAATGGACAACACGATCAGGGTCAGCTAAACGGAGCACGGGGAAGACATCATACGAAAAGGATAGCGGATCTGTGGAGACGAAACATAACAGACGTTAAGGGAAAATTAATGAATGGGCAAGAACAGTAATTACTAGAAACAACAGTAAACAAAACCCTAGATAAAAAGGCTTTAGCTGAACCACAGTAAATGGAATGAGAACAAGTGAAAACAAATCACAAGATATTGAACACAATAATGAGTGGGAAGAAACCAGAACAGTAAAATCAATAAACAGCAACATCAAGCACTGAAAGAAGTAGAAGGACGAGAAAGATCCATAGCAGACGGTTTGCAAGTGTTAATGAAACTTTGCAAATGCAGAGGGTCTTCATACGTGGTCGTTCTGTTAGTGTAGGTGACCTTGAAAAGGCACGGAAAAAAAGACCATATCTGGCCCCCATTGAGCGGAGATCAGCTCGTAAATCCAAAAAAGCCTTGCGACGATTAGCGGTAGCTTTGGCGTAATCTTGTGCAAAGAACAAAGAGGAGCCAGACCATGTAAGTCTTGGAGATGCCTTGACCGCAGAGAGAACCTTCAACAAATCCGTATATTCCAGGAAATATAAAATAACTCCTCTAGGTCGCTGTGAAGTCGATGCAGTAGATGGAGCACGGCCCAGACGATGCGCTCGTTGAATATTAAGTACTGTACCGTCTGGCATGCGAAGTAATTTAGGGAGAAAAGATTTGAAGAAAGCAGGAGAGTCAGTGCCTTCAAGGCCCTCCTCCAGGCCATAAATACGTAAATTATTACGTCTGTTTCGATTCTCCAAATCCTCAACCTGTTTCTGAAGCGTAGAAATTTGAGAATGAAGGTGAGAAACACTCGCACAGGTTTCTGTTAGGGAGGAAACATTTTGCTCAACAGACGATACTCTTGTCTCAAGCTGCGACCAATTGTCTGTTAAATTTGCAATTTATTGTTAGTTTCCTCCATAAAGGGTTTAAGAGCCCTAATTTCCTCGAGTAATAACTCCATTGACACAGGAGATGTTGAGTTTGGTGGTGGTGGAGGATCTTTTTTGAGTCGTTTAGTGTTGGATTTCTAAATATCAGGTTGAGAGTGGATCACTGGTCCTGAAAGAACCAAAGTTAGCATCAACAGTTCATGAGTTGATAAGAAACCCTCAATCACGTTTTATCGCAAGATGGTGTTATAGCGGTATGTTCGGTTATCCGCTAGTGCTTAACAACGTGACAGCATCATCATAGGGTTACTGTGTGCTTCCTCCACCCGGAGGTTCTTACCTCTGGTTTTTCCAGTAGTGATCATAGAAGTGAGAATATACAGCCGTGTGTGGTGAAAGAATCCCAGTGAGTGTAGGTTAAAATGCTCGTAAAACCAGTCAGTAGTTTTAATAGAACTGGGTTCGAGTTGATTAAAAATGATTTACGTGCAGAATCAGACACTTTAGGGTCTGGTGCACTTAGTGAAAATGTTTAAAAGAATGGTCGACATGTTTCAGCCCTATCTAGTGCCCCTAAGGGTCAGGTGGGCTTTCATCAGGACCTAGTGTTCAAGTGAAGGAATCTAAGTTTCATAGGACTCCTTGAAGAGGGTGGAGTGAATCATCCAACCAACGTGTTCAATTTGAACCTATTAGGAGGTTGTGGGAAAAAAAGGATGAGGACTAAGTTTAGTCGAAATACATGCTGGTACTATGTTCAAAATTCAGAGCATCAGTCGTTGTCAGCAACTTCAAAATGACAATACTTTAATTAACACATAATGTCAATACGGACTATTATTGACATTAATTAATGGCAAAAAAGGGCCCTCTTTTCCGAGGAGATTTGCAGGAAGGAAGGAACCAAACCACAACACAAACAGAAGTACATAAACTTTTAGTCATCTCTTCAGAAACGTTTTTCTTATTTTGCTCGAGAACGTAATGCTAAATGTTGTTGTTATGCTGTCATGCACAATTCTGTAATGTCACACACAACGTGCAAGGGCACCCCAAGCTGGAAAAGGAATTGCAAGTCGCTGTGTTCTGTGAAGTTAGCAACGTTTAGTCAGGGGGTGTTGAGTAACGTTCAGGAGTTACAAAAAATAGTAAAACGTCATAGGCTGTAGAAATAAAATTGCTTATTTAATGGGCATCAAGTTACGTTAGGGAATATCGTGAGTGTTATGTTACGCTGCCAAAATAATTACGGCGAAGTGCTGGTGGCATCGACAAGTTGTATACATATTTGCCAAAAGAAGTAATTCTAAAGGTAATGCTTAAGGCTTACAGCTGGCATATATGTTCGTTTTCATCGGTCGTGAGCGCGCGCCGACTCTCGCAAGCAAATTAATTAAAGTTGGTCTCAATAACTGAAAGACAGAAGAATACCTTTTTTGCTCTAGTAGAGGATACCGTCAGGGACAGGAGGCTAGACCCCGCTCTTGGGAAAGGGGGAGGAAAGGATAGACAGAGTATTAAAAAAGTTAAAATACTTTACGTTCCTTCGTTGGTTATCTCGTGTCTGACTCGGCCGCTACCTTGCGCTGGGGAGTTTCCGACTAGTTCTGCCGCCGCCTCTCTTACCCCGGTATGCCAACTATTGGAGCCGGTTCAGCATTTAAAGAGGCAGGGCTCCCGAATGGACAAACGGGGAGAGGGGGGAGTGACCAAATTAATTAGCGCTGGATTCTGTTCATTCACGGCATTTTGAGTCATAGATGTCTATGTCAGGTAAATCCTTTTAGAGAAAGTGGCACTTCGCAGGAGGAGAGACAGAGATCGAATATCACATAATTGTTCGTGGAGGTGTGTTTGTTTTGTCACTGCTATCTCATTAAAGTTTCGATTGTCACATTACATATCTAGCCTCTAATTGCAAGGGCGTGAGGCTATGAGAGGTGGTAACGTTAAATTTTTCTAGGTAGGTCCAGTCATGTTCATCATTAGGGTGACCGGAATTACACAGAATCATTTTCAATTATGCAGCATGGTTCATTCTAATAGGTACGTTATGTCCTCTGTCCATGACGAGGGTTATTGTTAGGTGATCAACTCAAGATGTTTGTTTATTTATGTTTAGCCAAAAGGAATTCACGTGATTGGGAACCAGAGTGTGGTCCGATTTCAGTAGACGGGTTTTCTTTTTGCAATCTGCGTTCGTAGATGCATTACAGTTGTTATTTGTTTATGCTTAACCAAGGTATATTATCGTTCAGTCCTTGTTCATGAGTGCGAAGCCGGTGAACCCATCTTTGCTCTTTTTCAAACAGAATTCTTTCTGCGTTATGATTTTTGGTGGTAAGTGTTTCCAAAACAACCCACTGGAGCTGATTAATTGTGTGTCCTTTCTCCAGATAGTGACTACTCATTTTTGTAGTGCTCTTTTTGCACTTGACATTGCTCCTATGTTCGCAGAGTCGTTGTTTGACTCTGCGGCAGGTCATTCCAATGTAACGTAAATCACAGGGGCATGTAATCATGTAGATCACGTGGGTAGTATTACAGTTAGTGTGTGACCGGATTGTCCATTTTAGATCTGGTAGAAGTTGCAAGGTTTTAGTTACCGAGGTGAGATGGCAGACGGAGCACGTGCCACATGGATAGTGGCCAGTTACTGGTACGTTGCTCCAAAGGCTTAAGGTTGTTTCCACAGTTGGTTTTGATGGGGGTCTCGTATGTACCAAGATGTCCTTTAAATTCCGGGTCCTCTTGTTTGAGAACCTAGGTTTGGGCCATTTCAAAGCTCCTGATGTTAGGATCCTCCAGTTCTTATTAATAATTTTCTTCACGTCATTGGACACCGGGCTGTAAGTACTGACACAGGTGACTAAATTTGTTATTGGTTCTTTCACAGTTGTTTCCATAAGGGCCTCTCGCGGTTGATTTCTAGCCCTCTTTTGACATTTTTTGATGGTTCGTAGGGGGTAATCTCTGCTTTTTAGTTTCTCGCTCAGATCTTTCGCTTGTTCTTTGTAGTCCTGGATGTTGCTACAGTTGCGTCTGAGTCGAAGAAACTGACCGTATGGAAGGTTCTCCCTCATTGCTCGCGGGTGGAAGCTGTTAAAGGAAAGTAAGCTGTTCTTTGCAGTGGCTTTGAAGAAAGTTTTTGTCTGGATGGTATTATTCTCAATATAGATGGTGACATCCAGGAAGTCGAGTTTGTCTGGGCTTGCTGAATAGGTGAAGTTCAGCCATTCGTCTCTGGAGTTCAGCCACTGATGGAATTGGGTGAGAGTTGTCATGTCACCTTCCCATATCAACAGGACATCATCGATGTACCTTTTCCAGAAGATGATTTGTTCAAGAAAGGGGTTGGTAGGACTCTGTACGAAATTTGCTTCAAAATCGCTCACATATAGTCCGGCCACGCTCGGCGCGAAGGTACTACCCATGGAAGTACCATGGCATTGTCGGTACATGATGTTGTTGTACTCAAAATGGTTCTCGGTCAAACACATGTGTTGCAGGCTAGCATTGACCGAGAACCATTTTGAGTACAACAACATCATGTACCGACAATGCCATGGTACTTCCATGGGTAGTACCTTCGCGCCGAGCGTGGCCGGACTATATGTGAGCGATTTTGAAGCAAATTTCGTACAGAGTCCTACCAACCCCTTTCTTGAACAAATCATCTTCTGGAAAAGGTACATCGATGATGTCCTGTTGATATGGGAAGGTGACATGACAACTCTCACCCAATTCCATCAGTGGCTGAACTCCAGAGACGAATGGCTGAACTTCACCTATTCAGCAAGCCCAGACAAACTCGACTTCCTGGATGTCACCATCTATATTGAGAATAATACCATCCAGACAAAAACTTTCTTCAAAGCCACTGCAAAGAACAGCTTACTTTCCTTTAACAGCTTCCACCCGCGAGCAATGAGGGAGAACCTTCCATACGGTCAGTTTCTTCGACTCAGACGCAACTGTAGCAACATCCAGGACTACAAAGAACAAGCGAAAGATCTGAGCGAGAAACTAAAAAGCAGAGATTACCCCCTACGAACCATCAAAAAATGTCAAAAGAGGGCTAGAAATCAACCGCGAGAGGCCCTTATGGAAACAACTGTGAAAGAACCAATAACAAATTTAGTCACCTGTGTCAGTACTTACAGCCCGGTGTCCAATGACGTGAAGAAAATTATTAATAAGAACTGGAGGATCCTAACATCAGGAGCTTTGAAATGGCCCAAACCTAGGTTCTCAAACAAGAGGACCCGGAATTTAAAGGACATCTTGGTACATACGAGACCCCCATCAAAACCAACTGTGGAAACAACCTTAAGCCTTTGGAGCAACGTACCAGTAACTGGCCACTATCCATGTGGCACGTGCTCCGTCTGCCATCTCACCTCGGTAACTAAAACCTTGCAACTTCTACCAGATCTAAAATGGACAATCCGGCCACACACTAACTGTAATACTACCCACGTGATCTACATGATTACATGCCCCTGTGATTTACGTTACATTGGAATGACCTGCCGCAGAGTCAAACAACGACTCTGCGAACATAGGAGCAATGTCAAGTGCAAAAAGAGCACTACAAAAATGAGTAGTCACTATCTGGAGAAAGGACACACAATTAATCAGCTCCAGTGGGTTGTTTTGGAAACACTTACCACCAAAAATCATAACGCAGAAAGAATTCTGTTTGAAAAAGAGCAAAGATGGGTTCACCGGCTTCGCACTCATGAACAAGGACTGAACGATAATATACCTTGGTTAAGCATAAACAAATAACAACTGTAATGCATCTACGAACGCAGATTGCAAAAAGAAAACCCGTCTACTGAAATCGGACCACACTCTGGTTCCCAATCACGTGAATTCCTTTTGGCTAAACATAAATAAACAAACATCTTGAGTTGATCACCTAACAATAACCCTCGTCATGGACAGAGGACATAACGTACCTATTAGAATGAACCATGCTGCATAATTGAAAATGATTCTGTGTAATTCCGGTCACCCTAATGATGAACATGACTGGACCTACCTAGAAAAATTTAACGTTACCACCTCTCATAGCCTCACGCCCTTGCAATTAGAGGCTAGATATGTAATGTGACAATCGAAACTTTAATGAGATAGCAGTGACAAAACAAACACACCTCCACGAACAATTATGTGATATTCGATCTCTGTCTCTCCTCCTGCGAAGTGCCACTTTCTCTAAAAGGATTTACCTGACATAGACATCTATGACTCAAAATGCCGTGAATGAACAGAATCCAGCGCTAATTAATTTGGTCACTCCCCCCTCTCCCCGTTTGTCCATTCGGGAGCCCTGCCTCTTTAAATGCTGAACCGGCTCCAATAGTTGGCATACCGGGGTAAGAGAGGCGGCGGCAGAACTAGTCGGAAACTCCCCAGCGCAAGGTAGCGGCCGAGTCAGACACGAGATAACCAACGAAGGAACGTAAAGTATTTTAACTTTTTTAATACTCTGTCTATCCTTTCCTCCCCCTTTCCCAAGAGCGGGGTCTAGCCTCCTGTCCCTGACGGTATCCTCTACTAGAGCAAAAAAGGTATTCTTCTGTCTTTCAGTTATTGAGACCAACTTTAATTAATTTGCTTGCGAGAGTCGGCGCGCGCTCACGACCGATGAAAACGAACATATATGCCAGCTGTAAGCCTTAAGCATTACCTTTAGAATTACTTCTTTTGGCAAATATGTATACAACTTGTCGATGCCACCAGCACTTCGCCGTAATTATTTTGGCAGCGTAACATAACACTCACGATATTCCCTAACGTAACTTGATGCCCATTAAATAAGCAATTTTATTTCTACAGCCTATGACGTTTTACTATTTTTTGTAACTCCTGAACGTTACTCAACACCCCCTGACTAAACGTTGCTAACTTCACAGAACACAGCGACTTGCAATTCCTTTTCCAGCTTGGGGTGCCCTTGCACGTTGTGTGTGACATTACAGAATTGTGCATGACAGCATAACAACAACATTTAGCATTACGTTCTCGAGCAAAATAAGAAAAACGTTTCTGAAGAGATGACTAAAAGTTTATGTACTTCTGTTTGTGTTGTGGTTTGGTTCCTTCCTTCCTGCAAATCTCCTCGGAAAAGAGGGCCCTTTTTTGCCATTAATTAATGTCAATAATAGTCCGTATTGACATTATGTGTTAATTAAAGTATTGTCATTTTGAAGTTGCTGACAACGACTGATGCTCTGAATTTTGAACATAGTACCAGCATGTATTTCGACTAAACTTAGTCCTCATCCTTTTTTTCCCACAACCTCCTAATAGGTTCAAATTGAACACGTTGGTTGGATGATTCACTCCACCCTCTTCAAGGAGTCCTATGAAACTTAGATTCCTTCACTTGAACACTAGGTCCTGATGAAAGCCCACCTGACCCTTAGGGGCACTAGATAGGGCTGAAACATGTCGACCATTCTTTTAAACATTTTCACTAAGTGCACCAGACCCTAAAGTGTCTGATTCTGCACGTAAATCATTTTTAATCAACTCGAACCCAGTTCTATTAAAACTACTGACTGGTTTTACGAGCATTTTAACCTACACTCACTGGGATTCTTTCACCACACACGGCTGTATATTCTCACTTCTATGATCACTACTGGAAAAACCAGAGGTAAGAACCTCCGGGTGGAGGAAGCACACAGTAACCCTATGATGATGCTGTCACGTTGTTAAGCACTAGCGGATAACCGAACATACCGCTATAACACCATCTTGCGATAAAACGTGATTGAGGGTTTCTTATCAACTCATGAACTGTTGATGCTAACTTTGGTTCTTTCAGGACCAGTGATCCACTCTCAACCTGATATTTAGATACTTGTTAAAGAAGCCGAGTGGGTCGCAACTCCTTCTTTCTCCCTCCCCTTGATCTACACATAGTGTTGGATTTCCCCAGAAGTACAGGAGAAGGTTCCATAATTGATTCCGAGGTATGGGGAGAGAGTGCCAGTGAATCCTCTAGTTTAGAAAACTGAGAAAAAACCTTAGAATTCTTTACAAAAATGTTCTTAGGCTTAGACAGTGAGGAATTTGTCGATTTTATTCATTCCATAAATCACATTCAGTAGACTCCGAACAAAAGTGAACATGTTCAGGGGTAAGTGCGATGAAGTACAAACCGCCATAAGGTAGACAGATGGAGGACTACAGAGGCAGAATCCAGGATGTCATATATGGCACAAAAGCAATTATGCTGCAGCTGGAAATGCCAAAGAGCGACAAAAAGCAGCTGTCAAAATGAAGCAAAAGGTGGTGAACACTCAAAGTGCAGATGAGTAAAGTCCAATGCAGAGCAAGTGAACCTACAAAAGTTATAGTTAACTCCAAAAATTATATAAGCCAAGGATATGCAGTGAGGAAGCAGCTGGGAGCACAAAATGGCCGCTGAGGAGATTGCTGTGAAAGAGCCTCACAAAACATTCCATTAAGCAGTTGAGAGACCTTAAATAAGCATAAAAAATAATTTTTCTGGCAAATCTGCAGCATGGGGAAAGGTGGCAGGAGAAAGGAGCGTCTTCATAAAGTCCTTAAAGAAGAAACGCGCGTTCGCGCGATAAAAACAAAATGTCGTCCGCAATAACAAAAACACGAAGAGAACTCACTGCCTCTAAAAGAAAGTACATTGGGCCAACAAAGAAAGTCCTCAGGGGTCGTCAGATGCTCCTAAGGACCTCCGATGCCCTTGTGTGCCTCCATCCATGATTTTAACGGCAACGAAGCGTCGAGTCTCCCAGGTGAATCGGGAGCTTCACCCGTGCGCGTCCATCTGACTCAGGCGCCAAGCCACGCCCCCCCATGGTTAAGACTTCACCCCTCCCCTGCCCCCGTCCTGAGTCCTAAAACTACTACCCTGCCTCCTGTAAGCCAACAACTCCCCGCGAACACTAAAAATACACCTGACTCCAGTCCTAAATACTGCCCCACCTTCCCCTAAGCCCTAACAATGTACCCTTCCTCCCTCTGAACCCTAAAAACAACCCACCCTCCCGATATCCCTAAAAACTAGCCAACCCCCCGAGCCCTAAAACTACCCCTGAAAACTACCTCCAACCCCCACCCCTGAAAACTACCATGAACCCCCACCCCTGAAAACAACCTCGAACCCCCACCCCGGAAAACTACCATGAAACACCCCACCCTTCACCCCTGAAAAATATCCCGAACCCCCACCACACCTGAAAACTACCCGAACTCCCACCACACCTGAAAACTACCCCAAAACCCCCACTCCTAGAAACAAACCCAAACCCCCACCACCCCTAAAAACTAACCCGAATCCCCACCACCCCTGGAAACCCCCATAAACTCCCCCACCACTGAATATTACCCCAAATTACCACCACCCCTTAAAACTACCCTGAACCCCCACCCCTAAAAACGACCCCAAACCACTACCAACCCTGAAAACTACCCCGAACCCCCACCACCCCTCAAAACTACCACGATCCCCCCCAAACCCGGCCCCAGCCCCACCCCCACTTACCTGTCCACGTCTGCTTCCAGACACTCCTCTTTCAAGTCCTCGCCCATTCCGAACACTAGAGCACATTTGCCTTAACCACGCATATGCGTGGCTAAGGCAAATTCGTTGTTCTGGCAAGCTTGGTTACGCTTGCGGGCTTCCAGAACTTGTGCCTCTGGCTGCGTAGTACATGATGTTTCCCACTATGGGGGCCTATCTTGACCCGCATGCTTAAGGCAGCTGCAGTGTATATGACCCCCCCCCCCCCCAAGCTGGGCCAACTCTATTATAGTGCCCATCTATAAGAAGGGGGATAGATCTAATCCTAAGTGCTACCGCCCGGTTTCATTACTGGACTCCTCTGCTAAATTGATGGGTAGGGTGGTCCTACAAAGATTGGAGCAGTGGGCCACTGATAACTCCATACTGTCAGACGCTCTGTATGGAGTTAAGAAAGTATTTGGGACAGCAGAACAGTGCGTCATCTTGTACCTAGTTATCGGAAAATAGACAAAGGCCAATCCTGGCTCATTATATCTGTGTTTTTCTGACCTCAGTATTGCCTTTGATTTGGTGGATCACTTGATTTTAATGGTACACTTTACAGTCACTTAGGGCACCCGAGGATATTGTTTGCTTTCTTGCAAGATTGTATGAGAGCTTGATTGCCAAGGTACGTTTTGGCTCAGAGGGGAATGTAATCATTTCTTTAAAGTCAAGAAGTGAATAAGACAGGGTTGTGTGCTGGCCCCGTTCCTTTTCTCCCTTTACACCAACAGGGTTGATAATGTTCTCAGGGCTCTGCAGGCCAATGTGCCTATTGCCGCCGGCCGCTCGGTCCCTGTATTACTTTACGTTGACGACTCAGTTTTGATGTCAAAAACAGCTGTTGGCCAGCAGAAACTGATGGGCACCTCTGTCAAATTTATGGAAGAGAGGAAATTGAAGATCAATATCACCAAAACTTTTATGATGATATGTGGGAAAAATCCCACAGGAGCAGAAGCTTCTTTATCAAAGGTTCCCCGATTATGAGGGTCAACACATTCAACTAGTAGGGAATGATTTTTGCCAGTAATGGCTTGTTGGTCAACCACGTACAAAGTGCTAGACATAAAATAAGTAGGGTCTGTGAGGGCGTCTTTAGATTTTCAAGTAAGCTTGGTAGGCGCCCTATTAGAGAAATGATTAATAAATATAAAGCCAAAGCATTATCTACTGCCATGTATGGAGGAGGCATCTGGGGATATGCGCTGAGCGGCCCTTTACAGGTAGAGGAGAATGCCTTCCTCAAGCGTCTGCTGAGTATACCTACCTCAGTTTCAATGAATATTACTTAGAAAGAGGTTGGGCTTAAACAATGTAGTGGATTTTTTCTTACTCAAGCTGATCCTGCTTTGGCAGTCAATTTGAGCCAAGCCTGAAATGACTTTCAAACCAGGCTGCGGTTGGTAATAGTGCATTTTTTAAGATGCCTTCCCAGTAAGAAAACCTAGTGATGCGACTCCATACCAATGTGATGGCTCTTCAAAGCAGAGCACTAAGCACTTTTTTCTTTTTTGTAGTTTTTACAATGGGCTGCTGCGATTTTATCTGAAAACATTTTTTATTGCGAATAATGTCAGAGACCATAACATTGTGTTAAAATTCCTAGGTGCCCTGACAGACCCTTCACTATGTTTTAGTATTGTTTCATTTGTATGGGGCACAGTACACATTAGGAAAGGCATTTCTTTCTTAGTCTAACATGGAGCACACATATTTTTTGTACTTTATTATATTTTAGAAGTATATGATGAGTTGAAGGCCTATTGTCGAGAATTGTTTTCCCAGGGACCATAAACTGGAGTTTACGGTGCTCCACAAATCCGCTGCATTATGTGTGTATGTATGTTGTATGTAACCCTTGTCCTGTTACATTTATCCAGAATTGCGGTACGACTGACGTATGTACAGTATTTCATTATTACAAAATGGTGGACAGGGAATATCGTAAACAGCCACTGTTTAAAGAATGTTTATCCTCTGTTTCTATCTGCTCAAACTGTTTTTATCACTTATCTAATGCCTTACATAGCAATGTTGTACTATTGTTTTTTATGGTCAACCTGTTTTGCACTGAATAAAGATTTTGAACCAAACTGAGATTGTGCCAAGATTGGTGAAACGCAGAGACCTTCTTTGTGTTGTCTAATTTCACTACCCTAATTTTGCTGAACCCGTTTATCTTGGCATTCGGACTAGGTGCACTTTCCACCTGCTAACCAGAGAGGAAGTGCTTGTGCTCTTCCTATTACACATGGTTAAATTGTGATATATCTAATTGGCACATTTAATTTACTTATAAGTCCCTAGTAATTGTATTACATGTAGCAAAGGCCTGTAAATTAAACACTACCAGTGGGCTACAGCCCTCATTATGCCACCCCTTTAAAGTAGCACTGTATAAAAAGTCTCAAGCCTGCCACTGTAGCCCGTAGTGCAATTTTAAACTGGCATTGTGACCTGGTAGACCTGACAACCATGGTGCTGTATTCCCCAAAATGTTTTGCCTTCACTCCGGTTTGCTAAATTTGTTTTTGTTGGCTTTCATACTGCTCACCAGTATGAAAGTGACTGTGCTCTCCCCTTCAAACATAGTAAAATTGATTTACACCTAATTGGCACATTCAAATTTCCCTATAAGTCCCTAGTATATGGTACTACATGTTTCTAGGGCCTGTAAAGAAATGCTATAGCCTTTTAAAATATGTTTTAGGCCTTCCAAAGCAGCCCGTAGTGCAGTTTCAAACTGTCATTTTACCCTGGCACATAAATCTTTTGGTAGGCCTAAACCTTCATTTTTAATACATATGTCAACCCAAAGTTAGGCCCTAAAGGCTCATCGGGCAGGCTGCCTTATACTTAAAAAGTAGGACATATGGGTTTAAGTTATCCTGGTAATAAAAAACGCCTAAAGTTGTTTTTCACTATTGTAGGGCCTGTCTTTCCAATTGACTAACCTGAGGTTTCCTTATTTCATGTAATTTCCTCTAAATCCAGCTGGAAACGTGCACTAGATTATCATCCCCCGATCTAAAACAGACTTTAGTCAACACCTACTTGAATAAATTGCACCCAATGTACTTGCAGCGCAACAGTTTGGCTTGTTTGGCGATTTTCATTACTATGGGAAGTCTCCCTTATTCTATAGACCAGCCAACTACATTGTGATCTAGCAACATTAGGCCTTAATCAAGAAGTCAAGGGTCCAAATCATGTCGCAAGCCATACTCTCGACCTAATTTTTACCACCACCACACAATTTTCCTGCGATCCACCAAAACCTTTACTATGGACTGACCACTCACTTATTTGCTTCCAGATTCCCATGCACAAGTTAATGGGTAAACCGCTTAGTCGTCACAAAAATCTATCTAGACAGTGGCAGAAAATTACACTAGTTTCTTGGGCCAAGGAGCTGACGTACACTATCCACTCTGACAACTCAGACATGGACCGAGCGCTTTCTGACTTCAACAGTGCGCTGAACTCTGTTTTTGATAAAATAGACCCTCTTAAACAGTATGAAAATAGACTACACAGACCTCACACACCTTGGTATTCGATAGCACTAAAACAGAGAAAGACTCATGAAAAAGACCAGACAGAAGGTGGCGCCAGACTAACCACTTTACTGATAAAAATAGATATAAGCTTGCCTTAACCATGTACCATCGTAATATCAAGAACGCTCGCAAGCTCTATATAGGGAACCAAAAGCCCTTTTTAAAATGCACAAATCCTTTATAAATCCAGATGCATGCTCTCCAGAATCAAATTTGTCGCAATCACATTGCGATGCCTTTGCTGATCACTTTCAAGAAAAAATCAATGTGATCTAACAAAACTTCCCCAGCTCTCCTGATCAGCCTGGTGAGAAACACAAAGTCTATACACCACTCTCTGATGGTGTTATCACCCTAGGTAGATTCGAAGAAGCTTATCTAGAGACAATTCAGAATTTTTTGATCTTAGCAAAATCTGGCTCCCCTTAGATGTCTGCCCTTCTAGAACTATGGCAGACCTCTCATATGAGCTGTCCCCTTCAACCTGCTCTCTATTTAATTTATCTATTAACAAGGAAAAAATCCCATTAGACTGGAAGACGGCCCAGATTTAGCCCAGTCAAAAAAAGGCCAATCTGGCATCAACGGATCATACTAACTACCGTCCTATCTCGCTGCTCCCTCTACTTGGGAAGTTGCTGGAGAACCACATTAATAAACAACTCATAAGCTAACTGGAGTCAAATAGCTTATTAGACCCTTCTCAGTCAGGTTTTAGACCACTACACAGCACAGAGACGGCTCTGTTAGCAGTCACCATCCGGATCAAATGCTCTCTCGATGCAAATGTAGCTTCAATGCTGGTGCTGCTGAATTTTTCAGCAGCATTTTATATGGTATCACATCGTAGGCTTTCTGGTAGGCTACAAGAGATTGGTATCCATGGAATGGCATTACAATGGCTGGCTGACATACTTTCAAATTGGACCCAAATGGTAATTCTGGGCCCTTATAAGTCACGAACAATGACTCTGGATAGAGGAGTTCCAGTGGGCTCTTATCTTAGTCCCATGCTTTTCAACATTTATGTGGCTCCCCTCGCCAAAATTATTAGAGCTTTTGGCTTTGAGATAATATCATATGCGGATGATACCCAGCTACTGTTTTCCATTGAAAAAAAATCTGACTAAAACTAAAGAATCTTTTTCTGCTGGGATGAAAGCCAGTGCCATCTGGATATCCGACAATAGACTCCAGCTAGACACCCCACAAACTGAGATCATGTTATTAGGAGGGCCCAACTACTTTTGTCACCAGATTGGTGCCCCCCAGAATTGGGTATGGCCACTTCACCCAAATTACTGGTATAAAATCTGGGTGTCTGGCTGGACCAATCCCTCACTATGAAAGAACAAATCTCGGCCACTACAGGCTCATGTTTTTACATGTTGCATCTGCTAAGAAGAGTTTTTCCTCAATCACCTCGCTCCACAAGTATAACTTTAGTCAAGACACTGGTTATTAGCTGCCTAGGCTATGTCAATGGGCTTTTGCCCTCCGCCAATAAGAAATTGCTATATAAGCTTCAGGTAGTACAGAACACTGCTGAACATCTTATCTGTAACCTCCCCCTGGAACAGCATCTGTCCCTTTTCTACAGATCTTACACAGGCTACCTGTGAGAAGCTGAACTATTTATAAGATCTGCTGTTTAACTCACAAGGCTCTACATGGTAAAGGACCTATCTACATATCATCAACGCTCACTCACCATACCCCTTCAAGACTCTTAAGATCATGTGACAAGGCTTTGCCTAAGGGCCCTAGGGTCAGAAAGGCCAGATCAGGATGCAAGTCGTATTCCTTCATCGCCCTCCACCATTGGCATAACCTACCACTTCAATTTCATATCTGTGAGGGCCACTTCCACATCAGGAAATTACTCAAGACTCACCTATTTCAAAGGTAGCCCTCTCTATCGCTAGTCTTGCTCTTACACAGAGATACCCCCTCCAGGGGTGATTTAAGTGCGTAAAAAATAACAAATAACAACATAACATAAGTGATAACTTTTGATTGGTAGCAGATAGATTTATGCTGTTAACACTCAGATAAATTATAGTTTACAATCCTCTTTATTGTATAGTCAGATTTTAAGTCACAATTCTTAAAATGCTGCTTTTAGAACATTGGCTTTTTCTTATGCTAACCATTTGTGCCTTATGCCAGTGTCCTGGTCACATGACTGTGAATGGCTCTGCTGTTTGGGGTTATATTTTCCTTCCAGACACTGAGAGAAAAGGGGTTTTAGGTATGGGCAGGATGGATCATCCTGCCATGAAGATTCTGGGTGGGGCTGTACCCAAGCCCCCTTACATTTCAAAGGGTTTTGCCTCCTGCCCACACAAAGTAACTGACACCAGTCTTTTGTCACCCAAGACTTCTCGGAGCCTTAATAGGAGAAAGGAAGAACTTTACATTGTTGGTAACCTTTACCAAAGAGGAATTAGAGACATGCAAAATTGTGAACAATTTCCTATCCCAACTTTGGGCCCAATTCACAAAGGAAAATTTACGTGTAGAGATCTCTGTACATGTAGGTTCCAAAAATACACCTATGTGGCGATCTCCACCCAGATGATAATCACCGATTCAAGGCGGATATCCCTACCCAGCAGTTGGACTTATGAGTCTCCATTCCTTTACAAGAGGGGTGGATACTCTTACAACCAATTCAACTATCATAAATGTACTAGCAGAAATTTATGACTGGATTTCTGATCTATGCCTTGAGTCAGAGATATCTGTAGAGGAGGTGTGAATCAGCAATTAAGCTCTCTGCCATCTATACGTCAGGTAAGTTGGTGACATTAATATGTTTACAATTAGCTAGAGTCATTTCAAATTTATTTTACCCTTTCTAGTTTTTAACGAACTGACCACTGACCAATTTCCTTCCTTTATATAAAACTTGAATATACTTATAGAGGTTTTAGCTACCCAGAAAACAACAGTATAAAATATTACATTTAATCTCAATCACACTGGCACTAATATTGTTTTTTACTTTCTTTTTTAAACCACAGGGACATATATCGGCCACCTTCTCCCAGGGCCAGCTGATGACAGCAAAGGGTCTGTCCACAAAGGAACAATCCATGGCAACAACATGTAAGGTATGAGGTGGGATGTCTGTATCCACAACAGCTACTAAGGAGGAGGAGGAGAAGGGTGAAAAAAGAAGAGGAGGAGGAGATTGTTGGACACGCACAGGATAACATATTGATGAAAACCTAAGGTCCAACTAGCAGTCTTCCTCCTAGGCAACTCATATGGATTGCAAGTCCTAAATAAAGCCACTATAAAGTCATAAATGCTTGTACTGAAAGTGCAAGACTCTCTTAAATCCACTTTTCAGTCTCCAGGTGTCCCATTTGACTCCCACATCCCCCATCCAACACAAGTACAGCTACACTCATCTTTTCTTCGCTAGAAAAAAATCCTGGTGGGCAGCAATTTTCCCCATTCAACAATCTCCCTCCCACAACCTCACAGATGTCAATCGTCAACATAATAAACTAATTGCTGGCATTGGTAGATGCTTAGGTGTGCAGGAGTAGAGAGAGTTGGCATACTCAAATCCTGCCCTCTGGGAGGATCAGCTTTTCAAACAACAAACCAAAGTGTGGAGGAATAATTGTCAATCAGAGCAGATTCTGCACACCAGCCAAACTAACTAAGAACAAGTAGCTAGTTTGATAGAGAGACACACATTTGTCTTGAAAGAGATTAAAAAGGTTGTATGACGTTACAACGCATACCATTACAACGTATGCTTTTACAACACGTGCATTACAATGCAAACATCACTACAACGCATAATTTTACAACGAATACCATTACAACGCATTCCCATAGAGTAACATCCTAACTACCATTACAACGCTTGCCATTACAACGCATGTTATTACAGCACATGCCAGTAAAATGTGACATCAGAAACCATGCTGGTATAGTGTTTTTAAAGCCCTTCTCCCCAGAAAAATGAAACACTACTTTTTGAGATGGCAGTAGAAATAAGAATATGATCATTAATATTTTCTGTATATACCAACAATAAAAAAGTATCAATGTAACGCTAATAGCAAAAACAGCAGGTGCATAACAAAAACAACATTTTAAGTGTCCTTTCTCTCTTTTTATTAAATCTCTACATACAGTGACCCACCAAAATGGCTGCCATTCTAAACATGAAAGAAAAAAAACGTGTTTTTAGACATTTCGTATTAAATATAGTTTCTGTCAAAATTAAATTCTTAGTTAAATATACAGTCGAAATCATTTTTTGTTTTAAATTACCATATCCACACAAAAGCGTATAAATTGAGCCGTCCACCATTTTGTGCTCAGTGGAACACTGACTTCCCTGATGTTCACACGCATCGGAGCAAGGAGGAAAAGAAAGAGACAGTTTGCTTTTGAACAGTGCCACCTACAGATCAAGTAACTAAAACAGTTACAACAAACATTAAATGCATTAAAAGCCCTAAACATTTGGTAATAATAGTTTTTTTTAAACCCACTGACCTTTGCCTGACTATCGACAGAACACTCACAAATGTAAGTCTATGTATAGAAATCAATTGTTATTAAAAAACATTTTCATTTATTTAAAAAATATACATAAACCAAATTACTGAGTTGGTATTTAAAATTACTAATAGGAGTATGCCAGGGGCTTTCATTTAGATAATTAGTGCTCAGGGCAGATGCTAGACAGTAAAGGGGAGCAAAATTACTAATCTAATTGTGACAAGGGTTTACCTCAGGGATGGTGCGGGATAGTCATGGGGGGGCTAAAATTACTATTCCTAATCCAAAAGGTGTTTTCCTACAGAAGGTACTGGATGGTGGTGGGGGTTAAAAATACTATTCATACTCCCAACAGGTGTTTGCCTCAGGGAAGGTGCTGGATGGTAATGGAGGGGCAACATTTCTATTCCTACACCAATAGGTGTTTGCCTCAGGGAAGGTGCTGGATGGTCGTGGAGGGCAAAATTACTATTCCTACTCTGAAAAGTGTTTGCCTCAGTGAAGGTGCTGGATGGTAGTGGCGGGCAAAATTACTATTCTGACTCCAACAGGGGTTTGCCTCAGGGAAGGTGATGGATGGTGGTGGGGAACATTTCTAATCCTACTCCGTCAAGTGTTTGCCTCATGGAACTACAAGGAGCCCTATGGGTGCTGTCCTGAAAAAAGTGTATGACTGTACTTAAATATAAACAAAAGAAAGCATGAACACTAAATAATACTCGCGTTATCCTTTCTTTACCAGGACTGCAATTTTTTTATCTTTGAAATAAAAGGTTCTAAGACCACAGCACAACAAAAAACAAATGATCCAAAGAGTTTATGAATATTGAAATAACTCAATAGGTAAAATTGTATACAAGAAACTGTGTAATTCCGTAACATTTAAAAGTCTGCAGCAATATAAGAAGGGGAAGGTAAAATCACTCCTAAACCAATCTCACTAAACAAAATATAAACATATATCTGAGTAAATGGTGTATGTAAAAACTAACCAGAGAAAAAGACATTGGGGCCGATTGCGATATCGGTCGGAAAGCCTCCGACCGCTAGTCGGAAGCTTTCCGAATGCGGTCGGAGGCTTTCCGATCAACATGGTCGGTTTGCGGTCCGGCCGCCTGATTAGGATGTCAGCAGTCGAAGTCTTCTAGCCAGTCGGAGCCACACCATAATTCCCTATGGACAGTGTTTCCGCCGTTGGGATTACGACATCAGTTTCCCACAGCCTTACTGTGCCTGCCTTTCCGGCATGGCAAGGCTGTCAGAAAAGGCCCCCTTGCCTCCCCGGCTATGGTTGGTGGTTAAGGGGGTACCTGGTGTACCCCGCTGCACAACCCTGCACTTTGTGGCAGGGACCATTGGGTGCCTTCCACAGGGTAAAGGGTTTTACACACACACACAAATGGCCGTGACACAAACTCGCATAGAGAAAAGTGAGTATATGACCGAATAGTGTTCATTTGCATCGTAATCAGGTGGTCGGAACCTCTGACCGGAGGTCGGTCAGTCCCGAGTCCGAGACGGTGTTGGTCTGAGGTAACTATACGACATCATAATAAGCCCCATTGTCTCTTTTCCAGGTGTAATGCAAACCATCCATCCGTCGAAAAAAACAAAAAATGAAAGAAATAATATACTGCCATGTCTTCTTTACATTTCTCCACCGATCAACACAGATCACACCACCAATATGGAGGAACACATCCTAAAAATAGAAAAACAAATCATCATCATCAGAAGTTGCTGATCGGACAACAGGCAAACCCATTGAAGGTAAAATTGATCAAAAACACATTTATCACCAATAATACCTTTCTTTTCACAGGTTTCAAGTAAAAACACATTTGTTTGCATACATACCATTGCCTAAGGAATATCAACTTTATGATGAGTAAAAAATTAAGACTGTCAAATACATAATTTCTAAATATTTTCCCTTGGAGAATAATTTCAAAAGCAAATTTATTAACCAAATCATGAACACATTTTTTTAAACTTTCCTTTCTGTACAGATCAAGACAGCACACCACCTATCTGGAGTAACACAATCTCAACAAATCAGAATACCCTATTCACACAACAGAACAAATCGTTTAAGATAACATAGCCCGAAAACTCAATTGTCTCCAAAAATAACTTTCTTTTCACAGTTATCAATCTAACAAAACAATTCAAAGCAAACATAGCAAAGCCTGAGGAATATAAATTGCTATAAAACAAGAAATGTAGAATGTGAAATAAGTAATCTAAAGATGTTTTTCCCTTGCAGGTTAAATTTTAAAAAAACACAAAATATTCAAAATCACAAAAAAAAATTGTATCTTTTTTCTTTCTAACTGCAGATAAAGAATGGCAGCAAGAAATCAAGCAAACTATAACAAATCATGCAGAGGAAACAGACTACTGAGTTAGGAAGGCTACCTTTATTGTAAGGAGCGATTAGCTGAGCCCTGGAGTCATTGGAGGTGTATGCAGTATTAAGCATCCCATTGCACAGGCAGAGCAGTTACTCTTGGTGACACTGCTAAAAAAATAACAAAGTGTAACCACTCTGCAATGGAGATTGAAGTTCGGGAAAATATTATACAAATGAAACCCGTTGCATATACCTCCAATGGATCTTGTGGCTCAGAATTGAGGGAGGTTTCCCAAAACATACCTATGCTTATGTAGCTAGTTCTATGCCTACTATTCCTAATCTATGTCATATTATACAGGGACAAAAACAGGCAAGTAACCCTCAACTTCTAACACCTCAAGCCTACTCAGATATCAACATGCCTGAAGAATTGACAGTAACCTTTACTAATGAATCTTTCCTTTTGCATGACAACAAAAACCCTCTAAAACAAATACTAATTTTTAGCAACCCCCATAACCTTGCTAAACTGGATAATAGTGATATTTGGATGATGGATGGTACCTTTAAATCCACCCCCATCCCTTCAGCCAAATATACACTACATACCAACATTAATAACACCACTGTTCCTTTAGTGTACAGATTGCTGCTTGATAAGCAAGCTTCAAACCTATAGTTTGTCAGAGATAAAAACTAAAACTCTAAATAAAAGTCCTAGAAAAGTGAATATTGATTTTGAATTATCTATGATTAATACCATTACTAAATTATGCCCAGAAACCCAAATTCAAGGATGTTATTTCCACTTTTCACTAGCATATTGGCGAAAATTCAAAAAACATACTCAGTTGAAGACTACATATCAGACGGTGAACTACAATATCAATTGCAGAAACTAACAGCCTTATGCTTTACTTTACACGAAACAGTGAGAAATTGGGACCCTTACTAAACTATTTTGAAGACACATGGATTGACCATCTAAGCAGGTCTGATTGTAGGAGGAAGCCAAGAAATTTCCAATTGACTGGTGGAACTATTACATGACCTGCTTAGTGTGTGGCGCGAAGACTTATTTTGCCATTGAGGGATGGTACAACTCCTTCAACAAATCCATCGGAAAAACTCACCCAAACTTATATAATTTTTTGGAAACCTTGAAGAAGGAGCAAAGTTACCAAGAAATGAGACTAAGTGCAATCTGTAACAGGAAGGGGCTAATTACGATGTCGGTTGGAAAGCCTCTGACCGCTAGTCGGAATCTTTCCAACTGTGGTCGGAGGCTTTCTGAACAAAATGGTCGGTTTGCGGTCCGAACACCGAATTACGATGTCAGTGGTCGGAGCGTAAACCGGCTGGTCATTTCAACACAGTTCTGACCGGCTCTCAGGGTCTTCCAGCTGGTCGGAACCACACCGTAATCCCCTATGAATGGCGTTTATGCCGAAGGGATTACGATGTCGGTTTCCCACAGACTTTCTGTGCCGCCCTTTCTGACAAGGGCCCCCTTGCCTCCGTGGCCTACGGTTGGTGGCTGTGGGGTACCTAGGGTGCAACCCTGTAAATCCCTGCACTGTGTGGCAGGCACCATGGGGTGCCTGACACAGGGTGCAGGGTTTTACACACACACCCATTTCTCTATGGGAGCCTGTATTATGACAGGTTTACGGCCGTAACACAAGCTCCCATAAAGAAATGGGAGTATCCGACCAAACAGCGTTTGGTTGCATCGTAATCAGGCAGTCAGAACCGCAGAACAGAGGTCAGTCGATCCCGAGACTGCGACGATCTCGGTCAGAGGCAACTCCGACTGATATCGTAATAAGCCCGGTAGTCTGAATTCACGTATCGCCCAAAAAGATGAAGAAATGTCAGAATGACTATTGGCACAAATGCAGCAGTTTACGTTATCTGTGGCTTCAGTCTAACTGGAAACTATTGCAAGCATACTACATTATTAATACAAACTAACCCCTGCTTCTAATTCACTTGCCTGTTTTACAATTAAATTGGCATTTTTAAAATTATTAGGAATGTTGGAAATTCTACCTGGAGATGTCTTCTTTCTTCAACTTTTGGTGATGTTTCAATTCAACCTGTCACGAAAAGCCTTCTGTGCTCTGCTAATCCACTGGGTTGAACCAAAAATCCAAAACAGAGTGATGTAAACACCAGTACCAACAGCGCATTAGTTGGGTAAAAATCTGTGTTCTCAGTAAAAAATGCAAACCCAAAGCAAAATAAAAAAAAATGGAAAAGCATGTGTTTTAAAAAAAAAATATATATATATAATCCATAATTCGGATCCACCTTCCAGACTGAAAAACTTTTGTCCACATCATCCTTGTTCTCCCAGATCCAAAATACATTAATACTTAAAAAAGTCAGTTCCCAAAAAAAATCTTCTTTGCCCTTTTGAAAGGCCTGCATCTGATCCCACTAATACGTTTCCTTCTTTTAAACATGTGACGAGTATCGTAAAAAAATCCGAAAAGTACTAGAAAACACGTCGCAAAAAATGTGTAAAAAAATTATTGCTATTATTACAAATAAGTTTAAAAAAGTATTCTACTGTTTATTTGAAATACTTTTTTTAACTTATCTTGCAAAAACCACAATCGTCCCAATGTGGGTCTGCAACAGCTACCTGCATAGGATGAAAAATGGGTTAAAACATACATAACATCGATTTTTACACTAACTATGTTTCAACTACCTCCTTCCCCTCTCGTTACAAAAAAGTTGGGCACCTATAATTTTAAATTTAAAATATTAAAATTTCTTACCTAACTGCAGCTCACCCTTGTATCTGATCTTGACTGCATCGTTCTATTGACTGTAGAAACAGACGCTCAACTGCGTACATCAAGGCTAAAAGTAAAAAGAGAAAAAGACAATTATTACCATTAAAGATAATGGAAAAGCGTGGGAAAATATGTTTTTAATGTTTAAAAAAATATTTACACTGTACAAAATTGCACAAACTTTGTTAATTCTTTGTACATATATATACATTTTTTAAAATACAGATTTTTTAAAAGTGTATTTCATAATATTACTATTTACTAAATCTCTTGTTTATTTTTAATTATTAATATGTTTAATACTTTAAAAAAACTTGCAGGTGCTGTGTTATGCTTCATTTATTATTTTTACATTTTCTACAAGTTATTCTAAAATAGAAATATGGTTTTAAAAATGTTTTCAATTTTTAAAATAATTCAAATTAAACAATTAGGGCCTCATTACTATAGCGGTGGGACAGCCAATGTCATGCCATATGTAGTGGTCCCATCACCATCAGATCCTGCAGGACCGCCTGCCACATTAGGAAGGCGGGCGGATGTAGGACAGGCAGAGAGACCAACTGCCATGCATCCGACGGGCTCAAGGAGCTCGCTACACTGTCAGACGGTGTACAATCCCAACAATGGTGGCGATGCCTGCTCAGGCACCGCCGTAGGGATTACAATGTCCCTTTCTGCCAGCCGGTTCATGGCGGTGAAAAGGTTGGCAGAAAGGGACTTTGAGGGCCCCAAGTGGACCAACCTTTCCTTCCTGTCCCTCCAATATGGGCCGAGGGAGGCACCTATGGTGCACCCCTACATATGACAGCACCATGTGGCAGGCACTGCATGGTGCCTGTCACATAGTGCAGGGATATGTCAGATGTGTTTTATTTGTATTGCGGCACGTGCTGCAGCTCGCAGCACATGCCGCAATACAAAAGATACAAAATGCAACCTCAGTGAAGGTGGTCGCATCCTAATGCGGTCAGCTGGACCTCCGACACCTAGTCAGGCGGTCCTGCTTCCGCACCGGTGTCGGGCAGACGTAAGTCCTCCCGACATCATAATCAGGCCATTAATCTTTATGAATGAATACACAGGCATTACAGTTATTATCTTAGTATTAATACACTTCCCCACCCATAACCCCTAAATTCCGTACATCCCGTGCCAAAAGGGTTATGTTACAAACCCTTTCTTATTATAATTTTCTTTTTTTTAAATAATAAATTATATTTATTAGTTCTCTATATAAATTAATACACAGATATTCAAATTAATCCATCAGTATTACTACACTCCCCCACCAATAACCCCTAAATCCCTCACAGCCTGTACCTAAAGGGTTATGTTACAAACCCTTTCTTATTATAAATATTTTTTAATAAAAATATTAAATTATATTTATTAATTCTCTAAATAAATTAATATCAGGTATTCAAATTAATACCTTAGTTTAAAGGTCATGTTTCATATTTCATTTAATGAATTTTAAAATTATAAAAAATTAAGTACATCTTGTTTTTTTTATTTAAAATTAATACTTGAATATTAATGCTATTCCCAACTCAATACTCCTAAATCCTTCACACCCCAAACCTAAAAGGCTATGTAAATATCCAATTTTTAAATAACATTAATGTAATTTTTTTTAAATCACTAATTGTATACACATTTTAAAATATTACAACACATATTAAAATAACAAAAAACAAATAAATACATTTAAACTCACCTGAACACTTACTTTAACCATAAATGTGGTGTAAAGGCATGCGATGTAATGGTACCTGTGTTTTTATAGCATGAGTTGGAATGGCACCTGCACTGTAATGGAATTGTAGTAATGGTAGTTTCCCAATTAAAACCTCTCTCCAGGACTTGTCATTGTTGTTCTTGCAAACTTCTTCCTTTGCTAAGGGTGGAGGATGCAAGACAACATGCGTTGGTCATACATATAATATATGCCATGCCGCACAGGTGCTTTTGTCAATCTCCATGGCTAACACATATGCCTTAGCAACTGAGTCACACAAACCAACCTGTAATGCCTGCCCTTGCTATTAACTAACTACTTATCTACACCACCGAGAAATCCACCAGCTCCCACTCTACAACCACAAACTCAAACTCTTGTGGGCTCAGTATTGAAATGCTGGGGATGTGGACGACCACCCCTCCCTACCACGAGGGCAAAGCCAGCAACCATCAAAACCATGAACATTTCCCAGATGAGCCTCAGACAAACACCATTTTAATTTCCACCCACCTAAAATCTTATGATGTAGTAATACTATGTTAACTTTGCCTTTAAATATAAACATTATTTTTACCTACCATCCACTGGCATATTATTATTAACCCTGGGCGTAGTTCACGTAGTAGTGCTATGCGTAGCCACGCGAAGTGCTCTTCGCACTACATGAGCTACGTGTAGCACTACGCGAACTGCGTAGTGAATGGGAAATGCTGTTTGCAATGATTGAACAGTGCCGGATGCTTGTGTGCACTGTGCAATCATTGCAAACGGCATCTTGCACAATGCAAGCGGTCGTTTTCTGCCGCTCGAGTAGATTTTTACTCGAGCGCCAGCTTTCTTAACGCGGACTGGTAGTTTTTCATCGCGTGCGGTTGCCAGCATACGCGACCACTCGCAATGAGAAACCTGACCTCCCCGCGTTGAGAATCTCGCCGGGAGGTTTATTTTCCACGCTCGCGATTGGCAACTTGATGTTGCTGATCGCGAGCGAGAAAAAAGTCTCGCTGGGATGTCATTTTGCTTGCTTGTGGTCGCCAACTTGACGTTGAGGACCACGAGCGAGCAAAAAATACCAACTACGCTACGCGTTTTTGCACTGTGCTATGTGCAATTCGAGTAGCACATAGTTGCGCAAACTTCGCAAACTACGCAAGCGTAGCGTAGTTTTCCACCCAAGCCTTATTATTATATAAGCTCATAGCCCTACACAATAAAAGTATGTGAAAAATGTCAATAAACTGTGCTACAAACTCTATATCATTTGAAATGTTCCCGTACTGTTGTATACTTACATACATCATTAGATACTGCCTTCACTTTCAGGAATGAGAAGCAAGACCTCAAAGTTAGAGATTTAAAGTGTAGAATTTCAATGAAGAAAATATGTACATGCAAATAAAATATTTAGCATCTTTTCTTCTTAATAAAGGGCATAGTCCTTGTGAATGGACAATGAAGAGTATAGTGACTGTGGGCCTCATAATGATGCCGGTCGGACTTAGGTCCAATCGGCACAGTGGAGGAAGCAGGAACGCCCGACTTGTAGTCAGCAGTCCTGCAGTCAGCATTACAATGCGATCGCCTTCAAGGTGGTCAAAATGTGTATACTTTGTATTGCAGTGTGTGCTGCGGGCTGCAGCACATGCCATAGTACAAATCCTACACATCTGACATATCCCTGCACTATGTGTGGCAGGCACCATGCGGTGCCTGAGATATGGTGCAGGGATATGTAGGGGGGCACCAGAGGTGCCCCTCAGGGCCCATATTGGAGGGCCAGGGGGGAAAGGGGGCCCACTACGGGCCCCCAAGTCACTTTCCGCCTAATTTTTTATGGCGGGCTAACCGCCATGAAACGGTTGGTGGAAAGGGACATTGTAATCTCTACGGGCTCTAGGTCTCTCCGCCTGCCCTCCATCCCCCCTCCAATAGTACTGTGGTAGGCGGTCCTGCAGGGTCTGATATCGGTGGGACCACCACTGACATTCTGACGGTGGCAGTCCCACCGCCATTGTAATAGGGCCATTAGTTCAGGGTGGAACAGTCATCTTGGAGGTAGTCAATGTAAAAACACACTGTAGTAACGCCGGGGATAATTTTTGGGGAAAAAGTCATTGCGAAACATAGAAAAAAAGTTTTAAAAAATCCAACCAAATAGCCCAAATAATAGGTTGGAAGTCCTAAATATATATATTCAGTCTTGAAATGAAAAGGCTAAAGTCCAACAGAAAGTTAACGTCATTCATGCAACACAGACAGTATGTCTGAGATGCTGTCAGGGGCAAACGTTCTTGGCCTTCCTACAGCTCTGATTTGACACCCACAACCAGTTCTTCCTGAGACGCAGGCAGTTAGTCTCGCAAAGACTTCTAGTAGTCAAATCTGATTTCATCAGCCCTACCCACTGAAAAGGAATTGTGACAAAAGAAATAAAGCGGATATGTCCAATACTTCATGTATATTAAATGAATGTTAAAACTCAACATTAGGGTGCCGATTCCGATCCGGTAAAAAAAAATTCCCGTACAACTCGTATCCGTATATTTTTACGTACGAATCGTACAAGTCCCGTCCCTCCGGTGAAGTACGATTCGTACATGAAAAATACATACGAATCGCATCGGGAAAAGGTCTACGAGATATACCCGGACAGTTTTACATACAAATCGTAAAACTGAAGTCAGAGCGCACAAGTACGATCCGTACCGCCCTACCGAATAAACAAGCGTATGTAAAACGTCCCGTACGGAGCGAACTCTGTACCACTCGTATCCCGGGTAAACTTGTGCCCAGGATACGAGTCGTACAGCGCTCCCCTCCCCGCGTATGTCCACACATCCCCCCGTATGTCAGCACCATACTCCCGTATGTCAGCACCGTACTCCCCATGTCCGCACCGTACCCCAGCCCCGTACTTGTACGCACCGTACCCCAGCATCGTACCCCAGCCCCGTACTTGGACGCACCGTACCCCAGTACCGTACCCCAGCCCCGTACTCGGACGCACCGTACCCCAGCCCCGTACTTGGACGCACCGTAGCCCAGCACCGTACCCCAGCTCCGTACTTGGACGCACCGTACCCCAGCACCGTACCCCAGCCCCGTACTTGGACTCACCGTACCCAAGCTCCGTACTTGTATGCACTGTACCCCGGCACCGTACGCCAGCCCCGTACTTGTATGCACCATACCCCAGCACCGTACCCCAGTCCCGTACTTGTACGCACCGTACCCCAGCACCGTACCCCAGCCCCGTACTTGGACGCACCGTACCCAAGCCCCCTACTTGTACGCACCGTACCCCAGCACCGTACCCCAGCCCTATACTCGGACACACCGTACCCCAGCCCCGTACTTGTACGCACAGTACCCCAGCCCCGTACTTGTACGCACCGTACCCCAGCACCGTACCCCAGCCCCGTACTTGAAGCACTGTACCCAAGACCCGTACTTGTACGCACCGTACCCCAGCACCGTACCCCAGCCCCGTACTTGGACGCACCGTACGCCAGCACCGTACTTGTACGCACCGTACCCCAGCACCATCCCCCAGCCCCGTACTTGGACGCACCATACCCCAGCACCATACTTGTACGCACCGTACCCCTGAACCGTCCCCCAGCATCACGTATGTACGGAACTTACAACAACGTTGCGTATGCAAGCACGGTACAACAACATCGCGTATGGACGCACCTTACATACGCAAAAACGACTCGTACTGAACCAGGACACTGTAAGACAGCACAAGGAGGGTCAATTCGACTCGCACAACACAACAAAACACATCTACAGTACAAAAAACATAAAAATGACTGACCTGGCACATCCAAACAGGTAAACAGAGGCCCAAACTCACAACCACCTCTTATAACACACCCACCAAAATTTCAAACTGAGGCCCACCCACAAATGGACCAATAAAAAGGGCCCACACACACAAACCATGAGCCTTTGCAACAGACTCACTGCAGCTACAGAGCACACCCCAACAACTGCACCCATACACCTTAACATATACACCTTCACACACACTCCTTCACACAAACCCCCTCTCCACATTCCCACACACACCTTCACATTCACACCCACACACCCACAACCATCCACACCCTCACCCCACACCATGCCCACAGATAAGAATCCAAAGTTCACAAGGGAGGAGCTGGACATCCTTGTCAACAAAGTCATCAGAGTCGAGCCACAGCTCTTTGGAAATTGGTCAGACAGACCAGCATAGCCGAAAAGTCATGCCTGTGGCAGAGGATCATTGATAGGGTGAATGCTGTTGCGCCCATCAGAAGGACCAGGAATGAATGCCAAGCCAGGTGGTACGATCTGCGGAGGGCAGTCAAGCTCAAAATGAACGAGGACTATGCCCAGAGCAACATCACTGGAGGTGGGCTGCCCCGCAGACCGGTACATTACCATCCCTGGGAGGAGAAGGTGATGGCCCTGCTTCCGCCGGTGGGAGTACACGGAGTCGAAGGAGTTACAGAGCCTGGTGAGTACACTAACAACTTACGTAACATGGGGGTAATGGCATCCACACCCCAACTACACAAAATGCACGCAACTACCCCCAAGCCCTCACCGGACACCACCACACTCAAAAACAACGCTCATACCGCTAACATGTGTATGCCCCATTCACAAAGCAAGGCCATGCCATGTCCCAGGCTACACGAAGCACAAACCCAAGACTGGATGTCCGGGATGCTGGGAGGGTGGGGCTCACAAAACACATTGTTAAACTCTGAATCAGACACCATTGCCCTCAGCCCATATGGCCCAGGTACATACCCATGCACCATGCTCAATGCACAGGGACTGGCAAAGTACTGACAAGGTAGCTGACACTTGGCCCTGCTGTAGCCAGCACAAGGACCTCCTGTGACCACTGTAAACTCAAACACCAACACCACAAGCACAAATATCTAGGACAGGAACTCACACTCACTGTCATGCCAGCATGCACCACGAGGGGACTGAAAGACCCACAGCCAAATCACAATACACCCACTAGCAGGCCCTGTCACACACACCCCTTACACAAGCACATACCCCCGGGGCAGGCAATGGATTTACCCGCTCTCACAATGGACATGTGACACAACAAGATCAATCCATAGCCAAAGAAGCATCCAAGCAAACAAATCTACATGTCAAACACTCAGGAGAACATATCAATCTGTCCCCCGCAACATACCCATCCACAAGTGAACAGTGAGGGGAATGCTAGGCACATAAAACTACCTGGAGGAACTGTGCCAACTTGAATATGTATGAAACATGGATGTCGCATGAAACAGCATTAACATTGTCTCTCTCTCACACACAGGGCAACCTCATGGATCTGCCCCAAACAATGGGGGGGAAGAATCACAGTCCCAGGCTCGGGAGGAACCTGATTCCACCGGCAGCGACGCCTCTCAACACTCCGCGGATGACCCCAACCCACCTGGACCCTCTGGTGTCCAAGCCCCTGCAGCACCTGCCTCAGGTACATCTGTGCCAACCACCACCCCCATTCCTGCCACATCCCAGGAGACACCCAGGAGCCCTGCCCGCAGTGAACAACTGAGCCAGTCTGACCTGGAGGGACAAGGTTCGCCGGGCACCCAGGAGGAGGCAGACAACCCCGCAACTGCGATTCCTCCGGGGTCCCGTAGACCCGATGTGCCCACAACGGCAGGCCAGGCTCGTGTGGGCAGGGGTGGTGGGAGTGGAGGCAGGTGGAGGCGATAACCTGACCAGCCAGCTGAAGGGACCGGTATGTCACACATACGCGACATCATGGACGCATACCGGCGTGACACCAGGGCCATCAGCCAGGTAGTGGAGACCCTCACAGAGATTAAGAACCAGCAGGCCGAGCAACACGCCAGTCAACAACAACACCAAGGACGGATGGAGGCAAGACTGGCTGAGCTCCTGGCGGTGCAAACGGACATAAGCCGTTCACTCCGTCGGATCGCCGACAACATGGCCAACCCTCCCTGTGCCACCAGGCGAAGATCAACACCAGCCACAGGGAGGGAGGAGGAGGAGGATTCATCCGACGGAGCGTCCCAAACATCGTCAAGGCCTGCATCTGAAGGTCCCCCGAGGAAGGTGGGTCGTCCACGGAAAAGACCGTGAGAGGCAGCGGACCATCCACATCTCCCAGGTCACCTGGCCTGGCACCTGGCCTTCAGGCGCAACAGCAGCACCTAATCCACTGACATTCTCTGCCACATGGACTTGCTGGTCACAGTCTGACCAATGATGACAAACTCTGTGTTCCGGACTCTGATGACTTCAAATGCAAAGGATCCCATCCTCCACTGTGAACTTTGGATTCTAGCCACACTGTATAGCACCTATTTTCACCCACAATAGACGCCCCCAACCAAGAATAAAACAAACTTTCTTTAATTAGATATTGTAGTAATTTTGTATGAGTCCACAGCATATGTGTGGGGAAATGTCAAACTATGCCTAAGTGTTGAACGAACTCCAGCCATCCATACCCTGGGATCTGAGTCCGGTACAGGACACACATGGGTCACAATGTATCATCCAATACAGACATGGAGCACAATACTCACCCGTGATGGCCTCAAGCTGCTGAGGGGGGGGCTTGCAATACTGTGCGGACAGACCAATTTGGAAGAGCATCATTAAGGTGTAGATGTCATGGCTCATGTAGAGGTGCCCGGGGAGGGAGTCCCAGGTATGTGTAGCCAGGTGGGAGAACTATGTCCTGCATGCTGGAGTTCGGTGGATGTGAAGAATGTTGGCCAGGGCAAGGTTGGATGCATGGAGTTGGCCCAACGGGGTCTTGGGTGACAGACGACCAAGGTTGGTTTGGGGTCTGGGGTTGTGGACTGCCTCCTGACTGTGGATGAGAAGTGTGAAGGTCATCCTGCAGCAGACAGTGATCCATTGCAGCTATCTCAGGTGGACGGTGATGTGGCTGGGGCGCGGGATGTTGAAGCTGAGGTGTGCAGATGCACCCTGGATGTGGACAAGTTTTCCGGGAGTTTGGCTGTACTTGCTCCGTAGAGGGCGGGGCTGTAGTTGACACGGCTGGTGTCGTGGACCTGGGGGACGGTCTGTCTTGCCTTGGAGTGGATCTATCTTTGGGTCATGTGCATCATGCGGAGGGTGTTGCAGCATGAGGTACAGATGCTGGTGAGTTGCATAGCAATTGTGAGCGATGAGTCCATGATGCACACCATCTTGTGTGCGTGGCCACTGGGTGCTGTTGAGGTGCCCTGGCGGGGGGGGGCACAAGGAGTTGACCCAGCTGTAAGGGGACAATCCTCAGATCATTACCTCAGTCCTGTACAAGTCCAGCCTCAGGTGGCTGATGTTCAGCCATTCATCAACGGACCTCATGCATTCTTGAAGGTTGGAACTGGCAATGGCTGTGTCTTTGGTGAGGGTGAGGAGCAGCTGGCTGTCAATGGCATACGAGATGATGATGAGGTTGTGTGCGCATGTGATGGTGGAGAGGGGGGTCATGGACACATTGAAGATTGACACGCTGAGAGATGAGCCCTGGGCCATGTGACAGATGACGCCACTGTACTACATGCTGAAGGCGTGAGTCCCACTCCCATGGCCTTGCTGGTGAGCCACTTGGTGATTTCATCCTGGTCCATCCCCTGGATACCAGTGTTGGAGATGTGTGAGCTGACAGTGTGTGAGCACATCGTGCATAATGCTGTGGAGAAGTCAAGGGGGGTGTCCTCACCATTGTTGAGCAGGTCGGTGTTGTTGGCAATGATGACGGTTGCAGTGGGGTGATTACTGTGGAAGACGGTCTTGTGCAGGTTGCCTGAAGCTCTTTGCGTGGAGGAAGTTTGTCAGTTGCTCGTTGACTGTCTTCCTGATGACATTTGCTGGCTAGGGAAGCACGTTGAGGTTCCTTGAGAGCCAGCGTTCCTGCCGTCCATTGTCTAAGAAGGGCCTGTGTCAGGATACAGAACTCCTCAGGATCCGGGTGATGCAATAGAGATCCACCTCCAGATCGCCCCGGACTCCAACCAAAGGTTACAGAGCCCAGAGGTGATCAGGCGGGGGAAAGGATGGGGGAAAGGGTCAGCAGGGAAAAGAACCTGAAAAGACAAAACATAACAAACATAGCCACAGTAACAGTCTACTCTCTTTTCGGTCTCACTAATACATGAGGTGACTAAAGGTATTGATGGCAAGGACCGCCCATCCCGGGCATTCACCCCCAAAGGTACCCCTAGCCCTCTGTAGCGAATCCCTCGTGTATGTATGCAAGGATCTTACATCAGACCCCCGCTACTAGTGAGTGTCCCTTCTTCGGAGAGCCTTGGTCCAAAGAGAACTGTCAATAAGCTTCCACGGTGATAGCACCGCCGCTATAAGCCCTTATGAAGTAGCGCTCCTTCACAACGTGAGAATCAACGCGCTAAGTTCTGTTGAGGTGTATTTGGTCCTCACCGATAGCCACTCACAATTTCCCAAAGTCCCGTTCTCTCTATGAATGCTGGAGGCGCTGTGCGGAATGGTTGTCTTTTCTGAAAACTATAGTCTTGCTACTTGCGCATTTCAGCGCGGTCTAATCAGGTAAGCTCTTCCGAGCGTGGACAAACAATAGGCAAACTCCTCCGAGCCTCTAACCTGAATATCGCGCTCTCTCCGCGCGGTTTAGGCAAATTGCAGCTCCTCCGAGCTGGACTCGACAACTCGCTCCTGCGAGCGTGATCAAACCATTGATCTGCTCCTCCGAGTTGAAAACAAACAGGATTGGCAGCTCCTCCGAGCTGGACTCGACACCTCGCTCCTGCGAGCGCGATCAAACCATAGATCTGCTCCTCCGAGCTGAAAACAAACAGGCGCTCTTTACAGCGCGGTTCGACAAGGCTCGTCCGAGCCTATACCTGAGCCTACAAGGGAAGGCGGGTCTCGAGGTCTGCCAGGCGCAGACTGTTGGTGAGCTCAGCCGAGCTCTGATACCTCTCACCTGCATCCTCTCGATAAGCCGCGACTCCGTACTCGACAGTCCCCGCCTGGACGCCAAGCTCCGAGGGACGGGGAAAGCGGAGTCCTCGGGTTCGTCTTCCTCCGAGCGGTGAATACCAATACCAGCCGGGACGCCTAGCTCCGAACGGCTGAAACTGGATCCTCGGATTCAAAATAACGCACGCTTTCTATCGTGCGTGACGTCCCTTTATAGACGCCCACTTCCTGGTTCCGGGGTTGCTGGGATTTGTAGTGTTGAGACGCTCGGTAGGCGCCTTGGATCCCGATTCCTCACAGTAGGTCCCCTTCCCAAGCGCCTCCTAGAGCCAGGCGTCTCCGGATGTCGCTCGTAGAACCTCTCCACCGCCGCCGGGGCATGTACCGCGTCCGAGGGCTCCCACGAATCCTCTTCAGCCGAGTAGCCCTTCCAAGATACCAGAAACCATAACTTGCCCCTGCGAAAGCGGGCGTCGCGGATGCTTTTCATCACGTATTCTAACTCCCCATCCACCCATACCGGTGGCGGGGCTCTCCTGGAGGCGGCCTTCGCTGGCTTCAACAAACTGCAATGAAAAATGGGGTAAATCCGCAGTGAACCCGGCAGTTTGAGTTTGTATGCCACCGGATTGATCCTCCGCACTATCGGGTACGGTCCAATGAAGCGCGGGTGGAATACACTACGCAACTTGAATTTTATGTATCGGGTGGACAGCCATGCACGATCGCCTACTTCGTACTCGGGACCCGATCTCCTCTTCCGATCTTCCCACGTCTTATACTTCTTTTTAGCCGCCCTTAAGGCCCCTTGTGTTTGCTTGTGCAGTATCTGCAACTCCCGCAGCCTGGAGTGGACGGCCGGTTGGTCACCCAAATCCTCTGGCAGGGTCACTGGTAGCGTTTTTGCTTCATACCCATAATTGGCCTTAAACGGGGACACCCCGATCGAGCTATGCCACGCCCCGTTGTAAGCCAATTCGGCCATCCACAGCATTGACACCCACGACTCCTGTGAGTGTGACACGTAGCACCTAAGATACTGTTTTAATGTTTGATTCAGGCGCTCGGTCTGTCCATCAGTTTGTGGATGAAAGCTGGTTGAAGTAGCGGACTCGATCCGTAGTGCCTTACACCAGGTCTTCCAGAAACTGGCCACGAATTGGGGGCCCCTGTCTGACACTATCACTTCTGGCAAGCCGTGTAGTCTTACCACGTTAGTCAACAACAGCTGCGCGGTTTGTCCGGCCGTTGTGACAGGGGATGAAATGACCCATCTTGGTCAGGCTATCAACCACGACTAGTATTGCTGAATGCCCGCTGTCTCCCGGCAGACCTGTAATGTAGTCCACGCTGATGTTCTGCCATGGTTGTTGCGGCGTGGGTAACGGGAGCAATTTCCCTGTTCTTTTCCCTCTTTCGCTCTTTCGCTCTTGTTCCTGGCGCACACTTCACAGGCCATAACCCATAGACGGATATCTTTGTGCAATGTTTCCCACCAAAAATGTCTGGACACGGTCTCCGTCGTCTTTCGGCCTGCTAACGGGGATTCATGGCACCATTGAAAGGCCTTGGTTCTGAGTGCCTTCGTTGGAAGGAACAGCCTTTGTCCGTGAAAAGGAAGCCCTCCTTTGAGGCTACGTCCCGGAGGTGTTCTGTTCCATTCCTTCCACCTTTCGTCTGAGCGGCTAGCTCTTATTTAATTCAAAAACTCCTCGGCTCTCAAGACACAGATCACTTTAGCCGGATTGATGATAGCTAGCGGCGCAGGTGTTGCACCCCTCTCTGTTATGTTCTGTCTAGACAAGGCGTCTGCCTTCCGGTTTTCCGTGCCTGGCCTGAAAGTAATGGTAAAGTCAAATTCGGCAAAAAAGAGTGTCCATCTCATTTGTCTCGGCGTTAGGTGACGCGCGGTCTTCATGTACAACAAATTCCGATGATCGGAGTAGACCAGTACCGGATGTTGTGCCCCCCACAGGTAATAACGCCATTCTTGGAATGCCTTCTTTATGGACAAGAGTTCTTTTTCGGCGATAGTGTAGTTACGCTTTGCGTTATCCAGTTTTTTCGATAGATACGCTACTGGATGCATTCGACCTGTGTCCTTATCTCTTTGGGACAGCACAGCCCCTACCGCTTCATCGGACGCATCAGCCTCCACAATGAACTGAACATCCGCCTGCGGATGACGTAGAATCGGAGCTGTAGTAAACATGTTTTTCAGCGCTTCAAAGGCAGCAGTCGCTTCCTTCGTCCACTGGAAGGGTACCCCTTTACGTAGCAGTCAGGTTATGGGCACCGCTGGTGAGGAAAACTCCTAAACCTGCGGTAATAATTCGCAAACCCTAAAAAACACTGTACCTCGCGCACAGAACGGGGAATGGGCCAGTCACGAATTGCATGTACCTTTCTTTCAGACATACTCAACCCTTCTGGCGTCAGTATTACACCCAAAAATTCCACCTTGGTAACCCCAAACTCGCACTTCCTGAGTTTACAATACAATCTGTTGGCCCTTAGTTTCTCCAAAACCAACATAACATGACGGGTGTGCTCTCCCACAGCCGCTGAGTAAATCAAAATATCATCTATGTAGACCACTACAAAGATGTCCATGTACTCCTGTAGTACTTCGTTTAAAAAAAACTGGAAAGCCGCCGGGGCGTCACAGAGCCCAAACGGCATCACCAAGTACTCATATAAACCAAACCTGGTCTTAAACGCCGTTTTCCACTCGTCCCCCTGTCTGACCCTTACTAAATGGTACGCTCCCCGGAGGTCTAGGCGAGTGTATATTACTGCCTCTCGTACTTGATCCAGCAGGACACTGATTAGTGGCAACGGATACCTGTTTCTCACGGTGTTTTTATTCAAGTTTCTATAATCACAACACGCTCTCAACTCTCCGTTAGCTTTGGCTATAAAAAAGAGCGGAGAGGCCGCAGGGGAACGGGAAGGCCTAATGAATCCTAGTGCAAGATACCTGTCTAGATACTCCCGTAGATGGCGTGTTTCAGGGTCAGATAATGCATACACCCTACAAGAGGGAATGACAGCCCCGTCTACTAGGTCTATACGGCAATCAAAAGGCCTATGCTGGGGAAGCTGTTCTGCCTGAGTTTTGTTAAAAACATCAGCATACCCCACATAGACCTCCGGTAGCTCCATATCTTTTTCGGCTGCTGTAGCCAGACGGAATGGACCCGCGAAAGCCAGGGCCTGCGAATGATGTGCTCGCATGCATTGTTCGGCACACCCCCTAGATAAAAATCTTACTGTTCTGTCCCGCCAATTCACCGTGGGATTGTGGCGTACAAACCATGGCATCCCCAAGATCACTTTGTATTGGGGTGCGGCTATGATGTTAAACTCTGTTACTTCTTTGTGTTGGCGGTTTCCATCCCTCAGAGTCATTTTTAGGTCCCCCGTGTGAAGAGTGATCCTTTCTGATTTTAGAGGTTTGCCGTCCACGGCCAGCACCTCCTCTGGTGATTCCCTCTGCACTGCTTCAATTGATAGTAAGCTAACTAGCCCGCTATCAATGAAGTTCCCTGTTGCTCCTGAGTCCAACATTACTAGCACCTGGTGCTCCTGTGTTCCCACTTCCAACCCCGCTGGTAACACTATATGGGCTTCTGTGGCTGTACATCTAGTATTGGCAAGAGAAGGTATCCTCCATACCGTATTCTCCGGTGGCAAAGGCGAGGCAAACTCTGGATTGCTTGTCTCCTTTACCAGGGTGGATACTGCGGCCTTCTTGCCTCTATATTGCACCGCAGGGTTTCTAGGCTTAGAAGGGCATTCACGCACAAAATGCCCCCTTTTTCCACAGTACATGCAGAGCCCCAAAGCGCGTCGGCTTTCTCTTTCCGCCTTGGATAAAGGGGCTCTCACTGCCCCTACCTCCATAGGTTCGTTCACTGAAGCCACAGGGTTGGGTTCTCGCCGAGTGTACCTCGCCGTCGCCCCGCTCCCCTTGTACCTGTCTCCCCCTCTTTCAGCCAAGCGACCGTCTAGTCTTAACACCAAATTCAGCAGTGCCGTGCAGGTTGTGGGTTGGGGGTCTATCTGCGCCACTACGTCTTTTAAATCGTCACAAAGCCCCTGATAAAACAAGGACATTCGTTTCTTTTCTGGCCATGCCGCCTCTGCAACTAACCGATTGAACGAAGTGAGGTATGTCACCAAGTCACTCTTTCCTTGTCTCAATGAGAGCAGCTCCCTGTCTGTGCTAAAGGTGGTTGTTCGTCTATCGAACACTCCCTCAAATGCGGCTCGAAAGGCGTCCCAGTCCGACAGGACCGCATCGTTGTTCCGGACCAAAGGGACCGCCCATGAAGCTGCGTCACCCACTAAGTACGAGATGGCAAAAGCCACTTGGGAATGATTAGTGGGAAAAGACGACGGTTTACAAGAAAAATGTAACAACACCTGAGTAAGGAAGATCTGAATCTTTTTCGGATCTCCCGCATATCGCTCTGGGCTAGCCAAAGGAATAGGCGGTGGCACCGTCACCTGTATCTGTTGCCCAATAGGTGACGCCACATCAAAAGGATTACGGGTCAACCTATCTACCCTATCTCTCAAAGCCACCGTTTCCCCGCGCGATGCCACCAGTTCATGCTGTACCAAGGCCAGAGCCTGCACTACTTCCTCTAAGGATGCCATACTCTATGCCCCCCCGGACCGGGAGGAGCACCTATCGTGGGTGCGTTATTCTGTCAGGATACAGAACTCCTCAGGATCCGGGTGATGCAATGGAGGTCCACCTCCAGATCGCCGTTATATCTACTCGCAGTCAACCACAGTTCTCCCTTGGATTGCGTTATTTTTGATGCGTCGACGCGTTTCGATGGTTATTCTTGTGATTCCATCTTTATCAAGACATGTAATAGGCTTTGGGTCCTCCTCTATTTTACAGGGACTGACTGAGTTTTTTTATTTGTCCTGACACTGGTACTTATTTTCGAAGCCGTGGGTACGTGGCATATCACCTTCAGTACTTCTCACCTTGTAGTGGAGTCGTCAATTTCGCTTCCCGAATTGAGAAACACTTCCACGTACGAAGCCGACGGTTTGAGGCCCCAAGGTGACGAAGAATATAGGAGAAGTAACTTGGACCTCCGTCACCTAGGTTGAAATTGACGACTCCACTACAAGGTGAGAAGTACTGAAGGTGATATGCCACGTACCCACGGCTTCGAAAATAAGTACCAGTGTCAGGACAAATAAAAAAACTCAGTCAGTCTCTGTAAAATAGAGGAGGACCCAAAGCCTATTACATGTCTTGATAAAGATGGAATCACAAGAATAACCATCGAAACGCGTCGACGCATCAAAAATAACGCAATCCAAGGGAGAACTGTGGTTGACTGCGAGTAGATATAACGGCGTATATATATCACCAACCACAGCGGTTACATGACCCGTTAGGATGTGTAATTAATGACAAAGTGTATTGTCTTCATAATCTTTTTCTGTTATGCGGGCTCATAACAGTTCTGTGGATCATATGACAATTTGTATTTGTTATGTTTTGTGTTTTTAAGCTTATGTAATGGTATCATTGATTTTATGAACTGCATGTATACTTTTTTTAAAATAAATGCAATGAACATTTAATGTCTTTTTATATTAATGAGTGTTAGAGTCTTAAGTGTGGTACCATTGTGTTAGAGTATAGGGATTGTGCTTTTTCAAGATCACTGCCTGACACACCTAGGCCCTGCACATGAAAGTCTGCAATGACAATGACTTGATGTACAGCCTTGTGCGAGTCAGAGACCTCCATTCCTTTCGTGTGCGCCTCCTATCACCAGTGTAAGCGTGTGAAACGCACCATACACACGCTCTGAGAGCGTGTGTACGGTCCGTATCACTATTGTAGTGGTGCCGCAGGAGTACGCGTGGTACGGACCGTACACACGCTCTCAGAGCATATGTACGGTCCGTATCACTATAATAGTGGTGCCGTAGGAGTACACGTGTTACGGACCGTACACACGTTGTGTGTATGGTCCGTATCACTATTGTAGTGGGGCCGTAGGAGTACGCGTGTTACGGACCGTACACACGTAGTGTGTACGGTCCGTATCACTATAGTAGTGGTGCTGTAGGAGTACACGTGGTACGGACCGTACACACGTCGTGTGTACGGTCCGTATCACTATAGTAGTGGTGCCGTAGGAGTACCCGTGGTACGGACCGTACACACATCGTGTGTACGCTCCGTATCACTATAGTAGTGGTGCCGTAGGAGTACGCGCGTTACGGACCGTACACACACGCGTACTCCTACGGCACCACTACTATAGTGATACGGACCGTACACACGCTCTCAGAGCGTGTGTACGGTGCGTATCACTATTGTAGTGGTGCCGTAGGAGTACGCGTGGTACGGACCGTACACACACGCGTACTCCTACAGCACCACTACTATAGTGATACGGACCGTACACACGACGTGTGTACGGTCCGTACCACGCGTACTCCTACGGCACCACTACTATAGTGATACGGACCGTACACACGACGTGTGTACGGTCCGTACTACACGTACTCCTACGGCACCACTACAATAGTGATACGGACCGTACAATGACAATGACTTGATGTACAGCCTTGTGCGAGTCGGAGACCTCCATTCCTTTCGTGTGCGCCTTCTATCACCAGTGTAAGCGTGTGAAACGCACCATACACCATAGTGATATGCTCCCACCCCTCATATTGCAGGTCACTGCTGGGAGTCCTCTGCACCCACCCCTCACATGTCTGTCCACTGCTGGGAGTCCTCTGCACCCACCCCTCACATGTCTGTCCACTGCTGGGAGTGATATGCACCCACCCCTCATGTTGCAGGCCACTGCTGGGAGTCCTCTGCACCCACCCCTCATATTGCAGGCCACTGCTGGGAGTCCTCTGCACCCACCCCTCACATGTCTGTCCACTGCTGGAAGTCCTCTGCACCCACCCCTCACATGTCTGTCCACTGCTGGGAGTGATATGCTCCGACCCCTCATGTTGCAGGCCACTGTTGGGAGTCCTCTGCACCCACCCCTCATATTGCAGGCCACTGCTGGGAGTCCTCTGCACCCACCCCTCACATGTCTGTCCACTGCTGGGAGTCCTCTGCACCCACCCCTCACATGTCTGTCCACTGCTGGGAGTGATATGCTCCCACCCCTCATATTGCAGGCCACTGCTGGGAGTCCTCTGCACCCACCCCTCACATGTCTGTCCACTGCTGGGAGTCCTCTGCACCCACCCCTCACATGTCTGTCCACTGCTGGGAGTGATATGCACCCACCCCTCACATGTCTGTCCACTGCTGGGAGTCCTCTGCACCCACCCCTCACATGTCTGTCCACTGCTGGGAGTCCTCTGCACCCACCCCTCACATGTCTGTCCAATGCTGGGAGTCCTCTGCACCCACCCCTCACATGTCTGTCCACTGCTGGGAGTGATATGCACCCACCCCTCATATTGCAGGCCACTGCTGGGAGTCCTCTGCACCCAACCCTCACATGTCTGTCCACTGCTGGGAGTCCTCTGCACCCATCCACATATGTCTGTCCACTGCTGGGAGTGATATGCACCCACCCCTCATATTGCAGGCCACTGCTGGGAGTCCTCTGCACCCACCCCTCACATGTCTGTCCACTGCTGGGAGTCCTCTGCACCCACCCCTCACATGTCTGTCCACTGCTGGGAATCCTATGCAGCCACCCACCCACCCACCCACCCCCTTGGTGTAGTACACTGCTGTCCTGGGCCTACACAAACACCAATATAGTGGTAATATGCTGCACCAGGCCCTAGGCCAACATTCGTGGTGTGTGTACGCCTTGTATCCCAAATGTACTGGTGCCGTAGGGGTACGTGTGATATGGACCGTACCCCCGCATTCATGGGGTGTGTATGGTCCGTACCACCTGTACCCCTACGGCACAAATACAATGGTGATACGGCCCGTACCCACGCTATGTATGCGTGGGTGCGGTCCGTATCACTATAGTAGTGGTGCTGTAGGGGTACGCGTGGTACGGCCCGTACACACACACGCTCTGAGGGCGTGTGTATGGTCCATACCACGCGTACCCCTACGGCACCACTACAATGGTGATACGGACCATACACACGCTCTTAGGGCATGTGTACGGTCCACAACACGCGTACCCCTACGGCACCACTACAATGGGGATACGGACCGTACACACGCTCAGAGGGCGTGTGTATGGGCCGTACCACGCGTACCCCTACGGCACCAGTACAATGGTGATACAGACCGTACACACGCTCTGGGGGCGTGTGTACGGTCCGTACCACGCGTACCCCCACGGCACCACTGATATAGTGCTACGGACCGTACCCAGGCTATGTATGTGTGAGTACGGTGCGTATCACTGTTGTAGTGTTGCTGTAGGGGTAGGCGTACACGTCCACTTCCGTTGTTGCGTGACGCAGGGATTGGTGGACACGCCCCCCGGAGTGACCGGACCCTTGAGGTAATGTATGTCCTCAATATTGTAGGTTTTAATTTGGGTAGGGGGTATGTTTCCTGCCCCTCACCCCCCTTGGCCCCTGGGTGTTGTTCTCACCTTCTGCGGTGTGTGCATCGGGTTCGGTGCACCAGATCGTAGGCTAAGAGGGCCGGGATGACACGTAGGATGGGGTCCATGGCTGTCCGTCGCGTACCGGTGCTCCGTTTTCGCGTCGGACTCAGTTTTCCGGCTTTTTTTGGCTGCCGTAAAAAAATAGCTGTGCGGAGTGACGTAGGGACGAATCGTACTTGCTGGTCCGCAAAACGCTGCCTGACTCCGTACGGACGTCGTGTAAGTGCTGTCAAGGATCAGACTCGTAGGTATTTTTTAGCCGTACGGTGTTTTGTACGATTCGTACGGAAATGGTATTTCTGTTTGAATCGTACTTGCTGGATTGTACGGTGGATTTCCCGGGTACGAGTCGTATGGAGAATACGCTCCGTACGACGAATCGTACCCGGGTTTTACAGGATCGGAATCGGCACCTAGATGTGACAAAGAGTGACATGACATGGTCGAACACTTTCCAAGTTTCACTTTTAAAAGTGGTTGTCTATGATTAACTAATTAGGATCAAAAGCATATGTCACTTCACCCTCACAAATTATCCTTTGTCCAAGTTCGACACAGCAAAACTACACTGTCGCACATAGGATGCCCTGAAGGATTCAAGCAATGTCATCCTTACATTCAATTTTGATGGCAAATTGGAATTTAGATGCAAATCAATGTTAAAAATGTGATGATGGATGTGTGGGGCATCCATGGCTTGTATGTGGACATATGATTGCAGACAATTGGAAATGTTCATTGTATGCATATGGTTTTATAAAGGTCATTTTGTGTGTGTAATTATGAACTGTGTTGTTAATGATCTCAAATTTGTATCTGACATGGTACAAACAGACTGCATCATAAGGGATATGTGCAATTTACAATATGATTTCATTCAATTACAGCACAGCAATATGACAATGGTGATTTCTTTTTGTTTGTAATTTTTTATTAGCATTTTTGTAAAAATTCATCACAGGAACAGTAATGATAATCGCATTCAACATGTAACAATTCATAGTAGAGAAATGAATACATTATAAGCAGAAATATATATAGGTGATAAGTACTATTTGTTAAAAAATAGAATATATATATGTGAATAAATACGCAAATAAAGAATTGAATAAATATAAGAATAAGAAAATGTAAAAAAATAAAAATAAAAAAAGGAAGAGAAAAAAATAAAAATAAAGGGGTTTTGAGATAATAAATAATGTGGACAGGTAAAGGAAAGAAGTTAGATATCAAATAGTATAATTTGACGTGCGATAAGGGAAGAGAAGATAAGATAAGATAGGATAAGATAATATAAGATAAGATAAGATAGGATAGGATAAGATAGAATAAGATAAGTTAGGATAGGATAGGATAACCAGGAGTGAGAAAAAGTAAAGGGTACAAAGGGGAAGAGCATAATTGGACTAAGGTAGAGAAATAGGGGGTATTAACATCAATATCAATACCACTATTCATATTCAAGAAAGGTGACCAATCCTGAAGGAATATGTCAGTTTGATTCTGGAGGTTGTAAATTACTTTTTTGTGTGATGCTGTGTGTATCATAGTTGTCAACCATTCTTCTTGTGAATGAGGAAATGTGGATTTCCAATGACGTAAGATAGAAATTTTTGCGGTGGCCAAAGCTGTATGAAAAAGACGCCGTTGGGGTTTGGAGAGTTTTGGGGAGAGACGGAGATCATGAAGAAGTATATTAGCAGACATAAGCAGAAGAGATAAAGGCATTGTAGATCGTAAGATACTACCTACATAAGTCCAGTAAGTTTGTATCATTGAGCAGTCACATATAATGTGTGTGGAGTCACAATTGGTATTAGGGCACCACCAGCAGTTAGCATGTGAGAGTAAACCAGCCTTCTGTAGTTTTGCAGGGGACCAATGCCACTCATGAAGACTTTTGAAAAGGCAGAATTTTAGTCTAGCTTCACGGGTGCCTATGTCTAAATTTTCCAGTATTTCCTCCCATTCCTCATCAGTGTAAGATACTGAAAGCCGATTCTGCTATTTGAGTTGTAGCGTCTGCGACAGGGGTTGAGAGTAAAGGTGCATTGTAAAAATGTTGTAGATACCATATATTACTCCTTTATGTTTACTCCATATGTTGAAATATGTGACTATTTGTGAAGTTTAAAGCATGGAAGAAGATAGAGGGAAGTGCTTTTTCAAACATTGTTGAAGTTGAGTATATTTCGGAGATTGATGTACTGGAAGGCCAAATTCTGCTCTAACTTGTGTCAAGGATTTAAAATCACCATTGTGGAAAAGCTGATCTAGTGTTTGATTACCTGCTAAATGCCATACTGGCCATGATAGTACTTTCCAATTTATATGAATACTGGTATTGTTCCAACTAGGGGCTTTTTCATGAATGTTTGGAATTAGATCTAATAATTGGTGTGCTCTTTGCCAGGACTTGAGCCTGCTGATAAAATTGGATTTTTAGATTGCTGACGAGTGATTTTTATACCATATAATGCAGAAATGCCTGGATCAGTAACTAAGAGATGCCGTTCTATATGAACCCATTGAGGAATGTCAGAAATTCCCGGTAGCATATATGATAGTTGCGAAATTTGTAATACCAGATTATAATGTTCAATTGAAGGGAGACTCATTCCTCCATAAGTGTGGTGTGCTTTTAATTTAGTTATAGCTAAACGAGGTTTTGTGGTACCCCATATAAAAGATTTTATTTTAGAATCTATAAGTCTCAGTTTGGCGTACAGGGGAGGGCATTGGCCCTACTAGCCTCCTTTCTGGAGGGTAGAGACCATAGCCTGTCCTGGGATGGTCTACAGTCGGACCCTTTCCACCTACCATGCGGGGTGCCACAGGGCTCCTCTTTATCACCAAAACTCTTTAACATCTATGTAGCCCCTCTAGCCAAGCTCATCAAGGCACATGGCTTTACTATAATCTCCTACGCTGATGGCTCACAGCTTATAGTCTCTGCTGGGCAAGAATCAAATGACTCAGCCACTAAGTTTCATAGCTGTATGTCAGAAATTATGAAATGGATGCGAGAGAATTTCCTCAAAATCAACAAAGAGAAAACCGAGATAATTGAATTTGGCCCGGGAAAGCCCGCATGGAATAGCTCCTGGTGGCCGGCCGAGGCAGGCAAATGTCCCATCCCTGTACGCAAGGTCAGAAATCTGGGAGTGGTGTTCGATGACCAGCTCAATTTCTCGGCACATGTTAGCAATCTCGCCTCTTCCTGCTCGTATCTAATTAGGATACTACGGAAGATTTTCCCTTTCATCAACCCTGACCTCCGCAAGAATGTGGTGGTGGCCTTAGTGCTGTCCAAAATGGACTACTGCAATGCACTTCTCCTGGGACTGAATAAGTCCCTGCTGAAGAGACTGCAGGTTCTGCAGAATGCAGCAGCCAGACTTCTGCTGGATGTACCTAGAGACCAGTCTGTTGCTGAGGGAATTAAGGCATTACACTGGCTCCCTGTCCAACAGCGGATAGAGTTCAAGGCGCTATGCCTAGTTCATAAGGCAGTGTTTGGGGGGGGAGCTAAGGAAGTGGAGAAGCTCTTTACTCCTTACCGCCCGGGTCGGACACTCAGATCTTCTACCCAAAGTCTGCTTAAACTTAACCGTGTGAAAAAAGCTAGATGGGGAGGTAGAGCATTTTCGTATCAGGCGGTTAGCCGATGGAATGATCTCCCAGGCTTTGTTAAACGTACTGACAGTCATCAAGTTTTTAGAAAATTGATAAAAACATGTCTTTTTAAGGTGACCCACTCTTAGTGGAGTAATCTCTTTCTATGGACCAGCGCCAAGACGCCTCGGCATTTGTTCGCGCTTTACAAGTGACTATCCTATCCTATCCTATCCTATCAGAGTAGATAAGGGAATGTGGAGAGGAAGCATGCCTAAGGTATATAAAAAACGTGGTAAAGTAACCATTTTAACAGCTTGCACTCTTCCCCACATGGAAAGATTCAGAATCTTCCATTTATCAAAATCACGTTGCATTTGAGTAATCAATGGATTAAGATTGTCTGAAGCCATACATTCCATACCTTTATTTACTAATATACCTAAATACTTAAGGTGTGAGGATTGCCAATGGAAAGGGAAACCATGAATAGCCGCTTTTGTGGTACCATCAGAAATTTGTAAAGCTTCGCTGACAATGGTGATACTAATATTACTTTTACATGCTGTGAGAAATTGGGTTGTTAGTTGAAGGGGGGGAGTCCCTCTCAAGCAACAGTCACACTCCTTGTCAGGGTGAACCACACAAAGTCACTAAATTAACCTGTGCTTAACCTTCTAGTAGCTTGGCACAAAAGTATCATGCTTAACTCAGAGGCAATGTGTTGAGTATTTATGCAGCACTTAAACTTAAAGTGAAAACACAACACAAGCAAAAACTCACATTCATTTACTAAAATGTAATAAATTATTTGACACCAAATCAAGAAAAAGTAGAACTGGAGTTATGTGAACCGTGAACATCTAGTTGCACGAGACCGGGCAAAATCAAAAGTTATGGTCAACCACAATGGAGAGCGATTCATATACACCAAGTGGAATGGGCCTGGTCTCCTCTAACCTTTGGAGTTTGAAGAATTTTTGTAGATAAATATATGAGAAGTTAAAGCTCAACGTAGCAGGACAGTCAGTGGTGTCCGAGAAGGAGGCGTCATTGTGTGGAAGCCGCTAGACAAAGTTACGGTGAAGATTTTTATTTGGGCTTAGTCTCTTTTTCAGAATTTGAAGATCTCTAGTGGGATGAAGCTGTAGATTGTATCTGACAAGGACTCCACAAAGCCAGATACCCCTTCTGTGAGGAGTCACTGAACAGGATTTTCTGCTGCAGAAAATAGCATAGTGGGAGCTACCATGAAGTCAGGCTGACTGGAAGGAACCTTAGGCGGATCGGCAAGCAGGTAGGACTCGGTCTCTTCTTGGTTCTCAGGTCACTTTTTAGCTGAAAAATGTCCAAGTCCCAATCTTTGGATTTGGGCTATATAGGCATCCTTATCATCACTTGCAAGGGTCCAGGATTGGATGGGCACCACTTGTTGGGTGAGGTCTCACTCAGGCTGGACCAAGGAACGGGTTCAAGATAGTTGAAGCCTTTTCTGTCCCTAAGGGTCTGATCAGGAGGCCAGCCAACTAGCCCTTAGAATCACTCTGGTGGTACTGGGTTGAAGCAGACATTCAGGTCTCAAGCTGCAGGACAGTCCTCTGAGGGAACAAGGCAGGGTAGTCCTCTTGGTGCAGTAGGGTAGTCATCTGGAATACACAGCAGGCCACAGACAGCAGATCAGTCCTCTGAAAGTCCTCTGAAGGTCTAGGAGTAAACTGAGGACTGGGTCTGAGGGTCCTAATTTTATACAGGTAGTCCCTGTGCTGCTCTATGCGGATGATGTGGTTCTTTTAGGTCTGACCTAATGGGCCCAAACCCCGATGCCTAGAACGACACCTGGTGGCCCCCCGCCCTCGGAAGCCCACCCACCCCCACGGACCATGCACGCAAACTGGGAATCATCCTGGTCTCAGAGCTCAAAATGGACCACCAGATCAACTCTGTCTCATCTTTCTGCTTCCAAACCCACCGCCTCCTACGCAAGACCTTCAAATGGATCCCCCTCGAACACAGGAAGACCATCACACATGCCCTTGTCACCAGCAGACTTGACTTCGGCAATGCACTCTATACCAGAATGAACAAAAACCTCACCTGCAAGCTACAGAACATTCAGAACGCCGCCGAAGACTGGTCCTCAACTTGCCAAGCCACTGACACATCTCCCAGCACCTGCGCACACTCCACTGGCTCCCAATCGAGGCTAGAGTCACCTTCAAGATGCTCACCCACGCACACAAGGCCCTCCACGACACCGGACCAGCATACCTGGACAGCCAACTCAAATTCCACGCACCCCAAAGGACCCTACGAACATCCCAGCTTTCCTACGCCGTGGTCCCCTGCACCAGAAAGACCAGATCGGGAGGCCGCTCCTTCTCCTTCCTCGCGGCCAGAGCCTGGAACACCCTTCCGCTCCACCTCAGACAGATAACATCGCTCCCCATCTGCACAAGAAACCTCAAAACCTGGCTCTTAGACAGACCCACCCCTTGATGGACTGGAACCTACAACCCCCCCTCACTGCGCCTTGAGACCCTTACGGGTGAGTATTCGCGCTTAACAAACTCCTGATTGATTGACTGATTGATTGACCCCAAATGCCCTCCAAAAGCTTCTGAACAAGTTCAATGGTATTGAAGATGCAATATTTAGATTTGAAAAACGGTTAGGCCACAAGCCGGTATACGAAATGGTTGAAGTTTACAAAAGCAAGTGTCTATTGGTGGGCACTTATGGAGTAGGAGTCTGGGGCATACAGCACAAAACTTCAAGCAGATGAAAATAGTTTTTTGTGCAGGCTTCTGGCAATTCCTAAATACTCCTCAAGCCGTATTGCACATGTAGAATTAGATATAGGGTTCATGGAGGACCAGATTAATTTTTTTATAGCTAAAGCTATGGAGATCCCCGAATGCAGACTTCTTGCGGAAGGTATTACTAGATTGATTTAAATTAGATAACATGACTGCTATCCCATGGTTGGCTTATGTGCGAACACCATCCATAGCCTGGGGTACAGTCATGTCTTTGAGTGACCGCAAAGTATAGCACCTGATTTTAAATTGGGAGTCAAGGGGAGGTCTGAAACTTACAAAGAGGAAATAAATTAGATAAATCTCTTGATATGCCTATGGTTACAAGATATATGCAGATATTCACATCATCTGATATGGAGCCTTATCTGAACTAGATAGTAAATCCAAAGAACAGATTTTATCTCACTAGATTTAGACTAAATATAGTTCATTTCCTTGAAGCTTTCCCACTAGTGGGCACTAGTGGGCTCCTGGTTTCCCTCCCTCCCACGTTGCCCCTGTTACCGTGTTACTGCCCAATCAACTGTTCATTTTATGTTCTTTTGTACTTTATCTGACTCTCTTAGATTGCACTTTTTACTCCCTACCCTACCATATAAGGACTTTAATTCCTATATTATTTTATGAAGATGCAAATGTTTTATCCTGTACTTTTATGGCCCTACAAAGACCGAATAAAGATGGTTTTGATTTGATTTGATACCTGGTGCAAGCTTTGAAGTGGAAGAAACTTGTAGAGTTTTCCCCACACAGTTGGCACTGGAATTTCCTTCCTCAAGGTCCTAGGATGTCTGGGGGCACAAAAAGGCTATTGTGTAGTTCTTTCCGTGTGGGCTGGCGCAGCTTCTATGAGGTGTACGTGGGGCTGTGCACAACTCCACCTCTCCCATCCTATCAGAATGGTCAATCTTGCCAATATCCAGTCCCTCTTTGTGTTACTGTCTAGGAGACACACACAAAGGCAAACTGCCAACTGCCCTTAGTGTGACCCAGGAAACAGGCTGTAGGCACCAAATGGTTAGGAAAAGAAAATACAAAGTTTCTAAAAGTGGCATTTTTGGAATTGTGACTTAAAATCTGACTTTCCAATTAAAGAGGGTTTTAAGTTACAATTCATTAGACACCAAATAACTAATTTCTTCCTGCTCCCAAGCAAACATTTTCACTTATTAAATAAAATAAGATAACCCAATTTTATCCTATGGACAGGTAGGCCTCATAGGAGCGAAAAACACATTTGTGAGTATCTCTCTTCACTCCCAGGACATGTAAAACATAAAAGTACATGTCCAACTTTTTATATACAATGAACTCTGCCCTATGGGCTATTTAGGGTCTACCTTATGGGTGACATATGTATTAAGAAGGGAATTTCAAACCTGATAAAGAGTTTATTTTACCAGGTCGAAATGGCAGTTTAAAACGGCACACAGGATGCAATGGCAGGCTGAGACATGTTTTGAAGGGCTACTTAAGTTGACGGCACAACCAGTGCTGCGGGCCCACTAGTACCATTTAATTTAGAGGATTTACAGGACCTGGGTACATGTAGAACAACTTTGCTAGGAATTTACAAGTAAATTAACAAACACACATATACAGACAAACACATTGGGCCATATTTATTATTTAGTAACACAGCACAGCCCAGCATTACAGAGAAATGGCAGGAATGCGCCGTATTTATCACAATATTGTGCACTCCTACCTTTTCCTGCACTGGCGCACAATGTGCTACCTAGCGCCAACACAAGCACTCTAGCACCATGGTGCAAGTGCGGCTGCGTTATAAGGAGGATTGTTTTTGTGCAAGAAGGGGCTCCTTTCTGCACAAAAACAATACCCTGAGACATTTTTCTTGTTCTATGCGTGCTACATGCAGTACACATAGAAATGGAAACAAACGAGGAGAAATAAGATATTTCTCCTCATTACGCTTCCCCTGGGAACGTATAGCATTTTGGCGCATTCCCACATCTACCAGTAATGAAAAATCTGGGAATGTGCCGAAGTCCATGGGTTTTGCATAAGAAAACGCATGCACCACTCATGGAACGCCTCCCTGGTGCAGAACAATGCAACCCAGCAATTTGCGCAGCATTGCATTACTCTGGATTTATTAAGCCACTCAGGGCCACACAAGGTGGGCTTGTGTAGCACGATAAATCACATTTCAAGGATTGCACCATGCAACATGGCTAAGAGACCAATATAAAGCACTGAGAGCTCCCTATGCAGTATGTTCCATTTCTGAAACCTTAAAAGCATCTTTCCTGCTGAATGTAATGTCAGCACAGGTGGCAGAAATAGTAGCGTGGACAAATGCTTGCTGCTTGTCAGAACATTTGAATGAGGCAATTTATACAAACAGCTAATATGGTTTTGGAGCGGTTCATGGCTTGAGTCAACTGTGCTCACAGAGGGGTTTTATGAAATATTCTAGAGCTCCTATAAAGAATAGGTCTAATAGGTGTATTGAAAGCAATACAACAGCCAAAAGAAAATGCAGTGGTCAAATGCTGCCCACAAAACTGGAAAAGATTAAGCTCCTGAGAAGCTCTGCCCCTCACGGCAGTCACAGTGTGTATATTTTCTATTGCCGAATGTGCTGGGGACTGCAACACATGCCCCAATAGAGAATAAACACATTAAAAACATCCCTGCACCATGTGGCAGGCACCAAGCGGTGCCTGCCACATGGTGCAGGGAAGTTTAGGGGGCACAATAGGTGCCCCCCAGGCCCCAGAGTGGAGGGCCAGGGGGGTGGGGCCCTGCTAGGAGCCCCCAAAGTCACTTTCCACCAGTCTTTACATGGCAGGTGATCCGCCATGAAAGGGCAGGCGGAAAGGGACATTGTAATCCCTATGGCAATGCCTGGGCAGGCACCGCCCTGATTGTAGGGATTACTGACCCTCTCTAGGACAGATGCCTCCGCACTCTGCATCGTAATCTAGAGGGCGGACCGCAGGGGCTGATGTTGGAGGGTGCAACACCGATGAGCCGTCTGTGTTGGACCCACAGACATCGTAATCAAGCCCTTAGTTACAATTGTTAATAAATATGCATTTAAATGGCAAAAACGTTTGCATTACAAGATGGGACAGTGGAGTAGGAAAATGAAAATGATGAGTCAACAATAAGCACCTTAAAAAATGCATGTAAGTTTCTTCTTTATGAGTTTAATTCAGACTTCTTTGGGTGAGCTGCAAGATCTTCAGGTGGAAGCCTCAGAAAATGAGATAAAGAAATGAGAGAAATTATCCGGATTTGTATGTTAATGCTGAAAATGAGTAATCCTCCCTGATGCAATGTTTTAACCGAAGGGTAAATACCTACATGGTCTGACGCATGCAGGTAGAGACAGTATGATACATCCATTTAGAAAATATTGGAAAAATACAGGATTTAGAAATGTTGCTGAAGACATTTGTGTTAGGCCCCTGGTATGCTAGAAATACAATCAGGGAAAAAAAATGGACTGTGATGAATCATATTGGCAAATCAGATGGCCCATATACAAGACTACAAGAAGACTTTGTGGCAATGCAATGGTTGAAATACATCCTGGTCATTGTCTGTTTTCTAAATGGGTTGAGGCATAACCCACCCGGGGATCAGCTAGATTTCCGTGGTTAAACTTTTGTTGAGGGAGTTGATACTCAGATTTGGAATTCCATCTTCTATTGAGACAGCTCGTGGTACACACATTAAAAATGAGGTTTGGCAAATAATCTGCACAGCATTCCAAGTAAATCAGAGGTTCCATTTAGTTATTGTCCTCAATGTTCAGGTGTGGTTGGGAGACCTTATGGAACTCTCAAGAACAAATTGGCCAAAATATGTGCTTCAATTGGTTTAAACTGGCCTTTTGTACTTCCACTTGCTTTGATGAGCATGAGAAGTACTCCAAACAGAAAGACTGGTGTATCTCCCCATGAGGTGATCATGGGAAGAGCAATGGGACTTTGCTATATTTCTTCAGCTGCATTAGTTTCAATAACTACCAACATTGTGCTAGTTTACTATAAAGGTCTGGCTGATGTGGTGGGAGAAATCTGTCTCTCATCAGGTGAGTGTGGCAATAGAACGACAAAGGACATCATCTGTCACAGTCTGAATCCTGGAGACTGGATAGTGGTCCAGAAGCATGTCAGGAAGAACTGCTTGCAAGAGAGGTGTGGTGGATCCTATCAGGTAACACCAATCACCTGCATTGCGGTGAAGTTATGCAGATGACACACAGATCATTTTCTCTCTTTCATTTGCTCAGTATCAGGACCCTTCACTACTTCAGCTTGGACTGCGTAACATTTCCTTGTGGATGTCCAGAAATGCTTTAAAGCTGAACAGCTCTAAGACTGAGGTCCTCATCCTGGGGAACAATCCCGAGCTTTGGGGAGCTAGCCATTGGCATGCCACATTAGGACCTTTACCAGCTCCAGTCCCGAAGATAAGAACTTGGGTTTCACCATTGATATCAAGCTTTCTCTTGGAGCCCAAGTGTCTGGAGTCACCTCAGCTTGCTTTGCGGTTCTCAAGTGGCTAAAGACAATCCTCTGGCTAATTCCACCTGCAGCCTAAATGTTAGACCTGGCACCTTGGCGTGAGTCTCCCTTCCACTTTTTGTTGCTGTGCCTCATGTGTTTTGCTGGTGTTAGCTGCTCAGAGCACTGTGCCACTGCCAACCAGTGCCACAGTGCAAGTGCTCCCTATTTAAAATGTATATGTTGGTTGGATTCCATGATTGGCTTATTTGGTTTACTGTCAGACCCCAGTAAAGTGCACCAGGAGTGCCCAGGGCTTGTAAATACAAATGCTGCTGGTGGGCTTGCAGCACTGGTTGTGCCACCCACAGAAGCGGCCTAGCAAAATGTGTCTAAGGTCTGCCATTGCAGAACCTGCGTGCAGTCTGGTACTGTCATGCTGACTGGGCAAGTGCACCCACTTCCCAGTCCCTAAACCTTCCCTTAACTTCATATTAGTCACCACTATGGTAGGCTCAAGGGCAGGGTGCATTGTAAGCATAAGGTAGGACAAGCCCTGATGTGTGTGGCATGTCCTAATAGTGAATTACAGCCATTTTAGTTTTTCACTATTGTAAGGCTACCTGTTCTCCATAGGCCAGAATGGGCTGTTAGAATTGTTACATCCTATGATCTTAACAGACCCAGAGGACATGGTAGAAAATCGAGTTTAGTATGCCTGAACTCAGAATAATAAAATACATCTTTTAGTAAAGTTTATTTTAATATTCTGTGTTTGCAAATACTCCTTTTAGAAAGCTGGTATTTGCTTGCCTAACCATTTCAGCCCGCCTCTGCTATGATGTGTATCTGCCTGTCTGGTTTGTGTGAGTGACAGGGCTGGGGAAATCCAGAGGGGCAGGGCTAGGTAGCCTGGTGGTGAATGGAGAGATTGACATCCAGATGGGTGGGAGGAGTGCACCTGGACTCTGAATAGGGCTGTGCTCTGCCACCACAATGCTGGTTCCACCTCCTGTGGAGCGGCTGATGTCTCTGCCCTGCAACCTGAATAGAAAGGCAGAGTGATGTCAACAAAGTGCTCAAGAACTGGTTTGGACTGGGCAAAGGCCCCTCTACCCCAGAGGAACAAAGGAATTAGGGGTATAAGTATTGGGACCCTGCTCCCAAGAAATTAGATCCTGCTTGACAAGAAGAACCTCTGCCTGAGGAGAAGGAACTGGGAAAGCTGTAAGGAGGAGTACTGTCCCTGACCTGGGGGATTGGCCTGCAGTGGTTGCCTTGCTGCTGGAAGGAGAGGAGAAAGACTACAAAGACTTTATTTCAACTTGTGCTTAAAAGATCTCCAAGGGCTTGTGCTGAGCTTGCCCCCTGAACGAAGTCCCAGGACCAGCGGACTTCACCCCCCAGCTCCCCAGAGTTCTTTATTTCTTTGCACCAAAAACTTCATCGCATCAGCATCGTTGCAACACTTTCGTTGCCCTGCGTGTCGCATCTAAAAGGTACATTGATTTAAAGTGTCGCATTTAAGAACTTAAGAGAACTAAGCAAACGTCTACCATCTAAAGTAACAGTATTGTGTATTTTTGTCATTTAATGGTCTTGTGGTAACTCTATATAAAGAATCCTTATTTTTAATATAAAAACCTGTGCGGTGTCCATCTGTAGTGTTGTCACTTGGTTGCTGTATGTGTCCACAAATGCTTAACCTATAACGCTCTGAGATAAGCCTTGTCTGCTCGTGCCAAGCTACCTAGAGGGAGAGCAGGGGTTATTTTAGGAGTGTAACCCCTTACCCTGACTAGAGGAAAGGTTCCCTGTTTGTCACAAGTACCTACCTGTGCCAACCAGAGAACCCGGATTCTAACACTAAAGAACTGTATTGCAGGCCTTGTTGATCTCTAGGCTTGACTATGGTAATGTTCTGTATTTGGGCGCGTACAAGGCCCCCGTCCGCCATCTCCAGATCATTCAAAATGCGGCGGCCTGCATGCTTTTTTAGTTGCCTTGTCACGCCTCTGTTTCCCCTCTGCTCCATGAACTTCACTGGCTCAAGGTAAACAAACATATTGAGTACAAGGCCCTTTGCTATATGTTTTTAGCTCAGCATGGCTTGGCCCCCTTGTCCAGCCTTACCAACCCACTCGCAAACTGAGATCGGCCAGCCTTTCTCTTTTCTCAGTACCTAGAGTGCAGCGGACTCAGCGCCGGGAAACCATGTTGGGTAGCTGTGCGCTAACAAATCTTTTAAATAAATAAATAAAAATGCTGGAGTGCCGCAGTGGATTCATGCTGCTTACAAGAAAAAGGTGAAAGCAGCACAGGACGAAGGAAGTGGTAGAAACAACCACTGAACCAGCCACTAATCTACAAAGTCAAGGAAAAAATAAAGTTCAAATCCAGATTCCAATTCACAAAGTGAATCCAGAAGGGTTTGAAAATTTTGAAACTGGTACAGAAAGAAATGAATCCATAAAATTTCAGGTTAGTGAAAGCTCTGAAGATTAACGCAAATAGCCTAATGTCCAGTTTCAAAGCAGGAATCAGAAGGGCTGTTACCTTTAAGAAACAAAAACATGAGTAGCATTAAGAAGTAGTCTCTGATCTAAATAATGAAAAATTGTAGTTGAAAATCCAAGGTACTATATCCCTCAGTGGAAAAAAGCAGTTTACAGCAAATTGCTCAGACAAGGCTAATCAAGGTTCAATCACATGTTCCAGCTCAAGTTTAAGGGACTGATTTAGATGTTGGTGGACGGGTTACTTTGTCACAACAATGACGGATATCCTGTCCGACGAAATATAAACCCCATAGGATAATATAGGATTTATATTTCGGTGACAGAGTAACCAGTCTGCGGAAATGTAAATCAGTGCCTAGGTTCTTTAGAAGATAAAGCAAACATCGGGGAAAGGAAGATGTCAAGCTGATCCAACAGCTGAGAGCGCTCTCTCTCTGTTTGCTCCCTTGTCCTCCGCCGACCACTGTTGAACTGCCTAGCTTCTTAATCAGCCCCGCGGTGGTTACCGGCTGTGGCTGCACAACTTCAGTAACGGTAGGAGATGTCAATGTGGCAGCTTTGCGGGTGGGGGCTCCGTGGTCTCCCGGCACTACTACTGTGAATTCGGCAGCTGGCATTCATCCATCCTCCTGCCTGCAGCCTGACCATCACTCCCAGTAGCATGGCGCCACCGTAGACAGGTGCGCTCTCTGGCGGGCCTGGGGCAGGCAACCCAGTTAAAGCATGTGTGGAAGATCAGCCCCAAGCGATTAGTTTGTCTGGGATTATGGAATATAATCAGAGCTGTAGACGGCCATGTTTAGGGGAGTCCCAGGCATCTGCACTTAAGAAAGACATTTCAGTTGGGGAAATTAAGGCAGCGTTAGTTCCCTACCACAGGGCAAGGCGGCAGGAGAGGATTCTATCCCTCTTTGAGTTTTGCAAAATGTTTAAAGATATTATAATTCATAAATTACTAAGTGTTACTCAACATTTTAATAAGGGTGGAGAAGTGCCTGTTACTTGGACTATGACTTAAACCATTGTGCTTTTAAAGAAGGGTAAGCCGCCTGAATACAGGAGCTCTTATGGACCTATATCTTTGATCAACGCTAATGCGAAGGTTTTTTAAAAGAACCTGGCTACCTGAATCATTCCGCTCTCGCCAGCCCTTGTCTCGCAGTGCCAGGCAGACCCCACTAGTCGCATCAGTCACATCAATACGGCAATCGCTGCTTTCGATGTTGAGGTCAGATCTGACAAATGAATAGGTATGATTTTACTAAGTGCAGAGAAGGGTTTCTACCGCATTGTGTGGGAGTGTTTTTGGGCGACAATGGGAGTTTGTGGTGTGGGGGATCATTTCTGTAAATGGACACAGTCACTATATAGGACCCCTTGCACCAAGCTTGTCTGTGCTGGGAAACTCTCACTGCCATTTAAGATTCATCGGGGCACCCAACAGGGTGTCCATTACCCCTTCTCTTATTCTCTCTTTATATGGAGTGTTAGAAATTGGATTTCTGGTTGGCTAGGGCATGTGCTTAAGCCAGACAGAAACCACCTCTCTAGTCAGGGCAAGGGAGTTACACACTGAAGATAACCTTTGCTCGCCCCCTTGGTAGCACGAGCAGTCAGGCTTATCCCAGAGGCAATGTGCACAACACACACTTAGCAGCAACACACTAGACACATCACAAAAGATACTCCTAAAACACATTAGAATGTAATCACATATATACACTGTGCCACCTGGCACTAGGTATCACTTTACAGGGGATTATATACATTACAGGGCCTATTGGGCCACTGTCATAACCATTAGAACAGGCAAGTAATAAAACAACCAGTAACCACTGGTAAACACTGTACTTGGCATAACCATATTAGGCATAAACCATATCAAGCATACATCCTAAATTACTAGTGTATCACAGTAACACTAATAAGGTGCACACGTCACCTCACGGCCTTATGCCCAATCAAATCATGGAGGCGATTTCCAGGCCGTCTGGCCTTATCCTCGGGGGCCCGTCTTGAGCTTTACAACAATGCCCTTTTGTCCAAAAGTCAGGACTTTCCTGGCTGCCGATGCAGCCCTTTGCTACAAGCACAATCCTCCCATGGGGTGTGGGTGCAACTTTCCCTTGTCCTCCCCAACCATGTGTGCCCCCCGTTGCAGCTGCCCGCAATCTGGTGCTGCAGCTGTATAACCGAAAATAGGCACCAACAGTGTTCCCCTCCAAGCTGCACTCACTGGGGCTTTTCTTGTGCAGAGGAAAACCAGGAAGAATACAGTTACAGGGAGCCCGCAAGGCTCCGGTCGCTTGCACCCCACGCACAGCTGCATGCGATCTGGGGGTGCAGCTGCCAACACTGGCCTCAGGCTGTACCAGTTTTTCCGGTATGACATGGCGGTAGCGGGACACAGAGTGAAGTCTCCGTCGGCGTCGGCCCTGCCACCTCGCCTTCTCCAGCAGCAGTCTCTGTTTCCACTCAGGGAAACGCGCGGAGCTCTCACCGGCAACACAGGAGCCCCGTCCTCCTCCAGGCACAAGCTTGCCTGACTTTTGGCACCTTCCACGTTTGCTTCCAGCAGTTGGCTTCTTCTCACTCATCAGCCCCGCCCAAAAGCAGGTGCCTGACTTCCGACTGCGTCCTGGGCACTGCGGGCGAAGTTGGAGCCCTCTTCTTGGCTCAGGGAATGTAATTAGGAAGTGCCTGCTAAGCTCCTCGGACATGCAGTCACCGCACCTTTGCAGCACACAGCCAAAGACAGGAGTGCTCTCAACGCCGGTACCTCTCCGCTAGCAGGGGGAGAGAGGCTGCCCTTCATTAGTGCTTCTGTAGCACAAGCCCACGCCAGGGGCTCTAGCACACTGGGGCAGAAAACACAAGGAAGAAATGAAGAGCCCCGCCTGCCTCCCACTTCAAGGCATAACCAGGGAGAAGGCAGCGCTTTTCTTCAAGAACCTGCCAAAGGTAGAGCTGGTACAGGCAGGCCAGCCAAGTAAACGTAAGAGGGTCCCTGTTATTTGAATATGAGAAGAGGAGGGCAGGGAAAGTAACACAAATTGAACAAAAACCTCTTCTATACAGCTAATTATACAGTGGGGAATATCGCCACAATCGCTACACAACAACAACCAAGAACCACAGAATTGTATTCACAATTTTATTAATCAAAATATATATGTTATTTTTGTATTTATCATTTTATCTTTGAAAACATTCATTTATACGTACAAATAGTCATGTGTTAATTGGGTCACATTACAATCGAAATTAACCGTGAGACAGAAACAAGACATATATTTGGGCAGCAAAGACAAAATTCATATTTTAAGTCAAGACATAAAAATACACATGTAAAAAACAGTGATACATTTCATAAATATATACAATAAAATAGAAATGTAGCCAAAGAGACAAAAAACCACCAATGAAAGGCGCCGACGCGCGTTTCGGAGTAGGATCAACAGACCCCAATTTCCTTCGTCAGGGCGCAACAATCCTTTAGCAGTTGGAAAGGGTATCAGAATAGTTCCCAACTGATTCTATAGTCTCTTCTCACGAGAGAAAATTTTAACAAGACTTAGTGAATTAATAATCGTACTTGTTTAAACAATCTGTGGAAACAAGGAAAAAACAAATATAAGATAATCTAATGATTCACACATACTAGAAGCAATCTATAGTGGAGCCAAAATCACAGTTAAAGAGCCAACAGTTCCCAAAGTAAGGAAAATAGTGGAATGGATAACACCAAGTGCGTAGAAAAAATGTTGTATCAGTCTATTGCCGGAGTGTATCAATAAAGATAAAGAAACCAACCAGAATAAAAAGAATTAGCTGAGAAAGAGAAAATTAACAGACATAATGGAAAGAAGAACTGGGTTTCCTCAATGGATCAGCAGTCCCTTCAGCTGCCAATAAGGGCAGCAAGTCAGTCCCCAGTGGTGGTTCCTCCTGGCCGTCCAGCAGCCTGCGGGCCGCAAGTTCCCAGTAAGCACAACAGCAGCTCAGTTTACATGGGGTCATAGCCCCAATACTTATACCCTCATGTCCTTTGATCTCCCCCTGGCACAGGGCTCTGTGCCCGGTCTTCACCAGTTCTGGGGGGCACATAATATTTTATTTACAGTGCAGAACATCCTCCTTTGTAAGTGTAGGCTCTGGCCCCAGACACACCACAGGGGGGGCGGAGCCAGCATTGTGGAAGGCAGGCCCAGTCCTATTCAGGGTCAGGTGCTCCTCGACCCACTACTCCAAATGCAGATTGGCCTATTCAGCCGGGCGCTGACTCACCTAGCCCCTTTGGAGCCACTGCACCTCCCCAGTCTCTGTCACTTCAGAGCCAGACATGCAATACACAACAGGCAGGCACAAAGACACATAGCACACAGAAATGCCCACTTCTAAAAGTGGCATTTCTAAAATAGTGATAATAAATCTGCGAACACCATTATGCAGCATTTATTATCACTATGCCAAACATACCAAACTTGATCACGTTACTCCTCTCATGTCAGGAATTACCACTGAAACACATATCAGGGAATCCCCAATTCATTCCTATAAGAAGGCAGCCTCATAGTGAGAAAACAAAATGGCTGTTTGTCACTACCATGACATGACAAACAGTTAAGGCCCATGTCCTACCTTTTACCTAGAGTGCACCCTGCCCATAGGGCTAGCTAGAGCCTACCTTAGGGGTGACTGATATGTAGTAAAAGGGGAGTCACAGATGTGTCAACCACTTTATGTGCCACGTCACAGTGGCAGAAAACTGCGTGCACAGGCCCTGCAATGGCAGAGGCTTAAGACAGGTTTCAAAGGCTACTTTGGTGGGTGGCGCAAGCAGCGTTGCAAGCCCACCAGTAGCATCTTATTTACTGGCCCTGGGTATATGAGATACCATTTTACAAGGGACTGATAGGTAAATTAAATACGTCACACAGGTGTAGACCAATCTTACCATGTTTACCATAGAGAGCACATGCACTTTACAACGGACAGCAGTGATAAAGTGCCCAGAGTCCCAAAACCACCAACACCAGGTCAGAACAAATACCAGGAGGAAGGCAAAAAGTTCAGGGATGACCCTGCAAAAAGGGCTAAGTCTAACATGGAGCCATATTTGCAATCTTTGCAATTGAACGATGGAATTCAGCCATTGATCGCTGGTGGGTGTGAACTTACAATCATTGCATATGTGGATAATGTGGCTCTCTTTTCATTCAACCCTTCTGTAGCATTGGATCATATAATAGATGAGCCTAACAGATCTGGAACAATCTCAGGATACACGCTAAATGTAGCTAAACGCCAAGTGTTAATACATTTCAAACCAGACGCTCCAATTGCAGGGGCAATTTCAACAGCTATTTATTTGGGTGTTAAGTCCTAAGGTTTATTACATTTGCAAATTTAATTATGAGCCCCTATTACTTTCTGTCATTTCTAAACTACGTTTTGGAACAGACTCCCCATTAGTATAATAGGTCATTGCAACATTATAAAAATGAACGAGTTGCCAACATTTTTGTATTTATTTTGGACAATTCCACTTTGGGTCCCAAACTCGTTTTTTAGGTCGAGGACGTCCGGTCTGCCGAAAGGCAGAACCGGAAGTCGGAGATTTAATGACTTGGAGAAGAGGGGCATTGAACCCGCCCCTCTTCTCCCCTGTTCTCCATTGGCTGGCCTCTTGAATGCTGGCCAGCCATTGGAGAAGAGGTCAGTCATTCCGATCAGGCCCCGTCCTTTTCGGATCGGGGGGCGTGTTTTTTGCAAGAAGTCTCATTCTTCAGCAAAACACGCCCCCGAATCCGAAAAGGACGCTGCGTTTCTCCGAGGCATTTCTGCTCTGCCTCGGAGAAAGGCGGTGGTGTGCTTGCCTTTTGCTCTTTTCCACACAGAAGGTGCGATCTATGACAGCCCCTCTTTTTCAAATGCAGCCCAATACCGAAAATTCCTCCTTAAAATCGTAAATAATCCGCAGGGTCTTGGTGGACGGGCATTCTCCAGAGATTCCTCTCGCGGTGTCTGCGGGATCCGGTCCCACATGGCAGGGATTAGGGCAGAGGGGTGTAATCTGAGCAGCAGCGGTCTGCAATGACCGAGTGAAATTACTTTTTATAGTGTACAGGTCAGGTCTTTAGGCGCTAGCCATGCTCCGTGCCACAGAGCGGGTCTTGGAGATAAGAGCGCTGGAACCACTGGATGCGGCTCCGCTGACCGGACACCAACGAGGTGGAAGGACAGCACCGCACGATAACATGTTTTTGCCAATAAAAAAATAAAATAAATATGTGGGTTACAGGATTGGTGAGATTCTTTGGGTTAAAAACAAACCAGCTAAATATTGCCCCAATTTCTAATTTCACCTGAAATGTAAAACAAAAAACGGTCTTGACGTAGAGTTTACTCAGAACACCAGTAGCGTGACTATACCGGTCCAGGACACAGCAGCAAGGAATCCAGGCGCCTGAACTGAGCGTGCACATATGCTCCTCGCTTGCATCACCCACCAGAAGGATTTCACAAGTGCTACAAAACCAACAGGTATAGAAAACACAAGACAGGCGTTATGAGGAAACCTTGTTCTCAACACGGACTCGCAATCCGCGACCCCGCCAGACCCACACACTGCATCTGCTTGCAGCCCTGGCCTCGAACATGGATCACCCCGACCCCACAAGTGAGGTCCAGGAATCTTAGTTATGCCTATGAATAGCAGGAGGGGAATTTGCGATTGTGCAAGGCTGGGCCCTGCCCAGCTCCACAGCAGAGACGCAACGGGGTTTCCAAAACCATGCCCATCAGGGCCCCAACATGGACGCGGCAGCAGAGATGACGTCTCAAGCCTTTAGCTCTCTCCTGACCGCTCAGTCCCACCCTGGGACCCTCAGCAGGACAGTGAAACGCATTGAGTGGAAAGAAGAGAATAAACATGGTCACTTCCAGTTCTTGCCACTTCCTTTATGTCTTTGAAAGGGCTGCCTACTAGCCGGTATTGTACCGGCTTGGACAGCATTTGTAGGTCAAAGACTGGTTAAACAAAATGTGAAAATCAGTTAAAAAAAACCCTCTATTTTTGGCCCTGTGAAATATACATTTTAAAACAGCAAACACACAGAGAATATATTTACAGCCATCTAAATTAATTTAGTTATTAATATATTTCACACAACATGCCCCCTGACCAGTATTTGGGACCCTCTCTAAGTTTTCTATTATTGCATCCAGATACGTCACACAACAACCAACAAATGTTCCTAAAACAAACCAACTGCCTTTGTCCATGCTTATTAGTTGTACAAGATAATGAACAACGACTTTATTGGGAATAATTAGAAATCAAAATGTTTCAAATCTGAAAATAGGAGACTTTGAATTCAACATTACAAAAGTCTGTGGAAGGGGTGGTGGCCTACGAAATGTCTCAGGCACTCTTGTTCTTGTCACACCTCTTTATGTAATGTATTTTGATTTATTGAGTTTTATACAACGAAACCATGACCCTTTCGCTTCTACAGTCTCACTCCTTTAGACACTGGTGCCCATTTTCTCCCTACATGTTTCCCAAGTCCTCTATCTGCATATCTCACACTTTCCCACGATGGACCTTAGGACACGTACGAGTATTGCTCTGCGGCGCTGCAGATGGGGCCAGGACTCCATGTGCATGTGGTCAGCAGACCCACTGGCAGGCACTGAGCAACTCACCCTGCCTACAGTTTAGAGCTCTCACTCATGTGCCGTTGTAAGCCCCCAGCACAATCTGCACTCAGGTACCTGGAGGGGGCACAGCTCAAAGTGTACACAATACAAAGGGCATATGGTGCATTTAAGAACGACAGAAGCGCAGTATCTTGAAAAACACAAAGACTCTTCGAGAATGCAAGATGATGTAAAACATGCGAAATGGAAACAAGGACTGCATCGCTGACGTACAACAGATATCTCAAGGGCTTTTAAAGCCCTTATCGAAAAACGCATCCGTGTTTTTTGACAGGTAAATTGAGGACATGACCATGGAGCCCCATAGGGACCAGTTTCAAAGTTGGGATTTAGTTAACATGGGGTCTGAGACCTGGCAGGACCCATCCCACTTAAAAGCCATGTAGGTAGGGGCTCAACCTGCGATGTCACTGACAATCATGGCTACCTAACTTCCACTGCCTATAGCGCTCTGTTGAATCCACGTCCCTGCATTCACAGTCACTTTGGGTGTCAAAAATCCTCGCACAGACCTATAATACTGAAGAAACACACTGCCATCCCATTAGAAGATTGTGATAAAGTTTTGTTTTAAAACACATTTTGCAAAGAAATGTGGTCCAATGCTGAAACAAGCACTGACAAAGCCAATAGGCCTGGAGGTGGCTACCAGACTTTTGGCTTTGTCAATGCTGGTTTGGTCATGGTTTTTGCCAAAAAATATGGTTGGGCTCTCATCAATCCTTATAAAAACAAACAAGAAAAAAACACTGGTTAGAGTCACAATGCATTTTGGTCTCAAAAGCACAAAAAGCAGGTATTGACATAGTAATCCCTGACACTTGAAGGTACTACGAACTACTTTTACTTTGTGTGTGAACTTGCGGCCCATGTGAAAGGACATGAAGCCAGCCGGCACTCATTGTTTAATTAGCCAATGGCAGACGTGGGCTGACACACTGCCCCATGCTGTGTGCTCTGGTGCGTAGAAGAAAATGTGAACAACAAAAAGACAAATGGATGAACAGCCCCGCTGAAAGCCCTTCTGAGTACGTTTATTATACATGCAAGTTTACTAAATTCAAAAGGTCTTGGATAACAGCAAACCTAAAAAAACAAGCATTTACAATGCAATGGTCTCGGCATTGGTAAAGTTAGAGCTATTGGCATTGCTCATGACATTATTTTTGTTTATGTTTTTGTTTTTAAAACATTTAAAGAAACGGCATTGTCATGAGCAATGCCAATAGCTCTAACTTTAACAATGCCGAGACCGTTGCATTGTAAATGCTTGTTGAACATCTGGAGGGTGCTATAGGTAGTTTTATATGGGGCTACAGACAGGCCGAACGTGCTATATGTCTCCTAAAATTTCTGTATAGGCACAGGGATTGCAGTTGCCTGACTTTAAGTTATATTTCTGGGCTGCATTTGCTGGCTGTCTGCGTAATTAGCTAAAAGTGGGAGAACCAGACTCCTCGGTTCTTGAAATTAGGGCCTGAATTTAGGCTATTTCTTTACAGACTAGGGGATCCCAACTAATATAAACGTGTAACATTCAAACTCATCAAGGATAATATACCTATATCATGGGAAATTTGTGTCAAGTATTCTTTAGCTTTAAAACACGGTGACATGCCATTATGGGCAAATTCAGCGCTCCCAGAAGTATTTCACGATTGAATAGGCAAGGCTTGGGCAAGTTTAGGGATAGATACAGTTGGGCAGCATTACGATCTTAACTGATTCCCTAAAAATAGCAATTCTCCTTACCATGTAAATGTGATGCTTTTTTATCTGTATAAATTGTGTATATTTATATTTATTATGTGTTTCTATGACGCTTTTATGATTCTTGTTTATAGTAATCGAATAAAGTTTTCAATCAATCAACTGATTCTGGTCATTTGCTGGGCTTCTGGGATCTTATGATCTTCCTCATCACTTTAAAAAAATATATTTCCAGTTAAGGGATTACTTTATATCTTGTTGCAAGTATACTATCGGGCAGGTTCTGATATATTATCTTGCTTACATAAGGCACTCAGGAATCTTTAATTAACACAATCTATCACAGGTACTCTCAGCATAGGATTGATGATGGCACACTACTTTCGGCCAAGTGGAGCAGGATGCTTTCTTCTAAGATCTCGCATCAGAAATCAATAGTGCCCTTGAGACCTTTGATTGCTCTTTGCACTCTATAAATTTAGAATTGCAGCATTCAAGACTATTTGCGTGCTGTATTGTATGCTGGGGAAATTTCAATAATGGGACAGGAACCCCGGGGCGGAATAGACTAGCTGCCCTAGGTGTGGTTGCTCTTCAGGAGACATTCTGCATATGTTTGTTACTTGCACCGCACTCCATGCATTTTTGGAAGGGGCAACTCAACTTACAACATCTTAGCTTGGATTCGAAGTACAGTTTACCCCCAAAGAGATCATGATGGGATATAAAATGGAATTTGATTTGGGTCTAAGACTGCTGCTTTAACAATTGTTTTTGCACGGATCTGTATCTCCAGTTCATGCATCTCTTCATCCCCTGCCGACGACATCTGAGTGGGGGGTTGTTGTTCTGCATATTTATGAATCTGAAGTGCCAAAGCCAGAAGTCTTCACTCCTGTAAAAGATTTGATAGAATATGGATTGGATTTAATTGGGATATTCAAGTCTATCTTTAAGTTGACTCTTAACCTTATAGTCGAAATGCTGATGAATGCAGCTGTTTCTTTTTACTGTCCAATGTACTTATGTTTCTTTTTTCCTTTTATCTGTGTTATACTGGTATGTTATTCTTTTTGTTGTTCCATCTATGTAGAGCAGGCTCAATTAGTTTTCTATAGTCATGTATTATGTAACTAGGGTTACTCATTCGGCTATCTTTTTTTCCTCATATGGTTGTACATGTAATGATCATGTCTGACTTAATTAAAATTTAAGTAAATATTTTAAAAAAGCATAAATGGCTGTTGTAAAAAATGCAAAAAGCCTCTTCGAAAAAGCAAACTGTATTAAGCAACACTTAAATGCTATTGTGAAGCTGAACTTGAAATAACCAGCTCTAGCTACACCCACACCGACCATAAAAAACGGAAGTAAAGTAAACCTGACAAAGACTGTTGGTGAAAAAAGAAAAGCTGAAGGAGATATTCTAGGGAAAAGAACTTGCAAAAGAAAGCTTTGTGAACCAGAAATCCTTAAGAGACAATTAGACTCAGAAACCAGTCAGAGTAAATCACCTGTTGCCAAAAGATCAACAAGACGGAAAGTTCTAGATAGAAAATATACTTCACCTGAATGGGTACATCTAGTTACTGTGTCAGAAGAAGAAGTATCAGAGTTAAATAGTTTCAATTCAGTCAATCATTGCTAGTTCAAATTTGAGAGTAAATCTGAGAGAGGGGAACACTCTGAAACAATAAAGAGACTGTTAAAAAAAGTTGAAGTTAAACACAGTTATTGAACAAGATAAAAGACCTAAAATCACTTTTAAATGAAGTAAAGAAAATCAAATTATGTTGAATTGTTGCTTTTGGTATTATTTTAAAGAAATAAGAACAAAATAAGAAATCTACTATTGTTATAAAGAAAAAATATTTTGCCTTTGAATTTTTTTGAATTGCATGATAACTTATGTCTCAAACAGATAATGAGAACAGCAAAGGCTGTAAAATTGTAGGGTTATTGATAATAGTATTAGTCTTAGAATGGCTGTTGCTGTGCTTACTGACTCATTGAAACACGCCTTTATGAATGTTAAATTAATTGTTGTTAAGAATGAAATGAAAAATGATATGCTAGAGCATGAGAAGAATTTAGTGGATTTCAAATGACCATATATACTAAAATGATACACAAATACAAAAATATAATGAAGGTTAAATGGTGTTTTGTTTGTACTTTTCTTCCAACTTCTGCTGGTGAGGGATCAATGTATGTTCAGCTTCCAATTTCTTATACATTTTCATGTAATGTATATGTTGCTATATTTAATAATGGTGAATGTATTTCTCTCTATCTAATGGATTTCAATGTGTCTTTAGAAGACATACCTATAAAAGAAGATAATGAAGCTGGCAAACATGATAATTATTTTAGAATGACTGCACAAGTTAAGCATGAAACTGAAATTACTAAACATGGTTATGCTTGTGTTTTAGGTACAGTAGAACATATTTTGATTAGGGAATATATTGAGAGTGGAGTAAAGTTTGTGAGAGATTGGAAAGCAAAGAATGCTAACATGGAACAAATAAAGGAAAAGCAAGAATTTAGATTTTCAAATTTGCGCCCTAGGTTAAGAATAGATCAAGAAAGAAGGGGTGAATTGTGCCTGGTGCAACATAGATCTTTGAGAGAGGTTAAGGTTGAATGTGTGGGAGAAAATGTGTGTGAAAGAATGTATGAAGTGAGTGGGAAATATTTGTTGGGTGGAGAGACAATCTTGAGAGAAATTAATTATGTGTGTGGGAAGACTGCCTATTTCAATTCGCAGCACAGTTGGGTTGGATCTTGTTATCTTGCTTTAGAGTTCCCTGGAGTTTACCATACAGCTGAAATTGATGATGGGACTGGCATTAAAAGAGTGGAAAAGAGTTTGCAACAGGTAGTTTTAGATATATTGGTTGCATGCTATGATTCCTTCCATAGGTCTGGCAATGAATGCTGTGAAAAGTAGACATCTCTATACTTTAGTGGCTAAGCTTGCAGTAGATATAGTATGACCATTGATCAGGTAAATACAGAAATGATTGCTATTAGGGCTATGGTTGTGCAGAATTGCATAGTATTAGATATCCTCCTGGTGAAGAAAGGTGGAGATTGCAAGGTGATAAAGGCCAAGAGGTGTTGTATATATATTCCAGACAATAGTAGGCTTATTAATTCTCATATTACTAATATGACTAATATCTTGCATGAACGTTAGCCTTTTGTAGAGCATGTCATGTGAAAATCTAAAAGTTCCTGGTTTAGTGAGTTAGGACAGGGTTTTTTCAAGGATGGTGAATGGTTAGATAACGTATGTGGGAGTACAATAAAACGAATCTCAACACCTGGAATAATTATGATTTGTGCATTTGTCATATTTCATATGCTAAAAATGCTTACAAGGTGCGGAAACAGAAGTAATAAGAATTGTCTAAAGAGGGAAAGGTCAGAGGAGCATGATATGGGTATATCCAGAATTGTGTTTGCAACCAGCAGAAGTTGGGTGAGAATTCCAGAAAGCAGCAGAAAGTGATGCAGACTAAGGGGCTCATTACGATGTCGGGTGGAATCACTTCCGTCCGACATCAACTCGGTCATGGACTGACAGACACCCAGTCGTCGGTCCCGACCACCCCATTAGGATGCGACTGAACACTGTTTGGTTGCATTCCTATATTTCACTATGTGAGCATGCATTACGGCCGTAAACCATAGTGAAATGGTAGGTGCAGGTCATTCCTGCACCCCGTGGTCGACACCTCAAGTCTGCCACAAGGTGCAGGGATCAAGAGTGGGACACTGCATGTGACCCTTGGCCTCCAACCGGAGGCCATGCACCCAAGGGGACCCTGCTGGGGGCCCCCAAAGACGCTTTCTGACATGGTTTCCGACATGGTTTCCATATCGGACAAGCCAACATGGAAACCATGTAGGAAACTGACATTGTTATCTCAAGGGCGGTAAATCCTTGAGATTACAGGCCACATTCTGACATGCGGACTGGCTCTCCGAGCCTGCCGAAAGCCAGCCGAAATGACCGGTTGGATTTCTTCCGACCACCTCCGTCAAAATGAAGAGGTCAGAAAGGAATCCAGCTGGCCCATTACGATGCGGCCCTAGGTCGGAGCCTTTATTGGCCTTATCATTCGGCCCCCTAAATGATTTCTTGATTAATATTGTTAATAATAGGTCATTGTGATTCTAGGATAATCAGAGAGGGGAGCTGTGGAAGCATTTTCTAAACCTATGTTTTTGTACAATAAATTAATGCCAATAAATAGTAATCAACAGAAATAAATTGTATGTTAGATTCAATGCACAAATACTGAATTAACATGATTACAATTTATATGAGTTTGATATGATGTATGTAGGTGTGTTTTTTTAATATAATTTAGTTATGTCACATGTATGTGACAATGCCATTTTGGATAAAATGGATGTTGTTTCCGTCATTTACTCCTGTATTCTCCCCTTCCCATCCTCTTCCTCTGAGCATCTTCTATCCTCACAAGCCCAGCAGAGGGAAGACAGGCTTTGTAATGGTTTATTCCTACAGGTATGAAAACATACATTTCAATTAATGTTTTAGTATTCCTGAAATGATGCAGTTTACAAGGTCTTTCCACTGTAGTTCCAATGTGACAGGTCTTATTCATTTGTGCGAAGTGATATTGTTGAAATGTTTCATATTTTGTTTGAACCTCCCAGGATTGCAGTAGCAGGGAAGATGCTAAATCCTGTCTTGAAATGGGATGGTGCTTATTTGTTACGGTAATGACGTTTTCACTTCTGATTTGCTAAAGAGTTGTTACATACAAACATACCATGATGAATTTGCCATTGTACTAATTTGTTAGGCAAGAATTATGTATAAGAACCCCTTGCCAGATTTTTGATAAGACATTCCTGTTCTAATAGGGATGCTGTCTGACCCTTTTCTGATTTTGCTGCTCACTTGGGACCTAGAATGAGTTCACATTTTTGGCTGCTCTGTATGAATTTGCATTTAAGCCATTTTTGCCTTAATTCTATATTGCTTGTTTCTGAGATTTTTGTAATAAAATCCTTTCACACTTCCCTGATCTAGAACTCAATTTAGTAGTCCTAGTTACTTATTTTTGCTACTCTGCTAAACTGGTAAATGGAAGGGTGCCTCTTTTTGAAAAATATGAGGGTGGGAGAACCGTCTAAGGTTACATTTTAGGGTATAAAATGTTTGTGGTGTCCTGACTATTGGGGTTTTTGCTCCCACAATACCAATCAACGTGTATAGGGCAAATCAAGCCACACAGGCAACAAATACATTTACCAATAACTAGATGAGTCTTTAAGTCTTTTTTTAACCTGAAAAGTCCACGTTGAGCCTAGTGTATTCAAGGATATTATTCCCCCAAATGGAATCTAGGCAATAGAAGCCCTGGTTTAAGGATTTGTACCACTAGACAGCATATACTTTTTAATTGAGCGTGGTGTACAGCTCTTAACTTTTCAGTGGCCTGGTCAACTGGTGTAGAGCTTTGTGTGGTATGCATGCCACTCTAAAGTTCTTTCAAAGAGAGCTAGTGAAGTTGTTTTTGGATGTAGGTGATGTGGTCTGATTTGTTAGTGTCTGTGACCAGTTAGGCTGCTGCATGTAGAATTACCTTGAGAAGTACAGATGTGAATATGGTAAGGCTAGCAAGTAGTGTATTTTCTTTCCTAAGATCTGTGAGTTTCAAGCTTACACTGCTTTTCTGAAGTCTGACGGTGGTATGGAAATTTTGAGTTTCTTAAGCAGATTAATTTGGAATGGTGCAGTCTTCATTACCTTTGTGATGTCATCCATCATATTGGCCAATGATGCAGCCTAGAGATTTGGCAAGGAGCACCAGCAAGCGAGAGATGCCCAGAGGTGCTAAAGCGACAAGCAGTTTTTGTAGTGCTCACAGGAAGTAAGTGAAGCAAAAGCAGAAGAAGGCTATTTTGGGAGGGATTCAATTTAGAAAGAATGAACTGATTTTTTACATTATCAAGGAAAGAGTATCACCCTTGAAATAAAACTGATTATCATCATTGTATTGGTGTATCAGTGTATGGATATGCTCATTGTACAAAAGGGGTCCATACCTTATATGATGTAGGGATTTAGGGTAAGTGTTGAAGATTTGAAAGAGTCCACTTGCTGAAATTAAGATCTCAATGTGAGAAAAGTTCCAAACCATTTCAGAACCTTTCCTCCTATCTAGATCCAAAAGGAAAGATTGTTTTACTGGAGATTGTCATCAAAGAAGCTAACTGACACGCTTTAAGGAAAACAAGCTGCATTTTAAAAAAAGATTGCTTCATTAAAAAGCAATCACAGATATGGTGGTCTGCTGATCCCAGGAGGCCACCATCCCTGTGCTAGTGCTGATTCCTGATGAGTCACAAATTGCAAACGACCTCATTAATAGTCTATTTGGAACCCACCAGGAATCGCTAATTTAATATAAAAAGTTTCATACATTAGGATTTGCGATTTCCTAATTGCGATTTGGGATGAATCACAATTAGTAAAGCACAATTCCTAATGGTAGCACATCTGGCCCTATGTTGAGACTTGGATATTGATTATTGGTTTTATGGATTTCCTGGATCAAGGTTAAGATTAGTGAGGAGGGAATTATCCCACCAGATTTTATAGAAGAGGAAATATGTCTTCTTTTACGGAGGATCATTTTGGAAATAAGAGATGCCCCATCTTTTTCAAGGTTCTGGGTATATGATAGTCAGGGAAAAATGGTGGTTTGAGGAAGGTATGCTTTGCAATAAAGGCTTTGTGAAAAGTTTTGCATTGTCCTAGAATGGGGACGCAGTGGGACACAAAACCTAGAATGAGATGTACCAAGCCACGTACGGCAACCTTGCATGGCCCTGCGTGGTTTGGTAAATCTGGAGTAGCGCAAGACAGCCCAAGTTGCTGCCTTGAATTAGTCTGTCCCAGAGAGGCAATTCATGCATCCACCCATGGATTTTGGTGTATTCCCAGATATACCATGTGTGATAGACCTGGCAATGCATCAAAATACTATAGCTTCCCAGGGAGGCGAAACAGAGAGAAATATGTTTATATTTCCTCGTTTTTTGCTCTTTCTACATGTGCTGCATTCTGCAGCATGCATAGATAAAGTATAAATCCTCAGAGGATTGTTTTGCACAGGAAGGTGTCCTTTCCTGAACAAAAAAAACCCTTGGAGCATGGTGCAAGGGTGCCTGATTGGTGCTCAGCAGCACATAGCGCACCAATGCAAGGAGAGGACAGGAATGGGCCATATAATGGTAAATATGGTACATTCCGGCATTCTCACTGTCAAGCAATGCTGCGCAGCTGGGTTTCGTTGCATGACATTTTTATGTGCCCCACAGAATTACGTTGTTGAAATGATATATAGTAAGGTGAAGGTTTTAGGGAACTTGATTTGAGTTCTTTGTGGATTTTCTCTACTATGCTAGAGAAGAAGTTGGCAAGGTTGTTGGCAATGGCATCTGAGCTAGGAATTTTAGATTGTGAAGTGGAATTTGCATAATGCATTATTATTATTATTCATTTATGTGCATGATTAATTAAAACTGTTGCAATAATTTACATAAAAAAGGAAATGAATAAGGTATTTCTAATACGAGATGTTTTTTCATTTTTTTTTCAAATTGGTAAAATAACCAGGTTCCTCTGAGGTTGCAATTGCAAATTTCACATAGAAAGAAGTGTTAAAATAGATTAAACAAAGTTAAGAACTGTGGAGTCGCTAAGGTGTTGTAGTTCCGGGTCCCAGTCAATAAAATCAGAAATGACGGCATATTGTGTTCAAAAATAGCAATCATTGGGTTTGAGGAGCAATCTTGTGTAATTGAAAGGCAATGATTAAGAGCAATTTAATACATGTTTTGTCGCTGGGTTGGCTCATCTTCCGCACTTTAAATAAAGGCACCCTCCACGTGTGATCGTCCTTGAATTTATTTGGTACTTCCACTGTATTATTGTGTATTATTTTATTTGTCATTTATCTTTGTATCCACCCACTATAGTCAGGACTTTTACCAGATGGCAACTCAGCTGGACATCCTCTCCAGAGAAGCTTGCTATCACTGCTTGTTTTTCCGGTTAAAGAATGGCCTGAATAATACTCACCGCTCCCATAGTAGCTGCCTGCAAATACATAGGCGGTGCAGAATGTCCTCCTTTCCTTCCCCTTAGAGTTGACAGGTTGCTGGAATCGGGGGGGACGTAGCCACGGCAGAAGGTGGAATGCAGATTGTAATATTCCTAGACTGAACTTCAGGAGCTTCTCTTTGTGGCTTTGGAAAAGCCGATGCACTGGTAAGTTTGAGGCATGGCCTTAGTGTAGCTCTGAATGGTAAACCAGCTGTGTGCTCTCCCTGAAAGGGTGGCGTTGTCCTGCATTAGAAAGACTCTTTTGATGGGTTTGTTGACTAGCTTTTTAAAACTCTCGCTAATCGCAAATGTCTCCCAGAGGCCTCGTAAACCTAGTTGCTCTACTGAGTCTTCCAGGTAGCATCTGGCCGGACCCGTTTCATTAGCTTGCAGTTCTGTCCATAGGTGGGCACTTAGGGTCTCTGGATCCCCCTTTCTAATTTCATGCCAGCTTTTGATGAACGCTCCTTTACGGGCCAACTATTGCCTCTAAATCCCAAGTTCTAGTTTCAGTTATGTAGGGGATGTGTGTCTCGACAGGCCAAAGATCATTCGTATTGCTCTTGATATAGTGCCGTCCAGTATATCTGCATCGCTCCCTCTCATAGCTTCACTTCTGTAGGTGATAGACAGTATGAGTTTCACCTGAATCACCCAAGTCAGCGAGGAGAAGCTTGTGCTGGAGATCTTGCGTTTTAGATTTCTTAAGGCCACGGCTGTCGCTATCCTCCCTCACTGGCCGGCAAAATTTCCTTTGCTGTCTATAATGACTCCCAGGTATTCATACTGTTGTACAGCTTCCAGCTGTTGTGTTGCCAGATGCCAGCAATAGGGTATCTTTGCCCGGCGTGTGTTTACATGACCTTTGTTTTTTCCCAGTTGATGTTCAGTTCGTTTTCTTCTGAGTAGCAAGATGTTGAATCGAGCAGGCGTTGAAGGCCGATTGGAGTTCGGCTAATGAGGACGAGGTCATCTGCATATAGTAGGTTTGATAGAACCAAGCCCCCCATCTTCAGGACGTGTGAGTTACACTCGTCCAGTCTGGCTTACAAATCAGCCATGAAATGGTTAAAAAATGTTGTCGCTAACACACAGCCCTGTTTCAGTCTGGAACTCACGGGGATCTTCCTTGTTAGATAGTCTCCTGCACCTAAATTTACTTGCACCCATGATTTTGAGTGTTGGAAAATTAGCTGTTTTAAGAGTAGAGGCAGGATTTTCAGCTTTTGCCATAGTAGGTTACTATTAATGTGGTCAAATGCTGAGCTGTAATCAATAAAGCATATGTACAAGGGTTGTTTGGCTGCAATTGTGGCATCTATCATCAGTGAGTGGGTTAGGATATTGTTGGTGGTCTCCATGTTCTTTCAAAAGCCTGTTTGATTTGGCAGAATGACTGCATTTTCTATAGCCCAAGTTGTTAGTTCTTGCACAATTGGCCCAGTATACCATCTGGTGTCATTATCTAACAAGGCTACCAACCTGTAGTTTTTTGGGTCATTCCTGTTACCTTTTTTATAAATTGGTGAGAGGATAGAACCCCTCCATGGTGCTGGTACTGATGATGTTTGCAGAATTATTTCAAAGACCCGTTTCAGTGCTTCAGTCCAATATTCTTGATCAAGTTTGAACAGGATTGGCAGGATGCCATTAGGGCCAGGTGCACCCTCTTGCCTGCCCTTGGCTATTCTTTTCCAGATTTGGTTGTTAGTGATAGATATCGACTGAACCGGTACGGAGATAAGGTCAATTTGAAAGCTTATTGCTCCTAGATTGGATGGATATGTGTTTGTGCTGGTCTGAGACCCAAGTTCTCTGTTAAAGTGGGATTGGAGTAAAGTTGTCCAGGCCTCTTCTGTCAAATGTGAATTGATACCATGGTTCGATGGATTAGACAGGGTGTTGATTGTTTGCCAGAATCATGAGTTGTTGTTAGTCTTGATGTCATACAAGAGTTTATCTCACAGAGACTCTTCTGCTTCTTTTTTGAGTCACCAGATTCATTTTTTGCGTGTAGCTTTTAGTTGCCTCAGTTCGTTTAGGGCTCTGAGATCTTGACCACATTTTTTTTAATTTCCGGAGTGGTTGGTTTACGGCTACCTTGAGGTCTTTCACTTGTGCATTTTTTACGAAGGCGGGGGATCTGTCTTAGGGATAGGTTGTTCTCGTATTTTGTTGCTGTTCCATTTTTTGTCAGCGTATGCGTTTCCTAGATCTTTGGTAAAGATCTCCCAACTTTTTAATCTGTTAGGCTCTGCAGCTTGAACTTCTTCAAGGAGTTGTTTTGCAAGGGCCAGGAGAACTTCTGGGTCGTGAGTTTTGCATTTTACTCTTTTATCGTCAGTAGTATATACTGGATATTTGTACTTTTCCTGGCAATGATGGGGTTGTAACCAACATATTTATTGTGGTTTCTTGTGGCAAGAGATCCCTGTGGTCCAGGGCTCTAATGTGATAGTCCTCTACTTTTCAAAGCAGTGGAAGAGGTACAAAAGTGTAATCAATTGTTGTACTTGCTACTGCATTGTGGAATGTTGTGGTCGTGGGCGATCTGGAAATCAACCATTTAGTGCTCGGAAGCTCAGCTGCTCTAGAATCCCAAGAAGTTTCTAGGCTAGCTTACTGTGTCTTCCCAAAGTGTTCCCTTCCTATGAATGGGTCATCTTCCATGTAATTATCGTCGATTGTTGAGCCCAGCATATATAAATTAAAGTCCTTAGTTATTATAAAGTTGTTTGTTTGATAATCTGTTAGTATTTTAATCAGTTCTTCCCTCAGCTGATTAATGCCCCCGGTTTTATCACGTGGTTGAAGGTATATATTTATTAGTATCAAGTATTGTTATTATTCTCCCCCTGTGTCATTATTCTTAAAACTTGATTTGCGTTGGGGGGGTTCTAGATTGAAAGGCAGTGCTTCAACTGAAATAGATACTCCTTATAGAGCTATAAGTGGTAAGACCCCCTTTACAGTGGTCAGATTTAGCACTTTTCGGTAGATGGTATAAATTAAATCCTTGCAGTTGAGTTGGTAGTTCACACCATGTTTCTTGTAAAGAGATGATATAAAACGTTTGGAAATACGATTGCAGCTCTGGATCCGAGGTCTTGTTTCCCATGCCGTTTATATTCCAGGAAAAGAGGTTCAGGGTGCTTTTTGTATTTGGTGTAGAGGTTGATTCATGTCAAAGGTTGTGAATTTTGGTGTTTATTGTCCTGGATAGCATTCCCACTCTTGTGGAGCTGTAAATCCGGTTTTATTTACCCTGAGGCTGTTTTGGTTGCTTCGATTCCACTAATTCTATTGGCTCCAGATCGTGGGATTTTAGGTTTTTCAAGCTGTTAATTCACTTTGTGAGCTACAAGAAGTTCCCCCTATTTACTATGTCAGCCATGCCTTTTGATTTGTATTCAGGATGAAACACGATAGTTGATGATTCTACTTGAGCTGCATGGTCACAGAGTGATATTGCATGTTGGATATTTACCGCAGGGTCTTGAGAGTACGTTTTGCCAGACAGTGCTGGATCTATGCCTGGACCCGTTGTTGCTGCTGAGTTTCCTTGTGTGTTTCCTCTTCCATTTCGAGACTCGTCCTTAGAATTTGAGTCGATGCTTGTTGATTAATACAAGGGGACACTTCCTTTAGTGGCTAGCCACACTTCCACAGTAACGTTTCCTGCTGTCTCATGACTGAGTTCATTCAGTACCCCTTCCGGAATTGCGGTATCCCTTAAGTCCACCCCCAGATGTTTGCCAAGATTTCGGTTCTGCTTGTAGGTGGGAAATATTGTTTGGGCCGTTTTCAGTTTCCGACCCTTCCTCTTCTGTTTTCTCCATTGTTTGGAGGTTTGGATGTTTGCCAGTGAGACGTTTTCCTGAGGAGCTTTGCTTATCAGTGCAGGACACCCCATTGGAGAGGTTGAATCCCTTTGAAGGACTGACTTGTTAGTGTCTTTCTCTTTTAACCGCAACTCCTCATGAGACAGTCCTGATTTTAAGTTTGAACTGTAAGTGAGCTGGCACTGACACTGGCCCCGGTTTGGTGAGTTCATCACTGGTAGTTCTGTATTCAGGTATTTCAGCTGATTGGCTGGTGATTGCCTCTCTTATATCTGCTAGAAGATTTTCCATTGCTGATGGTAGTGCTGACCATTTGTCTACGATTGTTACACAGGTGGAGCTGGACTGGCTAAGCTGTGAATCTGATTGGGTCCTCCTGATCAAATTATTGAGGTCTACCAGTTTGCTGTCAATATTTGCGACAAAGAAAGAGAGTGAGTTTACGACCGACAGTTGAATGTCCATTTTGTTGGATTGGTATTGCATGGCGTTAACGGACATTTGTTTGGAATGCAATAGTAAAGTTCAGATGTCGTTCTTTTCATTTGTTTAAACTTGTTTTTTATTATGTTCCGGTGACTTCCTTGGTTTTTTTGTAATTCTTCCGGAGAGCTGGGTGTATGAGGCTACCAGCTCCTCCCATTCTTCCAATGTGAGATAGGATGTCTCCAAGTCCAATTCCTGAATTTTTGATGTATGTGGCCTTTGCATTTTTTTGCTGTATTGGGTTTGAAGGGTACTTCGCAAGAACTAGGGGCGTAACTGTTCCTGGAATGATCATCCTGGTGGCTCTGTGAAATTTTAGTTTTGAGTGCTTTTGAAATTTTTGTTATTTCTTTGCTAACTGTCGAATTGTGGGGGTTATTGATACCCTTAATGTCCTCGGGTGTGACTGGAAGAGCTAATTAGATGATAGATGGCATAGATGATACCTGCACCTCGGTTGACTCGATTTGTTGGAAGATCTCAGGGAGTCCTACCTCTTCCTTTGAGTTAATGGTATTGTTAGGGTGTGAGCTCGCATGTGCTTCTTCCTTTCTCTTATGATTTGCGAGCCATCTATCCAGGCTTTCCTCATGAGTGTACCTTTTTGAGTTGTGGCCTTTTCCTTTTCCTCTCTCTGTCATTGCTGCCTTGTGGCTGTTAGCCGTCCTGGAGTCTCATTTTCTCTGCCTGTGTTTCTTTTATGGTTTGTGGGCCTTACAGGCTCTTGCTGGTAGCAGGGTTCCTGACCTGTTGGTCACCTTTCATCAGTTCCTTTGGTCTCCCCTTCATCCCTTACTCCCTCATCTATCCCTATACTCTCGCTGGTGGGTGCAAGCCTCCCGCATTCCGTGTTCTGATGTTGTTGAAATATCTTTGGCTGGAGAGGGGAAGGAAGGCCGTTTATTCTGTCATTACTCGAGCATAACAGTGCCCCTGCATCCTTTAGAAAAGAGAATTTGGTGCATATTTTTGGTTGGTGGCTTGGCATAGTTAGAATGATCAGCCTGGTTGTGGGGGTGTTTGTAGTAGCCTGTGGGCTGGAGTGGAGTGGTGAGTTCAGGGAGCAGTCTTCCTCCTTCCTCATCTTTTTCCCTTTGCTTGCCTTAGTAGTTGTCTTGCACTTCCTTCTGTTAGGCCTTGTTACTGCCTGGTGCCTTACTGTCACCGATCTCATAGCGATCTGAGATGGCAGTCTTCCAATTCTTTAGCCTTATCCCTTCTTGCAGCGGATCACTATTCACCTTCTGCTTGTGCACCAGCTATTACCTCAGCTGTCCGTCTCTTTCTGCCTTCAGCCTCAGTTTTGGGTCTGTGCTGGAGCAAGTTCATAGGATACAGGAACAGGTGTACATCCCAGTGAAGAGGCCACAGGGAGAGGGAGTGTGTGATTTTGAAGTGCTCTGTGGGCGAAGCGAGGTAGCAGGCTGTAGTGTAGGGGCAAGGCGCACAGGACGTTTTCTGGACACTTCTGCTCCTACCTCCACAGACACCAACTGCCTTGGGTCTCTCACTGCTCTCTGCCCTCGGTCCACCGTCCTTGGTCTGTGGCCTTCAGGTGCATGAGGTGCTTGAGGAGTTTGAGTTCTTAAAGTCTGTTGCCCCTGTGTGGCACTGTTGTGCGAGCTCCTCAGAGCTGGTCCACCGTGGACTGCTCTGAGTGGCCCACTTAAGGCTTGCTGCCAGACCTGCCGCTGCTGGTGTGGTGGGGGGAGGTACCAATGGTGTTTGGTGGGTGGAAGTATGTGGTGGACTGTGACCCTGCAGCCTGGCCCAACAACTTTATCAGCACGCTGCCTACCCCTTATGCCGATTACTCCAGCAGGTACAGCTTCCCCTTCTCCTCCTTTCCCACTCCTCCTCTCTTCCCCCTCTTCTTCCCCACCCTCACTGAATGATGGTAGTTAGGGTGGTGGAGATTAGATTTTGGTTAAATTCTGTGGGTTAAACATGAAGAAGAAGGAAGATGGGAGGTGGGAGCTAAGAGGGAGCCAACAGTCTCCCCTGAAGTATGAGCCTTGCCGAGGAAGCCGGGGCTAAAGAAGCTGAAGAAGCAGCTTGAGCCCCAATCACGCCCAGTGACGCCACCATCACTCAACCCATACCGGCACTGGATCTATACCAGCCCTCTCCAACCAGCAATGGCGTATTACACGCCGCTGATCCAGGATAGGAATCAGGACCAGGGCCTGCAGCACCTTGATTGCTCGCCGCTGCTGCTCGGCGCCCACTGTCTGCTGCCACTGTCACTGCTCGGAGCTCAGCACTCGGTGCTACCGCTGCGGCTTGCTGCTGCTTGTGGCATGTCATGTCGCATACGTCAGCTGCAACCTGCTAACTTTGTAAGTTGGATATCAGCATATGGCTCTTAAGAAGTATGTGGAGGGATTTACAGTTTCTATAGTCTGGTGCTTCAAGGAGTGTAATTTAGTAACCAGAGTTAGATCTTATAGATTTTTCTCTTTATGTCTTCTTGCCTTACTTATGTTTTTTTCACTAGTGGTAAGTGTTATCCCTATGAATAATGAATCCCTAATGAATATTTGTGTTTGGGAGATTATTTATAATGTTGTGAATTGACTCCTTAACATTGATTAGAGAGAGAGATAGCTTATCAAAATAATAATTACATCTGCTGGTGAAAATGTGTCTTCTATGTGGTCCAGCAACAAAGCTTAGCAACAGCAGGGCATAAGGCCCTGCCTCCTTCCCCTGCCTTCCTTCCCATGACGTTTACCTATAGTCAGGAGAACAAAACTCAGACCTTTGACATTGCAACTATGGCATACTAATGCATTCTAATGTAATATTGACATTGTTTTTTATTATAAGATTTTTGCAGATTCGTCATGCATTCACATTTGCACATGTTCATTTATTCAAGCTTATGCATAAATATTATTTACAGGCCTTTTGGAAAAAGGATTCCTCTTTACTTTGTTTTATTTTTATCTGTAATTCTCACAAATAATTACAGAGCTCAATTTGGGTAACAAGGACTGCATTTTCCTATAATCTTCCACTTTCGTACATTCCTGATTGGCCAGGTAGAAATGCTCACGGATACGAGGAGACAAGACCATCTTCCTGGGACTCTCTCCAAAGGACAAATGGCCTCTGAACAGAAATAATAGAGGAAAGGTAGTGGGATATTATATTTGTGCCACATTTCCTCACTGCTTATTATGAACGATAGAGGGTTATGGCCCTAATCAGCAAGGCTAGGCCAATCTTGAAATACTCTAACAACAACACAATTGCCAGTACTGATGTCTACTATATTAATTATTTTAACCAATCACACGTGACAATCATAGTGACTACTGAAGAAAAAAAAAGTTACTTTTTGTAAAAAATTCAATTTCATCAAAACTTTGTCAGTTCAATTTGTGATTAAGTTACCAATTGAACAATTTCATATGGACCACATAAAAATGTAACACATATATAATATTACTTTTGACTCACATGTGTAATACAAAAATAATAAACATCACATTTCACAAAGGAATGAAGAGGAATTAATACATATATAAGCTCAGGTTCCCTATTTTTATAGTAGGGCATCAAAGCGCAACATAAAAAAAAACGTTTTGCAAAAAAGGGAGAAAAAACAGAAAAAGAAAAGAAACCCAGAAGAGGGGGTCGGAGAACTATTTTTAGAAGCCAACTTTTTGAGGTTTTCAGAAAAGACACCATAAAACTGATGCAATATCTTATGTTTTTGTCAATATGTGACGTATCATCATCAAGCATTGCACAGTGCATGAAATGCGTCAAAATTCCTGTGCATCGGCAACCCAGGCGTGAGACATGACACATTGGCTCTACTACAAAAAAGAAACACCACCCACTTTTACAAGCTCCATTACACCATGGATGTGCTCACTTTGCAACTGGGAGTGGTGAGGAGACCCTCACCACCACCCCCACCCCCACCCGCACTTCCACCAGAGCGTGTTTTTCACCAGCAAACTTCCCTCATTGACCTCAGGAAGGATGAGGTCATCACATACCACTGACTCAGGAGGGAGTCCATAATAGAACTGTTGAACCAGATAGCCACCAACTGCCAGTATCCCTCTGCAGGTCAAGCTAATGGCTCTCTTCTGCAAGCTGATATCTAGTGCATTCCAGATCACAACAGCCACAGTGGCTGGAATATCACAGCCACCTTCTCCTGCCTTCCTACCATCTGTCCTGGATGCCATCATCCACCTACCACCCCAAGACCCAACTACAGCAGCTGGACACCAAGCAAGGTTTATATGCCATTGTGCTGCCAAAATACCCAGGAAGTGTGCATGGTGCCTACATCTTCAGGCACTGCATCATCAATAAGCACTTCAAGAATGGGTGATATGGGAATGGCCTACTTGTTGGTAAGCAAATCAGAAATACATAACAGAACTACTAGCAGTAACAATTGTCTGACAAACCAGCCATCTCTGTTTTGATGGAGATAGGACCTTGTGTGTGAGGGGTGTGTCTCATACATGCACAATGCATCATGGTACAATTATAAAGCAAATGCCCAAGCCACACATGTTAAAACATTCAAAGCCTCTTTGTGTGCATATGAATGTCACAAAGGCATTGAGCAATGCACCTTTCGGCAAAATGCAGTGTACCATCACTGTGTGCAAGTGAGGGGTTCAAGGGCGTTGTGGGGGTGTCTCCATGCAACTCCCAGGGTTCATGAGGCATGTCATGAATCTCATACCAGATAAACTTTGAAATGTTACAAATCAAATGGTCTCCCCAGCTGATGTGTAAAAAGGTAAAACAACTGAAGTAATTCAAGTCACTTCCGCTACCTATGTGTGTTGAAATATGTGGCTCACCTACAAAAATGGTCAGCACTCTGAGGCACTCATATTTGGGATTTTGGCATTGGGTAGTGAAGCTTGCTGTGCTGCCCTAGGCCAAAGTGAAAAGGCAGGAATGCACAGTATTTAAGCAATATGGTGCATTCCTGTACTTTTTGTCTGCACTTGAGCGGTTGGGGCTCTCTTGTGCCAATGTAGGTGGTGGAAGATTGCCTGTGTTAGTGTTAGGCACCACATTGTGTGCCAGTGTAGTAGTCTGAAATATGAGAAAAGTTTGGTATGGCCTAAATACTATGCTCTAATGCTCTTTCTCAGTGACATAGTTCAGTGCAGACAGGTGACTTGCTGCATTGCACAGTGCTACTTTGCCAAATTTCCGGCCCACAGTGTAATGTGCACATTGTGGTAACAACGCACTGCAAAGTGTAGACAATGATGTCTCACATTGTCATGCACTTACTAATCGGTCAATGGCAGTAATGACATAATGTCAGTGAGTAACAATATGTCAGTTCACTCTCTGTGGATGGTTGGAATCACAACGACTTGCACGGGGTATGAATCACTAATGAAACCACGTGGCATAACAGACAAGCCAAAATGAATACAAATGCAACACAAGAGATAAGTCTGAGATCAGTAACTCCTCTATGGCGTACCAACTATTGGTATTACTCAAAGGTTAACAAGGTCAGTGGTGTGAGAACTAGTACTGTTGACATGAGCATGTGTGTCACACATGGCAGTATAAATCTATATTGATCAAAGACTGGCTGTATTGCATCTGCAGCACATCATATGGCAAGCATGCAGACAGATATTATGAATTTAGACTTTGAGCATATTCGTGAATACAATGGTGTAGTTCATTTGCATAGCACTGCAATATATGTGACCAAAAGGATGCCTTTTCTGCAGCTATATTCACCCAAGCATAGAGGATGTGGCCAAACGGGCTAGGGCTGTCAATCTCAAATCTGGGGAAACGGGTTTGAGTCTCGGCAATGACTCTCAACAGCCTGTGATTTAGGACAAATAACTTAATCTCCCTGTGCCTAACAAAAATGAATGTGTCCTTGTGTAACATAACTGGTGCTCATGTAAAGCACTCTGATACAATCGGGTCAAGTTTGCACTATATAAAACTCCGGAAAAAGGAAAAAAAAAAGTATACTACAAACCGTAAGATCGAAAAAAGGTTTGGAATGTCTCTAAACATCTCATTATCTATAAGTTTTTAACAAAAATATATTGTCACTCATAACGTCAGCAAAATGAACATAATGATTCACACATAGGTGCACTTCTAACAATGACATTCAACACATGCAAGGTCATAAAGGTTGTCAGGTACGATAAAAGGAGCAGGAAAAGTGAGCCCAATGTGTGTTTACCTGCATTGTACAATTCACTACACTGTATCACAGACAATAGGCCAGTTGCATGGGTCTGAACACACACATGGACCCTATAGACGTCCCATTGCACCCGGTGCATCAGTCAGAAGCCACCCATCAACGCCAATGCGTCAAAAACAATGCATTGGGCATTAGCTTCCGTAGTGCGTTAATCACATATTGGCTGTTTCTGTACTGTTGCGTCATAAAAAACAACACATTTGTCAAAAACAGGTGAAATACACACAGGAAACGATGCAATGGCTTTGGCAGGCTGTAAGCTAGGAAGTGTGAAGTTATTTTCACTTTTCCTTACAATCTTTCTGTCTGTGTTGGCAGCAGGAGGTGTTTTGTGGTTCGAATTTGGAGTATTTTGGTTTTGTGTGTGCTGTCCCTGTTGCGTGCCAATTGTGTTAACTGTGTGTTGAATTTGTTACTTGTATTGTTATTGTCACTGTATTGTTGGGTTTTAGTCTATTTGGGGCTTTTGTGGTTTTATGGGTCTCGCTTAGGTTAAGGGGTATTTTACATAGTGGTAAGGGGGTATAGTGCAGGTAGGGTCAAGTCAGGGAAGGGGAGAACAAAGACCTTGTAGGAGGGAGAGTTTGTGGGCCTGCTTTGGCTACTGGCACATTATGTGCCCAACATGATCGCTACGGAGAGTAGAGTCAGCCAAGGTTACCCCATCAAGGAGTGGTAGGACCAAGGGGACTATACAGTACCCAATGGCACAGCCAGTTGAGTCTTTAAGGCTTGAGAATTGTTGTTATGTTATGTAACACTTATAGCACGCACGGATACTCGGGAGTGTCCGGGCGTGAAAGCCAGCTAGAGGAGACAAAAAGAGGGGCGTGAAAGGGGCTGTATATTAGTTAAAAAGCAAGGTTTTAAAATGCTTTTTAAACAGCCTTAGGTCTTGGGTGTTTCGCGGTTCATAGGGGAGGGCGTTCCAAGCTTTGGCCGCCCTAAAAGAAAGGGAGCTACCCCCTGTTCGGGTAAGGCAAAAACGAGGGATAACTGCGAGGCATTGAGCTGTTGATCGCAGATGTCTTTGGGGCACATAGAAGTCAAAGCATCTCCTAAGATAAGAGGGCCCGGATTTGTAAAGGGCGCCGTGGGCAAGAGTAAGGGCCTTAAACAAAACATGCTGCACCACAGGGAGCCAATGCAAATCCTGGAGATGTTGCTTTGTACTTGATCTACCAGAAATGCCCAGCAGCACTCTCGCTGCCACATTTTGAATGGTCTGCAGCTTTTTCAGCTGATAACCGGGAAGGCCAATATATAATGCGTTGGCGTAATCAATGCGTGACAGGATGAGGGCAGGAGTCACCATTTCCTTCGCTGATCTGGGCAGCAGTGGCAGGAATTCATGCGTGGGGGGGATGCACCCTGTTCTGTCAGCGGACAGGTGAACCCCCTGAGTGATTCCTGTGGTTGTGACCATCGGGGTGACACTGTCAGGGGAGTACTCCATGCTGAGTGGGCCATTGTTTCCTTGGGTGGTGGAAGCTATGTACCTCAGTGTAACTACTGTGAGGATTAGAGGACCTATGAGGGGCCTGTGTCTGTATTTTTAGATGTAAAGACCCAGATGAGTGAACGTACTGGGTTGTGCAATTTCCAGGGAAAGAACAGCCAGTGTCCCGTGGGATAGGGCTCAGCCTTGTCTGTATGCTGAGGCACTAAAACCTTGCCAGGAAGAGTGCGGTAGGAGCAGAATTGCATGAGACAAGACAAGGGTGGGCCTAGACCAGCTAGGGCCATGTAGGCATTTGATGTCTCATTTATGAGGTTTTGACTTTGGGCAGTACTGCAATGCATCTTACTGCGCAGCCCTACATCAAAACAAAAGGGCAGATATGCGCCGTATCTATGTGATACGGCATATTTCTGTCCTTTTCTCCATCGCCGGCGCACAATGGATTGCCATCTGCCAACACAGGCACCCTTACACCATGTTGCAAGGGTGCCTGCCTTGCGGTGCTGATTGATTTTGTGCACAAAGTGACACCTTCCTGCACAAAATCAATCACAAGAGGCAATTTTTTCTTTTTCTGTGTGCTGCAGAATGCAGCACACATAGAAAAAAGAAAGCACAAGGAGAAATAAAAAAATGTCTCTTCGTTGTGCCGCCCTAACGCCACCCCTTGGGTGGGGTTAGGTTTTGACATAAATCTGGGAATGTCAGGTTCCATGGGTGTTGCGTGGGACTACCCACAACAGCACCCATGGAATGCCCCTTTCACACTGTTTTCTGCGTGAAAGGGACACAAATTTAGAATGCCATGTTAAAACATGTAAAGTGGCTTTACATAACCTTATATGCACCACCGGAAAGTCAAAAAATGGATGTTCCTGTGGCTCAAAAATGCGGGTAGGGCCTCATTTATAAATATATATCATAACGAGGCCCTTAGTGTCCTAGGTGCATCTAGTCTTAATATATGACGTTACAACGCATGCAATTACAACACTTGCTTTTACAACGCAGTCTTTACATCGCAACTACCATTACATTTCATGATTTTACAATGCATGCCATTACAACGCATTTTTAAAAACAACCATTACAACGCATACCATTACAAAGCATAATACTTTTATGGCGACAGTAGGGTAAGTGTTGGATAGTGTAGGGGTAAAAATTACTATTCCCACTCCAGTGAGTGCAACAGTAGGGCAAGTGTTGGTGAGTGTAGGGGTAAAAACTTACTATTCCCATGTACCCCAAAACCCATACCCACCCTAATACTAAAAAATCCCCATTACTTACCTTATAATGTGTTGCAATGGCATGCGTTGTAATGACATGCGTTGTAGGGACATGCGTTGTATTGACTGTTTTGTAATGGATGTTTCCCATCTAGCCTAGAACCAGGAGGGTGCTTAATGCAGTCTGTGGTCCTTGTGGGGAGAGTTGGCCTCATGGGTGAGTTCGATGAGTGGTCTTAGCGTAGTAAGGCCAGCACAAGATCTCTGTGGTGGCAGAACTCTGGCGAATGGTGTGCCTAATCAGAGCCTATTGCCACTTGTTACCGCTGAAAATGCAAGACTACTCAGGAGCAATGGCTAGTTCTTCCTGTAGTTTCACTGGTGGCGGTGTATGTTGCAAATGGATTTCACCCATTTAGGCCAGGATTTGTTTGCTTTTGATTACACGGTTTTTGGATGTTTACTGGGGGTGAGTCTTACTACCAGAGTCTCTCACACAAGAATTTTGTAGTAATTGCATGTTTACCACCAGTGACTGCTCTTTAGGATAAGGATTATATGACACAGTTAGGGTAATGGGTACTGGTCTGGTTACATGTGAACAACTGTGCAAACATGTTAGCACATGTGCGGGCAGAATATGACAGACTATCTTCATGCGCAGCCTGGTAGCTGCATATCAGTAACCTGCCTGTGGCAGTTTTAAGCTGCAAATTCAACCTGTCGAAATAACCCCTTATGACAAGCCTAAACCTTGCTTTTAAATATTAGTAAGTTATATTAATAAGTAGGACTTATTCCCCATAAAGGCTGGGTGCATGGTATTATGAAAAGTAGGAGATGTAGAAATTAATGTTCAAAATGTCCTTACTGGGATGTATCCCACTGTAGCAAGGTTGGCTGTTTCTTTACAGAAACATTGGGCTACATTTTAACACTTAATAATAAGTGCTAAATTCAGATTGGTAAAAGCTAGAGAATTAAATAAAGAATCAATTTTTATAGTTATCCAAAATCCAATTTAATGGTGAAATTAAATGTTGCCGAAGTAATGAGCAACAACTGCTTTATAAAGACCATCATTTTCTGCCTAAAGCGTGTAAGCGTTTAATTGTCACCTGCAGCTGGATGGCTTTCCTGTAGTGACATTTGGATTGCTCTGTGGCAAAGAAAAAAGGCCTAGGTGTGAGCAGGTGCTGGCGTTCCTTTGACAGGATGTCCTGGAGACTGTGGTTAATGGTTAGTTACACTTGAAAAGATTCTTCCCTGTTACAAGCAGATTAATCTGACACTGGGTGTCTCCTTCCTTTGTTACACTAGCCAACTTGGCTCCAAAAGCAGTGGGAAGGGGAACTAAACCAGAACCAGTTTGGAGGGGCACAAGGGATGGTTTGACTATTATCAAAGTCACACCTCTGGGTTGTTCTCAGGAGCTCTGACCAGAGGAAGAAGAGTTATACCATATTGTATTGTCCCAGAATGATGTGCAAGAGGATTGGCACAAGGTTGAAGGAATGATGTGGCATCCTAGGATTGGCTAGGCATGTCTTACATCTAGAATGTTCCACCTACACTTATAAACCCCTGCACAAGGGAGAAACAGTGAGTAAGAACCTGGATGGCGATGACACCAGGATCAAGGACAGCTAGAAGGAGAAGCAACCCGATGCCCCTGATGGGCTAATGACTTTGTCTGCAGCTGGCCCTGTGGACTAGATGAGTTTCTACAGGGTCTGTGGCGTTGGCCCCCTTATACTCCCTGAGGACGAGATAGGGAAGATCTAGACTTCACTGCCTCTCCAAGTTCCCTGCATGACAGCCAAGGGGCTCTGCAGCTTGTGAGTGTGTGTATGAGGGTGCTATACAGGCTTGCGCAGAGGGTCTGTGCATAAATCCCCCACCAACAGAGTGGAGTACCAGGAGAGGAGAAAACTGGAGCAGGAAGCAAATGAAACCAACTTCCCGCAAAATGCAGCAAGTTAGAAACCAGGAGGCCTGTTGGCTAGAGCTCACTACCAAGAGGAAAATGTGCCCACATTTAGGTAAATTGGCATAGCTGGGATAGAGACGCAGTTTTTTAAAGCCCGGTGCTCCAGAGGGACCAGGCAGAGAATGATGCGTGTGGCGCAATTTCTCCAACTTATCCCTGAGGTGGGCCAGGACCCAAGTGTTGATGCAGCACTTTGCTTGTTTGTTTGATCATCTTGACAGGTAGGAAGCATGAGTGGGGCCCCCTTCTTTGACAAGCTCTCAGTCCTGGAAACCCCATCTCCCTGGGGCTGCCACAGTCATAATGTCTCCAGGGGCCTCTTTCCCTGAGACCCAAACAGAAGCAGAGTACGCCTGCCTGGCATGAGCAGATTACAAGGTATAAGCTTCCGTCCCTGGGGGCTAGAGAAAAGTGATCCCATTCTGGCAGGAGCTCCAAATCAGTACTGCCAGCCCCGCACAACCACCAGAGGACCGGGGCTGCGTGATGAAGAAGGCCGGGAAGTATGGGAGTGGACTGTCTTCGCTTCCCCTATGAAAAATGTGTCTGTGGGTGCCTCTATTCGGCCTAGGCACCCTGAAGGAAAACAAAGCAGAAGCCCGCGCAAGTTCATGCACATAAAAACCTCAGCTGTGAGCCCGCTTGCAAAGTATGCACTTTTGCAGGCAATGAGCACTCCATAATGCCCCTCGTGGGCTTTATTTGCCTATTGTGCTGATGTTGATGTTGTGGTGCCCTAATCTGAGAAGAGGCACCGCCATAGTAGTAAAGGGAAGTAGCAGGAGTTGCAGCAAACCCCAGAAGCAAGTTTACAGAAAACATCCAAAGATTTAGGTTATACTGAATTGATGAACCGCTGGAGGGGTTTACATTCAGTTTAAGCACTCTAGGCTCGAGCTTTTGCTGAACAGATTTGAAGTGCTGGGACGCCTAGTGGTTGGTCCAATGGTTGTATTTTTAGTGGCATAATGAGTGTAAAGAAAGACTGTGACAGATGTTATTTCGATTTTCAATTCCTTTGTTGTAAGTGATGGTTGGTGAACATTGTAATGCTTTTATTAATAAAGATTGTCTTTGAATATGTTGTTTGATTCCACTGGTTCTAATGTTGAATATCAACATGTGCATACTGTTATATTGATGTGGTGACCACCTTGACAAAGCCTATAAACTTGCCTTTTATATTTTAATGTGGTGATCCATTGACAATGGCACTAGGCCAGCTTTATTTAAAATAAGACCCCCATTAAATAGTGATGTAACATCTGGTATAAATGCAGAGTATTGTGATTTTTGGGGGGCATGTCACAAATGTAATTTGAGAATGCCACTAAAGGTATTTTAAATCTGCCTAATGTACATATTTGTAAATTATTGTGTAGTATTTAGTAGTGTGTTTGTAATAAATGTCCTTTCCAAATAAAAAGCACTGACTGGACAATGATTTATTTAGTGTTGTGGATGGACGATTACTAGCCCTCATCCCCTCCCCTGAGAAGAACTTGGACTGCTCTGCTTCGCTATTCTGGGAGAGTCTAGTGCTACAATGGGCTACGTGGTTCCCAGTAAGGAGATCATTGTTTACCAATTACATGTGCATACTTATTCAACCAATTCTATTTATCTATTACTTACATGCCTGGTTCAAGAAATATCCTTGCCGATACCCTCTCTCGTCGATATCCAGAGTCTCCTCTAACCTATAACCAGAATACTATTTTTCCTTGGGCAGTTCAATCTTTCTTCAAAAGGTTGCATACCTGCTATTTTAAAGTGCCCAGTAATGCTTGGAAGACATTAAAAGAAACTTTGATCCGACAAAATAGTCCATCTGAAAGGACAAGCTTTTATACCTACTTAGGAGCTGAGATTAGTAACTCTTCAAATATGCCATGATTCACCTGTTGCAGACCAAAGAGGGAACAAGGAAATATTAGAATCAATTCTCTGATCCTTTGGTAGCATTCTCTTTTGACAAATACTGAAGATTGTGTGAATTCATGTCCTATATGTGCCAAGGAAAAGTCTTCTTGTTGAAGACCATTCTTAAAACTTCTACCTCTATCAATTCCTCCAGAACCCTGGCACACAATTTCCACTGATTTCATTTACGCCCTATTTCCGTCTGATGGAAATGGAGTATTTATGGCAACTGTTAGGTCCCATTTCTAAAATGGCTTATTTCACTGCATTAAGTACTCTGCCCTCTGCCAAGACCATGTCACAAATATTTTTGCAAGCATTTATTTGGGCTACATCGCCTACCTCAAGTAATTATCTCTCGCACTTCTGGAAGGCATTTTGTAAAATTCTTCAGATTTACATGGCTATGTCTTTTTTTTGTCCTCATACATGACACCGGCCCAAGATCTAAAGCTATAAAAGGTCTTCCTGTGGCAAATATTCAAGATAGCTTAGTCTTTGAAATCCATAGGGCCTTCTTCAAACTATATATGTTGGAGATTTGCTTGACCACAACATTCACCTTCATAGTTGAAATGTGTCTTAATCATTGGACAAGTTATAAATGTTACGAGTCGGTATTCAAATGATGTGTTTCCCCTTAAGTGAGTTCTATCTTAGTTTCCTGAAGCAGACCCAACATTCTTATTCTTTTGGCAGACCCCTTTATACAATCAAACCTACAAGTATATCTGACATACCCGATCCACTCGCACAGTGATGGTGCATTCTGGAATACCCATTTCATGCAAATTTCCCTGCGCGTAATTATTATCATTACATATAACAGATGGGTCTGAGATTTGTTCAGTAGATAGTTTCTACCGCCTGTGAGTGAGATCCCAGAAATAACCAGTTCCAGGCTAACCTCTATTTTGGCCCCAAGGGTTCTAGATGCAAACTCACCCACCTTGTGCCAGAAGATTTGGATTTCCGGACATTGCCATAGCAGGTGAACATCATCCGAATTTTCCAGCATACACTTAGGGTATTGTCTTTTCTTGCTTCCACCCATCTTAGAGAGCTTCTTTGGAGACCAATATGCTCTGTCTGTCTGGAATAAAAAGATGGTTACTTCTCAATGGTGTGGATCTAACTGTTAGCCAGAGTGTAGCCATTGATACTTGCCATAGAACTTTGCATGTCTGACTCTGGCATGTCCGACCTACATATCTCCTCTGGCGCCGTTAGGGTGCGATCCTCTGTTTCTACCAACATCCAATACCATTTGGATATCTCCTTCAAGTAGGTTGGATCTTTTACAAACAGGCCCTCCCACTCTGTTTCCATCCCAATTTGCGACTGATTGTGTGCCCAGCTTGTTAAATGAAGATGTTTAAATCTTGATAGTGCACAGTCAGTTTTCAATGCTAATATATCTCATAACATCAGTGAGCCTTGATCAAATAGCTGCCCCAATTTTGTCAAAGCTGCTGCTGATAAAGGTAAGGCTAAGGCATCCAAGAAACACTCAGGAGTGCCTCGTGATTTACAGGACGTGGGCATTATAGCTATAGTAGGGTATTCCCAAGATCCATTTAACTTGAACCCATTCTTTACATGCTGCTAGTAGCACCTTAAACTTTTTTTATTTTTTTATTTGGGATGACCATATTTAAATAAGACGTAGTTTCCTTCATCCGGCAGATTCTTTCTCAAAACCCGTAGATGAGGAGGAATACTTTGTGTATTGTCCATTAAAATATGTCTGGTGTTTGTAAAAAAAAAACCCAGTGGTATAATTGAAAATCCGGTAATGCTATCCCCCATCTATTTTCTTTTTGCGCAATTTTTTCCAAGCTATTCACACCGCTTTGTTTTTCCATACGAAACTGCTCAAGTCTCCTTGCAATTTCCTAAACCATTCCGTAGCGGTAAGGTATTAAAGATGAAAGTAAATTTGGGGAGGATCATCATCTTAACCAAATTTGCTCTACCCAGAATTGACAGAGGTAGATGCATCCAGGATTCCAAAAGCTTCCTGGATTCCAAATAAATTCTATCAAAATTAATGAAAGCCAACTTATCCAAGTCCTTGACTAGTCATACGCCAAGATATCTGATCTCTGGCTTTTCTGATGGAGTTTACTAAACCATTCCATGTCATGGTGTCTGTTTTGTCCTTATGTACTAAATAGCCAGAGATTTTCTCAAAAGCTTCCGTTATTCCCATCATAAGAGGTAATGAATGTGTAGATCAACAGATCTTCAGCATATAGTGCTTTTCTTTTTTGCCCAATCCAGATATCTAAAAGGAGGGATCCCGCTTTCTTACCTGATTCTCCTGACAAGGGGTTCTATGTACAAATTAAAAAGTAATGGTGACAAGGGCCACCCCTGTCCGGTGCCACATCCTATCATGATCTTAGGTGAAAGGAACCCATTTACCACTAACCTTGCTGTTGACTTATCATATATTGATCGTATGGCTTCCAAGAAATTGGTGCCTTGGTCATTTCGTTCAATGACCCCATACAGGAAAGGCCAGCTTACCTGATCAAAGGCTTTGGCAGCATCCATCATTATAACAGTTTAGGGAGATTTAGTTGAGGTAGCTATGTTGATTGCACTGACCAGATCATGTGTCAGATCATAGAGCTGCCTGTTTTTCATGAAGCCCTTTTTGTTCTCATGTATGATGTCACCTAACACACTATTTAACCTTGTAGTTAATATTTGTGTAAAAATGTTATAGTCACTATTCAATTGTGAGATCAGTCTATAAGACTCACACTTCAAGGGGTCTTTAGTTGGCTTTAAAATTAGTGTTATAACTGCCTCTTTCAACGAGGCTGGAAGAGGTGCATGATGAACGTAAATGCTGTTCAGTAATTTATTTAGGTGTGGAACCAACACTTCTTTCAAGACTTTATACAACTCATTAGGAATACCACCTGGGCCTGCCACCTTCCCTCTTTTTAAGTGGGCAATAGATTTCTCTATCTCTAGGGTTGTAAGTTCTTGATTTAGAAATAATTGTTGATTAGTGTCTACCCTAGTGAGAGGGTCTTGCTTCAACCATTCATTCAATTCTGTTTGGGTAGCCTTCGTATCTTCCATATACAAGTCTTGGAAGAAGTCTCTAAATGTCATCCTAATACTATGGTCATCTACACATCGTTCTTGGGTAGTACCAACCTGCACCTCCTTGATCTCATTTCTTAGTTGGTCTTGCTCTGTCTTCCATGCAAGAAGATTCCCACACCCTTCCCCATATTCATAGTGGGCCATTTTGTTTGCATCCCATCGCTCTCAAATCCTTCTCTCCAAGAACTCTACTAGTTGTTCTTTAGCCTCATTTAGCTTACCCTGGTGCTTGTTTGGTATTTTGACAGTCAAGGAAACTTTTCTGCACTTTTTCAATTTTGACATCATATTCTCTTAGCTCCCTTCTCCCTTCTTTCCTTCTAAATGCTGCATAGCTTGTTACTCTCCCCTGGAGATAGGCCTTAAAATTATCCCACACAATGTGTGGCGCTGCAGTCTCTTCATTTATTTAAAAAGAATCTGCCACATCTTTTTTTAGAGCATCTACCACCTCCTGTTTCCCCAAAAGTGTTCTATCTAATGTCCATCCACATTCGGTTTGTTGTTTTCCCATGGAGATTACTAACCTCACTGCCGCGTGATCCGAATGGTGCTCAGGTTGGTGCGTAACCGTTAGATGTTTTTGCTCAGTGTTACGTCAACAAGGAATAGATCTATTCTAGAAGCATGTGAGTACTTCTTATTCCAGTGCATAAACTCTTTCCTAGTGCCAGTATTGAGTCTCCAGATGTCCAATAAGCCAAGACTCTTGACAAACTGCTGTATACTCTTTCTCATTTTTGGGGAATTGACTGTTGTGCTTGGTTGAAGATCTGTCCAGGGCAGGATTCATTAAAATATTGAAATCCCCCCATGATGATATTATACTAAGAGGTGCCTATCCAGCTCATTGAGAGGGGACGGGTCGTCCACATTGGGGCCATAATATCCTACCAATGTAAATCCTAACTTGTCTATTTTGATGTTGACTATTACCCATCTACCCCCTCTGTCCACCATGGAGCTCTCTATTTTAGCGTTTGCTGATTTTTTAAATAATACGGCTACTTCTCTGACATTACATGATTGATTAGTGCATACTGACAGTATTATCCACTTGTTTGATTTAAGAATCTCATCCCATTCCTCTTGTCGAAGATGCATCTCCTGCAATATTATTATGTCATTTTCGGGGAGCTTAATTGGTTCTAGGATCTTTTTCCTTCTCCTATGCACCCTCAGGCCATTACATTCCAAGATAGTATTCTAATTTGCTGTTTATTCATCTCCTATCTCCCCTTGCCCTCTGACCACCTCCTTCTTGCATATTGGCTAATGTCATGCATGAGGATATTTTTTTTTCCCTAATGCTCCCTACCCATTGCTCATACTTACAAATGAAAATGCGCAACCCGCGACCTTTAACACCCCACCCACCAACCCTGGGGAACCCTCCCTTGATCCATATGAGGTAACACATTAACCTCTGATGCTCCGACGCTCCGACTAACTTTATGTACCTATTTATGTGCCATGTTGTGCATTAATGTGATTAATCAAATTCTCGACTTCCGAGACCTCCCTGATGTACATTTTGGAGGGGAACATGGTGGCCGCGAGCTCCGACGCTCCGACAAACGACTTTCACGCTATGGGGTTAAATTAATTTGTGCGGTGCCATGGAAATCAACTTTGGTGCCTTCAACGCTGCTCTGGAGTGCCTGGCTGTTCTGCCTGAGGTCGGCTCCCCTCTGTTACACGCTGCGTATCAGCTGTGGAGAGGTCGACGAGCGGCAGCGCGTTTGAGCTTCCTGGCTGCCGGGGCAGCAGCGACTGTGTGCGGGACTAGCAGCAGGAGCCTGAGTCAGCAGACAGAGAGCCACAAAGACCACAAGGAGGTGAGGGGGACCGAAGGGGCAAGACTTTTGGAAGAGGAGAAGAGTGCAGTCTCTGCGCACCCTAAACAGGAAAAACCTCTCAGCCCCAGTATTCATACCGAGGAGAAAGGCATAATAACCATATGACCTCAAAGAAAGGCAGTAGAGGACCCCTTAGGAAGAAAAAGAGTCTCCAACAGCCTGGTGACTCAGGTGTATTAAGAAAGGGCGTAGTAGAAGCAGGTAGGGAACAATCAAGCATTGATATAACCACCAATCCTCCAGGGATTAACTCTGTAACTGAAATTATAGGAACTGGTAAAATCAGATATTCTTTGCGTAATACAGAGTGTGCACACCTATTAGCCAGAGGAGAGGGGGAACCTAATAGGGATAAAGGTTTAAGTTTAACACTAATCTACCCCCCCTTGGTAGTGCAAACGAAGACTGTCTCATTGTGGCAAGATAGTATTGGAAGACCGGAGAGGGTGCCAAGAAATAAAAAAATCCATTTATCGAAAACTAGAGTCACACCATCATTAAGGTTGTACTTTAAAATAAAAGAAACAGAACCCCTAAACAAAACCCCTTCGCCAGACCCCAAAACAGCTAAATCAGTCATGACTACTGTAAGGTCCCCCGAAGGTCAGCAAACACAGCCAGTAGTCTTGACGGACCTCCCCATGTCTAATAGGTATACTGCTCTATCGGAGGATGATATGGGGGTGGGTAGGGGGGTGCCCCCAATACATACTCCCCTGGAAAATGTAATGGTTCCCACTGATCAGATGACGAATGCACAGACAAATGCTCAGACTCCAGATATGGGATTGATGTTAATGTCGCTTTCAAAAGAGATTAAAGAAAAAATTGTGATTTCTGAAAGCAACCAAGCAAAAATCCAGAAATCATGTGAGAGTTTGGATGCTAAAATGGCAGATATTACAGGAAGGCTAACAGCAATGGAGACAGTGATTGCAGGATTGCAGAAGGAGGTTAAGGCCAATCACAGGGAGTTTCAAACTCTAATAAGCAATGAAAAGGAATTCAGAGATAAGCTTGAGACACTGGAAAATAACTCAAGGCTAAAAAACTTGAGGCTACTAAATGTCCCGGAAGGACTGGAAAAAGGAAACTTGAAAGAGTTTGTGGTAAGCATCCTTAAGGAGTCAATGCCGGAATTTCAAACCTGGGACCTGGACCAGAATATACAAAGAGCACATAGAGATCTATTCAGACGGGATCTAAAAAGGGACAAACCAAGAAAAATTATTTAGAATTTTTGCACGTATGTCATCAAAGAGGCAATTCTCTCAGCTGCCCTCAAAGTAAAAAGTTTTCCAAAAAATGATTGGTCCTATACTATTAGGTCAGACATAGCGAAAACAACACAAAATCGTCAGTGGGAACCTGGGAAATACATCCAAACCCTGAAAACAATGGGGGCAACGGCGCAGCTATAATTCCCTGCTACCTTAAAGATCATGTGGAGAAACAAAATGGACATGGCTATGTCTTGATATCAACCACAGCCTGTACTTGTCAACCAAGGCTTGGAACAGTATATATGATGCTTTTGCAGTTCTACTCAGAATGACAGGTCTTATCTGGCCTTGAATGAGTTCTCGTATGACAATGCTGTCCACTGTGCTATCCAAGAGTCTCTATTTTATTGCCTCCAATGCCTTCATCCTCGGATTTTCCCATCTAATACCCAAAACAGTCTAGTGTCTGCAGTAATTGATTTCATCAACCATCTTCAAAAAGTGAGATTTAAGGTTCAAGAGAATGTTCAGACTTTGAAGAATGCAATAAAGCACAATGCAGACACCATCATAATCCCATTCCCTAATACAAAATCGAGGAAAAGATTTGTTTACTTCATAATTTTTGCTTTCCTACCTTACTGCTAAAATATTTAAACCACTATATTGTGGGCTAATCACAATAATTCAAAGTATAAATCCAGTGGCTTTTGATTTTAGCTGGCTCAAACTGACTGAAATGGTGATCAGTGTTCTATTGGCTTTTGAGCGATATCTAATAACTCTGATACAGAACTTTAGAACTGCTGCCTCAAAGTCTAAAAACACAGCAGTAATACTGTAGATGGCAAGTTGTTTTAATCAAATCTAAAAATTCATTTTCCCCAATCACATATGTTTAAATTTACATTTTATTGTTCATTTTTCTTCAAACAATGAATTCTTGACTAAATTATTTCCAGTCACTTCCTAATTGAGTTTAAATTAATCTTGTGTTTGGGGGGGTACTCCCCCCTCCATTGGATTCTCGCACCTATGTATGCCTCATGGATTCTTCGTGTTTTTAGAAAATAAAAAAATCTTCATTATCCATGTTATTTTATGGATATCTAAATTGATTATGTTATTTGTCAATCCTTTTTTCATAAATTCATTCTTGATCACATTGAATTCTTATAATTTTTCAAGCCAATTTCTACTACTTTTAAATGCATAATGTCATGGCACCAATGCATTTAAAACAATGCTTCTCATTCATCGTTTTTTCGCCAATTTATATTAATTCTTTTACTTCTGTTTTCATGTTTTATTTACACGTAGGAAATAAAAGCCCTTTACTATTTCACCCTTCATAAATTACTAAAACAAATCACGTATCTCTCCGCACACTTGTTCATAAACACAGCTGTCAATTTGTAAATCCCCACTTATATAATTTATCGTGTAGTAATAAATATTACCATTAATTACATTTCTTCTGTATCTTCTGTTTGTATTGACCCATAGTAGCCATGTATTCATAAAAAGACGTTATTGAGTGGATTTTCCTACCACTATCAGTTTCTCAGACCTTACATCAGATATTTCACAACTGCCATTTCCGCAGTATCCTTGATTAGACCTTTCTTTAATCCTTATCATTGATCCCTCTTTTCACCCAGAAGTCCTTTTCTTCACTCTTTTATTTCATGATGCACTTTCCTTCTCATTAACATAGCTTCTTTCCTTCCCTTTACATGTGAAGATTTATAGTCTTCTTTCATTCTTGTACTCCAATTAGATTTTTTTCTTAACTTACACCTTGAAGTAATGTATTCTTCTGTGAAAATAGTTTATTTGAAATTATAATTCAACTTTATGATCTTCGGCACCATTTTCAATTCATTCTTCTGCTGCCATTTTTTTTAATGATTTATTTTTTACTTTGTCACACTTTCTTTCACCATTATCTGTATCTATCAACTCACAATTTTTGTTTTTTAATTATTAAAACCCGTTTTGACAGGAGGGAGTACAATCTACTACTGGAAGGACCAGATCAGGAGGTCAAACTGCTGAAGGCGAGCTCTCCAGGATCCAACATGGAAAGCAAAACACTAGTCTGGGAAACAGAGGAAGAACAAAAAACACAATAGTGGAGAGCCAGAAGGACTAAAGGAAGAGGAAAAAGTTTCAGAAGGAGGAAGTGTTGAGGACAAAAGAGACTAAGGAAATACTCTTTATATCACAGGGGAAGAGAAAGGAAAAACACACAGCAGAAGACAAGAAGGACATTTGGGAACGTGAGCTTTGAGATCAAGTGAGAATACCTGAACAGAAGCTCATAGGGCCCAGAGCCCTACTGGGAAGAGAACAAGGAGGTGGGCAAGTGAAGAAAGTACCGGATTGATCCTGAGGAGAGAGAGAGAGCTGAAATTGCAAACCCAGCTGACAGATCCAGACAAAGAGCCTGCAGTGGACAAAAGCAAAATCTCTGGAAGTTGTGAGAAGTCTTCAAACTAGTTTCCATAGCCTGGGGAAAGCTCTTGGAACACCTATGTATGAAATGTTGTTATAAAGGGCAGGGGAATGAAAAAGAAAAGCCAAATGAATAGGCTTTTGTGTAGGTTCTTTCTTTTAATAGGAAAAACAAAGCATAATATGAATATTTTTAAGGAAACTAAGCCTCAGGATTCCCATGTAAATGAAGGTGAAAATATTTCCTTATACTGGAGGATTACTGATAATAAGCAGGAATGGAAACAATTTTTTATTTGTTTTGTTGGGAAATTATTAAAGAATACCATGCACAACCCAAACATTTAAGGAATCAGAAATCCATAATATCAAGAACATACAGATTAAAGAGAAATGCTGGAAGCGGTTAGAGGAGAACGTCTAGGAATGAATAAAGGCCCAGCTACCAAAATCTTCCATTAATATGTTTTACTTTGTTATGTTGTTTGACTCTAACAAGTATTATCTGTGTGCTGTTGGAGGGTGACTAGCCTGGTGCAAAGAATAAAGACCGAAACTTAAGACAATTAAAAGAATCCTAGAAAGGAATATCAAAAATAATCATTTAAAGAAGTATTTCCAGGGAGCAAATGTTCTGCTTGTTGGGTGAGTGACTGATTGTATAAATGTCTGTATGTGTCTGTCAGTTGTAGCCTAAGTGGCTGTGTGGGTGTGTGAGTGGGTACGTGAGTTTCTGTATCGGTGAGTGATTGCTTGTCTAAGTACCTCTGTGGGTATCTGAGTATCTGTGTGGGTGTGTGATGAGTGAGTGAGTAAGTCAGTGGCTGTGTGGGTTAGTGAGTGCACGTGTGTAAAGCTGTATGGGTGAGTGAGTGTGTATATGGCTGTGTTGGTGAGTGAGTACATGTGTGAGTAGTATATGGGCGAGTAACTGGGTATGTGAAAGGCAGTCTAGGTGAGTGATGGGGTATATGAGTGACTGAATGGGTGAATGAGTAAATGTGAGGGTGGCTGTATGGGTGAGTGCTTGCTTGTGTCAGTGACTGTATAGGTGAGTGAATATACATTAGTAGCTGTATGAGTAAGTGAGTGAGTAGGTGTGTAACTGTATGGGTGAGTAAGTAGCTGTGTGATTGACTGTATGGGTGAGTGAGTACCTGTGGGAGTAGCTCCATGGGTGACTCACTCAATGTGTGAGTGGCTGTGTGGGTATATGAGTAGATATGTTAGGGGTTTATTGATGATTGGGTCCATGAGTGGCTGTATGAATGAGTGAGTGGATGTGTGTGTTGATCTGTGAATTAGGAGTGGGTGGTATTTGTGGGTTTGAGAATGGTAGTGTGGTGGTTGGAGAGGGTGTAGGAAAGATTATATGGGGTGCGAGTGGGTGCATCAGAGATTCTGGGGATGATGTCATCAGTGATGTCATTTGAGATGTCATCAGTGATGTCATGAGTGATGTCACTGACCATGTCAAGAGTGATATAATATGTGAGGTCATAAGCAGTGAATTTCTCTGGTTTTGTACGAGTGAAATCTGACCCAACTATAACATCCCTGTAATAACATCCCTGTAACCTTTGTTTTTTTTAGTGAATTTCTAAGGTTTTTTAAAATTATATTTCATAATTGTAACAACCATTTTTTTAAAGTTAGCCTCTAAGATTTTTGTATTTTCTTTCTATAATTGGATATTGCATATTACATTTATATTATATACCACAAATCTTTTGATTAGGTATGTGTTTATCATAAAGTACATTATTAGCTGGTTTTATTTGTAAGACATTTTTGAGCTGCACAACATTGCCACATTTACTGTGGAGAATCTATGATCAGTAAATGTATTTCACATACTGAAAAACACTTAAAGACATTTTTTACATAAAGTTTAAGTCTAGACTATTTAGAAAGATACTGTTTTAACTTTTCTTTCTGTGATCAATTTAGGAGAAAACAACCTTTACAAAAAAAAATTATATTCGCGACTACCGACGTCATCGCGGTGCTGTCGGTAGTCGCGAAGATTGTGTGGTTGTACAAAGTGCAAAACATAGATATGGACTAATTCTATGACTGCATGCATCAATGTATCACTAAGTCGCTCATTCACTGTATAAGTATTTGGGGGATCTGTGAGATGGTGCAACAGTCTTTCAATACTTCAGTAACAAAATACGTAACTGCCTCACTACATCTATGAGTGGGTGCATCAGTGTCACAATGAGTCTGTGATGGGTTGCCTAAGTCTCTCTCTCAATCTGTGAGTAGGTGCATGAGTGCCTTCATGCATTTGTAACTAAGTATATATATATATATATATATATATATATATATATTCACTGAAAAAACCATAGGTTTCAGGGGCGTTTTAGTTAGCTGGACTTTTCACTCGTACAAAACCATTGAAATTCCCCCGTTATAGTTAGTTCAGCTAACTATAACTCGGGCGCCCGCAATGCACTGCTGATGACGTCACATATTACATCACTCATGACATGGTCAGTGACATCACTCATGACATCACTGATGACATCATCCAGTGCATGTGTGTTTTTCTGAAAATTACATATGTTTTATATATGTATATCTCAAGGTCGATGGAAGAATAAATGGGTATATAAGTGTCTAAATGGATGATTTGTTTTTGAAAAATTGAGTGTATAACTGACTGATTAAGTGTATCTTAGTGAATACATGGCTTAGTGAGTAATGTTTAAATATGTAAATATCTGTCTCAGTCTCTCACTTTGTGTATAAGTGGCTGCATGGGTTGGTGAGTAGCTACATGAGTGTCTATATAGGTTATTAGTTGGTTTTTTGAGTATCAGTAGGAGTGTCTGAGTGTCTGTATTGTTCGGTGGGGGGTATTACGTAGTGCATAGCTGCATGAATGAGTGACTCACTGTTTGTGTTGAAGACAGCATGTGTGCAGGACTGTATGGGTGGATGAGTGTGTGCATGGGTGTGTTAGTGAGTGAATGACTCTCTCAATAGTGTCTTTATGAGTAACTACATATGTTTTAAACTAGTATATGTGACTATTGGTGTATATAAGTAAGTATATGTGAGAGTGAGAGATTGAAAGAGTTCATGTATGAATAAGTATGTGTTTCTATAAGTGATTGTTTAAAAGACTAAGTATGTGTAAGTTTCTGTAGAAGTAAGTGTGGTGGTGTGTGTATAACTGTAAATGGATGTTTGATTCTTTATTAGCATGAGTGACTATGTGTGTGAGTAACTCTATGGATGAGTGGCGTTGTGTAACAGGATGTATAGGTGTATGAGTACATATGATGAGTGAGTACATGTATGAGTGACTGTATATTACTGTTGGTGAATGAGTGGATGTGTATGTGGATCTTAGAATTACTGAATAGGTTGTTGTAACTGATATTGGTATGTTCATTGTTTTGAAAATTTTAGTTTCTATTTTTGAATGTGTGTATCAAAGGTTATATTAGGGGAGAGGAGGTCTGCCACTCTATCACAAGGATGATGTCATCAGTGATGTCATTTGAGATGTCATCAGTGATGTCATGAGTGATGTCACTGACCATGTCATGAGTGATGTAATATGTGACGTCATCAGCAGTGCATTGGGGGCGCGCGAGTTATAGTTAGCTGAACTAACTATAACGGGGGAATTTCAATGGTTTTGTACGAGTGAAAAGTCCAGCTAACTATAACGCCCCTGAAACCTATGGTTTTTTCAGTGAATTTCTAAGGTTTTTTAAATGCTAATTCCTAACTATAACGTGCTTGAAACCTATGGTTTTTTCAGTGAATTTCAAAGGTTTTTTAAATGCTAATTTCTAACTATGCCTACAGAGATAGGACATGTGAAGAAAGAAGAAAAAACGCACTGAAAGAAAAAAAGGAAATGCAGAAAGAAGCAACAGAAGTCCTCAAAGGCAAAGAAAAGTGCAGGAAGATGGATAACGTGCAGAAAGAACAAACAGAAGAGCAGAAAGAAGCCTTGTTGCAAAATCATCCTGTACCTTCAACTTTTTCAGACGGATACTGGTGGTAACTGAGTCTGACTAACCAGTCCTAGAGTCAGTGCTATGTTAAAAGACACTCAGAATACAGTGAAAACACCTACATACACTAGGGAACACTATGCGTTGGGGTCCCCCTGTGATCAGCATGACCTCCTCTGTAAGCCCCTAGTATATAATAGGGCAGGGGATTAAAACTACCTCTTAAAACGCACCACAGAGCGTGTTTGCACACGTCACCTCAGGCCCCGTCCCCTCTCTTCCCCACTGTGTAAACACGCCCTGTGGCCGTTTTAAGTTGGGAGATTAAATCCCCTTGAATCCTGAGTGTCCCTAGGGTCCAACTAGACCACTAGGTACCTCCAGTAAGCGCCACAGAGCTGCGTTGCAGAGAGATGTAAAAAGGGGCATGGCCTAGACCACCTCTCTGCAACGCAGCGCAGTGGCGCTTACTGGAAGCACCTGGTGGGCTAGTTGGACCCCAGGGTCCCTCAGGATTGAAGGGGAATTATTTCCCCAACTTAAAATGCGCCACAGGGCTTGTTTGCACACGTTGACTCAGGCCCCGTCCCCTCCCTTCACCACTGTGTAAACACGCCCTGTGGCCGTTTTTAGTTGGGAGATTAAGTTCATTTGAATCCTGAGGGTCCCTAAGGTCCAACTAGCCCACTAGGTACCTCCAGGAAGCACCACAGAGCTGCGTTGCAGAGAGGTGTAAAAAGTGGCACGGCCTGGACCACCTCTCTGCAACGCAGCTCAGTGGCGCTTATTGGAAGCACCTGGTGGGCTAGTTAGCCCCCAGGGGCCCTCAGGATTGAAGGGGAATTATTTCCCCAACTTAAAACGCTCCATAGGGCGTGTTTGCACACGTCACCTCAGGCCCCGTCCCCTCCCTTCCCCACTGTGTAAACACGCCCTGTGGCTGTTTTTTAAGTTGGGAGATTAAGTCCCCTTGAATCCTGAGGATCCCTAGGGGCAAAATAGCCCACTAGGTACCTCCAGTAAGCGCCACAGAGCTGCGTTGCATAGAGGTGTAAAAAGGAGCGTGGCCTCAGAACACCTGTCTGCAACGCAGCTCCCTGGCGCATACTGGAGATACCTGTTGGGCTAGTTGGCCCTCAGGGACCCTCAGTATTGAAGGGGAATTAATTCCCCAACTTACAACTGGCCAGGGGGCGCGTTTGCAGAGTGCTGCAAGGAGGGGGCGTGGCCTCCGGCACGATGCTGGTCTTTTATTTATTTTATTTTTTTAAGAAGGAGGGCTGTGTGGCCCCCCTTCTTTTTCTAATTTACTGGCCCTGGGGACCCCATCCCCCAGGGCCTGCACCCTCATTTTTTTTGTTGAAAAAAATTAATTTGGCCCTCCCAAGGCCTTAATCGGCCCCGGGAACCCCAACCCCCGGGTCATGGCTTTTTTTGTTTTTTATTCTTTAGGAGGGGGCTGCGTTGCCCCCCTCCTCAGGCCTCTTATGGCCCCGGGGACCCCATCCCCGGGGCCGGCCTTTGTTTTTTATTATTTTAAAAAAAATATATATTTATAGAAACACCTAGGACATGCTGGACAAACCGTATGTACCTATCACCATGACGATTTGCGTGATATTCATTAAAAGGTGACTATGCATAGAATGAATCCACATGGAATCTATTTACACCGCTAGTAAAGCTCTGACGTGTCTGACGCCCTACCGTGCCTAATCCCGGCGCCCCCGCCGGTGGGTACTCTCCAAGTAGACACGCTTGTCGTTTATTTATACAAACATGGGTAGCTATTGACGGGCACATTTAATATACACGCACACCAAGCCATTCAAAGGGGATTCGACAAAAATTTGACCAAACTATGCAAGAAACCCCCCTCACGGTTAATAAAACACACATCTACCGCCGGATGTGTAATACTTTTTATTTTACTCTCTGGAAAGGAGACGAACCTCACTTGAGAGTCACAGCGTGCTCCTGGCTGAGCCCAATGCTGTGTTACACCCACCAGTGCCCCTGCCGAGTGCCTCACACCTCTGTGTTGTATTAAATTTGACCACCAGCTAGTGCATATGCTATGACACTCTCTAGCCCATGTGCACTGTAACACCACCCCGTGAATATGTCATGCCACACTTGCCTTCGCACGGGTTATATTGCCCCATCTAACGTGCCTTCCTTGATGCCTATGTTATAACGCACATCGCTATGCCATACATATTACAATCTGGGATCCATATCTTTGTCACAGTGCATATGCAACATTACACTCCCCAGCACATATTTTATATTACAACTTTAGAGACTAGTTAGGTTACACAACACTGCCCTGTGCATATTACACTCCAAGGCGCATATCTCATAGCACACACTAGTGCCTGTGCTATCTCGCGCTCTCCAATGAATCTGTCATTGCGCACAATGTATTGCATATTATATTTCACGCCTCGGTTCATCTTATATCACACTTTTTGGTGCATAGTTTATACCATATACTATATCTAGTTTTCATTTTCAATCGTGCTCTCAGGAATATGTTCTATATAACACTGCGTCCATCTACCCTTTTCATGGGCATTACATTTTGCTATGGGGATGGAGGGTCAGGGGGTGTTTCTGCCAAGTGAGCCCGGAGTCACAGTCATAAACTTCCTCTTCTTCCTGAATAAAAGTGAGATTATGCTGCATACTTGTTCATATTTTAAGTAGTTCGCACAGACACACATTTTAAAAACAATAAAGTTCCTAATACCCACCTTCTCTGAACAGTTAGCTTGCTGCCCCATCCACCTCCTCCTATCCTCTGTTGTCTGAATCCATGGACTAGCCTCCTCCCTCCTGCCATGCATGGTCTGATGTGCTGCCACTGCCCTCCATTTAGCATGATGTACCAGTCCACTCCTCCTGCCCTCCATTGCCCAATTCTATGGCCCATCATTGACCTCCTGCTTAGCCTCTGTGCTTAGCTTGCTGCCCCTATTCTCCTTCCCCCTGCCCTCCGATGTCTTTGTGCATGCCCCTGCTCCATCCTTTTTGCCCACCATGTTCCATGGACCTGCCACTCCTATCTACTCTGAGTGTTCTGTTGAGCTGCACTCCCCTCCCACCTGCCTAGCATTGTCAGATGACTGTAACCTGTCCCTGCCACCTCCACCCTGCCTGTCCACATGCCATGCCCCTATCCCCTTCCTCCTGTCCTCCATGGTCCATTTTACTGCCACACCCTTCTGCCCTCCCTGGTCTGTTGTGCTGCAACTGCTCCTCCTGCCTGCCCCGCGCGGTCTGTTGTGAGGCCCCTTCCCCTGAACTCTCTTGTCTGTGCCCAGGTCCTGACCCTCCCTTCTATTCTCCATGGTCCTTTGTGCATGCCTCTGCACCCTCCTTCTTGCCCATCATAGCCATTGTGCTACCACTAACCCTCCCGCTTGCCATGCTTGTGCTGCCGTGGCCCCTCCCATCTTCCCTGTGTGGTCAGCTAGCTGCCGCTGACCCCCTCCCACCTTCCCTCCATGGTCTGTGTGTATGCCACCATAGTCTCATTGTTGCTCTCCATGGTGTGTCTTGTTTCTAGTGCCCAACCTGCCTGACCTCCATGGTCATCTTGCTGCTCCTGCCCTGCCCCCTTGCCCCCAGCCCTCTGTTTCCATGTGCAGACCCCTATTCCCTCCCTCCTGACTTGTCTGTTCCATTGTAATGCCCCTGATCCGTCCCTCCTGCCCTTTATGGTCTGTTATGCTGCAGCTTTCTCTCCTGTCTGTCCATTATGGTCAGCTAGCTACCATTGCCTCTTTCCCCTCTGTTCTCTGTTGTCCATGTGCATGGTCCTGTCCCCTCCCTATTGCTTTCTATGGAATGTTGTGCTGCACTCCCGTCCCGCATGCGCTGTGTAGTGTATTGTGCTGCTGCAAACCCTGATGCCTGCCCTGTAGGGTCAGTTTTGTGCACCTCTCCATGTCCCTCCTGCCCTCTGTTATCCGAGTCCATGTCCATGTCCCTACCCCAATTCCTCCTGCCTACCATGATCCAATGTACCATACTTGTGAACATTTTGAACTTGGTAAGAGGGAGATTTTGAAAAAAAACTGGGGTATTGATTTTCCCCTTTGAGTTACATTGAAAAAGAGGAGATTGTAGACAGGAGACAGATCAAATAAAGCCCATTTGAGCTTAAAAACATTGGACGTTTCCTGGCTGAAACGGGTCTGTTGGCATGTATGGTTGTACTACCACTGCCTCTTCCTTCTGCCCACAATGGTCTATTATATTGCCACAGCCTCTCTTGCCAGTCCTGTATTGTTGGTTTGTTGCCCCTGCCCCCCTTTCCACTGCCCTCCATAGTCTGTTGTGCTGCCACTGCCCTTCCTGCCTGCCCAGTGTGGTCAAATTGTTGCATCTGCACTCTCCTACCTGCCTTCAATTTTCAGAGTCCGTGCCCCTGGCCTCTGCCTCTCAACAGTATCCCAATGAACAACTAGATTGCTAACATTCTATATTTATTACAAAAGTGTGGAACGCCTAACGTCATCTTGATGTAATCAAAACTGTAATACCTAGAGTATTTCCTTTAGAAATTACATATATGAGAGGGTCTTATTTGCATCAAAATTATGGTTAGTGCTCTAAAAAACTAAAATGAGGACATATTTTCTGAGTTTTCAAATAGCAACAAAGAACTTTTATATTATTTGTAATCTTTATGTTTTTTTATCCAGTTGACCACTTGATTAAATGTTGCACCTAGGGGAGAGGATGTGGTGCAGACTTTGCAACTGGGGAACCAGGTTGGAGTTTCTGCTTCAGCTCAACATTCTGTTATTCTGGTCAAATCACTTAATCTCCCCATGTCTACAACCAAAATGAATTTGATCTTGTGTGATGTAACCAATGCTCATGTAAAGCACTCCAATACCTGACAAGTCTGCACTATATAAAACTGCAAATACACAAAAAAAAGTGTTTTGCACACTTCTGTCATTGGGCTACATGTGGGCTACATCTGGGTGATATTTGTGCTGCATTTGGGCTCTTTTGTCTCTGGTGGCCATCTTGGGAGATTTATTTGTTATGAAGTTTCCTAATTTCCTCATTTACTGCAGTCTCCTCAGTAGGAAATGCTTTCAGTTTTTTACTTTGATTCCATCAAGAAGGTATTCAGATATGTCACACATTTGCCATAAATTCTGAATGTTAGCACTCTAGTTGCTCATTAGATCACTGTAGTAAAGTTACTGCTCACCACGGAAGTCTGCTGATGGTATTAAAAGTGCATGTTTCAGTCTGCATATCAGAATTTTTTATTGAAATAGAAGAGGATTTGAGAAGTCACTCAAAATGTGCCCTAATTTTTCTTTCTTCAGCACTAATCATAATTTATATGGCAAAATGAACCCCCTCATTGGGTTCCTTTTTAAATTAAATGTTTTAAGTGTTACCAGTTTATTCCAATCAAGATGGCTTCAGGTGTGCCATACTTTTGTCATAAGTAAGACAGTAAGCGCTCTAGTTGTTCTTAAGAACACTCTGGGACATTCTGTCATTGGGTTATATTTGGGCTACATCTGGGTGATATTTGGGCTACATTTGGGCTCTTTTGTCTCTGGTGGCCATCTTGGGAGATTTATTTGTTATGAAGTTTCCTAATTTCCTCATTTACTGCAGTCTCCTCAGTGGGAATACTTTCAGTTTTTTATTTTGGTTCCATCAAGAAGGCATTCAGATGTGTCACACTTTTGCCATAAATTCTGAATGTTAGCACTCTAGTTGCTCATTAGATCACTGTAGTAAAACTACTGCTCACCAGGGAAGTCTGCTGCTGGTATTCAAAGTACATGTTTCAGTCTGCATGTCAGAATTGTTTCATGAAATAGAAGATGATTTGAGAAGTCAAAATGTGCCCTAATTTTTCTTCCTGCAGAACTAATCATAATTTCTATGGCAAAATGAACCCCCTTATTTTGTTCCTTTGTAAATTAAATGTTTTAAGTGTTACCACTTTATTCCAATCAAGATGGCTTCAGGTGTGCCATAATTTTGTCATAAGTAAGACTGTTAGCGCTCTGGTAGTTCGTTAGAACACTCTGGGACATTCTGTCATTGGGCTATACTTGGGCTACATCTGGGTAATATTTGGCTACATTTCGGCTCTTTTGTCTCTGGTGGCCATCTTGGGAGATTTATTTGTTATGAAGTTTCCTAATTTCCTGCAGTCTCCTCAGTAGGAAATATTTTCAGTTTTTTACTTTGGTTCCATCAAGAAGGCATTCAGATCTGTTACACATTTGCCATAAATTCTGAATGTTAGCACTCTAGTTGCTCATTAGATCACTGTAGTAAAGCTACTGCTGACCAGGGAAGTCTGCTGCTGGTATTCAAAGTGCATGTTTCAGTCTGCATGTCAGAATTTTTTTATGAAATAGAAGAGGATTTGAGAAGTCAAAATGTGCCCTACTTTTCTTTCTGCAGCACTAATCATAATTTCTATGGCAAAATGAACCCCCTCATTTTGTTCCTTTATAAATTAAATGTTTTAAGTGTTACCACTTTATTCCAATCAAGATGGCTTCAGGTGTGCCTTACTTTTGTCATAAGTAAGACTGTTAGCGCTCTAGTTGTTCGTTAGAACACTCTGGGACATTCTGTCATTGGGCTGTACTTGGGCTACATCTGGGTGATATTTGGGCTACATTTGGGCTCTTTTGTCTCTGGTGGCCATTTTGGGAGACTTATTTGTTCTGATGTTTCCTAATTTCCTCATTTACTACAGTCTCCTCCGTAGGAAATACTTTCAGTTTTTTACTTTGATTCCATCAAGAAGGCATTCAGATGTGTCACACATTTGCCATAAATTCAGAATGTTAGCACTCTAGTTGCTTATTAGATCACTGTAGTAAAGCTACTGCTCACCAGGGAAGTCTGCTGCTGGTATTGAAAGTGCATGTTTCAGTCTGCATGTCAGAATTTTTTCATGAAATAGAAAAGGATTTGAGAAGTCACTCAAAATGTGCCCTAATTTTTCTTTCCGCAGCAGCACTAATCATACTTTCTATGGCAAAATGAACCCCCTCTTTTTGTTCCTTTTTAAATTAAATGTTTTAAGAGTTACCACTTTATTCCAACCAAGATGGCTTCAGGTGTGCCATACGTTTGTCATAAGTAGGACTGTTAGCGCTCTAGTTGTTCTTTAGAACACTCTGGGAAGCTGCAGTAGAACACAAAGGAATCAACTGACAGTCTCTGCCCTGTACATGTTTTACTGAGAATGTCAGACTTCATTCTCACATGACTGAGAAAGATAATGTGAATTTACAGAAAATATGCTCTCAGTTTAGCTTATAGATCACCTTCCAAACCTCTGTGGGAAAAGCATGAGAAAATAGTTTTCTCTCAAACATGATTCATGATATCACAGCAGAAGGCTTTTTCACATGGTAAAATCACCTTAGAACACACCACAATTCCTAAAATGCGTATGGTACCATCAACAAATGATTTATAATGTAACTAAAGTCTTAAAACCTTCTATTACCTGCAATGCTTTTTAATGAGGTGTTATCATGTATATTGGTCCCAAGATGGCTGCCAACACTTCTTGGATGAAGTACTGACAGCCAATCAGATCTCACGATGAGATGTGTGGTTAGGCTCCGCCCAGATATATATGTGATTTGACTTTTGATTTTCTCAGGAACTACTGAACGGATTTACACCATTTCAGCAAAAGGCACAAGTCTGAACTGGGCACTACCTCTTTGCCAAATTTGGTGTAATTCCGTTCAGCACTTCGGGCTGTAGCTGCGTCAACAGGTCCTATGGGAAAATGCATGGGGAAACTGCGTTTTGGGACCCCCCTTTTTCTTGGCCCCCGCTTGACGAATCACCATGAAATTTTCAGGATAGTAGCGGACCGGAGCTGGCCAAAAGTTTGGAAAATTTCGCAAAGATTCATCAATCGACGCCAACGTTATTCCAAATATAAGGTTGCGGATTTCCTGTGGAAAATAGGCCCTAACTATAACTATATATATATATTCACTGTAAAAACCATAGGTTTCACACATGTTATAGTTAGCTGGACATTTCACTCGTAAAAAACCAACGAAATTCCCCCGTTATAGTTAGTTCAGCTAACTATAACTCGCGCGCCCGCAATCCACTGCTGATGACGTCACATATTACATCACTCATGACATGGTCAGTGACATCACTCATGACATCACTGATGACATCTCAAATGACATCACCGATGACATCACTGATGACGTCATCCATGTGATAAATTACCACATCTTCTCACACCCTAATATAACCTTTGATACATCGACTCAAAATTTCAGAGTTCCATTCTCAAAACCATACATACTCCAATACCAATAACTACATACCCACTTATTAACTCTTAGGTCTACATACACCTCCACTCATTCACCTGTACGGTCACTCATACTTACAGTCACTCCATACAAGACTATCATCTGCATTTATACACCTATATAGACACTCACACACCACCAATCATCCATAGAGGTACTCTCACACCTAGTCAGTCATGCAAATAATCACACTCCCATTTACTCACCTATGCGCTTATACACACTCAAGTTCACTTACTCATAAAAATAGTACCACATTCTTACGCTCTTATAGAATCATTGATACAAGCACACACTCATCCATACAGTCACTCTCACAATCACACACTCTCACATCTACCCACTTATATACTCTTACACGCATATATACTGCCTTTCACATATGTAGTTAGTCACAAATGTACCACTGAGATATACATTCAATCCCTAACACACCCATACATACACTCACTCAACCATACAGTCCATCACAGATGCACTCTTAAAACCATGCCCCCATAGAATCACCCACTCACACATCTATGCATAGAGTCACACACACCCTACCCACACAAACACTCAGGAACCCATACAGATACCGAGACAAGCAATCAATAACTCATATAGACACTCATATAGCTATTCACAAAACCATGCAGCCACTTATACACCAACATACAGACACATACAGACATTTACACAGTTTAGTCACTAGTCTGCAGTAAGATACATTTAATGACTCACTTATAGAGTCAGTTACGCACCACAGAAAATCATCCATTTACACACTTGTACACCCACTCATTCTTCAACAGGCCTTTCCCTATATATATTAAACATATTAAAATTGTTCAGAAACACATACTCAATAGATGATGTCATCAGTGATGTCATCAGTGATGTCATTTGAGATATCATCAGTGACGTCATGAGTGATGTCACTGACCATGTCTTGAGTGATGTAATATGTGACGTCATCAGCAGTGGATTGCGGGCACGTGAGTTAGCGTTAGCTGAACTAACTATAACGGGGGAATTTCATTGGTTTTGTATGAGTGAAATGTCCAGCTAACTATAACGTGTATGAAACCTATGGTTTTTTCAGTGAATTTGCAAGGTTTTTTAAATGCTAATTCCTAACTATAACGTGTGTGAAACCTATGGTTTTTTCAGTGAATTTGCAAGGTTTTTTAAATGCTAATTCCTAACTATAACGTGTGTGAAACCTATGGTTTTTTCAATGAATTTGCAAGGTTTTTTAAATGCTAATTTATGAATGTATTATTATATTTTTTAAATATTTATTTTACAATAAGCTACCTATGTATATATTTATAGATTGACTTTATCCTGTAATATGGAATGGCTCAGCTCTTTTTTTTTTAAATTTGGATAAAGTTGAACAGCATAGTTAATATCTTCTATAAACTTATAAACACTTTAATTTTTTTTTTTTTCAGGGTTTTTGACCGTGCGCGCGCGGTGCGCGGATGGTGCGCTCACGGTACATGCATGCGTACGTGCTCCGTGTGCGCATGCGTACGTGCTCCGTGTGCGCATGCGTACGTCGCGCGTGCTCCGTACGCGCATGCGTGCGTGTTCTGTACGCGCGTGCTCCGTACGCGCATGCGCACGTGAACTGTACGCACATGCGTGCGTGCTCCGTGCGTGCACCGTGTGCGCACGGCAAGTCATGTGATTTAGAAATAACACTTTTCATTGGTTTATAGTGATTTCAGGTCATGTGATTAAGAAACAACACTTTTCATTGGTTTATAGTAGTTTCAGTTCCAGAAACTTCCAACACCACACCCACTCCCCTCATTATTTCTTCTGATTCCCTGGGAGAAGGAGCTGAGCAGCTTTTCCAGTACTCCAGTACTTGAGAATGGCAGAGCAGCAGTCATCTTCTGGGAGTGAGCAGGAGACCCTTGTGAGACAGAGGAAACAGAAAGACTCTTTTATTTGCCAATTTTTTAGATTTCCAGAGGGGCAGAAGAAGGTGAATGCTCCAAAAGTCACCTACACTATTTGTGGTGTTGTCTTATCAAGAGGAGATCCTAAAAAGAAATACTCTTTTAGAATTTTCACTATGATCAGGCACGTTAAAGGAGTACATCCTGTGGCTTTTGCTCGAGCTGCAAGAGACAACCCTCCAGCAGCTCAGCCGAGCACATCCGCAGCAGCTCAGCCGAGCACATCATCGGCAGCTCAGCCGAGCACTTCATCTGCGGCGGCAGCTTCACCTGCTTCTGTTCCTCTGGATATACACCCTCTGTTCAAGAGGGTGCATTTACGGTGCAATGCGTGCAATGCTCTTCTCTCTTATGGGGACACCAGCATTCCCCTAATAGAGAGCAAGATACAGCAGCACACATGCGGCACCCAATACATTTTTTCAATTTTTTGTTCCTCTGTTCCTCAATTAACACAACGGCTCTTTTTAGAGCCACCTAACATCTAAACACTTAAATTTGATTTTTAATTCTATTTTTTTAATGATTTTTTTCAGCCGTGCGCGGACTGTGCGCGCAACGCGCACGGTGCACACACCTCGCGATTTAAAAAAGAAAAAAATGTTTTTTTCACCCTTCAGGGTCCTTCAGGTACCCCCTGACAAAAGCTAGGGGGTCAGGAACTCTGTACCCTGCCCCCTTTTCACGTTCTCCACCTTTCTTTTTCACTGTCACACACAAAATGGCGGACAACATTTCCTGATTTCGACCGATTCGAATGTTGACTGACATGTAACCCCCAATCACTATTACGCTCGCGCACGTTAAGGTACGCGCACGGTGCGCGCACGGTGCGCGCATATAGATATTTGTGTACTTTTAACTGCAATTGTCTCAGGAACTACTGAACAGATTGACACCATATATGCAAAAGGCACATCCCTGACCTGAGGACTACCTCTTTGCCAAATTTCAAGTAATTCTGTTCAGCCGTTCGGGCTGTACCTTCGACTAAAGGTCCTATGGGAAAATGCATGGGTAAAACGCATTTTGGGACCCCCCTTTTTTCTCAGCCCCCGCTTGACGAATCACCCCGAGACTTCCAGGGTAGGAGCTGAGCGGAGCGCCCCATTAGTTTTGAAAATTTCGCGAGGATCCGTCAACCGGCGCCAAAGTTATTCAAAATAGAATTTTCAGATTTCCTATGGAAACACGGTCCTAACTATAACTATCTACTGGCGACTGCCAGTAGATAATATATATATTATCTACTGGCGGTCGCCAGTAGATAGTTATAGTTAGGACCTATTTTCCATAGGAAATCCGCAACATTCTATTGGGAATTTCTTTGGCGCCGATTGACGAATCTTCGCGAAATTCTCCAAACTTTTGGCCAGCTCCGCTCCGCTCCTACCCTGAAAGTTTCGTGGTGATTCGTCAAGTGGGGGCCGAGAACAAAGGGGGGTCCCAAAACGCGTTTTCCCCAAGCAATTTCCCATAGGATCTGTTGTCGCAGCTACAGCCCGAACCGCTGAACGGAATGACACCAAATTTGGCAAAGAGGTAGTCCTCAGTTCGGACTCGTGCCTTTTGCATATTTGGTGTGAATCTGTTCAGTAGTTCCTGAGAAAATTAGGGTAAAAAAGTTAGTGATATCTATGGCCGCGGAGGATCCGTGGACCGTACCCGCACCGTACGCGAACCCTCCCCGAACCGAGCGCGCACCCTCCCGATCGCGCGCTGAATGCTAATTGGCTGTCGAGCGTCTCTCTACATTCAAAACCAGGAACTGTTGGCGGCCATTTTCTGCCTCGGTAGAAGCGAGGCTGAAGAAGCAAGGGGAATAAGTGCGTAAAACATATAAAGGGGGCAAAGTGGGAATACTCTGACCCTCTAGAGGTGCTTAGTGGGTCCCAGAAGGACCCCCTGGGGCCCCCCCTTTTTAAAAAAAAAAAGCGGCAAAATGTGCGCTCGGTGCGTGCAGCCTATCGCGTTGGATGCACGGATTCTCTCGCGGTGGGTGCGCGGATCCACGGCAACGTTTTTTGAAAAACAACAAGAAATCATTGGTTGTATAACAACTTTCTACACTGAAAGGTAGGGTGTATATTTTTGTTTTTTAAAGGTATGATTGTTATTGGTTAACAAAAACACATTGTAAGGAACATTATATATGATAAGCTGATATGTTGAAAAGTCAAGCACACTTCCTGTCTTGTGTAGGAACATTGTGTGCTGAACTTGTGACCTCTGAGCTCAGTGCAGTGTTCCATGGCCTGTTTCTATGGTAACAAGCAGAAGGCAGATTGGGGGAAGGGTTGAAATGTATTTCAGTTGGAAAGGGTTGAAATGTTTAACCAATAGAAATGTGTGTTTGCTTTTGAGTTTATGTGCGAAGGATTGTGATTTGATGTTTACATGTATATGTGTGGAAAATGAAAGGGAAACTTTTCCATTCTTTGCTTTTGCTGAGAGGTGCACAGTGCAGAGATTCTGTAAAAGAAAATATGGTGAGTGATTGATATACTCCTTAATCTACAAAAGAACTTCGAAAGATGAGTTATTTAATTGTGAGGGGATGTATGTGGACTATTTTGATTTTAATCAGACTAATGTATTTTTCCTGCTAAAGTGTAGGGAGTACTTTTTTTCTCTACAATGTGTGTGCATGTAGAAACCATTCTGTGGTTGGCATTTGTTTTTTTCATGTGTTTGTAGAGAGATAACTGTGCAGTTTTTATATTTTGGTAGAATTAGAAACCAGTCATTGTTTATGAATTTGTGAAATGAGTTATGTTATGTTTCTATACTAAAATGTAGTATTACTTCTAGATGAAGAAATGTGTTTTCATATAGTGCAAGGGATAGTGTTGTTTGTCTAGAATCACACAGTGAGTCTGTGTGCATTTGGGAACCACTGTGAGAGAAGCATTTGGTAATATCGTGTATTTGCTGACAGATAAGTGTTTTAAAACCAGTCAGGTTGTCAAGTTTTAGTAGCATTAGAAGCCAGTCTTTGCTTATGTGTTGATTAAATGAGTCAGGCATTGACACTAAAGTGCAGTCGTGAAATATGTAGATTGTGTACAGTTCCCTTATCACTTCCAGTGTAGTGAATGAGTTTTGGTAAACTCCTAGGAATACTGGTGCTTGTCTAGAATCACACTGTGAGTCTTTGTGCATTTGGGAACCACTGTGAGAGAAGCGTTTGGTAACATCGTGTATTTGCTGAGAGAAAACTGTTTTAAAACCTGTCATGTTGTCAAGTTTTAGTAGCATTAGAAGCCAGTCTTTGCTTATGTGTTGATTAAATGAGTCAGGCATTGACACTAAAGAGCAGTCGTGAAATATGTAGATTGTGTGCAGTTCCCTTATCACTTCCAGTGTTGTGAATGAGTTTTGGAAAACTCCAAGGGATACTGGTGCTTGTCTAGAATCACACTGTGAGTCTTTGTGCATTTGGGAACAACTGTGAAAGAAGCGTTTGGTAACATTGTGTATTTGCTGACAGAAAACTGTTTTAAAACTTGTCATGTTGTCAAGTTTTAGTAGCATTAGAAGCCAGTCTTTGCTTATGTGTTGATTAAATGAGTCAGGCATTGACACTAAAGAGCAGTCGTGAAATATGTAGATTGTGTGCAGTTCCCTTATCACTTCCAGTGTTGTGAATGAGTTTTGGTAAACTCCTAGGGATACTGGTGCTTGTCTAGAATCACACTGTGAGTCTTTGTGCATTTGGGAACCACTGTGAAAAAAGCGTTTAGTAACATTGTGTATTTGCTGACAGAAAACTGTTTTAAAACTTGTCATGTTGTCAAGTTTTAGTAGCATTACAAGCCAGTCATTGCTTATGCGTTGATTAAATGAGTCAGGCATTGACACTAAAGTGCAGTCGTGAAATATGTAGATTGTGTGCAGTTCCCTTACCACTTCCACTGTAGTGAATGAGTTTTGGTAAGCTGCTAGGGATAGTGTTGTTTGTCTAGAATCACACTGTGAGTCTGTGTGTATTTGGGAACCACTGCCAGAGAAGTGTTTGGTAACATTGTGTATTTGCTGACAGATAAGTGTTGTAAAACATGTCATGTTGTCAAGTTTTAGTAGCATTAGAAGACAGTTATGGCTTATGCTTTCATTATATGAGTCAGGCATTGACAGTAAATTGCAGTTGTGAAATATGTAGATTGTGTGCAGTTCCCTTACCACTTGCACTGTAGTGAATGAGTTTTGGTAAGCTCATAGGTATAGTGGTGCTTGTCTAGAATCATACTGTGAGTTAGTGTGTATTTGGGATCACTGTGAGAGAATCATTTGGTAACATCATGTATTTGCTGACAGATAACTGTTTTAAAATCTGTCATGTTGAGAAGTTTTAGTAGCATTAGAATCCAGTCTTTGCTTATATGTTGATTAAATGAGTCATGCTTTGACACTGATGTGCTGTACCTAAATATGTAGATTGTGTGCAGTACCATTAACTCTTCAAGACTAGTGAATGAGTTTTGGTAAACTCCTAGGATAGTGTTGCTTGTCTAAAATCACACTGTGAGTCTGTGTGCATTTGGGTAAGAATTGTGAGAGAAGCATTTGGTAACATCGTGTATTTGCTGACAGATAACTGTTTTAAAACCTGTCATGTTGTCAAGTTTTAGTAGCGTTAGAAGACAGTTATGGCTTATGCTTTCATTATATGAGTCAGGCATTGTTGAGAATACTCCAATGATAACTTCTAACGTCCCGAGTGAGGGCTGGATCGCCCATTTTTCAAACATTTTTGACTCTAATAGTTGTATGCGCGCATGCCAGAATAGTTGGCCTGTTCTGCCCTTGAGCATTACAGTTAGTGAGGTTGAATCTGGCATCCGTGCCAGTAAGGGGGGGAAAGCCCAGGGCCCGGACGGGATGCCCATAGATGTGTATAAAACAGCCCCCGAGATGTGGAGCCCGCTGTTGGCTATAGTTTTTAATGCTGCTATATGTACAGACTCTCCCGAAACTTGGGGGGAATCTATTATTATTCCAATACATAAGAAAGGCAGCAGGTCGGATGTTAAAAACTATAGACCGATTTCTCTGTCAAAATTAGGAGCAGAATTTTGTTAGTGAGGTCAGAGGAATGGGCCGACCAAGAGGGTATTTTAGCAGATAGTCAGTATGGTTTCAGAAAGGGCAGGGGCACACTCGATCAGTGTCTAAATCTTGATTTATTGATCGGGAAATACATAGAAGCTAAACCGGGCTCACTTTTCCTCTGCTTTGCAGACCTTAGTAGTGCTTTTGACATGGTAGACCATTCGATTTTATGGCCAACCCTGTTACAGTTAGGTGCCCCAGAAGGTATTATCTATTTCCTCGCTAGATTGTATGGGAATTTAAAAACTTGTGTGCGTTTTGGCACTAAAGGAGAATGCACCCCAAAATTTAGCGTTAAAAGAGGTATTAGACAGGGCTGCGTACTGGCCCCCCTCCTTTTTATTTTATTTATCAATGGAATCGACGCAATTTTAAAAACAATTAAAGCTTATGCCCCTCAGATCAAAGGCTCTCCTGTGCCTGTGTTATTATATGCCGATGATGCTGTTTTGATCTCCAGAACTCCATTAGGATTGCAGCATCTGATTGATAGATTTTCTTCCTTTTTAAAGGATAGGAAATTGACTTTCAATAAGAAGAAAACTTATATCATGACATGTGGGGCTAGATGCAAAAAGAAAAGTAAAGTTTTAAATTCTTTTTTTATAGATAAAGACAAGGTGCTTCAAGTAGACACTTTTTGTTATCTTGGTATAACCTTCTCTAATGATAGAAAGTGGCACAATGAATTTAAAAATATTCGTATTAAAATGGCAAAAAATGCCCATGGTGTTTTTAGATTTGCTGCAAATATTGGGGACCGTCGCACCAGGGATATGCTTAAGATCTATCAAGCTAGGTGTGTTAGTATTGCACTGTATGGGGCGGGTGTTTGGGGTCACTGTCATGCTCATACTTTGCAGATCGAGGAAAATGCTTTTTTTTCAAATCTCCTGTCACTACCATCTACTGCTTGTACTGAGCTTACCCATCGCGAGTTGGATGTTAACTTCCTTACTGACCTACTTTCTTTGAGGCCACTCATGATTTGGCACTCTATTTGGCTTCAGGAAGATAAATCTTTTAATAGATTGGTCATCGAGGATTGTCTCTCGCTGGATAAATTCTCACATATACCCTGGTTAATTTACGTTGTCAAATGTTTTTCAGAGATCTTTAATTTAAACATTTTGGTGGACCCTAATGCAGCATCTCTAATATCGAAACAAGAGTTGAAAATTAATTTCCTCGCATTTGCTGCAAGGAAACGGGCTATTGCTAATGGCTCTCTATCTACAGTTAGGTTTTATAATAAATATAACAATGTTGAAGGTTTACCGATTTATCTGGTATGGGTGACTAGGCCATCCCACAAGTTTGTGCTGACCAGACTGAGGTTTGATATAGTTCAATATTTAGTGGCACTGCCAGTAATTAAGAAATATCCGCAGGGGCCTTGTATGTGTGATGGCGTCTCCAAACAGAGCACTAAGCACTTTGTCTTTATTTGCAAACTGTATATGAATTTTCATATTGCCTATTTAAAACCTATATTTCTTAAATATGGTGTACGCACAGTTAATCAGGCCATGTGCTTAATTTTTAACTTACAACACTTCGATATCTGTTTTTTTACTGCTATGTTTTTAATTCATTCTATTAAGGCTAGGAAAAGTATGTGTTTCTAACCCATTTTATCTGTATTTTTAGGCTTGGACTGTTTAAGATTTTAAATGTATGTTTTATTCTTTTGATTGTGCTTTTATGGTCATTTTTCATGTACCGAATAAAGCTTCATGAATTGAGTCAGGCATTGACACAAAAGTGCAGTCATGAAATATGAAGATTGTGTGCAGTTCGCTTACCACTTCCACAGTAGTGAATGATTTTTGTTAAACTCCTAGGTATAGTGGTTGTTGTCTAGAATTACACTGTGAGTCTGTGTGCATTTGAGAACCACTGTGAGAGAAGCATTTGGTAACATCGTGTATTTGCTGACAGATAACTAATTAAAAACCTCTCATGTTGTCAAGTTTTAGTAGCATTAGAAGCTAGTCTTTGCTTATGCATTGATAAAATGAGTCAGGGTTTGACACTAAGGTGCAGTACCATGTACTATTCTGTTCACTGTGGCAGAACTGAAAATTTAAAAGTTTTACCTAAGCACTGTCCTAGAGGTAGTCTGATTATTTAGTCAGTTTCTAAGTACCAAATAGATTGCTTCAAATAAAAGTGTTCTGACATACTATACACTTGTCTTTTACACCTTCAATTCCCTAGTCAGTATCCATACACTTCCAGAAAACATCCTGTCACTTCCTTTGCAGTCCTCTAGAGACCCATTCAACAGCATGTACTAATCCATTGACTGTGCCAAAACTCAAACACTTATAAATTCACCTAGACACTCTCTTTCCAGTACTCTAATGATTCAGTCACTGCCTAAGTATTCATGCACTGAGCCAGTTCTTAGCACATGGACTACGTCAAACCCATATCCACTATGCATGCAGTCCTCTAACCACCTACACACTTGTCTTTCACACCTTCAATTCCCCAGTCAGTATCCGTTCACTTCCAGCAAACACCCTGTCACTGCTGTTGCACTCCTCTAGTGACCCATTCAGCATCATGTACTAATCCATTCACAGCGCCAAATCCTAATAAATTCACCCAGGCACTCTCCTTGCAGTACTCTAATCATTCAGTCAGTACCCAAGTACTCATCCAGTGACCCAGGCCTTAGTATATGGACTGCTTCAAACCCTTATCCTCTATGTATGCAGTCCTCTAACCACCTACACAATTGTCTTTCACACCTTCAATTCCCTAGTCAGTATCCATACACTTCCAGGAAATACCCTGTGACTCTCTTTGCAGTCCTCTAGTGACCCATTCAGCACCATGTACTAATCCATTCACTGTGCTAAAACCCATCACTTATAAATTCACCAAGATACTATCTTTGCAGTACTCTAATCATTCAGTCAGTGCCTAAGTATTCATACACTTAGCCAGGCCTTAGCACATGGACTGCTTCAAACCCCTATGCACTATGCATGCAGTCTTCTAAACACCTAGACACTTGTCTTTCACACTTTCAATTTCCTAGTCAGTATCCATACAGTCCAGCACTTGTCACTGCCTTTGCACTCCTCTAGTGACCCATTCAGTACCAAGTACTAATCTATTCTCTGTGCGAAAAGCCTAGCACTTATAAATTCACCTAGGCACTCTCCTTGCTGTACAATAATCATTCAGTCAGTACCCAAGTAGTCATGCAGTGAGCCAGGCCTTAGCACATGGACTGCTTTAAATGCCTATGCAGTATGGATGCAGTCCTCTAATCACCTACACAGTTGTGTTTCACACCTTCTATTCCCTAGTTAGTATTCATACTCTTCTAGCAAACACCCTGTGAGTCACCAAGTGTGTCTCCTTATACTACTGTAATCATTTAGTCAGTTAGCATGTAGTGTTTTAGTGAGGTAGGCTTTAGGGCATGAACTGCTTCAAAGTAGTATGCACTATGCATGTAGTGTTTTAATGATCGTCACACTTGTGGTTCAGGGCTATAGTTTCATAGTCAGTTTTTATATAAAATGTGTTTGTACAGTAATGGAATAGTATAAATTTGAAAGTTATTAATATACATTTATTTGTGATTCTTTTTTACAGATACAGAACAGGAGTGTTTCTCATCTGTTTGCACTCTTCTCGTGCAAGATTGTTTGGATGAAGGGTCCTTAGGTGTTTCATCATACTTGCTGTGCCACACGAGTATTTTTTGTTAGGATCTCCTCGTAATAGAACTCTTTGGCAAATCTTGTGAGTGACGAAGGTGGCATTGGTCTTTGTTTGCTCCTTGGAAAAAGTAAAAAATTTCCTCACCACTGAAGAAAAACGTTGTTTGTGTGGTGCCTTCTGCAAAACATTATCTTCAGATTCGGTAAATATTTTAAAGCGGCAACGTTTACAGTTTTTGTAAGTTAAACTTATAAAATTTTGTTAGCTGTATGCATTTTATATATCTGTGATTTGTTTCTTGTGGTATTTTGTTGAGAATACCATGTTGTTTTTTTTTTAACATTCTTTCTTATTTTCCAGGTCTGTCCTCGACATCCATTGTCCCCTCAGTAGTGTTCCGCCTTGTTGTTTTTTATTATTGTTGTTACATTTTGTTTATTAGTTTATTGTTCATATATATGTTAATAAAAAATAAAGTTTGAAAATAGTTTTTCGTTTATATATTTATTATTATAAAAAAGAAAGTTTGGAAAAAAAATTAATAACGTTTTTGGTTGTTCTCTTAACTGCTTTGTGACTCTTTCTTGTTCTTATTACTGTTATTTGACAGAGTCCACCATGGTGTTAAATTTTGGGGGACTTATCGCTGGAATACTGGTGATATCTGCAGTTTGCACTAACTTCTGAATAGTGTGTTAGATTTATCTCAACTTTACTTCCGTTAAAGTGCTGATAATGAAATGGAGAGTAGCCGTTCCCGTGCAAAAAGACACGAGGTGCACCTTTCCGATTTATTCTAAATACTAAAATCCTGTATTGAATTGCACTGAGGTATTGGCTGCAGTTACAGTGTACACACAAAATCTATTAAGAAATCTCATTGTATTTATATTGATTGGAAATAGTGCGTCAGGTGCTGGATCTTGATGAGATACACTGCTCAGTTTGTATATTGTTCTGCACACGAAAAAAATCACATCACAACTTTCACACCAATTGCAATGCGAAACAAATTCCGGCGATAAGACACGTTAGCACCAGGGATTTTACACCTGCTTTCTGCTGGTGTTAAGCAGGACAACTACCTGCACCATGAAAGGGAACACAGTCAAGAGCCACACCAGAACACCCACAGGTACCATAGAGTCAATGAGCTTGATACAGGGATACCCATGAGGGACAGAAGACTCATCTCAACAACTCCAGGACCGCCAATGCCCCCCAAACCCACATCTTAGTAAGTGTGTCCCTGTGGTCATTGTCTTAGCATGATAGGCACGAGCCCTGCAACATCACAGTGTGCTGTCACCTCAGCATTGGTAGTGAGCCTGGATGTGTAGCTACGCACGCATCCTCCTGCATGCACAACTGGCGTGTGCTGGTCTGGGGTTCACAGGTCAGTGCAGGGGTGTGCCTATCCGGCAAGGGGAACGGGGTGTCTTGGACATGTCCGTGTACAGGAAGTGCGGTAAGTGTGTCTCTGTGTTCTGGTGTGGCCTGCTACAAGAGCCGCAGCAGTTGATGTTGTAAACTGGCATGCACCACCTCCAAACGGCACTGTGATATTGTAGTTGGAATGTAGCAGGACATGCGCAAATAGGCATTACAATGGTGTGCTGTACGAGTGCACAAGATACAACAGCGCACCGTACAAAAGTGTGGGGGCTCGTGGGAGGGAGGTGCAGCCGTTTGGCAACATAACACACAGTGAACTCGACCATGTGCCACATGCTGGGCATCTCATCCATGATGACCACGGTCGCAGACATCCCACAACACCAACGACTGGCCTTTGTACACATCCTGTATGAATGCAGCGTGGTTTTCACTTCTATGCTCGTTCAGTGGTGTAATGTTGGCGGGTTGTGTGACTTGTGCTGCTTGTTGGTGTGTTTTATTTTGGCCATTGTTAGTCTATATGTGTGTTGTACTTAATTGTGCATGTGTGCCATTCTGCCCATCTCCCCCCTCCCCCACTCCCTGCTTCTTCCTCTTCCTACTGCTGTTGTGTCTATAATTTTGTTGCTGCACACATAAATACATGTAAAGAATAAATTAGAATAGTTCCTTGATTCTTTTAGGTTTCAAAACTTCTCTATTGGTTTCTTTTTAATTTTCCATATGAACCGTTTTTTTAATATTGAACAACACATAGAAGTCAGAAGTGCAACGTATACTATCAACACACTTTCTAGAACATTCTTCAACATGTGCAGGTTAAAAGTTCATCAATTTTTTAAAACTTAACGATATTTTTTTGTAACATTTTCTTGAATATTTAACGACACGTGCAGGTTCAAAGTTGACGATTGTTTTAAGTTCGAACAGTGCCTTTCAAATGCAAGTAGCAGGTGTGGTTGATCAAAGCAAATTTTATCCTTTGATATGTACTCCACGTTGAAACTGCTTTTTCTTAACCAATCACAAAGATGCTTTTCCAGAGATAAGTTATAGATAGGAATTAGCATTTAAAAAACCATTGAAATTCACTGAAAAAACCAAAGGTTTCAGGGGCGTTATAGTTAGGAATTGGCATTTAAAAAACCTTAGAAATTCACTGAAAAAACCAAAGGTTTCAGGGGCGTTATAGTTAGCTGGTCATTTCCCTCGTACAAAACCCTAGAAATTCCCCTGTTATAGTTAGTTCAGCTAACTATAACTCGCGCCCCCGCAATGCACTGCTGATGACGTCACATATTACATCACTCATGACATGGTTAGTGACATCACTGATGACATCACTGATGACATCTCAAATGACATCACTCATGACATCACTGATGACATCATCCATGTGATAAATTAGTGCATCTTCTCACACCCTAATATAACCTTTGATACACCGACTCAAAATTTCAGACGGCCATTTTGAAAATCATAGATACTCCAATACCAATAACTGCATACCCACTCATTAACTCTTAGGTCTACATACACCTCCACTCACTCACCTGTACAGTCACTCATACTTACAGTCACTCCGTACAAGACTATCATATGCATTTATACACCTATATAGACACTCACACACCGCCAATCATCCATTGAGGTACTGACACACCTAGTCAGTCGTGCAAGTAATTAAACACAGTCCAATTTACTCACCTATACAGTTAAACACACTCAAGTTCACTTACTCATAAAAATAGTACCACATTCTTACGCTCTAATAGAATCATTGATACAAGCACACACTCATCCATACAGCCACTCTCACAATCACACACTCTCACATATACCAACTTATATACTCTTACACACATATATACTGCCTTTCACATATGTAGTTAGTCACACATGTACAACTGAGATATACATTCAATCCCTAACACACCCATACATACACTCACCCAACCATACAGTCCATCACTGATGCACTCTTAAAACCATGCACCCATAGAATCACCCACTCACACATCTATGCATAGAGTCACACACACCCTACCCACACAAACACTCAGGCACCCATACAGATACTCAGACAACCAATCAATAACCCATATAGACACTCATATAGCTATTCACAAAACCATGCAGCCACTTATACACCTACACACAGGCACATACAGACTTTCACACAGTTTAGTCACTAGTCTGCAGTAAGATACATTTAATGACTCACTTAAAGAGTCAGTTACACACCTACAAAATCATCCATTCACACACTTATACACCCACTCATTCTTCAACATACCTTTCACTATATATATTAAACATATTAAAACTGTACAGAAACACATACCTACTGGATGATGTCATCAGTGATGTCATTTGAGATGTCATCAGTGATGTCATCAGTGATGTCACTGACCATGTCATGAGTGATGTAATATGTGACTTCATCAGCAGTGCATTGCGGGGGCGCGAGTTATAGTTAGCTGAACTAACTATAACAGGGGAATTTCTAGGGTTTTGTACGAGGGAAATGTCCAGCTAACTATAACGCAACTGAAACCTTTGGTTTTTTCAGTGAATTTCTAAGGTTTTTTAAATGCCAATTCCTAACTATAACGCCCCTGAAACCTTTGGTTTTTTCAGTGAATATATATATATATATAATAAATGGTGACCAAAGAAAACTTACCTGTGTGCGGTCCTCTCTCAACAGGCAACTCGTTGGTTTGATGTTTAGCGGCCCCGCCTGAGCCGCGAGAGTGACCCCGCTGCGCGTTGCGCAGTTCCTCTGATGTGTCAACCGGCATTTCGGCTTTGGAACAGGAAGGGTGATTGAGCAAAGTGAAGCGGCAATCCTGAAACCTGCATGTCGTCTACATACCCCACTTGGGATTTCATTTCAATTAACGAGGTGGAACCTTGCAGCTCACTGCAGTAAGATAAGCACTACATCGACCATCAGGCCGCAGGGGTTGCCACGCCCACAAGGACGGGGAAGTTATCATTCAAATGTCGTGCTTGAAACAATGCCGGTTCCATTCCTTGTTAGTCCATACCTCATGAAGAAGTGCTCCCTATGCACGAAACGCGTCAGGAGGACTATATGATGTGGAGCGATGTTCGTGGCTGTGATTGCCTTTGCTCAATAAATGGTGACCAAAGAAAACTTACCTGTGTGCGGTCCTCTCTCAGCAGGCAACTCGTTGGTTTGATGTTTAGTGGCCCCGCCTGAGCCGCAAGAGTGACCCCGCTGCGCTTTGCGCAGTTCCGCTGATGTGTCAACCGGCATTTCGGCTTTGGAACAGGAAGGGTGATTGAGCAAAGTGAAGCGGCAATCCTGAAACCTGCATGCCGTCTACATACCCCACTTGGGATTTCATTTCAATTAACGAGGGTGGAACCTTGCAACTCACTGCAGTAAGATAAGCACTACATCGACCATCAGGCCGCAGGGGTGGCCACGCCCACAAGGGCGGGGAAGTTGTCATTCAAATGTCGTGCTTGAAACAATGCCGGTTCCATTCCTTGGTAGTCCATACCTCACGAAGAAGTGCTCCCTATGCACGAAACGCGTCAGGAGGACTATATGATGTGGAGCGATGTTCGTGGCTGTAATTGCCTTTGCTCAATAAATGGTGACCAAAGAAAACTTACCTGTGTGCGTTCCTCTCTCAGCAGGCAACTCGTTGGATTGATATATATATATATGTATATATAGATAGATAGATAGATAGATAGATAGATAGATAGATAGATAGATAGATAGATAGATAGATAGATAGATAGATAGATAGATAGATAGATAGATAGATAGATAGATAGATAGATAGATAGATAGATAGATAGATAGATAGATAGATAGATAGATAGATAGATAGATAGATAGATAGATAGATAGATAGATAGATGTTACCTATTATAACTGGAACCTAGTTTCCATAGGAAAAGTGTTTTTTAATTTGCCAATAACTTTGGCACCGCTTGACAAATCTTCATGAAATTTTCAAAACTAATTGTTCACTCAGGTCATCTCCAGACTTTAAGGTTTCAGGGTGATTCATCAAGCGTGGGCTGAGAAAAAAGGGTGTGAACTGCTGAACGGAATTACACCAAATTTGGCAGAGAGATAGCTTTTGGTCCAGTAAGCACGCTTTTTTTTTTTAAATGGTGTAAATCCGTTCTGTAGTTTTTGAGATATTTAAAGATTTACAGATATAGATATTTCAGAATCTCTGAGATCTGATCGGCTGAGCCCTTCCGAGCACGAGCTTGTCTCTGATTGGCTACCAACACTTCAAACCAGGAAGTGTTGGCAGCCATTTTGTGACTCGATACCGGAGAAGGAAAATGGTGAGTGAAACATAAAAAAATAAGAAAAAGGGGGCAGTGTAAAAACACCATGACCCCCCAGGCCTGCTCAGGGGGTCCCACAGGGACCCCCAGGCCCACAAAAAGCATTTTTTTTTTAAATTCAGGCGGGGTCACGTCGGGTGCGCTTCGTTTTTTCGTTTTTTAAATCCCCCTGGTGGACCAGGTCCCAGAGGGCAATTTCATTTATGTAGCGGGGACCCATTGGGGCCCCCACAGCCCCGGGAACTGCCACCTCCCTGGGGCTTTACAATTTATGAGCGGAGCATGCGGCCACCCACAGCCCTTGGGACTGCTACCTCCCCAGGGCTTCATTTAAATAAGGGCGGGTGCCACGTGGCCCCACAAGCCCCGGGGACTGCTACCTCCCCAGGGCTTTATTTATTGAAATGTTGTTATAAAGGGCAGGGTAATAAAAAAGAACAGCCAAATGAATAGGCTTTTGTGTAGGTTCTTTCTTTTAATAGGAAAAACAAAGCATAATATGAATATTTTTTATGAAAATAAGCCTCAGGATTCCCATGTAAAAGAAGGGGAAAATATTTCCTTATACTGAAGGATTACTGATAATAATACGGAATGCAAACATTTTTTTTTTTTTTAGTTTGGAAATTATTAAAGAATACCATTCACAACCCAAACATTTAAGGAATCAGAAAGCCATAATATCAAGAACGTACAGATTATAGAGAAATGCTGGAAGTGGTAAGACGAGAACATCTAGGAATGAATAAAGGCCCAGCTACCAAAATCCTCCATTAACATTGTTTACTTTGTTATGTTGTTTGACTCTAACAAGTATTATCTGTGTGCTGTTGGAGGGTGACTAGCCTGGTGCAAAGAATAAAGACCGAAACTTGAGACAGTGAAAAGAATCCTAGAAAGGAATATCAACAACAATCATTTAAAGAAGTATTTTCAGGGAGCAAATGTTCTGCTTGTTGGGTGAGTGACTGATTGTGTATATGTTTGTATGTATCTGTCAGTTGTAGCCTAAGTGGCTGTGTGGGTGTGTGAGTGGGTGCGTGAGTTTCTGTATCGGTGAGTGATTGCTTGTCTAAGTACCTGTGTGGGTATCTGAGTATCTGAGTATCTGTGTGGGTGAGTGATGAGTGAGTGAGTAAGTCAGTGGCTGTGTGGTTTATTGAGTGCATGTGTGTAAAGCTGTATGGGTGAGTGAGTGTGTGTATGGCTGTTTTGGTGAGTGAGTACACGTGTGAGTAGTATATGGGTGAGTAACTGGGTATGTGAAAGGCCGTCTAGGTGAGAGATGGGGTATATGAGTGACTGAATAGGTGAATGAGTAAATGTGAGGGTGGCTGTATGGGTGAGTGTTTGTTTGTGTCAGTGACTGTATAGGTGAGTGAATATACCTGTCACGAGTATGCTGCCGGTTATTCAATGACTGCCTTCAGTACAGCGTAACAGGGCTTGTAACGATTCTACGTCAAGCAACTACAATTCCCGGCAAGCTTTGTGAGTCACGCCCCATGTGACTCTCACGCAAAGCCGGTCGAGAGGTCAAGAGGCGATGGAAAGACTTCCGCATTGCCGATAATTCCGTTGGCTCAAGCCCTTTGCTGACTCCTCCTGAGAGCCACGTTGTGTTGGCCGGTAAGAGTGCAGAGGCACCTTTCTTCAGAATGCTTTTGCAGCGGGAGAAGTATTCTGCTGCCTTGTCCCGTTGAGCTCCTCTGTCAGCTGAGACCCGGTTGCTACGGTCTCAATACAGGGAAAACGCTGTGCTTAAGTCCCACAATCCACCACACTCCTCTGTTGGCAGAGACCCGTAAACCACGGTCTCGTGCAGAGGAATCTTAGGTTCCTTGTTCTTTTGATTCCCCCGAGCTCCTCTGTTGGCAGAGACAGGGAAACCACGGTCTCTTGCAGAGGAGCCTTAAGGCTCTTGTTCCTGTGATCCCTCTGAACTCCTTTGTTGGTAGAGACACGCAATCTGCGGTCTCATGCAGAGGAGCCTGACCGTACTTTCCGCTCAGGGCAAAGGAGCCTTTTTTGTTATTGTTTCCCGCTGGAGGTTCACAGCGGACAATCCCCTGGGAAAGCCGGTGTTTGTATTTAGTCATGTGGGATGTTTATGTGAACAGTTCATGCTGGTGATTTTGGTTGCACTCTACAAATCTATCCTGGCTAAAGACAAGAGGTTGCAGTTCTTTGGTCCGGAAAGCTCATCAGCCCTTTTTTTCCTTTTGTCGTTTTATCTGTACACTAGGTTAGGCTACAAACCTCACTTCAAGGCACATCGGTAGGTGGATAGGGTGGCAAGAGAAAAAGCTGGCTCCTGTACATTATGACGAATGGTCAGTTTTCATGTCATGATTTGTCTGTTTATGTCTTATAACATAGTGTCAGAAGGTGAACTTGCCGCTGCCCTCAGCTCTCTTCTATGTCCTAGGCGCTACCTTTTACTTTTCAGGTGAGGGGTGGAACATGTTAAAGTGCCGTATTGCTTCCAGTTTGCTTCTCTGAATCTTATTGCTAGACTATGTGTTCATACTGGGCTTTTTGTCTCCTCCTCAGATCTCCCTACCCGCAGTCCCTACCCTTTCCTTCCCCCGCTCGATTACCCCAAAAGTCTGTGTTTTTACATAATGCCGGACTTGGGGTTGTCCAGAGGTGGGCCCCTTTAGAGCATCAACACAGTCCTGAGGATTGGGGAAGGAGGAGCCTGACAATACATTAGTAGCTGTATGATTAAGTGAGTGAGTGTGTGTGTAACGGTATGGGTGAGTAAGTAGCTGTGTGATTGACTGTATGAGTGAGTGAGTACATGTGGGAGTAGCTTCATGGGTGACTAACTCAGTGTGTGAGTGGCTGTGTGGGTATATGAGTAGATATGTTAGGGCTTTATTGGTGACTGGGTCCATGAGTGGCTGTATGAATGAGTGAGTGGATGTATGTGTTGATCTGTGAATTAGGAGTGGGTGGTGTTTGTGAGTTTGAGAATGGTAGTGTGGTGGTTGGAGTGGGTGTATGAAAGATTATATGGGGTGCGAGTGGGTGCATCAGAGATTCTGGGGATGATGTCATCAGTGATGTCATTTGAGATGTCATCAGTGATGTCATGAGTGATGTCACTGACCATGTCAAGAGTGATATAATATGTGAGGTCATAAGCAGTGAATTTCTCTGGTTTTGTACGAGTGAAATCTGACCCAATTATAACAACTCCTTTGTTTTTTTCAGTGAATTTGAAACGTTTTTGCTTTTGGGCAAGGGGAGCTGCATGCCCAGAAGCAATGCTGGTTTCGCAGGAGGTGGGGAGCCGGCAGGGACCATGGGGGTATTGGGGCTCCCCCCACGGTCCCCAACGCTAAGGGCCAGAAGTGGGGCCACGCGGTCCCCCTCCCATATAGATACATTTTTTAAAAGGGGTGCGAGTTATAGTTAGCTCTACTAAGTATAACGGCTGAATTTCTCTGGAGTGAAATGTCTAAATAACTATAACATCCCTGAAACCTATGGGTTTTTTTTGTGAATTTCTAACGGCCGAATTTCTCTGGTTTTGTACGAGTGAAATGTCCAACTAACTATAACGTCCCTGAAACCTGTGTTTTTTCAGTGAATTTGTAACATTTTATAAACAGTAACTCCTAACTATGATGTCCCTGTAACCTTTGTTTTTGTTCAGTGAATTTCTATGCTTTTTTAACCAATAGTCATGTTTGCAGAGTGGTGGAGAAAGGGGGCTGGGCCTCTGCCCGGCTCTCAAGAATCCTGCTGTGTAGGACTTACAGGAAGTACCCGGAAGGCTTCTTGGCTCCCAAGGTCCCTCATGAGGAAAGTGGACTTTATGCCCCAACCAGTAGTGCACCACAAGCTGAGTTGACAGAGTGCTGGAGAAAGAGAGCGTGGCCTCCGTAGACCTCTTAGCATCAGTGATGTCACTGACCATGTCATGAGTGATGTAATATGTGCGGTGATAAGAAGTGTATTGCGGGGCACGAGTTATAGTTAGCTCAGCTAAAAATAACTGCTGGATGTCTCTGGTTTGGTACGAGTGAAATGTCAGCCTAACTATAAGGTCCCTGTAGGCTTTTTTTTTTCAAGGGAATTTCTAAGTTTTTAAATTCTATTTCTTAACTATAACTTCCCTGTAACCTTTGTTTTTTTTCAGTGAATTTCAAAGGTTTTTTAAATGCTAACTCCTAGCTATAAAATCCCTGTAACCTTTGTTTTTTTCAGTGAATTTCTAAGTTTAAAAAAAATTGTATTTCATAATTGTTACAACCATTTTTTTAAGTTAGCCTCTAAGATTTTTGTATTTTCTTTCTATAATTTGATATTGCATATGACATTTATATTATATACCACACATCTTTTGATTAGGTATGTGTTTATCATAAAGTACATTAATAGCTGGTTTTATTTGTAAGAAATTTTTGAGCTGCACAACATTGACACATTTGCTGTGGAGAATCTATGATCAGTAAATGTATTTCACATACTGAAAAATCACTTAAAGGCATTTTTTACATAAAGTTTAAGTCTAGACTATTTAGTAAGATATTGTTTTAACTTTTCTTTCTGTGATCAATTTAGGAGAAAACAACCTTTATAAAATAATGTATATTCGCGACTACCGACGTCATCACGGTGCTGTCGGTAGTCGCGAAGATCGTGTGGTTGTACAAAGTGCAAAACATAGATATGGACTAATTCTATGACTGCATGCATCAATGTATCACTAAGTCGCTCATTCACTGTATAAGTATTTGGGGGATCTGTGAGATGGTGCATCAGTCTTTCAATACTTCTGTAACAAAATGCGTTACTGCCTCACTACATCTATGAGTGAGTGCATCAGTGTCACAATGAGTCTGTGATTGGTTACCAAAGTCTCTCACTCAATCTGTGAGTAGGTGCATGAGTGCCTTCATGCATTTGTAAGTAAGTAGATAGATAGATAGATAGATAGATAGATAGATAGATAGATAGATAGATAGATAGATAGATAGATAGATAGATAGATAGATAGATAGATAGATAGATAGATAGATAGATAGATAGATAGATAGATAGATATTACCTACTGGCAGTTGCCAGTAGGTAGTTATAACTAGAAACTAGTTTCCATAGGAAAAGTGTTTTTTAATTTGCCAATAACTTTGGCGCCGCAAATCTTCATGAAATTTTCAAAACTAATTGTTCACTCAGGTCATCTCCAGACGTGAAGGTTTCAGGGTGATTCGTCAAGCGTGGGCTGAGAAAAAAGTGCCTGAACTGCTGAACGGAATTACACCAACTTTGGCAGGGAGATAGCTCTTGGTCCAGTAAGCACACTTTTTTTTAAATGGTGCAAATCCGTTCTGTAGTTTTTGAGATATTTAAATATTTATAGATATAGATATTCGAGAATTGTGAGATCTGATTGGCTGAGCCATCCCGAGCACAAGCTTGCCTCTGATTGGCTACCAACACTTCAAACCAGGAAGTGTTGGCAGCCATCTTGTGACTCGGTACCGGAGAAGAAAAAAGGTGAGTGAAACATTAAAAAATAAGAAAAAGGGGGCAGGGTAAAAATACACTGACCCCCCTAGGGCTGCTCATGGGGTCCCACAGGCACCCCCAGGCCCCAAAAAAGCCCCCCACACTGCCCCAGAGACCACCACCTACCCTGGGCACTCTGTATTTAAATACGGGGGTCTGTTGCAGCCCCCCGGGGACCACCACCCTTATGAACATTGAGAGGGGGCTGCACGGCCCCCTCTCTTTGAGCCCTCGATTGCCCTAGGAACGCCACCCCCATGGCCAGGTCCTGCAATGTCCAGAGGTGCCCACCCCCAGGACATTGCTGTTTGCTATGGCAGGAAACCTGCTCTTGCTTCAATGAAACAAAGCAGATTGCTTTTGGGCAAGGGGAGCTGCATGCCCAGAAGCAATGCCGGCTTCGCAGGAGGTGGGGAACCGGCAGGGGCCATGGGGGCATTGGGGCTCCCCCCACGGTCCCCAACACTAAGGGCCAGAAGTGGGGCCATGCGGCCCCCCTCCCATATAGATACATTTTTTAAAAGGGGCGCGAGCTATAGTTAGCTCTACTAAGTATAACGGCTGAATTTCTCTGGTTATATACAAGTGAAATGTCTAAATAACTATAACATCCCTGAAACCTATGTTTTTTTCTAGTGAATTTCTAATGGCCGAATTTCTCTGGTTTTGTACGAGTGAAATGTCCAACTAACTATAACATCCCTGAAACCTATGTTTTCTTCAGTGAATTTCTGATGGCCGTATTTCTCTGGTTTTGTACGAGTGAAAAGTCCAACTAACTATAACGTCCCTAAAACCTATGTTTTTTTCAGTGAATCAATGTTTTTGAGAGAGGTATTAAACAGGAGTTTATGACTTTATCTAAAAATAAATGTGTCATGAGAAGCATCATGCCCAAAATGCAATCTGAAGCTATTGAGAGACTGAAAAACAATCAATCAATTGTGATTAAGAAGTCAGACAAAGGAGGCAATGTTGTTGTGTTATCTAAAGAAATGTACCCTAATGAAGGAATTAGACAATTGAGTGACACATCTAAATATGAACCAAACACTAGAGCAAAATATGAGGCTTCAAATAAAGCAGATCTAAGACAACTAGCAGAAGGGAAAGAAAAGGGACTTATCATAACTGAAGAGTATGAATATCTACTGTGTAAATTCCCTAAATTACCGGCCCTTTACTTACTTCCAAAAATCCCCAAGGACAGCAGTAATCCCCCGGGAAGACCCATTGTCTCCTCGAGAGGGAGCTGTCTTGAAAACACTTCGAGATACATTGACTTTTTTCTTCAGCCGTTAGTGCAAGGTCTCCCTGCATATGTAAAAGATACCGGGGATTTCCTGAGAAAGATTCAGAATGCAACATGGGAAGACGAATATTTGTTGATGTGTTTGGATATAAATAGTCTTTATACCTGTATTCCTCATGAACAGGGACTGTTAGCCTGTCCCAACTTTCTGCGAAATTGATCTCTTTCCTATCTGCTACACACTGAGATGTTAATTGACATGATGAATATATGTCTCAGTCAATACTTTTTCACATTCAACAGTGATATCTATAGGCAAATTGTCGGTACTGCAATGGGGACCTGCTTCGCCCCCAGCTTTGCAGGGCTTACCTCGGCTGGTGGGAGAAGCAGGTCGTCAGTAAGATGGACCAATTCTTGAAACAAGCAGTTATGTGGTCACGTTATATTGATGACATTTTCTGCATCTGGAGAGGGAGTGAAGCAGAAGCTGTTGAGTTTGTTAATTGTTTAAACGATAACACTCTCAATTTGAAATTGACAAGCCAAATTGACAAAGAAAAAATTGAATTTCTTTACCTACAGTTACAAGTGAAAGGGGGAAGATTAGACAGTGTGTTATACCGCAAAGAAACCGCAGGTAACAGCCTAATACACGCACGCAGTTGCCATCCAGACAGTTTGATTCGAAGAATACCACTGGGTGAACTACTCCGAGCCAAACTAAATTGTAGCTCGGAGGATAGCTATCAAAGGGAAGAAATTTGTATGACCCAACGTTTTTTAGAAAGAGGGTATAGTAAACTTATGATTAGGAAAGCAAGTCAGGAAGTTACAAACAGGTTCAGACCTGATTTACTTAAACCGAAAGTTGACACTACAAATGATTCTGAACAGAAGATCAGATTTATCACCAACTACCATAGTCAGGCCTGGTCAGTAAGGAAATGTTTAAGTAAATTTTGGCAGGTTTTAAAAACCGACAAAGACCTTGCCAACTGTGTAGAAGAATATCCCCAAATGACCTTTAGAAAAGCACGGTCACTTAAGGATACCATGTGTAAATATCTCATAACATCAGAGCCACAGAGGAGGAAAGAAATACCAGGATCCCAACCATATATGAACTTATTATAGGGAGGGAGGCACGTGGGCTGCTAATGTGTCAAGGAAAGTCAAGCTATTATAAGAATCTTTGGTCAAAGGTCATGCTTAGCGCCTGCAAATTATGGAATAGGATGCAGAAAGCTATATAAATCCCCAAAATAAATTACTATACCTCGCTGTGGAATTCACACACTTTTTTGCACTCTTTCTATGATACTTTGGGTAAGCAAGGGAACAACTTGGTTTAACAGTGGTAGGTGATATATATGAATCAGGTCAGCGACGCACTTTCAGTGTCTTACAACAGGAATATGGGATCTCGACTAGACAGTACTTTAAATTTGTTCAAATTCGTGAATCTCTAGCGAGCCGCAGAGCAGCGGTATCCCGAGGGGGAAAAATTCCACTAATAGAGCTAATAGTCGGGAGTGGCAACAGGATCAAGAACATCTATTGCACTTTGCTTCAAAGTATTCAGGATGATCTGGAGAAAACCAAAGCTTTATGGGCTGGGAAATTAAATAACCCAGACGTGGATTTGTATATGGCTGTGTTATTAGTGGGTAAAACCCTCCGATCGACAAGTCTAACGGCACATTATTATAAGATGTTGTTCAATTTATATTTTACCCCTGCTAAACTCTTTAGCTGGGGCAAAAGAGAGGATGATAGCAGCCCAAGATATGGTGAAGGACTGGCAATGATAGCTCACATGTTTTATGATTGTGACAGGCTAAGTTCCGTAAAGAACAAGGTGGCTAGTTTCTGTGAGGGGCTGCTAGGGCGAAGTGTTAACCTATCCCCTACACTGATGCTAATGGGTTATGATAGCTGCTTAGGCTTGAACACCACAGAAAAATATTTTATATTTATGTGCATATCTGTCTTCAGGATAATGATCGCTGCAAGATGGAAGGATGTGTGACCCCCTACTTTTCAAATGTCGCTAGCACGTCTCTTGGGGGTCTATAATCAAGAGAGTGCACTATAATCATGCCGGGGCAGAGTGGCAAGGAAGCTGGGGCTTGCAATTTGGTCACCCATAGCTAGGTGGAGAAAGAACATAACCTAGAATATATTTAATTTATTTATATATAGGTATTAATTGTTGATACTTAAGCCTATTTATGCATGTGCTATTTTCCATCTTATTTAATGTCTATAATGTATTATATTTATTGTGTTCCTCTTCATTGTAATATATATGACCTGTCTTTCCGTAAACTTGAATGCAACACTCTTCCTCTATTGAATTGTACGCAGGATATTTGTTATCCCCCTCGGGTTACAATTTGTATGATAAGTTTTACCCTACATCTGATCAAAACACCCATTTTAAGAGATATTATATGTATATATTTGAGGAAAATTCAAAGTACTACCTTACTCTGTATGAAATAACCAATCAATGTATTGTAATTGATTTTATGGGTATATAAAATAAGAAAAAATAAAAAAAAGAACCCCAGAGAAATAAGATCCAAGGATTTTATATCTGCGGTTGCTGTAAGGCCTGTAACTACTGTAGCAACTGCAAAGAAGTAAAATTGTCAGCCAACTGTAAACCATTTAAAATTACCAAACGTGTCATGTTTAACTGACCAAGTGGTGTATGCCTTGAAATGTCTGTGTGATAAATACTACATTGGTTGTATTAACCATAATGTGAAGAAACGGATTCTGGAACATCTCCATGCCATTGAAAACAACGACAAACAGTATCCGATAGCACGACATTTCAAGGCTGCCCATAATCAAAACAGCAATCATCTCTCGTTCTGTGTATTGGACACAGTGCCAATCCGGGAGCGAGGGGTTGACCGTGTCCTAGAACTCAAACGGTTAGAGTCCCGGCTGATAATACAGTATCATACCATGACACCTTCAGGCCACAATGGGGACGAGGAGCTGTCGGTTCATTAAGGGTAGTTCAACAACCCATCTATAAATGTAAAAAAAATCTTGTCTGCTCGATATTTGCTCACCTATGTTTTAAAGGTAACATGATGATCCTAGAAACCAGTTTTAACCTCACTGTTGAGCTTATCGTTTAAATATGTGGTGTTTATGCACTTTGTAAGTATGTATTTGTTAATCAGACTTATTCTATTTTTCAGATTGAACAACATGTATAACGACGAGTGGAAGGCAAGAGAGCAATAAATAGACGTTTTCTCACGAACTGGGTGTTTGATATTACACTTTTGAATAATGAAGGCACTTATGGACGTTTGACATCCTGGAAAGCCCACTTGGGCTGGATCTTGGAACATGTGGACACATATTAGATTATTAGGCCCACTGGGGCAATATTGCTTTGACCAGGGTATTCGCTAGTGTGAATTCTATGACAGTAATAATACGCTAATTGGGGCGCTGTTGGTTCCAATTCTGTTTGGATATTTGCCCACTGAGGCATGATTTGAAATAGTTTTTGGCCCCACTGGGGCACATTTGGTTCTAATATGTTTTGATTTTGGCCAACTGGGGCGATATAGTAGTGGTGTCAGGCAATTCTCAGAACACGTGATTGAATGTGGCTCATCAACTCAGTAACTAAGCTCTTAGTTAAGCACTTTGAGCAAAATAAACAAACACATTCAATAAGAAATAGAGTGTCTGTTTCCATGTCACATATGAACCAATAAAGTGGTTTCAAAACTTTATTCAATTTAACATTCACACCAACAGAATTACTATCATTATTTTATGTTGCATTAGAAATCACAAACTAACGTGCCAATATCAACCCATACGCCTCCGTAGTTCAATCAATGCTAAAAGAATGATTTATGTGAAATGAAACCGTGTTTGTTAGGTGACGAACTTTTAACCTAACATTGAGTATGGAAGTTTGTTCTCACTGTTTATTTCACATGGTGTTTTATAAAAAATGCGCACTTTTACAACATTAATCACTCGTGAGCAAGGAGCGTGGGCTCCAAAACGCATTGAGTGGTGTGTCACCTTTTGGAAGAAACTAAATCCTTAGCTAATGTCTTTTGATCAGCGGTCTTTGCTGTTGGGAGAATGATGTGCAGCATGTTTTAAGGATTTGACGGGAACCGCCATCCCGCTTCGTGACCGCCGTCATCAAGAAGGCTCGGGTAAGGCGACTTTCCATTGTTTCTTGTATATTATTTGAATAAAGAGACGCCCATTGGGGCAGGACTGTTTATAATTGCACAGGTGTTTAACTTACTAGGACACTGATGTTCATTTTGCAGGCTTGTGAACAAGGGCGGGAGCCTGAGACGCGTTGAGCCGACTGAGCTGATACTTTGTGTGAATTTGACCATGGATCCCTGTGCAGCCCCTATACTGAGGAAGCAACACTCCGGGAGGCCATCCTCATTGGGGCAAAACTCTTTGTTTGATTTATAGCGGCTTTGTCCAGCCGTGGGTGGTAGCCCGCCGAAAAATACGGATCCTGGGTGTTTGAAGGTTTCAATACCCATGCAAAAGCAATGGAGTGCTCCATGATGGGAGCAGTAGTATTGCCACGGACTCTGTGTTCTTATTATCACCATCCTACTGTGGTTTTAATTTTTAATTACCAAAGACATCAGTGCCACCCACTGGGGTTCAATTTTGTAAGTTGAAACTGCAAAGACCAGAATGCATGGAGGCATTATTTGAATAAAGAGACGCCTATTGAGGCAGTACTGTTTATAATTGCGCAGGTGTTTAACTCACTAGGACACTGATGTTCTTTTTGCAGGCGCGTGAACAAGGGCGGGAGCCTGAAACGCGTCGAGCCGACAGAGCTGATACTTGGTGTGAATTTGACCATTGATCCCTGTGCAGCCCCTATACTGAGGAAGCACAACTCCGGGAGGCCATCCTCATTGGGGCAAAACTCTTCGTTGGAGATATATATATATATATATATATATATACATATATATATATATATATATATATATATATATATATATATATATATATATATATATATATATAACCTACTGGCGACCAGTAGGTAGTTATAGCTAGGACCAAGTTTCCATAGGACAAGCATTTTTTTATTTACTTATAACTTTGGTGTCGTTTGACGAATCTTTATGAAATTTTCCCCCAAAAATGTTTTTTCAGATCAGCTCCTATCTTGGAGGTGATTCGTGAAGGGGGCTGACAAAAAAAGGGGGTGCCCAAAACGTGTTTTCTCCATGTAATTTCCATAGGAAACTTTAGACAAGGCTACAGGTCAAACTGCTGAACGGAATGGTAAGGCGGGGCCGGCATCGGACACGCCGCATATATGGCGGTCCTGCCAGCCCCCGATGGCCACACAGGGGCGGGCCTGTCGCGCGCAAGGGTGACGCGACAGGCGCGTCCCGCCAATCATTGGTCTCTACGCTTGTGGGCGTGCCCCGGAGGTGATTGTAATCACTTCCGGGGCACGCATTGCATCAACGCTAGGCCGGTTAGAACCGGCCTGGCTGGAATAGTTGTGGAATAAAAGGCTGGGGAGCGGCGGAGTCTACCTCTTTGCTCGCCGCTCCCACAGCCTGCCCCTTAAGGACAACAGCCTCGCTAGGAGGCTGTAATTTTATTTCCCCACCCACCGTCCCCTAAAAGCAGGGTTTCCAGGGTGTATTGTTAAGTAATTATTTTCAGGTTGTCATGGTTACGTTTATCTGATGTGTGAAGATTTTCTATCCCATTTGTTTTAGGAGATGGTTTTCTTGAACAGGTCATGTTTATTGTTGTATTTTAGTTCCTTCAAGTTAACATGATGATGTCTATTCATATGTGTAACAGTTTCCATTTTATGGGAGATTGTTTTCTTGAGTAAGTTGTTTATTGCAGTATTTTAGTGCTATTCCTTGGTCAGGCGGTAAGGTCATGATTGGTGAGCAGTAAATTTAAGGTCCTTAGAGGGCGGCGCCATTCTTGAATGGCGTAGCCCAAGGGGGAGGGACAAGTGGTCTCTCATAGAACTCCAGGGGCAGTTACAGCCGGTTGGCTGGATGGGTGCGGGGGAGGGGGAGTCACGCTTTTCCTCTAGGATGCTTGGCCACCCCGCACGTGCACAAGGGCGCAAGTAAATGGCGCATAACTGCAAGGGCCCCTTATGGAGAGAATTTACAGGACGTATGGGGGTGACCTGGGGGGGAAGTACCCTCACAGGAAATGGACCCTCTGCGCATGCGCACTCCGGTTGGAGGGCGGGCATAAGGGCATATGGGGGCGGCCTGGGGGGAAGTACCCTCGCGGTAAACGGGCCCCCTGCGCATGCGCACTCCGTTTGGAGTGCGGGCATAATTTGATAAGGATCTGGCACCAGTGAATGACCTTGCCGTAGGCTCAAAATAGGGATACGCAGAAAATGAAATGTTATTGTTATGATTATTGATTATGTAATGTTTAGATTCGGATAGGAATATCTTTGTATTAGAGATATGTTAAGGTTAGGAAAATTACACCTGTACCTATCCAAGTAATCAATGTAATGGTTTTTCTGCGTATTGTTTAAAATATTATAATTAAAATTGTTGATTTAATTTATGTTAATAAATACGGCCGGGGGTTTACGACTCCCTAATCCAAAAAATGTAATTCCTTGTGCTAGGCGTGTTACTGTCTTAGTATTGATAAGGGAGGAGGGGGTCTCGGCTGTACCTGACCATATTAAGCCAAATTTGGCAGGGAGAAAGGTCTTGGTCCAGAAAGCATGCTTTTGTTTATATGGGGTAAATTCATTTAGTAGTTTTTGAGAAATATCAAATTTTACAGATATCGATATTTGAGAATTCTGACATCTCATTGGCTGAGGCATTACGGGCACGAGCGTGCGGCTCATTGGCTGCCAACTGTTGAAACTAGGAAGTGTTGGCAGCCATTTTGTGACTCAGTTGAAAGGCATATGGGGAAAAAAAGAGAATAATTGTTTAACAGGATATAGTAGAAACACTGTGGACTTAGTTTAAGCAGTCTGTACGGTGCACATGCAGGGAGTTTGAATGTTGCGAAGGCCATGGAAATCACAACGGTGCACGGTATTGTGGCAAGGTAGCGTAGGCTCTGGAAATCCCATCGGGAAAACAATGCACCGTATTGCGGCAAGCAGTGTTTAGGGTGCACACACAGGTAGTGTGAATTTTGCATAGGCCGTGGAAATCACGTCTGCAAAACAACGATGCACGGTATTGCGGCAATGTTCAGTAGGCTGTGGAAATCATATCGGGAAAACAACAATGCGCCGTATTGCGGCCTTCCATTAATATAATGCACAGTAATGTTTACATATAATGCGGTGTTCACTTTTATCACGGATAGTGTCACTTTTTTAGAGGAAATGTAATATTATGTTGGAGGGCGTGTTCTGTCCCTGGGTGCGGAACAAAATTAACGTTTAATTGGCTGAGGTGTTCCAACAACGAGCTCAATGTTCATTGGCTGCGAAGCATGAAAAGTAGAAGTGTTGCCAGCCATTCCCTCCCCATCCGTGCAGTAGCAAGGACATCTGATTGGTTCACATGTTCCAAGCAGGACCTTCCAGAGCTTAATGTTCATTGGCTGCAAACCATTGAAAGTAGAAGTGTTGCCAGCCATTCCCACCCCTTCCACGCAGTAGAAGGGACATCTGATTGGCTGACGTGTTCCAAGCAGGACCTTCCCAAGCTTAATGTATTTCATCTAGTGATGAGCCAGGAACAGGGGCAATGGGAGCCAAACCAGTGACAAGCTTGTATTTTCCCGAGAAAATTTTGAGAATAAACAGGGGGAAGAAAAAGGTTACAGGAGAACAAGAAGGGGGAAGAGGAAACACAGGAGATATCAGAGTTAGGACTCGCAGTCAGGACAAATTCAGAAAGTAGATGAAGGATTGGAAAATGGTGCGCTGACTGAGAGGAGTAATGAACAAGAATTGGGGGTAATTAATTTATCGCATAGAGTTTTGAGTGAAGATGAGTTATATGTCCTGAAAAAAGGTCTATCTTTTTGTCCCAAACATGTTTGCAATTTTACAGAATTGGAAATTGATTTATTTAGATTTTCAAGAAAATTGAAATTGAAAAGTTTTTTTTCAGTGATGGACAAAACCACTAATGTTAAAGCTGTTATTAAAAGTTCAGATATGACTATATCTCAATTACGTGAAGTACAATTGCTTATGTCTCTGACAGAGGGGGAACGGTTTGGGGCGGAGGATATTGCCACTATGTTGGACATTGAAACCGATGATAGTTGTACGAGTGGGCTAAGAACCAAATCGAAGTTTACACCTCAGGGTGCTCAATTTGCAGCTATTGATCTATGTGTGCAAAACACAATGGAAGAGTCCCATAGATTGGAGGATTTAGAAGGAAAGGGAAGGAGAAGCCACAGGACTGCAGATAATTTGTCACAGGAAGAACGAGTGGCTCTGAAAAATCTGAAAATGGATAAGAGTATAGTTATTCGGGAAGCAAACAAAGGGGGCAATATTGTGGTTCAAAATAGATTGGACTATTGTAATGAAATCAATAGACAGTTGACTGACAGTAATTGTTACGTTAAGTTAGGATCATATTCTATGAAAACAACTATTAGATATATCACAGAGTGATTATTTTCTTGGAAAGAATTTGGATTGTTGGATAAGACAGAGTTCAAATATTTGAGAGAGACTAATCCCTCTTATCCATTTATTTACACTTTACCAAAAGTGCATAAATGAAGATTAAATCCCCCTGGCAGACCCATAGTCTCCAGTATTGGAAGTGTAACAGAACACTTATCAGAATTCATGGATTTATTCTTAAAACCATTGGTTGTAAATTTACCATCTTACATAAGGGACACGATGGACGTGTTTAATAAATTACAAGATGTAAAGTGGGAATCAGGGATGAGTCTCGTCACACTTGACGTGGTCGGTTTATATACTAGTATCAATAATGATAAGGCGAACAAGTTTTGAACTACTTTTTAGGTAGTCGTAGTGCAAGTTTACATGACTATTCTAAAATGATTGTTGAAATGAGTTCCATCATTTTGAAAAATATTTTTTTCCTGTTTGAGGATGAATGGTTTCACCAGATCAGGGGAACAGCGATGGACTCCAGGTTTGCTCCTTCTTACGCCAACCTCTTTATGGGCTGGTTCGAGAAGGAGCATGCCTGGAGTAGAGGGGCTGCAAAATGGACAGACTGTATCCTTTTTTGGGGTCGTTTTATAGACGATGTTCTACTGTTATGGAGAGGGTCAAATAATGAACAAATAGAATATTTTGAGTATTTAAATCAAAACGATTTTAATGTAACCTTTACAATGAATCATCATCATGAAAGGATAGACTTTTTGGACGTAGAATTATTTGTGGAGGGTGATTCTATTAAGAGTAGGCTATTCAGAAAAAACACGGCTACCAATTCCATTTTAAGAGCAGACAGTGCACATCCTGCATCGGTAATTAATGGGATTCCCTTTGGGGAGATGGTGCAAATTCGCAGAAATTGTAGTACGGAGATGGATTTTAGGGAGGAACTGGATAAATTAAAACATAGACTACTGAACAGAGGTTATGCCAAAAGGAATGTGAAAAAAGCTAGTAATTGACTTATGTCCATTAAGAGAGAGACCACGTTATTTCAGAAAGATAGGATACAATTTAATGAACAATTGGCATTTGTGACCACATTTTGTGCATAAAAAGATAACATTTTCAGAGGGCTTGGTAAAAATTTGCATTTACTTAAAGGAGTTCCTGGCTTGTTGAATGTAATTGGAGATAAACCAGGAGTGATTTTTAGGCGGAACCCCACCAATGGAATGCTGATTACGAGAAATTACATTGAACCCATAGTAGGAAATGACACTAATTGGCTACCACAGCCGCCGAAAGGTTTCTATGTTTGCGACTCGTATAGTGTCTGTAGTTTGGGCATCAATCGAATCAAGGAGTTCAGTTACAATACGGACAAGCGTTATCATATTAATGAATTCATCAATTGCAATAGCACTGGAGTCATCTACTTAATACAATGTGCATGCAGTAAAATCTATATTGACGGCACTAAAAGAAATTTGAAAATTAGAATTCGGGAGCATAAACGTGCTATAGTAAATCAAGATTTAAAATCACCTATTTTGCAACATATAATGGAGTATCATAGCACACAAAAGGAGTTTAAGTTTCATGGAATTCAAAAAATAATTCCTAGGACTAGAGGAGGTAACTGGGAACTTATGATTAGAAAACAGGAAGCTAGATGGATAAGTAGGTGTAGAGCGGTTACTCTGGGATTGAATAGCGATTCTGAACTCCATTATTTTTTTGAGTAATACATGGTTGCGAGGGGATTGAAATGGTACCAATAGATTGTTTTAAGTCGGAACCTGGGTATTCTTTTCTTGTGGTACAGTGGTTTTCGTCACCCTTATTTGAAACATGTATGGATAAAGGGCGCTCCGATTAAGTTATTACGGCGATCGGAATTCACTAGCGATATAGTTTTACATTTCTATACTCACCAGGGACATATATTTAAGTAAATTTGTTCTTTATACTGCCTTTGAGAAGGCGGTAGGCATTCCGATTAAGTAATTATGGCGATCGGAATTCTAAACTTGACTGCATTGGATATTTCTCCAACCAATGAGATGGCAGAAGACGTCAACTACACGCTCAATAGGGAGCGGACCTAAGAGGAAACTGGTTGGGAAAAGAGGCAAATGAGTAGATTAGACAGATTGCAAGGTGATTGGAAGAGGCGTCTGACACAGGTAGTGGATAGTCACTTCCGCACCTGAAGGGGGAAGAGGCCGGATATAATTAGCAGCGGTCCGGAATGAGCTCCTCTATTTTGATTAAGGCTAAACAGCAGCTTCATTTGCGCATTTGTGATTGGCTAATAGGGGTTCAAAAGCGGATGCGGAGGGGTTTTTCACTCGCAGCGGGAATTATCGAGCCAAGCTGTCGAGAAGGTATGATGAGCGGCTGCCCATAGCCATAAGGAGGCAAGAAGCATTGCGATTTTAATTATATTAGGTAGCCGATGGATAGAAACCGAGGCAAGTGAACAGTACATTTCAATGGGACTTATTTTTATATTTTATATACAGATTGCATGATTTACAAGAATAGGTTATTCGAACCAGGGATCATAGGTGATTGGACATCATTAGAATTTAATTTAGCATTTGGAAGTGAGTGAACGAAGAGTGTGGATGGGAACTAATTAAACTTATATTTAATGGATAGACTTAAGAGCTGTCTTTTTGACCCGAATAGGTTTTTGTGATGAAACACTTTGGATTGGTGAATATTGAAGAATAATTGAAGATATTTATAGAGGAGAATTCATCATGGACTTGAGGTGAGGTGTCTTTCCGGTCCAAATAGGGAGAGAATGAGGTATTTTGTGAGTTGAATGCAGGCAGCCCTCTTCCTATCAACCTTATATAAGCTTTGTGTTTACAGATAGAGGGACGATTGCTGTAGGACCAGGATTAGGAATTGGGAACTATTGATTGAAGGGGATACTTACCGGGACCAACCTTTCCCAAAGCACTACGAGTTCTTCATTTGAGGTACGAAATCATTGTACTATGCATAAGGGGGATACGATTTATTGAATGTGGAGGTGCCGGAATCCACCAATTTAGGATTCCACATTGTTGGGGATCTGGTCATAAAATATGTTTCATTGTAGATTAAGAACTGTACGTCTCACGATTATGCATGTTAATGTGCATTTGTGAAGTAGTTTGTAATATAGGCAGGCATAATCAAAAAAGGAGTTGTTTTTAGTGTGTCATATAGGCAGGCTTCCAATGTTCATATACTTGTTGTGATCAACTCATATAAAGATGAGGGATGTTAGTGTTAATTTGAGTGCAGATTTTCTTATCATGTTTTTATCTTTACAGCCCTGATGATGTCCCATGAGGGATGAAACATCCTGTTAATATCTTCTTGAAGAAGTGATTGAGAAATAAAGAGAAAAAAAGACAACGTAAACAAATAAAAGACTGGATCTATAAGGAAGCTTGCGGTGGAACTTGATTATTTATGGACTTCAATATTTGATTGTGGATTTATGTGACAAAAATTGCGCTCCTTCTATATGGTTTTCCTTCCCAAGCTTAATGTTTATTGGCTGCGAACCATTGAAAGTAGAAGTGTTGTTAGCGATTTCCTCCCGTCTCCGTGGAGTATTAGGGACATCTGATTGGGTAACGTGTTCCAAGCAGAACCTTCCCAAGATTAATGTTCATTGGCTGTGAAGCATTAAAAGTAGAAGTGTTGGCAGCCATTCCCTCCCCCTCTGCGGAACACCATGGACATTTTATTGGCTAAAGTGTTCCGAGAACATGTTTGCTGCTTATTGGCTGGGAACACTGTTGTGAGCCATTTTGTGATGCACTTCAAAGGAGTACGGGAAAACAAAGGAGGGGAGGGTAGGAACCCTATTAACTCTGTACAGTCGTCACAAGGTGGTGGACAGGGACTGTGAACATAAAAATTATTTGTTATATATTTTAAGGGCCATTTATATCATTTGCGTGGGGCGTACAAATCACGGCGGGAAAATAACAGAGTGTGTTGCAGTCTTCTTTTTATTAAGTCCGCGGGTGGGATACTTCCCAGGAGCACTATTTACTTATAATGTGGTGTTTACTTTTCTGATGGGGAGGTGTGGTTGCGCTGCAAAAATGTCAGTCTAGGTTTAAAACAGTTTTTATTAAGCAATGACAAATATACTTTCTTTGGAAAGTGTAGCTGTATATATCAGAGGGGTGACAAATAAAAACGCAATTCCTCAAATGTCCCTTAAGTGTGGCCACACCCTCCCTTTTTTTTGTCGCCTATAGTTTGTAAAAGTGTTGCCCCATATTCTTGTTAATATAAGAGGGCATGAGTTACTTTTAGATAAAGTAGAAAAGAAGTGCTACAAGAAACACTCCAGCACTACATCATCTCAGGTCACAAGAACAATCACAAGTGAAAAACAGTTAAACACAAATGACATCATATTACATAGAAAGGTACGCTTCTTCATTTTTTACAATTTCTATTCTGTAGAACTCAGGAAAGTTCTGTCGTAGTGCTTAGAGGTCGCTCACTGCTCTGCTAACAAATCACGTACTCCTTTAAGAACATATAGGATAGTAGTATAATAATATACACTACTGGTCTTCTATATTCTATCGGGAGAAGGTGAATAGGAACAGCAACAGAGAAAAAGAGAAATACCAAAATATCATTCAGAAATGTAGGGTTTATCAAAGGTATTCAGTAAGAAAGTATCTATACAAACAATCTTTTTTTAAACTGCAATTTCAAAAAATAATCTCACGGTAAAAATATATGATCAAGTAAGTTATAAAGGTCAGTAAGCTGTATTTCAGATTGTTTACTCCTGCCGCCGACAAATCCCCAACTCATGTTCTCTGAAAATATGACACTATACTAGAATATACACACAGAATATACACAATGTCACTGATGCCAGACAAAAGGAAAAGGAAAATAAAGTCATGAACACAAAACAAGATCAATAACAAAATATTTTCCAGCGGTGAATATGTTCAAAGCTTCTTTTCTCCGGGACTTCGAAATCTTTCCTCTTCGCGCCGACGGGTCATAAACTCCTCTGAGGTCAGTATAAATGTGAATATTACGATATACATACTCAACCTATATGATCCCAGGGGGGGAAATAGAGTATGAACCAGAAGCTGCTGACGTTACATATAAATCTTTAGTCTTCGCGCCGACGGATCACAAACTCCTCTGAGATCATAATTACTGTGTATATTATAATATACATATTCACACTATATGATCCCAGGGGGGAACAGTAAGAACCAGAAGCTGCTGATGTTACATATAAATCTTTAGCCTTCGCACTTACGGGTCACCAACACCTCTGAGGTCAAGTATAGTGTCAATATTATAATACACAAAGTCACCCTACATAAGCTCAAAGGAGCCAGAAAAGGAACAGTGTTTGCTCTATTCTGTCTGTTTCTCAAAACAAGCTGCTGACGTTACATATAAATGGCAAAAACAACCAATAACACATTTTTCTAAATACAAATCTTTAAATATTGACAAATAGCTACATATTATAAATATCTACTATGCCATAATCAAACAACTTGCAACTCCATAATATGTTTTGCTGTCACAAAAGAAGAATCCAACGCTACAAAAGGGAACCTGCATCACAGAATGGACACGTGTAAATAACTCGCAAAAATTAAACTAATCGATCAACGGGTGTGGTTTATATACTTTTTGGTTATTGAGTAGTCTATGGAAGTAAGATGTGGCTCTGCCCATTTAGATGTCACATTTTACAATTAACATATGCTCACGTTTTCACTGTTTAACTTGTGCACGTGTTGGGAAAAGTTACAAAATGTGAAGCGGTAAAGGTTTCGATTTCGATCCTCACCAGTATAAGCTCCTTAATATGTACATACGTTGGAGAGCTTAGAAACTGTTATCCGGCAAACCGTGTCATTTCCTTTCTCCTGACTGAAAACATCTATTAATTGCCGTAATTCTAAATAGAAGACATAAAAAAATGTGTTCGGAATAGAAGAAAAATAAAATACGTGCTAATATTTCTCATCACTATGGTTTTAAATTTAAAAAATGCCAGCATTTGTAAAGCATACAGCTACCCCCGGAGAGATGTCCAGGCGCTCTGGGGCATCAGGAAGATTAAGCAAGGTGTTGCCCACAGAGACATAGTGCTGTGCTAACTTGCCACTAACTGGAGCCGGGAATCGAACTGTGAACGCTGTTGTTCGAAGTCAGGTATCATAGCTGCTGTGTCACACTTTTTCCACACTTATATGTTAATTAGTGCTAATTAAGTTTTAAACATTGTTAAATGATAACTTATAACAGACTACTGTTACAGTTAGTTTTTCACTACAAAAAGTATGCACGTCTTTTTAAAATTTACTTAAAAACAATATAGGGTTCAGGGACATTGTAGTTAGAAATTAGCATTTATAAAACCTTTGAAATTCACTGAAAAAACCAAAGGTTTTACAGACGTTATAGTTAGAAATTAGCATTTAAAAAATAATTGAAATTCACTGAAAAAACCATAGGTTTCAGGTACGTTATAGTTAGAAATTAGCATTTAAAAAACCTTAGAAATTCACTGAAGAAAACATAGGTTTCAGGGACGTTATAGTTAGCTGGACATTTCACTCTTACAAAACCATAGAAATTCCACCGTTATACTTAGTTCAGCTAACTATAACTCGCGCACCCGTAATGCACTGCTCATGATGTCACATATTACATCATTCATGACATGGTCAGTAACATCACTGATGACATCATGATGAAACAAATTAATAACAAAACCTGTGGTGGTATCCCCTAAATTGTTCCCATTGTTTAAGAACTTGGATAATAAACGAGCTTTGAGCACTACTCCAACAAATCAGGACCAGTTGACTACAACAGCCCCTCCAACGCTAAATGTCCAGCAGCTCACTCTGACACACCACCAGGCTCAAACCAACCCCCCTTCCGGCCGAAGAAGCATTAAATCCTTATGAAGTTGCGGCTGTTGATAAACCAAAAGAGTTTTTAACTGGTACAGACCAAGCAACTGGTCAAACACAAGCAGCAAACACAAACCCGCTTATTGAAACAATTATTCAACCTCAACCCATTCTTTATTCTTCTATTCAAACTGTCCCATCAAGAGCTGGAGGTTACCAACCAAAAGTAACCTTTAAGATAACTTTAATGCTGCCTGAGGACTCCTTGATAACATCAGAAGGGCTTCGGGATAATCCTTTGTCTCACCCTGGAATAGTACCCGATCCTCCAATTGAAAAAAACACTTCAAATGACAAGGGTCATTGTCAATCAAGTCCTGCCAGCGATTTCCAGTGTTTTAAAATTCTCCTTGTTCCTGAATATAAATCAAAAGGCCATCATGATGTTCTCAATAGAGCAAACATCATCAAATTATCGAAAGGAGTTCCGGGCCTCGATAAATTGGCATCTGAAGATATTAAATATATAGAATTTCTTCCGCCAAGAGGGTCGCAACCCTCTGAAGTAACCTTGGTGACATTTAAATCTGCTACTTGGGCTCGAGTTCTCCTAGCCTGTAAAGACATTTTTCGGTCATGGGGAATCAAAATCTATTCCCCACTCCAACCCAGGCTACCCTTTGGCACTAGCCAAGCAACCGGCCACTCAGATAAGTCTGTGTCGGACCTTGACCAGTGATAGAAGAAAACCATACTCAATTCTAAAAAATGCAGTAGGGGACGCACCTCTAACAGGAAACTTATGGTCTGCGCTCCCGAAATGCAATGAAACCCAAGACTGGGGGTGGCTATCAGCAGCCTTGTCTTGTAAAAACTCAGCCTGACCATTCGGGCAAAACTTGTCAGAATTGAACACTCTGGAGGCTGTCAAATTTAACATCTCCCAGCCTCAACTTACAAATTCTATAAAACACCAGTCGCAGCCTCGCCTCTCCCTGTGTTCATGGAACATTAGTGGCCTTCACCTCAAAATGTCTTCACCAGAGACTCAAAATTGTACTTTTAGTCATGATCTAATTGCTGTTCAGGAAACATGGGCCACTCGTAATTGTCCTATTGATGGATTTATTGAATACTGGAAACCAGCTGTCAGAGTCAGCAACCATAGTCACCCCAAGGGAAGATTGTCTATCTACATTTCATGTAGCCTAAAGGGCCCAACAGAGTTATTAAACTTCGATGAGGACTGGCTGCTCGGAGTTAAAGTTAGCTCGTGGAGACAACAGCGATCTCTGCTGTTGCTTAATGTTTACATCAATCCAAGCGTACGGACAAAAAGAGCTCACCTAAATCGCCTGCTTAATATCTTGAGCGAACTGAATGTGGCCTTTCCCTATGTGACTGTTTGCTTACCGGAGACTTCAATACTAACTTGTTTCAGGGAAACCCGTCGGATTTGGAAGGTCTCCCATCATTGTCTCTGTCGGCATTGAAGTCTCAGTCCAAACCTCCAAATCACTCATACTGCGCTTTGGGGGAGCTTTGTGTGTTGCAACTTTTCAGTGCAGGTTTCATTGTAATGAACGGCAGGTCCACGCAGGATACTCCCCCAAATTGGTCATGGACAAATGGACGAAAGTTTTATTTTTTAGATTATACCATTTGTAACTTAGCTATGTTTTCAAACTTGGAAAACTACAGCATTAAAGCTCGATCAGAGAGCGACCATCGACCACAAGTCGTCATCATCAATACTAATCCAGTTTTTCATAATTCCGCCCAAATAACTCATAAAGGAGTCCACTCAAAAAATGTAAAACGCTTAAGATGGAATGATGAAATTAGTATTAACATCAAGAAGGAATGTCTGTCTTTTACACTAGGTGGCCCCTCTCCCATAGCTTCTCATATTGCTGATTGGTCAAATTTTTGTTACCATCTGTTAAACATTTTTCCATCACATGCGCACCCTCACACGACTATTTGGAGTTCCCAGTTTTCTATTTCAAGTCAAACCATGAAATTAAAAAAGATCAGAAATACAGGAAGCATCCAGAATCTAACGACCGTCTGATCGACTACAAAACTGCTCAAAAAAACTGTAGACAGGCATACCAATAAGACAAACAATTCCATCTTGATCAATTTTGGTGCAAACTACTTTGGTAAAGCAAAAATCACAACTCACGAAAATTTTGGGCATTACTGAACAGACAACTTAATGGAACAACCAGACAGGGGAGTGCAAATATTGCTGAGGCTGAATGGGTCACATTTTTGACTGACCACTTAAAGGCCAATGGAGGTGTAGACTTTATAGCAACAAACACCTCCATTATGTTCAAAGACGGGCCTTCGGAGCACCAGGATAGCTCCCAAGAGCTGTTGCAGTCTCAGTGCGAGACGATCTTTATTACCCAAGCAAGGCTGGTCAAAATATTATCAAAAGCGAGACCAGATGGAGCGCCAGGTCCAAATGGTCACAACAATTAGCAACCCTCTTTAGATCTGTGCTGAGTTGTTCAACCATACCAGACTCATGGCGAGGGGCAGTAATTCACCCAATATATAAGTCCAGCGCCCATTCGTCCCCAAACAACTATAGGTTGATAGCCTTACTGGACAATGAGGCAAAGTACTTTGCGAGCATCTTACTTGAAGAACTGAGCTCCTGGGTGGACCAAAAAGTTTTGATTCCAAAAAACCAAACGGGCTTTACTGTAAACTCAAGTACAACATCCAATCTATTGGCATTATCAATACTTATTGATAAATCGCTTATTTCATCTAAGCTGGTCTTCTGTTGTTTCGTTGATTTTAAAGCTGCCTTTGACCGGGTCCCCAGGGCAGCACTTTGGGCAAAGTTAATGAAATGAGGAATCCCGGTCAAACTACTGGAGGCCATTGTCCAATTACACACCAACACCTGGATTCAAGTTAAGCTTGGTACTGGCACACACTTGTCTCGAAAAATTCCAACAACACGAGGAGTGAAACAGGGGTGTGTGCTAGCCCCACTGCTTTTCAACCTGTTTATTGCCGATCTCTCAGCCGAACTGGATGAGACAAACAGCCATTCCCCAAAGATCGGTGGTGTGCAGTTAAGTAATCTACTGTACACTGCTGACCTTATATAGAACAACTTAGAGGTTAACTTAAAGAAAACCCAAGTGGTTATATTCGGCAGAAAACGTTATGGAGGTGGTGGTTGGTCGTACAACAACTCCAGTCTTGTAGGAAAATCCTATAAATACTTGGGGGTTAACTTTGACTCTAGGGGCATTTTCGCCATACACTGTAGTGCCATTTCAATGAAAGCCACAGCTCTCCGATTGAATTTCTCAAAACTCTCAAAAAAACTGATGGGTCCGAGTTTAACCCCAATGATGGAAGTTATGAAAGCCAAAGTTGGCCCCACGCTGTCATACGGTTTTGAAATTATCAGGGGAAAAATCAGCACAACATTAAATCAACACATGACCAAGATTTATAAAAGTGTTTTTCATATGCCGAAATCTGCCTCCGCCGCACAGATTAGATTAGAACTGGGCCTCTTAAACCATGAAATTCTCAGCTTAGGTGCCTACTTAAATCTGTGCCATTAGCTAAGGCGGGCTGAAGCCGGTACCCTTGAGTCAATGCTGTGTTTGGACATTAGCATTATTAATCTAAGTGGGTCCTACAGTAAATTCTTCAATGAATGTGTACAGCAATTTTCAGCAGGTGACCTTTGGAATCTAAACCCCAGTCAAACAGCTTTTAAAATCAGCATCAAGAAGCGCACCCGCATCCTGTCCCACACCATCGACAAAGCTTCTCTTGCCAAACGCAAGCATGCATGGGCAGTAATTAATTCCTATCAGCTGGCATCTCCGTCGTTATACCTGCTCTGCACATATTCTTTGCATCTAAAATTGCGATTCTTGGCACTTCAAGTGGGGGAATGGCACCTGCTGAAACACTTACCCATCTGGCGTCGCTCGTCAGATAACCAACAGTGCAGGGGTGGCGGGCCCTGGTGGAATATATGGAGCATGTTGTATGCCTCTGCCCAGCTCTCCTGACTCAGCGCAGATTAAAATTTAGGCCACAATGAAACAGACTGGGAGTTCGGTCCTGCAGGCAGACAATTATTGCAGTTTTGAATCCAGAGAACACAGCCTTAAAAATAAGTTTTACAATTTTTATTTGTCACGTATATCGTAAAATTAACCAGCAAATTGCAGGCCCGGTAGCAATTTTAAAGAGGGCCACAGGTGTTTAAAACAAAACTGTAGACCCACAAAACTTTATTTTGGTCTCCCCTGTGCTCTCTATGCCTGCAATATTAGGGTATGCGATCTTGAGGATTCTACTTTTTGACAGCTGAAACGTTTACACTCTCTGGGTCTCCTTGAAACTCTGGGCCTTCTTCTTAGATTCTGACAGTAACACTTATTTCTTTGTTACACATTTAACATTTTTGCTGCTACTTAGTTTTAAAATTCAAATTTTTATATTATTTTCGGATATTTTAATTATCTTTTTTGTATATGTGTGGTATGTATGTCCTGCTTTCATGATTATATTTTAATCAAATAAAGTAAATTCTGGGGCCACATGGTAGATTACATTGTGGGCATTCACTTTAGTGGAATTGGCTGTGTGGATCGCACTTGCAACAAAATAACTTTCCTCATCAACTATATCTTCTTTGTATATTTATGTAGTTATGGTCTATCCCTCGTACATGTCTAACACTTGTTTGAGTATCTTTTCATGAAAATTATTTAATATGATTGAAAATTGAATTAAGTATGGTTGAAAAATATTTATGTATATTTATTTTCTTTAACCGCTTAAGTACTGAGGCTTTTCCAGCAAAGCTGAGCCATTTTTTTGGTATTTGAGTAAGCTTGTGCTTAAGTTTTCATAATTTTCCACTAAATATACTTCAGGGAAGGAACTAAGAAAATAGCTAAATGTAGAAAATGTTTGATTTTCTTTTAAAAAATGGGAAAAAATACAGTGCAAACATTGTGTGTGTATTTATTTAACAATTGCATCAACAAAAAGTAGTGCAATCATCCATTTCATAGCTTTCAGGAAGAGACAGGCCCTTGGCGGCAATTGACAAATCTCCATGAAACTTTTAAAAAAAAGGTTAATCCACCTCAGCTCTTTTCTCGATAGTTTCGTGGTGATCCATCATGCAGGGGGCGAGAAAAAATGGGCTTCCCAAATCGCATTTTTGCTATGCAATTTTCCATAGGAAATTTAGACACAATGGCTGAATGGAATTACAGTAAATTTAGCCACAAGCTAGATCTTTACCAGGGAGTGTGCGTTTTGTGAATTGGTGTAAATCGTTCAGTAGTTTTTGAGAAATTAAATGTAAAAATGTATGGCTCTCTAAAGAGGTGGGAGTACTGTGGCACTGGCAGATCAAAAGATAAGATCTAATTGTTGCCTCACATCAACAGAGATGTTTGATAGCTATTTTAGGACTCATGGATGCAGTCCCTGAGTCGACGTACAGTTATATCGTGTCAGTACATGTTACTCTCGATCTTAATCATTTGAAATGTGCTGTAATAATCAGTATTAGTGTAAGCACAAGGGCTTTGATAAAATCAACAACTGTTCATGCTAATTTCTGTTGCTGTTAGGCGAAGCAGGAACAGCTTAAAATACAGCAGAAGTACTGACAACTACAACGGAAAGCAGCACACACGTTTAATATTCTATTAGTAAAGAGAACATTTAAATCTCGAAGGTCATGGCAAATTGAACAGCATCCTTACGCATATTTAAAGATTTTCTCTGTGTAATGCAGAGTGAGTTCATGTCCTTTTTAGGTGCATTCTGAGGAAGATATAATGCAGGTCCCATTAACCTATGGTTTTGTTATCTTGCCTTCTCCCAGAGCATGAATATGTTTTCCTCACAGGATCCTGCCTTACATATAGTCAGATTATCTATTCAGCGAGCACTCTCACACTTGATCTCATACTCTTTTTGCCACTTTCCTTCGTCTTTGAACTCTCACCTTTACTTTGCTTATTTTTGCCTCTTTGTACTTCTTTCTACCTCTTTTTACCTCTTGTGTCACTCTCCTTCTCCCCCTTAACTTCCAGGCCCTTTCCTCACTCTCCTACACTTTTTCTGCACCCCCTTCCTACACTCCCTACCTTCTCTCCCACTTCCTGTGTCTTCTTCCTGTCCTTCCCTAGCCCTGCCCACCTCTCCCCTGCGCTCCGCAGGACCTCCTTAACCGCTGCCGCCGTGCGGCTGTACAGCAGGCACACCACAAGATGCTCCAAAGGCAAGCCTGTCTGCATGCGTACATGCTTGGATTGTGCCAACACAACAAATCATGGTCCAACCGACCACCACAGCTACACTGCTAACAACCTCCATGTGCTCAGTCCTAGCAGTCCGGCTGCTTTTGCACCATGCCCCACACAATGGCAATATCTTTCACCTGCTGGCACTGTCCCTTTAACTGTGACAACACTCCTCTATGCACCACACCCACACAGGTCTATACATGCACCACACCCCCACATCCTTCCCACCTCTCTTGCTTGCTCCTCAACACACGTTCACTCTATAAACACACCACTGACATCTGGGACCTCATTGAGACACATGCCCTAGATATCCTCTTCCTAGCAGTAACGTGGCTCAACCCAGCAGCATCAGCTATCATCACTACAGCCATCCTGACTGGCTACAAGACAGCGTGACTAGACAGACACCACAAACCAAGAGGAGGTCTCACCATCATGCACAAGGACACGTTTCACTGCACTTAATCCGCATGACAAGAATACACTGTTCACAGAACAAATGCACTTCAAACTTCAAACAAACAGAAAAACCACCATTATAGGAAGCCTTGCAAACAGGCCCTCAGACAGTGCACTGCTTTCTGCAACCTCATCACAGTCTCTATGGCCCTCTCCCCCATCAGCTCAAATGACTTCATCCTCCTTGGCAACCTCGACTTCCACCTTGACGACCACACAGACCTCAACTCCGCAGCCCTGCTCGAACAACATCCAACTCTCCCAGCTTATCCAGGGACCAACTTACAACACAAGACACACCCTGGACCCCATATTCACCTGTAGCTACAAGATCAACTTCAGCCACACCACCCCACTCACCTGGATGGATCACTCCAACATTCACTTCCTCGTCAACACACCACCAGCCACCACTCCAACTATACCCAGCACCACCTGACAAAGGTGGAATAAAATTTAGACAACAACATTACAACTTTCAACAAATGGATATCATGCTGCGCCGAAGCCCTAGCACCCCTCAAGCACACCAAGTAGATGAACCAACAAGCAAGCCAACTGGTACACCGACGACCTCAGAGGGTGCAAACTCTACTGTAAACAACTGGAAGGAAATGAAGAACAAGATGGAACACCACTGCCAGAAACACATAGAAGGGTGTGCTCAGAAGCTACCACCACCAAATCAGATAAACAAGAAAGAAAATCCTGGCACTGAGGAAAAAAAACAGCTCCTACAACTTCAAAGAGCTTTTCACCAATACTCCAAAGCCGCATCCAACACCATCACACCTTTGCAAGAACTGTGGAGCAACTTCCCCCACTTCTTCCACAACAAAATCACACAGATCCAGAGCACCTTCAACCACCACTCCAACCCAGAGAATGTAATTGGTGAATTACCCACCATCACAAGCGACGACAATCACCTAACTCACTGAACAACACTCACCAGTGAGAACACTGCCACAATCCATCCATTCAGAAGCTCACACAGATCAATACCTCCACCACATCTACAACTTAGAAGGATTCACAATCAGTTCCGTGCTCACATCCATCATCAATACATCCATCAAATGCGCAACCTTCCCGGACAACTGGAAGCAAGCAAAATTCAACTCCCTCCTGAAGAAAATATAGGCTGATTCTAGCGAACTCAGCAACCACCGGGCAATTTCACTATTACCGTTTCCAATCAGAGTCATGGAGAAGGTGATCAACAAACAATTCTCCAGACACCTGGAACATCACAAACTACTGGATCGCACGCGATCAGCTTTTGCAGCAACCATGACACATAAATCGTCCTCATTGCAGCCACTGACGATCTCTCTGCAGCTTTTGACACTGTCTCTCACTACCGCATCATCTCAAGGCTACACAACACCTGAATACAAGGCCCAACTCTAAATCGAATAGCCTCCTTCCTCACAGGCAGAACACAGAGAGACAGGCTCCCAAAATTCACCTCAGTACCTAAGAAATGCATCTGTGGAGACCCCCAAGAATCATCTCCCAGCCCAAAACCCTTCAACATCTACATGGCACCCCTTGCAGGCATCATCAGAGCCCACAGATTTGACATCATATCCTATGCCTACAACACACAGATCATCCTACCCCTGACAGACAATGCCAACATCACCAGAAGCAATGTAATAAACTGCATGACCAGCGTGGAAGACAAAGCAGAACTGCCTGAATCTCAACACAGACAAAACGGAAGTACTGATCTTTGGAAACAAGAGCTTACCCTGGGACTCCTTCTGGTGGCCAATGGAACTAGGGCCCACACCAATTCCATCAGAACAAGCTAGAAATCTATGACTCAATAAACTCACCATGGCACTTCATGTAAATGCTGTCACCACCTCTTGGTTCCTTATCCTACAAATGCAACGTAAGATCTTCAAGTGGCTACCCCAAACCACCAGACGCACTGTCACTCAAGCTCTCTTCACAAGCAGTCTGGACTATGACAATGCACTTTATGCTGGAATCTTAATCCACCTCACACAGTGACTCCAGACCATTCAGAATGCCGTCGCGAGACTCATCCTTGACTTCACTCGCCGCAACCACATCTCGCCTCACCTCACCTCAGAGATCTTCAATGACTCTCCTTCGAGAAACGCTGCCAATTGAAGCTGCTCGCCTACCTATTCAAGGCCCTCCACAACACTGGGCCTGCCTACCTCAACCACCGCCTACACTTCTACCAACCAACTAGAGAACTGTGATCTATGTTTCTCTCTCTTGTACATATCCCATGTATCCACAGAAGCAGAGCTGGAGTTTGCGCTTTTTCCTACAAGGTCGCCAAGACCTGGAACAGCCTCTCCCAACACATCAGGACCTCTTCTACACTACATGATTTTCGCAAGACCTGGCACTTCAACCAACCACGTGGATCTCCTTTGAAGGACCCATACCTACTCACGCTTGACCTGCACACCTCCTCAAGCACCTGGATACCCTCACAGGTGACAAGTGTGCTCAACAAATGCACATAACATAGCAACATAATAGTCACAATGGTAAAAAAAAACATCTAAAAACATTGGTAAACCAAACTATCTTCTCTACAAACACAAATACACAATATTAAAGATTCCAGGGCTTCCTTCAAAGGAAGAAAAGGAAGGGGGTGATTAAAGCCCCAGTGCCAGCCCAGCCCAGTGCTGTGCCGTGCTCTAATGCATAATTAAAATATTAAATATCAAGTATACTGACATTTCAGCATACATAATTGAGTATGGCTGCAGGCGTAGATACATGTAAGTGAAAGCATTTCATCATTCCTTCATTGCTCAAACTCTAACCTGGAAAAAAATCTTCTACTATAATTTTTCTTCACTTTTCAGGCAGCCCAACTACATTTGGCTACAGGAAATTGTACATATGGTCACAACGACACAGCACATAAGGTCAATACCACAGTACTAGAAACAATGTTATAAGTGAAAAGCAATGGTTGAAGTCTCAATTACGACTTCCTTGGTAATTAATGACCCTTGCGCAAAGCAATTGTTTGCACACGGGGTGCATTTAATAGTTGTTTGGAGTCTACAGCACCCAGAAATTACCAGGTATGATACATTTTGCATCCCCCCCAAAGATTTCAACCAAGCCTGCAGAAATTTACCAGGAGAAAATACCTGATAAATTACAGGGCATGTTAATTTTGTGTTATTCATAACAACTGTTAAATTCCAAACCACAGATCAACTGATGCAATAAAGATCCCATAACTCTATGTGACACTCATGATTGAAGTTTTAGACCTTGGTCTACAGACATTGGATAAATGAAAGAAAATCTGCTGCTATATCATTAGTAACGATATCAGAGCGACATATTTCATGCATATTATTAATGCCTGACCAGGTTTTAGTTGCAGTTACCCTTTTGTGACGATTGTACTACTGAATATCGACACAAAAAATATTATTGAATAAGAATATCGAGGACAGAATCTCAAGGGACAAAATATTGAAAGGTAACTGCACATAAGGAAGTATAGATTTACTATTCCTAACTCCACATCTACATACTTTGGAGATATATGTACCTTGTAGTTATATATCTGTGGAATTAGGTATAGAAAATCTAAACTTACCTGTCAATATATTTTTGTTCGATATTCTGTCCCACCAATATTATGGGTTCGATATTCAGAGGGCATAATCTGCAGGACATCTATGCATCAAATTCCATACACATATTAGTTTGTATGCTATTTATCACACCTGCTAAATTCCAGACCACGGAGTATCATTTTTTGATTGGCCCATTATATATACCACATACCTCTTCAGGGCACTCCTTTTTGAAGCTTTAGCACCTGGTCTACATACATTGGATAAATAAAAGAAAATTAGCTACTATCTTCTCAGAAATGTTATAGGAAAGACATATTTCAAGCAAAAATAACAACACCAGCCCAGATATTAGAGGCAGTTATCCCTGCAGTATATCTAGCTGTCATGTTCTATAAGCATGAGCTAAAATATTAGTTCTGAACTTTAAGTTTATGCCATTTGCATTAGAGACCATTGGCAGCACAGCACATTAAATCCTGCTCTCCCATGGCAGTAGAACCTCTCCTCTGTTGCCTCGATATTCTGTCTCACCGTTCTTGTAGGTCCAATATTCGGGGGGCATACCAACATAAATAAATTACAGTGACCCTACAGGCCATAAAGGAGGGAATATGGAGAAACCAGGGAGACAATGGGGCGACAGCTGTATCATTCCTTTTTTAACCCAGTTACAGATGTAGACCCCGAACCACAACCAGAGGACAATTCCTGAAACTGTTGACTATAAACTTCTGTTTGCCCCTCACTCCTGTAAACTGAGATTCAACACTGAAATGCGAGCATGACCTTAATCACCACTTAGCAGACTCTTCAGAAATTCCCTTGTAGATTAACTTTCATGAAAATGTGCTGCCTACTCGCGTATTTCACCCTGAGTTTTAGCTTGCCACCAACTCCCCTTTCACCAACAGCATTTCATATTTTCTGTGCAGTGTGTCACGGTACAGGGCCGCAAAAAACCTCAGCGTGTTACCATCAACTAGCACAGTCTTCTTATTAATTGCCTTATTCTCACTTTCCATTCCACTCAGGCAGGGGCACCATTAACGCCCACCAGCTGTGTTTTTCACTGATTCTACATCTCTCTGGTGTCTTGAAGGAAGGTGATACACATGTTTCACCAATCTCTGTGATAGCTTTTCTTGCAAGCCCAGAGGTTCTGATAGCGTTTTCTCCCTATAGCCCAATAATGAGTCTGCAGATTTACCTTGGGGAACCAAGCACACAGAAAGCCGCCTCCTCCTCAGACCAGGTATTCTAAAGGTTCCAGGTGAGTGCCCAGCTTCAAAATGCTGTCCTAAAGGTAGACAGTTCTTCTATTGTAGAGCCAATCTCTGATATTCAAGCCTCTGCTGCAGTCACCACGATCCTTTTCACTTCCAGGCCTTGTTCCATATATTTTATCCTGTCAAAAAGGCCCTGCATTGTACGTTGGTTGGCTTCAACCACTGGTTCATCATTAACAGTCTTATTCTTTAACAGCTGCGTGAAGCCGGTTGATAGACTACAGCTGGTATTCCTCAGGGAGATTAACATCCACTGCCTCCTCTGCCCCTTCTTGCTCAAAGGTTTTTGGAAGTTAAAAATGTATTTTCCACACTTCTGTTTGTCTCTCATTTCAGTACATGATATCATGCACTTGCTCTCATTCCCTCTGCTTCAAGATAGAGGAGCTGGGCCACATAGTTTCCACCACCAGGCACCATCCATAAGCCGTTCAAACCCCAATCTGCTGTGTTCACCACATCCCTAGTTAAGTCACAACAAACTGCTCCACAGTGCCTCTTCTGCAGTCTCTAGGCTCCTATTTAGTACTGGTGCCCCCTGCAGGGTCCCCATAGTAGTTAGGGGTCTGAAGAGAAGCCACCACCTGCCTGCTTAATCATGTGTGCTTCAGCACATCTCCTATCTTTTCTAAGGGGAGATCCTCACACATGCAGTTTGCTACTCAGTAGTAGATGGGGGGGGTCCAGAGGAAGTGCCTAGAAAAAGCAGAATACTTGCTACTAAATCGGGGAGGTTGGGGAAGTATAAACGTGTTTAGGGAGGGTTAAAGAAGGAGAAGGGAGGGGCAGATACCAACCCACAAGTGTAAGCACAGTGCTATTCACAAACTGCACTCCTACAGCTACTACTGCTAAAAAAAGACCCAAAACAGGAGTAAATGTACTGCAGCTCAGAACTGGGCTAAGTCCAGCATCACACATGGCCAACCACTGTACTCCATCTGCCTTCCATAGCTTATAATGAAGCCAGGGTCTTAAATTAGAACCTCATAGGAAATAATGTTAAAATAAATTGTTTTGGTGGCTTTTTAACATTAGACATCAATTTAATTTAATATTAAAAATACATAAATAAAATGCAAATACTATTTGATGATAAAATATGTTAATACTTTTTGATATAATACATTTTTTATTGTATCTTTAGAAATAAGTGTATTAATTTAAACGTATTCTATTCAAAGTTTTTTGTCATTCTCAATACATAATTAGTAAATATAGATATTTTACTTTAGGTGTGTTTTTTTAAATAAATCTTTAAATAAAATGTTAGTATATTTTATATATTTAAATTAATTAAATATTTAATTCAAAATTAGTTTAATAAAGGTTTATTGTTTCTGTTCTACATTAAAAATAAGTATATACAGTTAATTAACATTAATATTTAAGATACAAATATTTCACCTATTTTTGTGAATTTTGATAAATGTTTAAAAGTGTGCCTATGCTTTACCACAGGGAACACTTAGCCTCAGCAGCAGAGAATTAATTAAATTATTTTACAAAATAGTCACTTTTTTTTAATTAAAACATTGTTTTAAATATTTCATCATAAGATAATAAAATGTTATTGATATATAATGTTTTATATTAAATTAAATCTGTATATAGCTTTTAAAAAGTTCAAATGAATGTATGTATTTTAACAATATTGCAGCTGGGTACTAATTCAGGTCCCTGTTTCCATTATGTTTTTATTGGAACATGTTGCAGTGGCAATGGTTGGTAATGTGTGGGGCTGGACTTCCTCCAGGTCTTTTTTTGCTGTAGTAACTTTACACTTGTAAATTTTGGAAACAAGTAGGCCTAAACTTTGAGGTAAATTTACACCTGGTAAATCACCAAAAGTAGTACATTTATTCTAAGGTTTAGGAGTAAATTTATATATGTAGATTTATTCACATTTACGGTTGCATTTATTAATAAACCCTATAGTGATTAGTGTATAGGCAGTAAAAAGATGGGCGACACGTTTTAGTTTGGGCTATACTCACAAACCAGCATATATTCAACAAAACATTCACAAAGCTTCAGTTGCAGAAAGTGTCACTGAAAGAAACAAAGGACTGTTTCCACACATCATCATTGATATAGAAAAGATGCTATGTCACCCATATTGAATTGCCAAACAGTCGAGGTAGACCAAAACAATCCATGGCATACGGTTATAACTATGCAAAGAGCTGCTATAGGCCTATTTACTTATCCGATTGAATAAGTAATTCATAGGAGATAAATAATAATATATTGACTGAAGGAGTTGTATGTATAATTATAACTAAATAGCACATTGCTTTATGTAACTATAAATAAAAAAAATGATGAAGTGAAAAGAAAGGCCATAATCAAATATGCCTTATGTGCATCTTTCGAACAATATAGGTTTTTTTTAGCCAACGCACATTCAATATCTGAATGATGCTGTCATCAAAAGGACACTTTGGGTCTTGCCGTTGTGCGATGAATTCTCTGCCATCTGGGTAAATTCCTGCCCGGAAGCCTGGAAGGGAAGAAAAACAGGTGACAGCAACAGATGGACTCCGTCTGTAACTATAAACAGACAGTACGGTAGCTTCTCTTGGGGAGAAGAAAGAAAGTGCCCCTTTCACGCCGTCGGGAAAAGGACTGCAAAACAAAACTGAATTTCAACAATACGTGTTGCTGCCTTGGGGAAGCAGACAGAATGTCTCCTCTCTGAGGGGATTTCAGCTCAGAACGCAAGTAATTACTGCAAAGTAACATGCTGATTTCATTATTCTCAAATCAGCCCGCAGACAGAGGCGACTTTAGTACATTCTTCTTATTATGTCATCTAAAAACCTTCCTGAGCTGAGGTGTTATGGCCACCACGGGAATTAACTGCTGAAGAAAGGCCCAATAATGCATCGCTGACTGGAATCTAGTGTTAGCTTTCAATACACTTGTTTGGTTATGAATTTCAAATGACTTGTCTACTTCCTCGTTTTACCTCGGGCGTGTGCAGTCAGCATTGTAACTCATGAATTTAGTTGGTATGCGAGCAAAAATAGAAAAATGCAACTCATGCCATCCATTCGCTCGAGAAGCTTTTAATATTGTTTGTACATAAAACTTTTAGAATAGCAGGTACTGGCATTGCAGGTGAGATGCCTAACACAGTGCAACTAAAGGAAAAATATTTAATCAAAAGACGGTCATAATATGATCACTGTTTTATGCACAATTAATATTTAGTAGATGAGCAACTTTTGGGTGTGCAAAATTCCATGTTTAAAAAAAAGTCAAATTCAATTACATTTGGTGAAAATTAAACAAATATATGAATTTACTCAAAATTATCTTGAAAGAAAATTTAATTTGAAGCAATACAAATTCACTCAAGATACCGGCATTACACTGTTTCAGGCAGAAAATATAGCTTGAGTAAGCCATTTTTCTGCATTAGGTAGTACTACAAACAAAAACCCCACTGCCTAGCAACTTATTCTAATAGTGCTGATCGTCACTGAAATGAATAAATAAACAAAAATACTTATCCCTCCCACATTAAAACACACAGGTTCAGAGAGGTAGATTTGGATAACAGAACAAGGATCAACAAATATATTGAAAATCAATGACATCAAATTTATTATGTTGAATCACATAAGACATAATAATGAAAAATAAATAACGATAACAGATGAACCAGGCACAACCAAAATAATACCACGCAATCATTCATTCAAACCAACACATACTCATTCATTCCCACATATCCTAAAATGCACACGAATCTAACAGGACACGCTAAAACAATGACATCTACTAAACAGTCCACCCTCCAAAAGTTGACAATGTTAGAGAGCCACAAAATCCTGGATCCCTAGGTAGTGGCGTCAACACAATGTTTTTTCATCTGTTAAATCCACATTCTGGTATCATTGGTTGACACAACATTTAAATGTCTTGTATGGAAATTTTTTGGAGAGAGACAAAGAGACACAGAAAGTCCAGCGCCGACATGTGTTTCGGGGTGTGACTCCACTATTGGGTCTCACCTTCTTCAGGGCGCAGTATGAAGGGAGACAAACAAGGAAGTGCCTGTACTACAATAAACGGGGATCGCATCTGCGATGGAAGAAAGGAAAATCTGTAGAACAAAGCGAAGAACTGGTATTCTGAAAAAGCAATAATTTGTTAGGCGATTCCCATGATTTAAGGAATGATGGTCTAGGGTATGGGATTGCCCAGTAGGACTCCTTGATGCTAAATAGGGGGACCAGAATACGGTTGAGTGCTACGAGCGGGACCAGCTGAGGGGATGATTGTCCTGATAGAAAAGTATAAAAGCCGGAATGCGGCAGCAAAACTGAGAACTGCTCCTCTACTGGCATACAGCGAGATAGCGTGGGGTCGAGCATGGGACCGGATTCTGGCCCCCTATATAGCACTATTAGAATAAGTTGATAGGCAGTGGGGCTTTTGTTTGTAGTACTACTTTGCTTTCCCCTGCTTTCCCTACCTATCTATCTGACCAGGGGCCCCCTTCTATGTGATTGGTCATTTTCCTGCGTTAGCCAGTGTCTCCTGGCCAAAAATTACCCATAATTGTGTAATGCAAAATGTCAGGAAATTGCACGATTTTACAGAAGATTTCTCATCTAACTCTGGGGCATTTAAGCTAATAAGGGCTCTTATCAATTACATTTCATATGTGAAACTATAAAATAATACATTGGTCAGCTAGCCACTAACTGACAGAGGTGCCAAAGAACCTAAAGGCTTCAGACTGGTTCACAAATAAGTTAGCATTTAGGTATTAAGGCGACAAAGACAAAGTGTGCTTCAAAATAGCAACAAAATATTCTGCTTTATAAGTTCCATTTGCACCAAGCTTGAATAATCAATAGTTTAAAATGTTCACATTGACGTATGTGACTCAAAAAATGATGGGCATTTTGCTTATTGGCACGAACTCAATTGCAGAGCAGAAGTCTGATTTTTGTATTGCGCCCATACACAGAGAGAATCAACACAAATGCAGTCAACAAATGCTCATATATGCAGGTCTTAATTTATTTAATGCTGCAAAGGAGTGTGCACATGGCAATGCAACACAAAAGTTTGCTTTAATTTACTTACCTATTTTAAGGCTCACATATGCATCACTAATTGAGATTTTCCTAGCCTTGGTGTGAGAAAGGCTAGATTTTATTTAGACATGGAGGCTAGTATTATGCAGTTTTTCTTGCTGTTTATCAATAGTAATCAATCAAAAAACAACTACATTACCCAGAACATCTGAGTAAAAAGCTACAAAGATGACCTCACAATAGAAACACCAATAGGACATCGAGTTAGCCTAATAACTATCCTGACTGAGAGCACCAAATCCTCTTTTCTTGAAGCGAGTTAGTCCAAGTGAGATAAGACAGAAAGAATAACATTGTACTAAAAGAAAAAAGAATTCAATAAATTCCCAATGCATAAGAACATCAAAGGAGGAAAGGTCCCATGGGAGAAGATGAAAGATCCATGTGGGATTGATCCCAAATCCATCGATGATGAAAGTCCAGATAGATCATGTGGCGGAGGAAGCACCAGTAAAGGGTGCCTGAACTGCAGAAAAAAAAACAGGGTGGGTTAAAGCGAGTGGTGGGATAATACTTGCATCCGTGTCTTCAATAAAATCTAGCCTTTCTGACACCAAGGCTAGAAAAAACGCAATTTTATTACACTATCGGAGGCTTATATTATGCTTGTTCAAAGCACTGAAATAGCAGAATCAGATACATGATCAATAGGTTCCCAGTAAAAAGTTTTCAATGTATTAACCTCTTCAGCGCTGCGCGGATTCCCGCGCAGTGCTGAAAGATTTGAGCGCGGGCGGGGCCATGACGGAACGGTTCCGTCATAAGCACAGCCCAACCGGCGTGCATGACGGAACCGTTCCGTCATCGGCATCGAAGAGGTTAACATTTGACCAATCTGCAGATTTGAGAATGCCGTGCAAACTTGCACCAGTCCAAAAGGCTTGAGAGGCCTTGGCTCCTCTGGCCGAATGAGCATCAAAGGAGTCAATATCAATCCTGGCCAAAGACATAAACCACTTAACCCAGCAATATAAAGAGGGAGAAGGCTTATGGGGTTTCTGAAAAGAAATTAATAACAGTAGAAGAGGGGGACCTCAAATGTGAAGTTTGTCAAATTTAGGATTTTAAGCAATTTCCAACACATAATTTATATTGGTTGGAGGAAAAGGCATAATGAACTGTAGACAAATTAGTCTTGGTACGCCTATGAACCTAAAACGTTACACCATGAGGAGATTATTGAAAAGAGGACACATCCAAAGCTTTAACATCAGAAACACGTTTCAGAGGCTATAAACACAATAACATTGTTAATTTTGTAGATAACTGTTTGAGAGATAGAAACACATTAGCTTGCCATGCAACAAGCAAATTCAATACCAAATTGTTGTCCCATAAAGTCCTGTAGAGAACGACTTACATAATGTACTCCCTTTAACAAGTGACAAACCAAAAGGTGTTTTCTGATGGGTCTTCCATCAACTCGGATATGCTCAGCAGAAATGGCTAACCTATAGGTGTTGATTGTGCGGTATGCTTTTCCTTGCGAAGCAAGGGAGGCTAAACAGTTGACCACAAGAGTTAGATCCACTGAAAAGGGATCTGAGTTCCTGTACAAACACCAGCTATTCCAGGCCAACCAGGCTGATTTATAGAGTCTGGACGTGCCAGGGGCCCAAGATTGATGGATGAGAAGAATAGCTTTTTGCGAAATTCCTGGGGTTCTCCGGGAAGAACCAAAATCCTCCAAGCGATGAGAAAGAGTGATGCCTTCAGGATCATGTTGTTTTGAAGGCCCTGGGGATTGAGCAAGAGATTGGGAAAATGAGGAAGTTAGACTGGGAAATCTGAAGAGAGTTCCAACAGAGTCGGAAACCAAGGTTGGGCCAGACAAAAGGGGGTTATTAGGACCAGAGAAGAATATTGTCTGCAAGCTTGTGCCAGAACTCGTGCAATTAGAAGGAAGAAAGGCATCTGTTGCAAGAGCTTGCATATCTGGTATCCGACTGAAAAAGACAGGAAATTGGGAGTTCAGTCGAGAAGCAAAACAATCTATTGACATGGTGCCAAACATGGAAGTAAGACGACTGAACACTGAAGAATTCAGTTGGCAATCGCTCGAGTTGTGCAGATGTCTGGAGTACCAATCTCCAGACATTAAGATTTCCTGGGAGAGACAGCTCTGACTGATATTTGATGTTGAAGACAATATTCCCAAAGACATTGGGCGAGATCTGCCAAAATCTTGGACCTTGCTCCACCCAGATGGTTTCGGACCGCTGTCAGATTGTCCCTGCACAATAAAAGTGCACATTTTGCTTTGTCTTTTGTAAACGAATGAATGGAAAAGGAACTTGCAAGCATCTCTAAACTGTTGATATGCAAGAATGACTCCAGAGGAGACCATGTACCACCAGTCGTGAATTGATCACATCTTGCACCCCTTCCTGTCCGACTTGCAGCGGATTCTAAGACAAGATCTGAGGCAGCAGAGAAATCCGTTCTCCCATTCCAAGCGTCTAAGGAGGAGTTCTTCTTTGGACACTTGATCTAAACAAACAGGGTCTGAAAAGGCGAGACCCCTGTCAATATGATACATCTTTAATCTCTGAGGGCCTGATAATGAAGTGGACCCAGAAAGATTGCCTGAATTGAGGAAGCCAAGAGGCCTGTCTACCAAATGGGCTAATGATCTAAGAGAGAAATGGGAGAGAGAGCGAGTATTACTGATCTCCTTTTGGAGAGCATTTGCAGAACAGATCGAGAGGTATCTATTACAAAACCGAGACACTCCAGTTGATGAGAAGGAGTCAATTCTGACTTTGGAATGTTGATTAGAAAGCCAAGTCGAAGAAGCAAGTCTTGAAAATACTGTGAGTTTAATATTTCCCTGTCTTGAGCCATGATCAAGAAGTCGTTGAGGTAGACAATGAGTCTGATCCCTTGCACTTTGAGGAAGGCTAGCACGGGTTTGAGGATCTTGGTGAAACACCAAGAGGCTGAAGAAAGACCGGAGGGGAGAGCTTTGAAGTGGAAGAACAAAGTTCCTCATTGGAACTGAAAAAACTTCCTGTGAGAAACAGGAATCACAACAGAAAAGTAAGCGTCTTGAAGATCTAGCCTGACCATCCAATCGTGCTGAAGAAGGATATCTCTGAGATGGACAATGATCTCCATTTTGAAATGATGATAGACAATGAAATTGTTGAAAACCTTTAAGTTTAAAACTAGGAGACATTTTTTGTTTTTCTTTTGTACTAAAAAGATGGTGCTGAGAAAACCTGACAAATCAAGATCTGTTTGTTCTATGGCCTGCTTAGTTAGCAGAGAAGCGATCTCATCCTGAATTAAGAGCGATTGTTGTTGAGAAAAACGAAGAGGAGGATGGGATTGGATTGGTTTTTGATAAAGCTATATAAGATATTATTGCACCATTTGAATCACCCAGGGATCTGAAGTTAGAGACAACCAAGCGTTTAGACAAATCGCTAATCTACCTTCTACAGGAGGAAGACATAATTTGAAAGTCTTACCTGAATATTGCTCTCCTTTATTCCTGTATCCCCTGGAACGGAAGATTATGGAGCGGCGGGGATAAAACTGGGGATTGTGCCCTGTGTAGGTATCAACCTAGGACTGATGATCGAAGGAGCCTCTGGAGATGAATTGACCTCTTGTGTTGTAACAGCCAGCAAAGCGGCTCCTGACTTTGCAGCCCCTGGCGAAAACCCGAGGAGTGAACATTTTCTTTAACAAAAGTTGAGCTTTGTCTATTGTGGCAAAAATGGAAACATATTTTCATAGTTCCTTTATAAAGGAATCTCCAAATAGAAGCCCATTAGCCAGAGGACCTTCTTCCTTTGTAACCAGACTGCTGAGTTTGGGATTAATCTTCAGAAGAAGGCTTTTCCTTCTTACTTGTGAAATATGGGCATTGGGGTTACCCAGAATACATATAGCTCTTTGACCCCAGTTGGATAAACCTCAATAACCCTCAATCCTAGCTTCTTTGGCTAAGTCCAAAATCCTGGTGAGAGGACCCACCAAATCTAAAATGCAATCTTGACAATTGGACCAGGCCCCGTCAACGCCATTCTTATGCTCTTTGCCATATTTTAGTGAAAAACATTAACTTTTTAGAGTCAATAACAGGAGTGGAAGTGACATTAGGAAAGGGAAGTGCGTGGGCATTCATCTTTTCATTTACTACATGAAGACTTTTCAAGAGCATGGCGAAGGTAAAAGGAAACATAATCAGCCACATGCTCTGAGGGAAAACACTCAGAGTTGGGATGGTGAATGAGGGAGGGGTCAAACATGGGTTCACCAAAATGATCCTCAAATCATCAAACACTTAGTGAGCAACAACACCGTCAGAAGGAGAAATTTTATGCCCATAAGATGAAGGATCAGAAAATCCATCTAAATTATTATTGATGATATCATTGTCATCATCATCAGTGTCTTTTAGGTGGGTAACAAGTAAGGGAGAGGAACAGAGCACCAAAAAGGAATCCTCTCGGGTGGGAGGACCAGTAATAAGAGAAACGGCTTTTTGAGCGACACCAGAGGCGGCTACACATTTCTTGCCTTTTTTTAAGGTGCTTCAGAGGAAGAAAGCATTTTTGACAAGGACGCTTCTAAGGATTTTGACACATCTAACATGGAAACAGCAACAGCTTGTTGCACAGAATCCTTACTAAAGGATTTTAAATTATCTTTAAATCCCTGGGAGTCTTCTTCCTCAGACATAATTAATCAATATCGAGAAATGGCAATAGGAATAAAGGAAATTAATAAAACAGGTAAAAAACCTGTTTTACTGAGAAAAAAAACAGCAACTAAAGGTTTAAAGTCACAGAAAAATGCCAGGGAGTGTGACTTTGTCAAAGGGGCCTGTAGAAGGGAGTTGCTAAGTGGGAGTTGAGGCTGCCGTAGCACTGGAAGGAGTCAGGTGTGGCCAGAGAGGAAACTATAGTAAGACACGGGGAGCGTCATAGGCGGGTGGCTCTGAGGAGCGTAGAGGATGCAGGATGCAGAAGGCGCTATACCAAGGAACGTCACAGCAATGAGGCACGAGCGACTTATGGAAACAAAAGAACAAGCAAAAACAGCGCATTCCCAACACCTGGCACTAGGTAAAGGCACAGCTACTGATACACAATAAATAAAATTAAGATGAAAACTTGTAATGCGGTGCAAAATAAATGCCGCAGTAATGGATGAAAATATATACTTATCTTGACAGTGAGCAGCAAGAAAAGAGGATTTGCTGCTCTCAGTCAGGATCATATTTAAGCTAACTCGATGTCCAGTTGGTGTCTGTTTTGTGAGGTCATCTTTGTAGTTCTGGGTAATGCAGTTGTTTTTTGATTGGGCGCTATTAATAAACAGCAAGAAAAAACTGCATAATATAAGCCTCGGTCTTATAATAAAATTTGCATTGCATTAGGAGAGTCCATGTACCATATTTAGTAAATAAGGGCCACAGTTCTAATTTGTGCTGGTGTTTTCCAGTGTTTAGCTCCTTGACTCTTTTCCGAGCCCCACTCTTTACAGGCTCCCGGGACTTGTTTCAATTTAGACACATCCTTCAGCTCAGCTAAAGTTCTATGCATTAGCACTGCCCATCAGATGGTGGCATTCTGCTCTGATTCAGTTTAGCCAGGCTTCACCTCTCGCAATCTGCAACCACACCAAGGATCTTTAAGAAGCTTCCAACAGCTGACTCAGTCTGTGGCCTTCTGCAAACTCGGTGCGCTGTCAGTGCTATTGTTCACATCAGCATGAGCTGTGTGAGTGTCAGTGTGGGGTTGGTGAAGGGGAGAGCTTGTTTAGGTCCCTCTTAAAACTAGCCCCATGGTTAGGAAGCCCAGGACACTACCAGGCCACTGCATTGTGTCAGTGGGAAAAACAATTGTATTACTCCTAGGCCTGGGCAATTTTTAGATTACGCTGTGCAATTTTCCCTATTTGGGGAGTTTTACATTGTGCTTGCTGTATAAAATTCCCAATAATATGCCATTACGCCACTTGGTATAATTATGCTGCATTTGTGGTGCAAATATATTGGAAAATGATCCATCCATGCATGCGAACAACAGAACATGAGAGACAGGGTTTCGCAATGCTTATGTTAAATGCGTCCTTGCACCACAAATTGATGCGAGGATGCATTTCACTCTAAAACATAGTGAAGAATGATGGATTTGCATTTTACATAATTACATATAATTTTATAATAATGGTGCTGGTATTTTTCATAACTAAACAAAAGCTAATGACGCAAATTACGCACTCCCCTAATTAGCCCTTAGTCATATAAATCTCTGGAGTAATGGAAGCAAATACACACTAAGTTTAGCACTGTCTTTGAGCCTCTCCCAATATGTCTCTTTGTAACAGAAATGCTCCCATATGCGCAGTTTTATTGAAAGAGGAACTGAAGCAAGGCCCTCAGTTTTTATTTAACCAAATTTTTGATTACCTAAAAAGATAAACTTGTTCTGACCCTCATGGCTAACAACGTGCAAGTTTGGTGGTGCTTTGCACTCTCCTATGTATAGCAGAGCACAGCCGGGTAAAAGTACTGTTTATATGGGGTCCCTTCTCAGGCAGTGACAGATGAGTCACAATTACACAAGCTGGTCAAGCTCCTATCATCCAAGCACATAGCAGCCACCTTTAAACACGTTTCAAAGGGATTGAGTTTGAGCAGTAGCTATCTCTGCTTAAGTTCTTTAAAGGACCGACACTTAAACAACCTTTGCTGCCAAATGACGATTAAGTGAGAGTTGGGTAGGGTAAGGGTGAGCAGCTTATCTCAATCAATTGTTTTTTCAATGTACTTAGAAACTTTTTCAGAACTCAAAATTCTTCCGTGAGCGAGGCTGGATGCTGTAGTTAGGGTTCCACAAGTTTGGATAACTTCATTTCTCAGTCTTGTAGTAGCTTTGTCCTTCATGCTCAAATGCTCCAATTGGGACAGTCCTTTATAAAGTGGCCACCAAGGTCCCATTTGTGTTTTTTGAGTGGACTTGTTTTGATCCATTACTCTGGAAGTCAAACAAAAGCTTCACCAAAAACTAAGGGGCCGATTCACAGAACTAATCTGTGATAAAATCCTAAACTTACTACTTTTGGTATTCACAGAAGGCATTTAGTAGTAGTAAAGTTAGGTGGGACTCCTAACTTTACTACTACTAAACTGAGACAAAATCCTAACTTTCTGACTTTCCATATCCACAAAAGGCATTTAGTTGTAGTAAAGTTAGCAGTCCTAACTTTACTACTACTAAATGCCTTCTGTGAATACCAAAAGTAGTAAGTTTAGGATTTTATCTCAGTTTAGTAGTTGTAAAGTTAGGATTCTTAACTTTACTACTACTAAATGCTGTCTGTGAATACTAAAAGTAGTAAGTTTAGGATTTTATCTCACATTAGTTCTGTGAATCGGCCCCTAAATATTTACTCCATGTACATTCTAAATGGTCCCAAACTTCCAGTAGCTCTTCTTAGGGACCAATATCATGGATTTCAAGAGGACACACGCATCTAATCCCCTATCTTTAGGATGAAAGCCAAAAGTCCTGCTCTTATTTAAAAAGGGTTTGTATTCATTACAGTTTATAATTCAGAGTTGTGAGAACTGGAGATGAGTCTGCTATTCACGGCTCATGACCAAATGCATTTTACAGTAGCCAGACAGCTGCTTAGGTTCTATGTTTGGCCTAGGGGAATGAATGGCATCTGTGTTTCTGCCTTTGGCCATGGTGTGTGCCCTTCCAATCATATCGACTGTGGAGCAAACTCAATTTGGAACACTTAGAAACACAACTAACATCCAGTACAGATTTAGAAACAATACATTCTGTTAAAAAACGATATGAGTTGCTACAGGAAGCTTTTGATATCCTGATACCACTAAAAACCACACAACATAACAAAAGAAGACCGGCTCCTTGGAGAAATACAGAGATGAAAGAGATAAAACAACAAACTAGAAAGCAGCAACATGCCTGGCTCAAAACAAACGCCAATCAAGACACACTTTGCCTACAGAAACTTAACAGATTATACAAGTCAGCTATCAAAAAGGCGAAGAAAAGATACTTTTCACACGGAATTCAAAATGCTAAATGTGCGAATAAAGAATTCTATAAAATTCTCAATGAATTTCGGAAACCAAATTGCCTAGGAGGAGCTCATCTCAGTACTCGAGATTTCACAGACAACCTGGCAAATCATTACATGGCCAAAGCAGACACATAGGACTCATATTTAAAACAAAGACAAAGCACCAGCACTGACCCTTTTACAAAATAAAATCCAAGAATTCTGTAACCCAGCATCTCCGTTCCTTCCAACACATTTCACACAATGAATTTATGAACCTGGTCAAAGCAAGCAGGCCTGACGGCAGCCCTTCTGACCCGTGTCCAGCCCAAACCTTAAAGATAATTCTTCTAACAAGCTCTGCTGCCACTCCAGTAAGAAGAATCATCAACAACTCCTTGACTACCAGAATAGTTCCAGAAGAACTCAAAAATGACTCATAAGCCCAATACAAAAGTAAACAAACTTGGACCTGCTGAACCGACCAACTACAGACCGATTACAAATGGACCTTTCCTGAGCAAACTGGTAGAAAGAGCAGCATTTTCCCAGATATCACAATTCATTGAAGATAATGCCATTCTTTCAGACTACCAAACTGGATTTCATCCAGGAAGAGGCACAGAATCTGTTCTCCTTGCCATCTGGGATGACCTGAAGAAAACAGTTGACCGCAACGGGGATGCTTCATTACTTCTCCTGGACATCTCGGCTGCATTCGACACGGTTGACCATGAAACTCTGATACGAAGATTCTACGAAGCCGGCATAGAGGGGACTGCTCTAGACTGGAACGCATCCTACCTTCACAACAAAACAAATGTCATCCATACCCCACCTTTCTCGTCCAAACCGTACTTTACAAAAGCAGGGATCCCTCAAGGCTCTATCATCTCACTCATGCTTTTCAACACCTACATGAAATCATTACCGGCACTGATCAATCCATTTCACCTCATGCGCTAATACTATGCAGATGACACGCAAATACTCCTTTAACTGGAATGCCCCAAAGACATTAGAAACTTGCCATTTTTCAGTAGTCTCAGAGCCGGGGATCAAAAGATGACGTGGGGCCATCTCAAATGGAATGCTTCCAAAACAGAAATACTCACATGTGGTGATTGGAAACATTATGACCCGCTAGCCACATGGCCTGATGATCTGGGAACACCGCCTCCAGTATCTAAGGAAGTAAGAAAGCTTGGAATGACCATGGACTCCAAGCTATCAATGAATGCCAAAGTGGACAAACTAGCAAGATCAAGCTTTGTTACCACAAAAACACTGGGAAGAATCTTCCTCCATTTGAGATTCCCAGACAATGTCCAGGCTACCATACCCCTTGTTCTGTCCAAACTCGATTACGCCAATAGCTTCTACCACGGATCACATTTAACAACCATGAAAAATTACAACGGATTCAGAACATGGCTGCCAGACTACTCTTACATATAAAACCGCAAGACCACATCTCCCCTGCCTTGAAAGCCCCGAATTGGTTACCGGTTGCCAGAAGATCCACGTTCAAGCTGCTTTGTATCACCCACAAAGCGATACATGGAACGTGGCCCCTCATCATCAGGAATAAAATCACGAAACACATTCAACAAAGGGACCTCTGCTCTAGAGTGGCACCTAGCCTTGAAATCCCAAGATACAAGGCAAAAAACAATGGGTAGCACATCCTACTCTATTCAAGCAGCCAAACTATGGAACTCTTTACCCCGCAACACAAGATCCACGGATAACCACCTAATCTTCAGGAAACTAAACAAGAATTATCTCTTCCCCACATAACCACCACACACAGACATAAATATACTGCATATCCCTCTGTATATAAGCATTTTATTTGTACTATAGATATGTACATATGTATGTGTATTGTTTTGTATAAACGTGTCGAATAATTATGCGTTTTAAAAAAGGATAAAAATTCATAAGTTCTGCTTAACAAATGTACATATTACTGATAGTTACATTATTGTATGTTTTTAACATGTATATAAGTTACTGTATAAATAAAGACATCTTTTTTCATACCTATTTATATACAATTGCTTCACTACTGAATTGCAAAAAATAGATATATGCATATAAATAAATAGATGAAATACATTTTAAGTACAACAACACTTGAAAGGCGGCGTTTATTTAATGCATCTTTAATCTACATGTACTACCTTCCTTTATGCATCCATATACCTTCCATGTACTTATGGATCTATATATTTATTACTTATCCTCTAATTCAGTATATCCAATGCAGTAACCTATTTCTCACCCTATATCGCTCTCAATATATCCTCTACCTCAACTCTCTGGCTCACCTCAAACCTCATTCTACTTCTCTTTCTAATGTACTACCCTCTTTCTTACCCTATACCTCTATCGATATATCCTCTACCTCCACTATCTCATTCATCCCAAACCCCATACCACTACTATGATCCCAAAATAACCCTTTCTAAACCCTTCCCTCCGACTCTTCCCCCTCCACCTCCCTTTTACTCATTTCAAGCCTCCTCCTACTGCTATGAGCTCCAAAATAACCAAAAGAAAAAAAAGATTTCTAAATCGTTCCCTCTTCTATCCCTCCATTATCCTTTTCAATTCAAATAACAGACTAAGATGTCCACCACTCAAAGTAATTTCATATTTCACCATACTAATTCACCACTAATCATTATGGGTTCCGGAGTAGCGTGCTACTCGCCGAAAAAGCAATTCAACACCTCATCAGGGGTATCAAGCGCTACAAAAATGCAAACCTTTTCCCCTCTTTTATCCCTCCGCTATCCTTCTTGATCCAAATAACTAACTAACATATCCACCACTCAATTTACTTTCAGATTTCATTATATTAATTCACCACTAATCCTTTATGGGTTCGGGGCGAGCGTGCTACTCATCAAAAAAGCACTTCAACACCCCATCAGGAGTAGCAAGGGCTATATAAATGCAAACCTTTTCCCTCTTCCATCCCTCCACTACCCTTCTTGATCCAAATAACTGACTAACATATCCACCACTCAATTTACTTTCAAATTTCACTTTAGTAATTCACCATTAATCCTTTATGAGTTCTGGACTAGGGTGCTACTCATCAAAAAAGCGCTTCAACACCCCATCAGGGGTAGCAAGTGCTATATAAATGCAAACCTTTTTCCCTCTTCTATACCTCGACTATCCTTTTCAATCCAAATAACTGATTCACATATGCACCACTCAAATTACTTTCCTATTTCACTATACTAATTTACCACTAATCCTTTATTGGTTCCGGAGTAGCATGCTACTCGCTGAAAAAGCACTTTAACGCCTCGTCAGGGGTAGTAAGCACTATATAAATGCAATTACAATTCGATACAATACAATCTTACTGCACCTGCTTCACCCAGCTTTTCGTGACCAAGCGTCTCCCAAATGGAGCAAAAAACTGCAGAGTGTCTTGCACATCCATCCAGGGTAAAGTTAAATTTTTCCTGCACTCATGCACAACTTTGGTGTATTTAGGATTCCATTGATTAATTGAAGTGGTAATCAATTACTTTTCTCTTCTGACAACCTTAACAACGGCTCCAGCATAAGAAATTCTGGTGTTTGGATGCAATGTCCGAAGAAAGTGATAGTGTGGTTGATACTGTGGTTAATAGTGGGAACATTCCCCAATTACTGTTGCAGAAAAGGATGATGGAATGTTTAGGCTCTATTTACATGTTCATATAGACAACTCGGTTGCCTCTTCAGTACCAAAAACCTTAACAATTTATAATACAGGCTCTTTCTTTTTCCAAGACCTTATCTGCTTGTACTAGCAGTCCCTTATCCCAAAAGATCAAATACAGTCCACATACTTTTTTTGCTTCAACAATGATGGACTGGTCTGAAACTCCTGTTAAACTATTGAGAAAAGGGCCTAGTTTAAAAGTCTATTGCTGAGTATTATGCAATCCGTTGTAAAAGTTCTAGTTTTCTTTCTAGACTTATTTGAGTCTACCAGACTGCTCATTGCTGAAAAAGGGCCACTTCCTCTCGACTGGTCATGTCCAAAATGTATAAATTTCAAGTGTATGTCTCTTCTTTGCCTTCCAAGTTGATAACCCCTGGTATTTACTACCATGCCAGCTGCATTTTACTTCTAACCACCTCACATTTAGGATGTCTTTGAAAACTTGGTGGTCCTGATTGTTCTCCTGCTCTTTAGCTACTAATCAGGTCCCTGCACTTTGGTTTAGTGCCAGGATCCCCATGGGGATTTGTGTGCATTATAAAACCAGCAAATTAATAGATAAAGCATAATAACTAATTAAACAAGTTTCTAATGAAAGCATAATTTATTAATCAAATACTCAAATTTGTTTTCCAGTTCTGGTGGATCTATTATCAGCAGGAAACAGCCATAACATTGCATGTGTTACATCACATGCTTTTACAACGCAGTTGTTTCAACGACCACGTTGTTACAACGCAAGCCATTACATCACAAGTCGTTTACAATCCAACACCTTCCCTACAGTTGCGTAAACTGAAGTAGGAATAGTAAATTATACTATTCCTAAGTCCAGCGCGCCCCCTACAGCAAGTCGTTGAAACGACTTGCGATGTAATGGATCGCGCTGCAGCAACGCGGTCGTTGTAAAGACCTCTTTTTAAAAGCATGCGATGTAACTCATGCGAAGTAACAGTATATATTCATTACCAGCTGTTCAAGTCCACAAAGTAATGGCACTTTTCAACCACGTTAAGTCTCACAAACCTGGAGGTAAGAAACGGGTTCAACACACAGCTTCAAATGATACAATTGATTTAAATACTGATTCTGGTTCTAACAATCCCCTTGATACTAACACTGAACCGGAGAAAGATGACGTAATGTAGGGTTTTGAACCTCACTAAAAAACTGGCAAAGGTGTGTCAAGATCTGAGGTGAAAAAAGGTGGTGATAACATGCATTCAGACATTTAGGGTACCACAATAGAACCCCTATTTCATCCTTTGTTAATATATTATGCTTCATCAACAGAATGAGTCGCTATGGACCGTATTTACAGATTCATTCAAACTCATTAATGATGCCTTCTTAATAAATTGACTAGGAATATGCTTAGACCAGAATGCCCCATCCATCTATTTCAGACCATATTCTGGTCACTCCGTCCATTGACTCTAAGTTAATTGTCAGTCAGTCAGTAAAACATAATTCAGTTTCAAGCTAAAAAAATATAAAGTACAAAGCTTAAAATTCATCAATTTCATCACACTCACAGAATTACAGCCTGCTATGACACGATAAATCATCTGAAAAGGTGGCTGACACACGGTGTGACAGTAGATAATTTCCTCTCGACTAAACAGTAAGTCACCAATCTAAGATCTCAAACACAAGAAGTAAAATCACAATCAGATACCAGCACGATCAGAGCTAAAGAAATAATTTGTCCATTCACAGATCTCCTAAACTCTTTTGGAAATGGACCGCCTGCCAGACATAAACCGAGACTGAAGCACACAGTTCTACTGTGTGTAATTGCTGGAGAAACACCATAGCTGGTCTGCATCGCCTGAGGTTGCATTTCTGTATCAAGGGCTTAATAGTTCTTCTTCCCATATCATAAAATGTGCAAAAGAATAAAAAATGACGGAATGTATTTTAGCCAAAGAATATCTAAAACTTGTGCTAAGGCTAATGAATCTCTCATTAACAACCTATTAAAAAGAGCTTACTGCTACATCCATTTCCAATGCTACAGTAGAATCTGGTGGAGCCCAATAATATCTTCCATAAAGCTCCTACCCATTTCTTTGTGAAAAACATCAGTCCAACAAGTTGATGTGACTGCCAACTGCCTCTGTACATTGACATTTTCAGATGTCTGAAGTTATGTAACATCAACATTGCCCCAGAAAGCCGCCACATAAGTGCCCACAGAAATATATTTTTCCCAGGATATTAAACCCATTTCTCTCAGCAATTTTATCACCGTTTTTGATGAAAAAATAAATAGTGCTGTGACAGATTTATCTACTTTATATTTCCTGACAGTTTTTTCTATGAACCTTGCATGTCGAATAAACCCCCCCAAGTATGAGAATGTGATAGTTATGCACCCCCTTCTTGAAACTGATGCTTTTTTGTAGTTCTCGACTCAAAAGACAAAAAAAACATTTCGCCCAGGTCATCTTTAGGGTCCAGATCAGCCATAAAGTCCACAAAGACACTTAAAATGATTGCAGGCCATTTAGGGTATGAGCCATTAAGCATCATCATCAGCATACAAGAGAGCCAGGATATGGTGATGACCAGTCTGAGGCATGTCCCTGTGCTGTTCATCCAACACCCTTTCCAAGATGGCAATGTATAGGGTGAAAAGGAACGGTGCAAGGACACAGCCCTGCCTAACCCCCGCTATGCTGAAAGCTTCAGAACATTTCCGATGAATTACTTATCTGATCTTCGCTGCTGTCCCTTTGTATATATCTCTATTGAGATTTACAATTGATATCACAGTCTCCATATTCCCCCATCAGGTGCCACATTATGGAGTGATCTACGCAGTCAAAGGCTTTTAGAAGGTCCATAAAAGCCACATAGAGATGCCCCATCTTAGCCATTATAAATTTACCAATAAGCAGGTGAATGTTCAGACATTACTCTACCTTCCCGATTCCCCTTCAGAACCTGAACTGAATATCAATCAATCAATCAATCAGGGGTTTATAAATCTCGCTACTCACCCACGAGGGTCTCAAGAACAGATGCTGATCCGCAGCCTACAGTTATAGCCTAGCTAGAAATATTCTCTGCATTACCTTAGCAAGGGAATCTTGTAGGGAAATCCAGTGATAACATTTAAGATTCTCACGATTTCCTTGTTAATATATTGAGACAATCAATGATTTGGACTAGGTGTCTAATTTACCAGACCTGCAAACTGATCTCAAGACATTAGTGAGAGCCTCCATAAATTTATGTTGGCCTTTAGAAAATCTAGAGGGATTTCATCTGGCCCAGGTGCTTTCTGAATTCTGCTATTAACAATTACATCCGTAACTTCTAATGAAAATTCTAATGGCATAGCACTGTCTATTGTAGAGGGGAATTTTGCTGACCCCAACTCCTCTCCATAATTCACTATCTCTATGCAGGGATCTGAGTAGGTACTACTGAAAGGGCAAACCGCTGGTCAGATGAAATTGCGACCTCAATTGATGGGGTGATCACCTCCTTAAAATAGGGTTTATTGATCACCTGTCAGAAAGCTGTTCTATCCTTCAAATTAGTAGCCGCAATCGGTTCTGCACAGGCCTCCTCCGTAACGGCTTTCTTCCTCTCTTTCAGTACATTCTTATATGTCCGTCTACAGCCAGCAACTTCTAATTCATCTCTAATAGTCTTATTGAGCACCTTTCTCAAAGCCTTTTGTGCCCTAGCACAATTATTATCAAACCAGACAGTGTATATAGATATACTACCCCATGAAGTTCTTATTACCTATTCTTTGATACTTTGAGAGATCTCATTAAAGGCACACTTTATTTCCCTATTTCCAGCTTTCTCAACTAGACAGAACCTGAAGTGCATGTTATTGGCCCCCATTAACTTGGATATGAACAACTCAGGATTAACTCTATTCCACCTCTATATCAACCACATGATCTGTGATTGTTACCCTTTCATCACAATTCTTAATTATATCAATACTGAGAGGACTATGATTGCTAATTGACTTAACATGAGTTCTAAAATTATATAAAAAGGAACTAATTTTTTTTTTACTGTGAAAATGTAATCAATTGTACTCCCTCCCCCTCGGCCAGTAGAACTATATCCAGAGGTGTCCCTTCTCGCACAAACACAATCCAGGCTGTAACAGAGGCATCCTTGCACCATGATGCAAGGGTGCATGTTTTTGTGCTTGGCAGCCTCAAGTGCACCAGCACAGAGGGAGAGTAGGAGTGCATCATATCTTAGTAGATATGGCATATTCCTACCCTGTCCATTTCACACAGTGCAGTGAAACAAGTTGTATAACTGCGTTGTGTTGCATGTCACCAAATATTAGTAAATCTACCCCTCAGATAGGTTCGAGGGGGAAGAGTGACCATTGAAGATAGTGGTTAGAACCAAAGACAGGGGGCAACACCTAGACAAACATTGGTGGCAAAAGTAGCGGAATTAGCTGGTACTGGCAGTGGCATTAGGTGCCCTCCAGAGACAATGTTTGCGACATGGCACTTGGTGAATGCACACAGAGTAGGCATATAATACCACTAATTAGATTAGGTTGTGTACTTTTCATATTTCTTGTATCACGTGCTCTGTGGGTATGCATTCGTTATTTCTGTATCCCTTCTCAAACCCCGTTAATGCCCGGAAAAGCTCTGTGAAGCACCCAAATGCTACAGCTGCTCAACCGGGCAACCCAGTGTGGGCAGTCAGAGTGCAAACTTAGCTGCATTCCCTCACACTCTATCCCCCACACACTCACTCTTCTACTTAATTCTCAGTTTTGAATTCTCCAGGACAAGTTTAAAGCAGTAGAACAGCACGCATGGAAGGTACACTAAAGGCTTTATAACTTCCCAATTTAGAACTAAGCATTGGCACCAGAACTGTCAGGATATGTGTCGCTACCTCACCGGTGTATTGTAGGCCTGGGCTAAAATTCAGTTCCGCTCGCGGAAATTGCGATAATTTGACATTTGCGCGTTCCGCGGAGAGCGCGAAAATGTCAAAATTTCAGCAATCCGCATTTTACCGGAAATTTTTTGCTTGCTCGCGCTGCAAAATAATACATTCTCGCATGCGCGCGATCGCCTTACCTGAATCCCCGCGTTCGCCGACAAGTTTTCCCGATCCGGTCGCGTTCTCCACGAGATGTTGGATTGTTGGTAGCCATTTGCGCTGTCTCGCACCCGCAGTAACGTCATTTGTCACGCGATCACGTCTTTATTCTCGCGATCATGCACCGCGAGACAAGTGAAAACAAGATGGCCGCGCCCGCGAGCAACATCATGGGTGAGTTGGCGAGCCGCGAACACGCAGAAAATACCGCGAACGGGCGGGAAAAAAACTTCCGCATCTTCGCGATATTTCGGCGTGTTTGCGGAGATTTTTAACATTTTCGCGATAATTTGCGAAAGGGAATTTCACAAATTCCGCCCACCCAGACTACGATGGCTGTTACTCCAAATTACCTATACAGTGCGATTTGTCAAAATAATGGATTGTGTCACATTGTTTTGAACCTGTTGAGTGGGCAGATCGTGGTGATAGCATCAATGAAAATATAGGACTTCCTACACCAGGATCATATTGAGTAGATATTCATTTTACAACATACTGTATTGCCATATACGCTCTGCTGTTTCTTCAGTTATTTGCTCTTGTGCACTTTTTCCACAATGACAGTACAACCATACATCACTTGCTCCATTGATATTAAATTTAAATAAAACATGAACACACATTACATTTAAAGTATTATTAACAGACGTATTTTCCTAGTTTATACATTTCGTTACTGCACCTTCATTTGACTAGGGGTTTGTGGAATTTACATAATTAGTTTTTGCTTAATAATACACCATCTCCGAAAAATGACACCAAGTTATGCATAGTTACACTATATGCAAAACTGGTATTTAACGCTATATTTTGCGTGAACTAAATCCTCACGACCATTTTTGGATGCACAGATGCATTTTGCGCTTAAAAAAGACAGGGCGGAAAACACAAGTACTGCAAACAGCTGCCGCTTACCTTCTGATCATTTATGCAACAATTTTTCATTAATTCCCGCGAACATCACATTATTACACAACGTGGTGTTATTTTAGAAAATTTCACGTCACACGCGTAAAGCGAAAATACGCGAGTTTACACCCTAATAAGGGAAATTTCACCCGAGCCTACCTTTGGCAATAATTCTACCAAAGGTCTAGCTATTGTCGACGTATGCACTGCTCGAAGTTTGACTTTTTCCCTTCAGTTTCAAGGCCCAACAAATTTCCACTTCGCTCTTGTGACATTAAATGGCATTGAACGTGTGTCAGAGAGGAATCACGCGCGTTCCCGAGGCTGCTATATATTTTACCTGGTGATTGCTCAGTGCTGTCCCTTCCCGCGTTTTTATATCATTGCTATTACAACCACCTCCCGGTGAGCAATTTATCAAAACCTAAAAGCATTTGGAGGGGGGAGTGCTGACCTATGTAAAACTTCACTTCCTCCTTCCAGCCAATTTGACACACTGTTGCTTCTTGGCAGCCTCCCACTGTTTCCTAAGTGCTGCGCTCGTCTTCCTCTTATATATCAATATGCCTTGCTAGCTGCAGGAGGCGGCCTCGGCCCCTGGCATCCATCACGCGCTGCTTCCCCAGCTGCTGCCAGGACATCAGAGCCAAGGCATAAATGTGCATGGGGGGGGGGGGAGGGGAAGGTACTAAGATTGTTTATGGAGGGCAGGTCAGGAAAGTATAATTAAACGACTATCATTCGTAATTCCTCTCTTTTATTTTAACAGTGCATAGGTTTTGTGAGCATTGTTATAAAAATGTGCTTTACCTACTGTAGCTGGAGTTTTCAACGAACATTGACGCACGAGACATGTAGTGATTTACAATTGGAAGGGCTTGACTTGGTTGCATTGTTCAGGAAGTCTTTTTGGTCTGATCCAGTGATTAATTTGTAAATTAAATAAGTAAATGCAGGGGCACAAAGATTTTCTGCTAAATGCTAGGGTTGCCGAATGCCAAGGCTGCGTAGACTTGATTCCACTGGATCTCTCCTTCTTCCACAATCTCATACTTCCTCTCTCTTTATCTCACTCTCACAGATTCTTTTTAATCCCTGCTTTCCCCCATTTGACAGTGTTTTCCTGTCTTCCACTTCTTCCTTATTTCCCTCTTTTCTTCCTTTCTCTTACTTGCTCTGGGTCTGATCATCAAAAAATAAGTTTCAGTCAACAACAAGCATTTGCAATGCAGTCGTTGTCGCCTTTGGGACCTTGTAAGTTGTTAGTTATGCAGCACATTGTCTGCAGCAGGGGGCCAGTAGTGGTTCCACTGGGGGCCAGTAGTGGTTCCACTGGGATGGGGGGAAGTGAAACAGTGCTGTATAATGGCCATGCTGTTTTTCTAATAGCCATATAAAGAAAGGGGGAGGGGCTGGATGATGAAGTTGTTTTGACATAAAAGATAGACTAATAAAGCAAGCGATTTCGAGCTATGTAAGTTTCACCATTTTACATTGCAGAAGTTTCACCATGCGTTATAGAAATGTAAAGATATACCCCTTTTTTGTGAATAAACATGTCAAGGCTCGGTTCGGCTCATGCACAGGATCTAAGATCCGGGACAGACTCATGCCTTGGCTCTCCCTGTTCATTTGTTGGCTTGTCCACCTGTAAACGCCCTGCATTTCTTATGACTTACAGCCTCTAGGAATTGGCTAACAGGCTACACAATATCTAAAATAGATACATTAAAATACATTACCATCCCCATGCCCCCAACATATGCACATAAAATATAAAGTCTACATGGGGGCATACTCCAAACTATAAGAATCGGTTAGTGCAAGTGAGCGCATTTGTAGATTTTCAGCTGCTACGCCATGCAAGCCCATGACTCCGGATGGCTGACAAGCCTCCAAGAGGCGTGGCTTCAAGCCCCTCCTAATGTGATGTTTTGCATGGAGGTTGTGAACAAAACAAAATTGGCTCCAGGAAGCCTACCAAATAGCCCGGTCTACATTGGGTGGGCCTTCCAACACCATGCCCATAATGATACTGCAGTGGTTGGCCCAGTGGTGGGTTGTTTCCGAAAGCAGAGCCAGATGAGGCTCCACCATCAATAAATAAGCAGGTCTCCCACCTATAAATGAGAAGGGAGCACTATGAGTAGGGTAGATCTGACGAGTTTCTCATTACTGTCCAGCTCCAAATGAGGCCCTTAGTCTTGGTGGGGATCAGCCTCAGCTAGGCCCACAATATCAACTTTTGAATATGGCTAATGCATTCTAAGAGGCAATCGGTGATGAGAATTTCATATAGAGCTGTTTGTTGCCAGAGAGAGCTAGAGAACATTTGTTAGTAGTTGTCGATAGGCGCTATGAAATTTTTTGTGTCCATGTTCAATATCATGGAAGAAGTATGGCTGTCTGAAGTACTGTGCAGGTCACTGGTATCCACTAGGGTCTAGAAGAGTTCACTTGGATGAGATTATTCCTGTTAGTGGAGACTTGAGTTGAGCAAGTGAAATATGTTTTATTATATTCAGAAAAAACTGACAGTATGTTTAAGAAGGCTTATTGATCGGTGGTGCCAAAGACTGATGACATGACTAGATGTCACAGGCAAATAGGCTAGGAATCTTATAGATACGATCAAGACTTTTGGCTGATAGACAAGAGTTGAAAATTGTTTAAATTTTTTTTCCTGGTGTTCTTTCAGCATGGAATGTGATAGAATGTACACATATATTGTCCATAGGAATCGCTATTCAGGAAATGCAAAATGATATGAATGAAATGACCTATTTCCTAATAGCGATTCTTACAGAATAGGAATCGCTATTAGCAAATCGTAATTAGAAAATCCCATGCAATTCGTACCAATGGGCCGTGTTGCGTTTCCTAAATAGCGATTTCCAATTTCGAAGTCGCTATTTAGGAAATGCCAAACTAAGGATGGCTATTAGCATAAGGCCCCCATAATGCACCACAAAACTAGTGGTGCACATGTAGAGCACACATATGCACTAGGGGCATGTGTGGGCTCAATTGCACTTTAAAAAAAGCATCTTGCGGTGCTTCTTTTCAATAGCAGATGGTTACGATCAACTTGGAGTCAATGGCAATTTAGGAAATGCTTTGTACATGTGCTAAGAAATTGCAAATAGGAAATGCCTATTTGCAATTTCCTATATAGTGAGTCACAAAATTAGAAATTGGAATGAAAGGTGTGCAAAGATAATTGCACAGTACTGTAACTGACCAGAATGAGTCAGGGCAGTCCTCACCACACGGAGACCAACGGCGTATAGGCAGCACTTGCGCTGTCTCTTTGATACATGTTGTACATACTTTGTGGGCTTACAGCCTACCCATTGCCTTTCTATTAGTTACATTGATTGTCCTTTAAAAATGCTTGCTTGCCAATGGTTAATCTGTCCTTTTTGTTCCTCCCTGTTGTCATTTGTTTCCTCCCACGGAGCAGCACCTAACTGCTAGTATCTTTTCACATTGGTGCTTATCTGTTCGTATCGAGACTATTTTAGCTTTCCTGCTCATTTTTGTTGAAGCTTCCCTTTTAGTGGGTTTCTCGTGGCAGCTTTAAGGCATTGTGAATCTCTTTTGTGGCGCCCCACGCTACTTGCATTTTATTGCAAAGTTCACTTAATCTCCTCGTACCGTCCCCCCACCACCACCTGCCGCCCATTACTGCTGGGTATTTTTATTAGCTAGCCCTCCGTCTCTTCCTGAGCCATCTGAAACAACAACATGAAGTTAAGTGGACTGTACCACTGATGGAGCAAGGACTCGTCTATGTGAGATTTGCTCGAATTCAATTCACTCGTTTAACTTATTAATTTACTAACATGAAATTATTAACTGTGTTTGTGATTAATCTTTGCACATTTCAGTTACATAAGTAAGACAGTGAAGCTTGCCTATGTGTTTGCTAACCATTAATACGGATAGTGGACTAAAAGCGCGACTCTAACAGGGAAAACTTTCCTGCGCATGCGTCAATTGCATCTGCGTAATGTGACGTGCAATAGCTTTGGAGGGAAACTTCTCGCACATGAGCAGTAAACACTAACATGGCGTCTTCAAGACCCATATGCATGGCACCTGCTTTGCTATTTAGAAAACACTTTATTACTAAAGAGCTAATGCAGGGAAAGTCTTTATGAATAAAGGGAAATAGAGTAGATGTAGGTAGTATACAGTGAAATCATTTATTTCTTGAATTAATATTTTTCCTTTTGGCCTTTTATTAGTTCATATTTTGGGCCTTCTTGCCACAACTCGAGTACTTGAGTGAACACTGTCTACGCATGTGTGACCTCTACTTCCCCTGAAAGAATGATACCATGATTGGACCACATCCATGGCCATCGACCGCTAAACCCTGGGAACCACGGATGTCACAAGCGCAGAAAACGAAGACACGTGAATATTATTATTAAAAATGTATCAACTGTGAATAAATTCGGGTAGGAATAAAATAAAATGAATATTAATAAAGGAATGGGTTTGAGACAAAGAAAGTGCTTTGCCATCATGGTGTGATCACCAAAACGCCCCTTGCCTGTCCAATCAGAAATCGCATTTTTTGCGATATTGCCACTTTAGGGAGTGGTAAATGAATCCCAAAAGGTATAACTAAGGTAGTTTAGCTAATTGGGCGTGTGAGATCCTGAGAGAATGCTGAGAGGGAAGATGCTGTCGGATTTATTGATGATGCTGAAGAAGATTCAATGAAGACAAAGAAATTTATTAGAAAGAAGATCGTGGAAGAATCTCGAGGAGGGAGAGAGTGTCAGAGAGGGGTGCGGCGAGTCGTTGGTTCGAGTGAGGTCTACTGTCCTGTCCTAATCCTGTCCTGAAGCCTTTGTTGCCTGATCTTTCCCAGGGGACCCTTACCAGCCCTTTGGCCAGGGGATTGGTCTTCACACCATCTGTGGTAACTATATGATTCGTATATTATTTTTATGCACTGCTGTCTCTATCCTCTCTTTTCTGAGCAACGTCAATCTGATGAATTTGTGAGAGTGTTTTAATTGACTGAATCTTCCTTCCTAAATGATTGAAGTGTCTCTGGTGTATTTTGAATGGTTCACTCACATTTAAACTTTAGATAAAGGTTTATTACTATTGATTAATTATTTGCAAGGTTGGATATGTGCATTGTCACCATCAACTAGTTCAAACTAATTTGGTTCATCGACTAAATGGAAAGAACTTATTGATCAGTGATCAACAAACACCCCAGTGGTTAGCCAAGTGAATTAGTGTATGCAATATTGATGGGCCCAGGTGAATATATGGTGTTGGAGTAACTGTTGTTGGTGCGCCGCTGGATCAGTTTTCTGGTAGCAGAATTATGGTTATTATTGACTAGTTTGGTGATGAATATTGATTATTGATCATTGATTATTGATTATTAATTTATGTTTTAACAAATACGTCTGCGTCGCATTGTATGTAGTCTGGAACACAGGTATAGTGATACCTGGAACTCCCAGGAACGAATAGCGGAGTGGTGGAAGTAGCCACACTGCTTTGAGGTTACTCGTCTGTTGGAATAGCACTGAGAAGCTATGCTGGGCTGGCAGGGTTAAATTACGGACTATATCGTATAAAAGTGAGAGTGATTGGAAGCAAAGAGTTCGCTGGTGAAACTTCAGTCATTATATCACCTAGAAAGGGTAACATTGGAGGAGTAGCAGGTTCTTCTGAGCTAGAGTGACAGCAAAAGAGTTCGCTGGTGAAGCGCGTTAAACAGATAAGTACATTTTGGAAGGAGAGGAAGGTGGTGCCAGAGTTTTAGGAGTTTTCTGGTTTCCTTAATGATTTTTTCCCAGTTGATCTGTGCCATAATATCTATATATTTTGTGATTTGTATACCTAGGTACCTAATTTCATTCTTCTCTAGCTTCTTCAGTGTTGGATCTAGTGGGGTGTTCCATGCCATTATCTCGGTTTTGTCTTCATTTATTACCTATCCAGACACTTTCCCAAAGTCTGTTAATATGTCCATAATGATGGGATAAGCGCCAACGAGATCTTGTGTGAAAATCATGAGGCCGTCAGCATACAGAGCCTCTTTCTTGACCCAATCTTGATATTAGAAAGGTGTGATTTGCTGTTCCTTTCTAATTCTTCTGGCCAATGGTTCAATGTATAGATTGAACATTAGTGGTGAAAGGAGGCAACCCTGCCTGGTGCCTCTACCTATCTCCATCGCAGGAGTTAATTTGCCATTGACCAGGATTCTTGCTTTTGGAGATCTATATATATTTTGAATGGTGTGCAAGAAGTTGTTGCCCACCCCGTTGAGCTTAAGAACTTCATATAAGAAGTGCCAGCTTACACTGTCGAATGCCTTCGCGGCATCAACCCTCATTATGGCTAATGGGTGTTGATGGGCAGTAGCTAAATCACTGGTATCCACTAGGGTCTAGAAGAGTTCACCTGGATGAGATTAAACCTGTTAGTGGAGACATGAGTTGAGCAAGTGAAATATGTTTCATTATATTCAGAGAAAACTGACAGTATGTTTAAGAGGGCTTATTGATCGGTGGTGCCAAAGACTGATGACATGACTAGATGTCACAGCTCACAAATAGGCTAGGAATCTTCTAGATACGATCAAGACTTTTGGCTGATAGGGAAGGGTTGAGAATTGTTTAAAAAAAACATCCTGGTTTCTTTTCAGCATGGGATGTGATAGAATGTACACATATATTGTCCATAGGAATTGCTATTCAGGAAATGCAAAAAGATATGTAGGAAATTATCTATTTCCTAATAGCGATTCCTACAGAGTAGGAATCGCTATTAGCAAATGGTAATTAGAAAATTCCATGCAATTCGTAACAATGGGCCGCTGTTGCGTTTCCTAAATAGCGATTTCCAATTTCGAAGTCGCTATTTACGAAATGCCAAACTAAGGTTGGCTATTAGCATAAGGCCCCCATAATGCACCACAAAACTAGTGGTGCACATGTAGAGCACACATATGCACTAGGGGCATGTGTGGGCTCAATTGCACTTTAAAAAAAAGCATCTTGGGGTGCTTCTTTTCAATAGCAGATGGTTACGATCAACTTGGAGTCAATGGCAATTTAGGAAATGCTTTGTACATGTGCTAAGAAATTGCAAATAGGAAATGCCTATTTGCAATTTCCTATATAGGGAGTCACAAAATTCGATTTATGCTGGGTGGAAATCGCAATTTGAGATTCCCTAAAGGCCACTGTACATAGGAAAAGGCTGTTTTGAATATCTTAACGGGCCAAAATTGCGATTCAGCCCGTTAAGAAATGCAAAAGGCCTTTGTACATCTGGCCCTTATTTCTTAGTGCTCCATCATCTTGTTTTTTTTTCCTAATTCCTACAAAAGTGGCTGCTGTTTGGTTTCCAGTTTCGGGTCTGAGCTTGCCTTCAGCGTTCAGAAGGGGTTGATTTGCTTCAAGGATCATGTTGCTCCTGTCTCATAATCATTTTCCTGAGGGATACAGTGGTTTTGCTAAAGACGAATTTCATGATCTTGGATGGTAGGTTGTCAACCTTGTAAGTGGTGGCTTTCAGGGCACTCTGAATTTTTATGAGGTCTGTGTGTATAAGTGTATGGTTTCAAGGTGGTCCATATAACTGTGTGACAGTGGGAATTTGGTTTTCATGGTGTCTAGTTTTGTCAAATTTTCAGAGATTAATTTTACCGTTGGACATGCTTATTGAGTGAGCCATTAGGGGTCTTACACAAGTCCGATCCACGGTTTCATGATTTTGAAGAGGGCTCTGGTTCTGTTTGGCACATCTTTAAATTGGGTAATTAGCCGTCTCATTTGTTGTTTGTGGAAGGTTTGTTTTTGTTTGTGAATTCCTGGGTGTAGAGAGCCTTGGTTTTAGTATGCCTAGCCTCACAGGTCATAAGTGTCAGCTAAACACCAACCTAGAAAATGCTTATAATGCACAAAGCAATAGTGCTCAGATTTATAATGGAGGGAATAAGTCAGTGGTGACTAAAATTGTGAAGAAAGGATTTGTTCCTTCGGTTATGGTACTGTACTTCACCGAAGTCTAATTTTCTTGTCATACATTGCTCTTAATAGACTCGTATTAGAAATTAAAGATGCTGCAATATCATAGTACTAAAAATGAGTGTTGAGGTTCCCACTGTTTTGACCCACGTCCTTCCCACCAGCAAACACAGTCACTTTGTACAGTTTCTGGTGCTCCTTGGTATTTGATCATGCACATTTACATGTCAGGAAGATAGAGGCAGTGAACATTTATTGACTGGTGTATTTCAGAACACCTTACCAATCTCTATCAGGGAAGAGAATTTCTGCTTTTGAAATGTAGGCGATTTGAACGCCTATATTTTCTGTGTAGGTTTATGTATATGTTGTAAGTTGCACTGCTGTAATCTGTTTTTTTGATAGTGTCAATAACCTTCATTGAAAATATGCTTCATAGATAATGTACAGCACAACAAAAGGTTTTAAAGGAGATTTTAAAGAGAAAGAGCAGCAGAGCATTCCGTTCTGTGAGGAGGCCGAAAGGAGCCATGAGCTTTACATTCCACTTTAAGGCTCCTGTATAGTGTATTTTGGGAGCTGAACATGGCAGGATGTTCCACGGGCATAACAACTCCACCTGCAAACAGAGATCATCATTGGATGTATGAATGGATAGGAGAGTAGGAAACAGCTAGAGATGCGTAGTCAGTGACCTACCCTGTAGTAATTTCAGTGTGCGAGGACCCTAACAAATATGAACAACAAAAAGTATGCAGGAGATCCAAGCATTAACTAAGCATCCTGGGATGAAAAGACCACTGATCATTTAGGATCATTCTCAAGGAAGACATTCTCATATCCTTAATACTGGCATATGTTTACCGGAAGACCTATTCTCTACAGTGAGCTCTTGAATGTACGCCCCTTCTTCCTTTAGCTTTTTTTCAAATTCATGTTGCACTAGGAAAAAATTTTAGTGGATGGAAGAATGTAGCCAACACAAAAGAAACTTGTATTGTGGGAATCTCTGTCTACTCTTGTGAATTTCTGCAAGCCTGCCGCTTTTTTTGACTGCTAGTTGTTGGCTGTACCTGTGACCTGGGCTCTGTAGCATAGGCTCACCGTCCTTAAGTTCTCTGATGAAATGCAATGTCTCTCTATCTTTGGCATATCACCGCTACTGTGGGACTGGCCAGACCTGAGCTAGGTCACTTTGTTGGCATTGTTGTGTTTTATATTGATAAACAACATATTGTAAGTTAAATATAAATGTGTATAATGTATGTGTTTATTTCTAGAATTACGAAGCAAAATATGTTATTCCCTTAGAGCTGAAATATGTCTGTGTAGTTGAGAGCTGTAAGAAATTGTGTTAGTGGTTGAGGGGAGTGGAAGTCCCACTCCACCAACAACCACAGTCCTTGTCAGGGTGAACCACAAACAGTCACTATATTAACCTGTGCTTATGCCTGTGGTAGATTGGCAGCAAAGCAGTCAGTCTTAGCTTAGAGGCAATGTGTAAAGTATTTATGCAGCACACAAACAGTAATAAAGTGAAAATACAACACAAGAAACTTACCAAACAAATTTAGAAAGAGAGAGTAAAATTTAATATAAGCACAATCAGTAGAACAGCAGTTATTAATTTTTAAAGTTTTTAGTGAAAATCGTGCCGCCAAGAAGCAGAAAGCGCAACTCACAGTTATCTGGTCATGCTAGACTGCGGGGTGCCACAAGTTCAGGCCAACTGCGATGGAGCGTGGGTTGCGTAACGGGAACAGGTTAGTCCTGCTAAAGAGTTACCTTCTAAAGTCTGGCGCAAAGAGTTCTGTTCGTGCTGGAGGAGGCTGCGAGAAAGAGGCTTTTGGCAAGAATGGCAGGTGGAGCATCGTGTGGCAAAGAGCTGTCCCATTGTTAATCGTCATGGATGGACACTGTCAGAGTGAAATGCTGGTCTTGCATTATGGTTCGACCCGGACGGTCGCTGTCTGTGCGAATTTCAGGTGCCACGGAGCTTTGTGTCAGTGGTCATCGTGGGCGGCAGTGTTTTAGTGTCAAGTAGCTCATTCGTATTCACGAGTAGCCCACACGTCAGAATTTTTACCTTTTATTTTAGGCGGAGCGCTCACTGATGCCAACCAAGGGTCCAGGACCTGGGCGGCACCTCTCGGGGATTAAGACTCATTCAGGCAGAGGCCATCAGCAGGCCTCAGACAGGTCTAAGTGCAGCTGGATGTCTGGGCAGTTGCTGGGAGGCCTCTTGAAGTTTGTTGTGTCCCTGTAGCTTGCACTGGAGGTCAGCCAACTGACCCTTGGAGTGACTCTGTGTAGCCTGGGAGCAAGGAAAAAGGGTCTAATATTCCTTCTTCAGACTGCATGACATTCTTTCAAGCAGCAAGGCAGTCCTTCTGGCAGGAGGGTAGTCCTTCATCTTAATCTTCCACAGGTCCAGGAGTGCTCTGATTAGTGGTTCTTAGGATCCTCTTTTTAGGTCAAGGCTAGGCAGCACTTGTTACACAATAGCACAGGTGCACCACATAATACATTGGACATATAATTATATAGAATACATGTCCACAAAATAGTCTTCCAAATATCTTCCTTTATTCAATGAAGTCTTTAAAACATAGTCAAGGTGATTGAGACACAGCCGACGCGTTTCGTCCTTATCAGAAGGACTTCTTCAGGGCAAACAGATCTTTACTATAATATCTATCTAGATAGGTAAGCCATCAGTTTACTCAGGCATAGACTATAAAGGATGCTTCCGTCCTACAAAATATTATATTTAAAGTATGATTAGCGCCTTAGAATGAAAATATTGGATGAGCGGGAATATGATGATTCCCAGTCTGGTTAGTCATAGTCATAGGTCAGGGGAATGAAAGGTGTGCAAAGATAATTGCACAGTACTGTAACCGACCAGAATGAGTCAGGGCAGTCCTCACCACATGGAGACCAACGGCGTATAGGCAGCACTTGCACTGTCTCTTTGATACATGTTGTACATACTTTGTGGGCTTACAGCCTACCCATTGCCTTTCTATTAGTTACATTGATTGTCCTTTAAAAATGCTTGCTTGCCAATGGTTAATCTGTATTTTTTGTTCCTCCCTGTTGTCATTTGTTTCCTCCCACGGAGCAGCACCTCACTGCTAGTATCTTTTCACATTGGTGCTTATCTGTTCGCATCTGAGACTATTTTAGCTTTCCTGCTCATTTTTGTTGAAGCTTCTCTTTTAGTGGGTTTCACGTGGCAGCTTTAAGGCATTGTGAATCTCTTTTGTGGCGCCCGTCGCTGCTTGCATTTTATTGCATAGTTCACTTAATCTCCTCGTACCGTCCCCCCACCACCACCTGCCGCCCATTACTGCTAGTTATTTTTATTAGCTAGCCCTCCGTCTCTTCCTGAGCCATCTGAAACAACAACATGAAGTTAAGTGGACTGTACCACTGATGGAGCAAGGACTCGTCTATGTGAGATTTGCTCGAATTCAATTCACTCGTTTAACTTATTAATTTACTAACATGAAATTATTAATTGTGTTTGTGATTAATCTTTGCACATTTCAGTTACATAAGTAAGACAGTGAAGCTTGCCTATGTGTTTGCTAACCATTAATACGGATAGTGGACTAAAAGCGCGTCTCTAACAGGGAAAACTTTACTGCGCATGCGTCAATTGCATCTGCGTAATGTGAAGTGTAATAGCTTTGGAGGGAAACTTCTCAAACATGAGCAGTAAGCACTAACATGGCGTCTTCAAGACCCATATGCATGGCACCTGCTTTGCTATTTAGAAAACGCTTTATTACTAAAGAGCTAATGCAGGGAAAGTCTTAATGAATAAAGGGAAATTGAGTAGATGTAGGTAGTATACAGTGAAATCATTTATTTCTTAAATTAATATTTTTCCTTTTGGCCTTTTATTAATTCATATTTTGGGCCTTCTTGCCACAACTCGAGTACTTGAGTGAACACTGTCTACGCATGTGTGACCTCTACTTCCCCTGAAAGAATGATCCCATGATTGGACCACATCCATGGCCATCGACCGCTAAACCCTGGGAACTACGGATGTCAGAAGCGCAGAAGCCGAAGACACGTGAATATTATTATAAAAAATGTATCAACTGTGAATAAACTCGGGTGGGAATAAAATAAAATGAATATTAATAAAGGGATGGGTTTGGGACAAAGAAAGTGCTTTGCCATCATGGTGTGATAACCAAAACGCCCCTTGCCTGTCCAATCAGAAATCACATTTTTTTACGATATTGCAACTTTAGGGGGTGGTACATGAATCCCAAAAGGTATAACTAAGGTAGTTTAGCTAATTGGGCGTGTGAGATCCTGAAAGAATGCTGAGAGGGAAGATGCTGTCGGATTTATCGATGATGCTGAAGAAGATTCAATAAAGACTTAAAGAAATTTATTAGAAAGAAGATCGCGGAAGAATCTCGAGGAGGGAGAGAGTGTCAGAGAGGGGTGCGGCGAGTCGTTGGTTCTAGTGAGGTCTACTGTCCTGTCCTAATCCTGTCCTGAAGCCTTTGTTGCCTGATCTTTCCCAGGGGACCCTTACCAGCCCTTTGGCCAGGCGGTTGGTCTTCACACCATCTGTGGTAACTATATGGTTCGTATATTATTTTTATGCACTGCTGTCTATATCCTCTCTTTTCCGAGCAACGTCAATCTGATAAATTCGTGAGAGTGTTTTAATTGACTGAATCTTCCTTCCTAAAAGATTGAAGGTGTCCCTGGTGTATTTTGAATGGTTCACTCACATTTAAACTTTAGATAAAGGTTTTGAAAACTTCCTGAGTCTGTGTTTATTACTATTGATTAATTATTTGCAAGGTTGGATATGTGCATTGTCACCATCAACTAGTTCAAACTAATTTGGTTCATCGACCAAATGGAAAGAACTTATTGATCAATGATAAACAAACACCCCAGTGGTTAGCCAAGTGAATTAGTGTATGCAATATTGATGGGCCCAGGTGAATATATGGTGTTGGAGTAACTGTTGTTGGTGCGCCGCTGGATCAGTTTTCTGGTAGCAGAGTTATGGTTATTATTGACTAGTTTGGTGATGAATATTGATTATTGATCATTGATTATTGATTATTAATTTATGTTTTAACAAATACGTCCGCGTCACATTGTATGTAGTCTGGAACATGGGTATAGTGATACCTGGAACTCCCAGGAAGGAATAGCGGAGTGGTGGAAGTAGCCACACTGCTTTGAGGTTACTCGTCTGTTAGAATAGCACTGAGAAGCTATGCAGGGCTGGCAGTGTTAAATTATGGACTATATCGTATAAAAGTGAGAGTGATTGGAAGCAAAGAGTTCGCTGGTGAAACTTCAGTCATTATATCACCTAGAAAGGGTAACACTGGAGGAGTAGCAGGTTCTTCTGAGCTAGAGTGACAGCAAAAGAGTTCGCTGGTGAAGCGCGTTAAACAGATAAGTAAATTTCGGAAGGAGAGGAAGGTGGGACCAGAGTTTTAGGAGTTTTCTGTTTCCTTAATGATTTTTTCCCAGTTGATCTGTGCCATAATATCTATATATTTCGTGATTTGTATACCTAGGTACCTAATTTCATTCTTCTCTAGCTTCTTCAGTGTTGTATCTAGTGGGGTGTTCCATGCCATTATCTTGGTTTTGTCTTCATTTATTAACTATCCAGACACTTTCCCAAAGTCTGTTAATATGTCCATAATGATGGGATAAGCGCCAACGAGATCTTGTGTGAAAATCATGAGGTCGTCATCATACAGAGCCTCTTTCTTGACCCAATCTTGATATTGGAAAGGTGTGATTTGCTATTCCTTTCTAATTCTTCTGGACAATGGTTCAATGTATAGATTGAACATTAGTGGTGAAAGGAGGCAACCCTGCCTGGTGCCTCTACCTATCTCCATCGCAGGAGTTAATTTGCCATTGACCAGGAGTCTTGCTTTTGGAGATCTATATATATTTTGAATGGTGTGCAAGAAGTTGTTGCCCACCCCGTTGAGCTTAAGAACTTCATATAAGAAGTGCCAGCTTACACTGTCGAATGCCTTCGCGGCATCAACCATCATTATGGCTAATGGGTGTTGTTGGGCAGTGGCTAAATCAATCTTGCAGACTAAGTCATGAACCAGCTCGTGTAGGTGTCTCCCTGTCATAAACCCTTTTTGAGAAGTATTAATTTGTTCACCTATGGCTCCCCCCAATCTTTTGGCCTGGATATTTGTGAAGAGCTTGTAGTCGTTATTGAGTAATGAAATTGGTCTATAAGATTTGCATGCTTTGGGGATTTTATTTGGTTTTAGAATTAAGGTGATTATGGTATCATTCCACGTGGCAGGAATAGTGTTATTGTCTACATAGATGTGATTAAACAGCAAGGTTAACTCTGGAGCTATTTCCTTTACTAAAACGTTATAGATCACTGATGGGTAACCATCAGGGCCTGGTGCTTTCCCCCTTTTCGAGTTCTTGATGGCTTTAATGACTTCGTCTGGGGTTATTTCATTATTAAGGTATTGTTCCCTGTCTGTTGGAAGTTTTGGGGACAGAATCTAGGCCTAGCCAGCTCTCGATCTGGGATTTTGTCACGGGACAGTCTTCCCTATACAAGTTTCCAAAGAAATCGGTGAAGGCTTTCCCAATGTCTCGATCATTTTGAGAGATTACCCCTGTTTCTTCAACTATAATTTCTTTGATGTTATTTTTGATTAACTTCCCTCTTGCCTTCCATGCAAGTAGCTTCCCACACCCCTCCCCGTAATGTGCAAGTTGACTAGCGTTCCATTTCTGTAGTATAATCTCGTCTTGAGGTATGCTTCTCACTTATTGTCTTTGGGGTTCTAGAAGATAATGATCTTGTGGGGAGAGCTAGGAAATTCCAAGAGCAACTTCTACTCACTTTGATAATTATAGCACGCAGGGAAATCTGTATCAAGTGGGTTTCAAAACTACCTCCAACCTGTGCTGAATGGCTAGCAACTGCAGAACGCATTAGCAATTTTGACCGTCTTAGTGGCTCATCAAATAGAATCAAAACCTTGGTAGCCACTAGCTGCATACATATTGGAATTAGCACACATGGCAAGATTTGGGTCCAATCATTAAGACACTCACCTCCAGAGAGACCCTGGGCGGATGATCTTTCTATCTCTCGTAATGGGGCAGAAGGTACATCAGGAGTAAATTTGCCCGACAGGCTGCGGGCTTGGGGTGCCAGTACCGCTTAACACCTGATCACATACCTTTGCAAGTTGTCACATATGAGGAAAAAAAAATGTTTTTAAAAAAAAGAGTTCCCTGGCGAAATTTTGGTCTTACATTAACCTGAAAAGGGTAACACCAGCAGGTTCTTCTGAGGTTGAATGAAGAGTAAACGGAGGACTTTACTCAATGAAGTGTGAGCGGAAAGTTTTACTCTTAGTGTATGAAGAGTAAACAGAAGTTCTTACTTTGTGAAGAGTAAGCGGAATGTGTTACTCACAGTGAAATTGACTCTATCCTTTGTTTAGTAGAACAGGCAGAGTAGCGAATGTTTTTATGTTGTTACTAACGAAGAATTTAATGAAAGAAGTGAGAAAGTTTTACATTACCTTGTGAAGGGAGGGTCAGTCACCAGAGTTAGACTGACGTCACAGTGTGCCACGATGGGATTGGTGGAAACAGCGGGCCTGTGTGACAAACGCAGTTTGTAAAGGAGGGTTCAGTAGTAAGAAGTGATACTGACGTCACAAAATGCTGCGCTGGTATTGGTCAAACCACGAGTGTGAGCCTGAATCTGATTGGATTAGGAAATTAGAAGTTGCATTAAGATTGGATGCGAGATTGGGAAAAGGCTATTACAGGAAATCGCCCCGACAGGAGATTTTTAGGATTTGCAGAATACAACTTTGTACATTGATATTTACCCAAAATGTATGGGGAAGAGAGAAAAATTTCATTGATAAAAAGAATTAAAAATGTCTTTAAGAAAGACAAGCCCGTATTGACTAGAGAAGGGATTCTTATCCCTCCACCAAAAACCCTGCTTCATTTATGATGATGGAGAGAGGTTATCATACCTGTGTATGGTTGGAGGATTGGGTAAATTACACCAAAGGTGATGGAGTCTTGGCTTTCCCAGAATATGGTATGTTTAATGGGAGAGTTCATCAGAATTTGAGAATGAGAATGAATGATTTAGAACCAAGACCTAGATTAACTCAGTATGAAGCTTTAGAAGAATGGGAGACTGAGTCATATAAGAGAGAGAAGCACGGAAGAGGGAGAATTAAAGGATTTTTCCCAAGATATATGAATGGATCACGAGAAGATCAGATGAAACAATGGAGAAGAGCAATGGTATCAGAAGGGTTATATCCAGTGTTGACGACTGAAGAGCAGATAGGAAGTAAGTGTAGAGAGAAAACCAAGCACCTGAGTGTGACCGGATATGGTGAATCGGAAGATGAGTTATTAGAGGATATTTTAGCTAAAAATCCTCCTTCATATCAGGAAGGAAATAATAGAGAAGTCACCACAAGTGCCCCAGTATTAGGAACTCCTTTAGTTCCAGAGATTTTACATGATAACATGACAAATAGAGTAATCCAAGAAAAAGAAATTGAGGCTTTGAACAAAAATAGAGAAAAATTGATACAGAAAATAAATCATTGAAATTGCCCGCTGATGCCTTGTCAGTACCTGTAACCATTGGCCCAGTTATACCATTATTCGGGAATAAAGTAAATATTCAAAACTCTCAAACTGTACCTGCCCCAATGAGCAATCCCAGAACAGAAATAATAATTGTGGAAGAGCAAGCCAGTAAGTGTAGTTCAGTCATTTCATTAATGGATCTCCCTATAGGAGAGCCAGTAATTGAAACTCTAGAAAGAAGTTTACCTGATTGTGGGAGGGAGAGAGGCACAGTAGCCCATCCAGTCACTAAAAGAGCAACAGTGGTTACTCCGGAAGATTTGGAAAGGTGGAATAGAAAGATCTAATTCAGTCCCAAAGAATTTAGACATTTATAAATTGAAAGTGGAATTAGAGGAAATGATTGCTGGAAATGTGGGCTTAGGGAGATTGCATGATTACAATGAAGAAGAACTGTTGTTTGTATGTAGGAGTATTACGTGAAATGCAAAGGTATATCATGAAAAACTGATGGAAATAGCTGTTTCAAAAACCCTATAGAGTGGAATTCACAGACAAAGATTTGGAAAACATGGATGTGTCTGGTAGAAAATTACAAGTAAAAGAACTAATTAACATTTTGCAGAAGTGGGGAGATATGGACAAGTGGAAAACTAGGTGGATAAAAAAGAAAGAGGAAGCAAAGGCTAGGGAAGCGTCAACATCTGCTTTCATGTTGAAAGACACAGAAAAGGCAGAGAGGTTGTGCCCCATGAGAGAAGTACCTGGTGGTGGATATGTACATGTCCCATGGAGTAGACAGGATATTTTTTCATTTACAAATGATTTTCCGAAATTGAGAGAAAGACCAGTGGAGTGGTATAAACAGATTGAGAGGTTTGTGAAGGTGTCGAAGGTTTTGTTGAAGGACCTGGATGGTTTGTTTGACATTGTGGTACCTGCAGATTTGTGTACAGAATGTAAAATTACAATCGATTGGCCAAGTGAGGAGTATCTAAGAGATGCTAAAACAGGAGCACCCTCAGAGGATGTGATGAAAAAGTATCACCAAGGAATTACTTTCTTAAAAGGAAAAATTCCCCCAAAAGAGACAGATTGGGTAAAAATAGACAGGACAACTCAAGAATCAAATGAGTCTGTACATGCCTATTATGAGAGGCTGTTGCAGGTGTTCAAGCAGTACAGCGGCTTTGAGAATATTGGTGATAAGGAAATGGGACATTTTGTGTATCAAATTGTGTATGGCTTGAAACCATAGATTAGTCAAATGATTCAACAGCATATGCTTTGCTGGCAGAGCAAAAGCATTAATGATATTTTGAAATATGCCAAATATTGTGGTGATGATATTGAAGCCAGACATAAAAAGCTGAAATTGAAGATGATGTGGGCACAAGTGAAATAAGCAGAGCAGCAGGAATTAAAATTAAATACAGAAACTGATAAAGGGTTGGATCAGAGTGATCAAGGAATGAATGGTGGTAAAATGAGAGGGCGAATGAATAGAGAGGATGCGAAAAATAAGTTTCCATGTCACAGATGTGGAAAGCTTGGACATTGGCGAAATGAGTGTCCGAATATTCAGAATAATAATGGGCCAAATCAAAATGTAAACCCACAGACGCAGACTGAAGGGGATGTGAATCAGCCACCGAAGGTAGTTAATCCACAGTATCAGGTGCCTCCAGCTCCTATGCCAAACTTTGTGAACCCTCAAAGCACCACACGGACGCCGGATTTCCAGGAGGAAGTGGTAAGAAAAATTATTTGATTTCATAATATCTTTTGAAAAATACATACAGTGATTCAGATGATTGACGCTGCCTGAGAGGGGAGGAAGAGGAGTGCGTACTTGGCGCATCCTTGCCGGTAGATCAGTCAGGTTCATTTATTAATGGGAAAGTGGAAGGTAATGATATTACTTTTCTGTTGGATACTGGTGTTACCCGTTCTACTGTGAAAACAGCAGACATCCCAAACCTACCCCTCTCGGGAGATAGTATCCAAGTCATTGGTGTTTCGAACCAACAAGATTAAAACCCCACTGACAAGGCCAATGGAGGTGCATATTGGTAACTTCAAAGATATGCATCGATTTATTGTATGTGATTTTAGTCCTGTGAATTTATTAGGTAGAGACCTACTGTGCAGGATGAACTGCACAATCTACTGCACACCAGATTGTGTTGCTTTCCAAACCCCTGATGAAGATATTGTCTATAAGATTATGTTAGCAAAGCAAGGTACTGAAGTGAATTAAATGTTTTCTCTAATGATCTTAGATGACTTACCAGAAGAGCTAAGAACTACAGTGAACCCAGAGGTGTGGGACTTTACAGGAAAAGAAACTGGATTGATGGCAAATGTAGATCCTGTGAAAGTAACTGTGAGAGAAGGTACAGTCTTTCCCAACACCCAACAATACAAAATGATTCCAGACGTAAAAGCAGGATTTGCTTTAGAAATAGAATGACTGATTGAACAAGGCATTTTAAAAGAAATAATGAGTAGCCCTTGTAGTTCGCCCATAATAGGAATTAAAAAGCCTACCGGAAAGTACAGAGTAGTGCAGGGTTTGCAGAAGATAAATAAAATTGTAGTGCCTTGTTGTCCAGTAGTACCAGACCCCGCAGTGATTTTATATCAGATACCTTGGAATGCAGGCTGGTTTACAGTAATTGATTTATGCCATGCCTTTTTCTCTATCCCTTTACATCCAGATAGCCAATATCTCTTTGCCTTCAAGTTTGATGACCGTATCTTGGCATGGTGCCGAGTTCCTCAAGGGTATACAGTGAGTCCCTCAATCTTTAACCAGATCTTGAAAATGTGTTTGGAAACACTAGTCATGCCTCAAAAGTCAGTCCTGGTGCAGTATATTGAAGACCTATTGGTCGCATCAAGGACTTGTGAGGACTGTGTCACTGACTCAATTGCATTGTTGAACCATTTGGCAGAAGAAGGACACAGAGTATCTCCAGAAAAATTGCAGTTTTGTAAACAAGGAGTAAAATACTTAGGTCACACCTTAGAAAGAGGAGTCAGAAAAGTAATTACAGAAAGAATAAAAATAATAAAACAAATGTCACTACCTCACACTCAGAGAGAAATGAGAATGTTTATGGGAGTAGTTGGATATTGTAGGCAATGGCTTACGGGCTTTTCCTTGTTGTTAAAACCATTAATCCAGATGACCCAAAAATGTGCAAGTGACCATATTGTTTGGACTGATGAATGTGTTGAAGCTTTTATGAGATTACGAGACTGTCTGTGTGAGGCCCCTGCTTTAGGCATGCCTGACTACACCAAAGAATTCGCACTGTTCTGTTGTGAAAGAGAAAATTGTGCACTTTCAGTCTTGACCCAAAGACATGGATTAAGCAGACGTCCAGTAGCCTATTTCTCTGCTACTTTAGACCCTGTAGCTTCAGCTCTACCCGGCTGCCTAAAGGCAGTTTCTGCTACTTGTATGAGCTTGGAACAAAGCGAACCTGTAGTGATGGGACATACAGTTAAAGTTTACGTCCCACACTCCGTTGCGATTCTTTTAACCAGAACTCGAACTCTGCACCTTACCCCTAGTCGGATGACTAACTATGAAAGAGTGATTTTTGGGAGCAGAAAACGTGACAGTAGTGAGTTGTACGGTATTAAACATCGCATCTTTACTGACAAATCCCACTTGTGAAGAGGTGATGGATGAGATATATCATGACTGCTTAAATGTGACAGAGCTGTGTACAAAGCCCCGGCCTGACATCAGAGAAGAGCCCCTGAAAGACCCAGATCACAAGCTATTTATAGATTGCTCGTGTCTGAGAATTGAGGGAGGAGGACTTAATGCTGCCTAAGCTGTTTGTAAAATCTCAGGTGTAATTGAAGTATCCCACTTACCCGGAGTAAAGTCTGCACAAGTAGCTGAATTGATGGCTTTGATTAAAGCATCTTGTAATCAAGAGAAGGGAGCTAGAAGGAGCAGTCATCCATTCTTCTTCCTAGTTATATATCATGAATCATAAGGGAATGGATCACTTGTAACTGGAAATAGGGGTCTTTCGGGTCGTTTCCTGAACCACTAATACCTAAATAGGTATTATGAGAACCCTCAATCACGTATTTTTTGATGGTATTGGCGGTGTATCTTGGTTCTCCGCCTTTTAAATACGTTTAAGCATTATCATCGGGTCTCTTGTGTGTTATGCTTCCTCCACCTGGAGGGAACCGCTACTTCGCAGTAGTGATCAGAAATATTGTTAAATAAAAGAGACAGTACAATGAAATGCACAGCCCTCAACAACCACACGGTATTTAAAACCACCCTACCCCCACCCATCCCAGCCCTATCCCGTTTCTATTTACAGGCTACGCGCTTACGGTGGCAGGCAGCAGCCGCAAAACGGATGCGCCCAAAAGGTAACTGACGAGGTTTCGTTCTCTTTTCTGTTTTGATAAAAACGTACCCCTTATGAGTTTTATAACCTTGACGTTGTGAAATTTCAACCGTTTGTCAAACAATCCAAACATCGAAACTGTACATTACCAGATAACTCAACTTCCTTAATTCTCGTTGTGATAGTAAGAACTACATACTATCTCCCCCCACACCCAGCCCTCTATTCAGGTCCTGTGTGCTAAAACAATATACAGATACGAACATTTTGAGATCGCTTTCTTGAAATACAGTGAAGATTTGCCATTTTTGACATTGCTTTACAGTACAGTATTTTAAAGAATTGCCATTTTCCAATAAGAAATCTGCTGTATAATCGCCCAGAGTGGTGTGCATTTCATTGTACTGTCTCTTTTATTTAACTTTATTTTATTTCTTTTACTTGTTCTTCCTTATTTTAGGAACAGAATAACCTTAAGATATTGTTTATGAAAATCATCATAAACCTCATTCTTTGAACTGGAGAACACCGGTTCACACATTCACTAGGTCCTGAGGAATGCCCAACGACCCCCTCCAGGGGCGCTAGAGGGGCAGAAACATGTCGACCATTTTTGTTTTGGACACTTTAAAGTGCTGGGGTTACATAATCTGACCTCCTGCACCACCATTTTTTAGAAGTCTACCAATACACCTGACAGAATAAAATTTTGCTTTTTGAAGGTAGTACTGGTAAGACATTTTAACGTTAACTTTTCACGTTATTTTGCACCTTTTTTGCACCAATATTTCTGATCACTACTGCGAAGTAGCGGTTCCCTCCAGGTGGAGGAAGCATAACACACAAGAGACCCGATGATAATGCTTAAACGTATTTAAAAGGCGGAGAACCAAGATACACCGCCAATACCATCAAAAAGTACGTGATTGAGGGTTCTCATAATACCTATTTAGGTATTAGTGGTTCAGGAAACGACCCGAAAGACCCCTATTTCCAGTTACAAGTGATCCATTCCCTTATGATTCATGGTTTGATTAAAGCATGCAAATTTGGGAAAAATTGGAGGATAACCATATTTACTGACAGTCAATATGGTTTTGGAATTGTGCACGACTATAGCCAGATTTGGCTGCAGAGGGGATTTCTGACTTCTTCAGGATCTCCAATAAGAAATGGGAAAATTGTGAAAGAGCTATTGGAAGCAATTAAATTGCCAAAAGAAGCAGCAGTGGTCAAGTGTGCTGCTCACCAGTCAGGAAATGACTATGTGACAGCTGGTAACAAATATGCTGACCAAAGTGCTAAATATAGTGCAAAAAGTAATATGGCACTGAATCGAAAAATTGAATTTGAAACAAGTGAAAACAGATGCCCACTTATGTTTTTCTCAGCTCCAGAAACATGGGAAGAAGTAAGGCAGTTGCAGGATGAGGTGAGCGAAAAGGAAATCTGGTTGAGGACAGGGTGCATCAGAAGAGCAGAAGATGAAGTGTGGGTGTACCCTGATGGTAGACCAGTTATGCCTGACTGCTTACGTTCACCAATGGCCCAATTGCATCATGGTGACACACATGTAGGCAGGGATGCTATGATTAGACTTGTCAGACAAAATTGGTATAATCCAAAGTTCAGGGTAGTCGCTGAGAGCCTATGCCAGAAATGCTTAATTTGTCAACAGCAAAACCCAGGCAGGCAAACAGTAGTCAGTTGGGGAAAAATTGGAAAGGCTGTAGGTTCATTTGTGAGATTACAATTAGACATCATTGAGTTGTCTCCATTCAGAGGATTGAAATATGTCCTTGTTATAGTGTGTTTGTTTTCCCGATGGGTGGAAGCATATCCCACTAGGAGGAATGATGGTCTCACAGTCGCTACGCTACTGTTGAGGGAACTTATCCCACGTTTCGGTTTCCCAGTCACTTTGGAATCACATTGAGGACCTCATTTTAACAATGAGGTAATTCGATTAATCTGTGAAGCTTACAAAGTTGAGCAAAAACTGCACTGTGCATACCGCCCAGAGGCTTCTGGAGTGGTTGAACAAATGAATGGCACAATCAAATTGAGACTGGCTAAAGTGTGTGCATCTACATCATTGATAGGAACACTGGATTAAGTCCCCCTGAAATCATCATGGGAAGGGTAATGAGACAAGCATTCATTCCTGGAAATAAATTGATGAGTATAAATGATGATTTGGTATTGGACTATTGCAAAGGATTGGCTGACCTAGTGCGTTCTGCCTCTCACCAGGTTAGAGAAGACACATTTGCCAGGCAGCCAATGGAAGCGCATGATTTGAATCCTGGAGACTGGGTTGTAGTGAAGAAACATGCCAGGAAACCGTGCTTAGCACCGAGGTGGGATGATCCTATTCAAGTCATACTGGTTACTACCACTGCAGTAAAGTGTGCTGAGTTACCCAATTGGATTCATGCGAGTCATACCAAAACAGTGCCAGCTCCTCCTGAGACTGAACAACTGACTGAAACAGTTGAAGTTGCTGAAGGCTGTGAAGTCGAAGAACCAAGGGAATTGGATTCTGAAATAGCAGACTTGGAACAACCGAGCACAAGTCAGTAGGGATGGATACAAAAAATTGATACTCCTGAAATGATTGTCCAAACAAGAAGCAGAACAAGATTAGACAGACAGGACGATAGCGAGGACCAGATGGGTGTAGAAGAAAAGGCTCAGGAAGAAGAGACCAAAGCAAATCCAGAAACTGAGCAGGACAATCAGGGCCAGAAGAACATACTCCTCTAAATGAAACTGAAACTATTTCTAATCCTGAGGAGGGACAGATAGGAGAAGAAGAACACGATTGGGCAGCAGCCAAGCAAATTGCAATAAGACCTAATCAGGACCAGTTAGGAAAAGAAGAACAAGTTTGGGAAGAAGAAGGGCAAACTATACACAGTCCCAAACAGGGCCAGTCAGAGGAAGAAGAACACGTTTAGGCGGATGAGAAAATAAACAAAAGACCTGAACAGGAACAGATAGAAAGTGAATCAACTGAGACAGAACAGGTTGTGCCAAACCTCTGTAATAATAAAAGAACCCTGAATAAAGACCAAGAGGGTGAAAGTGCAGTACAGATAAAAAGAGCCAGAAAGGGTGACAACTGGCCAGCAGGAGGAGTGAAGAGGCTGAAATATGTTCTGAAAAGAATAATTGAAAAACCAGATCAAGTAAACGAGTTTGGAAGTCAAACCCGGACAAGACAAAAGAAAGAGAGAAACTTACAAAGAAGTCCGAGATTGAAAATTCTAAACGATAAGTAACAAGGTCCTGAATGGACCTACACTATACTGCAGGGATTTGAATATCTGGACATAAGAGAGGAATCTGAAAATCAGAATCCTTCACCAGATAAAGAAAAAGAGTGAGATTTCATTAAAATTAAAATTCTGAAAACTCTGGTGTTAAAGTAAAAGGAGAAATTATTTTCACTGATTAAAAATGGCAAGAAACTGAGTTACTGAGCAACCGAAACAAAATTATGTACAGAGATGCTGTAAAGCATTTATGTGTATTATTATAATAGTGATATTAATATGGTTAGTTTTAACAGTAGCAGTGCCGTTACTTATGACACCTAACAAGAAGAATGACACAGGTACTTATGAGAATACAGCTACATATAAAGGAGATAAGATAGAATTATAAGCAGCAGATAAGACAGATTTCCATCACACAGTGACAGATAATGACACATCATTAAATGACTTCACAAAGTTATTAATAGAATATGTTGACACAATGGAAGTTAGTGGTTGTTATGTTTGTATGAAATTACCAGCGTCAGTGTCAGAAAGGGTCACCTACCATCACATTCCTTTGACATATGGTATATCATGTAGTGTATTAGCAAGTCTGTTTTACGCAACTGGGAAGTTACAATATTATTATTCAAACTTAGATGTAGTATTTTCAGAACTTCCTATTCGAAGGAACATGAATCCAGTACTTAGTGCTCAGAGTGTACAGTTCATGGGTGAATTTTTCCTGACAATGAAGTCTATAGATTTAGTTAAAGCGCACAAAAACAATTTAACCCCTTCGCTGCTGCGGACATTCTGCTGCAGCGCTGGGGGGGGCAGGGGGGCAGCGCGGTGGGCCTGTGCTCATGACGGAGCCGCTCCGTCATGAGCCACAGTTGAGCTGTGCTCATGACGGAACGGTTCTGTCATGACTCCGCCCATTTGCGTTGTCCCCCCGCACAGGCGGGGAAACAGCGCCGCGCAGGCGGAGCGGCCGCCAACAGGATTGTCATGACGGAACCGTTCCGTCATGAGCACACGGCAACCGTGGCTCATGACGGAACGGTTCCGTCATGAGCGGGGAAGGGGTTAACATGCACATTGCGTGAAGAAGAAAAGATATTCCTAAATTTAGTTGAGGAAAGCAGTCAGAATTTCCAAAGGAAAGCTGTTGAACAGAAAACTCCTGTTCCCACATGGGTGGAAAGGGAGGGAGTTTATACCGCTGTCAAGGCTCATGCAGCGATGTCCCTGGACTTTGTAAAGAAAGGGAAGATCTGCATCCATAGATTAAAGACAGATTACAATAACATATTTATTGGTTTCAGTGAATGTGAACACAACTTTCTAATCTTGGGAGGTTGGGGATTAAAAGGGGGAACTGATTCTGTATTTCCTGGGATTTATTATGTGAGTGGTAATAATGCTTACTTTAAGCTACCTGCACAATGGTAGGAAAGCTGCTACATGGGAATTGTATTTCCAAAAATATATAATATGAAAAGAATCACTGGAAGAAATAAAAATTCTAATGTACTAACATGCACAAGGAGAGCTAATTTTTCAGAAATTGTAGGTGATATATTTAGTGCAATAATACCTTCAGTGGGAGTCATACTAAATTCACATAGAATTTGTCAATTATCAACAGTAGTTGATCGTCTATCGACTGATACTGCTGGAGGTTTATTGATGATCAATACAGAAATGGTTGCGATCAGATCAATGGTTTTACAAAATCGTCTTGCACTTGACATTTTATTAGCAAAAGACGGCGAAGTTTGTGATATGTTGAAAGTTCAACATTGTTGCACTTACATTCCTGACAAAAGTAAGGAAATTAAAGGGTACATAAAGAATATTACAAAGTTTCATGAAATGTTGAAACCACTGGAGGTTGACAGCATGTGGGAAAGACTAACAAAAGGTGTAACTTCAATAGGGACGTGGTTTACTAATATAGGGAAAGGTCTTTTAGGCCAAATAGTTTTGCCCCTAGTAGGCGTAACAATAATATCATTACCAATAATGATTTGGTGCAAGTGTTGTAGAAGAAGAAGAAAATATAAAATAAATGAAAAAGGAAGGAAAAGAAAGTGGAAAATGATGAAATAGAGATGGAGGAAATGAAAGGCAAACTTTATAAAGACATGACATATTTTGAAAATAATAAGAAAGAAGGGAAAGTGGAAACATAATTGAAACTTAAAGAATACTAAAGTTGGTGTCTGTTTTAGGTGGGTAGTTTATAAGAGAGGGGATTGACGGAGCAAGGACTCGTCTATGGGAGACTTGCTCGAATTCAATTCACTCGTTTAACTTATTAATTTACTAACATCAAATTATTAATTGTGTTTGTAATTAATCTTTGCACATTTCAGTTACATAAATAAGACAGTGAAACTTGCCTATGTGTTTGCTAACCATTAATACGGATAGTGGACTAAAGCGCGGATCTAACAGGGAAAACTTTACTGCACATGCGTCAATTGCATCTACGTAATGTGACGTGTAATAGTTTTGGAGGGAAACTTCTCGCACATGAGCCGTAAGCACTAATATGGCCTCTTCAAGACCCATATGCGTGGCACCTGTTTTGCTATTTAGAAAACGTTTTATTACTAAAGAGCTAATGCAGGGAAAGTCTTAATGAATAAAGGGGAATAGAGTAGATGTAGGTGGTATACAGTGAAACATTTATTTCTTGAATTAACATTTTTCCTTTTGGCCTTTTATTAATTCGTATTTTGGGCCTTCTTGCCACAACTCGAGTACTTGAGTGAACACCATCTACGCATGTGTGACCTCTACTTCCTCTGAAATGATGATCCCATAATTGGACCACATCCAAGGCCATCGACCGCTAAACCCTGGGAACCACGGATGTCAGAAGCGCAGAAACCGAAGACACATGAATATTATTATTAAAAATGTATTAACTGTGAATAAACTTGGGTGGTGAATAAAATAAAATGAATATTAATAAAGAGATGGGTTTGGGACAAAGAAAGTGCTATGCCATCATGGTGTGATGACCAAAACGCCCCTTGCCTGTCCAATCAGAAATCGCATTTTTTGCGATATTGCAACTTTAGGGGGTGTTACATGAATCCCAAAAGGTATAACTAAGGTAGTTTAGAGTTAATTGGGCGTGTGAGATCCTGAGAGAATGCTGAGAGGGAAGATGCTGTCGGAATTATCAATGATGCTGAGATGCTGAAGAAGATTCAATAAAGACTTAAAGAAATTTATTAGAAAGAAGATCGCGGAAGAATCTCGAGGAGGGAGAGAGTGTCAGAGAGGGGTGCGGCGAGTTTTCGGTTCTAGTGAGTTCTACTGTCCTGTTCTAATTCCTGTCCTGAAGCCTTTGTCGCCTGATCTTTCCCGGGGGACCCTTACAGCCCTTTGGGCCGGGGGGTTGGTCTTCATACCATCTGTGGTAACTATATGATTCGTATATTATTTGTATGTACTGCTGTCTCTATCCTCTCTTTTCTGAGCAACGTCAATCTGATGAATTCGTGAGAGTGTTTTAATTGATTGAATCTTCCTTCCTAAATGATTGAAGGTATCTGTGGTGTATTTTGAATGGTTCACTCACATTTAAATTTTAGATAAAGGTTTTGAAAACTTCCTGAGTCTGTGTTTATTACTATTGATGAATTATTTGCAAGGTTGGATATGTGCATCGTCACCATCAACTAGCTCCAACTAATTTGGTTCATCGACCAAATGGAAAGAACTTATTGATCAGTGATAAACAAACACCCCAGTGGTTAGCCCAGTGAATTAAAGTGTATGCAATATTGATGGGCCCAGGTGAATATATGGTGTTGGAGTAACTGTTGTTGGTGCGCCGCTGGATCACCATCATAGCCAGAAAAGTGAGGGATGTTTATTTTTTCAAGTGAAGATCGCTTTAACGCTGCAATAGTAGCTGTTACTTCTGTTCTCCCCAAAACTAATGATGGAAAATTGTCATTTAGTACACATCATATGGCTTAACGTGTTTTCCAGTGTTACAAAGCATACTGAAGTGTATCATACTCCATTCATTTCATCGCCCACCACCCCTTTTGCCGTGAGTTTGACCTGTCCTATAGCTTCTCTATAGGACGGGACAGCCCCAGGATTATTCTTGTGGCAGTTAAAGGCATTGTGAATCTCCTTTGCGGCGCCTGCCACTTCTTGCATTTTTTTGGACATACCGAAGCCCCATTGGCCTTTGATGTCCCATGAATCGTTCTTGTCACTGTTTCAAACTGGCCAGCCCCCAGACCCATTCCAAGTCTCTGTGCAGACACGTTCACAGAATCGGAGTCGTGTATTGCACCATTCGTCCCTTCCACCTCCTCTCATGTCACTGTGTGTCCGTTCTTTGTTTCCTGCTCACGTTTGCCGTGTTTTCGTCAGCATATGCCCCACCCCAGCTATTTTTCTGATAATCCACAGCAGTGCATATAAAAAAACGCTATTACACTGTCAACGGTGACCGCATCATAGCGCTTTTTTATTTAATTAAAGCATGTTAAAAAGCAAATTTGCCAATAATGTGGGGACATTGCCTGACCTCCCCCCAAAACTGTTTATGGTCAGTTCTTCCCCTTCCCCTGTCAGATGCTCCAAATTGTCTAGGGTGACAGTGAAAAAACAACTTTTGGAATTTTTCACTGCCAGGACATGCAAAACCTGAACCCACATGTCCTACTTTTTTATTTTTAAATACAATGCATCCTGCCCTAGGATCTTCTAGGGCCTACCTTATAAGTATTACAGAGTAAGGTTTAGTACAGAGGGTTTCGGGGGGATATAGACTATTTAGGTGGGGAGGTGCGGGGACTGGGTGTATTTGACAGTTGGAATCCATAGGAACCATTATTACTCCGACATGTCTTTGTATAGTAGAATGTGTATGCCATTGAAACTGTATGTACCCAATTTAGGAGTAAGATCATGTTTACGAAGGCTGACTACTGTTTAATAAAAATAATTTGTTTAAAACAAGAGTAAGGTTTAGGCCTAACAAAAGGTTTATTTTGCTAGGTCGAAATGGCAGTTTAAACCACATTTAAGTCTGCAATGGCAGTCCTGACATGCTTTAAAGTACTACTTTAGTGGGTGGTACGAGGTGTGCTGCAGGCCCACTAGTATCATTTAATTTACAGACCCTGTGTACACGTAGTACCATTTACTAGGGACTTGCAAGTAAACTAATAGTTCAATTTTACCATGTTTTATGTTGAAAGCACAAGCACTTTAGCACTGGTTAGCAGAGGTAAAGTGCACAGCGTCCCAAAGCCTACAAAAAGGCATTCAGCATCATAAGGCAAAACTCTGGGGGTAACCCTGCAAAAGGGGCAATGTCCACTAAGAGCCATACTACTTTTACAGGAATTATTTTTAAACGGTAGTCTCATTTGACTTAAAAAGTTAATTTAAGATGCTAATTCAGGTTTAGTATGCACAGCCAAAATGTAGTTGTCAATTTATTTTAATAATAAAAATATACAATTCTATGAAGTCCAGAGTTTACATTAACTTATATCTTATGGTAGCAATGCAGATTCCTAAGACCCATATCTGATCGCAGTCAATGCGAGCAATTAGAAATCTGTAGTAACCCTGACCAAAAAGGTCAAAGGGCAGAGGATGTCTTCATTTCGGTATTTGTTCCATCTGAGCATTTGTGGTTTGGTAGAACCCTTCTACCATTTTCAAAAACCAGAAATTGTTCTGCAAATCTAGATATACACATAGGTCAATGGAGATCCATTAACCAACACTAAACCTAAACAGCTAAATTATTTTTCGCCTGCAAAATACTGCTTTTCTACATGGAACATTTTCAAACCAGATACACAATCCTAAGGCCCTGTCATACCAGAAGCAGATCTTTGGGTTCAGTGAATGGATGAGCTTTGACTGTGTCCTCCTGGTTCTCTACTAATGAAAGGTATCATGATTAAACATCTAGTTCAGTAATGTTACCGTGTTATAATGATTACTGATGATTTGCCCATACCCCTTTGAGAGATGAGACTAATAGAAAACAAGCCTCCAGAGAAGCTAAAAAGATGTGTCTGTCATACATCTTCCTAGGAAAGAGGGAGCTAACTGTCTTTACAAACGTCTTTGGTACATACAATTATTGGAGCATCACTTTCTTGTCTATAGGTTCTACCCAATTTTGGCTTCTTATCTATGCCTAAAATCATTTGAGGTATAGTCCCTAATTAATTCCTTGAGCTGAGTACTTTTCACAGTGACAGGAAGCTCTAACAAAAACATTATTGCAATTGTGTGTTAAAGGATCAATTTAGTAACCCCTCACAAAGGTTTTTCCATTGTGTCCAGACTTCACAACATGAAGTTAAGTTGCTGTGAGAGCTCTTAAAGGCTGAGAATAGAGTAAGTCAAGCACAGAAGGGAACATGAATTAGCTTTAAATAAACAAACATTGCACAAAATGGCCTGTACCGTCACAAGATCTTTAACAAGAGGCACACCCACATGGGGAATTTCCTCACACATCACTGTGCATGAGCAAAGGTGAGGAACAGGTTAAAATCTAGAAACAGGCATTAAGGCAAGGAGTAAGTGCATTGCAGGCATAGAGGCAGGGGACAGGGATGGAGAGACTATTATGTGTGGCAGTGGTGTCAGTTTGGAGACTATAATTTCAGACAGACATTTGATCTGGGCAGTGTGACCCCTTGCATCATGAAACCTGAAATTCTATTACTTGAGAGTTCAGAAGACACAGAGGTCTGGCTGTTGCTGCTGCCAGTTTGCTCTGCTACTCTTTCCTCCACAAATTAAAATATAGAAGACTGTAGCTCACTAAGGACTCATTAATATGAAATTGTTAGTAAAAGAGCAATTCAATTGGTTTCATTCATGGCTCCTTGGACTCGAATGCTGGTCCAGGGCACTCCTCATCTTACACCTTCACGCTAGGAGGGAGTTAGTGTTGAACCTTTGGGACGAGGAAGCACTATCTCATTAGCTGTTACTAATGGACGACTGCTCTTCCACTCTTCCACCCATGGTTCACGTGGTTCTTTGGACTCATGTCCACCACCTTTCCCCACCTCCAAACACACAATCGGTGCATGGCTGCATTAGAGGGAGCTTAAGGTCTATACCTTGGGGGCCTGGAGGACAACATCCACTGGATGATGGAGTCAGTAGCTTGTTCTGTCAGTTTTCCACCTTCTGCTTCATGTGTCCTCCTGAGACTCATGTTGTGGATCCTCCTCCCTCTCTCTAGCATCAATGCATGTGGAGTGGGCTCAATGACATAGAGATAACCATTGACTGCTGCTGCCAACAGCTTACTCTGTCACTCATCTACCCCTGGCCTTTCAAACTTTTATCTTGGACCCACCCACCCCCTTAACAGGTCCCACCATTGGTACACGATCATGTGAGGAAGGGGCTATTGCTGTTGACATTCTTGCTGACCATGTGTTTTCCTTGGCTGTGCCTCTCTCAACACACTGACACATGCACGCACCAGGAGGAGACAACTGTTGCTCCTCTTCCAGTGCATATTTAACTTGGGCCTACTCATAAAGGATGTTCGATTAAGGGCATCATTTGTCTGGACTTGTCTGGATCTAAGGACTAGGCCAGTCCAAACCATTTTGACCTTTTCTGCAAAACTGCCATAACCTCCCTATAACCATTACACGCGGCATCTTCCTTTTTTTCTTTCTGAGCAATCTCACTTATGTTTGAATCTGTTTATTAGAAATTTAACAATCCAGATTGGACCATGGTGCATCTTCACAAAAATGTAATGCCCTAAATTTCTGTGAACCACTCTCACTGAAGTATTGAGAAAAACACAGATATAACTGCAGCAATCATATATAGGCATTCAACAAATAAGTCAACCCTCTAAAACTTTAGTTCTAGCACGCAGTGGCAGAGGGGAAACAATGGGAGAAAGATACATTGAAAAAAAGTCAAATCTGATCACCAACGAACTCACTTAGAAACCAAGAAATCATGCCCATCTCCCACACTCTTAGAGAAGGTACCCTATTGCCCACAACACCAAGGACTGATTGCCCCTAACCCTGCAGGCACACCCCAGGGTATTTCCTTCACCACCCTCAGAGAGCAGTCAGCCTGTACTTTGGCCAAAATGTTCAAGGAAGGCCCTTGCTAAGTCCACTTGAGGGAACAGTAACCTCTTTCCCTTATACTTAACTCTCAGTCTCACTGTGTAACACACGGATACAGTAATTCCTCTGTTCGACAGTTCCTGCCTAATGCACAACAGATTATTTTCCTTGGATAATATTTACCTGGGCAAATTAGTGTTGATTCCCCCCATTTAACTTTCTTTCGTACCACAGCTGTCAAAATCCTCTTTCCCAGCTCAGCCATTTCAACTATTACAGTGGCTTCAGTGACTCTGGTGTACCTTGATTTGTAGGAAGTCTAAAGGGTTTCATCACAACATCTCGGCAACAGTTCTGTTGGAGATCCAATAGCGCAGCCAATATCTGAGTGATCATGCTCATAAGAGCCTCTATGTTAATCATCGCAGGAACCCCCACAATTCAAATGTGGATATCTCTGTGCAGGTTTCCAAAGTCCTTGTTCTCTCCTTTAAGTTAATCAAAGCCTCCACAGCGTTGGATTCAAAAGACTTAGCCTGGTTAAGCCATACATCATTGTCTGTTACTTGCTCACCAGTACTTTCTCCCTCATCTTAGTTGTATCTTCCTTGTATTCCACCTCTAGACCTCTGCTGGTCAATGTGAGAAATTGGGTTACTGGTTGGCAGAGTTATTCACCCTGTCCAAGCAGGAACCACAATCCTAGTCAGGGTAAATATAGCACACACTAAGGGCCTCATTTATGAGGCCCCTTGCACTGCCAGAACGTCACTTTTTGTGATGTTCCATAGCACAGGAGTCTGCTCCATATTTACGAAGGCAGCACCAAGCCACGTTTTTTAGTCTTAATGCTGTCTCGTAAATATAGTTCACTTTAATGCAGTTTTCTGCATTAAAAGGGCATGCAGTGGGTGTTGCTGGAGGCGTTCTCAGCAACCTCCATGGCTTTTTGACACTGCCCCAGATCTATGAGAAATCGTAAATCTGAGCCAGTGCCAAAAAAATACGTCTCTCCAGGGGAGGCATAAGGGAGACACATCAAGGAGAAATATCTTTTATTTCTCCTTGTTTTTTATTTTTCTATGTGTTCTGCATTCTGCAAAAATGCCTGTGTTGGCGCACATCAGCCCATTGTGCACCAGCACAAGGGAAAAGGACCAGAATGCACTGTAACTGATGGATACGGCGCATTCCTGTCCTTTTCTTCTACAGTATTGCAGCACTGCAGGAAGGCCTGTGGCGATGCCCAATGGCAAAACCTTATAAATGAGGTCCTAAAAGTTTACCTGTGCTCACCCTTTGGTAGCTAGCAACAGAGCAGCCAGGCTAAACTAAAGAGGTAATGTGTACAGTTTTTGTGCACACACATATAGTAATACAGTGCAAACACCACAAAGTACTCTACACCACAAATAGCCTATATTTATCTGAGTAGAACAAGACCAAAGCAATAAAAATGTAACACAAGTCAAGATACACATTTTGCAAGATTATATCAAAATGTAGTGCTTAAAAACCAATTGCTCTACCTGGGCTCTCTGGTTACACTAGACCAGGGCAAATCCAAAAGTTCAGTCCATCTCTAATGGAGCACAGGCCAAATACAGGAGTCACTCAGACTCGCTGACATTACCTTGGGTGCGTTCAAGCTGGGGACGATGTGTAAAGCAAAGGAGGGGATGCGTCGATGTCAAAAGCGGTATGTCATGTCCAAAGTCAGACAACATCATTAATGCGTCGATGAAAAGAGTGATGCGTCGATGTTGAACCGCTTGGCGATGTGTTGATGCGAAGCTGCGCAGGGCCAAAAATGCATTGGGGACGATGCATCGCAGACATCAGCGATGCAGGGTCCGAGACTAATGCAGCCGCGGTGATTCGAAGGCGATGCATCGACAAAGGACTGTGTTGTAATTCGAAGTTGTTGCATCACGCAGCCAGCGAGTGGTGTCCACGGTTTCAGTGCAGGCTGCAGCGATATCACAGAGAAATACACCGTTTCGATTGATGCTTCGGTGCTGACGCGTTGGTTTCTTGGGTTGTAGCCCTAAATATTCACATCCAAGGGCCCAGGACTGGATTTGGCACCACTTGGCAAAGCAAGACTCACAGCAGAGGAGTCTAGGTGCTGGTAGCAAGATGCAGGTGAAGTCTTTGATATCCCTGAGACTTCAGAAACAGGAGGCAAGCCGAACAAGCCCTTGGAGAATCTTTAGAGACTCAGAGGCAAGAAGCAGCAGGCAGCAGGCCAACACAACAAAGCAAGTAGCAAAGTGGCAGTCCCTTTTGGCAGCACAACAGCTCTTCTTCCTGGGAGATTTTCCTCAGTTTAAGAGTACTTATACCCGTTTTAGCCTTTGAAGTAGGGAGACTTTGAAGGATGGTGTTTGTACTGCAAAAGACCCTGCACTATCCTGCCCTTGCTCCAGACAGACTACAGGGGGGTATGCAACTCTTTGTGTTGGGACAGGCACAAACTAATTCAGGTGCAAGTGTTAGCTCCTTTGTTTCACTCTATCTCAGGAAGACATGCAGGGCATACCTCAGCTCCCTTTCTGTGAGACTGTCTAGAGGGAATGCAAAAACACCAGCTGTCACCCAACCCGTACGTGTATTACAGCGACAGGCAGAGGCACAGAATGGTTAAAGCAAGAAAAGGACAACTTACTAAAAGTGCCATTTTCAGACCTTCAAATTAAAAAACAACTTCACTAAAAGATCTGTTTTTAAATTGTGAGTCAAGAGACACCAAATGTACTTTTTCTATCTTTTCGCAAATGGAAGTTATACTTGTAAAGAACTACGAGGCAGCTCAATTGCTAACATATGGGAGCCATAGGCCTTGCTGTAGTGAAAAACAAATTTAGCAATTTTTCACTACTAGGACATATAAAACTTAAATGTACATGGCCTACCTTTTAAATACACTGTACCCTTCCCATGGGACTACCTAGAGCCTACCTTAGGGGTGACTTGTGTGTAATAAAAGGTAAGGTGGGTGCCTGGCAAGTAGGTGAACTTGCCAGGTTGAAACGGGTAGTTTAAAACTGCACACACAGGCTCTGCAGTGGCCGGCCTGATACATGATTTAATGGGCTACTCATGTGGCTGGCACAATCAGTGCTGCAGGCCCACTAGTAGCTTTTAATGTATAGGCCTTTTTCTTTTTACAGATCCAGTGTCGTATGTTTGATGTATCCGTCTTGTATGTTATTTCCTCTTGGAGTCTCTCTGCCCGATCCCACGGAGTCTGGATGTGTCATCGTTCCATGTGGCCTCATCCTCCCCCATCCTTTAAATGTTTTGGATTTTATGTAGGTATAGTTCTCTTTCTTTTATTACCTCTTACACCAATCTGTCTTTCCTCTATCACTTTTTTGTTTTCTTTCTTTAACTCATCTCCTTATCATATTTTTCCTATTACTTCTTTTTCTTCTTTCCTTTCGCTTTTCACATATTCATCTATTAATCTTCATAGTGTTTACCTTCATACTTATTACATGCTTTATGTTTCAGAAAATGTATGTTATTACTGGTTCAAATGATTATTTATTTCACTTGCCTATATGTTCTTAAAAATTGCTACTTAGAATGTCAGAGGCTTTAATTCTCCTATGAAGAGACAGCGAATTCTCACACACTTATCTAAGATGGATGTTAATATAGCTCTATTAAAAGAGTCGCATCTTACAGAAAGTGAATCACTAAAACTTAAAAGGAATTGGGTTGGAGACATTTTTTTCCCACCAGGGGATGGTAAGAGAAACAGTGTCATAACCCTATGCCATAAAGCACTGAATGTCAAACTCATCTCACAGGAATCAGATAGTGAAGGTATATGGTTGTTTACTAACCTGTTGATCGGGAAAACTTCTTTATCCATATTTAACACTTTTGGTACCTCAATTCTCTACTACTCCTAAAATATCCCTCAGAGAATTTTATTTTTGCAGGAGATTGTAACCAAGTGATGGATCCCTCCATTGATCGGAATTCTAAGGTTCCTTTCATCCCAAACAAATCACACAAAGCCTTTTTACAAACTATAAAACAGAGGAACTTAGTAGATGCCTGGAGACTTTGCAACCCGTCCTTGAGAGAATATTCCTTTTTCTCTCCACCACACCAGACGCATTCCAGAATAGATCATATTTTTATCACACACAATGTTTCCCAATCTCTGCTTTCAGCAGACATAGGACCTATACTTATCACTGACCATGCCCCTGTTATGATTCAATTGGACATCCTGCGCCAATCTATGTTACCCAAGAGATGGCGTTTTAACAATTCTTTACTCCTCGACCCTAATTTCAATGCATCCTTTACTTCCTTTATTCATTAATTTTTTCAAACCAATCAAACTGATGAGATCGCCTTCCATACAGTCTGGAACGCTTTTAAGGCTACCGCTCGCGATTTCATTATTAGATATGCATCAAACAAACGCAAAGCATTTCGAACAATACATAGTGCACTCCTTACTAAAATTAAAACACTAGCACATTCCTTTTATACTTCTAAGACAAAGGACAGTATAAAGGATCTTATAAATGCAAAGATAGCCTTCAATAAAACTTCAACTGAAAATGCCACTTTATATTTACTGAAAACAAGTGCGAAATACTATGGCGGCCAAAATAAATCTGGCAAATTGCTAGCCAATTATCTCAAGATCAAGCAGAATAGGCTTCACATTGACTCTATTATAGATGACAATCAAACATCAAAACATAAAGATCCCGAAATCCTTCAAGAATTTGTGCATTTTTATGAATCTCTTTACACACCAGAATCTATGCCCTCATATACAGATTTGTTTTATTTAAATTTCTTTATTGAGTTTTGTGATAAGAGACAAATGCAGAGATAAACACTACCACTTCATAATAATGACATTTCAGATAGACCATTCAAACATTGTGACAGGTGTTATTGAGTCTAATGATGGAGGCAGCCATAGTCCTGAGTGTCCAGATGTCATGGACCGTAACCTCTGAGTAGGCCTATACATAGGGGGCTAAGATGTGCTTCTCATGTGCTATCTCTAGTCCAGTGAGCGCGAGGCTCAGTACCATTATTCTCTGCAACTGGGTGTTCTAGAAGATATGAGTGAAGAGGGGACCAAATGTTGCACGGGTGGGAAGAGGGCGGCAGAAGGGCAGCATACGTGTGCAGTTGTTCCTGACAATATAGGAGGTCCTGCATCCATTCTGCCCCCTGCCCCAGCGGCAGGCAATCCATCTCTTTGCGAGACGGAGCACCAGGGAGACAAAGCGCCGCACCGATGTAGCTAGTGTCGCAGTGTGGACCAGAAGCGTCACTAGAGGTTCTTCAGGAACGTGTAGTCTAGTCATTTGGTCAAGCGCCGTCAGTACTTCCGTCCAGTAGCTCCGTATGGGATCTGTCGGGGTGAGCTCCCTTCCTCGGGATCTGGACGTGAAGACACAATGGACCCACCTCTCGATACCTTCAACTCTGGCTTTGGTTTCACAGAGTATTGAAGTGATCAAGCGGGGGGAAGGGAAATTAGGATGGGAATAGCTGGTAAGGAGATCTGTAAGAAAAATGTTAGCAACAATACAAAATACGTAAAGCAAATATTATCAAATGACACTTTTGAATGCGCCTATTATCAAAAGACACTTTTGAATGTGCCTAGCCAAGCAGAACCTTTATGGGCTTCTAAATGCTCTGTCACAAGAGTTCTATCAGTATATTTGTGAGTTTAAACAGCACTCACTGAATCTTGTTTACTACTTTGTCTTTTAAGTTAAAGCACACAAAAATAACCAAATGATGCTATCACAATGACTCTCTCGTGCAAAATAGGAACTTACTGTGACCCTGTACAGCTGCGCAACGAGTGATATGCAAATGCGCTCTTGCTCAGCAAAGAAAGGTTAAGTTATATTCCTGTGTAACAACAGTTTAATAATGCCGTGCTTGGCATCAAAGAAATAAATAAACACAATGAAGGTGCACTAGTATTGTGCGCTTACGGATCGTTTTCAATATGCAAATGCGTGTGGTGAGTGAACACAAATAAACAAATTGCGGTTTCTCCAAACGGAAAAGAGATGCCTTTGTTATCCTCTTATCTCCAGAGTAAGACCTACTCTGAAAAACCTTGCTTGGACTGGATTGTGGCCGGGAAACACTACGGGAGCTGGCAAAGGGGCCAGCCGCAATGAAAGAACAGCCAACTGCACCACCGGGAACCTCCAACTGAAGAGACGCCCACTCAGGAAAGCCTCAAATGACCACCAAGACACTCACCAAGGGTCTGCAAGGGGGCAACCAGGAAATGGAACCGGAGCAAAGAGCAGAAGCTCCTCACTCGTGAAGACTCCGAGAATAGTGAGCACAGAGGAAGGGAAGTGGCTGATGAAGAAGACGTGGCCACGCTCACCATGCCGCCCTCAAGCATGATGGGAACTGAAGTCCACTAGCAAGAAACTCTCTCCTGCAAAACAATAAAGAGCTATGCTCATAATACTACAAAGGATAACACTGTGAAAGGCAAAGTACATCACATTACCTACAATGAGAGCAGCTAGCCCACCATCGAGCTACTGAGGCGGCTTCATGAGCCTTGCCACAGCGCACTTTTGCGCACAGAGGCATAGGCACATGACTCCAGTGTGAAACAGAGATGTGTGCAGTGAGTGGGGCGGGCCCTAGACCACGTGCCACCCTGGTCCTGACAGGACAGTCCCAAGCTAGGTGTCGAAAGTCCACCCCTTCACAACCACAGTGGTCAGTGTCATGGAGATGGTGACGTTTTAGACATGCGGGTGTGTAATAGAGTCGATGGATATATTTATAGTGTATGATACTCAGTCTGCTGTTAGCAGATATTTTACCTGTCTGCTGGCAGCAAAATGTCCATTGTTCGTCAGTCATGGGGGAACCCGGTTCCTCCTCCCGATGGTAACGAGCCAGGGGGGAGTGTGTGTGCTGTCTCGCTGAGTGTTGCGATATAGCAACGAGACCAAATGCGTGGGGGTGGTTTGCTGAAGAAGGGCATGTAATGGGGCCATAATGGGAGGCACCTGCGGGAAGCATGGAGTGAGGGCTTTCACATCTTGCTGCAACCTAAGATAGAAAAAGTGCTCCAGGGGGGTGGGTGTGGTAGTGCCAAAGAATTCCTCGTGGTGCAGAATGTTCCCTTGTTATAAAATTTCCCCCAGATTGGGATGGAGAGTTTACGGAGGAGCCGGCAGCAGCCACCCTCTTGTGTGACGGGGATGTCCAGTCTACCCTGGAGGGGGAGCAGGGTGAGTATAGAAAGGGTGCGTGGAGGCGGCGGGCTAAATCTTGCCAGGCACTAACGGTGCACTCCACTGTAGTGGAAGCCGAACAGCGAGAGATGGCAAACGCGCTGAGAAATGCTGAGCAGGGGGTCAGGGGTATATAGCCTTCTTCGACTGCGAGGTACGGCATGTAGGGGGGGTCATCCAGTATGATGCAAAATGAGCCTGGGCACGGCTAAAATAGAGCTCCAAATCCAGGATTTCAAAGCCCCCAGCCTCGAAGGGGCACGAGAGAGTGTCCCATTGCAACCTAGCATGTTTCCCTCCCCATGTGAGATGTATGAGTTGAGTTTTGAGGGTTTTGAAGAAATGCCGACTAGGGGCATAGGGGATGTTAATAAACAGGTAGAGTAGTTTAGGCAGGATGACCATCTTAATCAGTGAGGCTTGCCCAGCTAAAGAGATGGACATGGCAATCCATCTTGTTATCTTATCGGTGATAAGGTCAAGGGCGCGCCCGTAGTTAGCTGTCATCCAGTCATTTCAGTTACGAGTGATGACTATACAGAGGTACTTAACTGTGTCTTCGCACCACGCAAGAGGGTAGTCTGGGATGTACCGCGGAGTGGCATGCGTGAGAGGGAACAACTGAGATTTCCCTCAATTAATATTAACCCCAGACAGATGACCGAAAAGGATGAATAGCCGCAGGATAGGGTTGAGGCCGTCTTCTGCATTTCGAAGGTATAGAGAGAGGTCGTCGGGTATAAAGAAATGAGAACTTGTCTATTGGGATATATAAGGGCGTGATGCTGATAATGTTGGCGAATTTTGGCAGCCAGAGGCCAGGGCAAAAAGGAGGGGCGAGAGGGGGCACCCCTGTCTGGTGCCTCTGGCTATTGCGAAGGGAGAGGATCGAACGCCGTTCACAAGGCTGCTTGCTTGTAGGCCGGTATATAGCAGATTTATCCATGCCAAAAAGGGGGCGGGAAAGCCCATACGCTGGACGACATACGCCAGGTAATCCCACTCTAAGGTTTCAAACGCTTTGGTGGAGTCCAGGAAGACCGCAACCACGTTGATGTCAGGGTCAATATCCCTCAGGACAGCGAACAAGGTGCACAGATTATGAGATGTACCTCTACTTGGCAAAAACCCAGACTGGTCAGGAAGGACCAGGGCGGTCATGAGGGGGCTAATCCGGTTCGCAATCAGCTTGGCTCATATCTTGGCTTCCACATTTATAAGTGAGAGGGGCCTGTATGAATTGCGTTGTGTGGCCGGTTTCCCAGGCTTCGGGATGGAGATTATAAGTGCCTCCCGCATTGTCTGGGGCAGAATGCCCGTCTCACGAGCTTTCTCAAAGACGTGCCCCAGTATTGGGATAAGTAAATGGCGATAGGTTTTTATAAAACTCATCCGGGAGGCCATCTGAGCCAGGGGGTTTTCCCAATTACAATTTCATTGTAGCAGCGATGATCTCCTCGTCTTCATGATGCACTAGAAGGAATTCCCGTTGCGTCAACGGGGTGTGTCCGATGTGAGGTATATAAGGTTTTGTAAAACGTTCTAAAGGCTGCTGTAATCTTGGGGGTATTCCTACGTATGTGGCCATCCTCGTCTTCAATTTCAAGGACAGTATTAGAAAATCTAGGTGGGCGGATTAAAGCCACGAGCACCTTCCGTGGTCTCTCACCCTCTCCATAGCGACGTGCCTGGTGATATTTCCGTCTAAATTTACACTCTTTGTTCCGCTGTCTCCTGATAATCAGAGAGAAGGTCTCTCAGGTGCAATTGTAGTGCTGGGGTGGGGGCACTCTGCATCTGGGCTTCCGTGTGTTTGAGTTCGGCCTCTAGTTTACGTAGCGTGGAGCGAATATCTCTCAGAACTCCTCCGCCTTTAGCGATGCAGATACCGGCCTCACATACTACAGAGTATTGCATGACGGAGTGTTCGTTGCGGGGAAAGAAGTCCTCAATCTCCTGCTCGAGTTCAGATTTAAATACAGGGTCTAAGAGGGTCGGCGGGGTAGACGCCAGGACAGGTACTGCGCTTCTTCATGAGAGGGTACAAGTGTGAGGAGTACCGGCATAAGGTCAGGGTAAGTGCGGGGGAGATGAGAGGCCCAGGATAGCCACATAGTCAGTCCCCGAGAGAGGATTCATCTATCGATGAGGAGTGGGCTGCAGAGAAGCAGGATCCCTCCCTATCGTGGGGATGGAGTGTGCGCCAGGCATCAACAAGACCATGGTCAGTAATAATTTGATTAAGGGTGTGGTGCGAATTGGAGTAATGATGAGGGTGTGGATGCGAATGGTCTGGGGTCGGGTCCAAGGTAAAATTAAAGTCTCCTCCCCATATTACATGTGTCGAATCAATGGTCAGGATTTTGCCCTAAAGTATCCGGAAGAATTCCGGATCATCCATGTTTGGCCCATAGCATGAGATGAGCGCAATAGACTGTGCAACCAGTCTGCCTCATAGAATACAATAGCATCCCTGTGGGTCAGCATAGGACCCAATAGGGGTGTAAGGAAGTGATTGTTTAACCAATATAGCTATGCCGCGTGCATAGGTAGAGTATGAGGAAAAACTCCTAGAGCACGCCCAGCGAGATGCAAAAGTTATTGGGGCAGCGGGGCGGGGCTGAGGTGCATTTCCTGAGGCATTGCGCAGTGTATATTATGTCGATCTAGGTAGGAGAGAATATGGCGGTGCTTGCAGGGGTCCCCCAGACCTCTCACATTCCAGGTCAGAAAGTTGTATTTGGGTGGACTAGGTCGGCTCTCCATGGCGAGCTGTCAGAGGTTTGTCGGTGTGCGGTAGATGTGAGTTGCGTAGGGCGTCTACCCAGGTCATACTATAGCTGGACAAGTCAGTGGTAAGTGGCATGTAACAAACCCTTCCCCCTTCCCCACCCACATCAGCAACCCAATCCTGCAGTGTCGCAGTCCCCCCCACCCCTCCCCACTACCTCCTGCCTCCGGCCCCCAACAGGAGAGGGCGGAGGCAGGGTCGCGTAAACATTCAACCAAACCAGTATGGGGGTTCCCCGAGTGGGTAGCATCCAGAGGGCGAGCCAGTAACCCCTAGCAGAGGCGAGCGTGCTCAGGGGATATGGGAAGTAAGACTCATCTGTCCCATCTGTATTGAGAGAAAGTTTCCTTGTGAGTGAAGGCCAGGAGCATGTATAAGGGAAAAGTAACGCTTTCCACCAGGCCTGCCAGTTTAAAGCCTGTGATTGTCCCAGTGCTAAGCACAGAGGGGACAGTACTCCCAACGTTCATAAATGATGATAAGGGCAATAGTCTCAGAGCTGGGTGGAGACATCATTCTACATCCGACGTGCCGCCATCTCCATTTGAGTTGTTGGGGGGGGAGTGCGCCCCGCGGTCTCTCTGGGCAGGGTCTTGATGAAGTCGTGGACGTGCTGCGGATTGGTGTAGAAGTGTTGTTTCCCCAGATGAGTGACTTTTAAGCGCGCTGGATATAACATGGCGTAAGCAATGTTCAGTTGTTGCACCTTTTTCTTCACAGGAATATATTTGCGGCGTCCCTCTTGGACGGCCATGGTAAAATCCAGATATAGGGAGATCTTGCTGCCTTCAAAGACAACCTTTCCTCACTCCCTGGCTAAGCGGAGTGCAGTGTCCCGTTCTCTATAGTTGAGTAGCTTCGCCACGATGGGAAGGGGCGGGGCGCCAGGGACTGGGCGAGGGGCCACAGACTGATGCGCTCTCTCAATGATGAAAACCATAGAGAAGGCTTCTCCCCCAAAGGTGGTGGTCAGCATGCGTTCCACAGACTCTTCCATTTTGCCAGTAGCCATGGACTATGGCACACCTAGGATCCGCAGGCTGTTCCGCAGCCAGCAGGATTCAAGGTCTTCGTTTTTCGTGGCAATGACCTTCAGGACTTTTCCATATTTAGCGTTCTGTCTGCTGTTGAAGTAGAGGTGTCCTCCAGGTCTGAGATGCAGCGCACCGTCTCCTTGATGCGTTCCTCATGTCTCTCGCTTTTGTGGGTGAGAGCATCCATACGGGCGTTCATGGCATCCACTTTGCTCTCTATGGAGGACAGGCTAGATTGGATGACCAGTAGCAGCACTTTTAGGTCCTCTGTGGATGTGGGTTGCTCTGGGGCAGAAGCACCAGGCTAGTCCCCCTCCATGTATGCTTGTGTCCTCGCGGATTTGCGAGTGTCGAAGTTCAGTTTGGGTTGTTTGCCATGAACGTGCCCCATGGTGGCAGGTGCAGCGCGATGTGAGGGCGGGCGAGAGAGTGCTTCTCCGGGGTTGTCCGCTGGCGCGATGAGAAGGATATGGTTTGCCTGATGACCAGGAAATGAAGCAGAGACAGTCTTGCACTGTTAGGAGTGTGGACGGCACAGAGGATCTCAGGTCACGGTGTGCCCAGGCAGTGGAGGTGGCCGCGTCCCTGCGTATCCATCTTGAGTGGGGAGGCAGAGCAGTTGTCATTGCCTTGCAGCCCCCAGGGCAGTCGTCCCCCTAATTATCGGGGTCTCTTCAGCCCATCAGGTGTCAAGGGCAGTACGGAGGGGGAGGTCGGCAGAGAGAGGTACCTAAGTTCGGCTTCAATATGTGTCCTGAAGCGCTATGTCCCAAGATTTTGTCGTGGAGAGGGCTGGAGTCCCTTTGAGAGTGGTCGGCAGTGGGACCAGGGCAGGCCACTTGTACAGCCCAGGCAGAGAGGGGCAAGCTGGCAGTAGTGAGGGAATCGGGGCCTACACCACAGTTTTAGTCACTCAAACTGGTCATGTAGATTCGTTCACGTCGTGTGAAAGTGTTGGGCGGCCCAGACCAAGCGCAGGTCCGCTAGGCCGTGGTGCTCAATTGCAGCCACCGCGCGTTAGCAACAGCCTCCAGTGTGCTGCAGGATGGTGGCGTCGCAGGGTCCTAGCGTGGGGGGCAGTGCAGGTACCCCTTGCAGTGGAGGCAGAGAGGGGGCAAGGGTGATGGCGGCAGGCGGAGTGCGGATTGGCCCTAGGGCGCACTCACCGGTGGAAGGCGTGTGAGTCTCTCTGGTCCTCGGAAGCCGATGCACAGCCGACGAGGCTTCAGGCAATCCCTCTCAGTCTCTGGGGGCTCCAGACAGTGGCAGGAGCTGGGACAGCCGCAGCGGAGGTGAGGAGGGCCGGCCCGGTAGACCAGGGGCAGGAGGGACAGGCTCCAGTCAGCGATAGTAGGGCGAGTCCCCTCGCGGGTGGCCCCACCTCATCAGGCCCCCACCGGGTCCCCGGTCACAGGAGCGGGCGCTCAAGTCACAGCGCCGCCGGAGCCAGGAGGCGAGCGCCGCGCCCCCCGGTGTAGCAGTCAGCTCCGCAGGTGCAGGCGATCTCCTAGGCGCAAGCATTCCAGAGAGGCAGTCAACCACAGAAGGAGACGGATCGGCACTGTCCTGTCCCGGCGTGCCCAGACCACAGAGCCGATGTTCGCCAGATGAAGCAGCGGTGGCAGCCGCCATTTTAGGCCGCCCAGGCCTCACGCTCGTCATATCGGCATTCGGGAGAATCAGGCTGCAGGTGGGAACAATGGTAGCATCGGCGGGTAGCGGGTGGCCTCCGCTTCACAGCTATGTCATTTTCGGAAGTGTGGGGCAGACTAAGAGCAGGATATCTGGCGGATGGTGCCCCAAGCTGCAGGAGCCTCACGTGAGTGCGACCATCTTGCTTGGCACCCTCTAGCGCCCCCCGCCCTCATATACAGATTTACTCCAATATTTCTCCATGATCCAGAAGCGTGATACCCCCCAACTGAATATAGATATTTTGGACACTGACATTACACAAATTGAAATGCTAAATGCACTGAAGACTCTTAAAAAAGATAAAGCTCCGGATCCTGACGGATTCACAATTGAATCTTTTTTACATTTTGCCCAACTGCTCACTCCCTACTTGCACTCTCATTTCCTCCTGCGCTTCTTCCTGCAACTCATCAGGTTAATTTCTGGAAGCCTTAATATGCCTAATACCGAAAGATGGTAAGGACTTCAGATATTGCAAAAATGATAGGCCCATTTCGTTAGTTATTGTGGATTATAAAAAATGTTCAAAGGCATTAGCTCTGCGACTAGAACCACATCTCCCTTTTTTGCTTGGTAAGGAACAATCCAGATTTGTCAAAGGGCGTACTATCACAGACAACACAAGATTGTTTTTTGTTATTTTATCCAGAATGTCTCATCACTCCAAATCATTAGCAGTAATTGCCCTAGATGCGGAGAAAGCCTTCGATAGAGTCTCTTGGCCCTTTATTTTTCACGCCCTGAAATGGTTTTGATTCGGCCCAAAAATGATTTCCTTGAGTGCTTTGCTCTACTCAGAACCTTAGGCGGCTATTTCTACCAATGGTGTTGTATCTTCCTTCTTTACTCTTAAAAGAGAAGTTCATCAATGCTGCCCTTTGTCCCCTTTTCTTTTTAAATTAGCGTTAGATCCTTTTCTTTCTAGAATCTGCCAAATCCACCCTATTACGGGTTTTACATCTGAATTCCAGCACATTAAATCAGCAGTTTATGCTGATGACATATTAGTTTTCCTCTCTCAACCATATCGCCTGCGTTTATACGGGAGCTTATGGATTGGTATTGGGGTACAAACTAAATACTGACAAATGTGAGGTAATGCCCTTAACCAAATATACGGTTTAGAGAAGATTTTCAGACTTCCAAGTTTGTATGGAACTCCAAACACATAAAATACCTTGAATTATGGTTCTCTCCCTCTATGATGGCATCCATTTCTCTAAATTTAGATAAATGTATAGATAAACTAAAAACGCTCATCGCGAAATGGCACCCGCTTCATCTCTCTTGTTGTGGATGTTTAGACACCATTGAAATGATGCTTACCCCTATAATGCTTATCATCTCTATTATACCATTATCTATACCAGCCAAAATTTTCCATAAGATTAATTCCATACTAGCATCCTTTCTCTGGAATAATAAAAAATCAAGAATGGCACTACAGAAACTAACACGACCAAAATCAGAAGGAGGTGTAATCCTTCCTCATTTTTCTAATTACCATAGAGCATTTCAACTGAAGCCATTATCAAATTGGGTTTCTGACCAAACATCAGATAGCCCATTATGGGTTGACCTCAAGACTCCATTTATAGCACCCTTTTCTTTTCAAGAATATCTTTCATTTACTCGCAAACCGCAAAAAAGTTGCACACCAGTAATGTACAATATTACAAGCTATTCTTCCACTGATCCCACATGATTTTGACACTTTTCTCAAATCCACAATTTGGCATAACAAATTTATACTTGTTAAAAATAAACCTATATATTGGAAAATATGGAGGAATAAAGATTTAATCTGGGTACACCAGTTATTTGAACAAGGCACACTCCTTCAATTTCTGCAAGTCCGCGACCTTTATCACTTGCCCCCTTCCTTCCAGCATAAATTTTCAATTTTGCAAACTGCGATACTTGAAACGTGTGCTCAACTTTCACATACGCTCTCCTCAACTTCCCAGATTGATAGCACTTGGGACAGTCTTCTACGTGTACACCCTAAAGACTCTACCATTTATTCTTGTTTAATACAATCTCCCATAAACAGGGATAAATCCAAAATAGAACTCTCTTGGGAGAATGACTTAGGTATTGATTGGCCTATTTCCTTGTGGAATAAAATTTGGCTAAAAATAAGGAAATTTTCCAGAGCGGGAAGTACCACACAAACTATTTTCTTTATCTATAACAGACTGATTCTTACAACCGCACATATACACTGGATACATGCTGCTACCCCCAGTACATGCTGGACGTGCTCTCATAACACTGCTGACTTGAAGCATATGTTATTTACATGCCTATATGTATTTAAGTTTTGGGAACAGGTTTGGTCTCAAATCAATATCATACTCAATACTACAGCTCCCCTTTCCCTCATTAATATTATATTAGGTAGCTTATCCACTGATTGGAAAAAAAGATAATCGCAGACGCAAATCACAGATCTGCTATTAGCAGTCACCTTTCAACAGATAACAAAAAATTATCATATCTTGCCTGGTGGTATGCTATCTGTCATAATCATAGACTGGACACGGCTCGTGTGCATCCAATATCGCTTGCCAAACAACGTTTGCAGTTATGGTCTCCTATTACACAATTCTGATAATGCAAAACAATCCTCTGTACCCCAACCTTCACTACAAGAAGTTGCTAAGCCTCCTTGATTTCCTCTATATTGTACCAACACTACCTAATATCTCATCTCAGTAATATATGCATGATAATATATTGGAATAGTAGTATACCTTCCTTGTGTATTGTGTTAAGTTTAATGAACCAGACTCTTTTGGCTTTCAGGTATACATATTTCTGAATGTACTTTCTTTTTCATTTCAAATGTAAATATGTATAATCAATATCCCTTATTTCCTTTCTTTCACCTATGGAATTTCTATTGATTACTTGTACGAAGTATTGTCATTTGATTGCTAGTCTCAAATAAACTTCTTCTTGAACTTAAAAATGTTTGTCTTGCAGTCTGCGACCGGCCCCATCGCCCAACTGCCTCTCTGAAGTCCTTGTGTTAATGTTCTTCCAATCTCCTATACTTCCTCAGGCTCCATCCATGGGACAATGTCCCCGATAAAGTGCCTGTGCTTTTCTATTTAGTTCAATTTGAAGGAGTCTTTTGATTAGTAATATTTGTTGGGGGGTTCCAGTCTCTGTTCGTTCCTCCAAGGTAGGGGCAGAGGCCTGTCGTTATACTGAGTACTCCATCTTGAAAGGGTAGCAAAGAATGTTCCTTTGGTCTGGTTTTGTCTAAAGATCATTCTGACTCCCCTTTAAAATAATCCGGGATCACCTTTTGGAGTATCCGAAGGCCAGGTCAGGTGTCTGGAGAGCGTCCTTGATGATTTGAATGAAACGCCCACAGCGAGATAGGATAAAGGGTTCTTTTTTAGTAGAACATATGATCAAAGGCTCTAGGCAGGTTCTCTCCAGTATAGTTCCCTAAGAAGGGTTCTTCTCTCGTTAGCTATGGCTGGGCAGCAGCACAGAAGATGCAGCCATGATTCTTGTTTGAAAGCACATAGACAGCATGCCTACCCTGTCGTTTTGTGCGCCCACGTTAGGCTAAATTCCGCTATTGGCAAGGCCAACAGTCGCATATATAGAATCTCTCTTCGAGTTTTAAGATTAAGAGCCGCAAAGAGGTAAAACTGTGGTTTAGATACCAGGTATGATGTATTGAGCGGGGCCAGGAAAATAGATGTTTTTATAGTTCCCTGGTCTTGCAGGAATGAAATTACTTGTCTTGCTTGTTAATGCACTTTTTCCTGGTGGCATATGTGATAAAAGGCAAAACAAGTGATGTTTTGTTTATTTCTGTGGTGGCTAGGGCTTTTTCAAGCTGAGTGTGCCACGAGGCTCCAGATTTCACGAATATTTATTTGAGGCAATTCTTTAGAGATTTCTCAGGCGCTTTCAAGATCCGAATGTAATATTTTAAAAGGTCCCCGTCAAGAGTTAAAGATTGCTTGGTCAATCCGAGCTCCACTCTGAGTCTCGCCCTTAAGAGATATTTTGGGAGTTGGAAAATCTTTTTGTAGCACAAGCACTGTGCTCGTTCCAGGATTTCCAAACAGCCCCACAGAAAGCTGTGATGTCCACACAATAGTGCTGGTAGGAGGGACGTTTGCATGACTTTCTTATGCTCTCTGCTGACTGACTTTTTAGCTTACTGTTTAATTTGATTAGTCCGTAGGTAATTGCCATCATTTTCTTGTTCAGATCTTTTTTGTGAGCAGAGGGTTGAGCAGTTTCTGCAAACCAGACCCCCAGGTATTTGTATTTTGGGGCTGAGGAGATGGTCATAGCGCCTGTATGGCAAATGATTTGCTTTTTGTGTGTTCTCTTCCAAGTACCAGAATATTTGTTTTTTCCGAATTAATGATTAAGTGGTTGGAGGTACAGTACATGTGCAGACTGGTCAGTGCACGTTGCCATCATACTTTGATGTGATCCATTATAAGAATGTCATCCACGTATTGAAGGACGTGTAAAGAGCGGTGGCCTAATCATGGAGGGACCAAAGGGCTGTTGTAGAGAGCCTTGGCCAGATCCGCTGTATAAAGATTAAAAAGTAAAGGGACAAAAACACATCCTTGCTTCAGACCTCCAGACGTGCAGATTTTAGCAGACAGAGATAGGGGGCCTGTTTTCCCCGTACCCAGGTGTCCGAGTACAGAGATATTATAGCCGTTAGGAGCGAAGATGGAATGCCCCAGTTTGCCAATTTCCTCCAAAGGACATATCTATCCACTTTATCAAAGGCTGCTGTTTGGTCGACAAAGGAGCAAAGGAGGGGAGGTTGGTTCATCTGTGTGGCTTGGTATCTGAGGGCTGATAGGGCTATTATATTATCAGTAGCTGCTGCTCCTCCTTGGAATCCGGTTTGGAAAAAAGGTAGCAACTCGTTTTCTTCTGCCCAGGTTTCCAGTTTTTTCAATAAAAGTCGGGCATACGTTTTTGCCTCCAGGTCTAACAAGGCAATTAGACGGTAGTTATTTGGATTCAGGAAGTTACCTTTTTTTATGGATCAGGCACAGTATTGAGCCTCACCAGGATTCAGGTATTTTGCTCAAGGTGTATGTGGTATTAAACAACGGGGTTAGAAGCTCGGCCCAGTTATCTGGGGCGGATTGGAAAATCCCAGCAGGGAGCCCGTTTGGACCGGGTGCTCCTCTAGCCTTCATGGATATGATTAATTTTACTATTTCCGTAGATGAAATTGGAGCTTGGTGTTCTTCTTCTTTTGCCCTAGCAGGTTTCAAGATATCTGGGGGGGTTGTTAGCTAGGAACTCACACCGCAAATAATTCTCCCACCCTATTGCTGAAACTGCATTTGCCCTTGGTGGCCCAGGCGGTTTTAGGATATTCACATACTCCCAGAACCGTGCTGGGGATCCTTCCTTGCAAAAGACACACAATTGATGGACGGAATGCAGAACAAATCAAAACATTCACCCCCCAGTCCAGAGATCTGGGTTAAATACATCATTGTTTTGCTCACCATGCCACCCCAGTTTAGACCTGGCCATATGCAAATCAGTCTTGACCCTGTTTCTCATGGAAACAGTCCAGGCCGAACTGCCAAACCAGGTCCTACCTGGACTGGAAACAAGCATCCTAGGACCGGTTTCGGGGTTTCACCCCTCTTCAGCCAGGATAGCTTGATTCCAGTGGCACAGTGAGCCCAGGACACACGTCTGGGCATGCCTGACGCACTTAGGGCGAGAAGGCAAAAGACACACAATTGATGGACGGAATGCAGAACACATCAAAACATTCACCCCCAATCAAGAGATCTGGGTTAAATCCATCATTCTTTTGCTCACCATGCCACCCCAGTTTAGACCTGGCCATATGCAAATGAGTCTTGACCCTGTGCCACATGGGAACAGTATAGCTCGAACTGCCAAACCAGGTCCTCCCTGAACTGGAAACAAGTATCCTAGGACCGTTTTCGGGGTTTCACCCCTCTTCAGCCAGGATAGCTTGATTCCAGTGGCACAGTGAGCCCAGGACCCACATCTGGGCATGCCTGGCGCACTTAGGGCGAGAAGGCAAAAGACACACAATTGATGGACGGAATGCAGAACAAATCAAAACATTCACCCCCAGTCAAGAGATCTGGGTTAAATCCATCATTCTTTTGCTCACCATGCCACCCCAGTTTAGACCTGGCCATATGCAAATCAGTCTTGACCCTGTGCCTCATGGGAACAGTCCAGGCCGAACTGCCAAACCAGGTCCTACCTGGACTGGAAACAAGCATCCTAGGACCGGTTTCGGGGTTCCACCCCTCTTCAGCCAGGATAGCTTGATTCCAGTGGCATAGTGAACCCAGGACCCATGTCTGGGCATGCCTGGCGCACTTAGGGCGAGAAGGCAAAAGACACACAATTGATGGACAGAATGCAGAACAAATCAAAACATTCACCCCCAGTTAAGAGATCTGGGTTAAATCCATCATTCTTTTGCTCACCATTCCACCCCAGTTTAGACCTGGCCATATGCAAATCAGTCTTGACCCTGTGCCTCATGGGAACAGTCCAGGCCGAACTGCCCAACCAGGTCCTACCTGGATTGGAAACAAGCATCCTAGGACCGGTTTCAGGGTTTCACCCCTCTTCAGCCAGGATAGCTTGATTCCAGTGGCACAGTGAGCCCAGGACCCACGTCTGGGCATGCCTGACGCACTTAGGGCGAGAAGGCAAAAGACACACAATTGATGGACAGAATGCAGAACAAATCAAAATATTCACCCCCAATCAAGAGATCTGGGTTAAATCCATCATTCTTTTGCTCATCATGCCACCCCAGTTTAGACCTGGCCATATGCAAATCAGTCTTGACCCTGTGCCTCATGGGAACAGTCCAGGCCGAACTGCCAAACCAGGTCCTCCCTGGACTGGAAACAAGCATCCTAGGACCGGTTTCGGGGTTCCACCCCTCTTCAGCCAGGATAGCTCGATTCCAGTGGCACAGTGAGCCCAGGACCCATGTCTGGGCATGCCTGGCGCACTTAGGGCGAGAAGGCAAAAGACACACAATTGATGGACAGAATGCAGAACAAATCAAAACATTCACCCCCAGTCAAGAGATCTGGGTTAAATCCATCATTCTTTTCCTCACCATGCCACCCCAGTTTAGACCTGGCCATATGCAAATGAGTCTTGACCCTGTGCCACATGGGAACAGTCCAGCCCGAAATGCCAAACCAGGTCCTCCCTGGACTGGAAACAAGCATCCTAGGACCGGTTTCGAGGTTTCACCCCTCTTCAGCCAGGATAGCTTGATTCCAGTGGCACAGTGAGCCCGGGACCTACGTCTGGGCATGCCTGGGGCATTTAGGGCGAGAAGGCAAAAGACACACAATTGATGGACAGAATGCAGAACAAATCAAAACATTCACCCCCAGTCAAGAGATCTGGGTTAAATCCATCATTCTTTTGCTCACCATGCCACCCCAGTTTAGACCTGGCCATATGCAAATCAGTCTTGACCCTGTGCCTCATGGGAACAGTCCAGGCCGAACTGCCAAACCAGGTCCTACCTGGACTGGAAACAAGCATCCTAGGACCGGTTTCGGGGTTCCACCCCTCTTCAGCCAGGATAGCTTGATTCCAGTGGCATAGTGAACCCAGGACCCATGTCTGGGCATGCCTGGCGCACTTAGGGCGAGAAGGCAAAAGACACACAATTGATGGACAGAATGCAGAACAAATCAAAACATTCACCCCCAGTTAAGAGATCTGGGTTAAATCCATCATTCTTTTGCTCACCATTCCACCCCAGTTTAGACCTGGCCATATGCAAATCAGTCTTGACCCTGTGCCTCATGGGAACAGTCCAGGCCGAACTGCCCAACCAGGTCCTACCTGGATTGGAAACAAGCATCCTAGGACCGGTTTCAGGGTTTCACCCCTCTTCAGCCAGGATAGCTTGATTCCAGTGGCACAGTGAGCCCAGGACCCACGTCTGGGCATGCCTGACGCACTTAGGGCGAGAAGGCAAAAGACACACAATTGATGGACAGAATGCAGAACAAATCAAAATATTCACCCCCAATCAAGAGATCTGGGTTAAATCCATCATTCTTTTGCTCATCATGCCACCCCAGTTTAGACCTGGCCATATGCAAATCAGTCTTGACCCTGTGCCTCATGGGAACAGTCCAGGCCGAACTGCCAAACCAGGTCCTCCCTGGACTGGAAACAAGCATCCTAGGACCGGTTTCGGGGTTCCACCCCTCTTCAGCCAGGATAGCTCGATTCCAGTGGCACAGTGAGCCCAGGACCCATGTCTGGGCATGCCTGGCGCACTTAGGGCGAGAAGGCAAAAGACACACAATTGATGGACAGAATGCAGAACAAATCAAAACATTCACCCCCAGTCAAGAGATCTGGGTTAAATCCATCATTCTTTTCCTCGCCATGCCACCCCAGTTTAGACCTGGCCATATGCAAATGAGTCTTGACCCTGTGCCACATGGGAACAGTCCAGCCCGAAATGCCAAACCAGGTCCTCCCTGGACTGGAAACAAGCATCCTAGGACCGGTTTCGAGGTTTCACCCCTCTTCAGCCAGGATAGCTTGATTCCAGTGGCACAGTGAGCCCGGGACCTACGTCTGGGCATGCCTGGGGCATTTAGGGCGAGAAGGCAAAAGACACACAATTGATGGACAGAATGCAGAACAAATCAAAACATTCACCCCCAGTCAAGAGATCTGGGTTAAATCCATCATTCCATTGCTCACCATGCCACCCCAGTTTAGACCTGGCCAAATGCAAATGAGTCTTGACCCTGTGCCACATGGGAACAGTATAGCTCGAACTGCCAAACCAGGTCCTCCCTGGACTGGAAACAAGCATCCTAGGACCGGTTTCGGGGTTTCACCCCTCTTCAGCCAGGATAGCTTGATTCCAGTGGCACAATGAGCCCAGGACCCACATCTGGGCATGCCTGGTGCACTTAGGGCGAGAAGGCAAAAGACACACAATTGATGGACGGAATGCAGAACAAATCAAAACATTCACCCTCAGTCAAGAGATCTGAATTAAATCCATCATTCTTTTGCTCACCATGCCACCCCAGTTTAGACCTGGCCATATGCATTTCAGTCTTGACCCTGTGCCTCATGGGAACAGTCCAGCCTCAACTGCCAAACCAGGTCCTCCCTGGACTGGAAACAAGCATCCTAGGACCGGTTTCGGGGTTTCACCCCTCTACAGCCAGGATAGCTTGATTCCAGTGGCACAGTGAGCCCAGGACCCACGTCTGGGCATGCCTAGCGCACTTAGGGCGAGAAAGCAAAAGACACAAAATTGATGGATGGAATGCAGAACAAATCAAAACATTCACCCCCAGTCAAGAGATCTGGGTTAAATCCATCATTCTTTTGCTCACCATGCCACCCCAGTTTAGACCTGGCCATATGCAAATCAGTCTTGACCCTGTGGCTCATGGGAACAATCCAGCCCGAACTGCCAAACCAGGTCCTCCCTGGACTGGAAACAAGCATCCTAGAACCGGTTTCAGGGTTTCATCCCTCTTCAGCCAGGAGTGCTTGATTCCAGTGGCACAGTGAGCCCGGGACCCACGTCTGGGCTTGCCTGGCGCACTTAGGGCGAGAAAGCAAAAGACACACAATTGATGGACAGAATGCAGAACAAATCAAAACATTCACCCCCAGTCAAGAGATCTGGGTTAAATCCATCATTCTGTTGCTCACCATGCCACCCCAGTTTAGACCTGGCCATATGCAAATCAGTCTTGACCCTGTGCCACATGGAAACAGTCCAGCCCGAACTGCAAAACCAGGTCCTCCCTGGACTGGAAACAAGCATCCTAGGACCGGTTTCGGGGTTTCACCCCTCTTCAGCCAGGATAGCTTGATTCCAGTGGCACAGTGAGCCCGGGACCTACGTCTGGGCATGCCTGGGGCATTTAGGGCGAGAAGGCAAAAGACACACAATTGATGGACAGAATGCAGAACAAATCAAAACATTCACCCCCAGTCAAGAGATCTGGGTTAAATCCATCATTCCATTGCTCACCATGCCACCCCAGTTTAGACCTGGCCAAATGCAAATGAGTCTTGACCCTGTGCCACATGGGAACAGTATAGCTCGAACTGCCAAACCAGGTCCTCCCTGGACTGGAAACAAGCATCCTAGGACTGGTTTCGGGGTTTCACCCCTCTTCAGCCAGGATAGCTTGATTCCAGTGGCACAATGAGCCCAGGACCCACATCTGGGCATGCCTGGTGCACTTAGGGCGAGAAGGCAAAAGACACACAATTGATGGACGGAATGCAGAACAAATCAAAACATTCACCCTCAGTCAAGAGATCTGAATTAAATCCATCATTCTTTTGCTCACCATGCCACCCCAGTTTAGACCTGGCCATATGCATTTCAGTCTTGACCCTGTGCCTCATGGGAACAGTCCAGCCTCAACCGCCAAACCAGGTCCTCCCTGGACTGGAAACAAGCATCCTAGGACCGGTTTCGGGGTTTCACCCCTCTACAGCCAGGATAGCTTGATTCCAGTGGCACAGTGAGCCCAGGACCCACGTCTGGGCATGCCTAGCGCACTTAGGGCGAGAAAGCAAAAGACACAAAATTGATGGACGGAATGCAGAACAAATCAAAACATTCACCCCCAGTCAAGAGATCTGGGTTAAATCCATCATTCTTTTGCTCACCATGCCACCCCAGTTTAGACCTGGCCATATGCAAATCAGTCTTGACCCTGTGCCTCATGGGAACAATCCAGCCTGAACTGCCAAACCAGGTCCTCCCTAGACTGGAAACAAGCATCCTAGAACCGGTTTCAGGGTTTCATTCCTCTTCAGCCAGGATAGCTTGATTCCAGTGGCACAGTGAGCCCGGGACCCACGTCTGGGCTTGCCTGGCGCACTTAGGGCGAGAAAGCAAAAGACACACAATTGATGGACAGAATGCAGAACAAATCAAAACATTCACCCCCAGTCAAGAGATCTGGGTTAAATCCATCATTCTGTTGCTCACCATGCCACCCCAGTTTAGACCTGGCCATATGCAAATCAGTCTTGACCCTGTGCCTCATGGGATCAGTCCAGCCCGAACTGCCAAACCAGGTCCTCCCTGGACTGGAAACAAGCATCCTAGGACCGGTTTCGGGGTTTCACCCCTCTTCAGCCAGGATTGCTTGATTCCAGTGTCACAGTGAGCCCAGGACCCACGTCTGGGCATGCCTGGCGCACTTCCTTGAGCATCACAAATATCTTTTTCCACGCCTCCTCTACGTTTGCACGTTTTAAGACCCAGATATTTTTCTGGTGTGCTTTCCATGTCTCCTATGCTGCTGCTAAGTTTCCAGATGTTAAATTGGATTTGAGGAGGGGGATTCTCTTCCTCAAGTTCTTCCACGTTTGATTAATACTCTGTTGCTGTTGGGAGTTGTTGTGCTGGCTAAGATGTTGCTGATTTTAATTTTGTGGTCCTTTATGTCCCTGGAGAGCTGCAACCAGTGTTCTGATGTTTGGATCCCAAACTAATAGGATTTGAACCCCTGATTGGTCCTTCACCCAAAGTGCCCCGTCCTATAGCCATTTTGCCACCTGGGGCAATTGATGAGGGTGCCACTTGATTCTAAGTTGTGTAATTCGCCACCTGTTGAGAGACCTAGCACCTGGCCAGTATCTGCTATCTGGAGGGTTAGGTTCAGGTTTATGACCAGAGGATTATGATCATTTTCTCCACAAATTACTATGTTGAAGCTCTGGAGATTGTTTATTAAACAGTTTGACAAGAAAATGTAATCAATTGTAGAATGTTGTTTGAACATATGGCTCAATGGAATTTAATGGAGTCTGTTCCTTCTTTCAGATCAATATATAGGAAATTGAGGGCAACAATAGTGCCTTCTCCCCCAAGCATCATGGCCATCTCCTCTAAGACTTGAAGGATAATTCTTCTTTGTTGCTTTTATACAGTATTCCTTGAGGCACAAAGATGGCTCTCTACTCTTTCTCCACGCCAACTAATTTTTTCTGGTTGACATTGTCAGGTGGTATGAAGAAAAGGAAAAGCAGCCAACACAAGCTTACCCCTAAGTGTGTCACGGATTCCCGGTTCTCCTCAGGATCTGGGCGATGCTCAAAGGGGTCCACCAACTGACATCCCCAAACTCTGATTCAATACACTCCAGAGTGTTGAGGCGATCAGGCGAGGGAAAGGATAGGGTAGGTGCAGCGTGGGAAGGGATACCTGAAAAATAAAGAACATGCAATTAATAACCTCTCACACGCTAACTACTCTCAGATGGTCTCACTAGTCTTTTCTCATACCTGCCCAGGTATCTCCCTGATGATAGTTCAGCATCTATCAGATACAAGGTTCAGCATCTATCAGATACAAGTCGTCTTTCCCAGACTGCTGCTCAACCATCTATACCAAAACCAAAATACAGTAGGTTAATACAGGATCACCTGACCCTTCACTCCCACAATCTTTTAACACTTCCTCACCCTCATACGTACCAAACACCAAACCTCCAGAAACTCATAACAGGAAACTGAAGAAGAAATGTGAGCGTCTACGAATTGCAGCTAGAGAACCCTTCCAGTCAGGGCTCCCCTCTCTGTCTGTGGAAGAAGCAGTTTCCTTACAATCTCAATTGGTCCCAATACCAAACATACAACAATAATGTCTCGTAACTTATACGTTGGGCCCGGCTCCACCTACTTGGCAGCCCGATGGCCTGTGAATTTAATCTCAAAAAAGAAATTATTGGCCGGCTCCACCCACATGGCTGCCAGATGGCCGTTAACAATGAAACAGGTAAATTATGAATTCAGTCCAAAAAACAAGAAAGTTATTGGCCGGCTCCACCCACATGGCTGCCGTTATCAATGAAACAGTTAACTTTAAGGATGTACGCCAAACACTTATACCTTGACACCCGCCAAGATCTTGGCCGCCGTGCGGTCCTCCACGGCTTACCTGCCACGGTTCGCTGGAGTCGTCGCTGGATTCTCCTGCCGCGGGGTTTCGGTGTTTGGAAATCACCGACTCCTTCCCCCTCGCTTGCGCTTTCAAGCGGGTCCCGATTCAGACGAGACCTGCTCCTCTGAGTGCCCCTCTGGAATCCTGCCGATAACTCACGGCCAGACCGGAGTGGTTCGAAAGTCTCGAGGCTCCCCTTGAACGTAGTACGAGCGGACTTCGAGCAGCTGCGCTGCTGCCCTAACTGCTCCCGAGTTCCAGAATCACGAACAACGTCCTTACGCGTTGTTCGTGTCTATAACGCCTTTAGCCCCTCCCCTTGCCTGGGGTTCCTGGGACTTGTAGTTCCGCCGGGAGTATAAGCGCAACTACGTAGGCGCCCTGGGACTCAAACCTTGACAAAGTGAGCCTTTCATTACAATTGTGATGGTGGCCATGCAGCTCATGCAAGGTTTGGGGAGAAGAGCAGGTCTAAAAAAAGCCTTTTTTGCTGTAGTCAATCACCAAATACCACTTCCATCGTGCAGATGTACGCCTGTGCAAGAGGTATCTCAGCTATATGGCAGGTACGGAGAAATCTCACAGCACAGGCATTATGAAGTGGGCCAGAAAGCGGGAGCTGAGTTATGAGATCTGAAAGAGCACTGCCATCTTAAAAACCTGCTGGATACACCCAGCGAAATTTCATTTAATTCATAGGGCGTGACTCATTTCCTCAACCTACTCCTCTTCCACTCCTTCCGACTGTACTAAGAACATTATCTACTCTTCTGGCTTACCCTCTAATCTAACTTTCACATTGATTGCTCTGTGAAATGCCCATTCACTTTGCAAGGGTCTCCTCTGCAGACTCATTATGTCTCATTAAAGCTCAGATTCCATCATTCAGTAGTGCCACACCAGCTGCCCTTATCAAATCCTTGTCTTCCTGTTCATTTACACATGACCCTGCTGGCACTTGTAGAGGTGCAGATATTTGAAATTACCTTACAAGGCTCAATTACTTCTCTTCTTCTCTTGCTACTTCCTTATGCAGATATCACTTTATCTCTTTCGCTCAAAATATTCTGCGCTCTTTCAGATATCTCTTTATCACTTTTTCTCAAACTACTCTGTCATCTTTCTAGATTATCAACCAGCTTCCAGGATACATCAGTCTTTTGTAAATGGCCATCCCTCTATACTCAGCATTTTCTTCTTTTTCTACCCAATTTCCTTCTTCTCTATGAATATGACCTTCATCGTCACTGCACTCAAATGATTTTTATTCGTAAATCTTACTGCACATCCCAAGTTGACACTCATCTCTTGTACCCTTAGAACTTACCAGGACCTTGCTTTTCACTTCTTTGATACTACTACCTCTTCGACATTCACTCTTACTCCTGGTACTGCTCAACGCAGTCTTTTATTTCATCATCATGTTTTTGCTCATCTTCCTTTCCACTCTAAATCCTAGAGCAGCAGGTGTCCATATTGCAGAGGTATTGCAAAGAGTCTATTGTTATTTAAAATTCAAGTATGGCTGCCACATTTAAAACCAATGTATTGGCCATCTTGAAATGGTAAAACAATGATACACTATGGACAACAGCCTTCCATAATGGTCTCCTTGTTTAGAGGAAGTGGCTGCACAGGATGCGTTTCTACCAGTCTCCATCTTGCCCCTCGCCCCCCCTGCCTGATTTTAGCTATGTGAGGGAGCTTCTTCCCCCTCCATTTCTGGGCACCCCGCTACACCCTCTGGACTCACTGAGTCTCCTTTCTAACCCTTTGGCTTGTGCCCTGCTCCCCATCCCTAGGGAGTGCCGGTTTTTCATTCTCCCTTCATTACTTAATGAGAACCACACCCTCACCGGTTCCTCGTTACCTCCTTGGGACTAGTCTCTCCTAACTTGACTTGTCTATACACCCTCTTTCCCCACAGTTCTATTACTGTGTACCTTCTTCTGCCTCCGACCACCTCCAGAGTCTGTGGAGGCCACATTAATCAGTTGTACATCTTCCCTTCATCCCTTCCTCCCTCCCATCCTCCATCCCATTCCCTCAACCATCCCACCTTCCACCTCTCCCGCCTCTCCCTTTCCCCTCCCCAACCCTCCCTCCTCCCCTGAGGAACCTAGTTGCAGATGGTGTATTCTGGTGAGGGTATGGTTATTAGTTTATACACATTTATACTCACCATCCCTCTTTGAGTAGAAAAATTGGATATTTAGTTCCTGACAAAATGTCACGATCTATATGAAAAACAAGCATGAAACATGTTGACCAATATCCTGATCCATAACGCTTGACGAGACCATTGACATTCTCCCTTAACAAGCATCACAGGTTTTTAATCATAACATGGAACCTGCAAAATAAAGCGAACTCAGCGAGTTCCATAGCTATTTTCAACTCTACTCACTTTTTGTACATACACCACAGATCCCACAAACACCCACTTCATTTCATCAAAGGCAGAACCCGCAGGTAAAATGTCTCTGACAAAGAGCCCCCATGTGTGGCCCTTTGGTAATTGCTGCGCTGGCCCAACGAGGAGCTACCCTATGATGAAGCTTGACACCTCCTGTGGTGTGTGAGGGCCCTAGCTCTTTATTAGAGCTATCCCCCCTTCTGTACTGATTCGCTCCCCCGCTAGGAACAGCACACCTCGTTATTGATAAGTGCATGGGATGCAGAGCACTGCAGAGGAAATGAGTGGCAAGCAAGTGACTTGTTAGCATTGTCTGGAGAGCCGTAGTATCCTCTTAAGAAACATTAAAATAAAAAGAGCTGAAACAAAGAGATGAAAATAAAAAGAGCTAAAGCAGAAGTGAAAGGAAAACTATACAAATAAAACATTGAAAACTATAGCACTGACCAGCAGCCCTAACACTGAAGCATATTCATTTTCAGGTGAAAGTACACACATGATTAGAAAATGTTGCCATTCGCAGGGCAACAAAGCCAATCACTGTTGCCAACTAAACTATTAAACTACAAAGTTTGCTGCCATAGACGGAACAGATTATAAATGACAATCAGATAGACCAAAGCCAGAACAGAGCTGACCCAAAGGCTATCTATCTATCTATCTATCTATCTATCTATCTATCTATCTATCTATCTATCTATCTATCTATCTATCTATCTATCTATCTATCTATCTATCTATCTATCTATCTATCTATCTATCTATCTATCTATCTGTCTGTCTGTCTGTCTGTATCTATCTGTCTATCTGTCTGTCTGTCTGTCTGTCTGTCTGTCTGTCTGTCTGTCTGTCTGTCTGTCTATCTATCTATTTATCTATCTACCTATCTATCTACCTATCTATCTACCTATCTATCTAGTTTGCCAGAGGCGGTACCCAACAACAAAATCATTTCCTACTAATGTAATACGTGATATTTCATGTAACAAAATACATATCTGTAGGCTTTAATACTGAAAAATAACAATCCACTGTTAATTGCTACTGACTTTAACATATGCTTTTCACAAACCAGACCTACTGCGTTTACCATAATTGTTCATAAGAAACAAATCATACCTATGACATCAGAAATATATTTTCCTAGTGAACCAATCAGCCCTATATCCGTTATCATTAGCTTGTCCCAATAACCAACTGAGGTCTCATGTCTAAAGCGTAAGGTTTCCCATGAGGGTACTATCAGGTATACAGTCATTAAATTGCAAATGTATACAAAATAAAAATTGGCAAAGCAAAATACTATTTCTCTTTGCAGGGCCTAACCAGAGTCCTCAAAGTGAAAATCGTCTGTACTCACAGTTTGCCAGTGGAGTTAACCAACACCAAAGTCCTTGCCACCGCAGGTAATTTATTAGATTCCATGTGACTAAATACTATCAGAATAATTAACACTCCACTGTTAAATGCCTACTGACTTTAACGTATGCTATTTACAATCAATATGTCAGACCTATTGCCTTTATCATAGCTTTTCATAATAAACAACAAGGCACATAGCCTTTAGAATTGGCTTGTCACCATAACCAACTCCAGTGCATTGTAATGAGCATAAGCTTCCCACAGGCGACCCTCTGGAATACAGCGGTACAAAAGGGGGTGGTGATAGACGGAGCATCAGAACCAATCAAACACTCACACCCAGTCAACAGATCTGGGTTTGATCCATCAACGTTCTTTAGCCCACTCTGCCACCCCAGTTCAGACATGGCCATATGCAAATCAGTCTGACCCTGTGGCTCATGGGAACAGTCCAGCCCGAACTGCCAAGCCGTGCCTTCCCTGGACGGGAAACAAGCTTCCTAGGACCGGTTTCTGGCATTTCAGCCGTCTTCAGCCAGGCTTGCTTGAATCCAGTGGCAAAGTGAGCAAGGGACTCACGTCTCAGCATACCCTGCCAACTTATGGCGAACAAAGCGGTAAAAAAGGGGGTGGTGATAGACGGAGCATCAGAACCAATCAAACACTCACACCCAGTCAACAGATCTGGGTTTGATCCATCACCGTTCTTTAGCCCACTCTGCCACCCCAGTTCAGACATGGCCATATGCAAATCAGTCTGACCCTGTGCCTCATGGGAACAGTCCAGCCCGAACTGCCAAGCCGTGCCTTCCCTGGACCGGAAACAAGCTTCCTAGGACCGGTTTCTGGCATTTCAGCCGCCTTCAGCCAGGCTTGCTTGAATCCAGTGGCAAAGTGAGCAAGGGACTCACGTCTGAGCATACCCTGCCAACTTATGGCGAACAAAGCGGTACAAAAGGGGGTGGTGATAGACGGAGCATCAGAACCAATCAAACACTCACACCCAGTCAACAGATCTGGGTTTGATCCATCACCGTTCTTTAGCCCACTCTGCCACCCCAGTTCAGACATGGCCATATGCAAATCAGTCTGACCCTGTGCCTCATGGGAACAGTCCAGCCCAAACTGCCAAGCCGTGCCTTCCCTGGACCGGAAACAAGCTTCCTAGGACCGGTTTCTGGCATTTCAGCCGTCTTCAGCCAGGCTTGCTTGAATCCAGTGGCAAAGTGAGCAAGGGACTCACGTCTGAGCATACCCTGCCAACTTATGGCGAACAAAGCGGTACAAAAGGGGGTGATGATAGACGGAGCATCAGAACCAATCAGACACTCACACCCAGTCAACAGATCTGGGTTTGATCCATCAGCGTTCTTTAGCCCACTCTGCCACCCCAGTTCAGACATGGCCATATGCAAATCAGTCTGACCCTGTGCCTCATGGGAACAGTCCAGCCCGAACTGCCAAGCCGTGCCTTCCCTGGACCGGAAACGAGCTTCCTAGGACCGGTTTCTGGCATTTCAGCCGTCTTCAGCCAGGCTTGCTTGAATCCAGTGGCAAAGTGAGCAAGGGACTCACGTCTGAGCATACCCTGCCAACTTATGGCGAACAAAGCGGTACAAAAGGGGGTGGTGATAGACGGAGCATCAGAACCAATCAGACACTCACACCCAGTCAACACATCTGGGTTTGATCCATCACCGTTCTTTAGCCCACTCTGCCACCCCAGTTCAGACATGGCCATATGCAAATCAGTCTGACCCTGTACCTCATGGGAACAGTCCAGCCCGAACTGCAAAGCCGTGCCTTCCCTGGACCGGAAACGAGCTTCCTAGGACCGGTTTCTGGCATTTCAGCCGTCTTCATCCAGGCTTGCTTGAATCCAGTGGCAAAGTGAGCAAGGGACTCACGTCTGAGCATACCCTGCCAACTTATGGCGAACAAAGCGGTACAAAAGGGGGTGGTGATAGACGGAGCATCAGAACCAATCAAACACTCACACCCAGTCAACAGATCTGGGTTTGATCCATCACCGTTCTTTAGCCCACTCTGCCACCCCAGTTCAGACATGGCCATATGCAAATCAGTCTGACCCTGTGCCTCATGGGAACAGTCCAGCCCGAACTGCCAAGCCGTGACTTCCCTGGTTCCGGAAACAAGCTTCCTAGGACCGGTTTCTGGCATTGCAGCCGTCTTCAGCCAGGCTTGCTTGAATCCAGGGGCAAAGTGAGCAAGGGACTCACGTCTGAGCATACCCTGCCAACTTATGGCGAACAAAGCGGTACAAAAGGGGGTGGTGATAGACGGAGCATCAGAACGGCTGAAATGCCAGAAACCGGTCCTAGGAAGCTTGTTTCCGGTCCAGGGAAGGCATGGCTTGGCAGTTCGGGCTGGACTGTTCCCATGAGGCACAGGGTCAGACTGATTTGCATATGGCCATGTCTGAACTGGGGTGGCAGAGTGGGCTAAAGAATGGTGATGGATTAAACCCAGATCTGTTGACTGGGTGTGAGTGTTTGATTGGTTCTGATGCTCCGTCCATCACCACCCCATTTTGTACCGCGTTGTTCGCCATACGTTGGCAGGGTATGCTCAGACGTGAGTCCCTTGCTCTCTTTGCCACTGGATTCAAGCAAGCCTGGCTGAAGACGGCTGAAATGCCAGAAACCGGTCCTAGGAAGCTTGTTTCTGGTCCAGGGAAGGCATGGCTTGGCAGTTCGGGCTGGACTGTTCCCATGAGGCACAGGGTCAGACTGATTTGCATATGGCCATGTCTGAACTGGGGTGGCACAGTGGGCTAAAGAATGGTGATGGATTAAACCCAGATCTGTTGACTGGGTGTGAGTGTTTGATTGGTTCTGATGCTCCGTCCATCACCACCCCCTTTTGTACCGCTTTGTTCGCCATAAGTTGGCAGGGTATGCTCAGACGTGAGTCCCTTGCTCACTTTGCCACTGGATTCAAGCAAGCCTGGCTGAAGACGGCTGAAATGCCAGAAACCGGTCCTAGGAAGCTTGTTTCCGGTCCAGGGAAGGCATGGCTTGGCAAGTTGGGCTGGACTGTTCCCATGAGGCACAGGGTCAGTCTGATTTGCATATGGCCATGTCTGAACTGGGGTGGCAGAGTGGGCTAAAGAATGGTGATGGATTAAACCCAGATCTGTTGACTGGGTGTGAGTGTTTGATTGGTTCTGATGCTCCGTCCATCACCACCCCCTTTTGTACCGCTTTGTTCGCCATAAGTTGGCAGGGTATGCTCAGACGTGAGTCCCTTGCTCACTTTGCCTCTGGATTCAAGCAAGCCTGGCTGAAGACGGCTGAAATGCCAGAAACCGGTCCTAGGAAGCTTGTTTCCGGTCCAGGGAAGGCATGGCTTGGCAGTTCCGGCTGGACTGTTCCCATGAGGCACAAGGTCAGACTGATTTGCATATGGCCATGTCTGAACTGGGGTGGCAGAGTGGGCTGAAGAATGGTGATGGATTAAACCCAGATCTGTTGACTGGGTGTGAGTGCTTGATTGGTTCTGATGCTCCGTCTATCACCACCCCCTTTTGTACCGCTTTGTTCGCCATAAGTTGGCAGGGTATGCTCAGACGTGAGTCCCTTGCTCACTTTGCCACTGGATTCAAGCAAGCCTGGCTGAAGACGGCTGAAATGCCAGAAACCGGTCCTAGGAAGCTTGTTTCCGGTCCAGGGAAGGCATGGCTTGGCAGTTCGGGCTGGACTGTTCCCATGAGGCACAGGGTCAGACTGATTTGCACATGGCCATGTCTGAACTGGGGTGGCAGAGTGGGCTAAAGAATGGTGATGGATTAAACCCAGATCTGTTGACTGGGTGTGAGTGTTTGATTGGTTCTGATGCTCCGTCCATCACCACCCCCTTTTGTACCGCTTTGTTCGCCATAAGTTGGCAGGGTATGCTCAGACGTGAGTCCCTTGCTCACTTTGCCACTGGATTCAAGCAAGCCTGGCTGAAGACGGCTGAAATGCCAGAAACCGGTCCTAGGAAGCTTGTTTCCGGTCCAGGGAAGGCATGGCTTGGCAGTTCGGGCTGGACTATTCCCATGAGGCACAGGGTCAGACTGATTTGCATATGGCCATGTCTGAACTGGGGTGGCAGAGTGGGCTGAAGAATGGTGATGGATTAAACCCAGATCTGTTGACTGGGTGTGAGTGTTTGATTGGTTCTGATGCTCCGTCCATCACCACCCCCTTTTGTACCGCTTTGTTCACCATAAGTTGGCAGGGTATGCTCAGACGTGAGTCCCTTGCTCACTTTGCCACTGGATTCAAGCAAGCCTGGCTGAAGACGGCTGAAATGCCAGAAACCGGTCCTAGGAAGCTTGTTTCCGGTCCAGGGAAGGCATGGCTTGGCAGTTCGGGCTGGACTGTTCCCATGAGGCACAGGGTCAGACTGATTTGCATATGGCCATGTCTGAACTGGGGTGGCAGAGTGGGCTATAGAATGGTGATGGATTAAACCCAGATCTGTTGACTGGGTGTGAGTGTTTGATTGGTTCTGATGCTCCGTCCATCACCACCCCCTTTTGTACCGCTTTGTCCGCCATAAGTTGGCAGGGTATGCTCAGACGTGAGTCCCTTGCTCACTTTGCCACTGGATTCAAGCAAGCCTGGCTGAAGACGGCTGATATGCCAGAAACCGGTCCTAGGAAGCTTGTTTCCGGTCCAGGGAAGGCATGGCTTGGCAGTTCGGGCTGGACTGTTCCCATGAGGCACAGGGTCAGACTGATTTGCATATGGCCATGTCTGAACTGGGGTGGCAGAGTGGGCTAAAGAATGGTGATGGATTAAACCCAGATCTGTTGACTGGGTGTGAGTGTTTGATTGGTTCTGATGCTCCGTCCATCACCACCCCCTTTTGTACCGCTTTGTTCGCCATAAGTTGGCAGGGTATGCTCAGACGTGAGTCCCTTGCTCACTTTGCCACTGGATTCAAGCAAGCCTGGCTGAAGACGGCTGAAATGCCAGAAACCGGTCCTAGGAAGCTTGTTTCCGGTCCAGGGAAGGCATGGCTTGGCAGTTCGGGCTGGACTGTTCCCATGAGCCACAGGGTCAGACTGATTTGCATATGGCCATGTCTGAACTGGGGTGGCAGAGTGGGCTAAAGAATGGTGATGGATTAAACCCAGATCTGTTGACTGGGTGTGAGTGTTTGATTGGTTCTGATGCTCCGTCCATCACCACCCCCTTTTGTACCGCTTTGTTCGCCATAAGTTGGCAGGGTATGCTCAGACGTGAGTCCCTTGCTCACTTTGCCACTGGATTCAAGCAAGCCTGGCTGAAGACGGCTGAAATGCCAGAAACCGGTCCTAGGAAGCTTGTTTCCGGTCCAGGGAAGGCATGGCTTGGCAGTTCGGGCTGGACTGTTCCCATGAGGCACAGGGTCAGACTGATTTGCATATGGCCATGTCTGAACTGGGGTGGCAGAGTGGGCTAAAGAATGGTGATGGATTAAACCCAGATCTGTTGACTGGGTGTGAGTGTTTGATTGGTTCTGATGCTCCGTCCATCACCACCCCCTTTTGTACCGCTTTGTTCGCCATAAGTTGGCAGGGTATGCTCAGACGTGAGTCCCTTGCTCACTTTGCCACTGGATTCAAGCAAGCCTGGCTGAAGACGGCTGATATGCCAGAAACCGGTCCTAGGAAGCTTGTTTCCGGTCCAGGGAAGGCATGGCTTGGCAGTTCGGGCTGGACTGTTCCCATGAGGCACAGGGTCAGACTGATTTGCATATGGCCATGTCTGAACTGGGGTGGCAGAGTGGGCTAAAGAATGGTGATGGATTAAACCCAGATCTGTTGACTGGGTGTGAGTGTTTGATTGGTTCTGATGCTCCGTCCATCACCACCCCCTTTTGTACCGCTTTGTTCGCCATAAGTTGGCAGGGTATGCTCAGACGTGAGTCCCTTGCTCACTTTGCCACTGGATTCAAGTAAGCCTGGCTGAAGACGGCTGAAATGCCAGAAACCGGTCCTAGGAAGCTTGTTTCCGGTCCAGGGAAGGCATGGCTTGGCAGTTCGGGCTGGACTGTTCCCATGAGGCACAGGGTCAGACTGATTTGCATATGGCCATGTCTGAACTGGGGTGGCAGAGTGGGCTAAAGAATGGTGATGGATTAAACCCAGATCTGTTGACTGGGTGTGAGTGTTTGATTGGTTCTGATGCTCCGTCCATCACCACCCCCTTTTGTACCGCTTTGTTCGCCATAAGTTGGCAGGGTATGCTCAGACGTGAGTCCCTTGCTCACTTTGCCACTGGATTCAAGCAAGCCTGGCTGAAGACGGCTGAAATGCCAGAAACCGGTCCTAGGAAGCTTGTTTCCGGTCCAGGGAAGGCATGGCTTGGCAGTTCGGGCTGGACTGTTCCCATGAGGCACAGGGTCAGACTGATTTGCATATGGCCATGTCTGAACTGGGGTGGCAGAGTGGGCTAAAGAATGGTGATGGATTAAACCCAGATCTGTTGACTGGGTGTGAGTGTTTGATTGGTTCTGATGCTCCGTCCATCACCACCCCTTTTTGTACCGCTTTGTTCGCCATAAGTTGGCAGGGTATGCTCAGACGTGAGTCCCTTGCTCACTTTGCCACTGGATTCAAGCAAGCATGGCTGAAGACGGCTGATATGCCAGAAACCGGTCCTAGGAAGCTTGTTTCCGGTCCAGGGAAGGCATGGCTTGGCAGTTCGGGCTGGACTGTTCCCATGAGGCACAGGGTCAGACTGATTTGCATATGGCCATGTCTGAACTGGGGTGGCAGAGTGGGCTAAAGAATGGTGATGGATTAAACCCAGATCTGTTGACTGGGTGTGAGTGTTTGATTGGTTCTGATGCTCCGTCCATCACCACCCCCTTTTGTACCGCTTTGTTCGCCATAAGTTGGCAGGGTATGCTCAGACGTGAGTCCCTTGCTCACTTTGCCACTGGATTCAAGCAAGTCTGGCTGAAGACGGCTGATATGCCAGAAACCGGTCCTAGGAAGCTTGTTTCCGGTCCAGGGAAGGCATGGCTTGGCAGTTCGGGCTGGACTGTTCCCATGAGGCACAGGGTCAGACTGATTTGCATATGGCCATGTCTGAACTGGGGTGGCAGAGTGGGTTAAAGAATGGTGATGGATTAAACCCAGATCTGTTGACTGGGTGTGAGTGTTTGATTGGTTTTGATGCTCCGTCCATCACCACCCCCTTTTGTACCGCTTTGTTCGCCATAAGTTGGCAGGGTATGCTCAGACGTGAGTCCCTTGCTCACTTTGCCACTGGATTCAAGTAAGCCTGGCTGAAGACGGCTGAAATGCCAGAAACCGGTCCTAGGAAGCTTGTTTCCGGTCCAGGGAAGGCATGGCTTGGCAGTTCGGGCTGGACTGTTCCCATGAGGCACAGGGTCAGACTGATTTGCATATGGCCATGTCTGAACTGGGGTGGCAGAGTGGGCTAAAGAATGGTGATGGATTAAACCCAGATCTGTTGACTGGGTGTGAGTGTTTGATTGGTTCTGATGCTCCGTCCATCACCACCCCCTTTTGTACCGCTTTGTTCGCCATAAGTTGGCAGGGTATGCTCAGACGTGAGTCCCTTGCTCACTTTGCCACTGGATTCAAGCAAGCCTGGCTGAAGACGGCTGAAATGCCAGAAACCGGTCCTAGGAAGCTTGTTTCCGGTCCAGGGAAGGCATGGCTTGGCAGTTCGGGCTGGACTGTTCCCATGAGGCACAGGGTCAGACTGATTTGCATATGGCCATGTCTGAACTGGGGTGGCAGAGTGGGCTAAAGAATGGTGATGGATTAAACCCAGATCTGTTGACTGGGTGTGAGTGTTTGATTGGTTCTGATGCTCCGTCCATCACCACCCCTTTTTGTACCGCTTTGTTCGCCATAAGTTGGCAGGGTATGCTCAGACGTGAGTCCCTTGCTCACTTTGCCACTGGATTCAAGCAAGCCTGGCTGAAGACGGCTGATATGCCAGAAACCGGTCCTAGGAAGCTTGTTTCCGGTCCAGGGAAGGCATGGCTTGGCAGTTCGGGCTGGACTGTTCCCATGAGGCACAGGGTCAGACTGATTTGCATATGGCCATGTCTGAACTGGGGTGGCAGAGTGGGCTAAAGAATGGTGATGGATTAAACCCAGATCTGTTGACTGGGTGTGAGTGTTTGATTGGTTCTGATGCTCCGTCCATCACCACCCCCTTTTGTACCGCTTTGTTCGCCATAAGTTGGCAGGGTATGCTCAGACGTGAGTCCCTTGCTCACTTTGCCACTGGATTCAAGTAAGCCTGGCTGAAGACGGCTGAAATGCCAGAAACCGGTCCTAGGAAGCTTGTTTCCGGTCCAGGGAAGGCATGGCTTGGCAGTTCGGGCTGGACTGTTCCCATGAGGCACAGGGTCAGACTGATTTGCATATGGCCATGTCTGAACTGGGGTGGCAGAGTGGGCTAAAGAATGGTGATGGATTAAACCCAGATCTGTTGACTGGGTGTGAGTGTTTGATTGGTTCTGATGCTCCGTCCATCACCACCCCCTTTTGTACCACTTTGTTCGCCATAAGTTGGCAGGGTATGCTCAGACGTGAGTCCCTTGCTCACTTTGCCACTGGATTCAAGCAAGCCTGGCTGAAGACGGCTGAAATGCCAGAAACCGGTCCTAGGAAGCTTGTTTCCGGTCCAGGGAAGGCATGGCTTGGCAGTTCGGGCTGGACTGTTCCCATGAGGCACAGGGTCAGACTGATTTGCATATGGCCATGTCTGAACTGGGGTGGCAGAGTGGGCTAAAGAATGGTGATGGATTAAACCCAGATCTGTTGACTGGGTGTGAGTGTTTGATTGGTTCTGATGCTCCGTCCATCACCACCCCCTTTTGTACCGCTTTGTTCGCCATAAGTTGGCAGGGTATGCTCAGACGTGAGTCCCTTGCTCACTTTGCCACTGGATTCAAGCAAGCCTGGCTGAAGACGGCTGAAATGCCAGAAACCGGTCCTAGGAAGCTTGTTTCCGGTCCAGGGAAGGCATGGCTTGGCAGTTCGGGCTGGACTGTTCCTATGAGGCACAGGGTCAGACTGATTTGCATATGGCCATGTCTGAACTGGGGTGGCAGAGTGGGCTAAAGAATGGTGATGGATTAAACCCAGATCTGTTGACTGGGTGTGAGTGTTTGATTGGTTCTGATGCTCCGTCCATCACCACCCCCTTTTGTACCGCTTTGTTCGCCATAAGTTGGCAGGGTATGCTCAGACGTGAGTCCCTTGCTCACTTTGCCACTGGATTCAAGCAAGCCTGGCTGAAGACGGCTGAAATGCCAGAAACCGGTCCTAGGAAGCTTGTTTCCGGTCCAGGGAAGGCATGGCTTGGCAGTTCGGGCTGGACTGTTCCCATGAGGCACAGGGTCAGACTGATTTGCATATGGCCATGTCTGAACTGGGGTGGCAGAGTGGGCTAAAGAATGGTGATGGATTAAACCCAGATCTGTTGACTGGGTGTGAGTGTTTGATTGGTTCTGATGCTCCGTCCATCACCACCCCCTTTTATACCGCTTTGTTCGCCATAAGTTGGCAGGGTATGCTCAGACGTGAGTCCCTTGCTCACTTTGCCACTGGATTCAAGCAAGCCTGGCTGAAGACGGCTGATATGCCAGAAACCGGTCCTAGGAAGCTTGTTTCCGGTCCAGGGAAGGCATGGCTTGGCAGTTCGGGCTGAACTGTTCCCATGAGGCACAGGGTCAGACTGATTTGCATATGGCCATGTCTGAACTGGGGTGGCAGAGTGGGCTAAAGAATGGTGATGGATTAAACCCAGATCTGTTGACTGGGTGTGAGTGTTTGATTGGTTCTGATGCTCCGTCCATCACCACCCCCTTTTGTACCGCTTTGTTCGCCATAAGTTGGCAGGGTATGCTCAGACGTGAGTCCCTTGCTAACTTTGCCACTGGATTCAAGCAAGCCTGGCTGAAGACGGCTGAAATGCCAGAAACCGGTCCTAGGAAGCTTGTTTCCGGTCCAGGGAAGGCATGGCTTGGCAGTTCGGGCTGGACTGTTCCCATGAGGCACAGGGTCAGACTGATTTGCATATGGCCATGTCTGAACTGGGGTGGCAGAGTGGGCTAAAGAATGGTGATGGATTAAACCCAGATCTGTTGACTGGGTGTGAGTGTTTGATTGGTTCTGATGCTCCGTCCATCACCACCCCTTTTTGTACCGCTTTGTTCGCCATAAGTTGGCAGGGTATGCTCAGACGTGAGTCCCTTGCTCACTTGCCACTGGATTCAAGCAAGCCTGGCTGAAGGCGGCTGAAATGCCAGAAACCGGTCCTAGGAAGCTTGTTTCCGGTCCAGGGAAGGCATGGCTTAGCAGTTCGGGCAGGACTGTTCCCATGAGGCACAGGGTCAGACTGATTTGCATATGGCCATGTCTGAACTGGGGTGGCAGAGTGGGCTAAAGAATGGTGATGGATTAAACCCAGATCTGTTGACTGGGTGTGAGTGTTTGATTGGTTCTGATGCTCCGTCCATCACCACCCCCTTTTGTACCCCTCTGGAATACAGTCATAAAAATACCATAGTATACAAAATTACAGTTAACAAAGCAAACTACTATCTCTCCTAATGCAGTCTAACATGGACTATTTTAGTGTATATGTTCCGTCCCCACAGTTTGTTCAGGTGGATCTCCAACACCAAACCCTTGCCTACTATAGTAATTTGTGAAACCTTTTAAAAAGTTTTAGCACAGTGTATTAACAATTCATCCATAAATGTTTATTGTCTTTACTGCATGCTTTAAGCAATACATTAGCCAGGCCTGTTTGCTTTGTCATAATTGTTCATAATAAAAATATCAAACTTATGAAATCTGTTGTGATGTTTCCCAATGAACTGATGAAGCCTTTGCCCCTTAACACTGGTATTTACACTTTACTTAACAACAGTATATTCAAGTGTAAGTAGACAGGTAGCCATCATGTATATAGGAATAAAATTACAAATCAATAGAAAAAAATACAGCTTGCAAAACATATCCGAAGGGTTTGTCAGAGTGGGTGAACAAGGCCACCCACTATGGTATTCTGTGAGATTACATGGAACAAAATACATGTTTACAGCCTGTAACACAATGTGATTACAACTACCTGTTAATGGATGGCTGGCTCTAGCATATGTTTTTCATAATTAATAAGCTAGACCAACTGCCTTTGTCATAATGTTTTATAAGCAGATCAGATATATTGCATCAGACAACATATTTTCAGTACACTAAACAACCACGTTGCTTTTTATCATAACCAACTGATACTTACAATTTTGATTGTAAGCTTTTCCACAAGGGAACGATCAGACACACAGTCATATAATTCGAAATGTATACAAAATTACATTTGGCGAAGCAAAATACTATCTCTTTAAAAATGACATTACAAAGATTCTCACAGAGCAAACTTTCTATATCCACGGTTTGTCACACTAAGGGGTCTATTATGATGTAGGGCGGATCGCCACTGCCCGCATGGCGGTGGTGATCCGCCCTACATCATATCCCGCCCGCCACCCATTTCCCCCCGCCATATTAGTATAGCGTGGGGGACCCCGGCGTACGGAAAGACTGTCTGCCGGTTTTCCGCCGGTCGACCAGTCGACCGGGCGGAAAAGGGTCTGGACATGGTGGCGGTGTCTGCTAGACACCGCCATCCATATTAGCATGGGAGCGGGAAGCAGCCTTTCCGTGGCGGCAGAAAGGCATGTGGATTTTGCTTTCGGGGGCCCTTTGCGGGCCCCAGGGTATTGGGGGTTGGAGGGTGCACATGGGGGGGTACCTATGGTACCCCCTACATTGTCACGGACAAGGTGGCAGGCACCACGCGGTGCCTGTCACCTTCCAACGTGCATTCCCAGCATTGTGACGGCGGTGCTGTGAGCACTGCCCGTCACAATGCTGGGAATAGAGGATGCCACCGCCACGGTGGCAGTGGCATCCTAATTGCCGGTGCGGGACCGCCGCACCACTGGCCGCCGCCATCCTAATAGACCCCTAAGCGTCCAAAACCATTGCCTACTATAGTAATCTGTAAGATTCCGTTCAATAAAATACCTATTAGTAGTCTTTAATATAGAGTAATAGACATCCAACATAAAATGCATATTGATTTTAACATATGCTTTTTGCAATAAATATGTCAGGCCTAGTAGCTTTATCATAACATCTTATAATAAACAAAACATGCCTATAATCATGATCATTGGCTTGCTACGATAACCAACTCAGTTTTGTTGTATAAAGTATTAACTTTGCCATAAGCCAAAATGTGCAATAAAAGTTGTCTCTTTAGTAGAAGCAGACACATTTGGTCCAATCAAATCCTGTAGTCAGGGGAACCAACATGGTGACGTATAAGCCCCTCTCTCAGTAGGGCTTTGCAAGCTCTTTTTGTTGATCACATAAGGTTGAGCAACAGTTGCAGCGTCCTGAGAGATGTAAAATTCCATGTAGATTAGTGTAGACCTGGGCTGTCAAACAGAAAACTGCACTCTGAAGTCTAAAGTTAATGACTTCCCTCCTCACATCTGTGCTGCTGCCAGAGAAAAACAAACACTGTAAATTATCTAAGTTATCTAAGACACTTTAATAGCATTGCAATGTCATGTGTGTGCCACTGAGAGTTCAAGAGCGGGCAGCTGGAAGAATAAATAAACTGATCGCAGCTGTGTGGAGGTCAAGCACTTTTTTGTGGAAGTGCACATCTTCTGCTCAATTAAAACATGTACTCCGTGCAAACAATATGTGAGCGATCCAAAAACACTTTCCTGATAGTGCTTTTTAAAGCCCTTTTTTAGGTTGATCACAGATTGTCTGCTGACAGCTGCACTGTCAAACCACCATAAAGAGGATGGGAGAAATGTAGGAGGAATGCTCTCAGTTCAAGTTCTGAGGGCGAGGAGAGAATTGCGGACCCAATGTCCAGGCAATAGTAATTACAGGCAGAGGCCCTAGATGAGGTTACTTCAGGGGCTGCCGTTTGTTTATGAGTTGGTAGTATTTTTTACATTCACACAGGTGAAGGGGTCTGTTTTGCATGTGTGTCCTTTGAGGTGTCCATACATTTTCAATATTTTGTGACTGGATTTTTGGTCGTAAATAATTGAAAAAAACAATTAGTTAGGGGGTCTCAGGGAATTTAAAGACCTGCGCGGACAAATCCCCAAACCACTAAGACTTTAACAACACAAAAGTCAGCGGGTCTACAACAGTCTACCTGAAGCACAAAAACAACAAACCAGCATATTCAGACATAAAGAAGTCCTTCTATAAGGGACCAAGTCCCATCACCCACCGAAGTGGCATGCTTCATCATCTGGGACCTCTTTTAACCACACCTGGTGCAGTTAAAGAGCTACAACTCCTTTATTTACTGTAAAAAGGAGGAGCTCAAGGATGTTTAATTGATGTAACATGGAGGATAAAAATCTCCTGGTGAAAAAGACTGCCAATAGTGTGGTGAAGCTAAGTGCAGTGTGTGAACTAGAAAAAGTGGTTTAAAATTGATTACCAATAGAAAAATATTTTTATTCAATATCCAGTGGTATCAAAATAAAAAAGCAGGAATATTGGAGGAAACCGTGTACACAAATGTTATAGGAACACGTCCTCAAAGGTCTACATGTTTCAGCCAACCTGTGTCTAAACAAAATGACAGTGGCTTTCGTCAGGACCGTATGATAACACTACTGCAAAATTTGAAGATGTGAAAAACAAGTCAATAAAGGAACGATACAACCTACACATGTACCTGCTTATCTGAAGATATGCGGCACCGTAGGGATGTAAATTTATCACCTGTTGAAAAAGGAATAAATTTAACAGGGGAGAAAATGAATGATATCTGCTGGTTGAAGTCAAAGGTGTTCAATAACTTAATACAAATGTATCAGTAGTAAACATTTGTCATGAAGGGATCTACATTGCCTTCTTACCCGTAATGAATCGGGGATGCGTCCTACACTCCTGGTAACAACTCAGGGCGTGAGGCAATGCTCTAAAAGACAAAAGGAAAACAAACTAATACCAAAGAAAAACAGAGGATTGTTTGTTCACTAAAGCAAGCTCGAACAGACTTGACTATAAAAACAGATGCAGGTAGGTCGATTGACTAAAGAGAGCATGAATACATAAGCAGCCACAACAATGGGTATGCTTCCATTCGTATAATAATTGATACATAAGTTACTGATGTGATATTTGGAAGTGATGCCTACAACACACCATTTCCATATACCGAATTGCTAAAACAGGATTAGTACGTACGAAAAGGAATTTTACCTCTTGCAAGTGCCAAATCAGAGTGTTTGTGACCATTAAAATGCTTGGTACATCTGGCTCTAAGGGCCAAAGGTGCCACGTGATTTTGCATGCGCAAACCGGTTTGCGACCCGTTTGCCCATGCAAAATCACTGTGGGCCATGTACAAAGCCTATTTAGTGAGTCTCAAATTATTTGCAACCCGCTAAATAGGTTTTGCAATTCACGGAAGGGGCGTTCCCTTCCTAATAGCGACCACAGAGCCATGTAAGAATGTTTTGAAACCGCAATTGCGGTCACAAAACACTCACAAATTACCGCCCTCTTCAAGAGGGTGGTAATGGAGTCACAAATAGGAAGGGATCCCCAGGGGACCCCTTCCCCTTTGTGACTGGCTCCAAGAATATGTTTTTAAGGGCAGACAATGGTTCCAGGGACCACTGCCTGCCCTTAAAAAATGAAATGAAACGAAAACGTTTCATTGAAAAATGCATTGAAATGCCTTTAAGGAAAACGGGCTGCATTTCAAAAAGAAAAGCTGCTTTATTTAAAAGCAGTCACAGACATGGTGGTTTGCTGAGCCCAGAAGGCCACCATCCCTGGGAGGGCCTGTCATTCCCAATGGGCTCGCAAATTGCGAGAGGATCATTAATATTCGATTGGGAATCGCAAACAGTGTTGAACACACTGTAGTACATTCCAAATTGTGACTCGCAATTTGCGACTCGCAAATTGCGAGTTGCAATTTGGATGGTCGTACATCTGGCCCCAAGTCTCTTGTCAGTCAAGAAACCTAATGCTAATCCTCTACCTCCCCCATGTCAATGTCAATGTCAAACGTTTTTATAGAGCGCACAAATCACCAAAAGGTCTCAGGGCGCTAGCAGCCAAGACAGAGAGACAGGCAGTAACCGAAGTACTCAAATACCAAACTTTATTGTGAAAAAAGCCAAGTCTTCAGCTTTCTTCGGAAGTGTAAATGGTCCGTTATGGATAGCAGCTCCAATGGAAGTTTGTTCCAAAGCAGAGGAGCTAAATATGAGAAGGATCGGCCACCATTGCAGACCGTTCGAATGCGTGGTTGAACAAGAAGGAATTTTGTACTTGACCGTAGGGAACGTCCGGGTACATACCATTGGAGTTTTTTAGCCAGATATTGAGGACCAGTGCCATGTATGATCTTATGTGTAATGCTTAAGATTTTAAAACGAACCGAAAGCCAGTGCAGGGTTTTAAGAGTCGAAGCAGATGGAATAAGGGAGGGGAGATTGAGAACAAGTCTGGCAGCCGTATTCTGAAGGAGTTGAAGTTTGGAAAGTAGATCTTGATTAAGTGCGGTAAACAGGGCGTTACCATAGTCAAGATGACTAATGATAAGTCCCTGGAGCAGCGGTTTCTTTTCTTCAATGGGTAACCATTTAAAGATCTTTCGCAGCTTACGCATAATCCCAAAACAGACTCCAAGCACTTGATTAATATGAACATTCATGGACAGGGAGTTGTCTATGGTAATACCCAGATTGCGGACTGCTAGCTTGGGCAGGGGACAAGTACCCAACTCTATCGGCCACCAGTCTCGGGTCCAAAGCTGTTCAGCTTTTCCAAAAAGAATAACCTCCGTCTTACTGCCGTTCAATTGCAACATGTTTAGGCTCATCCAATCATTGACCCGGATCATACAGCTCTTAAAACGGGATTGAACACCATCCTGGTCAGAATCACAGGTAACGAGCAGCTGGGTATCATCAGCATAAGACAGAGTCTCAAAGCCATATGATCTGATGATACCAGCTAAAGGAGTTAAGTATATGTTGAACAGCATGGGACTAAGAATGGATCCCTGCGGAACCCCGACTGTTACTGGATAAGTGCGGGAGACCATCTCATCCACAGAAACCGTAGTGAAACGATCAGCCAGGTAGCTCTCAAACCAGTCCAAGGCCTTCCCTCTGACCCCCACCGCCCACAGACGATGTTTAAGAATTCTGTGGGAGATGGTGTCGAAAGCCGCAGACAGATCCAAAAGGACCAAGATTGCAGATTTGCAATGGTCCAAAGCAAGTCTGATGTTATCCACTTCTTCAATAACTACGGTCTCCGTGCTATGAGCAGCACGAAAGCCTGATTGGGAGGGATCAAGAAGACCATGGGTCTCAAGATGGGCAGTAAAACGTTTATTGACTAAGTGCTCCAGTACCTTCCCGAACTAAGGAAGCAATTAAATGGGACGGTAATTTACTGGTGCACTGGGGTCATCCAAAGATTTTTTGAGAATGGGCTTAACCTACGCATGTTTCCATCTCTGCGGAACCTTGGCTTGATTCAGTGACATATTAAAAATGGTAGTTAGGGCATCAGCAAGCAGCGGTAAAATTTTAGCACAGGGGCGGGGGGGAGGGATCGACTGGGGAGCCAGATTTAATCCTACTTAAACTTTCCGTTACTTTGATGATAGTTATAGGTTTAATTTCTGTTAGTAAAGGGGCCGTATAAGATTCCAACAAAGAAATGGAATTATTCACATTAGTAATATGATAACTATGGTCATCAACCTGATGCAGAAATGAGGCATATAATATTTTGATTTTGTTGTCAAAAAACAAAGAAACAGAGTCGACCCACTCTTGTGTAGGTGAAAAGGAGGATTGCTCGACCTGGGGAGCGGTAAATTCCTTCAGTATTTTATATAGTTCTTTACTGGAATGTGCAGCATTGTTTATGCGCTGAGTGAGATACGCCTTTTTAGTTAATTTGATGTTATTGATGTAGGTTGAGTGAAGGTGCTTATAATTCCTACGATGTTCCTTAGTTTTAGTTTTCCTCCACAGACGTTCAGCAACCCGGCTTAGTTGTTTATCAATTTTTAATGCAGCAGTAAACCAGGGTGAGGCGTTATTTTTTCCTTGAACCCTAGTAAGAGGAACGGCTTTATCCAAAGCCTTAGAGATGGAAGATTCAAAGTTACTGACAACAGAATCCACCGTATCAACCACCTTACCTAATAATGGAGGTTCAAAGTATGCTAGGAAAGTGTCCGTTGTAAGTTTGCACCACGGCCGAATCAAGATGCTTTTCTTTGAGCTGATTTTCCTATGTATGTTTATAGGCATACTAAATTTAAGAATAAAATGATCCGTCCATAATACTGGGCAGGGAGATTCAATAATTGGTTTAAGGGAGTTCGTGAATATTAAATCTAATGTATGGCCTGCTAAATGAGTAGGGCCGATTACCCTCTGTGTTAATCCTAGTGTGTGCATTGCCCCAATTAAGTGTGCCGAATCAGGGTCTAGCGGCAGCTCTGCATGGTAATTAAAATCTCCAAGTAAGATAAAATTATCTGCGGATAATACATGTGGCGCGATAGTTTCTAGCAGCTGGTTAACAAATTGCGTCTTTAGTCCAAGGGGTCTGTATATCAGCGCCCCATTCCAGGTTTCCGAGTCTAGAATGTCAATGGTGAAAATCAAAATCTCTAGCATTGCAGAAGAGAGTGATTCTAATACTCGGATCCCTGAGGGGGCCCTGGTAGCAACTGCGATACCATCACCTCTGCCCGATTCTCTGACGAGTCTTGTCAAATGATATTGAGAGGGAAACGCTGTGGCAACACTCTCTGAAGATGCGCCATGAAGCCAGGTCTCCGTTATAAAACATATTCCAGGTTTCTCTTCATCTAGGAGACTCCAAAATTCAAGCGCGTGTTTAGGTATAGACCTAGCATTTAGATATAAGGCCGATAGAGAGTTCGGAACAGTTTCAATAGCTCTCTGACAGGAGTTCTTTAATTCATGAGGACGTATAATTGTCGCCTCCCTACTATGGGTTAACAGAGGAGATTTCCTATAGGACTCGGCGGAGTACAGATGTTTACTAGACATAAAAAAGTTGAGGGGGTTTAAAGAACGCAGCTCCATACTGGAGTAACGCAACATATCGCCACACTAAGTTACCTTGAGAACCTGGAGAACCAAACAAAAGATTCTGGACGTTTAGCGGCGGTTTGGCGCGGACGGGCGCAGACGGGCTTGCCTTTGGCGCGCCGCGCCCTGATCCGCGCCCTGATCCGAGTTATGTAGGCGGAGTGGGCGGGGCGAGCAGCTAGTGTGCTAACCTGAAGAATGGGAGTCGCTCGTCACCACAGAGCTCCCCGGAGATGGCCTCACGTCCCTCCGCTCAACCGGCACAAGCCGCGGTGGACCGGGGACCGGCCAACTAAAGTGCAAGTGGCAGTGCAAAAAAGCAGAAGCAGCAGGTAAAGAATAGATTCTAAAAACTATTTGACAGTATTTCAAAGTTACAATTCCTTAAGAACATTAACACACATAGCGCGTTAAGCATAAGTTTTAGCGAGGCAGAGCGGGAACAATATGTTGGGAAAACAGTCACAGACCGTAAACAGAGTAGTTGGCTGTGCTTTAATTAACATTTATCTTCACAGACACTGGATACAGTAGTTTATCACTTTCCCTGCTGTTTCTTCCACAAGGGGCCTTTTTGAATTAGCATATACATTTTTGGGGAAATGGCACAAAAAGTGGGGGGTGTTTGTAGACATTGAGATTTTAGTGTCACTACTCATGATAAATGAAACCTAGGGCCAGATGTATCAAGCGTTTTACCGTTCGCAAACGTGCCAATTCGTAGAATTGGCGTCACATGTGCACACATACATATTTCAGGGGGGCAACAGGGTATCCTTTTGGCCCGCTTGCACCCTTGAAATTGCATGCGTAATTTGCGAGTATCTATTGGGTACTCGCAAAATGCGCATGAAATTTCCATTCATTCCTAAGGGCCTCTAGACCCATAGAAATTAATGGGAAGCCATTCCTTATTTGCAACTCGCAATTTGCGAGTCGCAAATAAGGAATGCGAAGGAATCGCAATTTTATTTGCGTAACCTACATGCTTTGCATTTTGCGAATCCATAATAGCGAATCAGTAAAATTTGCTATTAAGAACTCGTAAAATACAATGTTGATACATCTGGCCCTTCGTGTCAGAAGTACAAAGCATCTTTCTGGTTGCAAATGGCCCGATCAGCAGAATTGGGCCATTTGCGACTGGAAAAATGCTTTTTAAATGTACAAAATGCAAAATGTGATTCGGTAACTTGTTTCTGAATTGCATTTTGTATTATCGATTCGGTTTTTGGAAGGGGCGTCTTTAGGGTGTCCCTTCCAAATACCAAATCAGTATGGTATGTATTACTTTTTTTTGCGACCGAATTCCGGTTGCAAAACAGTGATACTTTGCCTCCAGTTTAAAACTGGTGGAACCCATTTGCAATGTGGAATGTAAATCCAAATATTTTTAAGAATAGGCAATTGTCCCACGGACCACTGCCAAACTGCAAAGTTTCATTTTTTCTTTTTAAATGCATCCCATTTTCCTTTAACAGGCTGCATTTGGAAAAAAAAGATTGCTTTATCAAAAAACAATCATAGAGATAGTGGCCTGCTGACCTGAACAGACCAGCACACCAATTATTGCTGACAGGTACTGATGGTAATTGACTCTGACTGTCCATGGGCTCTGCCTACCAAGCCCAGGGCCATTGCTATGCTGAAAACATACCTAGAATAGAGTGAAAACACCTAAATACACTAGGATACACTATGGGGTAGGGAACCCTTTTGATTGACATGACCTCCCTTATAAGCCCTGGTACATAATAGGGCACGGGGGTTAAAACTACCTTTAAGTCCCTAGTATATAATAGGGCATGGCAGTTTCTAAACCAGCAGCCCTTTCTGTACTTTAGTTTTTGGGGCACTTAAAAATTAATAAACTACAATATTCTGGCATATTAGTTACCCTCAGGGTCTCCCCTATGTGTCCCAGGGGTGAAGGGTCGGGTACGAATAAGGAGGACCCTTATAAAATAGGTTTTATATGCTCTAGGGATAGTGAAATTGCACATTTCACATCCCTCATTCTGTTAAAGTGATTCCTAAACTCGACTTTTGTGCTAGGAGCACTGTGGAGTGAAGATTTCCAATATTTGTACATATTCCGAACCCCTAAAATCTGCCTTAGGTGTTCCAGGGGTGGGTGCTACTGTAGATATAGACAGGGTCTTTATAAAATATGTTTTATAAGCCCTGGTGTTGGAGAAATTGCCCGGTTAAATCTCCCCATTGCAGATCCACAACCACATAGGTTAGCATGGCATTCAGTTATTAATTAATAACTGGCGCAAGGCTTTGCAGACAAAAATATAATTCAAAGGCTGAGGACAATGGTATTGATAAATCGAACAACATTCTGTTGTTGAATTTATCCTAAAATTTAGTGTACAGAAAAGAAGTTATATGACTTTCTTGACGGAAAGCCAAAATTCAGCCTTGCAGTTGTCTGCTCTGATTGGTCAGAGTTAAGTGGATTAGCCAGGCTGCTTTGACAACGTGATAAGTGGCACCTGGGGTGAAGAGCTATTCTGGGAGGAGAGGGTTCTGCTGCATAGGAATGCCAGAGCAAGGGGGATGGGTCATAAACTATGAGCTTCAAAGGCCCAGGGGGACAGGCAGAAAAAGTCAGGTCCATCTATGCCCATCCCCTCTGACCACTGCCAGATGACATGCTTAAGGAAGGAAGGTGCCGATGCCAAGGGGAAGGAGACAATGGAGATGAGCCACCCTGGAGGTTGGTTTTGCCCGTTCTTGCCTCTCTGCTGAGACTTCAGCCATTTTGAATTTTGGAGAAATAGTGCTTTCTGGGAGATCATAGTACCACACTCTGGATGAAATGGTCATGTTCTTGGGTTTAGCCTTGCCCCTCATTGGACAGGAGTGCTCTCCTGCTTGACCCAGAGAACACTGAATAAGTATCTGATCGGGGCAGAGCCTCTTAGATCTGCTGCTTGAAACAAGAGGAAGAAGAATGGCCCATGCTGAGAAGTTTGGTTTGCACCAACCAGCCCTGCACTCTGACTGACTGCGCTTGCTGCACATCTATGACTACATATCTGTGGGCCTAACTTCCTTCAAAAGGACTAAAGAGTGGACTTCTTGCATGCTACAGGTCAACAGAGTTCACCTGGACCATCACCACCAAAGAATCCCCATCCTGGAGTGACTCCAGTGGATTCGTAAGGGTTTCGTCCAAGTGGATTGTGGGAATTGAAGTCCCAAACTTTCAAGGACCATCGTGGAGCTTCCAGACCCTTGGAGTAAGCTTTAGACACTTTGGAACCATCAAAGGAACTTTGGGATGAAGTTTCAGACGTTTGGAGCAACTTTAAAAAAAACTCCGGAAGTGGACCGACTCGACCTGGCCAGCTAACCATGAGCCAGCCTGCCCTCCAGGTTCATCCCACTGAAAAAGCTCTGGAGATCCAACTTCCAGAGTTTGATCAGGAGCTGGTCAAACCCAAGTCAGTGAACCCTAACTGAATCCGGCCTGGTGAAGAGCATCGAGGGACCCCGTGAGAAAAAGCTCTATAAAAGTTTCTAAGTCCGAAGGTAGAAGAGTTGACTGGGACCAACCACGAGAGTCAAGCCGCCCACCTTCAATCATGAGCCGGCCTGGATCTCTGGTTCGTCCCACTGAAAAGCTCCGAAGGTCCGACTTACAGAGTTGGAGCTGGTCGAAACCCAAGCCAGAGAACCCTCACCGAATCGAGACTAGTAGAGAGCTTCGGAGGACCCGGGAGAAAAAGCTCCAGAAGGCGAAAACTTTGACTGAGGCCTACCATGAAGGGTAGCCACGCAGGGCTTCATCGCCTGAAACTTTTACTTGTTTTGGTCTAGCGTGACCAGATCTACCAATATGCGCTACAGGTGTCTAGGTGCTATATTGTGCTAAATCTTTAAAAATTCATATCTCCGGTTCCCTACATCAGATTGTTTTTGTTTTGGTCTTATTTTAAAGATAAAAATGTTACCTATTGTTATAAATTGGCGTTGGATTTTTATTGGATTTTGTGTCTTAATTATTTACTGAATTGGTGTTTTTAAATGCTTTACATCCCTGTCTCTGAAGTTGAGTTGCCTGCTCACAGCCAAGCTACCACAGGTTGAACATGGGAATGATTTTCTGAGAACTATTCTGAGCCCTAGACTGTGTTAGTGGCCTTATTTCTACTGGTAGATATATATTTACCAGTACTAATAATCCACTTTTCAACACTCGCAAACTGTGACCTTCCTCCTTAATGTGTAGAGGTAGGTCTATTTGCGACTCTCTAGGAATCACTAAAGAAACTCAAAACATTTTTATACAATAGGAATACCAATTTCCTCCGAATCACAATTAGGAAATCGGTCTTTCTAATGTTAGTACATCTAGATCTTAATGCCCAATATGCTCTTTCTTGAAATCAGCCTTAGGAGAGAATCATAACCCAAACTTCACTCTGCAAGCGAACTTTCAAAAAGGGTTGCATTAGAATCTGGGTCTCTAGTTGTTGGAGGTATGCACCCTGTACAAGTAGGGACCACAATGCTATTTATGGTAAGCTAGATAAAAACTTTAAATTAACCTGTGCTCACCCTCTGGTAACTTGGCACAGAGCAGGCAGGCTTAAATTAAGAGGTAATGTGTAAAGTATGTGTAACACACACACACAGTAACACAATGAAAACCCCACAAAAAGACTCCACACATGCTTAGAAAAATAAAGAATACTTATATGAGCAAAACAAGACCAAAAGGACAAAAATCCAATTAATAGAAGCAGAGATATGAATTTTTCTTTTTTATTTAAATTTGTTTATTAACGAGCTTACAGCTTGCATATACAAAGCCCCATGAAAGGGGTGCAATACTACAATCCTCACATATATCGATGCCAGCCAGTTTTACATCTTCCATAAGAATACAAAAAAGGAAACCAACTGCAAACCCCCCCCAACCCCATCCAGCACTTGAACATTCAATTGTCGAGTCCAATAAGCCATCTGAGCACATATAAAGGACAATTCAAGGGAAATAAAGTCAGAATCCAAGAAGTCCTGGCCAAATACATAAGGGTATAAATCATGTAAAGATGTAGATACAAATCACGCAATGGGGTGGCTCAATAAATATACAGTTAGTGGAGCCCAGAAATCTTTGGGTCGTGAGGTCTCCAGCAACTCCTTTGCGTATACGTCATTTGTTCCCTGCAATATATTAATTCTCTGATCCATTTCTTCACAGTAGGCATAGATTTAGCGCCCCAGCATTGCGTCACAGCACGCTTAGCCAGTAGGGTCGAGACCGCAACCAGCCGCCTGTTGCAGGGCTTGCGAGATATGAATTTTTAAAGAATTAACCAAAAATAGTGTTTCGAAGTCACGAGTGGTCAAAAGGTTACTTGATGTCGTGAAGGACCAATACAAATCCAAAGTTCATGCCAACTGCGAAGGAGGGTAGGCCGGCTACAGGACCCAGACAGGTCCCGCTGAAGAAATACCTTGGCTGGAGCAATTGTCGACGTGAGAGTCTACTGCTTTGTCATCGAGCTGTGAAAAGGGGATCCCGTGACCTCATCAAGCTCCGTTGAAGTGAATGCAATGCATTGCCATTGAGCTGCACAGAGTATCGTAATCGAACCACATAGGCTTTAAAACAATGTTGTCGAGCTGCTGCTGCGTCGGTGTTGAACCGCGATGCAACACAGTTGAGGCAATGCGTCAGATTATTGCAGAAATCACAGCAGAACCTACTTCTGAGGCAAAGGACTGGGGGTGCCTAAGGCAAGGGTAGAACTCACAGATGGCAGAGTCCAGCAAACCATCCAGATTGCAGGAAGTATTTTGTATCCCTGAGACTTCAGAAAACAGGAGGCAAGCCTTCAAGCCCTTGGAGTCACTCTGGGTTCAAGTGAGATGGGTCCAATCCTTGTCCTCAGCAGGGCAGAGATCAGCAGACAGCAGTGCAGCTCAGCAAAGCAGAGAAGCAGTTCCTCAGAACAGTCAGTCAAGGCAATCCTTGCAGCATAGCAATCTACTCCAGCAGAGTTCTTCCCAGGTCTGGTAGTGTACTGTCTTGTTAGTCTCAGAGCCTCAGTACTTTTACCCAAAAGTGCCCTCGATGAGGGAGGTGACTTGAATGGAGCTCTCTGAAGTACACAAAGATCCCCTCAAACCAGTCCTGTCTACCAGGCTAACTGTGGGAGATGAATCAGTGATTTGTGAGTAAGCAGGACACTACCTTTTAAAGTGTGTCAGCCCCCCATTCCTCCGTGCCCAGGTAGACCCATCAGAATGCAGATGAGTGCTCAGAATGCAGATGACCCTCACCTTCCTGTGTTTATGGCTGTCTAGATGGAATGTACAAATTGTAGCTGTCACCCAGCCCAGACGTGTTTTGGAGACAGGCTGCAGGCACACATAGCAAAGTTTAGGTCAGGAAAATGTCCACTTTCTAAAAGTGAAAACACTAGAGGGGTTAGGCCCATAGGACAAGGATCAGGTAGGGCCATAATACTTATCAAATACGAAAGGGGGGTACCTGACACCTTCAATACTTATGCTTTATCTCTTTGTAGCATTTACCAAACAACTTCTTTTTTTTTGTTTGATATTGGTTATTTATTAAACCATTCCATTTAAGATTTTTTTCCTATGTTTTTAGCAAAATTCACAAGTATGAAAAGAAGAAACACGTACATTTCAAATAACATCAACTGACAATACATTGAACAATTCACAAATTACATTCATAAACAAAAAACATTGAAAAGCGACATTACTTATATACAACAAAAATTCCAATCAGCGTTATGTTTTACACCATTATATTGACCACACGGTAATCCTTAGGGCGGTCACTCGAACCCCAACTCAAGGAAATACCTAACAAAGGGAACTACTTCCTGCATGTAGGGAGGGAATCAATTTCACAGTCCAAGTCCCTCAATAGCAGAAATATAATGTTTGACCGTTCCTCAGTGTATCTAGATGCCAACGCTTTTCAAAGCACAGGCATAAAGTACTGTGCCTCTCATCAGGTCTTCTGATTCATGGGTATTCACGAAATTCTGATGTAAATTAGTTGAACTCATTGGTTCGCTTTTGTGAAAGCAACAAAGTTGTAGGCTTGTGTTTGCTTTTAATACGCTGGTTGAATTACATTGGATCACTCCAGTCGAGCTGTAAAAAGAAATCAGAACGCGTTTTGATTGATGTCTGCGTGGCTCCCGATATTTCCGTACTCGCTAAGATTAACATGTGATAACTTTTGGCAAAACAACAAGCCCCACTGCCCGAGTAAAAAGCGAACACAGGCCTGCAACTTTGTTGCTTTCATGAAAGCGAACTGATGAGTTCAACTAATTTACACCAGAATTTCATGAATACCTATGAATCAGAAGCCCTGATGAGAGGCACAGTACTTTATGCCTGTGTTTGAAACGCGTTGACATCTAGATACACTGAGGAACGGTCAAATATTATATTTCTGCTATTGAGGGTTTTGGGCTGTAAAATGTATTCCCTCCCCACATGCAGAAGGTAGTTCCCTTTGTTAGGTATTTCCTTGAGCTGGGGTTCGAGTGACAGCCCTAAGGATTACCGTGTGGTCAATATATTGGTGTAAAACATAACGCTGATTGGAATTTTTGTTGTATATATGTGATGTCGCTTTTCAATGTTTTTTGTTTATGAATGTAATTTGTGAATTACTCAATGTATTGTCAGTTGATGTTATTTGAAATTTGTGTTTCTTCTTTTCACATTTTCTAAAATTAGCATATCTAAAATAGTAATGTCAAATCCAACTTCACCACTAAAGAGGATTTATCATTACCATTCCAAAGATATGAAACATGATTTAGCTACTTCTTTCTTATCAGCAATTACATCTTAGAAGTGTTTTAAGGAATTCCCAATGCTAGCCTGTGAGGGGAGTAAGCTTCAAAGTAGTGAATTGTTCTTTTATCTGTTTGTCATTACCATCACATGTAAAACTTAAAAGTACATGCCCTACCTTTTAGTTACACAGCACCCTGCCCATAGGGCTATCTAGGGCCTACCTTAGGGTTGAACTATGTGTAATAAAAGGGGAGTTTAAGGATTGGCAAGTGGTTATAAATGCGAAGTCGACGTGGCAATAAACTGCACACACAGGCCTTGCAATGGCAGGCCTAAGATGAGGTTTGAAAGGTTACTTGTGTGGTTGGCACAATCAGTGCTGCAGGCCCAATTGCAGCATTTAGATTGTGGGCCCTGAGTATATTGTGTACCACTTTACAAGGGTCTTAAATTTAAATTAAATATAGAAATCAGGTATATATCAATGTTACCATGTTTTGGTGGAGAAGCACATGCACTTTAGCACTGGTCAGCAGTGGTAAACTGCTCAGAGTCCTAAGGCCAAGAAAATGAAACAGCAAAAAGTGTCGGTAAGCAGGCAAAAAGTTGGGGTAAGACCACCCTAAGGATGACAGGTCTAACAGGTTGGTTTCTGAGTTTTTTTTAATTACACCTAGAAGTTCTCTAATGCTAACAGATTATTTCTCTCTCTCTCTCCAAGTACTTGTCAACTTATCGTACTTCCTCATTAGATACTTTTTATTGCTCTCCAGATCCCCTATGCCATTCAACCCCACCTGCTTCTGGCTTTATTTCTTTCTTTACTTCTTAAAATAAACCAAATCCATTCAAAATTCCCATCTTCTCCACTATCTGTTTTACTCTGCTCCTCCTTCGATATCCCTATCTTCTCTCATTTAAAAAAAAATCGTATTATTGAGGATTTTACGATGCAGTAGGTGAATAACATTAATATACTAGCTGGCAGCAAGCATTACAGTTAGACAGACAACACAAGAACTGATAGTACATAGTGGTAATGTCCTCTCTACGCAGGTTTTGTGTGTTTGCCCAAAAAAGTTGAGACAACATGTAGCCATAAAAATGGTAAGAACGTTAACAGTAGGAGTGGCATTTGAGTGATATAAATGAGAGAGTGTGGCAATCATTGTTAATTGGCAAGGCAATTTTGGTGTTTATTAGTGCAAGTAGTCAGGGTGTCTTGCAGAGTTGTGATGCACAGTGTAAAATGTGTAAGTGGTGGTAATCAGTGTTGTGCATCTTTGTGTCCAGTCTGGAAGAGCAACAGGTAGATGTGTAGGCATAGGCTATTTTTCTGAGCAAACAGGGGCATTGAGAGCGCTCTTTAAGGTGCACAATTGCCATCTCTGATGGCCGCATGGAGCTGGATCAGAATAGCATCCCATTCCATTGAGGTTAGGTGTTTGAAAAGGCCCCTAGATTCTTCTCTGTTAATTGCAGAGCTTTCGGCTTCTACCCAACAAGCTAGTGTGCAGCGCCAGGATGCAGCAAGGGGGGAGTTGCGCAAACCGTTGCAGTGTAAAGGCTTCCTTGGCTGGGAGGAGCATGAGATCCGTGAAGCGGGCCTCTACCAAGATGGCTGATGAAGGGTCGAGCCAGTAAGAGGCTCCTGGCTTGGGATCAGCTTTTGGTTAAAATCCCTGCTTAGCTGTACCCCGTTACCTACATTGCCCTATTGTGAAGTCAAAGCTTTTGCCTACCTCTCTTTTGGACCTGGAAGACAGTTTGATGTCCAGGTCTGTGCCCAGGTCAGCACCGTTTCCTCACTACTGTCCTCCCGACACTGGACCTACAGAGCTGAGGTGCACCACAGGAAAGATCTGGAGGCTGCAAACAGTCCACATGCCCCAACTGATCCATCTGCGAAGCGGGCTTCATGCTAGCTGCCAGAACGTGCACCACACTCTCCCTGCTTGCTTGTAACCCAGGACCACAGAGCAGCCCACCATCTTGTGAATTGTAGTGATGAAGGGGGTCCGACCATCTCTCCTATGCTCTGCAACCAACTCCAGCGCTGGTTGCAGCAAGGTCCTTCCGACGTTGGAGTACTGAACCTGAAGTGAGCCCTGAAGTGGTTTATCACTGGATTCAGGCCGATCTCGGCCAGCCCGCCTCTGTCGCCCACAAGCTTCAGTACTGTGGGGCGAGCTGGGGGTTCAAGGGCACTTGTCTGTAAAGATCTGGAGATTTAATCCCGCCTCTCCATTGTCCATGGTTTTCTTTTTTGGTCTCTTCTGGTTTGACCCTACCGATGCCTCCCACTCTCCCAACCGAACAGATGCAGCTGGGTCTTCACTGCAGCACCACCTTTTCTCCCATGGACGGTAGCTGTTGATACCAGCTTGCCCCCCATCCGCTCATGTTTTGGCTGAGCAGCGATTTGCGAAGTTGGAGCTTTTTTCACCGATACTGACAACTGGCCTCATTTACCAAGGGCTATTTTCGCTTTAGCAGATGTTTTGAATTAAAGTCACTGTTAACTCTAGTTCCCCCCTAATCATCATCTGTGATCTGAGGTCCATCAGTGGAAAGGAGGGAGTCCTCAATTTCGGCTGCTGAACTGGGTAAGGGGACTTGCTCACCCCTCCCTTCGATTCCCATTTCCTGTTACTGGTTCCTCAGCCCCACAAAATGAGTAACAGTTGCTATAGCTACTGATGTGTCATTTGGTCGAATAGTTTGCAGTTGTGCCCCCTCCCCTACTGTAGCTACCTTGAAATGGACACAGTATCCTGTCCCTGAGAGTCAGGATTAACCTACTGCCTCTGGCTTGATTTGCTCATTGCATCACTGTATTGTTGAACCCTGCATTAAGGACTAGTAAATCCCTGAGCTTTCAGCTTGCCCATCAAGGATATGTCTTGTGCATTCTCTCTGAGATGCATCATGATCATAATTCTGGGCCATACAAAAACTAAGTTATGATCGGTCCACATGGTATGGTCCAGCACTGTATCCGCCCGCTGATGAGCTTCTGGATCCCACAGCTACCATCTCAGCGGGATCTGCCAAATTACACTGAACCTAGTCATGAGCTGTTTTCCTTGATACGTGGCTCCTTGCTTGATCGGATCTAGTCAAACCCTACCTATGCCTGTATGACTATCCCCCTAGCATCTGCTGCTGTCCTGCTATGATGAGTGCCGCACTTGTATCTGTTTCTCACCCCTAGCCTTTGCTGTTGTCTTGCCATATTGAGTGTCTCACCTGTACTTGTACTGAACCTACACCATAATATATAGCATATATTGAACATTTCTCCCACTCAGCTCCTCTTCCCACGTATTTATACAGGCAACCAATAACTGACTAATGCTCTGCAACCCTACCGGCTGTAGACCGGAAAAGTGACGCAGGGCCATTTTGTACGGTCCTGGTGAATGACATGGATAAGAATCTCCCCTACATCTCCATGCACCAATGTGCATTCCTGCACCTATAGGGGCTACCAGCCTGAAGAGGCCCTATCAATTCTCTTCAGCTCTCACCCCTCACATCACCCGGCATGGATCCCACCCTTGCCAGAAACATAAATGCCCTATTATCCCCTACGGGAAATAACCGATTTTTAATAAACTAACCTAACCAAAAACACCATGAGAAATCTCAAACATAAAACCCTCAACCTTAATAAAGAAACTCTTATCACTGACCCCAACTTCTGCAACAACAAGGGTACCTTATTGAACGACCTCATCTTCTCAATCAATCAGCTTACCAAATGGAGAAAAAGTGCTTCACCAAACCAAGAACATCTTGAAACCTCTCCACTGACTCAAAGCTCGACACTATAAAATCTGAACTGCAATTGATTCGAGCTAATATTCTCAAACTAGTTCTTATCACCTCCAACTTCAAACACAAGTGGTCCTCATACACCACTCACCTCCAGACTAACAACACCCTAATCTTCAATTGCCACCCTGACCCTATCCCCACATAAACAGTACCTCACAGAAATGCTGGAAATCCATGCGCAACCTCAACCATTCCCCCCCCAACCCAAATGGTTAGTCAGACAGATATCAAACAATGAAATACTCTCCTCCTAGACACCTTCAATCTTGCTCTGGACGATCAAACTTTACCAGCTACAAAAATAGAGACAATTACCACTATCAGGACATCCCACCCTAGCACTAGGTTAATAAATAAACTGAACCTTACACAAATTCTCATCCCACATATATCCACAATTACCTCCAAAACAACCCTGAAATGTGTGTTACTAAACTGCTGTTCAGCAGTGAAACATGCAGCTGACATAGCTGATCTTATACTTAACCAGGAACTGGAGAACCTAATACTCACTGAAACTTGGTTGAATGAATCCTCAGCACCTATTCTGGGCACTCTTGTTCCCCCCAGCCTTGACATCATTAAATTAGACCATTGAGGACGCTCAATGGGTGGCCTAGCCTGTATATATAGATACTCACTCTCTGTGAAACTCTCACACACTATGACCCTGATTACGAGTTTTAGAGATGCTGGAGTGGGCAGCACACCACTGCATTGCTCCTGATCCAGCAAAACTCACCGCCGCCCACCAGATTACAAGAATTTGTGTGGTTGGGCTGGTGGCGTGGTGGTCCGGTGGCAGTGCAGTTTAAAGGCTCATAGTGAGCCTCAATCTGCACCACCGCAGGACCGCCAGTGCACATTCCTGCACGGGAAGGAATGCAGCATGTCGTGCATTCTTTCCTGTGCAGAATCTGGTGGTGCAAGAATACAGGGGGGCACAACATAAACGCCCCTGCATGCACCCCCGTGCACAGGGCCAAGAACAAGAGGGCGCCTGTAGGACCCTCTTTCTTTCATCTCCATAAGCAGTTTCAAGTAGGAAGATCCACCATGAGACCACAGTGAGGAAAGTCGTAATATGCTTGGCGGTGCCTCAGGCCACCACCAGGCATATTGTGGCATTCAGACTGCCGCGCCACCACCAGGGATCTCTGATCCCTGGCAGTTGCAGCGGTGCAATGGCAGTCTGATTGCCCTAGTCGTAATAGGGCAGTCAGACTGCCGGTGTGGCGGTGGTAGGACTGCCGGTGTGGTGGTGGTCGCACCGCCACTGCCGCGCCACACTCAGTATGGCGTCCATGGACCGCCAGACTCATAATCAGGCCCTATGTGTCCGCCCTCTTGCGAATACCTTAAGATTGACCTCACCACCAATAAAAAATCAAAGTGCTCCCTCCACAAGTTTTACCACCTTCCAGGAGAAAAGCACACAATCATTGAACAGATCATGGAGATTATCTCCTCTAACAATGAATAACATAACCAAATTTTCCTTGGCAACTTCAATATTCACTGTAACAATTGCAGTAACCCTCTCGTAAACAGTTTCAAATTCTTGCTCCAGGACCTCAATCTTATTGAAGCCTGCAACAGCACGACCCATAACAAAGGAGCCATCCTCGACTTATTTATTGCAAATGACAACACCATACAAATTTAATCTATTCTCTTCTGCGATTGGACTGACCACCACTGCTTTACCTTCTTCATCAAAAAAGGCAGTCACCTCTAAGGGCCAACCAAAGAAAGACAAACACTGGGTCTGAGATACCCGCAACATTAACTCTCTCACTATGTCGACTCTTAGTAACGGCATAAGACCTCACTGATCACTACTTCAATTCCATTTAGAAAAACATGGACATACTTGCCCCCAAGCAACTAAAAAGAACCATGTCTAAAAGATCCAACCCCTAGTTTAACAGTAACCTTAAAGAACAATGCCAACACCTCATACTTGAAGAAAGGGCATGGAAACATACCCCCTCCCTGCCCAACCTCAAATGTCTATGACAGAGATGCAGCACCTACAATAGGCACATTAGGAACTCCAAAGCAGCTTTCTTCCAAAATCAACTAGACACTGCAGCCAATCGACATAAAAAACTCTTCAAAAATATCAAAAATCAATCGACTCGCAAAAAAAGGAACCCACTTCCACAGACAAAAAAACTTTACCAAACTGTGAAACCTTAGCCTCTTTTTTTGCAGAGAAAACCATGCTAATCACTAATGATAACCAGAACGCTATTAAACTACTCCCATGTGAACACCCTATACACCCCTCCCTACTTGATCATGCAGCCTGCCCAAGAACCCCCCCATCTCACCCAAAAATCAAACCACCTGGTCTAACTTCAAAACCTTTGATGAAAATGGCATCCTAAATCTACTTACCTCCCTGGAACACTCCAACCACTTCAAGGATCCCCTCCCATCCAAACTCCTTAACGAGTCCATTCACCCCTTACACCCACTATGGACTATGATAATCAATGCCTCACTCACTCAAGGCTTCTTACCCGACTGCCTCAAAAGTGGCCAGGTTATCCCTATCCTATAAAAAAACAACTGAAACCCATCCGATCACAACAATTACCGCCCTATGTACAACCTCACTACTCCGGCCAAACTCCTAGAAAAATGTGTTAACCTACAGCTTTACGACCACATTGAGCACTTCCAACTCCTGGATCATTGTCAATCTTGCGTCCGATTGGGTCATATCACCGAAACTGCCATGGTCCTCATTGTGGACGAAGCCCTTCGTTCACTCGACCAGAATGAATTTTGCCTCCTAATCCTACTGGACCTGTAAATACCCTTTGCAGTGGTGTAGCTAAAGCTACTACCACCTGGGGCAGACCCTAAGTTTGCCGCCTGGTGCATCGGGCATGGGGGGTGACGGAGATGGTCGACTTGTTCCGGGAGGGGGGGATCTGGTGGCTGACGGGGACAACTTGTTCTCTGGATGGTGGTAGTCGACAGCCATGACTTGGTCACCTCCGCCGCCCCCTAAACTGTGGAACCCGGGGGCACCGCCCCCCCAGCTACATCATTGAGCCTTTTATACTATCAACCATGCTACCCTTCTAAACCTTCTAGAACACAGGATTGGTCTCTCCAGCAGCATTCTGAAATGGTTATCCTCCTTTCTACACAACAGATCTCAGCGCATCCTAATCAGTCACACTCTTTTCGATCAATCTCCACTGTCGGTGAGCATACCCCAAAGCTCTATTCTCTCCCTGACAATGTTTAACCTATAGATGGAACCACTAACTGAAATCCTCAAACTCTCAAACGTCTCCTACCACATGTATGCAGATGACACCCAACTGTACATGAAAATCACCTAGCTGAGGACATCTATATCTTCAACAACACCTTAATAAAAAAAAACATTGGCTGACTTGTAACCACCTCAAACTCAATGCCCTCAAAACGGAATTCTTACTGATCACACTGCTCACCACCACCCCCAACATCAAAGACTGGCTCCCTCTTCTCACTGACTTGAATTGTACCCCACACATCATTGACTCTGCCACATCCCTAAGTATGACCTTGGGCAAAGACCTCTCCATGTAAAAACATATCAGCGCTGTTACTAAAGGAGCTAAAAATCAGTTGCATATTCTTAGGCAACTAAAACCCTTCCTCCTCGCGGCAGACCTCACAACTGCGGTACATGCACTTGTGTTATAGAAATTAGACTACGGTAGCACTACCTTGTTGGTCTTCCAAACACTTCACATGCACCGCTGAAGGCTACATTGAATGCAGCAGATAGGCTCATCCCTGGATTAAAAAAAAGTGATCAAATCACCTCTGACATTCAATCACTGTAATAGCTACCCTTCGAGGCCAGGATTCATCTCAAAATTGCCTGTATGATGCACCAAGCATTGCACCACTATACCCCCTCCTACTTGACCCAGAAACTGACCCTATCATGTGGAAACAGATCCTCCAGTAGTACCAGTTCCTAACTCCTTAAGCCACAAACATTTTTTTAAAAAAAAGAAAACATACAACTGATCCTTCTCCGGAATTTCCCCAAATATTTGAAACTGTCTCCCTACTGAAATCAGATGCAACCCATCCACATCCGTCTGCAGGAAAGAAGTAAAAATCTTACTATCCAACAAACTCCTCTCTCACTGAGAACTCGTCTCCATCTCCCCTTGATTGATTCCTCCAGCCCTTTTGTCCACTGCCTCATGTTACCCCGGAATATATTTCAGGCCTGAACTTATGCTATACTATGTGCTCTTATCTCTCTGTGTCCATTAGTGCATGTATATATGTGTATATATTGTATTTTAATCTTGTGCCATATATTTCTTCCTGTCCCATGTTTTTGTACACGATCTGTAAAGCGATCTGTCACCCGAAAGGGTCTTGTTTGCACTATATAAAAATACAAAATAAATACCTAGTATTTTTGAGCTGACCATAGACACCAAGGGCAATGGCTTCCTGGAGTCCAGTCCATTACAGTAGGTGATGTCAGCTAAGGTGAACTGTACCACTTGCCAGAACCAGAGTAGTGAGGGTAAGTTCCATAAAATGGTCCTTTAGATCAGCAGCATCTGAGTAGCATTAGGAGCATGTGAGGTGTGGATCTGGGTACATCCTGTTTAGCCTAGCCAGTGTGAGATAAGCTTTATGCAGAAGTTGCTGCATTGCCTTTTCTTTGCATCAAGGAGGCATTCCATAGGCGTTACAGTGGGTTTTCCCGCGCACCACCCATGGATTTTGACGGTGCCCCAGATTTACTCAACCGTGTAAACCTGGGGCAGCGTCATAACCTTACGCCTTCCCAGAGCAGGTGTAACAAGGAGAAATATTTGTATTTCTTCGCCTTTTTTCCTCCTTCTATGTGTGCTGCAGCAGCACACACAAAATTGAGGAAAACGCCTCTTGATATTGTTTTTGTGAAGGAAGGTGTCGTCCCTTCCTGCAAGAAAACAATCCTGCTTGCATCAGAGGCACCTTCGCACCATGGTGCAAGGGTACCTACATTGGTGGAGGCAGCAAATTGTGTGCCAGCTGAGGGGGAAAGAACAGGAATGCACCGTATTTCATAAATACTGTGCATTCCTGCCCTTTCACATTGGTGTAGGGCAGCACATCAAGAGAACTTGCTGTTCTGCTCTACGTCAATTCTTCATAAATGATGCATAGTTTGACTTTGTGAATATGGTTGAGGTCATTCAGCCGAATGGGTGTAAGTTAATTTAAATAGGGACATATTTATGAGAGGTTTGTGTTCTGCTAGCACCACACAAAGTGGTATATGCGTGAGGCAAACCTCTATGACAGATTTATGAAGCCACGCAAAGCCACTTTGCGCAGCTCTGAGTGGCTTCATAAATCTGGAGTAAAGCAATGCAACGCAAATCCTTGCATTGCTTTACTGTGCTCTGGGTAGGCGTTCCATGGGCATTGCGGTGGGTGTTCCCATGCAACTCCCATGGATTGTAACATTGGCCTATCAAGGAGAAATATCTTTAGTTCTCCTCGTTTTCCCTCTTTCCATGTGTGCTGCATTCTGCAGCACACCTAAAAAGAGGAAAATACCTCTCAGGATTGTTTTTGTTCAGGAAAGTGCCCCTCCCTGCACAAAAAAATTCTGCCTACAACACGGACACCCTTGCACCATGGTGCAAGGGTGCCTGCATTGGCTCTAAGCTGCCAAAACAGTGCCTGTGCAAGGGAAGAGGACAGGAATTTGCCATATGGGATAAATCCGGTGCATTCCTGCCCTTTCCCTGTGTCGCAAGGCAACACAGCAAGGTAACTTCCTGTGCTGCCCTGCGCCACAATTTTCATAAATCTGCCCCATAGTATAGAGTTTTTAGCACATAGCTGTAAGCAGATAGACAGAGGTTTGATTTCAGTGTTAAACTATGTTGTTTGTAAACTTCTTTAATATGAACTAGGATATTTATTATTCTATTAATTAAGAATAGTAGCTAGGATGCAAACCTTGAGTACTTTCGGTCAAACACTTGCATTAAATAGACTTCACTGATGCGTGTAAGAAATAGATCACAAACCTACTTTTCTTTCTATGTGCATATTAATGCAAGATGGTGCTGATTTAAATCTTAAATCTTTCTAACTTTCTGATAGGAGGTCAGAAGAGTGAGTAGATTGAGTAACAGGCAAATTCTGTTTCCAAGAACATATTTGAAAATGACTTTGAAAATTAAATCATCTTCAGTGTCAGTGGCAGGGAATCCCTCTTATTTCTTAATGACAGAATCACTATTTCCGGGGGCTTGCCAATCCCAGGGTTGATCAGTGCTAAAGTGCATATGCTCACTGTGTAATTGTGATTATGATTGGTTATAAATGATTGGCATATTTGCTTTTCTGGTAAGTCCCTAGTAAAGTGCACAGTGTGTGTCAGGGCCTATAAATCAAATGCAACTAGTGGGCTTGCAGCACTGGTTGTGCCTCCTACATGATTAGCCCTGTAAATGTGTCTCAGACCTACCACTGTAGTGTCTGCTTTGCCAGTTTTTAACTGCCTTGTTGACCTGGCCCGTACACCCACTTGCCTGGCCCTAAACTTCCCTTTTCTTACATGTAAGGCACCCCTCAGGTAGGCCCAAGGTACCCCCATGGATAGGGTGCATTTGTGAAGGGTTAGACATGTACTGGTGTGTTTACATGTCCTGACAGTGAAATACTATGTATTTTATTTGTCACTGTTTAAAGGCTGTCTGTCCCACAAGGCTATCATTGGAGCTGCACTGTAACATTTTCCATGTGTAACTTGCATTTGGGACAAGATGGAGGAATGGAGTTTAGGCTCTCTGAACTCAGAATTTAGTAACACACTTTTTAGTAAAGGTGGTTTTTAAACTGTGCATTTGAAAATGCCACTTTTAGAAAGTGGGCATTTTCTTGCTTTACCATTCTGTGTGCCTCTGCCTGTTGTGTATTCACCGTCTGGTTTTGGAGTGACAGGCACTGGGGATGTGCATTCACTCTAGACAGTCACAAGAGGGGTTGTCATCATCGCTGGGCTGAACAGACCTGGTCTTCATTTAAAGTGGTGGGAGGAGTTTTGCTAGCACTTGAATAGGCTTTGTCTTCTTTGCACAATGCTGTCTCCACCCCCTGTGGTTTTGCTGGACCAAGGAGGCCAGAACTGGTTTGGGCTGAACACAGAGACTGTGCAATAAAGAGAACAATGAAAAAATGGTGTATAAGTATTGGACCGTAAACCCCCAGACTTTAGATTACTTCTGGAAACAGGAGGGCCCTGCCAAGAAGAAGAGCTGAGGAGCACTTTCTTCTCTGTGTGAGGAGTGGGTTGGCCTGCAGTTGCTGCTTCTGTCTGTGGTGGAGGAAAAGTACTGACTCTGCTTGCCCTGCTGTGGTATCCTGCTTGTGAAGAATCTCCAAGAAATTCCATGGGCTTGTGTGTGCTTGCCTTCTGTTGGAAGTCTGGGGGAGATGAAAAAAAACTTCAGAAAAGATCCTTGCTGGATCTAAAAACCTTCCTGGAAGGAGAGCTGAGGAACTGCATGAGGAGCACTGTCCCTGATTTGTGTGGGATGGGACAGCCTGCAGTTGCTGCTCCTGACTCTGTTTATTAGAAAGCGCTTGTGGAGAACTTTAGTTTGCATCCATAAATGAGGGGGGTGCTGGTTATTGTCTGGACAGCTTTCCCCACTTCATTTATCCTTGCCAAAAGAAAGCACGTAGTGAGCACTTTAATTTCTGGTGCCCGATTGTTGGGCCGATCCCCCCTTCACAAGCAGTGTGCAGGGCACGAGGTGCTGCCGCACCTTGCCATGTTCAATGCAATGAGTTTCAGCACTATATACATTAAAATTGACGTGGCATATCAGTATTCAACAACAATAGCACATAAAGAAAAAGTCCAGTTCCAGGGTGTATGTTTCTTAGTGAAATGTTCTTCTTTATTTTTCACAAGTAGATTTTCTTTACTTTCCACATATCATAGCCTCATAGACTAGGCTAGTGCAAGGAAGCTGCATCCTACCAGGTCATAGTGATAGCTGGTGATTTGTGCAGTCTACTCCTAACCAAACTGCTGCATTCTTTATGTCCTGCTCGTATGATTTAAGTTGTTTTTATGGTGCAATAAGAATATAACACCTAGTGTGAAGGACCCGCACAATGTAGACAGTAATGGTGTAGGATGTATTTATGACATGGGCAAACTTAAGAGTATTAACTGTTATGATTACAACAATTGCCTAGTTGGCAAAGTGATTTATTGGCCATGTAATGTTATGACCATTGCCTAGTGGCAAAGTGGATGTGATTTATGTGATTGTTATCTATGTGTTTTATAAATAATATATGAGATATTTTTATATAACCTTGTGTGGAGTCTCTTTTGTGGTGTGTGTAGTGTGTCCCTGGTGTGAGTGTGTGTTGCGCAAACGCTTTACTCATTGCCTCTGGGATGAGCCTGACTGCTCTGCCAAGCTACCAAGGGGGTGACCAGGGGTTATTTTTGGTGTGTAACTCTCTTACCCTGACTAGGTTTAGCCTAACTTCGGTGCAACCAGGAAACCAATTACTAACATTTTGGAATTAGCAAGAGTGAGGATGAACAGCATGCAGGAATTAATATTGCCATGCCTGTTCCTGAATATTTTCCTCTGGTATTTCACATAGAGATTTTCAGTTGCTATTAGCAGCCAAAATCTCCATGCAAAACAACACAGCTCATATTCTGATGGTCCACTTGGGCATTATCAGGTCATTCATAATGAAGGAAAATATCCGGTGTTTGGAATCTCTTGTAAAATTTGAGGACACTATGAAACACCCATGTTTAGAATAAAACCAGAAAAGTAGAGCTGGGTTAAACAAAGGTTTGGAAACCAGCTAAGAGGAAAGAAAAGTATATTTCTACTTCAGTAAACTAATGGAGGTTGTAATATATTATCCGAATTGATCTCTGGGGCATGGCAGAGTATATTTTGAATTAAATCAAGTTTGTTATGGCATGTATCATCCAATTCAAATGATTTATTATGATTACTTCAATAACTCCCACCCGTTCTATGGAGTGACAGTGAACAAAGTCATGTCCTTGTAGCAAAATATCAAAAGCAGACACTTTAACGAGGGTTGGATGTATCAATTATTTTCAGAATAGGTGGCATTATGCATGTGTATATAAATATATACTATATAATGCTCTGCATATATATATTTACAAACTAAAAAGGCTGGCGATGTATAATTTGGGTATGAAGTTGTAACTGGCTCATTACGGGTAACCAAAGGCAACAGTAGGCTGGTTAAACACTGTGCTGATATGCGTAGTGATTTGTGTACTGCAATGCGTGGCACTATGCATTTTTGGTATACAATGCAATCATTAATTTCATCAGCCACATTATTTTGGTTCTTTTGGTTCTTGTGGTTTTTATATCAAGACACTGTTTTCATATAACAGTGGGCCTATGTCATCGGATTGCCTTAATGCCTTAAAAACATAGTTTGTTTTCTATGTCTATGTATGTCCAAAGTGGGAAGTGGTATAAATAGTTACGTGATTTTGGCGCCAAGTAGATTGACAAAGGCTGCTGAGCAGCCGAAACACGTCTCTTTGGTCGTAGGGTCGAGGGAGACCCAAGAAAATAAAATGCCTTGCGTACGTGCCTTCTTCGTTTGGAGCAGGATTATGTGTATGTGTATATATATATATATATATATATATATATAGATATATATATATATTATCTACTGGCGGTCGCCAGTAGATAGTTATAGTTAGGACCGAGTTTCCATAGGAAATCTCAAAATTCTATTTTGAATAACTTTGGCGCCGATTGACGAATCTTCGCGAAACTTTCAAAACTAATGGGGCGCTCCGCTCCGCTCCTACCCTGAAAGTCTCGGGGTGATTCGTCAAGCGGGGGCCGAGAAAAAGGGGGGGTCCCAAAACACGTTTTCCCCATGGATTTTTCCATAGGGACTTTAGTCGCAGCTACAGCCCGAACGGCTGAACAGAATTACGTGAAATTTGGCAGATAGGTAGCCATAAGGTCCGTTTGGTGCCTATTGCAGGTTTGGTGTAAATCTGTTCAGTATTTTCTGAGAAAATAGCGTTTAAATCAATATATATATCTATACGCACGCAGCGTGCGCGCAGGGTGCGCGCACTCGGCCGTCCGCGAGCGCACTTCTGATTGGTTGTTACATCTTAGTAAACATTCGAATCGGTCGAAACCAGGAAGTGTCGGCCGCCATTTTGTCTCTCGCACTGAGAGGGGGGTGAAACACAAAGGAGAAAAACATGTAAAGGGGGCACGCTGGACAATTCCTGACCCCCTAGCAGTAGCAGGGGTCAAGGGGTCCCCGGAGGTCCCCCAAGGGCAAGTAAAAAAATTAAAAAAATTTCGTTAAATCGCCGAGTGCGCGAAGCGTGCGCACACTATAGAAATGAAAAAAATTCCGCGAGGTTCGCGCAGCGTGCGCGCACGCTATCAAACCTTAAAAAAAAAATCACAATGTCAATCCCCCTGTGTGCGCACGCTGCGCGCAGCGAAGTGTGTGTGCATGGCTTATTAATGACCAACAATTTTTGCCAAAACCCTTAACAACAAAGCGTATCATGTGTCCTCCTTGTGCGGACGGTGCGTGAAGCGCACCGAGCGTACATGGCCCATTAAGCGTAACGTGGGCGCGCGGTGCGCGTAGCGCACTGCGTGCCCACCGTGCGCGCACGGTGCGCGAAGCGCACCGTGCGCGCACGGCACGAAGGGCGTAAAGTAACTTAGCATTTAAAAAAACGTACAAATTCACTGAAAAAACCATAGGTTTCACACACGTTATAGTTAGGAATTAGCATTTAAAAAACCTTGCAAATTCACTTAAAAAACCATAGGTTTCACACATGTTATAGTTAGCTGGGCATTTTCCTCATGAAAAACCAATGAAATTCCCCCGTTATAGTTAGTGCAGGCAACTATAACTCACGCGACCGTAATCCGCTGCTGATGACGTCAGATATTACATCACTGATGACATATGTGTCTTTCTGAAAAAAAAAAATATATATATGTATAGCTAAAAAAAAAAGGAAGAAGACATGGGTATATAAATGTGTAAATACAGTGATGTAATATCTGACGTCATCAGCAGCGGATTACGGTTGCGTGAGTTATAGTTGCCTGCACTAACTATAACGGGGGAATTTCATTGGTTTTTCATGAGGAAAATGCCCAGCTAACTATAACATGTGTAAAACCTATGGTTTTTTAAGTGAATTTGCAAGGTTTTTTAAATGCTAATTCCTAACTATAACGTGTGTGAAACCTATGGTTTTTTCAGTGAATATAGATATAGATATATATATATATATATATATATAGATATATATATGTAAACAAATCCCCTCCAATGAAGAAAAGGTAAGAGGCCACATTGGGAAAACCACGTAAACCTTTAATCGAAAACAGCATAGGCATAATGCATTTCAGCGTTGTAGCCTTCTTCAGACGCCGCTGTTACCTGAATTCACCTCTGACCCCGCCTTTATATGTCCTGCTATACCCCCATAGGAGGAAGATGCCGCCCCCTCGTCACATGACCACGCTGCCACTGTGGTCCGCTGCCAACTACAAGTCCCAGGAAGCAATGTTTCTGGTGACGGGTTGCGAGGGGAAGACTTCAGGGAAAGGCGCGTTGTTTTAGGAAGGGCGATTCAGGCAAGATCAATGTCCACAGGTTCCCTTGGGTCCCCTTGACGCTCCAACCCCCGTCACAGGATTCCAGCAGGATGTGAGTCAAAGTGACAGTGCACTCGGCTCCTCGTGCAGTCACGGGCCATATCAGGCAGCATCCATAGCGTTGTCCACAACGGAGGCGGGCAGGAGTTGATCCGAAACCTCGGAAACAAGAAAGCAAGCTGCAACAGTTGACGCCAACATAACTCCCGCCGCTTAGCAGAGCGCGGCCTCTTTCACACTGCTGGCTAGCGTGCACAATGTCCATAAACAAATCTCCTCCAATGAAGAAAAGGTAAGAGGCCACATTGGGGAAACCACGGAAACCTTTAATAGAAAACAGCATAGGCATAATGCATTTTGGCGTTATAGCCTTCTTCAGACGCCGCTATTACGTGAATTCACCTCTGACCCCGCCTTTATATGTCCTGCTATACCCCCATAGGAGGAAGATGCCGCCCCCTCGTCACATGACCATGCTGCCACTGTGGTCCGCTGCCAACTACAAGTCCCAGGAAGCAATGTTTCTGGTGACGGGTTGCGAGGGGAAGACTGCAGGGAAAAGGCACGTTGTTTTAGGAAGGGCGATTCAGGCAAGATTAATGTCCACAGGTTCCCTTGGGTCCCCTTGACGCTCCAACCCCCGACACAGGATTCCAGCAGGATGTGAGTCAAAGTGACAGTGCACTCGGCTCCTCGTGCAGTCACGGGCCATATTATATATATTCACTGAAAAAACCATAGGTTTCAGGGGTGTTATAGTTAGCTGGACTTTTCACTTGTACAAAACCATTGAAATTCCCCCGTTAAAGTTATTTCAGCTAACTATAACTCGCGCGCCCGCAATGCACTGCTGATGACGTCACATATTACATCACTCATGACATGGTCAGTGACATCACTCATGACATCACTGATGACATCTCAAATGACATCACTGATGACATCACTGATGACATCATCCAGTGAATGTGTGTTTTTCTGAAAATTAAATATGTTTTATATATGTATATCTCAAGGTCGATGGAAGAATAAATGGGTATATAAGTGACTAAATGGATGATTTGTTTTTGAAAAATTGATTGTGTAACTGACTGATTAAGTGTATCATAGTGAATACATGGCTTAGTGAGTAATGTTTAAATATGTAAATATCTGTATCAGTCTCTCACTTTGTGTATAAGTGGCTGCATGGGTTGGTGAGTAGCTACATGGGTGTCTATATAGGTTATTAGTTGGTTTTTTGAGCATCAGTCTGAGTTTCTGCATGGTTCGGTGGGGGTATTACGTAGTGCATAGGTGCATGAATGAGTGACTCACTGTTTGTATGTATTGAAGACAGCATGTGTGCAGGACTGTATGGGTGGATGAGTGTGTGTATGGGTGTGTTAGTGAGTGAATGACTGTCTCAATAGTGTCTTTATGAGTAACTACATATGTTTTAAACTAGTATATGTGACTATTGGTGTATATAAGTGAGTATATGTGAAAGTGAGAGATTGAAAGAGTTCCTGTATGAATAAGTATGTGTTTCTATAAGTGATTGTTTAAAAGACTAAGTATGTGTAAGTTTCCATAGAAGTAAGTGTGGTGGTGTGTGTGTATAACTGTATATGAAAGTAAATGTATGTTTGATTCTTTATTAGCATGAGTGACTATGTGTGTGAGTAACTCTATGGATGAGTGGCATTGTGTAACAGGATGTATAGGTGTATGAGTACATATGATGAGTGAGTACATGTATGAGTGACTGTATAGGACTGTTGGTGAATGTGTGGATGTGTATGTGGATCTTAGAATTACTGAAGAGGTTGTTGTAACTGGTATTGGTATGTCCATTGTTTTGAAAATTTTAGTCTCTATTTTTGAATGTGTGTATCAAAGGTTATATTAGGGTGAGAGGAGGTCTGCCACTCTATCACAAGGATGATGTCATGAGTGATGTCATCAGTGATGTCATTTGAGATGCCATCAGTGATGTCATGAGTGATGTCACTGACCATGTCATGAATGATGTAATATGTGACGTCATCAGCAGTGCATTGCGGGCGCGCGAGTTATAGTTAGCTGAACTAACTATAACGGGGGAATTTCAATGGTTTTGTACAAGTGAAAAGTCCAGCTAACTATAACACACCTGAAACCTATGGTTTTTTCAGTGAATTTCTGAGGTTTTTTAAATGCTAATTCCTAACTATAACGTGCCTGAAACCTATGGTTTTTTCTGTGAATTTCAAAGGTTTTTTAAATGCTAATTTCTAACTATGCCTACAGAGATAGGACATGTGAAGAAAGAAGAAAAAATGCACAGAAAGAAAAAAAAAGAAGTGCAGAAAGAAGCAACAGAAGTCCTCAAAGACGAAGAAAAGTGCAGGAAGAAGGATAACGTGCAGAAAGAACAAAAAGAAGAGCAGAAAGAAGCCTTGTTGCAAAATCATCCTGTACCCTCAACTTTTTCAGACGGATACTGGTGGTAATTGTGTCTGACTAACCAGTCCTAGAGCCAGTGCTATGTTAAAAGACACTTAGAATACAGTGAAAACACCTACATACACTAGGGAACATTATGCGTTGGGGTCCCCCTGTGATTAGCATGACATCCTCTGTAAGCCCCTAGTATATAATAGGGCAGGGGGATTAAAACTACCTCTTAAAACAGGCCACAGGGCATTTTTGCACACGTTAACTCAGGCCCCGTCCCCTCCCTTCACCACTATGTAAACACGCCCTGTGTCCGTTTTTAGTTGGGAGATTAAGTTCATTTGAATCCTGAGGGTCCCTAGGGTCCAACTAGCCCACTAGGTACCTCCAGTAAGTGCCACAGAGCTGCGTTGCAGAGAGGTGTAAAAAGTGGCACGGCCTGGACCACCTCTCTGCAATGCAGCTCAGTGGCGCTTACTGGAAGCACTTGGTGGGCTAGTTAGCCCCCAGGGGCCCTCAGTATTGAAGGGAAATTATATCCCCAATTTAAAATGTGCCATAGTGCGTGTTTGCACACGTCACCTCAGGCCCCGTCCCCTCCCTTCACCACTGTGTAAACGCGCCCTGTGGCTGTTCTAAGTTGAGAGATTAAGTCCCCTTGAATCCTAAGGGTCCCTAGGGTCAAACTAGACCACTAGGTACCTCCAGTAAGCGCCACAGAGCTGCGTTGCAGAGAGGTGTAAAAAGGGGCTTGGCCTCAGAACACCTGTCTGCAGCGCAGCTCCCTGGCGCATACTGGAGATGCCTGTTGGGCTAGTTGGCCCTCAGGGATCCTCAGTATTGAAGAGAAATTAATTCCCCAACTTACAATTCGCCAGGGGGCGCGTTTGCAGAGTGCTGCAAGGAGGGGGCGTGGCCTCCGGCACGATGCCAGTCTTTTATTTATTTAGGGGGGCTGTGTGGTTCCCCTTCTTATTCTAATTTATTGGCCCTGATGACCCCATCCCCCACGGCCTGTCTCCTAATTATATTTTTTTGACCCCAATCCCCAGGGCCGGCCACTGTTTTTTATTATTTTTAAAAAATATATATTTATAGACACACCTAGGACATGCTGGACAAACCGTACGTACCTATCACCATGACGATTTGCGTGATATTCATTAAAAGGCGACTATGCATACAATGAATCCACGTGGAATGTATTTACACCACTAGTGAAGCTCTGACATGTTTGATGCCCTACCGTGCCTAATCCCGGTAGACACCCTTGTCGTTTATTTATACAAACATGGGTAGCTATTGACGGGCACATTTAATACACATGCACACCAAGCCATTCAAAGGGGATTCGACAAAAATTCGACCAAAACTATGCAAGAAACCCCCCTCACGGTTAATAAAACACACATCCACTGCCGGATGTGTAATACTTTTTATTTTACTCTCCGGAAAGGGGACGAACATCACTTGAGAGTCACAGCGCGCTCCTGGCAGAGCCCAATGCTGTGTTACACCTACCATTGCCTGCTGAGTGCCACACACCTCTGTGTTGTATTCCACTAGCTAGTGCATATGCTATGACACTCTCTAGCCCATGTGCACTGTAACACCACCCCGTGAATATGTCATGCCACACTTGTCTTCGCACGGGTTATATTGCCCCATCTAACGTGCCTTCCTCGATGCCTATGTTATAACGCACAGTGCTATGCCATACATATTACAATCTGGGATCCATATCTTTGTCACAGTGCATATGCAACGTTACACTCCCCAGCACATATTTTATATTACAACTTTAAAGACTAGTTAGGTTACACAACACTGCCCTGTGCATATTACACTCCAAGGCGCATATTGCACAGCACGCGCTAGTGCCTGTGCTATCTCGCGCTCTCCAATGAATCTGTAATTGCGCACAATGTATTGCATATTATATTTCACGCCCGGTTCATCTTATATCACACTTTTTGGTGCATAGTTTATACCATACACTATATCTAGTTTTCATTTTCAATCGTGCTCTCAGGACTATGTTCTACATAACACTGTGTTCACCTACCCTTTTCACGGGCATTACATTTTGCGATAGGGGGTGGAGGGTCAGGGGGTGTTTCTGCCAAGTGAGCCCGGAGTCACAGTCACAAACGTCCTCTTCTTCCTGAATAAAAGTGAGATTATGCTGCATACTTGTTCATATTTTAAGTAGTTCGCACAGACACACTTTTAAAAACAATAAGGTTCCTAATATCTCTGAACAGTTAGCTTGCTGCCCCATCCCCCTCCTCCCTATCCTCTGTTGTGTGAATCCATGGACCAGCCTCCTCCCTCCTGCCATGCATGGTATGATGTGCTGCCACTGCCCTCAATTTAGTATGATGTACCAGTCCACTCCTCCTGCCCTCCATTGCCCAATTCTATGCCCCATCATTGACCTCCTGCTTAAACTCTGTGCTTAGCTTGCTGCCCCTATTCTCCTTCCCCCTGCCCTCCGATGTCTTTGTGCATGCCCCTGCTCCATCCTTTTTGCCCACCATGTTCCATGGACCTGCCACTCCTATCTACTCTGAGTGTTCTATTGAGCTGCCACTCCCCTCCCACCTGCCTAGCATTGTCAGATGACTGTAACCTGTCCCTGCCACCTCCACCCTGCCTGTCCACATACCATGCCCCTATCCTCTTCCTCCTGTCCTACATGGTCCATTGTACTGCCACACCCTTCTGCCCTCCCTGGTCTGTTGTGCTGCAACTGCTCCTCCTGCCTGCCCCGTGCGGTCTGTTGTGAGGCCCCTTCCCCTGAACTTTCTTGTCTGTGCACATGTCCTGACCCTCCCTTCTATCCTCCATCGTCCTTTGTGCATGCCCCTGCACCCTCCTTCTTGCCCATCATAGCCATTGTGCTGCCACTAACCCTCCCACTTGCCATGCATGGTCTTCTGTGCTGCCATGGCCCCTCCCACCTTCCCTGTGTGGTCTGTGTGTATGCCATCACAGTCTCAGTGTTGCTCTTCATGGTGTGTCTTGCTTCTAGTGCCCATCCTGCCTGACCTCCATGGCTATCTTGCTGCTCCTGCCCTGCCCCCTTGCCCCCAGCCCTCTGTCTACATGTGCAGATCCCTACTCCCTCCCTCCTGGCTTGTCTGTTCCATTGTAATGCCCCTGATCCGTCCCTCCTGCCCTTTATGGTCTGTTATGCTGCAGCTTTCTCTCCTGTCTGTCCATTATGGTCAGCTAGCTACCATTGCCTCTTGCCCCTCTGTTCTCTGTTGTCCATGTGCATGGTCCTGTCCCCTCCCTCTTGCTTTCTATGGATTGTTGTGCTGCACTCCTGTCCCGCATGCCCTGTGTGGTGTATTGTGCTGCTGCAAACCCTGATGCCTGCCCTGCAGGGTCAGTTTGGTGCACCTCTCCATGTCCCTCCTGTCCTCTGTTATCCAAGTCCATGTCCCTACCCCATTAACTTCCATGATCCAATGTACCATACTTGCGAACATTTTGAACTTGGTAAGAGGGTGATTTTGAAAAAAAACTGGGGTATTGATTTTCCCCTTTGAGTTACATTGAAAAAGAGGAGATTGTAGACAGGAGACAGATCAAATAAAGCCCATTTGAGCTTAAAAAAATTGGACGTTTCCTGGCTGAATCGGATCTGTTGGCATGAATGGTTGTACTACCATTGCCTCTTCCTTCTGCCCACAATGGTCTATTACATTGCCACAGCCTCTCTTGCAAGTCCTGTATTGTTGGTTTGTTGCCCCTGCCCCCCTTTCCACTGCCCTCCATAGTCTGTTGTGCTGCCACGGCCCTTCCTGCCTGCTCAGTGTGGTTAAATTGCTGCCTTTGCACCCTCCTACCTGCCTTCAATTTTCAGAGTCCGTGCCCCTGGCTTCTGCCTCTCAACAGTATCCTAATGAACAACTAGATTACTAACATTCTATATTTATTACAAAAGTGTGGAACGCCTGACGTCATCTTGATGTGATCAAAACTGTAATACCTAGAGCATTTCCTTTAGAAATTACATATATGAGAGGGTCTTATTGGCATCAAAATTATGGTTAGTGCTCTAAAAGACTAAAATAAGGACATATTTTCTGAGTTTTCAAATAGCGACAAAGCACTTTTAAATTATTTGTTATCTTTATGTTTTTTTATCCAGTTGACCACTTGATTAAATGTTGCACTTAGGGGAGAGGATGTGGTGTTACTTCCAGAACTGCAGACTTTGCTACTGGGGAACCAGGTTGGAGTTTCTGCTTCAGCTCGACATTCTGTGATTCTGGTCAAATCACTTAATCTCCCCATGTCTACAACCAAAATGAATTTGTTCTTGTGTGATGTAACCAATGCTCATGTAAAACACTCCAATACCTGACAAGTCTGCACTATATAACACTGCAAAAACACAAAATAATAAGTGTTTTGCACACTTCTGTCATTGGGCTATATTTGGGCTACATCTGGGTGATTTTGGGCTACATTTGGGCTCTTTTGTCTCCGGTGGCCATCTTGGGAGATTTATTTGTTATGAAGTTTCCTAATTTCCTCATGTACTGCAGTCTCCTCAGTAGGAAATGCTTTCAGTTTTTTACTTTGATTCCAACATGAAGGTATTCAGATATGTCACACATTTGCCATAAATTCTGAATGTTAGCACTCTAGTTGCTCATTAGATCACTGTAGTAAAACTACTGTTCACCATGGAAGTCTGCTCCTGGTATTAAAAGTGCATGTTTCAGTCTGCATGTCAGAATTTTTTAATGAAATAGAAGAGGATTTGAGAAGTCACTCAAAATGTGCCCTCATTTTCTTTCTTCAGCATTAATCATGATTTCTATGGCAAAATGACCCCCCTCATTGTGTTCCTTTTTAAATTAAATTTTTAAGTGTTACCAGTTTATTCCAATCAAAATGGCTTCAGGTGTGCCATACTTTTGTCATAATGAAGACAGTAAGCGTTCTAGTTGTTTTTAAGAACACTCTGGAACAGTCTGTCATTGGGCTATACTTGGGCTACATCTGGGTGATATTTGGGCTACATTTGGGCTCTTTTGTCTCTGGTGGCCATCTTGGGAGACTTATTTGTTATGAAGTTTCCTAATTTCCTCATTTACTGCAGTCTCGTCAGTAGGAAATACTTTCAGTTTTTTACTTTGATTCCATCAAGAAGGCATTCAGATGTGTCACACATTTGCCATAAATTCAGAATGTTAGCACTCTTTTTGCTCATTAGATCACTGTAGTAAAGCTACTGCTCACCAGGGAAAACTGCTGCTGGTATTGAAAGTGCATGTTTCAGTCTGCTTGTCAGAATGTTTTAATGAAATAGAAGAGGATTTGAGAAGTCACTCAAAATGTGCCCTAATTTTTCTTTCTGTAGCACTAATCATACTTTTTATGGAAAAATGAACCCCCTCATTTTGTTCCTTTTTAAATTAAATGTTTTAAGAGTTACCACTTTAATCCAAGCAAGATGGCATCAGGTGTGCCATATGTTTATCATAAGTAGGACTGTTAGCGCTCTAGTTATTCATTGGAACACTCTGGGAAGCTGCAGTAGAACACAAAGGAAACAACTGACAGTCTCTGCCCTTGTTGGATGTACATGTTTTACTGAGAATGTCAGACTTCATTCTCACATGACAGATAATGAGAATTTACAGAAAATAAGCTCTCAGTTTAGCTTATAGATCACCTTCCAAACCTCTGTGGGAAAAGCATGAGAAAATATTTTTCTCTCAATCATGATATCCCAGCAGAAGGCTTTTTCACCTGGTGAAACCACCTTAGAACATACCACAATTCCTAAAATGAGTATGGTACCATCAACAAATGATTTATAATGTAACTAAAGTCTTAAAACCTTCTATTAACTGCAATGCTTTTTAATGAGGTGCTATAATGTATATTGGTCCCAAGATGGCTGCCAACACTTCTTGGATGAAGTGCTGACAGCCAATCAGATCTCAGGATGAGATGTGTGGTAAGGCTCCGCCCACATATGTATATGATTTTACTTTTGATTTTCTCAGGAACTACTGAACAGATTGACACCAGACCTGCAAAAGGCACTTCCCTGACCTGAGGAATACCTCTCTGCCAAATTTCAAGTAATTCTGTTCAGCCGTTCGGGCTGTACCTTGGACTAAAGGTCCCTATGGAAAATTGCATGGGGAAAACGCGTTTTGGGACCCCCCTTTTTTCTCAGCCCCCGCTTGACGAATCCCCCCGAGACTTTCAGTGTGGGAGCGGAGCGGAGCGCCCCACCTATTTTGAAAGTTTCGCGAGGATTCGTCAACCGGCGCCAAAGTTATTCCAAATAGAATGTTGCGGATTTCCTATGGAAACACGGTCCTAACTATAAGTATCTACTGGCGACCGCCAGTAGATAATATATATATATATATATTCACTGAAAAAAACATAGGTTTCAGGGGCGTTATAGTTAGCTGGACTTTTCACTCGTACAAAACCATAGAAATTCCCCCGTTATAGTTAGTTCAGCTAACTATAACTCGCGCGCCCGCAATGCACTGCTGATGATGTCACATATTACATCATTCATGACATGGTCAGTGACATCACTCATGACATCACTGATGACATCTCAAATGACATCACTGATGACATCACTGATGACATCATCCAGTGAATGTGTGTTTTTCTGAAAATTACATATGTTTTATATATGTATATCTCAAGGTCGATGGAAGAATAAATGGGTATATAAGTGTCTAAATGGATGATTTGTTTTTGAAAAATTGATTGTATAACTGACTGATTAAGTGTATCTTAGTGAATACATGGCTTAGTGAGTAATGTTTAAATATGTAAATATCTGTATCAGTCTCTCACTTTGTGTATAAGTGGCTGCATGGGTTGGTGAGTGGCTACATGAGTGTCTATATAGGTTATTAGTTGGTTTTTTGAGTATCAGTATAAGTGTCTGATGTCTGTATGGTTACGTAGTGCATAGGTGCATGAATGAGTGACTCACTGTTTGTATGTGTTGAAGACAGCATGTGTGCAGGACTGTATGGGTGGATGAGTGTATGCATGGGTGGGTTAGTGAGTGAATGACTGTCTCAATAGTGTCTCTATGAGTAACTACATATGTTTTAAACTAGTATATGCGACTATTGGTGTATATAAGTGAGTCTATGTGAGAGTGAGAGATTGAAAGAGTTCCTGTATGAATAAGTATGTGTTTCTATAAGTGATTGTTAAAAAGACTAAGTATGTGTAAGTTTCTGTAGAAGTAAGTGTGGTGGTGTGTGTATAACTGTATATGCAGGTAAACGGATGTTTGATTCTTTATTAGCATGAGTGACTATGTGTGTGAGTAACTTTATGGATGAGTGGAGTTGTGTAACAGGATGTATAGGTGTATGAGTACATATGATGAGTGAGTACATGTATGAGTGACTGTATAGGACTGTTGGTGTATGAGTGGATGTGGATGTGGATCTTACAATTACTGAATAGGTTGTTGTAACTAGTATTGGTATGTCCATTGTTTTGAAAATTTAAATTTCTATTTTTGAATGTGTGTATCAAAGGTTATATTAGGGGGAGAGGAGGTCTGCCACTCTATCACAAGGATGATGTCATCAGTGATGTCATCAGTGATGTCATGAGTGATGTCAATGACCATGTCATGAGTGATGTAATATGTGACGTCATCAGCAGTGCATTGTGGGCGCGCGAGTTATAGTTAGCTGAACTAACTATAACGGGGGAATTTCTATGGTTTTGTACGAGTGAAAAGTCCAGCTAACTATAACGCCCCTGAAACCTATGGTTTTTTCAGTGAATTTCTAAGGTTTTTTAAATGCTAATTCCTAGCTATAACGTGCCTGAAACCTATGTTTTTTTCAGTGAATTTCAAAGGTTTTTTAAATGCTAATTTCTAGCTATGCCTACAGAGATAGGACATGTGAAGAAAGAAGGAAAAACGCACAGAAAGAAAAAAATAGAAATGCAGAAAGAAGCAACAGAAGTCCTCAAAGACGAAGAAAAGTGCAGGAAGAAGTATAACGTGCAGAAAGAACAAACAGAAGAGCAGAAACAAGCCTTGTTGCAAAATCATCCTGTACCCTCAACTTTTTCAGACGGATACTGGTGGTAACAGAGTATGACTAACCAGTCCTAGAGCCAGTGCTATGTTAAAAGACACTCAGAATACAGTGAAAACACCTAAATACACTAGGGCACACTATGTGTTGGGGTCCCCCTGTGATTAGCAGGACCTCCTCTGTAAGCCCCTAGTATATGATAGGGCAGGGGATTAAAACTACCTCTTAAAACGCACCACAGGGCTTGTTTGAACACGTCACCTCATGCCCCGTCCCCTCCCTTCCCCACTGTGTAAACACGCCCTGTAGCCGTTTTAAGTTTGGAGATTAAGTCCCCTTGAATCCTGAGGGTCCCTAGGGTCCAACTAGACCACTAGGTACCTCCAGTAAGCTGCGTTGCAGAGAGGTGTAAAAAGTGGCACGGCCTGCACCACCTCTCTGCAACGCAGAGCAGTGGTGCTTACTGGAAGCACCTGGTGGGCTAGTTGGACCCCAGGGTCCCTCAGGATTGAAAGGGAATTATTTCCCCAACTTAAAAACGGGCCACAGGGCCTGTGGGCGTTCTGAATTGAGAGATTAAGTCCCCTTGAATCCTAAGGGTCCCTAGGGTCAAACTAGCCCACTAGGTACCTCCAGTAAGCGCCACAGAGCTGCGTTGCATGGAGGTGTAAAAAGGGGCGTGGCCTCAGAACATCTGTCTGCAACGCAGCTCCCTGGCGCATACTGGAGATACCTGTTGGGCTAGTTGGCCCTCAGGGACCCTCAGTATTGAAGGGGAATTAATTCCTCAACTTACAACTGGCAAGGGGGCGCGTTTGCAGAGTGCTGCAAGGAAGGGGCGTGGCCTCCGGCGCGATGCCGGTCTTTTATTTATTTATTTTTAAGAAGGAGGGCTGTGTGGCCCCCTTTCTTTTTCTAATTTATTAGCCCTGGGGAGCCCCTCCCCCAGGGCCTGCACCCTAATTTTTTGTTGTTGAAAAAAATTAATTTGGCCCTCCCAAGGCCTTAATCGGTCCCGGGGACCCCAACCCCCAGGTCATGGCCTTTTTAAAAAAATTTTATTCTTTAGGAGGGGGGCTGTGTTTCCCCCCTCCTCAGGCCACTTATGGCACCGGGGACCCCATCCCCCGGGGCCGGCCTTTGTTTTTTATTTTTTTTAAAAATATATATTTATAGAAACACCTAGGACATGCTGGACAAACCGTATGTACCTATCACCATGACGAATTGCGTGATATTCATTAAAAGGCGACTATGCATACAATGAATCCACGTAGAATGTATTCACACCGCTAGTGAAGCTCTAACATGTCTGACACCCTACCGTGCCTAATCCCGGCGCCCCCGCTGGTGGGTACTCTCCAAGTAGACACCCTTGTCATTTATTTATACAAACATGGGTAGCTATTGACGGGCACATTTAATACACATGCACACCAAGCCATTCAAAGGGGATTCGACAAAAATTCGACCAAACTATGCAAGAAACCCCCTCACGGTTAATAAAACACACATCCACCGCCGGATGTGTAATACTTTTTATTTTACTCTCTGGAAAGGAGACAAACCTCACTTGAGAGTCACAGCGTGCTCCTGGCTGAGCCCAATGCTGTGTTACACAAACCAGTGCCCGCCGAGTGCCACACACCTCTGTGTTGTATTCCACCAGCTAGTGCGTATGCTATGACACTCTCTAGCCCATGTGCACTGTAACACCACCCCGTGAATATGTCATGCCACACTTGCCTTCGCACGGGTTATATTGCCCCATCTAATGTGCCTTCCTCGATGCCTATGTTATAAAGCACAGCGCTATGCCATACATATTACAATCTGGGATCCATATCTTTGTCACAGTGCATATGCAATGTTTCACTACCCAGCACATATTTTATATTACAACTTTAGAGACTACTTAGGTTACACAACACTGCCCTGTGCATATTACACTCCAAGGCGCATATCACATAGCAAGCGCTAGTGCCTGTGCTATCTCGCGCTCTCCAATGAATCTGTTATTGCGCACAATGTATTGCATATTATATTTCACGCCCCGGTTCATCTTATATCACACTTTTTGGTGCATAGTTTATACCATATACTATATCTAGTTTTAATTTTCAATCGTGCTCTCAGGACTATGTTCTATATAACACTGCGTCCACCTACCCTTTTCACGGGCATTACATTTTGCGATGGGGGTGGAGGGTCAGGGGATGTTTCTGCCAAGTGAGCCCGGAGTCACAGTCCCAAACGTCCTCTTCTTCCTGAATGAAAGTGAGATTATGCTGCATACTTGTTCATATTTTAAGTAGTTCGCACAGACACACATTTTAAAAACAATAAAGTTCCTAATACCCACCTTCTATGAACAGTTAGCTTGCTGCCCCATCCACCTCCTCCCTATCCTCTGTTGTCTGAATCCATGGACTAGCCTCCTCCCTCCTGCCATGCAGGGTCTGATGTGCTGCCACTGCCCTGCATTTAGCATGATGTACCAGTCCACTCATCCTGCCCTCCATTGCCCAATTCTATGGCCCATCATTGACCTCCTGCTTAGCCTCTGTGCTTTGCTTGCTGCCCCTATTCTCCTTCCCCCTCCCCTCCGATGTCTTTGTGCATGCCCCTGCTCCATCCTTTTTGACCACCATGTTCCATGGACCTGCCACTCCTATCTACTCTGAGTGTTCTGTTGAGCTGCCACTCCCCTACCACCTGCCTAGCATTGTCAGATGACTGTAACCTGTCCCTGCCACCTCCACCCTGCCTGTCCACATGCCATGCCCCTATCCCCTTCCTCCTGTCCTCCATGGTCCATTTTACTGTCACACCCTTCTGCCCTCCCTGGTCTGTTGTGCTGCAACTGCTCCTCCTGCCTGCCCCACGCGGTCTGTTGTGAGGCCCCTTCCCCTGAACTCTCTTGTCTGTGCCCAGGTCCTGACCCTCCCTTCTATCCTCCATGGTCCTTTGTGCATGCCCCTGCACCCTCCTTCTTGCCCATCATAGCCATTGTGCTGCCACTAACCCTCCCGCTTGCCATGCATGGTCTTCTGTGCTGCCATGGCCCCTCCACCTTCCCTGTGTGGTCAGCTAGCTGCTCCTGACCCCCTCCCACTTTCCCTCCATGGTCTGTGTGTATGCCATCATAGTCTCACTGTTGCTCTCCATGGTGTGTCTTGTTTCTAGTGCCCATCCTGCCTGACCTCCATGGTCATCTTGCTGCTCCTGCCCTGCCCCCTTGCCCCCAGCCCTCTGTTTCCATGTGCAGACCCCTATTCCCTCCCTCCTGGCTTGTCGGTTCCATTGTAATGCCCCTGATCCGTCCCTCCTGCCCTTTATGGTCTGTTATGCTGCAGCTTTCTCTCCTGTCTGTCCATTATGGTCAGCTAGCTACCATTGCCTCTTTCCCCTCTGTTGTCTGTTGTCCATATGCATGGTCCTGTCCCCTCCCTATTGCTTTCTATGGATTGTTGTGCTGCACTCCCGTCCCGCATGCCCTGTGTGGTGTACTGTGCTGCTGCAAACCCTGATGCCTGCCCTGTAGGGTCAGTTTGGTGCACCTCTCAATGTCCCTCCTGTCCTCTGTTATCCGAGTCCATGTCCCTACCCCAATTCCTCCTGCCTACCATGATCCAATGTACCATACTTGCGAACATTTTGAACTTGGTAGAAGGGAGATTTTGAAATAAACCTGGGGTATTGATGTTCCCCTTTGAGTTACATTGAAAAAGAGAAGATCGTAGACAGGAAACAGATCAAGTAAAGCCCATTTGAGCTTAAAAACATTGGACGTTTCCTGGCTGAAACGGGTCTGTTGGCATGTATGGTTGTATGACCACTGCCTCTTCCTTCTGCCCACAATGGTCTATTATATTGCCACAGCCTCTATTGCCAGTCCTGTATTGTTGGTTTGTTGCCCCTGCCCCCCTTTCCACTGCCCTCCATAGTCTGTTGTACTGGCACTGCCCTTCCTGCCTGCCTAGTGTGGTCAAATTGTTGCCTCTGCACTCTCCTACCTGCCTTCAATTTTCAGAGTCCGTGTCCCTGGCCTCTGCCTCTCAACAGTATCCCAATGATCAACTAGATTGCTAACATTCTATATTTATTACAAAAGTGTGGAATGCCTGACGTCATCTTGATGTAATCAAAACTGTAATGCCTAGAGCATTTCCTTTAGAATTTACATATATGAGAGGGTCTTATTTGCATCAAAATTATGGTTAGTGCTCTAAAAAACTAAAATGAGGACATATTTTCTGAGTTTTCAAATAGCGACAAAGAACTTTTAAATTATTTGTAATCTTAGTTTTTTTATCCAGTTGACCACTTGATTAAATGTTGCATCCAAGGGGAGAGGGAGACTTTGCAACTGGGGAACCAGGTTGGAGTTTCTGCTTCAGCTCAACATTCTGTGATTCTGGTCAAATCACTTAATCTCCCCATGTCTACAACCAAAATGAATTTGATCTTGTGTGATGTAACCAATGTTCATGTAAAGCACTCCAATACCTGACAAGTCTGCACTATATAAAACTGCAAATACACAAAAAATAAGTGTTTTGCACACTTCTGACATTGGGCTACATTTGGGCTACATCTGGGTGATATTTGGGCTACATTTGGGCTCTTTTGTCTCTGGTGGCCATTTTAAGAGATTTATTTGTTATGAAGTTTCCTAATTTCCTCATTTACTGCAGTCTCCTCAGTAGGAAATGCTTTCAGTTTTTTACTTTGATTCCATCAAGAAGGTTTTCAGATATGTCACACATTTGCCATAAATTCTGAATGTTAGCACTCTAGTTGCTCATTAGATCACTGTAGTAAAGCTACTGCTCACCACAAAAGTCTGCTGCTGGTATTAAAAGTGCATGTTTCAGTCTGCATGTCAGAACGTTTTTATGAAATAAAAGAGGATTTCAGACGTCAAAATGTGCCCTAGTTTTTCTTTCTGCAGCACTAATCATAATTTATATGGCAAAATGAACCCCCTCATTTTGTTCCTTTGTAAATTAAATGTTTTAAGTGTTACCACTTTATTCCAATCAAGATGGCTTCAGGTGTGCCATACTTTTGTCATAAGTAAGACTGTTAGCGCTCTAGTTGTTCTTTTGAGTTCAAAATATTTTATTAAATTTTTCATAATAATGAACAAATACAGACAATACAGAAAAAATTTATCATAAGCGAAAATACCTATATAAAATAAGAAATTTCCAAAAGCAACTCTAAATACAATAGGTAAAGAAATATAAATAATCAATTAAAGGAGGGACGATAAACTAAAAAGAAGGGAAGGGAGGAGCCATGAAAAATTGCAATGTCAACTTATTAGAAAAAAGAGCTACATTCATCATATAAGGCTTTAAGTAGAATGACTGTAAAACGGTGGATCAAGTATAAATATACAATTATAAAGATAAGTATACATCTATAGGTAACCAAAAAGAGTGAAACAAATTATAATTATGTTTGATCCCTTTCAGGGATAATTGAGCACCTCTTCTTGTAAAAATGACCCATGACCACCAAGCATGAACCGATAAAGACGAAATATCCTTCCAGCAAAATGTAATGGACTTTTTAAAGCAGCTGACAGTAGGAAATTAAACAGTATACCTTCTAATTCAGTTAAGTTATGCAGAAGACCAACAGATTTACATATTAATATTTTGTAAGAAATAACATCATGAATATGAAATATTTGTTGAATAATATCCCAAACATCAGACCAAAATTTAAAAATTAATGGACATTCAAAAAGCATATGTCGTTATGATCCAGGAACTAATTTACAATGCCAACAGATGTCGTCTTGCATCAGTTTAGCACGAAATAAACGCACTGGGGTCCATAAACAATTAAATAAAATATAAGAATTGGTTTGGTAAAGTGAATCAGGCAGCCACCCTGAAATACTATTAAGCCAAACAGTCGTCCAAGTATCGTTGGACAAAGAAAGTGAAAGCTCAGCATTCCAAAATGTTGAAATAATATTGAAATTGTTTCCTATAGAATTAGATAATTTTTTATATAAAATATAGATAATATGTGATGACGTAGAGATAGTTCGAATATATAGTGCTAAATCTGCTTTAACATTAAACGGAATACCATGAGGGAAGGAGTCTAAAATTGAATTACATAAAGACTCATATTTAATAAAATCAGAATGAGGTAAACTAAATTTCATTTGTAAAGCTTCAAAAGAAATAAAAACATTGTCGAAATAGACATCTTTAAGATAAAAGATACCAGCTTTAATCCAAGCATTCCAAAAATTAACATTTCTATTCAATTTAATCACATTACTATGCCACAATGACATATCTTCAGTATGAATCATAGGGGTCAAAAAAATTGAATCCAGGTCATTAAAAATGAGTTCAGTGGATTTAATAATAACCGATTTATGCACATATGTTGACCTATTGGACATTATTAGCAAGGTGGTCAATGGAAAAGGATCCACAAGAGACTGCTCTATATGAAGCCATGTAGGTTGGTTATTTAAAGAGGAAGGAGGAAACCATATGGAACTTTGGTTCAGTATAAATGCCTTGTGCTATAGAAAAAAGTCAGGCAAGCCAAATCCAGCATTGCATTTGGGTATTTTTAATCTTTTATAACCAATACGAGTTGATTTATTGTTCCAGAGAAATTTGGAGAGAAGTCTATCAATGTCTTTATAGAATTGTAATGGAAATTGAATAGGAATCATAGCAAGTGTATAATAGAATAAAGTTACTATTTAATGTTAATGTTGCTTTTATGGAGGACGCAAATAGAATCCCAAGATATTTTAATTTATCTTTTTGCCACACAATATCAGCCATGGGTAACATATCAGGAGTACAAAAAATGTTTAAAGGGAAGAATTCAGTTTTATTAATATTAAGTTTATAGCCAGAAACCATGGAATATTTTGCAATAATTTCTAATAAGGCAGGCATTGAGGATATAGGTTCACTAATAAATAACAGCACATCATCAGCATAGGCTAAGGTTTTGATATTAATCTCCTTAATCTTAATACCTTTAATATTAACACATTTTCTTATATGAGTAAGGAAAGGTTCAATTCCAATGAGAAATAAAAGTGGAGAGAGGGGACAACCTTGTCTTGTGACTCTAAAAAGAGAAAACTGACTAGATACTTGGCCATTGATAAATAAACGAGCAGTAGGGGCATAATACAGAGCAGAAATCATGCGTAAAAACGAAGTACCCAAATTAAATGATAATAAGGTTTGAAATAAAAATTGCCAATGGATTTTGTCGAAAGCTTTCTCTGCATCCATAGCCAAAATTCCTGCGGGGGAACTTAAAGTGGAACTCTGTTCAATAACGTGTAATAAGGTTCTTGTGTTATTTGTAGAATATCTATTCTTCATAAAACCGGATTGATCAAGATGTATAATAGAATCCAATATAGGGGCCAGTCTAGAAGCAAGTATTTTAGCATACAATTTACAATCTTGATTAATTAAAGAAATAGGGCGGTAATTTGAAACAAGAGTGGGGTCTTTATCTGGCTTAGGAAGTACAATAATTAAAGCATCAGTAAAAGAACCTGAGATCGTTCCTGAAGAACCAAAAAAAGTAAAAAGTTGAAATAAATAAGGCAAAAGTTGGGACTGGAACTCTTTATAAAACTCAGCTGGAATACCATCTGGGCCAGGGGATTTATTTTTTTTTAATGGATTTAATAGCAGCTAAAATTTCATCTGTAGTAATGGGTAAATCTAGCCCAAGCCTGTCCGAGTGTGAAATTTTGGGCAAATCACATGTATTTAAAAAAGAGTCCAGTATGGAGGGATCATGAGGATCAGGCTTATTATATAAAGTAGAGTAAAAATCCAAAAATTCCTTAACAATATCGTTATGAGATATTGCAATTTTACCATTAGGGCCATGAATTGAGGTAATTTGCGTTCTATCTTTTTTTATACGTAAGTAATTAGCTAAAAGCTTCCCAGACCTGTTGGCATTAAAACGGAATTTAGCCTTAGAATTAGAAATTTGGATGCCAGCTCTAGTACTAAGGATTGAGTTAAATCCATATCGAAGTTTTTGTAGCTTGACTTTAAATTGAGGATCATTTGATGAAATAAAAAGCCTTTCAAATTTCGCAATGTGTTTTTCCAAACATCTGATACATGCGTTGAATGTTTTATTTTCATAGGCCATAATTGAAATAGTTACACCCCTAATGTAAGCTTTAAAGGCGTCCCATCTATTGACCATAGAAGTGGATCCTTCAGGATTGAGTAAAAAATAGTCTTGAATAGCATTTAAGATTTTAGGCTTATTATGTTCATTAAGAACAATTCCAGTATTCATACGCCATCTAGTTTGGTTTGCAAAAGTTGAAGTTAAGTTCAGAACAAAAGAAATCAAGGCATGAGTCTTAACAGATTGGACTAGTTGTGTGGAGATTAAAAAATAATTAATTCTAGAATGCGAATTATGTGGATTAGAGAAAAATGTAAAACATTTTTCTGTAGGAAAGTGCAAACGCCAAATGTCAACTAACTTGGTGGTATGAATAAATGATTTAAATAATGGATCAGCAATAACATTAAAGTCACCTCCAAAAATAAAGGAACTTTACCCAACTTTAGAACCTCAGTGGTAATATTAGACCAAAAAAGAGGGTCATCCGCAGTAGGACCATAAACATTGAGCAAAAATATGACTGAATCATGAATTTTAATTTTAGCTATAATATATCTTCCATCTGCATCCGAAATTTTGCTTAAGACTTGGCAATGCAATTTTTTTGCAACAAAAATAGCCACCCCATTTTTTTTACCAATAGCAGGTGATGAAACAATAGTATCTACCCATTTCTTCTTCATATAATTTAAGGTTTTGTCATCTATATGAGTCTCTTGAAGAAAACAAATATCTGCCTTACAACTACCTAAATAGTCTAAGATTTTTGTACGCTTAACTGGATGACGTAAACCTTTAACATTTAGTGAAACAACTTTAATATTGTGAATATCAGCCATAATGAAGAGAGAAAGAATAAAAAAGGATCAAGAAGAGGAGAAAAAGAAAAGAAGGAGAAAAATAATAAGAGAAAATAGTAGCTCCAGAACAAGTTAAAGGAGGTGAAAAATTTTTAAAAAGGAGAGAACGACAAACAGGGTACAAAAATATCAAAGATGAGACGCACATACGCTTAACAAGCATGACCGAGCCGTTGGAGCCCAATGTAGTAATGACCCATTAACCTGTCAGAAAATACGTAAATTAGCTATAATCAAGTATTAGAGTCATGAGTATCCATGGAATGCTGTGAACGTTGATCCAAAAACTGACGTAAGTCATCAGGACGTTGAAAAGATTTTGACAGATTGTCTTTCCAGATACGCATTGTTGAAGGGTCAAAAAGACCATATTTGAAGCCAAGACTTCGCAGTTGAGGCCGAAGAGCAGAAAATTCCTTGCGGATTGAGACTGTTTCCTTGGCAAAGTCTTGATGAATAAAAATGTTATTCCCATTGACCATCAAGGAAGGAATCTCTCGTGCTGTCTTTCGAATCAAGACCAAATGATGATGCCTGAGGACTTTGAAAATCATTTGACGAGGTTTGGTATGTTGAGGATTGCGATGTGAAAGAATTCTATGGGCCTTGTCAATCTCAAATTTTTCTGGAAATTTAATTTGTAGAAGCCCAGGAATCAAATTTTCCAAATACAATCTACAGTTGCCACCCTCCACATCCTCTGGTAAATTAAAAATGCGTAAATTGTATTGTCTGTTACGATTTTCCATCTCTAGAAGTCTGATAGACAAAGGAGATATTTTAGCTACACGTGGAGTGAAAGTCTCAAGCTTAGCCTTATTATCGTGTATTTTAATTGCATTATCAGAGATTTTCATTGACAGACTCGCCATTTCCTTTCGAACATTTTTAATCTCTGAGGCAATGGAATCTGTGTTGACACGAAGCGCTTGAATTTCCTCTAAAATTAAGGCTAATGAAGGTTCTGCTGACTCTACCACCTTTGATTTAATTGGCGGAGGTGAAACCTGCTGCTTCCTTTTAGGATGAATATTTTTATTATCCATGTTGATTTACTATCGAAAGTAGAATAATAATAATAAAAATAAAATCACAAAATTGCGAAAATAACAGCAACAAAGCAAGAAAATGAAGGAAAAAATACTGCAGCAGTGAGAAAATCCTTATTAAAGCTGGTGCAGCAGCTATAACAGGCTATGGGAGTGGCTAGGCCCAAGCCAGGCCCTTTCCTGAAGGCTTGCTCCGCCCCCTGACAGACAAAGCTAGGAATACCTGAAGGCAGAGCTGGAATCAGAGGCTGGACAGCGAAAAATGCCTCTAACACCGTCCAAATCCAAAGTAAATCACAGCAATCTATAGGTAGGATGTTCAGAAGTCAAGCGACCTCATTTGAGCCGCAAAACTGACAGGATTCGTCGTTATTTACTGAAAAATGGGCGAAAAAGCGCCAGAGCTCTCTACACGGCAGCCATCTTGTTTTGCGCGCTCGCGCGTCTCCCCAAAGCGCTCTAGTTGTTCTTAAGAACACTCTGGGACATTCTGTCATTGGGCTATACTTGGGCTACATCTGGGTGATATTTGGGCTACATTTGGGCTCTTTTGTCTCTGGTGGCCATCTTGGGAGATTTATTTGTTATGAAGTTTCCTAATTTCCTCATTTACTGCAGTCTCCTCAGTAGGAAATACTTTCAGTTTTTTACTTTGATTCCATCAAGAAGGCATTCAGATGTGTCACACATTTTCCATAAATTCTGAATGTTAGCACTCTAGTTGCTCATTAGATCACTGTAGTAAAGCTACTGCTCACCCGGCAAGTCTGCTGCTGGTATTCAAAGTGCATGTTTCAGCCTGCATGTCAGAATGTTTTTATGAAATAAAAGAGGATTTCAGAAGTCAAAATGTGCCCTAGTTTTTCTTTCTGCAGCACTAATCATAATTTATATGGCAAAATGAACCCCCTCATTTTGTTCCTTTGTAAATTAAATGTTTTAAGTGTTACCACTTTATTCCAATCAAGATGGCTTCAGGTGTGCCATACTTTTGTCATAAGTAAGACTGTTAACGCTCTAGTTGTTCTTTAGAGCACTCTGGGAAGCTGCAGTAGAACACAAAGGAATAAACTGACAGTCTCTGCCCTTGTTGGATGTACATGTTTTACTAAGAATGTCAGACTTCATTCTTACATGACTGAGAAAGATAATGTGAATTTACAGAAAATATGCTCTCAGTTTAGCTTATAGATCACCTTCCAAACCTCGGTGGGAAAAGTATGAGAAAATAGTTTTCTCTCAAACATGGTTCGTGATATCACAGCAGAAGGCTTTTTCACATGGTAAAATCACCTTAGAACACACCACAATTCCTAAAATGAGTATGGTACCATCAACAAATGATTTATAATGTAACTAAAGTCTTAAAACCTTTTATTAACTGCAATGCTTTTTAATGAGGTGCTATCATGTATATTGGTCCCAAGATGGCTGCCAGCACTTCTTGGATGAAGTACTGACAGCCAATCAGATCTCACGATGAGATGTGTGGTTAGGCTCCGCCCAGATATGTATGTGATTTTACTTTTGATTTTCTCAGGAACTACTGAACAGATTGACACCATATATGCAAAAGGCACATACCTGACCTGAGGACTACCTCTTTGCCAAATTTCAAGTAATTCTGTTCAGCCGTTCGGGCTGTACCTTGGACTAAAGGTCCCTATGGAAAATTGCATGGGGAAAACACGTTTTGGGACCCCCCTTTTTTCTCATCCCCCGCTTGACGAATCCCCCCGAGACTTTCAGGGTAGGAGCGGAGCGGAGCGGAGCGCCCAACTATTTTGAAAATTTCACGAGGATTCGTCAACCGGCGCCAAAGTTATTCCAAATAGAATGTTGCGGATTTCCTATGGAAACACGGTCCTAACTATAACTATCTACTGGCGACCGCCAGTAGATAATATATATATATAATTTATAAAATAATAATTGCATAGAGTACTCATACACTGCAACAATCAACCCCTGCTTGATACAGTTGTAGCCCTTCTTTTCCTATTTTTTTGTTTACGGTTCACAGTCTAAGGACAACAAAACTATCATAGATGATGTCATCAGTGAAGTCATAAATTATGTCATTCAGCATGTCATGAGTGATGTCATATATGAGGTCATTAGTAATTAATGATGGGGTGGGAGTTATAGTTAGTTTACCCAACCATACATTGGGCTTTTTAGGTTTTGTTTTGTAATCATAACTGCATTTTAATTGTGTTTTTGGTGCATTTCAGAAGTATTTTAAACATATTTTTAAATCTTATAAGCAAAATTAACCATAATTTTACTTTAACGTATTTTTAGTGACTGCATTGGGGATTTCATCATATACAGCATCCAACTGGTTCATGCTCCTAATCTGCTATTTCTGATAAAAACCTCACAGCCTCCGGCCACACCCTGTGCCCAACACTCCACAGCGTGCCAACCCTTAATGCAACGTGTCTTTCGCTTCAGCTGTGGGCAGTTAGCGATGAGTGCCAGAGGCCTAGCCCTGTGTTTAACCCTCTGCAGGTGGCCACCTTTTGGCCACTTGCAGAGGAGCCTCGCAGAATGAGCTGGCTTCTGGCCAGGTTCTCCACCCAGCACTCCACAGGCAGCTAACCCCCGTTGCACATGACCGAAGCAAATGCCCCGCGCTTCTGCGGATGGCCAACTTTTGGCTTTGCACAGCAGGGGCTGATCAAAGAACAGGTACTGCACGCAACCTGCCACGGAAGACCAGCCCCCATTCCGCAAGATATTTGGCCATCGCAGCAGGTGTTGGGTGCAGGGCCCGATGCCAGCCTACAACAGGTAATCAAAGACCACACCCTTAGGCTATGAACAGTGGGGGTTGACCACACAACCTAGACTCTGGCCAGGCACTATGCCCTATTCATGGCCAAATCTCTTTGGGCAACCATGCCTTGACTCCAGGCAGGCCCTGCACCCATCCTGCCGCAGTTGATTAACACCTACTGCGCTTAGTCTTTATATTTTCAAAATGTCCTTCTAAACTGGTCACTCATTTTTTTGTTAGAGAAGCAAAAAAGTCTGTGACTTTGCTAAAAAAAACAAAATGTTAAATATTTTTAGAGTAGGTGGCAAACATTGACTGGCATCACGCGCTTCCGCTTCTCATCTGCAAGAATGCTTTCTCTCCCTTCCTGTCCAAGGTTTTTGAGCCATTCCTGCTCAAGAGAGCGCATTTAGGTGAATCGTACAAACTTGTTTAATAATCATGCTGGGAGGCCTGAATTAATATGTGCCACTGTGTATCAGATTATTAAAAGCGTAAGTGATCATTTTTATGCATTCACTTTTTTCCCCCTCTCAAGTGATTGAGAACTTCCAGGCATGTGTCTCCTTTGCTGACTGTTTCTTCTAGATGTGGTTGGAAACTCTACAACCTCTTCTTCATGGACTGAAGGCAGTGTTTGGCTTCTGCAGTTGGCTTCCTCCTTACTTCTACTGCTAAGTGGCTGAGCCATTTCTATGTTGCTGTTCTACAATATTCTACTCTGTATAGGAGAGGTATAGAAAATGCTTCTTATGTTGTGAGAAGTGGGTTTGTTTTTCTATGTGCAAAACATTCCTTCCAGACTGTTATCTACTTTCTATTTTGTGATTTTTCTGGATTTGCAAATCCTCATCAGGTTCACCAAATGACACAATACTAGGGAACCGTATGTCTTTTTCTGGGTTTATGACTCATGCACGATTGCAAGGGGGGTGATGCAGCGTGGAATTTTAAATCCTCCCTTCGTCACAGATCAAATATCACACTAGCTCATTCACTCAATACATTCATTGGTGGGGCCAATAACACCAACACTCACACTTCATTGATCCGTTCTCACGGGAGAGATAAATTGCCCAAACGCTGACATGAAAGGAATATCTTTCAATTAAAAGAACCTAATTTACCTGAACATACATTAAGTACTTTTATTAAACTCAGTACCTCGAGACATTCCCCTCATTTAGTCAACAGATCAGTTAGTTGATTTTGGATATTTGGTGACTCAATTCTTTAATCTACATTTAATCTTATTCTAATTTCTCTAAATAAATCACCCGACACATTTTTTGGTTAGAATAATAATTTTGTTTATCTAATCAGTTGCAGATTTAATAAATCATAAACCAAACCCGGAACATCATATTTACCTAATCTGACTATTAGTCGTCCTCTAAGTCAATCAAGTGGTGAAAAGTCTTTAATTCATCAAAGTCAAGCAGCAATTCAGTCTGTAAAAGATTCAGGAAAACAGCTGTCCAGCAGTGTCACCGTCCTCTCCGTCAGTATAACGTTAGGAAATGGAAAGTTCGCTCAAAAGAAGGAAGATTCTAATTTGCTTTGTCTACCCACTTTTATAATGAAACTAACGTCAAAATGTAACAAAAATCAGTTTTAGAAAGTCCTGATTGGCTGGTTTGGGGTCATTCGGTAAAGTTCTCACCTAGGGCCATATGTAGGTAAGTTTTATTTACCGATTCACAAATACCGAATTTTACCGAATCGGTATTTATGAATCGGTAAGTTATATGTAGGTAAACATTCGGTAATTATTACCGAATCGGTAATAATCGGTATTCATGAATCGGAATTTACCGATTCGGTTAATTCCGAAGTGGTATTTACCGATTCTGTAAATACCGAAGTGGTTTTTACCGATTCGGTAAATACCGAATCGGTATTTACCGAATCGGAAATTCAAATACACATGACTTGATGAATCAGCCAATCCTGTGCAAACCAAACCCCACCCAACCAGGAAGTGGCCACACCCAGGCAGGTGCACACAATCAACAGACTCTGGAGAGGCTGAGAGTGCAGAGGAGAGGAACAGTGCTACTGCCTGATTCAGCACAGGAAACTTCAACAATGGCCAGCCAGGAAACAGAGAGGGATGGAGGGGAGAGGAAGAGAAAGCTAAAATTCAGCCAAAAGGAACTGCAGGTACTGGTGGAGGAGGTGGTAAAGCAGCACCAGAAGCTTTTTGGTAAACAGTCACTGCAAGTGCCTGAATCAGAGAAACGGAAAATCTGGCTGGGAATCCAGGCGCAGGTGAATTCCATGGGAGTGACCCCCCGGGACATTGATGTCCTCAAGAAGCGATGGTACGACATCCGTATCATCACTAAGAGGAAGATGGCAGAATTGAAAAAAGAGGCCAGCCGGACAGGAGGTGGACGCAACAGGGCACCAGCCCTGACAGAACTGGAGGAGCTTGTGGAGACCACAATTGAGCCTGAAAGCATTGTGGGGATTGGGGATGCTGACAGCTCTGCCAGAGCCTCCACCAAAGAAGGTAAGACGCTTGCGCAGCAATGTGGCCCCCCCTACCCCTATCCCAACTCCCCAAATGGGCAATGAGAATCCCACTCCAGTACAGGTGTTAGTGCATACTAGCAATGCATCATGGGAGATGTAGTCCCTGAAACCCCGAACATGATACGAATAGCACAGAATAACAAGGCATGTTACACACATTAGCGAGAAGCAGCCAGAGGACAATGAGATACTGTTTAAGAAATGTATTGTGATGCTAGCAATTCTGTGCTTCAGGTACACTCCGCTGATGTTGCATTTCTGTCCACAGGCACTACTGCGCACAGAACTGCACATGAGAAGGGAGAGAGGGCACACCACAAGGACAGCTCGGAGAAGGCCACAACAAGTTCTGGCCAGGGAACAGCACCACAGGCAGCCTCACCACCACAGCCAGCATCGCCACCCCAGCCAACATCGCCACTCCTGCTGGAGTCACCACCATCATCACCACCTGCATTGCACAGGTCGAGGAGGCGTGCTGCTGCCAGGTTGAATGTATCGGAGTCCTCATCTGAAGACTCGAGGGGTGCGGAAACGTCCACTGTGCCCCTGGATGTTAGCCATGCCAGTGTGCCCTCCGCCTCTGAGGGAGCACACACAGGTGGCAGACGGCGCTGCAGGGCTCGGGTGCAAAGTCCACCTCCACAAGGTGAGGGCCATGGAGTCTCCTCAGGGCTTGAGGCCACCATGGTCAAAATACAACGCATACAGGCAAGGGCAATGATGTCCGTACAGCGCCAAATGCGTGGCCTCAATGATACTTTTGTAAATATTGACAGGGGCATCAGCACTATGGCAGAGGGAATGGTTGAGATGGCTGCGGGCATGCGGGACATGTCCCAGTCCGTCATGCTGCTGTGCTCGAAGTTTGATGAGGACAGGGCAGCACGGCGCCGGCGACAGCAGAGGAAAGACCAGAACACAAGGGCAGTGAACCGGCTGGCAACTGCCACTTCGCTGCTCTGCAGGCGCTCGGTGGCAATGCAGGAGGGCCTTGCGCACTGCAGCACTGACGTGTCAAGGGGGATGGTGAGGGTCACCAGTGCACTCTAAGTGCTGCTCACAAGCCAGTCTGCCACAACTGGCGCTGTGGATGCTGGGGACAGCGAAGATACGACCAGCAGGAGCAGCATTACCCCCCCTGTCCCAGACACACGGAGGAGCAGCAGGCGGCAAGGTGCTGCCACTGGTCCCACAGCCAGTGAGGACGCACACTCAATGACATCCCGCACTGGTGCACGTGGGCGCAGACACTAATGCTGCACGAAATACCATGACACTATTGGGTGAAGTAACCCTTGAATAACAAATGTTTATTGTACAATATTGATGGGACAGGTTTTCCTTTGTGTTGTGGCGTAGTGCCGCATGATTAAACTACGTTATGGCATCCAACTACTGGCTGTGTCCCCTTACTCACTCAGAAATAGTTGCATGTGATCTCTGCCCATCTCACTCTCCCATCTGTTGCTGTTGCCACTCCTGCTGCGTTGGCCTCTGGCTGTGCAGAATCATCATCATTGTCCTCAAAATATGTCATTTCGACCTCTGTACCTCTCTTCGTGGCAAGGTTGTGCAGCATTGCACAAGTGGCAATGATCTTGCAGCAGATGATGGGTGTGTACTGGCGTGCACCTCCGCTTTTATGGAGGCAGCGGAACCTGCTTTTCAATAGTCCAAACGTGCGCTCCACCACATTGCGTGTAGATTTGTGTGCCACATTATATCGTCTCTCACTCAGGGTTGATGGGTGTAGGTAGGGAGTGAGGATGAATGACCGCACGGCATATGCACTGTCGCCTAGGTGAGTAAGAGGGAACCATCAGTCACATGCCTCAATACACTTTAAGTTGCACTTTGTATTAGGGAACGTCACTGTTACTTACCTAGCAGGTATCCTTCTCCAAATTCTCCGGCAAGCAGTCGTGTGTAGATCCCACTGTTCTGGAAGATGAAGGAGTCGTGGGTGCTCCCAGGAAACTTCGCTACAATATCAGTGATAATGTTCCCTGCATCGCAGATTACCTGCACATTGATGGAGTGGGTGGACTTTCTGTTCCTGTAGATGTGCTCAGTGGCTGCTGGTGGGCAGATTGGAATGTATGTATGTATTTATTTCTTATTAAGCGCATCTGTCACCCAAAGGGTATCCTGGCGCTGAGACCCTATTAAACCATCGGAAGAGTGTTTACATTGCCCTTGGGAACAGATAGGTCTTAAGGTCCCTTTTAAAGGAGAGCAGATCTTGATTGCCCCTCAGCGCCAGAGGAAGGGAGTTCCATAGTGAGGCAGCCGTATAGCTGAAAGCGCGGCCACCTATCCTTGCTCTAGTGATCCTTGGAATCCGCACCAGAAACGCCGATGAGGATCTCAGAGGTCGGGCAGCTTGGTACCATGAAAACAGGCCCTGGAGTGGAATTGGTCCGAGTCCATGCAACGCCCTAAATACAAGACACAACGCCTTGAACGCGATCCTCTGTTGTATCGGCAACCAATGTAGATCAGCTAAAGCTGTGGAAGAAGAAGCAGAGCGTGGGCGCGATAAAGCCAGTTTCGCAGCCATGTTCTGGATCCTCTGCCACTTAAGGATCAGTTTTTTAGGAGCTCCTAGAAGCAGTGCATTGCAGTAGTCTAATCTACTGAGTATAATACTACGCACCACCTCTGCTCTGACACCTGGGGGGAATATTGGCAAAATTTTGCGCAGGGCACGAAGCAGGCCCATACAGGTCGCTGCGGTCTTGTTTACTGAACCATCCAGCTGTAGGTCAGGTTCAAATACCACTCCTAAATTACGAGCCGATTTAGCTCCTGCCACAGAACCCGGAATAGAAGGTGGCCAGAAATCATCAGGCAGCGCACGAGGGAGGCGATCAGGAGAGCAATGGAGAACCTCCGTTTTAGACCCGTTGAACTGGAGTGAGTTAGTTCGCAGCCATTCGGCTGTGGCCGACATACAGCGATGAAAAGTATCTTTCGAAACCGACTCACTACCCTCAAATGAAAAAATCAGTTGAGTGTCATCGGCATAATTGATGACTGATATGCCGAATGATTTAATCAGTTCTATAAGGGGTCGAAGAAATAAATTAAACAGGATCGGACTAATCGCCGACCCTTGAGGGACACCCTGGTTCACCTGTCGAGTGGCTGATCGAAATGGTGGTAAAGCCACAGCTTGTTGTCTGTCACTGAGATAAGACGTTAACCAACTTAGGGCTAAATTGGTTACTCCCACACTTTGGAGACGCTCCAGGAGAACCGCATGGTCAACCGTGTCGAACGCGGCCGACATGTCCAGCAGCACCAGAAAAACTGATCCGCCCCTGTCAACACGCGTTCGTAGATCATCCAACACGGTGACCAATGCGGTCTCAGTACCATGGGCCGGTCTGAAGCCATACTGAGCTGTATCAAAGGCAAGAGTTTAATTCCAGATAGTTGGACAAGGCTCTTGTGACCCATCTCTCAAGGACCTTTATTGCAAAAGGTAGGAGCGAGATGGGCCTATAGTTGGCTGGGCATGATGGATCTAAAGAAGCCTTCTTTAATAGTGGAGTTACTATTGCCACTTTCCAGCTAACTGGAACTGTCGCCGTCATCAGTGACTGACAGCAGATGGAGTAGAGTGGAGGGAACAGCTCCTCCTGAAATGCCTTCCAGATCTTATGAGGCATTGGATCCAATGGTGAGCCCGAAGACACTCCGTTGGCCAATGCACCAAATTCCTCCGATGAAGGAATGGGAAAACAAGGCAGACAAAAAGCATCTACCCTGTTGTTATCCCGGAGCAGCCCCGAGTGGCAGAGGGATTCCGGTGAAGGAGGTAGCGGTGACACCAACTGTCCGGGAACTGAGAGTCCATTCAGGATAGTCCTAATTTTCTCCTCAAATGCAACGGTCAGAGAGTCACACAAATCTTGAGAGGTCGGGATAGCTGGAGCTGTACAAGATGGATTAGATAAGTTGTTAACCAGCTTGAATAGGGTTTGCGATTTATTTGTGGCCTTATCCAAGGTATCTTCTAAGAACTTTGCCTTAGCGCTTCTTAGTTGAGTCTTATATACCTGTAGGGCCACTCTATACGCTGCCCTATCCGACTCCTTGTATCCTCTCCTCCAAGTACGCTCAGCCTGTTTGCAGCGGATCTTATGCTGTCTGAGATCGTCATTAAACCAGGCGTTAGTCACTCTGGATCTCTCCCTCACCCTCCGCAGAGGGACCAATTCGTCTAGGGATGTCGAAATTTGCTGACAAAGTGCAGTATAGCTCTTATCTACACTATCCTCCACCTGGAAACCCCTAGGCAGTAGAGTAGGACGAGTTGGCTCTCTAAGAAGGCGAGCCCATTGACGATTAGATTTAAAGCCACTTATGTTGGTTGATTTTAATGGCCCAGATAAAACAATGGACATATTAATCAAAAAATGATCTGTCCAGTCCTGCTCCAGGATCTCTTTCACTACAACCACCTCCTTTTCAGCGAAGATCAGATCTAGCACGTGCCCCTTAACATGCATGGCTGATGAAACCAACTGTGTGAGTTGAATGTTACCACACGATTGGCAGAGCTCTCTATAGGCCAGATCTTGAGGGCCGGAAGGCCAGAGGTTAAAGTCTCCCAATATTAGAATTTTAGCGTGGGAATTTGAGAGATCATAAATTAGATCAACCAATGACTGAAGAGAGGTTGTGGTCGAGGAGGGAGGTCTATAACATAACAACCCTGTAATCAAGGAGCCACTCTGGGACATGATAGAGAAGCCCATGAGCTCAAACCCTACTACTTCCCTTACTGCTAATTCCACCAGGGAGATCGAATCTTTAAAAATGTAGCCTACTCCACCTCCCCTGCCAGAGGCTCGAGGTGCGTGTGTAATAAGATAGCCCGGTGGGCAAGCCCAACCGAGTTCCAGCCCACAGTCCGCCGTGGTCCATGTTTCCGTTACAAATAGTATATCCAGATGTAAGGATTCCAGTAACAGGGCTATCTCGGCATGATGTTTCACGAGAGAGCGAACGTTCAGTAGGCCGCAGGAAAGATTTTTGCACGATGAAGGGCATGATCGATGTTGAGCAGCGTCCACCGTACGGTACGGTGAGTTGTTACCATCCTCATAGTTATCGACCAGGTAAGTGGCCAGAGGCGCCCCTGACGCGCCCGGGACGCGAACGGGCGCAAACGGGCTTACCTCTGGCGCACCTCCGGCGCAACTACGGCGCGACCGCTGCGCGCATCCGCTGCGCGCCTGCTTTCCCATACCTATTAATAGTATTACACCGCGCGGGCTTCCGGCTGCTAGAGCCTCTAGCCCCAACCAAAATGGCGCTAAGAATGTCCGAAGCTTCAGCCCTACCCAAGATGGCGGACGAAGCACCCCGACCCCACTGACTAGATCCCGCAAAATGCGGGTGAGGGTACGATTTATGGTGCAGGTAAGCCTGATCTAAAGCCCCCACTTACTGTCCCCACAGATGGCAGGTGAAATGGTAAATACCGCAAAAGCAGCAGCAGCGCGATACAATACAGCGCAGTTTAAAAAATATACACAGCGTATACCAATCTTAAAATGCTATCCGGCAGATACGCGATGGTAGAAGTCAGAAGAATGTGTGTGCCATCAATACAGCCTATGACATGCGGGAACTGTGCCATGTGGTAAAAGTCTGTCTTGGTTTTCTGCAGTTCAGCCTGTGTGTTTGGGAAGCTGATATAGTGGTGCATTCTCTGCATCATGGCATCCAGGAACTTCCTGAAGAAACGAGACAGGCAACTCTGGGATACACCGCCCACCGCAGCTATCACCCCCTGGTAACTGCCAGATGCAAGTAGATGTAGGCTGCAGAGAACCTGCACATGTGGTGGTATGGCATGCACCCTTCTTGTTGGCTGGTCCAGGAGTGGGTGCAGGTCCCTTATCAGGTCCATGATGGTTTGTGGGTGTAGCCTGTACCTTTCATGTATCTCAGCCTCAGTCTGTTGAAAGAGTGTGATGCGCTGTCTGTAAATGCGTTCCTCACGTCTCCAAATCCTCAGACCTGCTGCCTGTAGATGTAGGCGCCTTGCAATTACATACAGAGCGGCCATGGTGTCCACGCTGTTGCATTTTGGGATTGCTTATATGCACTGTTGATGCTTACCACCTGCTTTCAATCTGTGTTAATTACCGACTCTTAATTACCGAATTTCATGGATTTCTTAAATACCGAATTTACCTACATCTCTTTTCTCTTTTTACCACTTCATATTTACCGATTCGGAAAATATGTATTCGGTAAATATGAATCGGTAATTTTGAATTCGGTAATTATGAATCGGTATTTACCGATTCATATTTACCGATAACTTCTTTTTGGCCTCATACATCTCAATTGGCTAAATACCGGTTGGTAACAGGACATTTACCGAATTTCGGCCGTTACCGACCGGTATTTAGCTACCTACATATGGCCCATAGTCTGTTAGGTTAAGTCATCACACTTGCTGGTTCCGGTTTTAAAGACAGTCCTTTGTTTCGTGATTTTGGCGAAGCTCCCAATGTGTCCTTGATGGGTACATCTTGCCTGGGGTCAGGACAAGGCCACTGTTGCTGGCGGTGGCGCAGGCGCACTTCACCCGAAACCTCGTGAAACGGTAGTAGTCACATCGTGTGTCTCAGTCAGCCAACTTTTCTTAGGCCCAAATGGTCAACTTAAGCAAACCAAACACAAAACGCAATTAAAACATTGAAATGGCTAATAAAATGTAAACCCCTCACTAATTCCCCTATGTGTAAGTAATTATCTAGCATGATAGCAACATTTAAAGTGTTTATATTCACCTAGTGATGTCATCTGGTGCAACTTACAATTACGTCACAAAAGCAACATATACCATGCAATATTCTAATTTTCTACCATTAATATGCGTACAAATATTAGTATACAGTTAGTTTAGCCATGCAAATGCAAATCCCACGTGTAATTCTTTCGTTAATATAATTGGTGAGTTACCACTTCAAACAGATTAATAATATTACAATTAATAGATTATTGGGATTAATATAAACATGCAGAAATGGGGGGGTATACAAAATTTTGGGGATTATATCACCACACCATCAAAATTTTGTATCCCTTTTACGGAATTTCAAAGTGATTTCTTGTTTTTATTCATAATTCAGTTTCCCCTGTCTCTTCTCTTTTTGCTGTTTTATACATACTCTCCTTAATTTCCTCCAATTCTATCTCATCAAATTTTCTCTCTTGTTTTACGTCTTTTCTCCTTAAATTTTTTCTTTTTGACTTTTTCTGGTTTTTATTCTTTCTACAACAAATACACCCTAATCTTATCATTAATACTATAAACATCACACATGTTAATGGAAATAATATCTTACCTAAAAAGGTACTACCTAATTTTACTAAGAAATTTTTAATAGCTGATATCTTCCTTCCAATCTTTTCCCATACACCTTCAACCTCCAGTGGTACAATTTCGTCATGCAATTCTGTAATATTTTTATTTTATATTTTCAAATCTTTTCTTTCGTCAGGAATGTAAGTACAACAATGTTGAACTTTCAGCATTCCACAGACTCCACCCTCTTTTGCCAATAATATATCAAGGGCAAGTCGATTTTGCATTACCATAGCACGCATGGCAACCATTTCAGTGTTTACCAATAAAAATCCTCCATCGGTGCTTGTTGACAAGAGATCCACTACTGATGAAAGTCGTCTAATTTTGTTTGCATTCAGAGATATTCCCATTGCCGGTATCAATGCTCCAAAAATATCACCTACAATTTCTGCCCAAGATTCTCTCTTACTACGTACTAAATTACTACCTAAGTTATGTACACCATCTTCTCCTCTATCCATGTGAAAAATCTTTGAAAAAACCAGGCCTACATAACATGTGCCATACCAATGGTCTGGCAAACGATAATATGCCCTGTTCCCACAAATGAAATATAGTCCAGGAAAAACTGGATCTTTTCCACCTTTAAATCCCCATCCACCCATGATTCGGTATGTATTATGGCACTCGCTATTCTCTACAAAATAATTATCATAAGCTGTTTGATTCCTTCTAATACACAATTTTCCTTTCTGAGGCCAATCTAAAGCCATAGTTGGACTTGTCTTCCCTTTCAGGTGTTTTTCCATCTCTACATCCCATACTGTTTTCTCCACCTTTACTTCTGAAGCCTTTCTTTGCATTTTCAGTCTCCTTTCTTCAACCATATCTAAAAATGTATTTTCCTCTTTCTTTAAACTGCAAGTCAAATTGTTTTTAAATATGTATTCTAATGTTAGTTCTTTAGTCTCTAGGAAAAATTCACCTAACACCTTTGCAGGTTTTACCTTATTTAACTTGTTAGTTGATGGTACTTGTGAAAATATAGTATCTACATCTGAAAAATAATATTCTAATTTTCCTGTCTGATAAAATAAACTAGCTATTACACTACATGTTATTCCATAAGTCACTGGAAGGTGATGATAAGTCACTCCCTCTGATACAGAAGCAGGTAACTGCATGCAGACATAGCAGTCCCTTACATCCATTGTTTTTACATATTCATACAACAATTTCGAAAATACATTATTAAAAAAATTAGTTATAGACCTGTCTTTATGTAAAAAGTTTTTATCTATTCTAGCCGGAATTACTTTTTGAATCTTCCCTAGTTATGTTTTCACTATGTCCTTCTAATGTATCTATAGTAACTTTAAAAGACATCAGGAGAGCAGGTACACTCCATAGAAGCATTAATAATCCTGTACAACAACAACACATTTTACACCATCTCTTCAAATATTTACATCTATCTTTTCTACCATCTATGTTTGCCATCTTTGCTAAAATGGACTGTGTCTTTTGAGACTCTTCTACTTCACAACTAGTTTTCTAACCCAAGGCTCTAAGCACCTACTTGGTTCTACCAGTTTTTGTCTTTTTCGGTATTTTATTGTCTTTCTCTCAGTTGTTTTCTTGTCTCATTCAGTTTGGCATTTCATCATTTTTCACTTTTCCTTCGGGTTCGGTATACAGAATGTCCTGAACATCCACTTCTTCTCCAATATCGGACAAGATAACTCTCAGGATTTCCGATTCTTCGTCTTCCTCAACCACTTCTGGTACAGCCACCTCTGGATTTCCTTGGCTATCTGCCTCTTCTTTTACTTCAGGCAGGGCCATATACGTCCATTCTGGTGATTTATACTTCTGGTTAGGTTTTCTGGTTCTTTTGCACTCTTTAATTTCAGTGGTTTCTTCGTCTCTTGATTTCACTGACTTGTCACTTCATTCACCTGTTCAGCTCTTGGTGAACTTACTCGTGTCAGTCGGTATCTCAACCTTTTTATTTTACTCAGCCAAACATCATCTTTTGCTGCTCTTTTCACTCTACTTCCTTTATCATTCTTTTCAGTTTTCCAAGCACTCTTTCTTAGAACTCGACCTTCAGGTATTTCATCTTCACTTTCTTCTGACTCTGTTTCAACTTGCTTTTTACTCACAACAGTTTCTTTTTCCACCACTTCTTTAGTTTTCCCTACTTCTGTCCAACCTCGAATCTCCATCTTGCAATCTTCCTGCTGACTACTTGTCACTGTTTCTAACTGTATGTTGGAGTTCCCTACACCTCCTCGGGGGTCTTCCGCAATAATCTTTCCCTCTCTCTCTGTATCTGGCACCTGTCCATCTAAACGTATTGTTTCAGGTGGAATTTCTCTCAATCTTTCATCTGGCACTTCCTTCTCATGAATCTGTTTTATTGTCTCTTCACGGTCTTTTTCTTTGGTTTTCTCTCGTTTTTCCTTTGAACACTTCGCTCCTTGTTCAGTCTCTGAGTCTGAACTGGTATCAGAAATCTGTAACCTTCTTCTCAGGGAAATACTTCTTGGAACATGTGTTAGACTTTGTTCTGCTTCCCCCTTTTCAGTGTTTTCTTTTGTTTTTGGCTCTTCCTCATCTGACTCAGTACTGGATTCTGATTAATCAAAATACTCCTTCTCCTTTCCGTCTACTGGATTTGGAATTCTCAATGAATGGCTTGCATGGATCCAGTTTTTCAATCCAGCACACTTTACTGCTGTTGTTGTGGTCAAGATGACTTGTCTTGGTTTTCCCCACCTTGGGACCAAACAGTTTCTTCTTCGGTGTACTTTTATTCTCACCCAGTCCCCTGGGCTTAGATCATGGGCTGGCTTCTTTTCAAGGGTGGTGGCATCCGCTCCAACCTGATGAAACACAGAATGAACTGCGTCAGCCAGGCTTTTACAGTATTCCAACACCATGTCATCAGTTATAGTCATCAGCTTGTTGACTGGTATAAACACGTGCTGCATGGCTCGTCCCATGATGATTTCATGGGGGCTTAACCCTGTAGTTCTATCTGGAATTGATCTAATAGTCATGAGTACCAGAGGCAAGACATCAGGCCATTTCATACCTGTGGCTGAAAACATTTTCCCTATTCTGTTTTTGATAGTACCATTCATCTGTTCCACCACACCAGAAGCCTCTGGTCGGTAGGCACAATGTCGTTTTTGTTGTACATTCAATGCTTCACAAATCAGTTTTATGATCTCATTATGAAAATGTCCTCCTCGGTCTGATTCAATTGTCACTGGGAACCCAAATCTAGGGATGAATTCCCTCAAAAGTAATTTTGCCACTGTCATCCCATCATTTCTTCTTGTTGGGAATGCCTCTACCCATCTGGAAAACAGACAGATCATAAACAAAACATACCTCAGTCTGTTACAGGGAGGAATCTCAATGAAATTCACTTGCATTCTGGTAAAAGGCTCTCCTTCTGGACCTATTGTTCCTAGACTCACTACTGTCTTTCTTCCTGGATTGTATTGCTGACATATTAGGCATCTCTGACAAAGACTTTCTGCTACAAGTCTGAATTTTGCATTATACCAGGTTTGTTTAAATGACCTGACCATAGCATCTCTCCCTATGTGTCCCTGACCATGATACATCCATGCCATGGCAGACATCATGCTATCAGGCATGACTGGTCTTCCATCTCGATAGACCCACACCTGATCTTTCGCTCTTGGTGCACATCCTGCTTTTACCCACTGCTTCATTTCCTCTTCTCCTGCTTCTTCCTGTAATTGTCTTACTTCTTCCCATGTTCCCACAATGTTAGTAAACATCAAAGAGCAAGATATCACCTCTCTTTCCTTAGCTCGATTAATGGAATTCTGATTTCTGGCACAGTATTGTGCCATGTCATTTGCATATTTGTTGCCAGTGGCAATATAATCACCACGTTGACTATGGGCGGCACACTTCCCAACAGCCAATTGCTTAGGCAACTGTATTGCCTCAAGCAATTTTCCAACCACTTCAGCATTCTTAATGGGAGTTCCACTTGATGTCAAAAAGCCTCTCTGCAGCCATATTTGACCAAAGTCATGTACGACTCCGAATCCATACTGGCTTGTCAGTCATCACAGTCACTCTCACACTCTTTCCAATCTTACATGCTCTGGTCAAAGGGACAAGTTCAGCTACTTGTGCTGATTATACTCCTTTCAGATATGATGCTTCCATTACTTCTGCAACCGTACATACCGCATAGGCTGCACTTAACACTCCATCATCTGTTCTCAAACAAGACCCATCCACAAACAGAACAAAATCACTTTCTGGTAAGGGTAGATCTTTTATGTCAGGTCGAGGTTTTGTACAGAAATCAAGTACATCCAGACAGTCACGATCTGCTTCATCTCTGACTTCCACATTCTCAGCATCAGGCAATAATGTTGAAGGATTCACATTCAAACATCTCACAAGACTTACATTTGTGGCACCCTGTATAACTTTCTCATACTTAGTCAGCCGACTATGTGTCATATACTGAGTGCGACTCCTTGTTAAAAGGATTGCCACATCATGTGGTACGAACACTTTCACAGGATATCCCATCACAATTCCCTCACTCGGTTCCAAACTTCGGCATGTAGCAGCTACTGCTTTCAAACACCCAGGTAAGGCTACAGCTACTGGGTCCAACATTGATGAAAAATATGCAATTGGTCTCCTCAGTTTTCCATGCTTCTGTATTAGCACAGAGAGCGCACATCCATTTCTCTCACTGCAATACAACTCAAACTCCTTTTCATAGTCAGGCATACCTAATGCAGGTGCTTCACACAACCCATCTCTCAATCTTTTTAATGCTGCCAATTCCTCTTTGTTCAAATCAATTGGATCTTTCACATCGCTTCTTGTCAGTCGTACCAAAGGTTTTGCAATTAACGAAAAATTGCATTGACGTCAATATCCAACCATTCCCAGAAACATTCTCACCTCTCTTTGGGTCAAGGGTGCACTCATTCTTTTTATGATCTTGATCCTATCTATCGTTATTTTTCTCAGTCCTTTTTCAATGTGATGTCCTAAATATTGTACTTCCTTCTTCAAAATTGCAATTTTGATGGTGACACTTTAAGCCCTCCATCTGCCAAATGATTCAGCAATGCTATTGTGTCAAGTTCACAAGCCTCACGGGTTTTTGATGCCACAAGAAGGTCATCGATGTACTGGACTAATACTGAATTTTCGGGCATTTCTACACTTTCTAAAGACTTCTTCAATAGCTGATTAAATATCGAGGGGCGTTCTGTATACCCCTGTGGAATTCGGCACCAAGCCAAAACACGCTCGCCGAAGCGAAATGCAAACATTTGCTGACTGTCATGGTGCAATGGGATGGAAAAGAAAGCATGGCATAGATCAATTACTGTATACCATTCTGCGTCATGATATAGAATCACAGATGGATTTGGTACAATAGGACAACATGACACAACAATTTTGTTTATCTCTCTCAGATCTTGTACTATCCTGAACTTCCCACTAGGCTTTTTCAGTCCCATTATTGGTGAATTACATGGACTACTCATTATTTCTCTCAAAATACCTTGTTTTATCATTTTTAATCACAGGAGTCACTCCTTCAATTATTTCAGGTGTCAATTTATATTGAGGGACATTTGGATAACTTACTCCTTCTTTTACTGGATCTATATTTCTCATTAATCCCATGTCTTCTCCTGTGAAATCCCAAACTTCTGCCTTAACAGATTGTTTTAATTTTTTAGGTAATTCATCAGGGTTAAATACAGCAAAGGTTTCAATAACCTTATTTTCCCTGTTTGTCATTGTCATTTTATACAGCACATCTTCATCTGGTGTTTCAAATGCTATCCCATCCGGGGTACAAAATATAGTGCAGTTCATCTTGCACAACAAGTCTCTACCTAACAAATTCACAGGACTGGTATCGCACACGACACAACGGTGCATTTCAGAAAACTTCCCTATGCTTACTTTCACTGGATCTGTAAGGTAAGTTTTAATCTGCCTGTTGGATACATCAACTACTTGGATCGTTTCATCCGAGAGAGGAAGATTCTTAACATCAGCGGATCTGACAGTTGATCGAGTAGCACCAGTATCAACTAGGAAAGTAATGCTTTCATCATTAATCTTTCCAATCTACAAATGGGCCTGACTGGTCTACTTCTAGAGTTGCCCCAAGTACGCACTCTTCTTCCTCCCTTCGGCCACGTCAATAACTTTCTTCTGAATCACTCTCATCGCGTTGCAGCCAATACTGCGAAGCAGCGCTAGCACGCGGCGGTTTATTTACATGTTCTCCGTTGTAGAATCCCGTTTCATTACTATACCTCTGGGAATTTTTGCTCTGTGGAAAAGGAGGTTTTGGCACCTGATTCTGTTGGGTAACAACCTGTTGCTGTCGCTGCGGTTGACCACTCACCTCATTCTGCACCTGTGAATTCAATGATGCATTTTTATCGTTAGTACTTGGGGGAAATTTACACTCGGATTTCCAATGCCCTATCCTACCCCAATTATGACACGGAAATTTATTTTTAGCCTCCTCTATATTTCCTTTACCTTTCCCAGGACTACATTTTTGTCATGATCCTGTATTATTCGCTTGTTCTGCTAATTGTGCTTCCTGTCTCTCTGCTACCTTCACTTGTGCCCACATAGCCTTTTCTTTCAATTTTCGCTGTTTAGCTTCAATTTCATTACTGAAATATTTAGCATGTCTCAATACTTCGTTTATTTTCTTATTCTGCCAGTCTACAGTATGCTGTTTGATCATCTCACTAATTTCTGGACAAAGACCATATACGAACCTGTATACAAAATGACTTAGATCCTTTTCACTCAGATTTTCATCTCCACTAAACTGTTTAAAGGCCAAGATCAGCTTCTCATAATATGCATGTACTGACTCTTTGCTTTCCGGATGTGTTCTGTCAATTTTGACCCAATCTGTCTCTTTAGGTGGAACCTTATTCTTCAGAAAGGCAATAACCTGTTCGTATTTCTTCATTACCTCGGGGTCTGGAGCTCCTGTTTTTGGATCTCTTGGGTATTCTTGTGTTGGCCAATCTATCATTATTTTACGCTCTGTCCATAGGTCTGCTGGTACTATTATGTCAAACAGACTGTTTAGATCAATCCATAATACTTTGGACAATTTCACGAATCTGTCTACCTGTCTACACCACTCGACGGGTTTTTCACGTAGTCGAGGGAAGTAATTTGTGAATGACAAAATATCTTGCCTAGTCCATGGGACATGTAGATATCCTCCTCCTGGAATTTCTCTCATAGGGCATTCTGTTACTACCTTCTCTTTTTCTCTAACAGGGAAAGCTGAAAAGGTTTTATCTGAAGCATCATCTCATTTTCGATACCATCTACTTTTCCACTTGTCCACATCTCCCCAGTTTCTCAACAAAATAATTCTTTCTTTAATCTAACTCATTCGTCCTGTGGTATTCATATTTTCAATGTCCTTTTCAGTGAAATCTACTCGATATGGTTTCTGTAGGGCTTTTACCTTTTCAATATCTATACCCATTTCGTTTGTCACTTCTTCTAATCTTTCATGGAGACTTTTTGCTCTCCAAGTTTTGCTTTTACACAGAAATAACAACTCCTCATCCTGGTAGGTTTTTAACTTCTCCTTAGGAATGGTTCCTACTATTAACTCTTCCAGTACCATTCGTAGTTTGGCCACATCTATTGACTTAGATTCTTTGTCTTTCTTCTGCAAGCTTCTCAACCATTCACTTAATTCCTCTGTAGATGGTCCTACTGACTTCTCTACATTACTTTGTCCAGAATCCTTTTGTGTTTCTAATATTGACTCTACTGTTGTTATACGTCTTTCTGCACAATTCTGGCCTACAAACGGATTATTTGAAACATTTGGTTCATTCAAACTTATTGTCTGTCTCCATGGATTGTCATTTTGACTCCGTTTTGTCTGTTCAACCTGTTTATTGCTTCTATAAGGGACCGTTAAACAATGTTCGCCATCTTTTTGTTTATCAAAAATAGGCATTACTGGACCTATCGTTACTGGAACTGTTACAGCTTCCAGATTTTTGGTTAATTCTCTTATTTTCTCTGTCAGTTCTAAGGTTGTATTTGCTAGTTCCGCTGAATTTTCACCATTTATTTTACTTCCGGACTTCCTTTCTACCTCTCTAATGGAATTGTTTTTACCCAAATTTTGGAACTCTGGTTCCGATTTTATGATTCGTAAAGTTTCTTTCATTGGGGAACTTGGTGTTAATATTTCTGGTTCTGGCTGATATAGGGGTGGATTTTTATAGAACATGTCATCAAGAACATCATCCTCTGATACATTCACTCCATACCCCCTCGATTCCACATTATGTCTCTTTTCTGTGCATTTTCTTCCTTCAATTTCTCCTGCAGTTCTTACGGGAAACAAACCCTCAGTCATACTCGCATTCTGCCACCTTCTCATTCGATCATCATGATTCTCATGTCCGTATGACCTACCAAACATGTACCTATACCTTCCGCCACTACTCTGTCTTTCTCGGTCATGCATCTCATCTTCCCATTCTGTCAATGCTTCATATTGTGTTGGTCTAGGTCTTGGTTCTAAATTCATCATTTTCTCTCTTAAATTTCTCAAAACTGCCAAATTAAATGAACCATGTTCTGGAAAAGCCAACACTCCGTCATTCTCAGTATACTTGACCCAATTATCTAACCAAATACAGGTGTGATATCCATATTTTGTAACCATAAAGGATGCAGGGATTTTCGGTGGAGGAAGTAATTGTCCTTCCCTAGTTACAATCGGTTTGTCCCTTTTAAACCACTTTTTAATTCTACCGAACCAGGACTTCTCCTTTTCGGGTGGATCGTAATACATCTTTTCTGCCTTTTCATGTATCTCTAGTTTCTTCTCTCGACCGTACCGCTTTTCTGTCAAATTGTAGCGCGACTCACACTAACACACCAATCCGGAGCGTTCTACGTTTCCGACTGACTGGCCAATCCCAGCGCGGTTGTTCTGATGTCGGCAGCCGCTGCCGCAACTCCTACTCCTGTCTACCCCTCCTTTACAAAATTAATTCGGTAAGTTTTGTTTCAAATTTACAATTCTGTTAGTAACAACACAAAAACACCACCATTGTCCGCTTCGCTAACCAAGGTATAGCAATAGACCTTTTTCATGAGAATTCCGTCTTTCCCGAGAGCAGCACTTACCTCTGCCCTACTACAGAATCGTTACTTCCGTTGATAAAGTAGCACATCCCTCTACCTTACCCTTCTAACAAGCATTAGCTAACCGTTTCTCCAGATTTAAGACACTTGGTTGGAGACCCAATGCTCCTGAGAAATAAAACTAGAGTTTCACAATTAACCCGAATGGCTTCACATTCACGCACTTTCACACGAGAAAATGTAGTACATTCACACAGAATCCTGTCTTTCCCGAGAACAGAGAACAGTCTGTCCTACTACAGAATTATGACATACGTTGATAAAGTAGCGCTTCCCTCTACTTTATCCTTCTTTCCCGAGAGCAGTGCTTACCTCTGCTCTACTACGGAACCGTTACAAACTTCTGACTTCCTACATCCCAGAAGCCGTGCAAACAACATAGAACTCGACGCGACTCAACATAGAGTGTTAATACATAAACCAATATCAATCTATAACCAATAATCAATAAGCAATTTACAAGCTATAATCACCAAACCAAAACAATAACAACCATCATACTGCTACCAGAAAAACTGATGCAGCGTGGAAATTTAAATCCTCCCTTCGTCACAGATCAAATATCACACTAGTTCATTCACTCAATACATTCATTGGTGGGGCCCATAACACCAACACTCACACTTCATTGATCCGTTCTCACGGGAGAGATAAATTGTCCAAACGCTGACATGAAAGGAATATCTTTCAATTAAAAGAACCTAATTTACCTGAACATACATTAAGTACTTTTATTAAACTCAGAACCTCGAGACATTCCCCTCATTTAGTCGACAGATCAGTTAGTGGATTTTGGATATTTGGTGACTCAATTCTTTAATCTACATTTAATCTTATTCTAATTTCTCTAAATAAATCAGCCGACACATTTGTTTGTTCGAATAATAATTTTGTTTATCTAATCAATTGCAGATTTAATAAATCATAAACCAAACCACGGAACATCATATTTACCTAATCTGACTATTAATCGTCCTCTAAGTCAATCAAGTTGTGAAAAGTCTTTAATTCATCAAAGTCAAGAAGCAATTCAGTCTGTCAAAGATTCAGGAAAACAGCTGTCCAGCAGTGTCACCGTCCTCTCCGTCAGCATAACGTCAGGAAATGGAAAGTTCGCTCAAAAGAAGGAAGATTCTAATTTGCTTTGTCTACCCACTTTTATAATGAAACTAACGTCAAAATGTAACAAAAATCAGTTTCAGAAAGTCCTGATTGGCTGGTTTGGGGTCATTCGGTAAAGTTCTCACATAGTCCGTTAGGTTAAGTCATCACACTTGCTGGTCCCGGTTTTAAAGACAGTCCTTTGTTTCGTGATTTTGGCGAAGCTCCCAGTGTGTCCTTGATGGGTACATGCCTGGGGTCAGGACAAGGCCACTGTTGCTGGGGGTGGCGCAGGCGCACTTCACCCGAAACCTCGTGAAACGGTAGTAGTCACGTCGTGTGTCTCAGTCAGCCATCTTTTCTTAGGCCCAAATGGTCAACTTAAGCAAAACAAACACAAAACGTAATTAAAACATTGAAATGGCTAATAAAATGTTAACCCCTCACTAATTCCCCTATGTGTAAGTAATTATCGAGCATGATAGCAACATTTAAAGCATTTATATTCACCCAGTGATGTCATCTGGTGCAACTTACAATTACGTCACAAAAGCAACATATATCATGCAATATTCTAATTTTCTACCATTAATATGCGTACAAATATTAGTATACAGTTAGTTTAGCCATGCAAATGCAAATCCCACGTGTAATTCTTTCGTTAATATAATTGGTGAGTTACCACTTCAAACAGATTAATAATATTACAATTAATAGATTATTCGGATTAATATAAACATGCAGAAATGGGAGGGTATACAAAATGTTGTACTACCCGCTCCAGCAGGGGGGTGGGTCTGTTCCTAGTACTGTTAATCTAAAAACTAGTTCTGAGAAACCAACAACTTTTAAAAAAGTTGTGGGGTGTGAAAATATTTTTTTTAAGCACAGGTTATCTAAGCACAACTAAAAGTCACAGTTGTAGTGTTAAATTTAAAATGTTCTACATTTTATGTCATATTGGAATTGCAGTACCAAGAAGTGTCAATGCGAGTCCAGGGTGAGCCAGACCCACTCATGTCTATTTTCTAGTCTTCCTATAAATCCATATGAGCAATTGTAGAGTTTTATTTGGTTCCTGGGAATGTATTATTCAACATTGAAATAGCTCTTGACTTTGTCGCTCATATCATTGCACCGTTTGCTATCCATAGTAGAGCTCTGCAGCACAAGTCACTGTATAGTTTGTTTGCTGTGCTTTTCTTTTTTGGGGAAGCAAAATGTTTCCTACTTTTCTGACAACATCTGGACACAGAAGAGAAGTCTAGAAGAAGAAAAAAAAATAACTGGCTTCAAGGCAACAACCAAAATTCATTGTCAAGATTTTTTTTTAACTATTCTACCGGGTGGAAAAAACATGTCTTCTCAAGTCCATTAGGAGTCGCCAAAGAAAGAAGAGCTTCAGAACCTCGTCAATGCACAAGCATCTTAACACGCTGCATGAAAGGCAGTTCACTGCAGGAAGAATGAAAAAGAAGGACGCCATAGAGGTGAGTGCATTTTGTGCAGCAATGCAAATCTCATCCATGCCGGTGATCTATTGACTGAAGACATTTTGCAGGATGAGCAGGAAACCTTTGATCAATGTTATCCATATGTCTGTCAGTTTGCAGTGTGTGTACTTTATGGCACAGTCATCTGCAGTAGTGAGCGAAATCAGGAAGCTCATCTGAAGTAAATCAAGGAACCCCAGAAGGTTTGCAAAAAGTATAGGTTTTTTTCCTTCAATTATCCCACTTTTTTATTTCTTTTAAAACCTTTTTGAGAAATACTAGTGTACTAAAACAAGAACTATTTTGTTTTTCCCTAAAAAGTAAAAAATCTCAAAAAATAAGTCTACATAAACAATAAAGCATTCTTCTCAGAACCAACTTTAATGGTACAAAAAAGATAAAACTATGTTTGTTTTGCTATGTGAGTGTGTGAGTGAGTGAGTGAGTGAGTGAGTGAGTGAGTGAGTGAGTGAGTGAGTGAGTGAGTGAGTGAGTGAGTGAGTGAGTGAGTGAGTGAGTGAGTGAGTGAGTGAGTGAGTGAGTGAGTGAGTGAGTGAGTGAGAGAAAGTGTTGGACATGAGAAAAGTGGATGGCGCCAAATGAGCATTGGGATCAGAGTGGGCTCTAACTGCCCCCCTGCATGGCCTTCATTTTTATTTTCAGGGCATGGGAACTAAGTCTACGCATGCTGCAATGCCATATTTTTATTTTGCGGTCAACCAATGAGAGTGCTTCAGTTTGGGAAACTCAACACCTCTGTGCAAGGGATGGTGGGGCCTATTTTTTTTTTTTAAGATTTGCAGATCTAGGTACAGGATCTGCAGTCCCATGGACACATATTGGACTTTCCAATGGGTCGATGAGCCTGGTTTTACATTGGCAGACCCTGCAAACAGAAACTTGTTGTGGGTTTGCAGTCTGATGTCCTTGAAGCCTGCCCTGGGTTCGCAGACCCATGGATCTTGTGGCCATTCTGTAGATTGCAAACCTGGTACTGGGATCCCCAAATGCCAAGGTAAAATATATATTTTTTTCATTTAAATATAGGGGGGGGGTGCCTTTGTACCCTTTGAAAAAAAAGTTCAGGAGCGGGGACCTAGCAAATGAGATCAATTTGGTTTTATGGTCCACGGTGTGGGTTCGTGGACCCAAAATTGAAGACAGGAGAAACATCTCTCTCGACTAATGGGAGTTGAATATTTTTTTTATTTTTGGGGTAGCATAGGTCTGCAAACCGGTTTGCAGATGTCTGCCAATGTCAGTATCTCTAATTGCTTATAAACAAATGAGCAGATATACACCAAACCAAGAAAAGGCACTTTTTTAATTAAAAATCTGGCTTCAGGCCAAATTTAGTGTATTTAATTTCTGCTGTTTTTTCTTAACCAAAGAGGTAAGAAATCCTTTGGGAATTAAAATGGAAGTTGTCACTTTTGATGCGCTCCCCTTTTTTGCCACCACGTGACAGATTTACATGAAACTTGCCTTGAGAATGAAAAGTGGGTGCACTTCTTTTGGAATACTTCATGCAGATTATTTCATTTGGACAGCACCAACGTTATTAAGAAAACAAAATAATGCCTTTTCAATGGAAAGTCTAACTTAACACTAACTACACAGCTGCAAGACCTGAAAAAAATGAACAGTTAAAGTAAATTTATGAGTATTTTGGTCATGACACCTTAACGTAGGTTAAAACAGTATCAGACATTAACTGAAAAAAACTGTTAAAATTAAATTGTGGTTATAAAACAAAAATTTTTAAATATGAAATTTGCCAGTTATGGTTAGCTAAACTAACCTAAACTAGTGCCTATGACTTCAAATATTAAGTATATGACAGTGATGGATGGAATGTTTGAGTTGATCTCAGCCATTGGTAATCACTCGGGCCCCATCCCAATCCATCGTTATTTTTCACACCATGCCACCTCAGTTTGGACCCAGCTGTATGCAAATCAGTCTTCACCCTGCTTCAATAGGAACAGTCCAGCCTGAACTGCCAAGCCAGGTCCTCCCTGAACCGGAACACAAGCAAACCAGGACTGGTTTCACCCTAGTTATGGGCTTGTCAGCCAAAGTGCAGGGGACCCATGTCCAGGCATACCCATTCAACTAACAATAAGTATACAAAACAATGATGGATGGAATGCTTGAATTAATCTCATCCATTTGTAATCACTTGGGACGCAAACCAATCCAGCGTTATTTTGCACACCATGCCACCTCAGTTCGGACCCAGCTATAGGCAAATCAGTCTTGACCCTGCTCCAATAGAAACTGTCCAGCCCGAACTGCCAAGCCAGGTGGCCCCTGAACTGGAACGCAAGCGACCCAGGACCAATGGGAGGACCTGGCTTGGCAGTTCGGGCTGGACTCTTCCAAATGGAGACTGCCCAAAGAAATCAACCCTTATGCTACAATTCACCTCTTTCACCTAGAGTATATTAGCTTTAAGAGCTGCCCCCAATATTTGCTCCTTTACACTGTATGCCAGGAAACTCACCAGAATCGTTCTTGGTTTACTCTGTGCTTGATTTAACTTAAAGGGTGTACCCTCGGATTTTCGTGTGCAATATCAAAACCTTCCTCCTCTGACACAGCTGTGCTTTTTAACAGGCCAATCACAAAGGCCCCCCTCCACTCTTTCTGCCAGCACCTCTACCCTTAAATTGTTCTCCTGGCATTATTCTCTACTCTCTCGATCCTATTTTGCAACTCTTTATTCATGTGTTTCATCATTTAAATTTCTGAAGCATTTGATTCCACCGCCTTACTCAACTCACAAACATTATTCTCTATTGTCTCACTGACAGGTTGTCTAGTTTCCTGTCCATAGCCTCACACTTATATTGTATTCCTCTTTGGTTGACCACTGAAATCACAAATCCCCTCTTTATTTCTAAGGAGTTATTCTGTAACATTGCACAAATCCCAAGCTCTTCACTTGCCACCTATCCAATGACTGCTCTCGCCTCTATTCCCCCCGACGTAACTCACCCCCCAGTGATCCTGATTTCATTGTGAGTTGCTTCCATCCTGCAACCCCGCAAACCTGCTACCGACTGCAAGATTAAACATGGATTAAAAACCGGGGTCCCTGGATCACCTTGTCTCCTTTGGCTCTCACTGTATCGCTGGACTTCCTCATGCCTTGCTGTTTTCTCCATCATCAGCTCACCCACCCTGGTGTCCCTAACCCCTTCATCTGGCATGTCTGTCCTACTCCTCTCCTCCATCCCACTGCCTACGCCTCTCGCGACCTTTTTCAGATCAATGGCCATCTTAAAAAATTTACTTATGGACCTGGTTATCCTAATTTGAGTCTTTTGAGTGTTCTTCCCCCTTTGAATGCTTTTCGATGGCACTTTACAGTCCCTCCACTGTCTGTAACCTGGTCTGTAACCCAATCACTCCCCTGGGAACTCTCCTCTGTTTCCTTGACGTCCCTTAGATTTAGGGAGCTCGGCCTGCCAGACCTCAAACTATACCTACTTGCCTTACGTGCATCTTCTACCCTTACCCGAGTCACCTCTTTATTTGCTTTATTGCTTAGCTCCATTACTGCCAGCCCTTCCATACTTTGAAATGTACAAACAGCCTGGGACAGTTCTTCACAGCCCTGAACAGCCCCTTCCCTTGGCCTTGAATGGATGGACCACCTTTGTGCTGGCACCCTCCTGAAGCTGTCCAGGTCCTTGTCCCTTATTTCTTTCTTTGTCCACTGCACAAGAGTTGGGCTGCTGCTTCCAGTCCTGCTCCATGGGAGGCCTGCTGCGCTACTGCCCGTCTCCACCTCAGCTCATGGGCTGCAAGTGTCTAACTCCCTTGCTCCAGTCTCATGAGATTCAGTGGGGGGGGGGTCTATTCTAATTTTCTGACATTCCTTCCCCTCATACCCTGCATTTCCCTCACTCTTTTCCGGTCCCCCGAACTCCTGCGCTCTTCTCACACACCGCACAAACCTCCCGCTTTCATCAAGTCACATCATGAGTTTGCAACTAAATGAAAATGTCTGCCTTTCTCCTCTGAGGGTTTCAAGATGAAGATAGCATGATAAGCTGATGACCTCATGGTGTTTACAGCTAGAGTAGATGACACAATGGTGCAGATCAATGAGGAAGTGGACACCTTTGGCTCATTCTCAGGTTACCAGATGAACTGTATCTGTGAGGGGCCAGAAAAAGGAGAAACATTGAGGTACCTGGGAATACAGGTGACAAAGGATTTGGGAAAGCTGGCGGAGGCTAACGTCACTAGAGTAATGAAAGAAAGTGGTGATTTACTGAAAAAATGGAGCAAATTCCTTTTGACCTTATATTATCATACAAATCTAGTGACTTTTATGTTTGATTGCAAACCCTTGACCTTTGAATAAAATTTACGAGAAATCCTAAATCTGGAAATGCATCTGAATGCTATGCCTCCCATGGAGAGGCATAGGGAGGCGCAACTGGTAAAAATGTTTTCATTTCTCCTTGTTTTTCCTCTTTCTATGCGTGCTGCATTCTGAAGCACACATAGAAAGAGGAAATCACCTCTGGTGATTGTTTATGTACAGCCATTTGGCTGTGCCGCACTGAGTCACTTTCAAAGCACAGGGATGCAACATATTTACAACAATATGTTGCATCTCTGTGCTTCTCTCTGCACTGGCGCACAAACTGCTGTCATGCGCCGGGACAGGCACCTTTGCACCATGGTGCAAGGATGCCTGCATCGTGGGAAGATTGTTTATGTGCAGGAAGGGTTTCCTTCCTGCACATAAACAATCAGATAATTACGCTTTTAAACTTCTATGTGTGCTGCATTAGCACACATTGAACTTGCAAAACGTCACTGTTTTACTGATTGTTTACATGCAGGAAGGGACACCTTCCTATACATAAACAATCACCAGAGGTGATTTCTTCTTCCTATGTGTGCTGCACAATGCAGCACACATAGAAACCGGAAAAAACAAGGAGAAATGAAAACATTTCTCCTCGTTGTGCCTCCTTAGGCCTCCCCTGGGGAGGCGTAGCATACAGACCCATTTCCAGATTTACGATTCCTCGTAAATCTGGAAATGTGTCTGGTTCCATTGGTGTTACAAATCAGTAGCGACCATGCTCCTCATGGGAACATCCGTCACAAACCTCTGTTACCTGACCCATTTACCCTGCGGCCTGTAGTGAGCAACCCGGACTTTATAGGGTTGGCTCCCTAACCCGGATGTACAAGCATGATATCCTCTGGTCGAGGGCAGCCAGAGGCTATAAATAAAGCTTCAGAGACCGCACATGATTTTGCCCACACTATAGCACTGTATGATAGTTGTTAGTGTCAGGCACTGGGGGCAGGGCCGGCTCTAGGGCGGTGCGACCGGTGCCACCGCACCGGGTGCTGACTCCTCGAGGGGGCGCCTGTTTGAATGTATTTTATTGTTTAAAAAGCACCTGCTGCTGCATTTCTGGCCTCCAGAAATTTTCACTTAACAATAAAAATGTCAAAATAACTCTGGTAATTAATGTTCTTCCTGAAGAGAGAAGGAGTTTTGTCTAGTGGAAGTTTTTCATCATTTTATGGTAGCACAGAGGGTTAATATGCATACTGCAAAGAATGTGTACCATGCAGATCAAAAAGTGCATATAGTTTGCTACTAGCATGGTAGGCATTAAAATCAACTTGGACCAGTGAGCTAATAACTGTCACCAAAGAGCTGCATGCAAACTGCATATATATATTGGAGCATTATGATTTTTCTTCCATCTTTCCTTATTCTAATGTTTCCAAAAGGGTTAATTTCTGTAAAAAAAAATTCTTTGTTATTAAATGTAACCCCCAACCATGGGGTTATGTTTTAAAGTCTGAGTTTGTACTTCTTCAGACCAAGCACTCTTAAACTATACTGTCTACCAGTATGGATGACATGTGACTCACTTTGTAGTCTTCAGGCTTATGTAACATTTCCTATACACTGATTTACACACATATGCTTGATTGTCTCTGTGTAATGTGTGTGTGATGAAAAGTGCTCTGACACCCTACACTGGTATAGGTGGCGCTACATAACGAATTAAATACATCTAAGAGAGAGTGGTTATGGAGACTTGAGTGGGCACTATTAAAGGGTGGTAGTGAGGGAATCCGTGGGGGTTGCCCATGGGGGGCACCAACAAACATTGTCGCACAGGGCGCCACCAGTGCTAAAGCCGACCCTGACTGGGAGAGTGCCGTATCAGTAGGCCCAGGCAGATGGTGGACCCCACCTGCACACTGGCTATGAAGATGTCACCTGCGCACAAGAAGAACTTGCCCGTTTTTGCAGGAGTGGCTGCCGTGCTTCGCAAAACTTGATCGTCGTTCAGCACCTGGCCGCTGTTACTGCAACCCCACCTGCTGGGGAAGAGTAGGAGCTGCGTGGTGAGAGGGCGGGCCTTGGAGAGGAATCGGTGGCAACCTGCGCTGCAAATACCAGGCAGTGCAAGGGTGAACGCAATTCAGATGACACTGCATGAGCAGCCCTATTAGGGCCTCAATCATGCCTTGTCTGCAGATGCAGTGATGCGACCAAGCAAGGTAGAACACGGCCCGTGGTGGTGTGAGCCACACCTCCGCTGTGAGGCTAGGAGGGGTTTGAAATGCATGCCTGCCGACCGGGAAGAGGGAAGAAAAGCCCAGGGCAATCAAGGTGAGAGACTCGAGTACCATGGTATGCAATAGAGAAATTCATCATGTCTGGACACAGAAAATAAAAATACCAAATGGGAGCACCCTCCATGGACCCTAGGCCTTGTGAACGGTCTGAAAAACAGGGTGAGGAAGGGAGACACCCATCGTGTCTGGTCATCACCAACTTGCAAAACGTCAATGTTTTACTGATTGTTTAAGTGCAGGAAGGGACACCTTCCTGTACATAAACAATCAACAGAGGTGAGTTCCTCTTTCCGTGTGTGCTACAGAATGCAGCACGCATAGAAAGAGGAAAAAACAAGGAAAAATTAAAACCTTTCTCCTCGTTGCGCCTCCCTACGCCTCCCCTGGGAAGGCGTTGCCTTCAGACCCATTTCCAGATTTACAATTTCTTTAAATCTGGAAATGTGTCTGGTTCCATGGATGTTGCGTGGCAACAACCACAGCAACACCCATGGAACGACCCTTTCACGCGAAGTGCTGCGTGCCAAGGGGCCATGTTTACAAGGACAGAAAAAGTCACGCAGGGTGGCTTTTTCTGTCCTTGTAAATATGGTGCACATAAAATGACGCACCGGTGGCGCAAGGGGCTTGTAAATCTTCCCCTGAGTCACTTTCCATGTAAATCTGCCCCTGAGTATTCTGTGCCAAACTCTAAAACAGCCTCAGTAGCCCACTTATTACAAATCAGTAGCGACCATGCTCCCAATGGGAACAGCCGTCACTAACCTCCGTTATCTCCCCCATTTACCCTGTGGCCTGTAGTGAGCAACCCAGACTTTATAGGTATGGCTCTCTACCCCAGATGTACAAGCATGATATCCTCTGGTCAGGTGCGGCCAGAGGCTATAAATAAAAGGGGCAGAGACCGCACGTGATTTTACCCACACTACAGCACTGTGTGATAGTTGTTCGTGTCAGGCAGTGTGAGAGTGCCGTAGCAGTAGGCCCAGGCAGGTGGTGGACCCCACCTGCACACTGGCTATGAAGATGTAACCTGTGCACAAGAAGAACTTGTCCGCTGTTGCGGGAGTGGCTGCCTTGTACAAAAACCAAATGCCATCAAGCAGGCTCTGGCACCAAGCAATATCTCAGAGGTGCGCAGTTTCTTAGGAATGGCCACTTACTGTGGAAGACTTATTCCGAATCTAGTGACCATTTGGGAACCATTGAAGGCACTGATAAAGGTGGATGCTCGCTGGGTGTGGGGTCCAAGTGAAGTAGAGGCATTTCAAAGGGTGAAGTCTGCTCTCCTGAGCCCTGTAGGCATCGGGCTGTGTCACACAGGAAGTGGAGCCAAGAAGATGGGCATTATTGGCATCCGCAAGCAAAGAGCTCACGTTGACGGAAGCAAGGTACGCACAATTTGAATAGGAAGCCCTTGCCATAAATTGGGCATGCGCACACTTTCACTTGTACCTGAGTGGAAGGTCATTCAGAGTGATCACCGATCACCAGCCGCAGGTGTCATTAGTCAATGGGACAGCACTACATCCCCCACCTCGCAACGAATGGTGGGCAATCCAATTGCAGCACTATCAATTCAAAGTGGTCTTCAGAGAAGGGTCCAAGAATCTGGCAGACTTCCTGTAATGCCACCCATTCCAAAGCGAGGGGGAAGCTGAAAAGGAAATGTATCACACAGAAAAGTACATCCGGTTGGTGTCTCGAGGAGTCTGCCTGAAGGCCTTCAGCCTGCCTGAAATAGAAGAGGCGGCAGTGGCTGACCCAGTGCTTAAGACATTTCTAGAGACACTACAGCGAGGATCATGGCACAACTTTCCACAAGATGCCAACTGCTGGAATGGCTGACACAAGGAAAGCCTCACACAATTGTAGAGAATGCAGCATAAGCGCAGTGCAACTCAAGAGTAGGTAGTAAGTAAATTTTATTATGCTTGATTAATTAAAACCATTGCATATAATACATAAACAATAAAATCAGAGATTACGTTAAATGTGGAAATTACAAAGTTAAAATAGCTACTTTGTGTTACCCATACAAAATTTGTTTTAAAATTACATTTCTAATTGATTCATAAATGATTAAATCCCTAATACAGTTAATGCTCAGTCTGTTAAAAGTCAGTTTAGTAAGGGTTATCTGTTTGAACTGATGAGATGGTCCTGCGCGGCAAGTAACGACTACCTGTTGTGATTTCACGATGTCAATTTAGGAAACCTTGATGTAGCATTACAGGGCAAGATCTGTGGGAGCCAAGGTCATATACGGCTCTAGTTCGTAACAACTGAAGATAGATTTGTCAGCCTTTGTTCAGTTAGATCGAAAAAATTTGCAAGATGGCAATTTAGCTGTACTAAAGTTGGATTAAAGCACAGCATCACCGCCTGTCTACAAGACCTGACTCCATGCTGGTTAAAGATTGGTTTCAACAAGGAATTCTGCATGTCCTTTAGATTCTTGCAGATACATATAATGTGTATAAAATTCTCTGTGCCGCAGGGATTAGAGATGGTTATTCAAAGACCCTATTTCAGAAGTTCTAATTTCATGCCAGCTTTTTACGAAGGCTCCCTTTCTTGCTACCGCCTGGTTTTGAAGGCCAAATTCAACCTAATTTGGGCCAGTGAAGCATATTTGGGATGGTGGAAAATTGCTCGGTAGGAGGATACCATTATGCTATCGAGAGTTGCAGCGTCTCTGCCGGTCAAAGATTCACTTCCGTAGGTTGCAGTTTGGCTCTCAGGACTTTTAAAAAAGGGTCGAGGGTTAGGTCCGGCAGCATCTTCTTCAGGGGTTTAAGCGCTAAATAGATTGTGACTCCCTTCCTTCGTAAGGATTCCAGCTGCGGCTTAAAAGAGTTGTTATGGTCTAACAACACGCTCAGATACTTGCAGCTTGTTACTTGGTCTACACGTTTGCCGGCCAGATACCAGCTAGCGTTTGCCTTCTTGTGGTGGTTTACTGCCATGGTTTTGGTCTTTTGGAAATTTATTTTTAGGACATTCCGTTGCGAAAATTTGTGAGTCGCATCTAGAAGGCGCTGAAGTCCCATGGGGGTCCGGCTGATCAAGACTAAATCATCAGCATATAACAAATTTGTCAGTGTCATGCCGCTTAGTTTCGGTGCATGTGAGGAACAACTGTCCAGCTCCCCCGGTAGATCCGCCAGGAAAAGACTAAATAACAGGGGGGGCAAAATGCATCCTTGCTTTAGTCCCTTTGTTGCGGTAATTCTGCTTGAAAGATGCTTCCCAGTGCCTAAATTAATTCTTACCCACGTGTTAGTGTGCAATTGAATGAGCTCGTCTAAGAGGGGTGCTGGTATCCCCCATATGTCCAGCTTATGCCAGAGCTTGGTACGGTCAACGTGGTCAAAAGCTGCTGAGTAATCTATGAAGCAGAGGTATAGAGGATATTTTCCCTGCTTCGCAGCATCCATAAGCATGGTTAAGGCCATGATATTAGTGGTAGTGCCGTGCCCTTGGCGGAAACCTGTTTGAGTTTTGGGTATAATGTGGTCCGTGGAAGACCAACTAGCCAGTTTGTTTAAGATGATACCCGCATAGTATTTGGCCTCAGTGTCTATAAGGGCTCTCAATCAGTAATTGTTTGGAGCCAACCTCATACCTTGCTTATATATTGGGCTGATAATTGAGCCTCTCCATGACTCTGGAAATGCGGAGGTTCTTAAAGCATGTCCTATCATGGGAACTAGTGCGTTGCTCCAGAATTCAGGGTCCTGTTTATACAGCATTGGAGGTATGCCATTAGGGCCAGGTGCACCCGCCCTTCTTCCTCTGGCTATTTGTTTCCTTATTGCTGAAGCCATGGGGGCATTTTGCTCGTCTACTGCACTAGAAAGGTAGTGTGGGCTTGGTCGCAATGCCATCTCCTGCTGCGTGGGCTTTAATTGTACACTGTCATCTTCGCTTAAGCGCTGATGGATTGCTACTGCCCATGTTGAGTTATTGGCACTGACATTTCCAGAATAGACTAGAGGGGTGATGAGTACTGGTTCCAGATCGTTAAAGTGTTTGGAAAGATAATCATCCCAAGTTGCTTCTGTGATGTTGGAGTCTATGCCGAGGTGGTTAGTCCGCTGCAGTTTGTTTACTTATTGCCAAAATTTGGCTCTATTTTTCTGGTTTGCGTCATGGAGAAGTTCTGCCCATAGTTCATTTTCCTTTGCTCTTTTATTTACCCATCTACTCTTTTTAAGCGATGTCCTTAATTCCCGGAGAGTGCCTTGTAGACTCAGGTTGTTTGGAAATTTGTGTTGTTGCTTTAAAGCTCGATTTATAGATTGCTTTAATTTTTTAGAAACAGGGCTCTTTACCACCATAATAGTGGTTGTTGCAGCTTTTCAATGATTCGGGCCTTGCCTAAATGTGAATTTTCCACCTAAAGATGTGACAAACTTTTCCCAACTTTCCAAGGGCTGGTCTAAATTTGCTCCTACCTGGTGATATAGGGCTTTAGCTGTTGTTGTTATTTCATCTATATTATTAGAGTTACACCTTATTCTTTTAGGATTACTGGTCTCGTCCTGCACAATGGATCAACTAATTTCTGGTGGATGGCATGATCTTGTTTGGAGACACAGTTCCTGTGGGAGATGATCACTGAATTCGTTATTGCTGATCGTAAATGGAGCAATTTTGTTGAACAGAGTCAGAGTCGTGAAAGTATAATCTAGGTGAGATGATGCTATGGTCAAATTATACGTTGCTACTGGGGGGTTGTCCTCCTTAAACCGGCCGTTTAAAGCTCTCATATTTAAGTGCTCCAATTCCCGGAGCAAGTTCTTCGCTGTCTTTGAGGGCTTGGCGGTCTCTATTAGACCTTGCGTTGGAATTCCCCATGCGTCCGAAAGGGCCTGCGTTGTATCATCGGCCTGAGTGGACCCTAGATGGTTCATGTTGAAATCTCCGGCCAGGATAAGTGGTCTGTTGTCTCCTCTTCCATTATTATCTTTAGCTCCATTGACAACTCCTTCGCTGCTTTTGATTTTTGTTTGGGGTGCAGATAATTTCATTAATATTATGTTCTGGTTGAGCTGATTAAACTTAAGCGTTACTTTTGCGGCCTGAATGCAGCTTGGAGGTGTTAAGTGAGTTGTGATAGGAAGAAGCTCCCCTATTTCAGTTATTGAAGCTAGGAACAATAACCCTCCCAACGGCAGCCAAAGTCGGATCTCTTGGTTGACAGTAGTGAGTGGGAGGTGTAACCTTGCAGATTAAAAGGCTTATCTTCCCAGGTTTCCTGAAGCAACATTATATCAAAAGTTTTCAGGTAATCCAGGATCTCTTGGTCACTCGTTTTTGAAGCTAAACCATTAATGTTCCAGATGCAAATGGAAGTGCAATGTTGTGCTGTTTGAATTGGCTGTGCTGCAGCCATCTGTTGTCAGTTTGGACGTGCAGAAGTTATTAGTCATTGTGTGCCTGTCCAGTTGTTAGTTGTTAAAGGGTGAATTGGGGCAGATTGACCTTGGGTTGGTAGTACTGCAATAGTCAGGTTGGCTACAGTCATTGTGCCTGGCGTTCTGCTCCTTGCTCCTTTCAGAACTGAGAAGGTCGTCTGGCTTTGATTATTTGCATCTATACTAGCCCTGGGCGTAGTGGGCGCAGTGAGGCTACGTGAAGCGTTACGGAGTGGGGGCACATCTACGCCCACCCGCACACTTTGCGTAGCCCCACTAAGAGCCGCCCGCCTCCCTCCCGCCCTCATTTTAAAATTACTCAGAAACATTATATAAATAAACTTACTTACCGGAGCTGCTGCGTCCCGGGGCTCTATCTTGCTGGGTCCTGGATAGCTTCTTCCTCATGAATGCGCATGCGTGGGCGCCCGCGCATGCGCATTTCTCCCGAGAAATGCGCATGCGCGGGCGTCCGCGCATTCGTGAGGAAGAAGCTATCCAGGAACCAGCAAGATGGAGCCCCGGGATGCGGCAGCTCAGGTAATTAATTTTCTTTATGTAATGTTTCTGAGTAATTGTAAAATGAGGGCGGGAGGGAGGCGGGTGGCGGGCAACTCTGCTCCGCCGCTGGGTATGCATAGTCTGCCCCTGCTACGCCTACTTTGCGAAGCGCGAAGTGGGCAGTACTACGCACACTCCGCGGGCGGAGCGGAGCACTGCGCCCACCCTTAATCTATACTGAGAAAGGGAGTAGGATATAGTGGCTTTGGAATTGGTTTCAAGATTATCCCCCAGTTTTGAAATCTATTTCTTTCCCGTAAGATCCTGCCTGCAACCTCTGAGGTTTGCCATCTTGTTTTGGTCGCTTCAAAGCTCTGGCTGTTATTAGATGGCAAAAATTCAACAGACAGTAAATCAGAGGTTTCAATGTTGGCTAGAGGTGTGATCGAGTGTAAGAGCCGTAAAACGTTCCCTCTGTTTAATATATCCTCACAACCTCGTCATTTGTATTGAGGGATGAATATTATGGTGTCAATCTCTTCTACCATTATTGAGTCCTGATCTTGAAGCATTGTGCCTTCACTGCTAATTGCTGTATAAGCAGATGTTTCGTAGTGATGGCGCTGAGAGGCAGTACTGTTGTGCAATGTGTGTACGAGGGCCCCTTGATGAGGAGGATTTATTTTATTTATTTCTTGGTTATAACTATTGAGAGGAAATGTTGATTGATCAGAAGAGGACCAAGCTTTGTCTTGAACACTGACGTCTTGCACGCGATTTTGGCTTAAGAATGATGGACGCTCAACATGACTGTCCTGCAAGACTGAGTCTTTCAATTCTGTTACTTGGAAGTCCTCAGTAGGTACCTTTCTGTCTAAAATAGTTGTAAGTGACTCTTGGCTTGGGTTGGTGCTTGCCGGGTTGATGTTGATACCCTGAGGAGAAGGACTATGAAAGGAGATGCTGTCAGATAATCTCCCGGTTGAATCGTAGTTGACTTCCGGATTGGCGCTGGCGCTGACTGGGAGGCAAGAAGACCTATGCTGTGCTTTTATGAGGTTGGGTCTCTCATTCACTGGGTCCCTTGTACCTGTTGCCAGCGCTGAAGCTACTGAATCTAGAATTTCATCACTTATTGGGTCGGTTGAGGCTGGGCTCGCCTGGAGATGGGTAGCAGGATGCTGAACCTGTATAGTTGGTGTCTTATTCCTGCCTTTCCTTTTCTGCTTGCGGACGGATTTTTATTTTTTTTTAAACTTTATTTACATCAACATGGTACACAGCTATTCAGCCGACATCCCGGAGGTTCGGCAGCACGATGGGAACAAATACGTATTAAGGTCCATATCCGTACATCAGGAGTAACAAAGGTTTAGTTTTAATGTAAACCAAAAAATAAAAAACACAAGCAAGGCAAAGCATATAATAAACATGCGCTAGTTCTCAGCCGGGGCGAGGTCCCACCCCCATCAGCGGAGCAGGACATCACGCCAAAGAAGTGAGGGGAAAGCAGGGGTACAGACTCCAGGTTATGAACAGTTTTACGTATATAGTTGGGAGTAGAGCTAGGGGGAAGGTTGCACATCGAGCATCTCAGCAACCGGGGGCACACAAATATCTCCCCTATAATGGTTCCCTTTCCCCCATATCTTATGCCACTTCTTAGGGCGACCCCGGGCACTGTACACCGTTTTCTCCCGGAACATGCCCCAGTCCATATTTTCCATCCATGTTACCAAGGTGGGAGGTCTCTGGGATCCCCACAGCTGCGCAATATCTCGCTTAGCCACCATATTCCCCAGAGTCACCCATTGGGTCTGAGCGGCATCATATAGTCGGTGGGGCCCCAGACATTCAATAGGCATCATCTTGCCTCCGGGAAGAGTGCGATAACCGTGACCTCTTCCATCACATCATGAATTTGTTTCCAGAACTCTACGATCTCCCCACACTCCCAAATAATGTGTAGAAAGGTGCCCAACATCCCACAGCCTCTCTTGCATAAGCCTTCGTCAGAGAAACCCATATGGATCAGGCGGGGCCCCGTGACATAAACCCTGTGAAGTATCTTAAGCTGCACCAGCCGCAGTCTAGCCGGGATCGCAACCTCCTTAGGAGAGGAGATGGCATAATGCCAGTCCTCATCGTCCAGTTCGAGACCATCCCTAGTCCATTGTTCTCGCACATCAAGGAGGAGGTCGGTCCGGACATTTACAAGCTTCTTGTAAATCAAGGAGATTGTACTCTCCGGCATATGACCATCCAGAATCCGATCCTCCAAAGGAGAAGACTCAGGCACGGCCTCCCCCTCGGCACAAACAGATAGCAGAGCATGACGCACCTGGGCATATCGAAAGTATTCAGTACCCCCTAATTCGTACTCCGTCTGCAGCATCTCAAACGATTTCACCTTACCCTTAGTCAGCAAATCCCCAACTCTAGAAATCCCAATTAGGTCCCACTTCTCAAACCCTTTCGTGTGCCATAATTTCCCTAGTATATCGGATTCAAAAAGCGGAGTAGCCTGGGTAAGCCTGTCCTTCCAGCCCAACGAGTTTGTAACCGCCTTCCATACATGCACTGCCGTCTTGGTTGGTCCTGTGAGGGACCCATCCAATGATTTGGAGTACAGCGCCCTAAGGTAATTACCCCCGCGCAACAGCCACCGATCCATAGCAAACCCACGGTTCAACGCCGGACCGTAAACACCATGGTTAATCGCTCCCAATTGGGTAGCCCAATAATATCTTCTGATGTCAGGGAGTGCTATCCCCCCATCATACCATGGAAGGGTCAACTTTGCTATGGCTATACGCGGTCGGCCGTCCCATAACAGCGAACGCTGGAGGCTCTCCACCTCACAAAAATAACAGGCAGGAACTAACTCTAGGGTGTTCTGTATGGCGTAGAGAAATCGGGGAAGAGACATCATTTTAAACAATGCGGCGCGGCCTAGGAGGGAGAGCGGTAGCCGCCTCCAACCCACAACATCCCGTCTCAAGCGTGACAACGGAGGGAGTAGGTTCTTCTCGTAGCGGACAGAGGGATCGGTGGAAATATATATCCCCAAGTACAAAAAGCCCCGCTGGGCGATCTGGATGGAGCAATCCCGCAGGACGGTAGGGTTGTCCCCACGGAGAACATGTAGGTGCGACTTTCCCCAATTAATGGCGAGACCCGAGTTACTACCAAAAGACTTCAAGACGTCACAGACCACTATGAGGGATTTCCTAGGCGAGGTCAAGTATAACAAAATGTCGTCTGCATACAAAGAAATGCGATCCTCGTGGTCTGGCGACCATCGGATCCCTCTTATGTCTGGCTGCCATCTAATCCATGCCGCCAGCGGCTCAAGGGCGAGAGCGAACAATAGTGGCGACAGAGGACAACCCTGCCGGGTGCCCCTCCCAAGCTCGAACGGAGATGACGCCCTACCGTTCACCGCGATTTTAGCCAAAGGTTCCTCATAAAGTAGCCTAATCCAGCCTATAAAACCCGGTCCGAAGCCGAATTTTGTGAGCGCTGCCCACAGATACGGCCATTCCACAGTGTCGAAAGCCATCGTGGCATCGAGTGACACCAAGATGGCCGACTCCCGCAGCGTCCCAACCCTCGCGAGCACGCCGTGAAGTCGCCTGAGGTTCAACGCAGTGTTGCGGTGTGGGATAAACCCGGACTGGTCCGGGTGGATTAAGTCCCCAATGACCCTGATCAGACGGTTGGCCAACAGTTTGGCAAGGATTTTGGGCTCGGCGTTGAGTAGGGAGATCGGCCTATACGATCCGCATCTGTTCCGGGGCTTGCCATCTTTATGTATAACCACTATTGTCGCCAGACGTTGGTCAAATGGAAGACACCCATGCTCGCGCGTCTCTACAAACATATCTCGCAAATACGGAGCAATCTTATCCGGTCTGAGTTTATACAACTCGATCGGTAAACCATTCGGGCCCGAGGCCTTGCCCGGGCGTAGCGAGCGGATAGCAACTGCAACCTCATCCGCGGTGATGTCACCATCAAGGTCCTCCCTGTCGACGTCGGATAGACAAGGCAGGGCAATGTCTCGCAGCAGTTCATGCGAGTCTTCCTCCGGCTTGTCCGACACAGACGTATAGACCATGCGGACGGAAGTGGTCCGCGAAACACTGGACTATCCCATCGGGTTCTGTGACAATATACCCGCCATCCGTCAGTATTTCTGGCACAACTCTATTCACTCGTTCTTTCCTGTCTAACCACACTATTAATTTCCCAGCCTTATCGCCCACATCATACAATCGCCCTTGCTGGTCCCTGCTAAGAACCTTAGCCGCGTTTGTCACCAGTGCTTTATACTCAGACTGTTTTAATCTCAACTTATGCAGTGTTTCCGCCGTTACCTCGTCTTCCAGGACAGACTCTAATGCCACTATCTCAGCCTCGATCTGCGCCACCTCAGCATCTCTCCGACGTTTGACATCCGCTATCAAGGAGAGGGCCTCCCCTCTCAGTACTGTTTTAAACGCTTCCCACAAAAACACCGCGGAGGTAACCGAACCAAGGTTCTCCGAAAAGTAGAGATCAACCGCTTTCAACAACGTGCCACGAGTCTTAGGGTCACGGAAATACCAGGGGTTAATCGGGGCAACCCTACCTGCCGCTCCACGGCCAAAATCCATACTGATCCACACCGTGAAGTACTGGGTATTTTAGACCCAGCGGTGCAGGGGCACACACCCTATGACTTCTGGGTTCACCCTGTTCCAGACCTACAGAAACACAGAGTCTTCTGGGTGAAGTCAAAGATCGTTTATTGGCTGCAGACCAATTACAGGTATCCTAGAAGTACAACAGCGTGTATGTTCTCAGGAGACTGCTGAAAATCATAGAAACGGACTTCATCTTAAATACAGTTTTTCCTGCCTCAAGCATACATTCCTAGGTTTTATGATACAGTAATAAACAAGTGTACATTTCAAACGAAAGAGCAGAGTCATGATGACCATCCCACATTCCAGTTCGGCCAGCCCACAATGATTTACACAGCAAGGTTCAGATCCCACATTAGATATCAATAGGCCCCAATAAAACACGGGCAGCTCCTGTTGATAGAAACAAGTCATAAAGCAGAAACAGTCAGGTGTGAAAGAGATTAGCCGGGGGCTCGTGTAGAATGAAAAGGTTTTATGATGGGTCAAGCCCTGATGCTAATCACAGGTGGACGGAGGAAGGGGAGCTTGTGAGACCAGTTTGACCTGGGGCAGCAGAGCCAGCTGCCCAGGTCACAGAGAAGTCAAAGGAAAGCACATGTACTGTGAGGCCAGTATTTGCTCCATTATAGCCTATGTGAGGGCAAGGACAAGATGGCCACCGCTTCCAAAATGGAACCCGCGAAGTAACGTAAAACAACGTGTACACAGTGCATTCATAGCTAGAACGATATATAAAGCACTCGTACATACCGCATTAACCATTTGCGGTTTGCTAATACCAGGATAGACAGGGGTGGGGCCCTGTCCCCTACGCGGTCACAGAGATTAAAGTACGACAGACCCTCCTTTTGCCCTTACATAGGCAATCACTATACTCATCTTAATCCGAGTCTAGGTCAATGTTCACAAAGTCATGGAGATGTTGCTGTAGCATCATCCTATTACTTAGCTCGTCCCTCGATACAGGTTTCCTTACACATAAGGTAGCACAGAGGCCACATATCGCAGGAGCACACTGTATGCACAGACAGAACAGGAAAAGAATGGCTAAGATCATTCCAATGACCATTAGAACTTTCCAACCCCAGGCAGATATCAGTTCCCAGAACCACCCCACCAGTGACCAGTCTCCCTTATCCACGTGTATGGTTTCAGATATTTTATGGAGTTTGGAGATGGCTTGATAGACTGTTGGAGCGTTATCTGGTATGAAAATGCAACAACTGGATTGGATAACCTTACATACCCCACCGCGGTCTGCAAGAATAACGTCTAGAACCATGCGGCTCTGCAAAGTCATAAGGCGATCCGCTTGGAGCTCAGCGGTCAGATTACCAAGGGCACCAGCCGTTACATTGACAGTGGATTCAACCACACGAGTCAGTTGTCTCAGGTTCCTACTATTTACCATAGGTCCCCAAAACGGCCGGAAACCCAAGAAGAAGTCTCCTGCTTCCTGACCAGCAGTATCCTCCTTACTAATCACGCCCCTCACAACTCTGGTCTTGTGATAGTCAGCGGCAGCAGTAAATGTTGGCGGTAGCAAGTTCGCAATATAACATGTGCCCGAGAAATCAGGGGGCAACCATGTGTATGCTCGGTCATTGCAGATGAAATATGTACCCTTGGCAGCCAAAAACGCAGGGGAAAACTGTGACGGGAAAGTGTACGTTTCAGTACAGTCACTTCTTCCCAGTTGGGCTCTAGGATTCTGACCATTACCCTGTAAGCAGAACCGACCTATGTGGGGTACGACCCAGATTGGAGATGAGATTTTTCGCTGTCTTTCACCCAGACTAATACTATACCCCATCGCGTTCCACCCTACATAAGCTCTCAGCTCTTCTTTGGGAATAGATGAGTATGCATCAATATCCCTACTCATATCGGCAATTCCTCTCACTAAGGCTTTATTATTTGTACCAGGTCTGATGGAACGCGGTTGACGCGGGGAGTAGGCATCTAGAGCGTAGAGGAACATGGTCTGGAATGCCCATGACGATCCATTGTAACTAAAGGGCAGCACCAAATAGGGAATACCCTTGTTAATGGTATGTGGCATTAACCCACAGACCCAGCAATTGGTTGTATTCATTACTAGTTGGTGTTGGTGCAAGAGCTGAATAAACGAGTTATTTACAAATTCTGATCGTCTGGTCTGTTGGTGCTCAGGCAGAGGGTGAAAAGAGTGAGAGGAGGCAGTAGAAAGAGGTATAGGCTGTACAGTGGGCGCAATGGTCTTTTGAGAGGAGAAAAACACAAATCCTACGATGAACATTATTATACTACACAGTGTAAATAGGCACAAAAATACAAAACATTTACTTTTTACAATTCTACACATCCTTGCTTTAAAGTTCATTTCCTCAACGGGTCTCTCCATCTTAAAAAACTCCATCGTCTAATCGGGCCGCTCGCGGCGGATGAGTTTCTTCTGCTGAGGAGTACGCCTGTCAGTCCAGGGAAACGCCCTAGACCAACCAGAACCGTTGACCTAACGTCTTCGGCCTGTACCCCAAAGTCTTGACACCGCGACCCTGCGGCTGAACCCGGATGGTGGTTCGAAAAACAAAAATCAAGAAAGTCCTTCAGATGGGAGAGCTAAAATGTCGAAAAGGAAATAGTAAGGAAATCTTTATTTGTCCATAGGCCTTGGTCTCAAATTATAGCGGAGACGGCCAGGTGCTGTTTGGTCTTGGAACAAAAGTTCAGGCTCCGTGGTGTCCAGTCGATTTGACAGTGGCACAGCTTCTTGTAAAATATCGTCACTCTCTTGGTCTGAAGCTGTGTCTCTTCTGCGTGCGTCACTGAATGGTACAAAATGAGGTACAGTGTCTGTCTCAGAGTCGGCGATACCCTCCTGGACCCACTGGTCGTATGGCAGAGGCAAGGGGACTACCTTGCAGTGGGTGCCATGGATCCAGTGTTTCTTCCCCTTTACTCGCACCGCTGATCTTGTTGATAAAAGTACAAGGTGAGGGCCGATCCAGCGAGGCTCGTCGTTGCTCTTGCGCTGGAAGTTTCTAATCAGCACCCATGTGCCAGGGTCGATAGGGTGTCCAGGAGTTTCAGAAGCTTGAGGAAGAGTATCATGCACCTGTTGATGTAAAACACGCAGTTTAACAGTCAAATCATACAAGTAATCGAGTAGTACTGGATGCTCGATCTCACTGAATTTCGTCGGTCTTGGCACGCCCCATACATTAGCCGGGCGGCCAAAGACGACCTCATAGGGACTAAGTCCCACTCGTGAGTGTATGGTCATTCTGGTGGACAGGAGTGCTAAAGGCAGAGCGTCAGGCCATTTAAGACCGGTGCTTGCCTGGATTTTGGCCAGCTTGAGCTTTAAGGCTCCATTGTAGCGTTCTACTAATCCAGCTGATTGGGGGTGATTTGCGGCGTGGAACTTTTGCTTGATGCCTAAACCTTCACATACATTCTTCATCACTTTACCCACGAACTCACTTCCATTATCACACCACACCATTCTTGGCATTCCAAACCTGGGAAAAAACTCCTTCACAAGAGCTTTGGCTGTGGACAGGGCAGTGTTATCTTTCAGAGGATAAGCCTCTATCCACTTCGAGAAAGCACAAACAACCACCAGTACATATTTCAGGTTGTTGCACCTTTCCATGTGGATAAAGTCCAGCTGCAAAACTTCAAATGGGTATGATGGGGGTGCAAAATGACCAGCTGGAGTTGGGGTTCCCCTACCAGGGTTGTATTTCAAGCATACCATGCAATTCTTGACCACATTCTCTGCACACTTGGGAATCCCAGCATTCTGCCATACTGGAGCCAACAACTTACAAATTCCTTTCGTACTGATATGTGCCATCCCATGTGCCATTGTAACTACTGGAAGCACATATGCATCGGGCAACAACCATCGCCTATGTTCTGTCAGATCAATCCAACAACCATTCTCATCTAACTTACCCACACTTTCTCTCCACTTGCTTAATTCTTTCTCTGTAGCTTCAGCTTGAAGCGACTTCACACTCTCTATTGTGTTTTCACACATCCCAACATCATCAACCCATCTTGCGGGGCCTGCAACATACATTCTAGTCTTTACATTCTGTGCTGTTTCTTTCGCGATCTCATCAGCAAACACATTCCCACGTCCAACATCATCTGTGATTTTCCTGTGCGCACTGCATTTCATAATCGCAACTTGTAATGGTAGGGTCAGTGATTCAAGGAGATCATTCACCAACTTGCCATTCTGAATTTTAGCTCCATGCGACGTCAGGAACCCACGTTCTTTCCACAGTCGTCCAAAATTGTGAGCCACGCCAAAGGCGTACTGGCTATCTGTGTATATATTCACTCTCATTCCTTCAGACAACTCGCACGCTCTCGTGAGGGCGATTAATTCTGCTGCTTGGGCCGAATTATGTGGCACTCGTGCAGTTTCCATGACCGTGTGTAACGTCGTGATAGCATATGCAGCAGTCGTATCACCATTAGGGAGCTTGAAACACGAACCATCCACCCATAAAGTACCATCACACTCAGTCAGGGGAGTATCTTTTAGATCTACTCTCCCTTTCGTCTCTTCTTCTGTTCTGAACAGACAGTCATGTTGCTCAATCTCATCTAGGTCTGCTGGAATTGGCAATAACGTAGCTGGATTCAGCGTATTGCATCTCTTTATGTGTATGTGATTTGCTAACAGTGTGAGCTCATAGCCTGATAATCGCGCACTAGTCAAGTGTTGTGTCTTGGTCCTATTTAATAATGTGTCTACAGGAGGAGGAGCCTAGCGCGCATCCAAGATGGTCGCGTGAGCGCAGGGCTCCCCGGACCCTTGCTGCTCCTCGGAATTTATCCTGAGAATATCCTGATGTGGTTTGTGGAATCTGACAGATGAAGACCGGCTGAGCACGTATCTCTTTTCTGAACTCGAATCGGACCTGGGAATCCTGAGTTGTCGTTGTTCGAACTTTTGGGACCCACCCGACGGAGGTGCCCGGGGCGAAGGTGAACCGTGGAGCCGTGTCGTAATTGAACAACAGCGGCTGCAGTGCGGTGCCAGTGGCCGCTCTACCACTTTCGGTTTCACTTTCGGACTTCAGGGGGCTGGCCTGCGAATGCAATTGATGTGGCGGGGTGTTTCCTTGGCCTCTGCGCGAGGCCTTGTCTCCACCTGCCACTAGAGTGTCCATCGCCTTGGGTCCCCCCGCACCGTTATATTGTGGTCTCTGGTGAGGCGCTGGTCTGCGGTGCCGGTGCCCCTACGACTCTTGATCGGCGGTCCCCTTCGGTGTCCGTGACCATATGGGGGGCAAGGGGGGCCCCGAGGGGCGTAAGACTAAGGCCTCCCTCCGCGGGGGACCGGTCCAGGCCAACAACATGGACCGCTACACTCAGGGCAGAGGGTCCCCTGGAGCGACCGCCCCCCCCCCGGATGCCGTCGGTGGTGGCATGTCCGTCTCTCCGGAGCTCTCCCTGCAGGACATCATGGGCGCCATTGATGGCATCAGGGAAACCATCGCCACGCAATACGAGGCCCTGGCCCGTAAAATCGACACGGTGGCAATCGATGTCACCTTAATTCGGGCAGATCTTTCCAAAACTAATGAGAGGGTCCAGGCTCTCGATGTGCGGACCTCCACCCTTGGCACGGATGTGTCGGACCTGCAGGCCGCGCTTGGTGACATTAAGGCGGTCAACGACCAGATGGCCCGGCGGCTGGAGGACTTCGAGGGACGGGCCCGACGCAACAACATCCGTGTCATAGGCGTACCGGAGTCCTCCGACAACCGCCCGGTTGACCTCCTGGTTGAGGAACTCATCCTCCAACAGTTGGCCCCTGCAGGCCTAAGTAAGTTCTTTGCCGTGGAGCGGGCACATCGAGTTCCGGGCGGTCGGCCACGGCCGGGGGCCCCCCCGAGGCCTATCGTGGCCAAACTGTTCCACTATAGAGACCGAGATGCGATTCTGCAGGCCTCACGGGTCCACGGCCCGGTGCGTCATGAGAACTCATCCATTAACTTTTATCCGGACTTTACCCAACTTGTCCAGAAACAGCGGATGGGATTCCAGGGGGTGAAGCGCCGTCTCCGTGAACTGGGCCTAAAGTACTCTATGCTCTACCCTGCAAAACTCCGAGTGGAACATGAGGATTGGACGGCCTTTTTTGACTCTCCTGTGGCCGTGAGTGACTGGCTGGACTCGCTGCCGGACAGAGGTGACCGTCCCGGGCCCTCTGCAGGCGCCGAAGGTGACGGGTCCCCTTTGGAGTGACTTTTGGTCCTTGATTTTGCCATTTTGTATTGTTCAGCTGGGTTTTACTTCTTTTGTTCATTTTGTCTCACTAGGACCTGTGTGGGGGGCGGGCGGGGACGGGTCCCTTTCCTCCTCCGGGGTCTTTTCGTAGAATGGGGTTAGTAGGGCGACAGGCACACTGCAAGTTGGGGGGGTTTTCAGGCCCGCAGGGGTGCAGGGTGGGGGGAGTTGGATTTGGGGGGGGGTTGGGGGGAGGGAGGGGTTGTTTTGCTGTGTGTTTTTTGTTCACAGGGCGAGGTATTGATTTTTGTCCAGATACGGGAACTGTGCTACTGACTGGGGGGCCTTTGATCTATTTGAGGGGATGGGGGGGGACGGGTTGAGACTGATGTCATGGAACGTCAATGGGTTGGGGGATCGTATCAAACGGGGTATAGTACTGCAGTATTTGCGTCGTCTTACTCCTGATGTGGTGTTTATCCAGGAGACGCATCTGGTGGGCAATGTCTGTCATGCAATGAACAGGGGGGGATACCGCCTCGTGGCCCATTCTGGTTTCACAACTGGTTCCAGGGGGGCGGGAATTCTCCTGCGATCCTCACTTCCGTTGGATATCACTAGGGTAGTCTCGGATGACAGAGGGCGCTATGTGTGTCTGACTGGGAGGTGGGAGGGGCAGCCCCTTTCCCTGGTCTCAGTTTACGTCCCCCCGGGCCTCCAGAACTCCACCTTCGCGGACTTGGGTCGAATGCTGCTTGAACTTCCGGATGGTCTTTTGCTTATGGGCGGGGATTTTAATTCGGTGGTTTCGGGTGACCTGGATCGTCACCCACCCAGGGCCCTCCCCGCTGCCCAGGCATGGCTTGGTGGCCTGCTGGAGACCTTCGGCCTGGTAGATAGCTGGAGATTAATGCATCCGACCCAATGTCAGTACACCTTTCACTCTGGGGCGCATGGGAGTCTTTCTAGGTTAGACTATTTCCTTATGCCCGCGGCACAGACTGGTCGGATTCGGGAGGTTAGGCACCTGGCGAGGGGTATTTCCGATCATTCCCCGCTGTGGCTGCTCTTTGACACCGAGACGCGGTCTGCAGGGCGGATTGCTCCCATTAACCCGTGGTACCTGCGAGACCCTATGACTCGCGACAGCCTGGTTAAGGCTATGGACCAATACTTCCTTGAAAACGAGGGGTCGGTGTCGTCCGCAATGTCCCTGTGGGAAGCCTTTAAAACCGTAATCCGCGGACACGCCCTCTCCCAGATAGTGGTGGCTAAGAAGCTCAAGAGTGAGGCAGTGGTGAAGCTGGAGACTGACATTTCGGGGCTGGAGTCGGCCTTGGAGACGGGTGTCACTCCGGACGGGCTCCATGCCCTCAGCCTGAAACAGTTTGAATACAGGTCTCTTGTCACTGACGCCGCCAAAACGTTGTATAGGGAGCAGCAGGGTCGATTGTATGATGCCGGGGACAAGGCGGGAAAGTTGATTGCGTGGCTGGATAGGAAGGAGAGAGTGAACCGTGTGGTCCCGGAGCTGTGTGTCTCGGATGGAGTGTGTGTGACTGAGCCTGGTGAGATTGTGGAATGTTTCGCTGACCACCTCCGGGCCGTGTACTCCCCGGTGACTGATAGAGATGAAGAAGACTCTTGCCTTCTGCTGAGGGATATTGCTTTGCCCGGCCTGTCTGTCGAAGACCGTGAGCAGCTGGACGCCCCCTTGTCTGTAGATGAAATTGCAACAGCGATTCGGTCCCTTCGTTCGGGCAAGGCGATGGGTCCCAACGGGCTGCCTATTGAATTATATAAGTTGCGCCCGGATAAACTCGCGCCCTTCCTCCGTCGTATGTTTCAGGAGTCCCTTGAGGCAGGCTCCCTTCCTGCCGACCAACGTCTGGCAACGATAGTCGTGATCCCCAAGGACGGTAAGCCACGAGATCGCTGTGCCTCCTACAGGCCTATTTCGCTGCTAAATGCAGAGCCTAAAATCCTGGCGAAAGTCCTTGCCAATCGTTTGTTGAGCGTCATCTGCGATTTGATTCATCCTGATCAATGCGGCTTCATCCCTCACCGTAACACCGCTCTTAACTTGCGGCGTCTTCACGGCGCCCTCGCCAGGGTGGAGTACCTCTCCGAACCAGCCGTGCTGGTTTCTTTAGACGCCACGATGGCCTTCGACACCATCGAGTGGCCATTTCTCTGGGCTGTCTTGACCAAATTCGGCTTTGGGGAGGGATTTCTTGGCTGGGTGAAGCTTCTTTACACGGGACCCATGGCTCAGGTGGTAGTTAATGGGCGGGTCTCTCGGCCCTTCGCTCTCGGTAGGGGTACGAGGCAGGGGTGCCCGTTGTCCCCCCTGCTCTTTGCTCTTGCCTTGGAGCCGCTCGCTGCTTGGCTCCGCTGGGAGCCCTCGATCAGAGGGATCCGGTGGGCCCCGGGCTTCGAGGATCGGGTCTCGTTGTATGCGGACGATATTCTCCTGTATCTCACCTCGCCGCGGCAGTCGCTTAATGTTCTCTTTGATGTTCTGACTTCCTTTGGGAGAAATTCGGGTCTAACGATCAACTGGTCTAAATCCTGTGTCTATCCTATCTCCGGTGACCCTCCTCTCTTGCCGCCTCGGCTTCCGATCCAATTATCTCTGTCCGGCTTTAAATACCTGGGAATATACGTCTCGATGGACCCGGTGGCTCGCTATGAGCAGAATCTCCTGCTTCCACTTCGGCGTTTGAGGGAGGACACGGCTCGGTGGTGTAAGCTGCCCTTGTCCCCGCTGGGTCGGGCAGCACTGTTTAAAATGATGTCCCTTCCCAGATTTCTCTATGCACTCCAGAACTCCTTCGATGTTATTCCTGTGTCCTACTTTCGGGAGGTGGAGAGCCTGCAGAGGAGACTGGTGTGGGACGGACGGGCGCGTATCGCTCTGGCAAAGCTTACTCTCCCCTGGTATGACGGGGGCATCGCGCTTCCCGACATTCGCAGGTATTATTGGGCCTCACAGCTGTCGGCCATTAACCATGCCACGTATGCGCCTGGCTTGAATCCGGCGTATGAGATGGATAAATTCCTGCTTCCCGGCGGAAACTATAACAGGGCACTTTACTCCAGCTCGGCTGGACGGACCCTTACGGGCCCTACTAAGATTGCGGTACGGATCTGGAAGGCGGCCAATGTAGCCTTGGGCTGGAGTGAGCGTTTAACATGTGCTACTCCTCTGTTTGCCTCCGACCGCCTGGGAAGCCTTTGGACAACGAAGGGGTTTGAACGTTGGGACACGATTGGTATTAGTAGAGTGGGAGACTTATGGATTAAGGGTGCTGTTAAAACATTCGCGGCGCTCCAGAGCGAATACGAACTTACGGAAAGGGAGTTCTTCCGCTACGCCCAGATTCGGCACGCCCTGCTTTCTGTTTTTGGGGAGGGGACCAATATCCCGGCTTCTTCGCCCCTCGAGGACCGCATACTCGATGGTCATGTCCCCGACAGTACTATTTCATTAATTTATAAAAAACTTATCAATAATCGGGCTGACCTCTTGGTGCGCCTCCGGGAGGCGTGGACGGGGGATGGGGTGGAACTGGACGACGAGGACTGGCAGTCCGCACTGTCGTCCCCCAAGGAAGTGGCCATTCCAGCCCGTCTCCGCCTGGTCCAACTTAAGATTCTCCACCGGGTGTATGTGACGGGTCCCCGTTTGGTCTCGATGGGATTTTCTGAAGACGGGCTCTGTAAGCGGGGATGTGGACTCAGAGCCACCTTTCTCCATATCCTTTGGGAGTGTCGCGAGGTGGCGGAATACTGGCGCCGGGTTCATGTGGTCATGGGACAAGTCACCGGGGTTGTGCTGCTGCCGGAGGTGCGTCGCTGTGTCCTGAATGTGTGGGAGCCCAATGATTATAACGCGGCTCAGACTCGGTGGGCGGCCCTGGGGAACATGATTGCCAAGAGAGATATAGCGCAGCTTTGGGGTTCCCAGCGGCCTCCCACCGTGTCCGTATGGAAGGAGAACATGGACTGGTGCATGTTCAGGGAGAAGACTGTGTATGTGGCTCGTGGCAAACCGGGGGCATGGGGTGGAATCTGGGGGCAATGGAACGCGTATCGTGGGGGTATCTGTATTCCCCCCCTAGTGGACACCGATATTGCCTTGTCCCCCTGACCCTTGATGGTTCCTTGCGACTTTTGGGATAATCGAATATAGACGTTCCTCTCCCGTGACCCCCCCCCGACCTATCATTACTCCTTCCTCTTAATAGCTATTTGAAGGTCAGAAGTAGAGTCCCCCGGATGTAGCCTGACCCACATTTTTTTTTTTGCCCTTACGCCTCGCCTTTTGTTTTTATTTGTTATTTATGTTAAACCTATGTATCCTGCTTCCCTAGGACTATCCGGAGTCATGTACGGGGCTGGACCCCGGGAGTCGACTACTGCCTTAACATCTGTATGATCCTTTCTGAATCTAGCGGCCGGCCCTGGTGGTTGTAGGCCCATGCTTGTAATTGATTTATTGCTCAATAAAAATTTAAAAAAAAAAAAAATAATAATGTGTCTACAGCATGTGGAACCATAACGATCAATGTGTTGTCCATTACCAAACCAGCAGATTGTCGGATAGACATAGCTGCAGCAGCTGTCGCTCTCAGACAGCTTGGCAATGCCCTCGCTACAGGGTCCAAGGTTGATGAAAAATATGCGCATGGGCGCGGCCTGTCACCAAAAGGCTGTGTTAACACTGATAATGCGCAACCATCTTTCTCGTGAACATACAATGTAAAAGGCTTGCTGTAGTCAGGAGTACCCAACACAGGTGCTGAACACAATGCATTGCGCAATTCCACAAAACTTTTCCGGCACTCTTCAAACCATGGGATAGGATTCAGTGTGTCTTTACATGTCAATGCTAACAAAGGTTTTGCCAACAAGGAAAAATTTGGGATCCAGTGCCTACAGTATGAGGTAATGCCCAAGAAAGCACGCACTTCTCTCTGTGTTCTTGGCACACTCAACTGCGCAATGGCTTGAATTCTTTCTGGGGTCAGTTTCCTTCCCTCCTTCGATAAGAGATGACCTAAGTAGGTCACTTCTTGTCGACAATATTGCAGCTTGGAGAGAGACACTTTATGATGGAAAGCAGATAAATGGCGCAACAATGACAATGTGGCTTCTTTGCAGATCTTTTCAGTATCCGCGGCGATTAGTAAATCGTCCACGTACTGAATCAGAATAGCGCCACTAGGTAAAACAAGTGCATCAAGCTGCGCTTTCAAAGCTTGACTGTATATGGATGGACTCTCACAGTAGCCCTGGGGAGCGCGTTTGAAGCGGAAGCTTCGGCCTCCCAGACTAAAGCCAAAAATGTCTCTGCTCTCTTCTGCAATTGGGATGCTAAAGAAAGCATTCTTTAAATCGATCACTGAAAACCATGCAGCAGAGGCTGGAATCATCGTTAACAAGGCAGTTATATCAGGGACAACTGGAAACTGTGGCACAACAATCTTATTAACCTCTCTAAGATCAATCACAAATCTGTAAACAGGTGGCTGTGAAGGGTCAGTTCGTTTTAAAACAGGTAAAATCGGGCTCTTGCAAACGTTGCCTCTTGTATCTTCAATTACACCCTTATTAATCAAATCGCTGACAATGTCTAAAAATGCTTTCTGGCCTTCATTAGAGATCTTGTACTGGGGAATACGTGGCAGTCTGACATTAGCCTTTAAAGTTACCACGTATGGCGGTATCTCCAAGAGGCCCACATCATTGGGACCAGTAGCCCAAAGGACATTCGGAAGGGATGACAATTCAGGTGGCATTGTATTTTTAGACAAGTACATCGGGGAAATCACTTTCCTGCCTAATGTAAGTTGTACCCCTGACGGTGAACAATACAGTGTAGCATGTAATCTTTTCAACAAATCTAACCCTAGCAAATTCTCACCACACCCTGTTGTTAGAATCAGGGGTGCTTTCAGCTCGCAAGGTCCAATAGAAAGTGACATGGGACTAGAAATCGGGTTTCTAACTGGGGCGCCAGAAAAACCTACTGAAACATTTATATCGCCAGACAAAGGTGCGCCAGGGAGTTTTGAATGCATAATTGAACTCTTTGCAGCACCAGTGTCTAGCAGAAAGGGCTCCGTTACATTTGCTGTAGTCACCTCAACATACGGTCCGCTCTGATCCACTGGCACTGAAACAACTCCCTCTCTCTGTCTACGGCTGTCCTAGTAATCATTATTTTCTGCATCGCCGTCCTCTGCATAATAATCATTATTATAGTACTGAGCTGTATTACTAGTTGTGTTAGCTTGCTGGTCAAAACTATTGATGGTATTTTGAGGCGGAAGAGGACGCGCGTTCTGGGGAGCATTTCCACGCACTCTGCCTCTAGGAGCTTGCTGACCACCCCTACCTCTTGTGCCATAAGCATTACCGTTCCGCTGCATTAATTTAGGGCAACTATATTTAAAATGACCTTCCTCTTTGCAGTATGAACATTGGTTGGGACCTACAGGGACACGTGGTTGATAATACCCATTCATTTGCTGATTGTTCTGAAATTGTTGGGGTTGGTGATAGACACCTTGGGGTTGCCTATAATTATTTTGACCTCCACGTGGCGGATAGGCCTGCTGCAAAAGGACCTTTGTCTTTAGTTCCTTCGTTTTCTTATCTGTTCTATCTTTTTCATCTTTATCTCTGTTCTCGTAATACTGTGCAGTAGCCAGTATTTGCGCTGAAGAGGAAACAGCCCAGGAACTTTCTGAATCTTTTAACTTTTTACACAGGTCAGGAAGTAAATTCTGCACGAATTTATCCACAAATAACCGTTGGCCACCCTCAGTACTCATATCTTGCCCACTGTGATCAATAAACGTTTCTTCAAACCTGGTAAAGAAGTCTGACACTGTTTCATCTTTCTTCTGCTTGCATGCAGATAGCTTGTCCCAATTTACGCGCATCGCGGGCATTATTGTCTTCATATACGTGATGATTCTACCAGGGAGTTCTGCTATTAAAGGCTCTGGTTTCGCGCCACCAATCTGTCTAGCGTCAGCAGCGATGATGTTAGCCCATGTGTGCCCTAGTTCTGCAGCATGATCCATATTACGAATGGATCCCCACAAAGGCTGTGGAACCACATTCCCAAACAGCATATCTATATCAGCCAGATTCATTACACAGGATTCTGCAGTTTGTGACAACTCCTTATAATAACCGGTAGGGTTTTTACGGGGATCAGGCAATGTCTGCTTAAGTGCTAACACCTCAGATCTTTTCCATGGAACATGTACCCAAATACGCTGAAAATGTGCTAAGACAGGTGGATTAGCATTTGGTTCAGCAGGTCTCCAAACTGGGGGAACCTCACGCATCGGATATTGGCGTGCTTTTACCTTTTTCCCCACAAGGACATCTTGTTCAAACAATGACTGTTGACAATCATCATTCCTGAAGGATAATACAACCGCAACTGCTTTATCTACCTCACGATCCACAATTGTACCGGTTCCAAAATCGAACCTCACTCTACACAACTCCTTTGGGCTCGGGTCTTTACCACTATCCTCCAATTCTTCACAGAGAATTTCGCACATTTTCTCAAACACATATCTCTGTTTTGGGGCATCCCATTGATGGAAAACGTTGACAACTGATTCCACATCATACAGTGAAGGGAAAACAATCCATCTACGCGCCATGCGATCTATTACCTTTTTCTCATCGGGGTTAGGCAATTGACTGCGCAATTGCTTACGCTGTAAACCAGGAGTCGAACCAGATGACTCAAAGAGAGGAGACATTAATGTAGTAACCACATTAGCTAAGCGCTGTCGCGCTGAAGGAGAAGCTGAGGCGAAAACAGGGGGAGAAACAGAGGGGAGAAAAAAGGATGCAGAAACAGGTACTGGAGTGGTGCAAGGAAGAGTATCAGGGGAGGCAGTCAATATGCTAGGCAAAGTCGCAGGAAGCGCGGGGGCAGTTGGAAACACAACTGGCGGCCCTTGAGAAGGCTGCGCTATAGGGATAGGAGCCGGCTGCAAAGCAGCTGGCGGTAGCGGCAAGGCTTGCAGTATATTGACTGGAGGTGGCATATTCACAAGCTGGGGAGGCGCCGTGGCATTTTCAGGGGATCTTTCTCCTTTTCTTCTAACTCATTCTGTTTAGAGTGCGGTAAAGCTGGGTAACATTTGTCGATCCCTAACTTACGCTGCCTGTGCAATTGCTCATTCATCTGCTCCTCCTCATTGTCTTTGAATTGTATAGCTGCTTGCATTACTGTCATACCTCTCTCCCTTTTATTCTTTTTCGCTAGCTTAATTTCCTTCTGTTTGGCTTCCTTTCGCCACAAGTGGAAAGAATCAAACATCGCCGGCCGGGCTTTCTTTTTAAACAATTTAATTTCCAGATTATCTAAAATATCGGTATCGAAACTACCATTTTGGGGCCATTTTAAAACACCGTCTTTTCTGGTGTAGTGGATCCACACTTCGTTATATGCAATAGGGCCTACGCCATGTTTTACATAGAGCTCATTAGTTGGAGTTCCAACCGGAGGAACCGGACATGATTCCTCCAGCTGGAAATCTCTTCCACAACCCAAACAAAATATTCTACCAAATATTCTAGAACCAGGCATCTTCGCTCACTAGTCTAGATCTAAACGTCAGAGGATTATCGATTACGATAGTCTCGTGAATACACGAGTCCTCTGGCTTTGGCGTTTGCAAACTCCAAATTTCCAAATCAAAACGATCCCGAGGGATACCAAACAAATGGGAGACGCTCCACTTATACTTAACTGAATATTGCTGATCGATGGCGTCACCAGAAGACTCTCTCGATTGTTTCGCTCTCTCAAAACTCGTCAAGGGTCCAAAACAGGTCGATTAATCAGGGCAGCAGTCCTTCGTAGCCGTCGGGACGCGGAGAACCTCGCAGAAAAGACTTTCGGACCACGTCGACATGCAGGGGTCGATGAAGTGGCGGCCTTCCCCCGGAATTTCCGCACGAAGCTCCTCACGAACCTCTGGCTTGGACTGGTACCGCTGAAATCGTCCCGAGTTGGGCGCCAAACTGAAGTACTGGGCATTTTAGACCCAGCGGTGCAGGGGCACACACCCTATGACTTCTGGGTTCACCCTGTTCCAGACCTACAGAAACACAGAGTCTTCTGGGTGAAGTCAAAGATCGTTTATTGGCTGCAGACCAATTACAGGTATCCTAGAAGTACAACAGCGTGTATGTTCTCAGGAGACTGCTGAAAATCATAGAAACGGACTTCATCTTAAATACAGTTTTTCCTGCCTCAAGCATACATTCCTAGGTTTTATGATACGGTAATAAACAAGTGTACATTTCAAACGAAAGAGCAGAGTCATGATGACCATCCCACATTCCAGTTCGGCCAGCCCACAATGATTTACACAGCAAGGTTCAGATCCCACATTAGATATCAATAGGCCCCAATAAAACACGGGCAGCTCCTGTTGATAGAAACAAGTCATAAAGCAGGAACAGTCAGGTGTGAAAGAGATTAGCCGGGGGCTCGTGTAGAATGAAAAGGTTTTATGATGGGTCAAGCCCTGATGCTAATCACAGGTGGACGGAGGAAGGGGAGCTCGTGAGACCAGTTTGACCTGGGGCAGCAGAGCCAGCTGCCCAGGTCACAGAGAAGTCAAAGGAAAGCACATGTACTGTGAGGCCCGTATTTGCTCCATTATAGCCTATGTGAGGGCAAGGACAAGATGGCCACCGCTTCCAAAATGGAACCCGCGAAGTAACGTAAAACAACGTGTACACAGTGCATTCATAGCTAGAACGATATATAAAGCACTCGTACATACCGCATTAACCATTTGCGGTTTGCTAATACCAGGATAGACAGGGGTGGGGCCCTGTCCCCTACGCGGTCACAGAGATTAAAGTACGACAACCGGCGAGTGATCGGAGATGCCCCTGGCCATGTGCCTAGCCTCGGACACCAAGGAAGCGTGGGCAGCCAAGGTGAGAACATAATCTATTCTAGAGAGACTGCCGTGCGCCCCAGAGTGAAAAGTGTACTGCCGTTGGGCGGGGTGCAGCAACCTCCAGCAGTCAACCAAACCTAGTGTATCATTAAAATCTGGGAGCCATCTCTGCGCCCCCCCCGAGGTCCCGTGGCGGATGTCTGTCTAGTAATCCGGAACCAACTGCATTAAAGTCACCACCCAGTACCAACACGCCCTCGGGGAGATCCAACATGGCCCTCCCCAAGTCGGCAAATGTGGCGGTCTGCAGGCCAGGAGGGCCATAAACAGAAACCAAAACCAGTGTCCTGCCCTCCCATCTCCCCGCAGCCGCCGCAAAGCGCCCCCTCTCATCAACAGTAGTAGAATCAATCTCAAACGGCAGCGAGGTCCTAACAAGTATTCCAGCCCCCCGAGATCCCGAGGAAAACCCAGAGTGGGCGATAAATTTATAACCCTTTCTATTGAGAGCATGACACGTGTTGCCTATTAGGTGCGTCTCCTGCAGCAAAACTATGTCAGGAGAGCACCTCTTCAGAAATTGCAAAACAATCCCCCGCTTAATACGATCCCCCAAGCCATTAACATTCCAACTAAGTATATTCAAACCCCTACCCCCATCACAAAATGGCAAGAGACCCCCGCCCATCCCCGAGAGCAGCACACGAGACGAACATTGCGATACCTTGCAAAATAAAAAACAACAACAAACACTCCAACAAGCCCAAACCACCCCCCACCCTGCACCCCTGCATAAGCCTAAAAGCCCCCCCAACTTGCAGTGTGCCTGTCGCCCTAGCAAAAGCTAATCTACAAGAAGAGACCCCGTAGGAGGAAAGTGATCCCATAGTACCCTCGCCACCCCCGGACAATAGCTAGCAGTGAAAACAAATCAGCGAACCACTGTCCCGAGCTTAGCCAGAATGTTCAATCACCAGAGTCCTCACTCTTTTGCGACATGGCCTCCTTCCGCTCCGCCAGAGTGATCCCCGCTAGTCCGCCGCTGAGGCAATGTGTCGAGCCATTCCCCCACCTCGTCTGGCAAGTCAAAGAAAAAGGTTTGTTCTTCGTACTCGACGCGCAACTTGGCTGGGAAGAGCATGGCATACTTCAGGCCCCTCTCACGTAGCCTCCTCTTGACCCCCAGGAAACTCTGCCGTTGCTTCTGCACCGCCTGGTGAAGTCAGGATAAAAACTCACTGCAGTGTTCTGGAAAGTAACCGGTCCCGACCCTCGTGACGCCTGCAGAATGGCATTGCGGTCCCTGAAGTTGAAGATCCTGGCGATGATCGGTCTCGGGGGGGCTCCCACCTTGGGCCTCCCGCCCGGGACTCGGTGGGCCCGCTCGACCGCAAAGAACTTACTGAGGCCCTTAGGCGCCAAATGGTTAACCACCAAGTCCTCGACAAACAAGTCCGCTGATTGCTCCTCCGATTTCTCCGGAACGCCAACTATGCGCACGTTATTGCGCCTCGCCCGGCCTTCAAAATCCTCCATCTTGCGGGCAATGAGGTCATTGGCAGTCCTCAGCGTGCGGACCTCTATTTGCAGATCAGAGACGTCCCATGTGAGGCTAGTGGTTTTTTGGTCCAATGATTTAACTCTCTCATTAGTTTTCCCCAGGTCAGCGCGAAGCAAATTAACGTCAACTAAGATGGTGTCCACTTTGTGTGCCAGGGTCTCAAACTGTTGCCCAATAGAGGACTTCATCTCCTCGATGGCGCCCATAATGTCTTGCAGTGTCAATTCCGGTGCGGGGACCGAGCCGTCTCCCGATGATTCCTGTGGCTTCCCCGGCCCGCTTGGCGATCCCTTTTGCTGGTATTCTTGGGCTTCTGTTTGACGGCGTCCGATTTGGTCGACATCCTCAACCCCGGAACAGTCAGCGTCAAAAAACAGGCCGCTCAGCCACGCAATTGGCACGAGGTCCGCTGGATCCGGGTCTCCGATGCAGGCCCATGCGTGTGCAGGCCGAGACACAGGCAACTGTTGTCCAAGACACTCGCGGGCCGAGGCACGTAATTATGAGAGAAAACGAAAGTGAAAGTGGAAACAGCCCCCATCCGATGATCCGCACACGGCCGCTGTTGTTCAATTAGTGTCCGGGCCCTTGCCAATGCGAGACCCGGGCACCTCCCGGGGGATAGGCCGCAAACTTCCACCAGTCACAACTTCGGTCTCCGGTGTACAATTTCAGTCCGGACAACGACGCTCGCCTCAGCAGTAGTTCATCTCCAATATTCCGGATATTTGACACAGGATTTTTCCAGGATAATCGCCGGTGGGAACGAGGGTCGCGGGAGCTCTGTGCTCACGCGGCCATCTTGGTCCCGCGCTAGGCTCCTCCTCCTTGCGGCCGGATTTTAATGAGAAATCATTTTTGTTTGGTGGTCCAGTTTTGGAGCCTTGCGAGGGATCACTTCCTCCTGTTAGACAATTGCTACTTAACGGTAACGGCTCCGTCAGTTGTGGGCCCAATGTTGTTTTATCTACCATCATATTATCCTTACTAGCAGTGTTTCAAGGTTGTAGCTGTTAGTTTCAGGGCAGTCAGTAGGTCGCCCAAAATTGTCGGGAGCATTAGTAGTTTGTCCACTATTGGGGCGCATGAACATTCTTGTTGCACGGACGGTGTATTAAAGGCCACTTCTTGCCCTCTCCTTATTAGGCCATTCAGATCGGCTAACTTCCTATCAATCCCAGAGGTTAAATCAGCTAGTGTTTGAAGAACTGTAAGTTGAAGTTCCAGCTTGTGAGACTGGTATTCTAAAGCCGCAGTTGAATATTGCATGGTGCTTAATAACGATTCCCATATTAAGTTTTTGTGACTATAGTTGATGTTGCTTCTTTATGTCTGTGCTGTTTTTGGAAAATTATTGGAGTCATGACTGTGAGAGGCGACAAGGTCCTCGAACTCTTGGGAAGCTAAAAAGGTCATGTCTCCATTGGAAGCGGGCAAGTCTTCATTGGGGGGCAGCTGTCCATTCCCTATTTGTGATGTTCCGTAGGGTTTGTCCGTTGGCGACAAGTATGCCCGAGGCGTTGTTACGTCCAAGCTAATGGTTGAAGGGGGGAGGTTTCTGAGTGTGGTACAAGCTCCTTTGGTTTATGTTCAGACCCTGTTTGTTGTAAGAAAGTTGGAACTTCCTCGACTGGAATGTCCCGGCGGCAGAAGGGGACACATGAGAATGCCGGGGATCTGACAAATCTGAACCTGATATTAAAACCTCCTGCCGCTGAAATATTGGAATTGCTGGGTGTGATGAGTCTAATGGGTTCTCAAGTGTGGGCCTGAACAGATGAGGATGCGGAGTAGAAATTGAAGCATTACATAAGCTAACCAGTGAAGTGTTTTGTGAGGAGGTGACTTGCTCTGTGTTGTTACCCATCTGATGGGCGTATTGGTGTTCCAGTTGTTCACAGCTATGCTCCTTATTTGTGCAAATGCAAAAACAACAGTTGATGGACAGTGCGCCAGGTATGCTCAGACGTGAGTCCTGGGCTAACTGTGCCACTGGAATCAAGCTATCCTGGCTGAAGAGGGGTGAACCCCGAAACCGGTCCTAGGATGCTTATTACCGGTCCAGGGAGGACCTGGCTTGGCAGTTCGGGCTGGACTATTCCCATGAGGCACAGGGTCAAGACTGATTTGCATATGGCCAGGACTAAACTGGGGTGGCATGGTGAGCAAAAGAATGATGGATTTAACCCAGTTCTCTTGACTGGGGGTGAATGTTCTGATTTGTTCTGCATTCCGTCCATCAATTGTGTGTGTCTTTTGCTTTCTCGCCCTAAGTGGGCCAGGTATGCTCAGATGTGAGTCCTGGGCTCACTGTGCCACTGGAATCAAGCTATCCTGGCTGGAGAGGGGTGAAACCCTGAAACCGGTCCTAGGATGCTTGTTTCCGGTCCAGGGTGGACCTGGCTTGGCAGTTTGGGCTGGACTGTTCCCATGAGGCATAGGGTCAAGACTGATTTGCATATGGCCAGGTCTAAACTGGAGTGGCATGGTGAGCAAAAGAATGATGAATTTAACCCAGATCTCTTGACTGGGGGTGAATGTTCTGATTTGTTCTGCATTCTGTCCATCAATTGTGTGTGTCTTTTGCTTTCTCGCCCTAAGTGCGCCAGGTATTCTCAGACGTGAGTCCTGGGCTCACTGTGCCACTGGAATCAAGCTATCCTGGCTGAAGAGGGGTGAAACCCCGAAACCAGTCCTAGGATGCTTGTTTCGGGTCCAGGGAGGACCTGGCTTGGCAGTTTGGGCTGGACTGTTCCTATGAGGCACAGGGTCAAGACTGATTTGTCGATGGCCAGGTCTAAACTGGGGTGGCATGGTGAGCAAAAGAATGATGGATTTAACCCAGGTCTCTTGACTGGGAGTGAATGTTCTGATTTGTTCTGCATTCCGTCCATCAATTGTGTGTGTCTTTTGCTTTCTCGCCCTAAGTGCGCCAGGTATGCTCAGACGTGTGTCCTGGGCTCACTGCGCCACTGGAATCAAGCTATCCTGGCTGAAGAGGGGTGAAACCCCGAAACCGGTCCTAGGATGCTTGTTTCCGGTCCTGGGAGGACCTGGCTTGGCAGTTCGGGCTGGACTGTTCCCATGAGGCACAGGGTCAAGACTGATTTGCATATGGCCAGGTCTAAACTGGGGTGGCATATTGAGCAAAAGAATGATGGATTTAACCCAGATCTCTTGACTGGGGGTGAATGTTCTGATTTGTTCTGCATTCCGTCCATCAATTGTGTGTGTCTTTTGCTTTCTCGCCCTAAGTGCACCAGGTATGCTCAGACGTGAGTCCTGGGCTCACTGTTCCACTGGAATCAAGCTATCCTGGCTGAAGAGGGGTGAAACCCTGAAACCGGTCCTAGGATGCTTGTTTTCGGTCCAGGGAGGACCTGGCTTGGCAGTTCGGGCTGGACTGTTCCCATGAGGCACAGGGTCAAGACTGATTTGCATATGGCCAGGTCTAAACTGGGGTGGCATGGTGAGCAGAAGAATGATGGATTTAACCCAGATCTGTTAACTGGGGCTGAATGTTCTGATTTGTTCTGCATTCTGTCCATCAGTTGTGTGTGTGTTTTGCTTTCTCACCCTTAGTGCGCCAGGTATGCTCAGACGTGAGTCCTGGGCTCACTGTGCCACTGGAATCAAGCTATCCTGGCTGAAGAGGGGTGAAACCCCGAAACCGGTCCTAGGATGCTTGTTTCCGGTCCAGGGAGGACCTGGCTTGGCAGTTCGGGCTGGACTGTTCCCATGAGGCACAGGGTCAAGACTGATTTGCATATGGCCAGGTCTAAACTGGGGTGGCATGGTGAGCAAAAGAATGATGGATTTAACCCAGATCTTTTGACTGGGGGTGAATGTTCTGATTTGTTCTGCATTCCGTCCATCAATTGTGTGTGTCTTTTCCTTAGTTGTGCAAAGCATATCTAAATCATCGGCTGCTTGCATTATGTCGTCTGTTGCATCGTGTATTTCTTCATGATTTACTTGAGAAAGCATCTCATCCACCCTGGAAGACCCCTTAGCGTAGTTTTGAGTGCTTGCTTGAAGCCTGCCATTATACTGAATCAATGCTACAGTGTCCTTAGTAGTCATTGGATGTAATTTTTGATCGAAGCTGTGTGGTGCTAAAGGTAAAAGAGGCGATTGCAGCCCCTCTATGGTGCCGCTTTTGAAGAATATTGCTGAACGAGGATCTTTCAGAAAGGAGAATTTTGTGTATATCTTGGGCTGGAAAGAGCAAAGATTTCTCCTTAGTGGAGACCCCCCTGCTCTGATTAGATCCTGATCTTCTGGATCCAACCTCGAGTTAGCTTCTTTGTCCTTTGGTCCAGCCACAACGTTTGAAAAAAAGCTACCTTCCTGGTGTAAAAAGACGTGGTGGTTTGCGGCATTGGAATGCAGACTACCGCAAGGACTAAAAGTCACTTTAGCCATCGTTGTTTCTTGTGTTTCATCGAGCTTCCTACGTTTTATTTTGTGGGTATCTGGGCCAGGATCCTGTGGGCTAGTGTCTCTGGGCTCTCTCTTGTCCTCATTCTTTCGTTTGGTTGCTTTAGTTCGTAATTGTTGTTTTGTTTTTGTTGGGGCTTTTCATACTCTGCCCGATCTCATGGTTCCCTGGCCTCGGCGTCGGTTGATATATGTGTGGACTGTCTGGACTGTGGGCTGTAGGGCTCGGTTGTGCCTTGCTGCCCCTACTCAACTTTCTGGTGTGGGGTAATCACACCACCCTGCACACCCAGCGCATTTGAGGCAATGTAGCGCCAGAAAGCTGGCTGGTCAGTCAAAGGGTCGGACTGATCACACAGGGAACGGAAGGAGTTAAGCAACTGTGAGGCAAGCGGGACTCTCAAGGCAGGATTGCAGGCTGCCTCCGCGATTCCGCCAAGGCCCACTCTCGCTGCAGCCACTGTGCTAAAGGCGGCTGTGCTTGCCGAAGTTCTTTGCACTCGGATGCTGCACAAGTCACACAAATACACAGAAGGCCCCCCACCAGGAGAGGTTGAGAGGCTGATCGACTGGAAGGATGGCGGGAGAACCGCCCTTGGCTCCGCTACTCCTCCGCCTTCTCTGCCCACGCTGCCTGCTGCCCGCTCACCTCGGCAAGGGTTGTAGCTCAAGCAAGCAGCCCCAACTGAGCCGACGCCAGTGCGAAGTCCCCCCGATCGAGTCCAGGTATGGCTGGGTAGAGTCAGTTGCCGGCCGAAGGGTCAGAAACCATTCGGGGAACTTAGCGGCCCCTGCCTCCTGCTTGTCAGCTCCTCCGCTCCTTCACTGCTCTCTGTTCTCCGGACACGCCTGGGGAAACCTGGAAAATGCGGACCAGTGCAAATCAAGAGGGCCTCACATTGAGAGGCCATAGGCTAGTCAGCCCTGACAGGCTGCAACAGAAGGTAGAGATGCTGGCACATGGAGGGCATCAGAGGACGGCAAAAATGAAGGCACACCTGCGTAAGAAGGTGTGGTTTCTGAGGATGGAATCAGTGGTAGACCAACTGGTGAGGGTGTGTCCTGCATGACAGATCCCAAGCAGTGGAGAAACACCAGCCCCAATGATCACGGAAGAGACATATGACACCCTATGGTTCAAGGTGAGCAAGGACTTTGGGAGCTTCCCAGATGGAATGACCACCATGGTCCTCGTCAACAGTTATTCAAAGTATCCGATTGTGGAGCTGGTTGAGTCAAAAGCATTCACAAATGTAGTATCCACCCTGGAGAAGGTATTCACTCTGTTTGGCCTGCCTGAGGAACTTATAACAGACATTGGGCAGCTGTTTCAGGACGCTGAGTTCAGAGATCCACTTGACCACCTGGGAATCCGACATTGTGGCATTATTCCCAAGTGGCTTCAAGTGAATATGGAGGTGGAAAGATTAATGCGGACTCTGAACCAAATGCTGAGGATTGCCACACATGAAGACATCAGCCCAGAAATCAGCCATCATCGTTTCCTGAAGGACTATTGGAGCACACCCCACTGCACCACACAATGTCTTCCATGGGCTCTGATGTTGTGAGGAAACAGACGGAATACGAATTCTGTGCACCCGGAGTGGACTCGACCAGAGTACAATCCGGAAGGTGCCCAGAACAGGTGGACACAAAGCAACATGAGGGCAAGCATCTGGAGGAGAGCTACGCTTCAGAGGCTGAAACTGGGTGATCGGGCACTCCTGAAAGACCGGTGGCCTGGGTGAAAGTTCAGGACATCATTCGAGCCAGGTGTCTGGACTGTAGTGAGAGTGGAAGACACCTTGGTATCTGTTCAAAAAGGTGAAGAAACTGTTACTCAAAACATCATGGTACAAAAAAGTGGGACTGCTTGGTCTGCAGACACAGGGGGAAGAGGAGACCCAAGGGGTCAAAAACACACAGGAGGCCAAGGAGAAGCATAGCCAACAAAAGTGTGATGTGAGGCCGAAGGAAGAGACAGCTGGGGGGTGGGTGTCCAGTGGAGGCATCAAAAGAAACAAGGCAGAAACCAAGAGAAGATTAGTAGCATAATCAGAGGTAAGATCTCCGGCCACATCCCAAGCATAGCCAACGGTTCAAGGACTTTGAATGTAATGTCCAGGGGCAGGGTTCAGAGCTAAGTGGGGATGGGGTGTAGTGACCCTGATGTACAAACACAACATCCTCTGTCCGGGCACAGACAGAGGCTATGAATAAAAGAGTGAGAGACTGCACTTGGGCTTTGCCCACACTACAGCATGTGTGATAGTCATTTGTAGCAGGTAGTGGGAGAGTTTTGCAATGATAGGCCCAGGCAGGGGATGGACCCACCTGCACATGGCCCATGGAATTTTTAGTTGGTAAATTTGAGAGTCACTCCCCTCCCCCCAAACCCCGAATCTCACAGACTAAGATATGCCGGTTGTTGTGTACTATCACAATAGGATTTTTACATGAACTGGTTGGAATTTACTTAACTTGGAGTAATGACTCCACCCTTACACGTCCACAGAAATGCACTTATGTACCTACATGTGACACTATATTTACTGTGTGCCATAACTTTATTAACGTGTGTGAACATTTAAACACATTAATGAAATGTATTTACTGTAGAAACTAGAGTTATAAATGTGTGCGCTAATGTACAGTTTAACATGAAGACGTATTCTGAATTTACGTTTGCATTTATACTTTAAGCCACATTTGCATATAAAACTGAAAGTCATATTTAAAAGTGTAATCATGTATGGCAGTGGTTCCCAACCATATGACTCTTGAGGACCCCCACTACTCGAAAGCAGGGACCCCAAGCAATGTGTGCAATTTAAATTTCAAACATTAAAACAGTAATTAACAAAAAATACGCAAACAACTACACACCAAACAAATGCTCAAATTACCAAAGATTGTATTTTTTATGTTGAAAAAATATGCAAAGGGGGTCCTTATGGGGCTCTTTGGGAAATAGTGGTGCATTCTACAACACATTTGTCATTATATATTCAATTATATTAGCTTTTAAAGCATAGTAAATGATGACCTTACTGTGCACTAGGATAAGACAGTCTTTGCTGGGGCTCTTCAATGATTCCCTAACTATCACCCTCCAACAGTGCCTCTCATCTCTCCATAGCCCCTCTGCCACATGTATTTTATTTGTTTTATAGTACCTTTTATATCAGTGTAGGGTGTTGGAGCACTTTACATCACACACATACAGAGACAATGAATCATACGTGTGTAAATCAGTGTAAAGAAAATGTTACATAAGGCAAAGGGAACTACAAGGTGTAGGATTACTAGTTTCTTGATAGTAAGGCCTGAGAAGAGACATCTTGGCAAGTAATGTGAAAACCTAATGAGCAGATGAAGGAAATGGTTTGTTCCTGGTGGTGTGGGAAGTGATATGATTTTTGTTGAGGTTTTACTGGTTTTAATTAGTGTTTACACTGAGAAAAGTAAGAGCAGGTTTCCTTAGACTTTGAGGGTTACAGACCTCTCTGCTTCCTGTATTCTTGCTAGTGTGAAGCTTCATGCTGAACACTTATTTCAATTCTGGAAGACTTCTAATGAAGTCTTTACTATGCTGACACCTTCTCGAACTTCCAAATTTCCATGAGACCCTATTCTATGAACCATTCTTATTCTAAACTTAGAGCCTTGAATAGATTACTTTAGAACCTATTCATGTTTAAGAGAGAGAATCTGAGTTTCTTTAAGGAACACCTATTCCTTTTTTCCGTTTTTGTATCTCTGTGGCTGTGATTATTTCATATCTTATTCCACTGAGACTGAACCTATTATGTTATTACAGTTTGCCAGCTGTAATTCTGTATTTTTGTAATATTCTCTTGACATGCATATATACTGGTCTATTAATTGTTGATAAAACTACTTAACTTTAATCCCTGATTCCTGGTACTTATTGTGGGGCCAAATGGGCTTCACAACAGTTGAATTGTTTTATTTTTGCTAACTTCCTTTGTGTCTCAGTCATCTTAAAAAGATTAATCAGATGAGAGGTTGTAAATCATGCACCTGTGCCTCTCATAAAAGAGAAATTTCACCCAGTCTGGGAAGCTCTTTAATCAGACCTGGAACCACAACTCTCTTATGCAATTAGCTCCACTTTAAACCTCTACAGACAAGCAAGAGGAAATACATGAAATATTTACAAGTGTTTTGTTAACAAGATTGTCACCAGGCAATGGTAACGAATGTATTTTGCATTCCTTCCAAGCAAAGAGGTGTTTTTGCAATTAAAACTGCTAGCCAGTGTAATATGTCGTGAGCAACTCTTAAAATTCTGGTAAAGTGAGTAAATAGTGCCATCTTGTGGAGCTTTACGGTCAAATAGGGGTGAATTGTTGAAAATAACGGCAAAGAAAAGAAATACCTTCCAAGACAAAAAGACTTGCTTTTTAGTACTAAATCTAATTTGTATCATTTCACTGTGCTGCTTCCAAGGAGATCAATTGCAGAGGATATAAAATCTCTAGCTTAAAAACAAGGGGGCATATCAACAACAACCGGCGATAATTATCTCTAAGCGCACTTAGCGCTAGGATAATTATCGCCGGCTAGCGTGAATTTTTATCGCTGAGATAGCGTGCTATTAGCAACGCTTATCTCAATAGCGATAAAAATCCTCACGCTAGCAGGCTAACGTGAGATTATCGCTGGAAACCCAGCGATAATCTCACGTTACCTTGTTGATAGGGACAGGCAAACTTAGCCATGATATCCTCCTTCCATAGGATATCATGGCTAAGTCAGAAAAATACCAGATGTAAAAAAGCAGCGTTAACCGCGGTTAGCGCTTTTTTTTTTGTCTCTAACAGGGTTAGCGACATTCTTGATAATAGGAGAAATGTCGCTAAGCGACATTTCTCCTATTATTTTACTCTGGAACACCTCCTTTGCATCTCATTAGAGATGCAAGGGGAAGCGTAGAGTAAAAGGGTGCTAACATGTACATTTGCATGTTAGCACCCTGTTGTTGAGGGTGCTAGTTTTATCTCTGCTTTTTTGGCTTTTAAAGCCAAAAAAGCAGAGATTAAGCCCTTGTTGATATGCCCCAAGATATTTAAAGATGGAGCTACATTACAAGGTCCGTAAAATTGATAATATCGGCAGTATTGACATTCATGAAGGTATCGCCCCACTGAGCTTTTCACCAAGGAAGTCCCTGTCGATAATGTCGAGGGTTAACGTCGCACTCTATAAGCGCCAATGATAAAACAACATAACGTCACCTAACCAGTTTCGCCATTGAGCAATAAACATATTCCTTGTGCTCTGTATTTTCGTTCTCAGCACAGGTTGTGAGTGAGTGGCTTGCAACTAGTCCCCAGGAAAATTCTTGTAGAGTTTTTCTATTGCTTCTTACTTGAAATACATGTCTTTATGGCATGCAGTTTGTCAACGTGTGCATGAAATGTCCCATTGGAACTCTAAAAGTGCAGCCAAGAGACATTTTCTTCTTGGGCCGAGTACGTGCCAGCATCAAGCGTGACTTTTGATGAAAGGTATGCCCCCGTGTGAAATGTTCATCCTAGACACTAACCAAGCACACTGTGAATAATGGATAATTTTTATTAAAATTACATATATTTGTAACAAAAAAAATCAAGTTCACACAATTCTACTCACAGCATTCTTTATCGTGCTTGGAGGTAATTTACATTCCAAGTCGTATTCAGCCATATTTCAATTATTTTTTCAATGAAATCTTAGATGCAGTTTCAAAATAGTCAAAACAAGTGAAAACAATCAGACGGCATAGTCCAGGTTAATACTGTCCTGATTCAAACCATATCAAAAAGTGTGCATTGACAGATTATGACATACATTTGTCAAATTATTAGTCTAAAATCACAAAGATCCATTGGTTCAAAAAAAAAAAAAACACTGCTTTGCAATATTATGTTTGCAACTCCTTAATTAAAAAAATGTCATTATAATTACTGCCACTGGGATTATGTGATTCTGTGACTGTGATTTTTGCCACAAATTCCATCATCTACTGCATATTATGCACACTTTAAGAAAAAACTGTTTCTAGCCCAAACGGATCAAAGGCTACTAAAAATGAAGCTACACGTGTTGCCACTCACTGAGGATGACTGTCACCTTTCACTTGCATGTTGCTGTGTTTGGCTGTTAAGGTGAAACCTTTGCCCAGACAGTGTTATAATGCATAACAAGTATTTGCAATGCAATAGGTCTCGCATTAGTTAAATGCAGAGCTATTGCTTTGCAAATGTAAAAGAAATGTGGCGCCCGCCTGCCTTTGTTTTTTTCAATTATTTTCTTTTGTAGCAATACGCCACAATTTTGCTTTAGATGTGTAAAGCTAAAGCGCAGTGTGCCGCTTTTGGCACTGAGAGAGCAGAAATGTGTATCCTACTCGGGGTACCTGTTAGGAGTGCATTGAAACTATTTATAGTATGCACTCTCCTATTATTCAGTGTTATGGATGTAAGTAGATGATAGAAGAACCGTGCACTAATTACCATATCCTTTCAATATTAACGGGATTCAATGTGAGTTTAACAATTGATTTATAGAATTTTAGTGACTGATATAAAATAATGTAACACACTTACATAAGGGTTTATTAGTGCTGTGGCACAGGGCCGGCTTTAGTGCTGGTGGCGCCCTGTGCGACAATGTTTGTTGGCGCCCCCCCAATGACCACCTCCACCACGGATTCTCTCACTAGCACCCTCTAACAGTGACCAAGTCTCCATAACCACTCTCTCTCAGATGCATTGAATTAGTTATATAGCTCCACTCATACCATTGTAGGGTGTCAGAGCACTTTGCATCACACAGAGACAATCAATCATACATGTGTAAATCAGTGTATAGGAAATGTTACATAAGCCAAAAGACTAAAAGTGTAGGAGTCACATGTCATCCATACTGGTAGGCAGCATAGTTTGAGAGTGCTTGGTGTGGAGAAGCACAAACTCAGAGTCGAAAAAGAAACAGCATAGTTGGGAGTTTTCTTTAATAATAAGAATCGATTTCTAGCCAAATTAACCCTTTTTGCAACATTAACCAATATTCTAATAATGTATACTTTGCAGTGTGTATACAGTTCTAGGATGAAAGTTAATAGCTCACTATTCTATATTAGGACTTTAAGTTATAAATTGCAAGTAACAAAAGGATGTCACTTTTGAAAGCAGTAACCTGCTGATCTGTTTACCAGCCGCGGTCGGTAGTAGGAGTAACTGCAGGGCGGTGACGTGGGGAGGGGGAGGGGCAAGGTGGGGAATAGTAAACTATGGATTACGGAGGTTTACATGTAAGTTAATATATAAATTAATAAAAACGAATTTCGTTGCGTGCACTGCATCGCATTTGGGGATGCAGTGCACGCAACGAAATTCGTTTTATTAATTTATATGTTAACTTACCTGTAAACCTCCGTAATCCATAGTTTACTACCCCCCACCTTGCCCCTCCCCCTCCCCACATCACCGCCCTGCAGTTACTCCTACTACCGACCGCGGTTGCTGTTTACATCATACGCACTCTGTGATCTACTTGGTACACGTTCTTTGCAGCAGGCATATTAACCCTCTGCACTAACTTCACCTAAGTCAAAACCTCAACTATACAAAAGGCTGATCTCTCTCCAGGAAGATAATTATTCACATGAGTTATCTTGACATTTATGTGAGGCCTGGTAATTGCGGGGGTAAGAAACGCTGCAGCAGGTGTTTCAAAAGCATAATAAACTTTCAAACACGGCGCCCCCAGGAAGCCAGCACCCGGTGCGGTGGCACTGGTCGCACCGCCCTAAAGCCGGCCCTGCTGTGGAACACTGATATATTAAATGTATTTGAATGTGTATTATGCTTATGATGTAGTTAAATATGTGTATTAATGTAGTTTAGTGGAGGTATCTATTGAAGATGCATTTGAAATATGAAAATGTTGAACGTGAATAACATGGTGCCTTTGCTATTTTAGCCTATGTCATAGGCCTGAGTTCACAAAACGTTGAATGTTCTCATTTCTGAAAGCAATGCTTAGGTTCCCATGCATATTTGGATAGTGTTACTTGTTTTTCATGCTTTGCATTGCACGTGGACAGCACTCTGTTAGCGAATAGTAAGATTATTGTTTCCATTAGATAGTTGAGGTATGAAGGAGTTACAGTTAGCCTGGCCTGGCGAAGATAAGGTGGAAAGAGGTGCATTCGGATGGGAGAAGGAGAAAAACCAAGAAAAAATTGTTGCACGGGAGTGTACATGGAGAAGGCTGTGGAAGTACTCGATGTCATGGAAAAATCATGTGGCTGAGCCTAATGTGAAGAAAGTCGAGAAAAGCATTATGGGACTTCTGTTGAATGTGATTTTGTGCATATGATGCATTGTAGTTCAGCATCTGGAAGTTAGCTTGATTCTTTCTGTCAGTGGCTTCATGACCGCTTGATCCATCTGATGTTGGAGTGACATCTTAGGAAGACTCTAATCATTGCTTTTCTTTCCTGAATCTTTTGTCCTAAATACTAAGAAGGGATGCCACTCTAGTTAGAGTAGGGATAGATAGAACTAAATGCTCTTCTCCCACAAAGAGCCAATGCAGGGAAACATTCACTCTTGCTTTTTGATTACCTGCATAATAATCATAGAACTCATTGTCCTTAAGCTACAGCATCAAGTGGATCTTTTCCGAATATTTGGATTCCTACTGTTCCCATAGTACTTTTATAGTATTTTGCTGCGATTCTCATATGTCCAACTATTTTTGAATTTGTAATAAATACTGACTAACCTTCAATTGGTTGTCAAATTGGGTTATAGTGTAGCTAAGAATTGGTTACACCTTATACTAAATTGGTTTATGAAATTTGCTCCCCTTTACACTTCCATGCTGCAAAAAAGGACCATCGGAGGACAGACATCAGAGAGTTCCTGAGTCACCGGGCCCAGGCCCTATCAGTACAAAAGTTCATAAATGGAAGAGAAATGGTTATGAGCGTTTACAAGGAACGGCACAATGATAACATGCCAATGTTTATCTTAATAGCACCCGTATCGAAGAGTTCTCTGCAGAGTCACCTGTGTGGTGAATCGCATTCTCAAATTACGGTACAGTCAAAACATGCCAGTGTTTATATTAATAGCACGCATATCAACAAGTGCTCCTCAGAGTCACTGAATAGTGACAGGTGTACACATACTTCCATGCTGGTAAACAAACTGTATCAATACGGCGTGTCGGCTAAACCCGATTGTTAGCAATGCCCGATAGAAGTAGGCAATCATGCGCATAGAAAAAGGCTAGAGACTAAACAAAAAACTCGGGTAACCTTAGAATGGACGTCATGTTGGAAGAGTAAACAAGTTTATGTAAACTAAGCAAACGCGATTTGAAGATAAAAAGATGAGCCAGCAAAAAAGGAAAAAAGGCATAAAAACAACATTAAACAAAACTAACGTTCCCCCGCCAGGAAAGGAGCACGTCCCAAAACTGCAGTGCAGGGCTCGAGCAGAGAACTCATCTCCACTCGCTCATACTAGAGAACCGAAATGACCCATCTGTGAACTTTATGGCAGCACTGCATCACCCCTGGACATCAGCGAGCAAAAGTGAAAGAGATGGAGCAACATTAAACACAAGCATTTGCAATGCAATAGGTCTCGCTTTAATTAAATGCAGAACTATTCCTTTAGAAATGTAAAAGAAATGTGGCATCTCCCTGCCTTTTTTTTATTCACTGCCTTTTGTAGCAATGGCGGTAACCTGCAATTTTGATTTAGATGTTTAAAGCTATTGCGCGTCATGCCGCTTTAAGTCCAAAAGTCAATAAATAGATGTAAAATAGTTATGCGGCCGCCATATTTTTTTCTATTTATTTACTATTGTAGCAATTGTGGCAAGCTGCGCTTTACCTAAATTTGTTTAAAAGTAAAGCAAGCGTGCTATAAAAGTAAATAAATGGGAATAAAATGCGGCATCCGCCCACCTAATTTAAAAAAAAAGTTGTGCGTGCTTGCACAGGAACAAAAAATAAATAAATAAAATGTTACCTTGCATGTCGGGGAAGTGCGGTTCGGGCAGTACATAGATGTTGGGCCTGTAATGGCAGCCACGCCGAAGAAGCCTTTAACAAAAGAGTGCTCACAAAGCATAAATTAAACATGCAGAGTAACTACACATTTAATTGAGGCAGTCCTTATGGGAGGTTATAAAAATAGAAAAGGCTGGACTAGTAAGCAAAGTACCCCAAACACAATGAAGCATTTACAAAGGACAGTCACAAGAGCCAATTGAAAACATGCGCGGGCAATGGGCAGAACTTCTAGCCCATATCTTGAAGACAGCCTGTCTCCATTAGACAGCGCAAGCACTGTCAAGGCAAGACCTAAATATAACAAAATAATGAAGTAATGCTATCACAAAATGTGCCGAATTACGTGACATAGTATGTCTTTTCTTGCTGCATAATTTAGTCAACTCTGTCACATAATTTGGCTATCCCCTGTCTCATAATTCCAGTGGGCCTGATTGTAATGAAAATAATGGTATCTAATGTGCTAATGTGTGGTATAGGGGGTACAGTTCATACTTTCCCTACGCCTGTCAAGGTATATCAGAAGTTAGAATACTTTTAAGGCCCTGCAGTCAACCCCCATCTGAGCATGGCCACCTGCAGGTGCAGGGCCTAGCCATAGGGCCAGCTCACAGCCCAACCTCTACTGTATGTTGGATGCAGGGTCTGGTGTGACATGATGCCATTAATGATGTCATTTAACTTGTTATGCATAATGTAACATATGAGGTGAAGTGCATGGCGGTGGCACAAGTTATACTCAGCTCAGAAAACTATAACTGGTGAATTTCAGTGTTTTTTGTTTTAAAACATAATTTTTATATTGTTTCAAGGACTGTACATAACATCACTTTTACCTTTGTCTTTTCACTGAATTTCTAGTTTTTTCTTAAACAAAAAGTGAGATCTTCTTACAGTACAAAATTATAAAGTCACCTTAGCCTTTGTTTTTTTTTTCTGAACTTCTATGTTTTTTTAAACGTAAAGTAAGATCTTACTACCATACCTAACTATAATGCCACTTTACCTTTTGTTTTTTCAGTGAATTTCTGGGTATCTTTTGATCATAATCACCCAACTTCACTGAGCAAAGCGTTTGTCCATGCACAGGACCGGACTGGGTGTAGGGCCTGCATCCAGGTCCATTGTGCATCACCTGTGGGCGGCCAATCCCCTGGTAAGCAGGACTGTTGCCCAAGCACTGCAAAATATAATTTTTTTAAATAATCAAATTACTTCAAATTACATCTATGGAAACTTTTGGTAACATCTAATAGTTAATAATTAAATACAAAAGGTTTAGGTGAGGAGGGATTTTTACACACATACTTAGAAAAACAATTATAATAAAATGAATACATTTAAATTGATTAATTCTTTTTTTCAGGGACTTGACATGTAATATCATTTCAGAAAAAAACAATGCAGCACTTTTCTTTCATACTTTATCATATACAGAACAGATGCTGTTGACTTAACCCAGCTTGGTGGCCAACTCTTTTGCCTTGGCTTTCTCAAGTTTTGCACTACGAGCCACTGATTTGGGTCCCAGGATACCAAGACCCCAGTGAAGACCAATCTCATAGTATCTGTCATTGTAGTTGGTTCTGACAGCCTCGATCAGCTTGGCTAGTGCACCCTTATCTTCCAAATTTACTTGCGTGAAGGCAACTGAAGTGCAGGTCTTCCTGTGGACAAGTCGTTCCAGCCTGGCCTTTCCTTTGATGATGCAGTATGGAACACCCATTTTACCGCACAGAGCAGGCAAGAAAACTACTAGCTCAATAGAGTCCGCATCATGGGCAATAACCACCAATTGGGCCTTCTTATATACAACCAGAGTAATGACTGTGCTCACGCCTGCACAGAGCACTGGTGGCCTCTTGAGAGACAAGAGACTCTGCTTCTTCTCCTGCTTAGTCTCTAGTCTGTATCTGTTGGCCATCTTAAAGAGCTGAGTATCCATCTGTCTGTCCAGGGCCTGCATGAACTGGTTGATCGCAGGTGGTGCTTAAAGTCTCTTGTAGAGGATGGACCTCTGGCGCTGCTCTCGGATATTGCAAGGTCATTTTATGAAGCGCTTCAGGTCACGCTTAGGCTCAATATCCTGGCCTGTGCCATAGTTTAATTTATTAAATAAATATTTATAATAAATAATTACTTTTCCCTATTCTTTACAATAGAAAGATCACCGCCTGGTGACAGAAACCTTCTCCAACATGTGGAAAGTTACAGTGGTACCTTTACACACGTAAACTAGTCTCCACCCCCTGAATTTAGGAGGTGGAGACATGTAAGTCTTTTTTTTAATTTAAAGTTTAAGTTTATTTTCATAGTTAATTAAAACCATTGCAAAACAATTTATTAGTTACTACTGAACCAATAATTTACGCTTGTAAATAATTCAACTTTAATTTTTCAAAAACAACCAAGTTTGTCAGATTCTTGTGTTTAAAAAGCGTGATATGTGAAGGTACAATTATGGATGCTAGAATAAAACGCGTGCTTGGAAGTGTACAGACTGCTTCACAGTGAATATCCTACTACTTCCTAGGATCTATAGTCTTGATATTTTTCTCCACACTCCTGAAGAATCTTTCCAGCACTCAATTGAGTCTCAGTTCGGTCAGATTAAAGCACGCAATTGCGACCTCTCTGCATGTTCCTATTCTTCTCCTAATGAACTCTTTGTAAAATATATTGTCTGTTGCTCGAGTAAGAAAGCTTTGCAGATGCATAGCACTTGGATGATGCCCTCAGGAGCTTCACCGCAGAGTCTACATCGGTCTCCATAGTCTTTTCTTTGCCATGGCAGGTAATACTCAAGTATTGGCATTACACCTAGCCTGATGTTTAGGAATCTTTCCTTTGTCTGAATGGTGTAAGTTGTAGCTAGATAGCCTTGAGGGGATAACTCCTTATAGTTACAAAGCTTTAGCCAGCTGTGTCTCCTCTTTGCCAGAGCCATCTTGTCCTCTTAGAGATATATTACTGTAGTGTTTGTTTTTATTTGTTTTTCAACTCGTTCCTACTCAAATTCTGGGCCCAAGAGGCTGAGGGATCCAGGGTCACAAGTGATCTTTGAAGATAAACCCAAATGGGTGATCTATCCCTCCCCTGTATTTCTAGCCAAAGGTGATGACCAAGGGAGCCCTCTTTCGCATGTCTGAGGCTTTCGCAGCAGTTCACAAACACCACATGTCTACCCAGAGTTTGATTAACCAGGCCCAGCTCTAATCTGATTTGCACTGGGAACACGAACACTGGTAGGTGGAAAACTGCTATGTAAATTCTTGAAACTGTGAGATCTAGCGCCTTACTGTCCCGGCCTCTCAGAGCCTCACTTCTGTATGCTAATGTAGGCAAGATTTTGGCTTAGTCTACCTGCAAGATTGGACTAAAGGAGGTATCCTTTATTTTCCTATGGAGCATTACTACGCCAGCTCCGAGCGCCATATAAATCTAGAATTTGTTGTAAATTTACGCTCAAAAAAGGTGAATAGCCAAAGCTATTTGTTGCAATCTGAAATGGACAGCCCCTTTGGAAACTACTCTTCATATCTTTCCCTATTCAGGACCTTCACAAAGGGAGGGCAACAGCTAGTCTCTCACCAAGCGCCAAATTTACTAGGGGCCCTGGGCTCATGTTGCAACAATTATTAACATAATTAAAAGCAGGCCAGATCTATCCTTCGTAATGCAGCTAATGATGACACACCACTAGATGGACCAAAACGCTTTGTTTTGGCGTTCCCCAGTGTGCGTGCTTCTAAAATTACATGCTGCAACTTGGATGGGACCCTAATAAGAGCCCCAACAGTTTTGACATTGTTTTTCATCAATGTAACTCTTTTGAATTTAATATTTTTCTCTTTCTTCCTGATTTTCCACCATGTCGAGTAATATCAGTTGTATGAGCTATATGTGATTTTTGTAGCAGTAACAAGCGAAAGTAAATGAGGAATGTGACTAGATTAGGAAAAACAGAAAACTAGGATTCCAAGTGAAAAAATTCAAGCAAGAATCAAAATGTATTGACTATGGGGAAGAAAGGGCTGACAATGTTTTAAAAAAGGGTAGGAGATTAAATGAAATAGGTGGTGGCTGAACGAAGGAGACTGCAGTGCAGCTAGAGCATGGACACTGAATGAAGTAAGTGTGTGGCCATTTAGGAGTCTCCTCTTGAAAAAATGAGAGTAAGTTCTTCATAGAGTTAATGGGGACAAACAAGGAAATGAGGCATGGAATAAAATTACAGTGAAGAAAAAGCGCATACGAAAGACAAGGAATGTTGTAAACTGGTAAAACAACACAGATGGGGAAGAAGAGAGTGACGAAAAACAGTGTTTGATTCTGGCAGGTAGGAAAGTGAAAAAGATTGAAACAAAATGGGCTGAATAACATGGGGCCAAGATGTGGTGCCAATTGGTAAGAAGCGTGAAGAATATATGGGACGGATGTAAAAGCGATAAAAGTTGGAATTTGGCGTTGGTTTGTCTGGAATATGCTAAAGGATTATAGATAAAATAAGTAGGTTAATGATGGAGAAAAAGAGTCCTAGACCCTTGTTAAGAAAGGCACATTGTACACCCAGTAAATAACAAGAACACAACTAACATTAATTACCTGGTTACAAATTTGCGCCCCACTCTGATTTATCCAACATGAAAGGGGAAGATAATATTCTAATAGTGCATGGTAACCACCCTCTGGAGGTGTGCTATTTGTCTGCACAATTTGCATGAGGTTTTACATGGTGAAAATCGTGATAGCAAAAAAATGGAATTACTGATGTTGGGAGAGCTGGAACCCATGCTCCTAAATTATCTACACCAATGGTTCTTTTTAAGCAGCATGAGACGTAAAGAGAAAAACTCCCTTCAAATTATCTAGAATTTAAATTTCTACGCTTCCATGTAAGAATCCAGACTGACACCTAAATTCAAGTTAGGTTGTTTAATTCAAATTTTAAAACAGAATAATATACACCAATCGAAACATTATGGTGTAAAAATAGAAGATAAAAAGAATGACGCTGAATCTCCAAAACCGATTAAGGCAGTACAGCAAAAGGAAAATGAACAAACTCAAACACTGCAACATAGGTTATCAAAAGACAAAAAATGCACTTTGGGTTGTATCCAGTTTCCGACAAAACCCTATAAATCCCCAGCTATCCCTATGCTACCTTAAAATGGGAATCCTAATCTTGTGTAAGTTTAGCAAAGGTGGGGAAGAAAGGTGTCAGCCGTTAGAGCCTCCCTGAGAAGTGAATCTAACCAGGGTCAGCCACTAAGCTGAAGATGAGGTCTATACCTTAAGGAGCCCAAAAGCAGAGAGTCAGCTGTCCCTAACTACAACACAACATAAACCATTGCTGAATTAAGGCACCTCACATTGTGCCACTAGTAAATAAACAGTTCCAGTACCCTCCACCCTCCTTTCTCAGCATCCATGTTCACATGCTGGGATATTTAATCCATCCTTGGTGCCATCTCCTTCTCCCACCAGAAGACGGTCTCCATCTGTTATCACATTTCTTCCTCTCAGGCCTCTCTATCTACTTAGGAACAATAATTATTTCTCTCAACTAATGAAGCCTTGTCCACCTGCAGTGTGAACACAGGATACATGCAACTTTCCACCATACAAGCAAAATACGAATTCAAACGTTAGCTGGAATATACATTAGAAATGTATCTCGGGCCTACAGTTAGGCTAAATTAACAATGCACAGGTTTACATTATGTGCACACTTTCGATAAACGACTAAGAAATATTTTCGGCACATTCCAACAGTTATGAGTGGCAAGCCTTTATATACCAGGGGTTATGAGTGAGACATATAAAATCAGTAGCAAAGGTAGTTTGTTATCTTTTAACATAATACTAATGCACCCCCTTGTCAGTTACATTTCTAAAGGACACATGAAAGTCTGGTTAATCGTGAGGATATGCAATCATCTAGCATCCCTCTTTCTTCTTCTCATATATTAGTCACACAGAATATATGTGAGTGCATTCTAACCATGATTGTAAAGCACTTCTAATGTTACTACAAAGGGGCCAAAACTACTCTCCTCGGAAGTACCTAGTATCGGTAACGCTGGGGGGTCTAGAGAGGTAATAAAGGGCCATTCAGCACCCTAATTGTAATGGGCCACATAAGGCTGAGAAAGTACAGCTTCAGGACTGTGTGAAGGACATCAACTTGGTGAATAACAGTCAATCATGAGCACAGAAGTAGATCAGAAATATAGCAATGAAAAGATTTGATTTTCCTCAAAGGATTAAGTAGTACTCATGGGAACTGGCGCCACAGCATGGCAAAGCACTACAGTAAAGAAGAAATCTGAAATACGCCTGAGCTATAAGGCTATCATGTAGATCTCACTCAGCAAATGACTATGGACTTCCTCACTTCTGTTCAACCCATGTTAATGCCACTAACTGTATATAGGGGACCCCATGTGATGTTGGACTGAAAGGATTGTCTTTTCCTTTTGTGTGTGTTCAAGAAAGAGGACCCCTGCAAACCCTGATTTTTTCTGATTTTTTTAATTGAATGTGATTTTAGTGCTTGCGTGGGAGACACACCATTACCTTACACTGTTTATCATATTATAAATTATTAGACATTGTTTTCTCAGTGTGTGCCATCTTTGCCCTAACCGCATCCTTTTTTAAACCCTCCGCCTCTTCCCTCCTTTCTTTATGTTTTACACTAGTGTTCTCTGTGCTGGCCTGTTTCACAAAGAACATTTGTAAGTCGAAACCCAAAGACATAACCCTAATAATGGCGGTAGATTTATGAGTTTTGGAAATTCAAATACATTCCTAGAAGCATGTCTGGAAAGGTGCACCCTATCACAAAGTTTGGATGTGCTCTGGTCCCCTTCCAACCCAAGAAGGGGATTCAATCAATATGCTTACTGGAACAAATCTTCAATCATTTTCATGCTGTAAAAATAGTCAGAAAGAAGTTTGTGAAAGGTTACAAACTCACGAGATTGTCGGCATTTAGAAACACTTAAGGTAAACCTTGACTTAATTAACAAACTCACCATCCATTGCATGGGGTTGACTGCTTTGTAATAGCATGCAGACATGCATACAATTATGCAGTAATAAAAGCATTTAAGCCTGCCAAATATCCCTTTGTGGGTACATCACTGCTGTACAGCCATTTTCAGCTGTAAACTGTTTTCATGGCAAAAAATGGCTTTGTGAATCTGGGCCATTATATTGTATATCCTTCTCAGATGAGTAATGTGTAATTAGTAATGAAATATTAAGAAACTCTGAAGTTCATAAAGTTCTGAAGGTGTTCTCAAAACCGGGAAAATATTGTTTGTGCGGAAACACTTCCCCATTTTTTCTTCAAAGATATTTTGTGAAACAACTCGCTCATTAAAAGAGAGGATTCCCACAAAGCCTACTTTTAGTGGAAGTATTAACCACCAAAGTTCCCCAACATTGCAAAAGTTGCAAAAACTTCAATAGGTTATGTAGTGAACAATCCTTTCAGCTGTCTAAATTTGGAACAACGAATGCCTGAATTTGTTTGCCGTACTACACAGTGAACTGCAGATTGGTAACAGTTCACTACATCAGAACTATTTTACCTCTTGGCTACAGCAGTAAAGCTGTTTATGACTATTTCTCATTGTTTTACCTTTTTCTTTGTGTACTTCATACTTTTTCTCCAGATGGTTTGATGACTTTAAAGGCCATGGTGAACCAAAACAACATACAACTGGTTTGATATTCAAAACTTTAATTGTGCAGTAAGGGAGACATTCCTGCACATAAACAATCATTCCCTCAACGCAGTCACCTTGGCACTATGGTGCAAGTGTGCCTTCGTTGGCGCTAGGCAACTTAAATTATCACCAGCGCTAGGGAAAATGCAGGGATGTGACATATCTTTGTTAATAAGGCTCATCCCTGCGTTTTCAGAATGGCAGGCGTGGCATTAGCATTTTGTGCTTAATGCCACGTTCCGCCATTCCCTTGTAAATATGTCCCCTAGTTAAAGCCAAAAAAACACTTGGAACCTCCTTCCATTGACAAATGTCAGGAATTCCTCGACAACTTAATTAGAAAATTCCACTTAATTAGCAATAACTAACATGAAAAGTCTGAACAAAGAGCCCACTTCAAAATACCGCAACACCTGGGACACTTTTACCACTGCAGAAACAAGTTAACAAAGGGTTTTAATCTACAAAATATTCCATTGATCACTCCCCAGCAAAAATTATAAAGGACAACTTTCCTATTTTCGATATGGGTATGGCGTGATAAAGGCTAGATTAGATTAAGGCCTATTCCTGAGCTCCTTAAGTATCAGTCAAATTACCCTGATCTTCAAACACCTTTCCTAGACCCTTCCCATCTAATCAACTGATATTTAGTTTCACAGTTACTTTGGATAGGGAATGCCCTCGAAAAAAAACAATTGAACACTGTATTTTCCAGGGAAAGTCTGCTAGATTATTAAAAAACAGTCTTCAGAGATGGCTTTTAGCATTGAAATAGCTTCCCTGTAAATACTGGATGTTAGCCATCACATGCCAGACAAAGGAGATGCTTGTTTGATTGTACTATTAGACCCACTGGAGTCTTCATCACGGTTAAAGCACTCTTGTCTTTAGCAAGCTACTCTGACATTTGGAGCACCAGAAGGGCTGTAGAGGGAAGATGCCAAGAAGGTTCACCTCCTTTATCGACAGAAACCGATTGGTGAGGATTGGAGACTTCACGTCTGCCAAAGCGGAAGTGAATTGTTGCTCATTCACAAGGCTAAGAACTAGCTGCTGCCTCCTTTAGTCCTTGACCCTGGTCCTTAAGAATGATGGTGTCGCAGTGCACCAATCCCGTAACTTCAGTTATACTTAGAAATATTGCAAATTGAAGATATCATCATCCTGAGAAACTAGCTTGCACAAGGGCAGAAATAGACGATAGAAACTTTCTTGCTATTAAAAACCCCTATAACTGAACTCCCTCTGTTTATTTCACTTGCTGTGGAACGAATCAGACCCATCTAAACTAGACACACTACCTCGATGGCTTCACCCCATCTTTTGCATGCATGCTAGAAAAATTCAAACACATTACCCCCACACTGCGGACCTCGATGGCTTCCCGAGCATGTAAGAATCCAATTACAAACTCTGATGCCTGGACTATAAAGCTATACACAACAACAACCATGGCCGGACTGTCCGTAGTAGGCACCGGGCATTGTCTCGGTGGACTAGAAGGCTGGGGGCCGTTTTTGTTACTGGGGGTCGGATTTGCAGCAGTGCTGCAATATCGGCCCCCTGTAACAACAGCAGTAGCAGTGTTTCCCACCAGCACCCCCCTCCCCCCAAAGGCCGGTCTGACTAAATTGCCAGGGCTGATTTGAGCTCTCAGTCCAGCCCTGACGACAACCATTCACAACTGGAGAATCTGCTCTCTATCTCAGGTAGTTCAAGAGACCTCGGAAGCTCCTTCACCAGGGCTGCCTCTACAGCAACTCTTTGCTTACGGAATTATGGACAAAAACATGCTCACCTCTCTCAGAAACCCCCTCAAAGCCCATCTCCTTTGACAATTCCTAACCTAACTCACTGCAAGATCCCCTAAATGACTTAGAACCCAACTCACTTCTGCTTACCCACTTTATTGTTGATCTATATTTTACATTTGTTAACTCCTATGTATCTTTCTTGTTTCATGTGGAGCGCATCTAGGCCAGGCACGCTATTCAAGAACACTAAACAAATAATTATAGAGTTTGTAGTGAACATTTAAGCTCTATTATAAACCAATTAAGCAGTGGGACTACAGCTTGATAGCCTTTGCCATTTGTGATTTAGTGGGGTTGAGAAGACGCAGACAAGAACCCTCAGGAGTACTAACACTCTAGTTCTCATCCCCCAAAAAACTCGCAAGCAAAAAACACTATCACGCTCCTTCTCTGGAAACGCTCCCAAAATCTGGAACTCCATTCCAGTCCATATCAGGACCATCCCCTCCTTCCGAAAATTCAAAAGTCAGCTCAAAGACCTCTACTTCAACCGTACTCTACCGGATGGTTAACTGGACTCATCACGTCTCATTGTTTACCAATGTTTTACTGTGTACGACTGCCATACTATGTACTCGATTTTCTTCACTATAAATGTTGTAAAGCGCTCCGATACCTCCAGGTCTGGCCAGCGCTATATAAAACTCGCAAATAAATAAATAATAAATAATAAACATAAGCAAGGAAACTATATGTTTTTTTAATCATAGCTTAAATTACTGTTTGCTAAAGAAAACATCTTCACAGTTTCTTACAGTGGATGCACTATCTGCCAATGTTTGTGCTGGCTGATTTAGAAACCCACATTCTATTTACAGGTAATAGCGTTTTTAAGAACTGTTCGCGAGTTCGTGAATGACAAGATGGCGGACTTACAGAAAATATGTAAAAGCAAGCTTTTCAGCATTTCTGCATGTGTCAGTTTCTAATGGCTTATAAACTTGACAAGACCCGGGGAGAACAAGTCATGGGGATCAAGTGGTTATTAAGAAAGAACAGGCATTAAATGGCATGAAAGACTCGCAACGGCAGCTCTCTTTGTGAAATGTGTATCCCAGGGGATGTGAAAAACAAAGGACAATAAACGTGTCATTGCTTTCAATTTGATTATTGTCATGTAAAGGGTACAATCTAGATTTATATGCAACATGCTGTGGGGCACTCAAAACATGCACGCGGAGCGTTACATATTCTGAAAGGGAAATGAAAAAACATGACCCAGGAGTCCAGCTGGGTTACAGAGCTATATCAAGAAATCGCCCACAGATGTGGGTTGTCATTTGTATGACAGGAATAACACCAGAAAGAGGTACCCAGCGTTGAAAATCAATCCCTGTACGAATATTTTTCACAGCAGGTTAAAAGCAAAATGCATAGGTCAAAAACATGGTTTTTAACATGCCTGCGCACACAATTTGATTTAGTACAGCATGGAATTATGATGCTGTGAACAGTAGAGTCTGAATGATGGTTACATCTCTGGTTAATAAACAGTGGCTCAAATATTCCCACATCCGGGGTGGTACTAAGTAATACTGTATCTGCTGGACTCCCCTCAGGCACCGATGAACTACACCCACACCTGGTTCAGCTCTCCATCCATTCAGCACATTAGACAGAAGCACAGGTGCACCCTTGTCTATGATTATTGGAGCTCCGAAGCACAGATAGCAGTAACCTGACACATCTAAGGACAGACCTTCTCACTTGTCTGGCAACATCAGTGCTATCCTTCCTATTCAACCTTTTGATCTTTCCTGGTTTCTCTCAGGTCTTGACAATTTGTGAGTGATATTGAGTTTCTCCATGCCTAGTAGAAGAAGTTTGAATTTGGATCTAAGACTCTTCTCATTGGGCGGTGATTCAAGAGTGTACACCCGCCCATAGTCGATATTGGCTGCTATCCCCTAATCCTTGATTCAAGTTTGTGCAACCTGACCTCTGTGCACTGTTGCCTAAAAGCTTTTGCTGTGAACTATATCAGCTGTATACCAATGTTGTTAATTATCGCAATCAACATTTGGGTGCCGATTCCCATCCTGTAAAACCCGGGTACGATTCGTCGTACGGAGCATATTCTCCATACGACTCGTACCCGGGAAAACCACCGTACAATCTAGTAAGTATGATTCGTACAGAAATACCATTTCCGCACGAATCGTACAAAACACCGTACTGCTAAAAAATACCTACGAGTCTGATCCTGGACAGCACGTATGCGACGTCTGTACGGAGTCAGGCAGCGTTTTACGGACCAGCAAGTACGATTCGTCCCTACGTCACTCCGCACAGCTATTTTTTTACGGCAGCCAAAAAAAGCCGGAAAACTGAGTCCGATGCGAAAACGGAGTCCCGGTACGTGACGGACAGCCATGGACCCCATCCTACGTGTCATCCCAGCCCTCTTAGCCTACAACCTGGTGCACCGAACCCGACGCACACGCCGCAGAAGGTGAGAACAACACCCAGGGGCCAAGGGGGGGGGTGAGGGGCAGGAAACATACCCCCTACCCAAATTAAAACCTACAATATTGAGGACATACATTACCTCAAGGGTCTGGTCACTCCGGGGGGCGTGTCCACCAATCCCTGCGTCACGCAACAACGGAAGTGGACGTGTACGCGTACCCCTATGGCAACACTACAATAGTGATACGCACCGTACTCACACATACATAGTGTGGGTACGGTCCGTAGCACTATATTAGTGGTGCCGTGGGGGTACGCGTGGTACGGACCGTACACACGCCCTCAGAGCGTGTGTACGGTCCGTATCACCATTGTAGTGGTGCCGTAGGGGTACGCGTGGTACGGACCGTACACACGCCCTTAGAGCGTGTGTACGGTCCGTAACACCATTGTAGTGGTGCCGTAGATGTACGCGTGGTACGGACCATACACACGCCCTCAGAGTGTGTGTACGGTCCGTATCACTATAGTAGTGGTGCCGTAGGGGTACGCATGGTACGGCCCGTACACACGCCCTCAGATTACGCATGGAACGGACCGCACACACGCTCTCAGGGCGTGTGTACGGGCCGTACCACGCGTACTCCTACGGCACCACTCCTATAGTGATACAGACCACACCCACACATACATAGCGTGGGTACGGGCCGTATCACCATTGTATTTGGGCCATAGGGGTACGCGTGGTACGGACCGTACACACCCCATGAATGCGGGGGTACGGTACGTATCACACGTACCCCTACGGCACCAGTACATTTGGGATACAAGGCGTACACACGCCACGAATGTTGGCCTACGGCCTGGTGCAGCATATTACCTCTATAATGGTGTGTGTGTAGGCCCAGGACAGCACTGTACTGCACCAAGGGGGTGGGTGGGTGGCTGCATAGGATTCCCAGCAGTGGAAAGACATGTGAGGGGAGGGTGCAGAAGACTCCCAGCAGTGGACAGTCATATATGAGTGGGTGCAGAGGACTCCCAGCAGTGGACAGAGACATGGGGGTGGGTGCAGAGAACTCCCAGCAGTGGCCTGCAATATGAGGGGTGGGTGCATATCACTCCCAGCAGTGGACAGACATGTGAGGGGTGGGTGCAGAGGACTCCCAGCAGTGGCCTGAAAAATTAGGGGTGGGTGCATATCACTCCCAGCAGTGGACAGACATGTGAGGGGTGGGTGCAGAGGACTCCCAGCAGTGGCCTGCAATATGAGGGGTGGGTGCATATCACTCCCAGCAGTGGACAGACATGTGAGGGGTGGGTGCAGAGGACTCCCAGCAGTGGCCTGCAATATGAGGGGTGGGTGCATATCACTCCCAGCAGTGGACAGACATGTGAGGGGTGGGTGCAGAGGACTCCCAGCAGTGGCCTGCAATATGAGGGGTGGGTGCATATCACTCCCAGCAGTGGACAGACATGTGAGGGGTGGGTGCAGAGGACTCCCAGCAGTGGACAGAGACATGGGGGGTGTACATCATTATCACATGACCACAACTCCATGGGTGTATGTACGCATCCCTAACTTTGGGCAATGATGATAGTGCCATAACAACACATCACTGACAGCAGTGTCTCACTCCCAGGAGGATGGATGTCACTCCCCCACTGTATGACACACCACATGTGGGTGTGAGGACAAATAACACATGCATACCCACCCCTGGCGGATGTAGCACAATACACACACTGAGATCATGCCACAAGACTGTATAGTCATGTCACTGCCTACTAAACTAAGAGAGCCAAAGGGAACACACACTGTCACGCACATCCCAGGATTGATAGGAATGTTCAGGTGCTGGGCCAGCCACCAAGATGTTGTTTCTCATGGAAGGACTAGGGTGGAGTTCTCACAGATACAATGCCCACAATTGTGAGTCAGGTGCCCAAATACCCTGCAGAAAAAGTACCATATGTGTGCTAGTCCGGGAGTACACACATGCATAGTGCTGAAAAGGGAGAATTTCTCCATGAAGGCATTTCGACATACTCAATACACAAGTACAGTGACTAGCAAGGATGGCACAGACGATGCAGCCGGAGACATTGCTGAGCAGGCATGGCCATAGTTGAAGGGATCTGTCACCAACAAAGGAAATGTAGACACAGGCCAGCACAACAATTGTGCAACTCTTTGCAGGGAAGATGTCAGGTGCCACAGAGGAAGGAACACTCCTTGGGACAATGTCTCAAAACCAAAATAACACACACTACTAATGATTCTTTGCAGAGACCTTGTGATGGCACGCAGATACCATGGTCCACCTCATGACCATCAGAATAGAACATTTCTCAGAACCATAACACATTACCACAACACCAACTCCAGGAGCCTCAGAACCAACATCAATACCTGAAATGCAATAGTGTGCAAAGTAACAATAAAATGCTTTATTCAGCATAAAAACAAATAATGAAATGACACTATATACAAAGGCCAATGGTCAGTCCATAATAGAAGTCCTTGGGGGGACACATGGGCACGCGTCTCCCCTAGCTTGCCTGCACATTGGAACCCTCAGGTTCGTTGACCGGGGGGAGGCATCATGTGGGGAAGGACCAGGCACCACAGGGACAGGAGGGGGAAGGGCAGGTGTGGTGGGTGCAGGGGTGGACGTCTCCACCACAGGGGGTGGGGCAGCGGCAAAGGTGGATGTGAGCACGTCGCTGCACACTGCTGCCAGGGCGTCCAGGGTAAGCCCTGCACCGGAAGAAACCCCAGGGCCAACGGAGGGGGGGGGGTGGCCGAGGGATGGGGTGCAGCGCTCTTGAGGGAGGGCGTGGACAGGGGGTGGGACTTGACTACCCTGCCCAGGGACTTCCTCGCCCGCTTGCGGGGTGGTGTCACAGTGGGGGTGATGGGCAGCTCACCCATGTCGACCTCTTTGGGTGTCAGTTTGGCAGGGGAGCCAAGGGGAGTGCTTTTGGAGGGACTGGGTTGTGAGGCCTGCGGACTCAGACTGTGGCTGTGTATGTCTTTTTGCCCCAGACCCAGTGGGTGTGCCTACATCCCCCTGAGTGTGCGTGACAGGAGGTGTGCGCTTGCCCTTACTTGGTGGTGTGCTGCCTGTGTCTGGTGGGGTGCGTACTTGGGAATGTCTGGGTGTGCATGGGACAGGTATGGGAGAGGGAAGTGTGGATGGGGCTGGGGTGGGGGGGGAACGAAGCGCTGCAGGAGACTCACTGCTGCCGTCAGTGAAGAGTCCATGGACCGCAGAAATCTTCGTTGTTCAGACATCGATGCTGACATGCCCTCCATGAACGACACCATCTATGTCAGCAGTGTGGTGTGGCCACGGAGGACAGTCAGCACCGATGCCTGCCCAACCTGCAACTGCTGCAGTATGTCCACAGACTCTGCACTGAGAGCAGCAGGGGTGAAAGGGGCAGGGGGTGCGGTGCCTGTCCCGAAGGAGACATGGTGGTGCCCTGCACGGACAGAAGGGACCGGAGCAACTGGGAGGGCGGTGATGGGAATGGAGGAGGCGGGGACAGATGTTGGGCTGCTGCCAGGTGTTGTAGCAGCCTCCGCCCCCTCGATGAGGTCAGCCTCGGACCCGTCTGCATCGTAGTTGGAATCGCCACCAGACAGGTCCTCTGACTGACTCCCCTCGCCCTCCGTGCCACTGGCTCCCGCAGACTCGCCAGCACTGGTGGCACTGGTGCTGGGTCCCTCATCCAGGTCCATGCAGGTGTCTCCCTCGGTTTCCAATGATGATGCTGTGGGCAAGGTGAAGATACAGAAAAACATCAGTCACCTGTATACATCTGACACATGAGTACAAAAACAATAGGTCACAGTGCATATCAGGCAATGCATCATGAGTAACAGCTAGATTACTCCGCACATATGTAAGCCCTGTACTCCCCAGTTGGTAGACCCACCATGCCACTTGGACACAAGGAACAATAGGACACACCAGCCCAAAACTTGAATGAGAAAACACTGAGGAGCTAGTGTCTGGGAAAAGGTGAGCATAGCAATACAATGAAGTCATGCCACCTCTTGTTTACCCTAAAAGAAACAGTAGTGGTGCACCCAAGGCAAAGTAACACACCTCAATACCAAAGGTGTCCCAACACTCAGAGACCTGTAAGTACTTTGGGACACAAAACGAAAAAAAGTTGGTCCCTTGGGAATCACAAGACTTGACACAATCGACATGGTCAGAATGTGGGAATGTGCCATTTTGTGAACAGAACACACATGTGCCTTCATAACAGATGGCTCCCAAGGAGGTGCACACAAAACTACATTTACCCAGTCATTGAAGAAGCTGGCAGCCTTCTGTAAAGAAGCCACTTTTAGAAAAAAATGGTGTTGCAGAAAGTACATATACATGGGCCCACGGAAGGCTTGATGACTTGACACTCGTAAGTTGGTATCACCAACAACCAAGGACTTACCCAATTTCCACAACACTGGGGGAACATGTATATGTATAATCTGAAAAACAGTCTCATTAGAACAGTGCCTTCTTTAAAATTGTGCCAGCCTGTTCCCTGAAAGTGTGAAGGTGGTTTGTTGTGCACTTCCTTGGGAGACATCTGTCATGCAGGCACATTATTGTTCTTAACAACAAACATCAAACTAAAGCATAGAAAACATGAAGACCTGTTGACAAGTGTTGTGAGTGCCAAGGTACAATACCTTGTGACTAGCAACTTGAATTATGTCAGTTGTCACATGGCCATCCGTTACCTGATAACACAGTTGCCAACACATCTGACCCACTGCCTGTCATGTGGAGTGGCACACATGTCCAAAACCAGGACAGTGCATGAGCTAATGGGCCTGCTATTGTGTTGTAAAAAGGCATACCTGCACTGAGGAGACACCCCCATGGCAAGCCAGAATGTCCACACAGATGTCAGCACACAAAGACCAAACTACGTAGCATCTTGACCACACACTGGTGCAAAAAATGAATGAGCAGGAATCATGTATTTAAACAATTGACACATGCTGCAAAGCACAAACATTAAACCCTGCACAACATCACTGGGTCACTGCACGTTGAGTCTCTGTGCAGCCAATTATCACACACAGGTCAGACCTGGCAAGGAGACATAAGGTCTGGCCATGTAGGCGTCGCCCACACAAATCCCCCATACCTGAGACAATGTGATTGAGATAGATCAAGAAGTGACACCTCTTAATCAGGCTTTACAAAAATGTGCAGCAAGAATTCCCAAATGTACTCCACATCACCTCGTGAGGCTGCCAACACATATTTGTGACAAACAACCATCGACAGATAGTTGTGAATAGACATACAGGCACTGCCCAGTGTGAGTATGCACAAGCCAAATGGGGTCTCCCTGTCCGGTCGACACATGTAGCACACTTTGGATAAATACAAATGAGGCCAGGGAACAATGCCACAGAGGCAAACATATGCTGAACACACTGAGAATGGACACAGTGTTGGATGACACACATGATTACGAGGCAAGGGTGTCTCAGTGGACTGTAGTGGGAACACTGCTCCTTGTTCCTGGAATGATCTGACTGTAACATGAGCAACCGTCCTGGCACTATGCATATCTCCCACTAATGCACATCATGTCTGAGGCCACAACATTGGTCATGCATGCTGCAAGTGTGTTCATTTGAAACCTCACACTCCCATGTTGAGACTCATCATCAGTGCCAACAAATATGGACCCCCAACAGAGTGAACAGGACAGGGCACAGGCAAGGTACCAACACATGTCACAGACCACCCTCCCACATGATGCAGAAAGCAACGTGCACTTGGATCAACTGGCAGGCTAGATGACCATGCACAATTGTGATTACACACAGACCAGGGGACACATGTCAAGCAGGGGTAGGGATGAATAAGAGCACCGGTTGACTTTGGGGAACAGAATATGCACATATAAACCCTGGCAGTGTATCCAGGCAACAGAGCACTTCCAAAAGCTGGGGACACACAACACAACAAACAGACAGGTACCTATCCCCTCCTTGCTGCTGTCCCTCCTGTAACTGCCTATCCAGGTCAGGGAACACCACCGCCAGGACACGTATCATGTGGGTGGTCAGGCGTCGGCGCCCGCCGTGGGGGCGTGGAGGTGAGAACCCCAGCTGGACCCGGGCGATCCGCCGGGTCCAGCACCGGATGTCCTGCCATCGTTTTCTGACTTGGGCTAGGTGCCGGCTGCGACCCCCGCCACTCTCACGGCCCTGACGATCTCCTTCCACATCCCCCCTTCTCGTATGCAGTTACCTGTGAGGATGACAAAGTGAGACAACATGACTACACCTGCTCCATGTCACAGAGACACACATCGATGATATGTTGAACAGGGCATAGGATGCTGCCAAGGAATAGCATCTTACTCATATAGACATTGGCCTCTGTGGAAGCCCCAATGCACTACATGGCATTGAAACTACACAGGTGGCAGGAGGGGTGCCACACACTCCCTGATCATGGCACACACTATGCATCACATGCAACACCAGGCTGATGGCACCTCAAAGCAGTTACATGCCCCAGCCCACTGACGCAACCTCAGCAGAGTACACAGACACACACAGGCACAGATCAATCACCTGACATTGGCAACAGCGGATACATACCTCACTCTGCACATGTGCCAATTGCCTGTGGGGTGTCACAGGTGTTGGGCTAGCTCAGCAAGTCAGACACACAGCACGGCTTACTTCTCACATCAGATGGGTAGAGCTGTTGCCTCCTCCATGCAGCTGTGGTGCAACACTTCACATAGACACTTACCCACATGGCAAGGAACCTTCACACACATCAATGTCCAGGAGGGCGTACATATCACTTGGACACTCTCACCACAGCTCCACTCAACTCATACACATCTGTGGGTACAGTCACCTGTCACACCGGGGGGACCACTGAATCACCTCAGGACAATAGCCAAAAAATGCCACCAAGGATTTGCCAGGCTGAATGTGTCATGCACTATGCAGTGAATGTCACAGTAAGCACAATGCAAGTGAGGAGTGCACACAGGAACTACTTCATGCTCTGCATGACAGACATAAGCCTTTCCCCCCCTGGGACCCACTCAAAACCACATTGCATGTCTGTCACACCTGGACACAATGCCAGAAGTGACAGTCACAAAAAAGGTGCACAGTCAAAGGTAGTGGGGTCAGCACTCACCTGCTCCCCTGGTCTCCCATACAGGCTGGGGTACTGTGGGAGGAGGACATTCAGCAAGGTCTCATTCTCCTCAAGTGTGAATGCCTGGGCCCTCTCCACAGTCCGCGACATGGTGCCAGAGGAAGCACAGACAGCAGCAGTGTGGTCGACAGGAAAGTTGTGCAGGCAAGTGCCCTCTCATGGGTTCTGGCTGACTTATATTTGTCTTGCTGGGGGCTTTCATTTACAGGAGTACAGAGTGAGTGGTCAGACTCATTTGCATCCTACGTTTCCTCCAATCCCTTTAAACATACACCAATGACACAAATTTGCATGGTTCAAATTTTGAGCATCATAGCAAGGCAAACATCACTTTGCAACATTGTAATTTTTGGCCCAACTGACTTTTCAAGCCCACATGATGGCCACATTGCAACTGAAATCTGTGTATCCATGACAACCAACATGTATTTTGGGCCTAATACTTGTCCCCTATGTAATTTTTGATTCCAAAAAACATGTACGGTGCGTTTCACACGTACCCGCACACGTACGGCACCACTACAATAGTGATACGGACCGTACACACGCTCTGAGAGCTTGTGTACGGTCCGTATCACTATGGTAGTGGTGCCGTAGGAGTACGTGTGTGTGTACGGTCCGTACCACACGTACTCCTACGGCACCACTACTATAGTGATACGGACCGTACACATGCTGAGAGCGTGTGTATGGCCCGTACCATGCGTACTCCTATGGCACCACTACTATAGTGATATGGACCGTACACACACTGAGAGCGTGTGTACGGCCCGTACCATGCATACTCCTACGGCACCACTACTATAGTGATACGGACCGTACCACGCTCTGAGAGCGTGTGTACGGCCCGTACCATGCGTACTCCTACGGCACCACTACTACGTGTGTACGGTCTTTATCACTATAGTAGTGGTGCCATAGGAGTACACGTGGTACGGGCCGTACACACGCTCTCAGAGCGTGTGTACGGTCCGTATCACCATAGTAGTGGTACCGTAGGAGTACGCATGGTACGGGCCATACACACGCTCTCAGTGTGTGTACGGTCCATATCACTATAGTAGTGGTGCCATAGGAGTACGCATGGTACGGGCCATACACACGCTCTCAGCTTGTGTACGGTCCGTATCACTATAGTAGTGGTGCCGTAGGAGTACGCGTGGTACGGACCGTGGCACACTTCCCCTTCACACTTTGCACATGTGTGCCTGTAGTACAAACGTGTCAAGCACAGCATCACTGGTATGGCACAGTCACCACCACCCGCAACTGTCCCCTGATGCCAGGGACAGGGACACTAACAACTGACATTTCACAATCAGCGTGCCCCAATGTGACTATGTCATGTGTGTGTCATGTGTTCCCATGAGCTTGCTGTTAGTGTTCCGTCAACTACATCTGCTGTTGCTGCATCCAACATGTGTCTGTGTGGAGATGGGCATGGCACACATCTATGCACACCATGCCACATGTGGATTCCCACGTAAGCAGGGTCTGTATGCATCGGACATGATATTTTCACATGAGGACATATCTGCGTCGTCTCAATGTCTGTGTTTTCTGTTTTCACGTGTACCCTTTCATCGCAATGTGTTGGATCTGTACATTTGACATTCCATGTGACCTGTGCGTCTAGCTTGCCGTCAGCTGTCTGTATTAGATGACATCCTTTAAATGCAGCTATGTGGATGTATGTCACTCCTGTGATGTCTCTGGCTGTTCACTCAGACTGGCCCCCAGCTCGTTTCAGGGCATGTCATGTAGACTTGCCAATCAACGGGTGTATCTGGCTTTTCGTAGGAGTATCACCAAGCTAGCATACGTGTCCTGGATGTATTGCACACACCAGACTCTGTATTTAGCAGATGTGTAGTAGCAGTTGAGCATGTGCTCAGTTCATTGACATTGATGTTGTTATGTTCTCACTCTTGGTTATTTATTCCCAATTTCTGCAGGGCACCGCCTGTCCCCAGACCAATGCCAGACTTGGGTGCCATGAGGGAACGTGACTGCATACGCCGTTACAGATTCACCCAACAGTTGATTGAGGACCTGACAAACAGGCTGGCACCACACCTCCAACCGCGACACAGTTATCCTACTGCGCTGACCCCCAAGATGAAGGTGATGGCAGCCCTACATTTTTTTGCCACAGGTACGTTTCAATTCACCATAGCTGATGTTGGTGGCATGTCACAGACAATGTTCAGCCGTGTCCTGTGTGATGTTTTGGCAGCCATTTTGGAGCACCTTGATGAATTCATCCATTTTCCGTCTCCCGAGGAGTTGACAGGTGTAAAGGTTGATTTCTATGCCCTGGGAGGGATGCCCCATGTCATTGGGTCCATTGATGGGACACATGTGGATTTGGTACCACCACAGGCACAGGAGGTAGCCTATTGCAACCGTAAACATTACCACTCTATAAATGCCCTTGTGGTGTGTCTTGCTCACATGCTGATTTCCCATGTCTGTGCACGTTTTCCAGGGTCAGCACACAATGCCTACATCATGAGGCATTGCAGGGTGCCACAAATGATGCTGCGGCGGCACAACGAACGAGCATGTCTTGTTGGTGGGTATACTTTGTTTGTCCTTTGTGTTGCGGTATCTTTGGCTCTTACGGCATCTTCTGACCCATTTATTTACATGATGTTTCCATGTAGGGTCTATCCCAACATGCCATGGCTGATGACGCCTCTCCGCAACCCAAGATCAGCTGCAGATCACCGGTACAACAATACACACGGCCAGACCAGGCGAGTGATTGAGAGGACGTTTGGCCTCCTGAAGAGCCGATTTCAGTGCCTTCACAAGACAGGCGGGTCCCTCCCATATGCACTGGCGAAGGTCTGCAAAATATTCCTTGTGTGCTGCATGCTGCACAACATGGCAGTAGAGAAGGCAGTGCCACTCATCCTGGAGCAGGATGAGCAGGAACATCCACCCGTGGAGGATGAAGGGCTTGGTCACGAGGCAAGTGAGGAGGAGGAGGATATCCGGAGTCAGCTCATACGCAACTTCTTCTCATAATGGTGAGTCACTGGGTCTGAGTGTGCATGCTTGTAGCCTTGGGTGGCATGTGTTGCAATGTGTGTGTCCAGCTGACTGTATGCTAAGTGACTTAGATGTGTGTTCTGATGTGTCACTCGAGTGATGATATCATTCCACACATTTTAGCTGAGACACTTTCTTTTAAATTAGCATGGGGACAACATTGTTCCTGTTTAGTAAATGACCATGTATGCGGAGAAAAATCTTTTAGCTGACTTCTTGTGTGTCTGTCATTCCCAGGTTCTTGCGCATGTTGTCTGCTCGTGTCATCGTTGTCCTCCTGCTATTCCTCATGAGTATTGCAACGTGTGCTGAATCAGCGTTCCATGCACGGACATGGGGAAATGTCATTTTGGGTAAGGATTGCAGCAATGCATTTTGGGGGTGGTACGTGTTTGGAATGTGTGGGGACTGCTTCTGTGCATGTTGTGTTACCATGCATACATGTCGACTCACCATGGGGCACATAACATGTAGCATGACTCCCATGAATTGACTGTCACCCTTCATGACAGTCATCTGTAATGGTTTTTGGATTCTGATGAAGGCATCAATGTGTGTAAAACTTCCCTCTGAAACATACGGGATGCTACGGATGGACATAGTGTGGGACATCCCCATGACAGGCTCAATGGGGAATTGCAGCCTCTCCGTGTGCAGCAGGAGGTGTTTGGCTCATCCCCTTAACTTGTGTGCCAGTTAATTTGGATTTACAACATCCGTGTTGTGAAGGGGGTGTCCAGCGTAGGTCCCACATGTTCAGTCAAATGACCTGTGAGTCTGTTCATATTGATGTATTTCCCTTAGTGTGAGCTTGAGTAATAAAGGTGTTCCTCACCCTCCGAAGTGCCTCATCTCTGTCAATGCAGGTCTCTTGCCACTTTGCATGCGTCATCTCTGGCATAGTTGTCAAAGATTGTGCATATGAGTGTATGTGTAGTTCGGCAACATGCATGCAGTTCTTCATGGCTAATAATCTCTATTGTGCATGAAGTCCATGGTTGTGTATGTATTTGGGCAGGTTGCTCCCACCAACGGGCCGTCAACGCCTGCTGAGGGTGTGTCTCCTGTGCGCAGCTCGGCCTTCTGTTTCCTGATCCTGTGTCAGTCATCTTTGGTGATTGTTCATCCATTTTCTCTGGGTGAGCCATGAGTAACCTGACACTCCTTCCTTTACATATGCCTGTTGCAGTTGTCCTTTCTGATATCCTTGTCTTTGTGTGCTACTTTCGGCCTAGTTTCCAGTACATGCCGCCTGCTGCTGCGGGCCCTGCGGCAAGGGCCCACCAAGTTCAGAGATTCTGCAACCCACACGCCTCCAAGATGCTCCTCCCTTCCTCCCTCCACCCATTCATTAGGCTGTCATCAGCTTGTCTGTGCCACTATTGCGGCCATGCGGTGCCAAAGGCAGGACCGTCAGCGCATGCAACGTGCACATTGCACGACCCTCATGTCCTTGCATGACCCACATCACACAACAGTCTCATGTTGCAGCCACCCTCCAAGCAATGTTCAAGCGAAAATCAACCGCTTGCTCTCAGGCATACCCTAAGCGCACACACCACACCTTCGCATGCTGAGTGTGCAACTCCAACTGCCTACACAGCGCTGCCCTGCCTTCCAGGCCCTGTCACACCAACCAGGTCATGTCCCTCCTACTCCACACCGGCTCCGTCCACCAGCACGCCATTGGACTCTGTTACCTCCTCAACACAACAGGCCCACACATCACCTTCATGACAGTGACCTGGATGAAAGCATCCTCAGCACACAACTTCTTCATTGCCATCTCAGACGGATCCAAGAGCACCCGCAGGGATGGCACTAACAATCCCGGAGGATGAATTGATATCTATTCCCAAGTACGCACTCAGGGTCACAAATCCGGTTTGGCACAAACCCCCTGCAAACCTTCAGAGTAACACTCATCTACAGATCTCCAGGCCTACATCCACAATTCCGCAAAGCCATCAACACGTCCATCGTCACGCTCGCCCTCACATCCACAGGATACATGCGGCTGTGGGCCAGGAACTTCTGGCTGGGTGAGAACCACACCAGCATCCATCATTGGTCCATCCACATTAGCATCCACGTCTCCGACGGGCAACACACTGCCACACACCCCGCTACCAATCTCCCAAAGATGCTTGATGTAAGTCAACACAGACATGCTGTGTGGGACACTGGAACCAACACCACCTCCACACTCTGCAACCTCACACACTGGATCAGCAACTGATCCAACAATCTAGCCACGTTGACGGACTTTCCTGTGACGTACATCAACAATTAAGCCACCTGGGACAAGGCAGACCTACTGGACTCATACACGTTTAGCAGGACTCTTGTGCACAGCTTGCAACACAAATAACCATCAGTGGCCTTACAACCCAGGAAAACGGCACACACAGCCATCACCATATCATCAGCAAGGACAATTGGAGATCCTTCAGATGGGGCGTGGCCAAAAAACCGCACGACATCAAGGAGCTCATCAGCACTGTGAGTGAACTGACATCAGCTCTCCATCCAAAAGACACCCCACCCTTGCAAGGCTGAGCCAATCCCTTGCAACTTTCTACCACCCACCGACCCCGACACATGTATCATTATCAGACCCCTACCTTCATCCAGGCTTGTTCTTTGCAGTAAATCCCAGCAGACTGTTTAATAGAGTGCTTTCATGGGCCTAGAAAATAAAATCCTGACAGCACATACCTTAAAATGATATCTTAGCCATGAGGTTTGGAAGATATCCGTACCCTTAGTGAGACCCCTGACCTCACAATGTGCCTCTATGGACAGAAGAATATCTTTAAATAAAGCCACTATATCTACGGCTCTTACGTCCTACCACATCTGACACGACCACTCAACAGGACACGAAACAACAGTGACACGCTCTGCGCCCAATCTTAATCCCTAACTAACAGTGGACGGTGGAGGGGAGAAAGGGGGAGGGAGTTTCTTCATTTCCTTTGCTGTTTCCACCCTCAGTTTGAATGTTGAGAAAAGTTGCCAGCCCGGGCTATGTGTAGCCCATGAACGGATGTTACTGCACAGCAAATTGACATGCATGTTGTTAAACTAATAAAAAGATTTAAACCTAAATAAAGCAACTAGATAAAGAAATTGGATCGCCTCAACCAGTCAGTACAATCCAAAGCACATCTGAACCCAATGTGCCTTGATAACGACATCTAGAGCCCTGAGGTGGTGTATCCCCTTAATGAATGGTATTTGTGCGAAACGTTGGCATTTATGGATGACCTGGATAAGCCTAATCACCCCAGACTGACACCCCTGATCCTTTCTACCTGTTGTAGAACCTCACTTACTCACACACAAATATGGCACTAGAAAAGTTTATCAGTGGTTATTAGAAGTGGGCATACCTCTTGGACCATCTACAACCAGGCAGAGACACAAATGTTATGTTTCCGATTATGCTCCTCTTACTTAGTGACACAAAGGGCATCATAAACGAGCCACAAAGCACTCTAACTCCACTATTCAAGCAATGGGGGTGATTTGTGTACACTGGCAGGTATCTTCCCCTTTGATCTTCCCTGTGAGGACAGGGAGCAATTCCCTGCCCTGTAAATTCCATTCCAATCCGGAGAGACTGGAGGGAACCAAGGACTACACACATAAGAGTTTACCTCCAACCATGTCTAAGTTATAAAGAATTGAAATATAGGGTGTCCCACCTTACTATCGCCTCCAGAATAGCAAGCTATCAGAACACTGTGGGAACAGCATCAGGGACCAAAATATTGACAAGTTAAGAATATATGTAGTTTCAGGTTACTTAGCCGTGGAGGTAAGAATAATAAATATCTACTACCTATATGCACTCTATCTCCCAATAATTTGGTCCCCAGTACTTTGGCCATGATATTTTGGTACCACTATGTTTCTGTACTTGATATTTCAATGTACAACCAATCAGAGACATCTTTATGTTCACCAAGCTAAATATGCTATATAAACTATTAAATACAGGTTATTACAAAACATTTAATCTTGGATTTATAGATTGGTATAAAAAAAATTATTTCATCATGAATTCTCAAACTGGTATCATCATATCGTTTACGAAAATCTATATTTTCGAAATTGATTTGCACTGCAAGTATGGCATGAATTGGTGATGGAAAATTCTGTGGAAGCTTTTATATTAGGCAGGCAAGATTAAATACAGGTGAGCTAAACACCCAAGGAAAGGTAGAATGTGATTAATAGATGCCACTTAGGGGCAGAAAGGAGTTGAAGATATTCAAAGTCACAGCTGGTGAAATTATCTGAAACATCTGAAAGGCTGTCACATGTAGTAGAAGTAATTCATCTGGGGCCAGAGGTACGACGCCCAAAATAGAGCCTCCCAAATTTCGAGTATTTTGCGACACGCAATTTGCGAGGAACTATTTTGGATGTACAACATTGTGTAATACAATGTTAGCGATTCCCAATGGGGTCGCAAATTGAGAGGCTCATGAATAATAATGAGCCTCTCGCAATTTGCGACCCCATTGGGAATGGCAGGCCCTCCCAGGTATAGTGGGCTGCTGGGCTCAGCAGACCACCATGTCTGGGACTGCTTTTAAATAAAGCAGTTTTTCAAGGAAAACGGGATGCATTTAAAAAAGAAGAAGAATTAAACGTTTTCATTTCATTTTTTAATTGCGACTCGCTATTTTGGTATGGTACTTAGCCCTATTGGTTTCGCAGACACGTTTGCGCATGCAAAAACCACTGTACATCTAGCCCCTGGTCTCTGTATTTTTTTCATTGCATTCATGTACTAGCAAGCCTGTGTTTATAATAGTGAAACACAAGTTGGGAAGTGGAAAACCTTTCAGATATTCCCCTTTATTCACCTTCTGTGCATCGACAGTGGCCCTGTTGTACATCACCACTGCACATCATCCTTTGCCTACACACTGCATTAAGCCCTGTGCCTTGACTGTTCATCACCTGTTGTTCCTCTCAAGCTAAATAACCAGTGTCCTTCTGACACACAATATACAATAGTACGAGACAATGAACCACCCAGGCCCCACGAGACGCATCACCCAGTCAGGGGAGACGGCACAAACCCAAGAAACACACCTTTCTGGTGTGAAAAAGGCTGCTTTAATGAAACAAGTGCATATTTGATTGACATATAACCCTGGCACATGCCTTACAGGCTAACTAGTTAACCTCACTATATATTTATATACACCTGTCGATCATTTCCCCACACATAATCCCTCCCCCCTTAACAACAAGTTTACATTTGAACTCCTCACTGCCACAGGCCCCAAGGTCAACACCTTTTAACAAAACCTCATCTTACATAATAACTATTCCATATCTCCTACCTGACCACCACACCCTCTTCCCTACCTCGAGCTGATCTGCCCGACTAGTAACAAAACCAACCATGACTGCATCCTCAATATGAAATCGTCCATCTACCACATGGAAGTGCACCTGTTCATCAACTGATAAACATTAAGGGGCATATTAACAAGGGCCGGCGATAAATATCGCAAAGCGAGCTTAGCGCTTGCATTTTTATCGCCGGCTATCTCTGGAATTTATAGCCCGGTTAGCGCGTTATCAACAACGTGCATCGCCGAGGCGATAAAAATTCCAGAGATAGTGTGGATATCACCGTTTTCCATGGTGGAAAACGGCGGTATCCTAGATGATAGGGGCCTGTGGTCTTAGCCACAGAATCCACCCCCCATGTTGAGTATGCCTTAGTCAGGAATTTAACAGACGTTAAATTCCTGCGTTAAGGCATACTTAACGCGATTTAAATAATCGCTACCCTTCCTTGTTAATATCGCGAAGCTGCCTTCGCGATATTTTCCCTGGTTGGTTTCACAGCCACGCCTACTTTGCATCTCATTAGCGATGCAAAGTTAGGCATGCTGGAAACGGGCGCTAAGTCAGTAAAACATGCGATAACATGTCTTTGCTGAAAAGGCGATAAAATTATCGCCGCTTTTCGGCCAAAAACGGCCGCAAAACCGGCGATACTTTTATAGCGTCGCCTTGTTAATATGCCCCGAAATCTCTTCTTTTATATGTATGTGTCTCACCAATACCACCTTGTCTATGTAGTAAAAAAACAACAACATTTGTTAGCAACCACTGGAACACTGAAAGTGGGACAAATCTACCAAGCCCATTTTCCTCTTCAAACAAATGGGTGAGTGAGACCAAAGTGTTACACCTAGGGCTGGCTCCCAACCTATCCCAATGGGAAGAGGACAACTCTAACTCCACTCTGCCCCTAAAAGTCACATAAACCCCACCCCCGCAGCCTGCTGAAGGGCAGCCAATTTTGCGTCCACATTTTCTAAGCATCCATCCCTCACTGATTTGCCCAGGGGGGCACTTATGCCGTCTGCCCTCATGCCTCTGCTGGGTGAGACAGAATAACTAGTTAAACTTACTGTAAGTTTATGTAGACCTGTTGATCATTCCACCCACGCTTAAACCCACCCTTCACCAAAAAGTTTTACTTTGTACTACTCCCTACCACAGGCCTCAAGGCCAGAACCTTTTAAAAAACCTCATCTTGCCTTCGCAACTATTGCACAACTCTCCCCAGACTGCTACAACCTTTCCCCCCTCAAGCTCACCCACCTGACCAATAACAAGACCAACCATGACCAGATCCTCAGTCTGAAATCATACCTTTTCACACTCAGAAATACCCTTTCTTTTTTAAGGAGCTTTTCTGCCCCTCACTCTCTTTAAATCACGACAAGCACGGTATCCCAAACAAGTCCACTGATGTGTCCTGTATCTCCATTAAGTAGAGCTCCATGCCAATGAAGGACAATTGAGCCTAGTCTTCCCAAAAATATTGCTTCTTTACAAGGGCAAATCTCTGAATGTCTCACCTGGCCCATGCTTTCTACCCTATAAAGGTTCACATCGCTCGATTAACCTTATGTTTCGCTGCATCAATAGTCGACCGTTTAAATGACCTCTTCGCATTTTCCTTTTCTTTAGCACAGACTTTATTGCAGTTTTTCAAGCACAGTACATTTCTCATATTAGCATCTGAGAGGAAACAACCACATAGCATAAGTAAATGCATTGCAAAGAGATTCAGTCTTATTGCATATACAGAAAGTTTGACGTACAATGCATTTGAGAAAGTAAACGCTTGAACAATAACCCTCCCACGACAAATGGGCTGTGTCATCCAGTGTGGGCATCATATATATGTGGCGGTACGTGGAAGTGTATAAGACTTTCCTCTTCACATTCTCCTTTAAACAAATTCTGTAAAAACAATAGAAGTCCCAGCCCAAAAGGCATTTACCTACTTCAAATCCCTTTTCATTTGCTTCAGTAACACCAAGCCATTAAATTGAAGCAAATCATTCTCACCCAAATGGATGAGCAACACATTAGGGCACCCTTAACCCTAGAACAAATCTGCCAACACTTGAATAACTCCTCTCAATGCAGGCCTTCCTACACCAGCAATGCAACTGTACTTTGGTATTATCAAACCCTGTCTTCCAAATTGTCTCTGTTCTTCTCATGTCACTGACCATTTTATAGAGGAATGGCAGCAAATTCACATAAAAATTACTGTAGACAATGGACCAGCAACACAACCTAAAAGAAACATCAACATTATGTCACTGATCTGGTAATTCCAAATGCAACCTCTCATTTCACCTGTAACAATTTGATTCCCACATACCCAATCTCCTAATAACCTCCTGAAGAACCAGAACCTTTTGGGCCTGGCGGCGCAGGGTACGCCCAAAGTCTCCGGAGTTCTCCTGCTTAGCTACACAGAGACACGGGACACTCTGTCGGCGTTAGAAGACCAGATTTATTTAGCTGCAGCTAGTACAGTTATCCTAGAAGTACACAAAGTAGGTTCTCAGGAGACTGCCACTGCACTCTGTGGCGCACAACGTTTTATACTATACAAGGTTCAGACATATTGACCCAAAACCCTCCCAGAACATACAAGAAAGAGCCAATAAGGAAAGTTGGAAAACAAGATAGAACCAATAGGAAAGGTTTGAAAACAAAAGTGTTGGATGACTCGAAGAGACCTCTCCTCCAACTATGTTTGTCACCCCTCCCTCAAGCTAATTCCTTAACAGATTCATAACTAACTTGCAGGTGGCGAGATACGTTTGTGTGTGTTGGAGGACAGTTGTGAAACGAGAGAATGCTAGCAGAAGACAGTGAAGGCCAGTCGATAAGATAAGGTTAGGAAAGAATAGTGTGAACCAACAGATAGTTGAGACGGGGATTAGAAAAGCCAGACAGGGATTAGTGTACTCGGCTAGGTCTAACACCAGTTTTGCAAATAGGGGCAGAAGGCGTATTTCGACACCAGGTTACAGAAAAAGCAGAATAGACTTTGTTCACCGTGCTGCCTGAGTGATGGCAACATAAAATGGCGGCGGAGCACAAAATGGCGGGTCGCTTCGATCGCGATCAGAAATCGAAGTTCCTCAGACCCTCCTTTTGCCAGAACTCAGGCAAGATAGACTCATGCTAATCTGAGTCCACGTCAATAGCCATGAGGTCATCGAGCTGTTGCTGTAACATCATTCTTATGTTTTCTGTTACTTGTGGTTTGGGTTTTGGGATGCACATAGTAGCACAGAGGTCACAGATAGCGGGACCACAGTGCATACAAAGGCAACAGGAGAAAATAATGGTCAAAATTATACCAAGAAACGTCAATGCTTTCCAACCCCATTTGGACAGTAGTCCCCAAAACCACTGCGTAAAAGACCAATCTCCTTCGTCCTGATGAATAGACTCAGAGATTATGTGCAACTTGGAGATATCTTGGTATACTGTCGGAGCGTCATTAGGTATGAAAATACAGCAACTTGACCCGATCAATTTGCACACTCCATCACGATCGGCAAGAACAAAATCTAAGGCAACTCGATTTTGTAATGTCATAAGACGATCCGCCTGTAGTTCTGCCGTGATGTTGCTTAAGGCTCCTACAGTGATGTCTATTGTAGTCTCTACGACACGGACCAATTGCCTTATATTTCTGCTGTTAGCCATTGGACCCCAGAAGGGAAGAAATCCTTTAAGGAAATCTCCTCCCTCTTGTCCTGCTGTGTCCTTCGAATCAATAATCCCTCTGCCGTATCTGTTTCGATGATGGTTTGCGGAAGCGGTGTAGGTAGGGGGAAGAAGGAAAGCTATATAACAAGTACCAGAGAAACCCATCGGTAACCATGTGTAAGCTCTATTATAGCAGATGAAATAAGTGCCGTGAGACTGCACTAGAGGAGGCGAGTTCTGAGAGGAATAAACATACGTGTAGGAGCAGTTATTCCTTTGTATAGTGTCAGAGCGATCATTTATCTATAAGCAGAAGTTGCCCTGATGTGGTATAGTCCAAATGGGTAAGGACTTTCCTTTCTTAACTTTATCACTGAGACTAGATATATATTGGGTGACGTTCCAGTTAGTGTACGCTTTTCTTTCATCAATAGAGATTTTACTATTTTCCATGATTTTAGCCATAGCTACCATTCCTTTAATCAAAGAACTATGACTAAAATCCGGATCGCTAACATGTGAACTAATGGATCGTCTGAATTTGCTTTGATAAGCATTGGAGAAGATGACGAAGTAAGCCCAAGCAGAACCTTCATAAGAGAACGGGAGAACTAAATATGGTATTCCTTTCTCTGTGGTGTGTGGCATAAGTCCACACACCCAACAGTCAGTTGTATTGACCACTAACTGATGCTGATGTAATAGCTGGATAAAGGAATTGTTATAATATTCAGTTCTTCTAATGAGTTCATGTGGAGGAAGAGTATGAAAGAGATGTGGAGAGATAGTAGGGGAAGACAAAGAGGAAAAAGGGGAGATAACTTTTGGCTGCAAAGCATAAATAATCCAACCAACAAATGCCAAGACAATACACAATGATATAATAACACATAAAAGTATGCTGAAACGACTGTACATTATTTTACGGGATGCTTTCTTCATTTCTTCTTTTCTTTCTCTTTTGCCTAGTGTAGTTTCCATCTTTCTAATGGATGCTCACGGCAATCTTCCTCAATCGCTAAATCACGATGTTCCACCGTCCTGTGACACTGTAGATCCTGCAGGCCTATTGCCACTACTCAGGTCGTGATTCAGACTCCTACCGTGACCCTGCAACCGGGACAGAATACTACACAAGAGAAAAATCTTTTAAATGTTCTTTAGTCTAGGTTGTAAATTGTATTGTTCCTTCCCCGGAACACTCTGGTCTTGGAACAATGTTCGTGGATTAGTCGTATCCAAGCGACGATGTGATGGAATTGCTTCCTGTAAAATGTCGTCGTCCTCTTTTTCAGACAGTGTCCCATTCAGGTGTGCATCGCTGAAGGGTACGAATCGTGGAACTCTTTCACTTTCACAGTCACCAACACCTCTGCGTACCCATTGATCGTATGGCCAAGGCAAAGGCACTTTCTTACAATGCACACCGTGAATCCAATTTTTCTTTCCTTCGACTTTAACTGCCGTTCTCGTGGTGAGAAGGACCATTCGGGGCTCTCGCCATCTGGGTTCCAAGTTGCTGGACCTCTGAAAATTCTTTACACATACCCAGTCACCTGGTCGGATGGAGTGACCTGGGTCTGTGGAAGCCTCCGGCAGAGCACTGTGAACCTGTTGATGGAGAACACGCAATTTAGTCGTAAGATCATGCAGATAGTCAATCAACATTGGATATGGCACGTCTGAGTATTTCTTAGGGCGAGGGACTCCCCATACGTTAGCCGGACGACCAAAAACCACTTCGTATGGGCTAAGTCCCAAACGAGAGTGTACTGCAGTTCTGGTGGATAGCAGAGCTAATGGCAAAGCATCGGGCCAATTGAGTCCTGTACTTGCTTGAACCTTTGCTAGCTTTAATTTTAAGGTTCCGTTGTAACATTCTACTAAACCCGCTGACTGTGGATGATTTGCTGCGTGGAACTTTGGCTTGATACCAAGACCTGCAAAAACTTTCTGCATGACTTGGCCAACAAATTCGCTACCATTGTCACTCCAGACAATGCGCGGCAAACCAAACCTGGGGAAGAATTCTTTCAGTAGAATTTTAGCTGTGGTTAAGGCTGTGTTTTCTTTTAAAGGGTATGCTTCTATCCATCTCAAAAAGGCGCATACCACCACCAGAACATATTTGAGGTTGTTGCATCGTTCCATATGAATATAATCGATTTGCAACACCTCAAATGGATATGTTGGAGGAGCAAAGTGACCCGCTGGAGTTGGGGTTCCCTTTCCCGGGTTGTACATTAAACAAACAATACAGTGCTTCACTACATTGTCTGCACATTTTGGGATACCTTCATTCTGCCACACTGGAGCCAGAAGTTTACAAATACCTTTTGCACTTAAGTGGGCTGGACCATGTGCCATAGTAACCACTGGGAGAACATAGGCATCTGGTAACAGCCAACGTTGATGTTCAGATAATTCCACCCAACAACCCATCTCATCTAACATTCCGGTACTTTCTTTCCACTTGCTTATCTCCCTCTCTGAAGCCTCTTTCTGAATCGCTTTTACACTTTCCACTGTATCCTCATACATTCCTCTCTCTCTGACCCAATTCGCAGGACCTGCCACATACATTCGACTTGTTGAATCTCTCGCTAACTTCTTCGCTATTTCGTCTGCAAACGCATTTCCTCGACCAACATCATCCGTAATCTTTTTGTGTGCACTACACTTCACGATCGCTATTTGGGTGGGTAAGGCAAGTGATTCGAGGAGATCAGTCACTAACTGACCATGTTGTATTTTGGTGCCATGGGAAGTGAGAAAACCCCTTTCCTTCCAGAGACGCCCAAAGTTGAACGCTACACCAAAAGCGTATTGGCTGTCAGTGTATACGTTCACTCTTTTCCCTTTCGATAATACACAAGCTCTTGTTAATGCTATCAATTCTGCTGCTTGCGCTGAATTGTGTCTAATGCATGCCGTTTCCACAACTGTCTGTAGAGTAGTTACAGCATAGGCTGAAACTGTATCTCCATTGGGCATTTTAAAACAAGAACCATCTAACCATAGAGTTCCATCCGGATTCTCTAGCGGTGTGTCTCTCAGGTCAATTCTTCCTTTTGCCTCTTCCTCGGTACGGAAGAAACAATCATGCTGTTCTTCAACATTTTCTTCATCTAGAAGGGGCAACAGAGTAGCCGGATTCAGGGTATTACATCGTTTGATGTGTACATGACTAGTCAAAAGTGTCAGCTCATATCCAGTTAGACGAGCACTCGTGAGATGCTGCGTTTTCGTTCTGTTTAGTAAAGTATCCACTGCATGTGGCACCATGACAATGAGAGTGTTATCCAACACCACTCCAGCAGACTGCCGAATAGAAATTGCTGCTGCTGCTGTCGCTTTGAGACAACTGGGCAATGCTTTAGCTACAGGATCTAACGTAGCCGAAAAATAGGCACATGGCCGCTGTTTGTCTCCGAACTGCTGTGTTAGAACTGACAATGCACAACCTTCTCTCTCATGAACATAGAGCGTAAAAGGCTTAGTGTAATCAGGGGTGACTAGTACAGGAGCAGAACACAGAGCGGTACATAAGTCAGTGAAACTCTTTTGGCACTCATCAGTCCAAGGAAGGGGGTGAGGCGTATCTTTTAAAGTGAGTGCCAACAAAGGTTTAGCAATTAGAGAGAAGTTAGGGATCCACTGTCTACAATAAGAAGTAATACCCAGAAAGGCACGTACTTCCCTTTGTGTGGATGGTACAGACATTCGCGTAATCGCCTGAATTCGTTCTGATGTCAATCGTCGTCCCTCCTTTGATAGGAGATGACCCAAGTAGATAACCTCTCGACAAACATATTGTAGTTTGGAAGGTGAAACCTTGTGATTCAAATTAAACAAATGACGCAATAATGCAATAGTGGCATCTTTGCAGATATCTTCTGAATCGGCGGCGACTAACAAGTCATCCATGTACTGTATAAGAGCAGCACCAGACGGCAAATGAAAAGTATCAAGATGACATTTTAAAGCTTGGCTGTAAATAGAGGGACTTTCACAATAGCCCTGAGGTGCACGTTTAAACCGGAAGCTTCGGCCTCCAAGAGAGAAGCCAAAAATGTCCCTACTCTCTTCTGCAATGGGAATACTAAAGAAGGCATTCTTTAGATCAATAACAGAGAACCAAGTCGCTGTAGAAGGTATCATTGTCAACAGAGCAGTGATATCTGGAACAACAGGAAATTGTGGGACAACAATTTTGTTTACCTCCCGCAGATCAATTACAAAACGATATACAGGTGGTTGAGAAGGATCAGTGCGTTTGAGAACAGGAAGAATTGGGCTATTGCATGTGTTACCTCTTGTTTCTTCAACCACACCCTTCTGAATCAAGTCATGAATGATTCCCAAAAGCGCTTTCTCACCTTCAGCAGAAATTTTATACTGTGGGATGCGCGGTAATTCAACATTGGTCTTGAGAGTGACAACATAAGGCGGAATCTCAAGACAACCTACATCGTTTGGACCCGTGGCCCAAAGCGCTGCTGGAAGAGAAAGCAATTCAGGTGGAAACTGATCTTTGGACAAATACGTTGGGGAGATCAATTTCTGTCTTAAAGTAAGATGTACGCCAGAAGGAGAACAATATATCGTAGCATGCATTCTTTTCAATAGGTCTAGACCCAACAGATTTTCACCGCAACCATTCGTCAACAGAAGTGGAGCTTGCAAATCATAAGGACCAACTGAAATAGGCAAAGGGCAAGAAACTGGATTACGAACAGGGGCGCCAGAAAATCCTACAGAAACATTTGTTAAGCCAGACAAAGGTGCCCCAGGGAGTTTAGAATGAATGATAGAACTTCTCATTGCCCCAGTATCCAGAAGAAATGGCTCTGAAACACCCATTGTAGTGACGTTAACATAAGGTCCATTTTGATCTACTGGGATTGGCACAACTCCCTTACTTTGTCCATGGCTGTCCTAGTTAGCATGAAGACTTTCATTCTCGCCTTCAACATAATGGTCTTCATTGTAATACTGTGCAGACCTCACATTTTGCTGATCAAAGTAGTTCATGGAATTGGGAGAAGGAAGGGCACGCTGTTCTTGAGTCAACACACCCCGACCTCTACCTCTGTTTGCTGACTGAAGGCCAGCACGACCTCGTGGAGCAGATAACGCTCCATTGCGCTGCAATAAAACCGGACAACTATTCTTAAAATGACCTTCTTCTCTGCAATAGGCACATTGATTAGGACCTAACAAAGGTCGCGGATTGTATGGCTCAGGTTTTTGATACAACCTCTGAAACTGCGGGGGCTGCTGAATTTGAGTCTGAGCATAACGTGGCGGATAGGCTTGTTGCAAGAGAACCTTTGTTTTTTTAAATCTTTCGTCTTTTTCTCTTGCTTTTCTTTTTCTTCCTTGTCCCTATTCTCATAATATTGCACAGTAGCCAATATCTGGGCAGAAGAAGAAACAGCCCATGAACTTTCTGAATCTTTTAATTTGTGTGACAGCTCGGGAAGCAAATTGAATACGAATTTGTCCACAAATAATCGTTGTCCACCCTCTGTGGCCATGTCTTGACCACTGTGGTCGATAAATGTCTCCTCGAAACGAGTAAAGAAGTCAGAGACACTTTCATCTTTCTTTTGTTTGCATGCTGCTAGTTTATCCCAATTAACTCTTAATGCAGGCATCATAGTTTTCATTAACATAATGATTCTACCAGGGAGTTCCGAGATCAGAGCGTCAGGCTTTGCGCCACCTATTTTATCTCTATCTGTATTAGTTATAACATCCCAAGTAGCACCTAGTTCATGCGTGTGATCCTCTCTACGAATCTTAGCCCATATTGTCTGTGGGACTACATTTCCCATTAGCATGTCAATATCTGCTAGGTTCATAATAGAAGCATCAACTGTCTGTGATAATTCTTTATAATAACCTGCAGGGTTCTTACGAGGATCTGGTAGAGTCTGCTTAAGGGCCAAAATTTCAGATCTCTTCCAAGGGACATGTACCCATATACGTTGGAAATGAGCAGGAATAGCTGCATTAGCACCTACTGCCGCAACCTCTTCCTTCCATACTGGAGGAACCTCTCTCATAGGATAATTTCTCAACGTCAGTCTAACCGACGGATCTGAATCAAGGAAAGTCTGAGAAAACAATAAGAATCTATAAGAGATAAGCGTCCTTACAGCTTCCTCAACCTTAGAACCCACAATAAGTCCTTTATCAAAATCTGTCTGAACATTTAGTAGATCTTGTGGGATCGAACTCGAACTCACATCTTCCCATTCTTTAATAAGTGTATCGCACATTACATTAAAAACATATCTTTGCGTAGGTGCGTTCCATTGTAAAAAGGTAGGCATAATATCGAGCACACTGTATTGTGGACCCTTTTTGATCCATCTACGTGCAAGAGAGTCCAACCTTTCTCGTTCTTCAAAATCTGGGAACTGACTACGAGACTGTCTTTGAGCAAAAGCCGGAGACACATTTAAAGCTCCAAAGAAAGGAGATAGAATACCAGTAACCGTGTCTGTAAGACGCTTACGCACAGACGGAGAATTAGACATCAGAATTGGAGACAAAGTATTAGGAGCACTGACAGAAGGAGAATCGATAATTGCAGGAGGAGCAGAAGGCAAAGGAGATCTAAGATCAGGTGATGAGGGCAAAGAAGTCGAAGTTAACGGTAAAACCAGCAAGGGCGGTAATACTGGAGGAGGCTAATACGGGAGAGCCGGAACAGGCGGAGGTACCGCTGGCGGCTGGACAGGCTGTAACGGCTGAGGTGCATTGGCACTTTGTGCATAGGGCGGAGGCAACCTTAATAAATGGGACATTAGGGGATCTTCTTCTAGATCTTTCTTATTATCCGAAGGAGAAACAGGCAACATCGGATAGCATTTATCTATCGCCATACGATGCTGTCTTTCTGAAATTTCAGTCGCTTTATCAATTTCATCGTCTTTAAACTGTTGGGCAGCCTGTATAATTGTCATACCCTGTGCTTTCCTATCTCGTTTTGCTTGTTTAATTTCTTTCTGTTTGGCTTCCTTACGCCAAAGGCGGAAAGAGTCAAACATTGCCGGCCGGGCTTTTCTTTTAAATAAAACTGCTTCTAAATTATCTAGCACATCAGGATCAAAACTACCATTTTCTGGCCATTTTAGAACACCATCTTTCTTCGTGTATCGGGTCCATGTCTCGTTAAAGGCAATGGGGTTGATACCATGTTTTGAATAGAGCTCATATGTGGGAGTTCCAACCGAAGGAATCAGACATGAGTCCTCAAGTCGGGAATCCCTATTACAACCAAAGCAACAAATTCTACCAAACTTAGTCAGACCAGGCATCTCGCGATATTACCAGGCTGTTCACAAACTTCAAGGGAGTAAAACTCAGTTTACGCAGTACAAATGCACTTACCCTCGGCTTTGTTTATTGCAATAGACAAATCTAAGGACCAAAGAAAAACAAAGAACCAAAGTTGTGGGCGCGACCCACGAAACTACTTAACTAAGGACGTCTTCTCCCACCAACAGAGGCCTGTCTATCATCTCGCCTTACCATACATCATCAAAGGAAGGGCCAAAACAGGGCGGCAGTCAGGGCAGCGGTCGTCAGTAGCCGTCAGGAAGGAGTAACCGCGCTGCAAAAGACCTTCGGACCACTTTCGACATACAGGGGTCGCTTAATGTGGCTCGCGAACCCTCCGGAATTTTCTTGCGGGGTTCCTCACGACCTTCGAGCAGAACCGGTACCACTGAAGCCGCCCCACGTTGGGCGCCAGTTGAAGAACCAGAACCTTTTGGGCCTGGCGGCGCAGGGTACGCCCAAAGTCTCCGGAGTTCTCCTGCTTAGCTACACAGAGACACGGGATATTCTGTCGGCGTTAGAAGATCAGATTTATTTAGCTGCAGCTAGTACAGTTATCCTAGAAGTACACAAAGTAGGTTCTCAGGAGACTGCCACTTCACTCTGTGGCGCACAGCGTTTTATACTATACAAGGTTCAGACATATTGACCCAAAACCCTCCTAGAACATACAAGAAAGAGCCAATAAGGAAAGTTGGAAAACAAGATAGAACCAATAGGAAAGGTTTGAAAACAAAAGTGTCGGATGACTCGAAGAGACCTCTCCTCCAACTATGTTTGCCACCCCTCCCTCAAGCTAATTCATTAACAGATTCATAACTAACTTGCAGGTGGCGAGATACGTTTGTGTGTGTTGGAGGACAGTTGTGAAACGAGAGAATGCTAGCAAAAGACAGTGAAGGCCAGTCGATAAGATAAGGTTAGGAAAGAATAGTGTGAACCAACAGATAGTTGAGACGGGGATTAGAAAAGCCAGACAGGGATTAGTGTACTCGGCTAGGTCTAACACCAGCTTTGCAAATAGGGGCAGAAGGCGTATTTTGACGCCAGGTTACAGAAAAAGCAGAATAGACTTTGTTCACCGTGCTGCCTGAGTGATGGCAACATAAAATGGCGGCGGAGCACAAAATGGCGGGTCGCTTCGATCGCGATCAGAAATCGAAGTTCCTCACTCCCCTGAAGTACTCCTGATACTGGTTTATGTGACTACCTTGATGTCAAAATAATGTGTGCCACACTCCATTGATTGTAATCCTAACTCTATTAACGCCATCTACAAATCCTTCAATACTTGAAAATGTATCACTGCAGATGCCCTGACCGGCTAATACACCACATTCCCCCAAACCTGTCTGCAAATAGCCTTGCCAAACTGCCACAGGACAATCATCTTTCAAGTGATAACTTCTCATCTTAACTTACTTACCTTACTCTCTCTTTCTGTCTTAGACTTACTTAGCTTCACTACAACATTGTTTCCATCAACCCCTTTCTCGACATACCTTTGTGGTACTCTAAAAGCTCCCAAGAACAGCCTAGACATCACCAATGAAAACAGAACTCTTTCTTCCTCATCAAAACATAGAAATGGCAAAACCCCTACTGACCTTGCCAATAATGTCACCATAATGGGACATTTAAACCTTGCTACTTGCCATTATCTCTCTTGTCCATCCCTCTAAGTTCAGCGAACCATCTCCAGCAGTCGCCCAACAAACCCATAGCAGTTTAGCATGAAAACAGCCCTGCAGCTTCCCACCTATGGACACAGATGACAAACCCTTCCCAAACATGTTCGTAATAGAGTTGTCCACATCACTCGTCCAATGAAACTCACAACCTTGTCATCATTTTATACAGTTAAAGTCGAAAACTGGCAAAAAACTTAATTAACGACAATGATAACTTACCTTAGGTATAAACCTGAAAACTGCATTTAAAATTACATGACATTAAGGAACAAATGCAGCACCTAAACCTTCTTGTTAATGTAGGTCTTCAACATGCTTTAAATGGCTTGCTAAATAATGGCTTGAATAAAAAGTGCAAGGATGTGCACAAAATGCTTGAAAGGTTGACCTCAGCTTAACCTTGTATTTTAGAAGAACCACTGCTTGAAACTCTAACCTGTTTCTGTGAACATAGAAAGGGGTGTTGTGTTTTGTTTTGTAAAATAATGAAGATGCTTCACATAAATTACCGATGTAACTCTGAACTCCATCTCTTCTTTTCAAATTATCCTTACTGATACCATGTAAAAAATGTTTTCTTTAGCCCTATTTTGTTTAGATTAAAAGTTGGTAAATGTTATCGCTCACAAAGAAAACCATTCATTATTGGACCTCAGCTTTGTTTTACTTGCTGAAGAAAGGAGAAAAAAACATGTATTACTAAATGCATTGCTCATATCTTGACCTTTTCTTTTAACATTTTGTGTTTCAAATTAATGACTTTCCTGCTAAATAATTTATTTTCTGCATCTGATGTAATGGTTTCACAACAGATGATTGTTTAGTTAAAATACATTTTGCTTTATTAGAAGGTTAAGAAAAGTAGTGAAATCATTGAAGACGAAGACTCGAACTAGAAATGTGTCATGTGAAGTTAGATTTATAAGCAAAAGTTGCAATCATGGAGATAAAGCCTGCTTGGATAACTGAAGACATGTGAGAATCAGAGAGAAATATGTGCTCTCAGGAGAATACTGAATTCTCATTGGCTGGAGATGAGAGAAAAAGGCAACAGGTCTTGTAACATTGATTTATACTGTCTTATAAAGTGTGTGTTCATAGTACACAGAGGAGAACCCTTTTGCCATTCTGTCAAACCCATACTCTATGCTTTACCTCTTGCTGATTAGCATTTGCCAATGCTTATTTACCCAATGCTGATTTAAGATTCTACTGAATCTTTTGAACCTCTCTTTATGGGAAGGTCTGCAATTATTGATAATTGATTTTGAGCTTCATGCTCTAATCTCACTCTTGCCTCTCACTTTTGAACTCTTCGTTGGTTCTGACTGACACCATTTTCGCCCCATTCCTAGAATAGGGATTATTTTAAAATGATCTGCTCTAACCATGATTCTTATTATCGATTCTGTGATCTGATTGATATTCGACAAATCAATAAAGCATCTGAATCTACTAAACTTTTTATTAGTAAATAAAACCCTTCAAAACTACATACAACTCTTATTAGTGACTAAAATTTGGAATTGCATTTGAGATTATTTTGTGATGAAGAAATAGCTCTTTTGATCATAATACAGTGACAAAGATTTGAGCTTCATGCTCTAATCTCACTCTTGCCTCTCACTTTTGAACTCTTCGTTGGTTCTGACTGACACCATTTTCGCCCCATTCCTAGAATAGGGAATATTTTAAAATGATCTGCTCTAACCATGATTCTTATTATCGATTCTGTGATCTGATTGATATTCGACAAATCAATAAAGCATCTGAATCTACTAAACTTTTTATTAGTAAATAAAACCCTTCAAAACTACATACAACTCTTATTAGTGACTAAAATTTGGAATTGCATTTGAGATTATTTTGTGATGAAGAAATAGCTCTTTTGATCATAATACAGTGACAAAGATCTGAGAGGAGAAATCGATGCATGAACGGATCCTGATCCTGTAAGTGATAGTAATTAAAAGGTTGCACCATATTTATTGACATTTGGCCCAACACCGACCTATCAATACTTAGTCCTGTGCCAGAAACTCATTCAGTCAGTACACCTTCCATCTCAAATCTGCCAATGACCCATCAAACAATACCATCACCCTCAGTGACCTAACATCAACAGCCCCTTTGGTATTGCTGTCCAATGCCGGTCCACTTCTGGCACAAGACCACAATACCCCGACAACTGAAATAAAGACAATGCACCTGCAATGTAATTTTTCACACCAAGGACATGCCGTGCCTGAAAAAAAAATGTAGCACAAACATCCCAAAATAAACATGGGCAGCGACTGTAGCACTTTCAAATAACAAACTGACTGCCTAGTCACTATGGGGGTGATTACGATGGTGGAGGGTCCGCCACCGCCAGCCGTGCAGTGGCGGACCCTCCGCTATCAGACAGCAATTTCCCCCACCTCCAAATTATGATGGAGCGGAAAATCGTTTCAGGTCCACAGCGGACACAAAGACCGCCCACCACGCTTCTGCCACAGGCAGTCGTACCGATTGCCTGGCGGAGCGGTCAGCATCTGTAAAATGGTGGCGGTGCCTAGCAGGCACTGTCCGCCAACTAACAATGCTGGCTGTAGCCAGCCTTTCGCCATGGAAAGGCTGGCGGGGATTGGTTTTGGGGGCCCGTTGCGAGCCCCCCTTGTGTTTGGGGGAGGTGGCAGTGCACTGGGGGGTACCCATGGTACCCCCTACATTTCCCTGCACTAAGTGGCAGGTACTGCATTGTGCCTGTCACATAGTGCAGGGAAACGCACTACATACATTTTTAACATGGTAAAGATGCAAGATCGTAATTCTACGTGCGGATCTGAAGTCATACAGGCGGGCGGTCCCAGGCACCACAACGATGGCGGGCAGACTCAAGTCCGCCCACCATAGTAATGACCCCCTATGTGTACACCTGACATGGAGTTCACATTGAAATTCACATTCTTGATTTTCAAGGTACCTTCCCCACAAACCAAAAACACCATTAGAGGGAGGAACTACAAAAAGGCAAATCTCCTCCTGCAAACCCTCCATTCCTCAGGCCACCATTCCTCAAAACATTTTACCAACCAGAAAAGTCCAAAACCAGCTCTAATTACTGCATCATAAAATATCTGTATGCTCCATTCAGCTTCAAGACCCAAAGTTTTCATTTATGTTCGACTGAAATGCTTTAAAAAAAGCAAAATAACACTCAAGTTAGGTCTTACATCTGCTGATAGTCAAATTCTTTAATGTGGAAGCCTATAACCAAACCCAGAAAGCCTACAAATTGTTGTGCCTGCTCACACAACACTGTGGGCAGAATTCAACTGGCCCACCAACACCTGTATCATTCTCACTTCCACCTTCTTCTTTGCCAAAACTCTCTTCACAAGCATTATCGTGGTTTCCAACTTCTCTTTTGGGAACAGGGCTTTGTAACTGGCTGCACTGTCTTCTCGGGGACTAACAGAACTCCAATATTGGCCATCAACGCAGAAAAAATCTCCAGTTCATCTTGCCACTTAGCCTTATTCCCCACTCTCACAAAGGAACAATCAAAGGAAAAATCACCCAAGTGATGTGTAACTAAGAAGCATATTTACAAGCCTCTATCACCACCACAACGTCACTTTTCAGGACATTGTGGTGGCGATAGGGGCTTCACCTAATTTACAAGGCAGAGTTAAGCCACTTAACGTGGCTTAACACTGCTTGTAAATAAGGCACCCTTTCACGCTATACTTAGCGTGAAAGGGGGGGTAATGGGTGTTGCAGTGGGTGTTCCGCACAACGCCCATTGATTTTGATGCTGCTCCATATTTACAAAGGTGGCGTAAATACGGGGCAGCACCAAAATTAAGACCAGGGAAAACCTGGTCTTACCCTGGCGAAATGAGGAGAAATGTTTAATTTCTTCTTGTTTTTGCTCTTTCCATATGTGCAGCAAAACGCCAATGATTGTTTATGTGCAGGAGGTGTCCCTTCCTGCACATAATCATTTTAAAAAAATGACGTTTTGCAACTTCTATGGGTGCTGCATTGAGCAGCACACATAGAAGTTACAAAATGCCATTTCAAGATTGTTTATGTGTAGGAAAGGCGCCTTCTTGCACATAAACAATCTTCCCCTGCAACGCAGACACCCTTGCACTATGGTGCAAGGGTGTCTACATTGGCGCTCGGCAGCTAAATTTAGTGCCAGCACAGCGGGAAATGCAGGGCTGCTCCATATTCTTGTAAATATAGTCCAGCCCCGAGTTTCTAAAGTGACAGAAAGGTGCTAAACTTCTCAAACAAAAAGCAACCCCATAGGTAGTGCCTTTTCAATATTTATCACCCACCAAACTGGATCTCTCAACATTTCAGAAATAACTGAATGGAGCAGCAAAACACAGAACGCAAGCTTAACGTCACACTTTGCCTTGAAGGTACCTGTGACCAATGGCCTCACCATTTACAGTGAGTGCAACATCAACTGAAGCATAATGTACAGTCAATAAAATCGTTAACTGATGCCCATTCTGTCCAAGACAAAAGTTGAATGAAACAAAACTGGCCATTGTATGGTCTAGTTTGACACTGCAGCTGTCGCCAGACAATTATGTGAGCATTACTAGAGAGAGGCTTTGGCTTCGCCCACATGTTGGGAGCCAAGGAGTACATGTTTTGATTGGGCAGAAGTTGTATGTTTCCACAAAAAAAGTGCTTCCAGCCCACACAGCTGTGATCATTTTGGTTATTTATCCAGCTGCCTGAGCTTGAACTTTTAGGGGCAAACACATGACATTGTAATGCTATTCAAGAGTGTTAGATGACTAGATAATTTATGTTTTTATTTTCTGGCAGCACCACAGATGGGAGGAGGGCAGTCATTAATCTACATGGATTATTTGGTGTGGCTCGACAGTGCAACCTTCAAGCCTATAGCAATATTATTTCACAGTTCTTTGCTTCAACACAAATACAAATGTATTCCCATGCTGTTTACTTGCAAAGCTTCACATTACCATACAACAATCTTTTAAAACTCGGCCTATTGATGTTGTCAATGCTTGTTCATTCTTGGACATTATGCCTTATGAGTGATACAATCAGATGCTTCAAAGACCAATCTGGAAATGGCTCCTGTATTTTCCCTTCTCTTACCTCAATGTCCAGTTTACTTTGCAGCACATCAGAGTGCTCCCTACTAATTACAAATTCTATGCCCAAAAGCCTAACCCTGGGGCCCTCAGAACTTAGCTTAAAACCCTCTGGGAAACTACCCTTTCACTCTTTTGCAAGCTTCGCTAAAAGATTACTCCACAATAAAAATTGCAATCTGTCCACTTTGACTTGTGTAAGAGCCTTTCCTCATCTGTCCTGAACCTCCTCAAGCTGTACATCCAGGAACTTGCACACACCCCATTTTGACCCTTGCACCACTCCTGAGTTTGAAAAAAAGTATACAAGAGAGTGCCACATTTAAAGCATTGATGCCTAAAGTTACAGACCTCTGTTCCAAAAAAGGCTCAGTAGGCGCCTTGCTGCTTAATCTGTGTCCTTCCAGTCCCCCTAACCATCCTTGGGTGGGACAACCCTGCAAGGAGCAATAAATCAGAGGGATGCCATGCATGTTGAAGGAGCAGGCCTCGTAGGCGCCATCCGTTGTAACCACAAATCAGCATCTAGCTTGCCCTACTTATCATCAGCATCCTCGGCCAGCCTGGCTCTGGATTCCTCATCATACCACACCTAGACTAACCCTTCAAAAGTCAGCTAGCTATCTGCATCACATCCATGTATTTAAACATCGCTACACTGTAACCTGGATATTTCACCCAAAATACACTAGTGTATATGCGAAACGCCGCTGTCCAATTCTCAATGTTAGAGTTCTCCTTTCTCACTCTCTCAGTGTATCCATTGCCACCTTATTTTAACGTTAACTTTCCATGAGAACCTTATCTGTCGCAATTTCTTTATCCAACAAATATTTACCTTTCCCCAGCTTCCCATCCACTGTATCCTCACAGCCCCAACCACAGTGCCTGCATTCAATGTCAGGGCCCACAAACTTGGTACTGTCCTTCCCACCTCCTTTCCAGGGTACCATTTTCTTCTGCTCTTGTGCCTGTAAAATGCTAAACTGTGTGTCTTTGTTAACGAATGTGAACCTGTCTCAGCAAAACACAAGTTCAGCCCACCACTGCCATACTTTTTGTTTCATATTTCCTGTGGGTTCATTAATAATATTTCCTTCTTCATTGTCCACCAATTCATCATTGTAATCCATCTGTGTCTCATCAACCTTTTCTAATGCACTTCTCACAGCCGTTGCATTTTTGTGCTAGACGGCTCCCGGTCCTCAACTACCACATATGAAAAATAACAAACCGAAGTTGGAAGCTATGTGATCTTTGCAGAAGGAGCAGAAGGGGCTGTTCTGGGCCCGCTATCTAGCCATTCAAACTAAACTTAAAAAGTCTGAGTCAGACCTGCATGTGCTTCTCCTCATGCCAACTCCCTCTTTACTCTGTAACCCACCTGTTGCTACACCCTTGCACTCACACTCATCCTCTACTCATATCCACCTACGTACTCTCCCTTACACCCCTACTGGGTCTCACTTACTACCTACCCTATACTCTCTCTTCCCCTTGTACCTTTAGTATCTAAAACAGCTCTTCTTACTCTCCCATAAATACCCTGGCATTTCCTCTCTCGCCTCTTCTACATGTATGTGTGCCCTGGGTGCATCCTCACATCAATAACTGGGTGTGTCAGTAACCCTTGCACTCATTGTGTGCCTTGCTCAGTGCCTGCCTCAGCATTTGTCTGCCTTCCCCAAACATTAGCTTCCTCTGACTCTGTACAAGAAGTTATATGAAAAAATATTGTTTACCAAATTTCTGGACTCAAGAATATGGTATACAAATAAGTGATTTATGAAATGCTTGAATCTCACCCACTGGTAATCACTCGGGCCGCATCCCAGTTGATTGTTATGTTGCACACCCATGGCACATCCGTTTGGACCCAGCCATATGCACATTAAGTTTACCCCTGCTCCAAAGGGAACAGTCTAGCCTGAACTGCCAGGCCAGGTCCTCCATGAGCTGGAACACAAGCAACATAGGAGCGATTTTGCCATAGTTAGGGCTCATCAGCCAGTTATTGGTTGGTTCTTGTGACACAGTGTACACAGGATTCATGTCTGGGCTTACCTGTCACACTTAGGGAGACACACTAAAGTATACAATAAAGTGATAGATGGAATGCTTAAATAATCTCAGCCACTAGTAATCACTAGGGGCAACATCTGGGACCATCGTTATTTTGCACTCCATGCCACTTCAGTTTGGACCCAGCCATACGCAAATCAGTCTTGACTGTGCTTCAAAGGGAACAATCCATCCCAAACTGCCACGCCAGGTCCTTCCTCATCCAGATGATTAGAAACTAGAACCAGTTTTGCCCTAGTTAGGGCTCATCATGCAGGAATTCCTTGGTTTCAATGACACAAGGCCTGATTCACAATGGTATCCTTACACATTTGTGTGAGTTTACGACTGCAGAGACTCCACTATTGGGGCAGAGAACTCTGCACATTAAAAGATAGACATATCCTATCTTTCTATGGGTGGATTTTTTTTTATAAAAAAATACAAACTAAGAAAAAATAACAACAACACAAAATATAGAACACTTGCACAAATGCTGGATTTTGAAGAACTCAGATTTGCTATTCACACTCCAATGTAAGCAAAAGCATGGTATGTGGTGCTCTTTGGAGGGGGTAGGTTTTCTATTCCCATTTCAATCTCACCTACAGTGGGAAAAGTGTTGGACTTTGGAGGAGTAGGAGGAGTAAGAGTTACTATTCCCACTCCAATCTACAGAAAAGTAGATAAAGTGTTGGACTTTGGAGGGGTTACCTCTACTATTCACACTCCAATCTAAGTAACAGTTGGTAAAGCATTGGACATTGGGAGGTTACATTTACTATATCCACTCAAATCTAAGCAAATGAAAGTGTTGGACTTTGGAGATGTTAGATTTACTATCCCCATTCCAGTCTAAGCAAGAGTATGGAAACTGTTGGATTTTGTAGAGGTCGAATTTATTACTCCCACTCCAATGTAAGGAAAAGTGCTTGACTTTGGAGGGGCGAGTTTTACTATTTCGACACCAAGCTAAGCAACAGTAGAGAAAGAATTAGAACTTGGAGGGGTTACATTTACTATTTTCACTCCAATCTAAGCAACAGTGGCAGAAGCTTTGCACTACAGAGGAGTTAGATACACTATTCCAAATACTATTTTTTTAAACTTCAATTACAAAATATAATACAAATATTTAAACATATTTAAATTAAAAATGGTATGCTTTATAGATATATAAAATTAAAGTTAATGTAAAAAACAATTTTCATAATACAAAAAAACTACAATGTATAGACCAAATTTAAAGAATCTAAAACAAATGCACTTCCCTACCTCCTACCAAAAAAACTACAAGCATACTAAAAAAATACTATAAATGATAAATAAAAAAAAAATCATCTTAACTTAGTTATAAAAACAAAACAAGTAAATTTAGAACTCATAATAAATATCAAACTTATGTTTTTTTAAAAGCACAATTTAATACTACTATTTAAAAAATAATTTAAACAACAAAAAAGTAAATTAAGAATTTATCAATTAAATAATTGTCATAATTAATTATCGACCAACCTTGAATGAATATTATAAAATTCTAAATAAAAAACAATAATAAATAAAATACTTTCCCACCATAATCCCCTTTAAACCCCAAATACCACTACTTAATCACAAATTACCAATTAAACTGTACAAAATGTTAATAGAAAAATAAGAAATCACAAACTGTTCTGGAAAAAATAAAAATATAAATGTATTACATAATTAACATAATGAGCATTTAATCATTTAACACAATATTATTACTAATAAAAAACTATAATTTCTTTTTAAAATATCTTCCCAACCTAATCCCCTATAAACCCATTAACCCACTAATAATTAAAAATTATTACTGAATATTTGCCTCCCACTGGCTCAAGAGGTGTACCGTACTCGGTCGCATCTGAATGCTTCAACAACTGTGGGCATGTCACTGCTACAGGCACCTCAGTCACAGACTCAACAGCAACAAGTGAAAGTGCCTCCCTCCATAACGCCTTCCTCTAGACCCCACTAAAACAGCCATAGCGAATCCTTTGGCACCTTCCTTTGCACTTTCTGGTGTGGAGGGGAGCAAGCAAGTTCCACTGCTGCCACTGGGACAGCTGATCTCCTCGCTGGGCAGGTCCTGCGTGGGACCAATGCCTGATCGAGCACTCTGGGATTACTAAATCCTCTCATCTTGCATCACGGAACGTCACAAGTGCTTCCATCACCTGAAGCCATCTTTATCCAACCAAATGTGTAAAACCACCCACCTACAATATCAATGACAGGCCTACAAAATTGACACCCCACCAACAGGTCTGGCTCCTAAACTATACCTACAGGAGGAGAATCCCTATAACTCCATCCTGTTCCTAAATGTTGCATAAAGCCCCACCTCCCCTTAGAAAAAATCGATCATGCCCCTGCATTTTTTAGGCATCCATCACACACCTGAAAATTCGATGATGAGCCTTCTAAAGTAGTCTCCTTCCCCCACACCCCCATTGTGTCCTGATGTGTGTTAGTGAATTTCGTCATGCAAATTTGAGAACCATAAAGTGCTATCGGATGGACTGAGGCTCGCAGCTGAGCCTGATCAAAAATGTAATACATTTAATAAATGTGAAACTCATTAGGTGCCACAAGAAAAACAGAGAATGTTTACGACTCAAACCATGAAGGTTTATTAAAGTTAATGGTTTACAGAAAGCAAAAATTCAGATTAGTATTGATTAATAATCAAAATATAAATGGCTCAAATAATATGCAGGTCAAATCTAAATCTATGTGTTTTAGATGGGAGGATGAACCAATATGGAGTTGCCTCAAAAGGAAAGAACAAGAGAAAGTCAGTTCTCTCGCTAAGAGAGTACTCTAAATCTCCTACTCGGATCTGCTCCAAGCTTCCTAGACACCGGGCCTGAACTTTAATGTATATTACACTAACTTTAAACATGGAGTTCTAACATTTTACACACCTACAAACAGTTCTCATGAAACTGTGCAATCAAGTTAAATAAGGATGATAAAATAATAGGCATGTCCTCAGGGCTCCTCACAATGCAGGCTTCTCTCTGTGTTCTTCAAACTTGCACTTTCTGTAAAAGGATAAGATACACGTATCAATCTGTACTCTGCAGGTGTCTTCTTGAATGTGCTATTTATTAAAATATTCCATGATTATCACAAAGAAAAGAAAAAAAAATTCACAAAGGAAAGAAGAATAAAAGAACATTGCGCTTGTTAATTCGAACTCCAGCTTCAATAAGAAATAAAATGTTCACGCATCACAAAGCAAGATGGTTACCAATGTTAGCCATTTTAAAAGGCAGGCCTACATTTGCTATATTCAATCGAAATGTGATTAAAATGCTTTCTATTTTTCAACTAGCAATTGTGTGCCAATGCATTATTGTCATGTTAATGCAAAGCATTTAATACAAAAAAAGTTCACATTTGCAAAGTTCAGTGCTTCCCTAAGATAGTTGCCCAGTGCTCCAGCTAAGCACAGCACTTGTGGCTGGATCACATCAGCATTTGTTTTGCTTACTGCGACGGTTAGTGCTTTTCTTTGTGGAAATTTGGACCCATAAAGTACTATCTGATTAATTAAGATCCACAATCTGGGCTAGTCATCAAATCAATACATTTAAATAACGTGAAGCACATTAGGCTCCAAAAGGAAGAATGAGAGTGTTTGCGTTTTCAAACCGTAAGGGTTTATTAAAAGATTAAAAAGGATTACGGATTCAAAGTTATCAAATTAGTATCAATCAATAATCAATACATTAATACATTCAGTAATTATGAAGTTTAAATCAACCAAAGTCCTGTAAGCAAGAGGACAGAGTAGTATAAAGTTGTCTCAAATGAAAAGGTTAAGTAAATCAGTTCTCCCATAAAGAGAGCACCTTACTCTGCTCTAAGTTGTCTCAAAGTCCACAAAAGCATCTCTAAAGTTCTGCTCTGCACTAGCTTAAATCACACAATTCTTACATTTTCTACACTTAAACATGGTTCCCATAAAACTCTCCAATCAGGTTAAGGCGCACAGATACAATTTAGGCTCATTCGTTTCTCAGGATCCAATACGATGAAGCTTCTTTCAGCACGTTATCTGTAACAAACCATATATATTGGACCAGCCTGTACTCTGAAGGTTTACTGTTGCAACCAGGCCTGGTCCGTGCAGGTAAGAGCGATAAGGCAGGGTGAAGGGGGGAGTTGACAGTTGACGACGAGGAAAACTTAAATTAAAAAAAAGAAAACCACTTAACTTGGTAAGTAGTTCTCTTTTTTTATTTTAGTTTCCATTTTTTCGGCGACTGTCGACTCCCACACCCCACTGTTCTTACCTGCACGGGCCGTGCCTGGCTGCAACTCAACTCATTAACCCTTTCGATGCTCATGACGGAGCGGTTCCGTCATGAGCATCGGTTGGGCTGTGCTTATGACGGAACCACTCCGTCATGAGCACAGCCCCTGGGGGAAGCGCTGGCGCTCCCCCATTGGGGCATCGATCTTGCCCCCACAGAGGGGATGGCAGCGGAAGAGTTTCCGCTGCCACCCCCGAGCCCCCCCACACCTCCCCATGACATCAGCGCGCACAGCACGCGCCGACGTCATCAGGAAGCGCGGGACGCGCTGGAATTCATTTCTTTCCAGCGCGTCCAGCGAAGGAGGTACGTGTTTTGCCTCCGGTGGGGCGGGGGGGGCCAATTTAGGATGCCTTGAGGCATCGGGGGAGAGGAAAGAGTATTTCCTCTCCCCTGATGTCTCAATGCTGGGCATTCCTGCTTCACGATCGCGCACAGCGTTGCGATCGTGGAGCAGTAATGCCCCACTAGACACCAGGGATGTTTTTTTTGCGTAAAGGAAGCGACCCTGGGGGGCCAAATTTAAATTAAGACTTTTCTGCCCCCCATGGGGTCAGATCGGGCTTTTGTTTAGCTGTTTCTGGTCCTAGGGGGGGGGGCAGAAAAGCCCACTAGACCCAGGGATTTATTTGTGGTTCGAATGGGAAGCAACCCCTTGGGCAAGGGTCGCTTCCCGGGGGACAGTATTATTTTTGTGACACTCTGCCTTCCCTGGGGGCAGCATTACAACAAACAAATGATGGACGGAATGCTGACAATGCAGACATTCTCCCCCAGTCAAGAGATCTGGGTTAAATCCATCGTTCTTTTGCCCACTACGCCACCCCAGTTCAGACATGGCCATATGCAAATCAGTCTTGACCCTGTGCCTCATGGGAACAGTCCAGCGTGAACTGCCAAGCCATGTCTTCCCTGGACCGGAATCAAGCATCCTAGGACCGGTTTCTGGCTATCAGCCGTCATCAGCCAGGATAGCTTGACTCCAGTGGCGTAGTGAGCACGGGTCCCACGTCTGGGAATACCCATCCCACTTAGGGCAAAAAGCGTTACAACAAACAAATGATGGACGGAATGCTGACAATGCAGACATTCTCCCCCAGTCAAGAGATCTGGGTTAAATCCATCGTTCTTTTGCCCACTACGCCACCCCAGTTCAGACATGGCCATATGCAAATCAGTCTTGACCCAGTGCCTCATGGGAACAGTCCAGCCCGAACTGCCAAGCCATGTCTTCCCTGGACCGGAATCAAGCATCCTAGGACCGGTTTCTGGCTATCAGCCGTCATCAGCCAGGATAGCTTGACTCCAGTGGCGTAGTGAGCACGGGTCCCACGTCTGGGAATACCCATTCCACTTAGGGCGAAAAGCGTTACAACAAACAAATGATGGACGGAATGCTGACAATGCAGACATTCTCCCCCAGTCAAGAGATCGGGGTTAAATCCATCGTTCTTTTGCCCACTACGCCACCCCAGTTCAGACATGGCCATATGCAAATCAGTCTTGACCCTGTGCCTCATGGGAACAGTCCAGCCCGAACTGCCAAGCCATGTCTTCCCTGGACCGGAATCAAGCATCCTAGGACCGGTTTCTGGCTATCAGCCGTCATCAGCCAGGATAGCTTGACTCCAGTGGCGTAGTGAGCACGGGTCCCACGTCTGGGAATACCCATCCCACTTAGGGCGAAAAGCGTTACAACAAACAAATGATGGACGGAATGCTGACAATGCAGACATTCTCCCCCAGTCAAGAGATCTGGGTTAAATCCATCATTCTTTTGCCCACTACGCCACCCCAGTTCAGACATGGCCATATGCAAATCAGTCTTGACCCTGTGCCTCATGGGAACAGTCCAGCCAGAACTGCCAAGCCATGTCTTCCCTGGACCGGAATCAAGCATCCTAGGACCGGTTTCTGGCTATCAGCCGTCATCAGCCAGGATCCCCAGTGATCCCCAGTGATCTGCCCCCAGGATTCCCTGGGGGCAGATCACCTCGTTTTTTGGGATTTTCTGCCCCCGGGGGGGCAGAAACCCCCATTATACACCAGGGAAAATGTTAAAAATATGATGGAAGTGACCCCTTGGGCGAGGGTCACTTCCGGGGCCCATTTTTTTTTTAATTGGGAATTCTGCCCTCCCCCGGGGGCAGATCGGCCCCTTTTTTGCCCTTTCTGCCCCCAGGGGAGGCAGAAACCCCCACTAGACTATTTTTATAATATGTATTCGCACCCCCTCCCCCCCCGGGACAGATTAGCCTGATTTGGGTAGTAACATAGCATGTTATAATGTTTATTGTTATATTTTTTGTGAATTGCAATTGTAATGCTTTTTTTGTTACTTTTTTGTTCTAGGTGAAGGCTTTTGCTCTCTCCAGTTTGCTGTTTCGTTACTGGTGGTTCTGCTGTTTGTGTAGTTTGGTAAGAGACTTTTTTTTGTACAATGTAAATGAGTTTGATTTCTCTGCATGAATTGTTTTTTGCAAATGGTGTAATAATAGCAGTATGTTTGGTTTTTGAGTGTCAAAAACTGTTTGCATTTTTGCTCGATGTGTATTTTGTTGTCTTGTGAGTGATTTTTTTTTTTCTTCTTTCTAGTGGGATATCGTTGGTTTTTGCTGTGTCACTGAAGAGTAGGTTCTGGTGAGTGTAGCTGTCTCTTGTAAGTTAATTCTATAGTTTTTGAGTATATAGATCTTTGTGATAAAGGTACACATTTCTTGACTTACTTGTTTTGCACATTGTTGGTTGTTGTTGACTTGTTTGTGCAGTCTTCTTTCTTAGTAAGTATAATGGCTAGCCGCAGGATTACTGCTCAGCAGGTTGTTGGTTTGCTTTTTGAGTCTTCCTCTGACCATGGTTCAGAGACTGACTCTGCATCTGAGGCAGAGGAGGCAGGGGACGATTCTGGCAGTGAGTTTTCTCTCCATATGGAGTCATCGGATGATGAAGATACTCTTAGTGCGGATGAAGTGCCTGTGTTAGGGGAGGAGACTGATGTGCCGATAGTGCGGCAAGAGGCATCTGGGCTGCAGCCTGGGGCTGCAAGGCTTCCCGTTGGTGGATTGCGGCAAGAGGCATCTGGGCTGCAGCCTGCGGCTGCAAGGCTTCCCGTTGGTGTAGTGCGGCAAGAGGCATCTGGGCTGCAGGCTGGGGCTGCAAGACTTCCCTTTGAAAGTGATGACCTCTGGGTTGCCCCTGGCATGGTGCAGCCGGCATTGCCAGACTTTACTGGTGTTCCAGGGTGTAGAGTGTATACTGAAAACTTTTTGCCGATAAATTTTTTTCAGTTGTTTATGGACGATGTGTTTTTGGCAGAGATTGTTGAGCAGACTAATTTGTATGCAGTTTTTGAGGGACAACAGTGCCAGTCTTAAGCCACACTCTAGAGCTACCCGGTGGACTCCCACAAATCTTGAAGAGATGAAGAAGTTCTTGGGTTTAACTTTTTTGATGGGCTTGCTAAGGAAGCCATCAATGTCTTCATATTGGTCTACTAGTCCCTTGATGGCAACTGCTATTTTTCCGGCAGTCATGAGTCGTGACAGGTATTTGCTTCTGCTTCGGATGATGCATTTTGTTGATAATGGTTTAGCGTTGCCACGAGATCACCCTGAGTGTGACCGTCTTTTTAAGGTTTGGCCTGTCCTTGATCACTTTGTTGATCGATTTTCTGAGATCTATGCTCCTGGGAAAGAAATTGCAGTGGATGAGTCTTTGGTGTTGTTCAAGCGCCGCTTGGTTTTTAGGCAATAAATTCCTAGTAAGAGGGCACGCTATGGAATTAAGCTGTATATGCTGTGTGACAGTAGGACTGGATATGTCTCTAATTTCAGGGTGTACACCGGTAAGGAATCCAGGATTAACCCCCCTGGTTGTCCGTCCACTTTTGGAGTGACTGAGGAAATTGTTTGGGAACTTGGTAGAGGATTTTTTAACAAAGGCCACCATTTATATGTAGATAATTTCTACACTGGTGTGCGGTTGTTCAGGGAATTGGCCAAAGTGGACACTGTTGCTTGCACAATACGCTCTAACCATAAAGGTTTCCCAAAAGAACTTGTTTGTCAAAAGCTTGTGCGGGGACAGTGCAGTGTGTTGCGTTGCGAGGAGCTTCTTGCTGTGAAGTTTTCAGACAGGAGAGATGTCTACATGCTGACTACATTCCATGATGAAAGCACTGCACCTGTGACTGGGGTCAGGTCGCTGAAGCGCGCAAACCTGTGTGCATTTTAGACTATAATAGGCACATGGGTGGTGTTGACAGAGTAGATCAGAGGTTGGAACCTTACGCTGCTCTTCGTGAGGCTTACATTTGGTACAAAAAGCTGGCAATCCATCTTTTCCACTTGGCAACCTTTAATGCTTTTGTTGTGTTCCAGGATTCTTGCCCTGACTCAAAGATGACTTTTGCTAAGTTTCAGGAGTCTGTAATAGGCAGCCTTGTTGTAGTGGAACAGGCAAGTGTTCCTAGAGTTGGAGTGGTGGAGGATGTTGCTAGATTGAGAGATCGCCACTTTCCTGATCACATTCCTCCCACACCCTCAAAAGACTTTCCCAGTAGGAGATGTAGAGTCTGTTGGCGAAGAGGTACGCGGAAGGAGATTCGTATGTACTGCCCCGACTGTCCTTCTAAACCTGGGCTGTGTGTCCCTGCTTGTTTTAGAGCGTACCACACGCAAAAGAATTTTTGGGAGCATTCATGAGTGGTAAAGTGAACTGCCTGGTCTGTATTCTTTGAAAAATGTGATTCTGTTTCAAGGTTGGCGTTAGTGCAATGTATTTAGTTTCTGATTTTGTGTTTGTAGATTTGTATCTATTCGCGATTTGTTTGTGTTTTTATTTTTGTCTAAAAAAATCCTAAATGTGATGGTGGTGTGTGTAGGCTGGCGCTTTGCTGTTGGTGTGTGTGGACTGGCACTTGGCTGGCGGTGTACGTGGAATGGTGCTTGGCTGGCGGTGTGCGTGGACTGGTACTTGGCTGGCGGTGTGCGTGGACTGGCGCTTGGCTGGCGGTGTGCGTGGACTGGCGCTTGGCTGGCGGTGTGTGTGGATTGGCGATTGGCTGCCGGTGTGCCTGGACTGGCAATTGGCTGGCGGTGTGCCTGGACTGGTGCTTGGCTAGCGGTGTGCGTGGACTGGTGTTTGGCTAGCAGTGTGCGTGGAGTGGCGCTCGGCTAGCGGTGTGCGTGGACTGGCGCTCGGCTGGCTGTGTGTGAGTAGTGACTTGCTGCTGGTCACTACACACACTGCTAGCTGAGTGCCACTCCACGCAATCCATCAGCTTGTGTAGTTGCTGTGTCAGGAATGTGGACGTGTGAAAGTGATGGGCCCTTGAATGGCGCTGTGTGCTGGTGTGAGTTTTGTTATGTGATGGTCCCGCGGCTGGCGGTGTGAATGGTTTTGTATGTTTCACACGTATGAAAGGTGTATGAATGGCCTGTAAAGAGGTTGGTGCCTTGTCGTGGCTTCACAGCTCACGAGCTGTGAGTCAATGGTTCAGTTTCTCGCCCTTTCAATTATTAACAGTGCATCTCATTTTTGTGAAATCACTTGCTAATACAATTGTATATACTGAACCATCACTCACCCTCGTGCCAAATCCAACCAGTGTCGCAGGTACTTGGGCCTCCCACACAAGTGAGGCACCATTTTTACCGGGAGACCTGGGGGAACGCTGGGTGGTGGTAAATTTGTGTGAGCCCGGTGATGCCACAACTTTCCCACACCGAAATGTGTGAAAAAAGTGATTTTTTTCAGCTAAAATTGAGGTTTGCAGGGGATTCTGGGTAAGGAAACGTTGGGGGATCCATGCAAGCCATACCTCCTTGGAAGCCCCCGGGTGTCTAGTTTTCAGAAATGTATGGGTTTGGTCGGTTTCCCTAGATGGCCGCCGAGCACCGGGCCAAAAACCCAAGTGACCTCCCCTTGCAAAACCAGGTGGTTTTGCGATACGCCATTTTGATGTCGCCTCACTACGTTTTGGGCCCTTGCCTGTCGCGGGTACTTGGGCCTCCCACACAAGTGAGGCACCATTTTTACCGGGAGACCTGGGGGAATGCTGGGTGGTGGTAAATCTGTGTGAGCCCGGTGATGCCACAACTTTCCCACACCGAAATGTGTGAAAAAAGTGGTTTTTTCAGCTAAAATTGAGGTTTGCAGGGGATTCTGGGTAAGGAACCGTTGGGGGATCCACGCAAGCCATACCTCCCTGGAAGCCCCCGGGTGTCTAGTTTTCAGAAATGTATGGGTTTGGTAGGTTTCCCTAGATGGCCGCCGAGCACCGGGCCAAAAACCCAAGTGACCCCCCTTGCAAAACCAGGTGGTTTTGCGATAGGCCATTTTGATGTCGCCTCACTACGTTTTGGGCCCTTGCCTGTCGCGGATACTTGGGCCTCCCACACAAGTGAGGCACCATTTTTACCGGGAGACCTGGGGGAATGCTGGGTGGTGGTAAATTTGTGTGAGCTCGGTGATGCCACAACTTTCCCACACCAAAATGTGTGAAAAAAGTGATTTTTTCAGCTAAAATTGAGGTTTGCAGGGGATTCTGGGTAAGGAAACGTTAGGGGATCCACGCAAGCCATACCTCCCTGGAAGCCACCGGGTGTCTAGTTTTCAGAAATGTGTGGGTTTGGTAGGTTTCCCTACGTGCCGACAGAACTAGGGTTCAAAAACTACAGCTAGGCACTTTGCAAAAAAAAGGTCATTTTTCACTGCAAAATTGAGGTGTGACCACGTTGCGTTTTGCACCGTTTCCTGTCGCGGGCACTAGGCCGACCCGCACAAGTGAGGTACCATTTTTCTCGTAGGACTTTGGGGACCGCGGGGTGGGTGAAAATTTGTGGATCCACGCAGATTCCAGAACTTTCCATCATAGAAATGTGGGGAAAATGTGTTTTTTTGACAATTTTTTAGGTTTGCAAGGGATTCTGGGTAACAGACCCTGGTGGGAGGCACTCAAGTCACCCCATTCTGGATTCCCCTGGGTGTCTAGTTTTAAAAAATATATAGGTTTGCTAGGTTTCCCTAGGTGCCGGCAGAGCTAGGGTTCAAAAACTACAGCTAGTCACTTTGCCAAAAAAGGGTAATTTTTCACTGCAAAAATGAGGTGTGACCACATTGCGTTTTGCGCCGTTTCCTGTCGCGGGCACTAGGCCGACCCGCACAAGTGAGGTACCATTTTTCTCGTAGGACTTTGGGGAACGCGGGGTGGGTGGAAATTTGTGGATCCACGCAGATTCCAGAACTTTCCACCACAGAAATATGGGGAAAATGTGTTTTTTTTGTCAATTTTTTAGGATTGCAAGGGATTCTGGGTAACAGATCATGGTGGGAGGCAGTCAAGTCACCCCATCCTGGATTTCCCTGGGTGTCTAGTTTTCAAAAATGTATAGGTTTGCTAGGTTTCACCAGGTGCCGGCAGAGCTAGGGTTCAAACACTACAGCTAGGCACTTTGCCAAAAAAGGGTCATTTTTTACTGCGAAATTGAGGTGTGACCACATTGCATGTTGTGCCATTTCCTGTCGCGGGCAGTAGGCCAACCTGCACAAGTGTGGTACCATTTTTCTCATAAGACTTTGGGGAATACGGATTGGGTGGAAATTTATGGATCCACGCAGATTCCAGAACTTTCCACCACAGAAATGTGGGGAAAAGGTTTTTTTTGTCAATTTTTTAGGTTTGCAAGGGATTCTGGGTAACAGATCATGGTGGGAGGCAGTCAAGTCATCCCATCCTGGATTCCCCTGGGTGTCTAGTTTTCAAAAATGTATAGGTTTGCTAGGTGTCCCTAGGTGCCGGCAGAGCTACGGTTCAAAAACTACAGCTAGACTCTTCACAAAAAATGTGTAAATTTTCATTGTGAAAATGTGGTGTGTTCACGTTAGGTTTTGAGCCACTTCCTGTCGTGGGCACTATGCCTACCCACACAAGTGAGGTACCATTTTTATCGGGAGACTTAGGGTAGTTCAGATTTGTAAAGCAACTGTTATTACCTATTGATTTTTGATGCATTTCTCCCTTCCAAATGAAAGACATTGTGTAAAAAAAAAGTCATTTTGAAAAATGACCAATAATTCTCATGCTAGTAGGAGTATTCCCAATTTCGAAAATGTACAAATATGCACTGTTTCTAAACTCTGTAATTTGTTCCCATTTCAGAAATACATAGGTGTCTTTCATACCGATTTTTACATGTATACATTTTCCCACAATAATTGCTATATACCCGGAACATAATAAAAAACCATTACAAAATGCTGCTCAGTTTTTTACTCTAGGTTAGTTGGGCTCTTGGTGAACCTACAAGTCCTATATATCCCCACAACCAGGAAGGTCCAGCGGATGTAACGGTACATTGCTTTCAAAGAGATGTCATAATTAGAAGAAGTTACAGGTGAAAACGATGACACAAAAGGCTGCTTTTTTCAACTAAATTCCCATATTTAACTGGTAGTTTCTATAAAGAAACCTTGATGGATCTACACAAATGACCCCTTGCTGAATTCAGACTTTTGTCTACTTTTCAAAAATGTATAGCTTTCCAGGATCCATTATTGCTTTTGTACCCATTTCTACCATTAACTGGAAGGAGGGTGAAAGCACAAAAAATAGCAAAAATAGGGTATGTCCCAGAAAAATGCCAAAACTGTGTAAAAAATGTTGGTTTTCTGTCAAAATTCTGTCATTCCCTAAAAGCTGGAGAAATGGTGATTTCAGCACCACAACCCCTTTTTTGATACCATTTGCAGAGAAAAACCCAGACGCTTTCATTTGCAGCCCGTTTTTCCCATTTTCCACAAAAAAAACAAAATTTCGCTGTATTTTGACTAATTTCTGGGAACCCTCTAGGAGAATCCACATTCCCTGGGTACCTTTAGAATCCCCATGATGTTGGAAGAAAAGGACGCAAATTTGGCGTGGATACCTAATGTGGTCAAAAAGTTACAGGGGCCTAAGCGCGCACTACCCCAATTAGCCCAAAAAAGGCTTAGCACAGGAGGGGAAAAGGCCTAGCAGCGAAGGGGTTAAAACATTTCGCACCTATCACGTTAAGGAAAACATTTCACACAAGAGAGTAAGCAAAGGCACGTTTGTTAATTGTGAGTTCAGCTACTCCTAGAAATAAAAATGTGACATGAAACAATATGGCTAACAAACGTTTGCCTTTTTTAAATGCAGGCCTACATTAAGTATTGTCAATATTACAATGGGAGACGATGTAGCCTTACGGCTATAGCGTCGACCTCGAAGCTAAGGAACCGGGTTCGAGTCTCGGCAACGATGCTCAACATCCTGTCATTCCGGGAAAATCACTTAATCTCCCAGTGCTTAAGAAAAATCAATGTGTCCATCTGCAACGAAAACTGGTGCTCATGTAAAGGGATCTGATACGTGATATCCTCGGGTTTAGTTTGTGCTATATAGAACTCTAAAAAATATATATACATATTAACGAGAATAATACACCATTTTTAGCATTTGTTTGTATACATTTTAATGTCGATATAATGCAAAAACATTTAATATGGAAAATAATCCCATTACCTCTAAGCCCCCTGTGCTCCCTTTTGCAAATCACCTATACCCCCTGCTGCACTTGACTATCCATGTCTGTCAGTCTGTGTACATTGATGCCTGTATGTTTCTGGACCAGTGTGCTTGTGTTCCTCTTTGTGGTATGCCTCACTGAAGCCAGCACTGTACAAAACTAAAACCTATTAGCTTTGTAAATATTGATAAACCACTTCCTGCATTCAGATCTATGAGCAGCTGCTGTTACTATACTCAGTTCCACAATTCACATTTCATCTACCACAGTAGGATGAAGAGCAGCTCTTGCACTGTATCATTGGGACCTATCACTGGCAGGTTACACAGATGTGTCTACCACGTAAGCAGTATCCGCTGACTTATCTTGTCTCTTGTATACAAATTATGAGTCTAATGGGACAGAAAAGTGTGTTGATACCACCCTTTGCCTCTTCTGCAACATTTGCATCATTGGCAACCCATTGAGAGCACAATGCAGCAGGTTACAGATCTGGACAATATTGTTAGGTCAGTTAAGCACTGGAAACCTGAGTGAAAAGGCGTATCTTAAACAGAAAATATTTTGTATTCTTGCCATTTGTCATGTATTTTTCAAGTGAAAAAAGTGAGTTTAGCTGACATATCATTAAACTGCTATGTTTCCCCATTCAAGAGTTTCCACAGTCGAACCTGGGGCGAATTTTGCCCGAAAATGTCGATGAGGCGAGGTCCCCTCTTATAAAAAGCACCGCTAACTCTGAAGCGTGCTTGCCCTACTGCCTGTCACACGGTGTAGCAAAGCCACGGTCTATTCTTCAGTCTTAAATAGCAATGGCGCCATGACAACCACCACATGACCAGCTGCAAACACAACCGAGTCTCCAGGGCGTCGCTTCCCGTGACACGGCTCCGAGTCCGCGAGGAGAAGCACAGATTGCCTGCGCTCGCGCTCACGATGCACCGAGCCTACCAACCCATCCTGCCCTGCGGCAACAAGTACCTGCAGCAGAAGTGGGACAAAACCTACTATGACGAGCACCAGAGGAAGGTGAGGGGGTTTTGCGGCCCCACGATACGTCAATGACTAGTTGAATGTGTATGTGACGTCCAGGTGTGGTGCTAAGCTAAACAAACTCATAGATGAAGTAGTATGCTGGTGACGCAGCCCCTGTGCAGTATTCTGAAGCAAACGGCAGTGCGAACACAGCCACCATCACATTACAGTATTACGTTACGTTGCTGCTATATTACGCAGTTTTCGCGCGGTCCACATTAACCAGTTACTTAGCTTTACCGATTCGTGTAGGAGAAGGATGTGGGTTTGCCCTTTGAGGGCCCTACAGTAGGGGGGGCGCAGAGTTGTGGTCCGAGTACGAGAAGTGTGGTTATACAATAAAAGTCACTTAAGCAGCTACCCTGAGGTGCTAGCACAAGAGGTCACCAGGGTATCAATTCACAAAATCGACCTTAAAATAGTTTTGCTCCAAGTGGAGCATCCCAATGGCAAACTGATATTTTGCCTGAACGTTTAAAAATCCTAGCACCGGGAAAGTGATTTGTTTTCCTTCAGATGGGCCCTTTAGGGAGGAGGTTCTCGTGACCCCCCCCCCCCCCACTAATCTAGAAGTGATGGTGCAAGTTTTTTGCTATCTCTGCTGGCTGAATTGCAACAGGAGAGGGTCTTCTACCCCCCCCCCCCCCATTAACCTAAGTCATATGAGTGTGACATCTGCTGTTGTACGGCAGCTTTTCTTAATCTTTCTATTTCTGTGCCCCCCCCCCCCCACCCCCCCTCACCGGATCAATACTGAAAGCAGGGAACACCCTACAGTAACCATGATCTGAACCTCAGAGCAATACACACAAATAAAGAAACAAGTAAACATCAAACAAATACACAAATTAGCATTCAGGTATCGCACATCTATGCGATTTATAATGTCTGATAAACAATCACATTTCTAATCAGTTTTCAGATAAAACAATTTAAAAAGAATACTCATGTATTATGAAAACAATGGCAATTCACTAGTCGTGTCTGCATAAGTAAGCCTGTTAACCGTATAAACGACTTTCAGGGTGACATATCATTTTTGTTGACCTGGAAAACCTGGTGCGATCTTGAAAAGAACCAGGAGCTGGCTCTTCTGTCTTTTGACCGATCTCAATAAAATGTGACAGTGGTAGGTCAAGTGACACCACATGCTCTTACCCCCTCCACCCCCACAGTGACATCACACAAAGTGATATCAAATCACATCATTAATTCAGAAGGTGTTTTGTCTGCTACTTGTAGAAGGGTGTTTCTCGATTACCAACGAATTAAAAGCCTGCTTGTTATTCATTGAATCCAAGTGTTCAATTTTCCTGCTGTCAGTTTTGCATTTTGTAAAATGTTCTAAGTTGCACAGGGGAATATAGATTGATTGGCAGGAGGGGGTTGGCTGCTAGAAGGATGCGAGAGACAGCAGAAGAGGCTGGTACATCTGGAAGCCACTAATTGACATCAATGTCTTATGATGAAGATGAAGCACAAACCACTGGGAACGAGGTGGAGACATGTTCTCATCAGAACCTGTTCTGAGCCTCTGCGGTGCACTGCAGGGCTCATCCTGCCTTTCCTATTTAAGTAATATTGATTTTCAATCCCGATGGGCCTTCGCGTACACTTCTGCCCATCGATTCAATCTAATGCTGTTGACACATTTGTATATGTGAGTCAGTTTACAGGTGCCCACGATGAGTATTGTACCACTGCGGAGAACTTTTCACCACTGGGGAGCAGGATGGCTTCTGGAGGACTTAAGCTTAACAGTAAAAAATCAGATCTTATGTGTTGGGTTGTGAATTCATTCTCCTGTGCGAAGACCTGGTCCAGGTTCTTATTACTTTGAGGAACTCTTTTATGACGGTGCATACTAATGTTAAATTCTTTGGTTTTTGGTTACATCAATGACCTCAACATCACGAGAAAATTAAGACTCATTTGCTGGTTGAGTTCTGGTTGAGCAACACCACCTTCGGTCTTTTGTCCATCAGATCAGAGACCTCAGAGAGGTCCTAAGGAAAACTTTGGGCACCAAATTTATGGCTACATGTACAACAACCTTTTGTGAACGCAAACTCAGTGATTTGCAAAATCTCATGGATTGCTACCTCATAAGATCGTTTCTTTATGTACAGAAGGTCTTTTCCAAGTCAAAAAATTATTTCTGACTCACAAAAGGACTTTTATAATCCTTTCTGAATTGTATATAGAAGGTTGCTTAAAAGTGTTATCATGGTCCTATTTTTGCTTCAGAACGGAAGGCATCAATGGTTTACGACTTTAGTTGGAGTTGCAAACCCTTGATAAGTTAATGACCCACAAGTCGGTGTGGTAACTGCTTTGAAAGGGCGAAGATACAAGTGTTGCTTAAAAAAAGTTTTCCGTTTTGGAATCCAATCAGAGGGATGGTGATTTGCTCTCCCTTGCCGGTCACAATCTCTTTGACTGCAGCCAATCATGGGAGTCACAAATTGCAACTTGCCTAATGAATATTAATTAAACAGGTTCTATTAATACATAAGTCAGTTCGCAAAATACTATCCCATTTGAAAAAAGCTGGTATGCAATTTGCGACCCGCTTTTTGCAAATGGAACAATAGTACATCGGGCCCTTACTCTTTTCCACATAAAGCACTAACTGCAGTGGTTAATATGTAAAAAAAATAAGTGCCGGGGCTCTCGTCAGGAGGCAGCTTGCATCAGCCCATTTCTTTTGTAATGCCGCCTAAAACAGAGCCAACTACTAACCAGGAAGTGGGGAGAGGATGTGGCGTAATTGCAAGAGCTGCCAAGTTTGGAGCTGGGGAACAAGTTTTGAGTCTCGACATCGTCTAAACAGCTTGTGATTCAGGGCAAATCACTTATTAGCCCTGAACCTACCAAAAATGAGTGTGTCCTTAACTGGTACTCATGAAACTATAGCACTGGTGTTGATGATTAAGTGTCTCAAATTATGCACTGACTGACTGAACTTCCATGTTGATGTTTCAGGTTGTTATTAGCATCCCTTTGTCACCAGCTCCTGCCATAAAGGCTACAATTAGAGAAGTACTATTTGGGTGACTCTGAAGGAGGCTCTGCAACACATTTAAAAGAGGCCCTTTATTCCACCACTAGTGTTATGGATGAATGCAAAAATAAAATGGACCCAGTTTATTGCAGCTGCTAGTCATGTTGCCAATAAAATAGTTTTGGTAGAGTTACTGCTGCTCACAATGTCCCCCAAAACACCCTGGGGTGAAATGTGTTACTCCACTGTGGAAAGAGCTCTTTTGTCTCCCAGAATGAGCCATCTTTCTAATTATAGCCTCTGTATCCTGCAGAGTCTGCATTGTGCTTGCATTGCCATGGGAATAAAGTGCCCTAAACTCTAACTCTGTGAAGAAAGGAATGGTTGCACAATGCATACAGAGATATTTCCTAGGCATTATTGCAGAGGGGTCAGGCGGAAGCCACTCTGAAAGAGCAGTAGAGGAAACAGGGGTTGGGACAGGGTCAGTCTTTGGAAACGAGTGCGGAAACACTGAACATTGTAGGTACTAACCATAAATTCAAAATGGGTCATGCAGAGAAATTAATATCTGCGAGTTAATTCTATCCTGCGCGCATCCTATCTCTCTGTTTTCCTTTCTCCATCACATTGCTAAGTGCAGCGACCCAAGATACTATAAGATCAGCACTCTGGTCACTCACAAATAAAATAAACACATCCCACATAGGCTCACAGCAAGTACAACACATTCACAATAAAGCACTCCCCCATGTTGAGCCATGCTACCTGTCCAATAGTGCACTTCAGCACCCCATAATAGGGTAAGAGGCGCCATATAAATCCAATTACTGTACAATAGGACACAATACGTAGAGCAGCAAAACATAGCCAGAATTAAAATACTAATACCACATTTCACCTCCTTTATGTCAAACCCCCTATTCCTTAGAAGAGTTTATTTTTTGCACCCACTAGAAGCCAGTGTTTGATCGCATAGGCCGGTGTTACTGCAAGACAATACCATTGTGCCATTTCTTGAGTGCACCAGGGGCCGTATTATGCCCAGGGCACACTTTTCCTGGTTTCACCACAGCTCACCTTTCAAAAGGTGTGCAGGACACAAACAGGGAAAGTGTGCCCTATTATGCTGAATGCGCTGCCCTCAAAGCAGAGGGCAGCTGTGAACAGGCGTTGCCCATAGGGCAGCTGTGAACATGCACTGCCCTCAAGCAATATACAGAGTAACTATTTAAAAGCTGATCCATGTTTCACAGTCCAGACAGCAATCTTCCTGCACTTTCAACAAGGGAGAGAGATCCCCTTGCAGGTGGGTGCAGTGAGTGACTGCACCCACTCACAAGGGGATATTTCGAGGTCCATCGGACCGCTTGCCCCCAGAGGGCTGCCATCTGGGGGTGCCCAGAGTGTGCCACCTTTTTGTGGCACACTTTCAGTGTGGATTCTGACAGCTTCTTAGCCCTCGCGCCCATGCCCATAATACGGCATGGCCGCACAGGCAAAGAGATTTCCTCACTTTTATGGGGCGCTAAAGGTGCACCACCACTATCAGTATTACAGATGGCACCATACACGCATCTGTGGACCCTTCTGTAATACCAAGGTGCCCTGAGGGTGCACAAGGTGGGCTCAAATGCCTGTCATTCCCCCAGGGCACTTTGAGTGTTACGGCATCAGGTTGCTCTGGAAGCATAAAGTCTGACCTCACTGCAGGACTGGTGTGGCACTACATGATAGGGCGAAAATCGCCGGTGGACTGAAGGACAGTAGTTTGACTTCAGGGCTAGGATCGGCTGAGAGAACATATGACCGTTCAGTTTAAAAGCAGTTCTAATGGAGTGCACTCAGTTTTCAGCAATTTGATAGAACATGCAGTATGCTCACTAGCCATGATTTGATTATGATCTTTTTATGTATGCTCAACATGCGTACTTTATTACACAAGTTGATTTTTCAAAATATTTTAATCGCAAAGTGATGCTTTCATTCATCTTTGCCAGTCTTTCAGGTAGAAACAATTGTTATCATTCAACAGGCAACAAAAAAACAATCATCTGCATTAGTCAAAAGACGTGAATACAAAACACATATATATATATATATGAATATATTATATATATATATTACCTACCAGTAGTTAATTATAGTTAGGGCCTACTTTCCATAGAAAAAGCATTTTTTGACTTGCCTACACCTTTAGCGTAATTTGACCAATCTGCATGAAATTGATCCCCAAAAATGTCAAAGTAGTTTCTGGTTGTCATGCTAAGTTTGGGGGTAATCCGTACAGTGGGTACATAGAAATAGGGGCACAAAAAAAGTGTGCAATTGTAATGTTAATTTCCATAGGAACACGTTGTCGAACCTACAGCCCGAACCACTGGACGGAATTACACCAAATTTGGCAGAAAGGTTGATGTTGCTACACAGATTATGCTCTTTGTTATTTGGTTCAAATCCGTCCAGTAGTTTTTGAGAAATTCAGGCCGAAAATTATAGATATATCTCTGGCCCTGGATATATTTTGTGACAGTTTCACAATTAATCGTGGCTGCACGCGCCCACAGGAATGCTCTAATTGGCTGGACGCAACCTGAACAGAAAGTTGCGGCTGACAGTTTATCATCCGGTAGCGGTTCCCGGGGCTGAAAATTTGTGTGAAAGCCCACATAAGGGGGAAAGGTGGAGATACTCTGACCCCATGTTTGAGAAATGAGTGTGTTAGTGACACAAGTTATGTGTCCAAAAAGGATTTTTTTTAATCGCACACTATATTCGCGATTACGCCATGATCAACAGCGCTGCTGCCGTGTACCGTCGCAGGTACATCACGATGTCATCACAAATATTGGTGAAAATATATTTAAAAAATAGAGATTTGTACACACTCACCAGTCACTGTTACACACTCATGTATGCACTCACAAACTCACTCAGACACTTATACACCCATTCACATACCCACTCATACACTTATGCATTCAGCCACATATCCACTCAGATACTCATGCACCCACTCACTTACCTATGCAGGTATTCATGCACCAACTTACAGACCCACCTGGGCCCTCTTGCACCCACTCACAGACCCACTCAGATACTCATGCACCCACGTATAGACTCACTCAGAGATTCACGCACCCACGTACAAACCTACTCAGGGACTCACGCACCCACTTACAGACCCACTCACACACTTACGTATGTCCTCACAGACCAAATGAGACACTCATACACCCACTCACAGATACACTCAGACACTCATGTACCCATTCACACACCCATACAGTCACTCACAGACTCAGTCACAGACCCTCAGTGACTTATGGACTCAGTCAGTCACTTACTCATACACTCAGAAACTCACATACCCACTCAGAGATGCACTCAGATATACACACACACCCTCATCCAGTTAAGGCTTTTGCATCCACTCACAAAGCCACCCAGACACTCACCCTCCCATTCAAAGACCCACTCAGACACTCATGCATGCACCCATTCACTCACCTACTCAGGGAGTTATGCTGTCACTTACAGACCCATTGAGACACTCAAATCAAATCAAAAACAAGCTTTATTCGATTTTGGACAATAAAAGAATAAAAGCAAACACATTAAAAAAGTACATCATCATATTTTACATTTATAATTCGTCAGTGCACTGTTTTCGTGAGTAAATTCCTATACCACTCATACACCCACTCACAGATCCACTCATACACTCATACATCCACTCATGGACGCACTCAGGCACTCACACACCCATTCAGTCACTCACACAGCCACTCAGTGACCCACTCAGAAACGTATGCACCTAGTCAGTTCTACACTCAGAGACTCACATACCCACTCACAGTCTCACTCAGAGGCCCACTCACCCACTTACAGAACCACTCAGACACTGATGCTACCAGTCATAGACCCACTGAGAGACTCATGCACTCACTCACAGCGACACTCAGACACTCATACACCCACTCACTCAACAACTCAGACACTCATGTATCCATTCACAGATCCAGTCAGACAGTGATATACGTACTTACAAATGCACAAAGGAACTCATGCACCTACTCACAGATTAAGTGAGAGACATACGCAACCAATCACAGACCCATTGTGAAACTGATGCACCCACTCATAGATGTACTGAGGCAGTCACGTATTTTGTTATGAGTGATGTCACTGACCATGTCATGAGTGATGTAATATGTTAGGTGATAAGCAGTACATTGTGGGGTTGTGGTAAATAATTTAATTACCGGGACTTAATTTGATACAGAAAAATAATAAAAATAGCTCAGTAAAATAAGAGGCAAAATCCGTGGTATTAGAGGTTCGGAATGGGCTTTATTCCAATGGACGATTCGAATCGTGGACTCCAAGTTCCATCACCACGGAGGTTCAGGAAGTGAAGTACATACTTTATTGATAAGTAATCACTTTTATACAATAGGCATTACAGTGAAGTAAATGCAGGAGGCGTAACAATTGATAGTAAAGATAAAACATACATGCGTAGCAAAAGTGGGCGTAACTGGGTGTAACTAAAGAACGTCATCAGGTATGATGTCATAATAGGGTGGTTCCATGAAAGAATTTCGCAATGTCAGCAGAAATACTTGGCAGAAATGCGCGCACAGCAGCATGACGTATGATTGACGTGCAACTAGGGGGTGAAGGGGACTTGACATTTAGCTCTACATGTGGCGACAGAAGTCTGGAGGGTCAAGTCAACCTAATCCCAAATCATATCTAACATCCTATGTTTAAAGAACTATGTTATCCAAAAGAGAGGTCTCTTAGAGTAGAATCTTATTCTATACTGACTATACTGACTGTTAGTGCGTGTACAAGCGTCTAAGTGTCTACACTAGATGCGAGGGCAGAAGTCTTCCATAATAATAGGGCTATGAATTACTTGCATAAAGACAGAGAAGCCGGGCCTTTGCTCGGTAGCTGGAAGAATGTTGACTTAAACTACTAGACAGGAATGCATTGGGCAGGGAGCGGAGCAGATAATTTCGAAGGTGAAATACAGTTTTTGGCAGGCAACAGGCTGATGTCAGGCACCGTGAGCCGCGCAGGGAATGAGACAAAGTTCATGGTCACAGATGCAGGCTCAGACTGGAGCTTTCAGAGGCAGAAGGCAAGAAAAGCTTGATGACAGAATCAGGGCCTACTTGCCTGGACTGTAAAATGGCATAAGTGAACCATATAAAGCCGGTGGCCTTTCATACTTAGGGATGGAATATCCGGCCCATTCATGGCGGATCTGAAAAAGGACATGTTGACGGTGGACGCACATGTGTTTGCGTCTTCATAACTGGAACTGGAGGGAACATACATGTACTTGTGATTCATACATGAAACCGTTGGGGTCCAAGATAGGGGACATAACTGATCAGAAAAATCCATATTTCCACATTCCCTCCTTGTCCCCTACTTGCCCGTTAAGAGATATCAATCTTCATCAATCCGTTGATCTGTTCATATAGCATCATTTGTTCTTCTTTTTTCTTCTGGGATGAATGAAATCTTGGTGGTGGAATACACGATGTGGCACACAGACCACAGATCGCTGGTCCACATTGTAGACATAGACAGCAACTGAATAGTATGAGAAAGCCAATACCTAGGAAGGATAGGACCTTCCATCCAAAGGTAGATAATACACTCCAAAACCAACCGGACCAAGTCCAGGTGCCTGGATTCTGGTGTATCTGGCTTACAATCTTATGAAGGCGAGTTATGGCTTTATATACAGATGGCGAATTTTCTGGTATGAAAATGCAACAACTTGATCCGATGACCCTACAAGCTCCGCCCCTATCGGCCAGGATGACGTCAAGGACAAGACGATTTTGAAGCACAACAATCCGCATAGCAGACTGCTCTTCTGTTAAATTGCCTAAGGCGGAAATAGTTTCGTTCACTACTGCTTCAATGGTTCTAGTTAATCTACGTATCAGCTTACTATTAGTAACAGTACCTATATAGGGAAAGAGACCTTTATTGAAATCTGTGTATTTTTCCCATGCTGTTTCAGTGTAATCGACTATTGGGAGATCTCTCCTTTCTCTATTGTGTACTAAATGAGTATTTCTGTGATAATCAGGAGGAGCTAGGAAAACAGGTGGCAAAAGGAATCCGATGTAGCAGGTACCATCCCAATCTAGAGGCAGACGTATATATGCCGTCTGACCACATATGAAATAGGAATGGCGGGAAGCTCTAAATGTAGACTTGCCTTGATCACTAAATTCTATTACAGTGGTGCATCTACTATGGCCCATATGTATGGAACCATTCTTTCTTACACATAATTCACCTTTTACTGAAAATATTGACATAGCGGGCAAAATTGGAGTAGCTTCGGATTCGACATTTAGGATCATAAGTTTAAGCGTAAAATTACCTAATCCATACACTTCATTTTCTAGATCAGTTCCTGTTCTTTTGGGAAGTCCCTCCTTGTTAGGGTAGCAGACTTTAAGTAAAACTAAGTTCAAATTTCCCCATACCCAGTTGTCTTGATAAACTGCAGAATTCGAATCTAGGGAATTAATTAAACTAAACCATGCTCCACAGGAGCCGTTGTGTGTGAACGGGTATGGAAAGAGAGGTAGAATTCCTTTATAATTCTGATAGGGAGGGAGTCGGCCACATATCCAACAATTTGTAGCATTGCTAACCTGATGGGAATGATGTAACATACTAATAAACGTGTTATTGCGCAGCGCAAATCTATAAGACAACTCATGCGGAGGTAATTCACTAAAAGAATGTTCAGCAGTAACATTATAAACATGTCTAGAAATAGGATAATATATGTGCAACAATATACTTGCAGTAATTATTAAAAGACTTAAGAAAAACAAAATTAATAACGTCACTGTGCAATGACTACGCAGTGATTTACAGTACGCATGTCGTTTCAGTTTTATCCTTCTGTTTCTTCCTCTATACAGGTCTAAGGGATACATGTCAGAGACAAATTCGACCGATTCACCTTGGAGAGGACTTAAACAATCAAATTGCCTGACTGGTTAGACCTAAGTTTTAGTTTGTATTGTTCGTGGTTACTCAGTTCAACCAAAGGAAGTTTTGAGTCAATCGGGGAAGACACGCAAGGTGTGTCGTTTACGTCTGACGACAGTCCATGAAATTTCTTGATATGACTTGAATGTATCCAGCCTTTTCGACCTTCGATCTTCACGGCTGTCCTCGTCGTTAGCAGTACGAGCTGAGGCGACCTCCACCTAGGATCCAGCTGAGACTTCCGATCAAAGTTCCTCACTAAGACCAAATCTCCTGGAATTACGTCATGGGGTTTCACCTCAGTGTTGTCGGGAAAAGCTGCAGCTACCTGTGAACGACAAGATTGTAGTGCAGACATCAAGGAAGCCAAGTAATCTGTCAGCATATTACAGTCAATATCAGTTATTTTGCGTGGTATAGGCGTCCCCCACATATTTGGTGGTCTACCGAAGATCACCTCATAAGGGGATAGCCCTGTTCGAGAGTGTGCTACCATTCTCATGTAAAAGAGTGCAACGGGTAAGGCTACTACCCAGTCGACACCTTTCTCTCTGCATATTTTGGACAATCTAATTTTCAGGGTCTGATTATGTCTTTCCACGAGACCTGCTGCCTCGGGGTGTCGGACACAGTGAAATTTCCACTGATAGCCTAACAAAAGTGAAACGTGTTTCATTAGTTCGGATGAAAACGGCTGGCCGTTATCTGAGTAGACAACACGTGGTAAACCGTACCGTGGGAAGAATTCTCGAACTAACTGTTTGGCAGTAGTCGGGGCAGTGTAATCTGAAACCGGGTATGCCTCTGTCCAACGGGAAAGAGCACAGACAACTACGAGAACATATTTGAATCCTCGACATCGTTCCATCTGGATATAATCCATCTGGAGGACTTCAAAAGGGTGATCAGGAGGCTGAAATCCACCCTGTTCTACGGGAATGATTTTTCCTGGGTTAAACTGACAACAGATCATACAGGTACGAACTTTTTGTTTAGCTGCTGCTCGTAAATGTTTGTTGAACCAAATGTGTTGAATGCTGTCTAGCATAGCTTTTTCTCCTAGATGCGCTGGACTATGTACAGTGTTAATAATGACTTGGACCATTGAATCAGGAAGGAACCACACAGATTTTTCCTTCGTCATCCATCCTTGATCCGTTTGGATCCCTCCTAATTCAGTCCATTTCTTTATTTCGTCTGGTGTAGCATGTGTCTGTATGTCAATTACGTCAAGAGCGGGATCCTTAACCGTCATACAATGTGTTGGCGTCGGGACTATTGTCTTTGTCATGTCGGATGTTTGAGTTTGAGCAGTCTGTTTAGCTGTTTTGTCAGCTAGATCATTGCCTTGAGAAATGATATCAGTAACTTTCGTATGAGCTTTACATTTCATAATTGATATTGCAGTGGGTAGATGTATTGCATCTAATAAGGCATGAATGAGGGGTCCGTGTTGAATGTGGGCACCGTGAGAAGTTAAATAACCTCTCTCTCGCCACAGCACGCCGAAGTCATGTACAACTCCGAATGCATAACGTGAATCAGTGTATATGTTGACTTTTTTATTTGTGGCTTGAATACAGGCTTGTGTCAGAGCGATGAGCTCTGCTGCTTGAGCGGACAAGGTATTTATGCAATTTGTTTCAATGATTTCAGTGTCTGTTGTGACTGCATAAGCGGCCACTAACTCTCCTGTACCTGTTCTCATACATGAACCATCTACATCGCTTTGTCTGATTGCTAAAGCTGTTGCTGCCACTGATTTTAGGCACGCGGGCAAAGCCTGAGCTACGGGATCTAATGTACTAGAAAAATAAGCACATGGTTTGTGTGATCCTGCTTGTTCATGTGTGAGTACTGACAAGGCAGTACCTTCGCGCTCTGTAACAAAGAGTGTAAACTGTTTATTGTAACATGGTGTTGCTAAAACAGGTGCTTGGCATAAGGCTTTCTTTAGGCTTTCAAAAGCTTGTGCATGTTCCTGAGTCCAAGGGAGAACAGTCGATGTGGCTGCCTCCTGTGTTGTCAATTGAATGAGTGGTTTTGCTAGAAATGCATACTGAGGGATCCACTGCCTACAATATGAAGTGAGGCCTATGAAAGCCCGCACCTCCTTTTGTGTCTTGGGTATTGGCATGTTAGCTATTAGCTGAATGCGGTCGGGTGTAAGCTGCCTTCCCTCCTTGGACAGCGAGTGTCCAAGATAAACAACTCGCTGGACACAGAATTGCAGCTTGGAAGGGGACACCTTGTGCCCCTTTTCGGCTAGAAATTGTAAAACTGTCAGTGATGCTTTCTCACATTCAGGTTCGCTTCTAGCGGTGATCAGCAGATCATCGACATATTGAAGCAGGGCAGTGTTGACTGGCATGTGGATACTGTCGAGTTCTCGTTTCAGTGCTTGGCTATAGATGCTGGGGCTTTCTGTAAATCCTTGAGGTGCGCGTGTGAATTTAAAGCTACGTCCATTTAAACTAAATCCGAACAAGTATTGGCTTTCCGGATCTATTGGGACGCTGAAAAAGGCATTCTTGAGATCAATTACAGTAAAGAATGTTGCTTCGGAATCAATAGCTGTCAGTAATGACGAGATATCTGGGACCACAGGGAATTGTGGCACAATGCATTTGTTCAATTCGCGCAGATCAATAACCAATCGATATACTGGCGGGGCCTTTGGATCTGTTCGTTTAAGAATCGGAATTATCGGGGAATTACATACATTGGAGTCTGTTTCCACAACCACTCCTTGGGCAATGAGCTCGTCAATGATTTGCAGTAAAGCCACTACAGCATCTGGTGGTAACTTGTATTGTCGCATTCGTGGTAGTACCACTCCTGCCTTTAGTGTAACTCGATATGGCGTAATATTCATGCAACCAACATCAGTAGGGCCTTGTGCCCATAAATGTGTAGGTAAAGTCTGCAGTCGGGGATCCATGTCTCGAGACACATAGTGACCTTTGAAATCACGTAAAAACAATCTTACTCCTTCCGGAGAACAACATATTATAGCTCCTAGAGCTTTCAGTGTTTTTATACCTAACAAGTTTTCTGGACATGATTTAGTAAGCAATAAATCTGTAGTTCGGGTCAAGGGTCCTATCGTAAGTGGAAGAGGCTGTGATACTTCATTAACAATAGGTTTTCCTGAAAAACCAAGGGAAATATTCTGTGAGCCTGAGAGGGGTGCCCCTGGAACTTCACTACATTTTATAGTTGTTCGACTTGCCCCTGTATCAAGTAAAAATTTTCTATCTTGGCCTAATAGTTCACTATGTACATAAGGTCCTTCTTGGTCTACAGGGACCTCGATAAGGGGTAAGTCAACTTCCCTCTCTAGGCTGGTTCATGCGTATCGTTGATAATCAGGATAGTCATACTGTGCGGTCTGGTACAGCTGTCGTGTCGTGGTTTGTGTGGCAGCAACAGGCAGCGCTGGTGCAGCTGGCACAAACTGTATAGACTGTTGTGGAGCTGGCATGGACTGTGCATGCTGCGGGGCTCCTTGTTCATTCTGATCCTGTCTAGGTGGCCGTGGTCTTTCTTGTGTTTTACCTGTGGCGATATTACGCTTCAGGACTGGGCAATCGTGTATGTAATGACCTGGTTGTTTACAATAGTTGCATGTCCCTTTTACAGGTCCTGCTGAATCACCGGACTGTGTCGTACCCTTTTTATGACCTTCAGCTGGAACCGTCTGGGAGACTAGCATTTTCATTTTTGTGTCTTTCATGCGTCTTTGTTCATGTTCTTGTTCCTCTCTAATTCTATTGTGATGATACTGTAACATTTGTAACATTTGTGATGGGGTGTTACCTTGCCAGGTACTCTCGAATTTTAATACTCTATTCTTCACTTGGGGCAAGGAATTTTCAACTAATTTTGTCACAAACAGATGTGGGTATGATTCGCTACTTGTTTTTATGCCACTGTTTATACCAAAACATTTTTCAAATCGGGCATAGAAATCACTAGTGTCTTCATCTTGCTTTTGTTTACAGGCTGAGATTGCACCCCAGTCTTCCTTTTTCGTAGTTAATAAACGTGGCAGTACCTGTACTAGTAAACCTGGTAGTGCTTTAGTTTTATCCCCAAGCCCTGAACCTGGACCTCGGGCTTTTTCTTCATTTTCTAATGCTGTCCAGTCTATCTTTTGGTCTCCCACCTCCCACTCTTTTTCCTTGAGTTTTTCATAAATGCCCGCAGGCATTAATACCTTCAATATTGTCATAATGTCGGGATAGGTATACTCTCCCATGAGTAGCATGTCTTTAATTTCTCGGTGAAAACCCGCTGGATCTTTGTCATGACTGGGTACCACTTTCTTCATTTCTAACAATTCTATTTTCGATATGGGCGTATATACAAATACACGTTTAAACTGATTGTCCTCGCCTTTTATTGGGTGTACTTCTCGTAAGGGATTCTGTCTGTCCATGTAATACGTCGTTCTTTCCTTGATGGGCAGTGAGACATGTTCTGGGCATACAAAAAGAATGTACTGCTTTCTTGATTCTAGTATTTCTCTAATTAACTTAGTACCTGAACCTCTCCATCTATTCGTGAGTAATTCAGTCAATATATCTGGTAAAGGACCAGGATCTGAATGTTGGCTTTTATATAGTATAAGAAGTTGTTGAATCATATAAATCCCAGCTAAACGCTGTTCATCTGGGGTGAGGTTCAAAAATGTGTGTGCTACTGTATCATCACCATATTTTCCGGGACTGTCAACCCAATGAACGGCTGACCTGGCTAATTCTTGTTCATCCATAGAATCGAGTAAATGATAACCCCTTCGTTCTCGGAGTAATTTGTCAGCGGCTTGGAAAGAATGCTCGGGGGACCTTATATTTATTATAGGTGTTTGGAAATTCCTGTTATTATCTGGACATATCGGACGTATCGGATCAGTAAAACATCTAGTACTATTACAAGATCTTCCTCTACCTACATAGGCTATGGTTTCTGACTGTCCTGTGGGCAGTCCTGATCCTTCCTCCTCCTCGTTTTGTTCGAACTGGTCTACCGCTAATCTCTCTTCGTGTATGCGTTCTATTTCTTTACGGATCTTTCGGCACATGGCTATTATACATGTTTGCCTATCATGTCTCCCTTCTGATATATTCTGGCTCCATCTGGTAAGAGTTTGCATTATTTCCGGATCTACCTCCGGTCGGTCTTGATTTCTGATTACACAATTTATGAGGAAACGTAACAGTTCCCCCTGTATCTCCACTATCTGGTATTCCATAGCTCTGTTAATACATTCAGAATCTCGCCCTGTTTGGACAAAATGATATATATTATCTAGATGCATAGTCATTCCTGGTATCTTCCCTAAATACACCGCAGCTCGTCTGATACGTAATGATGCCAGGATCATTTCGTCCTCTTTTCCGGGCACAGGGTCATATCTACAATCTACAAGAAGTTCCTTAAGCGTGCGGGAATTTATGAGTTTGGGCGTACGTGGATGCACTGATTCTTGAAAAGTAAGTTTATTTATTCTGGGTGGCGTAGAAAAAATGTTGGTAGCACCTCCGGTAGCCCCGTCTGGGGTATCGGGCGTGAAAGGATTCGTTGAACGCGATACAGCAACTATAGGTGTGGACACAGCTGTAGAAGCAGCTGTAGGAACAGATGTGGAAACAGATGTGCTTGCTGGAACCTGTGTCAGGATTTGTTGTTGTAGAGGTACAGATACAGGATCTTGGCGTTGAACCTCCCCGGCAGACGGTCTATGTGGGGCGGGGTTAGCATACTCGGGAGCTGCGTCATCTAAATATGAGGAAAGAAAAACATCTTCTGCGGTTCTAGGATGCCCCTTAGGATGTACTTTTATTGGAAATAATGGGGGTGGCAAGTCTTTTGGTATCTCCGGAGTAGCCTTAGGTGATCCTTCGGCCAGAAGGGGATACATACCATTCATAAGGGCATTTCTTTGTCTGTCTACTTGTTCTGATTTCACTCGTGTACCTTCTTCAATTAATAGATTTTCTCGGACTTTATTTGAATTCTCTTTATTTTTCTCCTCCTGTCTGAGTGCTTTTTCTGTACGTCTATGAGATTCTTTACGCCATAACTCAACGGCGTCTTTCTGTGACTGTCTGGCTTTCCTTTTCCATAACTCTTCCTCTACTTTCATGATGCACTCTGCATCCCAGGTCCCAGCTGCGGGCCACCTCTGACTTTCTGGTAATTCCTTGGTGTAGTCTACCCATAAATCAAGAAATAATATAGCGTCTAAGCCGTGTTTATGATACATGAAGTACCCTGGAGTGTCCCTAGGAGGAATAGGAACAGCTTCTTCGAGTACCCCTTTTCTAGTTGTGATCTGTCTTAATTTCGAAAAGAGCGGCATATTGAGAACTGATCTGATACTTGATCTTGAACAAACTTAATACAATAAACACAATAATGAACAGTCATTCACACCACAATATGCAGGACGTATTAACACATTTAACATTTAACATTTAAATGAGCAACAATGATGCTGACGATCTAAGAAAACTTAATCACTAAACATAATCCTCGGCATTAACTGAATTATTCTGAATTTATATACTTGATATACTAGATATACTGCTAAACAGTACAGATACACTGCTAAAACAGTGCAGACCGGATTTGTGTACCCAAACCCGTCTTGACCGGCACAGGCTATGTGCACGTCAGAACGCCTCCCCAGCAATGGTACTCACCGGGTAGCTCGGAACGGAAGGCCTCGGAACGGAACTGAACTGGACTGGACCGGACTGGACTCGACTCGAAAACTTCGGAAAACTCGGAACTTCGAAACTTCGGAACTTGGTGGGCCTCTGTATACCTCGGATCTTGCTCTCTCAGCTAGGCTCTGGTCGGGATACTTCGCACTTCTCACCGCCTCGTCTGGGTGTTGATCGCAGCCTCAGTCGCCCCCGCTTGACCGGAGGGAGATACAGGAAATCCTGCTGGTACGCGTTGTTGTCCGTCCAGCTGTGGCAGGAGACCGGGCCTGCAACGCACCGCCGGCGCGTGAGATGAGAAAGTGTCCCTATTCGGGCGCCATTCATGTGGTAAATAATTTAATTACCGGGACTTAATTTGATACAGAAAAATAATAAAAATAGCTCAGTAAAATAAGAGGCAAAATCCGTGGTATTAGAGGTTCGGAATGGGCTTTATTCCAATGGACGATTCGAATCGTGGACTCCAAGTTCCATCACCACGGAGGTTCAGGAAGTGAAGTACATACTTTATTGATAAGTAATCACTTTTATACAATAGGCATTACAGTGAAGTAAATGCAGGAGGCGTAACAATTGATAGTAAAGATAAAACATACATGCGTAGCAAAAGTGGGCGTAACTGGGTGTAACTAAAGAACGTCATCAGGTATGATGTCATAATAGGGTGGTTCCATGAAAGAATTTCGCAATGTCAGCAGAAATACTTGGCAGAAATGCGCGCACAGCAGCATGACGTATGATTGACGTGCAACTAGGGGGTGAAGGGGACTTGACATTTAGCTCTACATGTGGCGACAGAAGTCTGGAGGGTCAAGTCAACCTAATCCCAAATCATATCTAACATCCTATGTTTAAAGAACTATGTTATCCAAAAGAGAGGTCTCTTAGAGTAGAATCTTATTCTATACTGACTATACTGACTGTTAGTGCGTGTACAAGCGTCTAAGTGTCTACACTAGATGCGAGGGCAGAAGTCTTCCATAATAATAGGGCTATGAATTACTTGCATAAAGACAGAGAAGCCGGGCCTTTGCTCGGTAGCTGGAAGAATGTTGACTTAAACTACTAGACAGGAATGCATTGGGCAGGGAGCGGAGCAGATAATTTCGAAGGTGAAATACAGTTTTTGGCAGGCAACAGGCTGATGTCAGGCACCGTGAGCCGCGCAGGGAATGAGACAAAGTTCATGGTCACAGATGCAGGCTCAGACTGGAGCTTTCAGAGGCAGAAGGCAAGAAAAGCTTGATGACAGAATCAGGGCCTACTTGCCTGGACTGTAAAATGGCATAAGTGAACCATATAAAGCCGGTGGCCTTTCATACTTAGGGATGGAATATCCGGCCCATTCATGGCGGATCTGAAAAAGGACATGTTGACGGTGGACGCACATGTGTTTGCGTCTTCATAACTGGAACTGGAGGGAACATACATGTACTTGTGATTCATACATGAAACCGTTGGGGTCCAAGATAGGGGACATAACTGATCAGAAAAATCCATATTTCCACAGGGGCAAGAGTTATAGTTTGCTCAGCTAACAATAACTGCTGAATTCTTCTGGTTTTGTATGAGTGAAATGTCAGCCTAAATATATCGTTCATGTAACCTTTGTTTTTTTTCAGTGAATTCCTAAGGTTTTATTAAATTCTATTTCCTAACTATAACATCCCTGCAACATTTGTTTTTTTCAGTGTAGATATATATATATATATATATATATATATATATATATATATATATTACCTACTGGCGGTCGCCAGTAGGTAGTTATAGTTAGGACCACGTTTCCATAGGAAATCCGCAACATTCTATTTTGAATAACTTTTGCGCCGGTCGACGAATCCTCGCGAATTTTTCAAGATAGGTGGGGCGCTACGCTCCGCTCCTACCCTGAAAGTCTCGGGGGGATTCGTCAAGCGGGGGCTGAGATAAAAGGGGGGTCCCAAAACGCGTTTTTCCCATGCATTTTTCCATAGGACCTTTAGACACAGCTACAGCCCGAACGGCTGAACAGAATTACTTGAAATTTGGTAGAGAGGTAGTCCTCAGGTCAAGGAAGTGCCTTTTGTAGGTTTGGTGTAAATCTGTTCAGTAGATTCTGAGAAAATAGCCTTTAAATCAATATATATATCTGAGCCAGCTTACGGTGCGCTTACCGTACGCTTACCGTACGCGTACGGTGGCGTGCGCGAGCGCGATTCTGATTGGCCCTTAGATCTTAGTAAACATTCGAATCGGTCGAAACCAGGAAGCGGCGGCCGCCATTTTCTCTCTCGCACTCTGAGGGGGGAGCTGATAAACAAATGCCAAAAACATATAAAGGGGCTGTTTAGACAGCGCCCATGCACATAACCATGTTAGTAGAGTCTTCAAAGAACCCCCAAGCCAAAAAACGGTAATTTTTTATTTGTCGGAAATTTCGCCGATTACGCTTACCGTACGCTTACCGTACGCGTACGGTAAAAAAATAAAAAAAAAATAAATCCATACTCTCTTCACCCCGTGTGCAAATTGTGGCCGAAGGTCACCATTTGTGCATGGCATATAAGAGCACAGCATTTCCCCAAAAAATTTCAACAGATTACCTATCACAAGGAAGCGCATAATATGTCCTCCATGTGCGCACGGTGCGTGAAGCGCATCGTGCGTACATGGCCCATCTAGCGTAACGTGGCAACGCGGTGCGCGTAGCGCACCGCGTGCCCACCGTGCGTGCACGGCACTAACTGCGTAAAGTGGGCGCGCGGTGCGCGAAGCGCACCGCGTGCTCACTGTGCGCGCACGGTGCGCGAAGCGCACCGTGCGCGCACGGAACAAACTGCGTTAAGTGGGCGCGCACGCCACGAATGGCGCAAAGTAATTTAGCATTTAAAAAACCGTACAAATTCACTGAAAAAACCATAGGTTTCACACACGTTATAGTTAGGAATTAGCATTTAAAAAACCTTGCAAATTCACTGAAAAAACCATAGGTTTCACACAAGTTATAGTTAGCTGTACATTTCACTCGTAAAAAACCTATGAAATTCCCCCGTTATAGTTACTGTAGGCAACTATAACTCACGCGACCGTAATCCTCTGCTGATGCTAATACTGTATTTAGACACTTATTTGCGGATGTATGACGTTACAACGCACACTTTTACAACGCATGCACTTACAGCGCATTTTTTACAACGCATAATCCATTACAACGCACTACACTTACAACGGATGACACTACAACGCATTTTTAAAAACTACCATTACAACGCATACCATTACAACGCATAATATTTAATTGCATTTAAGGTAAGTATTAGATAGTATAGGGGTAAAAATTACTTTTCTAACTCCAGGGGGTGCAACAGTAGGGTAAGTGTTGGATAGTATAGGGGTAAAAATTACTGTTCTAACTCCAGGGGGTGCAACAGTAGGGTAAGTGTTGGATAGTATAGGGGTAAAAATTACTATTCTAACTCCAGGGGGTGCAACAGTAGGGTAAGTGTTGGATAGTATAGGGGTAAAAATTACTATTCTAACTCCAGGGGGTGCAACAGTAGGGTAAGTGTTGGATAGTATAGGGGTAAAAATTGCTATTCTAACTCCAGGGGGTGCAACAGTAGGGTAAGTGTTGGATAGTATAGGGGTAAAAATTGCTATTCTAACTCCAGGGGGTGCAACAGTAGGGTAAGTGTTGGATAGTATAGGGGTAAAAATTGCTATTCTAACTCCAGGGGGTGCAACAGTAGGGTAAGTGTTGGATAGTATAGGGGTAAAAATTGCTATTCTAACTCCAGGGGGTGCAACAGTAGGGTAAGTGTTGGATAGTATAGGGGTAAAAATTACTATTCTAACTCCAGGGGGTGCAACAGTAGGATAAGTGTTGGATAGTATAGGGGTAAAAATTACTATTCTAACTCCAGGGGGTGCAACAGTAGGGTAAGTGTTGGATAGTATAGGGGTAAAAATTACTATTCTAACTCCAGGGGGTGCAACAGTAGGGTAAGTGTTGGATAGTATAGGGGTAAAAATTACTATTCTAACTCCAGGGGGTGCAACAGTAGGGTAAGTGTTGGATAGTATAGGGGTAAAAATTACTATTCTAACTCCAGGGGGTGCAACAGTAGGGTAAGTGTTGGATAGTATAGGGGTAAAAATTACTATTCTAACTCCAGGGGGTGCAACAGTAGGGTAAGTGTTGGATAGTATAGGGGTAAAAATTACTATTCTAACTCCAGGGGGTGCAACAGTAGGGTAAGTGTTGGATAGTGTAGTGTAATATTATGCGTTGTAATGGTAGGCGTTGTAATGGTATGCGTTGTAAAGGTATTTTTTAAAAATGCGTTGTAGTGTCATGCGTTGTAAGTGTAGTGCGTTGTAATGGATTATGCGTTGTAAAAAATGCGTTGTAAGTGTAGTGCGTTGTAACAGTTGCGTTGTAAAGGTTGTTCCCCCTTATTTGCCCATGTCTTCTTCCATTAAATTTTAGCTATACATATATTACAAATATTTTTTTTTCATAAAGACACATATGTCATCAGCACAGGATTACGGTCGCGTGAGTTATAGTTGCCTACAGTAACTATAACGGGGGAATTTCATAGGTTTTTTACGAGTGAAATGTACAGCTAACTATAACTTGTGTGAAACCTATGGTTTTTTCAGTGAATTTGCAAGGTTTTTTAAATGCTAATTCCTAACTATAACGTGTGTGAAACCTATGGTTTTTTCAGTGAATGTGCAAGGTTTTTTAAATGCTAATTCCTAACTATAATGTGTGTTAAACCTATGGATTTTTTATTGAATTTTGCACGGTTTTGCTTATTTATTTATTTATTTTTTGCATTTTTTTCCGTGCGCGTACGGTAAGCTGACGTTACGCGTACGTCACGTACGTATCACGTAAGCGCACCGTCCTTATGACGTACGGTGCGTTTTCGGAATACGTACGCGACGTACGCGTACACGCATGCGCGTTGCGCGGAACCAACGTCGCGCTTACGCGGGTGCGTGTAATGCGCATGCGCGAGTGCCGTCATACGTACGCGCCCCGTAAGCACTCCGTAAGCGTTACGTTTGCGCATGCGCACTTTTTTACGAGCGCGTACCGTAAGCTTACGGAGCGCGCACGGTAGGTCATGTGACCCACAAGGAACACTTTTCATTGGTTTAAACTACTTTCAGTTCCAGAAACTTCAAACACCACACCCATTCCCCTCATTACTGCTTGAGATCCCTTAGGAGAAGGAGCTGGATTGACATTGGGATACAATGGCAGAACAGCAGAGCTCTTCTGAGAGTGAGGCCAGCAGCACCACCATGATCCAGAGAAGGAGGAAACAAAAGACTTCTTTTGTATGGGAGTATTTTACTTTTCCAGAGGGGGAGAAAAAGGTGAATGCTCAATTGGTCACTTGCACACTTTGTGGCCGTGTTTTATCTAGAGGAAATCCAAGGAAGAAATATTCCTTTGGAAATCACTCTATGAAAAGACACCTGCAGGATAGACATCCCAGGACCTTTGCTCGACATACTGGAGAAAACTCTTCAGTAAGTCACCAGAGCCCAACCTCAGATGCTCAGCCGAGTACATCATCGGCAGCTCAGCTGAGCCCTTCCTCTGAGGTGGGAGCATCACCTTCTTCTTTTCCTGTGGACATTAACCCTCGATTTGGGAGGGTTGAAATGAGGTGTACAAGATGTGGTGGTCTTATTGTTTATGGGGAGATCAGTCTTCCCCTTATTAACAATAAGATAGACCAGCATGTTTGTAGACGCTTATAATATTCCCACTCTTTCTTTCCTCTATCCCTGTATTAACCCAACGGCTCTTATAAGAGCCAACCTTACCTCACAATTTTTTTTATTTTTTTTTAAGCTTTCCTTTTTGCAAATTTTTTTTTGCCGTGCGCGCACGGTACACGTAATTCCGCGAATTTCGCAGTTTACACCGTGCGCGTACGCAACGCGCATTCGGCGATTTTTCGAAAAAAAAAAAAATTCATTTTTGCCCTTGAGGGTCCTTCTGGGACCCCCTGACCAAGGCTAGGGGGTCAGGAACTGTCGAGCCTGCCCCCTTTTCACATTATCCACCTTTTTTATTCACCCCCCTGACAGTGCGAGTGAGAAAATGGCGGCCGCCGCTTCCTGGTTTCGACCGATTCGAATGTTTACTAAGATCTAACAGCCAATCAGAATCGCGCTCGCGCACGGCACCGTACGCGTACGGTAAGCTTACCGTAAGCACACCGTAAGCGCACCGTAAGCTGCCACAGATATATATATATTGATTTAAATGCTATTTTCTCAGAATCTACTGAACAGATTTACACCAAACCTACAAAAGGCACTTCCTTGACCTGGGGACTACCTCTCTGCCAAATTTCATTAAATTCTGTTCAGCCGTTCGGGCTGTAGCTCTGTCTAAAGGTCCTATGGAAAAATGCATGGGAAAAACGCGTTTTGGGACCCCCTTTTATCTCAGCCCCCGCTTGACGAATCCCCCCGAGACTTTCAGGGTAGGAGCGGAGCGTAGCGCCCCACCTATTTTGAAAAATTTGCGAGGATTCGTCGACCGGCGCCAAAGTTATTCAAAATAGAATGTTGCGGATTTCCTATGGAAACGTGGTCCTAACTATAACTACCTACTGGCGACCGCCAGTAGGTAATATCACACAAACGACCACTTGTTGAAGTAATCCGAGGACACAATGGGGATTTCTTCGGGAGTCCTTTATTAACAGAATTGCGGCATAATGCATTCCGGCGAGTTTGCCTTCGTCAGATGCCAAATACATCAGGGTTTTAGCTGCTCCCTCTTTTGTACTATTGCGGCGCTCCCATTGGCGGGAGATCAGCTGTTAACGCCCCACCCAGGACAGCTGTAGCCTAATTTGACTGACTACAGGTCCCAACATTCACCTGTTCGTGTAGGTACTGCAGCGTGAAAATCCCAGTTCATACTTAGTGCTGTGTTTGCCTGGCAAAATATATATATTATCTACTGGCGGTCGCCAGTAGATAGTTATAGTTAGGACCTTGTTTCTATTCAAAAAGCGTTTTTTCTTTTCCCAATAACTTTGGCGCCGGTTGGCGAATCTTCGCGAAATTTTCAAAACGTTGGTCCCACTCCGGTCAGTTCCTATCCTGAAAGTTTCGGGGTGATTCACCAAGCAGGGGGCCGAGAAGAAAGGGGGGTCCCAAAACATATTTTCTCCTTGTTAATTCCTGTAGGAAATTTTAGACACGACTACAGCCCGAACTGCTGAACGGAATTACACCAAATTTGGCAAGAAGGTCGTCCTTAGTTCAGAAAGAGACCTCTTTTTTCAAATGGTGTAAATCCGTTCAGTAGATTCTGAGAAATTCAAAAAATAGAGGTCGGAAAATCATTTTTCCCATAGGAAACTTTAGACAGGGTTACAGCCAAAACTGCTGAACGGAATTACACCAAATTTGGTAAATAGGTAGTGCTTGGTTCAGAAAGCGCCCTTTTTTTTAAATGGTGTAAATCTATTCAGTATTTTTTGAGATATTAAAGGAAAAAACCTTTATATATCTGGGTGGGACCTAACTACACAAGCACAAGCTTGGCTCTAATTGGCTGCCAACACTTCAATCCAGAAAGTGTTGGCAGCCATCTTGGTGCAATGCTTTTTAGGTCGCACTACACAAACACCACTGCACTACCCTAAACCTTAGAAAAGTAACCACCACCCCATGCCCAGTCCCCCTTACCTCTCACTCCTCGTGGTGCCTCTCCCCTCGTGGTTCCTGCTTCATGTCGTCTCTGAGGGGCAGTGCACGTCATTGTGAGGAATCTGAACAGCCTCTGTTTCCTTACAGCAACGTGGATCGTCTACATTTCTTTAGAACTCATGGTCATTTACCATACATACCTTTACAACAAAATTTGTTGTCAAGGCATGTGTGGTAAATGACCATGCGTTCTAAAAAAATGCATAGTAATGACTTCGCGATGTACAACGCATGTGTGGTAATGCATGCGTTTTAATGGTATCGCGAAGTAAAAAAGTCGTTGTAACGACTATTTACCGATCGAAGCTGGCCCCTGTTCTTCAGTGAGTCATTTATTTGATAAATTAGGAGGAAGGAATGTGTTTTTATTACCAAAAAGTGCATTCCTGGCTGTTGTATTGTGAAAGTGTCCACGTGGCCTGGTTTCACTTCCGGTGAGAGAATGGAAGAGTCTGTTTGGATCTAAAGGGGTTCTGCTGTTGGACGGGGCCGGCGCGACACGTCATCAGAAAACACAGCTAATGGAAAGCGTTGTCCCCGAAGTGTGGAGCAGTGCCACGGGAGGTCAACGAGTGTGTGTCTCACCTTAGTATGACCGTACCGCGTGACCCATGTGCCGCCACCAGCGTACGGATGGCAGAAGCGGCATCCATCGCAGGTCTCCTTGAAGACCGTTGTAGCACTAATTCTACATTTTGGAACTCGGGCATTTTAATCTTGTTGTTCGTGCCAGATACAAAGAGAAGATCCTGTGTTATTCAGGGCCCTCGTTACCTTTTCTGTGGGTAGTGGTGCTTGTCACTTCGCTGCCCCGCCGGTGCACACGACTGGGCTCCCCACCTCGTGTGCCATCTGCAGGGCCTCTGCCCTCGGATCACTGGTTTCGGTTTCTGGAGTGGCAACATAAACAGTTGCTCCCAAAGGACTGGCCTGAACACTTAGGTGAATATCCCCTGCACCAGCATTCAGCGGAAATTCTCTCCTAGCTCTGCCACGTCCATGACGATGTCATAATAGCACGGCTCCGCTCGCGAAAATGTATGACGTCATAGGAGCCATAAGAGGACCTCGTCGGCGTGCTGACGTCAGTTCCACCCATTTTTTCCGTGCCACCGAGGTAAACACGTGGACCGACACATTTTCACATGTATACATAGCATACTAAATAAATATATATATATATTTACAAATGCATAACCAATAAAGGCATAAAGAAATAGCAATAGATCAAGCATTTCTCACTATTAAAACATAAGCATGATTAAGACATATTAAAAACATTCATGCCAAACAGTAAAAGCATCTTTTTGGTAGAAACAGGTGGACAACGGGGAGGCGGGTGGGACAGTGAGGAATCCACAGGCAGATACTGTATCCACCAGAAAAAGTTTTACCGATGGTAAGTAATTTGCTCTTCTGATGGATACTTCTGCCTGTTGATTCCTCACCTTTTGAATAGAATCCTCAAGCCGTACCTCACCCAGAGGAGGGTGTCCACCTGACTAGACCAAAAAATCTTGCAAAACAGATCGAGCAAAATGGCCATCCCTCCTAACCTCCGAATCCAGTAATAATCAAATAATTTTTAGTCAAAATTATATTGAAAATAAGACTTTAAAAATACTTTTATTAATAAATTTAGACAAACACTTAAAGGAAAACTTTTATTTATAATTAATTTAAAGATATTTCATACTTTATAAATTACAATGAAGTTGCGACCCCAGCACGTCTTTTTAAAATGGCTACCGGAATGCGCGAAGCCATCGTGTAGGGTGCGCGAAGGGTGCGCGACTTCTGTATAATATTTTTTTTTAAAAGAATGAATATAGTTTTCCTAACTAAAAATTATTCAATTTGTTTTTAAATATATATATATTGTTATGGTGTCATTCTGCACGATCAATAAATAAATCTGCACTAACTTGTGGTCCGTATCCGTTTTCTGCAAGGAGACAGAATTTGTAAACGGAGTTCCTGGGAGATAGATAGATAGATAGATAGATAGATAGATAGATAGATAGATAGATAGATAGATAGATAGATAGATAGATAGATAGATAGATAGATATAATAAAATAACATAGGATTGAGGTACATTAGACTTACAAATTTTCATTTAAAAAACCTTTGAAATTCACTGAAAAAAACATAGGTTTCAGGCACGTTATAGTTAGAAATTAGCATTTAAAAAACCATAGAAATGAACTGAAAAAACCATAGGTTTCAGGAACATTATAGTTAGTTGGACATTTCACTCGTACAAAACCATAGAAATTCCGGCTAACTATAACTCGCGCCCCCGCAATGCACTGCTGATGACGTCACATATTACATCATTCATGACATGGTCAGTGACATCACTGATGACATCACTGATGACATCTCAAATGACATCACTGATGACATCATCTACGTGAAAATCTGATGCACCTCCTCACAACTGAATATAACCTTTGATACACCCACTCTAAAATACAGACTACCATTTTTGAAAAAATAGACACATCAATACCAGTTACTAAATACGCACTGACTGATTTCTAGGCCTACACACACATCCAATCATTCACCCATACAGTCACTCATACATGCAGTCACTCATCAATACAACACTATCATATGCACTCATACACCTATACAGACACTCACACACTGCCACATATCCAGAGTTACTCACACACTTAGTCAGTCATGCAAAGAATCAATCATACTTCCATTTACTCACCTATACAGTTATACAGACACAACCTCACTTATTCATACAGATACTAACACATAATTACTCTATTATAGAATCACTGATACAAATACACACTCATCCATATAGCCACTCTCACAATTACTGACTCTCACATATAGTTATTTATATACACCATCACTCACATATACTGCCTTTTATATATGTAGTTACTTGCACATGTACCCCTGAAACATCCATTCACTCACCAACACACCCATACACACACTCACCCACCCATAGAGCTGTTTCCACATGTACTCTTGAACCCATACACCCAGTCAAACAACCACTCACACAGCTATGCACAGAGTCACACACCTCCCACCCACCCACACACACACTCAGGCAGCCATACAAATACTCAGGCAAGCAATCAATAACCCATATAGACACTCATGCAGCTACTCACCAACCCATGCAGCAGCTTACACAACAACAGCCAGACTGATACAGACTTTCACACAGTTTAGTCACTAACCCATGCATTCAGTAAGACACATTTAATCACTCACTTATACAGTCAGTCAAGTACCTACTAAATCCTCCATACAGACACTTATACACCCACTCATTCCTCAATACAGCTTGACATATATATAAAACAAAATTAAACTTTACAGAAACACACTCACTGGATGATGTCATCAGTGATGTCATCAGTGATGTCACTGACCATGTCATGAATGATGTAATATGTGACGTCATCAGCAGTGCATTGCGGGGGCGCGAGTTATAGTTAGCTGAACTAACTATAACGCAGGAATTTCTATGGTTTTGTATGAGTGAAATGTCCAACTAACTATAAAGTTCCTGAAACCAATGTTTTTTTCAGTTCATTTCTATGGTTTTTTTAAATGCTAATTTCTAACTATAACGTGCATGAAACCTATGGTTTTTTCAGTAAAAAAAAAATATATATAGATATATAGATATATATATATATATATATTCACTGAAAAAAACACAGGTTTCAGAGATGTTATAGTTAGTTGGACATTTCACTTGTACAAACCCAGAGAAGTTCAGCTGTTATAGTTAGTTGAGCTAAGTATAACTCGCGTCCCCGGATTGCGGATGACATCACATATTACATCATTCATGACATGATCAGTGACATCAGCAGTAGTGGAGAGTTGGTACGGAGGGAGTTGACAAGACGTTCTACGTTGGCCTTGATCCAGCTGCATGTGGGTGCGATGATGGTGGTGGCGTCCAGTGGGCAAGGTGAAGACGTGATGCTACCAATGATGGTCGGTCCAGGAGAGTCTGATGTTGTGACTGTAGTTGAAGTTCCAGCTGGGAGAGGTGCCATGCTTGGCCGTGTGTCCTGCTATGTGGCTTGTTGAGGTGACTTGCTGCTTGTGTCCGATGTAGGGGACCTTCCCCAGGAGGGGGTGGTGTTCTGGTCACTGGGGTTGTCCTTGTGGAACTTGAGTACGCCGAGCAGGATGTCGTCAGTGGATGGGACACCCTGGGGTGCAACAAGCTCTCCAATGGTATTGGAGAATGGGGGACCATGGTCCAGGTGGCCTGCACATGAGGGTGCCGCAGAGGATGTGCTTGGGCCATGTCCAGATCTGGGAGTTGAGGTGGTGCATGGTCACCCTTGGGTCATTAGAGTGTGTGGTCAGTCGGAGTGTGCTTCTGTAGGGGATGGCAATGCCTCCTCCTTGACGCTCGGGGTGCTCCTTGCAGGTAATACTGCAGCCATCAGTGATGGCAATGGCAATATCCGGTCCAGAGCTGAGATTGGTCCTGGCAGGTGAGGTGGTGTCCAGTGTTGATGGCGAGTAGGGTGCTGGCGTTGTAGCGTTGGAGTGTCCAAGAGGAAGGCTCCTTGGTGCTGAGCGTGGTCCAGGGGCAGATGGATGCAAACGGCACAGCCTATGGGTTGCCTTTGGCACGGGAGGCAACCATTACAATGCAGGCAGTACATCGTTAACAACGCAACTCCGACAATGCAGGTGCCTTTACATCGCATATGATTACATCACATTGTGAGGTCAGTAATGAGGAATAATAAACTATTTTTGCGTGGGTATGGGTTTTGGATGTTGGATATGAAAATTGGGGTGTGTTTTGGGGTAAAATATGAAAATTAGGGTAAAATATGAAAATTGGGGTGTGTTTTGGGGGATCAAGAAGTAATTCCAGTGTTCACAGTCGGGTTTGGGGTACAAAGGTAAATTTTGGGTTGCACTCACTGAAGTGGAAATAATGATATTTATGTCTCCGCTATGCAAAACCTACTGTTGCAATGTGCCTAGTATTAGTATGCATTGGAATGGAATGCGATATCATGGCATGCGTCCCAACTATGTATGTGCCTTTGGCACACGAATGGTACACCCACTGTACATGGCGGCACAACGGCTGGCATTGAGAAGTGCTGGGGGGCTGGACAGCTGTGAGGGCAGCCAGGTGGTAGGGCACTGGGTGACTCAGAGGTTAGTCTGGGTGATGAGGGACAGGTGCCGGCAAGTGTCCTCCAGTGTTGGGTCGCCCATCCATGAAGGGTGTGTGCCACTGGGTGGTCCTTCAGGGCTGACCATGAGGGGGTGAGACGGAATGCTTTGATAAGGGAAGGCGGGGGAGTGGCCTGTGTGAACGGCTTGATGTCAGGCAACCTTGAGCGTGGAGGGGCATAGAGTGCCCTAATGGGAGGGGCATCGAGTGCCCTTATGAAGAAGCACCAGCCAGCATGAAAGGGCAAGCCTGTCCAGAGGGGCACAGAGGCAGGCAGTAAGAGCATGTGCACAGTGCAGCCTGGAAGCAAACCCCTTGAAGGGGGGCACGGAAGCAACAACAGGCATACAGGGAAGGGAGGTCATAAGGGGCATCTGGGAGCTTAGACAGGGTGGCCCTTCAGGGGTGGAGGGGAGATCATGGGTGAGGAGGGGAACAGGTGCCTTGTCGTGTTGTCCTTGAGGGGGCATAGAGCACTCTGAAAAGGAGGTCTGTGAGGGAGCACTGAGAAACCTGAGAGGTACTTGTAAACCCTGGAGGTCAGGCCATCTGAGCACCTGGGTGGTGAGCCCTCGACCCCTCACCCACGTCCTATGCTTGGTGAAATGCATGCAGCACTGTTCAGTGAGAGATGTCACCATGAGTGCATCTGGGCACATGCAACAGGGGGATGTGTCTGCAGGACAGGGAGACATGCGCTGAAACTGCTGGAGCCTTGAATAATAATAATGATGAATATATATATTTTATCCTGAGATCTCCAGGCCCTCGGTGACCTGGTCAGTGGGAGGAGGAGTGACAGGCCCCAGCCTTGCTGGAATCTGCCTTTGAGTGTCTGACTTCGGGGTAGGTGGCTGGCCCAGCTCCATCCGGCAAAGGGACCCACATATACAAACACACCCCGCTGCCCCGAGAAGAGCCTCGGACTTCACTGTACAAGTAAATCAAAAGCCGGGTTTACGTGTATTCCTGGCCTGTGGGCCGCTTCCTGGGGTGTCGTCATGCCTCTGGTCAGTGCAGGACAGTCTCACTCATGTCTCAGATGTCAGGCCGGGCTATGAAGGAGAGGTGGGCGCTTCAGAAGTGTCCATCGGGAAGTTTTGGTTTCTCTTTCCCGTCTGCAGTGAATGCGGCCCTGACCTGGTTTCTCTGTGCCCCATGCCCCTCCTTCTGCCATGCATGGTGGTGCCGAGCTCCATGCAGAATCCCACCATACCTGTTTGGCCCCCTCCAGCCTCTGCCCCTCACAGGTGCTGGTGTCTGAGGAAGGATAGTGGGAGGGAGGCGGAGAGAGCAAACAAAGGCGGGCCCAGGAGCTCCTGCGGTGGGACTGGGGCAGAGCCCACACCTTTGTGCATGCTCATCTATCCCAGCTCTCCCATCCCCATGCCCCACCAGCACACCATGCACCCCAGAAGATTCCAACCTGCCTTTACCCTCTCAGCATCGGCACACACATGGCACCTGCAGACCCCTCACTCCAGCTAAGGCATGGCAGATAACAGATGAAAAGGACTGCACACCTTTATTTATCGCTTGCAAAGGATGTTACATGAATAGAACAGCATTTCACCCGTAATGGGAATGTGGAAGCATGGCTAGAGGAGTTAGAAAGGCGATCACTGGGAACAGAAAGACATGTTGGGTCATGTTATCAAGGCCTTATCGCTGCGTTAGCGGCACTTTACTGCTGATAATGGGCCTATCACTTGGTATCGCCCGCTAACGCCGGATTTCATATCGCCATCGTGCTGATGTTAGCGGCAGCTTTTACCACCGTTCCCTGGTACTATTGCCATGCAGCGACAGCTTGGTAATATGCCGCTAACATGGTGATAGTTTTCAGGGTTAGACGGCGATAAAAATACTGCCGCTAACTGGTGTTGGTGATAGGTATCACCAGTCCTTGATAATATCCCACACGGTTTTTTAGTGAATTTCAAAGGTTTTTAAATGCTAATTTCTAACTATAACGCCCCTGAAACCTATGGTTTTTTCAGTGAAAATATATATATAAATATATATATATATATATATATATATATATATATATATATATCACATCAAGAGTTGCCTCTGATCTTAAGGACGCTACTCCACACTGGAACGGTCATCAAAACCTTTTAATTCAAGCAGCTGTACATCAAGGCTGGTAAGTTTTTCAACCCAACGCGTTTCGAAGCAAACATGCTTCTTCTTCTTGGGGCAGGCAGCATATATATAAATTCACTGAAAAAACCATAGGTTTCACACACGTTATAGTTAGGAATTAGCATTTAAAAAACCTTGCAAAATCACTGAAGAAACCATAGGTTTCACACAAGTTATAGTTAGCTGTACATTTCACTCGTAAAAAACCAATGAAATTCCACGTTATAGTTAGTGCAGGCAACTATAACTCACGCGACCGCAATCCTCTGCTGATGACATATGTGTCTTTATGAAAAAAAAATATTTGTAATATATGTATAGCTAAAATTTAATGAAAGAAGACATGGGCAAATAAGTGTCTAAATACAGTATTAGCATCAGCAGAGGATTGCGGTCGCATGAGTTATAGTTGCCTGCACTAACTATAACGTGGAATTTCATTGGTTTTTTACTGAAATCCGGCGTTAGCGGGCGATACCAAGTGATAGGCCCATTATCAGCAATAAAGTGCCGCTAACGCAGCGATAAGGCCTTGATAACATGACCCAACATGTCTTTCTGTTCCCAGTGATCGCCTTTCTAACTCCTCTAGCCATGCTTCCACATTCCCATTACGGGTGAAATGCTGTTCTGGTGATGCAAAGTAATTATTCCAAGCTGCCTTGTGGATGCAATGGAAAAGCACGGCAATTTCAGTACAGCCAGACGCGTTTCGGGCCACTGCCCTTCATCATTGGCTTTTTGTACACTGGCAAACACATACGAATGGTGCACCTGTTTTTTTATTCAGCGAAGTAGTCACACCTACCAGTCTGAAAGTGCGGTGTTGCTCAGAGTGACATGGTGCTGAGATGAGATGCTGCTACAGTCCGGTATGAAACCTAGAGCCTAAACCAGGAGGTCATTGCTGTAAAGGGATGTGCTGTGGTGTTTGTAGGATACCTGTGGAAGTAGTGTTAGTATGCGTTTATACCATACAGGGAGTGGGAAGCGAACTACTGAGCTCTACCGTGCGTTTATACTATACCGGAATTGGGAAGCGAAGTACTACGCCTACCGGCGTGAAGACTCAGGGATCAAACCGAGCTGATTGTTGTAAAGTGATGGGCTGTGGGCGCTGTAGCATACTGGCCGCTGTAGTATAACTGTAAGTAGTGTTAGTATGCGTTAATACTATACAGGGAGTGGGAAGCGAACTACTCACCCCTACTGGTCTGAAGACTCAGGGATTAAACTGTGAGCTCATTGCTGTAAAGTGATGTGCTCTGTGTACTATTTCAATGGAAGTTATAGAACAATATCAGTATGTAATGATACTATAATGTAAGTATGTAATGTTAGAATGTACGGCTGTCATGAGGGGAATCTTGGGGAGTTTGTACACGGTGCTGGAGAAGACGGATGCCTTGGTGTCTGGTCCTGTTGGTGGCTGTTTAAGCTGCCTTCTTTTCCTGCAATAAATCTACTTATCGGATCCACTGCTGTCTTCCTATTCACTACATAAATTTGGTGGCGAGCAGGAGAAGGTGAAAAGAAGGCAGCACTCACCAAGATTTTGTGTTTGCTTGCGTTGTGCCGAAGACCTGTTTTCTTGGTGAATCTGTTTCTACTCATCCCAGGGTCGTGTGCTGAAGACCCGTTTTCTTGGTGAATCTGTTTCTACTTATTCCAGGGTCGTCGGCTGATCAAACCTTGTGATCCTACCTCTGGTAGGATTTATATTTTTTGATTTTGGGCTTCCTCTGCCTCTTTACTACACTCTGGTTACTGTAGCACACGTGTGCAAGTAGTGTTAGAATGCGTTTATACTAATTCTGTAGTTATGCATTAAACAAAGCATCATGGTCCCATGGAGCGCCACCTCCCAGGCTCAGGTCATGCAATGTCCCAGGGTGTACAAGCGCGGGACAATTATGTTTGCTATTACAGGGCGGGAGCATTGCTTGCACCCTGTGATAGTAAATTCTTGTTTGCCTCGTTGAAGCGAGAGGAGGAAAACCTTGTATCGTTTCAATAAAGCGGAACCGGATGGTAAAAATGGAGAAAAAAAATGAAGCGGGGTCTCACCCGTTCATTTAAATGAGCTCACTGGTGGGTAATGTTCCGGGGCCAAAACTATTATTATATTGCGGGGTCTCTGCAGCACTGGGGATCTTAATCCCACATGTAAATTAGGCGCAGGAGGGCACAGAGACGTTTCGCAGGCTAGGGGATCGACACCTCCCCGAGTATTGTTTACAGATTGTTCAGGGGGCTCGAGGCCAACTCAAGACCAGGGATCGGCAACCTCCGGGGCTTTATTTAAATATGCAGGGTGGGCCTCGCCAGTCCTTGAAGCCTCGGTGGCCCTAGGCAGTGCCTTATTGGTTCTGAAATCACAAGGGCAGTACTCATGGTGTTATAAAGTGATACACTCATAGAACTCTTGCCGTTGTACAATTACCCAGGCTTCATTTATGTAATAGTCTGTTGGTTTATATTTGGTAGGTGCACCGGAAAATTAAACAAAATTTCACTTATAACCTACTATCAACCGCCGATTTTCACAATAAACTACAAACAAGTGTTGTCAGAAAAAGAAGACCCATACACTCAGTTATTTATTGGTAAAAAAAATAACTTTTATTAATGCAACACAAATAAATGGAAATGTAAGTTTATTCGAACAACAGAAAACATGAAAGAAGTGGGTGGGACTCCTCCGGAATCAGCGTGCAAAATCTGCAAGACAAAGTAGAAACAGAAGTATGTGTGCCATGTCTAAGAGAAAAAGAAAGGTAGTGAGAATGAACGGAGGAAAGTGAGAATGGGACAGAGAGCGAGTGGGTGGAAGGAAGAAGGGGAGGGAGAGTGAAAAGAACAGAGGGAGGAGGAGACAGAGCGCTGGCCTACTGCACCCAGCCCTCACTGTTCACCTCCCGTCACCCGTGTGTCTGGGACGCTGGTGTCTGCGAGAAAGAGTGCGGTCCAGCAAATCCTTAAAATGAAACAGAGATATGAATGAGGCCAGAGATTACATTATTATCTATGGCAACATCGCTTGCCTGCACCTGTGCACCCAGGCTGCTGCATCCCAGCCCCTTTCTCCGCTCTGTGCTCAATTGCAGCTCCTGTGCACCCGAGGCTTGACTGCTCACCTGCCACAACCGGTGTGTCCAAGGACGTGCTGGTGCAAGCTCCAACTCCGGGGTGCCACTATCAGGGTGGCCCAGCAGGTCTCCGGTCGGGGACAGTATCTTGATACCACAGTGGAAGGCGTCAGAATGCCCAGGGCATCATCACGGGGTGAGCACACGCTCCACCCATTTTGGCTCCACTAACCCAGTGTCTGAAAAGGGAGAAAAAATATAATGTTGGAAACGTCTTGAGGTAAATGAAGGTTTCTTTCAACGTTAGTAGAGAACACCAGTTGAGTGCATCCTTCCTTCTTGAAGTACGATCTTCAAATTGTTAGTGGTAATCGTGGTTCAAAGAGGAGTTGGAGTGCACTAGAATACACAAGGTTAAATAATAATATGTTATGCCAACGTTCACGTACAAAGGAAAAGAGCGCATGGTAGAAGCATAATGTGCGGGTGTAATGCAGTGGAGCAAGCCTGTGTGCATGTACACTCAGTAATCAGCTCACTACAGTGCCCCAAAAGCTAAAGCCACGTGTCTGCACTCAATTGCAACCCCTGTGCACCCAGGCCCCACTGCTCACCTGCTGTCATTGTTGTGTTTCCAAACACGACGGGCAGCAGTGTTCACAATTCAGGTGCAGTGTTGATTGCAACGATGGTGTACGCCTTATGGATTCCTTTTTTTATTGTCATCAGTGATGTCACTGACCATGTCATGAGTGATGTAATATGTGACATCATCAGCAGTGCATTGAGGGCGCGCGAGTTATAGTTAGCTCAACTACCTATAACAGGCGAATTTCTCTGGTTTTATATGAGTCAAATATCCAACTAACTATAACATCCCTGAAACCTATGTTTTTTTTGGTGAATTTCAAAGGTTTTTTAAATGCTAATTCCTAACTATAACGTTTGTAAAACCTATGGTTTTTTCAGTGAATATATATACATATATATATATATATATATATATATATATATATATATATATATATATATATATATATATATATTCACTGAAAAAACCATAGGTTTCACACATGTTATAGTTAGCGGAAATTTTACTGATAAAAAACCAATGAAATTCCCCCGTTATAGTTAGTGCAGGCAACTATAACTCACGCGACCGCAATCCTCTGCTGATGCTAATACTGTATTTAGACACTTATTTGCCCATGTCTTCTTCCATACATTTTTAGCTATACATATATTACAAATATTTTTTTTTCATAAAGACACATATGTCATCAGCAGAAGATTGCGGTCGCGTGAGTTATAGTTGCCTGCACTAACTATAACGGGGGAATTTCATTGGTTTTTTATCAGTAAAATTTCCGCTAACTATAACATGTGTGAAACCTATGGTTTTTTCAGTGAATTTGCAAGGTTTTTTAAATGCTAATTCCTAACTATAACGTGTGTGAAACCTATGGTTTTTTCAGTGAATTTGTACGTTTTTTTAAATGCTAAGTTACTTTACGCCATTCGTGGCGTGCGCGCCCACTTAACGCAGGTCGTTCCGTGCGCGCACGGTGCGCTTCGCGCACCGTGCGCGCACAGTGAGCACGCGGTGCGCTTTGCGCACCGCGCGCCCAGTTTACGCAGTTAGTGCCGTGCACGCACGGTGGGCACGCGGTGCGCTACGCGCACCGCGTGCCCACGTTACGCTAGATGGGCCATGTACGCACGATGCGCTTCGCGCACCGTGCGCACATGGAGGACATATGATGCACTTCGTTTTCAAAGGTAATATTTTAATTTTTCGTATATGTTATAAGCCATGCACAAATTTGCACACGGGGTGGAGAGAGTGTGGATAATTTTTTTTTTTATTATTCCTTTTTTTAATATTTTAGTTTAACTCATCTTTAATAAGCCATGCACAATTGGTGCCCTTCGGGCACCAATTGCACACGGGGTGGGGAGAGTGTGGATAATTATTTTTTTTTTATAATTTTTTACCGTACGCGTACGGTAAGCGTAATCGGCGAAATTAGCGAAAAAATAAAAATTCCGTTTTTGGCCTTGGGGGATCTTTGGGGACTCCCTCAACATTGCTATGTGTGTGGGAGCTGCTGTCTAAACAGCCCCTTTACATGTTTTTGTGCTTTATATTTTAAACATCACTCTCAGTGCGAGAGAGAAAATGGCGGCCGCCGCTTCCTGGTTTCGGCCGATTCGAATGTTTACTAAGATCTAAGAGCCAATCAGAATCGCGCTCGCGCACGCCACCGTACGCGTACGGTAAGCGTACCGTAAGCGCACCATAAGCTGGCTCAGATATATATATTGATTTAAAGGCTATTTTCTCAGAATCTACTGAACAGATTTACACCAAACCTACAAAAGGCACTTCCTTGACCTGAGGACTACCTCTCTGCCAAATATCTAGTAATTCTGTTCAGCCGTTCGGGCTGTAGCCCTGTCTAAAGGTCTTATGGAAAAATGCATGGGAAAAACGCGTTTTGGGACCCCCCTTTTATCTCAGCCCCCGCTTGATGAATCCCCCCGAGACTTTCAGGGTAGGAGCGGAGCGGAGCGCCCCACCTATTTTGAAAAATTCGCGAGGATTCGTCGACCGGCGCCAAAGTTATTCAAATTAGAATGTTGCGGATTTCCTATGGAAACGTGGTCCTAACTATAACTACCTACTGGCGACCGCCAGTAGGTAATATATATATATATATATATATATATATATATATATGATTTACAAAACGATGCCCTTGAATGAAAACGCACTCGTCTGCTGTTGGACTTGAAAATCCCTTTATTCTTGAAGAAACCGGCAGCTTGCACACAGAGAATGTTTCCTTTGCCTTACGCGTTTCGAAGCCAGCTGGCTTCTTGTTCACAGGCTGTTTGGAAGTGTAGCAGAGCGCAGGGAGCAAAGTTCACCACAAGATGATTGCACATCAATTGTCCTCAGGTGGGCCTCTTAGGTGAGTGTTACCTCGATGCATCTTGGGACTTGTGGTGTCCTGCGGAAAATTTCATCACCTTTGGTGGGTTCTGCGCCATCTCCAAGCATTATTTTCATTATTTATTTCCCTCCAGTGGGTCTCCGGATGTAATTTAGCGCAATTTATTTACCAGTTTCTTTGTTAGGCAGCAGTCACAGCTTCGTAGGCAGAGCAGTTCTAACCCAGCCGCCCCTCCTTTCATGGATGGAGGTGGTGCAGTTTTCCCTGGCAGGACGGCCAGTATTAATGATTTACAAAACGATGCCCTTGAATGAAAACGCACTCGTCTGCTGTTGGACTTGAAAATCCCTTTATTCTTGAAGAAACCGGCAGCTTGCACACAGAGAATGTTTCCTTTGCCTTACGCGTTTCGAAGCCAGCTGGCTTCTTGTTCACAGGCTGTTTGGAAGTGTAGCAGAGCGCAGGGAGCAAAGTTCACCACAAGATAATTGCACATCAATTGTCCTCAGGTGGGCCTCTTAGGTGAGTGTTACCTCGATGCATCTTGGGACTTGTGGTGTCCTGCGGAAAATTTCATCACCTTTGGTGGGTTCTGCGCCATCTCCAAGCATTATTTTCATTATTTATTTCCCTCCAGTGGGTCTCCGGATGTAATTTAGCGCAATTTATTTACCAGTTTCTTTGTTAGGCAGCAGTCACAGCTTCGTAGGCAGAGCAGTTCTAACCCAGCCGCCCCTCCTTTCATGGATGGAGGTGGTGCAGTTTTCCCTGGCAGGACGGCCAGTATTAATGATTTACAAAACGATGCCCTTGAATGAAAACGCACTCGTCTGCTGTTGGACTTGAAAATCCCTTTATTCTTGAAGAAACCGGCAGCTTGCACACAGAGAATGTTTCCTTTGCCTTACGCGTTTCGAAGCCAGCTGGCTTCTTGTTCACAGGCTGTTTGGAAGTGTAGCAGAGCGCAGGGAGCAAAGTTCACCACAAGATGATTGCACATCAATTGTCCTCAGGTGGGCCTCTTAGGTGAGTGTTACCTCGATGCATCTTGGGACTTGTGGTGTCCTGCGGAAAATTTCATCACCTTTGGTGGGTTCTGCGCCATCTCCAAGCATTATTTTCATTATTTATTTCCCTCCAGTGGGTCTCCGGATGTAATTTAGCGCAATTTATTTACCAGTTTCTTTGTTAGGCAGCAGTCACAGCTTCGTAGGCAGAGCAGTTCTAACCCAGCCGCCCCTCCTTTCATGGATGGAGGTGGTGCAGTTTTCCCTGGCAGGACGGCCAGTATTAATGATTTACAAAACGATGCCCTTGAATGAAAACGCACTCGTCTGCTGTTGGACTTGAAAATCCCTTTATTCTTGAAGAAACCGGCAGCTTGCACACAGAGAATGTTTCCTTTGCCTTACGCGTTTCGAAGCCAGCTGGCTTCTTGTTCACAGGCTGTTTGGAAGTGTAGCAGAGCGCAGGGAGCAAAGTTCACCACAAGATGATTGCACATCAATTGTCCTCAGGTGGGCCTCTTAGGTGAGTGTTACCTCGATGCATCTTGGGACTTGTGGTGTCCTGCGGAAAATTTCATCACCTTTGGTGGGTTCTGCGCCATCTCCAAGCATTACCTCAGAGGCCCACCTGAGGACAATTGATGTGCAATCATCTTGTGGTGAACTTTGCTCCCTGCGCTCTGCTACACTTCCAAACAGCCTGTGAACAAGAAGCCAGCTGGCTTCGAAACGCGTAAGGCAAAGGAAACATTCTCTGTGTGCAAGCTGCCGGTTTCTTCAAGAATAAAGGGATTTTCAAGTCCAACAGCAGACGAGTGTGTTTTCATTCAAGGGCATCGTTTTGTAAATCATTAATACTGGCCGTCCTGCCAGGGAAAACTGCACCACCTCCATCCATGAAAGGAGGGGCGGCTGGGTTAGAACTGCTCTGCCTACGAAGCTGTGACTGCTGCCTAACAAAGAAACTGGTAAATAAATTGCGCTAAATTACATCCGGAGACCCACTGGAGGGAAATAAATAATGAAAATAATGCTTGGAGATGGCGCAGAACCCACCAAAGGTGATGAAATTTTCCGCAGGACACCACAAGTCCCAAGATGCATCGAGGTAACACTCACCTAAGAGGCCCACCTGAGGACAATTGATGTGCAATCATCTTGTGGTGAACTTTGCTCCCTGCGCTCTGCTACACTTCCAAACAGCCTGTGAACAAGAAGCCAGCTGGCTTCGAAACGCGTAAGGCAAAGGAAACATTCTCTGTGTGCAAGCTGCCGGTTTCTTCAAGAATAAAGGGATTTTCAAGTCCAACAGCAGACGAGTGCGTTTTCATTCAAGGGCTTCGTTTTGTAAATCATTAATACTGGCCGTCCTGCCAGGGAAAACTGCACCACCTCCATCCATGAAAGGAGGGGCGGCTGGGTTAGAACTGCTCTGCCTACGAAGCTGTGACTGCTGCCTAACAAAGAAACTGGTAAATAAATTGCGCTAAATTACATCCGGAGACCCACTGGAGGGAAATAAATAATGAAAATAATGCTTGGAGATGGCGCAGAACCCACCAAAGGTGATGAAATTTTCCGCAGGACACCACAAGTCCCAAGATGCATCGAGGTAACACTCACCTAAGAGGCCCACCTGAGGACAATTGATGTGCAATCATCTTGTGGTGAACTTTGCTCCCTGCGCTCTGCTACACTTCCAAACAGCCTGTGAACAAGAAGCCAGCTGGCTTCGAAACGCGTAAGGCAAAGGAAACATTCTCTGTGTGCAAGCTGCCGGTTTCTTCAAGAATAAAGGGATTTTCAAGTCCAACAGCAGACGAGTGCGTTTTCATTCAAGGGCATCGTTTTGTAAATCATTAATACTGGCCGTCCTGCCAGGGAAAACTGCACCACCTCCATCCATGAAAGGAGGGGCGGCTGGGTTAGAACTGCTCTGCCTACGAAGCTGTGACTGCTGCCTAACAAAGAAACTGGTAAATAAATTGCGCTAAATTACATCCGGAGACCCACTGGAGGGAAATAAATAATGAAAATAATGCTTGGAGATGGCGCAGAACCCACCAAAGGTGATGAAATTTTCCGCAGGACACCACAAGTCCCAAGATGCATCGAGGTAACACTCACCTAAGAGGCCCACCTGAGGACAATTGATGTGCAATCATCTTGTGGTGAACTTTGCTCCCTGCGCTCTGCTACACTTCCAAACAGCCTGTGAACAAGAAGCCAGCTGGCTTCGAAACGCGTAAGGCAAAGGAAACATTCTCTGTGTGCAAGCTGCCGGTTTCTTCAAGAATAAAGGGATTTTCAAGTCCAACAGCAGACGAGTGCGTTTTCATTCAAGGGCATCGTTTTGTAAATCATTAATACTGGCCGTCCTGCCAGGGAAAACTGCACCACCTCCATCCATGAAAGGAGGGGCGGCTGGGTTAGAACTGCTCTGCCTACGAAGCTGTGACTGCTGCCTAACAAAGAAACTGGTAAATAAATTGCGCTAAATTACATCCGGAGACCCACTGGAGGGAAATAAATAATGAAAATAATGCTTGGAGATGGCGCAGAACCCACCAAAGGTGATGACATTTTCCGCAGGACACCACAAGTCCCAAGATGCATCGAGGTAACACTCACCTAAGAGGCCCACCTGAGGACAATTGATGTGCAATCATCTTGTGGTGAACTTTGCTCCCTGCGCTCTGCTACACTTCCAAACAGCCTGTGAACAAGAAGCCAGCTGGCTTCGAAACGCGTAAGGCAAAGGAAACATTCTCTGTGTGCAAGCTGCCGGTTTCTTCAAGAATAAAGGGATTTTCAAGTCCAACAGCAGACGAGTGCGTTTTCATTCAAGGGCATCGTTTTGTAAATCATATATATATATATATATATATTCCACGTTATAGTTAGTGCAGGCAACTATAACTCACGCGACCGCAATCCTCTGCTGATGACATATGTGTCTTTATGAAAAAAAAATATTTGTAATATATGTATAGCTAAAATTTAATGGAAGAAGACATGGGCAAATAAGTGTCTAAATACAGTATTAGCATCAGCAGAGGTTTGCGGTCGCGTGAGTTATAGTTGCCTGCACTAACTATAACGTGGAATTTCATTGGTTTTTTACGAGTGAAATGTACAGCTAACTATAACTTGTGTGAAACCTATGGTTTTTTCAGTGAATTTGCAAGGTTTTTTAAATGCTAATTCCTAACTATAACGTGTGTGAAACCTATGGTTTTTTCAGTGAATTTGTACGGTTTTTTAAATGCTAAGTTACTTTACGCCGTTCGTGCCGTGCGCGCCCACTTTACGCAGTTCGTTCCGTGCGCGCACGGTGCGCTTCGTGCACCGTGCGCGCACAGTGAGCACGCGGTGCGCTTCGTGCACCGCGCGCCCACTTTACGCAGTTAGTGCCGTGCACACACGGTGGGCACGCGGTGCGCTACGCGCACCGCGTGCCCACGTTACGCTGGATGGGCCATGTACGCACGATGCGCTTCGCGCACCGTCCGCACACGGAGGACATATTATGCGCTTCGTTGTGAAAGGTTATCTATTAAATGTTCATCTAATTCATGTGCCATGCACAAAAGGTGTCCCTGCGGGCACATATGGCACACGGGGGGGGAATATGTGGAGTTTGTTTGTTTTTTAATTTATTTTTTGCGTACGCGTACGGTAAGCGCACTGGGCGTTTTAAAAAAAAAAAAAAAAATTTAATTTTTGGCCTTGGGGGTCCTTCTGGGACACCCTGACCAAGGCTAGGGGGTCAGGAGCTGTCTAGCCTGCCCCTTTTCATGTTATCCAACTTTGTTTTTCCTCCCCCCCTCAGAGTGCGAGAGAGAAAATGGCGGCCAACACTTCCTGGTTTCGACCGATTCGAATGTTTACTAAGATCTAACAGCCAATCAGAATCGCGCTCGCGCACGGCACCGTACGTGTACGGTAAGCTTACGGTGCGCGCTCGGAGCACGCTTACAGATATATATATTGATTTAAATGCTATTTTCTTAGGAAATACTGAACATATTTACACCAAACCTACAAAAGGCACATCCTTGACCTGTAGACTACCTCTGTGCCAAATTTCAAGTAACTCTGTTCAGCCGTTCGGGCTGTAGCTGTGTCTAAAGGTCCTATGGAAAAATGCATGGGGAAAACGCGTTTTGGGACCCCCCTTTTTTCTCAGCCCCCGCTTGACGAATCACCCCGAGACTTTCAGGGTAGGAGCGGAGCGTAGCGCCCCATTAGTTTTGAAAATTTTGCGAGGATTCGTCTACCGGTGCCAAAGTTATTCAAAATAGAATTTTGAGATTTCCTATGGAAACACGGTCCTAACTATAACTACCTACTGGCGACCGCCAGTAGGTAATATATATATATATAATCTACTCAACGCCAGTATATAGTTAGGACCAAGTTCCCATAGGAAATCTGAAAATTCTATTTTGAATAACTTTGGCGCCGGTTGACTTATCTTCGTGAAATTTTCAAAACTAATGGGGCGCTCCGCTCAGCTCCTACCCTGAAAGTCTCGGGGTGATTCGTCAAGCGGGGGCTGAGAAAAAGGGGGGTCCCAAAACGTGTTTTCCCCATGCATTTTCCCATAGGACCTTTAGTCGAAGGTACAGCCCGAACGGCTGAACGGAATTACACCAAATTTGGCAAAAAGGTAGCCCTTGGTTCACACTCATGCCCTTTGCTTAAATGGTGTAAATCCGTTCAGTAGTTCCTGAGAAAATCAAAAGTAAAATCACATATATATCTGGGCGGAGCCTAACCACACATCTCATCGTGAGATCTGATTGGCTGTCACCACTTTATCCAAGAAGTGTTGGCAGCCATCTTGGGACCAATATACATGATAGCACCTCATTAAAAAGCATGGCGGTTAATAGAAGGTTTTAAGACTTTAGTTACATTATAAATCATTTGTTGATGGTACCATACCCATTTTAGGAATTGTGGTGTGTTCTAAGTGATTTTACCATGTGAAAAAGCCTTCTGCTGTGATATCATGAATCATGTTTGCGAGAAAACTATTTTCTCATGCTTTTCCCACAGAGGTTTGGAAGGTGATCTATAAGCTAAACTGAGAGCATATTTTCTGTGAATTCACATTATCTTTCTCAGTCATTTGAGAATGAAGTCTGACATTCTCAGTAAAACATGTACATCCAACAAGGGCAGAGACTGTCAGTTGATTCCTTTGTGTTCTACTGCAGCTTCCCAGAGTATTCTAAAGAACAACTAGAGCGCTAACAGTCCTACTTATGACAAACGTATGGCACACCTGAAGCCATCTTGGTTGGAATAAAGTGGTAACTCTTAAAACATTTAATTTAAAAAGGAACAAAATGAGGGGGTTCATTTTGCCATAGAAAGTAGGATTAGTGCTACAGAAAGAAAATTTAGGGCACATTTTGAGTGACTTCTCAAATCCTCTTCTATTTCATTAAAAAATTCTGACATGCAGACTGAAACATACACTTTCAATACCTGCTGCAGATTTCCCTGGTGAGCAGTAGCTTTACTACAGTGATCCAATGAGCAAATAGAGTGCTAACATTCAGAATTTTTGGCAAATGTGTGACACATCTGAATGACTTCTTGATGGAATCAAAGTAAAAAACTGAAAGTATTTCCTACTGAGGAGACTGTAGTAAATGAGGAAATTAGGAAACACCATAACAAATAAGTCTCCCAAAATGGCCACCAGAGACAAAAGAGCCCAAATGTAGCCCAACTATCACCCAGATGTAGCCCAAGTATAGCCCAATGAAAGAATGTCCCAGAGTGTTCTAACGAACAACTAGAGCGCTAACACTCTTACTTATGACAAAAGTATGGCACACCTGAAGCCATCTTGATTGGAATAAAGTGGTAACACTTAAAACATTTAATTTACAAAGGAACAAAATGAGGGGGTGCATTTTGCCATAGAAATTATGATTAGTTATGCAGAAAGAAAAATTAGGGCACATTTTGAATTCTCAAATCTTCTTCTATTTCATAAAAAAATTCTGACATGCAGACTGAAACATGCACTTTGAATACCAGCAGCAGACTTCCCTGGTGAGCAGTAGTTTTACTACAGTGATCTAATGAGCAACTAGAGTGCTAACATTCAGAATTTATGGCAAATGTGTGACACATCTGAATGCCTTCTTGGTGGAACCAAAATAAAAAACTGAAAGTATTCCCACTGAGGAGACTGCAGTAAATGAGGAAATTAGGAAACTTCATAACAATAAATCTCCCAAGATGGCCACCAGAGACAAAAGAGCCCAAATGTAGCCCAAATATCACACCAGATGTAGCCCAAGTATAGCCCAATGACAGAAGTGTGCAAAACACTTATTTGTTGTGTATTTGCAGTTTTATATAGTGCAGACTTGTCAGGTATTGGAGTGCTTTACATGAGCATTGGTTACATCACACAAGATCAAATTCATTTTGGTTGTAGACATGGGGAGATTAAGTGATTTGACCAGAATCACAGAATGTTGAGCTGAAGCAGAAACTCCAACCTGGTTCCCCAGTTGCAAAGTCTGGAGCTCTGGAAGTAACACCACATCCTCTCCCCTAGGTGCAACATTTAATCAAGTGGTCAACTGGATGAAAAAACGTAAAGATTACAAATAATTTAAAAGTTCTTTGTCGCTATTTGAAAACTCAGAAAATATGTCCTCATTTTAGTTTTTTAGAGCACTAACCATAATTTTGATGCAAATAAGACCCTTTCATTTATGTAATTTCTAAAGGAAATACTCTAGGTATTACAGTTTTGATTACATCAAGATGACGTCAGGCGTTCCACACTTTTGTAATAAATATAGAATGTTAGCAATCTAGTTGTTCATTGGGATAATGTTGAGAGGTAGAGGCCAGGGGCACGGACTCTGAAAATTGAAGGCAGGTAGGAGAGTGCAGATGCAACAATTTGACCACACTGGGCAGGCAGGAAGGGCAGTGGCAGCACAACAGACTATGGAGGGCAGTGGAAAGGGGGGCAGGGGCAACAAACCAACAATACAGGACTGGCAAGAGAGGTTGTGGCAATATAATAGACCATTGTGGGCAGAAGGAAGAGGCAGTGGTAGTACAACCATACATGCCAACAGACCCGTTTCAGCCAGGAAACGTCCAATGTTTTTAAGCTCAAATGGGCTTTATTTGATCTGTCTCCTATCTACAATCTCCTCTTTTTCAATGTAACTCAAAGGGGAAAATCAATACCCCAGTTTTTTTTCAAAATCTCCCTCTTACCAAGTTCAAAATGTTCGCAAGCATGGTACATTGGATCATGGTAGGCAGGAGGAATTGGGGTAGGGACATGGACTCGGATAACAGAGGACAGGAGGGACATGGAGAGGTGCACCAAACTGACCCTACAGGGCAGGCATCAGGGTTTGAAGCAGCACAATACACCACACAGCGCCTGCAGGACGGGAGTGCAGCACAACAATCCATAGAAAGCAATAGGGAGGGGACAGGACCATGCAGATGGACAACAGAGAACAGAGGGGAAAGAGGCAATGGTAGCTAGCTGACCATAATGGCCAGACAGGAGTGAAAGCTGCAGCATAACAGACCATAAAGGGCAGGAGGGATGGATCAGGGGCATTACAATGGAACAGACAAGCCAGGAGGGAGGGAATAGGGGTCTGCACATGGAAAAAGAGGGCTGGGGGCAAGGGGGCAGGGCAGGAGCAGCAAGATGACCATGGAGGTCAGGCAGGATGGGCACTAGAAACAAGACACACCATGGAGAGCAACAATGAGACTATAATGGCATACACACAGACCATCAAGGGAAGGTGGGAGGGGGTCAGGGGCAGCTAGCTGACCACACAGGGAAGGTGGGAGGGGCCATGGCAGCACAGAAGACCATGCATGGCAAGCGGGAGGTTAGTGGCAGCACAATGGCTATGATGGGCAAGAAGGAGGGTGCAGGGGCATGCACAAAGGACCATGGAGGATAGAAGGGAGGGTCAGGACCTAGGCACAGACAAGAGAGTTCAGGGGAAGGGGCCTCACAACAGACCGCGCGGGGCAGGCAGGAGGAGCAGTTGCAGCACATAGACCAGGGAGGGCAGAAGGGTGTGGCAGTAAAATGGACCATGGAGGACAGGAGGAAGGGGATAGGGGCATGGCATGTGGACAGGCAGTGTGGAGGTGGCAGGGACAGGTTACAGTCATCTGACAATGCTAGGCAGGTGGGAGGGGAGTGGCAGCTCAACAGAACACTCAGAGTAGATAGGAGTGGCAGGTCCATGGAACATGGTGGGCAAAAAGGATGGAGCAGGGGCATGCACAAAGACATCGTAGGGCAGGGGGAAGGAGAATAGGGGCAGCAAGCTAAGCACAGAGGCTAAGCAGGAGGTCAATGATGGGCCATAGAATTGGGCAATGGAGGGCAGGAGGAGTGGACTGGTACATCATGCTAAATGGAGGGCAGTGGCAGCACATCAGACCATGCATGGCAGGAGGGAGGAGGCTAGTCCATGGATTCAGACAACAGAGGATAGGGAGGAGGTGGATGGGGCAGCAGGCTAACTGTTCAGAGAAGATGGGTATTAGGAACTTTATTGTTTTTAAAATGTGTGTCTGTGCGAACCACTTAAAATATAAACAAGTATGCAGCATAATCTCACTTTTATTCAGGAAGAAGAGGACGTTTGTGACTGTGACTCCGGATTCACTTGGCAGAAACACCCCCTGACCCTCCACTCCCCATCGCAAAATGTAATGCCCGTGAAAAGGGTAGGTGGACGCAGTGTTATATAGAACATAGTCCTGAGAGCACGATATAGTATATGGTATAAACTATGCACCAAAAAGTGTGATATAAGATGAACCGGGGCGTGAAATATAATATGCAATACATTGTGCGCAATGACAGATTCATTGGAGAGCGCGAGATAGCACAGGCACTAGCGCGTGCTATGCGATATGCGCCTTGGAGTGTAATATGCACAGGGTAGTGTTGTGTAAACTAACTAGTTTCTAAAGTTGTAATATAAAATATGTGCTGGGGAGTGTAACGTTGCATATGTACTGTGACAAAGATATAGATCCCAGATTGTAATATGTATGGCATAGCGCTGTGCGTTATAACATAGGCATCGAGGAAGGCACGTTAGATGGGGCAATATAACCCGTGCGAAGGCAAGTGTGGCATGACATATTCACGGGGTGGTGTTACAGTGCACATGGGCTAGAGAGTGTCATAGCATACGCACTAGCTGGTGGAATACAACTCAGAGGTGTGAGGCACTCGGCGGGCACTGGTGGGTGTAACACAGCATTGGGCTCAGCCAGGAGCACGCTGTGACTCTCAAGTGAGGTTCGTCTCCTTTCCAGAGAGTAAAATAAAAAGTATTACACATCCGGCGGTGGATGTGTGTTTTATTAACCGTGAGGGGGGTTTCTTGCATAGTTTGGGCGAATTTTTGTCGAATCCGCTTTGAATGGCTTGGTGTGCGTGTATATTAAATGTGCCCGTCAATAGCTACCCATGTTTGTATAAATAAGCGACAAGGGTGTCTACTTGGAGAGTACCCACCGGCGGGGGCTCCGGGATTAGGCACGGTAGGGCGTCAGACACGTCAGAGCTTCACTAGCGGTGTAAATACATTCCATGTGGATTCATTCTATGCATAGTCGCCTTTTAATGAATATCACGCAAATCGTCATGGTGATAGGTACATACGGTTTGTCCAGCATGTCCTAGGTTTTTCTATAAATATATATTTTTTTTAAATAATAAAAAACAAAGGCCGGCCCGGGGGATGGGATCCCCGGGGCCATAAGTGGCCTGAGGAGGGGGGCAACGCAGCCCCCTCCTAAAGAATAAAAAAAAAAGGCCATGACCAGGGGGTTGGGGTCCCCGGGGCTGATTAAGGCTTTGGGAGGGCCAAATTAATTTTTTTCAACAAAATAAAAAAAGGGTGCAGGCCCTGGGGCATGGGGTCCCCAGGGCCAGTAAATTAGAAAAAGAAGGGGGGCCTCACAGCCCTCCTTCTTAAAAAAATAAAATAAATGAAAGACCGGCATCGTGCCGGAGGCCACGCCCCCTCCGTGCAGCACTCTGCAAACGCACCCCCTGGCCAGTTGTAAGTTGGGGAATTAATTCCCCTTCAATACTGAGGGTCCTTGAGGGCCAACTAGCCCAACAGGTATCTCCAGTATGCGCCAGGGAGCTGCGTTGCAGACAGGTGTTCTGAGGCCATGCCCCTTTTTACACCTCTATGCAACGCAGCTCTGTGGCGCTTACTGGAGGTACCTAGTGGGCTAGTTTGACCCTAGGGACCCTTAGGATTCAAGGGGACTTAATCTCTCAACTTAGAACGGCCACAGGGTGCGTTTACACAGTGGTGAAGGGAGGGGACGGGGCCTGAGGTGACGTGTGCAAACACGCCCTGTGGTGCGTTTTAAGTTGGGTAAATAATTCCCTTTCAATCCTGAGGGACCCTGGGGGCCAACTAGCCCACCAGGTGCTTCCAGTAAGCGCCACTGCTCTGCGTTGCAGAGAGGTGGTGCAGGCCGTGCCCCTTTTTACACCTCTCTGCAATGGCGCTTACTGGACGTACCTAGTGGGCTATTTTGCCCCTAGGGATCCTCAGGATTCAAGGGGACTTAATCTCCCAACTTAAAAAACGGCCACAGGGTGTGTTTACACAGTGGGGAAGGGAGGGAACGGGACCTGAGGTGACGTGTGCAAACACGCCTTATGGCGCGTTTTAAGTTGGGGAAATAATTCCCCTTCAATCCTGAGGGCCCCTGGGGGCTAACTAGCCAACCAGGTGCTTCCAGTAAGCGCCACTGAGCTGCATTGCAGAGAGGTGGTCCAGGCCATGCCACTTTTTACACCTCTCTGCAACGCAGCTCTGTGGCACTTACTGGAGGTACCTAGTGGTCTAGTTGGACCCTAGGGACCCTCAGGATTCAAGGAGACTTAATCTCCCAACTTAAAACGGCCACAGGGCGTGTTAACACAGTGGGGAAGTGAGGGGACAGGGCCTGAGGTGACGTGTGCAAACACGCCCTGTGGCGCGTTTTAAGAGGTAGTTTTAATCCCCTGCCCTATTATATACTAGGGGCTTACAGAGGAGGTCATGCTGATCACAGGGGGACCCCAACGCATAGTGTTCCCTAGTGTATGTAGGTGTTTTCACTGTATTCTGAGTGTCTTTTAACATAGCACTGGCTCTAGGCCTGGTTAGTCAGACTCAGTTACCACCAGTATCCGTCTGAAAAAATTGAGGGTATAGGATGATTTTGCAACAAGGCTTCTTTCTGCTCTTCTGTTTGTTCTTTCTGCACGTTATCCTTCTTCCTGCACTTTTCTTCGTCTTTGAGGACTTCTGTTGCTTCTTTCTGCATTTCTTTTTTTTATTTCTGTGCGTTTTTTCTTCTTTCTTCACATGTTCTATCTCTGTAGGCATAGTTAGAAATTAGCATTTAAAAAACCTTTGAAATTCACTGAAAAAACCATAGGTTTCAGGCACGTTATAGTTAGGAATTAGCATTTAAAAAACCTTAGAAATTCACTGAAAAAACCATAGGTTTCAGGGGCGTTATAATTAGCTGGACTTTTCACTCGTACAAAACCATTGAAATTCCCTCGTTATAGTTAGTTCAGCTAACTATAACTCACGCGCACGCAATGCACTGCTGATGACGTCACATATTACATCACTCATGACATGGTCAGTGACATCACTCATGACATCACTCATGACATCTCAAATGACATCACTGATGACATCACTGATGACATCAAGTGAATGTGTGTTTTTCTGAAAATTACATATGTTTTATATATGTATATCTCAAGGTCGATGGAAGAATAAATGGGTATATAAGTGTCTAAATGGATGATTTTTTTTTTTGAAAAATTGATTGTATAACTGACTGATTAAGTGTATCTCAGTGAATACATGGCTTAGTGAGTAATGTTTAAATATGTAAATATCGGTATCAGTCTCTCACTTTGTGTATAAGTGGCTGCATGGGTTGGTGAGTAGCTACATGAGTGTCTATATAGGTTATTAGTTGTTTTTTTGAGTATCAGTATGAGTGTCTGTATGGTTCGGTGGGGGCTATTACGTAGTGCATAGGTGCATGAATGAGTGACTCACTGTTTGTATGTGTTGAAGACAGCATGTGTGCAGGACTGTATGTGTGGATGAGTGTGTGCATGGGTGTGTTAGTGAGTGAATGACTGTCTCAATAGTGTCTTTATGAGTAACTACGTATGTTTTAAACTAGTATATGTGACTATTGGTGTATATAAGTGAGTATATGTGAGAGTGAGAGATTGGAAGAGTTCCTGTATGAATAAGTATGTGTTTCTATAAGTGATTGTTTAAAAGACTAAGTATGTGTACATTTCTGTAGAAGTAAGTGTGGTGGTGTGTGTATAACTGTATATGCAAGTAAATGGATGTTTGATTCTTTATTAGCATGAGTGACTATGTGTGTGAGTAACTCTATGGATGAGTGGCGTTGTGTAACAGGATGTACAGGTGTATGAGGACATATGATGAATGAGTACATGTATGAGTGACTGTATAGGACTGTTGGTGAATGAGTGGATGTGTATGTGGATCTTAGAATTACTGAATAGGTTGTTGTAACTGATATTGGTATGTCCATTGTTTTGAAAATTTTAGTTTCTATTTTTGAATGTGTGTATCAAAGGTTATATTAGGGGGAGAGGAGGTCTGCCACTCTATCACAAGGATGATGTCATCAGTGATGTCATTTGAGATGTCATCAGTGATGTCATGAGTGATGTCACTGACCATGTCATGAGTGATGTAATATGTGACTTCATCAGCAGTGCATTGCGTGTGCGCGAGTTATAGTTAGCTGAACTAACTATAACGGGGGAATTTCAATGGTTTTGTACGAGTGAAAAGTCCAGCTAACTAAAACGCCCCTGAAACCTATGGTTTTTTCAGTGAATATATATATATATATATATATATATATATATATATATATATATATATATATATATATATATATATATATATATATATATAGCAAGTTTCACATCTCCGCCACAGAGAAATGGAGACGCACTCTCTCTCAAGCGTCTTTAATCTGGCAGCAAGCAGGACACAAATCACAGCCCAACACGTTTTGGACTTTTCTGATATATAAATAAAATTATTTTGAAAACAGAACAACTTGTTCCTGACTCATTTACCTACATTGTTGGCTGTTCCTTAGTCAATGTTTCGATACCTGTACATATGAGGTGAATAATACAATAAATGTGGTACGGTATGAGGATAATGTCATGTTGTTCAAATATTAAAAAGGCATACAGTTTTTCTCTTTGTTTAGGGCAAAAATGAAAATGTAAAGATAGCACCTAGATACCCCTCAATAAAGGCACAGTTTTCAGCTAAGCACTTAAAGGAGTTGCTGCTACTTGGACTTTGCCAAACCCTGAAGTACTGAATATGGTGTACGTTTCCCTCCAGAACATGCCAATAAATCAAATGGCCGTACAAGCAAATTTTACGTTTTGTGCAGTAAATGGCTTAGTCCCATTTAAAAATATTTCAGGAGGATGGGGGTTCCCCAAACCTCAATCAGTTTACCAAATAACTCTGAATGCAGTGCATGGCATGTTTTAAAGTAATTTTCACGACTCCGTTTAATTTCTAGAAAACAATCTTCCCCATTTGGAAAAATACATTTGAACTATGGTACCAAAGATCCTTGCACCTGCTCTTTTTGAAGACATAAAAGCATTCTGTAAAACAACAGTGGTACTAGACACTTGATAAAAAAGTTATTTAGGTAAGAGAGCAGAGGATTCTGGGGCCACTCCATTTCTCAAAGTGAATTCTCACATTACAGCAATGAACTCTAAGGTAGGAATATCCATGTAATTCTTTAATCCTAAATCATACTAATTGCTACAGGTCCCAAGACTTGTTTCTTTGTCTAAGGCACACTCCATTAGTTTAATTTAATTAGTTCCAAAGGCAACATGCCATAGAAACATTAAATGTAAACAAACAAATTTCATGTAAACATTAAAACAATGATAAAACAATTAAAAACAATCGTCACAGTTTATTTTCTGTATCATCTTTAAATACTATTCCAATATCAATAGATTTCATTTTATACAAAAACTTTTGAGCGGTTCCTACTGGTTTTTCAAAACAGGACACAATATTACTTAACATTGTTCTAAAAATTACACACAACCTAAAAGGAGATGCCTCTAATGGGCAAGTATAATTCCCGCCATTAAGCTTTCTCTTTTCCATGAATGCTTGGATTTTCCAAAGTAGGTTAATTTTTATTCAGAAATTAAGATTTAAATCTGCTAACATCTGTCTGGGATATTATTAAAGCAGACAAAGACATCACTATGCCCGAGCCATTGAAGGGAATTGGTTAATGATTTTTTATCATTTAAATATTACCAATCTCTCTTTTTACTGACTCCATCAGATAACTCTCTTATTGCTTCTTTCCAAATGGCAGCCAAAATGGGCTCATCTTTTTGAAAAAAATCAGCCCAACTACAACATATTTTGAAAAATTTGTCAGTTGAGAAGTTTGTAAACTTTATCCTCCTATAAATGATTTCATGCACATTAAGTAGATTTAATTATGATCTTTGCGAACGCTCAAAGAGTAGACAAACCTTAAAATCCGCTTTTGAGCAACCAAGCCCCAAGCTATCAGATCTAATTCTAGTCTTATTGATTGGATTATAGCACCAACATGAAGTAAAAACAATTTCTTTAGACAGCAGCCTTCTGCATCGAACCATTTCACATTAGGATCCATTGGCAGCAGTTCAGCCCCGTTCAAGGCCTTTTGTGTTAACTTCCCCCGAAATACTTTCTTTAGTGTTACTACCAATAATCCACCATACCAAGGTCCAAACAAAGTAAAGCATTTACTGTAGACAACAGTTGTAGGGATGTAAAATAAACATCCAATTTTTACTTAGCAGAGAAAAGAAGCCCTCCTAGATACGTATAACAGCTTACCTGCAAAGTATCATCAAGCTGCCAAGCATGCATTCTGGGCTTTTTCAGAAAAAATTATATTCTTAGTTTTAGCCACATTAATTGTAAGGCTGTGTTTAGTGCAGTAATCTTTGCGTGCAAGTAGTTTGATTAATGGCTTAACATCCATAACCACTAGGCCATTGACATACAGTAAACTTGAAATGTGGATATAGCATATTTTGTGAAAAAATAATGTGTCTCAGATATTGTTTGGGGTAAATCTAAAATAAATCAAATACATTTGGAGCTAAGACATGTCTCAGTTTCAACATAAAACAATGATGTTTATTTACCCAGTCCGTCACAGTCGACAACAGCCAAAATACTTACGCGCATGGACTGCAAGATTGCAAGCAGACCTGGCGAGATCTTCCAACTCTGTAATTTAGGCTAAAGCATATTGCTACTGATCAAGTAGAATTCTGCTTGGAATTCCACCAAGCAGCAGCATAACAGCCCTGAGACCAACGAACGAAAGACTAAATGGCTAAACAATGATCCACTGTAGAATAATGTTCCCGAAATCCTCCTTGCTCATAAGGGATGATCCCTTGATCATTTTCCCAATATTCTAAAGACTTGAGTACCATATTTGCAAATAATTTAGCAATAGTTTCTAATAATGAGATCACTCAGTAGTTGGAGGGATTATTATGATCACATTTCTTGTAAATGGGCTGAATAAAAGCCCCGTTCCATGGGTCAGGGATTACACTCTATCAAAAATAGAGAACATAAATTCACAGCCCACCGCAGATGATTGGCACCAGATATCACACCTGTGAGATTATCTGGCCCTACAGCACAAGATAGTTTAATGGATGAGATTATCGCTGCAATATTTTCAGCCTTTAACGTTGCCAGTATCAAAGGGCCAGGGGGTATATTGAGCCAAGCAATTTCCAAACCCTTTTACATCCCTCCTCTTATAGAGGTTAGAAGTAGGGCTAACTTATTTTTCTTCACAAAAAGGAGCTATAGAGGGAAAAGCTAAAGCCAGATCACCCTCCACCCATCAATCATTTAAATAACAAAGATCTGGCTTTTGAAGGGGCAGCATTGAATTTTTACAGAGGAAAGGTGTTTAGGGGGTATCCACCTCCACCCAACAGCTGATTAATGTTTCACTCTAAGCCTATCCTAGGTACTTCAAACATTCAAGTTTGTTAAAACAAAGTTAATCAGAACACTCCACAAACATATACCCTTGACCAAGATAGGTGAGTATAAGACACATCAAAAATGAGTGAAAGATTGAGAAAGCACCGCACGTGCGCTATACCAGAGAAGCTACTGGCAGGTTCTCACTAGAATGCCCACATCTATCATCATCGGTTGCTTTCTCACTGAAAAGACAGAAATTATGTCCAGTAAAGAGGCAAGAGAGGTGAAAGACTAGAAATGAATGTATCCAAAGCCAAAAAGAAACGTGAACTATACAGGACAGTATGTCCCAGAATTAAAATTGAGTTAAGACTCACATTTGGCTTTGCCCTCTTTATTAGCACTCGTGAGCTTACTCGACATTAAAAGCACAGCATGTCGCAAACCTTTTCAAAGTAGGCAAACATGTTTCATTGCCGATGCTTCATCATGGCAATTTTGTCAGGACGTGAGGTTAATGGTCGCCTCACTGGACTACTGACTTTGTTTGCGGAGTGGCTGACAAACACAACAAAAATTCATGATAAATAGACCAACCAGGTATAATGTCCTCCAATGTATATGCTGTTGTATTAAATCACAGCCTGGATCATAATAAATCTAGAAATCTATATTTACCAAGTGGGAGCCAAGGGCGCACGTACCAGCTTTCACAGTGCCAAAAGGGGTTACATTCAACAAAGATCCCTTTATTATTAAGCACTTCCATTGCTTTTAGTCTACCTGTGGAAATATATTTAATGAAAAAAATTCCAATCAGTATCACAGTAATCACTCTTTGAGGAAAGACTACACTGCACCTCTTCTCTGCAGCTAGGCTAATCCTGTAGCGCAAACCTGTCCTCTACTGAGTATTTTAGGACACACTTCATATGTTCTGCTACTCACTATCAGATCAAGCCACTTGTACCTACAACCTATAGACATATATACGCTTCAACTATCCCTGTCTGGATTGCATTAATCTCAACAGTCAGGGACTCATTTTGCTTTAACCCAAATCAAATGCAGAACTCTCAACATGGGGGGACGATTTCGAAATATCCGCATAGCTGTCATATATTGTAACGTTCGCAAATCTAAAACATACTCAGCGTTTCATTTGAAAACAAGCGTGGGCTGCTCAGGCAGCAATCGGGCTGTTGCCCCAACTCGCTAACAAGACCCCCCGTCCTTACTCTTACCACGTCCATGCGTCTTGCGAGCATTGTCTCATTCCGGCGTATGAGTGAAAAAGAAGCCGGGAGATTTATAATGCCCTGCCAGGTGAAAGTCGCGTCACATAACCCACGTCACCATTCTGTTGAGCCTCACAGGATACTTTTTCCACTGCGGGGGCCATCTTAGAATATACAGCCTTAATTATAGATGTTCCAAACATTACTGTTTTCTTTTCCATATGCAGTCATGTATAGCAGTCAAAAAGTAAATAGTTCTTTTATTATAAGTTTAAAAAAAATCTATATTACATCAATGATTATAACAAATGTTAAAACAGAATTCTACAAATCATTGTGCAGGTATTTTGTACATTGTTCAAACGCAAGAAAATTAGTAGCCATGTTTACAACAGACATATCCATAAATCCAATGGACAACCATTCAGTCAACAACCATCACTGAGACGTCAGATAGCAATAACAGTTCACCATCTCTATCTACTGACTTTATTCCATTCAATTGAGTCATTCAAACCAAGTTGGTCTGCTTTTTCGGAAGAAATCCAACGTGCTCTTTTACGGCTAATGTCTTGTCCAAACAGTCATGGGCGGCTATTACTCTTTCCAACACAACCCACTTTGGTGCTCTATAGTCGTGTTTTTGTTCACAGAAATGCTGCACCAACCGCGTAGTCAGTTTCCGTGCTTTAATGGTACTCAAATGTTCCTGAATGCGGACCGTAATCTTGCGGGAGGTTAAACCAATGTAATGAAGCCCGCACTGACATGTGAGTCTGTATATCACATTCACCATATTACAGTTGGTAAACTTGTTTAGATGCCAAATCTTTCCACTCCTCAATTGCACACTACTGGTCTTCTCAGTCAATTCACATACAGAACAAATACCACAAGGGTAGTGTCCAGACGACATAGATGTATTTCTGAATTTTTGCAAAGGCCGCATGTGCACCAATTTATCTTTCAAATTGCATGCACGTTTAAATGCAAACCTGGGCTGTGGCATTTTAACTTTGGCAGTGGACTGCAATGGCCAATGTTTCCTCATCACCTGCCACATTTTTTAAGCTAGCGGGTCCAAAGTCAGGACGACTGGCAAGCAATCGTCAAATTGTTTCACATTTCTTTCCAAAAGGAGATCGCGAGGTGTGTTGCGGGCTCTTTTACGTGCTCTATTGACTACCCTTTTGGGCGTATGCCCTTTGTATCACTTTATCTGCAAGGTCTTCAGGTTGCTGCGTAAATGCATTTACGGTGGAACAATTTCTCCGATATCTTAAAAACTGCCCTACAGGCAAATTGTCCCGTAAAGCTCTCGGTGGAATGACTGATAATGCCGTAACAAACTCCTGTCCGTAGTCTTCTGATGTACCACCGTACAAAGTTTGTTATCCATCACTGAGATACCCAGGTCAAGATAGACTGCTTGATCATTACTTTTTGTTCATGTAAATTTAAGACAAGCATCTAACCCATTCAGCCCCTCCAAAAACTTATTTTTCCTCTGGGTCTGAATATTCTAAAGCACTAGGAGCAAGTTTTTATTTCATTATGTACTAGTTGCCCAAAGAGTTTAGAATTACATTGGTTAGTTGCTATAAGCATCTCATCTCAGCTGTTTTTTAATGGAAATTACTTTTCTCTCTGTATATTCAATCTATGATAATAATTTTTTGCCTTTTTAAGCTAATTAGGGAGCTGTGGATTATTTGCTATAATATATATCACTTTCAATTGGCCAACTTCATTAACATGTAAAAATCATAATTAAGCCTATTGTATTCCTGGGTTAGTAATAATTGTCACTCAAACCCTTTAAAAAAAATCTTAGAGAAGCCAACGCTTTTGATGTCAAGTTACTATAGCAAATTAAGGGATTGTTTGTCATATTATAGGTTGAACATTTCTATGCTCTATTTTCAAGAGATGTAATATTATTTTCTTCAGAGATACAATTTCAAATGTCCAGAGGATTATAAGTAACAACAAGAAGAGACTGGATATTAAGGTTAGGAGTCTGATCCCTTAAGACTACTTGCATTGCAAAGAGGTCGCTTAGTTTAAAATAGCTAATCTAAAAGTCCATATATAGCCAGAAATGTTCCACTCATACAAATGTATAGCCATCTAAATCATCATCAGCAACTTTATTCAGCTGTAATAGCAGCCATAAAAGTACATATCAATCACAATACATTAGTATACAAAATAATTCAATAAAAGAGAAAAAAGGTTAAAAGTGTCATATACAAGAACAACGACTATTTCTTAATAATCAAAATAATATATCAAAACATCAGTGATTCATTGGTCCATGTCAATATCTCTTCCTTGTTAGCAGAGAACATTTAATAAAGTTAATCACTGCAATCTTACGACTAAACATAGGCTTGGCCGGACGACCCCTAATATATTGGCCATCATTAATCAAATTACGCTGCACCAGGAGGGCTGTTGGTTTTTTAGCCCTTTGAGAGGGTTTAAGATAAAATACTATGACATCCGGAATCCAAAGATCATCTGTTCATTCATAAACCTGGGGACATTTTTAAATTAAAACCCCAGTTATTATAATCACTGGGCATGGATATTTCACCCTAAATATACTTAGGTCTTCGTCAAAGTCAAAAAGACCACCATCCAATGGTACATTATTTGGCTGGGTGTAGATGTTCATAAGAAGACACAATCTCACTATTCCCCCATTGATTCACCTTTAATGCAACAGGCTAATATCCATTTACACTTCGAAGTAAGAAATCCCACATCAATAGTATGTGTTACTGAAACAAAAGTTGCCAATCCCCCTAAGGGATGTCCCCCCACACACAAAATTAGCATTTTATATAAACAGTAAAAATACCAGCATGAGTACGAACCCGCAACCAGGGTTCTTAGAACTCAGGGAATCTGCCAGTGTACATGACCTGCTCCACATCTCGGGAGTGTCTCTACAGGAGGGAGAATTAGAGGGTACATATTGTCATTTCTGCTTTCCCTGCCCTTTTTCGGAATTAGAACTTATTTTAAGCTATTGCTTTTTTGATTAATTAATTGTTGTGATGTCAAAATGAGTCAATGTATTTTCCCTTATGATTTTTTTTCCATTTACATTGCATTCTGGTGAGCAGTGGTGGGCCAAACATATAGGGGAACTAGATGGTTCCTGATGCCACCAACTTAAGTCATAAATTTAAAGGAAGAAATTAAATGTAAATTTGTTTTAAATGAAAACGAAAATTGATGGCACCATCTGCATGGTTTGTTTAGGGTGGCAGTTACTGGCAGCTAGCCTAGGACCACCCTGAGAACGGTTTACACAAGAGGTTTTTGTTCACGCCAGGTCATAGTCACAGATAAAGAGATGACGGGTTCATCTTTCCAAAGTTCTGAAAATTATCACTGCATTCCTTACCAAGGACTTATGAGATCTAATTAAAACAAGTTTCAATACTCATACCAGTTCAAGAAAAAACTCCTACAGTCTTTCATCTTCCACACTGGAAAAGTTTTGACATTATCATTTGGTTGCATGCACATATACATGTTTTTCTTCATTCTTTGAAATCTACTCCCCTGCATCTGCCTTTAGGAAATTTATAAAAAATATTTTTTTTCTATTAGATCAGTTTGGTATCTTGTGTTGCTGTTCATCCTAATTGGCTCAGAACCAGGATGCCCTTTTGGGCTAGAGTTTGAGCCTTATTAGTCAAATTACCATATCAAATAACATATAACTTATAACACATGACATAGCAAAACATATATTCTTCGATTGAGAAACTACCTAATAAAAACGCTGTCTTTTTTTGCCCACGAACATTGCACTAAAACTGATAGGAAAGATTAACTAAGAGCTAAATGCTGTACACACTGATTTTTTAAAAAATTGTACTACTTAGACAATCATTTAGAATCTCGTGGGTAGCCGGCCGGTCAGCAAGGTCATCAGAAGTTATAGCCTCTATCAGACTGGTAGAGAACTTCCTTCCAAATTTAGAGACCCCCGCCAGCCAGAGTGAGTATCTCTGTGCCTTCTAGTGGAGTCGTTGCTGCAGAAGATATAGGGAAGCGGAGGTTAATATTCATTTGGGAGAAGGAGCATGGCAATGGTGAGAGAGGGAGATAGTATAAAAAGATGGAGGACCTGGAGTAGATGTAAGAGAAGTAATAAGAAGGATAGTATTTTAAAAGGGGTCTCTAGTTGGCAGTGGTTTGCACCCTGTCCAAGTAGGGACCCTCACTTTGGTCATGGTCAGGGAGTCACACAGCTAAGATAACCCCTGCTTACCCCCTTGGTAGCTTGGCATGAGCAGTAAGGCTTATCTCAGAGGCAATGTGTAAAGAATTTGTACACATGCCCACAGTAACACAGTGAAAACACTACAAAAGGAGTCCACACCAGTTTAGAGAAATAGCCAATATTTATCTGAATAAAGGAAGACCCAAACAACAAAAATAAATATATACATGTCAAAATATCACTTTTAAAAGATTAAGCAAGTTTAGTCCATAGAAATCAATGGATGCATTTGTTTTAGCACAACGTACATAGATGTGTCAAAAATCATAGGCGGTGCAAGGCGCAGAGGAGGTGAGGCAACCGAACAACAAAGTGATGCATCGATTCCTTACTCACCAGGGGAGGTGATGTGTAGAATTCTGGATATGTGGCCTCAGTTCCTTACTCTGGCGTGGTGTCGATGAAGAGTAGGTGTTGAGGGACAATGCTTCGAAAAACAGACGTGCTGCATCGGTGCGGCAGCCGTGAAGCAGGTGCTGCGTCGGAGTGAGTGTCACAGAAGTCGGAGACACGGTGCTTGGGACTCCTACTCGCCATTTTTTCTGATGCGCTGCAACGGCAAGCCGGGGCCTTCGGTGAAAGCTGTGGTAGGCAGCGGCGATCTGTAGATCTTTTGCAGAGATGCGTCGAGAAAACGTGCTGGGAGTCGATGTGTGGATTTTCTCTTAAAGATTACCAGATTACACTTTCAAGGGCCCAGGAACTGGATTTGGCACCACTTGACAAGTCAGGACTGTCAACAGAAGAGCCCAGGCACTGGTAGGTGAAGTCTTGGATGGCCCTGAGACTTCTTAACAGGAGGTAAACACGCACAAGCCCATGGAGAACCTTGGAAGCAGGATGTGGAAAGCAAAGTCCAGTCATTTCACTCCCAGGATAGAAGCAGCAAGAAGCAGGACCGCACAACAAAGTAACGGGCAGAGTGGCAGTCCCTCCTACAGCATTCAGCTCTTCTTCCTGGCAGAATGTTATCAGTCCAGAAGTGTTCTGATTTTGTGGTGTCAGAGGTCCAATATGTATACCCCTTTCTGCCTTTGAAGTAGGTAAACTTCAAAGGAAAGTCTTTGTAGTGCACAAGACCCTGCCTTTCCCTAACCTTGTTCCAGACACACTACAGGAGGGTGGAGGCAGATTTGTGTGATGACAGGCACAGCCCTATTCCATTCCGGTGTCTGTGGCAACTCCTCCCGCCACTCTAGCACAGGAAGGCCTATCGGCCTGGTGATGGGCCATCAGGATATGCAAGACACATCTCAGCTCCCTTTGTGTGACTGCCTAAGGTGAATATAAAAGATCCCAACTGTAAGCCAAACCAGACGTGCATGCTACAGGCAGGCATAAGCACAGAATGGTTAAGCAAGAAAAAAAACACTTTCTAAAAGTGCCATTTTCAAAAACGCAATTTGAAAACTAACTTCACTAAAAAATGTATTTCTAAATTGTGAGTTCAGCAACCCCAAACTCCAAATCTCTATCTGCTCCTAAATGGAAATTACACTTTAAAGATATTTAAAGGCAATCCCCATGTTACCCTATGGGCAGTGCTTTAAATGGGAAAACAACTGTGCAGGTACTCATTTAAATGGGGCGAGTGGACGGGGCAAGGGCGGGACTAAGAGCAATACATACTGTTACTCATTGACTTCAGTACTAGTTGCAGCACATACCAAAATACACGAGAAATGCATTTGTATAAACAAAATAAGTGAACTCCTAACGAAAGCCAAACGCGGTGGTATTTTAACATTTCCTTGTTTTATAAGTTTCCATACTGTTATTTGGTGTTGCTTGGCACAATACTGTATATTCTCACACACATGCCCACCCACAAACACACACACACACACACACTCGTCCTTTATTATACCTCCCAAGACTCTCGAATCTCCCCCCTTCCTCACACTTTTTTCCTCACACAAAACCGCCCACAGACAAACATAAGCAGACACTCCAGCAAAAGAATCAGGAAAGTTTAAAGCCATTTTAACCTCGTTACCTTCTTTGGATTTCTTAATTGCGCCGTCACCTGGCTGCCTCAATCCTGTGTTTGCAACACAGCAGGATGGTGAACACCGGACGTTATGCAAATGAGCCCACGCTGAATAGTTCAGTGGGGGCTCCGCTCACCAGTCACTGCTACAGAAGTGCCTTGGCTGTCAGACAGGTCACCTGCACCAACAGCCAAGGCGCCTACCCTTTATGAATACCGGTACCCTCCTTGGCAGCAGAGAAGTGCCGGTACTCAGAGTGGTAAAAATAAGAAGTGCCGGTACTTAGTACCTGTGAGTAACGGCCCATTTAAAGCACTGCCTATGGGAGAGATAGTCCTTGCAATACTGAAAAACGAAATTAGCAGTATTTCACTATTAGGACATGTAAAGCACACCAGCACGTCCTACCTTTTAAACACACTGCATCCTGTCCATAGGGTTGCCTTGGGCCTACCTTAAGGGTGCCTTACATGTAATAAAAGTGATGGTTTGGGCCTGGCAAGTGGATGCACTTGCCAGGTCAAAATGGCAGTTTAAAACGGCATTTACAGACACTGAGAATGTTTGCAAGGCTACTCAGGTGGGTGGCACAATCAGTGCTGCAGGCCCACTAGTAGGATTTGATTTACAGGCCCTGGGCACCTCTGGTACACTTTACTAGGGACTTGCTAGTAAATAAAATATGAAAATCAAGGATAAACCTATCGCCAATACAAATTAGATATAAAGCATATGCACTTTAGCACTGGTTAGGAGTGGTGAAGTGCCCAGAGTCCTAAAGCCAGCAAAAACAGGTCAGAAGAAATAGGAGGGAGGAAGAAGGCAAAACGTTTGGGGATAACCCTGAAAAAGGGCCAGGTCCAGCAGATAGCAAGGGAAAAATCCTAAAGGTCATGAAGGTAATGTGCAGTGAATGGGAACATTAGGTCAATTGAATATAGATAGAAAAGACAGTAATGTAAATGCATGTCAAACTGAGTGTACAGATGTGGATGAAAGAGATGTGTTTTGAGTTTCTGTTGGAAAAGAAGCAAGATCTTGGTACATCAGATGTCCTCTGGCAGTGAGTTCCAAATGATTGGTACCACTTCTGGTTAGCAGCTTGCTGGTGCTGGAAATCTTTTGACTTTAACTTGAAAGAGAATTTTCTTTTCAGGTCTGTTGATTTGCCAGGAACACTTAATGAGTTGTGGAGATATTGTGGTTATTTTCCATGAAATGCTTTGAAATGCATGAAGTATTAACTAGGATATGTGTTACATGATGCAGGGTGTGGAGTCTCCTAATTCAGAGAAGAATGTGAGGGGGCTGAAGCAGCACTGAAACAAAGGACATATACAACCCTGTTCTTAGTGCGGCGTGTTCTCACCAGTGTTGTAGCATCCTTTGAGCATGCACTGCCAGGGATTTGTGGCATGTGATGTGTAGCGAACAAAATCCCATGTAAAGAACACATTACAAGATGTGCCCTCAGAACATAACATCTCTCCGAAATCAGAGAAACATCAACAAGGTTACAATATCCAAAAAAGCATTGGCAAAGACAGTAGGTACGAACTTGACAGTGCATTTAGTAGTTTGAATTTGTAAAAATGTTTGTATATTTTTTTAGTATATTTAATTTTAAATGTTGAAATAGTAAAGAAGGAAGTAGCGGTAGATAGTTTTATTTTTGTAAGATGTTTTTATATGTATGAAAGAGTAAAACATAGATTTGTTATTTTAAATTTGTTGCTAATGTATAGTAAAACACAAACATGTTTAACCCACTGGTAGCTTTTCAAAATTGAATTTGTGCAAGAGGCAAAAATGTGTCAATTAGCTATTTTAAATTAGTTTTTGAAACACAGAATTGCGTTGTAGAAGGTGAAAGTTTAAAACGACAGGTGAGAAAAATGAGACAAATAGGTTGGCAGATGAAACAGAGCCATAAAACAGAACAGAGAGAGAAAGACGAAGACAGAAAGGTAAGGCAGATAGACATAAGTAAGACAGGGAGTTACAGTTAGATAGAGACAGGTTCATAGATCGAAATCGTTAGATTGATAAAGTCAGAAAGACACATAGAAATACATAGTAATAGAGACGGTTAAATAGAGGCGGATGGAGACAGAGACAGGTAGGCACAGATAGATACATAGAGAGACATAAAGAGAAAGACTGACAGAGAAAGAATAAGACAGGCAGATAGACAGATCAAAACATCCAGCAGCCAACAGAGCAAGCCAAGGTCAGGGAAGTGCAGAGAATTTACAAAGCATGTTTTACCCAAAGAAAACATGGTGTAAATAAATAAGCGAAAGCTATCCATTTAGAAGTGCTTGGCAAAAACATTTGGAGACAAGTTGGACACAAAATATAAGTTTTACAAAAACTAATAACAAATAGTCCCAACGTTGCACAGGCAGGAACACATTTTTGCCAGCTAATTAAATACGAATCTAATGCGCACAGGAAAATGACTCCACTCAGCTTAACTGACCAGCGAATTATCTAATGGCTATGGTGTTAACATAGCAGAAATAAAGTTGAAGAGGCCAAGAAAGCCAATGACTAAGGAGGGTTGACCCATTCTCGCTTTTTAATTATTGTCCTGGGAGCTGATACAACTTTGAATTGACAGTTAAAGTAACCAATAGCAAAGGAAGGCTGGACCCAAAATCCTTTATTCTACTCATTATTTACGTATTGCTACCTATGTTTTTTTAGAGAACGATAGGCTGTAACAGCTAAAACTGTTGCTTGGCCAGATCTAATAAAAGGTCTAAAAAGCTCCAAAGTATTTCATGTACACGCCAAACATTCTGACAGTCTCTTTGTATGTATGTATGGGGATTTTCAAACCCCTTGATTCCCCATTTCCCACTCCTCAGCTGCAGTGTGTACACATGAATTGTTGGAGGCCTTCGAGCCTCCAATTGCAAGTTACTGTACCAATTTCCTCCACGTCATTTTGTGGGTCATGCCCGTCTTCCATATCATCTTCCTCCAGGTTGTTCTCATAAGGCTTCCGTGATGGTCGGCTCTCTCTGGTTTGGCCATGTCCCTTATTAAGAACTTTTCGAGCATAGATATTTTCTGACAGCATCTTGTGATGCTGTCACCATGGTGTCCAGATATGTTCCAGTGAATAGGAAGGTCTCACACTTCATTCTGAACTTTACATTCGGATGTTGATCATTTACCAGCACACAGCCATCCACTCGACTGTACGAGGGGCAGGCGTTCTGCTGTTGGGTGATCTTGTCGTCATTTCTCTAGCATTGCTGGCAGAGGTGGGAGCCAGAATGCAGGGCTGCCAGTCTGCAGCTTGGTGATGTATGAGGAATGTAACAATACCCCTAGAGATACCAAAAGATGAGCACATGCTACTTTTTGCATGATTCTATTTGCATTGTATTTTTGATGGTTCTCATAACATTTCAGCTTTACCATTCGTTTGCAACCACGAGGAAATGGTGCAACAATGTCTAATGCTTAGCAATGATGTATTTTTGTAGCTCCCTTCTGTGCAGTGTAGGACATATTTCAGTCTTTAGCTCCTCAAGAATTGCATGGGTAGACACTATTTTCTCGAGTTTCATAATCACTGTTTCAGCCGAAGTGGGGATGGTCACTTCAAGATGCAGAGAGAATATATCCACTATGCCAAGTACCTGTTGGCCATCAGGAATACTCTAAAACTCAGCACTGATAGTTACAATGGGTTGCATTTGTCAGAGAGAATGGTCCAGCCATGGCCCGTGCAGGTAAGAGCGGTGGGAAGGTGGGGCTGAGTTGGGGGGGGATTTCGACAGACGACGACAAGGGAAAATTAATAATTTATTTAATTTTCCCTCATGGTTGTCGGTCGAATCCGCACCCTCCCCCCCTCCAACCCAGCCCCACTGCTCTTACCTGCACAGGCTGTGGCTGGGATGATCATCCGTCTTCTCTCTCACCCTTGGCCTGACACATGAGAAATTCTTCTGCTCTTTTATCATTGTGTCCATACCCCAAAACCATTCTCACTTTAGTTTTGATGACCCACTCCAATGCTAATGAGCCAGTTGGCTAACACAAGACACCAGGGCACACAGCATAACTATCAATGACATGTAGATTAATTTTTCTAATATGGCAAATTTGTGATAACTATACACATGGCACAAAATATTTCTTCCAGTTTGATGGCTTTTGGTTCAGCCCTTAGAATTATTGACTTTATATTCTCCACCAACCTCTCATCCTTCTACTCCGTAGAGGTACCTTGGATGCCTTGACAGAATATCCAGCAGCATCACAACAGATTCCCTTTCTATGGGAATTGGGGGTATATTGGGGTAGAACCCTGCTAGTGTAGGTCACAGGCATTAACTCATTGTATCAAAAATGCTCTGTTTAACTTGTTGCAGTGGTGCAGCCCCTGTAATGCACAAAACGTCCATCCATAGCTAACTCAGACAACCATCCCTCACCAAAGTGTTCCATGGTGAAGTAGGCCAGGGTAGCTTCTATGGTGACCTGAAATTCTTTTCTGTGTTGATGCCTCTAGGTCCACTTGTTACAAAGCCTCTGTGAAGGTTGTCAGGCTCGTGACAAACCTCCCACATCAGGCCTGTATGTCTAGAGAGCCACCTCCCATGATGCATGGTTAATACTGCTCTCACGCCATTTGTCCTGCTGTCTTTTAGTTGAAGGAAATCCAAGATAGGGATGGCTTCCTATAAGGCTAATGGAAGTTGGATCCTATACTGCAGAAAAAATACAAATACTACTCCATAGCTAAACTTTAGGTGATAATCCAGATACAGATTAATGAGTCAATTGTAACATTGTGCAACTCACATAGAACACTTTAGCATACTTTCTTCAAAAACAACTTTTTGTACTTAGTAGTATAAGCGTTAAAAACCAATTAGTATATTTATATGTATATGCACTAAAAACGTATTTACAGACAATATAAAATTGTAAGGCAGGGTTCAGTTATTTTGTACATTTTGTGAATTGCAGTGATTTTACTCTTTTGTGGGTGGGTGTTTTCATTACATTGTACCCCCCCTAAACTCCTCCTTAACTTTCCCTTAACCCCATATATTTTGGAGTAATTATTCACCATTTTTCCACGGCACCTCATGGTTCCTCCATAATTTATTACAAAATCATATACCAGTGTGTGGTGAGATCACAGTGTGTGTTGAGGCAGATGTAGGCACAGATATGAGAGGCAGAGGTGGAGATCTCCTCACATAGGTTTGTGAATTGCATTTAGAGTTGAAAAGAAGTACTACTGGAGCACTACTTTATGTACTCCAAAAGGCAGTGTGTGAATCGAGCCCTCCCTGACTCCCTCTTCTTGTGGCAAGTACTCTGGAACTCTAGTGGCATACCATAGCTATGCGTGATGGAAGATCATTTGGAAATTATACATAGTATGTGTACTAAGGGAGGAGGATGGTCGATGCAACACAGAACTGGTTTTGATGCCTTCAGATCAATTAGTCTTTCATTAATCTGTTTCCTGAGCTATGGTTGGAGTTTTCTGTAGCATTAACATGGCCCAGGGGAAATAAAATTAATCACCAAAGCTGATCTATTAATACCAGTAAAAATAAGCAAGATTAAGGACCAAATAATACATGGTTGAAACCACCATACCCCATCAGTGGAACTGTGCGATGGAAATTAGAGTAATGAAAGGCAGAGTTCTCAGTCTCAACCAAAGAGCCTTTGAAATAGCAAGACTATAAGCTCCTCTTTAGGTCGAGTCTTGGCAGTGCATGCGCTGCTCTGGGAGGCATGCTGTATTCAGGTATGGACTTGAAGCTCCGCCCATTTTCCGACCTTCTTTTCAATTGGCTCCTGTCCTTTTGAAATCGTTGCTTTTGATTCATCAATAGGCTTAGTAGTCCCTCCTTAGTACCGCCTTGTCTGTATTTGTAACCTCCCATGTGGGCTGGAGTTTTTACTTGTGTCATTACAAGGTCTGTTTTAGCTACAGTCTGTGAGCACTATTTTCTTTAATGATTTTCCCCTATTCCACCTACGACGTGCTTTCCTACAACGCAGCACGCCGCCCGCTTTTATATTTTTATTGGTAATGGCGACGGTCCGCTTTTACTATAGTGGCCGCGGTCTGAAACCTTTGTTTGTTTGTTATTTGTTGGTGAAAAGAGCGACAAGGTGGCGGTGCTTGGCGTGTGGTCGTGTAAAGAAAGTACGCTTGTTAATTGTATCATCACCTGCCTTCCCATATCGGCACTCCCCTAAAATGATTCACAGTAGCACAGATTTCTGCTATGGCTTCCCCCTGTCTTCCGAGATCCTTCCTTTCACCCTACGGTGTCCGTGCACTTTCTGTACCTTGGCTGTCTCAAGCTCTTGGGGCTCCTTTCCCCTATGGCTCCTTTTTCAACACCTTTTTGGTTGCACCCCTCTTCAGGGTGGGGCTCTCCTTATCCCGACAATGCTCCAAAACGGTCACCCTCCCTTATCTCCACCCCCTCACAATCGGATGCCAACTACTACGGTGTCGCTACCCTCTGCGCCTCCTCAGCTGCCGCCTCTCTAGCCCGCTTTGCAGTTGCAGTTTAAACATCATGAATTACATCAACTATATCCTTGCTTGTGCAGCCGGTAAGATTTGAACGCTTTCCAAACTACTGACTGCATGCCTCTCTTCCCAATCAACAAACAAATAAAAAAATGAAAAATGTACCTATACAGTCCTTTTTTTATGACAATACAGATGTACCGTTCTTTTGTTGTTCTTTGACTGAAGTTCAAGGATGAAGGCTTTTCGGATCCCTGTAGATTACCAGAGATTTGCAGTTTTTCATCCAAATAACAGCATGTGGAGGTGTGGAGGTCTGTGTTAGTGAAAGCAGTCTTAAATTGTGCTCTTGCTTCAATGGTGAGCCACTATAGAGTGAAAAGGACAGGAATGATGTAGTCAACTTTCCTGTACCAAGAAAGAAAGCGAGCGGCTGCATGTAGCATAGCTCTAAGGGGAGGAAAGATGGACTTTTGCGATGCTTTCTAGAAGGGGATTCTCATAGTACAGTCTGCAGAGATTGAGTGCCTGAACAACTGTCGTTTGGTCTTGATCAGAAATGAAATGCTTGACACTCCTGAGCAGTCTGAGGTGGTAGCACGTGATCTTGACCATAGCGGAGATTCTACTTTGTTGGTAATGCTGGTTGTCAAGGATGAATCCCAAAGATTTAGCATTATCCACAATAACCAGTTTACAATCCAGAGGAGAACGAGTTGCAGCATATTTGGACAGGTAGGTTTTTTTTCAGGGAGCTTGGCAGGAATTCTATTTTCATGCAGTTGAATTTTGGGTGATAATTGGGCATCCATTTTTTTATTTTTCTTAGGCATTGGAGTCAAAGTCTTAAGATAATTCTGGGTGTATACATCTTGCTGATGTCACTAGATCCACTTCCCTTCCCTAAAATGTCATACAAGAAGCAACAAATATTATTTCTATTGGGAGGAGTGAAGAAGAGATTATGGAAGGCTGGGGTATAAAAACACGACTGATTTCCAGTAAAATTATAGTTTTACATCCCCTAAAGTTTCTCATATGTAAAAGTATGCCTAGAATTCCAATACTCATCAGCCTTTTCAATGGTAGGTTTGCCACTGGTAGCGCATCTTTACCAATATTATTTCTATGAGGACTAAAACATGTCATTGGTGTTATTCACTGCAACTGTTAAGAATGTTAAACCTGCAGCGCCAAACTGCACATGGATGACCGTTTTGAAATAGTTGCTGAAAAAGTTGGATATTACAGAAATATGACTTGCAAAGTGCATTTTTCTCAAAATGCAAAACATTTTATTTTCTGCTCTTTGCAGGTCCAGACTGCTAAACCAATGGTGGATGCAAGTTCTCCACGAACCTATGGTCATCTGAATCTAAAGCTGAAGAAGTTGAAGGTATAAGCAGAGGGTTTATTTTTTTTAGTAATCCTATTAGTTTTAACAAACTTTATTTGTCTTCTGTCGTGATACTACCATGTTCATGGTTATGACATATAAATGTATTGGTTGCAGAATAAGGTATTCACAGTATAGCTAGTCCTAGAGGTTTAAAAGCATTGGTCTTGCTGAGGTTGTATATAAGCTTGGGCGGCGTTCGTGGAGTTCCGCAACGCGGAACACTGTGAAGTGACAAAAGCCTCTGCCAAGATAAGCGGAGTTCCGCGAGCGCTGGGGTAGGTTACCTTGTGCCGCTCTCACTAATCTTTGATGCTGGGTGTTTGTCCTTTGCTGTAAAATCAGGGCAAACTGCATCTTGCATAGTGCAAGAGGGCGCTGCTTCTTTCTGCCGCTCAAGTTGTAGTTCGAATCGAGCGACAGCTTCCTCAACGCAAATGTAAGGTTTCTCAACGCAGCAGTAGCAACCATCCACAACCACCCGTGTTGAGAAATCTCACAGGGAAGTGGTCTAGCGTTGGATTTTCCTCGCTCGTGCTCACCAACTTATCGTTGGCGAGCGCAGGCGAGAAAAAACTCCACAGAGTTTTTCGGAATACCGCAAGCTCCGTGAATCACGGAGTGCAAACAACTCCGCGAACGGAGCAGAGTTCACCACACAGGCTTAGTTGTGTATCTTAACCAGGGCTGCTGTGGTTTGTGGAAGCAGTGAAGCATGAGCAGTGGCGTCACACAAATTGATAGCCCCATGCAGAATGTGGTATGGGGCCTCTGATACTCCCATATATTGCAGATATTCACAGATTGGGTTCCTGTGAATGGTGCCTCTGCTCATGAGGCTTGATGAGCTGTAGTCAGATGAGCCAAAGATGAATGATGCTTTTTGGGTTGGTGTCACAGCATTTTCTTTTTTCAAGGCCTTTGTTTTAGGAGTCAGTTTGGAGGTTTGCAGTTTTGAGTCTAATTCAGTTAAGAGCGGTATTTCTCAGGGGTGATGACTCAAATGAAGCGATGTCAGACTTTCCATCCCTCGGGGGCAGCGGACTACAGGGCCCAGTAATACCTGTGGCAGGGAGGCCGCTTCTGTTTCTTTTCATGCCATGAGGCGCTTATCACACCTGCTGGCCTCCCGCAGCATGAGACATGACCTGGGACGTGCCCAGATGAACATTGGACCAACATCAGGCCAGGAGCCCTGTGCGCCCATCAGTGGCCAGAAGAGGCTGGACAGGGTCACCCCCCTTTACATTAATTGCAAGGTACTGTTGTATCCTTTACTCTATGTAAGGATTTATCTAAGTCTGCCTTTACCATCATTGTGACAATATAGGGAAATGAAAATCTTCTGTGATTCCTCCTTTACCTGCACAGGGAACTTCTCTGGATGGATTATTTCAGTGGGGATTGGGGTTTATTAGTAAAGAGATTAAGTTGTCGGAGTGACACTCCTCGCCCTCTGACATGCTGTTTTTGCCTGAGTAGCCTACTGCTGATGTGGGTCTGGTCCAGTGAGTGTCGGAGGTAAGGCCAGGTACCTCTGGTATTGCCACTAGTGGAGTTAGTGTCCCAGTTGGAGAGCGTGTTGGGTATCAGGAGGAGACACAATACCAATTTCAAATGCACTTCAGTGGCATCAAAACAAGAGGCCAAGCGGGGAAGAGAAAGAGAGCGGGGGGCAAATGATAGAGACAGTGACCCAACCCCTCATTTCAATTGCCAACCCAATTGTTAAGCCCAGGCACCAAATCGAGCGGGTAGGTTGGGACTGGGGCCTCTGAGCCAATGGAAGATCTGTGCTAATGCATTCTGATTATATGACAGAGTTATTAAATCTGATTTTTGTCCACCTTCAGAATATCGAGAAAGATCTGGCAAAAAAGAACCAAGCCCTTGAGTTGCACTGCCCTTCCGCCCCGCAGCAACCCCAGTTGCGGCTCTAATGATTTCTCTGTTGCCTAACTCTTTGTAAGTGTCGGAAAGCTGCAGTATGTCAAGCAAATGTCTGCAAGATCAAGGAGGGGTGCTGGGAGCAACTATGCGAGAAGGGAAATCAGTCCTCAGTGTAGACCAGAGGGCAGAAAAAAACCTGAATCACAATCTAAGGGGCCTTTTGAGCCTACGGGGCGTAGACCAGCTAACGTTTTTCCTCAGCTCCTGCATGAGTGCACACCTTATGTTTTAGTGCAAAAAAGCATTCCAGTTGTAGCCCCACATATGACAGAAAGTTATTCTGTGCTAAATAATAAAGTAACCCATTGGTTAAGGGGCAAATCAAGCTGGCCCATTGACTTTTTAGGGAGATTTTAATGATCAAAAGAACGCCCCGGATTGGGCCTGTCAAGAAGGAAGTTCCTGGTTACTGCCTCATTATCAACTTTAAGTCACTGAATCATTGCTAAAGTTTTTCTATTCTCAGTGTTGAGACCCAGGTTCTATTCAGGTTTTACCACTGGGATATTCTTTCCTGTCAAAAGCGCTTACTTCCAGACCTGCGTAAGAAAACTCTTGTCAGCTGGGGGATGTGAGTAAAGCATTTAATGTTGAAGTGCAGAACTTTTATGAACCACTTGCCTCCTTAGAGGATCTGGACTGACTTCCTCACAGCCCGGAAGGGATTATGAAGCCTGGATCTCAACTGGGCATGATGGGGTTGGGGGTTCATGTGCCTGAGAGGCAGGAGGGGCCCTTGGAGAACAGTCTTTGTATGGTCTCAGGGGTCTCTGTGCCTAACATTAGTAGCTCTAGATGTTCGGGGCAGAAAGGCGGGGGCTAAGGTTACTGTTTTGGAATACTGCTGGTCTCCATAATAAGCTAATAAATCCTGATTGGATCTCTGAAATAGGTAAAGCAGATATAGTATTACTGCAGAAACAAGGTCCCTTGGCGATTTCGGTGTAGATGGTTTCTATTCCTTCTGCAGCACATCCTCCCCATCTAGCTCAGGGCGAGCAAAGGGGGGCCTTGTTATTTTAATTTCTGTGAGGCTTATAGGCATCTCATCTAGGATTATTAGTCTTTCATCCAATTTTCAGATAGTTTTATTACAGATCCCATACTCATTTGACGTGACTTGATCAATTGTACAACAATGTATTTGACCCAAGGGTGATGGATGTAATTGAGGGCATGGAGACTGCTCTGGAAACCTTTATGGAGAACTACAACATGGAGATGCTTATAGCATGGGCAGGCAATTTTAACATTAAGCTGTGTGGCAATAATGAACCCTCACCCTGTGGAACTAAAGACAAGGATAGGGGACTTCCTCCATATCCATCACTGGCCAATTGGGGAATATTTGAATGTGATCATGGTCTCCAGGAACCAGTTTATGCCAAAGAATTCAGAGCAGATGGGTCTATTCTGCTCCCCACATATACGGGGCCAATAAGGGAAGTGAAAATTACTTTTTTATCCCATCTCTAGAAGAAATCATATTGGGTTATGACATCAGTACTTCCTGTATTAGTGATCACAACCCACTGGTATTGGCCCATGATCTGTACCTGGGGTAATCAGGGAGTCGGGAGAACTTCACTCTAACCAACTTGCGTAATAAGGGCCTAAGAATAAAATGGGAGAAGCGAAATAAGGGGTCCGTCATGACTAACCTGGTCAAGGAGAATCTGCATTTTATTTCAGTATTAACTTTGACAGAGAAACCCCCCCCCCCAAGGTCTATTTTTGATGCTTTCAGTGCCCTTTGTGCTGAAGTCATTGAAGGGTGGAGGTGTAGTAGAGCTGCTAAACTATTGCACCCTTTAAATTGGTTTAACCATCATGCACTTTCGCCCATACAAAGTTGAAATTAGCTCTATCTAAAACTCCTCGCTTGAGGAAAGAAATTTTTAATGCAATGCAGCCCTATAAAGTCATTCTGGAGGCCAAGAGATCTGAGCTCAGATTGACTGCCTGGGAAAAATTGGTAAAGGCTGCCAGTTTGAGGGACAGTGCTGCCTTCTGGAGAGTCGTTTACAAACCTTTCTTTACGGGTTAGGAAAAACCAACACTAGACACAGCTATATCAGCGGAAGTGTGGGTTGACTATTATAGTAACATCTTTAATCCTGTCAATGTAGCCATTGTCAGAGGAATCATTGAAGTAGTAGCCCATAACTCAGCGATGTACGATGTCCTGAGCAATTCTATTGAAATAAAGGATGTCATCATTGCAATTACTCATAACCCTGCGGGAAAGGCTCTTGGTCCAGAAGGTGCTCCATTGGATCTTCTTGAAGAAAATGTACTGCTTTGGTGCCCACATCTTAACTAGTGTTTTCAAGGCATCAATAAAAGGGGATCTTATTCCTTCTTGGAGTGAAGCCATAGTTGTGCCAATTTTCAAAAAGGTATACCGGAACTCACCGGCCTGCTATTGCTTGATTTACTTTCTTTAAAGAATTTAGGAAGGATCCTTACATCCAAAATGGAACTCTGGTTGCAGAAAATTCAATGTCTATCAAGAGTTCAGTATGGTTTCTGCCCACGGGTTGACACTGTTGAGAAGGGCCTGAACCTACAGTTGATTATTGGTATATATGCTAAGGTGAGGAGAGGTTCCATTTACCCTGCATTTATAGATCGCTCCTTTGTCGTCAGTATGATGAACAGGGATAGCATGCCTAGATGGTAATTGACCAGGGCTTATTAGGGCTATTACAAAGAATGCACTGGGATACCATTATAAGGGTCAGTGATGGCAAAGATGGGGAACTCTCCCAGAATATTCGGTCACAGTTAGGAGTAAGACAAGGGTGTGTGATGGCTCTACTCTCGTTCCTTATACATAATAATGATTTAGAATCACACCTGACCAAATTAGGGAAAGATCTGCCCAAAATCAAATCCAGAGTTCTCCCAGTTTTATTGTGTTCAGACGATGCAGTTAAAATGTTAAGGACAGCTAATAAATTGCAGCATCTTTTAGATTAATTTTATAGTTATATGGGGGATCTGTACCTTAAAACAAATGTACAATAATCATTTACAATGAGCATTGAAATGTGAAAACTAGGCCATTTTATCTGGAAGGGATGGAAACTTTAAGGTTAAAGACTTTTACGTATTTTCTCCTTCGAACAAAATCCATCCTGGAAAAATTACCAATATTCCAAGGCTGCCCAAAGTCAAAGAGTTGGGGAGTCTTTCATTTATTTTGCCAGAAGACTCAGCCAGAAACTGATTAGAGAAATGATCGTGATTTATAAGAGCAAATGTATCTCTGTGGCGACTTATGGAGCAGGACTTTGGGGATATAAAGATCCTGAGCCATTACAGCAGTTAAGTCTGCGCAGATTTTTGGTTGGCCCCAATCTACTCCTGCTTTTATGCGCCTTTCAGAGACCAGTTTGACCCCCTTGGTTGATTAAGTTGAACCCCCATTATTATGGCTCAGGGTCTGGGGAAACACGGAAGTGCAACTATTGAGAGATGTAATGGAATACTGTCTTGCCTCAGACAATGCCTATGCTTAGGCTTTCCTGTTTTCAGTTTCTATTTTTGGTAAATTCTGGTGGGGTTTTTTCAGTGTTTTCAAGTGATTTCAATACTTAAAAAAAAACTGTGGTTATCAGTGGTTACACATTTTCGCGTCATTAAAAACTACAGAAAAAGTGTTTTTCTGGTGTTTATGGAACGTTTTGCTTTTATTATTGCTTGCTTTCTGCACTGATAGCACATGATATATAGACAGTGTAAGTATAGTGTATATGAGGTCCAAATAGATTTTTGCAAATTAAACTTATTTAGTACACCATACAATACTTCTTCAGTGAGTCTTTGCGCTCGCTCTTTCCTTCTCGTGTAAATTTCTGCGAAAAGATTCTCTCAACATTGGCACTTGAGATGGGCAACGCCAATACACAATTTGTATACTCTGGCCACTGACATAGCTTTCCATGTCAATACTGGTCCACTCGAAGATTGCAATTTTCTGGCAGGTTCTGCATTTTGTGCACTGATCTAGACGCTTATGACCTCAGAGTTATTGAAGCGATCAAAAATGAAGCAGCACTTTTGAAACTACAGAGGAAATTCCCCTTTACGGAAGGGATCTAGAACAGAGTACCACCGTGAGGTTTCATTGACTTCAAATGCCATTGGTGGTGAAGGGACATTTCTATGCATCATTGCAAGCCATTTCTCATACATTGTAAAATAAAAGTTCCTGAATTGCTCTTCACCATTGCTTTGCTTTCCAAGTGGCAAGCACTCTAACATGGAACATGTTACAGTGCCAAAGTCACTAAAGATGTTGCCAAGCCTACTTTCAAGGAGATATTTCACATCTACACCAATTATGCTGAACACTTGGCAGACAAGGGTGTTTTCAGACACTAGTTTTTTTGTATTATGTCCACTACAGCAGTTACGTTTTGCTGTAAAAATCTAAGAATGCAGTAGAGTGTACTTTTTGTCACATCACTTTAAATATGTGACCAAAGATCCTCACATGTCTTGCCTTTGGCATCATCACCAAGCAAAAATTCTGTAAACGGTTGCCACATGGATAATATAGCATTCATAACCCCTTGGACTGAGAACCATCAGCTAAGGACACAGTTGGGATGACTCTTTCTATGATGCCACACAAAGCAAGTAATGATAAATATTTGTGTTTTAGTTCCTGTGCATAAGAAAACAGTACACCAGAATGGACTAAAAAGTCAATGGCATTCCTCATTAACTCTGAAGATTGTAAAGATGCTTTCAGCATACCATCTAACATGTGGTAAGGTTCTCTTACAGGGAATCTCTTCAGCTCAGGTATCAATTTTGACACACCATCACACAACTTTTTCATATACGTAGCTGAATCACTGCAAATACAAACAATATCACTCCAATCTTTGTTGAACCTGGAAAGAACCTTTTTTGCAGTACATTACAAGTGATACTGAGTTCCGTGTTTTCCAAAAGACTGGTGTCATGTTTTAACTACTAACCCAGATGCTTGGTGATAGAGCTCTTTTCACATATACTTGTCACTATACCTTGCATTGAATGTTTAAAGCCTGAGGTGTTGGCAATTCGCCTACTATCAATACTGACTCACTAGAAACTGGGGGCTGATGTATTAAGGGTTTTTACCCATTCTCTGTGGGTAAATGTGACGACACATATTAGGACAGATTCTTATGAAACCAGCCATTTTGCCTATCAGTGAAATAATCAAACGCAGCAAAAATATCAAATGTGTGATTTCCTGATTCTCTACAGTTTATAAAATAATTAAACAAGACCTAAAACATGCTTCTAAACCCTGCATCTTCAGACCAAAGACCACAAAACTGAAAAAAACAAAAGGAAGAGGAAGCAATATTTTAGTGGCATGCCTAAACAACAAAACTCAAGCAGAATAATGTTAGCCCAGACTTTCTTACTGCTAGCTTGTATAACAAAATTACATTGTATTGTCCCCTTCAGGAAGAAAACAAATGACTCTTTCACTATCTTTTTTCTTTCTTTGAATGGCATTTAGTTTGTGGTTGTGCAGGTGTTTTTTCAGTGTTTATATGTTTTCACTGGTGAGGGCTATTTCTCTTTCAGTGGGTTTTTATCAGTTATTATAGGTTTAAACCTAAAACCGGACAGCCTACCTATGCTATACCATGGCTCAGTTATATCGGGAAGAAATTTCCAGAGCTGGGCATGTCAGAACCGGTTGGCAACCCAGTGAACATAGACCCAAAGGCTATTACTAAAGTGAAGGAGGTTTTCCAGATAAAACAGAGCAGATTCCACCAGGCAAAATTTGATAAGCAGTCTACAAGCGCTAATTACAAACTAGTCAAGTCGTCATTCGGGTGTTAGTCTTATCTTTCCTGGTTCCGTAATGGGAATGCTAGATTTTAGGCAACAAGGTTTTGTTTTAATTCACTGTACTTTTGAGTTACTTTTCTTAGGACTGTAGCCTGGGGTCCAATGCTGCAGAGGTGTCTTTTTGTTAATGTTGCCCAATAAAGCACAATGCACTTTATTGTATTTTGCCGCTTATATTCTCAGACAAGAAACCGTTTTTGCATTCCATTTTTCGCTCCTTTGACATTAGAACTCATAAGGAGGTGTTTGCTCTTCTGCAAAAGTTGGAGAACTTGGAGATTTGTGCGGCTGTGGGAAATTTTGTGTGTCTTACCTTGAGGATTAGAAGTAGGTATGGCTTAGTGTAATGATTCCTCCCACTCTACGTATTGGGGCTTTTAGGTCTTCAGATTTTATTCTGGACTCCCCTCTAGCTTAAGCTGTATTTTGAGGTATTCCACACTGTGTTTTTAACTTGCTGATGACTCACATGATCTGTACATCGTTTTTTAATGATGGTTTATTTATGCTGATCTTTTTATGATGTGCAAATAGTTCATGATGATACTCTTTTTTTAAATTTATTTTCATTGTACTTTCATGGCGTAATGATGGCCAAATAAAGCTTGTTGGTTAATTGATTGAAGCAAATCCTCTTATGATAAATAGTACTAATGCCCTCAAGGGGGTCAGTCAGTGAGAAGGTATTCAAGGAGAAAGTAGATTCTTTGACTTGAGTTGGTTGGAGTGTGATTTGGTGCATGCTGTGGGCAAGCTTCAGTGGCTAGATTAGACTGGTAGTCGAATGCATGTAGGGATTTTGATTAGAGGAGAGATCCTCTCAGAAAGAGTTTTCTGCCAGAGGCTGATTCTATGCTGAACCTAATGTGTCACCCAACAGCACTAAAAACATTCTCTGGCACAGACTGCTCTGGCCAAGAGGAACTGATTTAGGGTGTTGAGGTCCGAATCACAGACCTCCTTTTTTCAAACAGGGGTACAAGACACTGGAAAAGTATCTTAAATTGTGTGCCTCGTTAGTGCACCTGCTTACTGGTGGTTGGCTGTGTTTTATTCACCCAGTCTAGCTGGAGAGGTGCCAATGAGATAAGATGTGGTGCAAGTAAGATGTAAAACAGAACCCTCCTGGACTGAACACTGTTGATGCTGACTACCAGTAGGATGACATGCAGGCAATGCAATGTCACAGCTCAATAAGTAAAATATTGCAGAGTTTGCAAAAAAGGGTGATGGTGACTAAGGAGGTAAAGAAGTCCAGTGTGTAAACACACTAGCAAATGGCTCGTGGGGCAAGGCGTAGCCTTGGCTCAGGCTTGCCTTGAGACATTGACTGCCGTAATTGTGCAATCTGCCTAGTTTCCTACCCTTGTGGACTGCTCAGCTACCCCTCACTAGAAACAGCTAAACTAACCCTGCGCAGCATGGCCTGTTCTGTTAAGGCATTTTGTGGCGGGTTGTTCTACAAACGCCCTGGTGGTGCAGGGAAGCGGTCCCATAAGACTCCATGAGACACACCTGCATTTGAAGAATACCTTCTTAGGGAGTTCTTTTTCGATCTTTGGTTAGTAACAAAAGTGACATCTAGGCACTCTGGTTAGCTTTCTCTGGATAGATGCCCCAGTCTGCCAGAGGCATCTGTATGGATGAAACAGCAGCAACAGAAGCACAGGTATGCAGAACTTTACAAGTTTGAGGCGGCTTAGTCCTAGCCCAAGAAACATTCACCCCCACGTTCAGGGCATACCTCAGCAGCGTTTTAAAATGTAGCTCTCTCTAACATGCCCTAGTCGGTCTACAAATTATATGTCCTGGGCTTAGAAGTTGTGAAGCAGCCAATTGCTTATCAGTATCAGTGATACCTAGGATTTTTCCACATTTATTCTTAGACCTAGGGTTATTAATAGCCGGCAGCAAGCTCTTAATGAGTTTTGAGTGCAATCGTACGTCGGACCTTTTATCGGCCTTGGTGCTGAGTGGAGACCAAAGGTCAATACCCTGAATTGGTAGTGGCACCCCGCCACCTCGAACCTCAGTTACCGTTGATGTTTGATGTGTATTGGGGCATGGAAGTATACATCTAATAGATCTAAAGATGTCATATAGTCTCCTCTGTTCAGCATTAGAAGAATCTTTTGCAGCGATAACATTCTGAAGAGTTGTTTTCTGATATATTTGTTCAAACCTCTTAGATCCATCACCTGCCTCCATTTGATACTTTGTTTTTTCTTTATTAGGAAAAAATGGGAGTAGAATCCTTTCCCTCGATGATTTTGAGGAACCTCCTCTATTGACCCTTTTATAAGGAGATTCAAGTTCTCCTTCTTTAGTAAGGATAGGTGTTGATGTTTCTTGGGAATGGGAGGACGGGCCAGAGGTTCTTGAACGAACTCTAGGGTGTGACCCTGATGTATAATGTCCAACAGCCATTGTTGGTAATACTGAGAGAGGTAGTGGTTCTGATGAGGTTTGCTTACTGACGAGGTGGGTGTCGCTCTGAGAATGTCACTGTCGCCTACCACTGTCCTGCGACTTCTCCCTAGTCGCCGCCTTTATTCTGTTCGCCTGTTGATGGTAAGGCACATTGGACGATCGAAACTGTTGGTGATTAGGGTATTGGTGATACCCCTGTTACTGGTAGGGCTGGTACCTATATGATTGAAAAGACAGCCTTTGTTGGTATTGGCCTCTTGCTCCTCTACCACGAAAGGACTGAAACCGTTGTTGTTGTAGAATCCCTTAAAGAACATGCTGTGTCTGTAACAGTCTTAATTCCCTGAAGAGCATCATCCACATTCTTTCCAAATAGATTTTCACCATCGAATGGCATATCTACAATTTTAGCTTGAATTTCCGGATGGAAAGAGGAAGCTTTGAGCCAGCCTTGTGTGCGATGAGCAATAGCTCCTGCCATCTGCCTAAAAGCCACTGATGAAATGTCCATGGCTATGTAAATAATTTCAGAGGCTGCCCTAGCCTCATCTTGAAGAATTTGCATTGCCTCTTCCTTCTTATCGTCAGGAAGGTGAGATAGCAAAGGCGCTAAGTCAGACCACATTTGTCTGTCATACCGGCTTACTATGGCTAAAGCATTTGATGCATTGATGGACGTGGCTGCCATAACCGCAAATTGTTTACCTGTGCCATTTAGTTTTCTACCCTCCTTGTCTGGTGGAGCGGAATATGTAGCGGACGGGTTTCTAGAACGCCTCTGCGCTGCTTGCATGACTCAGGTCTAGGATGACCAATTAGACATGCTGGAGACGATTCTGGAGCTTTATATTCTCGGAAATTGATGCCGACATAGAAGCTGGAATTCTCATAATTTTTAGACCTTCCTCCCATATGTAGCTTACCAATGGAATGGTCCGAATTGACTTCCTAGCTGAATCTGTGAAATCATATAAGAAACAGTCTGCCTGTTTCACAGGAAGAGGTAGATCGAACCTCTTTGATTTGCTCCAGTAACTCGTGGAATCCTCCAATATCTTCCGGTGGAGATTTCGCTGGAGAAGGTGAAGGAGATGACGGAGCAATGTACTGATCCCATTCGCCACCCACAGGCTCTTCATCCTGTGTCAGCTCTCCCTCTTCTGGTTGTTCTTCCACATCACTCTCTATATCCCTGATGGCTATTACTGGTGGAGGATGTGTTTTCTGTGAGGCCTGCGGTGGCGCTGCCTTCTCAGAAGAGGGTGCACTTTGCGTCATACTCAGGGTGTTAGGTAAAGGAGCATTTGCTTCCGGGATGCGTTTGTAATAGTCCTTTATCATGTGTCTCAGATCTGTAACCAAAGAGATTGGCACTGACATAGAATCTTCTCTGGGCAGTGGAGGATTATCCTCCTCTTCCTCATACTCATAATTATCCTGAAAAGATTTGTACCTCTGTGATCCTGATGGAGGACGATCTTTAAAGGGGAAAACCTCTTGCACCTGATCCCCCAGATCGAACAAATAGTCAGTTCCCTGCTATCACCACTTTTGGATAGGGTAAAGGTGGTTTCTGACAAAGTAGATCGTCTTGAGCAAACTATTTTAGATAATTTTTGCTCATTAAAAAATGTTATTAAATTAGCCACCAAGGACTGTGTTAATCCCATTAAGGTGACCCATACCCTTCCTGCCCTGCCACTTTCTTCCCCCAATACTGTCATACCCCCTATAGTCGACTCTGGGACAGTTCCACCCAGAACCTCGATAGCAGACAACACTAGTACCCAGGGTAGTTCTCAGGATAGGGATCGCTCAAAGGACTTACCCGGAACCAAATTGGATAGCAGGTCTTCACACAAAGGTTCAAACATAGTCTATGGAGACAGGATAACTAAACCCTCTAAATCCTCGAATGTCTGCATTCATTTACCTCCTGAATCTATTCCCTATGTTGCTGTCTTATCCGGCGTTCCGGAATTGAAGAGCGACACAGAGGAATCTTATCAACAACTTAAAAATAAAGTCATCTTCTGGCTTAATCAAAAGAGACCTATCCCGAACTTTGTGGACGGGAAAATTCTCTTTGCCAGAAGAGTTAGTTGGGTTGGTCCCAGACCAAAAAATGTCCAAGGGGATTGTATTATCATTAATTTTAGGGATACCCGAGTGGTGCGCATCATCTGTGACCATCCACTTAGTTGGGACAGGTCAGAAATAAGGGTCCATGATTTAAGGCACTTCTATAATCCTTACTTTAACACCCCCGAAAGCCTTGTCCAATCCCAGGATAGGACCGGATCCAACTCAAACTTTGTAATGCTTCCCACTCAGAGTATCGATAACACATACCACCTGGAAGCATCAGCCTGACCGGGCCTGGAGGGGCCTTTCCTTAATCTGTCACCCTCTGTTTATAACCCACCAACTAGATCTGAGGGAAAGGGTGTAGATGTCTGTGTGTCGCACGATTTATCCGACAGAAAAAACACCTGTAAAATTTTAAGTTGGAATGTTGCCGGCACCAGACTTAAAAGCCAGGATGATTTATGGATTGGTTATGTTGTGTCCCACGATATTATCGCCCTACAGGAAACTTGGGACACATCTAACAATCTTTTTTTGGACGGGTTTGTTCATTTCTATATCCCAGCAACACCTAGCTTGGCGGGGAGGGCTAAGGCTAAGGGCTAAGGGGGGCCTTGCCTTGCTCGTTTCTTTGAACCTGAAAGGATCCGCCAAACAGGTTGATTCTGGCTCCCAACATTGTTTAGTAGTAGAATTAGTGGTGGCAAACTCTCCTTCTCTACTCTTGATAAATTTTTATAATTCTAAAGACAGTGTCAGTCCAAATTACCATCTAGAATCTGTGGGGGAGGTTCTGGATAAATATAGAGCTCTACACAATAGTTTCGAGGTAATTTTAATGGGCGATTTTAATATCCATCCTTGCAGTCTAGGTTGCATTTTGGATGACGAGGAGGGTTCTCCCTACGCTTCACCCACACATTTTGAACATACTAAATCAGGTGAGGCTTTGGAGAGCCTATTGGCTACCTCAGATCTCTTTGAACCTGGTTACTGCACGGTGGGGCAGAGACCGTTTACCTTTAAAGGCCCGGATTCAGGGTCAGTCATCGATTACATTTTTGTTTCCTCTTTGCTTCTTGTTTTGATTTTAAACTACAGGGTGGAGGACTCCGCATTTAGTGACCACAATCCAGTGATAGTAGAGGCCGCTTCGGATGGGTCATTGGCATTTAAAGAGCCTAGTATCTTGGGACCTAGAGCCCTGATAGTAAAAGACCAGGGCAGGAGGGTAAAATGGGCTCAGGTGTCCCCGATCTCTTTTTGTCAAGATGTCCTGGCTAAAGTTGAACCGGAGATGGACATATGCCTAGACTATGCCAACTCCAACTCTAGCATTGTTGAGGCTTTTGCCATCATTTGTCAACACATAAATGCGGCCCTCCTGACCAAACCCAAGTCAGGATGTGCCATAGGGAAAAAATGGTTCAACACCAATTGTATTAAGGCCCATTCTGCTCTTTTGAAGGCAATAAAAGGCAAACCAAGAAACAGACCTCTAATTACTTCTTTGCGGAAACAGTATAAATTAGCCATCAAAGCACGTAAAAATGAGATCCAGGAAGAAGCCTGGAACAATTTGCTGTTACCGGACACCTTGCGGGATAGTTCCAAATTCTGGGGACTGATAAATCACCCCTTTTTTTCCGATAGTGGGAATCAGACCTTAGAATGTAGCATACCTGATGAACAGTGGTTAGCCCACTTCGGAAAAATGTATAGTTCTGCCTCGCATGGGAATTCAGAGGAGCTGTCAGCCTTAAATCGGGTTGGTCCTGTCTCGGCCTTCAGGGTGGAGGAGGTGGAAAAAGCCATCCAAGAGACATCGAAGAGTAAGGCACCAGGCCCTGACGGCGTCCCGGCTGACCTATATAGGTCCGCACCTAAACTATGGGCCAAATTATTAACTAATGTTTTTAATGTTGCAAGACACAAGTATATCCCTGAGTCCTGGGCGACATCCATTATTATACCAATTTTTAAAAAAGGCCAGAGGGATGATCCGGCATGTTATAGGCCGATCTCCCTAATTGACTCTGCTGTCAAAATTTTAGGCAGAGTCATCTTGGGCAGACTGAACACATGGTTGGCAGGTAACAGTATATTATGTGACGCCCAATATGGTTTTAGGGCTAACAGGAGCACGCAGGATCAATGCTTGAATCTCCACTTACTTATTTGCAAATACACTATCGCAAAGGAGGGGTCGTTGTACATGGCCTTTATGGACCTCTCCTCAGCCTTCGACCTAGTCAATAGGTCGAAACTGTGGAGTATTCTTTTGGACAATGGAGTTGATCCCCCTCTGGTTGGTTTTTTGGCGGATCTCCATCGTGATTTATCAGCCTCGGTGAGAGTCACCCAGGGGGGAAGGTGTACCAGCCGCTTCAAGTCAGAGCGAGGTGTAAGGCAGGGATGCATTTTGGCACCCCTCCTTTTCACGCTTTATATCAATGCCCTGGACCCCGCCCTGGCAAATGCTGCGGTGGATGTACCACGGGTAGGAGACACCAAGATCCCAGTTCTCCTTTACGCGGACGACGCCGTTCTTTTGGCGCGTACAGGAGTGGCCCTTGACAGACTATTGGCCTCTTTCGGAGACTTTATGACATCGTTAGACCTGAAAGTTAATACCCAAAAATCACAGGTCATGATCACGGGCCAGGCTAGTAGGAAAAAGAAATCTAAATCCTTCTTTTGTCTAAGCCACGAGGTCAAAAGGGTCCCAATTTTCACCTATTTAGGGGTCATTTTTGACGAGAAGGGAACGTGGGGTCCTCAACACAACCTAAAAGGCAACGCAATGGCAAGATCTGTGGCAGCTATACTTGGCTTTGCCAAACGGCTGGGTAGTCGCCCCCTGGAGGCCATCTTGAAAGTCTATAAAGCTAAAACCCTGGCATTGGCCACCTATGGCTCCGCCATATGGGGCTATTCCAGAAATGACACCATCCAGAGGGTGGAAAACAAGTTTTTAAGATCCTTGTTGTCCGTTCCTCAGTCCACACCTACTTTTACAATACATTCAGAATTGGGCTTGGGGTATGTCGTCGACCTAATTAAAATGGCACCTGTCATATGTTGGCTTAAAACCTGGCTTAATCAAGATATTCCTTTAACACATTTAATACTAAAGGATTGTCTAGCCTTGGAAAGAGCCCACACAATTCCATGGCTAGTATACGTCAAAAAGATGTTGAGTTCAGTGGGACGTTCAGTGCTCTTCAATTCCCCTGAAGGCATCAACAAGCAGGACATTAAGGGGATTAAGACCGCATTAATGACAAGATTAACGGTCGAGAGGGAGGACACTGAATTAAATAAGCCGGTAGTGAGAAGGAACTATGGGCTAATTACTGTTCCGGGCCTTGAACCCTACCTGGCTTTTGTCACAAGCCCACTTCACAGGTCTCTCTTGATTAAATTTCGTTTAAACTTGATACCGTATGTGCTAGGTTCTTATCCCACGTGGGCAACCCCGGATAATGCGCCCCCATGTGACTGCGATAATTTTTCTAGCCAAGACACATTACATTTCATCATGTTTTGTGAGCATTTTGTACATATCAGGAGAAAATACCTGTTACCCTTACTTAAAGAGGCTGGCCATGTTCAGGTTCGGCCAGCGCTCTTGTCCCTGCAACTCCTGCCTAATATCACCATTTCCTTTTACGTAGCAAACTTTTTAGTCGCTGCTGTGCGCATTAGTAAGAAGCGTGCCAGAGAGCGGCACACTATCAACACAACGGTTGTGGCTGTGATGGGCGGCGGCCCATAATTATGGACTATTTCATCCCTGCTAGTCTTTTAGACAGAAACTGTATCCTCAAATTTTATTTATTCATTTTAACTTAAGAACTGAATCGATGTAATAGGTTCTCTTCGTATTTTAAAATTTTTAAATTTTGATTATGTTTCTTAAATACCAGATTTGTAATTGATGTACTTTTGCTCTGTATTTCTCGTACTGTGATTTTATGTGTGTTTTGTCTCTTTTTATGATCTTTTATTGATCGAATAAAGTATTTGACTGACTGACTCTTGCACATATTCAGTTTTGTCTTGGTAGTCTTGCTCATCTGTGTTTTGGCATTTCACCTTGAGCTGAGAGGGACTATACGCAGGTCCAAAAGAACCCTCCAACTCTGATTCCTGCATTTCCAACAGATGAGAGGGTGGTAGTGGCGAGATTGTGCTCCAAGATGTCAATTCTGAAGTAATTTTTCTTGAATCAGGTATTACTGAGGACCTTTTTCTCTCTGTTGACGAGTTCGTCGACGGTGGAAAGCTTTTTAGTGAAATAGTCATCGACGAGCTTTGTATATTTAGAGACTTCAATACCATTCTCGACGAGGTCGTCGTCATGATCGTCGACGGAGCTGCAATCGACAAAGCCATCATCGTGGCGGCCATCAACGAGGCCGTCGTTGTCACAAAGTTGAAGTTCCTGCCGTCGACGATGCCATTGACGACGGCGTCGTCATCGTCGGTGTAACCGTCATCGACACCGTCAGTGAAGATGAATGCGCTGCTCTCATCGACAAGGCTGCCGCAGACGGGTCCATGGTGGGACCTTTTTCTCTTCTGATCTTTTATAAGGGGTGTGCGCAACTGAGGAAGAAGACTTCTTGGAAACACCTTCAGGAGGCAGCACGTCTGGCATCTTGTCTTTGGTTTTACTGACTTTTGGTTTTTTAGAGTCAGCTTTAGAAACAGTAGGCTCTAGCGTTCTTTTTGAAGTAGAATGAGCCTCTTCAGCCTCTGAACCAGACTCTGATCTGGATTTATTCTTCTGTAGCCACAGAAGTAAACATGCCTCTCTGTCTTTTAGAGTCTTGGCAGAGAAAGTCCTGCAATGCTTTCACTCCTTGGGAACTTGTTAAGGATATCAGCAATATAAACAATCTTTGTGTGGGTCCTCAGAAAACAGTGTAGCCTTCTCACAAGATCAGCAGGATCTGAATAACCTCTTCTTAGAGCCCTCAGACATCTTCCCAAAATGACGAATAACAGTACCTCTTTCCAGAGAATACTGAGTTGAAAAGAAAGGTCAAAAGTTCACCAGAGAGAGAAAAACTGAGCAGAGCTCAGGGAGACTCCTTCTCACACGACGTGCAGTTAGAAATCTGAGGTATGGTGGCTCTGCAGGGGATTGTGATCTCAGGGCTGGCGTCTCATTGGCTGACATTTGGACCATATAAAGATGGCTATGGGCTAACCAAGTATAATTACTTTTGTATTGGTTTACATGGATTATTTCTTTTATACTGCTATATTTCTAATACCATGAGACTCCCACCATGACGACGGGGAAGATTCAAGCATGTGAATCTATGAAAGATTCAATGCTAGAGAATTCAGATTCGCAACCGTGACACTGAAGCAAGTTTTTTCACTTCTAGAAGGGGGCCAAAGTTGCTGATACTATCTGGCGTGTCCAGCCTCTAGCATGTATTACAGTCTCAGGTAGTAATGTACCACCACACGCAGGAAAACGCTGTTCTGATGGGAAATTTGTGCATAAATGGATGGATTTCTGTGTGCAGCACCTGTCATCCTCCTTATATTCAGGTTTAACACACACAAAAAAGTATCCTTCAGCTACTGATAACCCCAATGGCAGTTGTACTAAAGTGATTGCAATTTTATTTTTTGTGTGCACTCTTTGCAATCATGCTAACATCACATACATTTCCATTCAATAAATGGCCAATTGACTCCATTTACTGAGGACAGTAAGCATCTTCTCTGGGCACAGCTATTGTAGCCCAAAAATATTAAAATTCTGTTTCCAGTCAGGACCCAGAGTAAGGAATAAACTACGAAGTTGAGGATCTATACTCTCACATGAAATTCAGGGTGGGTGAACAAGGTTTGGATCTTCCCCGTTCCAAGGGTCACCCTTAAGGTCACTGGGGTGCACTAACTTTGCAGTTTTTGGGTGCCTTTAGGTTAGATGACAAAGCCATAAAATGCAGTGTAACATAAGGTGACAAAACCAAAACATTGTGGGAACTCACAGTTGTAAACTTTTATCTGTACAATGTGTTCCATGGTATTCTATATTTGCCTAGGCAAAATATTAACTACGCGGGTGTAATTCATGTAGTTTTAGGATTTTTTTTGTTGCGCTTGTTACGTGAACTTCCCATAATTCCGCCATTGTTCCACATCTCATAATTTCCCCACGTTCGCAGTAAAATTATAGTAGCGGTGAGCAGGAAAAACGTGGATGGCCAGACACTAGTGCGTGTTATTTGTGCCACTTGCGTTTTGGATACAATTTTTTTACTGTGAAATGCATTCTCAGGTCTAAAATAGACACAAGGACACATTTTGCCCTAAAGTATAGTGCTAAATGCCTGATTGCATTTGATATAATTACGTTTAATTTCATGTAAATTTTGCATAATTATGCAAAAGCAAATTACACAGATTTCACACACCCCTAGAGGCCAGATTGTGTTTTTTTCTCTCTACTGCCGGTACTGTGCCCAGCTCCAGCCTCATCTGTCTGCCCACTTACTCCAGTATCTTTCAACTCTCAATTGAGGCACATTTGCTCTCATCCACCCATGAGTCAGGTTGGAGAGTCCTCCACAGACACCACCGGGGGTACATACGCAAAACCACTTCTATTTAGCCTGATTGTATGCTGCCCAACTCACACTAGATCAGTCTTCCCCCCAGATGGCAAAAAAGAAACTCCTGCTCAATCGCTGGATTATCCAGGCAGCACTAACTGTATTTCACACATTCTTAACAGGGGCGTAGCTTCAGGGGGTGTGTTTGGGGTAATACACCCCCTAAAAAATGTATTCTGTAGTATATTGTTGGGTACAAGTGCTTTCAGTTGGGTATTGTGGGGTGTCCGTTGGTTTTCACCTGAGATTTTTACATGCCCACACTGATACTGTCTCGTCTCTGTTTTTAAGGCCTTCAAAAATGTTGATTAGTGTGCAAATGTTGTCTTTAAAGTATCTCTAACAGTCCACAATTCTTTTCCTTACCACTGCCTCCTAAGCCCCACTAATGTCCTGCTTCTCATATAATGTATTTTAATTAGATATGCCAACAACATTGTTGGGAAATCTGAAGTTCACACCCCCTCCAGTCCTACTGACCAAGCAACACCCCTGATTCTTAATTGACATATTTTTAGCTTTGCAAATACCATAACAATAACAGACATTCAATGTACCTGAATGAAACCAGCAATTTGGTGTAAAAGTTCATAGGTCTGTGTTTTTTTTATACCAACAGTTAGAGGAGGAACGTCTATCAATCATTGAAAGAGACAATCGTTTGCTAATGGAGAAGATGTCCTGTATCATGAGAACAAAAGGAGGAGTTGATAACAGAAACAATTATGAACTGAAAAGGTATTACAAGCTCAGTTTAATCCCTTAAGAACATGAAACATCTCAATTCACTAGCCCTGGATGCATTGATTTTATGGTGCAGAGTTAAAGAGTTAAAGAAGTAGCAGAGATGCATGTGCATGCTCTTTGATCTCCACAGACATCAAAGAGCATTGCAGCATTGTGATTGGTCAGGGAAGATAGGGTGCTAAACAATCACAACACTACATTGCAGCATTGTGATTGGTCATGGGAGCCTTTTCTATAATTCCTGTGCCTCGGAGAGCAGGAGCATAGACGCGGGACCAGTGCGGCAAGGTCAGTGTTTCTTTTATTATTTATTTATTTTTTTGCTCGTATGACCCACCCCCCTCCTGACCCCCCGCATGCCCACACAGGCCCCGCCACCCACAAACCATGCGGGCCGCCACTGCAGATATGACAGGAAGTAAGTAGTCTAACATGACCATCGACTCTAATGATGTGTCATTAAATACTTACTTATTCAGCATGTCACTTGTAAGAAATCTGCATTTTCAGCATGGTCACTCTGGATTTTTCACCTTTTGCTGGAGCCTAGATTGTTGCTGTCTTTTGTGAACCTTACCTCTACTAGCCAGTGGTGATATGCCTGTACTGCCCCATTAAACATGGTAAATTGGCATATTCCTAATGGGCATATTTAACTTGCCTATAAGTCCACTGTATATGGTACAAAGTGCACCCAGGACCTGGAAGTTAACCCCTTCAGCGCGGTGCGAATTACCGCGCTATGCTGAAGGGTTCGTGCGCGGGCGGGGCCGTGACGGCGTGGTTCTGTCATCCGCACAGCACGACCGACGCGCATGACGGAACCACTCCGTCACGTGCATCGAAGGGGTTAAATGTCAAAGTAGAGTACAGCACCTATTGTACCATCCACTACAGTGGCAGCGCAAACGTGGCTTCAGGCCTACCACTGTAACTTGACTGTAACAGTACAAAACATGCACTGCAACCTGTCAAATAAACCCTTTTTGACAAACAAAAACCTCCCTTTTAATTATGAATGTCACCCTATACAAATATTGTAGCCCAGAAGGTGGCGTGCATGGTATTTAACAGTAGGACATGTAGAAATGTAATGTTAGCATATTCTTACAGTGGCAAGCACCAGGGCCACTGGAATTATGTGAATGTGCGGCTGTTGCGTTTTTCGCATAATTCTGGGTGTGCCGCATTTGCTACATAATCTATCTTCTGCATAAACTGCACATTTAAAAAAGAAAATGTTTCTCTCAAATGGCTCAGAAGTTACTAACACAATGCTCCACATGTTGCACCGCTGTAGAAGGCCTTTTGCAAAGGTTGACTGGTCTTCTTTCAGTTGCTTATTGCTATATGTGGGTGCTAAACTGGTACTAATGAGATACAATCTATGTCCAGACATTGTTTACAAGTGTAACAATCACAAAATAATTAAGTAATACTATCATACAATGTGCCACATTACGCTACATAATTTGCTTTTTCCTGATGCATAATTTAGTCAACCCTACTGCATGATTTTGACTTCCCTTGCTGCATAATTCCAATGGCCTTGGCCATGACCCACAAGCACCTTTTACTGTAGCAGGTCTATGTAGAAAACCATAATACAGATTAGAATACTAATACTGTATCTCAGGAATGGGGCCAGGTAGAAAAATAATGAAACAACTATTTCTAGTAGTTATCAAAAATCCAATTCAATTGTGATGTCATATTTTTAACAAATATTATGTAAAAGTAACTTTTAGAAACTTGCCTTTTCAGTAGCTGGCACTCCTAGAGGCTATTTGCATAGGATCTCTAGCTTCTCCCTACTATTAATTAGTCTTGGATAGGTGTGAATATGTGTGAACCCCACGGAATATGCAGAGTGGGGGGTGTGGGTATCCTTTTTGACAGTACAGTGGCAAATCCTGCTTAACAGGTATGCTGGGTTCACAAATAACTCTAGGAGCACACTTGAAAGGGGAGAGAACAGTATGGCAAGATGATTCTTGTGGTTGCTTAAGGACTCTGCTTTTGTCCAACCAGATCTATGTCCCTTCGTTTACATATGCCCTTAGGACACCCTAGAAAGGGGAGAGAACAGGATGCAAAACAATTCTTCTGGATCCACTGCCTGGCGACTGAGTGCTCTACTTTGGTCCTACCGATGAGGATTGTCGAAGTACACTCCCCCCCCCCCCCCCCCCCCCCCAGCCCTCATAGCCCAAGTTTAGTGCGGCCGAAGACTTTTGCTATCTTGAAAATGCCCAAAGTGGCTAGGGTTACCCCCGCAAGGTTTTACTCTATCGGTTAGGGCATGCACAGGAGTCACTCTGACCCACAAGCTGGTCCAAGGCATACATAAATGTGGCACCTCCAGGCACACACTCCAGAACCCTTTCTGGAGCTGCGGAAGATCAGAAAAGGGCTGGACGTGCTGTCTGTGACAAGACAGGAGTCCTGAATATGGTATAATATGGATGACCTCCTGTTCAAGCTTCAAGTGTACAAAACAAGTTACATGAGGCCTTTCTCTGGCTGTAACAGCTGACCAGTGGCAACATGGCCTGGACTAGACCCTGGTGTGGAGCTTTGCCTAACAACCTGTGAGTCTCTTAGGTGCCTCCCCTGAGGCCCTGAGAAGTGTAGCCCTTTGGTGGATTATAACTTAAACAACTAAGTGAGAAGGCAACACCATTGACCAGTATGAACCTGGTTGATGTATCTGACTTGTGCTCCATTGTGTCCAGCCTCAAAATATGCCCAAGTCTTGGTCCAATGGGCCCATAGATTTAGATTAACATTGGTGCTTTGTGCTTTTTGCCACTATTTCTATTAAAAACTTAGAAAATGCATATCTCCGGTTCCCCTTGTGGTGTCATTTTGTTAATTAAATTATACTCTATTCTTTATAATTTTCTTTGGGATTTTCATTGTTTTGAACTTTTACTTTACTGCTCTTTTGGGTGCTACATTTACTCATTGTCTCTAAGTTAAGCCTGTCTGCTCTGTGCCATAGCTACCAGGGGACTGAGCTCAGGTTAATTTAGAGACTTTGAGGGTTCACATTGACAAGAGTTTTGATTATTTCACGAGGTGTGTAGTCACCCATTCCAAATAATAAACAAATGTCTACAGTGGTTATTGCTTGAAGCAACAAGTTGTATCTCCTTTGGTTCAAGTTACTTTGTTCACACAACACTGAGCACTTATTTCACTGATTTTTAAGAATATGTATGCTTCATATAAACACATACAATCTGAGAATGTTTGATATGAAAAGAATGTTTTGTCATACATTCTGTGTTGATTTGTGGACCTCATAATACACTTTTAGTATTGCATAAATCATGAATTATAATCTCCACTGATACATAACAGGACGTTGTTGCATGCTGGTCTTATATACCCTTGTCCCCTTGGGTCTACAGGTGGCAAATGTTGTTTATACAGGTTATTTTACAAGAACACAGGGCAAGAAATGGCTCCCAGTTCAAAGCAGATGAGAAGAAAATGCATTATTTAGATATATTTTCTGTACATGAGGTTTCAAATAGGCAGCATCTGCATCAAATTGTTATCTTACCCCATTCCACGTGCTACGTGGGGGACTAGCTTCATTTTAAGAAGCAAGTGCCTTAATGAGCAATCAGGAACTTGCATAACACTTAAGATGTGTTGCTGTTGAGCAAACATAAACAAGGAATTAATGGCCTGGTGTACTAAGAGTCCATTCGCAAAAAGTGGTTGCAAAATCTGATGCAAATTTACTTTGATCTCGCAAGCCAAACGATGTACCATTAGGTTGGTTCGCAAAATCGCGATTTGCAAGGCATCACAGAAGCACCTGCCTAATGAATATCAATTAGGGCAGTCACAGTTTCTACAAGGGTCAGTAGACTATCATGTCTGTGTTTGCAATCCCAAACAGGCAACTTTTCTTTTTTTTAAACCACTAAAGTTCCCTAATGGTCCTAAGGGGGCCCTGTTTCCTTTGCAAATCAATTACCACCTCCTTTGAGGAGTTGGCAACTGGTCAGTGGTTTACGACAGGAATTGTGGTTGCAAACCATTAGCACATATCATACTGAATTACGATGTGGAAGGAAATCTCCTTTCACAGCATTTACAAATTGCAATTCTGTATGTGTCACAAAATCAGATTTATGAATCGGAAAACGTTTTCCATCTCGTAAAATGGATTTTGTACATTACTGTTATTACTGATCTGACCATCCAACCACTCCAGGTTAGGAATTGGTTCAGGTGTTCTGATCTGGGAGGGGCGTCAATTGTGAGATCCCGTTCAGAGGGCCACGGAGCAAGCAGGAGCTACTGGGCCTAACTATGGAGGTTAGGCCTTTTACTCCTGATGCCCCGAGGTCTGACCTAATATGGATCCTGTGAAGCTGGGTTCAGTGCCCTTTCAGCACTTGACTGTCAGTGGTAGAACAGGTCAAGCAATCCAAGACTTCTTGTGGGGAACTACCACATGGGGTGAACACAGGCTCACAACTCAAAATGTGTTCGATAGGAACAATAAATGATTGTCTACTCAATTTATTTCTTTAATGTCAAAAGTAGTGTTGGAAACGGCCCTTTTTGCAGGGTTATCCCCAAACTTTTTGCTTCTTCCTCCTTTATTTTTTCTGACCCGTGGTTGTTGACAATAGGACTCTGGGCACTTTACCACTGCTGATCAGTGCTAAAGTGCATATGCTCTCTGTATAAATTGTTATATTGATTGGTTATCCATGATTGGTATATTTGTTTCACCTGTTAGCCCCTAGTAAAGTGCACTGAATGTGCCAGGGCTGGTGATTCAAATGTTACTAGTGGGCCTGCAGCACTGATTGTGCCACCCACAGGAGTAGCGCTAAAATGATGTCTTAGGCCTGCTTGCAGTGCCTATGTGCAGTCCAGGACTGCCATGTCGACCTGGCCAGTGCAACCACTGACCAGGCCTTATCCTTCCCTTTCTGTACATGTAAGGCATCCCTATGGTGGCCCTAGGTACCCCCCTGGGCTGGGTGCAGTGTATCTGAAAGGTAGGGCATGTACTGAGGTGTGTAACATGTCCTGGTAGTGAATTACAGCCATTTTCGTTTTTCACTGCTGAGAGGCTATCTTGTCCATAGGATAGAATGGGGGAGGCTGTTTACATGCCTACCTTCCCATAAGGGCAAGATAGAAAATCCGAGTTTGGTATCTTTGTGTTCAGAATTTAATTTTACATCTTTTTAGCAAGATGGGTTTTAAATTCACTGTGTGAGAATAGCACTTTTTAGAAAGTAGCTATTCTCCTGTTTAACCTTCCTGTGTGCCTGTGTGCTGGTTGGCTGACTGGTGTCATGTGATGGGCTAGGTGGCTCCAGGAGCCTGGATGAGTCAGCAGCAGGGTGAATAGGGAGATCTTCTCTAGATGGGTGGGAGGAGTAGCCCCTGGGTTTGAGTAGGGCTGCCTCTGCCAGCACAATGCCGGCTCCACCCCCTGCTGGCCAGGCTGAGGACTCTGCCTCTGCCAGCACAAAGAAGGCTCCACCTCCTGCTGAGCGTTTAACGACCCTGCCCCTCACTCTGAAAGGAACCAGGTGCTCCAGGGCAGAGCACACCCAGGAACCACTTTGAGCAGGGTAATCCCCCCACTGAAACAAAGAGAGACAAAGACTTGGAGGGGTATAAGAAGAGGACCCCAGACACCTAAACTTTAGATCACTTTGGAACTAAGAAGAAACCTCTGCCAAGGAGAAAGCTGAAAAGGACTGAAGAGGAGAAGACTGCCTGCTTGCTGTTTTGCTTTGCTGCCAAGGAGAGGGGAAGGACTTTGCTGTGTCCCCTTCTTTTGATTCTGATCTCCAAGGGCCTGAGAAGAGCTGGCTCCCTGTTAAGAAGTCCCAGGATCAAAAGGACTTCACCACCAGCTCCCCTGGAACTCTGCTGAAGGAGTTCTGACCTGCCTTGGAGTGCTTGCCCAGTCTTGGGGCCTCAGGAGGTCGTTTTGCTGTGTTTGGGAGCTGGGAAGCAGAAGCGTGAAAAAGAGTAACTGGTACCCAACGCATCATCCGATTGCGTGTCGCAAGAACGAGAGTGCGAGGAAAATTTCATCGTGGCGTCATCGCAGCTCCCGGAGTCCCCGCATCGCCGAGTGCGTCGAGCATCGTCCCGGTGCGAGAAGATTCCTGACGCTGCGAGGGTCGTCGCAGAACCAGTTTGCGAGCCGCACCACTGCCGGTGCGTGAAAGTCTCCAGTCATCGTGTACATCGACGCAGAGTCCCGTTCCGTGGCGCATCGAGAGTTGCGGCGCCGGAAGTCAACGCTGCGCCGCGCATCGCACCACATCGAAGAGTGTCGCACCGGACCTGTGCGTGAAGCTTCCCCCTGTGAAACCTACGCAACGAAAGCCAAAGTCATCGCATCCTCCCCCTACAGATCGGAGCCGGCGCATCCACCTCTGCTGCGTGAAGCAGGGCTGCTGCAAAGCCTCCCCAAGATCTCAGGAGTATCGCATCGCCTTTGCCATCTTCCTTGTTATAGCTTTTGGGAACCTTATCGCAACTACAGGTACTGTTGGGCACGAGAGTGTCGCATTTTGTGCATTGAGAGTCGCATTGTGCAGGACACTGACTTTTACATCCTGGAGTACTTTCTGCAAACTCTTGAACTATCTTTAAAGTAACCTTTTTAATTGTATGTTGGTTTTTCTGTAGTATTTGGTCTTGTGAAGTTTTTAGTAAAGATACCTTATTTTTCTAAAACTGGTGTGGAGTAAATCTGTGGTGTTTTCACTGTGTTACTGTGAGTGTTGGTACAAATACTTTACACATTGCCTTTGATAGCCTAGACTGCTCAGGCCAAGCTACCTAGAGGGTGAGCAGGGGTTATCTTAACAGTGTATCCCCCTTTCCCTGACTAGAAGCAAGGGTCCCTACTTGGACAGAGGTACCTACCCTGCCAACTAGAGACCCCCAGATCTAACATTGGTGGTCAGCGGTGAGGATTGAACTTGTATTTGTACTTGACCCACAGTAATTGGTGTACATCACTAGTTTAAGTGCAGACCAATACGCAACCACATACTGTATTTTTGATTCTATTTTTGAGTAACTCTTCAAGAGCATCATGTCTCAGGTGACAACAAGTGAGAGGGCAGAATTGGAGTTTTCCATTGAGGATTTGTATTCATACAGAGTTGAGGAGCTCAAGCAATTCTGCAAAGACCTTGGTTGCCCTGTGAAAAGCGGATCTAGAAAGGATGTGCTACAAAGAGTCTTGAAGGCCTGGTGGGAGGCCCAAGAGGAAGATGATGCAGATGAAGAGAATGATTTTGTTCCCCAAGCTCTGCCCGTGGTCGGACCGGTCTCAAGGCCTGGCAGCTCACATTCCAGTAGGAGTCTCACTCCAGAGGAGTTGGAGGAGAATCAAAGGGCTAGAGATCATGAGTTAGAAGTCATGAGGCTTGAGTTGAAGCTGATGGAAATAGAAGCCCAGAACAAAGTAGAAGAGAGCAAGAAGATGTATGCCTTGGAAGAATTGAAATTGACCTTGGCACATGAATTAAGAATGAGGGAGCTTGATATGGAGCTCGAGAGGCTTGAGGCCATGAGTGTCTCAGCTGAAGAAGAATGGTTAGCTCAAGAAGTGAGCTTTGCTGAGTTGGAGGTGGAGTCCAGCTCAGATGGTGGCAGCAAGATTGTAATATCCAGTGCTGAGGGAGAGGTACAAACACCCAGTGATGTGGCTCCTGACTTGAAGGAGGGGGTTGACATACACCAGGGGGTTCAGGTTTATGATGTTGTTCCTGTGGAGTGCAGTGTCCCTGAAGTAGATTGGGGAACTGGCACAGGGGACCATATTCCTAGTGGTGGGAGGGACACTCTACTGACCCTAGATGAGAGGTACAGGGAGAGGGGTTCCCCCATGGTAGAAACCTTGGTGTGTGAGTGTGAAGACCGCCCAGAAGAGTGTGAGTTGTGTGACAGAGACAGTCAGATACTGTCTTGCCAATCTCAGGAGAGTGGTGTGGGGTACTTGTGTGAGGCACTGGAGGGTGAGGCAAACGGTAGCTTGGTTAACAACTGTGGGGGGCTGTGTGATTCATTTGTTGGAGAGCATATTTTAAGTCCCTGTTTTCCAGAGCTATGCCAACACCCGGTGGAGTGGGAGTTCTCTGGTTCCAGAGAGCTTGCGTTGGAGGCAGACCTTTGGTTGGATATCAAAAGGTCTGGAGAGGCATTGGGGAGTGATCCCAAAAGGAGTGGCCCGGATATCTTCCAGACCTGTGAGGTGGAAGAGGTTCAGTGTAGCCCAGTTAGGTCCCAGTGTAGTGGGAGGGGTGTAGGGGCTCACGTCCTGTCTCAGTGGAGAAGGGGTGAGTGTGGGACTGTGGGTCCCAAGGTGCCTGAAACCCAGTCTCAGGACCTGGTGGGTTCCTTAATGGAACACCAGGTTGGGGGTCTAGACAGTGCTAGTAGGCCATTTGAGGAGGATCTCCTAGTGTCAGGAGAACCTGGAGCTTCTGTAAACAGAGCTCCAGTGGTTCTGGTGTTTGGTGGTACCGCTCCAGTTGGGAGGGTGCAGAAGTCCAGACTGAGGGGTGAGAGGGGGATGTGTTCCCCAGTGGGAGAACCAGTGGGTCAGGGACCAGCCAGAAGGGCTGAGTCCCCTAGGAGTGACCATGGCGACACCGCTTCTGTCCTGGGGGATCTTCGCGCACTGTCAGGTGGACAGGGGCCGGGAGATCTGCGCCAGGCAGACTGTCACGAGACACATGAGTCATGTGTCACCCTCGGGGAGATACTGTGTGAGTCCCCAGAAGTCCTGGCATGCCAGGCAGGTGTGCAACTGCAGGGTTTAGTCCCTGGGTTGGGAGGCCAGGTTCAGGATCTGCCTGACCTGGAGGGAAGGACATCTGTAATCTGTGTCCTGACCGGTTTGGCTTCCAGGGGTACCACTCCAGTGGGGAGGGTGCAGCACTCTGGAAGGGGGTGCAGAGGGAGGGAGTCCTCGCCTCTGACCCCGGTTCACCTGGAGGGTGTAGACCCTAGGTTGGAGGGCCAGGTCCGGGGTGTCCCCCCTGACCTGGGATCCCAGTTGCAGGATAGAACCCCTGAACTGGTGAGCGAATGGTGCAGGACACCTGCCACAGGTGCCCTGACTATTCTAGAAGGGGGTACCACTCCAGGTGGGAGGGTACAGAGCCCCAAGGAAGAGGAGGACCGGGTATGGAACAGTCCACCCCAGCCCCCTGTCCAGCCACCGGATACAGGCCCGGGGCTGGTGGGTCAGTGCCAGGTTGTCAGACCCGACCTGACAGGAAAGGAAGTGGACAAAGGGTGCCCAGCACCTGGGGCTACTGCCCCCCACCTTCTGACGCCACAGGGGTTTGAGGGCCCTGAGAGGCATAAGGCCTGGGTCTCATCCCTGACCACTGCCACTGGTCGCTGCGGCTTGCTGTCTGTCTGTTGGGACACACCTATGAGCAAGTTAAGGCTAGGTGCTGCACAGGTGGTGTCCACAGGTGAAGAGAAGGGTTCCACATGGGTTGGCTTGGTGGACCCTGAGAGTATGGATGGAGAGATCCAACCGGGTTCAGGAAGGCGTAGAACAGGAATAGTACCTGCTGGTTGGGCCAGTTTCCGTGTTCTATCGCCCTAAGCAGGGAATCCCATCGAGGTATCGCTTGGTCTACCCTGGCTTTAGGCTGGAAGGGGGTTGTGTTGGAAATGGCCCTTTTTGCAGGGTTATCCCCAAACTTTTTGCTTCTTCCTCCTTTATTTTTTCTGACCCGTGGTTGTTGGCAATAGGACTCTGGGCACTTTACCACTGCTGATCAGTGCTAAAGTGCATATGCTCTCTGTATAAATTGTTATATTGATTGGTTATCCATGATTGGTATATTTGTTTCACCTGTTAGCCCCTAGTAAAGTGCACTGAATGTGCCAGGGCTGGTGATTCAAATGCTACTAGTGGGCCTGCAGCACTGATTGTGCCACCCACAGGAGTAGCGCTAAAATGATGTCTTAGGCCTGCTTGCAGTGCCTATGTGCAGTCCAGGACTGCCATGTCGACCTGGCCAGTGCATCCACTGACCAGGCCTTATCCTTCCCTTTCTGTACATGCAAGGCATCCCTATGGTGACCCTAGGTACCCCCCTGGGCTGGGTGCAGTGTATCTGAAAGGTAGGGCATGTACTGAGGTGTGTAACATGTCCTGGTAGTGAATTACAGCCATTTTCGTTTTTCACTGCTGAGAGGCTATCTTGCCCATAGGATAGAATGGGGGAGGCTGTTTACATGCCTACCTTCCCATAAGGGCAAGATGGAAAATCCGAGTTTGGTATCTTTGTGTTCAGAATTTAATTTTACATCTTTTTAGCAAGATGGGTTTTAAATTCACTGTGTGAGAATAGCACTTTTTAGAAAGTAGCTATTCTCCTGTTTAACCTTCCTGTGTGCCTGTGTGCTGGTTGGCTGACTGGTGTCATGTGATGGGCTAGGTGGCTCCAGGAGCCTGGATGAGTCAGCAGCAGGGTGAATAGGGAGATCTGCTCTAGATGGGTGGGAGGAGTAGCCCCTGGGTTTGAGTAGGGCTGCCTCTGCCAGCACAATGCCGGCTCCACCCCCTGCTGGCCAGGCTGAGGACTCTGCCTCTGCCAGCACAAAGAAGGCTCCACCTCCTGCTGAGCGTCTAACGATCCTGCCCCTCACTCTGAAAGGAACCAGGTGCTCCAGGGCAGAGCACACCCAGGAACCGGTTTGAGCAGGGTAATCCCCCCACTGAAACAAAGAGAGACAAATACTGGGAGGGGTATAAGAAGAGGACCCCAGACACCTAAACTTTAGATCACTTTGGAACTAAGAAGAAACCTCTGCCAAGGAGAAAGCTGAAAAGGACTGAAGAGGAGAAGACTGCCTGCTTGCTGTTTTGCTTTGCTGCCAAGGAGAGGGGAAGGACTTTGCTGTGTCCCCTTCTTTTGATTCTGATCTCCAAGGGCCTGAGAAGAGCTGGCTCCCTGTTAAGAAGTCCCAGGAACAAAAGGACTTCACCACCAGCTCCCCTGGAACTCTGCTGAAGGAGTTCTGACCTGCCTTGGAGTGCTTGCCCAGTCTTGGGGCCTCAGGAGGTCGTTTTGCTGTGTTTGGGAGCTGGGAAGCAGAAGCGTGAAAAAGAGTAACTGGTACCCAACGCATCATCCGATTGCGTGTCGCAAGAACGAGAGTGCGAGGAAAATTTAATCGCGGCGTCATCGCAGCTCCCGGAGTCCCCGCATCGCCGAGTGCGTCGAGCATCGTCCCGGTGCGAGAAGATTCCTGACGCTGCGAGGGTCGTCGCAGAACCAGTTTGCGAGCCGCACCACTGCCGGTGCGTGAAAGTCTCCAGTCATCGTGTGCATCGACGCAGAGTCCCGTTCCGTGGCGCATCGAGAGTTGCGGCGCCGGAAGTCAACGCTGCGCCGCGCATCGCACCACATCGAAGAGTGTCGCACCGGACCTGTGCGTGAAGCTTCCCCCTGTGAAACCTACGCAACGAAAGCCAAAGTCATCGCATCCTCCCCCTACAGATCGGAGCCGGCGCATCCACCTCTGCTGCGTGAAGCAGGGCTGCTGCAAAGCCTCCCCAAGATCTCAGGAGTATCGCATCGCCTTTGCCATCTTCCTTGTTATAGCTTTTGGGAACCTTATCGCAACTACAGGTACTGTTGGGCACGAGAGTGTCGCATTTTGTGCATTGAGAGTCGCATTGTGCAGGACACTGACTTTTACATCCTGGAGTACTTTCTGCAAACTCTTGAACTATCTTTAAAGTAACCTTTTTAATTGTATGTTGGTTTTTCTGTAGTATTTGGTCTTGTGAAGTTTTTAGTAAAGATACCTTATTTTTCTAAAACTGGTGTGGAGTAAATCTGTGGTGTTTTCACTGTATTACTGTGAGTGTTGGTACAAATACTTTACACATTGCCTTTGATAGCCTAGACTGCTCAGGCCAAGCTACCTAAAGGGTGAGCAGGGGTTATCTTAACAGTGTATCCCCCTTTCCCTGACTAGAAGCAAGGGTCCCTACTTGGACAGAGGTACCTACCCTGCCAACTAGAGACCCCAGATCTAACAAGTAGTATTTATATATGATCACAAAGTAAAATATGGCATATACAAACCATACTCACATCCCTCTGAGGTCAGGGCTCTAGTGTGTAGTGGGAGTCCCCCTGAGTCCCACTTCTGTCTCACTAGTGGTAGTGGTTATTCCCCAATTACTAGAGGCAACGTCTCAGGACTCCCATTCCAACTCTGTTAGAAAAGTCAAAAGTAGCACAGCGCGGAAGCACTATTTGACAGTGGGGCCTTCTGACCCTTCACTTAGTCTTATCTGCACCAGCATGGATTGTTCGACCATAGTCTCTGAGTGTCTCTTTTGCGGGTGCATGGGCTGCCTCAAGGTGAGCATTACACGCGGCTCTGTAGGCCTGTAGCTTGGTGGCCTTGGCCTTTCCTACAAAGGCTTTTGGTTCCGATCTTCAGTCAGGCTACTGGCCCCTGCTGGCATAGTGGGTCACCAAACCTGCTTCTCACTCAGACGACTGCCTGATTCGCACAGCAGAAGGTTTTTCTTCATGGTGGCCCTCTCTACAATACGGGGTCCCAGACTTACACACCACACACAGGCGACAACCTGAACAACACAGCAAGCTTCATGGTGGCCTCCTTTGGCATATGGGGTTGTCACATTATGTACTGCACAAAGGCAACAGCCCGATTGCCACAGCAAACTTCATGAATAACTTCCTGGCGGCCCTCTCTGGCATACGGGGATGCTGACTTGAACCTGCACACAGGCACTGACCTGATCGGTGCAACAGCCATCTCCTTACACCTCGCTGCAGGGATCCACTCATCAGGATCTCCTCCCCAAAAGTCTTACAGAGCTTCTCCCAGCACAGCATGTATGGCTGCTTGACAGGTGTCAGTTTTGGGGGCATCAAACTCCCCGGTTTATAATACATTTTCAGACACCAAATATTATTTAGGTTCTGAGCCTATGAGGTTTGTGTTGGGGATATGCTTCCTCTTGAAGTTCCCTCTCCTCTGCCCTGCCCTTTCTCAATTAAGTGGTCTGTCACAGCAGGAGCGACTACAAATCTGACTGCCCAACAACACAGGCAATGGGAGTGACTAGAGGTTCACAACAGAATTTCAGCCAAAGTGATATGTGCATCAAAAGGTACCCCAGGGTCTCAGCCCTACTCTTTATAATTCTCTTATCAGACCATTTCCTTCCTGAAGATTTTCTGAAACCCCCTTTCAGTCACCTGTGTCTGAATCGAAGAGCATCCTTTGAAGTGTGCAGGAGAGCCTGGCTTTCTTTCCTCCAGTGTGTGTCCCACCGAGATAACAGGAATGCAGCAATCCACAAACCTGCCTTGGTGGATTCCCCTCCTCCACATGCTCCTCCAGTCAGCCTTGGGTCTCCTAAAATGGAAGCCAGCATCTTCCATGTATTGTACCATGCAAAGGCACACATACACCTTGTACATGCATACTACACACATGCACTGCACAGCGTTACATACTACCCTGAGATAGGCCAAAGGCCTATTAAGCATACAGAAGCAGACCACACATGAGTGAGTCTGTAAGCCTCAGTCAAGTGACACAAGTAAAAAATCCTGTTCCCTTCTACTGATCACTGCACGTATGCTGCCACCACCACCGTGTTTGTGCTACTTAACTCCTGGCAAAGCCAGTAAACTTTCACCACTATGAGGGTAGTTCTTTGGGCATCCCTCCTGGTTCAAAAACACTGTAACTGTGAGGCAGGCCTGTGTCATGCACACGCATGATCTATGTTCACCCATGACAACAAAAGTGAGCAGTAGGGATACCGACATCACTGCAGCTGGGGTACTCAGGGCAAGGGTACGTGTCCGACCCAACAGGATGACATTGTTTTCAAAACCTGAAGAGGAAACGTAACAAAGGTACAGTCTAAGTAGGAAAATCAAATTGAGGCTCCTTGAACAAACTTCAGCCAACTACCGGTGATTGCATGCAATTCTAGCTCATCTTAAATTACCTGGATAATGGCATCTACTGGCATCAGGCACCTCTTGAGCACATATGCTAAATAGCTGGGGTTTCACAACAAGCACACTAGCTGCATTCTGCATCTGTGTGTTGATAACAGTTATTTGTTCTTTAGTTCCTCCATGTTTTAGTTAGGTATGTCATCTATGTGCCCATTTAAACCATTAAGAGGCACATTTACTATTATTATTTCACGTAAAGTGGCACAACAAGAGAACTTGCTGCACAACGCTGCATGAAAGCAAGAGGTAGAATTCTTCATATTTACAAAGAGCATTTCTGCCCAGCACCAACACAGACACCCTTGCACCATAGTACAAGAATGCTTGCATTACAGGCAGGATTGTTTTTGTTCAGGAAAGGACACCTTCCTGAACAAAAACAATCCGTAGAGGCATATTCCTCTTAATAAACATATTTATCCTTCTTATGCCTCTGTCTGATAGGCGCACCTTTTTGTCACAAACCAAGGTTTACAAGTCTTTGTAAATAAGGGTTTGCGTCAAAATACATGGGTGGATGCATGGAAACGACCATGCTTCACCTATGTAATGCCTACCAGACGCAATGTAGTAAAAGGCAGCACTACGTGCTGCATTGCATAACTTCGAATTTATTAAACCGCGTAAAGTGGCTTTGCATGGCTTAGAAAATGCCAAAAGTTATTTACCTCCTGGTTGTGCCACAAAAGTGATGCAAAATCATAGTAGATTTGGGCCTTAGTGTAATGTCTGACAAGCACGTATTTCCTTTTTTAGGACAAGTGTTGTCGAACATTGTGTGTTTTTTCTTCCTCGCTTTTCATGATGGCATTGACTTTTCTTGCTTCCAGAGTCTGACACGAAATTAGTACTAGCTATTGAGAGTGCAGTACTAGCAGCTAGAGTACTTTTTGTTCTGATCCCATTATGACTTGTAATCCTGCATTCTGCATGTGGCAGATAGCACTCATGCTTAATCAAAAAGAGCCTCTGTCTGGCTACTCATTTCCACTTTATTTACTTCTTTGTGCCTTCCATTACCATCTATTAGTTTACTGTAATGTGAATCCCTTCATCATTAGCAGGTAAGTGTCTGATGGCACATACTCTGCTATAAACTGTGAATATGCTAGTGCTTGTGTGTCCAGCACTTGATGTTTCTAGCTATGCTCTGAAGGGTATTTGATGCCTAGGAGAGACACTTGTAGTCAGTATTGGTTTAAAAACAACTCTGTTAGTAATGATGTCTGCCTTCAGTAAATCCCTCTGCCACCATGACCCTCACTAGGAGCAGCCTGGTAATCCCCCTGATAACTCCACCCTTCCCTGGAGCTGCACATACAAAGTATTCCAGAGCCAGATTTTGCAGCTTGGTAATGAAAGTGATATCATACCATCTTTGACCACAGTGTCATCAGAGGAAGTGATGTCACATCACATTTGACCCTGAATCTTAACAGGAAGTGATGTCACATGACCTTAACTCAAATGATGTCACAATAATTGACATCACTGGAGTTCATTGTTAACTGCATTATTAATGTAACCACTCAATACAGATACATGTTTATTTTAAACACCACCCATAATTTAATTAGGGTGCTAAAATTACATACTGAGTAACATTTGTCATTTCTCTTTGTCATACAAGAATGATTATGTTTTCATTTGAATAAAACACAGAACAACACTCGGAATCTAACATTTTTATACCATAACTGTCATGATTTAATGGCTCCCTTACTGTATATCTCAACAGGAAATGTATTGATATATCACAGATAGGCGTAAAAGGAGATTTAAAGAAAACCTGTAGTAGTTATGTATGCCTATATAAACTCATATGTAGGAGTGGGCCTATTCACGAAGGTAAATGTTGTCATAGACGCAATGTTGCAATGACTGAATTTACCTCAATTATGCCTGCCCTGGAATTCACAAAGGGAATCCTGGCAGAAGTAAGCCCTTTTACAGATACCTAGTTCCCCGTCACGAGTTTAATTCAATGCCCCTGTAAATACCACTCAGGTTTTAGGAATATGGGCATTTCTGTTCTCGCTAAGACGTGATGTACCTTAGAAAACACCCTCAAACTAATTACATTTGTTCTTGTCAAGTGCTGGTGTAAATCCCTTTCCAGGCTTGGGAGGGGAATGGATCATCACCAAATTTGGTGGAAGTGTAGGGAAAGGGGTTTCTTCATGGGAAAATATATTTTCATGGTGAAGAAAAAAAAGTACATTTACACAGCGGAAAACCTTTCCACTTTAAGTGCACTTGACCACAGCGAGCTCTGTACCGTGAGAATGGATTTTTTAAACTCGTATCATGTGATTTCCCATGGAATCTGCATGAAAACCTACACTAGGTGCAGCTTTGCAGATACATTCCAATCGGAATTATAGTGAACTCCAAAAAGTAGTAAAACTACACTCAAACGTAACTTTTTAAAATCAGAATGTATATTAAGAATTCTTTTGTAAATCAGCCCCTGTAAATTGAACATAAACTAAGGTATTTGCTTACATTGTTTATTATTGTTGGTTCAATTTCATTTATGTTCACTTGTAAGTCACTACTACTCTTGAAAAGCACAAAATTGAAGGTTTTGTTCGGACACATATATTTTTATGTAATTACAATAATGAAATTTAGCAACAACTTGTTTAAAAATGAGTGTTATTTGTTTAATCGCAGGAGAGGCCACACAACTGCGAAGGATATTTATTTTTAGAAACTTAAACTTCAAATTCCATTTCCTGTCCCGGTTCCAGTGGAAGCTGTAGAAAGTAAACAATGCTCACCGAGGCACTGTTTGGCTTATTTTCTTGACACTTATTTTCCACCCCTGATGGCTAGGTCGCAAAGGCACTGCCAGGGGTCGCAAGGGGAAAGCCAGGGGTCTCCTGAAAAAGAGATACATAAATGGAGAGGATGCGCTAAAAAAAACAAATATGGACCGACGATTCTTGAATGGTGCTAGTCTGAACGGCTAAATGTTACACCTATTGTGCGGTTGTGATACATATTATTACCTGGAAATTTCTCCTTGTTGCACGCTCTATATTTGCTATTTCTCTGTTTTTAAAAGTTTCTCTTTTGTTGAAATGTATCTAATTAGTATAAAATGCAATAAACGGATATATTTTTTTTTAAAAACTATACAAGACCGCCTAAAGTTCAGGAACAAAGTAGAACCCTGGCTCTTCACTAGATAAATATGCAGAAAAGTCAGCATCTATGGTATCAAACTGACCAACATTTGAGACCAGAACAGGACACTATGCCCAAGAGTGTCCAACGGTCACATGACGTCTGCACGTCAAAGGAAGTCTGCAACTGGACTCGGCCATGGCCAGCTTTGATCATTGCAGGCTGAATGATCTCATATCGGATACAATTGATATGCAGACCATCCAGGGGAATATCTTTCCGCTTTTTGTCCTCTCCAGGAGCTAGTTCTCTCCGCCCAGACACACAAGACTTAAAAGGTCAAATTTCCAGTCACAATTCAAGAAGATGATTAAAAAATATTTGGTAACCATCAAAAAAACTAAAAAATTCAATGCAGATCCCGCAGAGTAATTACAACATCCAGCTATAATAACCTGAGTGCACCCTTTCTCTCACTTATCCTTCCTCCATCGCACCACTAAGGGCTGCGGCCCAAGACACAATCAGAACAGCAATCTGGTAGCTCACCATCGAAGCAAAAATGTTTCCAACATAGATTGACCGTAAATAAAATATTGTTTCAACCAAGGACTCCCCACGGGGCTGTGTGCTACCCATCCAATAATTTATTTTGGTACTCCGCAATGGGCTATGAAGCGCTACACAAATGCAATTATAATATGGTACAATTTGTGCATATACTTATACACCTGTTGCACCAGGAAGAACCCAGATGGTTGTAGTATGAGCTGAGTAAGTCACTGGTTGTTGTGCGTCCGTCAGCGACCATCAGGGCCAGACTGGGAACAGCAACCAGCCCTGGCAGATTGCTGCTCGACCAGGCCTGGCAGCAGGGGTTGGGGGATTGGGACCGGGGTGCTAGCAAGAAGTGCCGCTCCCGCTTTTGTTACAGGGGGCCGAAATTGCAGCACTGCTGCAAAACAAGCCCCAGTGACAAAACCGGCACCCACAGGAACGAAACCAGCCTTCCACCCCTCCAGCCCACCAGGAAAATGCCCAGTGCCCGCTACAGCCAGTCAGGCCCTGGTGACCATGTGACTGTAAGAGTATACTTTGTTGTTTTTTTCTGTACAGTACTTGGCACTTGCACTGTGGAAACTGCAGGAAGATTATGGATGCATATCACCAAAATCATTTCAATTCATAGTAAATTCTGGTGTGGTAATGGATGTCTATACTGAACCATGTTGGCCAACATTCGTCTGAAGCTGGTGATATAACTGGGGATGTGGTCTAGCATCCTGCTGCATTTTTGTGAAACAAGTGAGTGCTTTATCATCAAGGACTGTATAATGTGTTCTCAATCATCCAGTCTATAATCAATCATCATTCACCTTGACTCTAGAAATTCTGTCATGGATAGCTTTTCATAAAAATGTGTTTAAAATTCCATTTCGGACTTAAAATATTTTTTTCAATGCTTATGTTTTCATACAGTTTGAACAAAGAGAAGAGAGAGAAGGAACTTCTTAAAGTCTCCAGAGAGAACCAAAACATACTGGAAAGGATTGAAAAGTGCGAGCCTGAGTATCGAGTTCAGAAGTGGGCCGAAGACTATGAAAAGGCTGAACAGTATATGGACAGCATTGCCAAATATCCCCGCGGATGGTACAACACACAGAATGACAAGGTAACACCATGACAATCTATTACAGCAGAAAGGATAGCAATGAGCAAGTGGAAACAGAAAAGAGGCATGTGCTGCTAGAACAACCAAAGAACATAGAAGTGATGCCCATTTAATTGTATGGGCCTGCACAAGTGACTCCAGAGGTTTCACTTGTGCAAGCCTTAAATGCACCATTTGTATAGTCATCATCAAAGGCCCAAGTGGTGAAGTGTAAAAACATGTAAATTGCCAAATTACACAAAACAAAAATGAAAATCAGAGCACATCTATATTTTCTGACATATGTGCTGAGTTGTTTATTTGATGTATCAAGTTTATTGCCCACGTTAATTGGGGATTATATTTTAGGCCTGGTCTTGACTCAGATTTAAAGCAAATCTGCTTGTTGGGAACACTGCCTTGCTTAATCCGCTTATTATAAGGCATACATACAAGGTCCACCAACTAAATTGTACCTACAGTGAACCATGCTAAAGTAGAGGTATTCTAGAATATTAAATGGGTAGGCCCTTGTGTCTGGTCCTAAACTGAGTAATGACTCTAGGAGTTGGAAGTCATCCGACTTGTATGTATGTGAAATATTTATTAAGTGCACAAATACTTCCGAAAGAGGTGTCCTGGCGCTATAGGTAACCAAACAGCCGAAAGGGCCTTCAAAATATAGCAGAACGGGCAGATATTTCACCATCTTTGGGCCGGCAATCGGACAAGAGCAACAGATTAGGAAAAGGAGGAGCTCAGTGCCCAGAAGAATGTTCACATCAGCAGACCATCTGTAGCATCGTTAGGGAAATAACTAGTTAAAACTTATCTCTGCTTCTCTTAGGCTATCTCTTTTTCTTTTTGGTGTCTAGGCCCTAAGGTGGAACCTGTAAGCTATTATTGTATTCACTTACACCTATTAAACAGCGCTCACCTGAATGTAATCACTAATAAACCCACGAGTAACTAACTTAAAAGTAAACCAATGGTATACGTATTCACGTTTAAATGCCTTTTGATTTTAACATATGCTTTTCACAATCAGTATGTTATGTGTTATAATGCTTCATTCTAAACAATCAGGTCTACAACCTTTATCATTGGCATTTCACCATAACCAACTCAGACCTGCTGTGTTGGTTAATAAGCCTTCATTAGGTATACTGTAATAAAATTACAAATATGTACACAGATACAGTTGCAAAAACAATTTAAAATCCCTACTAATAGAGTCTAATAAGGACTACCATAGTGCATATTACCTGTACCCATGGTTTGTTCACCAACACCAAAACCCTTGCCAACTATGGTAATCTGCCACATTTCATGTAAGAGAAAACCAGTTTACAGGGGCTTCAGCACAGTGTAATAACAATTCATCCTTAAATGCCTATTGTCTTTAACATGCATTTCACAATAAGTAGGTCAGACCTACTGACTTTGTTATAAGTTTTCATAATGTACAGATGTCCCCTTTGAAATCTGGCATGACTTTTCCCAATGAACCGATAAAACTTTACCCTTTAACAGTAGCTTTGGACTTTACCCAACACTCACAAAAGGTCAGGCGAGAGTTGCACTGTCAAGCCAAATTTACAATTCCATGTAGATTAGTGCAGCACTGTGCTCTCAAACACAAAACTGTGCTCTGAAGTATGAAGTTAATGGCTGTCCTTCTCACTTCTGTGCTGCTGCAAGGGAAAAACAAACACTGTAAATTATTCAATTATCTAAGACACTGAACTGAACTCAGTACCCTGACCATCTCTGCGCAAGACTAAGACTGCATTTCCACTCTATCGTGAACTCTAGTACAGACAAGTCCTTGTGCAGCATGCACTTCAAATGGAATAACCAACTGTGAACAGTCGTGAGGGCAGCTCTCATGTAGTCCACCAACACAGTAACCGGGTCAGGAGCCTTATACTGTAGAACGCTAGTACTGAACTGTGAATGGTCGTGAGGGCATTTTTAATGTACTTCACCAGCACAGCAATCGGGTCAGAAGCTTTATACTGTGGAACTCTAGTACTGAACTTTCAAATCAGCTGTCTAGACCGTATTGCTTCTTAGAAGCCACTTCTATTTTGCACAATTACTCTTTTCTACCCTTTTAATGGTTATATGAATGTACTTGTTTTACTCTAGTGCATAGGTTTTAATCAATTCTGCACCGAAATTAATCAGATAGCTCAATGTACCCTCAGAGGTAACATCGGACATAACAGCGGGTCAATCAGTCATTCAGCCGTTCTTGCACCCTGCACTTCTCCCTGCACATTTTTGCCCCTGTATCTTGCTCCTCTACCCACCCTGCTGCTAAGAATCCGACTATGGAGGTTAACTTGTCCTGTTTTGCTGCTAATCTCTAATAATTGCCCGCCTGCATTTTGGTTCACTAAGGTTTTAGGGGGCCTATTTTAATGTTTTTTTTAATAATGACCCATGTTTGTAAAGGTTTTAATTAACTGTACAACCATAAACACTTACACTTATAGGCTTTGTCAGTGTATTTTAGCCATGTTGTACAAGAGTGTGGCTTTTGTGCAATATGGCTGAAAGTTAAGAGAAAAAGCTCTATGATGCAGCCATCGCAGGCCATGTCATAGTGTTTTTTTCCAGACAGGAGGGGCGGGGAAAGTAACACAACTTGGGAAGGAGGCGGGAGGGATGGGGCAAGCAACACAATGCAGGAGGAGTATGGGGCAAGCAACACAACACAGAGCGGGCAGGGAGGACAGGGAAAGTAACAAAACAGGAGGAGGTGGGAGGTAAGGGGCAAACAATTATGATGGAACAACAGCATTCAAACACATGTACTCTTATCGAGCGCAACCTGTAAAAGAAAAAAGTGCAAGCAGTGGAAGGACACTGGGCAAGGAAGAGTTATTTGGGCAATGGTTTAGTGAGGGACAAACACAAAAAGAGGAAATGAAGCCGGCGCGGGCTGACCAAACAGAAGCACGGAAATGAGAGGAATGATAAAGACAACCCATGGTAAGCCTCCTCTTAGTAAACAAAAGGTCTTGCAAGCAACAGTGCATGTGCTTTCAGGCAAGATCTAAAAATAACTTGCGATGGCAAAGCCTTTATTTTACTTGCTCCACGCATATGGATTAAACTTCGGTCAGAGCGAAAAAAGATTTCCTCATATGCTCTTCAGAAAAAATATAAAAATCGAATTTATCATTTGATTTCTGCCTCTCCTCTGCCAGTCTAATTGGCATTAGGTCCAAGAGACCTTTTGTTTGTTAAACTTTGTAGACCTGTTGTTTGTTGCCGTTCTACAATCATTTTTTAACATAACATAACATAACATAACACTGAGCATGGCATTTCGTAATGGCAATATCATATCACCTTTAGTATAGATTTCTGTTCACACTGTGTACAATTGAACCATGGAGGTAATTCAGCTTCAAGTGTGTCAATTCCTGTATTAGACCCTGTCAGTCTATTAGGTCCTTAGCCTGATGGTTAGCTGTACATGTTATTTTTTAAACAATAAACCAGTTACATCCTTATTCCTAATCTGGTGATTTATGTGACATCAAGCTAATAACTAGACTTCTTGCTAATAGCAAAGAAAATTGTGCAGAACTTTTCCTCATTTTATTTCTGGTCTTTAAAGATGTCATGCCTACTGGGCACTCTGCATCTGGTGATATTCGCATTGACAGGTTTGTACCAAACTGCTGAGCAAATAATTATTTGTCCGCTGCCAGAACGTCATGTTTGTAAATGGCTTCAAAAACACGTTTGCAGCTGACGAAGTTGATGGACAGCTTTGCCTCTCTCTTCACCATTCCTCCTGAATATGAATAATTGCTTTTCTGTAGTGGTGACCACTGGGTGGCACTAGCCGCCTACTTACAGAAACTAATGTTGGAAAATCGAACGGAGAGTCACAAAGTTGTTGAAACGCTACTAAAAGATTCTGCTTCCTCCTCGATCTATTATGTGATTTGGCCGTCAACGGCTTATTTCGTTTGCTTTAAAAACAAACAAAACAAGCATTTACAATGCAATAGGTCTCGCATTTGCGAGAGTTTATGCTATTGGCATTGGAAATGACAATGCCTTTTATTTATTTGTTTAAAAAACCAACACATTAATAAAAGGCATTGTAATCTACAATGCCAATAGCTCAAACTCTAGTAAATGCGAGACCTATTGCATTGCAAATGCTTGTCTCATTTGGATGTGGACCTAAGGCAGGTCTTGACAGAACCCTCTGTGACCCTTATAGAGCCTCAAGCTGTGCCCAGGCCATGGCCCAAACCGTGCTTTACCTAAATCACAAAGCCATGTATTAAGGTGACCTGGGCACCAGGTGTACTGACGTATGGGCAGTGCACCTGGTGCAAAGCCAGCACATAGCTTTATCTGAACAGTGGGCCTTGCAGGTAACCTAAGGGGGTGATCAGGATGAAGCTTGGGGGAAGACCACTCAGGGTCCTCAGCTGAAGCACTTCTTGGGACTCTGAACACGCCAAGGGAGAGGCACCGTCAAGTACCTGCCAGGGAGGCAGAGGTGAAACCAGAATGACATTCTGAAGGGCTCCCTGGGACAAATCCAAACATGGCCCCAGGGCCGGACTAGGAACTGAAACCAGCCCTGTCAAACTGCTCGTCCGACCCCCTGGGGGGAGGGTGGGGGTGCTGCTGAGCTGTTTGCCAGGGCCGGTTTCGGCCGATATTGCCGGCCCCCACCCTGGCAGCCCGATGCCCGCTACGGCCAGTTCGGCCCTGCATGCCCCCAAAACACACCTTTGGGGCACAGTTCAGATGATGGTCTTAAACCGTGCCCACCCCATCCCAAAAAGTAAATCCCTTTCGGTTCAAAAGACACCAACAGCAAACACGAAAGGGCTGTTGCACAGAGGTCCCGGAGAGGAAACTGAAGGTGCCCTCGTTTTAATCAGCCGATTAATATTCTATTATCCTTCCAACGCAGGACTGGCGGGGGGACACCTCAGTCCACAAAGCGCCGATGCGGATCTTCTCTTCAGGGCTGCGCACACGTCACTTGCCCATAATTGAAATTCTGTAATTCAGTTTCTGGCTTTTACATAATTTATATTTTTGCATATTTAAGAAAAGGTTTGCATAAGGTTTCCAAACTCACTCTATTCTCCACAGACAATTATAGATGTGAAACTGAAATTCGATTTTGCTCTGGTAGCTTTTCGGGCCCTAGGGGTTGTTGCCTCTAAAAAGCTAAAAGGGCTGGCACAGAGTCGCTCATCCTTCACCGTTAAGGGGCACTGACCTAACCTCCGTACTAAACTCTGCAGTGGGCATTCACAGCCATGCCAGGCATGTGAATCACTCTGCCACAGCAGTACGTCTGTATTCGCGATATCACCCTACAATAGTTAACCAGTTGTATGCTACAGTCTGTCACAGGGCTTTCTCTGCGCCAGTGCTCCAACCCTGCTGGCTGAATCTGGAGTGAAGGTATCACCGCCGCCGGCCCGATTCGGCGCGAAAACCGGAAGTCAGGCAGCGTCATGCCTGTCGTGGGGCGGGACTTCCGCCTTCCGCGGGAAGCCCGCACGCACGGAGTGGCTGTCCGAGAGGAGAAGTGGTGACGCGGGGCTCCCATGCCTGAGGGAGAGCCCCGCGGTGGCGGCAGAAGTAATGAGAAGCCCTGGGTCAGAAGTGGCAGCAGAGGCCGCCGATGCAAGTGCGGGGCTCCCATGAGTGAGGGAAGCCCCGCGTGTTCCAGGTCATGTGAGGCGGAGGAGATTAGACCAGGGGAGTCCTGAGACGGAGCCTGTAGCAGCCACAAAAGAGCCCGGTGAGTGGGGCTCAGTTGTAACGTGGGGGCTGGTGTGTGTGTTTGTTGTTCAGTGATCGAGTACGCGTGCACTGGCTGGGGGCGGCTGGTTGTGTTTGGTGGCGCAGTTACTGCATGCAGCTGGCTTGCGTGGACGGAAAGGGGACTGGAGATGTGCACACGTGCGAGTTGGTGTACGTGCGCGTACACCAACTCAAATCCGCCAAAGCCTGTGCGTGCCCATCTCCTGTCCCACTTCCGAGGCAAGTCAGCAACAATAGATCTCGCTGGCGATAGCAGCGCTTCGCGCTGCGTTCGCCAGGCGAGACCTAAAAATCAATTTGGTGGAAGTCTTAGTGATATGCGTATTTATTGTTGCTTAGATAGTGCAACAAGCACTCTTTGAGGTGAAGTATATAACTTTCTGCTCAATCAAATCCTGTAAACAGAACCCCAAACATCTAGGCGGAGCCTGAGCCCCTCTTCTGGTGATTCTCACATGACTGACTGGGCGACAGCCGCACTGTCAAGCCAGACCATAACAAGCATTTACAATGCAATAGGTTTCGCACTGACATTATTTTGAGCTATTGACAATGTAAATGACGTTTTTTTTTCTTTTATCAAACAAACAAAAGGCATTGTAATTTAAAATGCTAATAGCTGAAAGTTTTGTAAATGCAAAATCTATTGCATCGCATTTACACGAGTGTGAGCTATTGACATTGTAAATGGTAATGGCTTTTATTAATGTGATTTTTTTTAACAACATAAATATAATGGATTTCTAATGCTAATAGCATAAACTTATGTACATGTGATATTTATTTTATTTCAAAGATGTTGAGAGCTATTTTGATTGTAATTACAATGCTTTTACTTTATGTGTTTTTAATATGCACACCTTGGTACACGCATAACAATGCAATAGGTGTTGCAACTGCAAGTTTTGGAGCTATTGGCATTGTAAATGGCAATGCCTTTTTTGTTGTAATTGTGAAATCTATTGCATTGCATTTGTAGTATAGTACATTCTCAACTCTTCACTCTAAAGAGCTATTGGCGTAGTAAATGACGTTGTAAATGACAATGTCTTTTAACCCTTTTTACCACCGCAAAGCTCATCAGCATGTGCCCATCATATAAAGGAATATCTGACAATCGCATCTTAAACATTTTGCAGCAATTCTATAGTTTCACCACGGTTGTAAATTAAATTGTAAAATAAAGTTTATATTCTGATTGACACAACCTTAAAACTGGGGCCCTTGAAATGGTGTGCAAGGTCTTATCTGAATCTGATTGTCTTTTAAACGTTAGGTATCGTATGGTACTATATATTAAATAAATCAATTTGTCACAGTGGCTGCTGTCATGAGCAGGCAAGTCCAACCCTCACTGATCGTTTCCATTGCGGCATACATAATGTGTGGAGGTGTTGGTTCGGGGTCTGGCACAATGGTGGTTAGAGGATTTGCATGTTAGTGGCATGCCGGGTTCCAGGGGTGGACGAGGTGACAGGAGGTCTATGGGGGGGGAAGAGGGTCTGCTTATGGGTAGGTCATAATAAAATGGTGTGAAAGGAACACAAGGTTTAGGTCAATCAATCAGTACATTTATAGAGCGCACTACTCACCCGCGAGGGTTTTAAGGCGCTGAGGGTGGGGGGGGGGGTGCTGCTACTGCTCAAACAGCCAGGTCTTGAGGTGTCTCCTGAAGGTGAGAAGGTCTTGGGTCAGTCAGAGGTGGGTGGGGAGGGAGTTCCAGGTCTTGGCGGCGAGGTAGGAGAAAGATCTGCCGCCTGTTGTTGTTCTTCTGGTGCGTGGTACAGTGGCGAGGGCGAGGCTGGCTGAGCGCAGTTGGCGAGTCGGGGCGTAGAACGAGAGGCGTTTGTGGAGGTATTCAGGTCCGGCGTTGTGGAGCGCTTTGTGTGCGTGGGTGAGGAGCTTGAACGTGATCCTCTTGTTGACGGGGAGCCAGTACAGTTCTCTCAGGTGGGCGGTGATATGGCTGTGGTGGGGGATGTCCAGGATGAGGCGTGTGGAGGCATTCTGTATGCGTTGAAGTCTTTTCTGTAGCTTGGCCATTGTCCCTGCATAGAGTGCGTTGCCATAGTCGAGCCGGCTTGTGACGAGGGCTTGGGTGACAGTCCTTCATGTTTCCGTGGGGATCCATTTGAAGATCTTTCGTAGCATGCGGAGGGTGTTGAAGCAGGAGGAGGAGATGACGTTCACTTGCTTGGTCATAGTGAGCGATGAGTCCAGGACTAACCCTAGGTTGAGTGCGTGGTCGGTGGGTGTCGGTGCTGTGCCCAGGGCGGCAGGCCACCAGGAGTCGTTCCAGGCGGAGGGGGATGGTCCAAGGATGAGGACCTCCGTCTTGTCTGTGTTCAGTTTCAGGCGGCTGATCTTCATCCATTTGGCGACGGCCCTCATTCCTTCTTGGAAGTTGGATTTGGCGGTGACTGGGTCTCTGGTCAGGGAGAGGATCAGCTGGGTGTCGTCGGCGTAGGAGATGATGTTGAGGTCGTGTGCGCGGACGATGTCAGCGAGGGGGCTCATGTAGATGTTGAAGAGCGTCGTGCTGAGTGATGAGCCCTTGGGGTACACCGCAGATGATCTTGGTGGCCTCTGAGTGGAACGGGGGTAGGCGGACTCTCTGGGTTCTGTCGGTGAGGAAGGAGGAGATCCAGTCCAGGGCCTTTCCCTGGATCCCTGTGTTGTGGAGACGTGTTTTTAGGGTGCGATGGCAGACCGTGTCAAAGGCAGCTGAGAGGTCTAGGAGGATGAGGGCTGCGTTTTCTCCATTGTCGAGCAGGGTTCTGATGTCGTCGGTGGCGGCGATGAGGGCGGTCTCGGTGCTGTGGTTGCTGCGGAAGCCAGACTGGGACGGGTCGAGGGAGCCGTTGGTTTCGAGGAAGTTGGTCAGTTGCTTGTTGACTGCTTTCTCTGTGACCTTCGCCGGGAAGGGGAGCAGGGAAATGGGCCGGAAATTCTTGAGGTCCTTGGAGTCTGCTGTCGGCTTCTTAAGGAGGGCGTTGATTTCAGCGTGTGTTTCCAACTCTCAGGGAAGGTGAAAGAGTTGAAGGAGCTGTTGATGATGTCTCGGAGGTGGGGTGCGATGATGGTGTCTGCTTTGTTGAAGATGTGGTGAGGGCAGGGGTCGGATGGAGAGCCGGAGTGGATGGAGTTCATGATCTCCGTGACGTCTTTGGTGTTGACGGGGGTCCAGCGACTGAGGAGGGCGGTGGTGGGCGTTGGTTCTGCGGCTGGTGGAGGCCTCTGGTTTGTGAAGCTGTCGTGTATGTCGGCGATCTTGCGGTGGAAGAAGGCCACGAGGGAGTTGCAGAGGTCCTGTGAGGGGGAGATGTCGTTGGAGTTGGAGCTTGGGTTGGAGAGTTCCTTCACGATGCTGAAGAGCTCCTTGCTGTTGTGTGCATTGTTGTCTATGCGCTCTCTGAAGGCCGTTCTCTTTGCGATGCGGATGAGCTGGTGGTGTTTGCGTGTGGCGGTCTTAAGGGCCTCCAGGTTTTCCTCAGTCCGTTCTTGGCGCCAGGCTTTCTCTAGAGTTCGGCGTTTTTTTTTGGAGTCCTTGAGGTCTGTGGTGAACCAGGTGGTTCTCCTACTGTTGTGCTTGTTCGGATGGTTCTTGATAGGGGCGAGGGTGTCGGCGGAGTTGCTGATCCACTGCGTGAGGATTTGGGCGGTGGTGTTGGTGTCCGAGGCGTTGGCCAGGGGGCCCTGGGCGAGGGCGGCGGTCAGCTGGTCAGTGGTGACTTTGCTCCAGCATCTTCGGGGGATCTGCGGCGGTTGGATGTGTGCGGTGAGTTTCTTGTAGGAGAAGTGGATGCATCGGTGGTCGGTCCAGTGGAGAGTGGTGGTGTGGCTGACCGTAACGTTGGTGCTGGCAGAGAAGATGGGGTCCAGCATGTAGCCTGCGTGGTGGGTCGGGGTGTTCACTAGTTGCTTCAGTCCGAAGTTGGAGAGGTTGTCGAGCAGGGTGGTGGTGTTGTTGTCGTTGTTGTTCTCCAGGTGGAAGTTCAGGTCCCCCAGGAGGATGTAGTCTGTGCTGGCGAGGGCGTGCGCGCTGACGAAGTCGGCGATGGATTCGTTGAATTGTGGGCATGGACCTGGTGGTCTGTAGATGAGTGTTCCTCTGAGGGTGGTCTTGGCTTCGGTGTGGATCTGGAAGTGTAGGTGCTCGGCGGTGCTGGGAGTTTCTTCGGTGCTGGACGTGACTCTGAGGGTGTTCCTGTGGACGATGGCGATTCTCCTCCGGGATTGTTGGTACAGTCCCTCCGGATGATGATTTGGTCCCTAAACAATAGCGGTGGCCAGTGGTAGAAGCCGCACGAGTGGGGCAACCCTCGGGTAGCGCTGGGAGGGCCGCATCTCTGCTATTTTAACTGAGGGAGGATCAGGAGGCAGGATAGAGGATACTGATTAGAGTTTAGACTGAGGCAAAAGTGCGCCAGGGGGAGCGGTGGGCAGTAATTTAGCCAGCTAAGGAAGAGGTAGCGAGGGGTCTGGTTATAGGGTGAAGGGGGCGGGGGGGTGAGGCCGTCCAAATGAAGGAATTTTTCCCAGATAAGGAGAACAGGGTGGGTGATGACTATAATCCAGAAGGCGGTCCCTCACATCGGGTCTGTGCGGTTACGGGGTTGGCGCCATTCCGACAATACAAGGACTAATTTAATGTTACAAACATAAGGAGAATACTGTTTAAGAAATGGACATAGCGGCCAAGGTTTTGGTTTGCTAAGTGTGACATTTTCGGTGGGTTTGTGAGTGACGTGTTAGCCGCTGTGAGTGCCGCTGTCCGGCGGGCAGGGGTCGGGCAGTGAAGTGGGTTTGTGAAGCGCTCTGACACCTTCCGGTAAAGTCCGCGCCATATAAAAAAAAAAAAAGTGTAAATAAATAAATAAATAAATAAAAACAAAGAAGGCATAGGTTGCACAGATTGCACCCATTTGGAGGCTCTGAGAGAGTCTTGGAACTGCTGCAGGTCGCCAGAGATGGAGGGGTACTGGCATGGTGGTTTGTGCACGGATTGTGGTTTTGGGAGTGTGCAGTGCATGTGGTTTGTGGGCGGATTGTGGTTTGGGGAGTGTGCAGTGCACCATTGGACAGGCAGGTGCTTTCTACAGAAGTCTTTAGCCCCCTCCTCAGTGAAAGATTGCTGGGGTAGCGTGATTTGGTGGTACCTTGTCTCTGGTGAAGTCGCAGCTCGACAGGAGTAAGGTTGGAGGGAGAAAAAACGGGCCAGGGGGAGCGGCGGGGGTAGGGTGGCACTAACTTAGGCAGCTAGTGAAAGGAGGGAAGGGGCCGTCCGAGGAAAGGAATTTCACAGATAAGGAGAACAGGGAGGGCCGGCTATGGCCTATGGGGGCGGGCTGGCAAATTTGGTCAGCAGCGGTGGGCGGGGCGGGGCCTGCTCCACCAGGCATGGCGAAGAGCGCCAAATTCAAGTGTTTTGGTAAGGTGGGATGCGGGGGCTGCGGGAGGCGTTGGAACAGTTGGGCAGATGTGGCATTGTAGTAAGAAGTTCAATTGTGGAATGGTTAATTACCAAAGTATGCCTCTCGATTGTGTGAATGATCCAGTCCTCACGTCGGCAGCCAGAGCTTAAAGAGAGGACAAAGTCATAATGTGATAAAAAAGTGATCTGCTACTGCACGGTGACTGCGATAGGCGGTTTATGATACCTGAATTGCTGACTGTATGTAACACGTTCGTAGTGTGAAAACGCAATGGTGTCATAGCGATCCACAGAGCGAGTAAGTTACTGTGACCGTGGCTATTTCGACAAGAAAACTGTGCAATTATGTTACGTATTTTATAAGTGGCCCAGATATAGGTGGATAACGACATAGGCTGGAACACAGCTTTGTGGGCATAGGGAGAGATAGAGACTAGGCAGCATGGGTTGTGCGTCTTAATACCACTGCACGGAGGGTGGACATAAACAGCGGAAGACGTGTTCCGTTCCAGGACCAATACGGGTACAGGTTTAAAAAGGTAATGTAAAGACGAGCGGTGGGAGGTATCAGGCATGTGCATCAGCCAGGAGAAGGGTCTGTGCAGGGAAGGGACGGAGGCCGTATGTGCCGAGTCAGGACTCACAAGCCTTCCCGTCTTTTAAACTGCACTTAATTCCCCAGCCACCCACACCCCTACCCCAAGGCCTCACATTGCATCTTTCCCACCATCTATGTAGGGTCCCTCCGAGTGCATGCATGGAAGTAACCGATTTGGCGGACGGCATTGCAAGTATTCTCCAGACAGACACAGACCCTACCGAAGAGAGAAAGATAACACATCAAAGACTCCGACTGTTTGCACTGGCTGCGCGGAGGGAAAGCCTGGCCCCAGTGAGGATGGGGGAAGAGCGGCCTCAGCTGCAAATCCGCTCGCCATCTGTTTTCATTCAACCGCTTCTATTTGTTGCATCGCGCTGGGGCTGAGTGAAAACAGATGCGCTTGTCATGAGGGGCGGCATCCGAAAACTGCAAGGGCGTCAACAAAAGTGACAGCCAGCAAACCAGAAGCACAGAAAATACATTACCCACGACCTAAACCAATAGAAAAAGGTTGTGACACAGGGGCGTGGCTTAAAGTCCCCTTCTCAGGGTTTTTACTATAGCCCTTACAGGGCAAGGAGCGCATGCGCGCTCCAACGACCAAGCGAAACCTAAAAACACACACGAAAATGCCAGTAATCTGAGAAGCTCCAGAAGTGGTGCTACAGGAAGTGGAACACACCAATCCCCCTCTCAGCATCTCTGCTCATTATTGCATTGAGTGCAAACCAACATCAGGTGTGAGGAGAAAAATCCCAGTATTGGGAACGAAATGGTGGAAGAGCATTACAGAAAACTTCACCAGTGAAAAAAAAAGTTATACGTTTAGAAAACAAAAAAATCCCTAAACTGTTTTTTTTTTTAAGAATCACTAAAAATAGCACTAAGGTCCTAGAAATACCAGGATGTTTCCTGCATGTTTCCCCAAAATGTTGGGCCTATTTGCCCTCACATTTTTTCACAAGTGAGAAATGTAAACGGATGTGGGGCGTGATATTACCAGGTTTTATTCTTCACTCTGTGAAAACGTCTGTAATTACCACTCCACACAACTCCTAATGACTATGGCTACAGAGCTGGTATATCAAAACTATTAATACTTTATCTAGTAACTCTTAAAGCCTTGTTTACATATACGTCCATTAAAGATTGAAAGTTTGAAAAGTATGCAAAAACAAAAAAGCAATGCATTAAAAATATGAAATTGCAAATCTTCTATTTAATTAAGGTTTTTATTTTTCAGCAAAGGCCAAAGGGAAGCAAGACAACAGAAGGGGAACCAGTTAAGGATAGCAAGAAGAAGGACGAAAGCCCAAGAAACGACACAGAGGAGGGAAAGCCAGAGGCAAAAGCTTCCAAAAATGTCAAGCAGCTTTCAAAACCAGAAGGCGCAGAAGGAAAGAGAGAGGAAGTCAAGAAGCAGGTTTTGAAAAAGGACAACCACTCCAAGGCCGAAAAAGTGCAAAGCAAGCCGTTGAAAAACGAGAAGACAAAGTCCAAAAACGAGAAGCTAACAAAAGAGAGAAATGAAAGAGACAAGGATGAAGACCATGAAGTAGAGTCCGTGAGAAGCCGGTCAGCGAAAGGTGAAAGCGAAACAGAAGAAGAAAATAAGACTAGGGACGAGCTTCCAAAAGAAGAAAGTGAGGCTGAAAGAGCAGAAGAAACGCCTCAGACAGACCGTCAGTCACCCGCTGATGATGCACAAAGCAACATGGAGGAAGCTGAGAAGGAGTAGACTAGAAGTGGTTGGTCTTCTGAATGCAACCAATTCCTGATTTTTTTCAGCCCGAGTCTCCATAACTGGCTAGCAGTGAGGGTGATCAACTAACCCGCCTTTCTTGACTTGGACAACCCAGAATCATTATGACTTGGATCAAAATAGTCCACAGAGAGAGAATTTCATTCTCCCTTTCGATTCAAAACTGAAAGATGTCCTGAGATTAGGAAGTAGTGTGAACAGGGCAAAGCTTCTTCCGCTCCATAGGTTCATGAAACCCTAGGTCCCAAGATGTGTTTTCACAATTTTACACTTTATAATATCATTTGTGTTTTCGATCTATCTTTGACAGTTTCCAACATGAGAGGATAGTAGTAGGCAAATAAACATGATTGTGAAGAAAGTTCTGCACTTCATGTGTTTTTTTGTGTTTTTTTTTAAACGGCCAGCAATGGCAGATTTTCCTAGCCTGTGGGTGAAGGAGAGTTCTTATTTTATTGAAGATAAAGGAGACGAATACTATGTAGGAAAAGAGACTGCATAGTACAGCCTCCTGTATTGTTAGGAATTCTTAACCCTCTGAAATTAAAGATACTTCTGGCATCAATAACTTGGATCGGCGGACCTACTCCCCATTACAAGTTTTTGGGGATTGGCCTGCAGGAATAAGTCTTGCTGCAGCACGCTTTCCCCTTGTCTTTGCTGTGAGCAGATGAAGTGTCAGTGTGAAAAACCCCATACCCTGTATTTTCTAATCCCAGCAGTGCCAACAACTCCTTCGTATATTTAACAATCTGTGTCAAGTTCAGGGCCTGAGATTTTTAAAGGGGAGCTTCTGATATTAAAGGGTGGTATTGTGGAGAGTCCATACGAGAAGCTGCCTCTTCACCCCCGTAAAAAAAAATATATATATACATGTGATTAAATATGGTGCTTTTGAAGCTACTGCATTTTGGGGCTAACGTCAGCAAGTGGCGTTGACTACTCAGGGCACCTTCCTTTAAATTACTGAAAAAGGCGGCGCATATTCACTGATATTAAGGGTCGAAAGAGGGACCATTTTTCCCCAATTACTGGGCCAAATCAGTGAATTTTCCTTTCCATTTCTCAAAAAATACGGCGCGTCCTTTCCGTTTCGGTGGCAAAATAATGAACATACTTTCCTATCACCGAAAAACACAGCCCGCATTCTTCCATTAGAGAAATCACACCTTGAATTCTTTCCCTTTCGGAGGCAAACGATTGATCACTTCTTCACACCACAAGACAAAAAAAAACTACACTTTTTTCTATTCCATTTAGGGAGCGAAAGTTTGCATTTGTATGCATTTGGAAAGAGCGTGTTTAACTTTAAGACCCCCTAGGTTCCCTCGAGGGCAAATAATGGAACGTTAACTCGGACGAGTCACTCAGAGAACAAGAATGAGAGATTTTATAGTGTCGCTAATATAAAGAGCACAGTGGACTATGCAGAGGATTGTATTCACAAGCCTCTCTTTCACAGGTGGCCAACGAAGAGTTCCAATGCAGCAGTATGAGAACATACAATTATGGTTCACCACTCTCTCATGGCTTAAAGTGGGATGGTAACGGGGGGGGGGGGACTCTAAAAGGGGCGCGATCTGTGTAATGAAGTGCATGGCCTAAACATGTAAACTCAAATTCCCGTGATTCCCACAGTGTGCCACCCAACTGGTATTTTTTCTACTCTGGGCTTTCTGTTACCACATCTAGATATATACCACATATAAATACTTTATTGTTCGATTAATAAAAATCATTACAATGACAATTGCCAGTTCATTGATCACACCCTCAGTTAAAAAGAGGGAGCTATATCAATGAGTACATAAAATGAAGAAACCCACTAAAAGATAATCAATTTCAAAATCCATACTAGTTGTGTTAAGCAGGATTTGCCGGTGTCATGAATTACTACAAACCTAAATCCCTTGGTTGGTTCTCAATTGGGGTACAATAATAAACAACTGAACTTCAATTTTCTTACTGATGAGGGAGGACGAATGACTGTTTACGAGAATCCTACTAGTTCAGCGTTGTATTGGTAACGCGGGCACTCGGGCAATGCCCGAGGGGCCGGTGTCCAGTTCCAGCAGTGGGCTGCTTTTTTGAGCAGTCTGGTGGCCGATTTGGGCGGTGTCTCTGTTGTTCGGATACAGCCAGCGGCCCAGTGAGTGTCTGAGTGGCCTTTCTGGAGGCAGATGGGCGCTCATTACCTCCCGTTCAGCAACAATCAGGGGTGTCACTCCCTTTCTCTCACTGGGCCAGCCCATTAATATATGCATACTGAGCGGGGCAGGGGGCCTGAGCAGAAGTGACCTCACTTGTTTTCAGGTGTGTTTCACCAGTGTAAACTAATCCGTGCATTTTTTTTACCCCCCCCCTACTTTTTTTAATAAAATGTCGCCGAAGCAGTGTTTTGAGGAAAGGCAATATGCAAATGTGGGCCACTTTTTTTTTGCGTGCCCGGGCTGATTTTTAATCCCAATCCAACCCTGTACTAGCCGTTCCCCGGGCGTTGCCAAAACTTCTTATAAATAGGTAAAAACAATACAAAAAAATAGATTGTGCTGTAAGATCACAGAGAATGCAAGCCTCTAGGTGAACAGCTAGGAATGACTGTCAAAAGCTGCTAACTGTGGGGGCAATGGGCTGTACCGGTTGTCATCTAATCTTATAGAAATGCTGGTTAGGAAGAGCTCAGTGCAGGATTACAGGTGTCGAAAAGTTGGTCCTCTGACTGGCTGAACCTTTTTGCTGCTCTTGTAACAAACTTGGTGAACCAAATATATATTACTCGACTGATCTACACCTACACTCAGCCAGGACTATTTGCTCTATCAATGGTTATCAGCCATGTAAGAAAAATAAGAAATAACGATGTTCTTTATTTTTGATTTATGGAAATAATATTGAAAATGTTTCAATTTTTAAATTGTGAGACTGTAAATTAATTAATACTGAGACCTGTGGAAGGGGTATTGGTCTCAGAGTGTCTCAGTCACTCCAGTTATGTTCAGGCTTAGACATTTACACCCTCTTTCTTTACACATCTCGACCCTATGCATATCTTAAACCTCATCTCTTTCCTCTGAAGCACCCACTTTTCACTTTCTTCTATAAGCACTTGATCACACCTCTTTCACTTCACCAACCCCCAAACACACAATGTACCCACTCACCTGTAATCACTGCATTTTATTTTAAATTTGCCTTGTTGGTATTTTGAAAACTGCGTCCCTTTTCCACACCCATTTGCACAAAATTACAATTGCAACTGGTATTCATGGCCATTGCTCTATGTCCTCTGCAGAGAGGCCAAAGATTGGATGAGCATGTATTTTGAACACCTTTCTAACCCACTGTGAGAAACTCATACTGCCTTCTGCCTCAACCCCAGTACTGTCAATTGTGGCCCGTTATAAACACTTCTGAGTGACTCACTTCAAAGTATGCACTATATAAAAATAATGCTACCCAAACAAAACAGAAACACAGCATCCTGGAAATAGCTAACACTCTTGGGAATGCAGGATTAAGTAAAACATGTGAAATATAAATCTGAATTAAATCTATGACATGGATTACCTTAACGCTACCCTTACATTTTTTTCATTTACATTAATTTTTCAGAAATCGATCATTGTTTTGCCAGTAAAGTTGAGGGCATGTATAGAAAGCCAGATAAGGACCCATTTCAATGTCTGTTTTTATTTACTATTAGGTCTGAGACCCAGAGGGACCTGGCCCACTTGAAGAACTGGCCTCTCTCATTTAAATCTACTTTTGCACCTATTTTTGGAATTCACAAACAGTCCCAGTAGTGTGCCTGAAAGTTGTACCAGGTGCAGTATTGCAGGTGAACTACTGGTGAGGGAGCCGGGTTTCCATGTTCTAGATCTGCTCTAGCACCTCGAGTCGATGGCACTTTTTCTTAGCATGAAAGCGTGGGAGAGACAGAATTAGTTAGCGGGTCAATCATTTCAATTCACTATGACTTTTAGAAATCACAGACTATCAAATGAGGTTAGTCAATTTATTACAAAGTCAAAAACAACTGAACGTCCAGGCACCTCAAGATGAGGGTTTAGAAATACATTGGGACTAATACAAAGCCACATCTACGAATGTATTTAAGGCGGTGCAACATGCACAAGATAATTACTTCAAGAATCCGGACACAAAAGATTAGGGAAAAAACGTCCAAGTTCCCCTGCATCGAAGATTTGTGGAAATAAAGCATTAATCTGTCCCTACACTAGCACTAACGTGGCATCCATGATTAAGCATTTTGCAGGGCAGGTTCAGTTATGGTGTCAGCGTGTGGAGTCTTCCTCTGAAGTCTCCACACATTGGTTGGGTCAAGCAGCATGAAGCTACTAAGACAAAGCTCATTCTAAGATGCTCTCTCTCTCGAGGCAGAGAAGAAGTGCCAGGGGCTCTTTCCCTAGTTACGATACATCCATAGCACAGGTGGCGTTCTAGGATCCTTCACGGGTCATGCTATCTGGTCTGGCTACATCCTCATTGGTACTTTTCCATTGGGCAGCGATGCTCCAGAGCAGTGGGGCGATGACCTTGATTCCCAGGCACTCTTTGGTGAGAAAATACAACAGTTCTCCATTATCCTTATCTATGTATCCCCTTGTCTCCTTGCCTAACTTCTAGAACAAAGACATTATACTAACTAACAAGCATGATTCTTCCACCTTCAACAGAAATGTGAAGAAGAACAGAACCAACGTGCACATGAAATTCAATTATTAATTCTAATGCCAGAGCTTCCAGAAAAAATGCATTTCAGGCCTACATATTTTGGCTAACATAAGAAAGATGGCACTTAGACTTCACAAAATGGCATAAAATATGAACACATTTGTTGTATCTTGACTCTAATGTTATTCTTGCCCTGCCTATGGAATCTTGGTGTAATAACATAACATGGAATGTTGGGAGTCAAATAGACACAGTTGGCTGGGCTGAGCAGCATGCTGGCTGCTCCTGGTGGGGTCTTCATCCGGTCTTGATCCGGTCCTGATTGTGATCTTGTAACTATCCTGAATAAACCTATCTAAACCACCTCTACCTGCATGGACTTCATCACTACAATTTTTGGCAACGATCTTGAAGCGAACCTGTGTCTATCACCTCATCAAACCTCAAGCAACAGATAACCTCAAGTTAAGCTAAGGCAACTGGCATCCCTGACCCCACCAGTGACCTCTACATTGGTCGCCCACAGCAGTCTGCCAGTTGTTCCCGTGAGTCTGGGGAAGTGCTACTTCACGAGCTGCCCTTTCAGTTTTGGGAGTCTACTCCTCATCTTCTCTATGCATCTCTGCTGTGCCTTCTGTGAGGGTAGGCCTGCCATTCAACAACGTCTGCGTCCTGTGCTGTGCCTTCAGTGAGGGTAAACCTGTATTACAGAAGGAGACTATCTCTATGCCAGTCCCACTTAAGTGTCCTTTGCCTGGGGTTCGCATGAGCTACAACACCTCTTGTTCAACTGTTCATTATCTGCTGCTTCATTGTTCCCGACACTAGCCTGGTGACGGAGATCTTCCTACAACCTACAATGGAACAGTCATCCCGCTGTGAGGAGTTTTGCTGGTAATCTTTTCCCTAACGCTATCGCCCAACTTGCTTGTGGTGCTACTGCGTCCTACAATTAGCTCCTTTTGCAAACTTCATGTGTGCTTCGAGTACTTGTGCGTCAAAGTCAAGGTGAGACACATCTTTCTCTATTATTGTTGGGCTACGCTGAGACCTCTTGGCTGCAGCGTTACCCAACCGACATTTTCGTATTTAAATAATAACGAAGCTCGTGATAAGCATTGCACACGCTTACCTTTGTGCAGTCATTCATCACGTGCAGTCTCTTCCCCGGTGTGTCCATGTCATTTACGGAATCTTTAGTGTGACGTTCCTTCTCCCTCAACTATGGCGATTTCTTCTGGCGTTTTGGGGTACGCTGCTGCCGTAAGCCACCCGGCACGGCGTGACACGGCGTGCCGCAATCTTGAAGTTGGCGTAGAAGGCTGTTACTCGTACAATCTCAGTTTTTTTTCTCTTCCAGCCACGTTTTTCTCACGTACTACCTGCATAAAGTTATTTGTACATGGAAGTCTAACAGGGAGTCAAGGTGGAAAGATGTTACGAAGATTTACCACATTGGCTACGCGTCATCGCTTCCTAGGATTTTCCAAGTACTTTTCTTCTTTGTGGATTACTTAGTCAGAGGATCGTTAACATGAGCAATCCTCGGGGCGTTTTAATGTACGCTCTGTGGTGAACGGATGGACGCTCTGTAGCAAAAACACTCGTTGGTCAGAAGAACTTTTTCAACATGTTCCTGTGTATCTATTTTGCCATTGATTTATTTTATTCTAGGAGGTGGCACACATCTCTACATTTTCGAAGGTTTGAAAAATAACGTGCCAGTGCAGTTAAGCTTACGGTGGATTTTTTTTTTTAATACAGTGCATATTTGTTTGCTTTGTTCCTACTTGCAGCCATTCAGAGGAAAAATGTTGTTTGGAATTGGAATGACGTGTTGAATGCATATTTCTGTATTCATTTCTTTTGTTGGGTGTGCTTTAGTCCCATTCACGCACTGTGCTTTACTTGACCTTTTGGGTGTCTGTCCAAAGGGTCTCTTCTTTCAATGGTTTCATGTTTCTTATTTCCTCCATTTTTCTTGCTCTCTCATTATTGTTTTTTATATATAGAAGAAAGGGGGATATGTTGTATCTTGTCTAATGTTATTCTTGCCCTGCCAATGGAATCTTGGTGTAATGACATAACATGGAATGTTGGGAGTCAAATAGACACAGTTGGCTGGGCTGATCAGCATGCTGTCTGCTCCTGGTGGGGTCTTCATCCGGTCCTGATTGTGATCTTGTAACTATCCTGAATAAACCTATCTGAACCACCTCTACCTGCGTGGACTTGATCACTACAACATTCACTTAATACTAGTGCCTAAAATCTAAGTTAACACATGCTATGAGCACATTGAATGCATGAATAATTGTCAGCTGTATAAACAAATTTGGCAAGTTAATGATTTCAGTTAGTTACATCGGACTGCTACGTTAATTTCTTCACATTTACATTGAAGTGTCCTAAGATACATCACGATTTGCATTATCACAATTCACAATCTAATTTCTCATGTTAATACAACGAAAGAATATATGTGGATGCAGACTACTTGTGATTATGGTGCACCCCTACAAATGAAAAATTGATCAGTCCTCTCCCTCTGATGACCTTTGTCATCACAATATCCTGCAGGGTAGACCAATCTAAACCGATTTCTTAGCTAGTCTCCCTTGTCTGAACTCCTCCAAGTACTTAAGATTGTCATAGTGACTGTCCTGCAGTCTCTCCATTCTTCTTTCTCTCTCTTTGATGGAATTCTCCACTTTTCTAGATTTAACCACTTATAGGCCCTCCCTATGCCCAACAAAACAATGTCACAAACAACAACTATCACTATTGGTTTCAAGATGTACCCAAGAGTTCCTCTTCCATGATTCACAAACCAACTGTCAACCTTTCCAAACCCTATCCCAACTTTGTCCCAAATGTCCTCAGTCGCCAAATCATGTATCTCATGATGTATATTAGTGATGTTACTTATGTACTTCCTCAGGTCCTTACTGTTGTTTGATATGTAGGTGCAACACTGTTGGACCTTCAACACTTCACAGACTCCATCCTTTTTTGCTAGTAACACATCTAAAGCAATACGGTTTTGCATTACCATAGCTCTTATCGAAACCATCTCTCCATCTAAGAGCAACACCGAATGAGCTGTATTAACTGACAACTTATCTATTATAGTTGACAACCTCCTAATCTTGACATCATACAAAATCACTTCCAAACTAGGTATCATCGCTCCAAATATTTCTCCCATAATTTCCCCTGGACTCGTTCCACGCTTCTCTGTATGTAATGACTTACTTTCCAAATTCTTCAAATCTTCTATGTTGTATATCTTTGGCAACACAAGAGCCACATAAGAGGTAACATACAATTTTGTAGGTACAAAACACTCCCCCATTATATCTTCCTGCTTATAGTAATAATTCTTTGGGGGGTATATGTAAACTAGTACTTCTGAAATCACCAAATCATAATTCGAGAAATGGTACTCATAGTGACCCTTCCCTAAACATACCAAGAAGCAGACTACAGCTAATGCCATATGTCAAGGGCAGGTAGTGGTACCTTATGGGTACCTAAACCGAGGCAGGCAATTGCATGCACACATAACTATCTCTCACATCCATAGGATCCACATACTCATACAGCAACTTTGCATAAGCATTCAGCGCATAATCACCTTTAGACAAATCTATGTTTAATAAGCGATAGGTTTGCTCTATTAAGCCACTATAAGATCCTAATGTACCCTCTTTTGTGCTAGAGGTGGTAGGTGTGGATGTCCTGTGTACCCCCACTCCCTTAACCTCAGCTTCGTGTGAGCTTATAATGGACATGATGACTACAGCTATCACTATAATTACTCCTACAATAAGTGTACCTATTATACATTTTTGCCTACGGTTCGGATTTCCATACTCCATTTTCAAAGAGGCTCAGATCGTAACTGTAAGAGGATCAACACAATGTCTCTTTCTCTCGCCTATTATTTCTCCACAACAAAGTCTTTGAGCAGTTTCTTGAGGTCTTGGAACTTTTTAACAGTCGCTGGTACAATATTTACACAGCTTGAAAGACTTCCCTAGCCCACTTGATTCTTCTACAGAAAGTCTGGATTTTTATTCTTTTTCACTCAGGCCTTGGTTATCGTCCTTTAGCAATGTTTTTTATTTACAGCTCAATTTACATCCCTTATGAGGTCAGAGCCAATCTAGACGATGACTCGCTATAAGAGTTAAATTCGGAAAGGCCATTTCCGAAGGTTGGAAATTTGAGGTCTTCCAAGATCAAACTCCATAAGCCACTCAGCCTCGGTGGATATGGCACAGTCAATGACAAAACACCATTATGCTTCAATTCCAGGAACTCCCAACTTGATCTCAATTATCAGTATCGTAGTCCCAGACCTCACTCTCCCAGGCATTTGTAGCAAGGTAAGTCCACTCCGGAGAGGCATATCTGTGGCACAGCACTCTTGCCCTCCTCGATCTCCTCACCCACCGCTGAGCTTGTTCTAGCTCACTTTGATCAGATTCGGATGATTCAGTTATTGGAGCAAGATCCTTCTCAGATGCCAGTCTCATGTTTTGCCTTCTCTGTCTCACTGGCCACAATTCCTTTGCGACCTCCATGCCTTGGCAGCACACGGCCACCTTCCACACCAGTCTCTTCAGCTGAGTCAGAATCTATACCACTTGCAACGTTACAGTTTCCCTCAGAATCCATACCTGGTTCTTGTGTAGCTTGACCTCCTCAGCTCAACTTGGTGGGTATCCAGCCCTTTCAGGAACCCCCACAGCTTGGCTTTTCCTCTCCGTCATCTTGCAATCGCTGCTGGAGTCACTTCAGGGAGAGGAGCTGTTTCTTATGAGGGTCTTGAGACTCTATGGGTATGCAATGCATGTATCCAGTTCAGCAGACCTCCACTCTTCACATCAGTGTTCGCCACTAAGATCACCTGATATGGCCACGTCACCATGAGTCAAGACAGTTATTCGGTACATTCTTTCGGACCAGGAACCAATCTCTTGGTCCTAGCTCATGGCAGAGGTCTTTCAAGGTCGTCGAGTTGGTGAGACACAGAACGTACCACATCAGCCAATCCTTTGCAGTAATCAAGGACCAAATCATCGGTGATGTTAATTAATGCTGTGGTTGGCACTGCAGGTAAGCGCATCACTCTACCCATGATAATCTTGTGCGGAAATAATCCATTCCTCCTTTCTGGAATGCTGCACAAAATCATCAAGACCAAAGGCAATGCATCAGGCCATTTCAAGATTTCGCGGCACACACCTTTGCTATTCTCATCTTTAAAGTCCCATTAATTTGCTCTACCATTCCTGACACTTCTGACCTGTAACTACAATGAAGTCTCTGATCAATGTTTAAGGCAGTACACAGCAGCTTCATGATCCCATTATGGAAGTGAGTTCTTCTATCCGACTCCGATGTAGTTGGAAACCCGAAGCGCGGGATAAGCTGTCTCAACCAGTGGCAGTTGGTGACATTTGAAAGTGGTGCAGCGTAAAATAATTGCCGTAAAACAATAGCCGTACTGCAATGTTGCGAGCAAGCCCGAACCACCTATGGGGGCAAATGGTGCATTTTCAAGCAAATTTGAGATAGCGGGAAGGTTAATAAAGCAATTGTGAATCAGATGCTCTTTAATTAACATTCTACACAAAACATAAAGAACACATTTATTGATTGTGCCCTGGGCCTGAACGCACTTCAGCCCAGTAGATACAGGTCAGTCAGGCTGAGCCTAGAAAACACCAGTCCCAGCAAAAGATTTTGAGCCAAACTCGGTGCCTATACTGTCACTGCCCTGACTTTGAATATATAATTGAGAGTATCAACTGGGTACTGCCCTGACTCTGCATGTAAATGATGCCTTGTGTACGTGTGAATTTAAAGGTACAGACCAGTTTCACCAGCACTGCATCTGTAGACATGCCAACAGGGCGGACTGTGTTGCACTGTATTGTTTAGCAGGCCTCTCCTTTCCAAACATCAGTGTTTCACTTTCTCTAACTTACTGGGGCTGGTACCTGCTTCTTCCAGTTCTTCCTTGCATCTATCAAGTTCCCACTCTCTGCCCAGTAGCGTAACAAGGGTTCAATGAAGGAAATTGGGTTCACGATCCAGTGGTTTTGCATAATAGAAAAACAGCCACTAATTGAAGTAAAGTGTCCCCCTCACGCCGCTGGGCCCCGGTGACACTCACCCTGCTGCATTATGGATGGCTGCGCCCCTGTCTCCGCTGCTCTGGTCTATCCCTCCCGTCTCTCTTTCTCTCTGTCTTTTCTTCCCACTCTCAGCATCCATCTCTAATGCTTCTTCGTTGTCTCTGCTGCACCCACGCCAGTGTCCCTTTCTATTCTACGCTCTGCTGTTTGCACTCATTGCCTCTCGGTGTTCATCCTATTTTTTTCTTTTCTCTTGCTCTTACTTTGCTGTTCCTACTCGCTATTTTTTTTCTTTTTTACCTTCCCCTTCTCTCTTCTCCCTTTCTATGAGTCCCTCTGTCTTTCTCCTCCCACTCTCACGGCTTTTCGTAGCCGTTCACTTTCCATTCTATCCTCCTGTTTTTGATCTCACTGTCTATCTCCGTCCCTCCCTCCCCTTCTCTCACCCCCGGTTCCATTCTCGGTACAACTCTCCCCCTAACCTGTTTTAATTCCCACTGCTCGCTCCCTTTCTTCACTTCTCTACATCAAATGCTGAAATTATTCATACTCCATATCTTCAGTTTTCCGGGCCTTGCTATTTACAAGCGCGGTTATTTTATGACTGCCGTCGTGTAGCCCAGTACTGATCCGCCCACAGAAATCTGCGCTGAGTGACAGCCAGTGCCATGCAGGCCTTCATGGGTGCGAGAAGGGTCAGCGAGGAAATAGCGCACAAAGGCAATTCAAGTAGCTAAAGCAAATGAGGTCAACCTGGCCCTTCCACGTCAGATGGGACCGGCGCGGGCAGAGTCTAACAGCGGGAATAGGGTCACATTGCAAGCACACGCAGCACCAGGCAAGAAGAGCGAGTGCCAAGAAGCTTTTAGTAAAAGCTTCTTGGCACTCGCTCTTCTTGCCTGGTGCTGTGTGTGCTTGCAATGTGTTCTATTCAATAGAACTGCGACAAGGTTTTCAAAAAATGTTTTCAGGTGCCCCCACTCCCCACCGAGCCTCTGTCTGCTTTCCCAGTAATTGGTGCTGAAGCGGTATTTCAGAGGCTGATTTCCTGCCTTTTTACAGGTCTTAACAAGCGCCAGGCTTTTAATAGCGCTTTGAGGACCGGCTCTTTAGGAGTGAGGCCCTTTTAAAGCTTTAAGTTTAACTATGCTCTTTTCTGCTGCTAATGCCTGAAAAACTGGGGGCTTTAATCATTGCTGGATCAGCGGCAAACAAGTGCCCCCTTCTCCCCTCCTTGCGCCCTTCTCCTATACCTGGCAGCATTTTACACAGCACAGCAATTGTGTGAATGAACAATTCCGAGCTGTGCTGTCTCTGACGCCTGAGTCCTGGAGCTGGTCCAGGCTGCATTGTTCTCGGCAGGGCTCTACTCTGTCTTATGCCCAGCCTTCTTTCTGAAGTTTGTGTTTTATCTTTGTGACCTATTCAGCGCCTAGAGACATTAAGCCGGTGTCAGTGCGCTGCTTAGTGCACATAGTCCCAGTGGCGGCCTGCATGCTCGAGGGAGGGAGTGCTCTGGTTCACAAGGCTAACTAACATGTTGGAGTAATTATTTAAAGCGAGTGGGGAATAAAAATCAAATAAAACGTTAACGTACCCCCCCACATTGGTGAGTCAGAGGTAAGGCAGCCGCAGCAGCCTCCAGCGCATGTGAAGCCAGTATGAGGTTCTGGCTCGGTTAACTAACACGTTGGAGTAATTTACAGCGGGTGCGGAATAAAACATTTAAAATAAAAAGTTAACGTGCCTGAGTGCCTGGTACCACACCGCCTCCGCTCCTGGCCGGTCACGCTGTACTGGTTAGCGGCAGCTGGGTCCATGTGTTCCTGCTGCAGGAACCGGAAGCAGCGAGCAGGCAGCTTCCCTCTCCTACGCAACCCAATCACAATGCTGCAATGGCAGCATTGTGCTTGGTAGACGCAGCAGGACAGCGCCCCAGCCGGGACATTTTCTCTGCATAGAGAAAAAGGGAGTGTGGGCGGTCCTGCTCGAGGGCAGGGGGGGAGTGGCTTACCCACTGTTGTGGGTACTGACTGTTTGGTCGGCCCTGGAGCCACTCCCCCCCTGCCCTCGAGCAGGACCGCCGACCCGCCCGACCCCAACCAGGCACAGAGTCACTTCTGCTTTCTCGCAATGCGAGAAGGCAGAAACATAAACTGTAGTTTTTACCGTTTATGTTTCTGACTTCTCGCACCGGGAGAAAGCAGTGGGGTGATGCCCCCACGCCCCAATGGGGGAGCCGCCACTGGTCTCAACAATAACTTTGCTACTGTGAGTCTATCACAATTTCTGGTCGGATAACCTTCCATCCACTGTGAAAAGATGTACACAACAACCAGAATGCATCTCAATCCATTACACACATGCATTTCAACAAAGTCCAACTGTATTTGATTTAAGGACCTCTCGATGTGACTCAAAGCAACCACAGTTTTCTTTCCAGAATTCATTCTGTTGGCACGTGACACACCGATGACACACTGCGTCAGAAATCACATGGAATCTCGGGTTGAACCAGGTTTGTCTCAACACCATCACCATTGCATCCCTCCCTATGTGAGCTGCTCCATGAATTTGTCTTGCCATGGAACTCAACAATCTGGAAACGCTGCTCTACCATCAGTTGATACCCAAATGTCATCTTCCCTCTTTTTACACCCTGGTCTGATCCAACCAGCTTGCTTCTGGTCTGATGCTTCCCCTTGTAGACGCTTGACTTCATCCCATGCATCTGCAATAGCTAGCCTCATGCTGAGTTCGGTCTTCTCTGTGCTCTTGCTAGAGTATTCCCCATTAAAGATGCATGCATGTGTGGCACAGAAGCGGGCAACTTCATCTGCATATCTGTCACCACAGTTACAAAATCCTCTTCCTTCCCATGTGCTGCACATTTTACAACGGCCACTTCTTATGGTAGTTGCAATGCTTCCAACAGTTGTCCTTAGAAACTGTACTGGCTATTGGTATAGATGATGACTCGGATCTGCTCAGAGGCAAGGCATGCAAGGGTCAAAGCAATGATTTTGGCCACTTGTGCGAAGTATACTCCCTGTAGACAAGCAGCTTCCACAACTCCAGAACTGGTGCACACAGCAAATGCTGCTCTCAAATAACCTTAATTGTCTCTTAAGCATATACCATCAACAAAAAGTACTTGGTCAGGATCAGACAATGGTTCATCGACAATGTTGGGTCTCGGTTTTGTACAGAGTTCAGTAACATCCAGACACTCATGATCCTCACAATCTTCCCTATCAGCATTTGGAATAGGTAACAAGGTAGCAGGATAAAACACAGAACATCGCTTCAATGTAACATTCTCTGTTGCCAACAATATTTGTTACTACCTTGTTAGCCTGTTATTTGTCAAATGCTGTGTTTTGGTTCTCATCATCAGAAGCTCAACTGAGTGTGGAACAGTAAGAGGATGGCCCATCACGATGCTTTCACACCTTTCAATGCTGATAAGTGTTGCAGGAACAGATTTGAGACATCCGGACAACACTGAAGCTACAAGATCTAATGTAGCTGAGAAATAGGCTAATGCTCTACAGACACCCCCATGTGTCTGGGTGAATACAGAAAGAGCACAACACTCTCTATCGCAACAGAATAGCGAAAAAGCTTTGTTGTATTCAGGCATCCCTAGCGCTGGAGTGTGACAAAGGCACTCTCTCAGCCCCAAGAAGGCAACCAAGCAATCGTTATCCCATGGTACCGGATCACTCACATTCTTGTGAGTCAGCTTCTGTAAGGGCTTTGCCTTCAATGAGTAATTTGGTATCCATTGCTGGCAGTAGCCAAACATTCCCAAAAACTTCCTGACTTCCTTTTGTGTGGTAGGCACACTCATTTTCATGATTGCCTCTATTCGTTCTGGTCACCCTTTCTTCTTGCCTTTCTCAATGCGATGACCCAAGTACTGAACTTCAGTTAGGCAGTACTGAAGCTTGTTCGGCGACACCTTGTTTCCATTTTCAGCTAAGTGATTCAGTAGAGCAATAGTATCGTCTCTGCAAGCCTCTTGTGTCTCCGATGCAATTAGGAGATCATCTTTATACTGGACCAGCACGGAAATCTGAGGCAAAATCAAGCAAGCTCTCAAGGTTCTTTTTCAAATCTTGATTAAAAATAGATGGACTTTCAGCAACCCTTGAGGGATACGACACCATGTTAATCCACGATTCTCTAGATGGAAAGCAAATAAAAATTGGCTTTCCTCGTGCAGTGGAATTGCAGGTCTGGGGAAATCATATCGCCCGACGCCCAGGGCATATTGTTTGCTGACCGGGGCAACAAGTCTTTATGTTTTTATTGTCCCTTGGACAAGTAGGTTCAACTTCCTGCAGCAGAAACATTTCCCTGCACAAAACTCCAAAATCCTTCTAACCTGCTTCCAAATGCGTGCTGATTTTATTGGCATAACTTTCTAGGATTTAATAGTCCTTTGATTCACTGACAATGCCCAGAAGTGCTTATCTCCTTTCTGACCACTGCGCAAGGCACTGACATCTCTTTGAAGGTTGCAGGGCTGCCTGGCATACGCTTTTGAAAAATAAAAATAAAACTGCTTACACAGAATCATTCAGATTGCAGGCTGCCACTCAACTGCACTCTGAAAGCATTTAGACCCGTCACCGTTGCTTGTAAGCAGAACACGCAAGCACTGCCTTTCACAATAATTCTGTGTCCGAGTCTCTGCACTTCCCAAACCCTGCCATGGTGGCTCCTTCCTTCAGAGGTCATTGCCCTTTTGCCTTTGGTGTAAAGCACGCGGCCTATCACCATCAGCAGCCAAAATCGAGGTTGCTCTCACCCCCACTGTGGCTATTACTGTGATCATCTGAGCTATTATCAGATCTCAGCCCACTAGGTAAGAGGCAGCAAACGCATAGTAAAATATAAATGATAAAGTTGCATTTGTAAAGATACATTTACCGTAAACTTTATGACGGTCAACAAAATATTGTGCCAAGCCCCACATCCAAAAAGTGTTGTCAAAATCCACTTTTTGATGTGGGGCCTGGCACAATTTCATATCATGAAGTTTATGAAAAATTCATATTTACAAATGCGACTTAAGCATTTATATTTATATTTTTCCACGCTGTTGCTGCCTCTCTTACCTAGTGGACTAAGATCTGATAAAGAAAAAAACTCTTTAAACCTATTTATTTATGCGTGTTTGGGAGCATGGGCGCATTATTTTATAGGATTTTGACAACACTTTTTAATGTTTTAGTGAATTGAAAACTTGTGAGGTTCTAAAGCTAAATCTACTGATTAAGGGACCCCCACCAATAAAACATGGGGCATAGTGAACCCCTCCCTATAGCAGCTACAGCAGAGGTGAGTTTTTATGGGCCTCTCATCTGCAACTTGACAGATAAGAGATCATGATTAACTAAAAGAAAAAAAGAAGATGGGGCAAAGGATAGATGAGTGTGTGAATGTATGGGTGGATGAAAGGATGAATGGACGAGTGGGTAAAAGGATGGATGGATGGTTGGGTGAAAGGATGGATGAGTGGGTAAAAGGGTGGATGGGTGTGTGAAAGGATGTATGGATAAAAGGGTGACGGGATGGGTGGATGAGTGGGTGAAAAGATGGGTGGGTGAGAGAATGGGTGGCTCGGTGTATGTCAGTGAAAGAATGTGTAGCTGGGTGGATGAAAGGTTGACAAAGTAAATGGATGTCTGAGATGGATGGATGGATCGGTGGGTAAAATGATGGCCGAGTAAATAAAAGTCTGAATGGATAGAAGAATTTCATAGTAATTTAAAATCTGAGAGGATAGACGTATGGCAAAGTAAATGAAAATCTGAGAGGATGGATGTATGGCAAGGTAAATGAAAATCTGAGAGGATGGATGGATGAATAAATGAATGGCAAAAGGAACAATTGACAGCTGAAAGGTTTTATTGATTGATGGGTAAGTCAAATGATGGATGCATGGGTGGATAGGTGTGCGCATAGATAGTTGATGGGTGAATAGATGGGTAGATGTATGGAATGGCCAATGGATGGATGGAATGACAGAATGTAAGGGTCAAATGGTGGACATGAGCAGATGTAGCATGAAAGAATATTGGATAGATTCTTGGATGGAAGTACAAAGGAGTTTTAGGACGGTCGAGCTCACTTACATCACTTGCTTAGTGCTGTCAGAGCATTGGTCAAAGTGGGGTGTATTTTAATTTTCTGGCTACTCCCTTGAATAAAACCATCAAAGAGCTTTTCCTTTTACTTAGCAGCAGAGTACCACTGTAAATCGCACACTATAATAATCTCCTCTTTTTATAAGAACCTCACCTTCGCATCACTCAGCACGTAGAGGATACTACCTGTGCAAATGGAATAAGCTGTGCAAGCGTGGGCTTTGCAGAGCTTGATTCGCACAGTACACTGAAGATGCTAGGAAAAATAGTAATGCAAAGCTCAACTATGTCTTACATGAGATCCACACGGTACCTGAGCTACACTGCGTAAGACCTTCAAAGTGACCTGTGCAGGACATGAGCTGTATAATAGGTATGAACAGTGCTGTGCATCATTCATGTAAGGGGAAGGGATAGAGCATGAGGGAATTGTTGCATAGAACTTGTAAAGTGTATGAGCTGCACTACAGAGGTTGCAAGTTGTTGAGGAGTGCCATGCCCATGGGGTGTGCAGGAGCTCTGCAGAACACTAGCTGTGTGGAGTTTGAGATTTACTTTGCATGAAGTCTGCATGGTATGACTTGGAAGAGGCAACTAAGTAAATTGCTGTGAAAGGCATGACCTTTCTTCTTAACATCTTCAATGACAAGTCAGTGCCTGCTGTAATCATAGTACCTTTATGTTTTTTCAATGGCCCGTCTTCTGGGTTTTCTAACAGATGCATTTTTTCTTGCTAACTTCCTCAAATCCCCCCATCGCCACTGAAACAAATTGGTAGTTTCTCAGGGAAATGCTATAGTGACTAATTTGCCTTTGTTTCCTAGAGGTATGGTCGCCCACAGTTTATTGGGCTTGTCGGGTACTAATGTTTCAAACAAAATTGTTTAACATGTTCATGGGTCAAATGCATTAATGTTAGGTCGAGTAGAGAATTCAAGTCAGATACATTCAAACACAGTGAGAAGGAATCTCTGCTTGCATTACTGACAGGGGTTCCAATAATAGCAGGTGTGCAATTGTCTGCAACATTTACAAGTTGTGGCTATGTGTATGGCTTCCAGAAGGCTCCTTTATTATATGCAAGTGTATAAAGAAGAATGTAAGCAAGATTGGTGATTTTATTTTGAAAACGATCAATGTACCCCAAACAATGTGCTCCTCGAAAAAGGGATGAAGAGAGCAAAATATTTACAAATTAAAAATGGTTCTAGGGTACAGAAAGCTACAATGCAGAGTTTGAAAACATTTACTACCATTTCACTATGGAATCATTTAATACATCAGCTTTGGTGCATGTCAATATTTTAAAAACAAAATAAAGGCAAATCAACGTAAAACTACTTAAAAATAAATGAATTAGGTTCCCCACTTATAACAGAATGTAACAAATGTGCATCCACAGATCTATTAAACTGTATGGGTGCAGAATTAGGACTTTCAGAAATTCATAGGAGTTTACATAAGTTTGCCTGGAAACCTACAACAGTTCCATGTTCCTAAACACACTCTTTACAAACATCATGTATTACCCTTTTCAGGGTGCAGAGGGGGTTTGAGAGGAGTCTGTGGTGCCGTTAAACAAAGTACGTTGCACGCTTTTGCTCTGCAATCCAGGTCTGGAAAAAACAACTCTTTTTGCTAGTGAATACTTTTATAGGTACAAACCAATCTTTGTGCGTCTAAGCCAAAGTTGACTCTGGAACTAGATCGCCGAAAATTCTTGGCAAACTATGAAAGTCTACATATTTGATATAGTGCTTGGTATATGATCACAATTCTAGCAAACCAGGGAACCAAGGGAGAATGAGATGAAGGGAACCGTCCAAAAATGACAACATGGACAGTGTCAGACAGGGGCAGTCTCCTTGATGCTCAGTTGGTAACCGAGGCACTGGACTGCAAGTAGAATCTAAGTTTATTCACAGTAACATTTTGTGAAAATGAGTGAATGTCTACAAATATAATTGTCAGGGTAGTTTACAAGTCTTTTTCTCAGACTAGAAAGAGAACATTGATACAATTAGAGCAGTGAACTTCAATATAATGAAAGTGCTGGCATATTTAGATGCTTACAATGACCTTGAGCAGAGCTCACTCAAACAGGCTCTGTGGATATTCAAATATTTGACATAAAAACCTAGTGTGTTGAGAGTCCTGTACAATCAGAAATGGGGCATGAACAGAGCAAAGTAAGAATACAAATAGTGATGTAAAATGAGCTCTTGTATAATCAGAGAGGCTGCTATCCAAGCTCTTATATGAGAATGCGGTCATGAATTGAAACCTCATTGTTTGGTACCTAATGGGATAAGTAGACTTTTTTTACAGGGCAAGTAGATTTCTGAAACATCTTGTCCTTTGGACAAGCAGATTTATTATAAAATTCCACACTCTCGAATTGAGAAAAATGCTTTGTACAAATTAGTCACAGTGAATCAAACAGCTTTGCAAGTAATCTGAAACAAGATCACAGATGGATTCGGTACCACAGGACAACATGGAATCACAATGGAGTTTAATTTCCCTGATAGGTGAATTGCATGGGACTCCTATGATCTTCTGTAATATAACCTGCGCAATCATGGAATCAATCATAGGTGTAATCCCTGCCACCGTTTCCGGGGTCAGGTTGTAATAGGGCGTTCTCGTAAATTCTGCATTTGGTTTAATATGTATGCAGACTGACTTAACTCTTTGAATTAGTCCTATTTCTTCCCCATGAAGTCCCACGCCACTGGAGAGACAGTGCCTCTCATACCAAAGTGGCATGTCTTCCACTGTCAATACGGGAAACATGTCTACGCAGTGATTCTAATTTGCTAACTTGAACGCAACATCTTCATTGTTGGACTGTAGTTCAATTCCTTTAGACGTGCAATAAATGGCGCAATTGGTGTAGATCCTGAAAGGTTCCTCTTTTCACTGGTACCTCTTCTGCAGTGGCGACTCATCCGCTAGGGTGGATGAGCGTCAACCCACTGCATTTTTGCAATGAAACAAAGGGAACATATAATGATAATAACTTGCATTATTATCATTTTATTTTCTGTTACTTCCGCAGCTTTGCATGAGGGGGCGGGGGCAGGGGAGGAGTTGTAGCACCCTCCTAAGTGCACGATGACTGTTTGGCTGGCCGTCTCGGGCAGCCCAAACAGTCTTGCGCACTTTGCATGTTCTCCATGTAGGCTACAGTACAGGCAGCATGGAGAACATGCCCAGGCTCCCAGTAAGCGGCTGAATGCCGATACACGGCGTCAGACCAATACCGATGCTGCTAAGGCAGCGTTGTGATTGGCTGACTGGAAGCCTAGGTGAGCTCCAGCTCTCCTATGCCGTGGTCACTTGTGCCAGAAAGACCAGATCAGGAGGCCGCTCCTTCTCCTTCCTCGCGGCCAAAGCCTGGAACGCCCTACCACTCCACCTCAGACAGACAACTTCACTCTCCATCTTCATGAGAAACCTCAAAACTTGGCTCTTTGACAGACCCTCTCCTTGATGGACTGGAACCTGCACCTCCCCTCCTCCCCAGCGCCTTGAGACCCTTACGGGTGAGTAGTCGCGCTTAACAAACACATGATTGAGGGATTACTTGAGCTCCCTTTTGGGGCCAAGCGAGGGAGGACTACAGAGGAGAGACGTGGCGAGGAAGTGTCCTCCCCCCTTCCTGCACCCACCTCCCACCTTCAATCCGTGTCGCCCAACGCTGCTCTTCTGTCAAAGGGTTTGTCATTCTCTTATTAGCAACTTCTACAACTTGGATCGATTTTCCCGAGAGGGGTTAGTTTGGGGCTACTGCAGATCTCACAGTAGAAGAGGTAGCACCAGTATCAAGCAAGAATAAAATGGGACGACTGCCTACATCTGCCTCCACATACGGTCCACTCTGGTCTACCTCTAAGACTGCTCCAAGGGTACAGTCTTCCTCGGCCCTCAGGCACCGTCATTGTGACAGATCCTGATCAAATCCGTCTAACACCTCGATAAAGGGCATTTAGTGGTTCGCTCGATTACTCTGTAGAATTCTTTGAAATTGCAGCATTTGCACTAATTGGTTTTGATTCCCCCATTGTATGACCATGGCCTTGATATAGCATTTACCAAGTCTGGCACTTGCACTAGCTCTCCCTTTTGTATCTGATTCGCTGTATTTAATAGACACTCGTGCTTCCAATGCCCGTTTTCTTTAGCATGGCAATGTCTATTCCTGTTTTGGGGTCTATAGGGACACCCTTCCCTCTTCCCTGTCCAGCTGTATTTGGTACGTTCCAAGCACCTCCTTGAGCATTCCCCTGACTTCAACCTATTGTTCCTCCATTTGTCTGCGCCTGATCTACTCTGCACATTCCGCATTTGGACCGGCATCAACTTGTCCTTTATCCTCCTATGCTTGGAATCCACCTCATCATTACAATATCTGGCATACTGTATAATTTCATCCACTGACTTATTTTGCCAGCAGATCAAATGCTGCTGGATCATGAGGCTCATCTCTGGTCTCAATCCCATCACAAATTTGGAAACCAACTGTCCCATGCATTTGGGGTCAAGTGTGTCTAACCCACTGTATTACTTGAAGGCTTGTAAAAGCCGTTCATAATTGGCATGTACGAAGTCTTTGGGTCCATGGATTGTTTGGTCTATTTTATCCTAATCGATATCTTGCGCGGCTATTTTAGACTGCATCCATTGCAATCACTTGTCCGTACTTTTAACCAAGACTGAAAGACTGTGAGTTATAGGATCCCTCTCTGGCTCAACAGCAGGCCAATCAATAGCAATTTTGCAAGCAGACCATAAGTCGCTAGGAACCACAATTTCAAACAAAGTTTTCAGATCAATCCACAACACCTTCAAGATCTTGACAAAGCGATCGACTTGCTTGTACAATTTGGCAAGCTTCTCCCTCAATCTAGGAAAATCATTTGCGCACCTAGATCGCCCCTACTACAAGGAACATGCACATACCCTTCACTATGCACCTCTCACAGTGCATAAGCCTCAACCCTTGATGTTCCCCCTCCAGGAGGTGGCGTTTCTCCCGTCACCTTCCCAATGCACTTCTTCTTCGACCACCTTTCCTCCCATTTGTCAAGCATACTCCAAGCGTGTATCCCTATGATCAGCACTCAAATGTGTGTTTTCAGGCCTGTTACTCTCTTCTCTTCCAATTCCTGGTCACTGTAGTTCAACCTATGGTTTCCCTGCAGCATCTTCATTCTAGACAGATCTACATCATATTTCTGAGCCAATTCTGACAATTTTTCATGTGTTCGTCTCGCCTTGACATCTTTTGCTACAAACAATAACTCGTCTAGCTCATAGATCTCTATCCTCTCCAAAGACAAATTCCCACTAATGACTTCGTCCACCTCAGCCTTCAACCTCACCACATCCAACAGCTTTGCCTTTACCGCAGCCTTTATCGTGCCCTAACCTGACGTGCTATTCTGTCCTTCCCTCTCGTTATTACGGTCTCTCAGCCAATTCCCTAAATCTGCAGTATCTAGGACATGTTGGTTTTCAGAGGTTCCCTGACTTGCACTTGCTTCTGGTGTCACCCCCATTGGACCCACACTGGAGCTTCCAACATCCTCAAATCTGAGTTTGAGTTTGCTAAGGATATGGATTGTGTGGCACTAGTACCAATTCGTATTCACGAAGGATCCACAGTCGCTGGCAAAGGGATATTAGAATCCACAGGCACTAAGAATGGAACATTTCCGTTTGAGGTTCCACTTCCTCCTAAACTGATTCTCTCCTTCAACCCTGACTGTTGCTGACTACGGCTTCCCACTGAGTTCGGGTCATACTCAGAGACTACAGGTCTGATGGTGACCAGTACCATAATGGCTTCCAGTAACCAAGAAGCAGCATTAACTCAACTTGATTCTGCACCTCCTAAAACAGATATTCCAGGTCCTCCCACTCCAGCTGGGATCCCTACTATCCCTGCACTAGAGCCTGTCTGGGATGTTGACACTCTTTCCGTATTACCTGCATTTGCCAGTTCTCCTCTGAATGTGGGTTGCAAGGTAGAGGACGCTCCGATAATACCCTATCCAACAAGCTGTCGTCTATATCACTCCCATTATTTCGATTTTCTCCTCCATTCCTTTCCTGAGAATTTCTCTCTCTCACCAGCATCGAATACAACCTCTCTCCCTCAAAGGTGTCTACCCTCCATCTCTTAAGTTGTTCGTCCCATTGTGCATCCTGATATGCCTTCATTGCCTTCCTCATCTTCCCTTAAAATCTCTTCCTGTTCTTTGCATGTGTTGCTCACATCCATGCATCTAATTCTTCAAACTCTGTTAGTCTAGGCAAGGGCCAAAGCTCAGACATCACTCCTCTCAACGGATACAAACCCTCCAATCGAAATGAACCATAGCCTGGAAATGCTAAATTCCCTTCCTTTTTAGTGATCTTATTCCAATGTTTGAAGCCAAATTATAGTATGGAGTCCTACTTTTGTCACCATAGAATGTGCTGGAGTATCCTCGTGTGGTGCTTCTTCACCCACTCAAGTAACAACTCCCTGATCTCCCCTGAACAAATTCTGCAACACCCTAAAACACTGCATGATTAGATCAAAATTCCCCCCGATAGACATGATTTTTCTCAACTTCCTGATGACTACCAACCAATCCCAGTGTGGCGTTACACCAACCAACCTATCGCAGCGTGGCACACTCTGATGTCTTTTACATCTTGCATCAGTTCACCCTATTTCACAATTTCTCTGTCCACGTTCACTCACACAATCATAACTCTCTGCCTTCAACAAGATCTATAGAATTCTATCATCCAAGAACATTCATGAACGGCGAACCCCGATCTGTTCTGGTCACCCAAATCGGTATAGTCCACCCCTATACATGAGGTTTACCACACGATTCCCACACGTCTCATTCATACAAAGTTCCCTGTCTTAGGTGGAACTGCAGATGACGTCTCACGAGTCACGACAGCTGCTCAAATCTGCGGTCAGACAATCACAATAACTCTGTGTCTTCTACACCATTTAATATTTCCCAGGATCTTAGGCCACTGTGAGACCTGAAACTCAAATCTCAATCCTTGGACCACGTCCTGCCGAAACCATTTTCGCTCGAGTCTCACGCAAACTCCGCCAGACATCACACAATCACATCACTCTCGCAATCTACCACACTATGCTTCCCCATTGATACTCACTCCTCCACTCGCCGCTGTTCTCGCTGCACCTGCAAACTCCGTTGGTCTCCGGGAAAGTCCATCACTCTCCGTTCTCGATCATTGGGCTTTATTTTAGGGCTCTAGGGTTCTAGGTCTCTTTTCTGGATTTTCTGGATTTCCTCCAACTTTATGTGAGAACCATCCTACTTTGCTACCGACTGAAGGAGCCATGTTTCCATGTTCTAGATCTTCTCTAAAACCTCGAGTCGATGGTACTTTTTCTCAGCTTGAAAGCGTGGAGGGAGAGAATTTGTTAGCGGGTCAATCGTTTCAATTTCAATTCACTTTGACTCTTAAGAATCACAGACTCCCAAATGAGGTTAGTCAATTTATTAAAAAGCCAGAAACTACTGAATGTACAGGCACCTCAAGATGAGGCTATAGAAATACACGGGATAAATACCAAGCCAAATCTACGAATGAAATTAAGGCGGTGCAACATGCCCAAGATAATTAGTTCAAGAATCCTGATACAAAAGATTAGGGAACAAACATCAAAGTTCCCCAGCATCGAAGGTTCGTGGGAATAAAGCATTAATCTGTCCCTACACTAACGTGACATCCCTAATTAAGCATTTCGTGGGGTAGGTTCAGTTATGATGTCAGTGTGTGGAGTCTTCCTCCGAAGCTTCCCCACATTGGTTGGGTCAAGCAGCATGAAGATACTGAAACAAAGCTCATTCTAAGATGCTCTCTCTCTCAAGGCAGAGAAGAAGGGCCAGGGGCTCTTTCCCTAGTTAAGATACATCAATAGGACAGGTGACACCCCAGGATCCTTCATGAGTCAAGCCATCCGGTCAGGCTACATCCTCATAGGTACTTTTCCATTGGGCAGCGATGCTACTGAGCGGTGGTGAGATGACCTTGATTCCCAGACTCTCTACGGTGGAAAAATACAACAGATCTCCGTTATCAGTATCAAAGCTCAATTTATCACCTTCTCTCCTTGCCTAACTCCTAAAACAAAGACATTATTCTAACTAACAAGGATGATTCTTCCACCTGCAAAAGAAACACGAGAATTATTCCAATTCCTGAGAATATTCTAATGCAAGAGTTTCCACGGAAAATACATTTCAGGACTACATAATTCAGCTAACATAAGAAGGATGGTGCTTAGACTTCATGAAATTGTATAAAATATGGACATATTCACTTAATACTACTGCGTAAAATCTAAGTTAACACATTCTATTAGCACATTGAATACATGAATAATTGTCAGCTGCATAAACAAATTCGGCAATTAACTATATATATATATATTTTTTTCTATTCTCAGGAGAGCTTTTCCAACAGCGTTAGGGCACCGCGATGGGCATGTGCTTCGCCCCCAGCTATGCGAACTTGTTCGTTGGCTGGTGGTAGAAGCACGTGGCCTGGCGGGAAAGAATGAAATCTGGTTAGATAAAGTGATCCTATGGTCAAGATACATTGATGACCTCTTATTTTTATGGAGAGGATCAATGGAGGAGGCCAGAAGGTACATTGAAGAGCTGAATAACAATGAGGTCAATTTGAAATTCACAGAATGTTTGAGCAATAGCAGTGTACCCTACCTAGATTTAATGGTGTTCATAAAAGACAGCAAAATTGAGACTACACTATATAGAAAGCCCACAGCGGGCAATAGTGTATTGCACGCGAACAGTTTTCATCCCAAAACTGTGGAATCCCCTATGGTGAATTGATCAGATTAAGAAGAAACTGTTCATTTGATGAAGACTTTGAGAAAGAAAATAAAAAAGCCTTTGACCGCTTTACTATGAGAGGATACAATAGAGGGACCCTCAAGAAAGCCAGTGACAAAATGAAACAGATAGTGAGGAAAGATCTTATATCCACTACAGATGAGAAGAATACGTCTGATGTTACAGGACCGGTGAGGATGATAACAGAATACTCTACAGGATCCACTGAGCTGTTTCAGATATTTAGACGAAATTGGAAAGTCCTGAGATCAGATCAGGTAATAGGTTCTCTTATCTCACAATCTCCCCTTATCACTTACAGGAGATGCCCAGCATTAAAAGATCAGCTTGTGAGGAGCCATTTTTCAAAAAGTGTGAGAAAAAAAGACATGATTGCTGGCTTCTATCCATACATGTCCGGCAAGGCATGCAGAAATAGCGCCAAGGTAAAGGAATTCCCAGTACCAGGAAGGAAGAAAATGCATAAGATCAATAAACTAATGAACTGAAATTCAGATCATACAGTTTATTGTCTCATATGTCCTTGCAACAGGAGGTATGTGGGAAGTATGATTCATCCCCCAAGAAAAGGATATTGGAGCACATGCATGCTATAAAAAATCATGATGCAACATATCCTATTGCAAGACATTTTGAAGAACAACATAAATCAAATGCCAATCTGCTTAAATTCTTCTGTTTAGATCAAGTCATCAAAAAAGAAAGAGGGGGTGATAGAGTTAGAGCATTACGCCAACTCGAATCCCGATACATCATTGAATTACAAACTAAAGCCCCTCGGGGCTTGAACAATGATGAAGAGCTCTGGGTCCATATAGAATAGAGAGAAATGGCTGAGATAAACCACAGAAACTGATATCTTTATATGGAGGATACACGGTAAAATAGACCCCCTAGGTGAAAGTGTGTTAGTAAGCCCATTCAGGGCACAATTATGAGAAAACGGCCAAAATAGGTCTAAGATGATGCAGCCATTGATATTTGGCGATAACATGACAAATGAATTTGGAATGTCAAGTTGTATATATATATTCATATGTATAGAACAGGTATAATTGTACTTTCATCGCTTTAATTAATTATAATGATACATAAGTTAAAGACCTTTTAAAATGGCCGCCAAATTTATTTAGAACAACATTGATTTTCTTGTCCCTCATTTCTGTTGCCACCGCATGAAATGTGAGTCCTCTCTTGAGTTCTATGGTTTTGTTTACATATTTTTTTCTCTATAAATTTGCATCACTTGTCAATTATTCTGTGACATTGAGGAAGGCGAAGCCGAAATGCGTCTGGCCAGAATTCGAGTGACTCAATAAAAATATTTTGATAAATCATCGTGTCAGCATGCGCCTCAAACAGTGACCATTGGATTTGGTCACACGCTGGGAATATATGTGTATATATATATATATATATATATATATATATATACATATATATATATACAAAACACAGCAAAAAAACGTATACAGACGGAACAAGAGGAAATGAAACACAACAAAGTAAAATCAGACAATACAGTTGTAAACTTATCTAATATGGCCCTGACTTCGGATGAAGAACAAATTCTTTCGTTGGGATTATCGTATTGCAAGACAACCAATTTTGACTACACCCAAACAAGAATAGACCTTTACCACTTTACACGGAAATTGAAATTGCGCAAACATTTTTTTAACACCAAGGAAAAAATTAATATCAATGACCAAGGAACAATTATAGAGCAAGAACCAGAGAATGTATCCGCAGCGGATTTAGCGTTCCTGAAAGACATGGCAGAACTTGAGCAGGAATGTTTAACACAGGTACCAATTTTGGATGTAACAGGAATGAATTTGGATTATAATTTACCTGCATCTGTGACAACACCGTTTCGACCGAAATCCATTTTTAATCCTCTTATGCCAAGGGACAATATTGATATTTTTGCGGACAAAATGATTCAAGATCTTAAAGTTTTAGCAACTGAAAGCAGTAACACATTTAACACGTTAAAAAACAAAGAACCAGTTGGTTACTCAAAGACAATGCGAAAAATCAAAGCACGCTCCGACATTGTAGTACGCTGGTCGGACAAAGGAGGCAACATCGTACTTTGGCCTCTAGACATGTACAACAAGGAAGCATTGAATCAACTATCAGACATGAACTGCTATGTACGGATCAGTGCCACTAACATCATCAGTACTAAAGAAAAATTCCACAGATGTTTATACGAATGGAAACGAAATGGGCTAATAACTAGAAATGAACTTGATTTTCTAAAAAATGATTATCCTGTGACACCACAATTATATTTGCTACCAAAAATTCATAAAAATGCAGTGTGTCCTCCCAGCAGACCAATCATATCTGCCATTGGGAGTTTATTTGAGAATACCAGCAAGTTCATAGACTTTTTTCTCCAGCCATTTGTACGGACCTTACCAGCTTATATTAAAGACACTGGTGATTTTCTCACTAAGATTTTTGATTTTAAATGGCAAGAGGATTATTTGTTTGTTACACTAGATGTACAGAGTTTGTACACTAGTATAAGACATCCTAATGGCATGAGAGCTACTAAACACTACTTAAGCACAAGAGATTCAAGTTTACATGAACACACAGCGATGTTGTTACATATGGTGTAGTGGTGTTTAACAAATAACATTTTCTTGTTTGATAGGCTATTATACAAACAGGTACAAGGTACAGCCATGTGTACTTGCTTCGCCTCCAGCTATGCGAATTTGCATATGGGCTGGTGGGAGGAGCAAGTACTCATGACAAAGTGCAATACTCAAATGTGTAAAAGTGTTGTTATATATCAACGTTACATCGACGACATCTTTATTGTGTGGAAGGGCAGTGAGGCAAGTGCCATTGATTTTGTAAATGTGATTAATACCAACGACTTAAATCTTAAGTTCACAGGCACTATAGACAAGCAGTCCACTGTATTTCTTGACTTAGAACTCTACACTTTGAACAACCGTATACACTCACGTACACACCGTAAACTGACATCAGGGAATGCCATTTTGCATGCTCAGAGTTTTCACCCTGTTAAACTCATTGAGAGCATTCCCTTTGCCGAGTGCCTTCGTATGAAGAGGAACTGTAGCACCACTGAGAGCCTTACTGAAGCGACCAACAATTTATGTACAAGACTTAGCAATAGAGGCTACAAGGAAAAGACTCTCAAACTAGCTAAGGGGAAGTGTCAAAACATCCATAGAACAAATCTTCTATTTAAGAACAAGGGTAACAGATTAACATTAGGAGATCAGCCCAACAGACACCGAGGCTGATCACTGGCTACAATAGTTTCCATCAGAGATTCAGACAAATTCTATACAGACATTGGCCGATAGTAAGATGTGACCCTGTTATAGGTCCTTCGTGTGCTAAGCTCCCCCAGTTAACTTTCAGGAGAGCTAAGTCCATGAAACAGGAACTTGTATCCAATGCCCCTGCATCTGACAAAGGTACCAGTTGGCTAAAATCTCAAAAAAGATTTTTCAAATGCACAAAGTGCAAACCCTGCCAGTACAGAATCAACACCAAATCAATCGTGACCCCTCTCAGAAAAACTCCCATTGAGATTAGGGAGCATTTCACGTGCAAAACTGAATTTGCGGTATACGTGTTACGCTGTACATGCAACAAGTTGTATGTTGGCAGCACCATTCACCCGGCACATGTCAGAATTCTGCAACACCTAAGGGCAATTAACAACAAAGACCCGACATACCCAGTTGCTCGACACATTAACAGTGTACATGAAGGTAAAGCAGAAGATTTGGTATATTTTGTGGCTGACAGTGTTAAGAAGAGTATCAGGGGTGGGAACAGACTACTTGCACTAAGGAGGTTGGAGTCACGGTACATAATTCAATTAGATTGCAAGATTCCTAATGGTTTGAATGCCGACGAAGCATTAAGTGTTCATCTATAAATTCAAAACTGCCTTTTTTTAAATTCTTGTATCAATCCTTTGAGTCTTAACCCAGTTTTTGTTTATTGGCTCAGCATAATTGTTTCAATACGTGCTCAGTAGGTCCCCCTATGCTAATATAGGGCAGCCTTTATAAAAACACTATGATGCTTTATTGTTTCAATTGGTCACTAACATTAGATTTTGTAAACAGTGCTTTAGTATAAGCCCACTTGGGCTTTATTTTCAAGTATTTACAAATGTTTACAAATGTTCAAATATCTACAAAAGTCTATATTAATTATTTTTACTAGCACTATCATGTTTACATTGCACTGGTCACTTCAGGAATTATTCCTTTATTAATACGAATAATGATGGACCGATGTACCCTTTTTGAATACTTTGCATCATTGTAATTACTCAAAGTGACACTGGTCTGAGGAAAGACTTGTTTAACAATAGTATTTCTTTCATGTTAATTTATGTTTACTGGTTGCCAAGTAACCTGGGGGTGTGTGTTACGAGCACGTAATTAGCTTATAAGCATTGCATCTGTACTGGGTCTGACACAGTGAGCAAGGCGGACTTGTTCGCCGAAACGCGTCTGGGCCACAGCTTTTTGGAAATAAAGCATTTTCTTTAAAACATATCCCACGGAGTCAGTGCCTGTTTCGTATGCATGGAACCCGGTTTGGAGCGAATATATATATATATATATATATTACCTACTGGCGGTCGCCAGTAGGTAGTTATAGTTAGGACCACGTTTCCATAGGAAATCCGCAACATTCTATTTTGAATAACTTTGGCGCCGGTCGACGAATCCTCGCGAATTTTTCAAAATAGGTGGGGCGCTACGCTCCGCTCCTACCCTGAAAGTCTCGGGGGGATTCGTCAAGCGGGGGCTGAGATAAAAGGGGGGTCCCAAAACGCGTTTTTCCCATGCATTTTTCCATAGGACCTTTAGACAGGGCTACAGCCCGAACGGCTGAACAGAATTACTAGAAATTTGGCAGAGAGGTAGTCCTCAGGTCAAGGAAGTGCCTTTTGTAGGTTTGGTGTAAATCTGTTCAGTAGATTCTGAGAAAATAGCCTTTAAATCAATATATATATCTGAGCCAGCTTACGGTGCGCTTACGGTACGCTTACTGTACGCGTACGGTGGCGTGCGCGAGCGCGATTCTGATTGGCTCTTAGATCTAAGTAAACATTCGAATCGGCCGAAACCAGGAAGCGGCGGCCGCCATTTTCTCTCTCGCACTGAGAGTGATTTTTAAAATATAAAGCCCAAAAACATGTAAAGGGGCTGTTTAGACAGCTCCCACACACATAGCCATGTTGAGGGAGTCCCCAAAGATCCCCCAAGGCCAAAAACGGAATTTTTATTTTTTCGGTAATTTCGCCGATTACGCTTACCGTACGCGTACGGCAAAAAAAATTTTTTTAAAAAAATTATCCACACTCTCTCCACCCCGTGTGCAATTGTGCATTGCTTATTACACATGAGATAAACTAAAATATTTAAAAAAAAATAATAAAAAAAAAAAATTAGCCACACTCTCTCCACCCCGTGTGCAAATGGTGCCCGAAGGACACCATTTGTGCATGGCTTATAAAATATACGAAAAATTACAATATTACCTTTCAAAACGAAGTGCATCATATGTCCATGTGCGCACGGTGCGCGAAGCGCATCGTGCGTACATGGCCCATCTAGCGTAACGTGGGCACTGTGCGCGCACGGTGCGCGAAGCGCACCGTGCGCGCACGGAACGAACTGCGTTAAGTGGGCGCGCACGCCACGAATGGCGTAAAGTAACTTAGCATTTAAAAAACCGTACAAATTCACTGAAAAAACCATAGGTTTCACACACGTTATAGTTAGGAATTAGCATTTAAAAAACCTTGCAAATTCACTGAAAAAACCATAGGTTTCACACATGTTATAGTTAGCGGAAATTTTACTGATAAAAAACCAATGAAATTCCCCCGTTATAGTTAGTGCAGGCAACTAAAACTCACGCGACCGCAATCTTCTGCTGATGACATATGTGTCTTTATGAAAAAAAAATATTTGTAATATATGTATAGCTAAAAATGTATGGAAGAAGACATGGGCAAATAAGTGTCTAAATACAGTATTAGCATCAGCAGAGGATTGCGGTCGCGTGAGTTATAGTTGCCTGCACTAACTATAATGGGGGAATTACATTGGTTTTTTATCAGTAAAATTTCCGCTAACTATAACATGTGTGAAACCTATGGTTTTTTCAGTGAATATATATATATATATATCTATGTGTGTGTATATATGATATTTCTGTGGTATTGACAGGATCATGAAACACATATGGGTGGGGACAGAGAGAAACAGCTACGAGTTCTTTAATCAAGATATATTTTTGATCTAAACACCAGGATACCTTTTGGCCTTAATAGGGAGGAAGAATTGAATACCCATATTGGTTGCTAATGCCTTGTTCATATCTGTATTCAATGTCCATGACCCTGCTGTAATCACATCTAGGACTGTTGTCCATTTTATTACTCTGCAATAATTTTGATCTGTTATTCTTTATTAAGTTTCACTTAATTTATTCTTTGGTGGAGGTGTTCTTTCCTCCGTGATATATACATTTTTACATTGGGTGCACATTTACATTGGTCATGACTTGATTTTAGGTACCAGCCCACATGTTGACAGTTGTCCTTGATTATGGTTTCGTTTCTGTGAACATCTCGACTTGCTTTCATGATTCATATCGGTAATGGTGCTTATATTGTTGGGCACTAGCCCTTGATTAGGAGGTTATCATCAGGGTTCCTCCGTTTTGTCCCATAGGGGGCTCCAGTATCCATTTATGATATATTTTTCCAAATATGTACATGGTCAGCGAGTTGTATGTTTGGGAAGCTATCCAAACAGGGCGCTTATCAAGCAAGTACCTGTTGAATCATATCTTTACCTCAATTAACTCTCATCGCTGATTTATTCACATTTCCACATTGATGCGATTTGGAATTTTGTGCATCCAGAGTATTAATCAGGATTGAAATGTATGCATGCTATATATGGCAAGTGTTTCTGTTTGTTCCACGTTTTACATTTATGAAGAATAGATGGACTCACAATTTTAGCATTAGTATTTAATTTATATTATTATGGAAATTGTTTTCAAAATTTCATATATTAGAATGATAATATGGAATATGGCGAGGCTTCATCCATGATCCCTGCAGATATAAAGTTGATATATTTTGCGTATTAGTGATTTAATGAACTATGCAATGCCTGAATAACTCTTCTATATCTATGAATTGTAGTGACATATGACATGCATTCATGCAATCTCTTTATGTACAGGGCATGGATTAATGCCAGAAATTAAGATTGTGATTACGCCATTCTCGGTAAAGCATTTATTATCGTTTGTGATTATAAGGTTCAAAATCATGCTTTATCATATCAAGGAATTACACGCGATAGAGTAACTCTTCCATGTCTATTATGACGTATTATTATTGAAATGTTTTCCTGTCAACACTCTGGTAACTTGACAAAGGCCTTTTACGGCTGAAACGCGGTGTGTTTTTTGAGCGATTTCACACTAGTAAAATCAGGACTGTGTGCCGCCTCACTCCTTTGGGTTTGAACAGATTGTTGATATATATATATATATATATATTTTTTTATATGTATGTTACTATATATAATTATACACACACACATATATATATATATGTGTGTGTATAATTATATATAGTAACATACATATAAAAATATATATATATATATATATATATATGTGTTTTCCAAGAGGTTGCTATCCAGAACGTAGAATAACTACCAGCGGCACACCCAGGGACGAGTTCAATAAAGATTTATTGCCTCAGAAAAACAACAGTACGACGCGTTTCGGCGAAGCCTTTGTCAAGCAAATGACCTGTGCCCAACTCCCCATAAAAATAGGGGGTTACGGTTAGTCAACAGAAAGGAAATACTTTCAAAATAAGTGGCTTTTGGGAAAACAGACTAAGGTCATCGCTTAAAAAATATATACATAATGTAAATTAAATACATTGAAAATATTATGCATTGGTTAGAAAAACAATAATATGCTTACATAAGCAATTGCATTCAGAGAAACAGAAATTACATGTCATTTCTTGACTCGCGGTCGCTACATAGCGCATTTCCTATTCAATCAGATAGATCGTTAAATTTATGTCAAGTAATCCTGCGCCCCCTTTGGAACCCATGAATTAATTCTATGATTGATGTATTTAACTGCAATGTTTATGTGCGGATTAGGATTTTATCATCAATTCATTTGAATTCTATTGTGATTATTTGAAATCCTGTTTATATGTATCACATACAAATGCATTGGAATTCTTGGTATGCAGTCTGGAAGGAATTATTGCTTTCTCAATTTATTTGCTTGATACTGGGTACTAACTTCGCATCGCAATGATGAACGTAATCTGGGTACATTACCCTTGTTTTGATACATTGATCAGATATTATGTTGGTTATAAAGGGTACATTACCCATTATTTTACTTTCAGGGAACTCTCATTACTTGACATAAATTTAACGATCTATCTGATTGAATAGGAAATGCGCTATGTAGCGACCGCGAGTCAAGAAATGACATGTAATTTCTGTTTCTCTGAATGCAATTGCTTATGTAAGCATATTATTGTTTTTCTAACCAATGCATAATATTTTCAATGTATTTAATTTACATTATGTATATATTTTTTAAGCGATGACCTTAGTCTGTTTTCCCAAAAGCCACTTATTTTGAAAGTATTTCCTTTCTGTTGACTAACCGTAACCCCCTATTTTTATGGGGAGTTGGGCACAGGTCATTTGCTTGACAAAGGCTTCGCCGAAACGCGTCGTACTGTTGTTTTTCTGAGGCAATAAATCTTTATTGAACTCGTCCCTGGGTGTGCCACTGGTAGTTATTCTACGTTCTGGATAGCAACCTCTTGGAAAACGGATTTAGCGGAACTGTGTCCGCTGCTGGCACCGGCGTCGACAGGAAGGTGAACAGCTTCTCACAGAACCTTCTGCACGATATATATATATATATATATTATATATATATATTACTTACTGGCGGTCGCCAGTAGGTAGTTATAGTTAGGACCAAGTTTCCATAGGAAGAGCATTTTTTGTTTTGCTTATAACTTTGGCGTAGTTTGATGAATCTTCATGAAATGTTCCAAACGAATTCTTTGTTCATATCAGCTCCTATGTGGGATGTTTGGGGGTGATTCGTCAAGGGGAGGGGGGGGGGGAGGGCGAGAAAAAAGGGGCGTCCCAAAATGTGTTTTCTCCATAGGAAACTTTAGACGAGGCTACCGGTTGAACGGAATTACCTCAAATTTGGCGGGGAGAAGGGTCTTGGTCTAGAAAGCACGGTTTTGTTTATTTGGTGTAAATCCGTTCAGTAGTTTTTGAGAAATATCGAAATTTACAGATATCGATATTTGGGAATTCTGCCCTCTGATTGGCTGAGGCTTTACGAGCACGCGCTTGCTGCTTATTGGCTGTGAGCGGTGCGAGCGGTTGTAACTAGGAAGTGTTGGCTGCTATTTTGTGATTCCGTTGAAGCGAGTAAGGGGAAAAAAGGGCGAAAAGAGTAGGAAAGAGGAGAGTGGGAGGACTGTGAGGTCTGTGGGGTGGTTAGGGTGCGCTACACAGGGAGTGTGAAGTGAAGTATTCACCCCTAGCAGTGTGAAAGTGCTGTTTTGACCAGAGTGAGATGGTGCTGAGGTGAGGTGCCAGTACACTCTGGGATGAGACCGTGAGCTGATTGCTGTAAACTAATTTGCTCCTGGCACTGTAGCATACTGGCCGCTGGAGCATAGCTGTGCAAGTGGTGTTGAACAAGTTATTTACCTTCGGTAACGCTTTTTATGGTGGATACAGTATCTGCCTGTGGATTCCTCACCTTGTGAATATCTCCTGCGCCAGCAACATTCGGAAACTTTTGTAGCTCTCCACGAGGACGACGTCACAGAGGCAAGGCTCCGCTCGCAGCTCCGCTGACGTCACTGGATCTATAATAAGACCTCGTCGGCGTGATGACGTCAGTTCCGCCCTTTTTTCCGTGCCTTTGAGGCACACGGATGGACTGACAGCAATATATATACAGTGTACACGGTACATAATACACAAAATAACACACACAGTGTGAAGATAATACAGGAAGGCAAAATAAATAGCACTCTTCCTTTAACAGTAATAAACTAATTTTGAAACATTATCACTATTGTAGGTATACAAGGGTGGACAACGGGGAGGCGGGCGGGTCAGTGAGGAATCCACAGGCAGATACTGTATCCACCAGAAAAAGCGGTACCGAAGGTAAGTAACTTCTGATGGGTACATCTGCCAGTGGATTCCTCACCTTGTGAAAAGATTCCCACAGCAGTCCCACTCCCGGAGGAGGGTGTCCACCCTTCTATACCAGAAAGTCCTGAAGGATGGAACGAGCAAAGTGTCCGTCCCTCCTCACCTCGGAATCCAAGCAGTAATGCTTCGCGAAAGTGTGGAGGGAGGCCCAAGTTGCCGCTCTACAAATGTCCTCCACAGGAACACCTCTAGATAAGGCAGATGTAGAAGACTTTGCCCTGGTAGAACGAGCCCTTATACCCTCTGGAGGTTCCTTACCGGCCAAAGAGTAACAAATCTTGATGCACAAGATAATCCATCTGGAAAGGGTGCGCTTGTGCATCGCTCTGCCCTTCCTGCAGCTAACAAAGCCCACGAAGAGCTAGTCGTCCACTCGAAAGTCCTTAGTCCTATCAAGGTAGAAGCTCACCACCCTCTTAGGATCCAAGCGGTGAAGCCGCTCCTCCTCCTTGGAAGGGTGAGGGTGAGGATAGAAGGTAGGAAGGGTAATGGATTGCCCCAGATGGAAAGGAGTTACCACCTTAGACAGAAAAGCAGCTCTGGTCCTGAGTACCATTCTATCAGCATGAATGGTAAAAAATAGGGGTTTTGAACTCAGAGCTTGAAGCTCACTTACCCTCCTTGCCGAGGTAATGGCAACGAGAGACCTTTTAAAAGATAACAGCCTTAAGGGACACTTGTGCAAGGGCTCGAAAGGAGAACCCATCAGGTAAGTTAAGACAAGATTTAAGTCCCATTGAGGCACAATAAAAGGAGTAGGCGGAAACTTATTGGTAAGGCCCTTAAGGAATCGTAAAACAATAGGTGACCTAAACAATGACGGCTGATCTGGCAAGCAAAGGAAAGCTTACAAAGCTGATAGATATCCCTTCACAGTAGCTGCAGCAAAGCCTTGCTGGGCAAGAGAAAGAGCAAACTGAAGGATGTTGGATAAACGACTCCTCAAAGGATCAATACACTTCTCTCCTCACCAAAGGACAAATTTAGACCACCTATAAGAATAGACTGTTTTGGTGGAATGACGGTTGGCCGACAAAATAACGTCCACCACGTCAGGCGGGAGAGAAAAAGAATTCAGGTTGCCCCGTTCAATCTCCAGGCATGAAGGTGTAAGCTCTGGAGGTGGGGGTGTAGAACCTGCCCCTCCGACTGCAAGAGGAGGTCTGCCCTGAGAGGGAGACGGAGCGGAGGGCACAAGGAGAGGTGGAGAAGATCTGTATACCACACCCTTCTTGGCCAATCCGGGGCGATGAATATGACTTGGGCCCGGTCTTGGCAAATCTTCCTTAGAACCAGAGGAATCAAGGGTATCGGAGGAAACGCGTAAAGGAGTTGTGAGCTCCAACTCAACTGAAACGCGTCCCCCACAGCTCCCTGCATCGGATACTGGAGACTGCAGAATGACGGGCAGTGAGCGTTCTCGTGAGTGGCAAACAGGTCCACCCGAGGAGTTCCCCACGTCCGAAAGCTGTGCTGAACTACCTCTGGATGAAGCCTCCACTTGTGGTTGGCGATAAACTGTCGACTGAGACTGTCTACACGCTCGTTCAGAACTCCGGCCAGATGATTTGCTATCAGACACATCTGATGATCTTGAACCCAGGACCAGAGACGCAGAGCCTCTCTGCAGAGACAATGCAACCCCACTCCTCCCTGCTTGTTGACATACCACATCGCAGTAGTGTTGTCCGTCAGTACTTGAACCGACTGACCGTGAAGGGAAGGGAGAAAGGCCTTGAGCGCCAAACGTATCGCCCGTAATTCCAGAAGGTTGATGTGAAGCAACCTTTCCTCTGGAGACCAAAGACCCTTGATCTCCAGATCCCCCAGATGGACACCCCACCCTAAAGTGGATGCATCAGTTATCACCGTGGCCACCGATGGAGGAAGATGGAAAGGCTTTCCTTGAGACAGATTGCCCTCCACACTCCACCAAGACAGATCCGCTGCAGCTTCTCTGGAGATCCTCACAGACTCCCTGAGATCCCCCTTGTGCTGATACCACTGCCTGCGGAGGCACCACTGGAGGGCCCTCGTGTGCCAGCGTGCATGGTTGACCAACAGAATGCAGGAAGCAAACAGACCGAGCAGACGAAGGACCTTCAGGACTGGAACGACCGCTCCATTGTAAAACAAGGGAATCATTTCCAGTATGTCGAGAATCCTTGGTGGAGGTGGGAATGCTCGACACACTGTAGTGTCCAGTACCGCCCTTATGAACAGGTTGCGCTGAGAGGGCACCATATGAGATTTGGGCACGTTTATCGAGAAACCCAATTTGTACAACAGCGGAGTTGTATCCTGCAGATGATGAAGCACCTTCTCTCGCGACTCCGCTTTGATCAGCCAGTCGTCCAGATAGGGGAAAACTGGAATCCCCGACCTTCTGAGATGGGCTGCCACCACTGCCATCACCTTGGTGAAGACTTGAGGTGCAGTAGTAAGACCAAACGAAAGGACCGCAAACTGATAATGTTGCGACCCTACCGTAAGACAGAGATACTTCCTGTGCGACTTCAGGATAGGGATGTGAAAATACGCATCCTGCAAGTCGATCGACACAACCCAGTCCTCCTGTTGCAGCGCTTGAAGAACCTGCGCAAGGGTGAGCAGCTTGAACTTCTCTTGCTTCAGAAAAAGATTCAAGATCCTGAGGTCCAGGATTGGACGCAGCCTGCCATCCTTCTTTGGAATCAGGAAATACCGAGAGTAGCATCCCTGACCCCTTTCCTGCTCTGGAACCACCTCTATCGCACCTTTTTTTTAGTAACGTTAGGACCTCCTCCTGCAGGAGAAGAAGATGGTTCTCCGAGCAAGCACCTTGGCAAGGAGGGTAATTCAGAGGAAATTCCCGAAAGGGAAGGGCGTACCCATTTTCTACAAGATCTAGAACCCAAAGGACTGTAGTAACCGATTCCCAATCTTGTAGAAAATGGGTAAGCCGGCCCCCCACAGGACCAACATGATCCAGAATGGTGAATCTAGGGCTGCTTTGCAGTGGTGGGAGGGACGGAGGAAGAGGAGGAGGAGGAGAGCTGTCGACCTTGAGCACGACCTCTGATTCTGCCCTTGTAGCTCTTATACAGGGAGTTCTGTTGCTGTTGTTGCTGCTGCTGCTGGGGCTGCCTGTAGGTCCGAAAGGACAATCTCCCAAAGCCTCTGTACCTCCTAAAAGAACCCCTAGGTTGTGTCTGCAGACCCAGAGATTTGACCGTGGCTTTGCTTTCTTTAAATCTCGCCAATGCAGCATCAGCTTTTTTGCCAAAAAGCCCAGATCCGTCAAAAGGCAAGTCCAAAAGAGTTGCCTGCCCATCATGGGAGAACTCGGATGATTTCAGCCACGCACTCCTCCTTGTGGCAACAGAAGAGCCCATAATTCTAGCGACAGAGTCTGCAGTATCCAGGCCACTCTGGATAACCTGGCATGCAGCTGCCTGAGTGTCTGATAGTACCTCTGTCTTCCTCTGATAACTTAGGGGCCAGTTGTTTTGCTGAATCCATGAGAGCATGGATAAATCGGCCCAAAAGACAGGTGGCATTTGTCGATTTTAAAGCCATTCTTGCCGAAGAGAAGACTTTCTTGGCTGACTGGTGAAGATTTTTATCGTCCGTCACTAGGAACCTGAGGAAAGGCACCTGAAGACCTCTTAGAGCAAGCAGCCTGAACCACCAGACTTTCCGGAGAAGGATGAGAAGTAAGAAAGTCTGGATCTCCTGGAGCCGCCTGTACCTTCTAGCCACCGTTTTAGAGACCGCAGGAGCTGAAAAGGGCTTTCACCATACCTCCAAAACTGGTTCAGTGATGGCCTCATTAAATGGTAGTAAGGGCTCTGACACCTTAGAGGGAGAATGCAAAACCTCAGTGAGGATATTTGGCGTGAATTCAGCAGTTGGTAGCTGTAGATTCAAAAGCTCTGCAGCCTTTTTAATAACCATGTGGTAGGGAGCCACATCTTTGGAGGGGGCATCAGCTGGAGGAGTAATCTCCCACTCTGGTGATCAATCCAGGCCACTAGCCTCTTTCAACCCTTCAAACAAATCATCAGACTCCATGAGTTCACCCTCTTTCATCTCCTCAATCTGGTACCTTTGCTCTTCCAGGACTCTTTGAGCCTCTCGCCTGGACCTAATTCTCAAGACCGGTATCGGGGGCACCGTAACCGACTCCGACGGAGCCGGCGTCGAACACGGAGCCGGAGGAGCAGCCGGAGTCGAATGAGGTCGAGCTGGTGAAGATGGAAGCGGCGTCGATGTCATCGGCGCCGGGAAATGCCAAGATGGCGTCGCCGGGAAAAAATGCATAAATGGAGCCTGAGCGTAGGCTTGAGGAACCCCCAGATTGAAAGCCATCGGACCCGAAGATGCTCCAGAGGGGTACATCGCTCTATTGAAGATCCCATACATCGCATTCAAATAGTGCGAAGGATCCTGACCTGGAAAGGGGGGATATGGCTCAGGCTGAGGCATAACCGGACTCAGGCCGATCGGCGCTGACGGTGGAACCAGCGGAGTCGAAGACTCATCAGGAGCCGGATCTTCTTCAGCCGGAGAATGAGCCGGCATCGAAGATGGAGCCGGAGAATGCTCCGGTGAAGCCACAGGAGAGGTCAGGCCAACAGGAGAAGCAGGAATAGAGACAGAAGAAGGAGACACAAAGTTCTTATAACGTCGAGTAGGCGAAGCCGATCTCGGAGCCGCTTCTCTATCCGAACGGTGTCGAGAACCATGCCTCTACTTCTTTTTGTGCTTCTTGGACTTCGAAGCATGTCCCAACGTCGATTTCGATGGCGACCTCGACTTCGATCTGGATCGTCTTCGACCCCTCTTCTCCTTTTTCATTCTGGCAATAAATAACTTGGCTTCTCTTTCTTTTAAAGCTTATGTACTCATCTTGCGGCAGCAAGAGCATCCCTCGACGTCGTGATCCAACGACAGGCACCAGACAGTCCTCGTGCAGATCCGTAATGGACATATGCTTGCCGCACTCCCTGCACGGTTTGAATCCGGACTTTTTTGTCGACCTCTTCAACAGAAAGCAAGAAGAAAGAGAGAGACACAGCAGAAACACAAAGTAACTAGCCAAAGCTGCGGAGAGTCCCAGGACACCGTTAGCGTCAACGGCGCGGAAAAAAGGGAACTGACGTCATCACGCTGACGAGGTCTTCTTATGGATCGGATCCAGTGACTTCAGCGGAGCCGCGAGCGGAGCAGTGCCTCTGTGACGTCGTCCTCGTCGGCGTGGAGAGCTACAAAAGTTTCCGAATGTTGCTGGCGCAAGGGATATTCACAAGGTGAGGAATCCACTGGCAGGTGTATCCATCAGAAAGTAAGGGTTTAGACTATAGCGGGAGTGGGAAGCAAACTACTCACCCCTACCGGTCTGAAGACTCGAATGGAGTATTTTAGCAAGCAGGAATAAAGAAATAATCATGACGAATGTAATGCAGACTGTTGCAATGCCACAGAAGACAAATGGTGAAATCAGGTGTGTTTAAGAAAGTGGCTGTGTGGGATAAAGCGATAGAGTCTGCAAGTTATATAAAAGTGTCTTTATGTAAGTGCCATAAATGGAACCACTGGTGCAAGAGCTAAGGCATCCAGCTGAGGTAAACTCCAACCGCTTCTGCTGTATTCAAAGCTAAGCTTCTGCATCAGTCAATTCCACATTACATGTTACAGTTCAATGTGACATAAACAATACCTATTAGACATGAATGACTGTAAATTGTAGAATGAAAATAAAGGTAGGATACGATTGCCACAATGTGCCTACCAGTTCCTAAACAATGCCGTGTTTTTAGATCTTGATCGCCAGTTCGTGAGCAGAGGCTGAGGATGAGCTAATTTGTGTGAAAGGGCTTTGTGGATAAGAGGCAGGCAGAGAAACGTATGTACAAAGAATAGATATGGTTTCAAAATGGATGTTGGGTTTAGGCTAATTCAGCAAGTAAATAGCGTATTTGCATAGGCCATACATCATCCATCCCTGGTTAGTGTGGACAGCTAAGGGCCAATAATGAAAACAGAGTTCAAATGCCTAAGCATACTTAGAAAGTTATTATATGAAAATAGTTTAATTGAAGTGTATTAAAAAATTTAATAGGAAAAAGTCAAAAAAGTTGGAAAAAATCAATCCAAGAATAATGTGAATTTCTTACAGGTCTTGGAGATTGCAGTCCGGAAGTTCTTCAGCGGCTTGAGATGCATAATGTTCCAAGAGGCAATTGTTGCCATCGTGTGAGAAAAGCGAAGCGATCCAATTCATATCCTCGAAGGGACAGTAATGTTCCTCGAATGTTGGAGGCAATTTGAATTGGCAGGCAATCTGCGATGTTGTCAAAGGTCACACGTTGCAGGAGATCTTTCGCAGCTGCGCAGAAATCCCATTCCACCAGGATATCTTTTTGTGTTGCATCCGCCATTGCTCCACTGCCCGAACAATCAAGTTCATGGTTTTCAAGATACTCCATTACCTGCTGGATATCGGGAGCGTTTGCTGGGATGTTGGCAAGGCATAGATCCATTCGCCAGTCGATTGGGCAAGTTTTGCAATAAAAAGATGGTTGCACGCAGATTGTATATGTGTAAATAAATGTCATGTTGTAGCTGGCTCCGATAATAGATAGAGGCAGGCAGCCGAAAAGTTGTTCAATTTCACGGTATTGATGTAGCTTCGCGTAGAGGCATATTCTGTCGGACATGCTTGTTACCACAGGGAGCGTAGCCATTTTTAACAAGCTAAAATAGTAGTAGGATGGCCGCAAACAGAGCGAGAATTATGGGCACTGTTGCTGTTATTCCAGAGATGATCGAATGAATGAAGTCTGGTATTAGACTAAAAACAAGTTTGAAAGCCTGTGAGAAGGCCGAAGGAGACAATGTTAAAAAAGTGTGCCAGACCTTAAAAGTCAGATGTGTTGAAAATTGTGTAACCATTCACAAAGTGTAATGGGAGGTTTGTATTTAAAAGGGAGTGTATTTTACTTGAAGTACTTTTGGAGAAGTGAGGGACTTCTGTTTGAAACAAAAGCGCTTTCAGTTTGCTCCATTTAATAAAAATCTGTTTTCAAAGTAGGTATTGAAGGCCAAGTTGAACTTTGGGAGTTACTTTGTGTCGGTGGGAATAGAGATTGCCAGAGGAAGTTATACGGTTTGCAACAGTAAGGACATACGGTATGCCAGCTTATATTGCGTACCATTCCATGTTATTAAGAAGCAGATAACTGCCGTTAGAAAGCTGTGTGAATGTTGGTCTGATTGTGGGAGTTGGCGTGCTTTTAAGAATGCACGCACGATTGGTGGCTGTAAGCTTAGAAGTGTTGTGCAGTTGGACATTCTTGCATAGTAATGAATGATTGCCATTGTGGTCCCACTTTTCACCTGTGAGAAAAACTTCGGTATCCTCTTTAAGACAGCGATATGTAAATGGGAGAAAGCACTGCTCGTGAACAAACGCACTACCTTATATAATCACATACAACATGACAAACAACATGTACACCTAGCAGACACAACGTACTGTGGGAACCGTGGCTAGCCATGTACACAAACCAAACATGGCATGGCACCTCTGCCACACAATGCAGAATGCGGGGAGAGATTGGAGCAAAGTATGTGCGAAGGTTGCAAGTGATTCTCGATTATAAAAGTATACAATGCAAAGTGTTGAGGGGTTGTGCCGGACAGACTTGAGTATGCAGAGCACAGACATTTACATGTCAACATACACTGATGGTCTATTGAGTGAAGTCAACAGTGGACGCAACCATGATAGTACAGTTAGTAGGGAAGATTACGAAAACATAGCACGCAAGTGCCCCATCCCCTCCCAAATCTTTAGCATAGTGGGCTGACTGCCTACGCAAGGCTAGTGTAGGGGTATGAATAAAAGGCACGTTTCTCTGGGTGTAGTTCTCTTCCGAAATGGCGAACATGTCTGTCAGGTCTGCGCAGCTTACACCATCACGAGGCTGACGCCGTGAGCGAAGGTGGCTGCGGGAATAATGCTCTCAGCCTGCTGCTACCCAGAAACCGTCATGGCCGCTGGGACGCACATATGCCCCACACTTCACCTTTTGACACCGTCGTATGTGAAAGAGGGCCCACCACGTGCCGGCGGAAGCTTTTGGGCCGAGGTCTGCGAGCTGGGAAGGCTCCTGAGATCAACGCTGGCTACTGCGACACAGGCAGACAGCGCCCAGCATCAGGCCCAGCACGTGAAGTGCTCTATATACTACTAACACAGTAGTCAAAGAGGTACCAACAGTGGAACGGTATCTTGATCCCACAATGGACGATGTCCGATATTACCTGCTGCTTGTGGGTTTTCACAGAAGCCCTGCGTTGACGCGCATCAGACTCTGTGTTTCCGTAGCTAAGTGCTGCACATGATTATTGTGCTTGGTTGACACCAGTCGGTGGAGTACACTGCGGTACAGCAGGTCCGAACAGTGGAACGGGTCTTGATCCCAGAATGGACGATGTTAGAACTGCATCTGAGAGTGCAGCTGAAGGTACTCCCTTCGAACAGGTGCAACCAACTCTACGTCCCAATAGTAGAACGGTGTCTTGATCCCAAAATGGACGATGTACGATATTACGTGCTGCTTGGTTTTCACAGAACTCCCTCCGTTGAGGTGCATCAGACGCTGTGCTTCCGTAGCTAATTGCTGCACATGATTATTGGGGTTGTGTGACTGCAGTCTGTGGAGTACACCGCGGTACAGCAGGTCCGAACAGTGGAACGGGGTCTTGATCCCACAATGGACGATGTTAGAACTGTATCTGAGAGTGGAGATGAAGGTATTTCCTTCGACCAGGTGCAACCAACTCTAGGTCCCAACAGTGGAACGGTGTCTTGATCCCAAAATGGACGATGTCCGATATTACTTGCTGCTTGGTTTTGACAGAACTCCCTCTGTTGATGTGCATCAGACTCTGTGCTTCCGAAGCTAACTGCTACACATGATTATTGGGCTTGGTTGACTGCAGTCGGTGGAGTACACCGTGGTACAGCAGGTCGGAACAGTGAAACGGGGTCTTGATTCTGTGAATGAGGATGTCAGAAGTTAAAGTTTGTGATGATTTCTGTGTACCCACTCCGATCAGGTGCAACCAACTGCGTGCTTCGGAATGTAACGGCACGTGGCTGTGAGGCATTAATGACCACGGCCTCTGGCCTACAGTGCGGTCAGCAGGGCTCACAATTCAGATCGAGTGGTGATTGTTTAATTACAGAATCCAGTAGGCAACTATCTACAACGTCTATTGAAATACGTACAATAGCCTTTTAGTATACTTGCTTGAAGAAGTTTTTTAAGATGACTTATAGGTCTAGTACAATGACCAAATTTTTCTTGGAAGTGGTAAAGAACACTGAATAACAGTGTACACAGTGGACAGCAGAGATCGCAATTCGAATTGTTATGATTTATTTATTGCAGAGTTTTGTGTAATTTATGTTGTTGTATTTTGTGAAGAGGACGTGAGGAAAAAGTATTCATGGAAGCCTGTGCTCACTACTGCCTTCAATTTACACTGCAGACAGCAGTGTTCACAATTCAGATCGAGTCGCTATTGTAGATGACGCAGTCCTGTAGGCAAAAGACACTGCTCCAGTGCGCTCTGTCCGCACCACGCATACGCATCATCACAGGGTCCGCACAGTTTTTGTTGCTTCGCATACGGCAAACAGGACAACTCAAGTCAATGCCACGTGGCTGTGGGCCCTTGCTGACCGCTCTCTGGCCTACACTGCAGACAGCAGTGTTTACAATTCAGATCGAGTCGCTATTGCAGATGATGTAGTGTTGTAGGCAACAGACACTGCTCCTAGTATGGCCCGCCCGCAGCACGCATCATCGCTGGCTGTGCACATGCTGAATGCTTTTGATGTGGCTATCTAAGTGCACTAGACCTAATGGACCCTTTATGATACAATCTTTTTGAGTATTATTTCAGATCTACTGCCTGTATCTTAGTATACCACAAGTTATGGTTGTTTTACGATAGAATATTTTCTGTATTATTTCATATCTAGTGTCTCTACGTTACTGCAGCACAAACTATTGACCCTTTTATTATTGAATCTCTGTGTGTGATCCAATGATTACTGTTGTAGTTGATGCTAGCAGCAAGCATTCCCTGAGGGCTGGTTTACGCTCACCCCACACGCATCCAGCACAGACATCACTGGATATGTGACCCTGGTAATTAAAAGGAGTCGAGCGCACGTGTGCGTATCCACTTCCACTAGTGATGTCACTGACCATGTCATGAGTGATGTAATATGTGACGTCATCACCAGTGTATTGCGGGCGCGCGAGTTATAGTTAGCTCAACAAACTATAACGGGCGGATTTCTCTGGTTTTATGAGTCAAATGTCCAACTAACTATAACGTCCCTGAAACCTATGTTTTTTTCAGTGAATATATATATATATATATATATATATATATATATATATATATATATATATATATATATATATATATATATATATATATATATATATATACACTTAAAAAACCATAGGTTTCACGCATGTTATAGTTAGGTGGATATTTCACTCGTAAAAAACCAATGAAATTCCCCCGTTATAGTTAGTTCAGATAACTATAACTCGCGCGTCCGCAATCCCCTGCTCATGACGTCACATATTACATCACTCATGACAGGGTCAGTGGCATCACTCATGACATCACTGATGACATCATCCTTGTGATAGAGTGGCGGTCGCGCGAGTTATAGTTATCTGAACTAACTATAACGGGGGAATTTCATTGTTTTTTTACGAGTGAAATATCCACCCAACTATAACATGCGTGAAACCTATGGTTTTTTGAGTGAATTTGCAAGGTTTTTTAAATGCTAATTCCTAACTATAACTGGCGGTTCCAGCCGGCATTACTTTTGGACAAGGGGAGCTGCTGACATGCAGCTCCCCTTGTCCAAAAGCAATCTGCTTTGCTTCGTGCAAAGCAGTGTTTGCAAAGACAGGGCGGGAGCCATGCTCCCGCCCTTTCATTGCAAACTGCAATTTCCCGGGGGTGGGCACCCCAGGACACTGCTGGAGCTGGCCCTGGGGGGTGGCGGTCCCCAGGGCCAAGGAAGGCTCCAAGAGCGGGGCCGCACGGTCCCCCTCCCATCATGTTTGAAACCCCGGGGATGTGGTGGTCCCCGGGGCCGTGTGGCCTCTACGGACCCCCGTATTTAATTGGCAGTTGGTGGTCACCGGGGAAGTGTGGGGGGGCATTTGAAGCCCTGGGTAGGTGGCGATCCCCAGGGCTTGGGGGATCATGAGGCCCCCCCGCCTTCAATTTCAGTGCACCCCGGGGAGGTGGCAGTCCCCGGGGCAGTGTAGGGGGCAGGAACCCTCCCCACACTCATTTGTTTCAATTGAAGCCCCGGGAAGGTGGAGGTTCCTTGGCCTGCGCGAGGACCAGCGAGGCCCCCTGCACATAATTACAGTAATGCCCTGGGAAGGTGGCGGTCCCCGGGGCAGTGTGGGGGGGCAGGAGCCCCTGCACATTAATATCAAAGCCCCAGGGCTGCGGGGGCTCCCGTGGGCCCCCGCCTGACAATTAAACATTGCCCCCGGTACTTGGCCCACCCGGGGGCTCATTAAAACAAAGCACGGGTGCCTGCGCTTCGTTTTTTTAAAAATAATTTCAGCCGGATTCGCACACCCACTATGAAGCCTGCAGAAAATATTTAAAAATATATATTTTTGAGCCCTGGGGGTCCCTGTGGGACCATCTGAGCATGCCTAGGAGGTCGGGGTGTTTCTACCCTGCTCCCTTTTCTTTTTTTTATTGTTTTCTTCACCTTTTTTCTTGTGACTCGGTTTTACCAAGTCACAAGATGGCTGCCAACACTTCTTGGTTTGGAGTGTTGACAGCCAATCAGAATGAAGCTCATGATCGGGAGGGTTCGCGGATCCACCACGGTGATGGAGCAAGGTTTCATATAAAAAGAAACTTGCTTGTATGCAATCCTCTCAAATAACCTATAACATTGTAACCAACCTGTTCGTGAATACTAATTTTGCACCAACATTCTACATATTGTATCTAGGGGACGCTTTCCTTTGTGCTTCACTAATGAATAACCTGAGTGTCCTAAAATGACTGCCAAAAACGCGGGAACTCTTTTGCGCATGCGTCTAATACATCTACATAGTATGACGTCTTCTGTCGCTTGGGGGGAAATCTTTTTAGCTGCGCAATAAGTTTTAATATGGCTGCTTTAAAGTAACGCACTAACGCACATGAGGTGCTGAAACTAACCTATGCAAGTTCAACTAGGCTATTAATGCACAAAGATTTATTAAGTAAATGGGGTTAGAGGAGAAGTAAGTGGTATACAGTGCATTCATTTAATTTTTTATTCTAACATGTTCTTCTCTAACTTTATTAATAGTTCGTATTTGGGCCTTTGAGGGTGACCGCGTCTCTGTTTCCTTGTGGCTTCTACGCATGCAAAACGTCTGCTTGTCCTAAAACAAATGAGGTTATTGACTGGCTGCCAAACCCTAAGCCCAGCAAGGACACGGGAAGAACAACTCTTGATCCTACGAGAGGAAGAAGACACAACATTTTATTACAGACTTATCGATCCACATATGAAATGCTTGTGGGAATAAAGCTTGTGGGTATTAAAATGAGGGGGCGGGGAGCTAGACAATAGACTGAAGAAAAATATTACACTTAGTACGGTGTGATGTCCTCACTCCACTGTTTGGCCCAATCAGATTGCGGGTGAACATGGAATTGAAACATTTGGGGGTGGATCATACATTTGAATTGGTATAACAGAGGTAAGTTCTAGAAAGTTAGACACACTTGATGCTGAGATGTTGAGGCTATCCTGAGATGCTGCTCAATTTTGCTGCAATCTGATGGAAGAATCCAACACTAGGAAAATTCGCAGAACAACCGAGGAGGCACATCTACGAAGGGGTCTGGATGAGCCCGAGCCAGAGAGAGTAGCACCAGGGACAGGTGTAACACTGGCATTAGACTAGAAGAGGTCACATTCCCTGTCCTGAATCTTTGACACTCTGATGTCGGGGTCCTCACACCATTCTAGGTAAATATAACTGTAGGGTTAATGCTCTGTGCCTGCTCTCTATTCTTTCTCTCCTCAGGTACTGTCATTACAAGAATTTAATTGATGCAACTGATTATAAGCTAACTGTACTCTTTTTTTCCTGATGGAGACTTCTGGTATATCCATGTGTATTCTGATTTGACTCACAAAACTATTAATTCAGATAAACTTTTAAAACTTCTTCTGAGGCTGTGATTCTTTTGAATAAAAGATACTTTACTTGGTATTATAATATTTCCTCCCTATTCTAATCTACTACTAGATCTTTCGAATGTGCATTTACTCAGGAGACAGGAATGGTAAAAATACTAGTGTAAAGATTTCCTAGGGTAAAACAAAATTGATGACCAGTGGATATTTGCTAGCTCATTGAGTGTATGAATGTATATGGGCCCAAATGAGTGTTGTGTGTATGAATGTGCAGAGCTGGTAAACTCCGCTGCATCAGTTTTACTTGGTAGCAGAGGCATGGTTAGTATAGTGAGTTAGGTGAGGATTGTATTTGAAATTTTGAATTATTGATTTATGTTTTAACCAAAAACCCATTATGTTTTGTTTTATGTTGTCTGGAAATTCCCGGGAATATTGAATAGCGGGTGGTGAATGGAAGCCACACTGCAGTGAGGTTATTGGTCTGGATCGAGAAAGTGGTGAAAGTTATGCAGGACTGGAAGCACTAAGTTAGGGAATAATTTCTTGTATGTTAGTGAGATTAATTATTAGCGAGGAGTTTGCTGGTGAAAATTTGGTATTATATCACCTAGAAAGGGTAATACCGAAGGAGTAGCAGGTTCTCGGAGGCTTGTGTGAACAGTGAAGTGGAAAGGTTTTACTCGTAGTGTGTGAAAAGTAAGCAGAAGGGTTTTACTCGCAGTGAAAGGAATCTTACTATTCTTTGAATTAGTGGGTCAGACACAATAGCGAATGTTTATACGTTGTTAATTAATGAAATTTTGTGAAAAATTTGGTGAGAAAATAAGTTTTCGCATTACCTTGTAAAGGAGGGGTCAGTTGCGGGTGCTGCACTGACGTCACTGAGAGCCGCGCTGGGATTGGTTGAAACAGCGGGCGTGTAGTTGATGCAAAAATTGTAAAGGAGGGGTCAGTAGTAAGGAGTGATAGTGATGGCGCAAGCATTGGCGAGCAGAGTAAAAGTTGATTGGTCCTCAGACTAGAAAACGCACTGGTATTGGAGATTTTTTTTTATTAATGCAAGTGTCTGATTGGTTGACAAAATAGAAATCCCAAGAAGAATAATAGATAGTGAAGTTTGTATGTACGATCCAACTTTAACGGGGACTCGACCAGATAGAAGATTTATAGGGTTTGCTTACGAGCAGTACCTTAACAAGCACAAGCACACAATGTACGGAGAAAAGAGAAAAATGACATTTATGCAAAAGGTTAAGAATTATTTCAAAAGGACAAACCCAATAAAAGTAGAGAGGGGATTCTCATTCCTCCTCCAAATACGCCTGCATCCTACATGATGGTGGAGAGAGGCTATCATACTTGTGTATGGTTAGAAAATTGGGTAGAATACACCAAAGATGATGGAATATTATTATTTCCTGAGTACGGAGCTTTAATGTAAGAATATTACACAATTTAAGAACACGGATGAATGAGTTAGAACCCAGACCTAAATTGAATCAATATGAGGCTTTAGAAGAATGGGAAATGGAAGCCTTTGAGCTTGAGAGACCCCGAAGCAACAGGACCTTAAGCAAATATTACCCAAAAGTTCCGAGAGACTAGAGATAGTCAAATGAAACAATGGAGACAGGCCATGGTGGCAGAAGGTTTGTATCCTGTGTTTACATCAGAAGGGCAGATTGGAGATAAATGTATAGAGAAAACTAAACACTTAACCATGATAGATAGCGGAGAAACAGAAGAAGGGTATTTAGAGGACATATTGATGAAAAGTCCTCCACCTTATAATGAAGGATTTGATAGAATGACCCCTCGCGCCCCAATGGTAAGAACACCTTTGGTTCCACAAACAGTACATGACACAGCCAACAGGGTACTTCAAGAAAGGGAAAGGGAAGCAATAAATAAGAATAAAGATGAACTGATCCAGAAAATAACTCAGATGAATATACATCCTGATGCCTTGACCATACCAGTGACAATCGGTCCAGTAGTCCCATTGTATGGTGAAAAATCAAATTGTCCTAAAGTTCTTGTAATGCCTATCCCAAGCATAGAACCTAGAAAAGAAAAGATAATAATAGATGATCAAGCAAGTGAATGTGAATCAGTAATATCATTGATGGATTTGCCCATAAGAGAGCCGATGATGGAAACTCCAAAGAGAAATTAGCCCCGTTGTTCAAAGGAAGTTAGATTAGAAACATCATCAGGGACTAGAAGTGCCACCATAGTAACCCCAGAAGATATAGAGAGATGGTCTCAAGAAATAGAGAAGCCAAAGTCTCAGCCAAAAATACTAGACAGTTTCAAACGGAGAGTGGAATTGGAAGAAATTGTTGCTGGAAATGTGGGTCAAGACAGAATAAACACATACAGTGAGGAACAATTACTGTTTGGAAATGGGAATTGATATAGGGAAATCAAAGGTGTTGCAGAAACCATATAGAGCAGAATTTTTTGATAAGGATTTGGAAAACATGAATGTGTCTGGAAGAAAGTTGCAAATCAGGTAATTGTTATTTCTGTTGCAAAAGTGGGGGGGATCTTGAAAGATGGAAAGTTAGATGGGCAAAGAAAAAGGAGGAAGCACAGGTAAATCGAACGACATCTGAATATGCCATGGGAGAAACAGAAAAGGCTGAAAGGTTGTATCCAATGAGAGAAGTACCTGGAGGGGGGTACGTACATGTGCCATGGAATAGACAGGATATTTTGTCATTTACAAATGATTTCCCAAAATTAAGAGAGAAACCCGTGGAGTGGTACAGACAAGTTGAGAGGTTTGTTAAAGTTTCAAAGGTTTTATTAAAGGATTTGGAGGGTCTGTTTAACATAATGGTACCTGCAGATTTGTGGACAGAGTGTAAAATTACTGTAGATTGGCCAAGTGAGGAGTATCCAAGAGATTCAAAGACAGGAGCCCCGTCAGAAGACGTAATGAAAAAATATCATCATGTAATAACTTTCCTAAAGAGTAAAATTCCCCCGAAGGAAACTGATTGGGTAAAAATAGACAGAACAACCCAAGAAAAGAATGAGTCTGTACATGCCTACTATGAACGTCTTTTACAGGTGTTCAAACAGTATAGTGGGTTTGAAAGCTTAGAGAACAAAGACATGACTCATTTTGTGTAACGATTTATGTCTGGGCTGAGATTGGATATATCGCAAATGATTAAGCAGCATATGCTATGTGGGCAATCGAAGCCCATCGATGAGATTTTAAAATATGCTAAATATTGTGGGGACGAAATTGATAACAAACGAAAAGCCCTAGAAGAAATGTAATGTGGGCTCAAGAAAAATTAGCTGAACAACAAGAGCTCCAATTAAATAAACAGTCAGAAAATCAAGGAAGAGCACAAGGTCAAGGTGACAATAATGGGGGAAAACCTCGGGGAAGGTTGAATCGGGAAGAGGCAAAGAAAAAGTTTCCCTGTCACGGGTGCGGGAAGTTGGGGCATTGGAAGAACGAGTGTAAAGCTATACTATAATGAGTCATCAGCAACAGGGTATAGATCTTCAGAGTCAATTGCCACCTGCCCCTAAATCAAATTTTGTCAAGGCAAGTACAGTGTGGACGCCGGATTTCCAGAAGGAAGTGGTAATAAAATGTTTGTAACATCACTGTTTCTTTTGCAGGACCTATTAATTGATTATAATCAGGAATGACTGTGCCTGAGGGGGGAGGAAAGGGTGTGCATACTTGGCGCATCCCTACCAGTAGATCTATCAGGTCCATACGTAGAAGGTAAAGTGGAAGGAAATGATATCATTTTTCTGTTGGACACTGCTACCAGGTCTACTGTGAGAACAGCAGACATTCCTAACCTGCCCCTCTCGGGAGAAGACATCTAAGTTGTAGGTGTTTCATGGATTAGAACCCCAATCACAGAACCAATGGAGGTGCGAATTGGAAATTTTAAAGAAATGCATACATTTGTAGTCTGTGACTCAAGCCCTGAAAATCTGCTTGGAAGGGAATTACTGTACAAAATGAATTGCACCATATTTTGCATACCGGAAGGTGTTGCAATACAAACCCCAGATGAAAATGGAGTTTACAAGTTCATGTTAGCTAAACAGGGAAAAGAAGTGAATGTATTGTATTCGATGATGACACAAAATGAATTACCTGCAGAAGTCAAACAGACTGTAAATGCAGAAATATGGGATTTTACTGGAAAAGAAATAGGATTAATGGCAAATGTAGATCCCATAAAAGTGACAGTGAAAGAAGGTGGTGTTTATCCAAATACCCGACAATACAAAATGAGTCCAGAAGTAAAAGCAGGTGTTGCAGCAGAGTTAGAGCGATTGGTTGAACAAGGTATCCTGAAAGAAATAATGAGTAGCCCTTGTAACTCACCTATAATTAGCATTAAGAAACCTAACGGAAAATATAGGGTGGTTCAAGATCTTAGGAAGATTAACAAGATTGTTGTACCATGCTGCCCAGTAGTGCCTAATCCAGCTGTGATTCTTTATCAGATACCATGGAAAGCAGGATGGTTCACAGTAATCGATTTATGTCATGCATTCTTTTTTATTCCATTGCAACCAGATAGCAAGTTTTTATTTTCATTCAAATTTGAAGAGCATGTTTACGTGTGGAATCATGTGCCTCAAGGGTACACAGAAAGTCCTTAAATTTTTAATCAGATTCTCAAAAGAAGCCTTGAATCTCCTGTGTTGCCTAAAGAGTCAGTCTTAGTGCAGTATATTGACGACCTATTGGTGGCGTCAAATTCACGGGATGACCGTGTTGCTGATTTAATCATTTGGCAAAGGGTGGACATAAAGTGTCCCCTGAAAAACTTCAGTTTTGTAAGAACTCAGTGAAATACTTAGGACATCAAATAGAAAGAGTAATTAGAAGAGTGACCTCTGAAAGAATCAGGATAATAAGACAAATGCAGTTACCATGAACCCAAAAGAAATAAGAATGTTCCTTGGAGTTGTACGGTATTGTAGGCAGTGGATTGTAGGGTTTGCTTTACTAGCCAAACCCCTGATACAAATGACCAGAAAGAGAGCAAAAGATCCTATAGAATGGGATGAGGAAAGTATAGGATCTTTTAGAAAGCTGCAGGAGTGTTTGTGTGAAGCACCTGCTTTAGGCATGCCAGACTATTCAAAAGAATTTGCATATTCTGCTATGAGCGGGGTAATTGGGCACTTTCAGTTCTGACACAGAGACATGGATTAATGAGAAGGCCAGTGGCATATTTTTCTGCTACTTTGGATCCTGTGGCCTGTGCGTTACCAGGTTGCCTGAAAGCTGTTGCTGCAACTTGTGTAAGCATAGAACAGAGTGAGTCAATTGTGATGGGACACCCTGTCATGGTGTATGTTCGTCATGCAGTGGTGATTTTACTAACCAGAACCCGAACACAGTATTTTACTCCAGTAGGCTGACAAAATATGAAAGAATAATACTGGGGGCTGAAAACGTGACTATAGTGAGGTGTACCGTTCTCAACCCAACCACTTTACTACCTGATCCTTACGAAGAAGAAGTGAAAGATGAGGTTGAGCATGAATGTCTGGACGTGACTGAACTTAGCACCAAACCACGTCCTGACATACAAGAGAAACCCTTGAAAAACGCAGAGAATGAGCTGTTTGTAGACGGCTCATGTATGCGACACGAGGAGAGAGGATTGAGTGCTGGAATAGTCGAAGCATCCTATTTACCAGAAGTCAGATCTGAACAAGTAGCTGAACTGATCGCTTTAATTAAAGCATGTACAATTGGGAAAAATTGGAGAGTAACCATATTCACTGACAGTCAATATGGTTATGGGGTTGTGCATGATTTTGGCCAACTGTGGATGCAGAGGGATTTCCTGACTTCCTCAGGGACCCACATTAAAAATTGAATTTTTGTGAAAGAATTACTTGAGGCAATTCAATTACCAAAAGAGGTGGCTGTGGTAAAGTGTGCTGCTCACCAATCAGGAGATGACTATGTAACAGCTGGTAACCGATATGCTGACCAGGTGGCCCAACACTGCGCAAGGCATAAAATTGCTTTAAACAAGTAAATCGAAACTTGTGGAATCAGCTGCCAACTTATGCTACTTTCAGGAGTGGGAACCTGGAAGGAGGTAAAGGATTTGCAGGATGCAGTAGACATAAGAGAAAAGGAAGAGTGGGTGAAAATAGGATGTCAAAGAAGGGCAGAAGATGGTGTGTGGGTTTGTTATGATGGCAGACCAGTCATGCCAGACAGTATGCTTGCACCAATGGCTAGAATGTACCATGGAGACACACATGTGGGCAGTGATGCAATGATTCGACTTTTCAGACAAGATTGGTTTAACGCAAAGTTCAGGAATGTAGCAGAGAGCCTTTGCCAAAGATGTTTAATATGTCAACAAATGAACCCTGGTAGGAAAACTGTGGTCTGTATGGGAAAGATTGGAAAGGCAGAGGGTCCTTTTGTGAGACTTCACTTCGATTTCATCCAACTGCCTGCTTGTCGAGAGCTGAAATATGTACTTGTCATAGTTTGTTTATTTTCAAAGTGGGTGGAAGCATACCCGACCCGAAGAAATGACAGCTTGACAGTGGCCAAACTTTTATTAAGATAACTCATTCCTAGATTTGGTTTTCCAGTAACGATTGAATCAGATAGAGGGTCTCAATTTAATAATGAAATAATTAGACTAATCTGTGAAGCATTCAAAGTCGAACAAAAATTGCACTGCGCTTACTGTCCAGAGGCTTCTGGGGTGGTAGAACAATTGAATGGCACAGTCAAGTCAAGACTCATAAAGGCGTGTGCATCCACCCCACTGGAATGGCCTGATGCTTTACCTCTTGTTCTAATGGGACTCAGAAGTATTCCAGACAAAAATACTGGATTGAGTCCCCATGAAATACTCATGGGAAGAGCAATGAGACAAGCATGTGTACCAGGACACAAGTTGTTGAATATAACTGATGACTTGGTTTTGGAGTATTGCAAAGAGTTGGCTGACAGAGTACGTTCTATCTCTCATCAGGTTGGGGAAGACGCTTTCAACAGACAGCTGAGCCAATCGGATGATCTGAATCCCGGTGACTGGGTAGTTGTGAAGAATCACACTCGAGAATCGTGCCTAGCACCAAGGTGGGACAAACCGTATCAAGTTATATTGACTACCTCAACAGCTGTAAAGTGTGCAGGATTGCCTAATTGGATCCATGCAAGTTATACAAAAAGGGTACCAGCTCCTGTAGAAGAAGAGTTTCAATTGAAACAAGAAATTGATGGCACTGAAGGTTGTGCAGCTGAAGAACTTCCTATAGAAGATCCTGAGGTAGCTGCCCAAAAACAACCGAGCACTTATCAGGACGACTGGATCCCAGTGATGGACATACCTGAAGTACTTATAAGAACTAGGAGTCAAACACAGTTAGATACACAGGAAAAAAGTGAGGACCAGACAGGAATAGAAGAACTCGCTCAGGAAAATAGGGAAACGACTGTTAGGGAGCCTGAGCAGGAACAGTTAAGGAGAGAACAATATACTCAGACAGAAGAGGAGGGACAGATAGGTTTTAGAGAAAACGTTCAGGCAGAAGAAGGTATAGAGGTAAAAAGACCTGAACAGGACCATATAGGCATAGAAACGCAAGTTCAGGATACAGAAGAAAAAACAGACATCGACAAATCCTGAACATGGTCAGATTTGGGTAGATGAACCCATCCATCCAGGCAGAACAGGCCAAAATAATAAGCGCTGGACAAGGTCAGATAGAGAAGAAATCTGAAGACGAAGCTGATCAAGTTGTACCAAAATCTAAAGAAAATAAAAGGAGTCTTCAAGAACCTGGCAGTGCAGTGAAATTTAAGAAAAGTCGAAAAGGTGGTAATTAGCCGAAAATTATCAAGAGACTGAGATATTGTCTTAAGACAATCAGTGAAGAACCTGATCAAGTAAATGAAGTAACTAGTCAATCTGGACCTTCCAAAGTAACACCAAAGCGAAGGAGTCAAAGGTTGAAGACATTGAATAACAAGTTCAAGGGTCCGGAGTAGACATATGTTATTCTTGAAGACTTTGAAAATCTCGACTTAAATGAAGAAAGTGATGAAGAACTGAATGTTGAACGAATTGAAGAAGAAGTGAGACCCATCTGAAAGTGAAAAAATGCTTAAGGTGTTATCTCATACCAGGTTCTGAAGTTAAGAAGATATAATATTCTTGTCCAAAATGTCTGATAATAATGTTGCTGGAAAACCAAAACAAAGCTGTATAAAGAAGTGTTGTAGGATCTGTATATGTAGTTTAATATTAGTCCTCATAATATGGGTGATATTAGCAATAGCTATTCCCTATCTGATGGTTACCGACAAACATAATAGTACTAACACACATACAGAAGTTGCAAACATTAAAGGAGATAGAGTAGACTTAGAAACACTAGATGAGCTAGATTTACACCACACTGTAGATAAGAATGAAACTAATTTAAATGTATTTGCAAATCTTTTAGTACATTATGTAGAAACTATGGAAGTTAGTGATTGTTATGTTTGCATGAAATTGCCAAGCTCAGTAGCTGAAGGGGTAACTTATCATCATTTAACCTTGACATATGGTATTTCATGTAGTGTACTAGCTAGTTTATTCTATAAAACTGGAAAACTGCAGTATTATTATTCAAATGTAGATGTAATATTTTCAGAAGTTCCCATGCGAAAGAGCATGAACCCTAGAGACTCACAATTCATGGGTGAATATTTCCTAACAATGAAGACAATAGATATAGCTGATGCACATAGACGCAACTTAATCTGTAAATTGCACGAAGAAGAAAAGATATTTTTGAATATAGTAGAACATAGAAGACAGGATTTCCAAAGAAGGGCCTCTGAACCGAAACCTCAGATACCTAAATGGGCTGAAAGGGAAGACCTTTTAGTAACTGGCAAGACTCATGCTGCTATGTCTCTGGACTTTGAAAAGAAAGAGAAAATCTGTCTACATAGGATTAAAACAGAATATAACAATGTATTTATTGGTTCCAGTGAATGTGAACATAACTTCTTAGTAATTGGGGGTTGGGGACTAAAAGGAGGAACTGATCCAGTATTTCCAGGAATTTATTATAGATGTGGAAACAAAGCTTATTTTAGGTTACCTGATCACTGGCGTCGAAGCTGCTATTTCGGAATAGTATTCCCTAAAGTCTATCATGTTAAAAGAATCACTGGAAGCAATAATGACAGTAGTGGACTAACCAGATATAAGAGAGCTAGTTTTGTTTTTCTGAAATAGTAGGGGATATATTTGGTGCATTGATACCTTCAGTGGGGGTTCTGCTGAATTCTCGAAAAATCTGTCAATTATCAACAGTAGTTGATCGGTTATCCACTGACACTGCTGTGGATTTTTACTGATCAATACAGAATTAGTTGCTGTTAGATCTATGGTTTTACAAAATCAACTTGCCCTTGATATCTTATTGGCAAAAGAGGGTGGAGTCTGTAAAATGCTGAAAGCGCAACATTGTTGCACGTATATGCCTGATAAAAGCATAGAGATTGGAAGATGTATTAAAAATATTACACATTTGAAAGAAGAACTGAAACCACTGGAGGTTGACAGTGTATGGAAGAAAATAATAAATAGTTTCTCGACAATCAGTAATTGGTTTTCTAACATAGGTAAAAGTATCTTAGGTCAAATATTATTGCCAATCATGGGCATAACTTTAATAGTTTTGATGATAATGTGTTGCCGCAAATGCAGTGGGTAAAGAAAGAGGTACGAAGTGAATGAGAAGGGTAGAAAAAGAAAATTAGAAGAAATACGATTTGAAGAATTGAAAGGGAATATCTACAAAAGAATGAAAGGATCACAATTTACGAAAGATAAAGGAAGGAATAAAAGATTTGAAGACATCTGGTAAATGGTAGAATGCTAAAGTTGGCATCTGATTTAATAGAATTTAGTGATGGCATAAAATGCCATCAGAGAGGGGATTGATGGAGCAAGGTTTCGTATAAAAAAAAACTTGCTCGTATGCAATCCTCTAAAAATAACCTATAACATTGTAACCAACCTGTTCGTGAATACTAATTTTGCACCAACATTCTACATATTGTATCCAGGGGACGCTTTCCTATGTGCTTCACTAATGAATAACCCGAGTGTCCTAAAATGGCCGCCAAAAACACCGGAACTCTTCTGCGCATGCGTCTACTACATCTACGTAATATGACGTCTTCTGTCGCTTGGGGGAAATCTTTGCAGCTGCGCAATAGCTTTTAATATGGCTGCTTTAAAGTAACGCATTAACGCATATGCTGTGCTGAAACTAACCTATGCAAGTTCTACTAAGCTATTAATGCAAAATATTTATTAAGTAAATGGGGTTAGAGTAGAATTGAGTGGTATACAGTGAATTCATTTAATTTTGTATTGTAACATGTTCTTCTTGACTTTATTAATAGTTTTTATTTGGGCCTTGGAGGGTGACCGCGTCTGTTGCCTTGTGGCTTCTATGCATGCTCAACGTCTGCTTGTCCTAAAACAAATGAGTTTATTGACTGGCTGCCAAACCCTAAGCCCAGCAAGGACATGGGAAGAACAACTCTTGAACATACGAGAGGAAGAAGACGCAACATTGTATTGCAGACTTATCGATCCACATATGAAATGCTTGTGGGAATAAAGCTTGTGGGTATTAAAATTAAGGGGCGGGGAGCTAGACAATAGACTAAAGACAAATATTACACTTAGTATGGTGTGATGTCCTCACCCCACTGTTTGGCCCAATCATATTGCTTCGAACATGGAATTGAAACATTTGGGGGTGGATCATACATTTGAATTGATATAACAGAGGTAAGTTCTAGATAGTAAGACACACTTGATGCTGAGATGCTGATGCTATGCTGAGATGCTGCCTGATTTTGCGGCAATCTGACTGAAGAATCCAACACTAGGGAAATTCGCGGAGCAACCGAGGAGGCAGATCTGGGAAGGGGTCCGGGCGAGCCCGGGCTGGAGAGATTAGCACAAGAGAGGGGTGTAACACGGGTGTTACACTAGAAGAGGTCACCTTCCCTGTCCTGAACCTGTCCTGAATCCTTGACACTCTGATATCGGGGTCCTCACAGTATTCTAGGTAAATATAACTGTAGGGTTAATGCGCTGTGCCTGCTCTCTATTCTTTCTCTCCTCAGGTACTGTCATTACAAGAATTTAATTGATGCAACTGATTATAAGCTAACTGTACTCTTTTTTTTCCTGATGGAGACTTCTGGTATATCCATGTGTATTCTGATTTGACTCACAAAACTATAAATTCAGATACACTTTTAAAACTCCTTCTGAGTCTGTGGTTATTTAGAATAAAAGATAAATGTATTATAATATTTCCTCCCTATTCAAATCTACAACTAGATCTTTCGAATGTGCATTTACTCAGGAGACAGGAATGGTAAGAATACTGGTGTAAAGGTTTCCTAGGGTAAAACAAAATTGATGACCAGTGGATATTTGCTAGCTCATTGAGAGTATGAATGTATATGGGCCCAAATGAGTGTTGTGTGTATGAATGTGTAGAGCTGGTAAAATCCGCTGCATCAGCGGTCACCAGATATCAATATTAATTATTTTTAAATTTCTCAGGAACTACTGAACCGATTTACACCATTTAAAGCAAACGGTGCACCCTGGACCAAGAGCTACCTCTCTGCCAAATTTGGTGTAATTCTGTTCAGCAGTTCGGGCTGTAGCCGCGACAAAAGTTCCTATGGGAATTAACATGGAGAAAACAGGTTTTAGGATCCCCCTTTTTTCTCAGCCCCCGCTTGACAAATCACCCCGAAACTTTTAAGACAGGAGCTGATCAGAGCAGGCCATTAGTTTAGAAAAATTTGTGAAGATTCGTCAAACGGCGCCAAAGATATTGGCAAATAAAAAAAACGCTTATCCTATGGAATCTAGGTCCTAACTACAACTACCTACTGGCAACGGGCAGTAGGTTATACTTAGGTGAGAATTTCTTTGACAATGTAATGTTTTAAATGTTTTAAATGTTCAAAACCACTTCTACCAACTCCTCGACACGCACGGCAAAAGGCCGTGCCCAGTATGGGGTTGACTGCCTGCTAGGTATTGGATGCAGGGTCTGGCCTCAAGTGGGTTGGCTTTACGTACATTAACAAAATATTTCCTTACGTCAAAAAAAACCTAGAAATTCATGAAAAAACAAAGATGAAAGTAACATTAAATGTTATAGTTAATTAAGAATTTCAGTGACAACGTAACTTTTAAACGTAAAAAACGCACTGAAATTCACCAGCAAGAGCTTGCTTTGGTAACTTTAACTCATGCGCTAAGGTAACTATAACTCACACCACCACCATGCACAGTTTTCTTGTCAATAATTTAATTGCACATGCTGCAGTTATCAATGATGTAATAGAAGTTGTTGCAAGTGATGTAATTTGTGGGGTAATTAGCAGTGAAAGGCGAGGGCACAAGTTATAGTTACCAGTGGCCCCCTTCATCCTGCCTCCTTGGAACCCAGGAACCCCATACCCCAGAGCCTATCCTAAATAAAGGGGAGGGGCAGGCGACTCTCCTCCCCGAGCTTCCTTGGGCCCTGGGACCCCCATCCCCTGGGGCCTGCATTATAAATAAACAGGAGGAGGCACGTGCCCCTCTTCCTTATGTATCCATAGGCCCTGGGGACCCCATCCCCCAGAGTTTATCATAATTAAATGGGAGCGGCGGGCAGCCCCCCTCCCCATGCCTCCTTGGGCCCCGCGACCCCATTCTTCAGGGCCAGCGGCGAGTGCCCCAGTGCCCACCTGGGCTCACACAATCCACTAGTTAGGAGACACAGAAGTCTGCTCCCACCTGGGCTTTTTGGAACACGCCTTGTCTATGAGCCAGCCCAGGGGCATGGAGTTCCCGGGGGCTTTTAAGGCTAATGGGGTGTGGAAGTTCCGACGCTCTTCTCTTCATTTACATATCGGGATTGGGTACCCAGATGCTTCTTTGGAGATGTTGACATGCCTGAAACCACCTCGTGCCTGCTTTTCATGATCAATGCTGATTCATTTCTTGCTGTTCGAGCTTCTGTGTCAGCAGCTTGTCAATCTGCTCTTTCTTAGACCCTTGCACCATTAGCAATTTCCCTAGGCTGATCATCTCTCTCAGCATGCGTCTTCTGAAAGAGTCTGAAAGCAGCCATCGATGACTCGGAGACGTATGGCCTCTTTACCATTTAATTCACTAAACTTCCAGTGTTTGATAAGCACATCAAGTCTTTCAACAAACTCATCCATCGTTTTACCAGCTTGCTGTTCCACTTGATTGAAAATGTATCTTTCATGGTTGACATTGGGCATCGGATTGAACTTAGCTTCCAACACTGCCTTGATTTTACGGTATGATACTGCATCAGCTTGTAATATTTTTTCAGCACTTTTTTTACTCCATCACTGGCAAGGTTATTCAAATATTTCATGATTTTCTTCTCAGCCACTTCTTCTAGGGCATCTATGAAATCATCGAACGTCTCAATCCAGGCAGTCCACCTGGCGCCAATATTCTGCTTCTTCACCGTGTTGATTGGTGGTGGTGGTTTCAGAAACACAGCGGCATTGTACTTCACACTTTTTTCTACTGCTGTAGAGAGTATATGCTGTTTTGGTGACGGCTGCTGTTCTGGTCCGATGCCTTCTGTAAGCACTGTTATGGGGTTGTACTTGGGTGATCACAACCGATTGGAGGTTGTAAAGTCCCATCTTTTTTTACGGTAACTGACGGTTTCATCTCTTGTAATTGTTTACACTGCTTTTAGCTTTTTTTGTTTTACTTTGTATCGATGATGGCTCTGCCTTATGCATGGCGCAGTGTCTCTTCTTTTGGCCTTACCCAGCGGTTCCCAAACTGTGCGCCGCGGCACCCCGGTGCGCCGTAATGAGGAGCCAGGGGCGCCGCGACCACAATGTTGAAAAATTAAGCGAAAAGCGAGCTGAAGGCAAAAGCTGTCCCACCTGCAAAAACTGGGGACATGGTCTGTTCCTGGAGGCGTACGTGCGTGCGTACGTACGTATACGCGTCGTACGCGCATTCTCAGGCGTCGGAGGTAGTCTCCATTACTGGCATACGCATGCCATACGTACGCAGCTCTGGCGTTAGTGGGGAGTTACTGCTGCGTCTTTTGCCGCCCGCCGCTTTCTACCGCCGGCCGTCTTCTGCCGTTGCCAAGGTAAGACAGTGAAGTAAAGTTGATTACACAGTGAGACAATAATGTTCAGCCGTCGGACTGGCTGTCATGCGACCCAGAAGTACTTGAATTACGACAAATATTCTGTAAAAAATTAATAAGAGACAACGAACGCTAGGCTGAATTTACGGACGTTCTTTGAGGTAGTAGTGGTAGTCACTTGTATTGCCTCTCACATTTATTGCTGTGTAGACATGGACCGTAGTACATGTGTAATACTTTGCCATTTTATTTTTTTACGTTGACTACATGGAACGTACTCGACAAAGCAGTAAGGCCACATTTAGAAAGACTCACTAGAAACAAAAAGCGTAAAGCTCAGTTGGTAGAGCGGAGGACTGTAGTGGAGTGTCTGTTATCCTTAGGTCGCTGGTTCAAATCGGCTCGAAGGACATTTTTTTTCCCAGAATGTATTTTGGTTCTCAGTCAAAGGATAAACTGCACATTAAATGTATTGAAAAACTACCATGTCGTTCCCGTTCTACTGGTACCTTGAATTTGTGAGTCGCCCAATGTGAGTAGGAGGCTAGGAGAGTCAGTATCAGTTACTAGTGAGACGAGAGTATTTTACGGCTGATATATAAATCGGGCGATATTGAATGAAACAGCTTAATAAGCGCGCTCCAAACATGAACCGATTTATAGTGTTGAAACTGCCAAAACCGCATACTGTGCTTATAGAGGAGAAATATGCTGCTTCTTGGCGGTTTCTTCTTGTTAACAGAAATACTAACTTGATTTAATATTTTTCGCTCCAGCGAATACTTAATTACAACGAAAAGACCCGTTCTGTCTAAGCAAGGGTGTACATTCACTTTAGAGGCAAATACCAACCTGTTAACTTTCTATGCATGGTCGCTACAGCGTGGTACAATACACGTGTGTGCACGTGACACGACACATCTGCAAGTGAACGCATGGCTGACGTCTTGGAACGCTAACAATTTCACGATGGTCATTGTGTGGACATACGCAAGCATATATGATGCACGCCGAGCACTTTGGCTTTTTATTTTTACTTTTACTTTGCAGTTCAGATCAGCTGAATAAGCGCTATACGATTTCCTTTTATCAAGAAAGCAATCCAAGGCCTAATAGTAAATAAATAAAATAAAAATCAAAGTGTGAGATCTAAAGTTTTTCTTAGGAGCCTAGTGCTGGCATATTGTGGGGGCTGATGAATACCAAGGTTGCCTACTCTTGATTCCCACGCATGCATCTTTCTTCCAGCACTCCTCACTTAGTCTTTCACTCTTGCGCGTTATTTTTCAGCCACACTTTTTTCCTGCGTTACTGTTTTCCAAGCTTTGCCTACTTCCAAACTACATTATTTTCTGGAAGAGGTTAGGAAACTGGGCATTATCAGTGTTTAGTTCAGACTCTACTGACCACGAGTACTTCACTACTACTCACACCGATGGAAACAAACCTTGACAGAAATTATACTTGAAGCTTCATGAAGGCAAAGTTAGTTATACCAAACGTCCCAACCGTGGCAAACATCAAGGATGGAATGCAAGGTTCAAAAAAGTGAATAAAGAAATTAGACAGTGTTAATGTGCCTGCTGCAAAGAATGTGTATCATGCACATCACACAGTGAAGCTAGTTTAAATAGGTCAGTGCCTTTGTCAGATCTTTTGCTTAAAAGTAGTGTAGAATGTTAAAATCCTAACATGTGCTAATAACTGTCATTCAAGAGCTGCATGCAAACAGTATGGATTATTAGAGCACTATGATGTTTTCCTCCATCTTTCATTATAATCTGTTTCAAAAAGGGTTCATTTCAGTAACAAACACTCCTAATTATTAAATGGAACCCCCACTACCCTTTAAATTCTGAGTCTGTGCCTCTCCAGACTAAGCACACTTACTGTCTGCCACCAGTATGGATGACATGTGACTTACCTTGTAGTCCTCTGGCTTATGAAACATTTCCTATACACTAATTTACACACATATGATTGATTGTCTCTGTGTAATGTGTGTGTGATAAGTGCCCTGACAACTTACACTGGTATAGGTGGCACTATATAACTGATTCAATATATTTGAGAGAGAGTGGTCATGGAGACTTGAGGGGGGCACTGCTAAAGGGTGGTAGTGATGGAATCTGTGGGGCGCAAACATTGTCGCACTGGGCACCACCAGTTCTAAAGCCGCGTACTGATTTATAAATTTCTGAGCCTGCAAAATGGTTCTGCAAACTAACAGAAATAATAGATCCATCATTAGGCAGAGAATAACTTTAGTTCTATTTATACTTGTCTTACCTGGATGTTTTGTACTTCAGGCTTATTATTCCGTGGAGACTGTGGATGACACCTGGAAGAAACCTGGAAATACTTCAGCAAAGGAAAAGAAACGACGACCAGGGACTTTACAGATAGAAAGACGAGAGGAACTGATTCCCATCTTTGTGATTGACAATGAAGAGATTTCTAATGCCAAGTTCAAGTTCGTCTGAGCAAAGTGAAGTTGCAGGTTCTTCTGACAAAAAAGACGACGGGAAACGAAAGGCCAAGTATAGAAAGTACGATGACAGGTATTTGGATTATGGTTTCACGTGTGTCCGGGTTAATAACGAGGACCGTCCTCAATGTGCAATCTGTTTAAAAGTTTTGGCTCTGGAATCCATGCTTCCAAGTAAACTTAAGCGGCATCTTGAAAGTCTTCACCCAAATGTGGTCGGAAAGCCAAGGGATTTTTTTGAAAGAAAAGTTGCAGAAGCCAAACTACAAAAGTCCACTTTCTCAAAACAAACCAAAACTAATAGTAACGCCCTCCTGTCTTCATATAAAGTGGCCTATCTAGTTGCACAGAGTAAAAAACCCCACACAATTGCAGAAGAGCTGATTTTGCCTGCTGCTGTTGAGATGGTAACAATCATGATCGGCGAAGATGCGGGTAAACAGCTGCTGAAAGTGCCTCTTTCTAATAATACTATCAGCCGGAGGATAAATGATATGGCTGAAGATATTAACGATCAGCTCATCTGTAATCTAAGAGGCAAAGACTTTGCACTCCAGTTGGATGAGGCAACAGACAACCACAAAGACACCCATCTTATTTGCTATGTCAGGTTTCTATACGAAAAACAAATTGTTGAGGATTTGTTGTTTTGTAAAGAAATCAAAGGTGGAACCACAGGTCAAGACTTGTATGCGGTTGTGGATGATTTCATGCAACAGAATCAAATTGACTGGGAGAGATGTGTTGGAGTTTGTACAGATGGGGGCCGTTCAATGGCAGGATGCTACCAAGGACTTCAAGCTCGCATACGATCTAAAGCTCCTAATGCTGTTTGGACACACTGCATCATTCACAGAGAAGCACTGGCAGCAGGAAACCTCAGTGAAGAACTGCATGGTATTCTGAAAATTGTCATCAAAGTGGTAAATTATATTAAAACAAGACCATTGAAAGCAAGATTTTTTGCTAAACTGTGTGAGGACATGGGTGCGGAACACTCATGTCTCTTGTTCTATAGTAGTTCTCGGTGGCTGTCTCTAGGTAACTCCCTGCTTAGGGTGTATGAACTGAGGAATGAAATATACTCATATCTACATGGTGATGAACATTGTTTTGCTGACAAGTTTATTGATGCAGACTTTCTAATACAAATGGCTTTTCTTTCTGATCTATTTGAAAAACTGAATGCACTGAACAAGTCCTTGCAAGGCAATAATACTAACATCTTGCAACTGTCAGACAAAGTTTCAGGCTTTAAGAAGAAAGTGATCCTTTGGAAAAGCAGTCTAAGCAAAGGTGACTATAAATGTTTTCCTTCATTGGACCAATTCCTGCAGGAGAATGAGATGGCGTTAAAGGAGGAACTGAGGACAGTTTTTGTTCTGTATTTGTCTCAACTGCGTTTCTACCTTGATAAATATTTTCCAGAGGATGAAGTGGAGCCAATAAAATGGGTGAGAGACCCCTTCAACGCTGAGATACCTCAGCATTTCAACAATGAGGAAGCAGAACAGCTTATTGATGTTTCAAGTGACTCAACATTGAAAGTAAGGTTCCAGTCTCAGTCACTGCTTGAGTTCTGGTGCCAAGCTGGAGATGAATATCCAATGATTAGCAAGAGAGCCCTGCATGTTTTGATCCCTTTTGCTACTTCGTACCTTTGTGAAGCAGGCTTTTCAGCAGTTGCAGTGATAAAGTCTAAATATAGGGCAAAAATTCACCTTGAAAAAGAAATGCGTGTTGCAATCTCAAAAATAACTCCAAGATTTCAGGAGTTATGTAAGGAAAAACAAGCACATCCATCTCACTAGGATTTGTAAGGTAAATTTCGGACTCTGTTTTACCTGTTCATTGAAAAGATATTTATATAGAAATTTGTGAACTATTGTTGTGTGGTTAATAAATGCTGCATGGAAACATATGGCTATTAATCTTGTATCGTTTCACACTTAACAAAGTTTTATTAAACAGCTGTTATCTTCGTATTTTGTTACAAATATGATTATACTACCTTCATTGCATCCCAATTAATTTAAGGAAGACAACAGGAAGTACTCCCGAGGTCGAGCTTACATCCCCCCCCCCCCCACCCGCCCACCCATAAAAAAATGTTGGGGAGCCACGGCCAACTGCCAATTAGGGCAAGGGAGCCATGGGTCCAAAAAGTTTGGGAACCACTGGCCTTACCAATGGGTTTCTGGTGAACTTTTCGAATGCACTCCTCTGCAGGGCCTTCAACTTCTTCAAGGGCTCTATATGGGCTGGAACTGGGCTTCGATTCCACACACTCCACCTTCAAACTGCTTCTCATTGAATTGGGTGCACATGGCACATGCAAAGAGTTTGCCGTAAAGTTGCAAACTGCCAGGGAGAATAATCTTGTTTCTTCCGGGCACAGATCCTGCTTTTTTTGTCAGTTATAGCATCCTACCCAGCCCAGGAGAATGCAAATGAATATGCCACATACTGAGCTCTTGATTGTACGTCTTTATTCGTCCACATACAACACACTCTGTTCTCTGATTATGTCATAACTGTTAAGAACCACACCTTAACACCGTCAAGCAACATACATAAATCCTCTTTTGAATCCTTACAGAACCTCAAAGGTCCTCGCAAACATAGTCTCACGACACTACACATATGTCAATCCTACACACACAAGAATCGAAATTTCCTCTAGCTGTCCTGGGGTATGGGGATGCTGGGGGGGGCAGAAATACTTTTGGGGCGTTAGCAGTGGGGCTGCAACCTGATATTAGGATGGACCGGTGCAAACCCTATTATTATTTTTTTTAATTATCTCTGACATCCAGTGGGCTTTCTGCCTCCCCACAAGGGCATATCGGGGTGTAAATCTCCAGTCATTCCCCCAGGGGTGTAGAAAGACTGATGGGCCCACTGGGAGGGGGGGGGGGGGGGCGAGAGCATGGCCATATGCCAGGTTTTAATTAAAAAATATTTCCTGATTCTAGTGAGCTTTCTGCCCTCCTGGGGTGCAGATTAGTGTTCATTCAGATGATCTGGGCCCCCAAGCACAGAAAAAAGTGAAAGCAGCCGGCGCCTAATCAGCATTCTCTATGCACTGCCCAGCACACTGTGAAAAACTAATAATCTTGGGAGGTGAGGGAAAATCTTTACTCACATCCCGGGATTATTTTTCAAAGACGGAAAACCTTCTGGTGCAAGCACGCAAAGAATTTTCTGCCTCTGTGTATAGGACGAGACTCACCTCATCCGCATTTTAGAGGTAATGCAGAGTGTGTAAGCGTGTTGGCCAAGATATCAAAGAGGTAAACATGCCTACCGTATTTCAACACAATTGAAATATTAACCTATGTCATTTTTTCTCAATGTGCCATTCTGTAGAGTCATCACCACAGTTCCTAGATCTCCAGTCCCTTGACCTTGTCTTCATCATATCTTTCTGAAAGCTCATGTCTCTGTTTCACCTGATTCATGAGGAAGGATTGCATACACTTCAGTTCTTTTTTTTCCCAATGATACAGGATTCTGATGTTTGCTACTGGCTTTGATTTCTTGAACGATCTCACTTTACTTTCTGGTTGATAATAGACATTCAGCATAATTTTTAAAGCATACATGGCGTCACAGAGAAAGTGCCAATCTCAAAAGCATTGGTCCCTGAATCAGAGCTTTCCCGTAATCATCATAGTTTTTGTATCTTATGCACACTTTTTTTCTTTCTAATGTTCCCGACCACGATCCAAGAATAATCAGATTTTGTCCAGTCCCTTTTGTCTTTTTCTACAAAGCTCTCAGTGATGCCTTTGGTGAGATCAGACATGCCAGTCCACTCACATTGCCAGACACTGTAGCTTTAGAGTGATCATTGACTCCTTATCTGTGGTCCTTTATTGTTGTGGGTTCTTCTTAGACATCATAGGGCCATCACCAAAGGACTCTGAGATGGGCAACTCTGCTGACCTCATCTTCATACACCACAACAAAAGACAATTGCACCACAGGCGATGTGGAGACCTCTATTAACAAAATGAGTGTCTCCACCTTGAAGACCACACACAGGAACAGAGATCCAGCCATACAGAGGTGGCATGGTGAGCAAAAGAACAATGGATTGGAATGCTACTCGAGTGATTAACAATGCTTAAACGTTTTGCAAGTATTCCTCCCATCTTCTTTTATGTGTCTGATGTGCTGGCCTAAGTGTGATGAGTATGCCTAGATGTGGGTCCCGTGGTAACTGTACCACTGGAACCAAGCTACACCCAACTGACAAGCCCAATCATGTTATGTTATGTTAATTGGCTTGTATAGCGCATGAATCACCCCCAGGGGGGGTATCTCAGCGCTTGCGGAGTTGCGAAGGAGGTGCGGTAACGTGTTATTCCAAAAAGAGAGCGGTTTTCAGTGTCTTTCTGAATTTCAGGTAATCCGGGCATTGTCTTAAGGGCAGGGGGAGTTGGTTCCATGTTAGGGGCGCTTGATAGGAGAAGGCTTTGCCTCCTGTACGTGTTCTTTTTACCCTAGGGATTTGAAGCAGGGATTTAGATCGAGATCTCAGGTCTCTTATAGGGATATATTGGTGGAGCCTCTCCGCCAGGTATGGGGGACCATGGCCCCACAGTGCCTTGTGCGTCAGGCAGCAAAGCTTGAACTTCACTCGTTTCCGCACAGGTAGCCAGTGGAGTTGTTGTAACAGTGGGAGCGAGGCTGACCTGTAGGGTGCGTTAGCAACTGAGCGAGCTGTGGTGTTTTGTACAACTTGCAAGCGGTTTAGGGCGGTCTCATTGGCAGCAACCAGAAGGGCGTTGCAATAGTCCAGTTTGCTCAATACCAGGGCCTGTACGAGAGTCTTACGAAAGGAGTCCGGGAGGTAGGGGAGGGCTCTTCTCATGGCAATACCGGGCACGGGCTGCTTGTGTTCTGGTTCAGGGAGGACTTGGCTTAGCAGTTTGGGCTGAACTTATCCTATTGGAGCAGGTCAAGATAGATTTGCATATGGCTGGGTCCAAACTGAGGTGGCATAGTGAGCCAGTTTGTAAAATTCCGATTCGGAGAGAGTTGTAATCTGACCTGCCTCATGAATATTAATGAGGTAGGGTACAAACAGTGCCTAACTCCAATTGGTGGCCATCACACTGATGGTGTCTGGCTCGGGTCAGCAGACCACCATGTCTGTGATAGCCCTTACATTAAATAACATTTTTATTTTTGAAATATTGCTTATTTTCCTTACAAAATTGTTTATTTTTTCCTCAGAAGTTTGTTTAAGAGTTGCAATAGTCCCTGGACCCCTACCTACTCTCCAACAAACATCATTTTTAAATTCACAAAGAGGAAGGGGTCCCAAAGAGGCACCTTCCCTTTTGCAAATGCTTTACCACTCCAACTTGGGAGTCTTTAACTTTTCAATGAATTGCTACCAGATTACACCCGTTCCAAGAACTGAATCTATGTGGGATTGCAAGCACATTTTAGGAGTCGGAAAAAGTTTACCAAATCCTAAATTGGAATTAGTTCATTAGAAAAAGCATTTTTGTGGTCGCAAACTGTGAAACAGAGGGTTTTCAACTATAAAAATGCTTTGTACATCTGGCCCCTAGAGCAGTAAGTTGGAACAGTGATTGTGATTCTTGCCTTTGCCTTCCAACAAGAGCCACACATCCCTCACAACCAACCAACTTCTGAGAAGAGCCATACACAGTCAGACTCAGTAAGCCATAAGGTAGAGACTGTCTGAGCTCATGTTCTACAGGAGGAACATAAGCTTGTGTTCTTCATATATAGGACTATTTCCTGGGAACTCAAACCAGGGTGGGTTCCTTCTACATTGCCAGCTTGTGTTCCACACCCCTTTCCCTTTGAAGTCACTGCAACTGATCCTAGATAGTTGGTTGAGATTCTGGTGACATGAGGAGGTATCCTTAACAGTCTAGCAATGGAGAACACTTATTTTGTGTTTAAGGGACATTGTTTTCCATGTGTGCATCAATGGTACAAGATCATATGTGAAAGCAAACAGAAGGTTTTACAAGTGTTGCTTATTTATTTAAATCATCAAACTAATTATATCTATAGTGTTATATCCTAGCTATATTGTAGTTTATGTCATCCATTGCTCCAACAGTGGAACACTGTAAGAATTATGTAATATAGAATGTTGGTCTCTGGAAACCACAGTTGGAGAAGGGCTGAGCACCATGCTGGGTGCTCCTGGTGGGGCTGTATTACTGATCTTGTAACTAACTTGAATACATCTTCTTGAACCACACCTACATGCGTGGACCTAATCACTACAATTTTATGGCGACGGGTTGAAGCAAAGAATCTGCGTGTACTACCTCTAAAGGCCTTCAATTTCAAGTCTGGAGTATCTGTGGACCTACACTCAAGCTAAAGCAACTCTTGTAACTACAGCTGCGGTTACTCAACTCCTGGCACACATCTGCCCCACCGGTGACCTCTTCATCAGTCACCCTCTACGCTACAGTGCAAGCTCCTGTCTCAACTGCAGCTCAAGTCTGTTCATGCTGTCCTTACAGTGTCTGTGTCAACTTTAGTTCCAGTCACTGCATGCTGTTCCTACAGTTTATCAACAAACAAGGTAATTAGAGACTGCCTGCGTTTGTGTCTCCAGTGACTTCTGTTTCTGCGCTAAACTGCTCTCAACACATGTACACATCCAAGCCTGCTCTGGTTTGAAAAATTCAGGGAGAATCGGTGCGCTAGGAGCATTGTGCAGTCACGTGATCCCCTGCTTGTTTTGCCATGTTGAGAGGCCCTGTGAACTACGATCTGGCATTCGTTTTCAATACAATATGGGAGTGTTTAAAGTTCTTTATTGACTGAATCTGACAATGTGTGTGAATTATTGCCATCGTCCAAAGACGCCTGTGTACCTCATTTGGCTCTACTGGGAAGGTTTAATTTTCCATTCCTGCAAGCTCTTCTTAAGTCTGTATATTGTGGGCTACTTTCTCAAAGCTATTGTCTATTCTGACGGCAGCAGTGCAAGTTGAAACTCACAGCCTTCACTGCTTTTCAGACCGTCATATACACTGTGACAAGTTTCGGTTTACATGTAACTGTCTCCTGCCTACAATATCGCAGACGCTTTGGCTGGGTGCCACATTTGAAGTACAATTTTATCTTTATTCATTTAACTTATACGTCTTTGATGCCAGTTTAACTGACCCGCAATTTTTTTAATGATGCACGAGTCACTTGGTACACGCACACGCTCACCTGCCTCTACGGCATGTTTGGTCATATTGTTCTACGTCGGCTTGCCTTTTGCCTTCTACGCAGCATGGTCCTGCTGCGGTACGTTTGGCTCCACCTACATGCCTGCTGCCACCCGGCATTGCGTCCTCCTACTTGACGCCATCTTGAAGTTGACGTGTTTCTCATCTGCAACATCTCTCTGTGCCAATCACGACGTCTGTCATTTCAATAAAGTTTTTCTTCAAGAAGTCTCCTGCACGATCTCTCTGTCACGTTTTCTTGAGTTTTCGGCAGGAGACAAGCTCTTCATTATGGGGTCAAGACATGGGCACTGTACTCCGTTTCCAGACCGTGTGGTGAGTTCTTTCAAGCTCAATCTGACATGGTGTCTGCTGCAAAGTACTTTGTTTATGGCAAGCCCAAGTATCCTCCGGTCTTCAGTGGGCACTGCATCCCCAGCAAAGTAATTTTTTGTGGCAAGTCTTCTGAAGCTGTTTTGTTTCCACAATGTCCTGTTTACCTACTATGGACGCCTGTCTCATTGGATCACGGTGACAGGCACACCTTTGACATTTTGTGATTTTTGTTGTGCATTTTAACATATTATAACGTTATTGTGACTTGTTTCCACAGACATCACAAATAGCGATCTACAGTAATTCATATTTAATGGTTGTTTCTGGTTGTGCACGTTCAAAAACCGTATTGTGTATTTTCAGGACATGTCATGTCATGTGTACATTGCTATGTAATAGTCTAATTTTGCAGTTATCTCACATTGTGCACATTTTCTGTACCTTCATAAGGTGTTGGGGTTTTGTCCCGTTTGTTACAGTGCACGTTATTTTTTTTGCATCTAGTTTTCAGTCCTCATATTCTCACTATCGCTACAGTGCACAACAACAGACTCTCACCCAGGGTCGTTGTTTTTTTTTGTTTTGTCACCCTATGTAGGGTGTCTAGGGTTTTGTTTATGGGTCATTCACCCATTCGTAACAGTGCACAATGTGATTACCTCTTCACGGGGTGTTTCACGTGGATTGAATTCCAGCTACTCTTGTGCACAACATTGACCTCTCCACTAGGTTTGTCTTTTTGTTTTGGTGCACACTTTTACCTCAAGGTTCACACGTTGCGAGGGTGCTGTGCCGCATTCCTAATCCTCAATTACACGAGGTGTAGTGCATGGGTTACGTTACACTGGGCGTTTGTTTTTTATTGCTTCTTGCTTCGTTTTCAACACTATAGCCCAGGTGGTGTTCTTTTTTTGTTTTTGATTCTTTCTTCTAAATTTTATGGAGAAGTATAAGTACATTCCTCTTCTTCTCTGTCGTCTTGTTTCTTACTGATGTTGGTTGCCCTCTCGCATACTTACCTGGCCAGTGGGTGGGCAGAGGGTAGTCATTGATGGTTTCTCTCTTTATTTTTCTTTTCTTCTGTTATATAGAGAAGGGAGGATGGTAATGGATTATCTTTATCTGTTTTTCATTTTTCCATTGTTTACTTTATTGCTCTTCCTGTCTCTTTCTGGTTCTCTCTTTCTTTTTCTTTTCTTCTGTTATATAGAGAAGGGAGGATGGTTAATGGATTATCTTTATCTGTTTTTCATATTTCCATTGATTCCTTTATGGCTCTTCTTGTCTCTCTCTGGTTCTCTCTACTCTTTTCTGCTCATTTAGCTTCTGTTTGCTTTCTAGTCTACTATGGTGTTCTTTTCCATTTTCTCTTTTGGGAGAAAAGAGGATATGTTATATCCTAGCTATATTGTAGTTTATGTCATCCATTGCTCCACCAGTGGAACAGTGTAAGAATGATGTAATATAGAATGTTGGTCTCAGGAAACCACAGTTGGAGAAGGGCTGAGCACCATGCTGGGTGCTCCTGATGGGGCTGTATTGCCGATCTTGTAACTAACTTGAATAAATCTTCTTGAACCACACCTACATGCGTGGACCTGATCATCCACACCCCTTTCCCTTTGAAGTCACTGCAACTGATCCTAGATAGTTGGTTGAGATTCTGGTGACATGCGGAGGTATCCTTAACACTCTAGCAATGGAGAACACTTATTTTTTGTTTAAGGGACATTGTTTTCCATGTGCGCATCAATGGTACAAAATCATATGTGAAAGCAAACAGAGAACAGAAGGTTTTACAAGTGTTGCTTATTTATTTAAATCATCAAACTAATTATATCTATAGTTTACTTGAAAGTCAAACAACACTGAACTTGCATAAAGCTTAAATTTAAAGGAATATGCAGGCAGGCTGGAGACAAGCCTACACCAAGAAATTACAATACCTTTACCTTCATTAAGAGAAATGGATACTGAAACTGAATTATATGGTAGTTTCTATGAACGTAAGAGTTTATATATTTAAGCATTTAGGAGTTATGATTATACATAGGTTATTTTGAAGAACTATTGTATTCCCATTAAAAATTCACATATATGTTCAATAAATATTACATTTAAACTAGACATGAATTTGGACATATGTTATTTATATTTGATAGTGTTTTAATACTTTATAATAACATACAATATGTTTAAGTTAAAAGAGTACTTTAATTATAAAAGAAGCGTCAGCCTCTTATGTCACAACAGCTGTTCAGTCAATGTCCCTCAAGTGTCACAACTGTCATTCCAACTGTCATTGGAATGTTGGTAAGTACCAAGTCATAGACAGAGCAGGGGAGCAGAGGGATAAAAGGGAAAGGTGAATATAAGAAAGTGTAAAGAACGTTTTAACAATAGAATACTAAGTTATGAATTACAACACATCTCCCTCCTATAATATCAGAAGATAAGTCATCATACCTAGGTGAACCAATCATGGATCTTTGCAGAAATATAATACAACATACAGAGTGACCATGATGACCTTAACATCATATAACACGGGAATCAAGAAACATAACACTGTTGTATTTTTCTTTCATATTGGTGAAGAATATAATTTTTATTCCACACAGGGACTTTACAAGTCCTCCTATTCCTGTGATTAATGCCAGAATTTGAACTCTAGGAAATTCTAATTATGATCAACATTACTCGGAGAACGGTGACAGGGTGTTAGTCTGTCAATGCTCAATGTATTACCATCCTCTAGCGTGACAACATTTCTTCTCACATTAACCACCTTTATAGGTTTGAAAAATGTGTTGCCTCCCTTTTGGTGTGCAACAGGCAGTTTGATCAATGCCCAATCGCCTACCTTTCAATTGCCATCTTTAGTTCCATGTTTCTGATCATATCTTTTCCTATACATTTCTTCATACTGCTTTACCTGGCTACTCATTTCATCTCTTCACAGCCTGAAATTTATCAGGGATAGAGTATGAATACTACTGACTACATTGGTTACGATCCAATGGGAGCGACAGTCTACACATACTAACATACATTTCTGGCCCACATGGAGATATTTTAAGGACCTACACTATCAAGACCCATGGAACACTACGATCCTTAGAGGGTAGCAGTTCTAAAGGGAAGCTTACCAGTCTGGTCGCTAAAGGGACAGGGGAGGGGAAGTCTATCCAGGTAAATAGGCTGGCTATTCTAGAGGAGGGAATTCCTCCTTGTTGAAGAAGTGCCCTCAAACACCCAACCAGGTGTCATGCTTCATTATCGGGTGTTGCCCCTCGTGGAGGTGGCGCGGCTGTCCCTCACGGGCCCCGCAAGAGGGCTCATTGTCGGAGATCTTTTTGAGAAACGCCACAGTGGTGAGTGTGGGTGTGCGGGGGCAGTGGTGCAGGTGGGTTAAAAAATATCACTCTGGTACCCTGAAAAAACTTTATTCTGGTGTCCATGTGATATGGGGGAACAACATAACTCTCGTATCTGCACCAAGACCCAGCGACCAGCGATATTCCTCCTAGGGGAGCAGCTGACCGGGGCATTCCTGCAAGGTGTCTCCCTCGCTGGCGGACCATCTCACCTGCAGCCGCGAGTGGAGACTACGAATCCCAGCAGCCCCTGCTCCTCCCCCGACGGCACTTCCGCCGCCAGCGCGCCCGGAGGCGCTAGAAAAACGACAGCTTCCTCGGCGGAGCGGGGGCAACAACATAACTCTCGTATCTGCACCAAGACCCAGCGACCAGCGATATTCCTCCTAGGGGAGCAGCTGACCGGGGCATTCCTGCAAGGTGTCTCCCTCGCTGGCGGACCATCTCACCTGCAGCCGCGAGTGGAGACTACGAATCCCAGCAGCCCCTGCTCCTCCCCCGACAGCACTTCCGCCGCCAGCACGCCCGGAGGCGCTAGAAAAACGACAGCTTCCTCGGCGGAGCGGGGGGAACAACATAACTCTCGTATCTGCACCAAGAACCAGCGATATTCCTCCTAGGGGAGCAGCTGACCGGGGCATTCCTGCAAGGTGTCTCCCTCGCTGGCGGACCATCTCACCTGCAGCCGCGAGTGGAGACTACGAATCCCAACAGCCCCTGCTCCTCCCCCGATGGCACTTCCGCCGCCAGCGCACCCGGAGGCGCTAGAAAAACGACAGCTTCCTCGGCGGAGCGGGGGGAACAACATAACTCTCGTATCTGCACCAAGACCCAGCGACCAGCGATATTCCTCCTAGGGGAGCAGCTGACCGGGGCATTCCTGCAAGGTGTCTCCCTCGCTGGCGGACCATCTCACCTGCAGCCGCGAGTGGAGACTACGAATCCCAGCAGCCCCTGCTCCTCCCCCGATGGCACTTCCGCCGCCAGCGCGCCCGGAGGCGCTAGAAAAACGACAGCTTCCTCGGCGGAGCGGGGGGGAACAACATAACTCTCGTATCTGCACCAAGACCCAGCGACCAGCGATATTCCTCCTAGGGGAGCAGCTGACCGGGGCATTCCTGCAAGGTGTCTCCCTCGCTGGCGGACCATCTCACCTGCAGCCGCGAGTGGAGACTACAAATCCCAGCAGCCCCTGCTCCTCCCCCGACGGCACTTCCGCCGCCAGCGCGCCCGGAGGCGCTAGAAAAACGACAGCTTCCTCCGCTTTGCGGGACGCGCGCGGGCGACGCCGGGCTGAGCCCGGGCAGAGGGCGGGCCGTCTGTGGCCGTCCGAGGCAGGTCGAGGCTGGGCTGGGGCCCCTCTCTAAGCATCGAGTGCTGGTAAGCGGTTATACATAGTATAATGAGTAACCACGCGAGTTGCAAGTCTAATATCGCCCCTACTGCCCCTGCACGTGGGACCTATGATATGCTCACCTCCTCATTTGAAAATATGCTGGAGGACGCTGTTAACAGGGTCAACAAAGAAATAGAGAACACTGAGAGGAGACTTTCTATGGGTTACATACCATCACATCAACCATTGTCAGAGGGCCCATGTGATAACAGAACCGCGACCCCTGCGTCATTATTCCCTACTGTTTTAATTAACAAACCAGCCCACTGTGAAACTATTGTCGAGGCTCCCCCGATCACCGATGCTGTAATTACCATCCCCGACTCCCAGCTAAGCCCCAATGTCACTAACACCAATAACTCTGTAACAACATCAGAAAAGACTGTGGGGGAGAAAAGGAAGAGGGGTCCCGGTAAATTCACCAGAAGCAAGAGGAAACAGCCCCCTTGCAATAAATTACAACCGACGCCAATGAGCATGTGGTCACGAGGTGCTGATGATTCTGGCAGGGCACCCATTGACTGTATCGTGCATCCAGTAATCAGCACTCCCGCTCTCACCACAGTGGAATCGACTTATTCTTCCACCCTTACACAAACTGAGCCTGCACTAAGGGACGCCTATATGTAAACCCGAACGGAAACCTAATTGACACCATAGTGGACTCTACCTTTAACTGATTGAAGGACCTAATGGTAAACCAGTTTAATACTATCTTTAAAAGACTTGATAGACTGGAAAGCATCATAAAAAATGAGGAAACAAAAAGAAAAGGGATTATGACAATAGAACAAACCAGAGGTGACAAGCTATTAAAAGATCTGGATGCTCTCTACAAAAGAACCACAGAGGGTACCGGTAATAGTGTCTTGCCTGGACCAACTAGTGTGTGTAAAGAATGTACTTGGGGGGTTAATTTGAATAGACCATCGATAATCCCCATGATTAGTTCTGTGCCTAGTTCATTGCCATCAAAAAAGGCACATACCTCGAACAACCCCCCTACTAATCCGGTACTCTCTCCTATCGCACCAATTGTAACACCCACGCCAGGCCTTGCAAAACAACCTGACACCACTAACAGACCTACTTTTCCCCAGGTTATTAAAAGTACGGAAGTTACTCTTCAGTTGCCACCAGAAGCCTGTCCCTACGTAATAATACTAGCCGGCGTACCCCTCCTTAGACACAACCAGACAGTCCTGGGACGAGTTAAAAAATAAATGTCTGGACTGGTTGTGCAAACACAAGAACGTGGGGTGGGAGATCGCAAATGATATCTTAATGGTCCGTAGGGTAGCCTGGGTGGGTCCCTCCACCAAACACATCACAGGCGATTGTATAATCGTATCCCTAAGGCTTCCCTCATTGGCAAAATGGTTGCTGAATGCCCCATTTGATCCGTTCTCTAGTTCCACAAATATTATTCTGGTACCACTAGGCTTCTTTTACAGACCACGAGCAAGGTTACATAATGATACTAATCTGGCACCCCAGTTATTTAACAGGTTTAGTACCTTATCTGACCTGGAGAACCAGGATTGACTTGCACACAGTTCTACTTTCACTGAAAAATCACAATTGAGCCATTTGTACGTGAATTCTGATATAGTTGAATGTACTCTTACTGATAACCCCCAGGGATTGCGGCAGGTAGGATCAGCATTTGCCGCCCCCCCCGTGACCATCACCTGTAAACTCCATGAACAAAACCTGAACATACTTAGCTGGAACATCCCAGGCTTGAAAGCTAAACTGACTTCAGATGAATGGGTCAATATGGTTAGTCGATTTAACATCTTGATGTTCCAAGAAACTTGGTGCACTAGTGGTCTATTGCTCGAAGGATTTGTTTGTTATAACAAACTAGCACCAATCCCTGATTCCGGTAGACCAAGCGGGGGCTTATCCACATGGATAAAAATCACCGAAGGCAATAGCATAAAACCCATAGAGACTGACAGCGATAATATTCAGGCTTTGATTTATACGTATGGAATCACGGTTTGTTTGATAAATTTTTATAATAACGATTTTATAACACTGCCTAACAAAAATTTTATTAGGTTATTTGAATTTATCGACATTTTAGTGCACGAAGAAAAATATGGTAAATTAGATGGCATTTGTCTGGGGGGAGACTTTAACGCCCACCTATATAACAGCATAGATACATCTGCCATAAGTAGTGCTGGGAAACTCCCCTGTAAGAGAGGGGAAGAATTGTACAACTATTTATCCATCTACGACTTAATCGATGTAGTGGCTAAAGCTGGTCACGACTCAGGCAATCCCCCATTGCCTACCTATAGAGGTCGTGGTTGCTCATCCACCATTGATTATATTTTTATCTCTGCTTCCCTCGAAAAAATTTTAGCGAAGGCTGAAGTTTTAGGTACCACTTATAGTGACCACAACCCAATTTTTACTACTATTAGATTTTTAAATAAATCTAGGAAACGTCTAGAAATAGGGGCAAAAGATCTGACAGCATCTACCGACAAGTTGAAACTGATCTGGAGAGGGATAGACAATAACGCTTTACTGGCCCGTATTATCAAATCCCACTGTTCACTTATAGAGATGTGTCTGTCTAGCACCTGTCCTGGAACTGACATCATCCAGGCTTTTACTATGCTGTGTGCCGGAATAAAATCAGAAATTTCGAAACCAGTTAAGATCCAAGGTAAGAACCCTAGATGGTTTGATGGCACCTGCTCAAGGGCAAATAGGTCCTTACGTGAAGCACTAAAAGCTGAACCTAGGGATACGGCATTAGTGAAGCATTTGAGAGAGCGTTATAAGAACGCAACTAAAACACGTGCGGAGGCAGTGTTAAAGGAACGGTGGGACTCTCTTGCCTGCGCTGCAGCTCTCAAAGACACAACGGGGTTTTGGAGAGAGGTGAAAGCACTTAGATCCACTGGATCAAACATTACCCCCATAGGATGTAATATATTGAGCAACGTATGGGAGGAGCACTTCTCAAAAATCTATCTTGCTGACACACCAAGCACTGACAGTTTTCCATCACCCTCCAATTTTACCATATCACTACTTGAAGTTGAAGACGCCATACATGAAAGTGCAGGGAATAAAGCGCCAGGCCCAGATGGCCTGTCAATTGATCTTATTAAATCTGAACCTGACCTCTGGGCCCCTCTTTTATGTAATGTTTTTAATAATTTGATTAATAGCAACATCCCAGTAACCTGGACGACAAGTATAATAGTACCCATCTTCAAGAAAGGGGATAGATCCGACCCCTGTTGCTATCGCCCAATATCTTTGATCGATAACACCTTAAAGATCTTGGGCCGGGTCGTTTTTAATAAAATCAGGAACTGGGCAGAGGAGGAACAAATTTTAAACTGTTGCCAACTGGGCTTTAGGAGCCGTGTTGGCACAGTTGAACAGTGTTTAAATCTGAACCTTATATTGGGGAAATATACAGTAGCAAAAAAAGTACCCTTATATTTGGGTTTCATGGACCTAACTTCAGCGTTCGATTTTGTTAACCGCTCACGTCTATGGGAGATTCTTTTAAACTATGGGTTGGATGATGCACTTGTACACTTTTTGGCATATTTGCACAAAGACCTGAAAGCACGAGTGAGGATCAACAATGAAGGGGAGGTTTCTAGGGATATTTTAATCGGCAGAGGGGTCCGACAAGGGTGTGTCTTGGCCCCTCTGCTTTTTATTCTTTATATCAATGAATTGAATAATTCCCTAATCAAACTAACTAGTGACATACCAAAAATCAACGGTCAAACGTATCCCGCACTTCTATATGCAGAGGATGCGGTCCTTATGGGCCGCACACCCAAAACATTACGTATTTTAATCTCTGGTTTCGTATCTTTTATGGAAGAGTTGGGTTTACGCACGAACTTTAATAAATCATTCATAATGTCATGTGGACCCAAAAAATACAACACAAAGAACATCAGGATCGGAACTGATCTTTTAAAAAGCACGAGCACTTTTCCCTTCCTTGGCCTAGTCTTTTCCGACACAGGTTCATGGAAATCACACGTAGCAAGAGGCAGAAATAAACTAGGCATGACAATTAATTCCATAACCAGCCTGCGACAACCTAAAAAGGCAGATATAGTTACTCCACTACTGCAGATCTATAGAACCCAGTGTTTGCCTACTGCGACCTATGGCTCCGAGGTTTGGGGGTTCGTGGACTGTAGTGGGATACAATCTGAAGAAAACAGATTCTGCAGAAGGTTACTTGGGGCACAAATTTCATCGCCAACCTTCTTATGCCACAAAGAATTGAACCTACATTACGTAGAAGACTTTATTAAATCTCGCCCTGCATTATTCTGGCTGAAGATATGGCGCAACCCTGCTGCCATTTTAACTCAACGGATTATAACAGATTGCCTGAGATGTGATAGGGGTAAAAACATACCCTGGCTCAATGCTGTTTATAAAAGTTTAGCCAGTATACATTTAGAACATAGCTTTTCTTTTCCCTCTGCTGCCGAAAACATAACCCTAAGATCAGCTAGGGATGCACTATATGATTTATATCGTACAGACAGAGCAAAGGCTGAGTTTAGCAAGCCATCTATTATTAGATATATGTCCATCCCGAGGATAGTAGGCACCAACCATTCCAAACCACAGGAGTACCTAAGAAAAAACATTGGGAGATGGAATAGGCGCTTGCTCTTTCGCCTTAGGGATAACAGTGTAAAATATTTGCTATGTTTCCCCATTGGCTTTAATAAAAATCTGGAGGAGACAGTTTGCCCATGTGGTGATGGCTGCAAACAAACCCTACCACACTTTCTGTTCTCCTGCAAATTTTATGTAAAGTACACTAAACAATATCTTATCCCCTATTTTAAGGCAAATGGGATAATTAATCACATCTCTGCATACGAAGAAATATTGCAACTGGGCAGCGAGGATATGATTTATCGTGTTGGCTCCTTTTTATCAGCAGCTGTCAAATCCCGAGCGTCCATGCTTACCCCTTGAAAAAATGCCATTATATGTAAAAAACATAGGGAAAACTTTATTGGCTAGCTAAGAAATGTTTATTTTGCTCAAAACTGGTTGTTACAAATTGTTTACTTGCATTATAATTATGTTTATGCGTCTGCCACCTTTGCATAGCAACATTGAGGATCTACTTTATTGTCTACCCAATATACATTATCGCCCATTTGTAATTTATTAACATTAGTATATATAGGGCCTCTTTTAGTACTCAATGATTAATTTGTTATTTATATTGTCGGAAGTCTACTAACTGCCTATTTTGCACAGTGCTCTAAAGTTTACATTTTGTATTTTTGCACACTAAAGAATGTTGATCTTTGCACGAATTACCAGTCTAACCCACTCCCATTTTTAAAATTGTTTTTAAATTTATCTTATGTTTTTATCTTTTAACTGTCTTTGTTCGAGTGAGGAATGAGTATTATATGTATATCGATAGTGATGTTGTACTTTTATGGATCAGACTGTATCCGAATAAAGATACATTGAATTGAATTGATATGGTTAAAAAACAGGAGTCACGAGGAATACTCTTGAAAAGGTAGTCACGAAAAGGAGTATTTTCCTTCTGCATATCTTAGTGCAAGTGGAGATAAAAACTGTTGATATCAGGTCGACATGTTTCACCCCTCTTGTGGTCCCTATTGGATCCTGTGGCGTTTCTTCAGGACTGTGCAAAGCGTGAGAAGTAAAATGCAGGGGTCTGAAACTGAGACACCCTGTAATGGTACCTAGATATTAGGTGTGATTAGGGCGACTCTGTACCCGAATAGATATGACCACCTTAGTTGCAAAGTCCAACCCAAAACGTTGTTAGGGAAGGCCTCATTGGTAATTTGAGTGCAATGTAGGGAATTAGACATTGACTTCCCAAGTAGACAGCTAGTTACCTGCCCTCCGCTGCACAAATGAGTGAGGCTTTCCCTAACAACCCAGTAGCATTGCAAGTTAGCACAAGGTGAGAAATGTACCATTTACGCTTAGAGAACAATTGAAGGATGAATTACACAGGTTGTGTGAAGCACATGTTATTGAACCTATAGAGTTACCTGATTGGCTCTGTCCCATAGTTTTAGCCCACAAATTGAATGGAAATTTGCACGTGTGTGGATTTGAGAGATCTCAATTGTAAAATTGGATACGGGGGTGCCTCAGGGCTTGGTTTTGAGCCCCTTGTTGTTTAATATTTACATTCCCCCACTAATTCAGACAAACTCTGGGCCATAGTTCTCGTATGCAGGTGACACACAGCTGCTCTTTTCCTGAAACAAGGGGAGTGAAGCGAATTGCGCGCATGTGAAAGCCTGCCTCAACGCAGTTTTTCACTGGTTAGCAAAGGCCCAACTGAAATGTAAAGAGGACAAGACAGATATTGTTCTCTTTGAGAACTTCCCTCCACAGTTCTGTCTCTCTTGTTGGCCAGACAAGTCTCCCCCGCCAATGCCTCGGGTGGACCGGTAAAAAACTTAGGGACATGGTTTAACGACAATCTGTCCTTTGAGCCTCAAATTAATAGTCTGTTGCGTACATGCTTTGGGATTTTGAAAGCACTAAAGAGATTCTTATGGCTGCTACCTGTACATGCTAGGAACACAGTCATTCAAGCCTTGATCACGTCTCACATTGACAATGCCAATGCGTTATATGCCGGCCTGCCAGGATACCTCCTCAATAAACTCCAGGTGATCCAGAATGTGGCATTCCGGTTGCTACTCAACCTCCCTAGGAGGGCTAATGTCATGCTGCATCTACGGGACCTTCACTGGTTACCAGAGAAAGAAAGAGTGAGGTTTACGTCCCTGGTGATGGTACATTCTGCCTTATATGGTAATGGACCTTCCTACTTGAGATCAAGGGTCAGCTTCTATATGCCGTCTAGGCCACTGCGTTCCTCAAACAAATTACTGGCTTGCACTCCTAGGATCCCCAGACAGAAAGTTGGCAGCAGATCACTGACTGGAATCAGCTCCAGACTGATTTATGAGCTGTGATTTAGAAAGAAACTAAAAACCTGGCTCTTTAAATAAACTATGCCTGGTTCTCCTAACCGCCCAGTAGGGAATGCCGGAACACTTCTTGGAGTAGGTGTGCGCTTTATAAGTGCCGGTATAATAATGTCTGGGTGGACCGCCATCCGTTACTTCACATAAATGAGATGGTGTACTCTGTTACAAATGTGAGGTATTTTTCTTTGATTGACTTACCTACTGCATATCACCAGATCCGTCTACATCCCACATCTAAACATCCGACCTCATTCATCACACCGGAAGGTGCGTTCCAATTTATATGGATGCCTTTCGGGTTGGTGTGGTAATTTACTTATAGTTGGGTTGTGGAATCCTTGTTGTCTGGGCGATAGAATGAGAATGTTCTGGTGGGTGGTGAGATGGGGCATTCGGACTGCGAGACGCTGGGAAGAGGAGCTTTTTCGTGTTGGTGGTTGCTTACAATAAAGCCTAACTTTGGATCTCATACAGCGTACCGGCTTTTAATACTGGCGACAAGTTGTGCTTGATTGGGGACAAGCGGCAACCATCAATTCCCCTGCGAACCCGCATGAATGGATGGATTTTACTAACGATACTACGGTTTTGAGTTTGTGAGAATCTCTTGAAATTGGACTTGGATTTTAGGATTCCCGGACACCCAATGGTGATCTGGCCAAAACAACATAAAGTCAATCGTTGAGTCACAGACAAAGTAAGGTGAAGGAATAACGGTTACGCTTACTTTTGAACGGGACCCTGCACGCTCTGCTGTCCTCGTGAAGAGCCGAATCTTGGGTTTCTTGAAAGTCTGTGACTGCTTGTGATATCACACGCAGCGCGTCCCACGCACCGCGTCACCCTACGCAGCGGCCATCTTGCTTTGGGATACGAGAACCTTTAAAAGAGCACTCGCGTTTTCCTTATTAGTTTTGGGCCACTTACCTTATTGCTTGGACTATCTGTGACAGCGATGTGTGGCTCTTTGTTTTGGAGACTTTAACAACTGGTTCATGGTGAGGAGTCTTTATTTTTTTTTTCTCTCTCTCGTTTAAAAAAAAAAAAAAAAAGTAAGAAGGGGGAACAAATTTGTTGGGTGTTAAACTTTAACAATTCATTTAAGACTGCTTTGAGGTATTGATAAGCCATAACATCATGGCAACTGCTTCCAGTATGTCACAACCTCCTGCTTTTTTGTCAGAGAAAGGAGAGCCTATTCTTCCCTGGAAGAGGTGGAGGAATTTGTTTGATTCCTATTTGGTAGCTATTGGGGGTGAGAAGTTTTCCGCAACAAGGAAACAAGCTATATTGCTACACAATTTAGGAGTTGAAGGCAGGAACACTTACGATAGTATGGACCCCATCACCATTGGCAGTGGTGATGGTGAACCTACAGATGTATATGAGATGTCCATGACCATGCTTGAGCGTTATTTTGGTCCACGGATTAATGTTGTTCCAGAACGTCACAGGTTTTTCACAAGAGTTCAAGGTCAAACAGAACGTGTTGGAACTTATATTGCTTCACTGAAAACATTAGCACGCACGTGCGAATTTGGGGAGTTGTCTGACTCTCTTGTGAGGGACCAATTAGTCAGATGCATGAACTGTTCAAGGGTACAAGGGAAACTGTTGTCCAAGAATCCATCGTTAACAGAAGCTATTGCGATTGTTGAGGGTGTTGAAAATACCTCGTCATGGGTGAAAGAAATAAGGAAGAATCGTGAAGATAGTGATCAGGGAAATAGTGAAGGCATAAAGAAAAACGAAGAAAGCGTCCATTCCATGTTGGAGCGTGAGGTTGAAGATGAATTATCTGAAAGCATTGCAAAGGTGTCTTCAGGGTCAAAGGTTAAAGCTGTTGCAAAGAACACTCAATCTCGTGTGGTTTTTAACAAAGATGCTCAACAATCTAGTGAACGAGATCCTCGACAACAACGTTCTTTTGACCGCGAAAGGAATAACAGTGACAAACAGAAAATGAGATGCTACAGATGTGGAAGTTTCTCTCATTCATCAAATTTTCCGAATTGTTATGCTAGGGAATGTGTGTGTATGAATTGTGGAGTAAAGGGACATTATGCTAGAGTTTGCAAGTCGGCCAAGAAGGATCGCAACATGGGAAATTCCTGGGACAATATTCGCACAGTGGTCATTTCAATTGGGAGGATGCCAACGCTGGGTCATTTTGACACCAGATTAAAAACCGTTCTCACAACTGATGCCAGTCTCAAGGGTTTGGGAGCTGTACTTTCTCAGGTTGTTAATGGAGAAGAGAAGGTGGTAGCTTTTGCTTCCAGGGCTCTTAGGGATGCGGAAGTTAATTATTCTTGCATTGAAAGGGAGGCTCTAAGTGTGTATTGGGCGATACAACATTTTAAATTTTACCTGTGGGGAATTCCTTTTATGGTAAAATCTGATCATCGTCCCCTTGTGCAAATTTTTTCAGATCGTCACAGTGAGCGCATGACTCCTAGACTTAAAAGATGGAGTGAGGGTCTGCAAGAGTTTAACTTCCGTGTACATTACATTTCTGGGTTGGATAATAAGTCTGCTGACTGTTTGCCTAGGTTGCCAGTGTGTTCTGGGGAGGAGAATGATGAGATTGAGTGTGTGAATTGGGTAATGGAAAACTCGTTGTTAGAAGAGGAGTGGTTATCTTGTGCGGTTAAGGATAATACATTTGTTGTGTTGAAGGATTTGATATCTAAAGGATGGATGAATTGCAAGGATCTTGACCCAGCTGTGAAGTCATTTTGGTGTGTAAGAGATGAATTAACTTTTTGTGGGGAAAAACTTATGAGAGGAGAAAGATTGATTCCACCTGATGTTCTCAAGGAGAAAGTAGTCAATTTGGCTCATGAAGGACATCTTGGTAGGAGTCTTATGAAAGCGCGTGTCAGAGAGAGGTACTGGTGGCCGGGCATGGATCGGATGGTGGAGAATGTAGTGAAAGATTGTCACCTGTGTGCCATCAATGATAAGTCTCATGTGACTAGTCATGCTCCTCTTTCGCCAGTGGAGGTACCGGATGTGGTTTGGACTAAGTTGGGGTTGGACATTATGGGTCCTTTTGAACTTATGCCTGCCCAGGAAAGATTTGTTGTTCTCTTGGTGGATTACACCTCGAAGTGGGTGGTTACCAAGTGTATGGGTGTGGTCAATTCCAGGTCCATTATTGAATTTTTAAAGGACGTTTTTACTTCTGAGGGTGTTCCAAAGTATCTAGTTACAGGGTGCAGTTTATCTCCCAAGAGATGCAACATTTCCTAGAGAGTGTTGGTGTAATTCATTTGAAAACTGCACTATACTCGCCACAAGCTAATGGTCTCACTGAGAGAATGAATAGGGTGGTCAAAAGTTGTGCTCAAAGGGCACTTGATACTGGGGTTTCTTTCAGTTGTATGTTGAGGGAAACATGGTGGGCACACCGCACTGTTCCTAATGCTATTTCTCAGAAATCACCTTTTGAAGCTTTGAGGGGAAGGTTAGCAATGTCTAAGCTGAATCCAGGGTGGCTCCCTGTGTGGAAAGGGAATGAGGTGAGTGAGGATGTGAGGAAGAGTAAATTGGCTGATTATCAGTTGAGATACAAACAGCGCTATGATGACAAGATGTCTGTGAAAGAAAAGAAATGGAACCTTGGTGATCGTGTGTGGGTCAAGAGAACCTGGTATGGTCATAAGGGTCTGTCTAACTTTCTGGGCCCTTTTGTCATCACGGCGATAAGGAAAAATGTTGTGACTTTAGATAATGGCTGTACCTGGAGCATGTCGAGGCTGGTCAAATTTGTTGATGTAGGGTTGCGTTCAAACAACAACCGCCCTTGTGTTCCTGTGAACGGGAATGGGAATTGTGATGGTTCCGCCAGGCTCAGGCATGTACCAGCTAAGTTTAAAGATTATGTTATGTATTAAGCATATGTAATCTTCATATTTTGCACCAAATTATTTGTTATCTTTATTTATTATTATTTTGTTTTGCTGTATTGTAAAGGGGATGTGTTGTAATTTACTTATAGTTGGGTTGTGGAATCCTTGTTGTCTGGGCGATAGAATGAGAATGTTCTGGTGGGTGGTGAGATGGGGAATTCGGACTGAGAGACGCTGGGAAGAGGAGCTGTTTCGTGTTGGTGGTTGCTTACAATAAAGCCTAACTTTGGATCTCATACAGCGTACCGGCTTTTAATAGTTGGCTTCTGTGGTTTTCACAGAGTGATGAGCAGCATTTTAGGAAAAATCGCCGGATGACGTCTTAGTGTGGGGTACCAGTCCGGAGGAACACAATACTATTTTGGACAAAGCTCTAGAAAAACTGCAGGAAGCAGGGCTAACCGCGAGTGATAGCAAGTGCAAGTTTGGTGTCAGACAAGTTGATTATTTGGGTCTGACATTGTCTGGGGAAGGTATGAAACCAAAAAAGAAATTGTTGGATGCGATTGAAAATGTATCTTCACCTAGTGATAATGAACAACTACATTTCTTCCTCGGTCTAGCCGAGTTGTATTCAAAATTTGAACCGCTTTTTGCAGATAAAGTTCATGTTTTATGGGCTATAATGAAAAAGGGGATCAAGTTTGAATGGACGGATGAATGCCAAAGTGCCTTTAAGGAAATCAAAGAACAAATAGTCAAGGCGGTTGCACTAAAACCTTTTGACCCACAAGATCGTAGCATAATTGTGGTAAATGCTAGTGCATACAGTTTAAGAGCCATCTTGATGGAATATAGCATGTTACTACGAATGCTATTACATCGCGTTCCATTCCAACAAGGTCGTTGCAACGACCGCGTTGTTAGAACGCAATACCTTTACATCGTAAGGCATTAGATCGACTTGCTGTAGGGGGCGCGCTGGACTTAGTAATAGTATAATTTACTATTCCAACTCCAGTGTGTTCAACAGTAGGGAAGGTCTTGGAATAGTAAATTATACTATTCCTTTGTTTAGAGCGCCCCCTAAAGCAAGTCGATCTAATGACTTGCGATGTAAAGGTATTGCGTACTAACAATGCTGTCGTTGTAACGACCGCATTGTAAAAGCACCGGGATGTAATATCAGTGTTGTAAACGCTGTTTCCCATCTTAATGCAGAGAAGACACGGACAAGAGCGGGTAGTGGCGTTTGCTTTGCGAACCCTGAAGGGAGCAAAAGCCACGTACTCAGTCATAGAAACGGAAGAACTAGCATTGCTAGTGGGGAGTCAACTATTTTAAAACGTATGTGTGGGGCACATATTTTGAAGTAAGAACTGATCGCAGACCACTAATAGATATGTTCACAACCAAGGGAGCAGGCAAGGCAATGCTAATGATCGCCAAGTGGCTGTACAGATTGCAAGGTTATAACTTTGTATTGAATTATGGTCCTGGGAATCGCAATCTTACTGCTGACTGTCTCTCCTGCTTACCATTACAGAATATGGATGAAGAAGACGAAATGAGCGATGGATGCGTAGTAGCTAGTGTGTCGGAATCGTGTGATGGTGCCATAAGTGAGGTAGAGTGGCTACAAGATTTTGTGGAGGACAATGTCATGAAGGAACTGTTGAGTGAGTTATCTAAGTCTTCTAGATCTGATTCAAGTATAAGAAAGGATTTTGGTGAGTTGAAGACAGTATGGTCTGCACTCTGTTGAGGATGGTGTTGTCAGAAGAGATGGAAGATTGGTGGTGCCAGTAAGTTTGCAAACCAGACTACTTAATGTAGTGATGTCATGGATAAGAACTATGGTTGTGTAGTCATGACCACGTAGAATCTACAGGGATTCTTTTTTAGTCAGTTGCTGGAGACTGGGAGACTGGAAGCAAGTGGTCTGCTCTGTGTCCATGTAATAAATGTCTCAAAACAAGATTAAGGCTTCGCATCATTACAGATTGGCGATGAGCGCCATTGCGACCCCAAGCCTGCCTCAGCTCTTATAATTGCGGTAAGAGCGCTTGCTGTAAACTGTCATTATTGAATGAAGAAATCGGCGTGATCAGAATTCAGAAATACACAAGAAACTGCCTGTATATGTCTGCCTGTGTAACGCGCTGAGTAGAAATTGCGCTAAATAACTTTAAGGAGAACTGCATACCGGTGCAGCGCGAGGAGCAGAATTGATTGCCATGAATGTGAGCATGTGCAAAGCAAATCTTGCGTGACTTCGTCTGATATGTCACAATTGGCAGCCATCTTAGATTCAGGCAAAAGAAAATAACGCAAGAGTTCAAAAACTCGGTGGCCATCTTGGAGTCAGGCAAGTTTTGTGACATTGCACTGAAATACCATATGACTCCATGTTAAGATAAAGGCAAAGTAATTTTCACTCGGTTTTAAGCAAATACAACGTAATTAAACAGCTAAACAAAATTATTACAAACAAATCTAAAAGTATTAAACAACTAAATAACATAATATGGATACTATATTAGTAGAAGAAGGGGAAAATTCAAACAGTGTGTCTACACACAGACACATAGATGAACAAGAAGAGGAAAGTGTGTCCAGCGCAATTTATAGAAGACCATTACCATTTGATGTTACAGATGAGCAAACAATTGCTCAAAGATGGGAAAAGTGGACAAGACGATTTGAACATTTTCTTAAGGCAACATGCAAAAACAATACCGATGAGCAAGCAAAAGATCTACTACTCAATTTAGTGGGTGATGAAGTAGAAGATATTATTGTTACATTCCCAGATGCATATAAAAACACGTACGAAGGCATCATGACAAGTTTGAATGAAAGGTTTGACCCACAAAGAAATGTAGACTTTGAAAAATACACTTTTAACATGACATGTCAACAAGACAACGAAACAATTGATGAGTTTGTAACCAAATTAAATAAATTAGTCATGTTCTGTGAATTTGATAAGTTCAATAATAAAGAAGCTGTCAGGTTAAGAGTCATTCAAGGATGTAATTCACTAGAATTGCGGAAGAAACTTCTTCAAAAAACCTATGATTTAAAAACAATTTTGCGTATGGCACGTACTGAGGCTCAAGCAAAAAACATGCGAATAACATGGAACATGGAAGAGTTAAAACAGAATAAGTTCACCAAATGACAAAAAAGGACAACAAAAGTGAAGAAACAGATAAAAAGATGAAAAAACTAGTAATAGAGTGGAAAAGTCAACAAACTTCAAAAAAGAAATGGAAAAGCCAACACTTTTTAGAAAAGAAAAAATAATTTGTTATAGATGTGAACAATTATTTCCACATTTGAATACATGTCCAGCATTTGGACAACAGTGCAAAGAGTGTGGAAGGATGAATCACTTTGCTGCTGTATGTAGATCCAAAAGAAAGGATGGTGGAAAAATGTGGAAACGTCAAGGAAGTACATGGTATGTCAGACAAATGGAAAGTGTTGAAGAGTCTTCCACTGATGAATTTGAACAAGAGCGTTTACATCTAATGTCAGAAAGAAATGAAGGTGAGAAAATCCATTTGTTAAAAAAGAAGATATTGAAAAAACAGCTTCTGTTGACATATTAGTAGGATCCCAAAAAGTTCCGTTTGTGCTAGATAACGGAGCAACGTATAATATCATGTGTACGACTGAGTATGACAGAATGGAAAAAAAACCTCCTCTTGTTTCGTCAAATGTAAAAGTTTTCCAATGGGGTGCAAAAGAACCTGTAACATGTTTAGGGAAATTTGAAGAAAATCTATCATATGGAAAGATATCTCTGAAAGAAGAAGTGTTGAAAGGAGAAACTGCTGGGCCATGTTTGTTAAGCAATGTCACAGCTCAGTTAATGGGACTATTAGCTATGACGGTTTGTATGCCAACAGAACACCATATTTTAAAAAACTTTCCTGTTCTGACGAAAGGTCTTGGAAAGTTGAAAGGGAAGACTACTTCGTTGCACATAAATGAAAAAGTGAAACCAGTAGCGCAAATGCACAGGAGAGTTCCAATTCACATGCAGAGTAAAGTTGAAGAAGAAATCAATTCTCTACTCAATCAGGACATAATTGGGCCTGCTACGGGTCCAACACCTTGGGTGTCTCCGATTGTCGTAGTGCCAAAAAAGACACAGACCACATTAGGATTTGTGTTGATATGAGAATACCGAATACTGCAATAGAGAGAGAGAGAGACATCCTGGGCCCCATTTGAATGACATGATTAGTATTCTGAATGGGGCCACAACTTTCTCCAAATTGGATCTCTGTAAAGGGTATCTCGAATTGGAAATTGATGAAAAATCAAGATATATTATGACTTTCTCAACACATATGGGTTTATTTCATTACAAAAGACTCAATCTTGGTATATGCTCAGCTGCAGAGATTTTTCAAGAAATAATAAAAAATGTTATCAGACCAGTAAAAAATTCAATGAACTACAGTGATGATATTCTTGTGTTCGGAAAAACAAAAAGTGAACATGATCAAGCACTAAGAAGTTTGTCAAGAGCTTATGAAAGCTGGGTTAACACTGAACTCTGAAAAGTGCGAAATTGGTAAATCAGAATTGACGTACTATTGTCATATATTCTCAAGTAAAGGAATGAGACCGGACCCAAAGAAAGTGTCATCTTTTGTGGCAATGTCTTGTCCAAAAGACATTACAGAATTACGTTCTTTTCTAGGAATGGCCAGTTACTGTTCTCATTATATTAAAGATTATGCTATTACCAGCTCTTCTCTCAGAGAGTTAATGAAAAAGAATAAAAAAATTCCTTTGGAGTAAGGAATGCAACGATGCTATTAAGAAAATAAAGAGTGACATAGCAGCAGCAGCAAATTTGAAATACTTTGATCCGAACTTATGCACAGAAATCGTGGTAGATGCAAGTCCAGTGGGGCTAGGTGCTATTTTGTTTCTAAATAAACAAGGAAAAGATGCCCCAAGATATTTGGTCTCACATGCTAGCAGAAGACTGACTGATATAGAAAAAAAATATTCTCAACCGGAGAAAGAAAGTTTGGCGGTAGTCTGTTCATGTGAGCACTATCATGATTTTTTGTACGGAAAAACATTTGTGATAGTAACAGATCATCAAGCCCTCACAACTATTTTGGGAAATCCGAAAGCGAAGACACCCCTCAGGATTGAAAGATGGGGCTTGAGGTTAATGGACTATGATTTTAAAATAATTCATAAGCCAGGAAAAGAGTATAATCCTGCTGATTATTTGTCTAGGCATCCAACAGATGAGAATAACATTGAAATAAATGATACAGAAAACCACATAAATTTCATTATTAAGAAGAATTACAACTGTCTAAATTGCCAGATGCTGTCTGGTCTGATCTGGCATATGATTTTTATGGACCTCTGGATTCTGGACGTTATGTTTGTTCTGATTGATGAATATTCTAGATTTCTAATCATAAAAACAGTGACCTCTACTTCTGCATCTGTGATTTTATCTATTCTTGATGACATTTTTTCAGCTTGGGGTATACCTAATGTTTTGAAGACAGGCAATGGTCCACCTTTTAATGGGAAAGAATTTACAAAATTTCTTGAATATATGGGTGTGAGACATAGGAAGATTACCCCACTCTGGCCACAAGCAAATGCTATAGCGGAAAGACTGATGGCCACATTAAAAAAAATGTGTGCAGGGAGGAGCCTAGCGCGCATCCAAGATGGTCGCGTGAGCACAGGGCTCCCCGGACCCTCTCTGCTCCTCGGAATTTATCCTGAGAATATCCTGACTTGGCTTATGGAATCTGGGAGATAAAGACCAGCTGAGCGTATATCTCTTTTCAAAACTCAAATCGGACCTGGGAATCCTGAGTTGTCGTCGTCGGAACTTTTGGGACCCACCCGACGGAGGTGACCGGGGTGAAGGTGACCCGAGGGGCCGGGCTGCAATTGAACAACAGCGGCTTCAGCGCGGTGCCAGCTGCCGATCCACCACTTTCGGTTTCGGTTTTGCACTTCAGGAGACCGGCAGGGAGGTGCGCTCGGGGTGGAGAGGTGCTACCTGGGCCTCTGCATGAGGTTTTCTTTCATCTGCCACTAGAGCGCCTATCGCCTCGGACCCCCTATACCGACATTTTGTGGTCTTCTTGCTGGTGCCTTACACCTCTTGATTGGAGGTCCCCTCGGGTGACCGTGTTCACATGGGGGGCAAAGGGGGTCCCGAGGGCCGCAAGACCAAGGCTTCCCTCCGCGGGGGGGCAGTCCAGAGCAATAACATGGACCGCTACACCCAGGGCAGGGGGCCCTCGGGCGCTGCTGGCCTCCCCTCGGATACTGCGGAAGGAGGCGCGACCGCCACTACGGAACTATCCTTGCAGGACATTATGGGCGCCATTGATGGCATCAGGGAAACCATCGCGACGCAATATGAGGCCCTGGCCCGTAAGATTGACACAGTCGCGATCGACGTCACCCTGATCCGGGCCGACCTCTCCAAAACTAACGAGAAGGTCCAGGCTCTCGACGCACGGACCTCCACCCTCGGTGCGGAGGTGTCGGATCTGCGGGCCGCGCTTGGAGACATCAGGGTGGTTAACGACCATATGGCCCGGCGGCTTGAGGACTTCGAGGGACGGGCCCGACGCAACAACATCCGCGTCATAGGTGTACCGGAGTCCTCTGACGGCCGCCCGGTTGACCTCGTGGTCGAGGAACTTATCCTGAAACAGTTGTCCTCGGCTGGCCTAAGTAAGTTCTTTGCCGTGGAGCGGGCCCATCGAGTTCCGGGCGGTCGGCCGCGGCCGGGGGCCCCCCCGAGGCCTATCGTGGCCAAACTGTTCTACTACAGGGACCGCGACGCTATTCTGCAGGCCTCACGGACCCACGGCCCGGTTCGTCATGAGAACTCGACCATCAATTTTTACCCGGACTTCACGCAACTGGTCCAGAAACAACGGATGGGATTCCAAGGGGTGAAGCGTCGTCTCCGTGAGCTGGGCCTAAAGTATTCGATGCTCTACCCTGCAAAACTCCGAGTGGAACATGGGGATCGGACAGCCTTTTTTGACTCTCCTGTGGCTGTAAGTGACTGGCTGGACTCTCTGCCGGACGGAGGTGGCCGTCCCGGACCCTCTGCGGGCACCGCAGGTGATGGGTCCCCTTTAGAATGACTTTTGGTCCTTGATTTTGCCTTTTTGCACTGTACAGTCGGGTCTTATTTCATTTGCATATTGTGTTTTACCATGACCAGTGAGGGGGGCGGGCGGGGACGGGTCCCTTACCTCCTCTGGGTTCTTTTCGTAGAATGGGGTTAGTGGGGCGACAGGCACACTGCAAGTTGGGGGGGTTTTTTGGCCCGCAGGGGTGCAGGGTGGGGGGAGTTGGTCCTGGGGTGGGGTTGGGGGGGAGGAGGGTTTGTTTTGCTGTGTGTTTTGTTTACAGGGCGAGGTACTGATTTTTGTCCACATTTGGGAACTGTGCTGCAGGCTGGGGGACCCTTGATCTATTGGGGGGGATGGGGGGGGACGGGTTGAGGCTTATGTCATGGAACGTTAATGGGTTGGGGGACCGTATCAAGCGGGGTGTAGTACTGCAATATTTGCGTCGTTTGACTCCTGATGTGGTGTTTCTCCAGGAGACGCATCTGGTTGGCAATGTTTGTCATGCAATGAACAGGGGGGGATACCGCCTCGTGGCCCATTCTGGTTTCACAACTGGTTCCAGGGGGGTGGGCATTCTGCTGCGAACCTCACTTCCGGTGGAGATCACTAAGATAGTCTCGGATGACAGAGGGCGCTATGTGTGTTTGGTTGGGAGGTGGGAGGGGCAGCCCCTTGCCCTGGTTTCAGTTTACGTCCCCCCGGGCCTCCAGAACTCCACCTTCACTGACTTGGGTCGAATGCTGCTTGACCTTCCGGACAGCCTCCTGCTCATGGGCGGGGACTTTAATTCTGTGGTTTCGGGTGAACTGGATCGTCACCCACCAAGGACCCTCCCCGCTGCCCAGGCATGGCTGGGTGGGATGCTGGAGACCTTCGGCCTGGTGGATAGTTGGAGATTAATGCATCCGACCCAATGCCAATTCACCTTTCACTCGGGGGCGCATGGGAGTCTCTCTAGGTTAGACTACTTCCTTATGCCCGCGGCGCAGACTGGTCGGATTCGAGAGGTCAGGCACCTGGCGCGGGGTATCTCCGACCATTCTCCGCTGTGGCTTGTTTTTGACACCGGGCCGCGGTCTGCAGGGCGGATCGCCCCCATTAACCCATGGTACCTGCGAGACCCTACGACTCGTGACAGCCTGGTTAAGGCTATGGACCAATACTTCCTGGATAACGAGGGGTCGGTGTCTTCTGCAGTGTCCCTGTGGGAAGCCTTTAAAACCGTGATCCGCGGACACGCCCTTTCCCAGATAGTGGTGGCTAAGAGGGTCAAGAGTGAGGCAGTGGTGAGGCTGGAGACTGACATCTTGGGGCTGGAGTCGGCCTTGGAGGCGAATGTTACTCCGGACGGGCTCCATGCCCTCAGCCTGAAACAGTTTGAATATAGGTCCCTGGTCACTGACGCGGCCAAAACTATGTATAGGGAGCAGCAGGGTCGACTGTACGATGCCGGGGACAAGGCGGGAAAGTTGATCGCGTGGCTGGACAGGAAGGAGAGAGTGAATCGTGTGGTCCCGGAGTTGCGTGCTGCGGATGGTGTGTGTGTGACGGAGCCTGACGAGATTGTGGAATGTTTTGCCGACCACCTCGGGGCTGTGTACTCCCCAGTGACTGACAGGGATGAGGACGACTCTCGCCTTCTACTGAGGGATATCGCCTTGCCCTGCCTGTCCGTTGAGGACCGTGAGCGGCTGGACGCCCCCTTGTCGGTGGATGAAATAGCGACCGCGATCCGCTCCCTTCGCTCGGGCAAGGCTATGGGTCCCAACGGTCTGCCCATTGAGCTATATAAATTGCGCCCTGACAAGCTTGCGCCTTTCCTCAGTCGCATGTTCCGTGAGTCTCTGGCGGCGGGTTCCCTCCCGGCCGATCAGCGTTTGGCCACGATAGTCGTTATCCCCAAGGAGGACAAGCCGCGAGATCGCTGTACTTCTTACCGGCCTATTTCACTGCTAAATGCGGAGCCTAAGATCCTGGCGAAAGTCCTTGCCAATCGTCTGTTGAGCGTCGTGTGCGATCTGATTCATCCGGACCAATGCGGATTCATCCCGCATCGTAACACCGCTCTTAACTTGCGGCGTCTTCATGGCGCCCTTGCCAGGGCGGAGCTCCTCTCCGAACCGGCCGTGCTGGTTTCCTTGGATGCCACGATGGCTTTTGACACCATCGAGTGGCCATTCCTCTGGGCTGTCTTGGCTAAATTTGGCTTTGGGGAAGGATTTATTGGCTGGGTGAAGCTTCTGTACACGGGACCCATGGCTCAGGTGGTGGTGAACGGGCGGGTCTCTCGGCCCTTTGCCCTCAGCAGGGGCACGAGGCAGGGATGCCCGTTGTCCCCTTTGCTCTTCGCTCTCGCCCTGGAGCCACTCGCGGCTTGGCTCCGCTGGGAGCCCTCGCTTCGAGGGATCCGGTGGGCCCCGGGCTTTGAAGACCGGGTTTCGCTGTATGCGGACGATATTCTCCTATATCTCACCTCACCGCGGCAGTCGCTCAACGTCCTCTTTGACGTTCTGACTTCCTTTGGGAATAATTCCGGTCTCACGATCAATTGGTCTAAATCCTGCGTCTATCCGATCTCCGGTGGTCCTCCACTCCTACCGCCTCGGCTTCCGATCCAGGTATCACTGAGCGGCTTTAAGTATCTGGGGATACACGTTTCGCTGGACCCGTCGGCTCGCTATGAGCTGAATCTCCTGCGTCCGCTTCGGCGATTGCGAGAGGATACGGCCCGGTGGTGCAGGCTGCCCCTGTCCCCGCTGGGTCGGGCCGCGCTGTTCAAAATGATGTCCCTTCCCAGGTTCCTCTATGCACTCCAGAATTCCTTCGACGTCATCCCAGTGGCCTACTTTCGGGAGGTAGAGAGCCTGCAGAGGAGACTGGTGTGGGACGGGCGGGCGCGTATTGCTCTTGCTAAGCTTACTCTCCCCTGGTATGACGGGGGCATCGCGCTTCCCGACATTCGCAGGTATTATTGGGCCGCGCAGCTTTCGGCCATCAACCATGCCACGTATGCGCCTGGCCTGAACCCGGCGTATGAGATGGACAAGTTCCTGCTTCCCGGCGGGGACTATAACAGGGCGCTGTACTCTCGCTCGGCTGGCCGGACCCTTACGGGTCCTACTAAGATTGCTGTGCGGACCTGGAGGGCCGCCACTGCGGCCACGGGCTGGGGTGAGCGACTGACATGTGCTACTCCTTTGTTTGCCTCCGATCGCCTGGGGAGCCTCTGGACTACGAAGGGGTTTGACCAGTGGGACACGATTGGTATCAGCAAAGTGGGAGACCTGTGGCATAAGGACGCGGTTAAGACTTTCGCGGCTCTTCAGGCCGAATATGAGCTTACGGACAGGGAGTTCTTCCGCTATGCCCAGGTTCGACACGCCCTGCTCTCGGTCTTTGGAGAGGGGACCACGATCCCGGTTTCCTCGCCCCTCGAGGACCGCATACTTGACGGACATGTCCCGGACAGCACTATTTCTTTAATTTATAAGAAACTGATTAATCATCGGGCTGACCTCTTGGTGCGCCTTCGGGAGGCTTGGACGGGGGATGGGGTGGAATTGGACGACGAGGACTGGCAGTCTGCACTGCCGTCCCCGGTTGGTACAGCTTAAGATTCTTCACCGGGTGTATGTGACAGGTCCTCGCTTGGTCTCGATGGGATATTCCGACGATGGGCTCTGTAAGCGGGGTTGTGGGCTCAGTGCCACCTTTCTCCATATCCTGTGGGAGTGCCGCGAGGTGGCGGACTACTGGCGCCGGGTACATACGGTTATGGGACAGGTCACTGGGGTTGTGCTGCTGCCGGAGGTGCGTCGCTGTGTCCTGAATGTGTGGGAGCCCAATGATTATAGCGCGGCTCAGACTCGGTGGGCGGCCCTGGGGAACATGATTGCCAAGAGAGATATAGCGCAGCTTTGGGGTGCCCAGCGGCCGCCCACCGTGTCAGTATGGAAGGAGAATATGGACTGGTGTATGTTCAGGGAGAAGACTGTGTATGTTGCCCGTGGTAAGCCGGGGACATGGGGCAGAATCTGGGGGCAATGGAATGTATATCGCGGGGGTATCTGTACGCCCCCCCTGGTGGACACCGATATCGCCATGTCCCCCTGACCCTTGACGGTTCCTGGCACCTTTTGGAATGACTACATATGGACGTTCAGTTCCCTTGGCCCCCCCCCCCGTCCCCAGCCTCCCGGTACTCCTTCCTTTCGTGTGCTGCTTAATGGTCTGACCTGGAGTTCCCCGGAGGAAGCCTGACCTGCGCCGTTTGTCTTTATGCCTCGCCTTTTGTTTTTCTTTTAGTTTTCTGTGTTTTTTGGATCTAAGTCTCCTGTGCCTCTAGAACTATCCGGACTCACTACGGGGCCGACCCCCGGGAACCGACTGCAGCTTTGATAAATGTATATTTCATTCTGTACTTAGCGGCCGGCCCTGGTGGTTGTAGGCCCGTGCTTGTAATCGAATTATTGTTCAATAAAAACTTTTAAAAACAAAAAAAAGGGGGGGCGTGGCCAAGATGGCGGGGTGAGCGGACGCTTCCTCCCGTAGCTCCTCCGGCCCGGCCAAGCTAAAGCCCTTTTCTTATGCTTCTCTCCCCCTGCTGAGGCTCAGCGCGGGAGAGGAGCGTGGCGGAACATCAGGGGCATGCACCGGTGCTGTTTTTGTCCGGATCGCCCCGGGGGAACCCCCCCAACAGTTCGCCCGAGATCAAGGGACGACGGCGGCGAGCCCGAGGGGCGGAGCGTATTGAAGAGCTGTCCGGGCGCCTCGGTTGGGCCTGGTGCTGAAAGTTGCGGTTTGGAGGGGATCTGGCCCGCCGCTTGACGGTGACTGAAGGAGCCTGGCAGGAAGGGGCCCAACGGTGTGGACGGCTTAGGACGGGTGCCCCGGCACTCGGGCTGGTGATGGCGACACCTTGCACTGCGGAAGCCCTGACCCCTAGCCGAGGTACGGCGGACTCTCTGATGGGGTCGGACCATCTGGCCCCCTGTGCGTGACAATCGGGAGCCGGGGGTGGTACCTATTTTACTGCGGGGTGCCTCGGGGCCCCAGAGGTGTCGCCGGGCCTAGTCGTTTTGGCTTGCTCCGACCGGCCGCCATTTTGTCCCCGAAGGAGCAGTGGTGGCGGTGTCCGCTGAAGTCCTGGCTGCTGGCGGCGGGCGACCTCCCGCTATTGCTGGGCTGCCTACCGGAGGGATGAGCTGTTGGGACCCCTCCGCTGCGGCCTCCTTGGTTGTCTCCCGCTAGCTCTTGCGGCTGCCGGTGACCGGACTAGGCCGCCATTTTGTCACCTGTGACGCAGCGACCTCACTTGTGGGGGATACCCGGGCCGAGTGCTAGCCGGCGGCTGAGCTTCCCTGGGGCACTTGGACCAGTACCCGACTGCGGAGCTGGCGATGTCTGGAAAAGGAGGCCCGAAGAAAGGGGACCGTACTCTACCGGACATGCTTGGCAGGGCCCAGCACTTGCGGGACAGGGCACAGCCCTCACCGGGGCCCTCCCGGGCTCCGGCAGATGTGACTGGAGGGGAGCCACCCGTCACGAGGGCCTTTATGGAGGAACTGTTTAGCTCCCTCAGGGAGGACTTTCAGACACTGAAGCGGGAGGTGGCCAGCGAGGTCCGAGAAGTGCGCAGAGAGGTGGAGGGCCTAGGTGAGCGTGTGGAAGCGGCGGAGACGGAGGGCCAACAGCGAGCGGAGGAGATAGTCCATCTCCAGCAGGACGTTCTTCGCCTCCGGGAACAGTGTGTGGAGCTCCAGGCCCACTCTGAGGACCTTGAGAACAGATCTCGGAGGAACAACATCCGAGTGCGGGGCGTGCCGACTGCGGATGAGGGGTCCGATCTGGGGGGCTACCTGCGGGCCCTGTTCCGAGAGATCCTGGGGGAGGCTACGGACTTTCCCATCAGCATCGACAGGGCGCATAGGGTTGGCCGTCAGCGCCAGCCATCGGCACCCCCGCCGGACATTCTGGCCTTCCTGCCCGACTTTTCACTAAAGGAGCGTATTATGGCTGAAGCCCGCAGGAAACAGCCCCTGACCTTTCGGGATCGGCCAGTGGCGCTTTACCAGGATCTCTCCGCCATCACTCTGCAGAAACGCAGGTCCTTTAGGATTGCCATTGACTTTTTGCGCGAGCATGAGACGCCGTACTCTTGGGGTCACCCCTTCCGCCTGATTTTTCGGTGGAACGGAGTATTACACCAGCTACGCTCCTTGCAAGACGTTTGTGGTGTCCTGGGGCTCACGGCAGCGGAGGAGGAGGGAGCTACGCCGTCGTGGAGGTCCTCGGAGGGACGGAATCGGCGGAGGTCAACGAGGCGGCGCTCAGCGACCAGTGCAGGGCGCCCGGACTCCCCTACCATTAGGGCGGACAGGGCTGACGCCCTGAGGGCGGCGGCCGGGGACTCAACCGGCTCCTCTAGCGTGGCCTTGACGGCCTAACACGCACTCCGGGGGGAGATGTCTTTAGCTTCTTAACATGCTTGGCACGGGGCGGGGGGGTTGGGGGGAGCGGGGGGAGGTGAGTGGCCGGACGTCCACTTTGCTCTTTTCTACGGACTTGCCCTTTGGGGCTTGACTGAGACTATGGGGTGTTTGAGTTTGGGGATGGCTAGTTGCCGAGGGTGGGTTTTGGGTGGGGGAGGGGGTTGTTTTGGGGTTGGGAAGGTCCCGTCCGATGTTGTCTATGCCCGTTTTGTTTTGGCTTGTCCCGCGCTGCGGCCCCGCGCGCCCCGCCCGCTGATTCCCTACCCATTGCATGGCGCTCCCGATCCCTGTGAGGAATGCCGGGCCTAAAGGTAGTGACCCTTAATGTTCAGGGTCTGAATAACCCGGTGAAGCGCAGAGCGATCCTGTCGTTGCTGGAGGGGACGCAGGCGGACATTTGCCTTTTGCAGGAGACACACTTATTGCCCCGAGACTGCCATAGGATGCGATCAGCTAAGTTCCCCACCCAGTTCTTTTCCTCGGCAGCGAACAAGACAGCGGGGGTGGCCATTCTCCTAGCGAGCTCCTTTCGGGGGGAGGTGTTGCATAAGTGTGCTGAACAGAAGGGGAGGCTCCTTGCGTATCGCATGCGCCTGGGAGGCATAGCATTTACAGTTGGCTCCGTTTATAGCCCAAACGAGCATCAGGAGCGCTTCCTAGATTCCGCGCTGGTGGATGTCACTGCTTCCCCAGACCGACACATTATCTTGGGCGGAGACCTCAACATTGTCTTTGACTCTGGGATGGACAGATCGGCCCAGCGCTTCCCGCAGACGGGGGAGCTGTCCCAGGATGGGAAGGCCCGGATTGCGGAAATGGACTTGCATGATCTCTGGCGCTCCCTGCACCCCACGGATAGGGACTACTCTTTCTTCTCGCACGCACACCGCACCTACTCACGGCTGGACTACCTCCTGGTGAGTGGACCGATGCGTGCCGCTGCCACGGCGGCGGACATCGGGGTCCTGTCCCTGTCTGACCACTCTCCAGTCACCGGCGTTTTCCGGTGGCCGGCGGCCTCCCCCTCTCGGGGGGCGTGGCGCCTCCGGGACACACTTCTACACAAAAAAATCGGTGGTACAACGCGTCGGGGAGGTCATACGGGACTATCTCACTCACAACAGCAACACTGACACTTCGCAGGCGACACAATGGGCGGCACTGAAGGCCGTCTTACGGGGGGAATTCATCTCTATCTCTGCAGCCGAGAATAAGGAGCGGCAACTGAAGAGGGATGAGTTGACAGCTCAAGTCCGGGAGCTTGAGCAGGTCCACCGCCGTACGGGAGCGCCGAGGGTATGGAGGCAGTTGCAGGCAGCGAGGAAGCTCCTCTCGGCTCTGGATCTTGATAGGGCGGAGTACGCCGCCTTACGCTTGAAACATGCCTACTACACTGGGGGGGACAGATGTGGCAAGCTCCTAGCACACCGGCTCCGGGTCGCGCAACAGCGCAGCGTGGTGAAAGAACTGGTGGGTGCGGACGGGGGGGTTGTCTCCGGGGACGCGGAGGTAGCGGAGACTTTCCGCGGCTTCTACGAGGCGCTATATGCTGAGGAGCCCTCCCCGCCACGGGATGCCGATAGCTATCTGGAGTCGGTGACCCTCCCGGTACTGGACCCGGCTCAGGCTGACCACCTGGAGCGGGACATCCATGTGGAGGAGGTGATTTCGGCTATCGCGCGGCTGAAACATGGCAAGGCCCCGGGCCCGGACGGGTACACGTCGCTCTTCTACAAGACTTTTTGCACGACCGTGGCCCCTGTCCTTACGCGGCTGTTTAACTCCTTCTCCGAACCGGGAGCCATCCCTCCGGATCTCCTGAGGGCGACGGTCGCGGTAATCCCGAAGCCTGGGAAGGATCGGGCCCTCTGCGGCTCGTACCGGCCCATCTCGCTCCTAAATGTCGACCTCAAGTTGTACACGGGGATTCTCGCATCCAGGCTGGGTCCACACCTCCCCGATTTGGTGGAGGCGGACCAGGCTGGTTTTGTGCCCGGTAGACAGACGGTTGACAACACCAAGAGAGTGGTGCATGTTCTGGAGAAGGCCTCAAGGATCGCGGGGGAGCGGATGTTGTTGTCCGTTGATGCGGAGAAGGCCTTCGACAGAGTTCACTGGCCGTATCTTGAGCGGGTCCTCACAAAACTGGGAATCGGCGATAAGTTCCGCACCATGGTATTTAATTGCTATAAGCATCCTTCAGCGTCGGTGCGGGTAAACGGGTGTAGCTCTGGTGGCTTCGCCATCGAGCGCGGCACGCGGCAGGGCTGCCCTCTCTCGCCGCTCCTGTTTGCCCTCTACATGGAGCCGTTTGCTCAGAGGATCCGTAATAATCCGGATGCTGTCGGGGTCCGGATGGGCCGGTACGTCCACACCGTGAGTCTCTACGCGGATGATGTCCTGCTGACTCTGGATGACCCTAGGAGGTCGCTACCTGCTTGCCTCCGAGAGTTGGACGCCTTTGCGGGGGTGGCCGGCTTCAAAATGAATATGAGCAAGTCGATGGCATTAGACGTGTCCCTGGCTGCGGACACCAGGAGGGATCTTCAACGGCTCTTCCCCATGCAGTGGTCCTCGTCCACGGTGCCGTATCTGGGGATTTTGCTGGCGCCTACATTATCGGAGATGGTTACGGCCAATTATGCCTCCCTCAGCAGGAAGATCAAGGACGAGCTTGGCCGATGGAACAAAGGCCTGCTGTCCTGGCTGGGGAGAATCGCGGCAGTCAAAATGACGGTGCTGCCCCAGATACTATATCTTTTCCGAGCCCTTCCGCTCCAGCCCCCGGTGGGCTGGATCCGACAAATGCAGGCTGACATCTCCCGCTTTGTCTGGCAGGGCCGCAGGCCACGCATGAAGAGGGTCCTCTCCACGCTCGCTCCGGAAGCGGGGGGCCTCGGCATTCCGGACCTCCGCAAGTACTTTCAGGCGGCACAGCTTCGCTATCTGGTGGAGTGGAGCAGGTGGGAGTCCGACAAACATTGGCTTTTTCAAGACCAGGCAGTGGCGGGCCGCACCTTACAAGAGGTCCCATTCTTGCGCCGCACGCACCGCCCCCCTAATCTTTACGCCTCCTTTGTTACGCGGGTCCCCCTGCGTGTGTGGGACGCGGTCTGCGAAACCCGGGGCCTCACCACCTTCCCCTCGCCGCTCTCGCCCATTGCGGGCAACCCGGACTTCTCCCCGGGGATGGAGCCGGGGGTTTTCTCCCACTGGGTACGGGCGGGCTGCAGGGCACTCTTCCAGATCTATGGTCCGGAGGGCGTGGTTCCTTTTCAGCAACTCCGCCAGGAGTTCGGCCTGACGGAGCTGGACAGACTGCGCTACATGCAAGTTCGGCATTGGGCCCTCCAGCCTCAGGTGCGTGCCACCGCTGCCCGTCCAATTACACCGTACGAGCGGTGGTTGGCTACTCGGACCTCCGACGCTAAACTGATCACTGATCTGTATAAACACCTACAACCCCCGCCGTTTCACTACTACAACCCGGGGAGGGAGCGTTGGCACAGGGAATTGGGTAGGACACTCAGCCACAAGGAATGGGACCAAATTGCGTATCGGGCTCGGCACTCTGCATACCACACGGGCCTTACGGAGACATTCACTAAGGTGTCCACATACTGGTACTACACCCCGGAGAGACTGTATGAAATGCATAAACACACTGACAAGGGGTGCTGGCGGAGCTGCGGGCAGGAAGGTACCCTTACACACATTCTATGGGATTGCCCAGTGCTGACCGCCTACTGGAAAGAAGTCTTGGACGAGGTGGATGAGCACTTTGGGATAGAGCTGCCGCGTCTCCCGGCGTATGTCCTGCTGGGCCTCCCCAATGCCCTAATGTACCCACTGAAGTCCCGCAGGGGTAGGCAGATTGCAATAGCGCTGGGGTCTGCGGTTCAGAACATTCTGGTCCACTGGCGCACATCCACCGTCCCCTCCATCACCGGTTGGTTGCATAGGCTCTGGCACGTGCTGGGGATGGAGAAGCTGTCGCTTACGGTTGCGGGGGAGGTAGACCAATTTGAAGAGCTATGGCAACCCTTTCTAGCGCTGCTGTCCACTGAATTCCGGGAGCTCACCTGCCCGAGGTACCTTAGGCTTCTCAGGCTGAGGCCGCCGGTGACCCCGGCGGACTAGCTTACATGTGAGATGGGGACCCCCGGGGAGGGGGGGGGAGTGCGGGGCTCCTGGCTAGGGCTGCTTTGATGCGGGACCATAGGACGGGGGGGAGGGGGGAGGGTTGTTGTTTTGTTAATGGGAGGATGGGGGATGGGGGGGGGGGATGGTGTTCTGTTGAGGTGTTGATGGGGGGGGATGCTCTTGCTCAGCTTTGGGGTCTCGGATACGCGCGTGGGATTCCACAGCTTGCAATTCTAGCGTTCAGTCACTGTGTTCTTCCCTCTGAGCCACCGCGCCACCTATTGCCAACCCTCTGGAGATACATCCCCTCTTCTTTGACTGTATTCCATGTATCCTGCCTCCTATCCCCCTCCCCCATGGTTTGTTTTGTTTCAATAAAAAGTTTTAAACATAAAAACAAAAAAAAAAAAAAACAAAAAAAATGTGTGCAGAGGGCAAAGTTAACATACATTACCGTAAATCAAGTTGTGTGTCAAGTATTACGTGACTATAGGAATACACCTCATGGGTCAACAGGAAAGACTCCTGCAGAGCTAATGTTTGGCTAATCTAGACAGACACGCTTGCCAAAAATGCCTTTAAGACCTCCTAAAGAACAAACACAAATTACAAAGAGATGAGAAAATGAAAGAAAAAATGAAGAAGAATGCAGAACAAAAAAAGTATGTTCGCAGAGGAAATTATGAAATAGGGGATCTGGTGTTGTAAGGCAAAATCAAACAAGAAAGTCTATGAGTAGATTTCACCCATCTCCTTTGAAAGTGACTAAGATGAAAGGTTCAGCTGTCATTGCTCAGAAAGAAAATAAAGTGATAGTAAGAAATAAAGCACATTTTAAAAAGCTTGTAAGCCCCTCAAATGAAACCTACAGAGAAGGGGATGGTATCAGTGATTGTGCTCCTCTTAGAAGAACAGAATGGATACAAAAGAAACCTCAAAGACTGATTGAACAATATTAACAGTTATTTCTCTTTTCTATTTTTATTATTTATCATCTGTTATCTGTAGTTTTCTTTTGTTTGTTCAGTAGGGGGAAGATGTAGTGATGTCATGCATAAGAACTATGGTTGTGTAGTCATGACCACGTAGAATCTACAGGGATTCTTTTTTAGTCAGTTGCTGGAGACTGGGAGACTGGAAGCAAGTGGACTGCTCTGTGTCCATGTAATAAATGTCTCAAAACAAGATTAAGGCTTCACATCATTACACTTAAGTTACTACATGAGGGACATGGCGGTATGTCTGGGATGAAAAGGAAAGCATGGGAAAACCTCTGGGGTCCAGGTATGGATAGAGAGGTGAAGATGTGTGTACATAGTTGTGTTGATTGTATGTGCAGAGACAAATCCCACCGAGCAGAAGAATCTTCCATCATGTTGACAAAGTTACCTGATAGACCATGGCAGAAGGTAGCTACAGATAATTGTGGGCCTTTCTCAGCCATAGCAATAGCAAGTCAGTATGCAGTTATATAAATAGATTATTATTCTAAATTGCCGGAAGTGGCTTTCACAAGAGAAATCAAAGCATCCAACATCATAGAATATTGTGACAAAATTTTCTGCAGGGAGGAGTGTACTGAAATCTTAATCATAGACAAGAGACCCCAATTCACTGCAAAGTAATTCAAGAGGTATTTAGGAAGGATGGAAGTGTTGCACCACACCACAGCTGTGTATCATCCCAGGGAAAATGGTCTCATTGAGAGATTCAACCGTGTGTTGAAGGAATGTATACAGTTGTGTAAGCAAAGTGATGGTGAACGTAGAGAGGTAGTCAAAGAGATGTTGTGGAGTTACCGCAGCATGCTCCATTCTGTCACACTGGAAACTCCTTTTGAGCTTTTGAAGGGAAGGCAGGAGGGTACTAGAGTCTCACCAGAGTGGATTTGCAAATCTGACATATGAAGTGTGAACAAGAAGGATTTGGAGTGTAGAGTCAAGAAGAATCAAGAGAAGTATGTGAAGAGACACAATGACAAATTGTAGAAGAAAATGAACAGGTTTGTGGTTGGAAATTGGGTGAGGACAAGTATAATGGGCACTCAGAAGGTGGGTTTGTCTAAATGGTCCGAGCCCAAGTGTATCAGAAGAGTAATGGGTAATAAAGCGTAGGTGGACAATGGAAAGAGATGGAACATCCGCAGGATCACATTATGCAATGACCTTGAGCACAACACATGGTTAAAGAAATCAAGTGGAGGTGCAGTTAATGACCAGTCTAGATCCACTGCCACTAGAAGCGATGATAAACATGTCAAGGCAAAACCTAAGTAGCAAGAGGATGCTCATAGTTGTGTAGGTGGTTTTGTGTTGGTGTCATTCCTTTTGTTCGAGGCTATATCTTAAACTCTGAATCTTAGGTTATGGCACATAGTCATTAGAATACTTATCCTAGCAATATGCATAGTGAAGTTTCACCTTGTTACCAGTCTACGTTATTATAGCAATAAGAATTGTTTTTATTCAATATTAAATAATGACGATTTGTGTTTTGGGGAAAGGGGAGATGTGTGTTAGCAACTGGGTTTCTGCCGCCACTGGATTCTAGAATGGAGATTCCGGTGGAGTCAGTTGCTGAGGAAAGAGGACATGTGCAGGGGTTGTTGCTACCATCTTAGTAAACCCTTCAACCACCACAATTGTGTCCAGGTGTCTTAAAATCACCCACATAAGTAGCCCTACAAGCATATCTCAGACCTGTCACTGCAGTGTCCGTATGGGCAGGTTTCAACTGCTATTTCGATCTGGCAAGTTCATCCACTTATGAAAAAGTAGGGGTGTATGGTGCACACCAAAGTTTTAGACAACAATTTTTACGTAATAATTCTGAGTTTCAAAAAACTAAAGAACGAGGGTGTGCTGCGCAGTGATCTGTAGGCTGCCCGTCCCACATAAAGGTACATGTGAAAAAAATCAAGCACAGTGCTTGCTTGAGTCACTGCATGCACTACAAACTGAATATGTACAAAGTTTAAGATACATTTTTCACAGTCTTTTCAAAAGAAATCCAAAGTTATTAAAAAAATACTCATACCACAGAAAGTTCAAACAAATGACATCTTTGTTGAAAAGTATTCAATGCGGTAATCAGAACACATTACAATGGTTGCAAAAATCATGCATTGTACATTTGTATCAATAATCCATGTTCCATGTTCTTCAATGCAAATATAATACTGTAGAAATGCAGATCAAAGGTGTGCAGCCCAAAGCATTTCGGGACCAGTCGTCCCTTCTTCGGGGGCCACTGAATTAAACAAAAAAAGGTAAATAACCACATGTTGTTATGATGCACTGTACAATAAAAGTCACAAAGCTACTGAAATCAGATGACACACACAGCTGTATACATTGACCAAAAGTAAAGAAATAACATGCAATGCACGATGAAAAGGAGACACGCATGCCGCAAGGTAGGTAATGTATGTAAAGAGACCAACCTGGCCAGTTTCCATCACCTGTGCGATGAAAGACGTGTTCAACGAGTGACAAAATGCCCAAATGAGAACCTAGGTGCCGGTGAATCTAAATACTAACACAAGAGTGCACTATTATCTCAGTGTAGAATGACATAAACCAAATCCTGGAGAAACCGCTTACTCAAATGCACTGCTTGGACCTTGCTGAATGAGACACTGAAGAAACTGAAGAAATTCTGTGGAAATGAGAATAAACAGCCTGTGTAAACTGCAGAGCATATAGAAAGACCACACCCTACACCCTCGGTGTGAAAAATACATTGATTGATGGACAAAATCTGAAACTGAGTGAAACCGAAAAGGACACAATGTTAGTGCTGTCAGCAAAATACGGTGACATCGAGGGCAACTATAATCGTGATGCTGTTAAACTATACAGGAAGAAAACTGAAACCACTCACCAGGGACGAAAACGTCAAGAATCCTATGCAATTCGCCACAATGTTAAATTGCAGTACCAGGCTGCAAAGAGCCGCATGTACGGGAACTAAATGAAACAAAAGGAAGGTAAAAGAAGGAACACAGTGAGTGCTATCGATAACACTGTTAATGAATCTTAACTTGCTGTTATGAAAGACAGCAGGGAAGAGAATGAGAACACTCACCCAAAACGAAGCATCAAACGTCCTGTATGCTCTGCCGAGATTTAACGTTGTGTTGTCAAGCAGCGAAAAGCTGGGTGAGTTTAAATAACGGGATTCCCGCGCTGCCTGGGAACCACGTAACGTGGTTACGAAGGCAATAACTATTGGTAGTCTTCTATGGTGGCCATCTTAGCGTGGTGCTGGAAGAACCCGAACCACCGTAATGTATAAAGTGAAGTAAAGAAACTGCGTGATGACTGTGTTCCCGCGAACATAAAAGAATAAACTTGCTGACATAGACGCATGAAACAGAACTGTTGGATAAGTTACGGCGTTCTTAGGTGATAACCATAAACCGCAGTGCTAGACAATTATAATCCAACCCAATATGTAAATCACAAAACGGAATACCTGATTAATGAAAGAACGGTGTTCCCGCGGTGACTAGAGGACATGAATAAAGGTGTGCTAACTGTCTGCTGCTACATGAGCAGTACATCGGCCATCTTGTGTAAAAGGTCCAAACACGTAATGAAATAGTGTGTGTAAGCAACAAGATAGTGACATCACTCGGGATCAACCATACATAGTCAACAATTAAAAATTTGCGAACATTCGTGACAAGAATTTTCAATTCTATTAAGGACTACGGAGGCGAGGATTATGCTTCTCAATCTTTACTAGAAGCTCACAGCAGCCAATGAAAAAACAGAGATAAAACCATGTGACAACCATAGAGTCTCTTCTATATAAGGTCCCTGTCAGCACATAGAGTCCTCTTTCTTTGTAACAGTAGTTAAGTCCATGCACGACCTGCTCTCGAGGATCACCGATAGCCAGGGCCTTCTCCAACCAACGAACTGCAAGCCCAACGGGGCCGAACTTCTCCCTGGATCCCGATCCAGGCAAACTCGCGTGTGAGCGGAAAAATGAACTGTAGTCATCCAATCACCGATAAACCATAAACCAGTTTACTTGCTGTCAGTACCTGAAAGAAAGGAAAGGAAACACCCCGTAAAAGCTGTTCCAGATTGCCCGGTAAAGCAACATTACAGCATGAGAAAAAAGGGGGGGAAAAACAGTACACCGAGAAATGCAAAGCCATAGCATAAGCAACATCACATGATGAAATATAAGCATCATAACATACCATGTGCAAAGCATGATGAATTAAAAGCATTACATCAAACAATGTGTATCTCTGGGTGGGATAATCCTTGCCTCCGTAGTCCTTAATAGAATTGAAAATTCTTGTCACGAATGTTCGCAAATTTTTAATTCTATGTCAGGACCGGAGGCTCCGATTATGCTTGTTCAAAGCTGATCCACCACCATTGACGCAATATTCACAATAGGTTTATAGTAGAATGTTTTGAAAGTACTCTCATTAGACCAGTCAGCTGTATTCATGATATCTGCCAGGCTGACACCTGTCGAATATGCTTTCGAAGCCATGGCTCCGCGTGCAGAATGCACTCCAAATTTGGAGATGTCAATTCCCGCTTCGCCCATGAGCCAACGCATCCATCTAGATAAAGTAGCTGGAGTCACTGGGCGAAATGGCTTCTGCAGAGCAATAAGCAATTGTCCTTGCATATTAGTACGAAATTCTTCAGTACTTACCTCGTAATCCTTAATACATTGCACCACACACAATTTAGGATTATTAGGAAAACTTGGAGACGTGACTGAAGTGGTGTTGCACTTGGTTCTCCTGGATAAAATGAAATTCACACCTTCCGGGGTAAATCTACGCCCCGCCAAATCCAGCGCCCGTACGTCAGACACCCGTTTGCAAGAAACCAGACATAGGAGCATAGTTAACTTGGCCGAAAGTTGCTTCCGAGATAAGAATCTGTTGGAAGGCCAGGCCTCAAGAAATCTAAGGACAACAGAGACATCCCAGAGATGAGAATACTTTGGGCAAGGAGGTTTCACCATCCTGACTCCTCTAAGCAAGACACCAGAGGATGCTCTCCTATGGGTTTACCTTCCAAAGGTAGATGTCCGGCCGATATCGCGGACCGGAAGTTGTTGACCGTCCTGTACGCTAAACCGGAGGAAGCCATGGAGGCTAAGAAATTGACCACTAAAGAGACATGTGCCTTAGCGGGATCCACGTCCCGTTGAGCGCACCAATCACACCATCTCCTCCAAGATGAGGAATATCTTTTATGGGTGTTGGCCGACCAGGCCTCTTTGATGAAGTTGCTAGCTTCGCGTGAAAGGCCCGGGACACTCCATCTGTCCCTGAAACCCGCCAAGCAACGAATGGGAGCAGGCCCGATGCCACCAAGGGATGAGGATTCTGAAGAGGGTCCAGCAATAGGTTCTGCACCCGTGGAAGAAGGATCGGGATCGCACAACTCATGGCTAACAATACTGGAAACCATGCCTGAGCCCTCCACAAAGGGGTGATCAATATGAGTTCCACGTGAAAAGTCCTGACACGCGCCAGGACCCTGGGGATCATGAGAAACGGGGGAAACGCATAGCAGAGAGATGTCGGCCATTCCTGCAGGAAGGCATCCGTGGCTATCGCCTCTGGATCCGGCCTCCAACTGAAGAATTGGGGAACTTGCTTGTTCAGTCGAGATGCAAATAAGTCTCTCAGGCAAGGACCCCAAAGCTGTGTCAGTCGTCGAAACACCGTGGGTAACAACCTCCAATCGCTGGAGTCTTGCAGATGGCGGGAATTCCAATCTGCTACCTAGTTGCTGGAGCCGGGTAGGTATTCCGCAACCACCGAAATTCTGTTCTGTAGACAGAAGTGCCAAAAATCTTTGGCGATCTCCGCCAGCATCCTCGACTTGGTACCACCCAACTTGTTGACGTAGCGCACCGCCAATATATTGTCCATCCGGAGGAGGATACAACAATCTGCCTTCTGCGGCGAAAGGCATTTGATCGCAAAGGAACCGGCCAATGGTTCTAGGCAATTGATATGTAAGCGTAATTCCTCCGAAGACCAGCGACCACCCGTGGTCAATGTGTCGCAACGGGCTCCCCAACCCCATCGGCTGGCATCCGATTCGATTATCACATCCGGTGCCGCTCCAAATAGCGCTCGGCCGTTCCAGGCCTCCATGTGATTTATCCACCATTCCATCTCCAGCCTCGCCTCCTCTGAGAGAGGGATCTGTTCTGAGTAACTGAGACCTTTTCGGAGATGTCGGATCTTGAGCCGCTGGAGGGCCCAATAGTGAAGGGGGCCCGGGAAGATCGCCTGGATGGAAGAAGACAGCAGTCCCACCACGCGGGCCAACGATCTCAGGGAAGTTGTTTGCCTGCGAAGGACAATTCGCAGTTCTCTCTTGATCGACTTGATCTTTGTCATTGGCAGCAAGAGCTGGCACGTTAGAGAATTTATCAAGAACCCTAGAAATTCGATGGATTGCGAGGGAACCAACATCGACTTTTGCGGGTTGACGATGAACCCCAAACTCTGCAGCAGGTGTATCGCCCAGTTGAGGTGTGTTTGGACTGTCTGAGGGGAGGACGCCAAAATTATTATGTCGTCCAGATATATTATGAGGCGGACTCCTCGAGCCCTGAGAGACTCCACTACCGGCCTCAGAAGCTTCGTGAAGCACCACGGTGCTGACGAGAGGCCGAATGGAAGGACTTTGTACTCGCAACATACTGTCTCCCAGATAAACTGAAGAAACCTCCTGTGGATAGATACGCGTCCTTGAGGTCTAACCGGACCATCCAATCTCCTTCCTGGAGGAGATCGCGTAATAGATGGATGCCTTCCATCTTGAAATGCCTGTAAACAATCCACGAGTTGAACTCTTTGAGGTTCAGCACTAACCTGGATCCGCCCCCTTTCTTTTCTACTAGAAAGACATTGCTCAGAAAGCCATGAGGGTGTACCACGGAAGGCGCAATCGCGCCTTTCCGTAACAAGGAGTTGATTTCTTCCGTGATGAAAGTGCGATCTTGTTGGGAAAAAGACAGCGGGAGCGGGTGGAACTCTTGCGAAGGGGAGCTGTACATCTCTAACCTGTAACCCTGTACAGTCTGCAACACCCATGCATCTTGCGAAATTTTGCGCCATTTGTCTAGAAAAGATGCCACTCTGCCCCCCAAAGTCACCTCTGAAAAAGGAACCAGGCTCACCTGAGTTTGCGGCATCATGCTGGTTGTTGGAGTTCCCTCCAAATCTGCCACCTTTGCGGAATCTGTTCCTTGAACGGCAGGTAGGGTAGAAATTGGAGGTATTGGCAGAATTGTCCTGGTAACCTCCTCTTTGCTGACCACGCTGGGCGCCTTGATTGTAGCCCCGGCCGAACGAGCGCCCACGAAAGCGTCCGGCCCTGCCGAAAACCGGGTGGAAAGCCCGTTTCAAAGAACCTTGGGCCTTGTCCAGCCCACTGAAAGTGGCAACGAACTTTGTTAGTTCTTTTAGAAAAGGTTGGCCAAACAAAAGACCTTGGGCCAGCGGACCTGATTCCGATGTGGCCAATTCAGCTAACCTGGGATCTAGTTTCAGGAGGATGGATCGGCGCCGCTCCGTCGACAACGCACAATTAGCATTGCCTAGTTGGCACACTGCCCGTTGGGCCCAGCCAATCAGCTCGTCCGGATTAATTAAGAGGGCCGACACTTTGGCCCGAAAGCCAATCTCTAGAATCTTCGTCAGGGGACCAATAACGTCCAGTAGCTTATTCTGGCAGGACCGCCAGGACCTATCCAGGCCTTTCTTGGGATCTTTAGAATATTTTTTCAAATACGTCAACATTGACGGGTCCACCTTCGGGGTAGCCGCTACTTTGTCCGCCAGGTCCGGCCTAGGACATTCCGACCTCAGCCGAGTCCGCACGTCTGTATCAAATGCCTGGCGTAAGTGAGACTGGACAGAGTCCGCCACTTCTTGTGATGGTAACCAGGATGTAGAGTTAGGATGGATAATGTCCGCCGGTTCAAAGTTGAGAACCTTAGGCGACGTGGACGGACCGGCATGCTTTTCTTTCCGTGCCTTCTTGGCCGGTCGAGGTGATTCTTCTTCGTCAGAAGTAGGATCCGGGGAGGTATCATGGCCATCATCTTCCTGGGATATTTCAGTAATCGTAGCTTCCCTAGTAGAAGCTGAGCGTTCTTGTTCCGCCATTGACCTGGCCAACTTAGCGAAATCCGCGGCGTGCGGGTTCGCCCTTCCTTTACCCCCAGATTTAACTCGGGAGCCAGACGCCGGCAGCCAACCTTGTTGCTGTGCATAAGAGCAAAGGTGGCATTTTAGGGGCGCAATCGCCCTCACCAAAGCCGAGTTTACTGACTGTTGGACACCCGCGTCCAATGCCTCAACGAGGTCATACTCCATCGACCCAGAAGGTTCCTCGTCATAATAGTAGTACTCCTCCTCATAATACTCAGACATGATTTCAGCACGAGTGCACTTAATGACCCTGGAGGAGCGTGTGTGACTTTGTCCACCACAAATAATGATATATTCCAATAGGAGGTCAGGGGGAGTGGTAACCCCAGGCAAGCCCTAAGCAGACACCCACAGGTGACTTTCAGTATAAGTTTAGAATGTGGAGGGAGGGAGGGCTTGCAACAAAACCCCACTCTAGGCAAAGCCTATGCTCAATTTTACAGCCCCTCAGAATATTCACACATCAGGGGCGTCAGAGGAGCGAAAACGAGCCTTTTGTGTGCCCAAATGGCATAAACTCGGGTCAGAAGCATGTAAAAACGCTGCTCCGGCGTTCAATTCAAGTCCAAAGGCGATCGTGGACAAAGATGGCCGCCGCGCATGCGCGCTGGCCGAGGCTCGTAAAAGCTGAAAGGAGACTGCGCGTCAAGCCGATGCGCATCCCCGCTCCTCAACCTCCCGCTCCACTGTTACCGGCGACGCGAGGGAAACCCCTCTGAAACACACGCAAACGAGGTAATACCTAAAGCGATAGCTAAGCCGGTAGGCGCTCGCAGCACGACGCGCAGAAAACACAGTGACAATCTCACAATCAGAATCTACAAACGTCTAGGTCGCAGTAGCGCGCAGAAGACAGCGCGATGTTAACAATAAACGCCTAGCAACAAAGGCAACTTGCAACCCTACAGTCATCAAGAGAAAATCTGAAGTGCACTTAACTGGCTGCGGAGCAGCAAAGAAAGAGGACTCTATGTGCTGACAGGGACCTTATATAGAAGAGACTCTATGGTTGTCACATGGTTTTATCTCTGTTTTTTCATTGGCTGCTGTGAGCTTCTAGTAAAGTTTGAGAAGCATAATCGGAGCCTCCGGTCCTGACATAGAATTGTGATCTGGGTGACATAATGTGCACATTACCATTATGAAGGACAAAAATCACGAGACACACTGCTTGCTCTCACCAGAAAAAATGCAGCTGTGAAATTGACATGGTGCTATACCTACATAGAATAGTGCATCATAAAACATTTTGTACCAATACTAAAAGAGAGCAAGGTTTGACAACTTGATGTCAGTATACAAGGACATGAGCGTTCCATGACTATAATTTACGCACATGAGCGTCAGAAGTGCAGACTATGTTATAGTAGCACATGTATATAGAAAAATGAATTACATATGTGTATTAGCTGTAAAGAAGAAACGATAACACAAATAATGTGACAATGATGCACACTGTTCATGTTGGTACAATTCAATGAGCACAAAACTAAGTCACGACAAAACTAAATACTAGAGAAACTAAGTGAACAAACCATTAACATGCTAATGAAAAGTGTGGGTGATATGCAGTTCAATGACATATAAAAATAAGTCCATAAACACTATTTTTTTTAACTTCAAATAATTTTATTAAAGAAAAAAACAAGGTGACCATACAAACTATGTGTTATAAATAATGCAAACATCACATTCAAATCTTGTTTTTGAAAAGGGAAGGAATTGGACTAATAATACAGAGGCAAGTCATAGAAGGGAACAATGTACATTAAATGAAACATAAATGCAATATAGGAAATATGAAAGTAAATAAATAATGGAACAACTAGGGAAGTCAGGGTGGTTTGGGAACCTCCTATTGAGATGGTTTTGGTAAAGAATACCTCTTGGCACTATCATCAATAAATGTTGTAACAGGAGACCACAAGTCAACACGTTTTGTAGCCATTTGAGGTGGGTATACAAAGGGAGTGTCTAACCTATGATTATGGCACACAGTGTACCACCAAGATCTGTATGAAATCTTCGAAAAGTATTTCCAGTTGGTAGTAATTTGTTGAAAGGCAATCGCTAATAACAAATCGATAATCTTAACATTGAGTGAGACCTCGTTCCAAAAAGATATGAGTAACAGAAAAAGGGAATGTAGTATTGTATATCAAATTAACTTGTAACCATACTTGCTTCCAAAACGTTTCTACTAGTGGACATGTTATATGAACAACATATGAAACAAGTCAGCATTGGGGGAAGAGCAGGTCCAACAAGTCTCCGGAGTGGTTGAAAAACGTTTACATAAAATGGCTGACATAAATAAAAATCTATTGTAAACAAAAAATAATGTCTGTGTGGTGTTTGCTGCTCTAGAGGTATTGCGTATTTTGGACCAGATGCCTTTCCAAAGTAAAATTGGCCAGCATACAGCTAAATCTTTTTCCCAAGGCCTCTTCAATTTTTGTCTTCTGTCTATCAGTATTGATGCCTAGTAGGTGTTTGTAAATAGTAGATGCTTTGGGATTGGTCATTAACAGGGTATGAAGTTGTAAAGAGGGTTCCAAGTTGTTAGAGATAACTGGTGTGACAGGGAGATGGGAATAAGCTTCCAATACAACTTGTTTAAGTGCATTGTATTTATGAATAAAGGAAGTCGGTAAGTTGAATGCCTGCATAAGCGTAGCAAAAGGCAAAAATTCTGAATTTAAGAATAATTGATGAATCCATATCAAACCCCTGTCTCTCCAAGTCCTTCAATAAAAGGGTTTATTATGAATCAATAAATCTTCATTATGCCAAATTGTGAAATTCAAAAAGGAATCCTTAGAATCAAGAGTGGAATGGGAAGGTAGGTCAAGTAGTTTGGAAGTGTTTCAAAACAGGGGTGGAGATGGCCTGTGGCTTACGTGAGAAAGAAAGGTATTCACAAAATGAGTAAGGAGACATAAACAGGCGCTCCCTTGAAGTCCAGAGAGGACATTTATCCGCAGAGTCCAAACCACAAAGAGGCCTGACGCAGTAAGAACGCCTTGTGATAAGCCTGGAAATTTGGAAAATTAACTCCACCCTCTGTTTTGGGGCGGATCAGTTTTAATAAAGACATACGAGATTTCTTGTTATTCCATAAGAAAGAGGATAAAATGGAATTAATTTTTTTAATAAATTTGGACGTGATGGGAATTGGAATATTCGAAATAGTGTATAATACTATAGGTGACAACATCATCTTTATGGTATCCAGGCGGCCCCACCAAGACAAATAAAGGGGATGCCACTTAGAGGTCAAATCCGTGATCTTTTGAAGGCATTTATTCATACATAATGTTTCTGAAATTGAGGGAGTAAAGTGTAAACCTAAATATTTAATATGTTTTGGACTCCATTTAAATTGAGAAGCTTGAAATTGTGTTCTAAAAGTATATTTTGTTAGCAGTAATATTTCGCACTTATCATTGTTTAGTTTGTATCCGAAAATACGTGAATAAGATTTCACTTCTGCAAAAAAAGCTGGGATTGATTCTTCTGGTTTGGACAAAAAAAGGAGAATATCATCAGCATATGCAGCGAGTTTTACATGGACATTTGATGTTTGGAATCCGCAAATGTTTGGATTTTGACGTAATTTGGATAAGAATGGCTCTAAAGCCAAGTTAAAAAGGAAAGGAGAAAGAGGGCAGCCTTGGCGTACCCCTCTGCCCAAGTCAAAAAATTAGGAGATCAAGCAATTAGCACAAATTGCTGCACGGGGATTAGAATAGAGAAGGAACCAAAATTTTATAAAATAGGGGCCGAATCCAAACCATTTAAGGGTATAAAAGAGATATTTCCACTCAACCCTATCAAAGGCCTTTTCGGCATCTAGTGCAATTGCCGCCAAAGGATGATTGAGACAATAAGATTTGGACAGGACATCAAAAAAGAGCTGTGTGTTGTCTGTAATGACTCGCCCCTTGACAAATCCAGATTTTTCCTTACCTAATAGCTTTGGGAGGTTGGAGTCAAGACGTATGGCTATGGCTTTAGAGAACATTTTATAATCAGTATTGACCAGTGAAATTGGTCCATAATTTTTGCAGTATTTAGAGTCTTTACCTTCTTTAGGGATAAGACAAATGTGAGCTTCAGAAAATGATCCAGAAGAGTTTGAGAAGCAAAAGAAATTTATAAGTAAATGTAGTTGGGGTATTAAAAGTGTAGAAAAGAGGGTGTAAAATTCAACAGTAAAGCAATCCGGGCCGGGAGCTTTGTCTTTTTTGAGAATCTGAAGGGCTTTTAAGAATTCATGCTGGGAAAGGTCCGATTCTAAGGGGGAAAGATCTAAATGGGCCTGTTGAGGCTTTTGAATGTTAGAAAAGAATTGTGAAAGTAGATGGTCTGTGGGTTGGGTTTCTGAGAAGTATAAAGATTTGCAAAAGAGAGAAAATTCATGTAAAATTTCTGCATCTTTGAATTTTAAAACTGAGTGCTTATCAAAGACAGATTCGATGTTTAGTTTGTTTTGGCGGATCTTTAAGTAATTGGCTAAAACTTTTCCTGCTTTGTTTTTACCTCCGTAAAATTTCGCACTGGATTTTAATAAATAGAGTGAAGCATCTTCTGTTGATTTTTTGTTGAACTCTAACTTAGCATTAATGAGGGTTTTTAAACAGTCTTCTAAATGTGATGTGTAATATGAATGTTCCAATGCCTTAATATCTTGAAGAAGGTCTCTAGTTATCTTGCGTGCAGCTTTTAGTTTCTGTGCTACGTAATCTAAAATAAAACCTCTAGCTGATGCCTTAAAGGCATCCCAAATGATTGCAGGAGAGAGGGAGTCGGTATTATTCCTCTCAAAATATTCCATGGAAAATGAAGCAAAAGCTGTAGTGAATTTGGAGTCTAAGAGGAGTACTCTATTGAAACGCCCTCTTTTGGGAGCTTTATTCCTGGGGAGAATATCAAAGCCAATGGAAACTGGTGCATGATCTGATAAAAGAATAGGGCAAATTTCTGCATGAGTAAGGGATTGTGAAATGTTATGAGATACAAAAACATAGTCAATTCTTGATTGAGTATGGTGGGTAGAGGAATAAAAGGAATATTCCCTAGTAGTTGGGTTTCAGAGGCACCAAGCGTCAAGCAATTTATGCTGCTGTACAGTGTGTGTAAAATATTTATGTGATTTGTTGGGTACGAAGGACACTTTGGAATTCCTATCTAAAAAGGGATCAAACACCTGGTTGCAGTCTCCAGCTAAAATAAAATTATCATCAATGCAATGAGAAATATGTTTTGTCAATGCAGACCAAAAAGAAGCATCTCCACTTGTAGGTGCATAAACATTAAGGAGAGAAATTAGAACACCCTTTAGTGATAATTTAACAATGAGCCATCTCCCATCATCATCTGATTCTTGCGATAACACTGTAATTTGTAAAGAGTAACGACATAGTATCACCACTCCATTTCGCTTGCCATCACCTGGAGAGAAATAAGCCTCATCCCCCCAGCCCCTTTTCAATTTTTGAGATTCAATGTCTGTAAGGTGGGTTTCCTGCAAAAAGACAATATCAGCATTCAATTTAGCCAAGTGTGATAAAACTCTTTGTCTCTTGATAGGAGAATTTAGACCCCTAATGTTCCATGAGACTAACTTAAGTGACATGAGATATAAAAATGGGATGACAAAAACATCAAAATGTAACAATCCAATTCAATATAATAAAAAAAACAATACAACAAAAGAATGATCCAAACGCACAAACCAAAAATGCCTAATCCATTGCAAAGAACATTGCATAGTTATGAAAAAAATAAAAAAAAGGAAGAGTAAGAGAACTCTAGGCCAGTGAAAAACAGAGAGAATAAATAAGCAGAGATAAGAAAACGTGAAATAAGCAAAAACTTAAAAATCCAAATTAAAAACACCAAATTCCAATTCTTTGCAAAGATGCCAGCTAGTATTATTAGAGATGCTGAAGAGAAAGAGAAGTAAAATGAGTTCATAACGTAGAGTAATAAAGACAGTAGAAAAGCAAGTATAGAGATGAAAAAAGAGAATAATCAGACGGAAAAAAATACATGAAGAAAATAGATGGTAAAAGAACAGAGTAGAAAAAAATAATGTAATACACAGAACAAGAAATGTATGGAAACTGTTTATGGTTGTAACAACAGAAATACTTATTAATATGAAAAGATAGGAAGGAATGAAAAAATTGGTGATACCATCATGAGAAAAGATGCAAATGCAAAAAACAAGACATAAAGCAAGGAGTACAACGACTACCATATCTATAACAATAGAAGCATAGAGATATTTTAAGCAAAAACAAGAATGATAAGAGAAGACAATCACAAAGGAAGAACTAAAAAAGTTAAGGAGTATAGGGATGTATTGCAATATGCAGAACAAAAAACAAAACACAGAAGAAACTCGTAAAAGAGGAATATGAAGATGGGTAAGAATACAAAGGTCACCGTAATAGCAATAAAAGGAAGACTGTAAGACATAACCAAAAACATAAGACAAAACAAGAAACATACTTACAATGAGGGAACATGAAAGCGAGGTTAGGTAGAACCACATGGAACAAGCGGATCTTCGGGCAAGGACCGGAACATCCGAGGAAGGCACATGTCATACTATGAACAACACTATTTAGGCGAAGGATGAAGGAAAAGATAAATAAGAGAATAAATAAACTTAGTAATGCATATAACATTAATATAAGAATAGAACACCGAATCCAAAAAACATTAAAGGTAAATAACAGCAACCATGAGTCAAAAAGCTATATGTAACCCTGGAAGTATAATAGCCATTCAATCACTGAAGAACCTGCAAGCAAATTGAGGTAAAATCAGACATAAGAGAATATAAAAAGTCAAGTGCCATGCGAGGAGGAAGGCCTTGAAGAATCCATTTGACTCGACTTGTTTGAGCTGATGAAGCTTTGCAGTCGGATAGGATCTTCATAAGAGGACGTTCTGTTGTTGAATGTAACTTTAAATATGCAGGGGTGAAAGAGACCATACCTTGCTCCCATAGCATGGAGATCTGACCTCATGTCGAGGAAGGCTTTGCGTCTAGCTGCTGTAGCTCTTGAATAATCTAGCGCAAAAAACAATGTAGACCCAGACCATGAAATCCGCTGAATGACCTTAGCAGCCGCCAAAACCTTCAACAGATCCGTGTATTCTAAGAAATAGAGGATAACACCTCTGGGTCTTTGCGAAGAAGAGGAATTGCTAGAAACTCTACCCAGACTATGAGCGCGTTGGATATTCAGAGTGGTATCCTCTGGCATGTGTAGGACTTTGGGGATAAAAGATTTGAAAAAAAGAGATAGGGTCTGATCCTTCAACTCCTTCATTCAAACCATAAATACGTACGTTGTTCCTCCTGTTGTGATTTTCTAAGTCCACAACCTGCTTTTGAAGTGTTGAAACTTGCGACTGAATGAAAGAAACAGTTTTGGAGGTTTCGTCCAAGGCTGAGACCCTATGTTCCACAGCTGAGATTCTGGTATCAAGTTGTGACCAACTGTCAGAAAGTATTTGCGATTTAGAGTTGGTTTCCTCCATAAAGGGTCTGAGAGCTCTTATTTCCTGCAACAATAGATCCATTGATACTGAGGAATCTGCCTTGGGTGGAGATGGAGGATCCTGCTTTAGGTGTTTTACGTTTGATTTTCCTGGTGCAGAACGCGTTTGATCCATTATGCTGTTGCCGTCCTCAGACTCCAGAGATTCAGAATCCTCCAATTTTGAGAGCTCTGAGAACAGCTTCAAATTTTTCATAAAAACTCCTTTTGGTTTGGGTGTAATAAAAGAAGACCCTTTCGTTCTGCCCATCAATAATTGAGGCAACCAGCTAAAAGTCTTGTATCCGTTTAGAGTAGTACAATGAGAGAACTTGGGAAATGAGGCAGGTAATGAGCGAGAATTGCGGGTAATACTCCAGGGAATGCGTGGTATCCTCCAGTATCACAAATCACCACAACCACCATTGTGAACAAATTATGCCGAAATCGGGGCTCAAATTCGCCTCATACTGAATATGGAAGCAATCCAGTGACAATACTTATGCTGGTAACATCAGAAAGTTGAAGAAATGCCTTGAAGTACCATATATGAGAAACAAAATGTCCATAAAGTCAAGTTTGTTCCTATCTCCTTAGCAATTCACTGAGGGGAACCCAAGTGTCAGCTAAAATGGCGCCTTTAATCACCTCAGGTCAGAAGTAAAAGGGTTTCAGAAGAAAGTAGAGTTGGTGCCAAAATACAGGTAAAGTTGCAAGGAATCACGGTGAAAAAACTTCTATTTGAGGATAATTGAGCGTTTTAGTGAAATTAGGGCGTTGTCGCCCACACTGAAAATGCGTAAGCGCTGCCGTCGCGCATACCGAAAACAAAATGGCGGCTGCGATATCGCGAACCAGCCTTTGGGCTTAATTCTTTAAAAGCTGCTTGTTCTCCACATAATAACGTGCGAAGATGTGCACGTTCGGCTCAGGGGCTCCTCACATACCGATGCCTCTTCTGTCCTTCGCTCTACGCGGTCTTTGTGTACTTCGTCTCCTCCTTGGGTCCGGAGCCCTATGGGAATGCCGCCATGTCCTCTGGGCGCCTAGCCACGCCCCCGTCCATAAACACTATCATGACTCAATACTAGGTGTGAGTGTAAGTGACATGGTGGTGGAAAATGTAGGTTGTGTCGAGGTCAATGTATGTGTCAACAATGATTGGCATTTATAGAAAACACCTTAAATCCAATTTGCCGTTAAGGCCCCAAGGCATCATGGTGTTGGATTTTTTGATCCAAAAGACTTCCTTCTGCGACAACATTCTACTGGGATCAATGCCTTCTTTGATTGTTAACTTTTCCAAAATAGGAAAACAAACTTGCGTGATGTTGTGGCCATGCTCTAGCCAATGAACAACTAGGTTAGAATTATTGTTTTTAGTTCTAATCATGCTCTTGTGTTCATCAATACGTATTTTTATTTTTCTCTCTGTTTTGCCAATGTATAGATATCCACAGGGGCACTTAATGCAGTATATGACGTTTGAGGTGTTGCAATCAGATGAATGTTTCAAAATTACTTTTTCACCTGTTCTGGGGTGAGTGATGAAGTTCTGTTGTATCACAATATTACAATGGATGCAGTTGGTACATTTCTTCATTCCTGTGTGTTTGATATTGCTGAGTTGATTCTTTTTGGCAAGTAACTCTTTAAGATTTTGGCTTCTGGTGTATGCAAACAAGGGAGGTTGGTTGAATGAATAGCCAAAATCTGGTTCTCGTTGTAATAATTCCCATCTTTGTACAATAATCTTCTTAATGCTTTTGGATTTAGTAGAGAATATGGATACAAAAACCATCCGGTTGGTGGAGATTTTTTGTTTGGTCTTCAGCAAATCATCACGATCGATATTGAGGACGCGGTTCTCAGCTTGCTGAACAATATGTGCAGGGTATCCACGTTGTAGGAATCTATTCTTTATGCGAGATAAGTCTTGTTGAAATTTGTCAGCGGTTGATGATATTCTTTTAGTGCGGAGCATTTGTGAGTATGGTAGGTTCTGTACTAGATGTGGAGAGTGAAAGCTTTGAAATAGTAGTGTGCTGTTGCAATCAGTGGGTTTCACAAAGACACTCGTGTTGATAGTTGAATTGTCCTTCTCCACTAAGACATCTAGAAAAGGTACCTTTGTATTGCTGATGTTATACGTAAACTGGATCCGATGGTTATTGGTGTTGAGAAGTTCAATTTGATTTTTTAATGAAGCTTCAGAGTGTGACCATATTAAAAAAAATATCGTCAATATACCGACAATACATAGTCAAGTGCTGGTTGCAGGCTGAATCTTCAAAAATGTGCTCCTGCTCAAATGCGGCCATAAAGATGTTCGCATATGTGGGTGCCCCCCCAAAACCCATGGATGTTCCACTGATTTGAAGAAAGAATTCCTCCTGCCACCTAAAGTAGCTGTGCTGCAAACACAATTGCAGTAATTCCATCAAAACACTGTGTGTGCTCCAATTTGAGGTTGGTTTAAGAGAGCCCATTCAATGGCATCAAGACCTTCTTGTAAGGGCATTGAAGTGTACAGAGATGTAACATCTATAGTACACAAGATACATTGCTCATGGTTGGTCATGTCCAGATTCTGCAAACGTGATAAGAAATCTGCGGTGTCTCTTATGTAAGATTTCCATGTAGAAACTATGGGTTGTAATAAATTGTCAATGTAGACACCCACGGGTTCAAAGATGGACCAACACAAGGACACAATAGGTCTGAAAGGTGGGTCTGTTGGATGTTTATGAATTTTAGGCATCATGTAAATGTGTGGTCATTTTGGAAATTGTTTAATGAGAAAATTCCTGGTTTTAGTGGTGATCCAATCCATATCTAGTGCATGATCCAAACTTTTTATGAGCACTTGTGCGATGTCTGAGGTGGGGTCGTGATCCAGTTTTAAATATGTAGTTTCATCAGCTAAATGATCTTGTACTTTTCTATTTTAATATGCAGAATCCATAACTACAAGGGCACCACCTTTGTCAGCTGGCTGAAATACTATGTTTGCATTGTTAGCTAATTGCATCAGGGTGTTTCAGGTTTAGACAAATTGCATTTTGTACGTTGTTGGTACTCCAGTTTGTTGAGGTCATGTTTTACTAGAGATTCAAATGAGTCAAGCATTTTATGTGATATTGGTGCTGTGAAAGTACTCCTAGGTTTGAACTCATGATCTTCTTTGGTAATGGGATTCGTCAAAACAGTGTCAAAAAAATGACACAATCGAATGTAACGCATGAAGCGGTTCAATGCCAGTTCAGTTTCATGGATAGTCATATTGTATGTAAGTACGAATGTAGTACCTTTGTTCAGAATTTGTAGTTGTTGTGTAGTCAACTCTTGAGAGGAGATGTTTATAACGGTGTTTTCTGACTCTGCAGATTTGGTTGTGCTTTTTCCTTTGTTTTTTCTTTTTCCTCTGCAGGTTTTAGCTATCCTCCACTGGCTTTTGATGTTGTTGGATCCGGTGGTTGAGTCAGTTGTTGACATATGGATAAAAAAGATTCAGTGGAACTCAAAGCCCAAGAGTCACTGGTCACAATTTCTGTACGACTGCTAGTTGCAGTCTCTCCCCTTGGTGCTTCCACGTTCAAGGATGGTCTAGTAGGTTGTATATCACGGTCAGAGACTACACTTTCTTCTGAAGAAGAATGGGGGGTTTTGTTGGGTCTCCGTTGGGAGTACATGTCTGCCCATATGTATATTTCATTTAACCGTAATCTATGGCATCCCTCTTGAATTTGCGCAATTTGCGTTTTTGCAGTTCTTTACCATAATTGTCAAGTTTAGTATTGATTTGTTCCAAAGTGCTAGACCAATCTTCTGTTGCCATGCTTTTAGATGAATCTTGTTTGACATTGTAGATCTCTTCTTCAAGTTCTCTGATAGTTTTAGAGAGTTCCTCCACTATTAATAAGATTAGATCTAACGAATACTTATCCAGCACCATCTATCCATAAATGGCTTGTTGAACTGGAAACGAAACAGCATAGGTTTTATTGGTAATTGCAAACCCCGTGGTATTCTTTTGTGTTTGTGGTATTGAATCAACGTGGACGCATGGAGTCTTTGGTTCAATTCTCTACGACAAATACATTCCAAATGTTTTAATTGTTCAGGGTGTCAAATGTTTTGGTAGCTGTGATCAAAGCGTACATTTCAGTGGCTTCTTCAGATGTGTAAGCTTTGATTCCTCCATGGTTGTCGGTTGTACTTGCAATGCTTTCAAACAAAGTCATGGTATTTGAATGTGTGGGTGCAACCGTACTAGCGAGCAGTTTCAAGTATGAGCTAATGATAAAGTAGGGGTGTATGGTGCACACCAAAGTTTTAGACAACAATTTTTACGTAATAATTCTGAGTTTCAAAGAACTAAACAACGAAGGCGTGCTGCGCAGTAATCTGTGGGCTGCCCGTCCCACATAAAGGTACATGTGAAAAAAATCAAGCACAGTGATTGCTTGAGACACTGCGTGCACTACAAACTGAATATGTACAACATTTAAGATCAATTTTTCAGTCTTTTCAAACGAAATCCAAAGTTAATAAAAAAATACTCATGCCACAGAAAGTTCAAACAAATGACATCTTTGCTGAAAAGTATTCAATGCGGTAATCAGAACAGATTATAATGGTTGCAAAAATCCACTTGCCAGGGCCAAACCTTCCCTTTTAGGTCTTTCTGAGCCAGCGCATGCGCTGCTCTGCGAGACATTTAGTAGGTGAGTTTTCAAAGTGCTACCCCACACTTTGGCTGGCCTAGCGCTTGCGTTCACGCAAGCGTGCATGCGCGTAGCCGCCAGCTGTCTTTCACGGGTCATTAAGTGCATCGCGATCACTTTCGCTCAAGTCGCGGCCAAACTTCTTGCTCGCGATCACTTGTTTTTTTTCTTTTCGCATGCTTGTTGGCTCGGCTGTGTGAGTCTTCCAAGACTACGAGTAATCAAATTTCTTTTTCTTCACTCGTGTTATATAGAGGTGATGCAAAGGCGAAAATGGGAAGGTTTGAGATGAGTGTTTTCTGAAGCCTTCTTGGTAAGCATATAACAGCTTCTGCACTGATTGTCAGGCATTTCAGACCCGATAGTTCACATGTTTCCTGCTGTCTGGTGGGAGTTGGTGCATGTTGTTGAGTGTCTCATGTATTATCTTATAAATGATGCCCTCAGCTCAGTATATTCAACTGATAAAATGCTTTCAGCTGACCTCCTGGGAATAAGGATCTTAATATATGACAGAGAAATAGCCTGGAATGTACAGGCTGTTAACCATGCTTCGTCCACAACTTACCCAGAAATAATGCGTATTGGGCAGCTATAAGATCTTGTTTGAGACTGCCAGTGATATATTCATATGATGACTGGCTTGCTGATACCCTTTCCTCAAAGATGTACACACAGGAACTCCACACTGTCATATTTATAAAGGTTTTTATTGGATTTTAAGACCCATTTTAATGCAGAATATTTGTAAAAGTGTAATTGCAGACATAAAAATCACGGTGATTAATATGAAGGCACAAGAAGTAAATAATATGAAACTTGACAGCAGACTATGTGGCAATCTTTGATGGAATCCCTTTTCATAGTCCTAGCTAATGTCTACATTAGCAGTAAAATCTTGCCAAAAATAAGAGCTTCACAGCTGTTGCACATTCCTGGTTATTGCTTGTATTTTTCTATTCTGCAGACTGCCCTTTGGCAGGCGGGGTCTCGTTTCTGTTGTGTTCCTTTTCCAGCGAAAACAGACTATGCGACAAATGTGACCTTGGTAGAATGTTTCTCATAAATGTTCTTGCTAGAAATGTCTGTAGTAGACCTCTCTCCAAGAGTTTGTATGCATGCTTTATATAATATTTTTTTCCTTAATATAGTACAATTAACGCTGTGAAAATAAAACTGTGTGAATTTGCTTTGCAAACGTATCTATATCCATTGTGCTTTTCTCTTGCTGTCACACCTCATGAGTATATAACATATGAGGTAAAAATACACTCTCAAAGAATAATGTTGCTTTACTGTAAATGTACATAAATAAGACAGAACGTAGCAGTTAGACTTTATGAGATATATGTAAAGCCATAGGTAGCAATGTGCCTAACAAGAAGAGCTAACATATTTTATAAAGGCGCTCAAAGGTAGAAATAGCCTATTATTCAAAATTGTTTCTTTTAGTTGAACTTCAGCTTAATCAAGTAATTCCAGTACCACACCAGACCCACCACGCCAGGCTACACCAGGCCTTCTTTTTAACCACTCACACGGTATAAGTAAGCCCACATCAAAGTACCATATGCTTGAGTTAGAATGCTCAGAAATGCTGTTTCATATTAGGCACTTCTACCTACCCCTTCTCCCTCATATGCACTGTGGTACTCATCCCAGCAAAACCTGCCCGGCTTTCCTGCCAAGATAAGTATGTTTATTATTGTTCGGTTAATTAGAACCACTGCACACAATTAAAAGACATTCATTACAGCTAACCCAGAGGTGCAATACAATACAATACAATTACACAATATTTCAGTGCCAGCTATAAAAAAGAATCATCACATTTATGTGCCGCTAAAATACAAGGATACATTTTTAATGCGTGGTGTATCGCACTAAAAAGTCTGAGGCATAGTAGAGAGTAGAGCCAATGATTTTTGATTGAACTCTGGTTGATAGTTCTACCCTCATTCATGGAGCAGATCATGTGCTTGCCTCCTGCTAAGAAGTCTCAGAGCCATCAAAGACTTCACCTGTAGCCCCTGAACTCCTCTGCTGCGAGTTCACATCTGCCAAGTGGTACCAATTCCAGTTCTGAGCCTTTGGAGGTGGCATTGCTAAAAAGAAGAAAAGAAAATCCATGCATCACCCTTCAGTGCCTGTTTTTCCTGATGCAGCACCACTATGCGGCTGAAAAACCAAAGTATCGCCGCGGTATAGCCGAATAATCAATGCAGCGCCTGCCGTGCAACTGAAAGATCACCTCAACCGGAGTTTACAGCATGTGTCTCCAACGTCCGAGGCACCCTCTCTGACTCTGACGTAGGCCTTGCTGTGCGGCTGTAGAAATCGATGCGTCACCTGCAATGTGGCTGGAAAGATGGTGCAGCGGCTGTTTCGCCGCATAACACCAGCGCGTCCAGATTTTCTACGCATCGCACCTGTGCGCCAAGTTCTTCATCGTTGTTGCTCAGCAGTAAGGAACTGAGGCCGTGTGTCCGGAGTTCGACGCATCACCTCCCCTCAAGAAAGGAATTGACGCAGCACCATCCCTGACAGCTAGGATTCAACGCATCACCTCCTCTGCACTGCAGTAAGGAATTGACGCATCACCTTCCCTGTGAGTAAGGAATTGATGCATCACTTTGTTTTACAGCACCTTATCTCCCCTGCACCTATTTTTGTCTTTGATTTTGATGCATCCCAGGTACTTTGCCATTAAATTGACGCATCCGTAGTTTCCTATGGACTGTACTGTTTAGAACCTTTTGAGAGTAATAACTTTGCTTGTGTATGTTTGATTTTTTAGGTTTTGGTCTTGTTTTATTTAGATAAAGATTGATTATTTTTCTAAACTGGTGTGGTGTCCATTTGTAGTGTTTCCACTGTGTCACTGTGTGTTTTATACAAATGCGTTACACATTGCCTCTAAGATAAGTCTGACTGCTTGTGCTATGCTACCACAGGGGATGAGCAGGGGTTATCTTAGCTATGTAATTCCCTTACCCTGACTAGAATAAGAGCCCCCTACTTGGACAGGGTGCAAGCCACTGCCAACTAGAGACCACTATCTCTATCAGTATAGACAATGTTACATAAGGAAAAGGGGACTACAAGGTGTAAGAGTCACACGTCTTCCATACTGGTAGGCATTTTCTAAGAGTGCTTGGGCTAGAGAAGCACAAATTCAGGATTCAGAACATAACACAATGGTTAGGGTTGACTCTAATAATAGTAATTTATTTCAACCCAAACAAACCTCTTTTAGCAACATCAGGATAATGAAAGACTGGGGAAAAGATATCTTTCTAACTTGTACCATGCAGTTTGCATGCAGAGCTTTGATGGCAGCTCATAGCTTTCTGTGCTAGATTTACTCACGCCACTGCACACTATGCCACTCTAATCTACTCTGCATTACTGCACTCTAATCTACACCTCTGCACTCTACCCTGCACCACTCCGCTCTCTGCCACTTCACTCTAGTCTGAAACAATCTACTGTACTCCACTCTACTTCACTCTGCGCTGCTCCACCCTTCGCCACACCACACCACTCTATGTCATTGCAATCTACACTGCGGCACTCCACTTTACTCTGCATCACTCTACTCTATGCTACGCTACTCTACGACACTGCACTCTATGCCACTTTTCTCAAAACCAATGCACTCTATGTCCCTCTACTCTGCACCACTATACTTTATCCCATTTCACTCTAGGATATTCTACTCCACTCTACGACACTTCACTCCACGATACTCCACTCTATAATGCTCTTCTCCATTAAATTTTACTCTATGACACTCTTTGCTACTCCACCCTAAGACACTCAACACAACGCACTCTATGCAACTCCATGCCACTTTTCTCCACTATATTCTACAACACACTACTCCACTCCACTCTGACATGCTATGCCATTCCACTCTATACCATTCCACTCTAATACACTCTATGCCACTCCACTCCACTTTACAACAATCTACTCCGCTCTACACTGAATAGCTGCCTAGGTTTTAGATTGCTATGTGTGACATTTTCATAATTTCAGTGTAATTATGAGTGACATTTTAATGACTATGATTGACACTTTCTCCCGAGCAAAATCAAGCATCTTACCACCCTTTAACAGTGACCGACAAGTCTCCAAAACCACTCTCTCTCACATGTTTTTGTTTTGTTTTTTAGAGCTACTCATACCAATTTAGGGTGTCAGAGCACTTTACATCGCACATAGACAATGAATCATATGTGTGCAACGCAGTGTATAGTAAATGTCACATAAGAGGTGAAGGAAAGGAGTCAGAGGTCATTCCTACTGGGTATATTATAAGAGTGCTTGATCTGGAGAAGCAGAATCTTAGAATTTAAAAGGTGCCACCATGGTTGGGGGTTCTCTTTACTAATAAGAATTGATTTCTACCCAAATGAACCCTTTTTGCAACATTAGGATAATGAAAGACTGGATAAAAATCAACTCTTAAACCAATACCTTGCAGTTTGCATGCAGCTGTTTGATAAAAGCTAATAGATCACTGTGCTACATTAGGATTTTAATTTATAAATTGCAACTATTAAAAGGATCTCTCCAACAAAGGCAGTAAGGCACTGAACTATTTAAATGATATGCATTTCTGTGAGCTGCACGGTGCTCGTGCTGCGCAGCAGGCATTTCAACCCTCTGTGTAAAATTTCCACTAAACAAAACTCGATCGATCCCCAGGCGGTCCATTAATTGCCAGAGTTACGAGTTACTGTTTTGTTGACATTTTTATTGTTGCTTGTAACTAACTTGGGGCAAGGAACCTGTATCGTGCCATTGGAATGTGGCAGATATATCAGCGAGCTTGGGATATCAGCTGACATGAGGTCAGTGCCCCTCACCAAGGCCAACAAATGTGCTAAAGGAGGTGGGTACATTACCATTGATCCACACGAAGACCCTGGTGTCCTGCAGGGATGAGTCTGCAAGGCATCGGTTAAAAATCCGGTCAAATCAAATGGAGCAATCAGGTGAGCATGGAACAGCTGTGCACACCGGTCATGTGTGACAATGTGAACGTCCGTGTGCAAACCTGCTGCCATCTTTACAAAACGTTGCTCCATCTGCGTAATTTGGACAGGGGAATAGGGTTGTTTAAATGACACGACCGTGTGCGCTGCAGTGCGTTTGTTGCCGTGGTGTACCCCTTCGGGTCTGTACCCCAAGGAGGCAGACTAACTTCATCTGGAGTTTTCAGCTCAATGCTGTTTCCCCTGCTACCGGCCCGGCTCCCTCCCATCTTCTCAAAGAATGCCCTACTGGCCAATGCTCCATCCATCTACCAACTACAGCGCCTCCGATCAGCCTATACTTACAGCGGGTCGAGCGCCTGCACCCTTGGTGTACATCTGAATGGGGAGAGGCTGTAAGGGTGACTTTACTGTTGGGCCTCACAGCTTAGACCCCCTCCTTCTTTCTCCCTTTCACTGAACATCTGCTCTCCAAACATACGCTAATTTCAAAGGCTCCTCTACTGCTGATCGATGCACCATCCTTCTGACAGCACCCCTCCACCACCCCCCCCATCAGGGGCCCTATGAGCCTAAAAGCATACCGTGGGTCAGGTGCCCCTCTCTGCCATCCCTGCTCCTTGCTGTCATTCTGAAGCTGCTTCCCTATTACATCGAATTACACTCTTATCCTAGGATCACTTGAAAAGCAGTCACTTACTCACTTTGTGAGGTGAGAGTGGTACAGCAATTAGGTATGGCCCGCCTCGTGGCCACAGCGACTCCCGTGGCAAACGTCATCAGTCTGGGTATGATTCAAAGTGACTCTCAGCATTAAATGAGAGTTCCATGGGCCCCCGCAGTCCCCGGTCAGCTCCAGGCAGTCGCGGGTATATCTGCATTTTCATTTATTTCAAGATTTACGGCGGAGCAGAGCTCTATCATTACCAGTGCAGCCTCCCTCTCACAACCACACGCTCGCGACGGCGCTCTCACTAATGTCATCTATCAGGAATGCAGCTAGCCAGTCCCCAAGCCTGAAAGGAGCAACGCGCATGGCGCACTGCTGCCAAATTCAGGTTTACTTTCAGTCTGCATTGATTATTGGTGCTTCACAGCCGAGGCAGCACTATGCATTTATGCATGACTTTCCATTTCCATTTCCATTTCAGTGCGGTGATTGTTACGATTATACTCATGTGTCCCTGCGAGGACACCATATGTTCTGTTGTATTCTCGTGTCCCTGCGCGGACACAGTATTGTGTTCGTCTGTCGTTAGCTGTCAGCTGGCGGTTGACAGTTGACAGCTGGCGCCTCACGTAGTGGTTGCATTCCTTACGCTCCACTGCTGTGGAGCCTGTGTTGGTCTATTAATAAAACTCTTGCTGTTCCACTACCTGTTTGCTGAGAGTTCTTTACAATTTTTGGCGACGATGATGGGATCCATTATGTCCACACCGTAAAAATGTGGTGGCAGATTTCTAAAGCAGAATGCCTGTTGGATTAAGTGACCAAGACAACCCAGGAGAGATCGAAGAGTCATGCATAGCCAGCATAAATGAAAAATGTTATGGTATCTCGAGAGAGGAATCGATAAGTGAGCAGGTCAAAGACGTCATTTTAAAACAAGTGATAAAAATGCTAAATGAGGGATGGACATACAAAAACAAGTTGACTGACTCTTTACGACACTTTTGGGAAGTGAAAGATGACTTATCACACGAAAAAGGTTTGTTATTAAGGGGAGGTAGAGTAGTTCCCCCCAGCAGTTTGAGAATTAGAGTACTAAACCTGTGCCACAAAGGACACTTAGGAAAAGGTAAAACCAAGAACAGAATCAAAAACAGTTACTGGTGGCCAGGTATCAGTTTGGCTGTAGAAAGGATGGTCAGGATTGTACGCAATGCATGAACTCTGATAAGACTTAGGTCACTTTCAGACCACCGCTCCATCCCATTGCATGCCCCTCCATCTCTTGGGAGAGGATCGGTGTGGACATAATGGGTCCCGTCCTCGAGCAAACGGAACAGTGGTACATTATCGTGGTCATTTTTCAAAGTGGCCTGAGCTTAAGTTTGTTAAAAAACCTGATTCTGTTTGTATTGTTAAATTTCTTGAAGACTTATTCACCCACGAGGGTCTCCCAAAACAGATTGTCAGCGACAATGGGCCTCAATTCTTGTCTGATGTTTTTAAGACCTACATGCACAGGAATCAAATAGAACACAAAACGACCTCGGTTTACCATCCTGCGGGCAACAGTGCCGTTGAACGCTTTAACAGGGTCATTAAAGGTATTGTCCAATTGTCCTGCAGTAACAACCTGAGTTGGAGACAGGAAATTATGAAAACCCTGTGGGCTTATTGCATTACTCGCATTGACTCAACTGGCCACAGCCCGTTTGAGCTTATGCGGGGCAGAACACCCTTGTCTAAAGATAACGTGGGGTGGCCACAAGCCACAAAGAGAGTGCACTGGTCAGCTGACTATGTAAGGGAAAGGTTGGTACGGGCACAAGCCAGTTCCAAAATCAGGTACGACCTTAAACATGGGTGCAAAACTGTGGAGCTTCATGTTGGGGACATTGTCATGGTCAAGAGAAATGGTTTTGTAAAAAAGGGGCAGGATAGATATTCGCAACCCCTTGCTGTTGATGGAGCTCAGATTTCACCTATAAAATGTATGCATTATTATATGACAAAAGGTTGCAGACATGAGTTCTAAAATGGCATGCAGATTGTGGCGCAAGCAAGATGATCAGAATGCTTCAGTTTGGAGGTGCTTTCATGTGAAAACATACTCAATTAGTTGAACAGCCATGTTTATATGTGATTAATCAATATGTAATCTCACTGCAGAATGCACATTAATTTAGAAATTGTATATGTACTTCCAAAATGGCATATAATCGCACTGAATTAACATGTATTTTTGCAAGAGTAGAAATGTGCTGAATTGTGTTTCACACTGTAGAAAACCACGTGATTTCAGTTTGCTTTAGTGGGCTCAGCTAACTGCAGTTTTTGCCCTTGAACATTAGAATGGAATGTGCTCCTCTTCCCTACCAACTTTCAATGAAAGGGCTTTGTCAATAAATCACGCCCTCCGGTTTCCATTCGACCTTCACTATGTTGCATATTTTTGTAGCCTGTTTAAACGTGGAGAGAAGAGCACACTTTTTTTACATAAATCACAAGACTGAAATTTGAACAAGAACACGATTAATGACGTATCCAGTCAGCCCATGGGAAGATGATGTGTCTTGAAGTTCTGATTGGACCAGCTATGGGGACCGAGCAGGTGATCTTTTGCTTGAAATATGGCTTACAAGTGGGAGGAGGGCCTCTTTTTGCTCATTTTTTCTGAGGGCCAGGCCCTGTTTCTGTGCTGGACACAGAGACGGGGAGGAGAGAGGAGGGGCTGTCATCTGTGGGCTATTTTGCAGCAAGACAGAGACACAGACTAGCACAGCGAAGCAGAGGCAGAGAAAGAGCTGAAAGGATCAGAACAGATTTAGATTTTAGGTACTAAACTGCATTTATTTCTCTTTATGGGAGATTTTTGTCATTATTAATTATTGATTAACCCTGTAAGACTTACTCTTTTTCTTAGAAACTCTTTAAGAGTTTGACTGACAATTTGCGCCAAATTTCCCTTCCTATATGTGATGCTTATATGCAGACTGTAATATGTTCTGTATTAATGCTATTTTTCCTATTTTTCAATTCTGTAACCTGATTGATATTTGACTAATGAATAGAGTCAGAGAACCTTAACTTTTGACTTAAATTAAAACCCTTTAAAATAACTCACAGCTCTCATTATTGCCTTAAATATTGTTTGCATTTAATTTTCACATTTATGTAAAGTCTCCTGTTTGGTGAAACACGGTCATCAAAAGGTCCATCCTTTCACCCTTTACAGCGGTAAACAATAGGTAATGAGGTTTCGAATAGGGAAATTACCAGGTAATTACCGCTGGATCACTGTACAGAAGGTGTTCTGTAATTCAGCTCTCCTGAGCGACGGCAAGTTATGGCATTTATCCTCTCTGTCCCTGTGTAAACAACGCTCAGGAGATCCTGACAGTTCCCTGCCCCTAAATTCCACCAGTGAGTATGCATCCATTAGTAAACCCAGTAGAACCCACACTGGCTTGTCTGAGGATGAATCTGACTATGAACCAAATACCAATAACACAACAGCACACAGCATGGCATTGCAGCCCACAGCTACGCCTATGTGCGTCCCAGCTGATCCCAAACTACAGATAGAGTTAGTAGACAGCTTCCCGCTACCCCGTTGAGTGACTGCAAATACCCTGCCAGCACCAGCAGAGCGGGTAGGAGGTTGCTGCTGCCCACCAAACTTTCGGATTATGTTTGTGAGTAACTCCACACACCCGTACTTTTCTTCCTAAAACACATATTCCACTTTGGTTTGTATCCTCTTCTTCCCCCTCCCCGGTTGCTTCCATAAGGAGGAAGATGTGTTACGATTATACTCATGTGTCCCTGCGAGGACACCACATATTCTGTTGCATTCTCGTGTCCCTGCGCGGACACCGTATTGTATTCTTCTGTCATTAGCTGTCAGCTAGCGGTTGAAAGCTGACGACTCACGTAGCGGTTGCATTCCTTACGCTCCGCTGCTGCGGAGCCTGTGTTGGTCTATTAATAAAACTCTTGCTGTTCCACTACCTGCTTGCTGAGAGTTCTTTACAGTGATGCAGATCACCACACTGAAATGCATTTGTCTAACGCCTGATGTGCGATACTTGCCAGGGCTGCACCACTCTACTCTACAACACTCTACTCCACTGTTTGCAACACCCTCGATGCCACTCCACTGTCACTCTACTCTACGACACTAAACCCTTCACAATTCCCTAAACACTTAACATTTTTTTTTATTATTATTTTTTTTTTCAGCTGACCAACAGTTACAGATCATTCAACACATTTCAAACCACAGTGTACAGTAGTATATGTTACATAATAGACAGCTTGCATCTTGTACATAGGTACTTCCATCAAAGTGGCCGTAACAATATGGCAATAGCACATCTTGCATGTATCCCTGCATGCTCGTTACACTCTATACTTTTGGCTACCTGCAGCCTCCCCTACATGTGTGCGAGTCCTGTCGTGTAGTCGGACCTACAGAGTTCTTCATGTGTCAGATCGAGATTCAGGCTCTCCATTTGTCTGTAAGTATTGTACAAATGGTTCCCAAAAGTCTTGTGGCCTTGAAGCCTGTGGGATGCTCTCAGCATATGTCTACAATGTGGTTTTACAATAAGTCATGTCTATGATCCAGTCCTTGAATCTGGGAGGCCTCTTGCTACCCCATCGTATTGCTACGCGCCTTTTTGCCAGCAAAAGTGCTACCGCTAAGAATTTCCTGCGCCTAGCGTGCTTGAGTTTCCTGATACCCAAAATACACACCAGCGGCGTGTTGGGTATCCTCTCTGAGAGCATTGTGGACAGCGTGGAGGTGACCTCATCCCAATATGCCTGTAGCTGTGGGCATGACCATGAAGTATGTAAGAAGTCAGCGCCTGGTGCATTGCATCTCCGGCAGTTATCCGACTCTCTTAGACCTAGCCTGTGTAGCTTAGACGGCGTGTAGTATATTTGGTGTAAGAATCTGAAAAGGATTATGCGCAGGTTGCAGTTTGATGTAAGGAGTGCGAATTGTGTGCAGCTATATTGCCAATCTTGTAGGTCTATTTCCTAGCCCAGAGCGATATCCCACCTGCTCAGTGCTGCAGCGGGCTTCACCGCCTGCTCATCCTGGGCGGCATTGTACAAGCATGTTACCAGATTTTTCCGGTTTGGGGCCGTTAACAATATTTGAGGGTGTTTAGCTGTGGGGGTTCCTCTGGAAATGTAGTATAGAAGGAGCGCACAGCCGCCCTCAGTCGTGTATATGCAAATTGCTTTAGGGGAAGTCGGTGGGAACAGAGGGAGGGGTCTGTCCATTGAATGAAGGAACCGTGGGGGTATAGTTTCCCCATAGTAGCCAGCTCCATCTCCATCAGGAGTGCGTGTATTTTCTTTTCTTGTGTTACGGTGAGGTTAGGGTGTCTCGCCGTTGGAAGTGCCCGAGCATATATCAGCAGTTTATGCGCCCTATGTGCCAATGCATACCACGCCCTTGAGGTGCACTGGGCAGTGTGAATTCTAGCCCTCGGCGTGTAACTTACCGGGTCGGCTATAAGCGCAGTCAGTGGTAGGGGAGCAACGCTGTCCTCCTCCACAGCGATATGTGGTATGAATGCATCAGGTTTTGTCCAGTAGTGGGCATGTTGTGCCTGTGCGCAGAGGTAGTATAAATGGAAATCCGGTGCCCCAAAACCACCCAGGTGATATGGTTGGGTTAGGACCTTCCAGCTTATTTTGGCCTGCTTACCCGCCCATGTGAGTGTCTGCAGGAGTGAGCTGAGTCTAGCAAAAAAGGCCGCATTCAACCATAGAGGTATATTCCAGAATAAATATAAGAACCTGGGTAATACGATCATTTTCTGTAAGGCAATCCTGTCCGCCATTGAAAGAGGCATTTTTATCCATTTTTCTACTTGCCTCTCTAAGCGCACCAGTGCCGTACCATAGTTCTCCCTAATGACCTGTTCTGGGTCCCGGTGGATCCAGACCCCTAAGTATTTTATTGGATCCGTCTGCCATTGTAAAGGGAAGTCTAACTGGGGAGGCAATGTCGCCTCGGTCAGTGGTATCACGACTGATTTGTCCCAGTTAATGCGGAGTCCGGCATATCGCTCATATCTAATATATTCTCTAATAAGGGGATTTAAATTCCTGTCCGGGTATGTGGTGTAGAGTACCATATCATCCGCGTATAGCGATATTCCAATAGGTCGTAAGCCGAATTGCAGCGCCGAGGCCGAGTGTTTCTGCCGAATCCTACAGGCCAATGGCTCTAGGAGTAATGCGAAGAGCATTGGTGATAACGGGCAGCCCTGCCTGGTACCACGCGTCACCTCTATTGGGCTTGATGTGTAGCCGTTTATCCTAACCCGAGCTCTAGGCGACTCATACAGAAGGGCTATCCATTTCAAGAATGGTTTTGGGAACCCCATTTTCCGAAGTGTAGTGAACATGAAGTTCCACTCCACTGAGTCAAATGCCTTAGCGGCGTCTAGTAACGCCGCTGCCGCTGGTATGTCAGGGTCCAATTGGTGGTATAGCGCAAAGATGGTGCGAAGATTGTGAGTGGTGGAGCGTGTTGGCATGAAGCCTGCCTGGTCTGGTAACACTAAGCTGCATATAAGCGGTTGAAGTCTGTTCGCTATTATTTTGGCTATTAATTTGGCGTCTATATTTATCAGGGATAGAGGCCTGTACGCTTCACACTCGGTTGGATCTTTGCCGGGTTTTAGGAGTGCTATGAGGAGTGCCTCACGGAGTGAGGTCGGGAGTTCGCCCTCATCATAAGCTTCTTCCAGCATTTCTGCAAAGTGGGGAATCAGCAGCTCCCGGTATTCTTTATAGAACTCGCCCGGGAGTCCATCTAGTCCTGGTGCTTTGTTGTTGGGGAGGGAGTCAATAGCTTCCACTATTTCCTCGCGGGTGATGTGGTGGCATAAGTATTCACGGTGAGTGTCCGATAACCATGCCAATGCCCCTTCATTTAGGTAGTCATGTATTTCGGTCGTAGAGGACGACGTTTGGGCAGTGTATAATTTAGAGTAATACTTGATGAAGCACTCTAGCATGGCGGGTGTGTCATATACTAGTTGGCTTTGTTCATCGTGGAGATGTGTAATGTATGATGAAGTTTGAGTGGGTCTAATTTTGTATGATAGTGCTTTACCTGATCTGCCTCCCTCCCCATAGGTTCTGGCAGTGAATTTGCGCGAGAGGTACTTTATCTCATCATCTGCATATTCATTGTATTTATCTATCTGTGTTCTAATGCTGGCCAGGAGCGTGCCGTCACCTGTCTCTTCGAATGCGCGTTCCAAATTAGTAATTTCTGCCTCCATTTTCCTCAATTGTCCCTGTATATCTTTCAGTATACCAGCATGCTTGCTAATACAATGGCCCCTTATAGTAACTTTAAAGGCCTCCCATAGTGTTCTGGTGCTCTGCACTGATCCTGAGTTGATAGTGAAATAGTCTCTAATGGCTTGGCGAAGTTCTTCCCTATAAACCTGGTCCTGCAGAGCCGTTGGTCTCAATCTCCACGAGAATTGCCTTGGGGTGTGTGTCGGGTTTGTAGTGTGATGCAAACCGGTGCATGATCCGAGAGTGTTTTAGGTAAGTGCACGATGTCAGTGGTCCACGTGCTTGCATCTCTAGAGATCAGCCAGTAATCAAGTCTGGACCACGTCAGGTGGGTTGAGGAGAAGCACGTGCTTTCCCTGCGGTCTGGGTGTCTGTGTCGCCATATGTCAATTATGTCCCAGTCTACCATGCCCTCCCTCAATATTTTAGCCGAATGCTTACCATGCCTATCATTTCCAGTTGACCTATCTAGTGTAGGGTGTAGGCAGGTGTTGAAGTCTCCCCCCCCATAGAATAGCGCTTGGCTGGAATTCACGTAGTTTCATCCAGATTTGTGTATAAAAGGATGGATCATCAGTGTTCGGACCATAAACGTTTACAATATGTAACACAGTGCCCCCAAAGCGTCCCTGTACCATGGCATAGCGCCCTTGGTCGTTCGTCACAGACTTGATGAGCATGAAAGGTGTAGTGCGTTTAACCCAAATCAGTACACCCCTCGCATAAGAGGAGTAGGACGATGACAGTCTATATAGTGCCCACTTAGCTCCAAACTGCACCTCTCTTCCAACCGTTAAGTGAGTTTCCTGCAAACAGGCTACATCTACCTTATGTACGCCAAAACCTTGCGAATTTTTCGTGGGTCGTGCAGCCCCCTAACATTCCACGACAGGAGTGTCAGAGATCTGTTCTGCTGTAATGTAGTTCTCTAGCCTTTCGAAGAGCTGCGTCCCGATCTCTGTAATTTAGGAGTTTAGCGATAATCGGACGTGGCCGGGCTCCTGCGCCAGTGATCTGTGAGCCCTCTCCACTATGAAGACCTCCGAGAATGTTTCGCGTCCCAGCATGGATATGAGCAGGCGCTCCACATATTGTTCCATCCGGCCCGTGTCCGTTGTTTCCGCCACTCCCATTAAGCGGAGGTTGCTTCTACGGGACCTAGCCTCCAAATCCTCGGACTTTTCTGCCATGGCTGCCAATTGCTTCTCCATAGTCACGTGTTTCGTAACCAGTTGCGCCTGACCACCCTCGGCGTCGGATATTCTGCGTTCCGCCATATCCAAGCGTTCCGTATGCTTGTCCATGCGCTCCGACATCCTATCTACTCTGTATGTCAGAGTCGATTTTCCCGTCTATATTGGACAGTGCGGCCTGTATGGTGTTGAACATAGACTGGACGTCCGCGTTTGACACCCCTCCCGCAGCGCCCGATGAGGTTGACACCGGCGAATGTTCAACTGCGCTAGGATCTTGGGTTTTCTTGGCCTGGTCAAAGGTGAGTTTCGGTTGATTGCGATCCGATTTACCCATCGTGACAGCAAGGGCTGGCTAACTATGCAACCGCCGACCCAAGAACTCCAGTACAGTGGCTACCCGGGGTCCGCCCCAACCGTCTGGCACGTGGCCTTTGAAGAAATATAAACTCCTTCTCAGGGGTCTCACTGATACTAAGTCCATTCAAACCAATAATAAAGAATTTGGCACAGAGGCTGAAATATAAAAGAACATTTTTATTAAACTCAAATGAGTGTGACTACGTCACACAGAAGCCGTAGCAACTGAATGAGGTAGTCCATAGAATGGTCTTACTTCACGTCTTATATACTCTTTATCCTGCCCCAGGCATGTAAGGGAGTTGTACCAATTACATTCCTAAACAAATGGAAAATCTGGAGGGTCAGCAGGTGAGTAGCCTTTGGGGTTTTAACAGGATATGGGCAAAACATTATAATTACATAGTTCACAAAGGTTAATCTGATTTAGATGGCACTGCAGGGCATGGCATGATTACATGTACAGTATCCCAACCCAAAAGTTAATCATTAGGAATGTCCCAAATTCAATCTCCAAAAGCCGGACAAACCTATAATTGAAAGCATAACCCATGTAATGAAGAAACATAAAAAAAAAAAACAGTAACAGATGATGAACAAGATAAGGCATGTGCAAGGAAACTAAAAGTTAACGATGTCCTGAACATTGATTGGCAATCTCAGACAAAGATCGATCAGGGAAATTGGCTTTGCAAGGTCAGTTTCAGGTGAAGAGGTCAGTTTCTTACAGTTCATTCCAGAGTCAGAAAGACCTAGTTGATGTATACATAGACTAACAAGGCCAGGCCACTTTGTTCGCCAGGCTACCTTCACAGGCCTACGTGAGGGCAAGACAAAATGGTGGCACAATATAAAATGGAGTCAGTCTCGAGAATTACAGAACCTCACCAGGGGAGCGTGTATGTCGTGGGGAGCGTGCAGGCCAGAACTCTGTGTTTGGAGTTCCGCAATGTGTCAGGAAGCAGTTCTGTGCCCAGGTGTAGACGCCGGAGTCCTCTAGCCCCTCTGCACCGTGGTGATGTTACCACCCCCTGGTCAGTTGCAGACACGATGGACGCCGCCGGCGCCATATCCAAATCAGCGATGACGCACCCGGTCCACGAGCACGGCCGGCGCGACTACTCCTGCGCCTGCAATCGCCTACCAGCCGGCCCACAGACTGGGAAAACTTCCAGCGTTGGTCAGCAAGTCAGTCGCAACAAGGGGAGGGCCGGCCCTCTCCAACAGCGACACGCACAAGCCGACAGCTTTCTGGGGAGGGATGGGCGCTTTAGTGTTGTGGCAGCATGTGGGCACAAACCTCGCCTCCTCTCAGGCACATAGTCACTTTAAAAGCAAATAATAGGCCCACGAGGGTTATTTACAGCTGATCTTTTCCTGGCCAAATCATGTCCGCATCTCCAGGATCCTCTTTGCCCGCGCATGCAATGCCAGCAGGGAGGTCAGCGCCAAGGCACCGGGAAGGCCCGCAATCCCCCGCGCCCCCACGGAGGCGTGCGCCGGGCCAGGCGAAGCGCGTCAGCACACACCTGTCCCTCTGGTAGCGGGTCCTCCGGCAGTCTTCCGCCGCGCTCCTCCTCCGTGCGGCCGCAGCCAAATACAGTCCGCTCAGCCCCGCCGACACCAGCTGCGTCACCAACAGGGACGCGGACACAGCGGGCCCCGCCACAGCCCGCTGCCGCAACAGCCCGCTGCCACAGCCCGCCGCCGCCACCATAGCGCGAGCGCACACACACGGCAGGACCCCGGCTCCTCCTTCACCCTCGCGGACAAGGCCCCGAGAGCGCCGGTCGACGTTCCGAGTACTGCAAGCGTCGTTTGGGGCAAAGATCGGGCACACAGCAGTCACGTCGCCACCGATCACAGTTACCGTGAGTCGTGCATGGTGTGGATCCCCGTAAGCGGGAGGATTATTGGAGGATAGATAGGCGTCGCGAGGAGCTCGCTCACCAAGCGGCCATCTCGCCTCAGAGCTAGCTCCGCCCCCTCCCTAAACACTTAACTTCACTGCACGTCACTCAACACTACTATACAGAACTCTAGGACTCTCTAACCCACTTCATAACACTACACTCTGCTCCACAATACACCACTTTACAACATTGAACACCGTGACCACTCTCCTTTACCCCGCAAACTTTCACACATGCTGAACAGCAGACAAGCTGGTGTACAACATGGCTTTAAAACATATTGGCAAAGCAAATACTTGACCTATTGGCTTTGCAAATGCTTGTTGCCCCTTGTGATCCTACTGAAATAGGGTGATCAGGGGTCCTGGATTTGACCGGACAGTCCCGGTTTTCGATTATCCGTCACGCAGATTTCAGTAAATTGAGCCCTTGTCCTGGGTTTGTAGAGAGGTTCCACTAAACAAATTACATAAGACAGGAATAGGTATCAGTCTGTGCAAAAGCTGTACTTAAGCTTCCCTGTTCGTCTGCTACTTTGGCGAGAGCTTCTCTTTAAACTCATCCTGCGTCCTTCCGTGGTGTGAAATTGAAGTCCTACTTCTATCTTTCTGAAATGTCCTGGTTTTGGTTTTTAAATTCAGGTCACCCTGTACTGAAATCAATTTAGTACGTGATCATTTTTAGCGGGGAAGGTCGGCAGGCTAAGCCACTGACATCTAAAGGATTCATCTTGCTTCTTTAGGACATCACCCAAGGTAAAGTGGGACACACTACTTCACTTTTGTAAAACACTTTCCTTCCCGCTTTTCCGATAAACATGTGTCGGAAGTAGATTCCACGTATTCTTGACCCTAAAAGCGTAGACCGGAACCCCGAACTCGGTTCTTTTGAACAGACAATAAAGGCGACCATCCTAATATTCTCGATCTAGACATCAATCGCGTCATTCGTGACACGATATTGCAAAGAGAAGAAGCTATTCAAAATATTTTATTATAATATGATTAAAAAGTACGTAAGTACAAATTGATTACAAACCAGAGTAAATACGTAATTAAGCTGTAATTAAAATTTCAATTATAATATCAGTGAAGTATTAATTGAAATAAGTAATACTGCACACTACACTACAAACTCGTTTGGGTTTATTTCAAATGCGAAGCAAGATTTGCACGTCAACATGGCCGCTTTCAAATTTTATAAATGAAGTAAAATGTAACTAGTTTGTTGGTCCGTCTTTCATCTAGTTCAGTGCAGCTAAATCTCGAAGGTGTTTTTAGACAGCCGTCTGGATGGAAAACTTTATTGATTACGTTGAACATTGTTTTTGGGAATTCCATAAAAAATATTAGGGCTTTGATGTAAGTATTAAGAACGTTACCGAAATAAGATATTTTGTTTTGATAATAAAAGGTATGTCTTCAAAGAAACACAAACCATTTGTAGGTTTTAAAACAGGAGACTGCGATTCTTTCTGAAACATAATTATTTATAAATCTGCGTCTTCACTGCAGTTTGCAGGCAAATGGGTCTTCCGGTTGGCAGACTCGCTCACCATTTCAAGATGGCCGCGATAGAGCCACTTTTTCCTTCACGGTGTTCTATGAGAGCTGCTTCGGTGTTCGAGCCCCTTCCCAGCCCCATAGTAGAGCCGCCAACCGGTTGCTGTAGTCGGCTTCGCCTCGCTGTCCTTCCCACGGACAGCAGCAGAGCAGCTCAGCATGGATCTGCAGATGCTGAGAAGGCGCGTTCGGATGTACATAGATCAGGTGAAGGGAGCTCAGCAGTGCAGGCGTTACACGCAGTGACCGCTCCTGCAGTGGTAATACCCACGACACAGTCTGCACATATTTCCTGTCATTATTGCTGTCCTCGATTTTGTCACACTCATCACCTTGCAATACCAAACAAAACACAATATCCCAAACACTGCACACTGCTACCTTACAATGAGTATCGTGCACGGTTGGGATTAGACATGCAACTAGGAATAGATGGGGATGCTTGGTGCTTGTGGGGAGAGCACAAGTCCCCAAAAATATAAGTGGGGAAACTACCAAGTTAAGCAGTATACAAGTGACATGGGGGTGCCTGACGTCACAGCGCATCATCACACGTGGCATGAAGTAACATCAAAAGAAGTGCCATCAGATATTCACACCTCACATGTTTATCAGGTCTTTCATGAGTACATTTAAGCACGCTACGAGATTTAACAAATGAGATTTTGCATCGGGGTTGTGTCAATATAGTGGCGCAACCCTGATGCATAATCTGGGCCACAACTAAGACATTCATTTTGTTTTTAAACTCAGCCACTAAGAAATTGGCAACAAGGAGAGAAACCGGGATGTCTGGTCTGTTTAATTAGCTGCAAAGACTGCATTTTAAATTATGTTATGGGGTTAATGTATGCATTGCAGAGATGCATGGCCAGTAAATCTTTGGATACAATAATAATGGTAAAATAAAATTAAATTGAGTAGCACTATAGAAGAAATAAAATGTTTTTTAAAATTATTTGTGTAAATACTGGGACAGACCCAACACATCTGACATTCTTACAGTGCAGGCATATCTCTTGTATATAGGGAATGAACAAAATCAGTAGCATGCCACACCTAAGTACCTGTGAAGTGATAACAAGCTATGGGCCTTTCTGTCCCCTCCATTGCATTTGCATCTAAGTGTGAGGCTCCAGACCATGCCCAGCCAGGATCATATTGTAACAAAAAGAGGTCTGATGGCCCCTCATCCTCGGTCTTTATCTTTGGCCCACCTAGAGGTGAAAATAAAAAAATGCCTCCACTCTGCCTGCACGTTGCTCCTGGGAACGGAAATCGGACAACGTGCAGGTGCTGCTGAACGTGTCTTGTGTCTGAAAATCACACCGGGACAAGTTCAGTGAGGCTCAGCTTGTAAGCTGGTCGGACCGATTCTACTCTGTAAAAATAGTGGGTAGACGACGATTATCACAGTGTACCCCTGGCTTGTGCCCTGGTCATGGGACATGGGAACTGGTATCCGGATGAACACAAGACACAGCGGTCAGGTTGTTACAAGATTTCTTTGGGGCATTCTGAAAACTTCCCTGGGAAGGCTTTCACCCATTGCTTACTATTCATTGGGGTTGTAACTCTCATTTGCTTGTGTTTTTTTGCTGGCTTTATTTGTTTTAAGCAGTTCAGCATGTCTTTGTCCCTCCAATGGAGCTTATTCTGTTTACTGTATTCCATGAGTGATCGCTTCCTGTGAGCAGGCATTTACATTTTGTTCTTGTCATGTTTGCTGTGCATTCAACGACCATGTTCAAATGACGGGCTCTGTCTTTCAAGGGAACTTAGTGTTTACTTTTCTTTCTCTGACTTCAAAGTTAGAGGATTTATTTGAAAATCTTGCTGGATACTGGGTGTGGGTGTAGGAAAGGGAATGTTGTTTTCTAGCGCACACAAAATGTAAAGGTCTGTAAATGAACTATGCAGATATTGCATAATATATCAGAATTAGGAAAGCACAAATCAAGCACATTATTTTGTAATTCGGAAGTGTGGGGAAACAAATATTTTAATATGATCACAAATCACACTAGGTGATGCCATTTCCACACATTATCATTTGTGTGTTGTATAGTTTTGTCAGTAAAACTGTGCAAATGCAATGGTCATTTGAGTTGAAAATGTGTCGTCTGTTATGGCAGTGTGCTACCACAACATTTAATCCACTCTATGCCACAACACTCTACACCACTTCACTCTACACCATTTCACTCTGACACTCCCCTCTGCTAGACTCCACACCACTTTACTCTACTCTATGTCCCTTTACTCCGCCCTCCATGACAATCTAGTCTATGCCACTAACTTTCAGGCATGCTTAACAGCAGACACGCTGGCTAAAACACATTGGCAAAGCCAATAGCTCTTGCCTAGGCGAGGCCAATTGGTTTTACCAGGGCTGGTTTGTAGCGGTATGCTTGTGCAAGTGAGAAGGTTTTATCTGCATACTCCTTGGAGGGTGTCCCCCTCGTTTCAATGATATTCACCTTCCTAAAAAACAGCAGGCTTCCACATACATACCTGTCAACTTTTAAAGACCAAAGTGAGGGTGATAGCTGTGCAGTGTTGCGAAGACTATCAGCATGTCACAGATATGTGGGAGCCAGGCAGAGATGTACGTTCTTCCCAAAGTTTATGAAAAAGTTTGTAGAAAGCAATGCGCATTAAAGCACACTCCGTTAGCATGACTATTTGTAACTGATATTGCTTAAAAGCACCTGTAGAAAGGGGGATTTGGATATACTGTCTTTAATCCAAATGTTGATGACAGTTATTCATTTTACAGCACACCTTGCCAGTAACTTTGTTAGAAGTGGACCTACCTTAACTTAAACACAATATGATCTGCTCACCAAATGGCCTTATTTAAAGAATATTTAAAATTGTGCATTTGAGAAAGCCATTTAAAATGTACTTGATGTTTATTTGTTTTTCAACTTTAGGCCTTTAAAACATGCTCAACATGTGCGCACGTTTCTCTCTCTGTAAAACAGAAAAATGTCATGGATTCTATCACAGGACCAGAGGCTTCGGATTATGCTTCTCTTTCGTTTATTGCTACTCACAGCAGCCAATGAAAACGTTTTAGTCACACAAATAAACTACATTTCCCATGATGCTTCTCACTACATCATATCCTGTCTGACCTTATAAGAGCCACCATTTCCTTTCCCTGAGCCTCTTTCTTTGCTGCTCACACAGAAGTTAAGTGCACGTCTGATTTATGCAGATATTTTAACACTGCTGAATGACTTTATTACTTGCACAAGCGCGCTCTTCCATAATTTGTATTGAGATAGTGTTGAACGTTTGCAATCGACTTGCTTTGTGGTTTGGAACAGTGTGCGAGTATCGCGTCTTGCAGATTTGGCCCGTTCAGGCAAATGTTGAAAGGCTGCCGCTGGGAGCAAGAGTATCACGCTGCTCATGGTGGTGAATATATCAGTGTCAAGCCCACCTCGCGCTTCTCCGTCTAGTCTCCCCTTGTCGGCCTCAGTGTGGATTTGAGCTGATATTCAGCCCGACGTGCGTTGCCCAATTGGGCTACTTTTGGGCTACGCACGCCATACGTGACCCGGAGAGCATTTTCCAAGCGACGAACTGCAGGAAACTTCTCTTGACAGCCTGCACTCGTGACACCTGACCGGCTGAAAGTGCAGTCGGCCCCTGGAGTGAGCACACGCTCATTATACAATCTATTTTGGCTCTTATGCCCTACTTGGGCTGGAATAACTGTGACTACAGCACTGCTGAGGAGCTAGGTACTCTAGACTGTTTTCTGTGTGCATGTGAGTTGGCTCCCCCCTTACTCCTCCAAGATCGTCTTTATTGCACTATTTTCATTTAAATACATTATAAATAGAAATATATCAGTGTGCAATGGTAGACTGGGTCAGATTTGAGGAGGATGACCTTTACCAAGAGGAAGTACAGGAAACATCCTTAGAGGATAACATTGTTGACGCTCTGGACGCCTCGGTCCAAGAGTCAGTCAACCGGGCCATTGAGAAGGCAGTCCCTAGTACTGTGCAGCAAGCACTGGCAGCTGCTTTAAAACCTATTACTAAGCAATTAGAGAGCTTTGCAACGCGCCATGGGTTTAAAACCCCAGCTGATCCTCATACTGATGACACCACCGGTGATCCAAAGGCAGGGCCATGGCCCCATGCTGACGCTCTAGCATCTGTACCCAAGGCTTCCACTCCACCCACCAATGGAGGTGGAAAAGCTAAACGCAAGGGGTAAGTGTACGCAGCCACTACGGAAACAGATACTACTGATAAGGAGGCTCCTCCTAAGAAAAGGTCTAGAAAGGATGCGACACCCGACCTAACTCAAAATTTAAATACACCCTTTACTTTCAATCCGACCGAAATCATATATCCTAGGTCATTGGATTGGGCACCGGCTCTAGAAGTGGCATACTATCTTCACGACAACCTTAGAAAGGGCTTCGAAAAGGAAGTGCGTAACAGGTTGCGTGCCCTAGACCTGACATCCCAGATAAGGTAGCGGAAACACCGGATATCGACACCAGTCTACTTACCTTTCTCAAAGAATTTGCGAAGGACCCCAAAAAAGGGATTGACGGCGCCTGGCGAGGCTGTCTGGACAAACTCTTGGATGTAGCTGGGTCCTTGTCCAAGAAACTGGAAATGGCCTTGGTCGCGAAAGGATCTATCACGCCTGTGGATGCCTGTTAGGGAATGCCAATTGCGCTCTCTCCACGGAGAGACGCAAATCTCTCCTGATGAGGATGGACTCAAATATGACTGAGCTAGTATCAGCTGAGCCTGGTCCTCTAGCAGAGGGTAACCTCTTTGGAGAACGATTTGTCAAAGACGTTTCAAAATATGTGGGCACCTTTACGTCTTTGGACAAAGCCCAATCTGGTATAAAAAGAGTTTTTCAGGCGGGCCTTTTTAACCGGGCCGGGCGAGGCAGAGGACGCTCTCCAGGCCGACAGTACTACCAAGGTCCTCAGCGAGGAGATTATGGACGAGGCTATCCCACAAGACAAAGATACACCAGGAGGCGGACACCGAGCTGGTTTCCAAACCCAAAATTCTGCAGGTAAGAGTTATCAACACTTCCCATTTACCCATAGGGGGTCATACCCAGTTTTTCAGTCGCAATTGGGCAATGCTATCACACGATGCATGGATCTTGCAGACTATTCAAGGGTTTCATCTAGACTTTTATCAAACTCCTTTCCAAGACACTCAACCGAGAAAACTCAGTTTTTCCCAAAAAGAGTGTGTTTTAGTAGAGGCAGAAATAGAGGAATTGCTGCAGAAACACGCGATTGCCTATTGCCACGATGGTCCTCACGGCTTCTGCAGCAATGTCTTCTTAGTACAGAAGAAAGGTGGAGGTCACAGGTCAGTATTGAACCTGAGAGAGTTCAATCACTTCATGACGTTCAAACATTTCAAGATGGAGGGTATCCATCTTTTGACAGATTTGCTGAAGAAAGGGGAGTGGATGGTCAGGTTCGATTTGAAGGATGCCTATCTGACGATTCCTATATTTCCTCTGCATCGTCTTTTTCTGTAATTCTGATGGTTGGAATATTTGGCTCTTCCTTTCGGCCTTTCCTCTGCTCCATGGTGCCTCACCAAGGTAATGAAACCAGTGATAGCTCATCTAAGGGAACAAGGTGTCCGCATGATTGTATATCTGGGCGAAATACTCATCATGGCGCAAACTCAATCCCTAGCCAGTCAACATTTACAAATGACCATGTCCCTCCTGCAGAACGTGGGGTTTGTGATCAACGAACCCAAGTTGTATTTATGTCCATCTCTAACGATCGATTTTATGGGGTTCGTCATAAATTTTCAGACAGCTCAGCTGAGCCTGCCCCGTTCAAAGTTGCAAGATCTCAAGAAGGAGCTCACAACGGTTCTCTCCAAACAGACAGTCTCCTTATGGACAATTGCCAGAGTAGTGGGGCTACTAGCGTCCTCCATACAGGCAATCTTTCCAGGCCCTCTTCATTATTGAGCCCTTCAAAGACTGAAGATTCAACACCTTCAGAAAGGCCTGTCGTATACGGACCTGGTTCCCCTCCCAGGAAGTACGGAAAGAAATACAATGGTGGTTGGGCCACGTAGAAGCGTGGAACGGCAGAGCAATCTTCGGATCCCAACCAGCATTTGCTGTACTTCCTGAGGCGGAAGCCGGGAAGCGCTCTATGTGAAACCTTATCGGTATTACTTTGTACTTGTAGTACTTCCTGAGGCGGAAGCCGGGAAGCGTTCTACCTTTTTAAACTTGTGTATTATTTTTGTGTGTTACTTCACTTGCACTCTGCTTTGTTCTATGCTTTTAATTATGCGCCGACCTTAGTTACTACCCTCACCTGGTTCCAGTGCCCGCCCCGCATACATCGTTTTGCCTTGTCCGAACCCGTCGTGCTTTCACGGCGGCAGGACACGACACTTACCAGCGGGGCCGCCATCTTGAGTGAGGGGTACAACTCGCGCACTAGTCGCTGAGAGCCAGTGGAGCATAAATTCCTGATGCCTGCGCAAGCGCGCAGCGGACGCGCGCAGCGGGCGCGCTAAAGGCAAGCCCGTCTGCGCCCGTCCGCGTCCGACCGGGCCTAGGGCCAGGTCTCGCCACTCATTTTATAAAATACTCCTCCAGTGACTTATGCTCTCTTCGTCACTCCTGGCCCATCAAGCCATCTTTAAACCAACTGCTTTCCTCTTGTGGAATTTTGTTTTCTGGTCCTCTTATACCTCTTCCTCAGTCCACCTTAAGTCCCTCTCTTCCCCCGCCTAACATCCCTAACGTTCCTCACTCCATCAAACATAAGTTGAACTTTTATTATCTAAATACCCGATCCCTCCCCAAACATCAATCAGAAATTTTTTACCTCCTTGACACTTTAAAACCTGACGTCCTCCTTCTTTCCGAAACCTGGCTCACAGACGACTCCTTCCCTGACATCCTGGCAGCTATTCCTACTGGCTATTACATTCTACAGACTAATAGACTTGACGGGCATCATGGTGGTGGTGTGGCTGCCATCATCCACCACCAGTTACAGTTCACTGCCCTCACTGCCACTGCTATTCCCTCTACTGAGAGTCTCATTATCAAACTCGACTCCCCTCTAGCTTCCCTGGTTTGCGCCCTGTTCTACCGACCTCCCCGTATCATGCCCTCCTTTCCCCAGTTAATCGGTGACCTCATCTCGCACCTTTTAATAAACAGTCCCAATCTAATGATAATAGGTGATTTTAATTACTGGCCCTCTGATCCCAACGAAACCTCGCACTCCCGCGAATTCACTGACCTTCTCAGGGGCCTAAACTGCACTCAGCATGTTTATACTGCTACCCACATTAAAGGTCACCTCCTCGACCAGTTATGGACAGCCAACTTATCCATCTCTTCTTTATCTATTTCTCCCTGTCCCTGGTCGGATCACTACTCCATTCAATTCTTTCTAGATCTGCCTTGCCTAGCCAAGCCTCCTATCCCGGGAAAAATCCTAACTAGGAACTGGAGTCGGGTTAACAAAGATAAGTTCTGCTCTTTACTCTCCGCCTCCCTGCCCACGGTCACTGACTGTCTCATCGACCAAGAATCTGCCATTCACAACTGGCTTTGTGCAGCCAGTAACATCGTCGCCCCCCATAAGTTCTCTATAGTCAGGCGACCCCATGACGCACAGCGGTGGTTCACAGAAGACCTCAAAATGCAGAAACTCTCTGTTAGACAGGCAGAACGTAGGTGGCGACGCAATTACTCTCCTAGCACTAAAGTTACCTTCCTCAAGCTGCTAACTGATTATTAAAAAAGCTATTTTCGCAGCTAAATCCGTCTACTTTTCACACAAAATTACGAACTCATCAACCAAAACAAAAGATATTTTCCATATTGTTAATGAATTATCTTTACCTGATAGGGTGACCCTCAAACCTGCACCCACCCAGGATCTTTGCGACGCCCTCAATAATTTTTTTATTGAGAAAATTTCCACCATCAAACAAAGTATTCCTTCGGCTCCCCCCCCGTTAGTCTTGGGGTCTCCCCCTACAAACACCATGTTCCTCGATCAAATTCCTCCAATCTCCAAGGAAAACTTCCTTCTACTTCTAAAAAAGGTCAGCTCGGGCTCTCCCTCGGATCCTTGCCCCCCCCTTTCCTCTCTGAAGCTTTCCTTACCTGTCCTGATCTCCCGCTTGCGTTCCTTAACAACTCTTTAAAAACAGGAGTCGTCCCCGCCTCCTTCAAAGCAGCAGAGGTTCTCCCCATCTTGAAGAAACCTCAGGCTGATCCCACTAATCTCACCAATTATCGACCTATTTCCCTCCTCCCTTATCTGAGCAAGATCCTGGAGGCTCATGTTACACAATGCCTTAGTTCCTTTATTGAATGCTCCTCCTTCCTAGACTCCCATCAGGCCGGTTTTAGACCTGCTCACTCCACCGAGCAGGTCATACTTGCCGTGATGAACGAGCTCCGCAGGGGGGCGGATCACAATCTCTCCCAAGCCCTTGTTCTCTTAGATCTATCGGCCGCTTTTGACACGGTCGATCATAATCTGTTGATCGACCGTGTCAGAGCTGCCGGCATTCAGGGCTTGGCACTAAAATGGATTTCCTCCTTTTTGGGCGACCGTTCCCAGGCCGTACGCCTGTCCGCCTTTCTTGCAAAAAAGACTCCTCTTACTTGTGGCGTCCCCCAGGGATCGTCTCTCTCACCCTTGCTCTTCAACCTTTACATGGTTCCTCTCATTCACTCGCTCCGCAAGTTTGAAGTAGTCTGCTTCAACTACGCGGACGATCTTCAACTTGTCTTTGATATCAAACCCTCTGCCGTGTCTATCTCCAGCTTTCAGGCCACCCTTTGTTTTATCAGGGACTGGATGAATATCAGTCAACTCAAGCTCAACCCAGATAAGACCGAGCTGGTGTTGACCGGCCCCTCCAACCCCATGGATAACAATTTTTGGCACCTCTCGTTGGGTAATCCTCCTTCACCTTCCAAATCGGTTAAAAGCCTTGGAGTGATCATCAGCAGTGACCTGTCCATGACACCCCAGATTGGGGCAGTTACATCTTCATGCTTCTTCCACCTACGCAGAATCCGGAAGATCGCTAGATTTCTCACCTCCGAGGCCCTTACTGTGGTTCTCATGGCCTTGGTCATCTCACGAATAGATTATGCCAACTCCCTTTATGTTGGCATTCCCCTCTATCAACTTCATCGTCTCCAGCTGGTACAGAATCAGGCCGCCCGCCTCATCTCCCATCAACCACGTTCCCAACACATTCGCCCACTGCTTAAGTTCCTCCATTGGCTCCCAGTTGCCAAACGTTGTCTGTTCAAACTGGGCTGTATTACTTTTAAAGCCCTCATCTGCAAGGCACCTGCATTCATTTCTTCTTTAATCTCTCGTTATTCTCCCACTCGCACACTCCGTTCGTCTCAATCTAACCTCCTTATTTCTCCTCGTTTCAATCGGAAAAAACACGGTGGACTCACCTTCTCTTTTCTGGCACCTCAGATGTGGAACTCCCTCCCGCTGGATCTCAGACTTGAACTATCCCTGCCGCGTTTCAGATCCCTTCTTAAAACTTTTCTTTTCACACAAGCCTACCAGTAACCCTCTCTTCTAGTACTTCATTGCTTCAGCGCCATGAAACCTTTGGGTGTACGCGCGCTATAGAAATAAATTTAACATAACATAGTGATTCAGCGCAAAAACCATAGCAACGGGGAAACAACCCGTACCGGTGTCTTCCCTGCGTCACAGACCCAACATCACACTAGCTCATTCACACATGCAGTCATTGGTGGGGCCCATAACACCAACACTCACACGTTAATTCCACACCGGTCTGCACACACAGGAGGGATGAGTGATTCAAGCGCCGGACATGTGAGGGGAACACCTTATAACCTATAGGGAAAGAAAAGTCATTTACAAATTATGCATTAACGCCCTTTCGCCTACAGATCCTTAATCCTAAAACGTCAAGGCACTCCTCCCACTTCAGTCACTGGACCAAATTAGTTGGATTGGTTGATGGTGATTTAGAACCAGCTAAAACACATTTTAAGACTTCAGAATCTCTCTCTTAAATGAAACTCATGAATTCTCGTTAATCAATAATTGTTTATCTAAAATTTCATAATATTTTGAATTCACATTTGTCTCGTCAAAGCTTAGAAAGTTTTATATCAAAATTTTTTAGTAAATCGCAGAACATCATATTTACCTAATCTGGCTATTCTGAGTCCTATAATTCATTGGCTCTGCGTAATTTTGTCGTAAATTGTCCGAAAGCAAGCCAACGCTCAAAGTTCTTTGCTCAGCACGCTACAGTCCCAAAGATCGGCAAAGGACCAGAGACGTGCAAGCACCTATCATTGCCCGTAGATTTTTAGGAAAAGTTTGCAGTCATCAGATAATCGGGCAGCATCGGGACCTTCAAGGATTCAGGAAAACGCAGCTGTCGCAAAGTAGCATCGATCGAGCATCCGAAGTAGCATCCCATTCCTCTCTATTCTACCATGCATGTTTATAATAAAATTGAAGCAAAGATGATACAAATTAAAAATTTAGGACAGTCGTGATTGGCTGGTTGAGATCATCCGATGTCAGATTTTTAGGTGTCGAGGGGTGAGGTCACAAGGTTGTTCAGAAGTCAGTCTGTTCCGGTTTATTGTATGGTTGATTGTTTTCTGTCTTGGCCGTCTTCTCACTGTGTTCTTGTTCGGGTACATGGTGAGCAGAGGTCATGACGAGAATTCTCGCGCCTGGACAGCTTACTCCGCGCCTCATGGAACAGTGGCCACTTCGTCGTGTAGCGTCAGCGGCCATATTTGATTTAGGCCCCAACGCCAACTTAAGCGAAACAAACACAAAAGAGTAATTAATGCATAGAAATAATAAATCTAATGTTAACCCCTTACTAATCCCTCTATGTGCTTGTATTTATCTAGCGTATAGCAACATTTAAAGCAATTATATTCACCCTTTTGGTCCTCCTGGGCAACATTACAAAACATTACAAAAGCGACATTTATCATGCAGTATTCTATTTACTATATATACTACTATTAGTATGCCTACGGATTTTAGTCATAAAGGTTATTTAGCCATGCAAAATGCAAATCCCACGTATAATTCGAATATTAATGTTGATTAATAAACATGCAAACTCATTTAATAATATTATAGTTAATAGATTATTTAATTAGTATTTTCATGCAGAATGGGGGAGGTATACAAAATTTTGTACTACCCGCTCCATCATAGAGTCAGACGCCAGCCGTTGGGGCGCACGTTGCAGAGATATCTCCACCGGAGGAAGATGGTCCCTTCAGGAATTAGACCTCCATATCAACTGTCTAGAGTTGTTAGCAGGGTCGTTTGTGATCCGGACATTCTCCCCCAAGCAAGTCTTGTGTTGCATCCTCCTCAGGATGGACAATATCTCAGCAGTGAGATATATCAACAAGTTGGGAGGTACGAGGTCGTCTCTACTAGTATAGATAGCGAAGGACTTTTGGCATTATTGCCTGATTCATCAGATCTCAGTCATAACCGAATACATTCCGGGACAAGCGAACCCTCTAGCGGACTGGAATTCCAGGTATCTCAAAGACAACAGCGATTGCCAGCTCCAACCCCAAATATTCAGTTGGCTGCAAGCGATATGGGCAAATGGGAGATAGACCTTTTTGCGTCCAGACTGAATCGACAGGTGCAGAAGTTTTTCAGCTGGAGGCCGTATCCGTTAGCAATGGCGACGAATGCTTTTTCTCAGCAGTGGTCAATGGTTCAGAGTTATGCCTTCCCTCCATTCATCTTGATTCCCAGAGTGGCAACGCAGGTAACCCGCCAGTGAGCGGAATTGATCTTGGTGACTCCCAGGTGGAAGTGGCAGGCCTGATTCCCAGTACTATTGAGACTTCCCCAGGATGAACCCGTGGTCTGCGACGATGCTCCAAGGCCCTCACGGAGAGTTGCATCTGATAGTAAAGTCGGGGCGGTTGTTCCGGATGGCATGGAGGCTTTCCGGCAACAATGGGAAATGCCAGGAATTTTGGACAAAGCTTCCACATTTATTAAACAAGCCTGGGCCTCGTCCACAAGAAAAATATACTCTTCAGCCTGGAAGGGCTGGGTTTGTTGGTGCTTGGAACGGCACGTGGATCCAGTGGGGGCGGAATTATCCCACGTTGTGAACTTTTTGTCAGACAAGGCTTCAGAGGGTATAGCATATCGTTTAGTAAATAACTTCAGATCGGCTATTTCAGCAGGTCATATGCAGGTTTATGCCAAGCAAGTCGGTATGCATCCAGTCGTGTGTGTTATCAAAGGGCATCAGAGTAGGTAATCCACTTAAGCCAAAGTATTCATCCCTGTGGGACGTTTCACTAGTTCTGTCATTGTTTGTCAGATGGCCGGCTAACAATTTATTTTCCAGAAAACAGTTGACTGCCAAGCTATTTATGCTATTATGTTTATCTGCCTGCAGACGTTCATCAGATGTACAAGCATTGGATATTACATGTAGAGTATTTACTCCAGAAGGTGTTTATTTCAATATTACTGGTAGGACAAAAAAATTATCACGTAGTATTGAGTATAATGCCTTTCCCAATAATGATAAACTTTATGTCGTCCAGTGTCTGAAAGTTTATGAAAACTGTACCCAGTCTATTAGACCAGAAGGTTTCAACGCAATCATTGATTGCATTACAGAAACCGTTTAAACTGGTTTCAGTGGCTACCGTAGCCAGATGGCTTAAGTCAGTCATGCAAGAAGCTGGTATTAATACACAAATATTTAGGGCACATCTGTTTGCGGTGCCATGGCATCCAAAACATTTATGTTGGGTTCAACTGTTCAAGATATTATGAGATCTGCTGATTGGTCTTCAGAGTCTACATTTAAACAATTTTATTATAAACCGGTGAGTGATATATCCTCAGTAGTATTAGATAAGCGTTAAACAAGCATAATCCAAAGCCTCTGGTCCTGTAATAGAATAAAACATTTGCTAGCATGCGCACCAAGAATTCTCAATTCTATTAAGGACACGGAGGCAAGGATCATCCCACATGGTTATATTACAATGTCTGTAATAAATGCCCACCCATATGTATTTTATATTCTGTTTAAGCAGAAGTTACGGGTTCTCCTATGTTTCATGTTCCGAAAAGAAGACCGAATAGATGTACTTCTGGTTGAAGAAGATGTTTTATGTTCCAGTTTGGTTATGGTTCTTCCACGTTGGAGGAGAACAGTTTGGACTTGATTTAATGTTGTTGGTCTAAAATCGAGCAACGAAAGAGTCTCAGGAGAAGGAAATGGTGGCTCTTATAGGGTCAGACAGGATATGATGTAGTGAGAAGCATCATGGGAAATGTAGTTTATTTGTGTGAATAAAACGTTTTCATTGGCTGCTGTGAGTAGCAATAAACGAAAAAGAAGCATAATCCTTGCTTCCGTGTGCTTAATAGAATTGAACATTCTTGCACATTTTTTATTCATTTTCATCTGCTGGTTGTGGCTAGTTACTGTATTTTTCCTCGGATAACAAGTTGAAACATTTTAATAGCGAAGGCTGGAGTCTTTTGGCAGAAGTGAATGTTTTCATTGTGGATTGCATGACGCTTCTTTCAACAGATACATGCAGGAAGAAAGAAGTGCAAAGCCATGATTTTATACAATATATTTTAAAGTAGTTATTTTACTTCTGGTGCAAAGATGACATGAATAATGAAGGCCTTCACAGAATTTCATGATGTAGTTTGTATTTTAACGATACATGTGTTAAAATGGAAAGCAGGAGAAATGTTTTTATTTGGTGTAACATCTTGTCGTCTAAATTCGTGCTTATAAAATGTTATGTTTTTAAAAAGTCACAATTTTGTTCTGTAATAGGGTGTATTGTGCAAAATAATATAAATGACTGGTTTGCATTGGTCTCTGCTCACTACATATTTATCTCTTTTAAGATAATTTTGCACATTTCCTTTATTTAGTTTTTTAAGCTCTCTTGATTGCAGGCTCACTTTAACTCACTTGGCCCAGTTGCATTGCTGGCTTATTTTAATGTATTATTAGACTTGCGCAATGTGTGCAATTTGTGGGCTGTTTCTGAGCACACATTTTTCTTGTGCAGAGTATTTTGTTATTTATTCTGAATGAGACTGCTATTTGATTGTCTTTTTAATCTGGTTTGTCTATTGTTTCCGTAGACATTTTATGTGTCACAAGCCTACAACTGAGTTTTTGTTGTGTGCTATTTTTTTGAAGGATCAGTTACTACTGTAATTGGAGCTTTCGTCACCAAGGTAAAAGTTGAATAAATGTTTGGTAAAATTTAATTTAAAGCATAGTGGACCTGTAGGCATACACATTTTCTTCCCATGATTGTCTTTGCCTAACTTGTGACAACAAGCGAAAGGCTCCTGACACCAGAGGAGACTGCATCATAAATACAATAAAAAGTATCAGGAAATTATGCTTTCCCACATACATCGACTTTTTGTATAATAGTTTGTTGGGGGATGTCAGTTGTTCAAAGGGTGGTCATGCTCTCAAGATTGTTGGTTGGGTAGTTGCTGGATTTTACATCTGCGTTAAGCTGGTTTACGGTTGCAGACGTCTCTGTAGAATAAGAACAGGAACACAAGATTTGGATAGGAACACAAGATTTGGTAAACCGGAGTTTAATGTGGAGGCAACAACCCATGACTATCTGTGTGAAGGTAGCAGTTCAGAATGCCCTCCAGTTGTCGTGAGATGGCTGGAGGGCTTTTGAAAAACACCATACTTAAAGGCATCCCAGCACAATTACACAGAATATGAAGCGTACAATATATACATGAAACAAATATATGTGATTACGCATATATAATGTCTATAAATATACCCATCTAATACTAACCCTTAACAATTTATTAAGGAGTTAAATATTTTTTTTATTTTATAAAGCTCTACATTTAGAAGACATTACCATTATGGTCATCTTTAACAGAGACTCCAAAATACAAGCAACTTGAGTAGAAGGACTATACTGTGCAGTAGCTCATCCTCTCTAATCTCCATGGGTCAATTGTTCACATCTCTGTCTATAGCTATGACCAGTGTCCAGTCTAATGCTTTCAGAGTAGAAGCTCACCACCGGACAATGAATTCAAATAGTGTTAGCTATCCTGCTTCAGTTCTGTTCCCAGCAGAGAAGGGAAGAGGGTAGAAAGGCGCTACCTAAGTCAAGTACTGCCTCTCTCCCAATTCACCCCATTTCTTCATGGTTTTATTTTTCATCCTGAACAGCTGCTACACTCTCCTTCCTTCATTTTAGCTGCCCCCTTCACCTCAGCCATTCTTTTATTCCTTCTAAGCTGCTGTCTCCTTGCTTCACCCCAGCTCTTTATTTTCTTACCTCTGTTCTAACAGTGCAGCCATTCTCTCCTCCTTTACTCAATCTTCCTTAATTCACCATACATCCTTTACTCTCAGGTCCCTTCTCCCTTCTTCATTCTGACTCCAGTCTTCCGCCTTCACAGGAGTTCATCTCACTTCACCCATTTGTATTTCTTTCTCTCGCTTTAGCACGCTTCACCGTCCTCCACGTCAGGTTTCCTTGTCCTTTATTTATCTCTAGCTATAGCAGGGCTCGAAAAATCTGAAAAATGGTACTAGTCCTGCAGGACTAGTACCTTGAAAAATCTCCCCGCCCGAACAGTGACCTACTTGACCTCCGTCTCTGAAAGCGGAGCAAAAGTGACAAGATTACAAGATTTAAAGGCATTTTTATTGCTCATTTGCTTTGTGAGCAATAAAAAGGCCTTTAAATCTTGTTATCTTGTCACATTTGCTCAGTTTTCAAAGACGGAGGACAAAAGTTAGTATGTTTTCCTACTCGCCAGAAAGGGCGAGTAGGACCTAAAAATAGCTCGACCTCATAAAATTTACCTCGCAAATGCGAGCGGTCGAGTGGATTTGTCGAGCCCTGTATAGGTAACCACACTCCAAAGCTGTCTTGAGCTGGTATACTGTAGGGCACCCAGTCTCACTTCCTCTCTATCTATATCACTACTTTAGGGAACCCTTCATAAATGCAGTATGATTTAGTTTAACTGCAGTGCCCAAGGCCAGCTCATTCACCTTGTGCAATCTGGTCTATAATTGTGGTTAAAAGTTACATTTTTAGGGTGTAAGCGTGTGTGAAACCTGCAGTTTGTATGTATGAACTACTCTGCTTCTATTTAATAGGTTCACCCTGTTTGCAAACCTGCATTAGCCTCCTAAAACTCTTTATCCTCCATTTACTTTAATGGGATCGCATTTTAAATATCAGACTTCACCCTCATTCGTGAACCAACAGACTGACATATGCATCTACTCCTTGCCTTATATTGGAAACTACTACACCCAATTATCTCACTCCTTGCTGCAGAGCAGTATCCTACATTCTTAAAGGTCAAGAATCACAGCAAAGAACGTCCCAGCAAAGCACAGCGCAGCACTCTCCATTGCCTATAGTCCCAGCAAAAATGGACTCATGATAATGTGCATGTATACTTGGTTCTCAACTGTGTGCAAAATACCAAACTATAGTAACAGGAATTCAATGTGACCCCTGATGTAGTGTTGTGTTTGCTCTCCTTAAAAATTTAGCAGGTGATTCTTTATTCCCACCTCCGTGCTTTCAGATTGCATGTTCCTGCAATGAGGGTTATGACTAGTGTATCAGGGACACACTAAGGAGTGACGCTACTAAATCTTCCCCTTGCTTAAATAGCAACTCAGAATGTTCAGTCAATAGTCATGATAATTCTTGTTGGCAAAGATGGAATGGTTCAGGATTGGGGGAGAATGGGAGATAGGAGACTGAATTGTAAGGAGGCAGAGGATAGAGCTTTAAGGGCGAGAGGTGAAACAAACAGGTGGAAAATTAAGTATGGAATCCAAAGCAGGAGAGTTCTATTGTAAGATGTCACATAAGACTCTTCAGCCAATGAGAACTAACAAAGGTCTCTATTAACCAAGCTAAAGTAGGAGGCAACTGTTGGATACTGTTTTGTGGGAGTGGGCCTAAAGAAGTCAATTGTTGCTTCCTTCTATCGATCGTATAGTAGAGGGGATATTTGAGGGTGATTCAGGAGTACTGTTTTTACTTATGCCCTGATAAGTGCCAAGATTCCTCTCAACACACCTCATTCAAGGATCGAAACTATACCTTCTGCTGCAACAGTCTCTTTTTAGCTACCACACATCAGCGACCCCCCCCTGGTTTTCGCCAAGCCTTGAGAGAAACTACTCGAGTGCTTCTGAGGATCCGATCCATATGATGATCTAATTTACTTTAAACATGGCAAAATGTCTGTTTTTTTAGACTGCAATGTTGAAACACCCTCTTCTTTCTATCAGCGTCTTTCCATCGATAAGTCTCAAAGAATTCTAATACAGAACTTAGAGTAGGCGTCTGCTGGCTTAAGTAATTGTTCATCTATTAGTTTCTGGATCCTAGTTGTGTAGGGTCAGGAGGGTGCCTAGACTGATGGGGCTGGCATAAAAAACTGTTTCTCTTCCTGGGACAGTCTAAAATAGTCAATTTTGCTGGCTTCTGAAAATTATTGTCTTAATGCTATGGAAAGCTGCAAGACCGTTTTAAGACCAGCTGTATGATTATGCATTCCTGGTAATATCTTTCAGTGAGAGGCTGATGGGTACAAAATCGTGGCTATACTTGGTATAGACACTAGAGGAGGAACAAGATGGTAAGGAAGGTGGTTAGAAGGAGAATGGAGCAGGGAAGGAGGAAGCGAGGAAATGTGTGAAGGGTAGAAAAGGAGGATTGGGCAGTGAGGTGCATTCAGGGAAGAAGACAGCTGAAGGGTGAGGTGCAGGGAGACAAGGGTGGATAGGGTTATGAGAGTAACATCAGGGGTTGGTAGCAAAGCTGGTGAGTTGTTAGTAGTGAGATGCATGTGGTCAGGAGGAAAACTAGAGCCACAAAGGAATGGGATGGTAAGACCCTAAATCAAAGATGGTAGAAAAATGAGAATGGGGGTAGTTGCCTTCTTGTTGTTGATTCCCCTGGTCATTGTGCAATTTCATTATGCGGGGTCTCCCAGTTGGGTGTACTGATGTGGGATGTTTGCATGATGGGAATACTCTTTCTAGGAAGAAGACCTTTACATGTTTGCTTTCTCTTCTGTTGTGCAAGAGAGGTTTAGTAAATGTGTGTTCTACTAGGTATGCATGGGTTATAGGCAATATTCCCTTTTTTGTAGGGACTGCCTTACTTAAGAATCCTAATGAGGTGTGAATTTTTTTGGAAAACATTAACAGATTTGTCCCCCCTTATTTGTATTCTAGTATGTGTGTGATGAATATATGGCTAAGTAGTAAATGCATTTTGAATATGGGTAGAGGGTACTTTTAGATGTCTTTACTGACTTTTTAATTTGCTGTTACTGAGGTTGACTTGGCATGGTTATTGTTTGGTGAATGACGATTGTCAAATGTGTAATGCAGGTAAAGTGGATAAGGGAAGATACAGGAGCAGCATTCTGCATAAGAATGGGAAGGGGGCAGATGGGTTAAGATTCTAAATCCGGGTAAGTGTTAGTGACATTTTGTTTGTGATACCAATACAAATACCTGAACCATGCCTTTGTATTGATTAAACTCTGTTTCTTTTCGTGTTCAGCAACAGTATCAGAGTGCTCTATTCTGGGCGGACAAAGTCTCATCACTATCACATGGTAAGCAAGGTTTTTCATTGGTATTTAATGTATTTTAACCATATTCTTTTTAAAAATCTGTTTATTTTCTTAGGCAGTATATTTGTAAACCTTTTCCTCTGTTTTCTTTTGTGCCAGTGTTATTTATTAGGCCATTCATTTGTTTGTTTGTTAAATATGCTGACTTTAACATTTTGATCTAAGTGTAATCACTTGTACAGTTTTAGTTTCGGGCACTTTTTTATTGAATACCGTCCCTACGAGTTCAAGAATGAATGAATATTTTTATTACTGACTACTTAGTCTTTACAGTAAATACCCAAATAAAACCATTCCTTAAAAATATATGTGTATGACGGTTCATTACAAAAAATGTATTGTACAAAATAAGCTCTGGAGCTTCTGTAAGCCCTTTGAGAGTCAACATTAAAGATCCTGGGACTCAGAAGGGCCTCGCAGAGTAGCAATGCTCAAAGCCCTCAGAGTATCCCACTAGTATGCTGCAGAAGGACAACACATTTTAAATTCCTTATCTACCTCTTTCCAGATTTCTATCCTGAGTAAACCCAATTTGGGTAATCGCGAAAGAACACATGCTGTTATAAAGTATTCCTTTTCTTGATATGATTCTGTGATTATCTTATCAAATTCAACTCCAGTCTGAATTGGCTAGGGAAGCTAGTCTGCAGGAGGCTGAAAATTGAGTGACATGTTACACATTGAGCTAGGCTTAACCACTGGGAGAGATTCCCTGGATAATCAATTAGCCCATATGCTAGTGATGGTTTTAAATTCATAGAAAAAATTGAAGGCTTCAGATTGACATAGGAGTTCAGGTTCTAGGTTGTATTTTGTTCGAGAGAAAAGTGTACATTGGAAACTAAAACATATTTTTGAATTCTTCAGAGGATCCCCGAGATGTGTATTGGCTGGCTCAGTGTCTCTACCTCACTGCTCAATATCACAGAGCAGCACATGCCATCCGGTCACGAAAACTAGATAAAGTAAGTTGTTTCCCTCTCATTTTTTGTCTGCATCACATAAGAATACAACGTTATTGTGATAATTTGTAAGAGTATTGTAGTACTAATTCAACACACGCACATTCTGTTGGATGTTTTTTATGGGCTTCAGACTCCTATTCTCCATGGTCAATTGGCTTCAGCAAGAGAGCTCTTTGAAGTTATCTTCTGAATTTCTGATGTCTAGGCGATAATTTTGGAAAAACTGTAGTAAACTTTCAATATCACGGAAAATTCAGCCTGACATACATATATAACAAGCATTGGCATAGCCAATAGGTCTCGCTTTTTGGTCCGTATAAGTATTTAGTTATGCAGCAGAATATCCTTGGTGCAACAACACCAACTATTGCATGGCTAAACACTTATAAGGTCCCAAATGCGAGACCTATTGGCTATGCCAATGCTTGTTATACAAGTTAGGCATTATGAATTTCTTATAAGGTCCCAAATGCGAGACCTATTGGCTATGCCAATGCTTGTTATACAAGTTAGGCATTATGAATTTCTAACACCCACTCATAAGATGGCACATAGGTACAGGCTGCAACTAACAACCATTGACAAAGTAAATAGTTCAGGCTTGTTGTAAGTGTAATGTCACTTGATGTATTATATATCTGGATGTAATGACAGAAACAGCAAAATTCCAGTAGTGCGGCACAACATGCTTAGCACAGGTTTTTAGCTTAGGTGTTTTTAAGCTGCGCCCTTAATCACAAGGACCAAGTTTTAAGTGAAGTGTCCCATTCGTAAAACCAGTCAGTATCAAAGGCCTAGAGTACATACAGATGCACGCCACACATTACATTTAAACAAGGAATTTTCACTCAAGCAAGGCAAAAATGACTTGGCAATCAAAATATAGAAAAGACTGAAATGTGGGAGCTGATCCAGGGAAATACAGTCGGAGCATTCGTGATAGATCAGTGAGCTGAAAGCTTGCCACTGAACTATGTACTGATCTGCAGGTCACAAAGTTTGAATTCCACCAAACACATTCAGGATACCCTCCTTCAAAAGGTGGTAGTAACACATACTTACTTACCTCATACAGATTTTCCAAAAAGTGCAAAAGCCACGAGGGTTGGCAGTTTGACAATTACCATTTCTCCATCTACACTTCTATTAAATACAGGAGCGCTTCATTTCCACCCCGGAAAGGTCCATCATTGATGTAAAACTGTGAGTATTTCCTGGGCAAGAGATGTGCGGATATCCACAAACGAGTGTTTGAAAAGTAGTGTTCTACTTCTAGACGGTATCCCATGCTTAAATCCCAAAAGGCTGCCAACCATCTAAATGTACGCTGTCATTCTGGCTGAATTTCCATCTAAGTGGACTTTACCATCAACAGATTTCAAATCCCGATTTTCTAAATTAGAATGTGATGAATCTATGAGTGAGCAGGGTGGGACTAGAAGAGGCAGGGAGCAGAGGAGGCAGTGTGTGAGTAGAAGGATCAACGCGTGAGCAGAAGAAACCGGGAGCAACGAAGGCGCTGAGTTTTCAGAGGGGACAGTGATCAGAAAAGCAGTCAATGTTAGAGGGGGCGGGGAGCAGAGAATCAGAGTGTGAACAGCGTGTTAGCTGAAAGGATGGTGAGCACGAGAGACATTTGTATGAGCAGAAAGAACAGTTAGTGTTCACGGGAGACAAGAAGGATAGGTGGTCAGTGTTTAAGCAGAGAGGGCGGTGTGCGTCCAGAGAGGTCAGCGAATGTTCAGAGAGAGCAGATGGTCACTGTGTAAGCAGAAGGCGAAGGTAGCAGAGTATCAATTTGTGAGGAGAAAGGAGCAGAGGGCAGTGGGTTCTCAGAGGAACAGGTAGCAGAGGAGGTAGTGTGTACTCGGGGGGGGGGGGGGGGAGGCAGAGAGAACGGCGGGGGCAGAGAGGGCTATGTATGAGCAGAGGAGGCAGCAATATCAGTTAGTGCTTAAAGGAGGCATGGAGGAGAGGGATCAATCAGAGTGTGTTTAGACAGGGCAGTGAGTGTTAAGAGGGGACAGGAATCACAGAAGGGCATTCTGTGAGCACAAGAGGCGGGAACAGAGGAGAGTTGCGTGTACATTGGGTACCAGAACAAAGATTTGGCAATTAAATTAAAAGCACTGGTCAGTCTTAAAATAGATTCAACTGCATTCGAGTAGGTGGCTAAGCCCTGCTCTCCAGTATCACCAGCGGCTCTTCCAACCTAGACTTAACAAGCACGGATGACGATGAGGGGGGGAGGGGTGTCACCAGCATGGGAAAGTGGTGAGTGGGAGGGGAAAGAAGGAACACAGGCAAAATGCAAACAAACACAAAAAAGTACCTGAAACAGCGTGATCGGAGGAGCAACACAAATTAAGCTCAATTAATCTCAGTTTGGTCCAGGTGCTGGAGATGAAACCGGAAGTGATGCCTTGCCGGCGCTATCCAGTTAGGAAGTAGAAAAAAACAAGAGGACGCCATGCAAGTTGTGTATGAAAGCGAAAGTGATCGGATGCGCTCTGTGTTAATCACGCGAGTGGTGTGCGCGCAGCAATGATCGCGCTGGAAGGGAGGCAGATGGCGGCTGCGCGCGTACACGCTCGAGTGAACGCAAGCGCTAGGCCAGCTGTGGCAGCACTTTGTAAACCGTATACTAAATGTCTCTCCGAGCAGCGCATGCGCTGCCTCAGGCTAGACCTAAAAAAGGTTAGACCAAAAGGAGGAGTCGAAGGGGGAAGCAAAGGAAAGTGGACAGGAAATTGAAAGCTACAGGGAATAGGCGGGAGGGGTTCAAGCAGTGGGGAATGCTCACGAAGTGGAAGCAATGGGCAGCAAAGGGGAAGGAGGGAGTAACAGGGAGTGGAGGGATAAAAGCAGCATACAGAGTAGAAAAGCACACAAGATAGCACGCAGCATTAGAGGGAGGGAGAAACAAAGAACAGGGGGCAGATATTTGGCGAAGGGAGAAACCCTTGAGGGAGAGAGTTGGAAAACACATGCACCCTCATGGAATGTTTAACCAAATAGAAAAAATTGTTCGCTATAAGTGAGTAGTAGAAGATGGATACGAGACAGTAACTCAAAAGGATGGTAAGAGGCTATGCTCCATTGGAGGGACAAAGTCACAACGGATAAGATGTGAAGTCAAGCAGTCAAATAAGAAGAAAGCAAATAGAATTACAATAAAGTCAATCAATGGTAAGCAAAGGGCGAGTTTGAAGCCCACACTAAGTTCTTTTTAAGTACACAATAGACTTTTCACAACCTGACCACTTGTGCAGCCTAGTAGATGAGACATAAAATGGAAAGAGCATTGGTGGTGATGACTCAAAAGTGTAACGTATACGTTTTACTGGGAAGTATGTTTCTTGAAGAAGTCATGTGATCACTCTATGGACAAAGTGTATCTTTCAGTTGACTGGGTCATAACACTTGACGAGCATGCCAAGAGGGGGTGGTAAATGGTTACATTTCTGAGTATATTGGAATGTGGGGACTATGGGGGAGAGAGGAATCAGAGGTGGTGATTGTCCAGAGGTGACTTGTAGGAGGGGAGGGGCCAGAGTAAGGCTGAATTTCAAGAGAAACGTGACATCTTCTGCTGTCATATGCACTATAATAAATTAATTGAGATGTGCAAATAATCTCTTGACGTGACTAGAGTTGCAAACAGATGATAATATTTATGTCTGTGTGTGTATATGTGCAGGGTAGGACTGTGACAGAAAATAGGCCCAGGAGCCAAAAAAACTAAATTGCCCTTATTAGTTTTTTAGAGAGCTGAAAAAGTTGCCCATGTTTTCACATTGGAGCAGTTTGAGACTTGTAAATACAGGCTGTACAAGTTTTTTCCGAGGTGTGGAGGACAGCATGGGTTTTAGCTTGCTTATCAGGGCAAATCAAGAGTAAAAGCGGCCCAGGAGAAAATAAATCCGGCTCATAGGCAGCCAAAAAACGGACCCACACACTGACCCTGTCAGACCAACACATCGGGCACTGCCTGCTTGCCCTATAATCCAGTCCCACTCTGTGTGTGGGTGTGTGTGTGTGGGTGTGTGTGTGTGGGGGGGGTGTGCGGGGGTGTGTGTGCGGGGGTGTGTGTGCGTCTGTGCGCACGGGCTTGTAACAGACTGCTTCCTATACATAACATTGAAAATTTAGTTTTAGCTGAGCCTCTAATTCCATAAATATATTGAATGCAGGGAGAAGCTGTCTCGTAAATGGATGTCATAAGTGGTAAATCACCATGCACTTATTTATTTCTTTTTGGAGAACGCTGCTTGTTGCTTTGCAGTTATTCCAAACACTGCCATTTTTCTTTCACTCTTAGATGCATGTCATGAGTGCTAAAACACTCTGGTGTCAACGGGATGAGAGTAGTCTTCTAGTAAAAAGAATCCTCAAGAAATCTTCCAATGTGGAATCAAAGCGCCCTGTAAAATGCGCTTGAACTTACCTTGAATACTAACAACCGCGGCATAGGGGTTACGCAGGTTGAGCGAACTTCTAAGTTTCACTTTTGAGGCATCACCACAGTGCTCTTTCCATTTGATGTCTCATCTACTGGACTGCACCAGTGGTCTGGTGGCGAAGGCACCATGTAGGTGCACTATGATATAGGCGCGTTTGATTTGATTTGGATATAGGCGTGTGGCGTCTTCAAAGCGCTAATTTGGCTTAGTCTCAGCATATCAAATTTAGGGCGACGTGACATCTACAAAATTAACAGAACACGGGCCTTTCAGTCCATTCCGAAAGTAATTTGTATTTCCTGTTGTTTAACTCACTACTAGGCTTGCGACCCTTAGCGAGCATTGGAAACTCCGTCTCACACACTCTCACAATTACCCACAGACATAGGCCTATTAATAAATGCAATTTTTTTTTGTATCCTCTCTGGGACGATTCTCCCTTTACTCAAACCTTCACATGAAGAAAGAGGGCATTGAAGGGTATGAGCATTCAGACTTGTCAAGCACAGCAGAATAGTTTACGATAGGAGAAGCCATCCAATATCGGTCAAGGATATCAGGATTCTTGCAGGTCCGTGGGGAGGGAGGGCGCGCTAAACGTGTGTGTTTGTGTAGGTGTGAACACGTGCTCACACACATACCAGAACATACAAACAGGCATCTATGTGTGTTTTACATGATTGCCTTGTGGTCGGAAGCAAGCAGTTCTGGTTTTGTCAGGAAAGCAGGATATGCTTTTCATGAATAACAGATTTATGCTAAAAACCTATTTTTAATACTTAATATATCTTGGCAAACACATATTATGTTTCATTAATGCATGCGACTGCCAAGAAGACAATCGGAGTTGGTGGTCAGCCTGCGTGCCTTTTGATCTGAATCAGAGGAGCTGCTGAGATGTTTCCTGTCATTCCCTTCTACTTTCCCACAAGCAGCAGCTGCACGGGTTCAGTTTTACAGCTGGTTTGCTTGGGCCATACACTGTAAGATGTTTACAGTCGGTGAGTCGGGTGCCCTTTTATCTCGTACACAGGCCTCAACAGACTGTTTTAAGTCAGAACAGCTAAGTCAGTGGCAGGAGGTTGTATTTCCTGTACAACAAAATTGTGTTACATGCATTGGATGGCGTATGCCAATAAATATACTTGTTTGGTACTTTCGTCCGTCTGTGCTGTGTGAGAGTGCAGCCTGGTTTTGCTTTGTCATTAGCAGGGCATGCTCTGGAAATGAGGTGTATTTCGCAAGCGCGCACAAAGATATGAATTCTCACAAACCTTGGACCTTGGTAACATTAATGCAGGCCTGTGCCTCAACACTGCAATACTTTAACAAAGCTTATCCATGTTGTGGGGAAACTGAAGTAACGGTGTGGGAAGACAAATTGGTGATTTCAAGTATGTTTATTGGATCTGGAGAGAACAGCTTGGACAACCACTTCCAGACGGTACATAGCAAATCTCCCAATGTGAACACTACAGAAGCCAAGGGCGTGTACTAGACAATGGATGAGTGCAACAACAGTGTTACTGGATTCATACTGTGGGATGTCTGCAAAGGCACGAAGTTAATCGGAATATGTCAAATAAGAGAGGCGGCGAGGGAGTGCGACACTTCAAGGAGTAGTAAGTGTGTTCTGCGCCGCCATTTTAGGTTTCCTCATTGCAAGGGTTCAGCTGTTTATCGGGTCCTCGCTTTCTGTAGTATAATAATAACCTGGCATCGCCTTTCTTGCATGAAAAGTGGGATCAACAAGAGAAGGGACTGTGTCACGTTGCTATTTGAACTCCACGCTGAAAACCTCATGAAGATCCTCGTGTGTTGTGATAAAATGGAAGTCGGCTTGGACACATGGCATTGTTTCCGCACACGATAGCTGGAGCGCTCTTGGATGCTTTGGGTGTGCGGCATTGTAGCTGGTTTAGTTTAGTGCAGCCGCTTGTTTCAATAATGTACTCAGAGAACGGGTTAAGTGCGCTGTATGCTATACAAGGGTAGTCTTCCAACGCACTGCTCCCTATGAATGCATTGTATTAATGTTGCCATCCATGGCTGCCTAAGTGTAACCTGTTTGGATTAAGTGCGGCACATTCCGCATATATTATTAAATAACGGCGATATGGCAGTTGTGTGGTATTCAAATGCACCATCTTTTAATGATGTGATAGTTATTGGTGTGCATTGCATTCAAGTTGAATGTGGACAAATGAACTAACAGGCGGCTTCAATACACATCTTGGAGAAATGCTAAAACAGTATAACTGAAGCTCATCGCAGAGCACCAAAAATAGTTCAATTCTAAACACTGTGAAATATGGCCCTGGTTACAATGCTACCGCCTGCCACAGCTTGCAGTGCATGTGCGCGAGTGGTGCGTGCGCAGCAGTAATCATGCCATATGGCTCCTCTGCTCAAGCGCGCGCCCGCGCATATGCACTGCAAGCTGTGGCTGGCGGTAGCATTTTTTGAAGCCCTCCTTACTTAAGGTCTCCGCCAGACCCGCGCAAACGCTGGGTCAGGCGAGACCTAAAAATGGGTGCTAAGCAAAAAAAGATATCCATTGCCTTGAGGTACTTGGTATGGGATAAGAGGCTTACTCCTACACATTAGTTATCCTGTGTTTGCACACCATAAAATGCTGTTTGTTACTCATATGTTAGTAGTGCAAACAAAGATAGCTAAAATTGTAGTTGATAAATTAGTCTTAATTGTCCAATACCTCTCCTTTTTAATTTTGTATAGCTCTTCCATGCAACAAGTTTCTCTTTCTACCATCTCGTTTTTTCATCTCATGGCCTAGTGCCCTCAAGACTTAATAGTTTTTTAAACAATGTTGATTGGATATTTTTTTTCTTTTTCATACAACACTTTACACTGGCGGAGACAGAAATCCAAAACAGTTGACCTCAATGATTACAATATCGTCAGTGAAGGGTTTACAAATATTTCAAATATCTAGACTTCAATGTACCCACCCTGACATTCTGAATACTGAGGATTGGTATTTGTTACTCATTTGGCTAAGCACTAATAAGTCAACTAACTTTAACTCTCTTCCTCCCACCCACCCCAACTCATCGGTGGTGGGTTGGGATACTGCCTGCAGGTCACCTGGGGCCTGATTTCACTCTCCTTTTGTGGGCTGCCCGTCCCGTGAATGCCTTAAATATTGAGCCTGTGACCCTTGAAGAGATACATAAATAACATAAATTGACTGCGCATTAACTGCAGCTGTAAAGTTGTAACACTGCTTAGCATCCTTCACCAGTTATAGTACTAGAGGGGCATAGAACATGATCTATGAATGTAGAGGTATGTATTAGTCACTCATGTGACTATGAAACCAAAACCAAAAATGAACTATTACCATAAGTTTCGCACAGTGAAAAACACGACTGAGTCATGCGAAGACTTTTATAATCCCTTATTCATGTGTTCTACTTGCTATGTTGGTAAGTTTAAGGACTAAGTTTAAAAACCAACAGCGTTCTTCTCTGTTACTCGTGCCAGAAAGCGCTGTCTACTTTGAGTCACGTGATCTGGCAATAAATAATGAAAATGTAAGAGTTGTTGTACGGTTTCATAATCCAATTCATGAGGGACCTTTCCTTTAGTGTGACTCACAGAAGCAGAATTTTCACCCTCTTCTGAACTGACTTTTTTACAGAAGTAATAGAGACTGTTGCTCCTCCACCCTAAATTGTCCCCCTTAAAACATAACGCATTTGTTTTCAGTCATATTACTCAATTGCGGGAAACAGACTTTACCACGAAGGCTTTTCTACGCGTTACGTTTACAACGGTACACTTACCTCGTGAACGTCTTCACAACGTGTATTGCTTCAACGACCGTCTTTACCACGCAAGCAACGTCATCACGGAACGTCTTCTTCCTCATCCGAAAAAAAGCGTAAGTCCTTTTTTAGTGTCGGAGAAGACGTGAGAAAAAGACAAAAAAAGAAAAAGAAAGGGGGCTTGGGGTGGGTCTCCCCCCCAAAAAAGAAAAAGCGGGGTAAAGGAAAAATCGAGGTAAAGGAAATGCGTAGAAAAAACATTCAGTTGTAACGCATGCGTGGTAAAGGCATGCGTTGCAACGGTATGCATAGTAACAACATATATTCCTCAATTGCAAGCATTGGACTTTTGGAAGATGTAGTCTTGTATCTCACTGTTTGTATTGATAAAGTACTGATCCAAGGTGATCAGGTCCAGCCAGCAAGCAATTAATGATTTCTACTAGAATTATAGAGAAGAAACTTTGCAAACAATTGCAATAGGATATGAAACAGTCCACATTGATCCAAAACTGTTTTTGCTTAACAACTAGCACAGATTAGGTTTGATGAGTCACTTAACTGACTTTGAAAATATATGACTAGAATAAAATTCATATACTTTTCTCATCTGCTGGCTCCAAGATCTGGGTATTTTGTTTGGGCTGCTTATATCATTTCCCTGGGTATTGGCTTATAAAAAATTTCTGTGCTGCAGTTTTTCATGATGGATTACGCTGAAGCATTCCAACCCCTTTTTCATCTCCTTGGATAGGCATCAATATGAATGTTTGTCAAAGTGCTTTCTGTAGATCAAATAAAAATGTGACTCGTGCATGCAATATTGTAATTATGCATCTTGTAATGCAAAAATCAATTCTATAGTGTGCTACCCCAGTTATGTGCTCCTCCCACTGCATTCTGGTCTCTGTATTGACGTTTCAACAATTTGCACATCTCCTACATCAAGCACAAAACTAAAAATAAATATAAATGGTGATCGGATGTGTAGAAATAATTGAAATTCATCTTTCACCAACCATGTTAATTTCTAAATTTCTGACTGAAAAATTGGGTTGTTGGCGGAGTGGGTGTGAGCCCTTTTCAAGAAACAGCCACAACCCTTGTCAGGGTGAACAACAAAAGTCACTAAATTAGCTTGTGCCTAACCTCTGGTACCTTGGAATGAAAGCAGTCAGGCTTAACTTGGTGGCAATGTGTATAGTATTTAAGCAGCACACGAACAGTAATAAAGTGGAAAAAAGAATACAGAAAATCCCATCTCAATTTAGAAAAATCGAGGAAAGAAAAAAATGTTTTACACCAAAATGACAAACATTTAATCAGTAGAACCGGAGCTATTCAGTTTCAAAGATTTAAGGTAAGTATAGCGCATAAAAGCACAAAGTGCCACTCGAGGTTACCTAGTTGTGCGAGACCTGAGCAAAGCCACACATTCAGGCCGACTGAGATGGAGCATGTGCCGGATACAGGGACCAGCTTAGTACAGCTGCCTTATAGTTCAGCACAAAGAGTTATGTATACAGTGGAAGAGGCTGCAAGGAGAGCATCACAGTTGGTCGTCGATGTAGGACGAAGAGCAGGTTGGGCTTTGGAGAGTGTCATTGCTGTAGCACAAAGATCCTGACGGACAAAGCGGGCAATTGTTGCTGTAGATTTGCATTGGCAGTGACCGTGAGCTGTCGATGCTGTAGCGAGAAGTGCAGATCTCGCATATGCCAGTCGTCGCTGGCAGTCACTGTAGCACAAAAAAGTCGGGTTCACCGGCACTTCACGTTGGCGCGAGGCAAGAACTTGACACAAGTTAGCCCTCTCACCGTCATGAAGAACCCAAAACTTCAGGATTTCTACTTGTCTTTTAGGAAGACCTCAACTGATACCCCTCTAAGGGTCCAGGACCTGAGGGGGCACCCTTGGGAGTTAGGAACTAGAAACTAACTCAGGAGCTGCAGTTGCTGTCCAGTGCAGCAGGTCAGCTGGGCAGTGACAGGGAGCCTCTGGAGCTTGTTGTGTCCCTGTAGATCAGAACAGGAGGTCAGTCCGCTGCCCCTTGGAGTCACTTCAGCCTGGGATGAAGGGTGCAGGTCTAGTCGTCGTTCAGACATCAGGGCAGACTTCAAGCTTCAGGTTAATCCTCGGGCAGCAGGACAGTCCTTCTGTAGAATCCACAGGGCCAGGAGTGTACTAAAAAAAAGTCTGAGGGTCCCCTTTTTAGAGTTGAGCCTGCTAAAGCATGCACTAGTGCATGCGTATCATTTGTGAGACACTGTTGGCTTGCATGGCACTCTTATATACAGCCTCGTAACTGGTCACTGCAGGCCAACCATAATTTCCGTTCCTCTCTGTGGAGTAGGGACCAAGCACTGATTGATTAAACTTAATCAGTGCCCGTCTGCTGGTTCTTTTTAACTTCCAGTGTCCTGCAACCAGAAGGCGTGTGACTGGCAAAAACATGTCCAGCAGGACAAACTAAATTTCAAAGTTTTATTTTCTATTGATAACTTTCTTTTATTTTGCCAATTCTTCTTTTCTCACTTTGTACTCATGTTTTGTTTTGTTTTTGCTCATAGGCACTGTTACTTGTTCTATATATTGCAGAGTAACATTGTTTCGTTCTTATGTGTAATTTCCGAGACAATGCAGTGCAGTATACCCCAATCCACCCAGTTCACTCCAATCCACCACACTTCACCTCACATCAATCCAATCCACCCCACTCAATCCAATCCACCCCAGACTAAGCCAGTCCACCACACTCCAATCCTCCCAACCCACCCCACTCCAGTCTTCCTCACTCCAGTCCAAAACAGTAATCCAAAACAATCTGTCATACTCCAAAACAATCTGCCTCTACTCCACTCTGTCCGCTCCAATCCAAAACTGTTTTACCCACTCCAATCCAAAACAATCTGCTCCACTACTTAATGCCCCACTCCAATCTGCCCCACTCGTATCCGCCCCACTCTAATCCAAAAGAGTCGGCCCCACTCTAATCCAAAAGAGTCGGCCCCACTCTAATCCAAAAGAGTCGGCCCCACTCTAGTCCAAAAGAGTCGGCCCCACTCTAGTCCAAAAGAGTCGGCCCCACTCTAGTCCAAAAGAGTCGGCCCCACTCCAGTCCAAAAGAGTCGGCCCCACTCCAGTCCAAAAGAGTCGGCCCCACTCCAGTCCAAAAGAGTCGGCCCCACTCCAGTCCAAAAGAGTCGGCCCCACTCCAGTCCAAAAGAGTCGGCCCCACTCCAGTCCAAAAGAGTCGGCCCCACTCCAGTCCAAAAGAGTCGGCCCCACTCCAGTCCAATAGAGTCGGCCCCACTCCAGTCCAATAGAGTCGGCCCCACTCCAGTCCAAAAGAGTCGGCCCCACTCCAGTCCAAAAGAGTCGGCCCCACTCCAGTCCAAAAGAGTCGGCCCCACTCCAGTCCAAAAGAGTCGGCCCCACTCCAGTCCAAAAGAGTCGGCCCCACTCCAGTCCAAAAGAGTCGGCCCCACTCCAGTCCAAAAGAGTCGGCCCCACTCCAGTCCAAAAGAGTCGGCCCCACTCCAGTCCAAAAGAGTCGGCCCCACTCCAGTCCAAAAGAGTCGGCCCCACTCCAATCCAAAAGAGTCGGCCCCACTCCAGTCCAAAAGAGTCAGCCCAACTCAATCCCAAAAAGTCGGGCCCGCTCCAATCCGACAGAGTCGGGCCCCGCTCCAATCCGACAGAGTCGGGCCCCGCTCCAATCCGACAGAGTCGGGCCCCGCTCCAATCCGACAGAGTCGGGCCCCGCTCCAATCCGACAGAGTCGGGCCCCGCTCCAATCCGACAGAGTCGGGCCCCGCTCCAATCCGACAGAGTCGGGCCCGCTCCAATCCAAAACAGTTGGTCCCACTCCAGTCCACCCCGCTCCAATCCAATACACCCCACCCCAAACCACTCCAATCCAACCGACAACCAATCCAACACCAATGCAACTCACCCGACAACTAATCCAGCCCACACCACTCCAGTCCACCTCACCCAAATCCAATCCACCCCACTCCAATCTACCACAAGTCACTCCACTCCAATCTACCACAAGTCACCCCACTCCAAACCACCACAAGTCACCCCACTCCAATCGATTTCATTCAAATTCAACCCATCCCACTCCAATCCAATCTAGTCCAACCCTACCCATTCAAATCCTACCTACCCCACTCCAACCCGCTCACGCAAATCCATTCCACCTCATTCCAATCCACCCCACTCTAATCCAGTCCACTGCAACCCAATCCACTTCAATCCATGCCACTAAATCTAATCCACCTTAATCCACCCTCCTCACTCCAATCCACCCCAGTCCAGTGCAACCCACTCAGTCCACTCAAATCCAGTCCACTCAAATCCAATACACCCCACTTCAATCCAATCCAGTCCTCTCAATCCAATTCACCACACTCAATCCACCCAATCCAACCCACCCCGTCCAATTCCTTTCACCCCACTCTAGTCCTACCAAATTCACCTCACCCCAATTCCCCTCACCTCACCTCACCCCACTCCAATCCACCCACTCCAGTCCACTCCACCCCAGTCTCCCTCAGCCCACCCCAAACCATTCCACTCCACCCAACCCTATTTCAATCCACCCCATCCTGACCACCCCACTCCAGTCCACCCACTCCCCTCCAATCCACCCCATTGTACTCCAATCCACCCCATTGTACACCAATCCACCTCACTCTACAATAATCCACGCACCCCACTCCAATCCGTTCACCTTAATTCACCCTACTCTAATCAACTCCAGTACATCTTAATCCACCCCACCCCAATTCAATACACCCTACCCCAAACTACCTTACACCACCCCAACCTGCTCAAATCCACCCTACTCCACACTAGTTTAATTCACCTTCCTCGAATCCTCCCCACTCAAAACCAACCCACTCCAGTCAACCCCACTTCAATCCAGTCCACTACAATCCAATACACCCCACTGGAACCAAGCCCAAAAGATTCACCCTGCCCCATTCCAATTCACCCAATCCTCAGTCTATTCTGCCCCACCTAATCCATTCCACCCAATCCACCCCACTCAATTCAATCCCTCTGACTCAATTCAATCCACCCCACTCAATCCAATTTACTCCACCTCAGTGCAAACCACCCCCACTCCAATCCAACCGACCCTACCCCACCCCAATCCTTTCCATACCACCCCATTCTCCACCCACTTCAGTCTACCCATCCGTATCAAATCCTCCTCATTCCAATCCACCCCACCTCACTCCAATTAACCCCACTCTACTCCCATCCACCCACCTCAGTTCAGCCCACCCCACCCCAGTCCTATCTAATCCACCCCATTCCCTTCATTTGACCCCACTCCAATCTACCTCCCCCAATCCACCCACCCTAGTGCTATCACTTCAATCCAATGCACCACCCTCAATCCAGTCTAATCCACCCACTCCATTCAATCCACCCCACTCTACCGCAATCCAATCCACCCCACTCTAATCCACCCTACTACTTCCATCCATTCCAACCCACTCCACTCCAACATATTCCACCCCACGCCACTCTACGCCACTGCACTGTACTATGCTATTTGACACTAAACCATTGATATTCACTCTAAGAACTCTACTCCCCCTGTCCACTCTACGACACACCACGCGACTAACTTTCAGCCACGCTGAAGAGCAGCCGCACTGGTGTACAACAACACAAAAACACATTGCCAAAGCCAATAGCTTTTGTATATGCGAGACCTATTGGCTTTGCCAATGCTTGTTATACCTGGTGCCCACTTTGGAATGGGAGAAGCTTCTGGAGCTTTTCCCCTGCAGAGGTGTCTGGAATTTCCTGCCCCCTGCCCTGGTTCCAGTCTGTCTGGAGATGGAATAGGCTAGTGTGAACTCCGTGGTGTGTCCCGATTGAGGTGCAAGTGGGGTAGGTGGCTGCTCCGCCCCCCCTCATGCTGCCAGAGATGGCGCATCCTGCCAAAGTATACTTCTCCTTTGTGATACTGTCTGAGAGGAATACACTGTGGCTAACTACATATAGTCAGGTGACCCTGGATAGAGGCCGCAGGCACCAAATGGTTGCAAGAAGAAGACGCCAACTTGACCATTAAAGAGGGTTTTAAATTACTAATCCTCACTCACCAAACATGATATTCCTACCTTCTCCCAACCAAACGTTATCACTTGTTAAATACAATAAGATAACCTAATGTTATCCTCTCTGAGAGGTAGACCTTACAATAGTGAAAAACTAATTTGAGGTTCAGAACATGTAAAACTAACAGTAAATGTCCAACTATTTAACTACAGTGCACCCTGCCCTATGTGCTGTTTATGGCCTACCCTAGGGGTGACTTATATGTATTAAAAAGGAAGGTTGAGCCCTGGCAAATGGTTTATTTTGCCAATTTGAAAAGGCAGTTTGGAACTGCACATGCAGGCCGCAGTGGCAGGCCTGGGACATGTTTCCAAAGGCTACGGAAGTGGGTGGCACAATCAGTGTAACAGGCCCACTAGTAGCATTTTAATTTACAGCCCTTGGGTACATCTAGTACCACTTTACTAAGAACTTACAAGTACATTAAATGTGTCTATTGGATGTATGCCAATTTCACCATGTTTAAAGGACAGAACACAATCACTTTAGCACTGGCTAGTAATGACAAAGTATACAGAGTCCTAAGGCCAACAAAAATGAATTCAGAAGAACCGGAGGATTGAAGACAAAAAGTTTGGGGGAAGACCACTCGCTGACGGGTCTAGCACGTATCCCATCCCTCCTGCTGAAAGTGGGAAGGACTATCTAACCTCCTGGTAGTTCTCTTCACTAATGCAGAAGAACCTGGATAAACCATCGCCATTGGCGTGGTCGGTCTGAGGGTGGTGTTTCACCATAGGGCCCATTCCCCGTAGGGAGATGGACCACCTCAACAATTTGGGATTCTCACCCCTCATCGGCATCAGTCATCTGAGGGGCCAGTGGTCTGTCTAAACCCAGAAGTGAGTCCCAAACAGGTATGGTCTCAGCTTCTTCAGTGACCAGACCACAGAAAAGGCTTCTCTTTCAATAGCACTCCAACTCTGTTCCCTGGCAAGTTACCTTCTGCTGATGAAAGCTGCTGGTTGGTGTAGGCCAGATCACGTTCTTGCGCTGGTTCTTAGAAGTCAGCTTAGTAAAGGGGCCGAAGATGCCCAGGATGCCCTCACCTCAGTCTGAGTTTTAGAAGGTTCCCAGGCCACAATGGTCTCTGTCTTGGCCCAGGGGACCTGCACCTTGCCTCCACCCACTAGGTATTCAATGTACACCGCTGAACCATGTCCTGTCTGACACTTGCTGACCTTGTTAGTAAAGTGTGTCTGCTGCAGAGCCTAAACCACCTCCAGGAGATTGTACAGGTGGTCCTCCCAGCTTGAGCTGTAGACCGCTATGTCATCCAGGTAGGTGACACTGAATGCCTCCATCCCAGTAAGGGCAATCTGCCAGTATGCGGACGGCAAGTCAAAGGTACTTAGGAACTTGGCAGCTCCCAGCCTGTTGATGAGCTGGGGATGGGGTGAGCGTTAGTCTTGATGACTGAGTTGAGCCCCCTTTAATCGACGCAGAACCTGAATTCTGGCGTGGTGCCCCGTGGGGGGTTGCACTTAGGCACCAGCACCACAGGGCTGGGCCAGGGACTCCTGGAGTACTCAATCACCTCTAATGCCAGAATTTTGTAAACTTCCTTCTTAACGCTAGCCCTCACTTTTTCTGACAACCTGTACATTTTGTTTTTCACAGCCATACTGTCTTCAGTATCAATGTAATCGGTACATAGGCGTACAAGCCCAGGGTTGAGGGAGAATAGGGAGGCAAGCTGTCCCAGCAACTGGCGACAGCACCTCTACTATTCTGGAGCCAGAGTAGGCAAGAAGTTGAAACCCTCTACTGACCCCTCTTGCTCCTGGGAGGATAGGTAATTGGGGGGAGGTTCATTCTCTTCTTCCACCCTATCATCTGTCACCAGGAGGATGGCGACCTCTGACCTATCATAGTGTGGTTTCTGGCAGGTGAAATGTAGCACCCGTAAGGAGTTCCAAGGGGCCTTAAGATCCAGGTGACCTCACCTGTTCGTTGCTTCACCTCATAGGGCCCACACCAGTGGTCTTAGAGGGCCCAGGGTTCCACAGGCTCCATAAAACTTTTTGGGGCCAGGTTGAAGTTCGACTAAGATGGCTCTCTCGATATACCAGCGCTTCATGACGTCTTGGCTGGCTTCAAAGTTCTCAGAAGCCTCTTTCCAGAATTTATGCATTTGGTTCCGGAAGGCCTGCATATAGCTGGATACATCTGGGGAAGCTTCCTAGGAGCTTACTCCCGCCCCTCCTTAACCAGACTGAGAAGTCCCCTAACAGGGTGGCCATAGAGTAGTTCAAATGGGCTAAGCCCAGCTCCCTTCTGTGGTACCTCCCTGCATGCAAAGAGCAGGCATGGTAAGAAGACATTCCACTTCTGCCTCATGGGCTCAGGTAAGCCCACAGTCATGCCCTTAAGGGTCTTGTTTAATCTCTCAACAAGCCCATTTGTTTACTGGTGATAGGACATAGAGAACTTGTAGGTTACCTCACACTTATCCCACATGGACTTCGTGTATGAAGACATGAAGTTGGTGCCCCTGTCAGACACCATTTCTTTGGAGAGACCCACTTTGGGGGGACAAAAAAACACAAGAGGAACAGTTACAGACCTCAGAGTGATGGCCTCTGGGTATTTAGTGGCATGGTCCACCAAAACTAGGATAAACCTGTTGCCCAAGGCAGTTTGGGGATCCAGGGGTCCAACAATGGCTATGCCCACCCTTTCAAATGAGGTGCCAATGACAGGAAAGGGGTCCAGGGGAGGTTTTAGCTTCTTCCCTACTTTCCCACTGACCCGGCAGGTGGGAAATGGCATGCCAAATTTATCTGAGGCCGTCTTCAACCGGGGTCAATAAAAGTGGGTGACAATCCTGGCAAAGGTCTTGTCCTGCCCCAGATGTCCTGCCAGGGGTATATCAGGGGTATATCATTAGCCACTACCAGTAGGAAGGCCATGTAGTATGAGTACTACCAACATGCTGGTTACCCCAGGCGCAGGAGCCTATATATGAGTATGTTCTTGCAATAGATGAGGTGATCTCCAGAGGTGTCATCCGCTGTCTGTGCCTTAGCCTTCTACCTCAGTCCCTCTAGAGTTGGGCACACTTTCTGTGCTTTGCAGAATTCCTCCCTGGTGGGCTCACCCTTAACTTGCCATCAAGCAAGTTCAGGCAGAACTCACAGGGTGGCAATGTCCTTCCCGGTAGGCTCCAGGGCAACCGCCATAGGCGCCCATTCAGACTGGTCCACAGAACTTTCAGGGGCTGGTTTCCTGTGCCCCTTGTCCTTCCTCCCTGTCCTGGTGCCAGTCTGTCTGGGGGCACCTTCGGCTAATGTGCAGTCCTTTGTGTGTATGCTGAGGCCAATTTCACTATGTTTAAAGGAGAAAGCACAAGCACTTTAGCACTGGTTAGAAGTGGTAAAGTGCTCAGAGTATTAAGGCCAACAAAATCTAATTCTGCAAAACAGAAGGAATGAAGGCAAAAGGTTTGGGGGACGACCACCCTAAGGCTGATGGGTCCAATACTGACGTATGCGACATCTTTGTCAACACACTGCCATCCAGAGGGCTGCTACTTTTTTTCTAAGCATGAACTATTGTCATTCTCCTGGCTTCCATCAACTGGTTCTGAGAAAACTTAGTGTTAAATTTTGGCTCTATTATATTTTACTACCACTTGCTCAAGGAGTATGTGCACAATATTTGTAAAAGGAAGTTTGTGGAGTATAACGGGTTGATTTATTTGTATTCTCTTTGTATGACACATTTTGAAAGCAGTAAAATCTATTCAGTCGTTCAGCCATTCGCATGTGGTGTTCAGCGTTTTACAGTATGCATTTTTTTTTCCAAGTGTTCATACGTTGATGATTTGATCCAGAACTTTTTTCTCTTTCTTTAGATAGATGAAGCATGCCGATACCTTGCTGCCCGTTGTCATGTGAGTACTGATTCGGCTTCTAAAAATTCCATTAGCAGATGGCCTTTCAAGAGCACAGAGTATTCCTCGGAAAAGGGCATGTAAATGAAACTATGCCTGCATGAGGTGCAAACAGATAGTAGGGGGTATGGATGCATAGGGAAATGCAAAAGAGTCCTATGCTTACGGGAGAAACGTGGGTGAGTTGATTGGATGCTGGGGAGGACTCGGAGTATACAATTGTGCACTTGTATTGGAAGCAGAAGATTCACCTCTTGTTGTCTAGAACAGGAATAGTTTACTTGATGCATGCGTATTAGCAGAAGGGAAGGCAGTGACACAGTGCATAGAGGGTGTGAAAAACTGGGTTATTATTTCAGTATACCAGACCAGGATGGCCTTCTAAGGCGGGAAGCTTCAAAGGTGATGCTGCCATTGGAATGCGACCCAAGCAGCTCCAACTAGTGGAGGATGCCAACCCCCCTTTCCTGTTCCACATTTGGCGAGAGTGTAGGCAGGAAAATTAGTTAAATTAGGCGGTGGTTCCTCATTTAACCAGCACCACCTCTAAGGTGGGGTAGGTGATGTGGAGCTCACTTTTCATTTCCCTCCATCTTGGTTTGTGAGAGAATTAGTAAATTAGAGTTTGTGTACTGCCCCTTCCCACAGGAAGTGGTCACTTAGAGGGTGTAGGTACCCTAAAGGTAGGTAGCCCATTGGCTACTACTGGTCACCCCCATAAACGCCCATAAATGTAGTATTTAGGTGGCATCCTGGGCCCCTCAACTCCAATTCGACGTACTCAAAGAAGAAAAGGACAAAGAAGAGTTGATAACCTGAGAATTAAAGCCCTGCTGCAGAAAATTGACGCCTAACCCTGCTTGCTTCCTTAAGGACTCGACAGTCATGGTGTGCTGTCTCGTCCTGCAACTGTGAGGACTCCAAGAACCCCAGAGCTCCTCCAGTCTTCTACAAATCTCTAAATAACTTCCTTGGAGTAGAGGTACTACCCCCCTGCAGCCTCCAAACCGCAGACTCTGGTTTTAGCGACTTGCTGCTCCCCAGCGACTCCGATGCAGCACCTGAACCAAAATTGGTACAACCGCTCAGAAGGGTCAAGTTTGTCTCCCCACCAAGTTCGGAGACACCAGGACCTACCGGAGCTGTGCCGCACCAATACCCGGGGTACCAGACCCTCTGCAGCATTGACATAGACAGAGTCCAATCCGGACTCCAACTGCCCAGGAAGCAAGCACCCGTCAAGGGATTTCAAGACCTCTGAGACCCACTTCCTGAGTGGCCCAGCTGTCCCGGAATCGCCTCTCCAAGCTGCCTATTCCTGACCCCAAGGACATCTTGACCTGCGCCGCCCGGCTGACCTATCGGCTCTGCACCCAGCCCACCTGGCCTGGATACCGACGAACCAGCTATGCTCCTGTGGTCCTAAGGCCCTTGCAACCTGCTCCCTCAAGTGGGACTCCTTGGACTTACCTTTAAGTGCCCTTGTGCAGTGTGTTTTCAAGTGGCTGTCTTCTTCATAGCCCACCCTGCTCCGGGGCCAAATTCAGGACGCTCCTTAGAATCCGCTGGTAGAACATTAGGCCTGGCCTTGCTACTTTCCTAAACCCCGAAAGTGAACCTTGAGATGCAAATGTGTGATTTTATATGCATTTTCTTATTTCTCCCCACTTTTTACTCTGGTGCGTAATTGAGCACAAAAATAATTCATTTTGCAAACTTTATAAATTCATATCCTAAAAAGTATTTACTTTAGAACCAAGTTCTTGGTCTATAACATTACATAAAAATCGGTGTTATTTTTATAAATTGGTCTTGGATTTGTTGTTGAGTGTCTCTCATTTATTGCCTCTGTATTACAACAAATGCTTAGCACTACCCTCTGATAAGACCAACTGCTCGCCCACATTACCACAAATAGAGCGTTAGTATTCTATACTTTTGCCTCTGTATACTAATCTGGAACTCACTGGACTATGTTCATTGTACTTCATTTTAGTGCACTTTTTAGAGAGCCAGCATGCTGCAGAGGAAGTTAATGTGGGCTAGGCAATTTGACACACATAGAAATAGGCAACACTGATGACCAGGTTATCTGACAAGTACAGGCATGACGGGGCTTAATTTAAGGCATATTAGACAAGTGCGAGTTTGCTAACATTCACATGGTACGCCAATCCAACATGCAGGTTTAGGAAACGGGATCCAATAAGCACAGCTTGATAAGGCAGCCTTCGGCGCATGCGTGCAGCCCTGTCCTGCTCTCTGGTTAATTTGTAGTGATATGACCTGCCCAATGAGGAGGCAATACAACATGTGTTACTCCAGAGCCTTGTGTTTGAGGAGATGACCTTCACAGCTGGAGCGATAGATGCTATGCACAAGTGGCAAGCGCTACAATACCTCGAACCTGGGAGCATTGTGACATGCTGAAGTATGATATATTAGATGTGCAGCTGTGTAGCAATATGGCATGAATATATTGGGATTGGTGCATCATGCACGTGTGGGCAGCATTGCAACCTGTTAGGGTGAGGAGTGATAGGACGTGTGAGGTTGCATGACAGACAGTTGTTATCAACCATACAGTGCATTTGACCAATCTGATGATTATGGGCAACAGCGGTCGAAAGCATGAATGGGGTGATATGGGGTAGATAACAGGCAAACTGACCTGTGAGTAAGAATAAAATCAGTGTAATGCATTTGAAGGGGTGAAAGCAAGTGGCCTTTTATTTGGCTTAAAAGATGGTCGGGGAAGAGTGGTCTGTTTTGTGGAGTCCAGTGGAGGTATAGGTCGTGGGGTTGTGTGGTTAAGAAGAATAAATATGTTCTGCAGTGCATGGAGAAAGGTGTTTGCGTCTATGTTGGCATGCACAGTGATGAAAGGGGCAGTCTGGAAACACAGTTGGGGGAGGGGGCGAACCATGTCACTGTGTGAGATTAAGATAGATTAGTGAAATGATTGGAGGCAGATGATCAGATATGCAAAGGAAATGCACGGGTGATCAGATGAGCTTGGGGAGGAGGAGGATGGGCAATCCAAAGTTTTGAGGGTAGGAGAGACCGCCAATTTGGTGTTGATGGGATTGTACTGTAGGGCGTTGGACTGTCGTGTGAGAACCAATAACATTTCAGCTTGCCTAGATTAGGTAGCTCTAATTTAATTACAGCAAGAATTGAAGGAAACCTTTAAATACATTACCATCCTCTCCAAATGAGGAAAGGAAAGTAAATACAACCTATTATTTGGGTTCTCACATCCAGTATTAATCCCTGGACGTAGCTTTACTGGCGCAGGATCTAATCTCTGCGCAACCCCCATTTTATGGTGCTGCATGGAAGTATGATTGGGGAATAAGTCACTGCTGCTTTGATTAGTGGTAGCATCATAATGTAACCCACGGATACTTACTTTTATGTGATGGAATCTCTAATACTCACTATTTCAGGCAGTATGGTGATAATGGTTTGCCAGTAGTGTTTTTCATTTCACTAATTCTGATAAAGTGTAGTTCAAACGGAACAATTTCTCATGCATAGCTAAATAATCCTTGCTCAAGCTAAATAAATTGCCCATTTTTCTGTGATCTAAATAAATAAATAATAATTGTCCCGAAGCCACTGTTCGTTTCCTGCTCCACAAAATGGATCCAATCTGAAGGTGGGCGCACAGATTGAGGGAAAGAACTATTAAATCATAGGAATGGAATTTCATAAAATATCTAGTTGCCCAAGGTCCGGGATGCTTAGGAAAGCTATTAGTCCAGTAAATAAATTTACTTTCGCTTTTGGAGCCATTCACTGAGGTGACAGATTATGTCAGTATTCTCATTACATCATAGCTCTGATAATAACCTCTCTGATTATACCATAGCCCTTGCTGTAGCAGGATTTGGATTCTGGGAATCCTGTGGTGTTGCTGCCTTTCATCAAATCTACATACAGAGAGAGGCTGAAGTAGGCAGAAAGCAGTAGTTCCAAGTTTGGATTGACTAGTAAGTCTGTGCGCACACATACTTACATGTTTAAGGGAATTCACCAACTGCTCTCCACTCTTCCACACTGGAAAAGATAGGACATTTACACCTGACAAGGGTAGGAGCAAAACATTTTCTATAGTAGGGAAAGTGCATTTGCATTGGCATATATATATATATTTTTGCATCAGCAAATAAAAGCATCTGTACATTCTGAGGTGAAAATTGAAATCCCAGAACTTTCAAGGCTTCCTTGTGTAAACTTGTGTGAATTCCTGAAGGGCTTCACCCTGTACCAAGGCAATAGCATTTACCTACTGGTGCACTCTTGTGGCTTGTTAAAGAATTGCCACCCTAGTATATTATCATGTAGCCCATTATGGCTTTACACTGATTTAGCAAAACGAATCTATTTTCTTTTTTTTTTTTAAATATTGGCACGTATCATACACGTTTTATTACATAATGCATCTGAGAAGTGGTATCTAAACTTGCACAATAGTTTATCAGAACATTTTGTTCCCAAGTTATACATTTTCTTTGGGAGTAAATTTTGTTTTGAAACCAAACATGTAAATATTTTGTATTCTAATTGCGGTCAGTGTTGCAAACTGACAGCTCACTATATTTCTCTAGGGCATGCTCCCTAAAAGTAAAAACATTAGTATTAAAGAATCGTGTATACAAGGTTGAACAACTTATACATATCAATTCAAATCTTGCCTTTAGTACTACAGAAGCCTTTTTCATAGACCAGAATGTGGTACAGTAAATTGGTAGCCAAGGGTTTGTGCTGCAGTGGGCTGAGCCTACTTGTCCAGTGTTCAAAATATACATGTTAACTGGTTGTCCTTCACCCCAAACATTGTGCTGAGTGTCTGACTGTAGAAATTCCACACCCCAACAGCTCCAAATGGCCCGATAATAAGGCTATAACATACCATGTGTTTGTAAAGCGTTTGTTCACCCGTGGGCATCTTAGCACTGAATAACAGATGTTTGTTGGTACTCAACACAATGGTACTCATTTTATCGACCTCAGAAGGCTGAGTGGACCCGCCGGGGTTTGAACCTGTGACCATGAGTTCAAGCATAGGCCCCTACAGTGGACGCATTAGTCCACTAAACCACCAGATCTGCATAACTAAGCCCCGAGACCGCACTCTCCTCCTCCAGTGTCTCCTTTCTATCCTTCCTGACTCTGCCTCTACACCTAGATTGCAATAGCTAGGGCCAGCATTCTTAAGCGGACTTAATACCTAAGCTAATCCCCGCATGTTACACAGGATACTAATGACAGTTATTGTTCAGAATGGAACTGTGTCTAGATATAGTTAAATATAGAAAAAATGTAAGTCCTTCTGTGTTTAATTGATGTTGGACTTCCCCTGAAGAGTGGAAAGGTCTCCGCTTATAGTTTAATAAGTTATAGTTCTGAAAATGTCAGAAGAAAAATTTATTTTACTTCTTTTCACAGTATGCTGCTAAAGAATATCAACAGGCACTTGATATTCTCGACATGGAAGAACCCATAAATGTGCACTTATTTGAGAAACATTTCAAAAACGACAGTGGCTCAAAAAGCATTTCCACGGATTTGCAGATGTCCGACTCTTCCGTAAGTTTAATTTTTTAGTGTTTTTTGTACACTCTGTTGTTCTTGGATGTGGATTAATTTTGCCCTTCTGCGGTAGGACTGAGCGGTACTCCACAGATCCCACTCTAATTGTTCCCTCTACCCCTTTTTGACTCAGCCACCAAAAGCAGTTTGCTGAGTTCTTCGAGAGAAAGTCCCTAATTTAAGAGCTGCTCCAGCACTTCTCAGACCATCCCTCCTCCCATCACCACTTAGGAAATCTTCAACTAGTTGGTCAGTCTTTGCCTAAGTCTCTGAACCTGGCCTCATTCAAACTATTGATGCCCTTAAAGCATGCAACTAGTCCCCTGATTTAGTCACTGCCAACCTCACTAAAACCACCACATAAGCCTCTAATACATCAGCTTATTCAACTCTCTGTCCCAGTGTGAGCCCCCCAATTATCTTCAAAAACCGTTCAATTGAAGTTCTAAACAAAGCTACTGCTGGCCGTAGTGATTTCATCAGCTACCGGCACATCACTGGTCTTCTGTTCCTTGCCACGGTCATAGTCCGTTTGGAAAACGAGCTTGAAAGCCATCTTGTAGATGTAAACGTACTTGTTGATAGCTAATCTGGTTTCAACTAGTGCTGCAGTACTGAGACCAGCATGCTTCAAATCCTGTTGTTCTAATCCTTCTTTATCTGTCTGTAGCTTCTGACAGTCAATTGCAGAATCCTTTTGGACACTCTGAAGTTCTGACTAGATATTGAGATTCAGGTTCTTAACTGGTGATACTCCTTTTTTGACCATCGCGTCCAACATCCAGGAATTGACTGCATCCTCTGCCGCCCTGTCCAGCTGCCCCATTAAGTTTTCCAAATGCCATTAATAGGCTTTGCCTGTTGTTCTTTATAGCGAATCGCTTGGTGAATTGCGGTGTGACTCGTGCTTCGCCTCTCACCAATATGTTGACAGCACTGAGTTGTAAAACAAGATATCTGCGGAGTATGCTATTTCTCACATGTCACAGGGCTAAAAAATAAATATATGCCTGTATGGTACAACATAGTCTTATTCTTAGTCCACAGAAACAAAACCGATGCTCATCTCCTGATCAACCTTTTTCCTGCCGGCACAATTCTGGCTAAACATCCTCGCTGTGCTCTGCATTACTCCTGCTGTCACTAAAACCAAAAAATCACTTGGCTTTTTAACGTTCGACTTAAGATTTAGAAAACAAATAACTAAGAATGCTCAGTACCAGTCAAGGCTTCCAAATGTCATTATATACCTCATCACTGAGGATCATTTCAAGTCAGCCTTGCAAGCTCTGGTACTGTCATGAATAAACTTCTAGATTGTTATTCCCACTGGTTTCTGTTCACACCTTTCAAGACTTCCCTCCATGCAGCAGCCCCCATTGTCTGTGGTACCTGGAGCTTTGATCGATCACTGTGGTCCTAGTCACCCAGCTATAAGTCTCAGTTAATGCATCTTAAAAATCTCTGGCTGGTGCACAAAATAATTCCTGTTGGATCTCCACAGTACTCACTTGAACCACCTTTCCTCATGAATCGCGAAGATGCAGCGCCCTGAGACTTCTGTCTATAAGGAATGGATCACCCACTTTATCCTTTTATGTATGTGCTTCTCATCTTGAGTGTGAAACTCCCTCTGACGTGAGTTTTGCTTGACTGGCTGAGGCATGAATTTCAGAAGAGATTTGATGCATCTTCTGTTCGTTCACCACATCTTTACCTCTGTGTCCTAAGACCTTTCCTCTTTGGCTTAATTCCCTTACGCCCTTTCTATTTTCCTCTTCCCTCAGCTTTCCTACCAACTCTCCACACTCCTTTAGGGCCTTCTCCTTGTATTTTGTCTATCGCATCTATCTTGGTCCAAAAAGTGGTGAGTCAATCAATCAATGACTTGTATAGCGCGACTGCTCACCCGTTAGGTAAGGTAGTGAGTGGCATTGTTTATGGTTTAGTTTTCATGTAAGTACTGTTGAATTAAGTGCACCTCTCTGCAGAATGATGCCCCACAGTTTACTTTTGAGTCAAAAAATCATGTCTTCATGCAGTTTTGTATTTCGTGACCATGTCTTTCCGTACTGGATGGTGCTCTGATGTTCTTTGTGACAAGGTGTGTGAAAAAAACAGAGGTAAATGCATAAATTGCAATCCGTGGAAGGCTTTAACTTACCAACTCCTGACCTTGGGAGAGTTTATTTGTGGGTTTTCTGGCTTTAAAAACAACACAGGAGGGCTTAATGAAAGCACTACCTCCATGCAAGTATCATCATCAAAATACTGTATTTCGGTCCAATGACCATAAAAGTGCAAATGCAGTAAATACATACAATGTATAGAAATAGCCGCCGTTATAAGTACACAGTCTCATAGCCAATAAATGTCCATTCAAGCATTATATAATATCCTCTTAAGCGACAATCAACTCGAAACAACATAAACCCTCCAAGATCCTAAAGTATGCTTTTCCCCTTTCTTCAGGAGTTATCGTGTTGTGTTTGTACTTGAAATTGGGCCTGTAATATTATTTTGATGTGCAACTTCTAGCCTTGATTTTCTACCAGATTCAAAGTTCGATTTGCCTTTTGCGAGGGAAGATCTACGATGCTCTTGATAACAGAACCCTTGCAACTGAGAACTACAAAGCGGCCTTGGAAATTGATGTCTACTGCTTTGAAGCATTTGACCTTTTAACAGCCCACCACATGCTGACTGCCCAAGAAGGTTTGGATCGCTCTGATTTGACTGAAATGTGGTTATTATCAATATTGCTGTAAACCATGTATTTTTCTTTTTAGTGCCTTGCAGAATGTTGGTGCCTTGCCGCTTAACATAATTTGCCCATATATACATATATAGATATATATATGTATGTATATATATATATATATATATTCACTGAAAAAACCATAGGTTTCACACACGTTATAGTTAGGAATTAGCATTTAAAAAACCTTGCAAATTCACTTAAAAAACCATAGGTTTCACACATGTTATAGTTAGCTGGGCATTTTCCTCATGAAAAACCAATGAAATTCCCCCGTTATAGTTAGTGCAGGCAACTATAACTCACGTGACCGTAAACCGCTGCTGATGACGTCAGATATTACATCACTGTATTTAGACACTTATTTACCCATGTCTTCTTCCATTAATTTTTAGCTATACATATATTACAAATATTTTTTTTTCAGAAAGACACACATGTCATCAGTGATGTAATATCTGACGTCATCAGCAGCGGATTACGGTCGCGTGAGTTATAGTTGCCTGCACCAACTATAACGGGGGAATTTCATTGGTTTTTCATGAGGAAAATGCCCAGCTAACTATAACATGTGTGAAACCTATGGTTTTTTAAGTGAATTTGCAAGGTTTTTTAAATGCTAATTCCTAACTATAACGTGTGTGAAACCTATGGTTTTTTCAGTGAATTTGTACGGTTTTTTAAATACTAAGTTACTTTACGCCGTTCGTGCCGTGCGCGCACGGTGGGCACGCGGTGCGCTTTGCGCACCGCGCGCCCACTTCACGCAGTTCGTTCCGTGCGCGCACGGTGAGCACGCGGTGCGCTTTGCGCACCACGCGCCCACTTTACGCAGTTAGTGCCGTGCACGCACGGTGCACTTTGCGCGCCGTGCACGCACGGTTGGCACGCAGTGCGCTGCGCGCCCACGTTACGCTTAATGGGCCATGTACGCACCGCAGAAGGAGGACACATGATACGCTTTGTTGTTAAGGGTTTTGGTATAAACTGTTAATCGTTTGATATGCCATGCACACACACTGCGCTGCTCGCAGCGTGTGCACACAGGGGGATTGACATTGCGATTTTATTTTAAAGCATTTGTACCGTGCACGCACGCTGCACGCTGCACGAACCTCGCGGAATTTTTTTCATTTCTATAGTGCGCGCACGCTTCGCGCACTCGGCGAATTACCGAAAAAAATAAAAAAAAATTAATTGTCCTTGGGGGACCTCCTGGGACCCCTTGACCCCTGCTAGGGGGTCAGGAACTGTCCAGCATGCCCCCTTTACATGTTTTTCTCCTTTGTGTTTCACCCCCCTCTCAGTGCGAGAGACAAAATGGCGGCCGACACTTCCTGGTTTCGACCGATTCGAATGTTTACTAAGATGTAACAACCAATCAGAAGTGCGCTCGCGGACGGCCGAGTGCGCGCACCCTGCGCGCACGCTGCGCGCGTATAGATATATGTTCGAGGCATGTGGGCTGCTGAATTCATATCTGTGCATAGATCGCCGCCTAGTGTTGGGTCCGGATGTTTGCACGTTGTTGTCCTGGAAGAGTCTTCGAAGTATCCTTGGATAGGTGACTCCTCCCCTGGACTACAGTGCGCATGGGCATCCTCTCCATCCTCAGATTGTTTTTTTCCGCCATTGGGTTCGGATGTGCTATCTTAGCTCAAGTTAGGAAAATCTTTGGTCGAGGCCAAAAGGCCTTTAGTTCGCGTCGGTACTGTTTATCGATCGGGTTTCGATAGCATTTTGTTAGTTTACTAACTTTCAGCACCGACTTCTTTCGCATTTACTTGTCCATCGACTACTTCGACGATGGAATCCAGGACGCCATTCAAAAGGTGTGCGGTATGCAATGCGAAGTACCCACACATCGACGTCCATCCGGTGTGCAACAAATGCCTTTCGCTGGACCACGACGAATCGACATGCATGGCCTGTGCCGGGTTCCGTTCCAAGAAGACTCTAAGGAACCGAAGAGCGGCGAGACTCGAGGCGCGGCACGCGGCACCGGCCCCAACAGACATCTTCGACGAGGCCGATGTCGAAGAATTAGAAGTCATACCCTCCAGTCCCGTTTCCGAACACGACCCCGGATCGGACGAGGGCGACGAGTCACTCTTCCACAGAGGTGAAGACGACACCGAGGTAGGAGACGACGAGGAGGCCTTAGGGGCCGAAGAGAGTAGCTCCAATGATGAACAAGGCCTACCTGTTCAAACCGAAGAAACACCAGCGCCACAGCCTTTGGCTCCGGTCGAGGGATCGCCTTCGGGCCTTACCCGAGACCCATCCCGTAGTTCTTCGGCCCCGCCCTCGGGCCCGGCCTCGGACGTTCAGCGGCAGCCATTGCTGCATAAGCCAGCTGGTTTCCCTACCACAAAACCGAAACCGAAAGCTGCTCCGGTTCATACGAAACCGAAACTGAAAGTGGCGCTGGTCGGATCGAGGCCTTCCACGCCTTCGACGCCAGCGCAACGCGTCGGCACCGACCGCACCAAGAGGGACTTCGGTGCCGAACTGGAATCGGGCGACATCGGAGTCGACAAACGGAAAAAGGCCATCGGCACCGAGAAACCTACTCGGCTACCGACGCCAACGACACCGAGGGCAATACCGCCTGCTTCGCCTCGCGTCGCTCCCTCGACGGCGCCGATGCCTCCCGTATCGAGGACGTCGACGGTGATCTCCACACCTCGACTCGAGGACCCGCCGGCACCGAAAAAATCCACGCCCGGCTCTACGAACCTGCCCGGTGCCACAGCCTCAAAGACGCCCCAAGTGCGGCCTGCTGCGACGCAAAGCAACAAAACCACGGCGGCCCTCAAAGACCCGTCGGGTTCCGGCCCGATCGGAGCTCCAGCAACCTCTACGGGGCCAGCCAACATTACCTTCGGCTTGCCTCCGTCAACAATCCCGAAGATGTTCCAACTCAGGACACGGGTTACCCAGCCTCCGGTTCCACCGGACGAGACGTCTCCGTCACGTGTCATCGACGCCGACACTGGCAGGATGATTCTCCACGACCGAAGAATAACTTCGGAACCGCCATTGGGCCCTTTCAGGATCCCACTAAAAAGGAAGCTGCCTGTGGAATCAGAACCTCTCCTTTACGAACCGTTCCATTCCTCCTACCAGGATCCACACCGGTTCTCCCCCACACGCTCCGACACGGATGCATTGGAGGACTACATGGATGACCAAGCACCCTACCATGTAGACACAGACCCTGATCAAACTTGGGGCGACCCTGCAGACCCCAGTGCACCTCTCGATACACAGGACCCACAACTCTATGGGGCAAAAACATCTCCCACGGAGGATACTGCGGCGTTCAACGCTCTTATTGAACGTGCTGCAAATAACCATGGGGTACAGCTCCACTCAGATACCATCGAGGATGACTTTCTAATGGACACTTTTGCATCCTCAGAAAGACATGTAAAAACTCTGCCAATGCTGAAGGGGGTCCTCAAACCAGCTAAGGACATTTTCAAGGAACCCACCAGGGCACGAGTGATAAACCCCAGGATTGATAAAAAATACAGGTCAGCACCTGGGGATCCTACTTACATCAAAGGACAATTACCACTCGACTCCATCGTCGTAGCGAATGCTCGCAAGAGGGCACACTCGCAAACGACAGGTGACGCTCCTCCCCCGGACAAAGAGTCCAAGGTGCTAGAGACCTCCGGCAAGCGAGTTGCCGCCCAGGCTGCCAACATATGGCGCATAGCCAATACTCAAGCGCTCCTCGCTCGCTACGATAGAGCGCACTATGACACATTGGAGCAACTACTCCAACATCTCCCTGACCAGTTCAAAGAAGGTGCAGAAATTCTTATCAGAGAGGGACAGCTACTCACAAATGCTTCCATCAAATGTGCACTAGATGCTGCAGACACGGCTGCCAGGGCCATAAACACAAGCGTCATGCTGCGACGACATGCCTGGCTACGAATCTCAGGATTCAAGCCTGAGGTACAAAACAACATACTGAACCAGCCCGTCAACCCCGACTATTTATTCGGCCCAGAGGTTGACACCACCCTCGAAAAGATAAAAAAGGACACGGACACTGCAAAGTCCATGGGCGCCCTCCAAACTCAGTCCTTTCGGAGCGGCTCCTTTCGTCGCCCCGGAAACAAGGGGGCAGGTAGAGGACAGGGGTCACAACAAACGTATAACAAAGGCAATACACAGACCACCTACGATAAAAACACCCGAGGTGGATATCGTGGCTCCAGTACAAAGGGCAGAGGACGTGGCTACGGCAACACCAGGTCCTCCCCCAAGAACAAGCAGTGACGCCCTCTCCCTTCCTCCCGACCACGTAACACCTGTCGGGGGAAGACTACAAAGGTTCCTGTCCACGTGGAACTCCATCACCACGGACAGGTGGGTCAAAGATATTGTAAAATACGGTTACTGTCTGGAGTTAACCTCCACTCCACCCACAATACCACCAAGAAACCGTCCTATGTCCTCAGAGCACTTAACGCTCTTACAGCAAGAGGTGCAAAGTATGCTTCTAAAAGGCGCTATAGAGGTCGTCCCCATCCACGAGCAGGGTACGGGGGTTTACTCCCTCTACTTTTTAATTCCAAAGAAGGACGGGTCGCTCAGGCCTATATTAGACCTGAGACCCCTGAACCAGTACATTCTTTCAGAACACTTTCACATGCTCACCCTACAGCAAGTCCTTCCGCTTCTCAAGCAGGGAGACTTCCTAGCATCACTGGACCTCAAGGATGCGTACTTTCACATACCCATCCACCCCTCACACAAAAAATACCTCAGGTTCACTGTTCAGGGGCAGCACTATCAGTTCAAAGTCCTTCCCTTCGGCGTGACAACAGCGCCCAGGGTTTTCACGAAGTGCCTAGCTACGGTGGCAGCACATTTACGGAGGCAGCATATACACGTCTACCCCCTACCTAGACGACTGGCTCGTTCAAGCGAAGTCAGCCCAGCAATGTGCAAGCCACATGTCCCGCACCATTCACCTTCTTCACAGTCTGGGATTCTCACTAAATTACCCAAAGTCCCATCTCCAGCCCGCACACGTACAACAGTACCTAGGTGCGACTATAGACACTCTGGCGGCCACAGCTCAGCCAAATTTAGTGAGGATCAACAGCATACAACTGCTGATCTCCAAGTTCAAACCCAATCACTCGCTTCCAGCGCGAGTGTTTATGCAGTTGATAGGCATGATGGCCTCCTGCATCTTCATAGTCCCGCACGCGAGGTTACATATGCGCCCACTTCAGGAGTGCCTAGCACGTCAGTGGAATCAGGCTCAAGGACAGTTGAAAGACCTAGTGTTGGTGAGCGGTCGGGCATACAACTCTCTGCATTGGTGGAATCCACAAAACCTTTGCAAGGGCCGACCGTTCCAAGAGCTTGTTCCGCAAATAGTACTGACAGCGGACGCGTCTCTCCAGGGATGGGGAGCTCATGTACTCCACTACACAGTGCAGGGACTATGGACGACACAACAGAAGAAGATGCACATCAACCTTCTGGAACTGATGGCAATCTTCCTGGCCATGAAGGCATTCAAAGTACATCTGTGCAACAAAGTCGTGTTGATCCGGACGGACAACATGACTGCCATGTACTACATACAGAAGCAGGGAGGAACACACTCTCCACAGTTGTCTCATCTGGCTCAGAGCATGTGGAAGTGGGCCATTCAGAGGAACATGTTCCTCATGGCGGAACACCTCCCTGGCAAGGACAACCAGATGGCGGATCTGCTCAGCAGACACAGCCACCAGATGCACGAGTGGGAGTTACACCCATCAGTACTCCAACCGTACTTCCAGCAGTGGGGTCATCCAGAGATAGACCTATTCGCGACAAGCGAAAACGCAAAATGCCAAAGCTTCGCCGCCAGATTCCCACATCCGCAGTCGCAGGGCAATGCGATATGGATGAACTGGTCCGGCAGATTTGCGTACGCTTTTCCCCCAGCGCCGCTGATACCGCTGGTGGCTCGCAAACTACGACAACACTCCCTGACACTCGTCCTAGTTGCTCCCACGTGGGCACGCCAGCCGTGGTACACCACCTTCCTCGAACTTTCCGTGGTGCCGCATCAAAGGCTGCGGATCAAACCCGCGCATTTGACGCAGAACCATGGAGAGGTTCAGCACCCAGATCCGCAACAGCTGAACCTGGCGATCTGGCTCCTGAAGTCCTAGAGTTTGGCTATCTCAACCTGCCACCTGACTGTATGGACATCATCAAGGAGGCCAGGAGACCCACTACCAGGGCTTGCTATGCAGCCAAATGGAAAAGGTTCGTCATTTATTGCGGTAATAATGACATCAACCCGCTGGACGCATCCATCCACAACATCATCTGTTACCTCTTACACCTATACCGATGCAATCTGGCGTACACCTCTATACGTGTCCATTTGACCGCAATATCAGCCTATCTGCAAACCAGGCAGCACCTCTCTCTATTCAGAGTGCCTGCCATCAAAGCATTCTTGGAAGGGCTCAAACGAGTCATTCCACCTAGTCACCCACCGGCTCCAATGTGGAACCTCAACTTGGTCCTCACACGCCTGATGGGTCCACCCTTTGAACCTCTACACTCCTGCGAGATTCAATTCCTTACCTGGAAAGTGGCCTTCCTAGTAGCAATCACTTCCCTAAGAAGAGTTAGTGAACTCCAGGCACTAACCGTTCAAGAGCCATTTATTCAGGTTCACGCCAACAGGGTCGTACTACGTACCAACCCCAAATTCATGCCCAAGGTAATATCGCAGTTCCACATGAATCAGACTATTGAACTGCCCGTTTTCTTCCAAAACCCACAAACTGTTGCAGAAAGGGCACTACATACACTAGATGTACGGAGGGCCCTCATGTACTACATCGACAGGACTAAACCATTCAGGAAGACAAAACAACTGTTCGTTGCCTTTGCCCCACACCACAAAGGTAACGCCATCTCCAAAGCAGGGATAGCCAGATGGATAGTTAAGTGTATTCAAATCTGTTATCAAAAGGCAAAACGCACATTAACTATTCCACCACGAGCCCACTCAACACGTAAGTTGGGGGCTTCCATGGCCTTCCTAGGAAATATTCCCCTGCATGATATATGCAGAGCAGCCACATGGTCCACTACACACACATTTACAAAACACTATTGTGTAGATGTGCAGTCAAAACAGCAGGCAGCTGTAGGACAGGCTGTTCTCAAGACACTTTTTCAGACCGCTGCAGCTGGCACGGGTAGCCGCCGCTAATAGAGGGCACTGCTATGTATTCTATGCACAGATATGAATTCAGCAGCCCACATGCCTCGAACTGAATATGCTACTTACCAGTATGCATCTGTTCTTGGCATGTAGGGCTGCTGACATTCATATCGCCCTCCCTCCTCCCCGGCGCCTGTCGCAGCTGCAGCTCTCAGAATTACTGCAAGCATGGTCATCACTTTCTGTATCTACTCCATCACTGCCACAATGGCGAAAAACAATCTGAGGATGGAGAGGATGCCCATGCGCACTGTAGTCCAGGGGAGGAGTCACCTATCCAAGGATACTTCGAAGACTCTTCCAGGACAACAACGTGCAAACATCCGGACCCAACACTAGGCGGCGATCTATGCACAGATATGAATGTCAGCAGCCCTACATGCCAAGAACAGATGCATACTGGTAAGTAGCATATTCAATATTGATTTAAATGCTATTTTCTCAGAAAATACTGAACAGATTTACACCAAACCTGCAAAAGGCACCAAACGGACCTTATGGCTACCTCTCTGCCAAATTTCACGTAATTCTGTTCAGCCGTTCGGGCTGTAGCTGCGACTAAAGTCCCTATGGAAAAATCCATGGGGAAAACGTGTTTTGGGACCCTCCCTTTAATCACCCCGAGACTTTCAGGGTAGGAGCGGAGCGGAGCGCCCCATTAGTTTTGAAAATTTCGCGAAGATTCGTCAATCGGCGCCAAAGTTATTCAAAATAGAATTTTGAGATTTCCTATGGAAACTCGGTCCTAACTATAACTATCTACTGGCGACCGCCAGTAGATAATATATATGTATGTATATATATATATATTTTATTCACTTCTACCCTTACGCCATGTAGAGAGATTTATGGAATTCACATTAAATTAAATGCGGCCAAATAACACGTTATTTGGAACAAGGCCACTGATACTCACACTTTCATCTATTACTTCTATGCAAATGTCAAATTCGTCATTATGATCATCTAACTGACTTAAGAAAACTGTGCTTGTTGTCTCAAACATGCCATACTTCAATCTTGCGACAGTAGAAAAACATTGGGTTTTCCACCCAAAACATAGTTATTGTGAGCCCATCTCACTGAATGAATGTAACCCCTTGTGCCCTGGATGTGGTTATATACTTTGAGTTATAACTAATGAACATGGACAAATAGCATGGCACAAACCGTTCACACAGTTCTGCTGAGTGTGGTATGCTTTTTATTTCCATTGCTGAGAGACAGGAAGAGACTCCTGACCCACTCATGAGTCAAGATGGCCCCTCCGAACGCCCAATATTGGAAATAAATAGCATACTACCAGTGAAAATAAATGTGACCTCCAAACATGTTAATTGAAGCACACCAAATTTGGTGGTGGGAAGAAGGCTTGCAATGAGGCTGACCACTGGCATTCCAAACCATTGCTCGTTGCCCACCATGTCACCATAGAAATACTAACAGGGCAAACGTTCTCTCTCTCACACAATTTCTCTCACCCGCTCTACCCACTGGAACAGGAAGAGGGTTTCATGTTGTTAATTCACCCTTAAAGTCACTTTTAAGCACTGAGCATGAGCATTCTTCTCCCTATGCTGACCATTATATGTGACTTGCCACTACTTGGATTGTTACTTTGCTCTTGAATAAAGTTAGAATTGTTTGCTAGTTCCGTTGTTTTTTTTGGTTTCTTTTATAAATCTGAGAAGGATGAAAGGCTCCGTTGCGCTTGCAGACACTGTTTGTCAAAACACGACCTTTTTTTTTTGTAACCAATCTAAAGATTAGAAATGAGCTTTCTGGTCAAGGACTCCTCCGTTTTGGCATTCTCTGTCCTCATCACGACTATGTCTTTATATGGGCTTGTAGGTCAGCAGAGGACACAATCTGGCCATGTGCAGTGTTGCTAGGATTTTTTATGTGGCCTCCTGCGGCCCCCCAAAGGACAGTTCAATGTATCTGAAACATTCTGAACGCACTGCTGTCTTCACCACCTCTTTTAACAGATGGTTTGGAATACCTAAAAAGAGGGAAAATTCAGAAAGTCTTTATCGTTTCTGCGTTGGGTAGAGCAAAATCCTGTAAAGTAAAAGATGAAGCACCTACCCTAGGTCTGAAGCAAAAATGTTTACTGCCTTAGATGAAGGTGTACATGGCCACCATACAGGAAAAATAACTGTAGAGTATATTTATAATTACCCTACAAACGTCATGCCTGCACACATCCAAATGGACATAAGACCTTCCGTACATTCTAACTATACCTGTTGAGGAGAGTGAGTCGCATTATTTTCAGTAATATATAGTTAGCTGGACATTTCCCTCGTACAAAACCCTAGAAATTCCCCCGTTATAGTTAGTTCAGCTAACTATAACTCGCGCCCCCGCAATGCACTGCTGATGACGTCACATATTACATCACTCATGACATGGTCAGTGATATCACTGATGACATCTCAAATGACATCACTCATGACATCATCCATGTGATAAATTAGTGCATCTTCTCACACCCTAATATAACCTTTGATACACCGACTCAAAATTTCAGACGGCCATTCTCAAAACCATAGATACTCCAATACCAATAACTACATACACACTCATTGACTCTTAGGTCTACACACACATCCACTCATTCACCTGTACGGTCACTCATACTTACAGTCACTCAGTACAGGACTATCATATGCATTTATACACCTATATAGACACTCACACACCGCCAAGCATCCATAGAGGTACTCACACACCTAGTCAGTCATGCAAATAATTAATCACACTCCCATTTACTCACCTATACAGTTATACACTTTTACGTAGTGGGTCGCGACACTGCTCGTCATACTAGCAAATAACCCCAAAGAATTCTGGATAATGTAGTGGCAGCGGTGAGTACGCCTATGCCACGAGTATGTGAAATAATGCCATCCCTGGACACGTGTTTCGAGGTAATTGCCTCTCGTCAGCAGGGAGCAGGTAGGTATGCGGGGTGCCGAGTAGACTGCCAAAATATATAGGTAAAGTACCTTTCAAGGCGCGCAGGTGCAGACACCAGGCTCGTCAGCCCAAAGTCGCTCGAAAGAGCTTTAAATAATTTACGTAGTGGGTCGCGACACTGCTCGTCATACTAGCAAATAACCCCAAAGAATTCTGGATAATGTAGTGGCAGCGGTGAGTACGCCTATGCCACGAGTATGTGAAATAATGCCATCCCTGGACACGTGTTTCGAGGTAATTGCCTCTCGTCAGCAGGGAGCAGGTAGGTATGCGGGGTGCCGAGTAGACTGCCAAAATATATAGGTAAAGTACCTTTCAAGGCGCGCAGGTGCAGACACCAGGCTCGTCAGCCCAAAGTCGCTCGAAAGAGCTTTAAATAATTTACGTAGTGGGTCGCGACACTGCTCGTCATACTAGCAAATAACCCCAAAGAATTCTGGATAATGTAGTGGCAGCGGTGAGTACGCCTATGCCACGAGTATGTGAAATAATGCCATCCCTGGACACGTGTTTCGAGGTAATTGCCTCTCGTCAGCAGGGAGCAGGTAGGTATGCGGGTTGCCGAGTAGACTGCCAAAATATATAGGTAAAGTACCTTTCAAGGCGCGCAGGTGCAGACACCAGGCTCGTCAGCCCAAAGTCGCTCGAAAGAGCTTTAAATAATTTACGTAGTGGGTCGCGACACTGCTCGTCATACTAGCAAATAACCCCAAAGAATTCTGGATAATGTAGTGGCAGCGGTGAGTACGCCTATGCCACGAGTATGTGAAATAATGCCATCCCTGGACACGTGTTTCGAGGTAATTGCCTCTCGTCAGCAGGGAGCAGGTAGGTATGCGGGGTGCCGAGTAGACTGCCAAAATATATAGGTAAAGTACCTTTCAAGGCGCGCAGGTGCAGACACCAGGCTCGTCAGCCCAAAGTCGCTCGAAAGAGCTTTAAATAATTTACGTAGTGGGTCGCGACACTGCTCGTCATACTAGCAAATAACCCCAAAGAATTCTGGATAATGTAGTGGCAGCGGTGAGTACGCCTATGCCACGAGTATGTGAAATAATGCCATCCCTGGACACGTGTTTCGAGGTAATTGCCTCTCGTCAGCAGGGAGCAGGTAGGTATGCGGGGTGCCGAGTAGACTGCCAAAATATATAGGTAAAGTACCTTTCAAGGCGCGCAGGTGCAGACACCAGGCTCGTCAGCCCAAAGTCGCTCGAAAGAGCTTTAAATAATTTACGTAGTGGGTCGCGACACTGCTCGTCATACTAGCAAATAACCCCAAAGAATTCTGGATAATGTAGTGGCAGCGGTGAGTACGCCTATGCCACGAGTATGTGAAATAATGCCATCCCTGGACACGTGTTTCGAGGTAATTGCCTCTCGTCAGCAGGGAGCAGGTAGGTATGCGGGGTGCCGAGTAGACTGCCAAAATATATAGGTAAAGTACCTTTCAAGGCGCGCAGGTGCAGACACCAGGCTCGTCAGCCCAAAGTCGCTCGAAAGAGCTTTAAATAATTTACGTAGTGGGTCGCGACACTGCTCGTCATACTAGCAAATAACCCCAAAGAATTCTGGATAATGTAGTGGCAGCGGTGAGTACGCCTATGCCACGAGTATGTGAAATAATGCCATCCCTGGACACGTGTTTCGAGGTAATTGCCTCTCGTCAGCAGGGAGCAGGTAGGTATGCGGGGTGCCGAGTAGACTGCCAAAATATATAGGTAAAGTACCTTTCAAGGCGCGCAGGTGCAGACACCAGGCTCGTCAGCCCAAAGTCGCTCGAAAGAGCTTTAAATAATTTACGTAGTGGGTCGCGACACTGCTCGTCATACTAGCAAATAACCCCAAAGAATTCTGGATAATGTAGTGGCAGCGGTGAGTACGCCTATGCCACGAGTATGTGAAATAATGCCATCCCTGGACACGTGTTTCGAGGTAATTGCCTCTCGTCAGCAGGGAGCAGGTAGGTATGCGGGGTGCCGAGTAGACTGCCAAAATATATAGGTAAAGTACCTTTCAAGGCGCGCAGGTGCAGACACCAGGCTCGTCAGCCCAAAGTCGCTCGAAAGAGCTTTAAATAATTTACGTAGTGGGTCGCGACACTGCTCGTCATACTAGCAAATAACCCCAAAGAATTCTGGATAATGTAGTGGCAGCGGTGAGTACGCCTATGCCACGAGTATGTGAAATAATGCCATGTCGCGACCCACTACGTAAATTATACAGTTATACACACACAAGTTCACTTACTCATAAAAATGCTACCACATTCTTACGCTCTTATACAATCACTGATACAAGCACACACTCATCCATACAGCCACTCTCACAATCACACTCTCACATATAGCCAGTTATATACTCTTACACACATATATACTGCCTTTCACATATGTAGTTACTCACACATGTACCACTGAGATATACATTCAATCACTAACACCCATACATACACTCACCCAACCATACAGTCCATCACAGATGCACTCTTAAAACCATGCACCCATAGAATCACCCACTCACACATCTATGCACAGAGTCACACACACCCCACCCACACAAACACTCAGGCACCCATACAGATACTCAGACAACCAATCAATAACCCATATAGACACTCATATAGCTATTCACAAAACCATGCAGCCACTTATACACCAACAGACAGACAGATACAGACATTCACACAGTTTAGTCACTAGTCTGCAGTAATATACGTTTAATGACTCATTTATAGAGTCAGTCACGCACCAACAAAATCATCCATTCACACACTTATACACCCACTCATTCTTCCATAGGCCTTTCCCTATATATATTAAACATATTTAAGCTTTGCAGAAACACACTCTCACTGGATGACGTCATCAGTGATGTCATCAGTGATGTCACTGACCATGTCATGAGTGATGTAATATGTGACGTCATAAGCAGTTCATTGCGGGGGCGCGAGTTATAGTTAGCTGAACTAACTGTAACAGGGGAATTTCTAGGGTTTTGTACGATGGAAATGTCCAGCTAACTATAACGCCCCTGAAACCTATGGTTTTTTCAGTGAATTTCTAAGGTTTTTTAAATGCCAATTCCTAACTATAACGCCCCTGAAACTTTTTGTTTTTTTCAGTGAATTTCAAAGGTTTTTTAAATGCCAATTCCTAACTATAACGTGCATCAAACCTATGGATTTTTCAGTGAATTTCAAAGGTTTTTTAAATGCTAATTCCTATCTATAACTTATCTCTAAAGATATCATGTTTAATGATTTTTATTGGATTTCTATATTTTCCAATTTCAGTGTGTCAATTTCATTAATTATGTTTTTTTGAAATTCTTTTTTAACACTATTTTTTTAACCTATTTTTTTCATTTAAATCTTTTCAAAATTAAAAAATATTATTTGTTTTTATTGGGTTTTTCAAACATATTTTTTTATATTTTTAAAAATGTTTATTTAACTATATGTTCAAAACTTTATTTTATATATTTTTTTCCTTGTTTTTTGGATCCGCGCACCCTATGCGCACCGTTCTCGATCCCTACGGGATAGCATCCGCGCATGGTATGCGTTGGGTACGTGTTTAGTGCACAATCGCAACGCGACCGGTACGCGACTCCCAACCTATACGCGACACGTCGATGAACGTAACGCGACGTTTACGCCGTTCCGCGATGCGTCATGTGCGTGCAAGACGCGATAGGTGCGCGGATCCCACGAAATATTTAACATTTAAAAAAACATATATATGTATTTCAAGTGAATATTAATTGAAGACAAACTCTAAAAGCATAAGCAAAAACTGCCTTCTAATGCTACTGAAACTTGACAACAAGACAGGTTTTAAAACAGTTATCTGTCAGCAAATACACGATATTACCAAATGCTTCTCTCTCAGTGGTTCCCAAATGCACACAGACTCACAGTGTGATTCTAGACAAGCAACACTATCCCTAGCAGCTTACCAAAACTCATTCACTACTGTGGAAGGGGTAAGGGGACTGCACACAATCTACATATTAAAATACAGCACATTAGTGTCAAAACATGACTCATTTTATCATTGCATAAGCAAAGACTGGTTTCTAATGCTACTAAAACTTCACAACATGACATGTTTTAAAACAGTTATCTGTCAGCAAATACATAATGTTACCAAATGCTTCTCTCACAGTGACTCCCAAATGCACACAGACTCACTGTGTGATTCCAGACAAACAACACTATCCCTTGCACTATACCAAAACACATTTCTTCATCTAGAAGGAGTACTACATTTTAGTGTAGAAACATAACTCATTTCACAAATTCATAAACAATCACTGATTTCTAATTGTACCAAAATTTTAAAAACAGCACAGTTATCTCCCTGCAAACACATGAAAAACACAAATGCTTATCACAAAAGACCTCCTCTCAATTACATAACACACCTTTCAAAGAATGGCAAAGTTTCCCTCTCATTTTCCCCACATATACATGTAAACATCAAATCACATTCCTTCCCACATAAATTCAAAACCAAACACACATTTCCATTGGTTAAACATTTCAACCCTTTCCAAATGACATAAATTTGAACCCTTCCCCCAATCTGCCTTCTGCCTGTTACCATAGAAACAGGTCATGGAACACTGTACTGAGCACACAGGTCACAAGTTCAGCACACAATGTTGCTAATCAAGACAGCAAGTGTGCTTGACTTTTCAACATATCAGCTTATCATATATAATGGTCCTTACAATCAGTTTTTGTTAACCAATATAGCTGGTCCACGATTAATAGGTTGAGTAATCATAAGGCGGTCACACACATTCCAATGTCCCTTAATAGCACTTTAACCCTGCATAATAGATTCACGCCCTTGACTCAGGCGGATGAACAAGATTGACGCCCAGTCACCAATACCCCTATGTCCAGACAACCTACAGGGGACTGTCCCCCTCTAGGAGCTTCCAACAGAAGGCCTAAACTCATAAGCTGGAATATAGCCGGCCTTCGCTCAAAAAGGGAGGACAGTGTTTGGCTGAACTTTCTGAACCAACATGACATTATAGCCCTACAAGAAACCTGGGACTGCAATGGCGATTTCTGGGTTCCTGGGTTTACATCTTACTTTGTCCCAGCTACTGGATCTTCCAGTGGAAGGGACAAAGGGGGCCTTATGATCCTGATTACTGTCCAATTGGCGGGAACCATTAAACAAATAACCACTAATTCCCCCAATTTTTTGTGTCTAGAGATCAGCCTAGCCAATGGTCACAAATATATTCTTATAAATTTTTATAATTCTGTAGCAAACGGACACTCCACTGAGCATCTCTGTTCTCTACAGTCTTTTTTGATTAATTTTAAAGAACGCCAAACCACTTTGTTGCACACTATAATTATGGGGGATTTTAACACACATCTCTGCAGGCTTTCCTGCCACATTGAAGACACTGACTGCCCTACCTCAGGCGATTACCAACGCTTTGAACACAACCCTAAAGGACTGGCACTAGAAAACCTCCTTGTGAACGTGGACCTCTATGAACCGGGGTTCAACTCCTACAGTGAAAGGGTCATGACATATAGTGCTAGAAATTCTGAATCGATCATTGATTACATCTTTGTTTCCCCTGGATTATTAAGCTGGGTTGTCTTCTACAATGCAGTTGTGGCTGCGTTTAGTGACCATAACCCAGTCATCCTTGAGCTTGCCAGTTCTGCGGGCCTACTCAAGGAGGGGACAATCAAAATGCCTGAGCTGGCCGTGCGGCCCACAGACCAAGGTAGAAGGCTGAAGTGGTCCAAAGTAGTTCCAACTGAGTTCTTCAAGACCCTAAGCAGCAAAGCCCGCAATGAACTAGACATCTGCCAAGACAACTCCAAACAGGGGGAGGATGTAATCACTGCCTTTGTGTTCTTTAATTTCTGATGAACTTACAGTTAAATCCAGGAAAAAGACTCAACTGACCAAGGGCTGGTTCAACAAAGCCTGCTCGAAAGCACACACTTGCCTCCTGAATGAACTAAAAAAATCACCAAGGGACAGAGGGGAAGTTGCCAGACTAAGAAAAGAATACTATAATATTATTCATGAACGTAAAGAAGTTCTTAAAAAGGATGCCTGGTCCTCACTAATGGAAAAGGCCACCTTAAGAGATAGTTCCAGCTTCTGGGCCATTATAAACAATTCCCTGTTCTCTGGAGAAGCTAATGATACCCTAGAGGCCAACATCAGTGAGGAGGACTGGCTAGCTCATTTCAAAATCATCTATGGGAGTGACCAAATATGCGAAACACCTACTATCCTTAATTCTAACTCCCCTAAGCCAGCACTCTCCTTTAATATGGAAGAAGTTGAAAAAGCCATAACCAACACAGTAGGGAAGAAAGCGCCAGGCCCAGATGGCGTCCCAGCAGATATGTTCAAGGCAAATGTCTCTTTCTGGGCCAACATTTTGACCAATGTCTTCAATGCCGCCATGAAACATAGCTTGCCTGTCTCCTGGTCACATGCCACCATCATTCCAATCTTCAAGAAAGGTCAGAGGGGAGACCCGAGGTGCTACCGCCCCATCTCACTAATCGACTCGTCTTTCAAAATCTTGGGGAAAGTGATACTGGCAAGGATCGATCAGTGGGCTGCCAGCAATAACATCTTATCAAATGCCCAATACGGGTTTCGTAAGGGGAGAGGGACGGAGGACCAGTGCCTCAACTTACATCTGATCCTAGGCAAATACACAGTGGCATCTAGCGGATCAATCTACCTGGGGTTCATGGACTTGTCCACAGCCTTCGACCTAGTGAATAGGTCCAGGCTGTGGGACATTCTCCTGGAACTGGGGATGGACCCTACCTTGGTTCATTTTCTGGCTGAGGCTCATCGGGACCTAGAAGCGTCCATTAGGATGACGCCGGAAGGAGTTTGTACAGCTGGATTCAAGTCTACCAGAGGGGTGCGACAGGGGTGTATTCTCGCCCCAATGCTATTTACACTCTATATCAACCACCTCGAATCCACACTGGAGCTGGCAACACTCGACGTCCCGCGTTTTGGCGGACTGACCACCCCGGTCCTCCTTTACGCGGACGACGCGGTACTTGTGGCACGTACTCCTCTTGGGCTACAAAGACTATTGACATCCTTCGATGTCTTTATGACCTCCCTTGACTTAAAAATCAACCCAGACAAGTCTCATGTTATGGCTGTACGCGGCAGAAAAAACAAGGACTTGAAGACCTTCTATTGTGCTAATACTTCTATTTCTAAAGTGAGAACTTTCACCTACCTGGGGGTAGTATATGACGATAAGGGCACATGGGCACCTCAAATATCCGTCAAAACTAACGCCATGAAAAGAACAGCAGCCGCCATTGTCGGCTTCTCAAAACGTCTGGGTGGAAAGCCAACGGAAGCGATGCTGGCACTCTACAGAGCGAAATCAATCTCAGCAGTAAGGTACGGGGCTTCCATTTGGGGTTATTTCAACAATATAGAACCAATACAGATGGAAGAAAACAGATTTTTGCGTATGCTTCTAGGATTACCTCAATCCACAGCCACCTTTTCTGTCCATACGGAACTAGGCCAGGGGTACATTAGTGACACCATCAAACAATCCCCTATCTTGATGTGGTTAAAAACATGGCTGAATTCCAATTTAACTCTGAACCACACAATTATGAGAGACTGCCTACTTCTGGACAATATGAAAAATATCCCGTGGCTAGCATATATTAAAAAAACATTAACTTCCCTGGGCCGCCCAGATCTCTTTCATAAACCAGACTGCATCGTTAAGAATGACCTGGAATGGTTCAAAGTGACTTTTTCCCAAGCGAGAGAAATGGAGCGGGAGAGCTGTGAGCTTGCGAAACTCACTGTGAGGGAGCATTATATTTCCAAAACTACACCGGCCATTGAACCGTATTTAACAGTAGTGTCTATTCCATTACATCGCTGGTTATTAACCAAACTAAGACTTAACCAGATCCACTTTCTGTTAAATGACTCGAAGGTATGGGCCAAGCCAGAGGACTTAGCGGCCTGTAAATGTGACGGCTTTTCTTTGCAGGACACTGCTCATTTTTTGTTCTTCTGTGGTATATACGATCTGCCCAGGAAAAAGTATATTGTTCCACTGCTCAAGAACAAGGGGTTCGTGCAAATCAAGCCTGCACTTTTTTATTTAAAAAAGTTAGATTCACCACTAACTATGTTTAGTGTTGCTATCTTTCTGGTTGCTGCCTTTCGCCTTAAAAAACGTTCTGGAAATAGATAACTTAATAGTTTTGACAACACCCGATGTAATTATTGATACATTTCCGCACTTTTTAAAATCTTGTAAATATTTTAGATGTCATCAGTGATGTCATGAGTGATGTAATATGTGACGTCATCAGCAGTGGATTGCGGGTGCGCGAGTTATAGTTAGCTGAACTAACTATAACTGGGGAATTTCAATGGTTTTTTACGAGAGAAATGTCCAGCTAACTATAACGTGTGTGAAATCTATGGTTTTTTCAGTGAATTTGCAAGGTTTTTTAAATGCTAATTCCTAACTATAACGTGTGTGAAACCTATGGTTTTTTTCAGTGAATTTGCAAGGTTTTTTAAAAGCTAATTTCTAAATATAACGTGTGTGAAACCTATGTTTTTGTCTGTGTTTTTGCATGGTTTTTTTAATTCTGATTCCTAACTATAATGTGTGTGAAACCTATGGTTTTTTCATTGAATTTGTTTGTTTTTTTACATCTTTTTTTTTTCTTTTTCTTTTTTCCTTTAAACACTATTCTACCTATGTATATATTCATGGTTTTAATGCATTCTTCAATTTATAAAGATTCACCTTTTTTAAATAAATGGTTAGATATAGTTGTATAACATAGTTAATATCTTCAACAAACCTTTATCTTTTTATTTTTTTATTTTTTACCGTGCGCGTACGGTAAGCTTACCGTAAGCGCACGCTTCGCTTTATGTACGGCGAGCGTACGTAATATTTATACTCCGTGTGCGCATGCTTACGCAATTTGCGTACGCGTTCGTACTTCCTACGCGACGCGTAAGCGCATGCTTCACACGCGCGCTCGTACGTTACGCAGAAGTGTACGAGCGTGCCTGTAATGCGCATGCGCGCGTGCACGTGTCTTTCGTACGCGCATGCGTACTTTTACCGTACGCGCTCGGTAAGCTTAACGTGCGCGTACGGTTGGTCATGTGATCAAGAAACAACACTTTTGATTGGTTTAAACTACTTTCAGTTCCAGAATCTTCCTACACCACACCCATTCCCCTCATTACTGCTTGTGATTCTCTAGGAGAAGGAGCTGAATTGTCTTTGGGATACAATGGCAGAGCAGCAGACCTCTTCTGAGAGTGAGCAGGGCAGCAGCATCATCAGACAGAGAAGGAGGAAACAAAAGAATTCTTTTGTAAGGGAGTATTTCACTTTTCCAGAGGGGCAGAAAAAGGTAAATGCTCCATTAGTCACCTGCTCACTTTGTGAGCGTGTCTTATCTAGAGGTAACCCAAGGAAGAAGTATTATTTTGGTAATCACACTAGGGTGAGACACATTAGGGATGTACATCCCAGGACTTTTGCTCGACATACTGAAGCAAACCCTTCAGTAAGTCACCCGAGCACACCCGCAGAAGCTCAGCCGAGTACATCTTCGGCAGCTCAGCCGAGCTCTTCCTCTGCGGTGGGAGCATCACCCTCTTCTGCTCCTCTGGAAACGAACCCTCGATTTCAGAGGGTACAAATGAGGTGCACCAGATGTTATGGTCTAATTATTCATGGGGAGACCAGTGTTTCCCTAATAAACAATAAGATAGACCAGCACATCTGTGGTCCTTGTTAATATTCCCATTCTTTCTTTCCTCTGTCCCTGTATTAACACAACGGCTCTTTTAAGAGCCAACCTTACCTCACAACTTTTTTAAAAAAAATTTAATAATTTTTTTTTTTTACCGTGCGCGCATTTTTTTTTTTTTTTTTTTTAAACAAAAAATTTTTTTTTTACCCTACAAGGTCCTTGAGGGACTACAACGGAAATGAGAAAAGCAGAGAGAGGAGAAGTGAAAAAAAGGGAGCATGAAGCTAAATGTGTGATAAATACAAAAATTTCACACTTACCTGACCAACAAAATTACTTATTTATTAATAAATGGTTTATTTAAATTGCTAGAAAAAAGGTTTATTTTTTCCTACATTTTCTTTCTCAATCTGAAGAAAAAGAAAAAAGTATTAATATTTAATAATACATTTTAGAATACAAAAGAAGAATCACAATTCTAATATTTATATCAAAAATCACCATATACATCCCTCTCAAACTCATATCTCACCTTTAAAATTAGTTAGTTGAGAAAGAAATGTGGCACTCAAACAGCAGATTATCAGAGTCAGAATCTCAGAGCTCTACACCTCTCTCCTCTCACCAGAACCAGTAAATGGCAATGTTTCCCTCTCTTTTTTCACACATATACATGTTAATTACAAATCTCAGTGCTTCCCACATTTTTTCAAATGAAATCACACATTTCTATTGGTTGAAAACTTCAACCCTTTTCCAAATGAACCCTTCCCCCAACTTGACTTCTGCCTGCTACCATAGCAACAGCTCATGGAACACTGGCGTGAGCAGAGAGGTCAGAAGTTCAGCACACAATGTTTCTATTCCAAAGAGCAAGAGTTCTTCACCTGTCAAACCTAACAGCAAATCCAAATTAATCTTCTGTGGGAACACAATTTTCTGAACCAATACAAAACATGCTTCTAAAAATGTACACATACAGCCTAGTTTTAACTGTAAAATGATTTGAATCAGCCAATGAGATCTTTTTATTTAAAAGAATATGTATGCCTCCATTTTACAACTGTCTTTCATTTCATATTGCCATTCTACTGAAAGACACATCCTGAGTGCATCCAGATCTCCTTGAAAGATGTTCACAGTGTGGATTGTAGGTCACAGCTATGTCTTCTGGAGTGAAAAGTATGCAGAAAAAAGAGGTATGGTGAGAGACCTTGCTTTGCCAAATGTAGACATTAAATGGATTGGTCAGAGAGGGTTAAAGTGGCACCAATTAATGCCTTTGGTGAAAACCTTTCTACATCTCCCACAGCCTAACCTTATTATTGTGCACTGTGGTGGAAATGACCTAGGCACTTTAACTGGGGGTAGGTATGGAAATGCTTGTTAAGGACACCTTTGTGCAATTGATGTCGCTTTTTCCTCAATCTGCCTTTGTATATTCTAATATATGCCAAAGGCAAAAGGGGAACTGGTCCAACCAATTTTGTCCACAGATTGACAAAGCAAGAAAGCACGTCAACAAATCTATTTCTGCTTTCCTCAGAGACTATGGTATGGGTTCTATATACCACAACAACTTGCGTTACAACATGCAAGGCATTTATAGAGGAGACGGTGTACATTTCACAGATGAAGGCAACAGAGTCTTCCTCTTGAACTTTAGACTCTGCATCGGTACTTACTTGTAGGTACCACAAAAAAAACACTTCATAAACACAACGGCTCTTTTTAGAGCCCCCTAATATCTAAACACTTAAATTTGATTTTTACTTCTATTTCTTTTATTGTTTTTTTTTCTGCCGTGCGCGTACGGTAACCTTACTGTACGCGCACCCCGCGATTTAAAAAAAAAAAAATTTAAATGTATTTTTCATACTTTTAGGACCTTCTTGGACCCCCTGACAAACGCTAGGGGGTCTGCAACTCTCTTCGTTGCCCCCTTTTCACGTTCTCCACCTTTGTTTATCAGTGTGAGACACACAAAATGGCGGACGACACTTCCTGATTTCGACCGATTTGAATGTTTAAAGTCATGTTACCACCAATCAGAATTAAGCTTGCGCACGGCAGCGTGCGCGTACGGTAAGCTTACCGTACGCGCTCGGAGCGCGCTTATAGATATATATATTGATTTAAATGTTATTTTCTCAGGAAATACTGAACAGATTTACACCAGACCTGCAAAAGGCACATCCCTGACCTGAGGACTACCTCTCTGCCAATTTAAAGTAATTCTGTTCAGCTGTTCGGGCTGTAGCTTGGACTAAAGGTCCTATGGAAAAATGCATGGGGAAAACACGTTTTGGGACCCCCCCTTTTTCTCAGCCCCCGCTTGACGAATCCCCCCGAGACTTTCAGGGTAGGAGCGGAGCGAAGCACCCCACCTATTTTGAAAATGTTGCGAGGATTCGTCAATCGGCGCCAAAGTTATTCAAAATAGAATGTTGCGGATTTCCTATGGAAACACGGTCCTAACTATAACTATCTACTGGCGACTGCCAGTAGTAAGTATATATATATATATATATATATATATATATATCAAATCTGCATTGAATAACTCCAATCCACAAGAAACAACGCTTCACTGCACCCAATGCTTTTAAGGCAGAGTTTTTTATTTGGCAACAAACTCTATGCGTTTCGGGAAACTTGGTCTCTTGTTCACGAGTATTCAGGCATAGTAAAACAAACAGATAAGTAACACCAGTCATGTGACCTCTGACTTCAAAATCAAGAAAAGTGAAAACAGACTTTGCCACATAATAACGAATTTAGAAGGGAAATCTTTTTTGTGTAACAACACATTGCCTGTCCTCTCCTGTAATTTATGTTTGAGAAACAAAAGTACATTCTCACAGAATTGTGTGCCCTCGAGTCATCTAAACTTTCAATAAAAAACGGGTCCGATTCCCCGGTTTTACTTTTAGCATTCAAAAAGAAAAACTTTATCAACAACCATGCTTGGCACAATATGCTACAGGCATACAGGGGCTAACACATGTGTACTTATTTTAACTCCTTCGTTTATCTCACTTAGTATCTTGTGTCGATACCTTTACTTTTGTCAGAATTATTAAGAATTATTTAGACGTTTTTACTGCACCAGTGTGCAAATTGATGTCCACAACAGTTCTAGCCCAAGTGGGCAAACTATTTCAAAGGGTCTCACTGGCCTGCCACGTGTAGAAATTGATGTCCACAGCAGTTCTAGCCCAAGTGGGCAAACTATTTCAAAGGATCTTACTGGCCTGAAAATTAAGTACTTAAATCATGATTTCCATTAATTCATCGTACGGGTGAACATCAACATATGTCCTTATTCTTCTTGTGTTCATTTCGACAATCAATCTTTGTTTCACAAGATGGTGGCAGTCTACAAAAATACACATAATAGAGACTGTGTCACAACTTTAGTGAAATATTCTTGATTAAAATTATAAAACAAAACAGATTGGGCATACATGATAATTGAGAAAAAAGAGAAATAGAGGAAGCGGAGGAAAGTCCAGAGACTCTAGATATAATTAATTGATCCTAGCCCAGGTGGACTGCAAGTTCTTCGTCAATATTATGGCCCAGAGGTTTCACTGTCTGATATTGAATTATCATCCTCAACTCCAGTCGTCTTAATTCCAGGACTCTGTTCCCACCCCTTTCTCTCAGAGGGACTGCATCTAGGACACAGAAAGAGAGCAGACTGGTGTTTTGATGATGTTCGGCCTTGAAATGTCTGGCTTTTGGGTATTGTCTATCGTTTTTAGTAATGGGGTGAAAGTAATTTGATTGCTTCAATGAATCTTGTGAAAATTTTGATCAAATATGCAGCTATTGATCGGCAAAAATTACTTAAAGACATAGAACAAATCAATGAGGATCTGGCAAAATCTGATCTTAAGGATTACATCACTAAAACCAAGGCAGAAATCGCTGAAAGACTCGTGAAACATGAGGATAAAATTAAGAAACGCAAAGTGTTTAAATTTGCCCGTGATCTAATGGACTACCAACAAGGACAAATATACACATTTGCGAGAAAATTTGAACATGCCAAAAAATTACGCTTTGAAGAGAGACGTACTGGTAAAATTCCTCAGCCAACTCACACGGACATGAATAAAGATGATGAAGCCTCAGGGACAGATGGCGATTCTCTAACAAGCGATACTGGCTCAGAAGGTGACATTTTGGTCAGTAATATGGATGGAGGTGTTTACAGCCTGGGAGAAGAGGTTGATTTTTTAGCCATCGACAGGCGCCACACGTTGAGACCGAGGAATCGGAACAATCAACCAAACGAAAAAAGAGGAATGCCAGAAGAAAAGCAAGACGGAAATGTCGGAAAATCAACACAAAAGAAAAAACAGCAATGGCAGAGAAAGAGGCGATAATTGAACAAACAATAATCAATTTGTCTAATGTCGAACTATCTAAAGCAGAAAAACAGCTTCTTTCCCTAGGACTCAGCTTCTGTCCTGAAAGCTCTTTCAATTATGCCAACACCAGAATTGATATTTTCTGCTTCATTCGCAAACTAAAATTAAAGAAATTCTTTGCGGTTAAAACTGGCCTGGATACATGTCAAACAACGCAAGACAATTTGCCTGGAAATATGCTGGGTTTACAAGCTGCTGATATGCCGACCCTTTTAACTATGCAGGAATTGAGCAATGAACAAGCGGCGGTACAACCTGATACAGAGGCTGTGTCTAACACCCAAAACAGACTGTCCAATGAAGGAATTGTTCAATATGGAGCTGGGATCAGTCCGTTTAAACCAAAGAGCACCTTCATTCCTATGATGCCCAAAGATTCAGTGGATGTATTCCATGACCGTGTGACAGATGATATTAAAAAATTGTATATCCAAACCAAAAAGAAACCAAAAAATTCATTGTATATGAACAACCAATATGATCGTTTGATGACTAAACTGGGGAAGAACAATGAAATTATCATTATGGCATCTGACAAAGGTGGCAACATCGTACTCTGGCCAAAAAAGGAGTATATTATTGAAGCAAAAAGACAATTAAATAATCAAGAATGCTATGGTAAATCAAACCTTAAAGAGTATAACCTTGCCAAAGAATCACTAAGGAAGCACTTATTAAAATACAAAAGGGAGAGTCTTATTTCTTCATCGGAATACACATTTTTAGACATGGACTTCCCTGTGATACCCACACTTTACTTGATCCCAAAGGTGCATAAACTAACTCAACCAGTACCAGGAAGACCGATTATTTCTGCCATCAACAGTGTCAGTGAACACGTCTCCCAGTATATTGACTTTTTTCTACAGGACTTTGTAAAAAAAACTTCCCAGCTACATCAAAGACACTGGTGATTTCTTAAATAAGATCAAAGACATCACATGGGAGACAAACTTCTTATTGATTGCTCTAGACATTGAATCGCTATATACTAGCATCAATCACACGGATGGGCTGAATGCTGTTAAATATTTCCTTGACTCAAGGGGTAGTGAATTGTTTCTTCATAACAAAATGCTAATCAATTTGATAAATTGGTGTCTTAATAATAACTTCTTTTTATTTGGGAATGACATTTTCAAACTGCAAAGAGGCGTGGCTATGGGATCCTGTTTCTCCCCCAGCTATGCCTGTTTACATGTTGGCTGGTGGGAGGAACAGGTCCTCAAAAAACAACATTGGGAAATTTTTAATCATCATGTGGTGCATTGGCTACGCTATATAGATGATGTCTTTGTGATTTGGAGGGGAAATGAGGAAAGTGCAATCAGTTTTATTTCTACCATCAACCAGAATCATATGAATTTGCACTTCACATCACAAATCAGTACAACCACGATCGAATTTTTAGATGTTAGAGTGCTGATTGAAGATAACATACTTGAAACAACTTTATTTAGGAAGCCTACAGCAGGCAACAGTACTCTACATGCTAATAGCAGCCATCCTAAACATTTAATAGAGAGTATTCCGTTTGGTGAACTACTGCGGATCAAACGTATCTGCAGTACAACGGAACAACTTGACAAATGCACCAAGGATGTGTTACACAGATTAAAACAAAGAGGGTACAGTGACCAAATCCTGACCCGTGCGGTGTCGAAAACACGAGACAGACCTAGAGACACCCTTCTACATGGGACAGCCAAATAAACTGATGTAACTGAAGCTGACTCATGTCCAAGGTTAATCACTACATACAGTAGACAGGAGAGAAAGATAAAAAATATTATCAAAAAAAATTGGCCCATAGTTCTTACAGATGGTGTTTTGGGTCCTCGTCTCCCTGATATTCCTACTATCACTTTTAGAAGAGCAAAGTCTATGAGGAGCCAGTTAGTTAAAAGCTGCCCAGAAACAGGAACCACAGGCACTTGGCTGAAACCAAGAAAGGGTTTTTTTAAATGCTCCACGTGTCGTGCGTGCAAGTTTGGTGTCAATACTACACATTACACCACCCCATTTTCGGAAGAAAAATGTGTTATCCATGGGAGTTACAACTGCCGCACTGAGTTTGCGGTGTATGTTTTGGCGTGCACCTGTGGCTTGCGTTACGTTGGTAGCACCAAGCTACAGGTGCACGTCAGAATTCTTCAACATATTCGGGCTATAGTTAATAATGATTCGTCCTATCCTGTAGCCAGACACTTCAAACGAGAACACAACAACGATCTCAGCTGCCTCTCGTACTTTGTTATCAATGCGATTCCCCCCTTAAGAAGGGGTGGCAACAAAGAAAAGAAACTAAGGCAATTAGAATCTCGCATTATTCTAGAAATGGATAGTAAAGCACCACATGGGTTGAATACAACTGAAGATCTGCACAACTTCCTTTAGTATTATGTGGCTGTTCCCTCTTTCACACTGTGTTGACCTCTCTTTGGACCTACTATTTTGTAGATTGTTTATGAGCTTTTATAAATAGTTTTTATAAGCTTTTATGAATTTTCATGGATTTTTTTACGGGTTTTGGTAGATTTTTATAGTTGTTTCAGTCACATCTCTGTTTACCCAGCCCTCACTCCTTCGTAATATCTTGAAGGGTTTTCAACTGGCTCTATTTTGTCTTTTTTTGTCAGCACTATTATAGAATTCCAGCTGCTTTTGCTCGTTTTGCACATTTTTGGTTTTTTAGATTTTTTAGATTCTTTCAGGATCTTTTAGGGAATTTTCTTGGATTTTACTTATTGTAGATTTTCCTTTTTTCAATAGAGATGAAAATAAACTTTTTGAAGGAAAGGATAAACCAGGTCATGCTTTTGCACATAATTGTGGCACTTTATATTTATTTCTACCTCAGACTATGCATTAAGACATGTAATAACCACACTCAAGCCATATTCATATCTATCACTAGCATTCAGGCTGTTATGTATCACCTTCGCTGGTTCATTACTGGATTATGTGGCACTATTTTTTCTGTTTTATTAGTGATATTTTTATCCTATTTATTAACAGTTTTTATACCGTGTTACATTCTTTTATCCATTACCAGTGTTGTTGTAAATATATTTATATATGTATTTACATTATTTTTTCACTTTGAATTGCACGAAGTGAACTAAGTGATATATATTTAACGATGATGCTGTTTTAATTTTATTTGTATTTATACAGATATATTGCATACATCACCTAGTAATTGCGTGATGCATTTAAGGAATTTATGGCGATTGTATAACAAAATGTACCTAATCTGTCTTCTTTGCAAGTCTTTTTCTTGTGTCTATGATCACCTGACACAGGAAGTGAACTCACCCTGCATGTTTAAATGGCTTTGGCAAACTGTTACCTGTGTGTGATCAAGGGCACGGCTGTGCTCGAAACGCGTCACTGAGCAGAGGAGCAGAAATAAAATCTTCCTGCTAGCAATTGGGGTCCGTTTACTCTGTTCGCCGCTGCTGCTGTGTGTTTGTAGCGGAGGTTCGAGGAGTTCAAGGAGTTGCATATATATATATAAATATATATATTACCTACTGGCGGTCGCCAGTAGGTAGTTATAGTTAGGACCCCTTTTCCATAGGAAATCCGCAACATTCTATTTTGAATAACTTTGGCGCCGGTCGACAAATCCTCGCGAATTTCTCAAAATAGGTGGGGCGCTACGCTCCGCTCCTACCCTGAAAGTCTCGGGGGGATTCGTCAAGCGGGGGCTGAGATAAAAGGGGGGTCCCAAAACGCGTTTTTCCCATGCATTTTTCCATAGGACCTTTAGACAGGGCTACAGCCCGAACGGCTGAACAGAATTACTAGAAATTTGGCAGAGAGGTAGTCCTCAGGTCAAGGAAGTGCCTTTTGTAGGTTTGGTGTAAATCTGTTCAGTAGATTCTGAGAAAATAGCCTTTAAATCAATATATATATCTGAGCCAGCTTACGGTACGCTTACCGTAAGCTTACCGTACGCGTACGGTGGCGTGCGTGAGCGCGATTCTGATTGGCTCTTAGATCTTAGTAAACATTCGAAACAGCCGAAACCAGGAAGCGGCGGCCACCATTTTCTCTCTCGCACTGAGAGCTATGTTGTTAAATCAAACCAATAAACATATAAAGGGGCTGTTTAGACAGCTCCCACACACAAACCCATGTTGAGGGAGTCCCCAAAGACCCCCCAAGGCCAAAAATGCAATTTTTATTTTTTCGCTAATTTCGCCGATTACGCTTACCGTACGCGTACGGTAAAAAATGTAAAAAAAAAAAAAACACTATCCACACTCTCCCCACCCCCTGTGTTTTTGGTCGCCGCAGGCCACCAAATGTGCAGGGCCTATTTGAAATGTGAAAACCACAATATTTTAAACAAAAATAATAAAAGAAAAAATTAACAACACTCTCTCCACCCCGTGTGCAAATGATGTCCGAAGGGCACCATTTGTGCATGGCTTATAAAAATTACGAAAAAATAAAATATTACCTTTCAAAACGAAGTGCATCATATGTCCTCCATGTGCGCAAAGCGCATCTTGCGTACATGGCCCATCTAGCGTAACGTGGGCACACGGTGCGCGTAGCGCACCGCGTGCCCACCGTGCGTGCACGGCACTAACTGCGTAAAGTGGGCGTAAAGTAACTTAGCATTTAAAAAACCGTACAAATTCACTGAAAAAACCATAGGTTTCACACACGTCATAGTTAGGAATTAGCATTTAAAAAAACTTGCAAATTCACTGAAAAAACCATAGGTTTCACACATGTTATAGTTAGCGGAAATTTTACTGATAAAAAACCAGTGAAATTCCCCCGTTATAGTTAGTGTAGGCAACTATAACTCACGCGACCGCAATCTTCTGCTGATGACATATGTGTCTTTATGAAAAAAAAATATTTGAAATATATGTATAGCTAAAAATGTATGGAAGAAGACATGGGCAAATAAGTGTCTAAATACAGTATTAGCATCAGCAGAGGATTGCGGTCGCGTGAGTTATAGTTGCCTACACTAACTATAACGGGGGAATTTCACTGGTTTTTTATCAGTAAAATTTCCGCTAACTATAACATGTGTGAAACCTATGGTTTTTTCAGTGAATATATATATATATATATATATATATATATATATATATATATATATATATATATATATATATATATATATATATATATATATATATATATATATATATATATATATATATATATATATATATATTCCACAATTGTAGCTCCACAGAAATCCGTATTCACGAAGAATGGAAGCCACGCAAATCCAAAGTAAGGCACAGTTGTTTTATTTTAATAAGAGCCGAGTTTCACCAATCTGACGCGTTTCGGGCATCCGCCCTTGCTCACAGACAGTCAGTCAGTAAAAATAAAGCCCATTAAATACCCAAAGGTTTACAATTGGTTGCATTTTTTTCTATTTCTCATCACCATGTGACATTTAAAAAGTGAAGACATACTACTCAATTTAAAATCCGCATAGTCTGTTTTCCAAACATTTTTACAAAAGCCACGGTGTTTATATTTTGTATATATTGGTTAGAATCCAAGAACCATAAAGCGTAAGCAAAATGCTTGACTATAAATATTTGTAAGACAAATTCATGAAACATGTATATATTTCCATAATTTTTTTGCATATATTGCTAAAATCCTCTTTAATTTGTCTGAGACGTTATTATATTGGTGTCCATATCAGATTACCTGTGCAAATAACGCAATAAAGTGCAAAAGTAGTAAACACTTAAGACATATATATAAATATCATAGATTAAAATTCATTAAATCATTTCATTTATAAATATACATGCTAAAATAAAATGCAAAAATTCAAATGTGCAAATTCCGCAAAGATGTAAACGCACAGAAAAAATGTGCAAATTCTGCAATTTTTTTAGATGTGGAAACCTATCTTTGACATCACATTGAAGCCTACTTAGCTGCATAAAATGCAAATGTGATGTCACACAAAATTTATATTTGACGCTTTAACATTAATAATAATAAAAATAGAGCTCTCTAAACCAAACACTAGAGGTAAGTTGACTATTAGTTCAGAGTTAGGATCTAAACAGGCAAATCAATGAGTCTCTGTCAATAAATGAAGTGAAGAAAATGTGTATCCCTGAATTATATATCCAACAAAAACTAGAATAAAAAAGAGGGAAAAAATGGGATATTAAAACATAGAAATTCTTAATAGGTTTTCGTGAAAGCAAGCGTGGCATAACACTCTATACAAATCTGATCATTAATAGTATATGTTAAACTGTTAAAGAAATACATGCAGATCCTCCGTCGCGTTTAACCCATTGGGGAATCTGCTATCTAATTCTAGAATGAATTCAGATTCTAGTCTTCTTAGCATCTTATCCCGGTCTCCACCTCTTCTGGCTTTTGGAACCGAGGCGATAACAAAATAATTGAGGCATTGTAAATTATTGTTATGGCAGATCTTAAAATGCCTCGCCACCGGATATGATGCATCATTGTTTACAATAGCACGTAAGTGCTGAAGAATTCTGACATGAACTGGTTGTCGGGTACTCCCAACATATCTAAGATTACAAGTGCATGTTAGTACATAGATAGCAAATTCAGTTTTACAAGTAAAAGATCCACGTATATCCAACAGATCTGGGCTAAATGGTGTGTGGTATTGGGTGGTGTTCTTCCCAAATTTATATGCTCTGCATGTGGAGCAGGGTTTAAATCCCGGCCGGGATGTCAACCACTCCTCCTGCTTTCTTAACTCCGGAAAATCATGACAGACATGAGTTCTCAAGGAGGGTCCCTTACGATAAGTTATCGTTGGCCCATCCGGTAATCTAGGTTTTAAGACTAGATCCGTTTTGAGTACAGGCCAGCGTTTCTGGACAATTGATCTGATTTGTCTTGCCTGTTTACTGTAGGCTATGATCAGTCTAGGGGATTGGTCCGTATCGATAGAATCACTATCTAGAGGTATGTTAGATGTAGATAAAAATAGTGATTCCCGAGTTCTAGCTTCTATTTTTAGAACTGCCTGTTTCAAGACCGATTTATTGTAACCCCTCTGGCGGAATCTCTCCAGAGCTTCCATAGTACAGATTTTCAGATCCGTGACTGTACTACATATCCGTTTAAGCCTCAGTAGTTCTTCAAACGGAATGTTGTCAATTACATATATATATATATATATATTCACTTAAAAAAACCATAGGTTTCACACATGTTATAGTTAGGTGGACATTTCACTCGTAAAAAACCAATGAAATTCCCCCGTTATAGTTAGGTCAGATAACTATAACTCGCGCGACCGCCACTCTATCACAAGGATGATGTCATCAGTGATGTCATGAGTGATGCCACTGACCATGTCATGAGTGGTGTAATATGTGACGTCATGAGCACTGGATTGCGGGCGCGCGAGTTATAGTTATCTGACCTAACTATAACGGGGGAATTTCATTGTTTTTTTACGAGTGAAATGTCCACCTATCTATAACATGTGTGAAACCTATGGTTTTTTAAGTGAATTTGCAAGGTTTTTTAAATGCTAATTCCTAACTATAACGTGTGTGAAACCTATGGGTTTTTTTTAAGTGAATTTGTATGGTTTTTTAAATGCTAAGTTATGTATGTTTTTTTTGTTGTTGTTTTTTTTTAAGGTTTTTCACTGTGCGCGTACGGTGCGCGCACCCCGCGATTTAAAAATAAATAAATGTTTTTTCACCCTTCGGGGTCCTTTAGGGACCCCCTGACAAAGGCTAGGGGGTCAGGAACTCTCTACCCTGCCCCCTTTTCACGTTCGCCACCTCTATTTTTCACTCTCGCACCCACAACAAACAAAATGGTGGCCGACACTTCCTGATTTCGACCGATTCGAACGTTGACTGACATGTAACCACCAATCAGAATTACGCTCGCGCACGTTAGGGTGCGCGGCTATAGATATTTATGTGCTTTAACTGCAATTTTCTCAGGAAATACTGAACAGATTGACTCCATACATGCAAAAGGCACATGCCTGACCTGAGGACTACCTCTCTGTCAAATTTCAAGTAATTCTGTTCAGCCGTTCGGGCTGTACCTTCGACTAAAGGTCCTATGGGAAAATGCATGGGGAAAACGCGTTTTGGGACCCCCTTCTTTCTCGGCCCCCGCTTGACGAATCACCCCGAGACTTTCAGGGTAGGAGCTGAGCGGAGTGTTTGAAAATTTTTCGAGGATTCGTCAACCGGCGCCAAAGTTATTCAAAATAGAATTTTCAGATTTCCTATGGAAGCACGGTCCTAACTATAACTATCTACTGGCGACCGCCAGTAGATAATATATATATATATATATATATATATATTATCTACTGGCGGTCGCCAGTAGATAGTTATAGTTAGGACCGTGCTTCCATAGGAAATCCGCAACATTCTATTTGGAATAACTGTGGCGCCGGTCGATGAATCCTCGCGAAATTTTCAAAACTAATGGGGCGCTACGCTCCGCTCCTACCCTGAAAGTCTCGGGGGGATTCGTCAAGCGGGGGCTGAGAAAAAAGGGGGGTCCCAAAACGCGTTTTTCCCATGCATTTTCCCATAGGACCTTTAGTCCGAGCTACAGCCCGAACGGCTGAACAGAATTACTTGAAATTTGGCAGAGAGGTAGTCCTCAGGTCAAGGATGTGCCTTTTGTAGGTCTGGTGTAAATCTGTTCAGTAGGTCCTGAGAAAATAGCATTTAAATCAATATATATATCTGTAAGCGCGCTCCGTGCGCTTACCGTAAGCTTACCATACGCGTACGGTGCCGTGCGCGAGCTCAATTCTGATTGGTGGTTACATGACTGTAAACATTCGAATCGGTCGAAATCAGGAAGTGTCGGCCGCCATTTTCTGTCTCGCACTGAGAAACAAAGGTGGGGAACGTGAAAAGGGGGCAACGAAGAGAGTTGCAGACCCCCTAGTGTTTGTCAGGGGGTCCAAGAAGGACCCAAAACTATGAAAAATACATTTAATAATTTTAAAAAAAAATCGCGGAGTGTGCGTACGGTAAGCTTACCGCACGCGCACGTGAAAAAAAAATAAAAAAAAAATAAAGAAGTAACAATCACATTTATTAAATAAATTAAAGGACCCACAAGGGAGAAAAAAACAAATGTTACTGTGTAAAAAAAGGCGAGGCGCGCACGGCATGGACTGCGCAACGTGGGCGCTCGGTGCGCGACGCGCACCGAGCGCCCACAGCGCACGCACGGTGCGCGAAGAGCACCGTGCACGCAGGGTGTGCGCACAGTGAAAAACCAGGAAAAAAAATTACAAAAAATACATAACTTAGCATTTGAAAAACCGTACAAATTCACTGAAAAAACCATAGGTTTCACACACGTTATAGTTAGGAATTATCATTTACAAAACCTTGCAAATTCACTTAAAAAACCATAGGTTTCACACATGTTATAGTTAGCTGTACATTTCACTCGTAAAAAACCAATGAAATTCCACGTTGTAGTTAGATCAGGTAACTATAACTTGCGCGACCGCAATCCACAATGTGTAATTTCACATGTCATCATTGATGTCATGAGTGATGTCACTGACCATGTCATGAGTGATGTAATATGTGACGTTATCAGCAGTTTATTGTGGGCGCGCAAGTTATAGTTACCTGATCTAACTATAACGTGGAATTTCATTGGTTTTTTACGAGTGAAATGTACAGCTAACTATAACATGTGTGAAACCTATGGTTTTTTAAGTGAATATATATATATATATATATATATCAATGAACGCTCGCTCTATAACTCCATACCGCTCCGCTGGAACAAAGCGAGATAGGACCCAGATAGGTGCTTGATTGATTTTATTTACAAGCCACTCTCCACCATTATATATATATATATATATATATATATATATATATATATATATATATATATATATATATATATATATATATATATATATATATATATATATATATATATATATATATATATATATATATATATATATATATATATATATATATATATATATATATATATATATATATATATATATATATATATATATATATATATATATATATATATATATATATATATATATATATATATTTCTACTACCGCCAGAAAAAAAATTTCACTAATTTTAGCCTGAGGAGGTAAGTAAAATATACTTTTGTGCTGATTGAAAATATCCTGATGAGTGTTCACATTGACTTACATGCAGATTCACTCGCTGTTCATCACTTCACCATCTGTTGGCTGTTTGTATAAAAAACATTGTGTGTATATATCTTATGTTTAATGCACCAAACACATCTCTTATGATGACCAAAATTGGAAGCCTACAATTCCCCATTTTGGATCGGCTATTTACAAGAGCATAACCTGACAGGAATAACTTTAATTGGGTAGAAAACAAAATGTGTTTTTATATTATTATTATAATATATAGGTTACTGCTTTGGTCCAAGGTGTGCAGACGAATTGCTGTGCTCTTTTTCCTTTGTGGTGGTGCATTTTAGACGGTCCGTATTGCTGTCAGTGGTTGCTGGATAGCAAAAAAAAAGATTTGCACAACAATAGAAGTTGGTCTTCTTGTGGTACATCATTGTGATGCCACAGATCTGGACATACCGTGGTAGTTCAGCCTGAAGGCTTGGGTAGATCTTGTAGTCCCTATTTTTTCTGATAAGAATGTACACCTGGCACTAGAGAGTAAAACTGACCAGTCCTTTCATTTTTTGGTGGGTTGAGTGAAATAGATTTGCCCTAAATAATGCAGCTGTACAATTAAGCGATACCAAAGGGGATGATGGACAGAGCGTTGAGCAAATCAAACACTCACCCCCAGTCAACTGATCTGGGTTTAATCCATCATCATTCTTTAGCTCACTCCACCACCCCAGTTCAGACATGGCCATATGCAAATCAGTCTGACCCTGTGCCTCATGGGAACAGTGCAGCCCGAACTGCCAAGTCATGTCTTCCCTGGACCGGAAACAAGCATCCTGGGACTGGTTTCGGCTTCATAACTGGCCATGTCTGAACTGGGGTGGCGGAGTGAGCTAACTAATGATGATGGATTAAACCCAGATCAGTTGACTGGGGGTGAGTGCTTGCAATGTTCAACACTCTGTCCATCATCCCCTTTGAATTTGCTTTGTTCGCCCTAAGTTGGCAGGGTATGCCCAGACATGGGTCCCTTGCTCACTTTGCCACTGGATTCAAGCTAGCCTGGCTGATGACGGCTGATTAGCCAGAAACCGGTCCCAGGAAGCTTGTTTCCGGTCCAGGGAAGACATGGCTTGACAGTTCGGGCTGGACTGTTCCCATGAGGCACAGGGTCAGACTGATTTACATATGGCCTTGTCTGAACTGGGGTGGCGGAGTGAGCTAAAGAATGATGATGGATTAAACCCAGATCAGTTGACTGGGGGTGAGTGCTTGCAATGTTCAACACTCTGTCCATCATCCCCTTTGAATTTGCTTTGTTCGCCCTAAGTTGGCAGGGTATGCCCAGACATGGGTCCCTTGCTCACTTTGCCACTGGATTCAAGCTAGCCTGGCTGATGACGGCTGATTAGCCAGAAAACGGTCCCAGGAAGCTTGTTTCCGGTCCAGGGAAGACATGGCTTGACAGTTCGGGCTGGACTGTTCCCATGAGGCACAGGGTCAGACTGATTTACATATGGCCTTGTCTGAACTGGGGTGGCGGAGTGAGCTAAAGAATGATGATGGATTAAACCCAGATCAGTTGACTGGGGGTGAGTGCTTGCAATGTTCAACACTCCGTCCATCATCCCCTTTGGTTTTGCTTTGTACAATTAAGGCCAGTTGTAAAGCTTAGGAAAAGTGGCATGGTCTCAATCATGTTAAATATGCATCTGCTTTAAAATTCCAATTATTTTTGAAACTACACATAACTTGGTGGCATGTAAGTGGTTGGACGTACATGCTTATTGCCAGTGTTCTATGAGACTGACAGATTGTAAAAGTTTCCTTTTAGTCATGCCTTTATATACTATACTAATTTTGCTTCTGTAACTTTCCCTAGAAAAAGAGCTCCTTGAAAGTCTACCTCTTAAGAAAGAATGTTCAGAAGTTGACCAAGAGCTGTTGCGTTTCCTCTTTGAGAATAAACTAAAAAAGGTAATCAGCCAGTTGTTTATATCTTGCTTTCATATGAAACTAGAATTATGTTTTATCAACTATATTTGTTATTGGTTTATTTTGTACTATTCAGGTGTTTTAAATTTTAACACGAGGACAGAGCTGGGTGTCTTTGATTTTTAACAAGAGACTTTGCAGCAAATATTCTTCTCCCCATCTCCTTTCCTTAAATGGAGCAGTGGTGTATTTTTCACAAATCTGATGACATTATGAAAATATGTTTAATGAAGCCTAGTCTTGTTCAATGATCCAATAAAACATTTTCAGGGTCATGCTCAAATTGTAAGTACCAAAGTCCCTAAATAGTCCTTTTGTCTCTGGCACATTCCCGCATGGCAGTTGTGCTTCTGGATTTCTCTTTGTTGTCCTCCCAGTAGGCTTGCATCCTTGAGAGCATAGGCCTATGCTTAGCATGTTTTGTTTGATCCAGAAGAGTACTAGACTCTGCTACTTGACAGAGGAATATACATAATGAATGTGTGACCCCAGCTGTAGTAGTGGAAACTACTTCATCCTCACTAGGCGTTAAGGAGGCGGACGTTTGGTGCTACTGATTTGGTGTACTCTGGGTGCTGGCCTCTTAAATCCATTTTGTCCAGCATAACTAGTCTTTCACCTCCCCTGAAATGAAGAGGTGTTTAATTTGCTGTGTGCTAGATTTATGTTGCACATAGTTGTGTTTTTGTGTTCTACATGATTGTGCCAGCGTAAGATGGAGTTTCGGCTCACTGGTTCCAGTGCTTCAGAACGTGGCTATCGGGTCCTCATTAGACAGACCATCATGATTGCAATTCTAGAGTGGGGTGTTGAAGGCACATTAGTCTGACCTTTATTGCATTGGCCATTTCTAATCCACCCTTCCTCATAGAGTCCAATGCCTTTGAAGAAGGCTGCAAAAGTTAATCCCTGAAATGTTGCTTGCCCACCTGAAATTCAAAGGTGGCATGCGTTCTTACCTATTAGGTACTGGCATTCTGCTTGTTCTCTGGGTTGTTTCTAAGTATTGACTGTCTAAAGCCAAAAGCCTGTAACACTCTGATGGAAGGAAACTGTACAGGGACAGGACAGCACAGCTTCTCAAAGCCATGCGTCCATTACCGGACTAGGGAATCTGGATCATCCGTTGCCCACTGTGACAATCTCTCAGCATTTACTCAGTCAGACGTAAGCTGGCACCACACATTGCCTACATTCTGTGATATGCTGTGCCAAAACAACCACCACAGGCAGAAAGACAGACTCCAGAACGTTTTATTTACTTTGGAGATTATTCACATGAAAACATAATGCATTCATTCATTCATTCATAGGGTCTTGAAAAATAATTTGTTGTTGCAGAGTGAATTTGCTATATGCTATTGTGCCTGAAGTTCGTCTGAAAGTGATTTGCTGTGTGATATGTAGCTTTCAGTAAATGATGGTAAATAATTGTTTACAAGTATACAATATACTAATAATCAAAAAACCTTGTCTATTATTGTTCATTCTGCTCTCTAAACAATTGTAATGATTCCATGTTGCTGTGATTCATTTCAGTATAATAAGCCAAGTGGAACATTCATTCCTGAATCCATAGGTGGCCTCCAAGAAAACCTGGATGTTGTTGTGTCCTTAGCAGAAAGACAATATTACAACTGTGATTTCAAAATGTGCTACAAACTTACTTCAGTGTAAGTACAGTACTTAATTAAGGCGTTGCGGAGGTTTTAAGGTGTATATTTCTGTCCACTTACTTGCATTGCTCCCATTCCCCTGTCTCATCCGTATTTCTTTATATAGACACTGCAGAGTTCCAAGTCCTAGTGGCTGCCATCAGAACGGCCCTGTCCCCAAAAGTGACTGTGCAGACTTCTGGGTTACAGAGAGCGTTTGTTTTAGCATCAGTCTATAATTCAGTGCTTCCCAAACTTTTTAGAACCACACCCAGTTTTTAGAATGACAAGCTTTCTCAATCCACCTAGCTTTAATGGTCATGAGGAGGGCTATTTATTTTTTTAAAAACTAAAGCATTGTGTGGTAGCGCAGTGTCATTTACAAATGGCACATTTTCCATTGAAATAGCCATTACATAAGCATCGACATACATTGTTACTGATAAAATGACATTGCACACAAATAATAATGTGTGGAAATCAGGTTTCAGTTAATGTTTTAGCATTTGTACATCACCAAGTAAAATACCTTGATTTGTTTTGATCCTGTTAACATCTATGTTTATACCATATTTCTGAAATACAAAACCCATGTGCTTCTTTTTTGCTTTCCTAACTGCTGAATGTGTACAGTTGATTTACAGGTATTTCGATTTTGTTGGGTTACAAAAATAATATCCTACAGTCTTTCCTTTCACATTCCGTGTACCCCTGCAAGATTGACTTTACTTTTTTTTCTCTGACTGCAAAGTGAGAGGAGTTTGTAAACACCAATCCCTATGTTATATATTTTTTTTTAATAAGCAGTAATTTATCATATGACATATCCTTACATTTGACCTCTGGTTTTAAAAGCACATCAAATGTGACAGGATAAATACGGAATTTAAAGGCATCTTTATTGCTACTTCAAGCTGTCACAAATGGTTGGGGGGGGGGAGCTTGAATTTTCAGTTAAGTTAAAAGTAGCTCAGTCGCCCTTGGATTTAGTTAGAGATAATTATTATTAGACACCCACCAACGAGTGGCAGTGAGACTGTTGGACAGTGAAGCCCTCTGATGTCAAATTTTGACTGGGATGAAAGCCAAAGAGCAATTGTGTATCACCCAAATACATATACTATTTAGTACCCATCTGGTGGAGCAACCTAGACAGAAATTTCATATAAATATGAAAACGCAATAGTGACAAAATGGGCCCCTCTGGTATCTCACAAGTCGTGTTAAAGTTCTGGACAAAATGGCATGATTTCTACTGATATTGGTGATTTGGTTAAAACAAAATATGATCTAAGCCAATTTCTTTAAGTCCATGTTTATTTGTCAACATACTTATTTGTATGTGTTTCTCAACAGCCTCTCACTGTTTTGAATTTAGTACGGTTACTGTTGTCTTGAAAGCTAGACTGATTTGTTTGTTTCATCCGCATCTTTATCTTGTAGGGTCTAGTAGAAATCCTAAAATTCCTCAGCTATAAGTCTTGGTTTCGTTTACAATCTCTCATAAACAGTACTCTTGTACCATATTGTTAACTTTTAAAAACACTACAGGTATGCAGCATTCCTTGTGTGTACTTTGAACCACTGTAAATCTGCCCTCATTATCAATATTAATAGCTGAGACATTAAGTTCAAACTTTAGGCCTGTGAGAATAACAGCCACTTTATTTTCTAGCTAGAACAAACAAAGTACTGCTGTGAGACGTTCCTCGCTCTAAGCTGGGGATGGGCACCCGTAATGAGTGTGACTCTTCAAACAAATTATGTGTCAACGTTCCATGCCAGCTAGCATCTATAAATCATTAAATGTTTTGGATGATGTGTTCAGACCCTGTTCATTGAGCGTTGTTACCTGAACATCTTCCATATGTACTAAGTCCACATTTCTAAAACATATTTCACATCTGTCACATAATCCAGTCTCCCCTGGGTAAACTATACTTTTATAATGCTGTATAAGATCATGCAAATCTAGTTGCGCCAAAATGATAATAAAACAAATCCCCTCCAGTCCCCGCCGCCCGACCCACATGGAGTTTTGTGCTCTTGCAGTTTATGGCTCAAGAGAAACAGTCACCTGTAGGATACTGCATTAATTTACCTGTTATTTTCTGACAGAGACCAGCTTACTCAGATACTCCTTTGGTGGGTTGTCCTGCATCCTCCTTCTCACATGTACCGAATTTGATTGGTCTCCGAATACAAAGTGCTGTATGCCTGTACATGAAGTGTGCTTTTGTTTGACTGCTCACTGTGGCATACTCTTGTTCAGACAGCTGGCCTAAAACACACTCCCTTTCGGTTGAGTCTCGCATGTTTTGTGGCTATCCCTCCCAAGTGAACATAAGCAGTTGTTTTGAACCTTCTCTTACTTGAGAGAAACTATCAGCATGCACTTTTTCAGGGGTGACAGTTGTAGGGCCATCTAGGCACAATACTTCATCACATTGAATTGGTCCCACCTGTTGCAATGCCATTTCTAAGGAACCTGTGTGTTGCTTTTTCCTGTATCTCCTGATCCCGGTATTTCCACAAGCCTTATGTCCCACCTCACACATGGGGTACCACTTAAGAACTCATTTCTTTATAAGTAGTGGGGATCACACACGCAGCACTTTCTCTTGGTAGATGTTTAGTTTTGAGTTTTGTTGAGCATTTGCGTGTCTAATCAAGCCTGGAATGGAAGAGTCCGAAAACTGTTATTTTACCGTGAGCCACATAAAGCCTAAGCCATTTGCATTATGAAATAACTCAATATTATGCTTTAATGAATCAATCCCTCGATTTTCAGTCACATGTATCAAGAATGTTTAGACTGAATATGACTATACATATTGTTGGAACAAATAACGAGTTCATCAAATGCAGTTTGTGATTTACTTTATGAATTGATCACTACACAGAACACCATTCATGTAAATTAGATATTATGTTGTTCACAATTTTATATCTTTAAAATATTGTATTTAAAATTGATTTGGTGATCAAAATAATAGAAGTTCCTCTAGTCATTTTATGAAATATAGTAAAATTGTCCACTTGATGACAATCTGTCTTATGTATGTTTGCTTCTCCATATTATTTGTGTCTTGCTCAAGTATGTTTTTTAAATAAGAGTCCGAAAACTCAACTGGCTCTCCATTTGCCTCATGACCACGAGACCCAAAGCTATACAGATCAGGCAGTGTAGATTCCAGGACAGTTCTTATATATTTGGATACTCGATCCCAAATTCTCATTCCAATCAAAGGGAGCCTCAAAAGAGCCACCAAGGAATGGAACTAAATATTTAGGAATAGCCTGACCTTCCTTCTAAATTTGAAGCTTCCTCTGGAGAGGGATTTCATTAAAATCCTGACCCCCAATATGGCCTTTCTGCAAGTTGCAAAACTCATAATGAAATTGTATATGTCTTTTAATTATATTATTCAACACAATATTTCTATGCAGCCTGGCTCAACTTTTGAAATTTCTCAGATTTTCGAGATCATTTTTTGATGGAGGTGGGTTTTTCAAGGTGGATGGCATGTACACAGTAATGATACTTCTGAAGGTCTTTGTAAATGAAAAAAAAATCTATTTTTCGTTTGAGCATATCAAGATATTTTTGTTTACAGAGTAATGGAGAAGGATCCTTTCCATGCAAATTGCTTACCCGTGCATATCGGAACCCTCGTAGAACTGAATAAAGCAAATGGTGAGAAAGATTCTTGTTTAAGTTTCTGCTATAGGTGTAAGTATTTCTTTTACAGTCCTAGAATGTTTTGCAAAGAACTGGATGCCGAATTGCATTGTCTTAATTGAGTGACTACAAAAGTAATTATCAAAAATGTTGCTACTCGGGCTTGTTTTACTTGTAGAAATTTTAGACTGGTTTTCAGGTCTACCCATTATGCGCCTTTGAAATCCTGTAATTACCGTGACCTGCTCCATACCAACCCCCTTTCGGTACGCACGCCATCTGAAGGACGTGTCCTTTTACCAAATCCCAACCCTCCTTTTCATGTACATTAACCATTATTAGCAGACCTTCTTCTCAGCTATAATTATTTGGTCCTGATGACGATCCCATTATTGCTTTAAGGATCGAAACGCCATCCACTGTAGCTCCTTGACACTGTATTATTCTAATACCAAATGCTTGTGCTCTTACTGGTTATTGTATTAGGACCACATATGACTATGCCTGACTTTCCTTGTGTCTTTTCAATTCTCGTCTTGTTCACTGTCACACTTTCCTTGGTTCGTTTTATTATTTTTGACATAAAATAAATATAATTACTTTTTATATCTATGATTCGACAACACAGTCTATTATATCACTGTGTTCATTGCATTATTCTTGTGAATAAGGGACCATTGTTCCTGTATAGTTGACTGTACCTCAGCTCCCTCTCAGATTACTTTGGTTCCCTTGTTTTTTTCAAATATATTAGCCCATACCAAGGACACCATTTTCCTCCTGCAAGTCTGGAGTTTACAGTGAAAGCCACTAAGTCACACTTGGAACCACTCCAAATCGAACCTTACTTTCCACAGTAATGCGCCTCCTGGGAACAATGGATTTGTGCATATCTATAATGCATTTTCCTAGTGCCCCACACAAGGCTCCATACACGCCCGCATCAGGGGTGCCTAGTCAGGCCAGTGGTCACAAACAGAGGGTCAGTTGGAAAATCTAGTGGTGATGGGGCCCAGCACCCACCACTGTCTGCAGTGGTGGAACAGAAGCAATCTGTTGCAAGTCAGGCCCTTTGCAGGCCCAGTTCCACAGGTGACCAACACCACAGACACATCTCCAGTCGACTGAGGAGGACATCCCAACGACATGACAGTCCAGGGTCTGTGGGAACTTCATCAGTTAGTTCTCCTTATCAACCACTTGGAACTGTTAGTAATTTATCTAGCTATCAAAGCTTTTGTTCATGAGCGCTATATTCCCCCTGCAAAAGGGGGACTCACTCCACTTAACTGTTGGTCCTAGCACAGCAAATCATGCACTGGAAAATCTACCACCAAGTGCATCTAGTAGCTGAGAATCCTCCTGGAATGGACAACAACTTTGCAGACCTGCACCGCAGTACTCAGCAATAAGTCTACAAATGGGATCTCCACCCATAAGTCCTACTACCTTACTTTCATTGATGGTGCACTCCAAAAATAGTTATTTTCACCTCACATGAAATTACAAAATGCCTAAGCTTCGTCACCAGGTTTCCACACACCCAGTTCATGGGCCCATGCTCTGTGAATGAAGTGGTCAGGGATCTATACATGTTTTTTTCCTCCTCTCCCACTGATCGCGTACATGCTTAAGAAGCTGAGGCAAACATCCCTCACCCTCATCCTGGTGGCTCCAATGTGGGCTAGGCAATTCTGATTCTCAACACTTCTGGATATGTCCATAACCCCTCACGAGATTGTCCCCAACAGGCCAGACCTTCTCACACAAAACCACATCCATGTCAGACACCCGAACTCCAAACAGCTCAACCTGGTGATTTGATTTCTGAGCTCCTAGAGTTTGGTTATCTTAATCTACCACATGCATGCATGGACATACTCGGGGAAGTCCATGGGCCCACTACACATATGCTTCCATGCTGCTAAGTGGTAGCGGTTTCTTCACTGTTGTACTCCAAACCACATTAAACCCTCTAATGCCTTCGATGCAAGACATTATCTGTTAACAACTACATCTATGCAAGTGAGGGTCAGCCTACACATCAATTAGGCAACATCTGTCTGCTTTTGCTGCATATATGCAGAAAAGAAAACACTCCTCACTCTTCAAAATCACTGTTATAAAAGCTTTTATGGAAGACCTTAAACATGCCATTCCGCCAAGTGTACCTCCAGCCAGAGTCAGGAATTTCAATATTGTCCTTACCAAAGTTATGGGGCCATCTTTCGAGCCACTACATTCATACCCTCTGCAGTTTCTTTTTTGGAAGGGTACCTTCCTTGTAGCAATAAGGCATCAGTGAACTACAGGCCTGCACACTGCAGGAATCTTTTTTCCGGGTCCACAGTGGCAGACTAGTTCTTTGAACTAATCCTTCTTACCTATTGTTGTCTCCCCATTCCACCTTAACCAGACAATCAAGCTCCCAGTTTGTTTCCGCTACCTGACTCTGTAGCTTAGAGAGCACGCTGCATGCTAGACATCAAGGATGTTCTTATGTAGTATTGAGATAGTACCAAATCCTTTCGCAAGACACAACAGCTCTTTTTTGCCTTCTCACAGCTTTGTAAACATCATTCCATTTCTAAGGCAGGGATTGTTAGGTGGATCATTAAACTTATCCAAACTAGTTACACCAAAACTAAAAGAACCCTAAGATTTCTGCCCCAGCTCACTCTCCACCCGCAAGCCGGGCACCACTAGGGCTTTTTTTGGGAACATACTGGCCCTTTGTAAACCTGCCACATGGACCTCTCTAGTCACGTTCACAATGCACATTTGTGTGGACCTTCTTGTAATGCATCAAGCTGCTGCTAGTGTTATTCTAACAGTTCTTGGGACTTCATTACAGATCTCTGCACCATGCACTGGTTAGCCACCTCTTACAGGGGTATATGGCTACAGTCAGTGCAGAGCATGTGTACTACAGCAACATATGCTACGAACGTATTGTTATTTACCCTGTAAGCATCTGTTTGTTGCTTGTAGTGCTGTAGATTCGCATGCGCCCACCCTCCTCCCCAGAAGCCAGTGTTTGCTGCAGATTTTTTAACTTCACTATTCTCTCTTTCTGCAAGCGCAGTCACTATTCTGTTCTATTCTATCCTACTCAGTACTCCATACCCACTCTCACCTGCTGTGCGAAAAACAATCAAACAATGAAGTTGATGCCCATGTGAATTCAACCCCAGAGGAGTCGTCACTGGGACCTTGTGACTCGAAAGATTTCTTCAAGAAAAATAAGTTTGCAACAGTTCGAGCCCAACACTAAATTGCAATAGTATACAGAACATGTGAATCTACAGCATCACATGCAGCGAACAGATGCTTACAGGGTAAGTATCATAATTCATATATATGAAAAAACTTGAGTATGAATGTTCATTTGTATTCAACATTCTGTGTAATGCTTAGGCTTTCTTAATATTGCATGAACGCCTCTTCAGTGCTATCATTTTTATTTGTTTTGCCAATCCATGCAATGTCGTCCTAATGTAACCAGGAAAGTTCTGTGATAAAATTGAGGAGAAATGTTATTGGTGATGCCTGCATAATCATAAATTAAAGACTGACTCTTTACCATTAATGTGTGCAGACAATTGGATGTGAAAAATGGAACCGTCATTGCACGAATCTTACATTAATTTGACCAGTGATAAGTGAATATAAAACTTTTACTTTTTTGACCTTTTTTTCTTCTTTTTCATACAGAGCTGTTTTATCTTTCACACAAACTGGTTGATTTATACCCAAATAATCCTGTAAGTTGAAGTGAACAATTTTCTCTCCCTTTCTAAAGTATCATTTTACTAATTTTACTAAAATGCATGTCTAAATTAGATCGAATCAATTTGTAAATATCTGTCAGATTTGATCAGTCAGCATGATATCCTACCTTATTTTGCATCAAAAACATTTAAAGCTTGGTATGGGGTCATGACTTTATTCTCATTTCACAAACATAGATACTTTAAAAAAAAGTCACAATCTGAAGACAGATGAATGCCTTGCTTCCTCCATTGACAGTTGGCAGGGAAACTATAAGATGTTGAACAGATGAATGGAGATGTGGGCTGTCTGTTAGCTTGGAATAGACGAGGAAAGGTGAAGGCGATGTGGCTGCAAAAGTGTTCAGTAGAAAATGTATCCAATTTCCATGAAGGGAGATGAGTAAGGAGGACCCTTCCCTAGAGTGTATAATCCGAACAACAGATCATCCCAAGATTACAAAACTGCTAAGCTACTCATGCTGAGAACATTTTGGAGGCGAGGGAAGGGAGGGAGAGTGAGTGTGCATGCATTTTGAAATGTGCATGGCCACATATATTCAGATGCTGAGTTTCCAGGAAAGATGGGGAGTATAGAAAAGTCAGAGCTGTTTACATTTGAGATCGCAATTATGAAAATGCTTCCTTCATATATTGAAATGAAGCAATAAACACATTTTCACCCAATCAGCAGTCATATACACAATTGAGCCCTATCCTGCCCCTTCCCTTTATTTTGGCCAGAGGAACTAGAACCCCCCCCTCCCTTCCCCCCAAAACCATATGATTAAAGCATATTTCTTGCCAATGATCTTTGATAGTGATTTGTCATTGACCCCATGCCTAGTAACTTTGCTTTTCTGAGAAGTATTCCATCATTTACATCTTCTGAAAGGTGTTCTGATGCTGCTCCACTGCTATTAGACATTCACCCTTATCTTCACTGTGGTCATTTACCACTTTGTTTAATGCAACAGCCTATACACTTGTCTCCCCAACAAATCTGCCTTAAACCCCCAAAGTGTTCAAATCTAAGTGGATTGCCTGTTTGGATTGAATTTACATTGGTCCTACCATGCTGGCCCTGAAGCGCCTCCTTTAACTTCTACCCAAAAAAATATGACCTAAAAAAACTTTGCCTCACACTCGCGGGCCTCCATGGTCAGTCACTGAACTACCTTGCAAACTCTTTGTCCCTTATCGACTGACCAGAAGTTCTATGTCTGCCAAGTGCTGACTTTTAACTATTGTACTTATTAATTACAATAGTTTTAGTTCTCAATCCTTTCATGTTCAGGGCTCTTCTCCATGGAAGTTTATTGTACTTCAATTGAGACTATAAAATTACTTCTTAAAATTCTGAAGATCCTTAAAGATCTACCTTTTCACCCTGGCATTTGTAGAAATCAGTCATCATCCCAGCAGTTCAGGTTGATCTCGGTGACCTGTCTGCCAAGATAGAGGCTGCAGAGCAGGCTCTCTTTCTTCACCCATGTTTCTCACACCCGTTCTTTTTCTTCAAGGCTTTGTAATTATTTGTGGACTTATTAGACTGTGGTTACCTACCAGCATTCTCCATCCTTGTCAGATGGTTGACTGGTTCACCACCAGCACCGAGTTCTTATAGGTGTACTATTTTGCAACTCACCACTCCACCTGAAGCCAGATCACTATAGGGTGGTTAGATGTACTTGACAAAGAAATGAAAAGTAGCATTTAAAGTGAGTTCCCTCTATCCAAGCCAGAGCTAATTCAAAATGGAAATAAGACCGGTCATGCCCATTTAGTTTTCCTACTTGAAAATGATGATTTTCTGTTGTGCTCTGATTACCTTTACACGTGGCTGCTAAAACTTGTGCCTTACAACTGCATTGTGCATTCTTAATTCATTTTCTGATTTTGCCATAGTCTGTTGGGTGGAAGTTCCACTAGCCACTATTCTGTCAATGAAAAAAAGTATTTTATTTTTGTTTTACAAAGTAGCCTAGTTCTTCCCTCTTCATATCAAGACTCTGAGTTGTAAAATAATCTTTAGTTGTACTGTGTATTTTGCATTGATTAATTTAAATGTCTCTACTTGTTTATCTGGTGTGATCGCCCTTCATAGTTGTCTTGGTTCAGTGCCTGGCCTGTCCTGGTTGTATAATCTGCTTAGAACCTGTTACCTTTCTTGAAATGCAAGCCCTGAAACTTGACAACGTATTGTTTGTTTCCATAGCAAATTTGTAATGTGACTGACAACTTTTGTTAGCACTTGTAAACGCACAAGATTTGAGCAAAGGGTGGTTATGGAAACAATGTATTTTCCTTCAATGGATCTTCATGATAGTCCTAAGCACTGAATTGTCCTGCCCACACACGGTATTCCTGATCACTTTTTGAAAGATATATATGTACATAAAGCTTTTTATTTTAAAAGGCAAGTTTTAGAAAGACTCATCTATTAGCTATATATGTTGGCTATCTTTCCCATAGTGTTTGTTTAGTATCAGTAAAAAAGAAAAACGCAGTAAACTTAATAAAGTCACAATCGTAAAAGCAAGTGAGTACAAATATATTTTACAAATCTTACTTTGGGAAAATAAAAGCCAGCATAAGCAATGTAGCCAGACAGGCTGCAGTAGAAGTTGCAAATAGCCTCTGTTCATCCTCTTGTGTACCGGATCCTGGAGCAGACAGCTCAGTAAAATTGACTGGTCAATGGTTTTTAAGGATGCAGAGAGCTGTGGTGCAATTGAGGCTTTAGCACTGGTGATGCCCACAACTCTCTTCATGATCCAGAGCAACCACCAGCACAAGCACGGTTATTCTACTGAAGACCCATCCAGTTTGCAAAACATTCATTGAATTAATGTTCTCCAAAAAGAAGCAGAAACGTTTGCTCTGCATTTCAAGTACAGTTGCAAGGACCTCCCTTTTGCTATTGCTTCACCTCACCGCAGCTTTTGATTTTGTCAATTTGAGGCACTGATTGACACCCATCTCAACATGCATAAGAATGTGCAGAATTATTTCGAAATCATTCACCTCTTACCTAACAGGATAAGATCAACTTATACAAAATAGTATTTTGGCGATCCTTTTGCACTTCATCCAACTTGTGAATTGTCTCAGGCTATGGTGTTTTTGTCCATCCTGTTTAACATACACACTGAACCACTGGTATCTATTGCCAGAAAACGATGTATAGCCATACAGCAATATTCGAATGACATCCAGGTGTTAATGTAGATGACATCCTCTGAGCATACTGCTTATCTAAAATCCTTCTCTGTCAAAACCACATTTTTATGCTAAAGAACATTTTCCCAAAACCTATAAATATGTACTATTAATGAAATACCCTTGAGCATATATTACATTGACCAGATCCCTATGGTAGCAACAACACCTTAAAGTCAATCAATCAGTCAAAACAAACTTTATTCGCCAAGGTAATGCTATAAAGACACATCATTAAAACCGTTTCCATATAAACAATGTAATAACAATAACTCAATAAGAAATGTAAAACATATGAAAGTGAACAAGTCATGATAAGAACTGCATATGAAAATCCCACATAGACTAAACATTAAAATGAATGAATAAAGTGGAAAGGCATTTTTATATTTATTGGTCACAAGTGGGCTTGCTTTTCCCAATACTATGTGCACTTCTGCTAAAATTAATAACTGCACAACACATTTTACCTGAGTCTAACTACTTGAGATACTCAAAACCCAAATTATATGATTTAAAATTCACAGGGTGTAAAATTGCCACTAAAAATCGGGATCGTGCTGATTTATAAAGAGGGCAAAAAAGCATAAAGTGCATTGTGGTTTGATCTGAACGGTTATCACAGGGGCAAAAAGGGAGACTATCAAACCATGTGCTTTGTTGAGGGAAAGCAAAAAAAAAATGTAGCAAACCCAAGCGTAACCTGGTTAGTTAAAGTCTATATTGAGTGTTATCAACACGTTAAATAAAGCTCTAGCTCATAACAAGGTGCTGGAGCAAAGTATCTATCCAGAGAGGCCATCCGTAAAGCATTAGCTCAGCAAGAGCAGTGACCATGGTAAAAAAAAAAAAGAACTTATCCGAGCTTTCACTGCGGGGCTTAATAATTCAGGATTATTATACAGCTCTGGAACCCTCAAACTTAGAAAGGGACTCACGGAATGTTAGCCCCCTTATCAAGGGCCATGCAGTCGCTAATACTTTTTTTGAGACCGAACTAATTCGCCATATTTTTACCCAAAGCAAAAGGGGAGCCAGTCCTAGAAGATCTTCTGAATAAGTCAAGCCAGCCTCAGAATGACTAAAAACTGGCTGTGCTGGGGGGAACTGTTAAAAAGCTTCACAAAAAACTATTTTGGAGTTTCTAAATATTGTTGCTATTACAGGACCCTGACACGCCCGCCCAATAAGAGGCAACTGTGATACATTTAGATTGTAACAAAGTTATTATCTCTTACTCTGGCTTATGCCCCAATGATGATGCAAAGCGAAAAATCCCTTCAATGGCTCTTGAGAATTGAAGTGCTCTTAGCTCCTGCTGCAAAGGTGCCCACTTAAGTTTGGAATTATATGGGATAACTAAATTAGTTGAACTTGTCCACCTTTAAAACTGGGGAACTCTCGATCTAATAATTTTTCGATTTAGTATACTTTTGGGTCCATAGATTGAGATAAAGGACTTTGACTGGTTGACCTTTAAGTCTGTGGAGGTCATAAACTCCATAAAACCATCCAGCAGCCGCTGAAGACCATTTGCAGTTAAAGCTTTAAAGACTGCATAGTTACATAAAATAGTGTAGGGAAGGGGCGATTCCCCACCCTTGGAGTATCTAGCCTTATCTGGAGAAGGTATCCCTTGAGGCCCTTTAAGTTAATTAAAAATAAAAATAGAGCTAAAATACAGCCTTGTCCAACTCCTTTAGCGGATGAGGTGTCAACAGTGGAGGAATTTTACTGAGGTGTGCCAATGCAGTCGACGTAATAGTGTGACTAAAGGTTTTTCCATCCGCAAAGTTTCTAAAATATTCCACAGTTTAGAGCGGTTTACGGTGTCAAAAGCACTTGACAAGACCATAAAAGCCAAGTGCAAGGCGGTGTTTTTAGCCTTAACATATTTACCAATTACAAGGGAAAGATTTAAACATTGCTCTCTAGTTCCGGTCCCGTGTCTGAACCCATATTGGAGGCCTGAAATAATGTTATTTGTCTCTGCCCAGTCCTCCAATCTCACCAAAAGAACCCTGTCTAGAATCTTCATTGTTGAGTCCAACAAAGGTATTGGACAATAAGCAGACAGGTCTGGATCTTTTCCCTTTGTTGAAGATGGGGACGAAAACCGCTTTCTTCCAAGTGGGTATTACAGGGCCAGTTATTGCAGCACGGAATACATTAGTGGACAGTAGGGCCCATAGATCTACATTTTCTTTGAAAATGTCAACAAGAACACCACCAGGGCCCAGAGTTTGGCCACTTTTGTTCTTTCTAATGGATAAAGCTACATCGTCAACCCCAGTAATGAAGTTAAACTTAAGGGCCCTCTCCCAATCATTCAGTGTTGGTTTCCACGGGGCTTGTTCTGTGTTGAGCTTACTCTTGGAGCAAAATACTTGAGAAAAATGTGAAACCGAAGACTTAGCTGGAATTAATACAGTTGATCTTGGTCGGGAGCCCTAATGTAAACATAGGACTATTGTGACTACCTCCCAGAAAAGTCTGGAATCCTTTGATTTCCCTGCCATGATTAGGTCGTTCCATGCTCATTCTCTGAGTTGAAGTTTCCTCTCCCAAAGAGTGGCTTCATAGAGCACTCGGGCTAACTTAATATTCTTCCGATTTCTTGGATAAGATTTTAAAGCCAACTTCAATGCCTTATGGGTTTTGGAACATTCTAAATTAAGCCAGCGGTTTGGGAGAGGAGGTTGAAGCTTACGTTTCGAAGTTAGTGCTGATGAGACTACATAACATATATAAAACAAAATATCTACCATCAAACTTGAGGATGTGTCAACGGGTAAACACTTGTTCATTTGGTCTAGATTTTGCAACGTAATAGACATCAAAAGCTGTGGTGGATTAATAGAGTCCCACTTAATACGAAGACTGCTATTTGCTTTTTTTTTATTTTTATGTAGTTCAAAAGACAGAACTAAAAAAAAGATGCAAATGCAGCAAAGAACAATATACATATAATACATTACAGAAAAAACATATTTCCTTTACGTCAGTCAGTGCTGTGCGTTCAATGTAAATCATTCAAAAAAGAAAAATAGACAAACACTGGTTATATGAGCATGAAATTAGGCAGATTTAAGAACAGATAGCTAAGCCCCTCCGGTTTCTGATGATCATTGTTAGACCTGTCAGCCCTTTGGGTGGTCCCTCCTCATCATTATTTATTTTGTCCCACTTTTGCCTCAAACCCTGTTTGAATTTTTCCTTTTTGGCAACCACCAGACTTTTTAGTGTTGCTGCAGATTCAGGGAGCCATTTTACCTACCCCTGAAACTTCTGTCTGAGGGCCTGAAGCACAAAATGGTGGCCACCTGTGACATCACCAGCATCCACTGGAACCTACTAGCACCTTCCAGAACCCTGTGACAGTTGGAGGCGGTTTAGAATGTTGGGAAGCTAAGACAGAGAGTTGGCAGTTGGAGCTGGCAGTTGGCACCTGACTGGTGAAGAGTGAGCAGCAGAAACCTGAAGGAGGAAGGAGTGAGGCAGCAGGGGTGGAAACTTGTGCCTGGAGTGGGGTCCATAAACCCACCCTTGATACTAGTCCCTACTGACTGAGCCCAGCCTGGAGCCCTGTGTGGGAAGAAGCCAGAAAAACCATCCTAAGGACCTGGACAGCAGGAACAGGCCTTAGAAACAGAGAACAGCAAGATCCTGACCTGGAAACTGGTTTCCCTGGAGTCCGACGTCGAGTAGCCTGAGGCCTGGAGCCCGAGGTGGAGAAGCGGCGCCGACTGGAAAGCGGACGTCGTACCCGGAGCCGCCAGAAGTCGAGAGAGGGCGCCGTCAGAGGTCGTGAGGAGTACCAGAGGTCGAGGAGGAAGTCACCCGAGGTCGAGTGAGCGGCGTCATCGGAGGAGTGAAGTCCGCCCTCCGGAGTCGTCGGAGACCAAGGTGAAGTGTACCGGAGGTCGGGAGTGAGGATCGCACTCCGGAGTCGCCGGAACCTGAGAGAATCGTGCCGGAGGTCGGGAGTGGAGGTCGCACTCCGGAGTCGCCGGAAACCTAAGGAGAGGAGCACCGGAGGTCGGGAGTGAGGATCGCACTCCGGAGCCGCCGGAAGTCGACATCGAGTCAAGGCCGGCCGACGTCATCGAAGTTGAGGTCGCCATCGGACCGGAGCCGCCCGAAGTCGACATCGAGTAAAGACTGCCCGACGCCATTGACTCGGAGGTCGAGATCGAGCCGAGGCCGCCGACATCGAACCGGAGCCGCCTACCGGCGTCGTCAAGAACTGACATTGTGCCGAGGCCGCCGACATCGAATCGGAACCGCCTCACGGCGTCGACACGACTCCAGCGGCGTCGGAGCATCAGAAAAAGGGCAGTAAGTGGAGTAGAGGGCGCCTAAGGCCCTGTGGAGACCTGAGAGACTGCTCTAAGGGGCTAGGGAGGTGCTGGAACCAACCTGACTGTGCCAGGGGTGAGCTGGGACTAATCTAGAGAGGTTGTGTGGAGGGAGAGAGCCAGGTCTCTGGTATTCCCCCCTTGATCTACCTCAGTTTAGGCCTCAGCCTTGTCCAAGCCAGGGAGTAGACACCCTCAAGCCTTCCACATCCCCACAAGCTGTGCCTGGGCCAAATCAGCCCTTAGGAATTCAAAAGTGATCTGATTCTATGAGTGTCACTGTCAGCTTTTAAGTATTTATTAGGGGCACTGTATTTATTGTATTTAACCTATTTATTGCTTCACTGTATTTATTGGTCCACAGTATTTATTGATGCACAATATTTATTGGTTTACAGTATTTATTGCCTCAGAATATTTAATTGCCTGTATGTATTGCACTTATAGTTATGCCTTCATTATTTATGATCACCCCTATTTATTGAATCATTAAGCCAGTATTTAGTTGACCTGCACTATCTAAAAAGTTTGTATATTGTGATTGTTATTTATTTATCCAATCAGCAACTAAGAGAAAAAGAAGATAAAGAAAGATATTTTCATAATTTTTACGGTGTAGAGTCGTTTTTGGAACGGATGCACGCATGGTTATTGCATGGGTATAACGTATGCTTAGCACGGTGCCTGATTCCTGACCACTCGAGCCAAGCTACCACAGTGTGTTCGGGAGAACACCACCACCCTTCCAGAGTGGGAGTGTGTATTTCCAACATAATTGGTGTTCAGTGGTGGGATTGAGCTGTGCCTACGTATACTCAACAATAACTGTGGGTAGTCCATAGGCCTACACCGGGAGTTTTCTCAAAGCGGCCTTCCTAATTGTGGGTTTTTGTTTTTTCCAAATTTACTCTGGTGGTGGGAGGAGGTATTATATAAGGTACCCCCCTGCATAGTTACTGCACAAAACCTGTCCTCTAACCTGAGTGGGCGAGATGGAGTTTGTACTAGAAAATCTAGAAACGTACACTGTGGCCCAACTCAGGGAGTTTTGCCAGCGGGAGGGGGTGTACTGTCCCCCAGGAGCAAAGAAGGGTGCACTCCAAACCAGCTTAAGGGCTTGGGGGGAGGCACGACGGGAAAGCAAGGCTGAGGAGGAAGACAGGGATGGAGAGCCTGACACCGAGGGGGCTGAGATGTACCAACCTGAGGTGGGGAACCTGTCAGCGGGGCCCAGGACACTTTCCAGGAAGGGCAGCAGTGCCTCTAGCGGTGGCTTGTCTGAAGTGGAGTTAACAGACCGGAGGGAGAAAAGGCAGCTCACATGGGACTTAGCAAGGCTGGAAAAAGAGAAGGAGGAACAGAGGATGGCTCATGAGATAAGGCTGAAAGAAATAGATCTTCAGATCCTGAGAATCGGGGCACACCCTGTACCTAACGGTGGCAGCAAAGACCAAGAACGAGAGTACACCAGGGAACCCAAACCCTACCTGCCAAAGGACATAGTAGCTAGCTATGGGGTGGGTGATGATATCGCCAAGTGGCTAGCGGCCTATGAGGTCTCGTTGAGGGCCCATGGGGTTCCAGAGAAGTACTGGGGAGGGGGATTGTACAAGTACATGCCTCCAGCTGGTAGGGATGCTTTATTGGCCCTCGAAGAGGATGAGCAGACCCACTACCCCACCATGAAACTGGCGCTCATAAGGAAGTTTGGACTAACACCCGAAAAGTACAGACAGAAGTTCAGGGGTAGTCACAAACTGGGCACACAGAATTGGGTGGACTTCCTGGACTATGCAAAGAAGGCACTTGAGGGTTGGATTCAGGGCAGTGAAGTGAGGAACTACGAGGGGTTGTTTGACCTAGTACTGAAGGAACACCTGCTCGAGAAATGTTTCCCTGAACTGCGGCAACACCTGGTGGATAGCAAGCTGACCAGTCCCCGGAAGCTTGCTGAGGAGGCGGACATTTGGGCTAGTACCCGGGTGTCCACAAGGGGGACTGGAGGGGATACTCAAAAGGCCGGACAGGGCGCCCCCCAGAAGAAAGAGGGGGGGGGAAAGAAAAAGGAGTTCTCCAAAGGCCCCCAAAATAACTTCCAAGGGAAGGGAACAGGATTCACCCCTAGGGCTAACCCACCCAGAAACCCTAATCCTGGCCAGAGTCAGCAGCCAAGGGTTGTCCATTGCTACGAGTGCGGTGGCGTTGGACACTATAAAGGAGATCCGAAGTGTCTGAAACGACCACCCCCTCCCATTGGAGGAAAGACCCCCGGAGTAGCTAGTGCAGTGCTCGGGGAGGAGATGCCCTTAACTAAGGGAAGGGAGTGGGCGGGTGTCACTTTAGTGTCCCTGGGAGAACGGGAGATGGTTCCTAAGATCCAGGTGCCCGCAAATACCGCAAAGTATGGGCAGTGGGTCACCATCAACGGCCAAAGAGGGGAGGCTCTGAGAGACACAGGAGCCAGTATGACTATGGTGCGTAGCCAACTGGTGTCTCCAGAGCAGGTAATTCCCGATGTACTCCACCCAGCCGCGATGGCTGACGGCAGAACAGGCCACTATCCAGTGGCCGAGGTTCCCTTTGAATGGGGGGGGGGGTTGCAGGTTCACTTCGAGTTGCCGTAAGCCCTGCCGTGCCAGTCGATTGTCTGCTGGGGAATGACATGGAGCACAACGCTTGGAAGGAGGTGGAATACCGGACTCACACTGAGATGCTGGGTACACCTGATTGGGCCTGTGTTAGCACAAGGTCCGCGACTACCCGAAGAGGGAGTTCGTTTCGGCTGGAGCCTGGAACAAAGGCCCAGCCAGCTGCCAGTCAAGGGAAGAACCGAGGACAGGAGGAGCCTGCCTCGGCGTCCCCACCCCGTAGGACGGATAGGTCACCGGAGGTGGTGGACCAGGAGTCTGCGGTGGGGGACGTTACCAACCTGGAGGACCTACCCATCCCGGCCGAGTGGCACGTGGAGGGAGGCCCGTCCAGGGAGGAATTCTGCCAGGGCCAGAGGGAGTGCCCTACCCTTGAGGGGCTAAGGCGTCAGGCCGAAGCCCAGGCAGCAGGGAACGTTGAAGGGAACTACAGTGTTTACTGGGAGGATGGCCTCCTCTACAGTGAACCCAAGGCACCCCTACATGGATCGTCACGAGCCTTGGTAGTCCCTCAACGTTATCGAGCCTTCCTTCTGGAGTTGGCTCACGAGATACCATTGGCAGGACACCTGGGGCAAGACAAGACCTTCGCCCGTCTTGTCCCACACTTTTACTGGCCTCAGATGAAAGTGTCGTCCGATACCTACTGCCGGACATGTGTGTCTTGCCAAGCCAGTGGGAAAACAGGGGTGAAGCTGAAAGCTCCCCTGGAACCACTTCCTGTCGTTAGCACCCCCTTTGAAAGGGTGGGCATCGACATTGTGGGTCCATTAGATCCGCCTACTACAGCTGGTCACAGGTTTATCCTGGTTCTGGTGGATCATGCCACACGGTACCCAGAGGCAATACCTCTGAGGACCATAACCGCACCTGTTGTGGCTAGGGCCCTGATGGGAATCTTTACCCGAGTGGGTTTTCCCAAGGTAGTTGTGTCCGACAGGGGGACCAACTTCATGTCAGCGTACATGCGGGCCATGTGGAAGGAGTGTGGAGTGACATACCGGTTCACCACTCCTTACCACCCCCAGACAAATGGTCTGGTGGAGAGGTTTAACAAAACCTTGAAGGGCATGATCAGAAGTCTGCCTGAAAGCCTGCGGAGGAAATGGGACGTCCTCCTACCCTGTTTACTTTTTTCCTACAGGGAAGTGCCACAGAAGGGAGTGGGCTTCAGCCCCTTCGAGCTTCTGTATGGGCACCCTGTGCGTGGACCTCTCAACCTGGTGAGAGACGGATGGGAAAGAACTCCCAGAAAGCTTCCCCAGGATGTGGTGAGCTACATGCTGGCCTTCCGGAGCCAAATGGCTAAGTTGTGGAAGCAAGCTTCTGACAACTTGGAAGCCAGCCAAGCCGTGATGAAGGCGTGGTATGACCACAATGCTCACCCGGTGGAGTTGGAGCCTGGCCAGAAGGTGTGGGTGATCGAACCAGGAGAGCTTAGCGCCCTCCAGGATCGCTGGTCAGGACCCTTTGAGGTGTTGGAGAAGAAGGGTAAGGCTACCTACTTGGTGGACCTGAAGACCCCTCGTCAGCCCCTGCGGGTGCTGCATGCTAACCGCCTCAAACCCCACCACGAGAGGCCCGAAGTCATCTTGATGATGGTGACTGACGGAGGAGAGGACGTGGAAAGCGAGCCTCTCCCCGATTTGTTTGCGTCTCAAGAGAAGGATGGGTCGGTGGAGGGAGTGATTCTCTCCCCATCTCTAACTCCTGAACAGCAGGAGGACTGTCGCCAGGTCCTGGGGCAGTACTCTTCGTTGTTCTCCCTTGTCCCGGGTAGGACTCACCTGTGCGTCCGTGACGTGGACACAGGAGACAGCCCACCTGTGAAGTCCAAGATCTACCGGATGTCAGACAAGGTGAAGGCCAGCATTCATAGTGAAGTCACTAAGATGCTGGAGCTAGGAGTGATCGAACCTTCTAGCAGCCCCTGGTCCAGTCCGGTGGTGTTAGTACCAAAAGCTGCACCACCGGGTGCCCAACCAGAACTGAGGTTCTGTGTGGACTATCGGGGACTGAATTCAGTGACCAAAACTGATGCTCATCCGATCCCTAGGGCGGATGAATTGATTGACCGGCTGGGAGCTGCCCAATATCTAAGTACCTTTGACCTTACTTCAGGGTACTGGCAGATCTCTTTGACTGATGGAGCAAGGGAAAGGTCAGCCTTCTCCACGCCCAATGGCCACTACCAGTTCTGTGTGATGCCCTTTGGGCTCAAGAACGCACCTGCCACGTTTCAGCGCCTGGTAAACCAGATCCTCCCCGGAATGGAGAGTTTCTCTGCTGCTTATCTGGATGACATAGCCGTCTTCAGTAACAGCTGGGAGGATCACTTGCGTCACCTGCAAGCTGTTCTCCAGGCCCTGAGACAAGCTGGATTGACGATCAAGGCCAGCAAGTGCCAGATCGGGCAGGGGTCGGTAGTGTACCTTGGACACTTGGTGGGTAGGGGAGCGGTGCAACCCCTCCAGGCGAAGATCGAGGCCATCATGGCCTGGGAACCCCCCAAGACACAGACTGAGGTCCGAGCATTTTTGGGCCTCACGGGATACTACCGCCGCTTCGTGAAGGGGTACGGTACCATCGTAGCCCCCCTCACGGAGCTCACGTCCAAGAAACAACCTCGACGGGTAGTCTGGACGGAGGCTTGTCAGCAAGCCTTTGAGAGATTGAAGAAAGCCATGTGCGAGGCCCCGGTCTTAAGGGCCCCAGACTTTTCCAAGGAGTTCATTGTCCAGACAGATGCATCAGAACATGGCATTGGGGCAGTGTTATCGCAACTCAACGAAGAGGGTCTGGATCAACCCGTGGTCTTCCTATTCCGGAGACTACTTCCCAGGGAACAGAAGTGGAGTGCAATAGAGCGTGAAGCCTTTGCAGTGGTATGGGCTCTGAAGAAGTTGCGGCCATACCTGTTTGGCTCGCACTTCCTAGTTCAGACCGACCACAGACCCCTTCGTTGGCTGATGCAAATGAAGGGGGAGAATCCCAAGTTGTTGAGGTGGTCTATTTCCCTACAGGGAATGGACTTTCAGGTGGAACATCGGCCTGGAGTGGACCACGCCAATGCAGACGGTCTCTCAAGGTATTTCCGCCTTAGTGATGAGAACTCCCAAGGGGTTGGGTAGCTCTCCCCACTTTCAGCTGGGGGGGACGCGTGTTAGACCTGTCAGCCCTTTGGGTGGTCCCTCCTCATCATTATTTATTTTGTCCCACTTTTGCCTCAAACCCTGTTTGAATTTTTCCTTTTTGGGAACCACCAGACTTTTTAGTGTTGCTGCAGATTCAGGGAGCCATTTTACCTACCCCTGAAACTTCTGTCTGAGGGCCTGAAGCACAAAATGGTGGCCACCTGTGACATCACCAGCATCCACTGGAACCTACTAGCACCTTCCAGAACATTCCAGAACCCTGTGACAGTTGGAGGCGGTTTAGAATGTTGGGAAGCTAAGACAGAGAGTTGGCAGTTGGAGCTGGCAGTTGGCACCTGACTGGTGAAGAGTGAGCAGCAGAAACCTGAAGGAGGAAGGAGTGAGGCAGCAGGGGTGGAAACTTGTGCCTGGAGTGGGGTCCATAAACCCACCCTTGATACTAGTCCCTACTGACTGAGCCCAGCCTGGAGCCCTGTGTGGGAAGAAGCCAGAAAAAACCATCCTAAGGACCTGGACAGCAGGAACAGGCCTTAGAAACAGAGAACAGCAAGATCCTGACCTGGAAACTGGTTTCCCTGGAGTCCGACGTCGAGTAGCCTGAGACCTGGAGCCCGAGGTGGAGAAGCGGCGCCGACTGGAAAGCGGACGTCGTACCCGGAGCCGCCAGAAGTCGAGAGAGGGCGCCGTCAGAGGTCGTGAGGAGTACCAGAGGTCGAGGAGGAAGTCACCCGAGGTCGAGTGAGCGGCGTCATCGGAGGAGTGAAGTCCGCCCTCCGGAGTCGTCGGAGACCAAGGTGAAGTGTACCGGAGGTCGGGAGTGAGGATCGCACTCCGGAGTCGCCGGAACCTGAGAGAATCGTGCCGGAGGTCGGGAGTGGAGGTCGCACTCCGGAGTCGCCGGAAACCTAAGGAGAGGAGCACCGGAGGTCGGGAGTGAGGATCGCACTCCGGAGCCGCCGGAAGTCGACATCGAGTCAAGGCCGGCCGACGTCATCGAAGTTGAGGTCGCCATCGGACCGGAGCCGCCCGAAGTCGACATCGAGTAAAGACTGCCCGACGCCATTGACTCGGAGGTCGAGATCGAGCCGAGGCCGCCGACATCGAACCGGAGCCGCCTACCGGCGTCGTTAAGAACTGATATGTGCCGAGGCCGCCGACATCGAATCGGAACCGCCTCACGGCGTCGACACGACTCCAGCGGCGTCGGAGCATCATAAAAAGGGCAGAAAGTGGAGTAGAGGGCGCCTAAGGCCCTGTGGAGACCTGAGAGACTGCTCTAAGGGGCTAGGGAGGTGCTGGAACCAACCTGACTGTGCCAGGGGTGAGCTGGGACTAATCTAGAGAGGTTGTGTGGAGGGAGAGAGCCAGGTCTCTGGTATTCCCCCCTTGATCTACCTCAGTTTAGGCCTCAGCCTTGTCCAAGCCAGGGAGTAGACACCCTCAAGCCTTCCACATCCCCACAAGCTGTGCCTGGGCCAAATCAGCCCTTAGGAATTCAAAAGTGATCTGATTCTATGAGTGTCACTGTCAGCTTTTAAGTATTTATTAGGGGCACTGTATTTATTGTATTTAACCTATTTATTGCTTCACTGTATTTATTGGTCCACAGTATTTATTGATGCACAATATTTATTGGTTTACAGTATTTATTGCCTCAGAATATTTAATTGCCTGTATGTATTGCACTTATAGTTATGCCTTCATTATTTATGATCACCCCTATTTATTGAATCATTAAGCCAGTATTTAGTTGACCTGCACTATCTAAAAAGTTTGTATATTGTGATTGTTATTTATTTATCCAATCAGCAACTAAGAGAAAAAGAAGATAAAGAAAGATATTTTCATAATTTTTACGGTGTAGAGTCGTTTTTGGAACGGATGCACGCATGGTTATTGTATGGGTATAACGTATGCTTAGCACGGTGCCTGATTCCTGACCACTCGAGCCAAGCTACCACAGTGTGTTCGGGAGAACACCACCACCCTTCCAGAGTGGGAGTGTGTATTTCCAACAATCATAAATCCCAGAGTGCTGTGGAGGTGTCTAAGATAATGATGATACAACCACAGGTATATATACACATTACACACACAACGCCTGCTATTTGTTAAACGGGTAATAGGTGCTGGCTCCGGACTTTTACTCACTCTTAACGGCTGATGGTTAAAACTAAAAAAACGGGATTGGGGCAGCCGGGCTGCACTCACTGGCGAAGAGGCCATTATTAAAAATCATTATTCCTCATAATCCTCCATATAAGCATCACTAAAAACCCACATCCTTAAAACAAACTGTCTACACACTATCTACAATACACGCTGTTTTTCCTACCGAAAACTATAGTATTGAATTGAACTGCCTTTTATGATACCCCCACAGAAACTTGTTTTTCTTTCCTCTTTAAATCTTTAATGTACCTGTACTTTCTCATGTAAAACCCTAATAAAATGTATCTTGAAGTTTAAAAAAAAAACAAAATATTGTGAGCATCCCCGTAGACTGTATTAATAAAGTTGGTCACCACCTGATAGGAATGGTCCTCCAGACCACAGACTGGAGACCCATTAAAAGGGCACAGGGTACAATTAAAATCACCCACACATAACAAAGCAACCAATCATATGCTATTCAGTTTCAGTTTTCCAACATGGTTAGCCAACATATCTGCCACATCTGAAGAATGATGGTTGAACAGATTATAATAAAAGTTAACACTCATTAAATCTACTTGGCCTCAACCAGACAGCATCAATAATCGGGGTCAGTTAGAATTTTAGACATGGTTTTCTATTTTGTCGCAGGCTGAGTGTTCAAGGGGGTGAGCTTGGCCGAGGATGAGTGTCGTCTATGACTTCCAAAACCTGCGGTGAGGTATTCACACACACATAGGTTGCTAGATTGGCTTTTTCCGCTATCAGCGAAGTATATTCAGTGGGAGCTAATAATTTGACCAAGATTCTACTTCACTGCATCACCTTGGGTATAATTAGAAAATTAGGGCTCCCCGAGTTACTATTCAAATAATGAACAGAAAGGTGTCTACCAACATTAATCCTTTCCTCACACCGGCCTATCTTCCGAGTCAATGGCGCCTATGACAGAGGACAAATAGTTTGTAATGGATGGAGTAAGCTTGTTTGGGGGCTTTCTCCCACCATTGGATGCAGTAGCTTTCCTCTTTCACACAGTCCACAAAAATGTAAAAACTCAATAAAGCTTAAGTAACTAAACAAAAAGCCCAACTTACACTGAAGGGGCGAGTCTCTCCAGCCAGGCCTAGAGGGGTGGCCCTGCCCTGCCTCTTCTTGCAGATGAAAGGCAAAGACGAGCCCACTGTTGGCCTGGCCTGCGCCTGGGGGCGTGTCTCGCGCTGTGGGAATAACCAAGCGCTTCTGCAGTGCTAAGTGTCCTGGTGTGCTCCTCCTCCTAGGCTTGCAAATTATTGCTCTGGGACTTTGTCCCACCCTAGCAACAAGAACAGTGTCTAGCTCGCCCAAATGCCACAGGAAAAACAATGTGTTTTGCAGTGCTAGGTGTGCCCCTGTTCCTGGGCTTACAGATGGTTGCTGGGGGACGTAATCCCACCCAAGTCAATGATTTAATGCAAAGCCTTTAAAGCATAAGCATGGGTTTTGCTGTGGGCATTGTCTTTCTAGTAAGCCTGTCAATAAAAGTTACTGCCACACTAAAGACTATCATACATGTGGTCAACTCCGTAATGAACTAGCCCACCCACATTGATAGTCATTGGCTGCTGATGGAATCAAAAATTCTTTTCAGGACCCACTGTTGGTCTATAAAGCTTTACATTTGTGGCAACAGTGATATACAATGTAAGGAGAAGACAGTTACTTCAGGGCACTGTTGAAAAAATTCCACCTAATGAGAAGATGAGTGAGAGTCCAGCCTAGGATAACTAACCATGTGCAATATACTTCATACTACATACCCAGCACCTGTTCTGTTTGGAGTTCAATCGAAAGCGAGTCTGAATAGCTCAGTTTGAAGAATTTTCCTGACTGCTTGTGATTGGATTCAGATCCCAACTTGTGGCATAGTGATCCAACACCTGTGGCCTTTTCACCAAGGGCACTACCGATGTTTTTGATCTTTTCAATTGACCATTGATTAATCAGATTTGTGGATAGTGAACGAAGATTCCTTATAGGGACCTAGTGAGGGGTAATTCTTCAGGTATTCTGTTCCTTCATGACCGATTTACAAGACCTTAAATTTGATACTTACATTTATGGGTAACTAATGTAGTACTATGAAAATGGGTTTGACATGAATCTGCTTACATATATTTAATCAATGACTAGCTAACTGGTTCTGGAGTTTTTGTAGTCTGATAATTAGTATATTGAAAAGCTCAGAGTAGATTATATTACAGTGGTCATGGTGTATCAACATAAACAATCTTGTTAGCTCAGTAGTGATTTGTTGAAAGAGGTGGGAGGAGTATTAGAACAGGGAGGAATGCAAATTGATACCATTTATTACTGTGTTAACAGAAAGTAAGTTGATTAGTTTGTATGGGCTATTATCTAATCCTAATTGGAATTGAGTGTCATCTATATACATACGTCAGTTCACCAGGTACTGCTTAAGTAGATGTGGAAGGGGTCTTTGTAGATGGTGACAAGTAAACAAGAGCTGGATTAGGAGGCTATATAGCAATGTTTTCAGGTCTATTAATACAGGATGGCTATTTGTGACTTCTTTGTATGTTAACGAGGTGTCTCCTGTGCCTACATTTGTAAATGCCAATACAGATGAGTAGGGTTTTGTTTTTTTAGATTTGACAGGTTGAAGAAGACACAATAATCTGATCAGATCTATTGGAAGACAAAGGCTGCAAGTTATGAAGAAAGTTTATTACTGGTATGTCGAGTGAGAAATTGAGTTACCCGTGGGTAATATCTTGTTGCTTTGATCTGCAAGTAGAGCATCTATTTGGGGAATTCATTAAGGAAGAAATTGTCTCTAGGGAGGGTATATTCCCCTGATGTAGTGCTAAAGCTATTGGGATTAATGGTAGTGAACAGTCAAGCACCCAAACGATGAGTATTTTGTGTCGGGAATTGCTGTGATGGACGATTCTATTAAATAAGTTAGAGATAGTCTTCCCCTCTCTTGATCTCTATGTTGGTCCGGATGATTTTGTGGCGAGGTGGGGGGGGGGGTCAATAATCAAGAGTGTTGACTACAATTTCTTCAGTGCACGGTTTCATGACATAATCTGTATGAGTGATTCAGACAGGAGCAGGTATTGATTAGATCTAGTTTTATGTGAGTGCTCAGTTGTTCTGGTGGAATGAAATTAGTTATGGCGGTGAAAATCAGTGGGGCCATTACCTCTGCTTTGAGCAGTATCCAGGGGAAGACTGCTTAGGTGTGTGCAGCATTCGGTGACTGAGGAGTATAGAGCTGGGAGGAAAAAATTAAAGAGATCGGAGGCAATGAATTATCAGTTTGCTGTTGTATAGGACGAGTGGGGGAAGTGAAATAGTGTTGCGGGTAGAAAAGGAAGGAGGTAGGTTTTAGATTTTGAAAGTGCTATGATTGATGTTTTTGAGGCTCTGGAGAATCTCTTTGAAGGGAAGCAGGTACAAATCATTGGATTGGCTCATGATTGTTCCATTTCTGATAATGTTTTTGGAGCCTATGAGGGGAAATGGCGGCATCAAATCTGTGGCTTACTTGTAATGCTGAAATCTTGTTTATTGGGAGTTTTGAGTTTGTCCGGCTGAGCTAAGGGATATATTTGAACTAAAAAATACTTAGTAATTTTATTCTTTGGGCAAATGTAGACATCTGCTATAAGAGTTTATGAATTTGATTCCAATGGTGGTGGTAGATAGCAAAGCTGTAGACCTCTACTTTGAAACTGGAGACAATGGCATTTTAGATTCTCGTCGGTGTTTCCAAGGTGAGTGGCGAGAGCCCAAAAGAGTATGATCTGGTTGTTAAGGGACAGCATGTCTGATCACATTGTGGCCTCCACTGATCAGACTAGCCTCTCAGGATCACAAGGAATCGTAAATCCTTATTTGTTAAGCGCGAACTACTCACCCTACCGGGTCTCAAGGCGCTGAGGGCCATCGTGGAAATTAAGTGAGCTATTGCCCAGAGTCACATGGTGCTGAGCTGAGCTACCGCCGGAGCCGGGGATTGAACCATAAACCCTGTGCTCCGAAGTCAGCTGCCCTGGCCGCTGCACCACACCTCTCCACTATTGTAAGGCTAGTTGACTCTCCTCCACATCTGTACTTGCCACAGGAATGCCAGTGGTGATCCTAGTGTACTGGAAGGTGGAGATGAACCTGCTCACCTTGCGAGCATCCTCTTTGTGGGGAGTTGGTACTCTGTCCTCATGGAGTAATTTTGAGTAGTATGAGCTGGTGGCTTGGTCAGCAGCTGCGCCAGTGAAACAGCAGTGGTAACAGTACTGGTTACAGGCCCTCAGCAGGAGTAAATGCTACACTACATCCTCCTTGGTGTGGCTCGAGCAGACCTGAAGGTAGTTAGTAGGCTCCTGTATAGGGTTGATGGATTTCTTGGTTGGCTCAACCCTGCCGAACTGAGTAATGTTGCCTGGCATAGGAAGTCATTGTTCAAAGTGGGGGTTTAGAAATCCGGCACCGATGATTAATACCTGCAAATCCAGATAAGTTCTTCTGCAGTAATCATATGGTAGGGGAATGGAGAACAGACCTCACAGAGGTTCTGGTTGTTTGGAGGGCCATGAGGAGTTTCTACCCCTTTGCCATCTTAACTGAATAGATAAGCTTAAGTTTGTTCAATACAAATATCAGCCAACTTGCCTAATTCGTTTTAAGTGAACATACAGTAGTTTTGAGTTTCCTGATCAGCAATATGTTCTCCACATCTAGATGTGCGAAGAATGCAGTTGAGCAACCTGGTGGATGGCAATGGCTAAACGAAAGGCTTGACACTTCTAAAGGAAGTGGTTAAAGTCCACTTCAGTGATCTTGGCTACAAGACTTACATTGAAAATGTGATTATATTGGTAGAGTTACACCTACTTGTTTTCCAGTGGTGCTTTTCTTTTGTAAAGCTGAAGGAATGCTCTTTTATTAGGACTGATTTTTAGGGAAATAGTGGCTAAACAATGTATAGGTTTGGAATAATAAAAGATTTTAGACTTTGAATATAATTGTAATGATAAAATGTAGTCTACTTTTTGTTGTGGTGGAAAATGCTCTGATCTGTAGTGATGAGATGCACACTACAGGAATGATTAAGAAAATAAATGAATAACCTCTCAACTTAGGGTAGAATTGTTAATTTTATGTGCACTTCTGTACCTAAACGGCAAGCATGCTCTGCAACCTGGTAAAGTAATCCTGTTTCCGTTTTCATGAGGGGTCTATTATTACACCTTAAGCATTGGTTCCAATTCTATTAGTTGGTATTTTGATAGCTAAAGCTCTCTTCATTTTTATGTACGCTATTTATCAACTGATCATTTATAAATTTATGATTTATTCAATTTTGTGTTAGGTGTCCTGGTTTGCAGTTGGTTGCTATTATCTCATGGTCGGCCACAAAAATGAACATGCCAGAAGATATCTAAGGTTGGTGCTTTAAAACTGTATTATGCTTTTGGACTAAACAGCTTTTTGGTGGCTATCTCTGAAGGTTAGTTAACACGTTATTTAGTGGATTACTCTACTAAAGTGTGCAAGACTGGATCACTTCTGTTTTGATAATCTTGTACATTCAGTATTTTTGTAAGGCAATGATGTTTAAAAAAAATGATTTGAGCTCTAGGTCCGGAGCAGGATATGGAAAAAAGTGTACTGACCACTACACCACATTATGGGAAGAAAGTGCAATTTGAGGGATTAGCCAGTGACTGAACAAATAGAGCTGAAAAGTGAGGATGCATAGAGACAAGATGCTGTAGACATATTGGGAACCTTGTCCACAACCGTCAAGTGTGCAGTAATACTTTATAAAGGAGGGGTATGTTTAAGGAAAGTAGTGGGCTTTTAGCTTCCAACATTCTGTTTCATTGGATCCACTCTTTAAGGTTTTATTGCATGCTATTGGGGGGAGACCAAGAAGCTTTTCTGACCTGTCCTAGAAGAAAAACTCTTACTATTTGATGACAATAGTATTGAGTGCCAGTTTTATTTTTCATGTGACATTTCTCCAAAGTAATCTCAGTATTAGACTAAATGTGTGACTGCCAGAATATAGTTCTTCAATTTGTCAAGATATTTTGGCTTGTGTTGTAGAAGAATGTGTGTGGGGATAGTATGTGGAGGTAATAATGAAAGCTTATATACTAAAAACCCTTCCTGCTGCTCTCTTCAGAGTGATGTGATGGTACTGTATTTGAATGACTGATCTAAAAAGCTGAAATTTGCTTTTTACTCAAACTCAAGATTCTGTGTTGCATGACTGCACTCAGTACAATTATGGTATAAACCTTACCTTTGCAAGGAAGAAATAATAGATCTATCAAAGTGTGGATCCATGATCTTTTTTTAAATTAGAGCAGTATAATATGCAATTTATATGTCAGTGGAGATGCACTCAAACTACTTGGAAGAGGTTTTACAGTATTGAAAATGATATACTAGTATTTATGTGTGACTCACATTTAGGGTTCTCCAAATGGCATTATTACTAAGTATCGTGACTTTGAAAATTTCACCGAGCGTTGAGAACGATCACTGGGTAAGAGAATGGAAAAGTCCTACTACTACTAATCATTGTCCTCATGACAGTTTCATTAGAAACTTTGGACCATTTCCTTATTATTTTCCCTATTTTGACTCATGTAGGCATAGATGATACCAGTTCTTATGCCTATTCTGCTTATAAGACAATTGTATGGCGAGCTTGGTATATCAGTATTTAGTTTTGTCAGACAGTATTTCCACTGGTAGTAGTGTGATGTCTGATTGATCCTGCCTGTTTTTCTGTTCTGACCAAGATTGCCAATTCATTGGTTATCGACCTGATAAATGTATATTTTAGTTGTTAAACTGACAAGTATAGAGAAATAAGTTGTATACTCTTTTGTTTATAACGAGTCATAGGTATGATTTGAAGAGTCTACTACATGGGATAGAAACCAGTGAGTGAGATAGTCAGGTGGAATATCTTAGGTTGGGCATGTGAGTCTGCTCCTGAAAAACTCACATTCTTTAAAAGTAATAATCTGTAAAGATCAAGCCATAACACATTTGGAAATGGAACACTTCTACATGTCATGGGTGTAGATGGTCTTTAAAAATATAAATGTTTCTTCTCTGTTAATTATTAGCACTATTGTACAGATGTTGTCCTATTAAATGTTTTTCTTCAGCAAAGCCACAACTTTAGAGAGAACCTATGGGCCTGCATGGATCGCTTACGGCCATTCGTTTGCAGTGGAGAGTGAACATGACCAGGCTATGGCTGCCTATTTCACAGCAGCACAGTTGATGAAAGGGTAAGACACAGGTGCCGGGACTAATTGTGAGTTACTTAAAACTGAGGTTATTGGCGCCTCTTCATTATGGTATTGAGGGAGCGGGCTTTTCTATATCTCAATCTTCTTAAATAATCCTGTCACTGGTCGTTTGGGCCTTTGTTCGTCGACAAGGACGCAATCATCTACATCATCCAATAACATGATAAATCATTCATGACTTTTAGTGCAGTCAATAAAGAGATTTTTGAATCAGTTAGAATTTTTTATTTTTCAGTGTCCCAGGTTTTTCTATTTTATTCAATAAGATTTAGGGCCTGATTAGATCTAAATATAAATCTCATAGGATATTATGGAATTTATATTCCAGCAGACAGGATAGCTGTCATTGTTGTGATGAAGTAACCCATTCTCCAAGATCTAAATCAGGCTTTAAGCATCAGCATTAGAAATTAACATAACCCAATAATCGATATTTCAATATAAAGTAAAATAGAACATTAGTCAGAACAATAGTAATTATTGTTATAATGCAGTAAGCATGTTCCCTAAAGGAAATTCTCTAATCTAAATATACTGGAATAAGGTGAAAATAAAGTGTCAGTTTAGATACTCAATAAAGGGTTCTGATGAGAGAAATCAATGCATAAGCATAAAGCCTCTGCATGTCAAGCTGGAAAGTATTCTTTGCTCTAAATTAGCAGACAATCAATTAATAAATAGTCTGAGAAACCTCTCGTGTAGAAAAGTATTAGAAACTTGCAGATGAGTCTTCAGTCAGAGTCTGTGAAGGAATCTGGAATTGCTCATGTGACCGTTACTCTAGGAACAGACACTAATATAAACACACAATATTCTATGTTGCATCATTATTTTCTTTTGTCTCCTGCGTCTTCCTAAAGTGTTTCATTAAACTCCTGGGAATACGCAAACTCTCCATTTTCTCTTACTCATACAATAGTCTTTTGTCTTTAGACCTTGAAAACTCTCATTGTTCGCATTCTGTGATCCAGACTGTTCTTCTCAGGACTCATTCTTCCTGTTGACTCCTCTACTCCCTGTGAGAACCTGGCTATCAATTGTCTAATACAAAACAAGTGTCTATTCACTAGCTAACAGAAGGCTTCTGTAAAACTACAACACCTGCAAAAAAGAGAGAAAGACATTTAGTGCATACATCGGTCCAACACGAAAACAGGCCTTTGAATGTTAATGCCTTATATTCATGTTAACATGGCATCAACAGTAAGGCTAACTTAAACCAGGACTTATTGTTTTCACTTTTAGGCTTATAACATTCAAGCATGATTGCCTACTATAGATCTTCATGTTGAGTATATGTGCTATTTAAACATTTAAGAAAAAAGCATTTATGTTCACAAAATTGGCTCCGGCAGTTTGAAGCAGAGAGTAAAGACATATTGTTGACAGGCCCCTGCAAGCTTCATGAGATTCAAAGTGCTTCGTTACTGCTTTTGCCTAAAATTGCTGTTGATTAGCAGCTGAAGTGAATGGCTAGCATATGTGTGTACTATATTGGGCATAGTAGTTTCTACAGCAACTTAAATCATATGTTGGTTAGTATTCATAAGACTTACCTCAGCACCATAGCACTGTCACCAAATTAATTGTCAGCCAAGCCATTAAATAAGTGTTTTGCTCAGCCCAGCCATAAGATCAGAATATTGCAGATTTGTAACAAATGACATTGCATACATTTTTGATGATTGCTCGTAATTTCAATTCACAGTGGTGTCTTTTTTCTCATTTGTAAAGAGATAAGATTTTTTTGTTTGAATGTGTATTCATTTTATTGAAACTGGCTACTCAAGTAATGTATCAAGGCTTAGCATTTGGCACTTGTGTGTTGTCCAGTGGTTATCCAAACAAGAAGAATAGTGATACCTCTTCACATTTGGACCATTTAATGAGATGAAAACCAGTGATCTCTAAACTCAGGAGAGTAGGAGTAGTTGTATGACAGGAGTCTTAACATGATGGGCTCCTGATTAACTGTGACCTTATCTGTTTGTAGCAAATTATACGTGAATCTCCTCTTATTGATGTAAGAGCAATGCAATTAATTTTAACAATTTTGCACTGATGATGGGTTAGCTTTATCCTCTTCAATGACTATGAAGGTAGTCATTTGAAATACTCCTATTCTTACCCTTAACATTGATTTGTCTCTACATTCAAACTTCCTGTTTCCTGGCTCTAGTTAAATCGTCCCAGTACTCCTTCCTGTAGTCTTTGACTAGGTGGAACGTTCAGTGGAAGTGCCAGCCACCTTTTTCCTACTTGGAAAGGACTGGAAAGATTGAAACCATGCAGTTAGCATCAGAACTAATGTTTTTTCTTTTTGTTACTTGACATATATCCGTCCATCAGCATAAACAGTAGTTCCTTCTACCCTGTAAGTGGCCATTTAACAGCATGGTATAGCAGTTTGGGATACTGCTGGATGGCATATAGCGCCAAATGTGCGACACTGGACTAAGTCTCATGTTTACACTCATCTGTATCAACGCCAGTGCAATGTTGAGCACAGCGGGTCCACTCTCCATAACTCTATGCATCAATCAAATGATGTTTGCTTCTTTCCACTGCTGGATTCAAATACAGAATCGGGGTTAGGCAGCTTGTGGTGAAAAGTCGCACACTGCTTAAAGTATACTAGGTTTTAGCTCGTCACTTAGATGTGGGGGCCCTATCGCTAGCATTAAAGGACTACCAAGGCTTCCGTCCTAGGTACGCGCCTCGCATTCCCTTGATTTTTCTAATCGCGTTAGTTTCTTGTCCAGTCTCAAGAGGACAGTCAGGCTGAAATGATTTCCTAGTATAGAAAAACACGTCATTCTGCATGTTCTACTTGTGCAATTGGAGATGGATTCTGTTTTGTGATTCTTTAGGGCTGTGGCTTTTGCATCAAAAAGGTGCATTTAGGGCAGATAGTAAATTTTATGTTAAAGGAGTCTAGAGCCTACTGTGTCAGCTATCAAGAAAAAACAATGACGTTCTTCTGCAGCTTGTCTGGAAGTCCATAAACAACCTCAAGGATGCTGTAGAGTGAACATAAAACTATGTTAATACTCTAGTGCAATTTTTCAACTCCAGGAATCGACTCATGCTGCTTAAATAAGCATTCATACATGCATACATGCATACTTACATCATGCATCCAGGCAGCATGCTGAAGCAAGGTATAGTGGCTTTCCCCCTCCTTTCTTCTGCATCCGAAATCAACTGTTTAAGCCATCCTTATGCCATATAAGCATTTGTCTAGCTTATTTTCCAACCATTCAGTCTGGCAGAGTCTTATCAAACCATTGATCCTACACACCACATAAGCATAGAAAAGCAAGTGACAGTGTATGGGAAAAAGTGATCTACACTGGTCTGAGAACCCTCAGCCTGGCTTATTGCATTGAAGAGATTAAATAAAGAAACCTTTGTAGGAAGGGGCAGTTGCTTCTAAAGCTAGATCTGAGTAGGCATCTACTTGAGTTGCCATTATTTCTTGTATGCGGCTGGATTCTTAGCTTAGTTAGTAGAGTCCTTCGTGTGTAGAAAAACTTTAATGGACCATTGATTGGTGCTAGGGAGTGTAGGCAAAAGTGCTATGTTGCCATAGTCATAGTCATCTTTTCAAATGTTTTTTTCAAAAGAAAAGAGAAAATCAAATTAACAGTAGTTGGAACCACCTACATCAAGCTATAACCTAGTCTATCAAGCTTTGATTCTTTGAGTCGACCCTAAAGGAGTTCAGGCGCGCCTGGTTTTCTCCTCAACCAGAAGTACCAGAACACCACAAGTCAGTCCTAATTGACAAATATATTTTCTAATACGCTGGTAACCAAAGCCTGTAAACAAATGTCTCTTTAATGGTAAAATACAAAACACTGCTACTTCACGGACACATGGGTATTTATTTAAAAATAACTGTAAATATATATTTATATAGTGCTTCATACTCGTTTTGCTGTCTCTTGTACGAACACTCAAGTGCACGGTTCGTATTTTGTGATGAATAACAAATCTCAAAAAGGCCAGCAAATAACGATTTAGTACAAATTGCACTCGCAAAATACAGAATCAGTACTTTGCAAATGCGACTGGAACTGAGTCACAATTTTCTATTTGGATGTAGCTGCATATTGTTACCATTGCACTGGAAGCACGGATGAGATCGGAACATGAAAAGGGACACACCTTCCACATTGCTTTCCAGGGGAGTTGAGGTACAAAAAAGATCAAATCCAGTGAGAATGGTTAGCCAGGAGGTATAGAAAAAGGAGGGGGGAGGGGTCGTGACGAATGTAAATACAAATTAAATGTCCAGGAGTTGTAAATGTTTGCTGAAAAATGTGTTTAACAAAGACCTAGTCTTTGTAAAGATCACTAACTCTGCCAGAAGTCAGGAAGCGTAGGCTTTTGCAGAGGAAAGAAAAGCACATTAGTGCAGTATGGGTCTACTCCAGAACCACAGATGAGTTAAGGTAAAGGTGGTATGACCTGTACTCCCAGACAAAGTGAAGGTTGCCAGTAGGAGGAATAAAGCACCAGGCACTGGAAGGGACCCTTCCACTGACCCACCACACACTCCAGTGGAGGAAGTCTGTTGTAAAGGAAAGATACAGAGTCCATCTGTCCTTGTAAGATACTTCTTTATTTGTAGCTCGGTTCCAGAATAGGAGATCAGGATAGCAGGAGAATATAGATGGTTTAAAGACAGCCCCACCAGGAGCAGGCTTCTAGCAGCTCAGCCTGAGTTGAGTAACTGACACTCTAAACACAGAGAGGCACTTAGGCATTCTATGATGTCATGGTACATTCCAACAGAGCAGTACAGTGGAGAATAGTAGACAAGTAATTTACTACACATCCTCCTTCCTTAGGGAACGACAGCAGAAATAAAGAGAAAGACAAGTAAGATACCTCAAATATATCATTAACATGAAAGTACAACAATGAGATGCACATATCTAATGGTGTATTACATGAGGTATCAGAAATACCACTGGCATGAACAGAAATGTATTAAGATCCAAAAATAACTGAATACATTAAAATTGCAAATAACATTTCTACACGCCCACTCCTATAGCAATAGAATGGGATGCTATGCTGGAAGCGGGGCGAGCTTTAGATGTAGATTATCCTGCCACAAACCACAACACGCAGGGTAGTGGCTGAGACCGAGACACGGGCAGACCGGCACAAAGCGGTAAGAAATGTGTAATGTGTATGATGAGGGAAGCGGCTAGATACAGACTGAACAGGATGAGGAGAGATATGCAAGGACCCAGGGAGACAAGGGAGGGGGGGAGGGAATGTTATTATTGTTGTGGATATATATTTGCCGAATCGTACATTATGGTAGACAATTGTAGGAGCCGGGAACAGCTATGGGAAGCGGACAAGAAGCTATTTTACAGTGCAAGTTACATGTAAGAGTTATTATGTAATGTCACGCCACTGTAAGAACTGTGCAAACTTGGTAAAATAATAAAATTATGTTTAAAAAAAAAACATTACTACACGCCCCATCCCCCTTCCTTAGGGAGCAACAAAGCATGGCTAAGATGGAAAAAAAACAAATGCAACAGAGAAGGGTAGTCACCCCCACAACCTCCCCATACACGGGTACACCACAGGACCCTGTTAAACAAAGGTGGGTGTAGACACTGACCCTTGGGAGAAAACAACATCCCCAATAAAAGGTACAACAGGGGTTAAAGTTGTTTGGGTGCTAAAGGTGAGGTACTCCCACCAGAGTTCAGGGTGCTTAAGGAGTCTAGTTTGAGCTTGCAGCCCTAGCAATTAAAGGCGATGCAGGCGCTGGGTAGGAAGGTGACCGCCAGGATTCCTGCTTCATACACTCTCTGGTGCGCTACTTGATGGCAACATCGCAGACCAACATGGGCCCAATCTGAGAAGGGTACTAGTTTATGCCAGGTCAGTGGAAGAAACAGGCAGTGGCCAATAGTGTCCTTTCATGGAGGTTTATAAAATGCTGCTGGAGAGGACACATTGTGGCTGGAAGTTGGTTTTGAATGTGATTCCGGTCTCGCCCTGGAAGTACTGCAGATTCTGCAAGTAGGTGATAGTGAACAAAAAGGTACAGTAAAAGATAGTGCTGAAGCATCTATCCCATGTTATTTGTTTGTTGCTGACTTTCCAACAGGCTGCCGAAACAAGAGTTTGTGCTGTGTGTTGCGCTCTCTCTCTTGTTATACTTCCCCCACCCCTGCTCTGTGTTGCACTCTCCCTCATGTGCTTCCCTTGCCCACATGCCTTGTGTTGCTCTCTCACTTGTGAACGTATGTGCTCTGTATTGCTCTATCCATCGTGTGCCTCACCCACCCTCATGCTCCATGTTGCTCTCTCCCTTATGTGCTTCCCACTGATGCCCTGAGATCCATATTACTCCCTCAAGCAGATCCTCCTGCGACACATGTTGTTTTCTCAATCCACTCCTCCCCTCCCTGTTTCTCTCTCCCTGATGTACTTTCCCTCCCATAAGCCCTCTAACACCATAGTCAGTAGGTCGAATAGTCAAGACCTATTGGCTTTGCTGATGATGGCTTTTTCATCCTGTCAGTTGATTATCACCTATCTCAACCCATCTGTTAGTACCCTCACAATAAGCTCTATGTTCAATTCTCAATGCACTCTTAATGGCAAGACTGTGTTTTTCAGTGGGACACATGTTGGCAAAAAACCAGACCTATCAATATCATTTTTAAGTAGGTTGGAAATTATTCTATTTTTTTAATCGCATGACTTTTTTAAATTTGCAGATGCCACTTGCCAATGTTATATATTGGACTTGAGTATGGATTGACCAACAATTCAAAGCTCGCCGAAAGATTTTTCAGTCAGGCCTTGAGCATTGCACCAGAGGACCCTTTTGTGATGCATGAAGTTGGTGTGGTGGCATTTCAAAATGGAGAGTAAGTGAAAGCTGAATGTAAATGGAGAAGATCTTCGAACGTCGGTGTGTATTTTTATTCTGTGATCTTCTTCTTCGCCAATTGTGTGCTGGGCCAAGCAAATGTTTATTCCATTAATGGTAACTGTGGTATTGTAAGCATATATAGTTGTTGTGTAGGATGAATTTGAGAAACTGTTTTGTCCATTGACATGTTCGCCTGTTTTAACTTTAAAGATTATACAGGATTTCTTCTTTATGTTGTGGTGTGAATGGTTCACTCGTACTAGCTTAGATGAGCTGAGAGATCATTTACTGTGGGATGATTTTTGTCTTTCTTAAAGCTTTGTTCTTTTACATTTTTAAACACTTGGTATTTTGCTATTGGATTTTTGGTTCGCATAGGCAGTATAAACAGAACAAAGCCAAGTAGCACAAAGTCTGTCTCATAATAACGGTGTTTCTATGCTGGCAGACCCATACAATGATGGTAATCCGAAGAAAACATGAACAGTGACTCAGTTGTAAGCAATTCACCAAGCCAAGTAAACCACCCATTATGCATGACAAGCGGAGTAACTAGTAGGATACAATTAACAAGCAAAGCATTACTGTCACTCACAGGAAGATTGAGCTGAGTGTCACATGTGCAGCAAGCTAAGTTTGGTGTCAGAATCAGGATTTGTAGATTCCAAAGTTCCATGTTGCAGAGTTGAAAGGTTTCTCTTTGTGACCACTGATATACCTTGTGCTCATTAGCTTGCAGTGATAGGTCGTCCTATAGGAAACTTTCAAGAAGTAGCAGCAAAAGCACAGCACCGCCTATTAGTAGAAATGCTGTGATGGCATATGCCAAACCAACACGCCAAACAGTCTTGAAAAGGAGAGTTATTCCACTTCCAATGTTTTCAGAGTAGAAACGTCTGTAGTATGAGAGGCTCCAAACATATTGAAGAACAAATCCATAAAATATGAAGCAGATGTAGATTTGAAGCCTTACAATTGCTCTTGGACCCAGGTAATGGTGGTAAAATCACACTCCCAGGGCCCTTTACTTCACAGGAACTGGAAGGCAGTATGAAAGTTTCTTTAAAATGTTTTTGGGAATAAAACAACAAAAGCTTTCTACTCTTAAAGCCTTGTAAAAGAGCAAAACGTGGCTTTACTTGGGAGTCAGATCCTACGAGTAACTCGGAGACGCATACTGAAATCCCGAAGAAGTTCTGATATTGATGTTTTTACTGGAGTACTAAAGAACAATCTTTGGCCCACTGTACATCATATACTGTGTGGTACCAGGATGCTCTCCAGCTAAGAAACAGTGAAGTAAATTTGTGCTAAGTGTTTCTTTCGCTCTGACATTAAGCAATTTGTTTGCAGGGGAAATGCATGTGAATATGGTAGTTGGGCCCTCACAGCAGATTAAACCTCAGCCAAAGTTTTTGCAGCAAATGCCAGCCCATTGTCTGAGTAAATAATGCATACTGTCTGCTCCCATCACCACCATTGCTGCTAGAAAAGGCATACAGCATGTGGTTGCTGTCTGTTGTGGCCACAACTATGAAAAACTTTAGTAGGTGTCGGGAACAACAGAGGTATTGGTGTATTGAAAACATGGGGACTATATGGTCTAAATACACTATCTCAAAGAACTGACCTTTGGTAAAAGATGGTAGTGTTTTCATATATATTCTGAGCTGTTGATCTCTCTTTAATTATGGCTGTTTCTACTGCTGTCAGTCTTATTCCTACTGGTTCACGTTTATGGTCTGCAGCTGAATAAAGGTTTGATTTGTAGACAATAGGCTTTATCTGTCCTTCTTTGTAAATAGGTCTCCTGGTTTAATGTTGTTTATTTTTTAGGTCTTGCCTGACCCAGCGCATGAGCTGGTCTGGCGAGACATTTTGTGAGGGCTCCAAAAAGTGCTACCAGGCCAGCCTAGAGCTACAGTGCATGTGCGCGGGCACGCGCGCCGCGCTTGACCGAGCTTACTTTCACTTTCGCGGCCGCTTTGATGTTTGATCGCGATCACTTTCGCGGCCGCTTGGCATAGCCAATAGGTCTCGCTTTTTGGACCTTATAAGTATTTAGTTATGCAACTGTTGCATGGCTAAACACTTATAAGGTCCCAAAGGCGAGACCTATTGGCTATGCCAATGCTTGTTTAATATTTCCATCTGTATTTATCCATATTTATTTTTTGGTCATTTTATCTGTATTTATCCATATTTATTTTGTGTATAAAGGATGTTGTAAAACTGTACATTTCCATGTTTATTTTAACTGATAGGACACGCACTCATACTTTGATGTCTGTCGTCATTTAGGTATTTAAGCTGACAAATATTACGTAACAATATATCCACTAAATATTAGCATTTTACCACAAACGTATGTTGACATGCCATTATTTATAGAAATTTCATCCTGTTTTTTAATTTCACTTACTTTAAGCTACAATTCATGAAAGACAGCTCGAAAAGTCACTTAAAAGAAGCACAATTTTCTGTATTTATCCACTTATAAAAATAAATGCAGAGAGAAAACACATTGTTTTCTGTCTGTATTAATCTGTAAAAATCCGTAAAAACAGAAAACAGGGAGCCTTAATTGTAAATAACACATGTGTAACGTGAAGTTCCAGAGGCCATCTTTTTTACTAAAGCAAACTTATTATTCCTAGTTTGCAAATATGCAGCTTCTAGTATAGCTCCCTATTACATAAATAGTTTAGTGCCCTTCTTTCAGGGCTGCTTCTGATAAGGTCAGTGAAATTAACTGGTGTAAAGGTTTAACCCTTTTTTGTAGTGTTCTAACTGTGTGTCTACAATTTAAGACTCTCATTAGGTTCTAGTGTTTCTTCAACCAGAATGTGTTTGTTCTCGGTCTCTACAGTGAGCACTCCATCTTTGGTTCTTCACCTTACCTTCCTTTAGCAAGTGTAGTGTCAGATTATCTTTTCTGTGTGGCTATCGCTTTTGGTGACAGTGGCTGTCCTGCATTTTGAACAGCTGGAGGACATCTTCGTCTGGACCCTTCATCTGGATGTACCAGGGTTACAGCCAGATGTGGCGAAAGTGCTGATAGTGCTCATACCTCCAGCAGTTTCCAGGTTTGCCCTGCCCACTTACTAGGTGTTTAGGAGAGGTCCTCCCGTTACAGATTTGGGCCTGCCTGCGTCATTCTTTCAGTCAGCTGGGGGACATTAGTTTCTCTCCCATAAAGGGGAGTAGCCATTCATGGAGCCTGTCAGGATGAAATTAGTCCCCCCTCCCACACTGTATCCCTCTCTTGATGTAAATACTGGTACCTCCCCAAGCATCTCATTATGCAGGTGAAATGATTTGCCTCGAAAGGAAGGGCCTCGGTTATAGTAGTGGTTGCAGGCCTCAAACCTCTTGTTCGGCTGCTCCCCACAGCGTGGACTCTAGAGTGGCTAGGCACTGGGAGGTGCCTCTCCTAGGGTGACAACCTCACTTTAGGCCATTACAGACACTATCTCCAGTTCTGAACGTTTCATGTGCAGGTCAATGCTGTCAGGCATACTAGTGTAATTAGCGAAAGCAAGACTACAAAATACAGAATGCATTAGGTTATCACACAAATGTTGATGACTGGAAACAGTGTCTTTACTGCTCTGGAGTAGAGTGGTCTCCCTAGGCTCTACTGTATATTCACCAGCTGTCATCATATTAACTCTCCCTTCTAGGCAAGTCCCACCTTGTTCCTTTACATGACCAGCCTCCCAACTTTTGGGGCATATTCCTTTGGGACACAGTGACCACTTGTTAATGGAGAATGTAAATTTGTTTGGAAGGCTCAAATCTTCTCCTTACTTTTTAAGAACCAGGTGTACTCTAAATTCTGCCACATCTTGTTGGCAGTACCTAGAAGTACACCCTGATCCTGGAGCCTTGTGTCTCTTTCCAAGTATGCACGCCAAAAGGTAATGTCATGGCCAAAGTTTTTAAGGGGCAAGCGAACATGATTGTTTTGAGCGAACACTGAGACCAACGTTCCTGGTCTTGTCCTTCATTTTAAAGTGGGAAAGAGAAGTGTCTGAGGTCTACTTTCCCAGTAAGAGAAATGCTTGGTGCTATAAGTGTCCAGTTTCAGCAAGGCAATTTATATCCTCTTAACCTTGTGAGTTACTTCTTACGGGTCTCTTGACCCACTATTTCTGATACCATGCCTTCTTTTTATAAAGCTATGCTTAAAATATTTGCAGTTGTGGCTGCTCCATTTGCTCAAGCCTTCGTTGCTCCCTTGTGTGACACTAATGCTGTATTGGCACTTAAGGACATCTGCGCCCACACCAACCACTTCGATCCCTCCTCACCAAAAGTCAAGGTTTATTTATTTTAGTTGGTTTCGGTTAATTTATCCACTGTTGCATTTCTGTCTGCGGTGGGTCAGCCAGAACCAGTCTCAGACCTAACTTTCTCTTTGAACCCTTTGTCAATGCCCTCTCTGGCTCCCTCTACGGAGGTTTCCTCACTCACTTTCACAGGAACTTGGAGGTTCATTTAGAGTCTGGGCTAAGGACGATGGGACTCAATTTCTGTTAACAGACAATTTTACCACTGCTTTTTCACATTGCTGGTAATATTGTTAGAGATCACTGTAATTGAAACAGTAGCACTACCCCTATTACCATAGGATTTTAGTAATTACTGCTGTGGGCCGTTACTGACATGTTCTAAACAACTCCTTGTTTCTCACTATCTTTGGGACGTGGGGGAAACCTTCCTGAACCGCTACTGTGAATAAATAAAGCAAGAGGAGCATAAACACGGTCTGGCCTCTAAAACACCTTGCATTTTCAAAGACTCTCTGTCATGTCCTTATTTGTTAACAGAGGTTTAGTGACACAACCTGTGTGTTATATTCTGGTTAAAGGACTTTGAATGAGGAATGCATTCGTCATTGCACGAACCTGCTCTATGAACTCCGCTCCCCAGACACATGTGCGGCAGAAGAAAAGCGCTCTCAGTTGCCTCCGCTTTGGCCATGATTGCACAAGGGCTAGAAAGAACGTCCTCACTGTATCCTCAATGCTTTACAATCATTGCCGCTTAGGACAATCATTGTTCCTGCTTCTGTTAAGACAGCCTTGTGCGGGTTAACCCGGATATGCCTTTATGATGCAGGGAGTGGGGGTATCTTTCCTCCCTACCTCAGTTGAATTGGCCAACAGTCTCCCCCAATGACCGTGGGCGTCCTTCTGTTGGAGTGCAGCGGGTGGCTCCCAGTTGGTGGTTCTTCGGCCGTCTTCTGTGGCAAACAGCTGAGCCCCATCGCAGACATATGCAACACTCGCAGTATGTGCCGCACATACCTGTAAGGGGGCATTCTTCTCTTACTGTGCAAACACTTCCTTTTTGAAGTGACTTTGTTTGAGAGGGCTGGCATCCTTAATTGGTATCACTAACAAGACTTTGAGGGCACGCTCACTGGCAAAGCGTTGTCTCCTACAAATACTTTCCTTTATGTTTACTTGCACGCCTTACGTTTGTTACGTAGAAGCATCCTGTGAGCCTCACTATCTTTTGCACGTCTAGAGAGAACAGATCTCTGGACAGCTTGCCTTAAAGATCGGGACTTGGACACATCGTGGAATTTTCCCAGTACTTATGTTTGATGTAGGAGTGAAGTATTCAAATCCTGTTGCCTGAGTTTACAGCCCCTTTGCTGTTGTGTGATTACCTGAGTGAGTACTGGATGTGGGAAGTGTATGGTATAAGGGAAGACAGTGGTATGTAGGGTGCATCATAATTACCTCTTGTGTCACCTTCCTTACTTGCATGTAGCACACACCCTGGGTGGCCTTTTAGGCATGCTTATAAACCTGTCCTCTGATGACGACTCCGCAGGAAAGGCCAACCTATGAATATGGCTGTTCTTTATATTATCTATTCCCCTTTGCCCCTGGGTGTTCACCTCGGGTGGGCCCTTCCTATTTGTTCCCTGGGGAAAACACGAAGAGGAGGGGTCGGACTGTCATTCCTCCATCCCACCTGTCAGCTGGATTCCCCAGGTTAGTGGTTGCAATCTGTACTATCCAACCCCTAATTCTTTAATTGCTGGCTAGCGCAGCCAGGTTCCAAAGCTAATGTGTTTGTGACTCTGGAAAAGGGGTCCAATAATTTGGCTGCCTTGGGGCAGAGGCCCGTCACCCAAGATAGCTTGTGTGGTGTTCCTCTAGTGTGTATTGCCTTTTGGCATATTATTTTCATGTCCTGTATCTTATTGCCAAAAAGGGGCCCTGCATCTACCAGACAAAATGAAGTCCCCATCTGAACAGGTCGGTTATGGTGGAATGACATGGAAGCATTGAGGCACATCTGTGCATCACTTGACAAATCCATTGGCACTGGCACCTGGTTGGTATTCTGACAGCTTACACTTCAAATGTTTGTCTGGAGGTGTGCAGTCACACATGATTAATATGTCTGTAAAACTGCAAAAAACTCTTTGTCAACAAGTTGTACTGGCACCTAAAGAGTAATGCCATGGTTGGTGCTCTCCAGCAAGCTTCACTGGCATGAAACTTTCACCAAGAGTACCTATGGTTCTGGGGATATTTAATTTTCTTCCAGACACAGATAACTTTGTTCCAACTGCAACATAGACATAAAGTGTATTTTAATCCAGTGGCTGATAAGCCTGCCTCCACAGGACTTCACAAGGTAACTATTTGTTCCGGTATGGCACCAAAACCAGCTTAATGTGGTATAATAAATTACATCAATCCTCATCGATGATTTTGATCATTTCTAGGGGATCTTAAGAGGATTACCTCAAAATAGTGGGTCCTACAGACAGCCCATTGGGGTTACATTTCAGGGTGCCTGCCACTTCTCATTCCATCTCTATTTCTGTCTTACCATCTACACATTGTAAAGGAGGGTGTTCGATCCTTGCTATTCAGATCAGTTTTCCATTGTGAACAACTTTGGAAACACTTGAGGGTTTTTTGCCAGACATTTTTTGGTAGAAATAAAAAGCAAGGTTGGAAGAGTACCCTTGATCTTGGAGAATTTTAAACAGACACCAGCAGAATGACAACTGCACGATTGTAGTCATGACCCAGGTTCTGCAGACTGTGTATATAAAAAAAAAATTATTTGGTCCTACATATTGTATATTTTGGCATTCCAGTGTTGTGTTGACATAATTGCTTTTTCTGCTTCTTATGGTACCAACTGATCAGGGACACCTACAAAAGTCACTGGTCCAGACATATCTAGTTCTTTATGGTTAGGTACTGACCATAACTAGAATCATCAATATCTGGATAACTGTAAGGGCTTGGAAGATTTAGTTAAAGAACCGGACAATAAGCAGAAGTAAGCACCACTCTAGGTATCTGAAGGACAACTGCCTCCTTGTCCCTCCAGGAGTGAGTAGACCATTTAAGGCAATATTCATGTTGAATATTATAAAGGCGCACATTGAGACCATTACGCTTGATGTTGCAGCTGCTCAATTCAGCCTCGTTTTTCTGTAGCTCTTGTATTCCTCCTGGGTAAGTGGGATGTGACACTCTAGTTGCTTCTAAGCACTATCGTCTGTCAAGAAGACCTCATGTGGGTCTTCCAGTCAGTTGGGCTGTGGGCAGGTCTTCTCTGGATCAGACAGAATCCTCCTCACAATCCATCTCCTCAGAAGGCAAGAAGATAGGCTCCTTGTTTCTTTGCTGGTCACAGCAGCAAGATGATGTTGCAGGCCCCCTTCCTTATATGTCACTGTCGGTCAAGGAAGGAATCCGTAGCCAACTAATGAGTCTTCTTCAAAGTTCTTGGGACTCCAGCACTCCTCTGCTTTTTGCTGGCTAGATTTTGCAGACTTCTGTGACCAGAATTCCCAGTCAGACCAGTTGTGTCCCATCCAGGGGTTATGTGTATTTGGATCAGATTTTGGCCTGCATTTGCTCCCACTGGTAATGGCCAAAGAATAGATAATTGGTGGAGGTCATTTCTTTCCTCAGGATGTAGGAATCCTACACTGGGAAACGGACTGTATATTTTTTCCACTTGCCAAGCACACAGGTTTCGAGAAGGGTATGCAGGCAGGCGTAGATGTGCGAGATGGGCATCAACAGTTCCGCAGAAAGGAAACCACCAGTTTGTGTAGCACAAACACTTAGGATCCAAATGGATCTCAACATTTACTAGCCCATCCACTAACCTTGATTCTTATACACAACATACATATCTCAGAAATGTTGAAGGCGATGGAAACCAATTATGGGGCTGAGTGAGCTTTTACAGGAAGAGCTGCTAGGAAGTCTTCCCACAGGCTTACAGGCATAATGACTTGTGTCACTGGACTATAAACAGCCACCCCTGATCGCTGCATAGCCTTTGTTGAGTGGGCAGTAGCCACTCATAATTAGAAAGACTGTGCACTTCTATATCTCCTCTTCACATCTGAGCACAGCTCTGATATTGATCAAACCAACATGATATGCATCCCTCCTGAGGGCCAGCATGTTTGTCATTTTAAATGGATACTAAGCACAAAGTAAGCGTGAAAAATGTTAAGGAACTTAACTTTTCTGAGCCACACATAAGCATTTTGTTTTGCCCAATTAAACTGGCGAATGTTGCACCTGAACTGTCCTGTTGATCTTCTCTTCACTTCAAGACTTATTGAACTTGTCTCTACCAATGTGGTGTAAATACCTTTTGTTGGTGTCCGTTCACCAAAATAGACCATTCATCTTCTATTTCTGCCAATGCTCTTGTTGCTGGGCCCATCCTTAGATGTTGCAGGGCTGTTCTGAGGGCTTGTTCGTAAGGAATTGCTTGCTTTCCTGGTCCGAGATGTTTTTCCTCAGAGTGGCCTTTAGTGCCTCTCTATAAAAGCACCACCTGGATCTTTAAGACTCTATTCTGGGCGCCTTACGATACCATTCCTTACTGCATCATTAACGCTTTTCTCTACAACCCCTTGGTCTACACAGGTGCTGTTCACCTGCCTTTTTGGGTGCACATTCCTAGGCTTTTTATGGGAGGTTCTTTTAGGATGAGAACTTTTTTCACTTATTTCTTCCACTCTCAAAAGCAGCATTTGTATACCAAGGGCTAAAAAACATAGAGGTGATTATACATGGTCATGCATGGTCACTTTCATTCCTCTGCTTTGTGTCTTAATCACCAAAGACCTTATTTTGCACATCCAAGACAACTATTGTTCATGGGTCCTCTTAACGTTTAGTCCTTATTTGATGGCACCAAACCAACCATGCTTATGTATCGAGAGCCTACATGCCTTGTTATCTTTAACACGGATTGCCTAACATTTATTTCACTATTTATTTGGGAAGCAAATTGTTCCCCCCGTGAGACACCCCTCCGAGAATATTGCATTAGCTAAAGTACTAGTGGTAAGAAAGAGTTGAAAAAAAAAGGACGTTTTATAATACATTGTCTGTTAAGGGTCTTTTGTTTATAGTCTTCTCTATATAATAGACTGGAAATCTCAAAGAGTAAAAGATGCCATCCCTGGCTAAACATTGTTCATTTGTGTCTTCTTAAAAGACTTTCTGCATAAAAACGCAGGCACGCAAAGTGGGTTGCAAGTCAACATTCTGCCACAGGGCATCCTCATTAATTTATCAACCGGGTTTCTGTATCCTACCTGGCATCTCAAATTATTCATGTTTTTCTAATCTCAGAGCAAATTGCAATTTATTTCATGTTATTGTAGTACAAAGAGAAAGCACACATTGCATAAGGTTGTAGTTTTAGCAGAATATGTTCTTAAGCACAAGAGTATATGAGTGTAAGAAACATTATTAATTGGTTAACTGGTATTACTCTTTCACGACATCTACTATTGGAACTCATGTAGGGCTCACAGAAGGAACATTCCAAAGGTGATGTGAAATTGACAACACACGATCATAAATTGCCCCTGTCATAAACAGTTTCTGATCGACGCAGTTCATCCTTTAGTATCATCAGCATATTTTATTCTGTTTACCTTTACATTTATCATCTAAATAAACTGATTTTCTGGATAAGAGACAAATGAATATTTCAATGTTTTTTTTTCTTTTACAGTTGGAAAACATCAGAGAAATGGTTTCTTGATGCTTTAGAGAAGATTAAAGCTATCGGGAATGAGGTACAACTATTAGGGTTCTTCACATTCTGCGACTTGCGTTGTACTTACCAAGCTCTTAAATAATGGACATTATTAATTTCCCTATTTAAAGATAAGAAGGATAAAATACCTGCTTAGTTTATTTTAATTTGCGCCATTGTACTTGTCTTTGAATATTATTGAGCATTAGTTGAGTAGACGTTTTATAATTTAGTTAAAAGGGTTGAAGCGTTTCTTTATGAGTTTAATGTTCCGTTATTTTACAGGTAACAGTGGACAAGTGGGAACCATTGCTTAACAACCTTGGACACGTGTGTAGGAAGCTCAAGTAAGTATTGTGGTGAAACAATTTTATGAGGTTTTGGCGCAGTCATATATAATTGATCGCGCGGAACAGACTTCCAGTGGATTCAATTTCTGAACATAATGGCTTTGCGGACTTCGCAATATGTTGTGCAAGACATGGTGCCTTACTGCCCCACTGGTAGCTGACAGTAAGCCCCAGGTAGCCCTGATGTCATTTCTCAGGTGTCTCTTAAATCTATCCTGGGAAAATTTAGGAAACCAGACTTATGGTGGGTCTCTCATTCACTGAGGGAAAATAAAGGAAAAGGTTAAACTACTTGGGTATTCCAGCACAGGGCCGGCTTCAGAGCAGTGCGGCTGGTGCAGCCGCACTGGGCGCTGACCTGTAGAGGGGGCACGGACCTCAGGGGGGGTGCTGTGTTTAGCAATAGCTTATGATTGGAGAGGTAAGGGACACTTTTGCCCGATGGTAGTGAGAGAATCCGAGAAGGAGGTCATGGGGCGTGGGGGGCGCCAAAAAATTATTGTCGCACCGGTCGCCACCAGTGCTAAAGCCGGCCCTGTTCAAGCAACACCTAATCTGAAAACTGTGTTAGCGCCAGTATTGTGCTTCTTCATGTACTTAGGCATTGCACCTCAGTGGACTCCATCCTCCACATCAACATGCTGGACTTTAGGGCAGCCTTTTGAAAGGAATTCTGCAAGGAACAAGAATGTTGATCCTCATGGCACCACCACACCCATTTTATATCAGCAACTTGTATGATAATGAAGCAGTGTACTACACATCTAAATGTTAATAGCATAAGTGGTAGTAGTAGGATAATGAATGAATTGCAAAAGCTGTACTTTAAACACAAAAATGGCTAGCATTTGAGTCAAAGTGGTTATAGACTGCTTTTAAAAATTGACCTTATTCTTTCAGTCGAAAAAAGTGCTTGCATGTGATCTTGAATTCACACATTTTATTTTAATTTGATTTGTGAATCTGGCCACGTTTGTTACATTTAGATGGTCTCACTGCCTGCTCTGATAAAAATCTTGTCATACTTGACAAATGACTTGACTCATTTACTGTCATTTTACGTATAAAATTATCTAATTTGCATGGATTTGTTTACAGAAAATATGAAGATGCGTTGGAATACCACCGACAGGCTCTTGTTTTAATTCCTCAGAATGCGTCTACCTATTCTGCCATTGGATACATACATAGTTTGATGGGAAACTTTGAGAGTGCCATCGACTATTTTCATACGGTAGGTATGTTTTAGTTAGGACTAGTGGGTGTATGAGGGTTCTGTGGATGATGTAATCGGTGATGCCATTTGAGATGTCGTCAGTGAAATCACTGACCATGTCATGAATGATGTAATATGGGCTGTCATAAGCAGTCGATTGCGGGGCGTAAGCTATAGTTCTCTCAGGTAACTCTAATTGCTATATTTCACTGTTTTTTTAAGAGTGAAATCTGAGCCTAACCAAAACATCCCTGTAACCTTTGCGTTTTTTTCAGAGAATTTCTAAGAATTTTTAAAAAACATTATTTCCTAACTATAACATCGCTTTAACCTTTGTTTTTTCAGTAAATATATATATAATGGTGGGTGACTCAAAGGGGCTTCAAATGCTGCCAGGCTGTTGTCTGTATTTGCATAAGTCGCAGGCATAGGCTGATAGGAACTCTGCTGCTTATAAGTAAGCAGAATCGGATGCGCACTGGAGGTACCTGCGGCGCATGGGGACCTCTAACCCTCTAGGGGCCCCAAACACTTCAAGAGAGCCTCGCGTTCAGCTGAAGACTAATGAATATCTCTAAATAAATAGGAGACTCAGGAGCCCTTTCACGTTCTGCAGGGGGGCCCTATCATTTTGTGATACAACAGTGAGTAGAATGTTGACATACTCCGGGGAAGCCCACCTGTGTCTGCTACATTTTCCCAAGGTTCCGTAATGCAGAAAGAGATTCTGGTGGGAGACAGCATATACCTGCCATTCACTTTATTTTCATTGCTCTCGGGGTATAATATGCTGAATGAACATCTGAGGTTTAGGCCAATTCCGAACATGCATCTTTTCTTCCTTAAAACCAAACTATTTTGTTTTTTTCTGCAACAAAAAAACGGAGTCCCAGGGAGGACATACCACTCATTAAGGAGCACACGAAAAACAGTTGGTCAGATGAGAAATCGATGCAGTGGTATAAGCAGAATATATTTTTACCTGTGAATCAAGGACAGAGCCTCATGCAATCTATATTTTGAGTCTACCCAGTTAAAACACTTGGATTTGCATTCAGAATTGCAAAAAAAAAACATTTTTAAAACACGGCCAAAAAAAGATTCTGACCGAAATTATGATGCATTACAGTGCCCTTGTTTAATTAAAATATATTAGTGAATTAGGTAATGTCAGATTCTAATTTGTCTAATAACTGACTCTTGGATAAGAATAATGGCTAATTTTAGAATCTGCAGATGACGTGGTCTGTATGCCATGTTTGTGTGCCCAATAAATGTATTTGGATGTTGCTAAGAATGTAGATCTGAAAAAGACAGTTATAGATTCCTTACCTTTGAATTTGCCCCAGGCTTCCGACTGGATCTGCAGAATTTTTTCATGGCAGTACCCCTGCGCGTTGGTAGGTGGCGTCAGTCGACTCCATGTCCGGCGTCGTAGTCGTCGGGATGATTGTTAACATCGTGAACCTAACTAGATGACCTGAGGATCGGGTCGAATTCTGAGTGTGAAAACCTGATTGAGTTAATCAAAAACATTTGCTGAATAAGGAAAGATATGATTGGTATCTGCACCTGCAGACTGATCGCGAAAACAGTTCAAAATAGCTCTAAGGCCTCATCTTTTCAGCCTATAGTGCGTATAATAAAGATTGTGCAATAATTTGTAAAAAATAAGCCTTTAGGCGAGAGACATTGAGCACATCTTGTGATGGTGAAATACAGTAATCATCTGCCCTGGTGAGATCAAGGCCAGACCACGCTGCCATTTACCAGCCAGGTGCTCAATATTTGCAGCAGAATCATTATTATCAATAAAGATTTTGGAAAAGATACTTATAGTATCACAGCGTGGGATACTAACAAATTTAGCCAAAAGGTATTGTCAACAAACATGACCTCATTAGTCGGAAGCGGACTCAAAAACTTCCGGAACTGCAGATATCTAAAGAGCGTCCTGTTAGACATTCCAAATTCATCGAATAGGTGAGTAAATTACCTTATTGTTCCATTGGAATAAAACTGGCCTACTGTATGTAAACCAAGTGCTCTCCAACAATTTAAGTAGTTGTCAGTGACTTAAGATGAAAAATTAAGGTTTTGAACGAGTGAGCTGTAGAAATTAAACCCTGTCAGTGGACAGGAGAGTCGAACTATCTGCCTGACCTTGTGATACACCTGCATGGTCTTAAAACGTGTATGTTTGAAGTATGCCGTGTCGACCAAGCCTTTAGTAGGTAGGCCATGCTGTTCGTCTCTAGAAGGATAAGGTAAAATAAGTTTGTTCAGTACCCCACTAATCTGAAAAATAAACTTGGAAATAAGGGCAATCAAGGATATTTTTAAAATAACATTGTATTCTGGAACATGTAGTCTTCAGTATTACATGTTCGTCTTTTTACCCAAGTGACATGGGCCTGTTTGATTAGGTAATCTCCTGGGGAAAAAAATCAGTCTCTTTTTGATCATTAAAGGGTGTGACATTTGTCCCGTTAGGTACGTTTTTCCTAAAGAAGCAAATAATATTCAGTTTTTTAACGCTTCCTTTTTCCTCATTCTTTAGCAGAATTTCATCATTTTATTCAGTTGTCCTGTTCTGGGTTACATATGGCAATAGTCTGAGAGGGAACACGTTTATATTTACATTCCAACTGCTTTTCGGTTTGTTTTCCACATCAGTATATTATAAAGTCTTGGTGTGGTGTAAAAGGGAATTTGAGAGAAATGTTACATTTTTGTAATTTTCTTAATGTTAACCTATTCATTTTCTTGACGTTGTAGGCCCTCGGTCTTCGTAGAGATGATACGTTTTCAGTCACCATGCTGGGACACTGCATAGAAATGTACATTGGCGATTCTGACGCATACATTGGTAACGTTCATTTATCATTTTCAATTTATTAATTAACAAAACTATTTTACTGATCTAATCCGCTTCATTTGTCATAAAAAGGGGGCAAATCTTGTCAGATTAATAGCGAACAGCAGGGAAATGGGATAACCTATACAAATAACCATCACTATGTGTAACAAATACATTTATTTGAACTTGAGTTAAGTAACCAGTTTCTGGAGTTTGCAGTAAAAAGCAATATTGAGACTACTCAACTATTATCATGTAGCACTGCTAGAGAGACTTGTGTCCCGTATGTTCATTGATGGTATCTAAGATAGGACAAGGATGCTAAAGAGAATAGGCTCTTCTGATCTCAAGGAATGAGAGGCTGTGTAGATTTTTTGGTAAATTGGGGGCATGAAATTAATGCATTTGAAGTGTAGCATGGAATCTAAACACTATGCTTTCCTTTCATGCAGCCAATGCCGAGTTCAAGGGCTTCAGAAATTGAGTCATGTTTTTCAGTTCTTCTGCTGATTATTTTTTCTGGCATTGTGTAATAACTACAGGCTTTTAAACTGGCATGCTGTAAGCGCTATATTTAACCTATTAGCGTTATTCGACTATGCCTTAGTAGTTGGCCGACTTGCACAGTTTGTTATTCAAAAAGGGAAGTACTCATTTAAGTCACAGAGGTGAAAGACAACACCGCTGTCCACCGCTTCAATCTGTGAATTAAAGGTAAAATCAAGATCCCATATTACCATCAGTTTCCTTGCTTTGGTTGCATTACTTTGAGACCAAACACAATTAGTGGATGGAGCCAGATTCAACAATTTGGCTCAAAGAACATGATCTCCGTGTTTAATCTTTGAGGTTTATCACATTCCGATCTAAACCTCTCGTAAGGCTGCTAACCAGGAGCAATCCCCTTTTGAATTTATAACATCAAATATTCTGAGACACCAGATAATGTAAAAGAGTAGTCTAGTGGAAATGTAAAGATAAAACCATAGAAATTGAGATTTTAAATGCTGGAATTCTGTTTAAGGCTGGAATATTAAATTAATGCTTTGTTTTTGGGGAGCATGAAATCTTTCATACTATTTCAGCGATGATTGCATGTTAATTGGTTGTTGAAAAGTAGTATATTTGTATACAAAAGGTGTTTTTTCTTTTAATATCTTTGTTGACCGGTTTCGTGACCTAGAGTTTGTGTCTGAAGTGATATATCTGTTTGGAGTATGCTATGGTGAAGTGTGGTTTCCAGTGCTTTTGTGTTGTGTGTGTGTGTGAGAGAAATATTTGGATAGTTCATGTAGTGTTGCACTGAATGGTATATTCTTAATGGCGTTATGTCAGATCTGGTAGGCGTGATCTGTTTTACCTTTGATGGAGTCGGGGATATGGTGAAGAGGTAAAAGGAAGCTGGATTGTTTGATGTGCTTTAATAATGGCGAGATGTGTGGTGTTGTGGTTTAATGTAAGTGAAGTAGCATGGTCTGTGGATGGAATATACAGAGTGATAGGGTGTTGGATGGTGTGTGATGCAGGCTGGGTAGGTTTGGTGTTGTATGTTGTGATATGATGAAACATTGAAACAGCTGTTCTGCAATTCCTAGTTTATCACTTTATTCTGTATGAGGGGGAACTCCTATTTACAGAGTCTTCTTGACCCATATATGGCCTTGAATGCAATTCATCAAAACAGGGTTGTCTACAGCCTTGACTTTTATATGGGCTTCCTTGCTAAGGTCTTGAGTCGGTTGTCCTCATTTCTCACTAATTGCCTTAAAGTGGTAAAAATAAGACGTTTCATCTCCAGAAGAACTTCAACATCTGTGGTTGTCTTAGGCTCAATCCTAACCTCTACATGAAGCCTTTGAGCCTGATCTTCAGAGATACACGTCTCCATACTTCAGTATATGGATATCACATATATATTCCCAAAAACATCAACACTCTGGGATATTTCTCGTACTTGTCTCAAGAAACATCATATATAAATAATTAAACATTTCTTAATGCTCGCCTTCAGAATATTGAATTAGTCCTCCCTTCACCTTAATTTAGGAGCAAATTCGACCCCTTGCCTCTGTCCCGGATAACTTCTTTCCATCATTCATACTGCTGAAATCATTTGGTTTCACCTTGGATTCTACCTTTGCCTGTGTGTCCTGCATAAACTTATTTCTTGCTCCTTTATTTAAAAACGTTAAGCATTTAAACATATCAGATCACCTGAAAACTGCTGTAAGGTCTCTTGTGTCGAGTTTTGATTTAGGAATAGCTAATTGAGCTGGTGTTCCACAATCTTCACTAACTCCGCTCATGACTAGAATTGTCACTGACAAAAAAAAATGCAGCCACATCATATCAGTCCATTGTGACCTGTATTTGCTTTCTTTACCAGCAAGAATCCTATTATAAGTGTTATTTCGCCTACAAAGATTTACATTTGAATTCATTGACATACTTAGCCGAGCCTATACACCATTTCAAGCAGACACTGGAACTCAGAAGCTGTAATTCCGACAGCTTAAAGTATCCTGCTTCAAATACCCTCTTGCACAGAAAACTCCTCTGGTGCTGTGATTTCTTCACTGAGCTCTCTTTACAACGACGTTAAATATAATGGCTCTTTTGCTGCATTTAGGTAACATATTTAAATATAACTCTCCTGACTACCACTAAATTACCATCACCCTCTCCTGTGTACTAGTATCTTCTTATTCTGTGAAGGTTTATCCGGTTGTTATGTTATATTCTGTTGTAGTTTAGAAATGCACCTATTCTTGTTACTCTGTTCTGCTCATTGTAGTTCAGCCTGGTATGATGATTTGCAATGTATATATACTCTGTAAGGTGCCCTAAAACGTTTGTGGTACAAGTGTACCATATAAATATCTCAAATAAAAAGGTGAGGTGGCATGGCTGTGTGTGATGTGGTGTAGGATGGTGTTGGGTCTAAATGTACTATTCACACAATAGGGCAACCCAATTTTCCTCAAGGAACTGGGTGGAACAGCTAACTAATACAATATATCCCTTGTGGAATTATTTAACAGATTATTTCCACATTTTACCACTGTCACATATGTGATCCAAGTGATTAATCATACATCAGATAATTACAGTCACGGACGTATTCCTAGATTCGAATATTTTTACTTCATTTATATTCAATCTGTTGTATTTATACAATAAATATCATTAGCATAAGCCACATTTTATATATAGACAATATGTACATTTAATTAATAACACTGGCACTACCAAGAAATCCCTCCAATTCTCTAGACTCTATCAAGCAAGGGGACCGATGGAAGCGCAGTCACTCCTTTTAACCAAAACAATGCAAAAATCATCATTAGTCCCAATGATTTAATCATGCAGATATGCGCAAAACTGGGACGTTACAAAGACCAGTTTAAAATGCTTCAAGTTAATAAGGATGTGGTTTTGACGTTTCGGTCTTCAATGGCCCTAAGGGTCGACGAGACCATCCTCAGGACTCTGTGTTGCAGAAAAATAAAATCCTGTGAATACTTGCTTCCTTCTCATTCGGGTTCCAACACATATGTCTATTGCGTACAGACGCCGAAGTTAATTAGGATCGCCTCTTGCTAACACATCCAATTATATATAAGTGGTCGGAGCCGGCCTGCTCGGACCGTTTATATTATTCGGACGTGTGAGCAAGAACTATAAAGAAGACTATCCTAAATAACTTTGGCGTCTGTACGCAATAGTCATATGTGTTGGCATCCGATGTAGAAAGCCAGCGATTTTTTTCATATTTCAACATACTCACAACATAGTATAAATTCTACTGGCGAATACTGGTGAAAATAGACAACCTGATTGCCCTTTACGATATAGTGATGAAGGTGTGTCTGATATGGGTTGTGTGAAAGGGTGGGGGTGGTGCATTTCAAAGTGTGTTGTGCCTTAGAATATGTGTGGATTTCCATTCTATATTATGACGGCTGCTGCCAATAAGGAAGGAAAATACAGTTGTCTTCCCAACAACAGATGGTTCAGAAAGTAAGGAGAGACCTCCATTAGCACAGATGTGTGGCTCTCCATACTGGAATGGTAGGGGGTGCAAAAGATCATAAATAAGATGAGGTGATCACTCTTTCTAGGAACAACAGTCCTGAAAGAACAGGGGTGTACTGAAGATAAGCAGAACATTTCATGTAGAGACCAGGATCCTTATGAGAAATATAAACATATAGGGACGCCTCTGTGGATCTGGACTGAGGTGGACTAAATTCTACATTTGGATAGGATTATGACTTTGTGCTGACTGATAAAACCCCTATGTTGTCCCATGCATGTCAGGCATGAGTAGCTCATGCACTTCTCTTTTTTTATGTTCTGTTGGCACTGGCACCTGTAGTTTTTTTTTCATTATAGATGCAGTGCTTAGTGTCATGTAGAGAAAAGCAATAATTCGGACTATATGCACAACTCACTCTGGACAAGGGTTCATTTGAGAGCTCTGGACTGGCCTCTGATAAAATTCCACCCATTGTCTCCCACGGAGTCACAGAATTCTTGCGCTTTTAATTGAAAACATGCCTCGGATAACTTAAAGATATACCTATCAATAGCAGCGGTGGCATTGTTTTCTCACTCATGGGGGGAGAGGAGTGAAACATGTATTCTCGGAGCCCTGGGTGTAGCACTGGCAGTGGGTGAAGTCAATTGAACACATTATCTTGCCCTTCCTTAGTGCACAGGGTGGGCGGCATGAAGCATGCTGTGGTTGGAGCACCGTTGGGTTTTACTTTGAAAGAAATCCATAGTGAGATACATAGACGAATTGCTGCAGCGATCTTCAAAGCACATTTCCATCACTTCATCAATTGGCTAAACCAATGGCAGCACAGCAGCTGCCCTCAGCTCACCCACTAGCAGTAACATTGCTATCTATTGGTGGATGATGCTTCAGATTTCCTTTCTAAATTTCTATCTGCTGGCAGCCTGTAGGCTGCAGCAGGTGGGCGGACCCTGGTGCCTAACTGCCATTACGTGTAGACGTGAGTTAGGTGAAAGAACTCTGAGAGTCTCTTGTAGATTTGTTGTTCCCATTCGCTTATGTGTCTCCAAGGGTGGACATCATTCCAGGTTAATGGTAATCTTGGGGACTTCTGTTGGCTGAGGGGGGCAGAACAGGGAGAGAGAGACCTAGAACACGTGCTACTGTCAGTCATGGCCTGCTGCTTTCCTCCAACTGCTCTCTAAAACAGGTGCAGTCTCCACACAGCCCTGGGCCATGGTGCTACTGCATCAGTCATACTTGCCCCTCAGCTTGGAAAGGTGAACCTTCACTCTTGGTTGCAATTTCTTTATGTCTAGCTAGGGTTGTTCTTACTTTTAGTAGTCTTCATCATTTGAGCCCAGGAGTGCACCACTTCGGACTATTTGTGATTCTTTACTTTGAGTTTTCTTGTAAAGGACTTTACACAGCCAGTAATTGTTTGGATTGTGTCCAGTGGGACAGCTAGAAGGACCCCTCTCCACAACACCTTGAGGACAACCATTGTAGAGCCCATTATATAATGCTGCCACAAACTGTAGGTTCAGTTTAAATGATCTGCAATGTGTCTACATGTAACCATATTTCCTCACAGTGTTTGGATCCCAGTTTCCCAGCATCTCAACCGTTCCTGTTGGCTAAACGGACTTTATAATACGGGGTAAATACAAGTCTTTCTTTAGATACAAATATAATCCAAAAACTATTCTCATACACACACAAATATAATCCAAAAACTATTCTCATACACACACACAGTCTAACAGGTGTAAGTAAACATTCACAGTTTGTCTAGCACCAATGAGACCTAAAAAAAAAAAAGGAGGGGTTATTTGTAAAGGCTACATTGTGGGTACCTGTGTAATATGGTCCTTTATTTCCATAGTAGGATTCTGATGACCTAAACCAAAAGTCCAAAGACTGAGTGAAATGTGAATATCACCAGATCCCGAAGATGGCACTATATAGTGACATAGTATATTTTCTATTTCAGCGCAATTATATTGAAAACATTTTTTTCTCAAAAAAGGAAGTGTAACAATAAATGAAATACTCAACTTTCCTGTTTGATTGTCTGTAGTGCTAAGAAAAAAGTTGATTATGTAGTTAAGAGCACAGGGAATTAGACAAAACAGACTTTGCTTTGTTAAGAAGCACATTCTGTCTACAGAAGACAGATTTCAGAAGCTACTGCCAACAAGTAATGTCTGATGGTGTAACATTCACCGATTATGGGAACTTACACCAGCAACACACAAGGATGTGGTCTAAAAGATGGAATCAGGACTTCTTTCATTATAAAAAGGTATGTACCTTACTTACCAGGCGGCCATGGATTATTCAGATGTGAACAATGAAACTACTCATTTTTTTATACCCCTGGACTTATTTCTTGTGACGGACGTAGTTATAGGCCTCAGGTTTCCAAATATGTTTAACACACCGGAACGCCACATAGAAGTCTTTGACCACATTTTGTCTCCTTTTTCTTCAAATATTGTATTTTGTGCATTGTTCTTTAGAATTTGCTCTTTCATCTGGTAATTGGCCTGTGTTTTATTTTTATTTTTTGCTTCTAGGTACTGAAATAAAGGACAAGTTGAGGTGTTATGATTTTGACGTACACACAATGAAATCTTTAAAGAACATTATTTCTCCTCCGTGGGAAGAGCGAGAGTTTGATTTTGAGAGGCAGACCCTGGATGAAAGTGGTATCATGGCCTTGGAAGTATCGAGCCACCAACCAAAGTCTACGGATGTCCAACCCCCGTCCCAAGTGGATGACACATTTGAGATTGAGATGAATGAAAGTGATATGATGTTAGAAACTTCCATGTCGGACAGCGGCACTTGAGCCCAGTCACAGCACTGATTTCATTGTGACAATTATAGGATATTTGGATTTGGAATTCTGTTTGTCACTGGTCATGTTTGGAGAGTTTATTATTTTTATACGACGATGAACCTAAAGCCGTGGCACAGAAACAGCTGTGCTTGTCCGCTCTTAAGAATTTATTAATAAAGGGTTAATTCTCATATTTTCAGGTTTGAAACATGCAGACTGCATTAAAACAACTATGTTTTTCACCAATGCTACCATATTGTTAAATTGGAGCAAGTCCATGACGTGTGGCTGGCCATGCTTCAACAAAGCCTTAAAAAGTGTTACAAAAAACTGTGAAGAAAATTGGTGGCCAATAAATTAGATGAAGGTAAGGTGTCATAGTTGAACATATTGCAAAGTTAGTATGGCTGGATTGCTGCATGTGCCGTAAAGGAATTAGATGGGATAACGTGGTGTTCGACACTCCTTCAGAAAATAAGGGAGAAACACTAGTAAATTTGTGTTTTTTCCAGGGAGAATGTCAGTTGGTTTTCCAAGAAATTGCACATATACTTAAGTCTCCATGTGAAAACAATAATATTTGTAATTAAGGATGTGTTTTAGTGCACCATTAGGGTGTATGTCACAATGTGGAATTATATTCTTTGAATTTTTTTAGTTTGACAAACACATGTGTAGGTCAATCCAACCACTACAGATCTGTTAAATACATAGTTGAACTACATGAGGACCCTAGGTTTACTGGGGGAAGTGTTTACATAGTGCTCCGCAATTGTGTTGCGCTTTGACTTAATTACCATAGTTCTTATTTAGAAGCCTAGTCCAAAAATTTCTAATGGATACTTCTAACAGTTTCCTCACCTTAGAAAACTCCCCAGGCACCAGACCAGACCCGGAAATGTTTCTCCAGCAATGCTGCAGGTCACTGCTAGTAAGTGCCTTGCGGATCCGCATAGGCTCTGTACTGCCATGGAAGTGTCATAGTGAAGCTGCGGTAAGCGCCACACCTGCATGCTGAAGTCAGTTCCTTTCTTTCTGCAACTACCTACATGGATCCGGAACTCGGAATGCAATTTTGCCAGCCTTCCTTCTGACTTTCAAACTTAATCCAGTGTGCCAGTAATTGATGCCCCTCCTAAAGTAACTAGTTTAAACCTATGCTGTGCCTATAGAACAAAGATGTTGGTCACAGACCCGCATGAGGTCAGTCTCTAGTGTTTTGGCTCGGGCCACGTTTTGAAGTTCTACAGCAAATGCGTCTGCATGCGATCTGGGACCAAGAAGTGAAGTTGTAAATCTCTGAACATAATATGTCGGTGTCTTCACGTATGTCCCACTACAAATCGTGGGCACTGGCTCTATCTCGCTCCTGAAGCCATTTCCACAAGAAGTCAACTTTGCCGTCAAAGTTCTCCGGTAAGCCCAAATACAAAGCAGGATTTGACCCTATCCCACCACTCTGTATCTAAGGAGAAGGTAGAAGGACATCACAATGCCATTCCCTTTGGTTCCCCAGTCACAGAGCCAATTACCTGACAGATTGTGGTGCGCCCCAATTTCCCGGGCTATCGGCAAAGCCACAGCAGACTGATGCCTTCAAGGAGGCCAGATTTGGTGCACTTCCGGCTCCCTCTGGTGTAGCTTCAGGCCCCAACGAACCATATGGGGCTCCAGTCAGAGCTGTCCTCTGTGCCGCCTGACCCCTTGGGTCCTGCTCCAGGCCTCGGACCAACTCCAGTACAGACATTCACTTCGGCTCTAAACCTGTGCTCTTTCTCATTGATGCCCGTACCAACGCCAACAGTGCAGGACGTGGTTCCTGTGCTAATTCCGATTTCAGACACTGAACAGGCCTTTTTGGAAATTTTGTAGTCTGGGGCAGCCAAGTCTATACCTACCCATCGGTGTATAGGCAGGTGGCCTGACATCACAAACCATCTCCTGGCAATCCTGTTTTTCTCACTAAACATCCTACTATAGAGTACCTGGTGATACAGGTTTCAGCCAGCAAAATGAACCCCAATTCATTCTCCACGACTTCTCCAGATAGGGAGTCCAAAACGATTGAGGCATTTGGAAAAGGTATGGTCACTTCTGCTAGCAGGCACTGAAATCGGTCAATGCTGTTTGCTTATCAGGTCACTACACACATGCTTTCTGGGACATGGCCAGCAAGATCTTTCCGTAAATCCCAGAGTACCTTAGGGCCTCTCTGTCTCAGACAACTCATCACAGATAAGACGTGGTCAAATACGTGATTCGTGCTGGCCTAGGTACTACTGATTTCCTTTGAAGGATGATTTGCTACAGTTTTGTGCTCCATTGACACGTGTAGATGCGTTCCACAGAAATTTCTGAAGATGTGCAAGCCTCTCTCATGGATGTTGATAGCTCATGCCTTTTTAGTGAAAAAGCCAATTGTGCCTTGGAGCCCTTCATAGATAATAGAGCCATGGCGCTTTTCCTGGGTCTGTTGATCCCTGCCTAGCAGTTCCCGTATCAGTCTTGAAAAATCAGAAGCTATTCCAGGAGGCTGGCATAAAGGCAACAATTTCCCCTGCCACTGCATCAGTTACCTTTGTTGTGTCAAGGACGTGGGTTTGGCAGGCAACATGCAGTTCATCAGTGGCTCCAGTCCTCCGAGTTCCCTTCCCCTGCAACAACAGTCACTAAGTCGCTATAGTTTGCCCTCAGTGGTAAACACTAATTTCGTATGGAGCACAATTCAGCAATTCCTCCCAGGGTATCGATCCACCACGTCTAACAGATGACAGATCGTTTAGGATGGCTATTTACCATTTCTTTTTGCCCTGCCCATTCTTCCCATCTCATTAGAGCAACTTTCAGGCTAGCCCCTGTCCATTTTGTTACAAGAGGTGCGAGTGTTCTCTCTAGAGGTGCTATCATGAGGGTTCCAGTCTCAGAAAAGCTAGAGTTTTGTTACTCTTGCTGTTTCCTTGTGCTGAAGAGTGAGGGGATTGGCCTATTTTGCATCTTCAACCTCCGAATGCCTTCCTGCGGACGGACAAATTAAAAATGCTCATATTTACCCAGACGCTGTCTGTTCTGGACACGGGGAGGACTGGATGGTGTCCTTGGACTTGCAGGATGCGTGTTTTGATGTACTCATCCTGCAGTCCGACAGTTCTTTACTGCGGTTCAAAGTAGGCCAGGAGCACTTTCCATTTGCCATTTTCCTCTTCAGCTTCACCTGTCCCCCTTGGCTGTCCACAAAAGTGATGGCAGTGGTCACTGCCTACCTTTGGAGTTGCGAGTACCAGTTTTTCTCCACCTTGGAGACTGGCTGTTAAAGGCTGGTTCACCACAGTCAGTTGTATACCACCTTCAGATATCCACAAACAACCTGACATCTTTGAGATTCATGATCAACAAGCCAAAGTCACATCTTACTCTTTCAGAGACTTCCATTTCTTGGAGCTATCCTGGATACAGTGCGGGTCAGGGCCTTCTTTCCACCACAAAGAGTCCAGAACATTCAGATTATGACCTCAAAGATTCATTCTCGGTCATTGATCTTGGTAAGAGCAACTCTGAGTCTTTTTTTTACCTCTGAGCCTCCTGCATCCTCCTTGTCGATTAAATCAGTTGGCACATGCATGCTGTACAATGGATTGTTATGTTCCACTGAACCCAACACAAAGAAAACCTACTGGATGCCATCCAGATTTCGGAGGAGATGGTGCCTGATCTACAGTGTTGTTTGCTTAAATGCAGTCGGCCTATTAGCAGTCCCTTCTCCACTCATAGCTGACTGGTGATGGATGGTGAGTTGGGGAGGTCACTTGGGGATAGGTGGAGGTCAGAGGACTTTAGTCTCCGAGTGAATCCCAGCTCCACATCAATCTGCTGGAGTTGTGGTTCAATTGTATAGTTCTGAAGGCCTTCCAGCCATCCATCGAGGCTCATGCAGATTCTCAGGACCACTGCCACCACCATGTGTTATTGCAACAAGCAGGACTGAGTGGGGTCCTGTGTCACCAGGCTCTGCGTCCCTAAAGTTGATTGGAGCATCAGAGCATCCCCCTAGGCGTGAACCACAAATAAGGATCCTTGAATGCCAGAGTGGATGAACTAAGCTGGTAACTTCTGCTAGCTCACACATGGCGTCTACTTCCTGAGTTGGTGCAGGGCATCTTCCAGTAATGACTAGATGTTTTTGGCAACATTTGGAGCATGCAGTGTCTAATGTTTTATGTGTTGGAATTTCACTAGAACTCTTGCCAGGAAATACATTTTGGCTGGAATGTAACTCGGGACTTCTGTATGCCTTCACACCTCTGCACCTCCTTCCCGGAGTTCTGAAAAGATCAGGAATGACATAGCCCAAGTAATCTAGTGTTTCTGGACTAGGCAAGGAGGGCGCGGTATCCGAAAGAGCATGTGCCCTCTGATCAGGCTACCGCTTTGAGAGGATCTTCTGTCACAGCAGCAGGGCAGATCCCTTTGCGTGAACCTGCGCAATGTATACCTCCATGCATGGGGATTGAGCGGCAGCAGTTAACTACATTGTGCTCTCGATTGCCAGCTTTCTCTGCTTTCTTTCTTCTCATCTATTAACCAGCCCCGTCTTTTCTGATGCTCTCCTAGACCCAGTCTCCTACAATACAGTTAATGAGCCATAGCTCTACCGTAGGAGATTTCAACACCTGGTATGAAAAAACGGAACTGTGCAAGGCTTTCCCCATCCTCGCTAACCTTAATCCACATGACATCCATGAACTATTTACTGGGTCCACACTCCACTGGCCACGCCCGCAATGGAACCTTTGCCTCAAGAAGATTATCTTTATTCCAGTGTTTGGTTGCCAGGTAGATAAAAGATCCGCCACCCACGATACTGTAGGCGTAAGAGTGAAATGACCAGTGATGGCTAGGAGATCACATTTAAGAAGCTAATTGGAGCCTAGAAGTACTGTTCAGAAAGAGCTGCAGCGTGTAGCTGAACATTTTTGGTAGGCCAGGGTAAAGATAGTAGTTGATAATTGTTTGGGCTACTGTTTTATGAAGCCTCAGTGGCAGAAGAGGCAAGATTTTTTTAAGTAATCTGAGATAGAAAAGCAGGAAGAGAAGACACTTTTAAACCAGCCAGAAGAACTGGCAGTGAAAAACTATGCCTTCATTTTTAGAAAACTGAATAGGTTTTGGAAATTGATCCAGTTCCGAAGGCCACCGCTTGACCTTCAGTTTTGTTGCCATTTAGTTTGAGGAAATAGGCAGACATCCAAGAGGCTGCCGAGGAGCTGCATGCCCTGAGGTTTTTGGCCGTGGTGTGAAAAAAATGGAAGGAGATAATGACTTGGGTATCATCTGTGTAGGACATGAGGTGACCCAGAAAGGTGGGCGAGACTTGCCGAGGGTGAGACGTAAAGGTAAAGAGGGCAGGAACACTGCTCGTTAGGATAATAGGTGAAGATTGAAAGGCAGGAAGATGGACTACCTCCATTATTATGTGAAGAAACTAAGCAAGCTGTAGTTGCCAAAATTGTTATTACGAAGTGTGCATGAGACTGTATTGAATATCACACTAAGATGTATACCTAAACCTGCACCAATTACACTGTGGAACTGTGCAATTTCTTGGTAGAACATTTCATTCAAAAAGCTAATCTTCAATCAAAATGTATCTTCAAGTTATGTACCAACTCCCTCCTCTCGACAATCTCACCAACTCATGATACCATCTCAGCATAACCCTAACGCTGCTCCTGTAACTTTTATTTGTCAACAAAAGAAACCAATGTGCTAATGAAAGCTATGTGCATCAAAGCCTTAATATTAGATGTTTGCCCCTGCTCACCAGATAAAATATTCATAAACCCTTGCTTAGCATAATCAGCAACCATACCAGCAGAGTAAGCACCAATTCTCTCTTATTATGTGGAGAGCTACCAGGCTAGCTTCATATCTTTGCATGGGAAGCAGAGTCTTTAATTCTTCCAAGGCCCGTGAAATAAGAGCGAAGTAAAATCAGTACTAATGTTATGCAAATATGTCCCGTGCTAAGCGTTTTGGATAAAGGTGATACACCACGAGTGATTTTTATTATTATAAAAGCATATTTGATGCTCATGAAAAGGTAATTATTTTTCACATTTTTAATATATATTTACCCAAAGTCAGAGCACAAGTAGCATGAGCAGTTCTCTCTACAAATGCTGACTTTGTAACTGGGGAACTAGGTTCGAGTACTGGTGTCGGCTCAACCTCCTGTGTTTCTAGGCAAATGCCTTGATCTCCCCTTGCTTAAAAAAAAAAAACAAATATAAATCTAGCCTTATGAATTGTAATCTGGTACTCGTATAAAGCGCTCAAATGCCATTGGGCCAAGTCCGGGCTATATAAAACTGCAACAAAACAACAAAAAAAAGAAATGACCTGCCAAGAACTAACAAGCATTGGCAATGCCAATAGGTCTGTCTTTAAAAGAATGTTGTATAGTATTATGAAGCTTTACAAGTAAATAGCATGTGAATGAGTATGTATTTGTATTGGAGCTTGGTAATGTAGAATTATATTGATGTAGGTTAAAAGGCCAGGTGACAGTTGCACTGTCAAGCCATGCCTAAAAATCCATGTAGGTTAATGAATGCCCTCCTCCCATCTATGCTGTTGCCAAAGAAAAACTACATCAATTATCTAGTTATCTAAAATGCTTTAATAGCTTTCCAGTGTCATGTGTGCCTATAAACTTCAAGCATAGGCAGCTGGATTTAGAAACAAAATTATCACTGCTGCGTGCAGGGCAAGCAATTTGTTTTGTGGAAGTACACACCTTCTGCCCAACCAAAATATGTGGTCCTGGCTCCCAACATTTGGGTGGAGTCAAAGTCCCTCTCTAGTAATGCTCACATAATTGTCTTGTGACAGTTCAACAGCTGCACTGTCAAGCCAGACCATAAACATGTCGACCTCCATCTTGTAAAATTCCGTGATGAAGTGGAAGTTGTCAGGAAGAGGAGGGCTTAAAAGCAGCGGCAGCTGCCATAAACAAAGAGTGGTGGGGCGGGAAGCGTCTCACGGTGGGGGATAGGGAGGGTAAAAAATAAAATATTTTAAAAAAGTACCCTTTGCCGCCTCCAGCGTCTTATCTCGTGGCGCCGCCTCTCCTCTTCCTGCTCGTCCCAGCAGCCCCTGGGACAGACTCCGGGTCCAATCCCGATTGGTCTGAGCAGGCAGGAAGGCCGCCCTGCTCAGACCAGGGAGTCTGTGGGGTTTCTCCAGCCCGGCTGCTCAATGCAGCTGGGCTGGAGAAAACCTAAGTGCGCATGTGTGTTTTGGTCGGCCTGAGACGGTCGACCAATCACTCATGAGCACTTAGGGAGTGGAGTGCACGTAGCATTTCTCCTCCCCCCCCCCCCCCCCTCCCATGCCTCGCCCCGCACCTCCCAACATCGCTGGCTAAGAGGCGGCAAATGCAAAATAAAACAATGCAAAACCAGAGTTTTATTTTACATATGCTGGCTCTGAGCCAGGTAGTGGGGCGACGCTCCTCCGCCATTGCGGTGGAGCCGCCACTGGTTAAAAGGCACCCCAATTACCTGTAATAGCAAACAGCAATTACACAGACTAATCTTCATTGGAATGAGGTAGGGAGTGAAGACACTGCCAGGCTTTCAATTCAGACTCTGCCCCTTCCTGTCTCAGTGTTGAGATGAATGGGGATGGTCTCCCCTCTCTAAGAATTGTGGAAGATACCATGTACTCGTTTCCATCCTCTACTTGATCTTGGACCCTGATTGCACAGTCAGGAGAGATGTAAACACTCAGAACGGGTCCCAGCAGTTTCCCTGGTCCCTAAAGCTAGAAACCAGCAGCTCTTGATTAAACTTAAAAGAACATTTTAGCCCACAAGACTGCCTACACTGCCTGTGTAAATAAATAAATAAATATGCTGGCAAGCCACGGAACCGTAGATTTCATCTCCTCTTTGCAGCACACTAGGCACAAGATGTCTTGTACATTTTAAAGAAGAGCAGGAGAACAACATACGTATTTAGTTCGCAATGTCCACTATGAATCCCGAATCTGACAAAAAAAAGTGATAGGATCTTCAGTGAGAGCTCAAAAGCGTCAAAGGCATTATCAGTCCCCAAAATAAAGATGGGTCCTCCTTAAGGGGGCATTCAGGTAGGCCAGTAGTGACCCTGCAACAGTGAGAGAGATGTCAAGTTTGCTTTGGAATTCGACTGATGTGCTTGTATGTACTGCCAGGGAAGGGGGCTGTAGTTACAGAGCAAAAACACTGTCGCGACAGATGGTGGATCTGTCTGACCAGAGTGATGCTGTGTTTTTTGTAGAAAGATCTAGCATTTTTCCAGGTTGTCTCATGTCGATGCACATAGTGATCCAGCCATTTTTCTGACTGAACTGAGGTTTGCCCAGATTGGTTTTGTTTTGGGGCAAAATAGTCCTGCCTTTAGTCTTAGAGGTCTTTCTTTGCCTTTTTGCAGTGTGATATATGACAGTATCACGAACAGTTGTGCTAGCTCAGAGCAGAGTTGAGAGCCTCTTTTCTGCATTTGCACTGTCTAAAGCTCATGTTTGACAAATACTTTTTCTGAATTAGTACCTGATTTGAAGAGATCAGAGCTCTGATTCGGTGAGCAGTGATTCCCTCAGTCAGTTTGAGATGTTGCTGGCTTATTCATGCACTGACTTGTAGGAATTCTGAGTTAAAGTATGCCTGTTAGAGGCTGCAAATGCATAAAAACAGCCAGTATGGGCACATCGAAGTATGAGGTCGCTGTATCTGACTTTCTTTTTTCTTTATTAATTCTCTTCTTTTTTAACATAAAACAAAGTGTAAATCAGTAAGTGTATCTGAGCAGCCATGCCTACATAAAGTGTTGAAACAACAAAGCATTGCATTTGTCCCACTCTCATTCTCACATCCCTTTTTGGTCTCACTGTCAAGTTCTTCAGAAGCAGCCACCTTGGGGCACCACCTAGCATGGTGGATGGTGGATGCATATGTTTTCACTGTAAGCATTCCTTTTTCTCCAGATCTGTTCCCATTTCTTAGGGCATCCCCCGCCTTAATAGTTGATTTTCTAAGCCACTGTGCACCATTCCATGCCTTTCTTCCATTCTAGTAGAGTTGGTGCTGCAGATGCCCCCCATCTCCGTGCTGCGTTACGTTGGGCAATCATCATCCCCATAGTTGCCCAGATTTGTTCTATGCGTCTGAGATCTGAGCATGCCATATATTAAGGAAGCAACACTTAGGCACTGGCTGCAAGTCCGTCCCGCACACCTCTCGCAAGCAGTGTACTATGGCCTCCCAGTAAGTTTTGATCTCAGGGCATTCCCATAAGATAAGGTAAAAAGTTCCCTCTGGCCCACACCCTCTGTAACACTTGGAGTGTAATCCTCGTCCCATCTTTACTAAAATGTTACAGGAAATGTAGGATCTATGGAATATTCTAAGTTGAATTAATCTGAATTTGAAGACATAGCTGATTCTTTCGGAGAAGCTAAGGCCTCCAACCAGTCTTCGTCCTCCATTCCCCTAAGTCAGTGTGTCCGTATTCTCACAGTCATTGCAGGGGGTCAGGGGAGTTATTTATCAGTTATTGGTAAGTCAGCGAGATTGCTCTATGGTCCATGTAGTCAGTTAGTAGAATGTCCTCTAATGGGGACTCCTCTGGGAGGTCACTTCCCCATGGAATGGCAGCTGTTAGGGGGTGTCTAATTTGTTGGTCTCAGAACATTTCTGTGGCCGCCAGGTCGTATTCACTCTGCAGGGCTTTGAATGGGATGACATCTCGTTTAGACCACAGATTTCCCACTTTAAAGATTCCCATGAGGTCCCATCTACCGAAACCTGGGCAACTACATCGCATTATGAGTCTTTCTGCATCCCAGAGTGGTGTCGCTTGGGCTATTCTGGCATGCCACCCCAACTTCCTGAGCACCTGGTGCCAAAGTGTGACTGTGTGGTTCGTAGGTCCTGTAATGATGTGGTGTTTGGGGTTAGAATATAGTGTCTGTTTGTCCATTCGATATGCAGGCTCATCGTGTGGTTGATGCACCCATTGATTGATTGATGATCGCTAAGTATGCCCCCAAATAATAAGCCTGGATATTAGGTAATACAATCCTGCCGTCATTCCACCCTCGTATGAGCTTTTGCATGGCTATCCTCTGAGGTTTCCCATCCCAAAGCAAGGTTCTAACCTCCCTCTCTGTGGCTCGGATATATGACTTGGACCATATACGGTGTGTTTTGTAAAGCATTGAGAAACCTTGAGAGCGCCATCATTTTAAAGAGGGAAGCTCATCCCAGTAAGTAGTGTGGCAACGATCTCCAGTATTTCACATTTTTGTAGTCTCCGTAGGGGGGCTAGAAGATTGAGTGTGGAAGAGATCATGGTCTATGGTTACGTGTATACTGAGGTATCTGAAACCCTCTGTCACAACCACTGCCTCACACTGATGGTAGAATCAGGGTCGGACCCCGCAGTATCTAGACTCTGGATTTAGAGCAGTTTATCGTATAGCCAGAGTAATTGCCGGAGTTTGTGAAGATTTTGATAATTCTGTGAATGGAGGAACATGGTACTGCTACATATAATAATAATAATTAATAATTATAATAATAATAAGTCAGCATGCAGAGCTATTATGTCCTCCCAGTCAGCGGTCCAGCAGAGTCCCCGAATCAACGGGTCTCCTCTAACCCATGTTGCCAGCTCTTCGAGGATTAATGTGAAGATTTATGGTGACGGGGCAGTCCTGCCTTGTACCCCATCTGAGAAGGAATGATTGAAGCTCGCCCATTCACCACCACTTTCACTAACGGTTCTGCATAAAGCAGTTGAAGCCATGGCAGAAATTTAGGACCAAATCCTAGTTGTTCCAGGACCCCAAATAGATATGGGCATTAGACAATGTTGCAGGCCATACGGGCATCCAGAGATGGCACTGCTTCATCCTCCTGTATCGTGTCCACCCTGCCAATCAGGAACAATGTTAGAGGCTTTTAAGACCCCAGAATTAGAGGAGCTCATAGCTATAGCTAGTAAAATCAAATCTGGCTCACTGCTAGACCCAGCCCGACCAGACATAATAATGGAAGGCACCAAAGAAATCATGCCGTATATATCAGAGCTCATCTCTAGATCATTCGTAAGTGGTACGGTCCCGGCCAAATGGAAACAAGCCATTGTTAAACCTCTAAAAAAGATAGCATCAATTGACTCAAGGACACTAGAAAATCTACGCCCTATTTCATTACTACCTTTTTTTGCCAAAATTGCGGAGAAGATTGTAAATAAACAACTGGTAGAACATATAGACAGAAATAGTATACTCCATCCATCGCAGTCGGGTTTCAGAAAAGCACACTCCACGGAATCAGCACTACTGATGGCGTCAGAAACCTTAAGAACGTATGCAGACAACGGACAAACAGCGGCACTGATTCTCCTTGACCTCAGTGCGGCGTTTGACACTGTCTCTCACAAACTCCTCCTGGGTAGGCTCGAGAGGTGTGGGGTGAGACATCAGGCTCTACACTGGTTGACATCATTCCTCTCCGCACGAGGTTTCAAAGTTGCTCAAAAAACCCATACCTCGGAGAGCACTCCACTACACCAAGGAGTCCGTCAGGGCTCAACGTTAAGTCCCACCTTATTTAATATCTATGTGGGACCTTTAGCAGAATGTGTGGAGAAGCACAATGTATCAATTGTGTCATACGCAGACGATACACAACTGATCGTGATGCTATCCCAAAATAACAAGGACTTGGCTGCAACACAATTCTCAAAATGCCTAAAGGAAGTGGCCCAATGGATGTCGTACCATTGCCTCAAACTTAATGGCAACAAAACAGAGGTGCTGATAGTGGGGAAATCCCCGTCCATATGGTCAACAGCTTGGTGGCCAGACGGTTTGGGTCTGATACCCTCCCCTAAATCAGAAGTTAAAAATCTTGGGGTATGGATAGACTCCGAATTAACCTTTGAGAGCCAAATTCGGAAGGTGGCAGGGAAATGCTACGCGGCGATGAAAATCCTGCGAAAGATCTTGGATCTACTTCCCTCAAAAGCAAGGAAAACCATTGTTCACGCAGTTGTTACCTCCCAAATGGACTACGGTAACGTTCTATACATGGGAACAACTAAGAGAGGAATGGAAAAACTTCAGAAAGTGCAAAATGCAGCAGCACGCCTGGTCTTGGGCCTGCCAAGGAGAACTAACACAAAACAAACCCTGACTGCTCTACACTGGCTTCCAGTAGAAAAAAGGATCAAATTCAAAGCTATGTGTCACTGCCACCGTATATTAAGAAGGAAAGGTCCTAGCTATCTCCGACCGCTAATCAGAAAGTATACCCCAGGTCGCAGACTAAGGTCACTGGACAAAGACCTAGTGATTGTACCAAGAGTGGCTAGAGCTAAAATGGGGGAGCGATCTTTCAGATATCGAGCGGCAAAGTGCTGGAATAATCTTCCATTAGAGCTAAGAAGAGAGACGTGCGAAACAAGATTTCACAAACTATTGAAAACATGGCTATTTATACAACCTTAGCCATGATAAATATCGCAATCTAGTGAGGTCCCTTGCCACCTAAGACACCCTTTCCCTCTAGTGATCTCTTTAGCGCGGGGACACACCGTGGGTGTAACCAGGCGCTTTATAAATGTATAATAATAATAATAATAAAAGCACTCCATGTAGCCGGCATAAGTTGAGTGCTGTAGTCGGTCAGGGTGAACTAGTTTTCATATAATTTGGACTAGTCGACACGCAAGTAATTTAACCAGGATTTTGGCCTCAGCATTTAGCAGTGAAATGGGGTGGTGGGAGGTGAATTACTCTGCCAGCTTTCCCTCCTTGCGGATCACTACTATGGAGGTGAGTTGCTGGTCTATGGGTAGAATACCCTTCTGCCTGCTCTCTAGATACATTTGGAGGAGGTAGGGCGCTACACGGGAGGCAGTTAGTTTATAGAACTCTATTGTAAGGCGTTTTGGCCCCATTGCCTTTCCTGATTTGATACTAAAGATTGCATTAGCCACCTCCTCCTCCTCCGTGAGCTCGCTCTCCTACAGAATCATGTCCTCTGAGGAAAGCCTGGGGAGGGGGAGGTCAGCCAATAGGTATCTAATATTGGGCAAGTATAGGTGCTAGTAGAAGGCAGAGATGGCCTCAACAATGTCCTGAAGATCCATTAACGTCTCCCCTGTCTCTGTGTGAATGGCAGCAACCCAGTCGCTCCCTCGATCGCATCTGTCAAGCCAGCCCAGCAATTTTCCTGCTTTGTCCCCTAACTCATAGAATTTGAACTTTATCACTGGGCGATTTCTGCTGTGACAGTCATTTTGCCTTTCCAGGGAGGTGCGCACTCCGTTGATAGAGGCCATTATATCATGAAGCGTGAGATCCTCCTCAGGTATTGGTTTGCGTGAGTTATTGCAATGGGTCTTGAGATCTCCTTGCCACCTTCTGCCTTTTGCCATGAAAACATATCCAGTTTGGTTTGCTGGGAATTACGCACACCTTTCACTCATGTCATGGTGTGCAGTTTGAAAAGGTGATGTTCAGGCAGTTCAGCCAGGGTGATCTATTCACCAGGATAATCACCGCCGCCGCCTGCCTGTGGGTACTCAACACTCCACTCTGCCTGTCGGTCTTCTCCCAATGATATCTGCTCTCTGCTGTATTTGTCCGTCTGTGCTGAGCCCCCAACAGGTCGCCGTGGAGGTCGCCTTATTGCCTGTACTGCTGAGTAGACTGTCATCTGGAGTGACCACTTTGATCTGTTTCCTGTTTATGGGTTCTTTTGGTGGTGCATTGCAACATTAGCTGGTCTCATTCACCGTTGATATCGGTGCACGTATGCATGAAGGTTAGTTCATTCTGTGGATATCAGCTGGGTCGATCGTGCTGTTCGAGTTAACGTTGTTGTGGCCTCAGTTCTTTATCATTGCGTGATCCGGTGTCGTTCAATCCTCAACCAGGCTCTTAAGCCGCCAGGTCAACATGCACAACGAATAATCAGGGCAAATGGAGGTGGGATGGAGCGTTCCCCTTCCGCCACTCCCCCTCCCTCAGTAGTCACCAGAGCGCTGCTGTTATATGTTTGGGGACCTGCGTGCTCCTGCCAGCTTAAGTGTCACAGACCTCTGGTGCCTTTCTGCGTGTCTCTTTTCAGTGTCACTGGGCCAGCTGTTCTCGGGCCCCTCTGCACTCGCTGGGCACATCGGCTCGTCTCTGCCTCAGAGGGTCTCAACTTGTCCACCCGGTTCACCGCGGTACACCGTCTCTACAGATTATGCTGTTGTCTGGTGTAATCGACCTGGCAGTTCCCTGGTCATGGATTCCTTTAGTGGTGACTCCTGGTGTTGCACTGATCTCCCCTACTGTTGACTGCGGCGCAAACACCTGCATTTCCTGGGTTGCTCCACATGGTCGGCTTCTCGTTACTTCTCACAGAGCGCTGCAGGAGTTTCAAGAGCCCCAGTTCTTAATTAGTGCGCAGTGCAGTGTTTTGTCACACTCAGTCAGGTTCCTAGGCTGCTGGGCACAGATTTTCCGCGGGCAAGCTGAGGGAGCGGGTGGGGGGGGGGGGTGAAGGGAGAGAGCCTTCGGTATCCAGCCACTGGAACTGCCCTGTTATATGCTCGGGGCCTGCGCGCTCTCACCAGATATGGCGTCGCTGGCCTCCGGTACTCAATTTGGTGTGCCTTTTCTGCACCTTCAGGCCTCTCACTTCTGGGCCTCCCAGCACCCATCGATAATTTTGGCCCTCTTTCGCTACCTGGGGTTGCTCCCCGCTTGCCCAAGTCTTTACCGCTGGTCACTGCCCGTCGTTACCGGCGTTAAAGTGGAGGCTGCGACTCCTCCCCTCTACGGGTCTCGGCATTTTTTCCTCCGCCTGTCGCGACATCTGCTACTTCTGGGGAGAGCCCTGATTCCTCGCTCGCCACTCCGTCAAGGGTCCCGCACTCGATTCACCTCAGGGAGGCAGTCCCAGATGCTCGATGGACTGGATTCCGCCTACTTCAGCACCCGGCTGCACCATGCGAGTAGGACGCTCCACGCCTCTCACTCTGTAGGTTCCACAGGTTCTCGGTACCACGCTGGATGCCGCTGGTGCGTTTCAGGCACTTCCCATGGTATTTATGGGACCACAGGGTTGGATCTTTAAGCGGATCTTATGGGATTTTGTCAGTTGGCTGCAGGAGCCTCCCTATTGCACAGCTATCTTTCTCACCCCCCCAGTATCTGACTGTTTTTAACATTTCTGAAGCAACAATTGGGGGCAGACAAAGGGCATACCAGCCTTAGAGACTTCCTCGTATTGAATAAACAAATTGCAGTCCCACACCTTACCTTGCGCCTGTATATGCTGTCAGCCATACCGTTATGCTTCCATCCCTTAACCCCTTCAGTGCCCTTGACGAGCTGGACTCGTCATGGGCTGCGGTGGCGCTGTGCCCATGACGAGTCCAGCTCGTCATGAACTCCGCCCGCTAATACAAAGCGCGGCACTGGGCGGGGAAAGGGGCGGGCATGCAAGGGGTTAAGCTAATCAGCTGTTCTTCCTGAGACTGGCTAAATCTTGAATTAAAGAATCGTTTTAAAAAAAAGGAAGACCATGAATAAAGGAATTTCTTCTGGTCAAATATGATGGAGTCTGTGCATTACATCTAATAATTTTATTGAAACATTTGTTAATTTAAATTACTGTATAGTCAAGAAATTGTGGTGCTGGACCATTCGAATTTTCTGAAGCTGTGGTCTTGCGGTAGCCTTTCTTAAAATAGACTTTTTGCCTGATTGTGGCATGTATCAGATGTATCGAATATAGCAATGTCTCACATGCAAATACTGCTGTTTCCTTTTACAATTTTTGCATCTTCTGACGGTATGCAATCACAACAAAGCTTCCTCTGTGTTCACAGGAAAATGTACCTTGCCTCAAAACTTCAAATTATTGCCTGTCCTTTTCTTTCAAATGACCCTCTACTTACTTTCCTCTGCACGCCTCTTCTCTCGAAACACAGCTTACTCTAAGCCGCAAGCATGTCTGACTTAATCCATATTATTGCATTTCTGCAGTGTCCACACCTCATTTCAAAGATCACTTCTTGAAAAAATCATACCCTTTCAACCTTGCAATAACATAATTTGTTGTTGCTCATCTATTCTTCTCACCAACCATATACATGAATTGGCATACCCCCCTACCACTAAAGATCATACCTAATTCCTATTAGTTTAATCTACCACATAGAAACTTGAGTAAATGCTTGGAATGGGTTCCTTAAGAGCACAAGACTAATCCCAATAACCAACAGTTAGCACTGGAAAAAAAATTAACCTAGCCCGTTGTGTAGCAGCATACTGCCCAGCATAAACTGCTGCAATACCCCTCTCTCTATAATTGCAACTGCAATACAATACAATGCAGTCAGGGCTAGACTAGAAGGGTGGGGGCGGTTTTGCAGTGGTGGGGGCAATTTTGTTACTAGGGGCTGGTTTAATAGCCGTTCCCCAATATTGGTCCCCCAGTAACAGAAGCAGCAGTCTTCACTTTTACCCCTCCCTCCCCCGGACTTGTCCGACTAAATTGCCTGGGCTGTCTTGGGTTCCCAGTTGTTATGTTATGCTCTTGTTGTACGTCATCTCGTGCACCTTGCTGACTTCACGTTCCATGGAATATGGATCGTGGAGCAAGTAAGTGGAGAGGGTCAGTTACAACCGGGACAGCAAGCTGAGAAGTTGTACTTAAGTACCTGCCTGTTATGGAATAAACTTTCTACAAGGTATTACCTCCCCGTGTCTTTATAACAAATGGCGACGATCGGGATTTAAAAAGGACCAGTGAAGGAGGATATTGTTTGTACAGTAAATACAGGCAGAGTTGACGCAACGGCATCGTAACGTAGACTAAAGGAGATCGGATTAATGGAACTCACGGAAACTTCTTTGTAATTCTTCTGGTGAGCAACGCAGTATTTATTTAAAGTTTTATTGTGACTTTACCTTAAACTAGGCCTCCGTTACAACGTTAGAACTCCCCGAGTTCAAACTGGAACTGCCTAGCAACGCGCACCAGCTCGCAACCGGTTTTCAGACTGTGCCCGTGATCAGTTTCTTTCTGCTCCTTACGTCATATGAGAGTATTCTGCGTACCCGTCAGAAGTTCCAGGAGAGGAACGTAGTGCGTCACGACATCATGCACAGCGGCCATTTTGTATTGGGAAGGCCGGTTTTGATCGTTTTTGATTTATTTAAAAAAAAAAACATCCACTGTGATTTGAGTTTACGCTAAGGAAACAAAGCTTCATGATAACATTTGTGATTCCTGTTTGCTTTTGAAGAAAATGAAGCTGCAAAGTCAATGTTTGTCATCATTTGAATCCCTTTAACAAGAGTGATTCATTCATGTGATTTCATTTTTTTTTTTACTGTGATATATTTCTGCTTTTCTTTCGAAGTGGTGAAGTATGGGCAGTGTAAACTTGGGATCACACTAAACAATTCCACTTGACTTCCGAATATTATTTATACAGATTATCGTTTGAGCAGCAATGAGTCAGCAAACTTTTTCACTCAGTCCTCCTCAGGCCTTTTGGTCTTGTGGGTCTGAACCAACTCTTAAATGGACAGAGTGGAAAGAATATTTTTTTAATTATATTGAAACAGTAGACTCTGATGGCAAGATGGCTGCTCAGCACAAAAAGCACATTTTACTGCATTCTTTAGGCCCCCAAGGTCTTAAGACGTATAACCATATGAATAAACCTGTTGTTGGAGGTGGTGATAGTTATGATTTCACTTTGGCTCTTGCTAATTTAGATAAGTATTTTGCCCCCAAAGTGTGCATTGGTATTACTCGCTACAAATGTTTTCAAAGGAAACAACTCAAAAATGAATCTATTGATGACTGTTAGTGAGTTAAAGAAATTGGCTGCTGTTTGTGCGTTTGGTGGGTTATTGGAGGATTTAGTGCGTGATCAGGGGGTTGTGCATGCTTTTAATCCTGCTATTCAGGAACATCTTTGGGTAAATGGGGATTCCTGTCTGGACAATATTCTCGCTATTGGCTGAAACATCTAGTAGGTGTGCTAATGCTTTGAAGACTGAAGTTGCTGTAAATGACACTGTAGCTCAAATTAAATCTAGTTCTAAAAATTTTTGGGGCGGTAAACCAAAATCAGAAGGATGGAGTAAGTATAAACCGAATAATGAGCCTCCTAGATGTTATAGATGCAGAAGTCTTGAATATTTGGCTTTCGCTAAATCTTGTCCTGCTAGGAAAGTTAAATGCAGTGCATGTGGCGTTGATGTGCATCATACTAAAGCTTGCAGGAGAAGAACCAAATCGGTTAAATGTGTTTAAGAAGACGCTGATTCCGATAGCGAATTGAGCAGTAATAATGAGCAAATTTCTGAATGTTCTGTTTCTGTTAAAAAGAAATTACTTTTGAATATCAGAGATGGATGTTTGCTCATTGAAAACAAACCTGAATGTTGGATTCACATAGGTGGTGTGTGTGTTAAAATTTATGCCGATTCCGGATCACCTTATTCTATCGTCAATCAAGAGGTTTGGAAAAAACATTTTACATGTAAAGTTGGTGCCAAACTAGTTTCCTCTGATATTGATCAGGAAGGTGATGGAGGAGAAAAGATTAATATAATTGGTTATCGCTGGTTCAAATTTGAGTTTAAGAATCGTCATTCTTAAGGCAAATTGTACATCTCTAAAAAAGGTCCTTCTGTCTAGGATGGAAAGACCAGAAAAATGTACACATCATTTTGGACCCAAACTCTGCTGAGCAGGTTTTGGTTATGGATGAGGGCACTAAAGGTGGTGAAAAACTGTTTAAAAAATGTCCCTCTGTGTTTCAAAAGAATATAGGCAAATTAAAGGGTTTGGAACACAAAATAATACTCCAGGACAATCCAGTACCAAAAATTCATATAGTTAGAAGTGTCCCTATTGCTTTTAGAAACGATGTTGCCATGGAACTTAACAGACTAGTTTCTGCTGATATAATTGAACCTGTTGAAGCTTCAGCGTGAGTTTCTCCAGTAGTAGTAGTCAAACGCAGTAATGGGAAATTGAGATTGTGTGTGGAGTTGCACCATTTGAACGAGAACATTGTTGTTGATCAATTTCCGCTGCCTAAATTAAATGAGATGTTAGCTTTGTTCGAGGGTGCTAAGTGGTTTTCTACGATTGATTTATCCGCTGCTTATCACCAGATTCCCCTGTTTAAAGACAGCTAGAAATTAACTACATTTATTACACTGCAGGGTTGTTTCCAATTCAAAAGGATGCCGTTTGGTTTGGCGTCCGCTGCGGCCGTTTTTCAACGTCTGATGCATCAATTATTTTCCAATATCAAAAACACAAATTTTTCCAAGATGATATCCTTATTTTTGGAAAAGACAAAATGGAGCATGACAAAACTTTACATAAAGTGTTATCCATTTTAGAATGTAAGGGATTAACTATTGAATATTCAAAATGTACATTTGCCAGTGATAATGTCACTTATTTGGCACATGTTATTGACAGTAAGGGAATCAGACCAAAACCTACTCACATTGATGCTATTAAGTGCGCTCCTGCTCCAAACTGCAAAGATGATGTTAGATCTTTCATAGTTCTTACTGAATTCTGTTCCAAGTATATTTAGAATGTTGCCTCAAGAACATGCAACAATAGGCAATTATTAAAAACCAGAAATACATTTGAGTGGTCACCAGAGTGCCAACAGGATTTGATTATATTAAAGATTGTATTTCTAGAGTAGCTTCTTTGAAACGTTGTGACCCTGATGCCCGGAGTATAATTACTGCAGATGCAAGTATCAAAGGTCTAGGAGCTGTCCTTGCCCAAGTTGGTGTCAATGGTGATGAACACTTTATTGCATATGCTTCTAGATCCTTGTCACCTACTGAGGAGAAATACTCAGTAATAAAGAAGGAAACCCTAGCTTGCATTTCGGCTGTTGATCATTTTCGGGCATTTGTTTGGGGTAAACAATTCACAGTACGTTGTGATCACAAGCCTTTACTCAAGGTTCTTAACACTGAAGGCACTATTAATACGTCTGCCAGAGTGGCCAGATTAGCAATCAGGTTACAAGATTATTATTTTTTTTTTTAATAAATCTTTTTATTATGAACATAAAAGAACAATACAGTGAAAAACGACTACTGAAAAAAAGCAATTGTCAAATAGGACACATCATTCAAAATAAATGCCTCACATATACGATCAATAAAATCAAAATAAACAGTAGCGATGACATATAGATATCACATAATATTAAATCTCTAAGGGGATTCCCTGTCGACATTATATAGGGTATCATCTGCAAAGGGGGTACATAAGAGTCCTCTATACTCATTCCATGGGCCCCATAGTCTAGTCCATTTGTCCGGACAGCCTCTACCTTCATATATCACCCTCAGCCATGGCCCGTATAGGGCGTGCTACTGGGGTGGTGACGTAGGGCGGGGGAGGGGCAGGGTGGAGGTTTGTAAAATGCAGCATACGGCCGATTTCAGGTAAGTAATGGAAAAAAAAGCGCGCAACAAAATTCGTTTTATTAATTTTTTTCGTTACTTACCTGAAATCGGCCGTATGCCGCATTTTACAACCCCCTACCCTGCCCCTCTCCCGCCCTACGCCACCGCCCCGGTAGCACACCCTATACGGGCCGTGGCTGATCACCCTCTCGGCTTGCATGCACCAATCCATAGCCGTAGCCCAGTCCGTACGGCGGGGCACGACTCCTCCCTTCCATGTTCTGACAATGTTCCTCTTCGCCACGATACAGCCCAGAGAGACCCACATTTGTTCGGTGCGATTCAGATCTGTGGCATCCCAGATGTTGAGGAAGCAGAGTCTAGGGGAAAGCCCTATCAGTTTCTGACATACTCGGGACATCGTGGATATGATCTCGTTCCAGTAGTGTTGGAGAACCGGGCAGTCCCACCATTGATGTAGAAAAGTGCCCACGACACCACAAGCACGGGGGCAGAGTGGGGAGGTTGTGAATCCCATCTTAACCAGAGCTGTGGAGGTATAATATGCTCTATGCAATAGTTTCAGTTGAATACATGTAAATTGGGACCTGATGGCCACTTCCCTAGGAGATGCCAGGGCCTCCCTCCAATCCTCATCCGGTATGTCCCCTAAATTGGGCACCCATTTCTTGCGAATTTTATATAGTGGTTCTGGCAGATTATTAAGTATTTTACGAAAAGTTAAGGAAATAGCCTTATCCGGCAGGTAGTCGTCTAGGAGTCTATCTTCTAAAGGTGATGAAACGGGGAGATCAGGGCCTTTGGGGATAGCTTTGGTGAGTGTGCTACGCGCTTGAAAGTAGCAGAATGTTTTCCCCCCTCATGCAACTGGTATCTGGCTTGTAATTCAGCAAATGAAACCACCATACCCTTCTCCCACATGTCTCCGACTGCAGAGAGACCAATAAGGTCCCATTTATCAAAACCGGGATAGTTTGACAACATCCCAAAGTAACAGAATTCCAATAATGGAGTAACTCATGTAATTTTACCCTTCAACCCAGCGCGGTGGTAGCGCATGCCAAATTGAAACTGTAGTGGAGGTGGGAGGTAATATAGGTACATGCTTGGGCCCGCCATATAGTGCCATCATATAATTACCTGTCTTCATATTAAAACGGTCCATTCTGTACGCTGGATCCGTCATAGGACGATGGGCCCAGTGATTGAGCGCCACCAACTGAGAGGCCCAGTAGTATGTTTTAATTGCGGGGAGAGCATTGCCACCATCATACCAACTACGTAGGAGTTTATCCAATGCAATCCGGGGGGTGCCGCCATTCCATAACAGGGCCATTCCATCATATCAAACGCCATTTTAGCGTCTAGGGACACAATTATCGCATCTTCGTGTATGGTGGAGACCCTTCCCAACACTCCAAGGAGGTGGCGGAGATTGAGTGCCGTATTTTTGGTTGCCATAAAGTCTGATTGGTCCGGGTGGATCAGTTTATGTAGGTGGGGTGACAGGCGAAGAGCCAAAGGTTTAGCCAGGATTTTGACCTCAGGGTCGAGAAGGGATATCGTCCGATAGGTGCCACATTGATCTCGGGGCTTCCCTTCCTTGTATATAACTGCTATGTTAGCCAAGCGTTGTGTTTCGGGGAGGGTCCCATGTTTGACACTTTCATCGTAAATTCGCAAGAGATAAGGGGCTATAACTGGTGAAGCCGCTTCTTATAGCTCAATTGGGAGGCCACTAGGTCCCATGGCTTTCCCAGAGTGCAAGGCCTCAATAGCTTTCGACACCTCCTCGGAATTGAGGGGAGCGTCAAGGTCCGCCGCATCCTGGGGGTCTAAGCTCGGCAGGAGGAGGGTGGAAAGTAAGTCGCACCGACCTCCTGGGTAGACGTAGACGTAGGGACGTAGAGACTTTCAAAATGATTGGCGAAAGTCTCCGCGTTTCCGTCCCGGTCGCTACGTCGCTCTCCATCCGGAGCTGCAATGTCAGCCACCCACCTATTGGCTGCTTCTCGCCTATCTAGGCATGCCAATAACTTACTGACTTTATCCCCTATTTTATATACCCTATATTGGGTCGAACGGTAGTGCGTCTGGGCTGCCTCACTAGCGATATCGTGGTATTCCTTCTGCTTCACCACAAGCCTATGTGAAGTATCAGGGGAAGCCGATGTAATTAGATCACGTTCAAGATTAGCCACCTCTGATTCCATATCTTCTAACCGCTGACGTTTCTTCTTGTGGTGGCCTGCCACCGCCGCTGCCACCCTACATACACAAATCACCGTCTTATATGTCTCCCACAGCGTGACATCTGAAATGACGGAGCCCTCATTTTCTGCAAAATAGTCGGACATGGCCTTTATCAGCTTATCTCGTATGTCTGGAACTTTTAGGTACCAATGGTTAAGGGCCATCTCTCGATGTGCACGGGGAGGAGCACCACCATAATGCGCCAGGATCGGGGAATGGTTAGATATGCCCCTGGGTAAAAAGGAATTGTCGCCAAACATGGAAAGCTGGGAAGCTTGGCAGAAAAGATAATCAATTCGGGACAGACTCCCATGGACTCTGGACAGGAAGGTATACTCCCGATCTAATGGGTGGAGAGTATGCCACGGTTCAAACAGTCCAAGAGCCGATAAAAATTCCGAGAGCAGTTTCCCCTGTAAATCAGATCGGCGAGAAGGCAAACGGTCTAGGTCTCTGATCACGGCGGCGTTACAGTTTCCCCCCCCCCCCCATAAGGTGTCTCCATCAGGTAAGTTTAACAGGTGCGAGCCCAAAGCAGTCAAAGTGGCAGAGTGAAGTTTAGGGGGAATATACATGGAGGTCACATTGAGCGATCGATTCTCACTATCCCCGGAGATGGTGACAAATCGTCCATCTGGGTCGTGGGTGACTTTCTTAACCTGAAAGGGAAGACCGTGCAAGGATACCCACCTCCCTGGATCCTCTAGTGTAACCCGCATGGGCAAGCAGTTTGTAGCCCCAGCGGTTCAGTGCCTTATATGTGGTGCCCTGTATGTGTGTCTCCTGAAACAATATAAGGTCTGGGGAGTGCCGCTTTAAATATTGTAAGACTAACCCCCTTTTGATCCGATCCCCTACACCATTAACATTCCAGGTAATCAATTTGATTCGACTCTGGGGAGAATGTAGGAGTGTCACCCATTAGGATCTTGGAACATGAGCCCCACATCCCACCGGGGCCAACGAAGCACATTACACACTAGGGCATTAAACCAGGACATATAATTAGAGTCGCCATAGGCATCCGCTACCATCGTATACATGTACATGAGCATCACAGATAGATTGCTTAAAACATAAAACAAAAACAAAACAACCCCCATTGTAGAACGCCCTGTGTCCCCCCCGCCTCCCTGCAACATGGACGCAGAACTGCCCACCACCCCAATTTTCAGAGCTCTTGGATACCCATAAGGAACCCGATAGAGGGAAATGCTACTTAACCAACGTGTCCCACGATTCGACCCTCTTCCCCCAAAAAAACATATATCTGCCCAGAATCTAACTCTAAAGAGCGAGCAACTTTAAGTAGGAGTCTATGATCTCGAGCACCTCAATAAACCACATCCCCTCAGCCCCATTCAATCCAAGAGTCTGTTTGAGTGGACTAAAGGTGTACCAAAAATGATTACCCAAAGATAAATAGACATAACCCAGTGTGCACTTAACAAACAAATCTCCACCACCGCGCCCCAGGAATATGACCCAGAGGCTCAAAGAATGTCACAGTCACTTACAAAATACAAGATATTAGTCCCAATATACGTTGATTACATTGCTACCTGCACCATCAGAGTTCAACTAAGTCTCCCTGGAGGACGTTCGGAGTCTTGTGTGTGGTCTTGGGAAACAGTGTCCTGGTCCGAAGCTGATCTCCACCTCTCTAGTTACATCAAAATGGTCGCACACTGCTGACCTACCTGCGTGTTACCCCAAAGAACTGTGGTCCCTGTAGTCAGCGTCGGCGGATACACCTATGCTTGTGTCGTGAGTGCAAGTGTGAATAGCGTTAGCCATCCCTGGACATGTGTTTCGAGGTAGTTGCCTCTCGTCAGCAGGGAGTAGGAAAGAGTGTAGGGTTGCAATGTAAGCTGCTAAAATCATTATCAGGTCTAGTACCTCTCGTAGCAACGCAGGTGCGTAACCTGAGTCCGTCGACTCCCCGGCTCAGAGAGCCGCTAAATAGTTACATCAAAATGGTCTCACACTGCTGACCTACCTGCGTGTTACCCCAAAGAACTGTGGTCCCTGTAGTCAGCGTCGGCGGATACACCTATGCTTGTGTCGTGAGTGCAAGTGTGAATAGCGTTAGCCATCCCTGGACACGTGTTTCGAGGTAGTTGCCTCTCGTCAGCAGGGAGTAGGAAAGAGTGTAGGGTTGCAATGTAAGCTGCTAAAATCATTATCAGGTCTAGTACCTCTCGTAGCAACGCAGGTGCGTAACCTGAGTCCGTCGACTCCCCGGCTCAGAGAGCCACTAAATAGTTACATCAAAATGGTCGCACACTGCTGACCTACCTGCGTGTTACCCCAAAGAACTGTGGTCCCTGTAGTCAGCGTCGGCGGATACACCTATGCTTGTGTCGTGAGTGCAAGTGTGAACAGCGTTAGCCATCCCTGGACACGTGTTTCGAGGTAGTTGCCTCTCGTCAGCAGGGAGTAGGAAAGAGTGTAGGGTTGCAATGTAAGCTGCTAAAATCATTATCAGGTCTAGTACCTCTCGTAGCAACGCAGGTGCGTAACCTGAGTCCGTCGACTCCCCGGCTCAGAGAGCCACTAAATAGTTACATCAAAATGGTCGCACACTGCTGACCTACCTGCGTGTTACCCCAAAGAACTGTGGTCCCTGTAGTCAGCGTCGGCGGATACACCTATGCTTGTGTCGTGAGTGCAAGTGTGAACAGCGTTAGCCATCCCTGGACACGTGTTTCGAGGTAGTTGCCTCTCGTCAGCAGGGAGTAGGAAAGAGTGTAGGGTTGCAATGTAAGCTGCTAAAATCATTATCAGGTCTAGTACCTCTCGTAGCAACGCAGGTGCGTAACCTGAGTCCGTCGACTCCCCGGCTCAGAGAGCCACTAAATAGTTACATCAAAATGGTCGCACACTGCTGACCTACCTGCGTGTTACCCCAAAGAACTGTGGTCCCTGTAGTCAGCGTCGGTGGATACACCTATGCTTGTGTCGTGAGTGCAAGTGTGAATAGCGTTAGCCATCCCTGGACACGTGTTTCGAGGTAGTTGCCTCTCGTCAGCAGGGAGTAGGAAAGAGTGTAGGGTTGCAATGTAAGCTGCTAAAATCATTATCAGGTCTAGTACCTCTCGTAGCAACGCAGGTGCGTAACCTGAGTCCGTCGACTCCCCGGCTCAGAGAGCCACTAAATAGTTACATCAAAATGGTCGCACACTGCTGACCTACCTGCGTGTTACCCCAAAGAACTGTGGTCCCTGTAGTCAGCGTCGGCGGATACACCTATGCTTGTGTCGTGAGTGCAAGTGTGAATAGCGTTAGCCATCCCTGGACACGTGTTTCGAGGTAGTTGCCTCTCGTCAGCAGGGAGTAGGAAAGAGTGTAGGGTTGCAATGTAAGCTGCTAAAATCATTATCAGGTCTAGTACCTCTCGTAGCAACGCAGGTGCGTAACCTGAGTCCGTCGACTCCCCGGCTCAGAGAGCCACTAAATAGTTACATCAAAATGGTCGCACACTGCTGACCTACCTGCGTGTTACCCCAAAGAACTGTGGTCCCTGTAGTCAGCGTCGGCGGATACACCTATGCTTGTGTCGTGAGTGCAAGTGTGAATAGCGTTAGCCATCCCTGGACACGTGTTTCGAGGTAGTTGCCTCTCGTCAGCAGGAGTAGGAAAGAGTGTAGGGTTGCAATGTAAGCTGCTAAAATCATTATCAGGTCTAGTACCTCTCGTAGCAACGCAGGTGCGTAACCTGAGTCAGTCGACTCCCCGGCTCAGAGAGACACTAAATAGTTACATCAAAATGGTCGCACACTGCTGACCTACCTGTGTGTTACCCCAAAGAACTGTGGTCCCTGTAGTCAGCGTCGGCGGATACACCTATGCTTGTGTCGTGAGTGCAAGTGTGAATAGCGTTAGCCATCCCTGGACACGTGTTTCGAGGTAGTTGCCTCTCGTCAGCAGGGAGTAGGAAAGAGTGTAGGGTTGCAATGTAAGCTGCTAAAATCATTATCAGGTCTAGTACCTCTCGTAGCAACGCAGGTGCGTAACCTGAGTCCGTCGACTCCCCGGCTCAGAGAGCCACTAAATAGTTACATCAAAATGGTCGCACACTGCCAGTCCCAGGTCTCCTCCGGGGACCGGAAGAACAGCGACTTGCAGTCCACATGCACCCGGAGCTTCGCCGGGAAGAGCATGGTGTACTTCAAATTGTGCCCCCAAAGAGCACGTTTGACTTCCAGGAAGGAGCGACGTTTCAACTGCACCTTATGAGTGAAGTCTGGAAAAAAGGTTATGCTGGAATTCTCGTATTTTAAGGGTGGACCATTCCTAGCGGCCTGGAGGATAACGTCGCGGTCCTGAAAATTGAGGATTCGTGCCAGGATGGGACGAGGGAGAGCAGCCGGCTTTGGAGGGCCCCCCGGCACTCTGTGGGCTCGTTCGACGGAGAAGTAGTTGGAAAGGGACCGTGGTTGTAAATGATTTTGGATTAAGTCTTCCACAAAAAGATCAGTAGCCGGCCCCTCCGCGCGTTCGGGAACACCTAAAATGCGGACGTTGTTTCTTCTTGCGCGCCCTTCATAGTCCTCTAACCGGGCTTCGAGGTCAGTAGTCTGGGCTTGCAAAGTCTTGACCACTGACTCCAGGCGTGTGGTGGAGGTCGTAAGTGCAGCGATGGACCCTTCGTTTGTCTTGACTCGGTCCCCCATTTTTCTCAGATCAGTACGGATCAAGTTGACATCTATGGAGACAGTATCAATTTTAAGCTCCAGCGCCGTGCGGACCCCCTGCACCGCCTCCATTATGTCCGCCAGTGTCGGACCTTCATCAGTTGACTGCCGTTTTGTACCTTGCTCCGGTTGCGTCACCTCCAAGTCTCCTGACTTGGAGTTGGCATATTTGGACAGCTTTTGAAGAGTGGAAGGTTTGGGACCCCTAGATGTGGCCATTGTGCCCTGCTCCTCCACCTCGAGCAGAAAACTGCAAAAGTAGGGGTATCCAGGGGGCGCGTGAGCACAACGACAGAACATCTTACAGCTGCTGGGCACTTGTCTTTACTATGCGTGTGTCCCAAAATGGCGGCCGGTGAAGTGCATAGTGGCGCAACCTGGATCTCGCGGAGTTACTTCTCGAGGTCAATGCCGCCCCGGCATCAGCGCATAGGGAAGTTCAAGGAGCGTTACTGCCTGCTGTTGCTGAGTTGAACCCCCACTCCCTGTAGTGACAGACCTTCAGCTAGAGAAAAGAAAGGGGGGGGAGGAGATCCAGTCCAGGAGAGCCAGCCTCACTGGCTTCTAGGCATCCATGAGTCCCCAGATTATCCCCATCAGCAAGCGGGGTCACAAAGCTGTAAAGGATGTCCCCCAGCCCTCACTCGGTGCTCGGATCTCTCAGGCAGCAGTGTCCCATGCAATCCACGCAGCCCAGGCGCTTGAAGCAGGGAGTTCCGGGCTGACGCAACTCACCGGCAGACTGGAGCATAGCTCAGAGGTTCCCGACGCCTCCAGACATGTCCGAGCCGTGCCTCCCCACGGCAAAGAAATCCGGCAGTTTCAAGCCGCGTCTTAGGCCGACGGCTCACAGTGCGCTTCCCAGCCGCAGCACAGGCCGCGAGCCTTCACCGCCAGGCCTGCCCTCGTCTCGCGGCCGCGGAACGAAATTGGTGCTGGCACCTGCGTCCGACGATCAAATCGCCTCAGCGATAGCTCCGGGTGATCTGTGGCTCGAGGCGCTCTTCCGACCGCGGTTATTTTGGACAGACGGATCTGTGTCGCGAATTTCTGTCGGGAATTAGCCGGCAGCCGACCGGAGCTCTACCCCAGAGCGGCCATCTTGGTTGTCGGCTAGCCACGTCCCCCCAGGTTACAAGATTATTGCTACAAAATGGAATTTGTTCCTGGAAAAAAAAAATGTATGGCTGATTTTCTTTCCAGGATGCCCAAACAACTTGTTGTGTGTGAGGATGAAATTTATATTTCTTTTCAGGTTGCTTATGTACAGAATTTTGGTGATTGTGGCATTTCAAAAGAGAAATGGGAGGAAGAATATTTAAAGGATGTAGATTTATGCCAAGTTAAATCACATCTTAGACAGTCTTGGCCAAATAAATTAGGTAAGAATCATATTCTCAAACCATTTTGGGAAGTCAGATTTGAATTAAGTGTACGTGATGAAAATGTTTGGAGAGGTGAACGAGTTATTCCTCCAAAACGTTTGCGTTCATCCATAATTGCTCTTTGTCAAGAAGGCCATTTTGGTATTGTCCTCTCCAAACAGACTGTTAAGACTTCTTTTTAGTGGCCTGGCATGGACGGTGACATAGAATCATTTGTCTGTGAATTATGCAAGATTGCTGATAAATCTTTGGTTACTCTCAAACCTCCTTTAGGTGTTATGTCTAGACCCAGATCTCCTTGGGAACACACTGCAATTGACACCATGGGTCCAATTGGAATTGAGCAGAAATACATTTTGGTACTTATGGATTTATTTTCAAGATGGCCTGTTGTCAAGGTCGTCAGCAGAGCAGATACTGATACGGTTCTTCACTTTCTTGATCAATTGTTTCAGATGGAAGGTATTCCATCTGTTCTTTTAAGTGACAGCTGTGTACAGTTCTTGTCGAACAAAGCAAAGGAGTATTTTAACAAATTAGGAATAAAACACAGAACTACGTCTTTGTATAACCCGAACAGTAATGGCATGGTTGAGCACTTTAATAAACTTATAAAAAACACTATTCAAATGTCTGCTAAACATGGTGATTGGGAAACTCCGGTTTTAAAAATGGTTTGGGCTTACAGGGTATCAATTTGTGATGCTAGTGGTTATCCACCTTTTGTTCTTATGTGAGGTAGGAATCCCAGTACAAAATTTACGCCTGGTTGGTTATTTAAATCCAATATTGTGCATTGGTCTGTGGATACTGTTAGGGAAAGAGCTGATGCTCTTCAAACCAAAAGAAAAGATTGGTATGATTCTAAACATGGTGTGAAAGAGTCCAATATAACTGTTGGACAATGGGTTAGAGTTAAAAAACCTGGTAAAACCTCTTAAGAAATCAGCAGTTTTTACGAACCTTTGCAAGTTGTTGAAACCATGAACAATGCTGTACGCCTCACTGATGGAAAAGTTTGGAACCTTAAGAGGGTTGCTTAATGGTCTGCACCTTCTTCTTGCAGAAAATTGGGCCCTAACATGTTTGATTTTGATGACTCATTGTTTAATAGTAGTCCTGTTAGCAATTCTAATGTGAACTTTCCTGTAATGGTAAATAACGATATTTCGGACAGGGGCGCAACTAGAGCCACATTTCGGAGGGGCTAATAAAAAATTTCAGAGGGGGCTGACTCGTCCAGCAATAGTTAGAGTGGAGATGCAGGGGCTCTTGAAGGGGTGAAAACACAACAAAGCATCATTAACAAGCGACTGGTCTTTTAAAGACCTGTGAAGTACTCGGGTGCGGCTGTGTGTGTGCCCGGGAAGCTGTCTCGGCTCAGGCTGCCACACACGACGGGGGGCTGAAGCCCTTTCAGCTCAAAGGGCGTTGCGCGCCTGATTTCGGATGATTCAATGGATCCAAAGTCATGTAGTCCAGAAGTCGATATTGGAGGTTCTTCTGTGTTAAATCAAGAGACACTTACTTCGGATTTCAGACAGTCCAAGCGAGAAAATAAATCTCCTGTTTGGTTAAAAGATTATATTTCAGAAAAATTTCCATTGTAATTCTGCATTTGCATTTCTTTTTCATCTTGTTTGTATTTGATGAGATTTATACATTTATTCTTTATTGTTATTATCCTATTTTTTTTAAAGGATGGGGATGTGTTATGTTATGCTCTTGTTGTACGTCATCTCTTGCACCTTGATGGCTTCACGTTCCATGGAATATGGAACGTGGAGCGAGTAAGTGGAGAGGGTCAGTTGCAACCGGGACAACAAGCTGAGAAGTTGTACTCAAGTACCTGCCTGTTATGGAATAAACTTTCTACAAGCTATTACCTCCCCATGTCTTTAAAACACCAGTCCAGCCCTGTGTACAATATATACGTCTCCTGGTCCACAATAATACCATAACACTCACCAGTTGGGCAGTCGAGTGTACTTCATACCAGATGCATTATACTTCCCTTACACTGCTTGGCAGTCTTACACTCACATAAGATAACATTTTATGGGTCCTGTCCATGGCCCAGTAGTGTACCAGTCCACAGCATTAACCCATCCATTACCAGCTGAACAAGTTTACAATAACTGAAGAGGTTTTCTACCTTTTGCTGGCCAATGGAGGACTTAAAATAGTGCACCACTGTGAATCTTGACAAAGTACACATTACGACCACTTGTTGACACCTCACAATGACAGTCCGGTCTGATAGGATGACATTAACAAAGTCTACTCGAGTAGATCTCTTTCCCCATGTCTCCCTCCAACCTATGCCTACTTAGGACAATAAACTTTAAACAATATTTCTGAGTGGACAGCCTAGTGAAGTAACCATCTAAGTGGACAATGATTAGAAGAATTACCATAATATATATATCCGAAAGGTTACAGGGTCTTTAGAGTTAGGAATTAGCATTTTAAAAAACCTTGGAAATTCACTGATAAAACCAAAGGTTACAGGGACGTTATAATTAGGCTCAGATTTCACTCGTACAAAACCAGTGAAATTCAGCAGTTATAGTTAGCTGAGCTAATTATATCTCGCGTCCCCTCACAATGCACTGCTTATGACCTCACATATTACATCACTCATGACATGGTCAGTGACTCATAATCAGTGCATTGTGGGGAGCTCGAGTTATAGTTAGCACTGCTGCATTTCACTGGTTTTGTACGAGTAAAATCTGAACCTAACTATAACTATATATATATATATATATATATATATATATATATATATATTCACAGAAAAAAACATAGGTTTCAGGCACGTTATAGTTAGGAATTAGCATTTAAAAAACCTCAGAAATTCACTGAAAAAACCATAGGTTTCAGGGGTGTTATAGTTAGCTGGACTTTTCACTTGTACAAAACCATTGAAATTCCCCCGTTATAGTTAGTTCAGCTAACTATAACTCGCGCGTCATTTGAGATGTCATCAGTGATGTCATGAGTGATGTCACTGACCATGTCATGAGTGATGTAATATGTGACGTCATCAGCAGTGCATTGCGGGCGCGCGAGTTATAGTTATTTGAACTAACTATAACGGGGGAATTTCAATGGTTTTTTCAGTGAATTTCTGAGGTTTTTTAAATGCTAATTCCTAACTATAACGTGCCTGAAACCTATGGTTTTTTCTGTGAATTTCAAAGGTTTTTTAAATGCTAATTTCTAACTATGCCTACAGAGATAGGACATGTGAAGAAAGAAGAAAAAATGCACGGAAAGAAAAAAAAGAAGTGCAGAAAGAAGCAACAGAAGTCCTCAAACATGAAGAAAAGTGCAGGAAGAAGGATAACGTGCAGAAAGAACAAAAAGAAGAGCAGAAAGAAGCCTTGTTGCTAAATCATCCTGTATCCTCAACTTTTTCAGACGGATACTGGTGGTAACTGAGTCTGACTAACCAGTCCTAGAGCCAGTGCTATGTTAAAAGACACTTAGAATACAGTGAAAACACCTACATACACTAGGGAACATTATGCGTTGGGGTCCCCCTGTGATTAGCATGACCTCCTCTGTAAGCCCCTAGTATATAATAGGGCAGGGGGATTAAAACTACCTCTTAAAACAGGCCACAGGGCATTTTTGCACACGTTAACTCAGGCCCCGTCCCCTCCCTTCACCACTGTGTAAACACGCCCTGTGTCCGTTTTTAGTTGGGAGATTAAGTTCATTTGAATCCTGAGGGTCCCTAGGGTCCAACTAGCCCACTAGGTACCTCCAGTAAGTGCCACAGAGCTGCGTTGCAGAGAGGTGTAAAAAGTGGCACGACCTGGACCACCTCTCTGCAATGCAGCTCAGTGGCGTTTACTGGAAGCACTTAGTGGGCTAATTAGCCCCCAGGGGCACTCAGTATTGAAGGGAAATTATATCCCCAATTTAAAACGTGCCATAGTGCGTGTTTGCACACGTCACCTCAGGCCCCGTCCCCTCCCTTCACCACTGTGTAAACGTGCCCTGTGGCTGTTCTAAGTTGAGAGATTAAGTCCCCTTGAATCCTAAGGGTCCCTAGGGTCAAACTAGACCACTAGGTACCTCCAGTAAGTGCCACTGAGCTGTGTTGCAGAGAGGTGTAAAAAGGGGCTTGGCCTCAGAACACCAGTCTGCAGCGCAGCTCCCTGGCGCATACTGGAGATGCCTGTTGGGCTAGTTGGCCCTCAGGGACCCTCAGTATTGAAGAGGAATTAATTCTCCAACTTACAACTCGCCAGGGGGCGCGTTTGCAGATTGCTGCAAGGAGGGGGCGTGGCCTCCGGCACGATGCCAGTCTTTTATTTATTTTAATTTTTTAAGAAGGGGGGCTGTGTGGTTCCCCTTCTTATTCTAATTTATTGGCCCTGATGACCCCATCCCCCAGGGCCTGTCTCCTAATTATATTTTTTTGACCCCAATCCCCATGGTCGGCCACTGTTTTTTATTATTTTTTTAAAATATATATTTATAGACACACCTAGGACATGCTGGACAAACCGTACGTACCTATCACCATGACGATTTGCGTGATATTCATTAAAAGGCGACTATGCATACAATGAATCCACGTGGAATGTATTTACACCACTAGTGAAGCTCTGACATGTCTGATGCCCTACCGTGCCTAATCCTGGTAGACACCCTTGTCGTTTATTTATACAAACATGGGTAGCTATTGACGGGCACATTTAATACACATGCACACCAAGCCATTCAAAGGGGATTCGACAAAAATTCGACCAAAACTATGCAAGAAACCCGCCTCATGGTTAATAAAACACACATCCACTGCCGGATGTGTAATACTTTTTATTTTACTCTCTGGAAAGGGGACGAACATCACTTGAGAGTCACAGCGCGCTCCTGGCAGAGCCCAATGCTGTGTTACACCCACCATTGCCTGCTGAGTGCCACACACCTCTGTGTTGTATTCCACTAGTTAGTGTGCTGCAGATCGGCACATATAAATTCTCCCTTCTTCCATGGACAGAGTAAACCTACAGTCACACGCACATACACACATCATACGCTAGGGCCCATCACACTAAATTCACACTATTACTCTATCCACACTGAATATAGGAGAGGAAACCTAAACCAATCTGCATCTACAATGAGGTCAATGCGACCCTAATGACATTGTCCTGAGTCATGATTTTAAACATAGGAAATACATTTGAAAACTCAATAAATGACAAGGAATAAACACCCGACACTGGAATTCAAACAGATGCTTGTTTATCTAAATTAATTCAAATGGAAATCAATCATTAGCAAAATCGTTATTCTCATAGTTACCTATTCTAGCTAAAAGGGTCAGGACAGGTCTCTCGGTAAAGTCTCTCGAACTGCCGTCCTCAGCATAGATTCAGGAGGAAGTCCAAAACGCGATGACCACAAGGAACGCAATGGAAGTAAAGAGCGCAATGGAACACGGACCCTCTCTAGTCTAACATATTTATAGGGAAAATGACAAATAAAAAGTTACAAACAAATGTTGAATATCCGTTGAGCCGCTGAGCAGAGTGAGCAGGAAAGGATGTCACTCGGTTACATTTAGAAAACCCCCGCTCAGGAAAAATCACAAAAATAAAAAACACGGAAGAAGGAAACTCGAGTTTGCAAATGTTACTTTTGTAAATGCTCTTCCTTGGTATCATAGCAGAGCCACCGCAGACTGGTCATTGTTCATTGTGGCTTTATCCTTCTCCAAGGACAATTGGAATCATTCCCAGAGCTGCTGTCCTCACGGAAACTTTCTACTCAGGCAGAGGCTGTGGTCAGGTGACTTTCAACCATGTTCAACAAGGCCTCTCGTCAAAATTCAATCACTCGAGCGCAGGCTGTAAATGGCAGCCATCTTTATTTAGGCCAAAACGGACCATCTTAATTAAAAGAAACACAAAACAACGTTACCACATCATAATGATTGTACAGTGTTAATCCCCACTAATACCCTTATGTGTATGTAATTATCTAGCCTTCTGCAACACAATAAAGCATTAGCACACGTTATTTTAAAAGCATAAACATGAAACAAATAGCACTTTTACAACACTCATTTAGTAAATTCGCTCATTATTATTAAGCAACATATATGCATCCCACGTGTAGTTGTTTCTTCTCATTAGTAATGTTGATTAGTCCGGACTTTAACAACACAAACTATCAATTAATGTTTTTAAATTAGTAATTTTAATCATAACATATAGACAAAACTGGAGCTTAAAACCCGATAAATTTTCAACAGAAAACTCTGCCCCTTTGGTGATATCTTATCACCACAAAAACCAACCCAAAAAAAAAAAAATAATTTAGGAGAAATTGAAAATGTCTTTTATGACACAACATTAAACACCAGACTCTCTCACATCATCCCTCTTTGACTCCAAATAAACACTCTCCCTCAATTCTTCTAATTCTATTTCTTGTGGGTCTCTCCTTGACCTCTTTTGTTTCTTTTCAATATTTCCTTTAATTATTCTCTTTTTCCCTCCCCTGTTTTTACAACACAAACACCCCAATCTTAGTATCAATAAAGCAATAATTACACATGTCAAGGGAAATAATATTTTACCAATAAAGGTACTACCTATCTTAGCAATAAAATTCTTAACAGCAACTATCTTATTAGCTATTTTAGTCCAGATACTTTCAGCTTCCAGTGGTACTAATTCTTCATGCAAATCAGTAATATTTTTGATATAGACCTTTAGATCTTTGCTTTCGTCAGGAATGTAAGTGCAACAATGTTGAACTTTCAGCATTCCGCAGACTCCACCCTCCTTGGCCAAAAGAATATCAAGGGCAAGTCGATTTTGCATAGACATGGCACGTACGGCAATCATCTCCGTATTCACCAAAAGAAACCCTCCAGCGGTACTTGTCGATAAGCGATCCACCACTGTTGACAGTTTCCGAATCCCATATGCATTTAAAGAAATTCCCACTGCTGGAATTAAAGCACCAAAATGTCACCTACGATTTCTGACCAAGTTTCTCTCTTAAAACGTGTTAGTAAACTAATGTGTTCTACATCTTCTATTCTATCTATATGAAAAATCTTTGGAAAGACCAGGCCCACATAACACGTGCCATACCAATGGTCAGGCAACTTGTAATAAGCCTTGTTCCCACACACATAATACACTCCTGGGAAAACTGGATCTTCTCCACCTTTAAAACCCCATCCGGTTGCAATGAAGTATGTATCATGACAGTCACTAGTCCCAACAAAATATGTATCATATTGGGATTTCCTTCTGGTAATGCATAGTTTACCCTTCTGTGGTGCATCTAATGCCAAAGTTGGACTAGCCCCATTCCTCAATTCTTTTCCCATCTCAATATCCCAAATTGTCTCACTCACTTTATATTTCCCTGCCTTTTCATGCAAGTTCATTCTCCTTTCCTCTACCATGTCTAGGAAAGCCTTCTCTTCTTCTTTCAAACTGCAAGTTAAATTGTTTCTAAAAATGTAATCTAATGTTAATTCTTCTTTCTCAATAAAAATCTCACCAAAAATGTTAGCTTCTTTAGCTGGATTCAGCCTTTTGTTCATAGGCAATTGCCCACAAATGTTATCTTTGTTTGACATCTCATAATCTATTTTCCCTAACAAATAAAAAACACTACTTAACACACTACATGAAATTCCATACGTAGCTGGTAAATGGTGATAAGTAACACCTTCTGAAACGGATGCAGGTAATTGCATACATACGTAGCAATCCCTAACTTCCATTGTCTTTACGTATTCGTACAACAACTTTGAAAAAACATTGCTAGAAAAATCATTAATTGACCTATCTTTATGTATGTAAATGTTACTAATTCTAGTCGGAACTACTTTTTGTGAACTTTTCTCTACATTAGTCACATTTTCAGTATGTATTCCAAAAGTATCTATTGTAACTCTAAAAGTAACTAGTAAAGCTAGTACACCCCATAATAGCATTAATAATCCAGTACAGCAGCAGCACATTCTACACCATCTTTTCAAGAAGGCACATCTACTTTGATTATTCTCTGTGTTAGCCATTTTACTACTTTGGCAGTGTCTTTTGACTTAGCCTCTTCTACTCCACTACTGAATTCTAGAACTCTAGGTTATTTCAAACAGCTAATTTCAGATTTTCTTTTCACTTTCCTTCAAGTGACTCCTTCAGTTCACTCAGTTTGGATTTTCATCACTTTTCACTTCTTCTTCAGCAACATCGAATTGTATCAGATCATCAACAACATCCTCTTTCTTCTCCACTGCTTGTTGGAACTCCAGGCACTCTTACAGAATCTGATCTTTCCTCTGAAACTCTCAATGTTTCTCTTGAAGCCTCTCTTGGAAAGAAAGAATCACCTGACTCTCTTTCTCCTTCAGCTCTTTCAGGATTCTTTCTCCTTCTCACTGGCTCAGTTTCTTCATCATCACTCGAATCTGACTCTTCAAAATACTCTTTACCAGTCCCATCCTTTGGATTGGGAACTCTCAGAGTATGACTCGCATGCACCCAGTTTTTCACACCGGCACACTTTACTGCAGTTGTCGTAGTCAGAATAACTTGTCTTGGCCTTCCCCACCGTGGAACCAAGCAATTTCTTCTTCTGTGTACCTTAATCCTCACCCAGTCCCCTGGACTCAGATCATGGGCTTGCTTCTTCTCAAGTATGGTAGCGTCTTCTCCAACCTGGTAAAACACAGAATGAACTGCGTCAGCCAGGCCTTTACAGTAATCCAAAATCATGTCATCAGTTATTGTCATCAACTTGTTGACAGGCACAAATGCATGTCTCATCGCACGTCCCATTAAGATTTCGTGCGGACTCAAACCTGTGGTTCTATCTGGAGTAGACCTAATAGTCATCAGCACTAGAGGCAAGACATCAGGCCATTTCATTCCAGTGGCTAAACACATCTTACCAATTCGGTTTTTTATTGTGCCTTTCATCTGTTCAACGACGCCAGAAGCCTCTGGTCTGTATGCACAATGTAGCTTCTGCTGTATGCTCAATGCTTCACAAATTAAACCCATGAGCTCATTGTAAAAATGTCCACCTCTGTCAGACTCAATTGTCACTGGGAACCCGTACCTAGGAATCAACTCTCTTAACAGTAACTTTGCAAATGTTATTCCATCATTCCTCCTAGTCGGATAGGCCTCCACCCATCTTGAGAACAAACAGACCACCACTAGAACATACCTCAATCTGTTCACCTGAGGCATTTCAATTAAATGTATTTGCATTCTGGTAAAAGGACCTCCTTCTCTGCCTATTGTTCCTAGACTCACCACTGTCTTTTTCCCAGTATTGAACTGCTGACAAATCAAACATCTCTGACAGATGCTTTCTGCAATCAACCTGAACTTTGCATTGTACCAGGTTTGCTTGAATGACCTAATCATTGCGTCCCTCCCCAGATGTCCCTGGCCATGATACATTCTTGCCATTGTCGACAGCATAGAGTTAGGCATGACTGGTCTACCATCTCTATAGATCCAAACATGATCTGTCTCTCTTGGGGTACAACCTGCCTTAATCCAATCTCTCATTTCCTCATCTCCTGCCTCATCCTGCAACTGTTTCACTTCATCCCACGTTTCTAGGACATTAGTAAACATCACAGAACAAAAAGACATCTCCCTTTCTCGTGCCCTATTAATCGAATTATTGTTCTTTGCACAATACTGTGCTATGTCATTGGCAAAACGATTACCAAGAGTAACAAAATCATCTCCTTGTCCATGAGCAGCACACTTCACAACTGCTAACTCTTTAGGCAGCTGTATCGCCTCAAGCAACTTTCCAATCACTTCAGCATTCTTTATTGGAGTCCCACTCGACGTCAAGAAACCTCTCTGTAGCCAAAGCTGACCAAAATCATGAACGACTCCAAATCCGTACTGACTATCAGTCATCACAGTCACTCTCAGATTCTTCCCAATCTTGCAAGCTTTCGTCAATGCCACCAATTCAGCCACTTGAGCAGATCTCACTCCTTTCAAAGGCGAAGCTTCCATAACCTCTGAAACTTTGCACACCGCATATGCTGCACTCAGCACACCATCATCAGTTCTCAGGCATGATCCATCCACAAACAACACATGATCACTCTCAGGTAACTGAAAATCTCTTATGTCTGGTCTTGGTTTCGTGCAGTAATCAAGCACATCCAAACAATCATGATCAACATCATCTCCAACATTCACATTGTCAGCATCTGGCAACAACGTTGCTGGATTCATGTCATTTACACATCTCTCAAGAGTCACATTTGATGCTCCCAGAATGATTTTCTCATATTTAGTCAACCGACTATGTGACATGTACTGAGTCCTGCTTCTTGTCAAAAGAATTGCCACATCATGAGGTACGAACACCCGTACAGGATATCCCATTATTATGCCCTCACTCTGTTCCAAACTTCTGCATGTAGCAGCTACTGCTTTCAGGCAACCTGGCAAACCCACAGCTACGGGGTCAAGTGTCGATGAGAAGTACGCAATCGGCCTTCTCAGTTGTCCATGCTTCTGAATTAACACTGAAAGTGCACACCCATTTCTCTCACTGCAATACAACTCAAACTCTTTCTCATAGTCTGGCATTCCCAAAGCAGGGGCTTCACACATTCTGCTCTTCAACTCTTCAAATGCTGCCATTTGTTCTCCATCCAATTCCAATGGGTCTCTCACCTCACTTTTTGTCAACTTAATCAGTGGCTTTGCTATCAGGGAGAAATTACTTATCCACTGACGACAATAACCCACCATCCCCAGAAACATCCTCACCTCTCTCTGGGTCATCGGGGCTCTCATTCCTCTGATAATCTTGATCCTGTCATCAGTCACCTTTCTCAGACCCTTTTCAATATTGTGTCCAAGATAATGCACCTCTTTCTTGCAAAATTGCAATTTGGCTGGAGATACCTTTAACCCTCCATCTGCCAGATGATTCAGTAAAGCTATGGTATCTACTTCACAAGCTTCACGTGTCTTCGATGCCACAAGTAGGTCATCGATATACTGCACTAGTACTGAGCTTTCAGGCATGATCAAAGTCTCCAATTATTTTTTCAATAACTGATTGAATATTGAAGGACTCTCTGTATACCCCTGTGGGATACGACACCATGCTAAAATACGCTGGCCAAACCGAAATGCAATAATCGGCTGGCTATCATGATGCAATGGAATTGAAAAGAAAGCATGACACAAATCAATCACCGTGTACCACTGAGGAATCTGATACAAAATCACTGAAGGATTTGGCACAATAGGACAACATGCCACCACAATTTTGTTAACTTTTCTCAAATCCTGTACAATCCTGAACTTTCCATTAGGTTTCTTCAGCCCCATTATTGGTGAATTACACGGGCTACTCAGTATTTCTCTCAAAACACCCTGTTGAATCATCTTGTCCATTATAGGAGTTATTCCCTCAATTATTTCTGGTGTCAATCTGTACTGAGGAATATTAGGATAAACAATCCCCTCTTTCACTGAAATCTTCACTGGATCTACATTATTCATCAATCCCACATCTTCTCCAGTAAAATCCCAAACTGCTGTTTTCACTGTGTGTCTCAACTCCTGAGGCAAATCATCTGGATTAAACACTGCATATGTACCAACAATCTCACTCTCTCTATTATCTAGAGTCATCCGGTACAAAACATCCTCATCTGGTGTCTCAAAAGCTATTCCATCGGGAGTACAAAAAATTGTACAATTCATCTTGCACAATAGGTCCCTACCTAACAAGTTCACTGGACTAGTGTCACAGACTACAAATCTGTGTATGTCCGAAAATTTCCCTATTCTTACCCTTACTGGTTCGGTAAGACGAGTCTTAATCTGTGTATTGGCTACACCAACCACTTGGATTGCTTTGTCCGAGAGAGGAAGATTTCTAATATCTGCTGACCTGACAGTTGATCTCGTCGCTCCTGTGTCTACCAAAAAAGTAACACTCTCCCCATTTATTTTCCCATCTACAAATGGTCCTGCCTGGTCTATTTCTAGAGTTGCACCAAGTATGCACTCTTCCTCCTCTCTTCGGCACCGTCAATAGTCTCCTTCAGACTCACTCCCCTCATTCTTTAACCAGTACTGCTGTACCGGGTTAGAACGTCTCGGTTTATTTACCTGCTCATCATTGTAGAATCCTGAGTCCTGGTTATACTTTTGGGACCCTCTATTCTGCGGCAAGGGCGGTTTTGGCTCTTGGCTCTGCTGTCTGACAACCTTCTGTTGTTGCTGCTGTTGATTACACCCCTCGTTCTGCACCTGTTGATTTAAGGGTTTATTTTCATTACTCACTAATGGTGGATTGGTACACTCGGATCTTCAATGCCCCAATTGTCCACAGTTGTGACAAGGGAACTTCTTTTTGGCCTCCTCTAAATTCCCCTTTCCTTTTCCCACATATCTGGGTCTATTTCCTGGATTATTTGCCTGTTCCATCAACTGTGCTTCTTGTCTTTCAGCAACCTTCACCTGTGCCCACATTGCCTTTTCTTTCAGCTTTCTCCGTTTTGCTTCAATCTCATCACTGAAGTATTTTGCATGTCTCAAGATTTCATCAATCTTTTTACTCTGCCAATCAACTGTGTGCTCACGAATCCTTTCACTAATTTCAGGTCTCAGGCCATATACAAATCTGTATACAAAATGACTCAAATCTTTATCACCCAGGTGTTCATCTCCACTGAACTGTTTAAAAGCCAGTATCAGCCTTTCGTAAAAAGCATGAACTGATTCTTTCGCTTCCTGATGTGTTCGATCTATCTTAACCCAGTCTGTCTCTTTCGGGGGTACTTTATTTTTCAGGAACACTATAACCTGATCATACTTTTTCATAACCTCTGGATCTGGTGCTCCTGTTTTCGGATCTCTTGGATACTCTTTTGCAGGCCAATCTATAACTATTTTACACTCTGCCCACAAGTCTGCTGGAACAATTATATCAAACAGACTATTCAGGTCAATCCACAGCACTTTTGACAATTTCACAAACCTGTCTACCTGCCTATACCACTCGACAGGCTTTTCTCTTAGTCGAGGGAAATCATTCGTAAATGATAAAATATCCTGTCTAGTCCATGGGACATGTACATATCCTCCTCCAGGTATCTCTCTCATAGGATAAGCATCCACTGTTTTCTCTTTTTCTCTCATGGGAAAAGCTGAGTAAGTCCTGTCCACTGAATCTTCCCTTTTCTTGTACCATCTATCCTTCCACTTTTCCACATCACCCCATTTCCGCAATAAGGCAATCATTTCCTTAATCTGTCCTGTTCTACCAGCACCATTTAGATTTTCAATATCCTTATCCGTAAAATCCATCCTGTAAGACTTCTGCAAAGCTTTCACCTTATCCATGTCAACTCCTTGTTCACTCGCTATTGCCTTTAACCTGTCATGTGTACTCTTAGCCCTCCAGGTGATACTTTTACACATAAATAACAACTCCCCATCATGATGTTTTTTCAGTATATCTGTAGGAATTGTTCCTGCAATAAGCTCCTCCAATTCTATGCGCAACCTGGCTACATCAATTGCCTGTGAATCTTTATCCTTCTTTTGAAGAACTTTCAACCAATCATTCAAATCCTCAGCTGTTATTTCAGTAGACTTTTTCACTGCACCCACTTGTTCTGCCATCCTCTGTGGTTCCAAAATCGTTCCCCCCAAACAACCAGTATTCAATCCTGAATTATGCTGCACATCTGATCCTCCACTGCATGTGTCATGTCTCGACTGTCTCAAATTATTTCCTCCTGTTCTCATTCCTGATACCTCCAAAGTGCAAGTACCAACCAAACCATTTCCAACATAGGGAACTGTCAAACCATTTTCACCCATTCTTTGCTTATCAAAAATAGGCAAACCGGACCTATGGTTACAGGCACTGTAACAGCTTCAAGATTTTTCGTCAGCTCCCTAATTTTCTCAGTCAGCTCAGATGTCGTTCTGTCTAATTCTCTTGTTTTCTCATTACTGATTCGATTCTCTCTCTCTCGCTCCCTCTCTCTCTCCCTTTCTGTGAAAGAGCTACCACTTTTCAGATCAGGTGTCACAACCTCAGTTTTCACAATTCGCAAAGTATCTCTTATTGGAGTAGCAACTAGCGTGCTCTCTTCTGGTTCTGGTCTATATGGAGGTGGTCTCTTGTAAATCATGTCATCCAAGACCTCATCCTCATAATCATTAGCCCCATACCTTCTCACTTCTACATCTGGCACCTTTTCTGTACCCTTCCTCCCTTCCGTTTCTTCAACTGTCCTCATAGGATATAATCCCTCTGACATACTAGCATCACGCCATCTCCTCATTCGATCATGATGAGTTTCACGATCATATTTCCTCCCAAAAAAGTACCTATAGTTGCCTCCACTCCTCTGCTTTTCTCGCTCATGCACCTCATCTTCCCATTCCACCAACGCCTCGAACTGTGTCGGCCTTGGTCTAGGCTCTAGACACATCATCTTTTCTCGTAAATTTCTCAACACGGCCAGATTAAATGAACCATGTTCCGGGAACGCTAAAACACCATCGTCCTTTGTGTACTTAGCCCAGTTGTCTAACCATATACAGGTATAATACCCATATTTCGCAACCATGAAGGATGCAGGAGTTCTTGTTGGAGGTAGCAATTCACCCTCTCTAGTTATTATGTTCTTATCCTTGTCGAACCACCTCTTTATTTTACCGAACAAGGATTTCTTCTTCTTTTCCTCCGATTGGTAATACATTGTAACGTTTACCAATATTCTCTAGTCCCTTCCGCAACTGTACGATCTTTTGTCCAATAACAGCGCGACTCACACCAACGCACCAATCCTGGAGCGTCTACGTCACTCTGTACTCCTTCCAATCCCTGCGCGGCTCACACTAACGCACCAATCCCAGCGCGAGCACTGTTCTGATCCACTACCCAATCAGAGCACGGTCTGTATGACGTCAGCAGTCGCTGCAGTCGCTTTTGCTCCTGTCTCCTGTCACTCGTCTACCCCTCCTTTACAAAGCCTTCTTGGTAGACTTCGTTTCAAATTCCACAAAATCTATTAGTTACAACATATAAACATCTCCATTGTCTGTTTCGCTAACCACAGAATAGTAAAGAAAATTCTTTCTCACAAGAATCCCGCTTCTCTCTAGAATAGCGCTTACCTCTGCTCCACTACGGAATAATTCAAATTTTCTTTATTTGGTCCGAAAGACAGTTACATATCGTACATACCATGTTACTAATTTGTATTATTTTTCCAGCAGTGTAAATCAGAAACAAAAAAAAACAACTGTCAGTGTACGTTAATAATACATGCGACAAAGATATACAACTCCCAGCTGCCCATGGAACCACCATTTCTACATTGCATGACATCCACAGTTTCAACTCCAGTTTCATCAGCGTACCATTTTGAAAATAGGATAATAAAATGTTTGATACCTAGGTTGTGGACAGCCGTCCCCTCCGGGCACACAGAGAGAAGGAGGAGCCACAACCAAATGTCATTTGTGTCTATATCGTGTCATCTATTTATATATCTACCGTGTCTACCTGCATGTTTAGAAGATATTGTTTCAGTGGCTCCCAAAAATCTCGTGGTCTGGACAAAAGAGGTAGTTCTTCCGAATACGTCTCCATGGTTTCCCTACAATATGCCATGTCCGTGAGCCAGTCCTTCAACCTGGGCGGCCTTTTACTACCCCATCTAATAGCCACCCGTCGTTTCGCGAGTAATAGTGCTACCGCCAGAAACTTTCGCCTCCTCAAAAGTTTCAATTTATATATCCCCAGTAAGCATATCAGAGGTGTGTTTGGAACCTGCTCTATCAGCATTTTGGTTATCACCCCCGTAACTTCTTGCCAATAAGTATGTATCATAGGACATGCCCACGCCAGGTGCAGGAAGTCAGCTTTCAGCGCATTGCACCTGTGGCACCTATCATGTTGTCTTAGGCCATATCTATAAAGTTGAGTCGGTGTGTAATAAAATTGGTGAAGAAATTTAAAGTGTATTATCCTTAGGTTGCAGTTTGATGTCAGTAGTTGTAGTTGTGTGCAACTATATTCCCAGTCCCGCTCCTCTATCTTGTCTCCAAGCAGTGTCTCCCACTTTGCTAGAGATCTGGTGTCTACTTCGCAGTGCTCTGATTGTGCTGAGTTGTATAGCCGAGTGACCAATTTCTGCCGAGTTGGTGCTGCTAGTAAAACCTGTAGTGTCTTTAACGTTGGTGGCTCCGCCGGGTGAGTGTTGTAGAGCCCTCTGATCGCTGCTTGCAATCGCATAAGGGCAAAGACCTTCAGTGGTGTGTTGTGTATGCTTAGTGACGGGTCGTTTCTTTGTATAAATCTACCATTTGGGAAAATATCTTTCATAGTGCATATTTTCATGTCCTCTAGCAGGGACAGCATCTTTTTCTCCTGTGTGACTGATAATTTGGGATGGCTAGCTAGCGGGAGCGCTGGGGCATATACCGGCAGCTTGTTTGCCCTACTTGCCAGTGTATGCCACGCCTTCGATGTGCAAATCACGGGTTGTATCGCATTCCTATGTATGTGGGGCCTCGGGTTTGATATGAATGCCATCAATGGAGCTGGTTGTATACTGTCCGTTTCCACAGCCATGTGTGCAATGTAGCCATGCTTTTGAGTCCAGCAGTGAGCATGTTGCGCTTGCGCGCAGTAGTAATATAACTGCAAGTCCGGTGCTCCGAAACCACCCATATGGTATGGCCTCGTCAGCACCGTCCAGCTGACCCTAGCCCGCTTGCCTGCCCAAGTCAGTTCCTGCATAACGGATCGCAGTTTTACAAAGAAGGCTTTCGTCAGCCAAATCGGGATGTTAGTGAAGAAGTATAAGAATCTAGGTAATACAATCATTTTCTGCAGCGCTATCGTATCTGCTAGTGATAGAGGCAGCTGTGCCCATCTGGCGACTTGTTCCTCCAGTTTGAGCATTGCTCTGCCATAGTTTTCTCTTATGACAAGGTCTGAGTCTCTGTGAATCCAGATCCCCAGATATTTCACTGGGTCTGTTTGCCATTTCAAAGGGTAGTCCAGCACCGGTTGAGTTGTCGCCGGTGTCAACGGGATAACCACCGACTTATCCCAATTAATCCTTAATCCCGCATATTGTTCAAAGCGAATGTATTCTCTGATTAGACTGTTCAAATGGACATTTGGATGTTGTGTGAAAAGAACCATATCATCTGCGTATAGTGATATGTTGAGAGGCCGCAAGCTGAACTGCAAAGCTGCCTCCCGATGGTTTTGACGAATCTTGCTAGCAAGTGGTTCTAAAATCAGGGTGAATAAGATCGGTGAAAGCGGGCAGCCCTGCCTCGTCCCCCTTTTTACCTCTATAGGTTCAGATATTTGTCCATTCAGCCTGACTCTAGCTATTGGGGCCTGATATAACACCTCTATCCATCTCACGAAACGTTCCGGAAACCCCATTCTCCGCAGCACTACAAACATAAACGGCCATTCCAGTGAATCAAAAGCTTTTTCAGCATCTAGTAGTGCCGCCGCTGCTGGAGATTCAGGGTCCAGGTGATGGTATAGCGCGAAAATGGTGCGTATATTCTGTGCGGTGGATCTTGTAGGGACGAAACCTGCCTGATCTGGCAGTACTAGCTTCTCCTGTAGGAGCTGTATCCTAGTGGCAATAACCTTAGCCAAAATCTTGACGTCTATATTTATTAACGATAGGGGGCGGTACGACTCACATCGTGATAAGTCTTTATCTGGTTTAGGGAGCGTCACCAGGAGAGCCTCCCTCAGTGAGGAGGGGAGCTCTCCCGCCTCATATGCTTCTTCATACATTTCAGCTAACCGGGGAATCAGTAGGTCTTTGTATGTTTTGTAGAATTCCCCCGGGAGGCCATCCAGCCCAGGAGCCTTGTTATTCGGAAGGGAGTTAATGGCATCCGTCAGTTCATCCTTGGTGATGTGATGACTTAAAAATTTACGGTGGTTATCGGAGAGCCATGCTAAAGCTATGTCTTGTAGATAAGTGTTTATCTCCTCCGGTGTGGCGTTAGTTTTTGCGTTATAAAGCTGTGTATAATATTTATGGAAGCAATTGGATATGGACTGAGTATCGTATAGCATTTGATCGTTTTCATCCCGTATCTGTGTTATGTAAGAGGTCGCATGGGATGGTTTAATCTTGCTTGACAATGCACGCCCCGGTCGGCCGCCCTCCCACTACGGAATAATTACTTTCGTTGACACAGTAGCACATCCCTCTACTCTGCCCTTCTAACATGCATCCATCAACTGTTTCCTCTAGGACTGCTCCAAAGAGTCTTACAATCAATTAAATGCTCATACATTCACGCACTTTCACACCAGAAAAATGTAGCACATGCACACAGAATCCTGCCTTTCCTGAGAACAGCGAACAATCTGTCCCACTACAGAATTATAACATACGTTAACCAAGCAGCGCTTACCTCTGCCCAGTCCTTCAGACAAGCTCAGAGAATACCTATTACTTCTCCAGCAGAAAGCTTTAACGGCGAACCTTACGGATCCCTGGGACTTAAGACCAGAGTTTCACAGATAACCTTCACTACCATACGCACTCCTCTTATACTGAAAATATGTCTCTAATAGTAACACACAACGATGTCACTTATTCCGAACCCAGACAATGTGACGCGCAACTTCAATTGTCACACATTTTTCCTGCATACATACAGGTAATTCCAACAATCCCGTCTTTCCCGAGAGCAGCACTCACTTCCCTCTGCCCTACTACGGAACCGTCACCAGCTCCCAAGTTCCAGAAGCCGTACACACCACATAGAACTCAACACGACGACTTCAACATATAGTATTAGTACATATACCAACATCAATCAATAAATCAATGAATCAAAAGCCTATGTACAAGCAATCTAATCAGATCAAGACAATAATCAAACCATCCTCTGCTACCAGGAAACTGCTGCAGATCGGCACATATAAATTCTCCCTTCTTCCACGGACAGAGTAAACCTACAGTCACACGCACATACACACATCATACGCCAGGGCCCATCACACTAAATTCACACTATTACTCTATCCACACTGAATATAGGAGAGGAAACCTAAACCAATCTGCATCTACAATGAGGTCAATGCGACCTTAATGACATTGTCCTGAGTCATGATTTTAAACATAGGAAATACATTTGAAAACTCAATAAATGACAAGGAATAAACACCCGACACTGGAATTCAAACAGATGCTTGTTTATCTAAATTAATTCAAATGGAAATCAATCATTAGCAAAATCGTTATTCTCATAGTTACCTATTCTAGCTAAAAGGGTCAGGACAGGTCTCTCGGTAAAGTCTCTCGAACTGCCGTCCTCAGCATAGATTCAGGAGGAAGTCCAAAACGCGATGACCACAAGGAACGCAATGGAAGTAATGAGCGCAATGGAACACGGACCCTCTCTAGTCTAACATATTTATAGGGAAAATTACAAATAAAAAGTTACAAACAAATGTTGAATATCCGTTGAGCCGCTGAGCAGAGCGAGCAGGAAAGGATGTCACTCGGTTACATTTAGAAAACCCCCGCTCAGGAAAAATCACAAAAATAAAAAACACGGAAGAAGGAAACTCGAGTTTGCAAATGTTACTTTTGTAAATGCTCTTCCTTGGTATCATAGCAGAGCCACCGCAGACTGGTCATTGTTCATTGTGGCTTTATCCTTCTCCAAGGACAATTGGAATCATTCCCAGAGCTGCTGTCCTCACGGAAACTTTCTACTCAGGCAGAGGCTGTGGTCAGGTGACTTTCAACCATGTTCAACAAGGCCTCTCGTCAAAATTCAATCACTCGAGCGCAGGCTGTAAATGGCAGCCATCTCTATTTAGGCCAAAACGGACCATCTTAATTAAAAGAAACACAAAACAACGTTACCACATCATAATGATTGTACAGTGTTAATCCCCACTAATACCCTTATGTGTATGTAATTATCTAGCCTTCTGCAACACAATAAAGCATTAGCACACGTTATTTTAAAAGCATAAACATGAAACAAATAGCACTTTTACAACACTCATTTAGTAAAACCGCTCATTATTATTAAGCAACATATATGCATCCCACATGTAGTTGTTTCTTCTCATTAGTAATGTTGATTAGTCCGGACTTTAACAACACAAACTATCAATTAATGTTTTTAAATTAGTAATTTTAATCATAACATATAGACAAAACTGGAGCTTAAAACCCGATAAATTTTCAACAGAAAACTCTGCTCCAGCAAGTGCATATGCTATGACACTCTCTAGCCCATGTGCACTGTAACACCACCCCGTGAATATGTCATGCCACACTTGTCTTCGCACGGGTTATATTGCCCCATCTAACGTGCCTTCCTCGATGCCTATGTTATAACGCACAGTGCTATGCCATACATATTACAATCTGGGATCCATATCTTTGTCACAGTGCATATGCAACGTTACACTCCCCAGCACATATTTTTTATTACAACTTTAGAGACTAGCTAGGTTACACAACACTGCCCTGTGCATATTACACTCCAAGGCGCATATCGCATAGCACGCGCTAGTGCCTGTGCTATCTCGCACTCTCCAATGAATCTGTCATTGCGTACAATGTATTGCATATTATATTTCACGCCCGGTTCATCTTATATCACACTTTTTGGTGCATAGTTTATACCATACACTATATCTAGTTTTCATTTTCAATCGTGCTCTCAGGACTATGTTCTATATAACACTGTGTTCACCTACCCTTTTCACGGGCATTACATTTTGCGATAGGGGGTGGAGGGTCAGGGGGTGTTTCTGCCAAGTGAGCCCGGAGTCACAGTCACAAACGTCCTCTTCTTCCTGAATAAAAGTGAGATTATGCTGCATACTTGTTCATATTTTAAGTAGTTCGCACAGACACAAGTTTTAAAAACAATAAAGTTCCTAATACCCGCCTTCTCTGAACAGTTAGCTTGCTGCCCCATCCCCCTCCTCCCTATCCTCTGTTGTGTGAATCCATAGACTAGCCTCCTCCCTCCTGCCATGCATGGTCTGATGTGCTGCCACTGCCCTCAATTTAGTATGATGTACCAGTCCACTCCTCCTGCCCTCCATTGCCCAATTCTATGCCCCATCATTGACCTCCTGCTTAAACTCTGTGCTTAGCTTGCTGCCCCTATTCTCCTTCCCCCTGCCCTCCGATGTCTTTGTGCATGCCCCTGCTCCATCCTTTTTGCCCACCATGTTCCATGGACCTGCCACTCCTCTCTACTCTGAGTGTTCTGTTGAGCTGCCACTCCCCTCCCACCTGCCTAGCATTGTCAGATGACTGTAACCTGTCCCTGCCACCTCCACCCTGCTTGTCCACATGCCATGCCCCTATCCTCTTCCTCCTGTCCTACATGGTCCATTGTACTGCCACACCCTTCTGCCCTCCCTGGTCTGTTGTGCTGCAACTGCTCCTCCTGCCTGCCCCGTGCGGTCTGTTGTGAGGCCCCTTCCCCTGAACTTTCTTGTTTGTGCACAGGTCCTGACCCTCCCTTCTATCCTCCATCGTCCTTTGTGCATGCCCCTGCACCCTCCTTCTTGCCCATCATAGCCATTGTGCTGCCACTAACCCTCCCACTTGCCATGCATGGTCTTCTGTGCTGCCATGGCCCCTCCCACCTTCCCTGTGTGGTCAGTTAGCTGCCCCTGACCCCCTCCCACCTTCCCTCCATTGTCTGTGTGTATGCCATCACAGTCTCACTGTTGCTCTTCATGGTGTGTCTTGCTTCTAGTGCCCATCCTGCCTGACCTCCATGGCTATCTTGCTGCTCCTGCCCTGCCCCCTTGCCCCCAGCCCTCTCTTTACATGTGCAGACCCCTACTCCCTCCCTCCTGGCTTGTCTGTTCCATTGTAATGCCCCTGATCCGTCCCTCCTGCCCTTTATGGTCTGTTATGCTGCAGCTTTCTCTCCTGTCTGTCCATTATGGTCAGCTAGCTACCATTGCCTCTTGCCCCTCTGTTCTCTGTTGTCCATGTGCATGGTCCTGTCCCCTCCCTCTTGCTTTCTATGGATTGTTGTGCTGCACTCCCGTCCCGCATGCCCTGTGTGGTGTATTGTGCTGCTGCAAACCCTGATGCCTGCCCTGCAGGGTCAGTTTGGTGCACCTCTCCATGTCCCTCCTGTCCTCTGTTATCCAAGTCCATGTCCCTACCCCATTTCCTTCCATGATCCAATGTACCATACTTGCGAACATTTTGAACTTGGTAAGAGGGAGATTTTGAAAAAAAACTGGGGTATTGATTTTCCCCTTTGAGTTACATTGAAAAAGAGGAGATTGTAGACAGGAGACAGATCAAATAAAGCCCATTTGAGCTTAAAAACATTGGACGTTTCCTGGCTGAATCGGGTCTGTTGGCATGTATGGTTGTACTACCATTGCCTCTTCCTTCTGCCCACAATGGTCTATTACATTGCCACAGCCTCTCTTGCAAGTCCTGTATTGTTGGTTTGTTGCCCCTGCCCCCCTTTCCACTGCCCTCCATAGTCTGTTGTGCTGCCACGGCCCTTCCTGCCTGCTCAGTGTGGTTAAATTGTTGCCTTTGCACCCTCCTACCTGCCTTCAATTTTCAGAGTCCGTGCCCCTGGCCTCTGCCTCTCAACAGTATCCTAATGAACAACTAGATTGCTAACATTCTATATTTATTACAAAAGTGTGGAACGCCTGACGTCATCTTGATGTAATCAAAACTGTAATACCTAGAGCATTTCCTTTAGAAATTACATATATGAGAGGGTCTTATTGGCATCAAAATTATGGTTAGTGCTCTAAAAGACTAAAATAAGGACATGTTTTCTGAGTTTTCAAATAGCGACAAAGCACTTTTAAATTATTTGTTATCTTTATGTTTTTTTATCCAGTTGACCACTTGATTAAATGTTGCACTTAGGGGAGAGGATGTGGTGTTCTTCCAGAACTGCAGACTTTGCAACTGGGGAACCAGGTTGGAGTTTCTGCTTCAGCTCGACATTCTGTGATTCTGGTCAAATCACTTAGTCTCCCCATGTCTACAACCAAAATGAATTTGTTCTTGTGTGATGTAACCAATGCTCATGTAAAGCACTCCAATACCTGACAAGTCTGCACTATATAACACTGCAAAAACACAAAATAATAAGTGTTTTGCACACTTCTGTCATTGGGCTATATTTGGGCTACATCTGGGTGATTTTGGGCTACATTTGGGCTCTTTTGTCTCCGGTGGCCATCTTGGGAGATTTATTTGTTATGAAGTTTCCTAATTTCCTCATGTACTGCAGTGTCCTCAGTAGGAAATGCTTTCAGTTTTTTACTCTGATTCCATCATGAAGGTATTCAGATATGTCACACATTTGCCATAAATTCTGAATGTTAGCACTCTAGTTGCTCATTAGATCACTGTAGTAAAACTACTGTTCACCATGGAAGTCTGCTCCTGGTATTAAAAGTGCATGTTTCAGTCTGCATGTCAGAATTTTTAAATGAAATAGAAGAGGATTTGAGAAGTCACTCAAAATGTGCCCTCATTTTCTTTCTTCAGCATTAATCATAATTTCTATGGCAAAATGAACCCCCTCATTGTGTTCCTTTTTAAATTAAATGTTTTAAGTGTTACCAGTTTATTCCAATCAAGACGGCTTCAGGTGTGCCATACTTTTGTCATAATGAAGACAGTAAGCGCTCTAGTTGTTTTTAAGAACACTCTGGGACATTCTGTCATTGGGCTATACTTGGGCTACATCTGGGTGATATTTGGGCTACATTTGGGCTCTTTGTCTCTGGTGGCCATCTTGGGAGACTTATTTGTTATGAAGTTTCCTAATTTCCTCATTTACTGCAGTTTCCTCAGTAGGAAATACTTTCAGTTTTTTACTTTGATTCCATCAAGAAGGCATTCAGATGTGTCACACATTTGCCATAAATTCAGAATGTTAGCACTCTTTTTGCTCATTAGATAACTGTAGTAAAGCTACTGCTCACCAGGGAAAACTGCTGCTGGTATTGAAAGTGCATGTTTCAGTCTGCATGTCAGAATTTTTTAATGAAATAGAAGAGGATTTGAGAAGTCACTCAAAATGTGCCCTAATTTTTCTTTCTGCAGCACTAATCATACTTTTTATGGAAAAATGAACCCCCTCATTTTGTTCCTTTTTAAATTAAATGTTTTAAGAGTTACCACTTTAATCCAAGCAAGATGGCTTCAGGTGTGCCATACGTTTATCCTAAGTAGGACTGTTAGCGCTCTAGTTGTTCTTTGGAACACTCTGGGAAGCTGCAGTAGAACACAAAGGAATCAACTAACAGTCTCTGCCCTTGTTGAATGTACATGTTTTACTGAGAATGTCAGACTTCATTCTCACATGACTGAGAAAGATAATGTGAATTTAGAGAAAATAAGCTCTCAGTTTAGCTTATAGATCACCTTCCGAACCTCTGTGAGAAAAGCATGAGAAAATATTTTTCTCTCAATCATGATATCCCAGCAGAAGGCTTTTTCACATGGTGAAATCACCTTAGAACATACCACAATTCCTAAAATGAGTATGGTACCATCAACAAATGATTTATAATGTAACTAAAGTCTTAAAACCTTCTATTAACTGCAATGCTTTTTAATGAGGTGCTATCATGTAAATTGGTCCCAAGATGGCTGCCAACACTTCTTGGATGAAGTGCTGACAGCCAATCAGATCTCAGGATGAGGTGTGTGGTTAGGCTCCGCCCACATATATATATGATTTTACTTTTGATTTTCTCAGGAACTACTTAACAGATTGACACCAGACCTGCAAAAGGCACTTCCCTGAGCTGAGGCCTACCTCTCTGCCAAATTTCAAGTAATTCTGTTCAGCCGTTCGGGCTGTACCTTGGACTAAAGGTCCCTATGGAAAATTGCATGGGGAAAACGCGTTTTGGGACCCCCGTTTTTTCTCGGCCCCCGCTTGACGAATCCCCAGAGACTTTCAGGGTAGGAGCGGAGCGGAACGCCCCACCTATTTTGAAAATTTCGCGAAGGATTCATCAACCGGCGCCAAAATTATTCCAAATAGAATGTTGCAGATTTCCTATGGAAACACGGTCCTAACTATAACTATCTACTGGCGACCGCCAGTAGATAATATATATATATATATATATATATATATATATATATATATATATATATATATATATATATATATATATATATATATATATATATATATATATATATATATATATATATATATATATATAAAATTCTTGCCACTTGGACCTGATGTACGAACTAATCAGTGTATGATTCTGGTGAATGCCAGATCTCAAAAAGGCCAACAAATAGCGATTTAGTTCAAATTGCACTCACAAAATACAGAATCAGTACTTTGGAAAAGTGGCCCCCATCCATTACAGCATACAGCCCTGGGGAGTTAGTGGTCCCTGGGGCTACGGGAGGCTGTGCGGCCCCCCACTGTTATTTTAACCATTTGTCCCAGGGTGGTGGTGCTCCCCAGGCCAGCGGGGTAGGCCCTACGGGGTATTTCTTATAAGAATTTGTGTTTGCAAACAGTGTGGTATAGAATGAAATCTCTCCAGAGTAAATACTGTTTACAGAACGCAGTAGTTTTATATAGCTGTCCTTAGTAGGGGATTTGTTTTGGAATTGGGATTCAATATTGTGGCTTTCTCTGAGTAGTTGTTTACAGATTGATCGCCATGCTGAATGACAGTGAAAAAGAATGTTCTTTTTTTTCAGTTGTAACAAAAAAAGCATATGGTTCACAGTTTGCAAAATATTTCTAAAATATTTGTGAGTATTAAACAGGAACCTGTCCAATATCTCATTAGTTATTGTGTATTTGCTCAGTACCTGTAACTCTCATATCGAGACATGTTACCAGAAATCTATTTTTGAGGTGTCATGACTCTTGCGAGACACTCACGAGGCTTTTGCGGGACACTGGCAAGATCGTAGCATTGTAAATCTAATTGTAATCTACTGTTTACAGTTCTTTAGCATGTTTTCAGTTATTAGTTAAATGTAATCTAGAATAGTGAATAAAAGATGGTTCGATTTATTTTTTACACACACCTCCCTCTCTCACACGCCCAGCAAACCAGGATGTTGAGCCAACACCAAGATAGTTCCAAAGACAGCAGATCTAGCTGTAACTCCACATCCTATCATAATTATTTATTACAAAACAGAACCTAAAGATTGTATTGAATTGTAATTGCATTGATATCGTTCTTCTTACTAATGGCGAGTCCACAAAACACATTTATCATGTACGTAGCATGATACTAAGTGCCTGAAATGGAAATATAGAAGTGCAGGTAGGTACTCCTTGCTCCAGAGCCTGTTAGTGCTGAAAAGTGATGGTACTCTTACATTCAAAACATTAGAGAATATGGGGTGTGTGGGGTGGGGCGGGGGGGATTATGGGGAGTTGGGGGTGTTTATAAAACGGATTTGCAGTTTCATGGCACAGTGTCATCAGGATGTTTGGACTTCACCTTTTGAGTGCCCGACCGGCGCCGGACTGTTAGAGCCCGGTTGAAGCCCACTGGAGTTCTCCAGGGCGTAGTTTCGGGGCTTGCTTCCCCTCCCTTTTTCAGCTCTACTGTACCCCTCCATTAGCGTATGTTACTATTGGGGACGTTTGCCTCTTCTGTGTATTGTCTAGGGTCGGTACTCTCTTCTTTTCTACATCCTCGCTTGCTGGTCTACTCAGTTATAATGCAAATGTCATGGTATGTCCTGTTTGTCATTCTCTTTGATGCTAATAAAAACAATTTTGACAAAAAAAAACATTAGAGAAGTACTGGTACTAATCTTTATAAATTAAAGAAGTTCACTTACTGAGCACCTACCCACATAGGACATATATGCATTTGAAGTGAATAGCAAACGTTTGCAGTCAGCTGACTTCAGAAATCAACTTGTGGCTTATGAGAAATGCTTTTCGTAGTTGCCTGTCCTTTGGCTACTCTCGGGTCTCTTATGAGGGTTCTATCGGGGAGAAGTAGTGCCTTTTACAACATCACAAGCGTTAACGTCAAGTGGCTTCACAAGCCCTCTACACAGAGAGAGAGATAAAGAAGTTGTGGGGTCCTCTCCTGACTAGATGAAAGGTCATTTGCTCTGTTTGTTATTCATGCTTGGCTGCTTATCAGGAGCTAAGAGGACGGGAAAGAACCAGCACGCGGGAAAACCGTGAACATTCCTGCGTTGATGCTTTTATGAACGACTTTAGTTAGAGACGGGATGCACGCCTTCGAAGCCCTTAGCCACGCATTCCTGTGACAAGGGCTGGCGAGATTTTGATACAGCTTCTACTTTAGTTTCGAACCTGAAAAGTTCTGTCTCAACGCCAGAAAGACCGCCACCAAACGTTCCCTAGCAGCTCAGACACGAAGCCAGACTTCCTGCGGGGTGAGTGTTTGCACCGAGTTAGCCCCAGAAAGACTTTTTGAGTTTTTGGATAATGTTTTTAGTACTTTTGACTGTGTTTTACATTATAGGTATTGCTGTAATCAGTGTAACTGTACTAATATGTAGACGGCAGTGCTTAATTTGCCTTTGGTACGGGTATGTTGTTCAATCAAAGTCTATTTTAGTTTGTGCCGGTGTTGGGCACAGGCACTTAATTATAAACACCGGGATATCATTTTTTTATCATTTCTTAAAAGTGCATTAAATAGCTGAATGCACCACTGGCGAACTCAGCTAAAACACATGCACGGCACCACCATGTGGTGGATTGTAATAAATAAATGCCGGTGTTTATAAATAAGTGCCTGTGCCCAACACCGTCAGAAACTAAAATAGACTTTGATTGAACAACATACCTGTACCAAAGGCAGAAGTAGTCTAAGTTCATAATGGCTGTTGTTTTGACTAAATGCTTTGTTACCCCCATCCTCTCGAAATGGGATGGGGACTTTTATCAATTGACACGTCTTAAAGCAGGGTCAGTGACTGAGTCAATGGATAAGCACACCCATTGATGCTAACCAACACCCACCTCTCTTATGGATGCAAGTTTAGGTCACCTCGGAGCCCAATGGGGGCCCGGGCCAAACGCCGCCCAGAGGCAGGAAGCCTCCCCCCTCCCCTCGCCTGGGGCGCAAGCCTGGGGAAAAGGGGCGACAGCAATTGGTCGCCTCGAAGGGAACTCGGCCTCCCCCAATCAGGGGAGCAGGCTTCAAGCCGCGGGTGGTGTTAAGAAGGGAGCAAGCAGCCCCCTCAAGCATTCAATCCCCTCCGATGGCAAGAAGAGAGGAGATACATGGCAACCATAGAAATCAGAGAAGGGACGCTGTTCAGGTATGTGCGGGGGACATTCCTTAGCCGTTTCCAATTTATAGCAGTGATGAAGAAGGCACTGAGGCGGCGGGCTCCCACCCAGGCATTCGGATCCCATTCCTTTAGGATCAGGGCCGCAACCACGCTGGCGGGGCTGGGCATGGGTAGTGAGCAAATAAAGGGGATTGGGGATTGGGCATCAGGCGTGTTGAACGGTACATACGCCCCACCTCATACTGAACCTGGATTTTCTCCCAACACCCCCCTGTATAGGTCCGACCACGTGGCGCAGGACGGTGTGGTTTGTGGAACATTCCTACATCACATGGGCACAACAGTGGGCAGCGGCCAGACGCAAATTCGGCGGGATCTGCCTGCGGGACACCGAGGTGGTCTGGATGGGTCGGCCAGGGATGAAATGGGACCAACTGCTACCCGCAGTGCAAGAAGTGCTAGGGAGAGGTGGCAAACCAGAAACGGTAATAGTCCACCTGGGAGGTAACGACCTGGCTGCACTGGGCAGGAGGGCCCTGCTAATGAGAATGCAGACAGACTTAGCCGCCTTGGCAAAACTCCTGCGCCCCACTGAAATAATCTTCTTGGAGATAATAGTGCGGAAGACCTGGGGGCAGTAGAGAGATCCAAACGCAAAATAAACATTACTATGACAAAGATATGTAGGGCCAATGGCTGGGGATTTGTACAGCACAGCTTCATAAAGCTTAGGTCGCCAGGCTACCACCTAGAAGATGACGTGCACCTAACAGGGGTGGGGATGGATATGTTCCTGCTAAACATCGTGGGATGTTAGAGCTAATGGGTTTCTCATAATCGACAGGAGAGCCTAGGGGAGCAAGGGTGGAGCTCCCTCTGATAGGTGAGACTGTAGGTAGCGTGGCAGAAGACAACCTAGAAGGATAGGAAACTAGGAGAAATTGATAGAAGTAGATGGAAGGCTCACACAGTGTCCTTGGGATGCCTCACGGCAGGGACACTGAGGGAGCAAACAGTGGCCAGTATCCACGGGGAGAGTAGATGGAAGGCTCCCGCAGGGCCCTTGGGATGCCTCACGGCTGGGGTACCAAAGGAGAGTTCGAACTCAGCCGCAGGCTGGATAGATGAGATGCTCTCTGGGGGTCCTTGGGATGCCACACGTCAGGGACCCGGAAGAGCAGGAAGGGGCCAAGTTGGCACTGAAGGCAAGCGGGATGGCACTTGCAGCCCGGGCAAGTCCGGACGTACACCCACCAAGTCGGTAGCAAGTTGAAGCCTAACCCCTTGGCAACAGTAGCCATGGTATTGGGGCCTCCTCCAGAAAGTGATCTGTCTGAAAAGCAGATATCAACCAAAATGGACTGAATGACCCACGATAGCAAATCGTTAAAACAAGACATCAAAAATGTGATGTATCAACATGAGAAACAAAATGTATAAAATGTTTATGCGTTTATTAAACTGCGACCTTTTTTGTCACCAAGCAAGTTGTCCATGATATGTTTAAAAGGTTTAAGGGGCGCAGTTGGAAAATTACTAAGGGAAGGGGAGGCAACACGCCACCTCGGAGGGGTTTGATTGGAGGCCATCCGTGTCACTCCAAATGTCCCATTTTCAAATGGACTGCCATCCTGCCGACTTTATAGGGCATTAGTAATTTTCTGCAGTGCCTTTCACAGTGCCTCAGTATCTATTAACGTTCAATACATTGTTCGCTGTGCCACCTTTTAGGGTACCAGGCCCTTGCTCCTTTGTGGCCACATTCCTAATCAGTAGTGGTCAATGGGTATTCGTTATTAGAAGTGCTGCACTCTACTACCCTGTGTACCTGCTATGCTATTCTATAGTATTAGTTTTGTGTATTGGTTGAGTTTCGAAGGGGATGGAGTCTTTCAGGATGACATCAACTTAATAGTTTTTCGCATTTAAATAATTAATAATGCATAGTAGTGGGTATAAGAAAAATGGACAGTACCACGTTCTTCAACTGGATTATTATTCTGCCTTGGTCCAGCCCCCAATTTAAGAAGCAGTGCTGATGGAAAAAAAGGAGGGGCTCCCCATTGAGAGATTTCACAAGTTTGGGAGCAATACGTGCCCAGAAAGAATCCCTACAAGAGGACACTGTGGGAAATCTTTTGGAGATCCACCCAACATCTTGGGGAACTCCATGACCCCCTACATCTATGTCCACCTATTCAACAATCCCATCCACGGCTTCATCCTTCACTATTACCATGCTCGACCCACCCCAGTTATTATAGAAAGTTACCTCCATATCCGTAAGCCACTTCTCCGGCCGATGGCAGCCTAGAGGTGGTACTTCGTTTATACTAGGACAAGGGGGCATACTAATTACTTCTGGGGACTCAGACTCTCGACCTATATGAGGAACGGCATTCATCAGCTCTTCTACTTTTTAAGGCTGAATAATGGAAGCAGACTCTTCAAGGGCATTAGAAAATCTAAAGTCAATTGTTAAGACCATTGTTTTTAAAGTATATTATTACTTTGACAGTGGAGGCCCGGAAATGCTTTTTTGCACCACCTTCAGAAATAGTATGTTCAAAAGGTTTGATTAAAAAAAAAAAATCTTAAACATTTTTTAGATATGTCTACATTAGCTGGACTTGGCTGTGTATTTGGTGAATAGGGCTCTTAAGGTCATATGATTTTGCACAGTATAAATAGATTTACAGTATTGTTATTGGTCTGTAAAGCTGATTGCACTGTATTAAATAGAAGTACTGTATTTGTTTTGCACTGTAAACTATTTTGCACTATGCACTAGCTACATTTTTTATGCTTGGATAGTTTCCTGTATTCTTTAAGAATTGCTTTTTATTGATTCAGTTGTGCATTTGTACCTTATTAGTTCATGGGATTTTTTTTTTATCCATAGATTGAAGGAAGCGCGGGCCTTTTTTATGCAGGATTCTGTGGCAGTAGCATATGGCCTTAAACGTGATTCTCGTCTCCACAGGCAACCATCACAAGGTTGCGAGTGCCCTCGCAGCTGTTGCTTTTTTTGGGAGGTTCAGAACTAGGCGAGCTGCTGCGTTCTGTATCGATTGGAGCTTGGTCAGACCTTTTTTTAATGCCCCCAGATATAGAATGTTACCATAGTCTATCTGGGAGGTGACCAGAGCATGCATGCACTATTGTCTTCCTCGCATTGGTGGGTAATAGGTCAAGGAGTTTTCTTAGGGCTTAGAGTCCCGAAGTATTTCCCCACCACTCTCTGGATTTGGCTTTCAAACGTCAGTTTTGAGTCAAACCAAACCCCGAGGTTTTTAACTTCTACTTTCTGGGTTGGTATTTGTCCTAACGTCTCAGGCCACCATGCTGATGTCCATATTGAGGGAGCCTTTCCAACTATCAGCACCTCTGTTTTACTACCATTGAGTCTCAAACAATGGTTGGACATCCATGCTGCTAGCTCCTCTAGACATCAGGAGAATTGGTGGGCTGTCCGTTCCGGGTTCTGAGACAGCGTGACAATCAGCTGAGTATCATCAGCGTATGACACAATGGTCACATTATGACCTTCTACTAGCTTTGCGAGTGGGCCCACATAGAGAATAAACAACGTGGGACTTAAAATTGATCCCTGTGGGACCCCCTGCGGCAGGGGGATGCTCTTGGATGTATACGTATGTTCTACAACTTGGAAGCTCCGTGAGGAAAAAAGGACGTCATCCAGCGTAGAGCAGCTCCCCTGATGCCGCATTTCTGCAATCTTTTAAGGAGGAGACCATTGGAGACGGTGTCAAATGCCGCACTGAGATCCAACAGGATCAGTGCAGCGGTCTGCCCTTCATCAGCATATTTCCTTAGGGTTTCTGTGGCCAGAAGTGGCACTGACTCCGTTGAGTGAGCGGCTCTGAAACCAGATTGTGAGGGATGAAGCAGGTCATTCTGGTTAATATGGTTAACTAGCCTCTTGTTGGTTACTTTCTCTGCGATTTTTGCAAAGAAAGGTTGTAACGAAATGGAGTGCAGATTTTCCAGCACCGAATGGTCTATTGATGGTTTTTTTTTTACAATTGACGCACCATCGCTTGCTTCTATTTATGGGGAATTTCACCCAGCTGAAAGGAGTGCACAATTAGCTCATAGATATGAGGCATAATGACGTTGCCTCCTTGCATTAAGATCTCTGGACTTAATTGCTCTGGCTATGTTCTTCAGCTCTTCCATCTCCGGCACCCTAAATTCATCAAGGGTTGCTCCCTCAAATGCTGTTTCCGACACACATTCCTGATTCCTACACTGATGTGCGTCCGCTGGAAAAGCGTCATAAATGTTAGCAACTTTTTCTGCAAACAAATCAGCCACTTTATTGCAGTTTTCCACTGAGGTGGTGTCGTGGGCTGGCCCCACGTGTTCAGGAGACATAGTAGACGTAGCCGAGTAGTTACAGCTAGCCCCACCAGGATCAGCCTGCTAGCTACTCAGCCCATCTTCCAACTGACAACACTCACACCAGGCACCCAAGCATTCCACTCATGTCAATCACACTAACATTCTACACGGAACACTCACACTGGCTGAGTAGCTAGTTACAAGGCGAAGGGGAACATAAAGACATAACCTGTTGGAAAAGCATTTACACTGTACTAAACTGCGTAAAATTCCGATTATGTGACTATTAAGATCTTGGTTGACAAACTAAGAATGACTTTTTTGCTCACACAAATAAAGATTTGTTGCATAGAACATTTCTGAATTGGGCCCACAATAACGACAAATGAGATTTCCAAAAGCCCTTGGGCTCCTGTTCTTCAGTGTAAACTGGTATATGTTCTTGCCACAGTTTATATGAGTGTGTATGTGAGTTGCAGCTACGTCTAGAATATTTCACAGCTGCATTTCTGCCAGGAATTGAAGGGCAGAAAAGAATCAGAATACTGCCTGACTTGACTGCTTGTGTCAATGTTGGCAATTTTCCATTCGATTAACCCAATTGGCAAAATTCAAAGTGTGACAATGTCGGTCAGCCTACCATATAAAGACCAGCAACATTAACTCCACTCCAAATAGGGACAATGGAATCTCCATGCTCTCCCAAAACGTAGCAATGTCAGCTGGAAGGGTGGACCCCAAGCTTCTCTGCCATAAGGTAACCTGCTGGTTGAAAGTCCCAACAAATTATACAGTACTCAGCATACGCTTTACGTAACCTATTGCCGCTGATCTGGGAGACTTGCCAGCATAATACAACAGCAGACGTGGGGGCACTAGAATGCAGGAGCTGTAACAAGGAATTTGGACCAAAAAAACAGACAACATATCAGGCGGCTAAATTACACTTACTTCTACTGAACTGTCGCTCGTTAGTGAAACATAAATATGAGATCTTTGAGATCCTGAACGAAAATAAGCCCTACGCCCTGTTTCTTACAGAAACGTGGCTGAAAGAGGACTCCATTTCAGATATTCTGGATGCGCTTCCTCAAGGCTACGGGATACTGAGACAGGATCGGGTAATACAAAAAGGAGATGGAATCGTGATAATTTACAAACTGTCAATAAAGTGCTTCATAAAGGAAGCTAATTTGGAGAAATTAGAGGCCTTCTTTTTCACTCTCTGCAGCGGAAAATAAAACCATAGTGGGTTTTTTGATTTACCGCCCACCGGGCCCTGCGGCTCAATTCACACCGAGCCTGGGGTAGAAAGGCTGTCCAACCAGCTCTACGCTACAACAATCTCCTAATCTTAGGTGACCTTAACCTACATTTTGACAATATGGAGAACCTGGAAGCACAATCATTATGAAAGGACCTTACGGGTTTGAACCTGGTGCAAAAAGTTAACGCTCCAACTCATCAAGTGGGTCATATCCTGGATCCAATATTTACCAACTCAGCTGAGATAGAGGTAGAGAAGCCGTGGCTAGTTCCTTGGTCGGATCACCACTTAGTATCCTTTACCATACCTTCGCGCAGGCCTACTCTAAGGATGCCTAAGCAGGAAATAACACAAAGGAAGTGGACTAGGTTCGATCCGGAGACATTCTCGCAGGCACTTCTGAATGCCAACCCTAAATTCGACGAGGATATGAACATAGCTAATAGGGAGATTGAGAAGTGGATAACAGACACACTGGAGGAAATAGCGTCATGGACCACACTGAATACTAAGAGGACGAGAGCATTGGCGCCCTGGCTTAATGATACATTAATGAGTGCAAAAAAAAAATGTAAACAACTTGCGCGCAGGTGAAGGAAGGACTACTAAACCAACAGCAGGGCAAATTATAAAAAAGAACGAAAACAATATCACTCGCTTATTAGGAAAGCACGCTGTGACCTCTATACCGAAAAGATCGAAAATGCCAGTAACTCCTCAAAAGAAATGTTCTCTATCCCTCAAATCACTCGAAAGCACAACAAACCCAATACCCACCTGTAGTATCCTAAGAGCTGGATATAGTGGCCGGGGTGTGAACATATGTATTCCTTGAGGGGTAGAGGATGTGACTCTAGACTTAATCTTCATGAGTCATTCCACCTCAGAGTTTGAGACTAAAGCCAGTGCTCACAAATGCTGGCTGTGCAAAATTTGGTGTTAGGGACAGCGAAACACGTGTTTTATGGAGATTTAGAGTAAGGGATTGTTTTTCACAGGAAAAATTTTTTATACCTTGTGAAAAAAGCAAGACTGGGAAGAGAGAAGTAAAAAATATAATAGTGCATTGTTACCTTTAACTTAAACCTAGTCCATCTAATTGTTATACAACGCTTGCAGCTGCACCCTGTGACTGGCTAAGTAATCAGCATGCTGTACAAATTTCTACAACAAAAAATACACAACGGAGTTCTTTTTTTTATTAAGGTCGGGAGAGCATATTTTTACCAAGTACAATAGTGTTTGGCTGTTTACATCATGAATTATGTAATTTTAAATGTATATTATTTTTGGGCGTTTTTTGTGTTGAGGAAGGCAGCCCTCAACAGCACACCGCATCATTAAACTTTACTACACTACATTCCACTCCACAACACAAAATACAATTCCACAAAATTACACTCCAAAACACACAATCCCACTCCACATAATTCCAGTTCTCTCAATAACACAGAATTACTATCCACATAATTCTACAACACACCATGCCACATAATTCCGATACACAAATCTACTCCACACAATTCTACGCCACGCAGTTACACAACTAACTTATCCAATCCAACCCACATAATTGCACAACACACCACATACATACACTCCTTAACACATAAGTAAAAAAAATGCCATTTGCTATGCCAATAGCTCCAACTCCAACAAATGCGAGACCTATTGCATTTCCAATGTTTGTTTCTAAACCTCCCACAAGCCTGCTGTAAGATGTTGGCATGTATGTAACATGGGTAGTTAAAACAATTATGAGAGCCCCTGAGCCACGCGCACTGACGTCCTATAACTGACACTTGCTATTCTATAGCACGTTCGCCCGCGGCAAAACTCAGACTGTAGAGTGCGAGGGGGCACGTTTTAAACCGTCACTATACCTTAACTACTTACAATGTCCCTGGGTACCCAATTTCTAAGGGGATGCGTCTGATCAATATACAGTGATTGGGGAACAGAAGACGTATTGCCTGGCTTTGTCATGGCTGCTGCTGTGACGCGCCGTACACGGTGTAAAATACGGTACGAATGAAGCCAGTGCCCGTTGGAAATAGATCGCCGAGTCGGTGCAGCGCGAGAACCTTCCTCTTCAGAGGAGGGGCGAGCGCTGCTTATGCCCCCGGACTGTGCCGTGCGTTTGCCGGCCTGCTGCGGACAAAAAACGTACAATGATCCGGGTGAGAGAGCGGCGGGTGGTCGGGATCCAGCTACGGGACACAACCATGCGCCCGCGCCTTGACCTGCAGCCTGTTTGCGGACGTCCGAGGCAAGACAGAAGGGCCAGCCTGAGCAAGGTGTGCAGAAAGAGGGGAGTGATAAAGGGACCGAATTCGGGGGTGGGGCGGTTGTTTGGAGAGGGAGATGGCATATTAGCTGGGGAAACCCACCAGGTAATGAATGGTGTGTGTTGGGGGGGGATGCTTTATGGAAGGTGGGTAAAAAAGGAGCTAGGAAATAATGAAGGCCACGTGATTTGGATATGGACTAGTGAGGGACTCGTGTTTTGAAATAGGAACTGGTACCCAGGAAGTGATGCTGAAGATGCTAAAGCCAAACGTTTAAAGATGGTGATAATACATGCCGACATGTTTGAACAGGAAAGAGATTTTGAAACAATAATAATCGATGGCACGTATTTTCCCCAGTGACATATTGAAACAGATGCAATTTTAGACGAGAGACAGTTAAAATAAAGCCACTTTTCACTTTTGGCTTAAAAAATCGGTCGTTTCCCACCTGAATCGGGCCGTTGGCATTTATTTGGAGTGCAGTGTAGGTGGAGAGCGAGCTGGAGAACTGGTCACTAAAGGTTCATGGCACCACTATGTCGTACTGTCGTATTTGGGACCTAGTAACCATACCTTATTGGTGACTATTGCAAGCCCCCAAGAAATGTTATGACTAGAATGAATGCAGCAAAGGCAAAGTACCTTCAAAATGTCAGGGAACAATGAGGTGACTTGTAATACAGTTAAGATATAGATACAGGGAGGTCTTTATTATTTACACTTGTCCCACAAATCTTCCCTGCTGCATGCCGTTTTTCAGTATTTGTGGGCAAATTTATAATCCTGTGGTGATACAACAGTATGTTATAAAACAAAAATATGCGATTTTCTGTTTAGCAGCATGTTTTATCTGTCATCAGATTTATTAAGAGGCTGACTGACCCGTTTGTCTTTAGCTGTATCCGGTGCAAGAGGTATTTTTGTTGAAAATATGTAAATTAAATGTACAGTTTGCACCGTGGAATGAAGCACACAGACTTGAGGATTGTGGCAAATTTATTGATTTAAAAAAAATATATTTTTATTGCCATAAAAATTAAAAATTAATAAAATTAAAAAAATATTAAAAATAAAATTAAAGTACATAATATTCAAACCTTAGTGTATTTCTTCCTAATTAAAGTAGGATAGAAAGTAAGTCCAGGGCAATATATGAAATAAATCGGGATTAAATAAATGGGGATTGTTCCGAATCCCACAAAAGAAGGTTACCTGCACGTTTGGTGAAATTGCTATGTCCTAGGGCATCACTACAAAAACATGCAGAAAGATCCTAAAATTACGAAAGAGGTGAAAATAAGGAGGTGGTTGCGATGAGGGAAGGGAAACAGAAGAGGATGGGGCACGAGGGAACGAGGGAAGTGTTCACATGCACTCCTAAGTATTATCATCAATTTAATAGGTTGACATAGCTATTGTTTTACCAACTACATTAATAATTATGAGCGTTCTGGCATTACTGGCCACCCACACGTGTATTCTTTATAAACATTCAGGTTCAGGTGTTCTCTAAGAACATTACTAACTCAGTCTGACTTTTAGTGAGATGTGGAACTTTCATGGTCCTTGGTTATGAAAAGCCAGTGTGTAATATAGAGATTGGCCCTCTTTGCAGTCCAGCCTAGACATGGCCTATTGTTGTTTAATGGCGTATTTTTTAGAGTATGTGTGGTAGGCTAGCATAGGAAGTGTCTAGTGTAATAGTAGGAGGTGGACATTTAGGGATTGACCAAGGTTGGTCAATTGCTTTCATAGATTATCTAGGGATAATCAGGCCGTGCTGTTACTATTGGGAGAATCGACGTGGCCCTGAAAATAATGTTCAACTCAGTGTATCTGTCACATTCTTTTTGTGGTACGTAATAGCCACTGATCCCATATTTGTTCAAAGATAGATGCCAGATCCTGCATTCTACATTTACCTTCATAGGAATCTATGTAGAACACGTCTGGTAGCCACTCATTCACCATAGGTATTCTATGTGATTGCAATGACAAAGTATAGATATTTATGCTTTTGTTAAAGTCAGTGTGAGGCGCTTTCCCCTAGTTTTGTTCGGTGGAAATATACCTTTTTAGGGGTACACTGGTGCAGGGTCACCCTTTTGTCCACGGGTTCAAAAATCAACAAAGTAGAGATCAGCACTGGAGTAGGAATAAATAACAAGTTTATTAATCACTAATGAGTGGGACCACGTCCACACAGCACTCTCAAGTGCTGCCTGAGGTAGTACACTGAAGTCACAGAACACAGGGCTTTTATACAGTTGCTCTGCAGTGTAAGCATGAGAACAGAAATAGAAGGACAAGTTTTTGAAATAGTTTTCAACAAAAAGGGCAGATGAATAACCACTTGGTCAGCAAAGTGGGAGGGGGAGCAGGAGTGCTTATGGCAGCAGAAATGACAGGTAACAGGTGTTCTGGTAGCTACAAACTCTCAGCACGTACATTGCTTTTAGCTGAGTCAGGAAGTCAACTAAAATAGATAGCACAGGCAGAAAAAGACGAGCAACAGAGGACTGGAGAATTACGAAGGAAAGGAAATGGACACCACAGCCAAAATGGCTGCAGCTTATGCCAAGTAAAATATTACACGTTTTCCACAGTTCTTGCCGTGTATAATAGCAAGTATGACAGAGGGTTGGATCTCTGGAGGTGTGGAGTGAACACCATGCCTCCCACCAGTACTGATTTAGCAGGGGCAGGACCATACAAAAAATATTACAGGCCACACTGTGGAGCTCCACATCTCTAACAGGAGTCTGTGTGAATACAGCTTTTCTTAGCTCAGGTGGGATCCAATACCAGTCTCAAGATTTTTATAAATATGTAAATTTAAGCATACCCTCTCTTAAACTTAAAAGCCGAGATCTTAATTACCTCTGCTTCATCCGTCACACAATGGGACACAACCTTATGGCCAGATATAGTTGGCATGCCCCAGATCCTTCGACAGTCATCCAAAATCGATGAGTACTCTTGGATAGCGAAACACCCCTCAAAGCCCAGTTCCTGAATGTTGCTGACACCTGTTTCACCCAACATGGCTTTTTAATAATTAAGTATCTTCCAGGCCTTTCCCTTGGTCACTGTTAGGTTTTAGGATTCTGTCTTCCTAAAATGCCAAGTGGCATCTGCGTACAAGAGTGTTGCAAATAAACTATAACATAACATTATAACATAAAATAAACTTCTGCCATGTGTGAACAATAGCAAGGATCCCTGTTCATCAGAGTAATCAAAGGATAATGGTGTCTTCTAGTATCTGCGTAGGTTGTTTTCAGTTTGCTTTGTGAGTAGATCTGTCAGCAATGTGTATCTGAAAGAGACACGTTAGTGATAGATTCCTTACCTTAGAATAATCCCCAGGCGTCAGACTGGATCCGGATAATATTTTCATAGCAGTACCCCTGCGCGTCAGTAGGTGGCGTCGTGCGGCTTCACGTCCGTCACTGGCATCGTATGTGCCGAGATGATGTCACGGAGACTACTTAGGCGCCACGCGTGCGCGACGACGTCAGTTCTTTCTTTTTCCACGCCAGAACGTGCAGATCCGGTTAGAGCACGTACCTTAGTCATTTTTTGACTAACTTTTTGAGACTTTTTGTCTCCTGTTTAAGTTGGTTTCCTGGTGCAGGTAGGGATGCCTTTATTTAAGTCTTGTGGGGCCTGCCGTCGCAATATCTCGTTGGCGGACCCCCACGAAGGTCTGCCTCTACTGCCTGGAGACTGACCACGACTCCCGGTCCTGTCGGACCATGGCCCGAAGGCCTTGAGGGAGCAGTGCCGGAAGCTGCTGGAGGTCCGGCACTCGTCCCAGCGACGTTCCCGCTCCAGAGGCCATTCCAGGGACCGCTCGCGGGGCCGCAGTCACCGCTCCTTAGACTCCAAGTCTTCAACCTCAGATTCGGGTAAGAGACGACCCAAAAAGAAGTCAAAGAAGTGTGTTCGCTCTCCGACGTCCCCCATCGGTCCCCGGATGCGGACGAGGGGGACAGGGGTTCTGCCCCGGCAGCTCCTTCGGAACCTGGGAGTCCCGCGGCCTACCCACCTTACCCGGGTCCGTCGGCGACTCCCGCACAGGTGCAAGAATTTCTTGCTACCATGGACTGCCTCTTTAGGCCTCGGGCTCCCGCCGGCACGCCTTCGGGCCCCGCGGTCCCGTGTTCGGATCCTGTTGGGCCGCTGACGCTGCCGGCGGATCCAGCTTTGACGCCACAAGATCCTGCACCGTTGGCTCCGGCCACGGCGTCACAAGGTCCAGTGCTGCCGGCTCCGGCGCTGCAGTGGGTGCCCTTTGTCCCGCCCTTGCCCAGGTTCCAGGACCATTTTGCTCCTACCTGGGATCCACATTGGGACGCGGCGCCAGTTCGGCCCCGTCTGGTGCCGTTCCCACACCGTTCCCGACGCCGTATGTCCCTTCTCCGGCTCCTACCCCGCCGCCGCGGTCTGTACCACCAGCAGCGGAGGTGGAGGAAGACTGGGAGGGGTCCGAGGACCCTCTCGTCCGTCAGTGTGACTCCGAGCAGGACTGGGCGGACGACTTGGAGAACGCAGGCGACCTCGACGTCTCTTCTGACCCGGGGTTTGCCTTTCCCCTGCCCACTATGGAAGAGGGCGCATCCTACATGATGGTGCTCCGTCGGGCAGCTGAGGTCCTTAACCTTGATCTCCCTACGGTGGCCCTCAAAACTAACCTCCTTACTGAGGTGCTTCAGATGGCATCCACTTCGTCAGAGCCTCTGCTCCCGTTTAACGACGCCCTTACTGACGTCTTGCTGGGCACTTGGTCGCGGCCGATCACTGGGGCACCGGTGGATAAGAATGTCGCCAGGCGTCATCGCCTGGCGCCGGGTGACCACGCTTTCTTGACCACTCATCCTACGCCTGAGAGTCTGGTCAGTCAAGCTTCAAAGTCGCAGAATGCCTTTCCCACGGCTCCGCCGGATAAGGACTCTAACAAGCTGGAACAGTTCGGTAAACGTTTGTTCTCCTCAGACAGTTTGGGGCTGTGGTCAGTGAATACCGCTTGCCTATTGGGCATGCGGTGTGGGACACGGTTGCGTAGGTGTTACCTCATTGCCCTGAGGAGACCCAAGCTGTGTTGTCCCAAGCCATTGCAGAAGGTAAGGATGAAGCTAATTTCGCCATTCGGTGTGGTTTAGACACCGCGGACTCCGTAGGTCGGGCAATTTCTATGACTGCGGCGCTTCGTCGCCACGCCTGGCTCAGATCTACTGGGTTCTCGCTGGATGTCCAGAACTCACTCATTGACATGCCCTTTGATGGCACTCGCCTGTTTAGCGATAAGGCCGACAGTGCGCTGGAGTGTTTTAAGGACTCGCGGGCCACGGCCGAGTCCTTAGATCTTTCCACAAAGAGCCCAGCCACTCCTGGGTTTCATTCCTTTCGCGGCAATGGAAGGGGCGCCCTGGCCCGTTCTTTCAGCAAACCTGTGCAGAACCAGCCTCAGCGTGGCCGCGGTTTCCGCAGGGGCGGGTCTGGGAATCAGCGTGGGGGTCAGTCCACCTCCGCTTAAGCCGCCAAACCTTCCTAATCCGAGCCTTGTGGGACATTCCACGCCAGTGGGTGACAGGGTCCGCCTTCATCTATCCCACTGGCACGCTATCACTTCGGACAAGTGGGTGTTGCAGATCGTTCGCATTTGTTACACCCTTCCCTTTCAATCCACCCCTCCAGCCATGCCGCCTCAGTTCCACCGTCTGTCGGGGGACCACTTGGCACTTCTCTGTCAGGAAGTCACGGCCCTCTTGGCCAAGGAGCCCATCGAGCGTGTTCCGGGGCCAGAAGTAAGGAGTGGTTGTTATTCTCACTACTTTCTGATCCCCAAGAAGGACAAGGGGGCTTGCGCCCCATCCTGGACCTCAGGAACGTCAATCGCTTCCTTCGGAAGAAGAAGTTTAAGATGTTGACTCTAGCTCAGGTCCTGGCTGCACTCGGCCCTGGAGACTGGATGGTAGCGTTGGACTTGCAGGACGCCTACTTTCACATCCCCGTCCTGGCAACCCACCGGCGTTACCTGCGGTTCATGGTGGACCAGGAGCATTTTCAGTTTGCCGGGCTCCCCTTTGGCCTTACCAGCGCCCCTCAGGTGTTTCACGAAGGTGATGACGGTGGTCGCAGCTCATCTGCGCAGATCAGGGGTTTCAGTCTTCCCCTATCTCAACGACTGGCTGTTGAAGGCGGGCTTGTCCCAGGCAGTAGTCTCCCACCTCCAGACTACGGCCGACCTCCTGCATTTGCTGGGGTTCCCCATCAACGTGCTGAAGTCGCACCTGAGTCCCTCTCAGAAGCTCCCCTTCATCGGAGCGGTTCTGGATTCAACGCTGTTTCAGGTGTATCCTCCCGAGCAGCAGGTCCGGGATATTCAGGCTATGATTCCGATCTGTCAGCCTCTGTCCCGGGTTTCAATCAGGATGACGATCCGGCTCCTGGGCCTGATGGCCTCCTGCATCCTGCTAGTGCCGCATGCCAGATGGCATATGCAGGCTCTGCAGGGGGACCTGAAGTTCCAGTGGGCGCAGCATCAGGGCAACCTGTCCGAATATGTCCAGATCTCGGAGGGCACTGCACGACAATTGCAGTGGTGGCTCACAAATCGCGATTGGGTCAATGCCAGATCCCTATCCCTTCCCTAACCAGAGCACACAGTGGTGCCGGATGCGTCCCTCCTGGGATGGGGAGGCCACTTGGGAGAGGCGGAGATAAGAGGACTCTGGTCTCCGGCTCCATATCAACCTTTTGGAGCTTCGGGCGATCCGAATTGCACTGAAGGCATTCCTTCCCTCTGTCCGGGGAAGTGTTGTGCAGGTGTTCACGGGCAACACCACCACCATGTGGTATTGCAACAAACAGGGCGGGGTGGGGTCCTGGACCCTATGTCAGGAGGCTCTGCGCCTCTGAACATGGCTGGAACATCAAGGCATTACCTTGGTGGTTCAACACCTGTCAGGTTCTCTGAACGCCAGGGCGGACGAACTCAGCCGCCGGTGCTTGATGGATCACGAATGGCTTCTGCACTCGGACGTGGTGCAAGGTCTCTTTCAGCAGTGGGGAGAGCCTTGGTTAGATCTATTCACCACTGAAGAGAACTCGCAATGTCATCAGTTCTACGCGTTGGAATTTCCAAGGCGGCACTCGCTCTGCGACGCTTTTCGTCTTTTGCGGTCTATTGTACGTCTTTCTGTCTATACCACTTTTGCCCAGAGTGCTGAAGAAGATTCGGAGCGACCGGGCCCAAGTCATCCTTGTGGCTTCTAATTGGGCACGAAGATACTGGTATCCCGAGCTACTCAGCATGGCGATCGATCCTCCGATCCGACTGCCTCTTCGGGAGGATCTTCAGTCGCAGCAGCAGGGGACGGTCCTCCACCTGAACCTGTCCAGCCTACACCTCCATGCGTGGAGATTGAGCGGCGACAGTTGACAGCTTTCGATCTTCCTCGCAAAGTCTGTGATGTCATTCTGGCAGCCAGGCGTCCCTCCACTAAAACGGTATCCGTCTGCAGGTGGAACAAGTTTGTGGCATGGTGCACAGCTAAGGCTGTGGATCCCCTTTCTGCCCCTCTTACTGAAGTCCTTCTGTTCCTTCTTTCTTTGGCCCAGCAGGGCTCTGCTCTGGGCACTATCAATGGTTATTTTTCGGCCATCTCCACCTTTTTATGGCTTCCAGATCAGCCTTCTCTTTTTAAGTCCCCAGTTGTTAACCGTTTCCTAAAAGGCATTATGCTCACGTTTCCTCCTGTGCCGTTCATAATGCCTCAATGGGACTTAAACCTTGTCTTGACATATCTGATGTGCACTCCCTTCGAGCCCCTTCATACCTGTCCTTTGCGTCTTCTCACTCTCAAGACGGCTTTCCTGGTAGCTATCACCTCTGCCAGAAGAGTGAGTGAGCTCCAGGCTCTTTCTTCCAAACCTCCTTTCCTTTCTGTTCATCCGGACAAGGTGGTTTTGAGACCCGTCCTTCTTTCTTGCCAAAGGTTGTCACGCCCTTCCACATCGGGCAGACCATCACTTTGCCCACCTTCTTTCCGCCTTTGCATCCTTCGAAAGAGGAAGAGAGGCTCCAACGTCTGGACCCAAAACGTGCGCTCTCATTCTACCTGCAGCGCACATGACAGTTCCGGGTGGATGGCCAGCTCTTTGTTGGCTGCGTGGGTGCTAAAAGAGGTCGGGCTGTGCATAAGCGGACCATCTCTTGGTGACTCAGCCTGTTACTCGTTGGCTAAGAAGGAGCCTCCTGTGGGGCTGCGTGCCCATTCTACCAGGGCAACGGCAGCCACCACTGCCTTGGGACGCGGTGTCCCCTTGCAGGACATTTGTCAGGCAGCTACATGGACCTCGTTGCACACGTTTACCAAGCATTACTGCCTCGACAGTCAGGTCCGGAGAGACGGCTTCTTTGGCCGTTCTGTTCTCCGTGACTTTCTGGTGTAATCGGTTCGCAGACCCACCACCGGGGTTAGTATAGCTGGGGTATCTATTCTAAGGTAAGGAATCTATCTCTAACATGTCTCTTTCAGATGCACAAGTTACTACTTGTGTAATGATATATCTGTAAGAGACATTAGTTAGTGATCGATTCCTTACCGCCCCACCCATCCTCCCCGTTCTGCGGACTGATTTCTAGGGTTAAGGTCATCCCCTTACAGGGCCCTAGTTTCATGGCACCAGTGGTCAGTTTCTTGCATGGCTCTGCATTCCTGGCGCCGAAAGTCGTGTACAGAACTGACGTCAGTGCGCATGGGTGGCGCCTAAGTAGTCTCCGTGACGTCATTTCGGCGCATACGATGCCAGTGACAGACGTGGAGTCACACGACGCCACCTACTGACGCGCAGGGGTACTGCTACGAAAAGACTTTCCGGATCCAGTCTGACGCCTGGGGATTATTCTAAGGTAAGGAATCTATCACTAACTAATGTCTCTTACAGATATATCGTTACACAAGTAGTAACTTGTGCTTTACAGGCTATTACACCCTTGTAGGGTCCCCCATTTGTCTATATTTCATTATATAAGTGTGGTGTCATGTGGAAGGACATCCACCCAATAAGCCCTTAATGCAGTGTATAGGTTGCTGATAATGCCAAAGTTGTAACCCAGACCCTGATCTGCAGTTGTCAAAGGTTTCGAAAGAGTTCTATGTAAATAGTATATTTAAGTAATGATGCCTTTAGTTGGCCATTTCAACCAACAGAACAATCTTGTATATTGATTTGCAAGCCTGTGTTATGCCATATAGATGCTCCTGCATGTAAGCATTAGTAGGTATGTAGTTTTTTATGTGCTATGTCCCATGTTGCCCACATTCCAGATACAGTCCGGCATATACCAGCATGTGAAGTGTAGTTCCTGTTCCAAAGGATTTCACAAAAGTGGTGTTCTTTCAGTGTATTCTTTCTGTAGCAGACAAGAGATAGCAGCGTGGAACACAGTGGAGTGCAACATGTCAGTTGAGATGGCTTGTATGCTAAACAATACAGTTCCGTATTTGGTATTTAAACACTTCCCAAATGGGTAGCCACACTTAATTTAGTTGGTGTAAGTTTTAGTATTCTGCCTGCCCTTATTTAAATCTTTATGAGTTTGTATGCTTGTTTGAACTGGTGAGGATATCATACCTAACAGATAGATGTAGCGGGGGCCGACGGTCATCTTATTCTTCTGGATTCTACCCCAGCATGAAAGGTGCAGGTTGACCTCCATTATCTTATCCAGACCTCTATTTACCCAAATATTTGAAATTAAACAATTGACATGTGACTCTGTATCCTTCTATGGCAGCAGGGTAGTGCCTTTTGACAGTGGTAGAATCATTCTTTCCCCCAGTTAATCTAATATCCTGAGTAAGAAGATAAGATATTAATCAGATACTTCACTGGGGGAATAAAGGTTCTTGGGTTAGACATGGTAAGTAAAACGTTGACTGCATAGAGGAAGAGTTTAGATCATCCACCAGAAGTTGGGACACTTTCAGTGCATTGTTTCTGCCTGATAGCAGCTGAGATTAGTTCCAAAGCCAAGAGAAATGGATGTGAGGAGAGTGGACATCCTTGATGGGTGTCTCTGCGGACATTAAACGATGCTGACAGAAAGCCTCCACAATCAAGTTGTGCTGTGGTGTATGGGTATAACTATTTGACTTTAGAGACAAACCTTTCCCTGTGACTCTGGACTGAAAAGAAAGACACATTCTACTCGGTCAAAGACCTCAACATGTAAGCAGACTACTACCATTTCTCCTGGGTTAATTTTAACACTGTTCAGTGTGCGTAAATGATGCCTGGGCAAATGTCCTGGTACAAATCTTACCCGGGTGTTGTGGATGAGACTGGGGATAACTTTTCGTAGACAGTTTGTTGTATCTTAGTGTAAGAAAATAGGGCTCTTTCCAGTGGACCCCCACTTTTTGCCCCCATTTGAACTACTAGATGTGGTTTTCGACTCTGACAGTACACTGGAGCCTGCTAACTAGGCGCCAGTGCTCTTTCCCCAAAACTGTTATATGTGAATTGGTAACCCCAACCGTCAAGCACTTTACCCTCTATGGCTGCCTAGTATATGGTAACAGGGCATAAGTGGCAAAGGGGTCCCCAGAGCTGCAGCACGTTTTTGTACCACCCTGGGTCATCCAAGCAAACTATTGACAGCAGGACTGCCATTGCAGACAGCAGGATCAGTGCAAACTGCTCAAACTCGACTGTGTCCTCGCCATGTGTGGCACAGTCAACTGCACTAACTCTACTATATGTCACACACCCCTAAGGTAGGCCTCCTTAGCCCAGGAGGCAGGGTGCAGGATAATAAAGATGAGGACATGTAATTGCAAGCCTATATGTCCCTATAGTGGCATTTCCCATTGGAAACTACTGTAAGTGTTAGCGGTCCACAGGATAACATGGGCTACCAATCGGACACTCTCGAGATTGGCTGCTCTGTTATGGTACCACAAAAATTATGTCATGTTTGGTATCAAACAACATGCCTTCTCACCGGACACAAATTTCATGCCCTGGGTGATGTGGCATGCACCCAAGTGGCGACCTTAGAGGTTGCCTATCTGGTTGCCCCAGCTTCACTGTGTTCTGGCTGACCAGCCCTGCTCTTTCCCATTCCTGCAGCTGCCCAGACAGGATTCTGACCTCCTGCTAGGCAGTGTAATGACTCCCAGGAGTCAGGAACAAAGGTTTGGGCAGGAAGGATGTCATACCTTCCTCCTCCCAAACAGCCTAGTGAAGTGGCACATCAGGGCAGTGAACTTCAAAGGATGCACCGCCTCTGATATGCATCAAGCTGACTGTCAGTGAAGGTAACAGCCCCCAGAAGGCTAGACACCCCTCCAGGGCGAGGAGCCTGCTCTGTACAACACAATTTGATTTCTGCTATCTTTAGGAGTGGCAGAACAGAGGGTTCTAGGTAGAACAGGTGACCCACACCCCCAGATGTGGTCACCTCATGGGCGGACTAGCTGCAGGGTCTAGCTGCTCCATAGGCTGCTAACTCCCACACCCCTATCTCTCTGAAATCTAGGATTTAAGGGATCCACCCCCCGACACCAGAACCTCAGATCTGAACAGCTTGCATCAAGGAAGGACCAAGAGGAGACCCGTGTCGCCAACAACAGGACTTTGCCCACAGCACCAAAGCAAACGAGGGATACTTTGTCCCTGTGGCAGCAGGCTTTGAACTGAGTGAACCACCCTTGTCCTTGGCTAAAACTCAGCACTCCCGAAGAGAGAGACCCCGTGAAAACCTGAAACACCCTCAGGCCCTCAGGCTCCCCTGGACTAGTGGCACTAGTCCCCCTGCAAACTGCAGGTAAAACCACTTGCTGAATCCAAAGAATTGCTGGCCATCGGCCCCTCTGTGAGATCGCCCAAGTCCAGGTAGTCCAGTGTATTGTGGGAGTTGTAGTCTCGGCTGTCCCTAAGTTTCAGGCTACTACTTCACTCCCACAGGCCGAGTGAAGTTCCAGTACCTTTTCGCTGTGCTTACCACTGCCAAGGCTTGTTGGTCACCAATCTGGTAACCGACCCCCACATCCGATGGTGCATCTACAGGGAACACCGTGCAAAGATCAACCGACGTCAGCAGCTGTGTATCTGTTGTGTTTTTGCATTCCGTTTCTTGTAGCTCCTTGTAAGCAATAAAATCAGCACCAGCGTCGTTCAGCACCAAGGACAGGCAGGACAACTCTGCACCAAATTGATCTGACTGTCATGACCTTAACTCTGTAACTTGACCTGCAAGTGACCGATTGTCACTAGTGGTTTTTGTTATTAACTGCAATGCTATCTTTTCCATATATTTTACTGCACTGATTTAATATTGCTTTAAAAATCCGTAACTGGTTATATGTATGCTATTGCGTTCGTCTTGGTGTCTAAATTTAGATTAAAAGAAAATTCTTGTAATATTTCTCTCTTGTCGTGTAAATTATTTATCGTCTGTGTTGGTACTCTGAAATTCTTAACAGATGTTCCTTCAGTAAAGCCTGACTGTTGTTTGCCAAGCTACCAGGACTGAGTTAAGAATTTATTAATGTGAATTCAAGGACCATCTTTGGTGTATTGTGATAATATTGCATGGCAAGGCTACCCAGTCATACCACATAATATTACACTTTCCTGCACTTAGTATCAGTATCATAAAGGCTTATGGGGTAATATTTTGTACATTTATGGAATCCTTGCCAGGTTTAGGAATGAGGGATATTAACCTTATAAATGCACTTGATTAACTGTTCACGTCAAGTGCGCTAACTCCATAGTTTGCTTGACATGAACTGCTTGTCAGTGTCATTGAAAAAGAAAATCTTGATGCTGGGTGATAGGAATTTTGTGGATTCCGATGGATAGCAGAATTTTCCCTCACAAAAATGCAAGTAAAATATATGATTTTAGCTAAAGTTTGTGGTCTGCAGAACATTCTCCATAAGAAAACATAGTGGGATCCACACATGTAACACCACGCTGAATTCCCCATGGTGTCTAGTTTTCAGAACTGTCTGGAATTAGTAGGTTTCCCTGAAGAAGGGGGGCGGCAGAGCCTGGCCCCAAATAAAGCTGCTACCCATATTGCAACAATGATTACATATTCATGGTAAAAATGTGGTGTTTCCCCATTATGTTTTGAGGCCTTTTCTGTTGTTGGCAGTAGGCGCACCCACACAAATAAGGAACCTTTTTTATTAGAAGTATGAAAACACGCAATAGTAGATTTTTATTTATTTATTATCAATTGCTTTTTTTCTTCATTTTTGGCGTCCAGATGCAAGCAAGTGTATTCATTCATTCATTAGATGATACTATATAAACTGATTAATAGTCGATACACAATGAAAAAGCATTGTAAGGAGGAGCTCTGTTGTTGTCTTTGAGTACTGCATGTATTGAGACAACCAACAAACACTATATATCCATGTGACCAGAAGGGTATGACAGACGTAATGGTGTATTACTTTTGTGAATTGGCCATCAGGGCAAAAAATGAATGTTGAGAAAGTTGTCAGCTAGTTCTATTTTTTCACATTATCTTTTATTACAATAATTAGTTTCTTTTGGAAGACCATGAGCCATCTGCACAAATGACCCCCTTGCTGAATTTGGAATTCTATGTACTAGTCAAAAATGTGTAGATTTACGGCTTTATCCCAGGGTTTCATACCTGTTTCCACCACAAACTGCAATTAGATAGAAACCCCCCAAAAATTGAAACATGGTCTACCACTTAGAAAAATGCAAAACCTTTAGTAACAAATAAGTAATTGGTTTATAACTCTGTTTGTTCTGGCAAACAGAGAAGATGGTGACTTTAGCACAGCTAACCTTTTTTGTTCTCTGTTAAAATTTGTTTATTGGGATTTAGTATTCCATGTTACACGTTAACACATAAAATCAGTATAGTATATTGACATGTGGTTGCAGACAGATGAAAATTGACTGTACAGAATAGAATGTACATTGTTACTGCATATCAAACACAATAAACTAAGCACAGTAAAAATTTCTGAGAGGGACCCCCTTGCCGGACTACGTTTCTGTAGTATTATTCTTTCACAGCTAACCTTTTTGTTGATGCAATTTTTAATAATTAAAAAAGTACACTTTCTTGCCCAGCACTTTTTCCTGCAAATCCTTAACATGATGGGAAAAAGGATGCAAATTTAACCTGGATACCTATTGTGGAAAAAGATTGGAAGGCCTAAGGGCACAGTGTCCCACACATGAATAAAAAGAGCCCAGTAGTGAGAGAAAAGCCTCTGCAGTCTAAGTAGTTAATGCTGTATTAAAATGTAGGATAATAGGATAATCCAGCTACAGTTTCAATTATCAGTCCATTAGTAATTTTGCCTGCCAGTACCTCCTTGCCTTCTGTTAAAGATTACATATTAATGGTAGCTAGAATGATTCCTTGGCTACTAGATTGGGAGCACATTCTGAGGTGTATAATGTCTAGAAGAAGGTAGCCAAGGCCTGTTGGGAGATGAGCATAATTTTTATCATAGATAGCCAGAATCACAAACTGCTCCTCCCTACATTTCAGCCGGGCAGCCAGGAGTCATCCTGCTTTTTCAACCTGTTCATAATGGCTCTGTTTCAATTGTGTCTAGGTAATCACATTTGGAGTTTCATAACGCATTAAAAGTTTATTTTCTTATTCTCACAATGCATCAGGTGATGACGTGTTATATTTTACGTCGCCTCTCTAATCTCCCTTTTCATTCGGGTCTTCTCTGTTGTTTGCTTGTGGGTATCTACTTTAGAATTATTAATCATCTCTTAATGCAGCTTTTCCAGCTGCTCATATGATCTGCACTGAAGCCACTGATCCTTCATTGGACTCTAAGAATGCAGATAGATAGTTTCTCATGAGCTCTGTCTTTGCGGACAGCCTCTGTTTCAAATGATTCATTCTCCAACTTTTAGCAGTCGATTTGCTGTGGCCCAGAACTAGACCTAGAGTGATTGGTACATGATCTGCTATTCCCCCCTTCTAATTACAATATGAAAGTATCAGCACAATGTAATGGTGACCAAGGAATTATTCTTGAATAAGAACTGTGACTACATGATACATAAGTGAACAGCGTCATGGGTCTTATTGTCCACTGACTGGTACAGGATATCATCCTGTACCAGAGCACTGTCGCCTTGTCATATGGAACAGTTCTGTGATCAGTTTAGAATTGATTGTGTCTAGTTTTGTCACACATAACTGCTCTCTCGATCAGTCCATGTTTTTTGGAGTGTATACTCAACCAGTTTTTTTGAAGCAATACCACATTTTTTTATACTAACACAAAATGGTGGCACGCATTTCGCTTTGCAGATGTGTGAAGTTCTTCTACTACTAACAACTTTTTCCACCCAACCTCTCCTAAGATTCAGAAGGGAAGAGGTGTGTTTTTTACGATACGTGTGATGTCTGGGGATTTCAAAGCTTTATAGGATAAGACCTTCTTTTGTTTTAGGTAGTGTCATTTACGTTCAGCGAGATTAGCATCAGTTATTTTAGGTGACATGTTAGGGGCATGAGTATTGTAATATAGTGATCAATTGGCTAGGATATAGATCAGGCACCTTTAAGTGGTGCAGACATTTAGAAATAGAGATGGGGAAAGAAGATCTGAATGAGAAAAATTGAACTGACTTGTTGGGGAAGAGAAGGAAACAGAAATAAAGTTAGGAAATGGAAGGTGAGCAAAAGAGCTGTGAGGTTATTATGCCCCAAAAAGAAGAAAAAGGGAGCTCAGAGGCTTTGATTAGCGGACTGGTGGTCAGATATCTTGGGGAAACGCATCCACTGTGTTGGGTGGGGCACTAGCTTGATGGAGTCATACATAAAAAAGGTGTGGCTGGCAGGTGGACAAAAAGAGGGTGAAAGTAGGGGGATGGGAATCAGAGGATTACAAAACGATAAGCTGTCTTTGAGAGCTAAATATTGCATGAGGAATTTTAGTGGTGTGTTCAGATCATCATATGAGACCATGTTGATACAAGAACAAAAGGGGGTGTAGGGGGAAGAGTAAGAAAAGATGGACCGCCATAAGTTGGTGCAGTGAAGGATGCATGCGGCCATCTGTTTTGAGAATCAGCAATGTCTTAACTCCATCCATGCCTTTACAGTAGGTCCAATATAACTCTCTATTCAGAGCAGCAAGTTGACAAATCACTTCTATCTTTCTGCAATGATCAACACTTATCCCTGTCTTCCGCCAATACTGCCAGTACTTAATTCAGGTTTCTTTGTCAGAGTGTTGTTGAGAAAGTCTGTTGCGTCCTCTGGGATTGTCTTCCAAGGGGTTCTCCAGTTCTTCTTGTAGTCTCTGTGACTGGGAGGGTGGCTATTTCCATGCCCGTTGATTTGTGGGAGTTTAGAAAGAGAACAGAACCATGATAGTGTGATCCCCAGGCTACTGACTCCTCTCTCTTCAAGGTTAGTATATATCCCTCTGCGCACCTTCACTTCTGAGGAGGTTTCCTCTGATGATTTATGACCTCTTTGTCCTTCTACTGGCCTGAAAGTTAGGGTAGTGCCTGTTACAGGTTCAGAAAATTCTCGCATGTGCACACTGGTGCTGAGACAAGGTGCTTTCTGTACTGTAAACCCTCACTAGAGTAGGTTCTATGAGGCACAGCTGATGTGCAGCCTTGTGATCCATTTCACAATCTGTTGTGTTAGGCTATGTTTACACCACCTCATCTCCTGGCAGCTTTTAGTTGCAATATGTTCCTAGTTCTACGTCTCCTGGGAACTCTCTATAGTTTTAACTATAGCCTTCCCCATATTGCACCTGAGCGGTGCAGTGATGAGTTCCCCTTCCAATCCGCGTGCTTTGCTTCACCGCCATGTGCATAATTGTTCTCACGTCTTTCCTTGCAGTATCCCCACCCTTGGGTTTTTTGTAGGGCTCCTGCTTTTTCCTTTTAGGTGCTAAAGTATTGGTGAATCCGCCGGAGGCTCAGCCATTTTGTGGCCAAGCCCTGCCTCAGCAAATTTATTTTAAAAAGTTTAACAAAAAGGAAGGGAGAGGTTTAGGGTTGTAGCCTGGAGTCTTCCAACATAGAGAACATCCTCCCAAATTCTATTGACCAAATTACTGGTCATGATAGACATATTATTAGTGAAGGCATATGGTGATGCAGAAGCACCACAAGCTTGATGACTTCCTAAAGACAGATGATGCCAGTGCCACAACTCCACAAGAGCAATCCAATTACATTTGGCACAACAAACAGTACTCCCAGATGTATCCGGTTTCAATTCTTTCTTTTGTCTTGAGGGGCAATGTAGATTTTTTACAGCCTGGTGGGCACACAATCTGGATTTTATTAATGACATGGAGACATATGGAGGGAAAGCATAGGGTGCTAAACCTCTCCAATCCTGCAGAAAAGCATCTACTCCCCAAGCCTGCGGATCTGGCCTCCAGCTGAAGAATCTCGTTAACTGCGTGTTCAACCTGTCCGCAAAGAGGTCCATATAGAATTTTCACAGCCTGGTGGGCACAAAATCTGGATTTTATTAATGACATGGAGGCTAAGATTATGCCAATCTCCTTTTATTGCCCGCTCACAGCAACAACAATAGAAATAATTTAGGACTTTTAAAACAGTCCAGTAATGTATATAGTCTATCAACATGCAGCCATATTCCTTCTCCCAGCGCTGGGAACAAGATAAACCCATAATAGAACCAAACTCCAAAGGCGAACGCTCCCCAAAGGTTATTCCAAATATTATTATCCAACCTCTTCTAAATCTGAAAGAAAATACAAATAACATGCATTTACTCAATCATGGTGGGTATTTATGTGGTGGGATAATCTTAGCCTCTGTGTCATTAAGAAAATCCAGGTTAACTGGCCACCAGGCTGTGCAAAATCTAAATTATATGTCATAACACGGAGGCTAACATTATACAAGTTTAAAATGCCGTTAGCACATCATCAATTCCATTTGCAAGAGGTCTAAAATAGCAACTTTTAAACATATTTTCATTTTACCAAGCTGCCGCTCTTAGGATGTCTTGCAAGCCACTCCCCAAGACAAAAGCTTTTGATTCAGATGCACCCCTAAGGGAATGTGCCCCAAATCTAGAGACCGCTACACCAGCCTCTCTCATCACATCTTTCATCCATCTTGCCATGGTGGTGGGAGACACAGCCCTATGAGGCCAACTGTTTGAAAATTGATTGTGCAACACCATCCCTCAGACCTTCTGTTCTTTTTTCATACTCTTTCAGACACTTAACCACGCAAAGCCTTTGATTTGCCTCAAAGTAAGGATAGAAAATAGTGGTAGACTATGTCTTTGTTCTCCTTTTAATATAAAAACTAACTCGCTCAGGCTGCTAGGACTTGCTGGTGACATCCAGAGCTCTTACATCTGAAGTCCGCCTAAATGACATCAGCTAGTATAAAACTGTCAGCTTGTAAGAAATATGTTTTAACGACAGAGTAGAGTCCTCACCCCAATTCACTAAAACCTGCAAAACATCCCTAACATCCCACAAGTAAGTTTGTTTTGCTGTAGATTGGTTCAGAACTTGCATGCTACGCATGATTTTCCTTGTCAGTAAGTTCTGGCCAACAGATACGCCATCTACCAGACTGTGTCCGGCTGCTATAGATGACCTGTAGACATTCACTGTTCTGTAGGACAAACCTGATCCAAACAACTCTGTTAGTTAATTACATGCACTAAATCAATCTTGAAACGGGATCAAAATATGTAAAATAAGTCAATATGCTGTCCTTGTTTCAGATGCCCAGGACTGATATGATCCGGAAAGCATCTGCCGAAAGCCCTGGGATTTCGAACTGCCTCCTAAAATCCTTCAAGCCATCACAACCAGTAGACCTTGTTCCACTAGAGTATGAAATTCTCCCACTGGTCCTAGGATAACATCCTTGAACTTCTAGACTAGGATAGGAAAATCTATTACCATTTCCATCATGATTTGAAACCAAGCCTGTGACCTCCAAAGTGAGCTTATCACCTCTGCAGTTTCCCTGCATTTGCGTACTTGCAGAAGGACTCTTGGCAGCAACACATATGGAGGGAAAGCATAGGGTGCTAAACCTCTCCAATCCTGCAGAAAAGCATCTAATCCCCTAGCCTGCGAATCTGGCCTCCAGCTGAAGAATCTCGTTAACTGCATTTTCAACCTGTCCGCAAAGAGGTCCACTCCGTAGGGACCCCATCTCTCCAGAATTTAGAGGAGCACCTTCCTGTTCTATCTCTAGTTGATGGAATTCCTGAAATTCCGAGAAAACCAGTTCGCCACACTATTGCTTAACCGAGGAATTTGTTCCCCCACAACAGAAAATTCTTTGCTCAAGCAGTAGCCCCAAAAGTCCTTTGCTAAATCTGCAAGACCCTTGGAATGAGGTCCACCCGTCTTGCTGACATACCTTACTGCTGACACATTGTCCATACGGAGCATTAAACACCATCTCATAATTCCCTGGGTAAAGCAGCATACCACAAATGAACCTGCCAACAACTCTAATGTGATGTGTAACAAGGATGCGCGGAGTCTGAGTATGCTCCGGAAGGTTTCCCTACTTCAAGGCGTCAAGGTTCCATGGAGTCCGTGTGTGCGCTAGAAGATCGCCCAACTTCAAGGCGGATAAAGTTTGTTCCACACAAGTACGATGATTACGTGATGTGATGAATGTTGTCAATGTTATGACCATGGTATGGAGCTCATTTTTAGTGTCCGTTTCCTGCTCTTTGGGATTTGTGTTTGGTTTATTGTTCTTTGTTACATGGTTCAACTGTGTGCTTACTTGTGCTCTTGCGTTTTCTGTACAGGTTCCAAAGTCCGTTTCATGCATATTTTGTAATTGTGGTTGTGAATTTCTTTTTCTGGAAGCTGTATCCACATTACTTCTGTTTAGTCATTGATTTTGTAAAGAAGTGGGATATGTTGGGTTTTTGCATCACGTTCCAATACCTTGGTTACCGCCATTGGAGCGTGGGGCGAAGCGGGATTCGAGGGAGGACGGTTTGCTGTGACTGAGAGGCCGGTGCTGTTAAGGAGAATAAGCCTTACCAATACATATACGAGTGTTGCATTCTTTCATCAGGGAGGGAAGGGCGGGGGCATTTGGATTGAGGTGAGATCTTACTTCCTTGGGAATCTCCCTGCTTAACCAGAATGCAATGTACTCAGTGACATGCTGTGAAGGTGCCCACCCAGGGGACAAGGGATGTTTAATTAGAAGGGGATCAAACATATCCTCCCCCAAAGGATCAACAATGCCCATCTTTGATCCGGAGGCCTTGGACGCCTCTTTTGATGTCAATTCAATTCAAAGAGGCTGTATTCGATTGCTTTATGAGTCAATCATAAAAGTACATAAAAACAATTCATTCATTAAATACTATAACATTTTGTATACAATACATAATCAGATTTCATATAAAAAATTAGTCATACACACAATCATACTGTTCTCCTTAATTACAAAATAATAAATTTCCTGTGGCTAAGTACTTTTTTTTAAAACATGCCAATCCTCCAGGCTCTGTGTACATCATCCAGGAGCTGCAGCACAAGCTGTGCAAGACGATATTGTCTCAAGCCCGGTTCCTTTAAAATTGGGACGATCCCCAAACTTTCCTCAAATTAGTATAAATCTACAAAATAGAAGGGCGTGTATTGTCGATTGTTCCGAGCTATTATCACAGGGTTACAGTCCTAGTATTCGAGACCAATCATTCATACCAGGAAAGCTCACAAGTCAGTGGAAAATACTACACCTAAAACGAGTTAATAAAAATCTATCATAGCCACCAGGTACATATAATAAATAAGGCTAAATGCTAAAAGAAGATAACATCAATTGATTATGCTGGACAGTGAGTTTTAAAACTCTCTTTTGTTAATCTTATAGGGGCACATGCATCAACAATGCCATTTGCGATTCCTTATTAGCGAAAAATAAGGAATCGCTAATAAGGAATAGCAAAAGGCTATGCATGTAGGAATCGCTATTCAAATAGCGATTCCTTAACTTTCCTTAATTGCTACTAGCAAATTGCGAGTAGCAATTAAGGAATGCCATCCCAATCATTCCTATGGGCCTCCAGGCCCATAGGAATGAATTGGAGATTGCATGAGAAAATAGCGAGTACCAATAGGTTCTCGCAAATTGCTCATGCAATTTCAAGGGTGCAAGGGTGTCAAAATGACACCCTATTGCACCCCTGAAATTGATATGTGCACATATGTTGCACACACACATGCTCTAAGGGCATGTGTGTGCGCAACATGAAACTTTGAAAAATGCACAAAAGTGCATTTTTCAAACTTTTAGCAAATTACCATGCAGTTCATCTTCATGGTAATTTGCTCCCCCTATTAGCGAATTCGCAAATTTTTTAACTTTCATGCATTGCATTTAAGGACTCCCAAATTGAGATGCCTTAAATTAAGGAATCTCAATTTAGGATTCCTTAAATGCTATCGCTATTTAAGGAATCGCTATTTAAGGATTCCTTAAATAGCGATTTTTGCTTTTGGGTTGATGCATTGGGATTGGGTATTTTTAACTCAATACCGGGAGCTATTAGCGAATCGGTATTTTACCGACTGGATTTTGGCTTGATGCATGAGGCTGATAGTGTCCATAAGCAAAAGGCCCTGTCTTTTTAATTCCTTTCTACTAATCAGTTGCATGGTACTCGGGTTGTTATAATATTCTGGGTGATCAAGATCGGACATAAAGTTTCTAATGAACCTCAGCCACGGAATCAATAAAGCTCCTTCAAGTTTTAAGCTGTCTGCTAAAATATCCTGGTTTAACTTTGTCTCGGGTTTAGTCCAAATCCTATGCCATAGGAGAATTGGCTAAATTTTTATTAGATCTGAAATATATGGCAGACCCAACTCCGAGTGGCAGACATACGCAGATAAACTACTAGGAACAGCTAAGGTGTATCTCAGAAAGATATTTGCCACCATGTGCAGCGGCTATGTGTCTGCAAAGCCCCACACAGCCGCTCCATACATGGCTGCAGAGATACATTTTGCTTTGTAAATCTTTATTAATTCCAAAGGCGGTCTTCTCCCAAGGTTCCTTGCAAAATTAGCATGGGCCATTGTTGATCTAGCAAATAGAAGTTTTTTTTGTCATAATGGCTCGTGTCCAAGAATCAATTCGGTCGAATAATATTCCCAAGTATGCAAAACATTTAGTGTGCTCTATTTTCTGACCCTCTAAAACATATCCCTTCACTTTTGGCTCCCCGTTCCACACCTCATTATGTAGGTTTTTGAGTTATTCACCTTAAGGCCCAGGTGGCCCATAAAACTAGCAAAACTATCTAAAACCCATTGTAACCTATTTGGGTCCGGGACATTAAAACTGCATTATCTGCGTAGAGAAGTGCAGGAATGGGACGTGCAGCTATTTGTGGGAAGTCTTGGTTATCCTTTAGTAGTGCCTCACATAAACCATTAATGTAAAGGTTAAAAAGAAAGGGGGCCAAGACACAACCTTGTCCGACCCCCTTCCTAATAGGAAATGAGGCCGTACGTTCTTCACCCAAGCCAAAGCATACTCGCGCCTTGGCATCACAATATAGGCGAATAAGGAAATTAATAATTTGTATATCTACCCCAATCTGCTCAAGGATAACCCACAACTCCTCATGTCTCACAGAGTCGAAGGCGGCAGTGAGATAAACAAAAAGCTAAAAACAGCCTGCCTTTCTTCACTCGTGTATATTTACCCACTAAAATTGCTAGATTAAGGCTCTGTTCCACTGTCCCTAATCCTGCCCGGAAACCATATTGTATGTCGGACAGAACATTGGTTTCCTCTGCCTAATCATTTAGACGTTCCAATATTATACGTCCAGCCACCTTAGTCAAGGCTTCTAATAAAGAAATAGGCCTTTAACACTTCGGTTCCTGACTGTCCCCCTTTTTAAAAATTGGTACTATGGTGGATTCTACCCAAGTTGTTGGAAAGGGGCGCGACAACTAGTCATTGAATCCTGGGTAATAATGGGACCCCATAGTTCAATGTTAAATTTAAAAAGATCTATGGGGAACCCGTCTGGTCCTGGGGCCTTCCCCCCAGAGCTCGCAGAAAGTGCAGGTGTCACCTCCTCCAGTGTAAACTGAAGGTCAGAATACTGGGCCTCAGGGTTATTGATGGTTTTCCTGGGAGCACTCTCAGTGTGGATAACAAAGTTTCAATCTATATTGTACACCCCCGAGAAGAAGTCGATCCACTCTGTCTCTGATATAGCAACTTCCACTGACGGCCATTCCCTGGGATTCAGGTGAGGTGCTTTTACTATTCTCCAAAAAGCCAAACTATCTCCCCTTATAGATGCTTCATGAAGAGATTCCCAGGCTTCATTTCTTATTGTGGCTTTTCTTTCCTTAAGTGCCACTCTATGTTCCCCTCTTACCTTTTTTATATTTTCAACATTTTTAGGGATCCTATCTAATTCCCTTTTTAAATTAGAATAGGCCCGGGAGCACTTTGAGTTAAACCAACCACAAGGGTTTCTTTGATTCTTTCGTAAAACAGATAACAATTCTCTTACGGCCTCTGAAATCGACTGAAAGGAGGAAAGAATATTAACTGGAGTAGCCACCTCACTCAGGCAGATGTCGATAGCTGGTCTACACTTTTCTGTCACTTTTCTGGTGATCACTGCAGGATCCACCATCGAGCAGCGTAAACTATAGCCGTTTATCTTATTAATAGAGATGTCAGATAAGGCCTGGTCTGTTATATCTTGACTATGCAACTTACTAGACGGTATAGAAACTGAGAGACATAATGGAAAGTGATCGCTCAGAGAATTATCGTCCACATGGAACGAGTTCAGTCTATGAGCATGGGTATTCGATATGAGGATATAATCTATGGTGGAGTAACAGCCTCTACCATTAAAAGTATGGGGCATAGATATAGGTTCGTTAATTAGCTCGTTGGCAAAACCCAAATCCATCCTAAAAATCAAGTTGTTAAGCAACTCCCCCAATGGGGAATGACGGAAGTGGGTATTACTAATACCTTCTTCTGTTACAACACCACAGATTTTACCTTCCTCGCTTAAGCACAAGGCACAATTAAAGTCCCCTACCATAATTAACATCATGTCTCTATAATTTTTTAGTATACAGAGTCTGCAGATTATTAAATAGTTGCGTTAAGACATCTCTCACTTTGGCTGGGGGTATATTATTATATAAGTTTATCAGTAATATACAATAGTTGCCATCACCATGAATTAACATTAATTGGTAGTAAGGTTCCTCTGCATAAAGCTCTAACGTTATCGCTTCCAGCCTATTTGATATATATATATATTCCAAGTCCCCCCTTTGCTCTTCCACTCAGGCCTTTGATTGCTGGAGTATGGAATGTCTTGAATCCATTTATATGGATTGCCTCCTTTGCCCATGTCTCTTGGAAGCATAGAATGTTATGAGTCATAATAAATTCCCAGAAAAGAGGGTCTGACTGTTTAGACAGCAAGCCAGCGACATTCCAGGATATTATTTCACAATATCTGTTCTCTACTGTGTCGGTTGCAGCCTGTGTGCATAAATGGCTTGCTAATCCGTCTTCTCTACTAGGTGACAACTCTTCTAAGCAGGTAACCGACGTAGAGTTATAAGTGTCCTTTATGCTCGGGTTTGTAATGATCATGTCCTGTGCCTCTTGGGTATCGGGAGTCAGTTGATCATGGACCGCAAGGAAAAGACTGGACTGGACTGGAAAGATGACCTTGCAGGGATCTTTGACTGGGGGGATGACTGGAAAGATGATCAAGTACAAGGTCATCTTTCCTACTAATGGGTAAACTAGAGCATTGTATGTGTCGCTGATCTTTAAGTGGTACAGCTGCATGATTACTTGTTACATAGCTGTTCTTCCTATTACCCCTAATAGGTAGGACTCCCCCCCCATTATCTATACTATAATCATCAGAAATAATACTTGCAACTGACCTCTCCAGGTTAATAAGCCTATCCTCAATTAAGGCTAATTTTTGGGCCAATGGGTCTAACAAAACAGTTATCATTGTCTCCATCCTCTTCCAGAAAGCATCCTCCTGTGCGGAGGTATTAAACTGTTTATTGCTGCTGGTAAGTGTGGAAGAATAGGCCCCTGTCTAGCATCTTTATCATTAATTATAACTTCCTGTCTCGTGGCCTATGGGCTGTTCACTTTATGATTTTGTTTCTGAGCACCCCTGCCCTTCCTCTTCTTAGTCGGTGGTTCCTGGCCATTGTTACGACTTATAGCGGCCTTTTGCCCCTTGGTTGTTACGGGAGAGTTGTTAGGTATGCTTACTAGTTCTGGGGAGGAATTGGATCCTGTCTTGATATCTGAGGTGATATTTACATGAGACGGAGTTTCGTTATTGAATTGCAGAAAGAGAGGGGCAGGTATATCCTGAATAGTTTTGTTAGAAAGTGGCTGGGGTTCTAACGATAACCTGCATTCTATTAGCTCGATCTCATGTATCAGAGCTGATTCTGCCCTCAATAAGAACGCGTCCAAAGTCCCCACCACCCCCTGCCCTGTAGTGTGTTTACGTTTACTCATGGTACAGAACTAAACTGGACTAATTGTGAATATCAAGCATACAGTTCAAATAGCAGAGTCCTTGAGTAAATTTCAGGTATCTCAAGTCCCAGAGGTTAATAGTGTGGCCCAGCCCAGCCTCAGTGTGCCTCACGCGGGAATGCTGGGAAATGTAATCCCTTGTGCCTTTGTGCCATGAGGACAGATGGAGCAGGCAAGCACAACAGCAGGTAAACGTTGCGGTCCCCTCGGACCGATCAGATAGCTGGCAGCAGGTTAGGCACACAGCTGCTGCCAAAAGGAGAAATGACGGGACCCGAGTAGTGGGAACCCGCGACGGTTTTTGAGGCGCCTCCTGGCGCTTCCTCGTAACGCACGTAGCAGTGCGCCTCACGGGGGAATGCTGGGAAATGTAGTGCCTTTGTGCCTTTGTGCCGTGAGGACGGATGGAGCAGGCAGGCACAACAACAGGCAAACGTTGCGGTTTCTTCGGACCGATCAGATAGCTTGCAGCAGGTTAGGCACACAGCGGCTGGCAAAAGGAGAAATGTCACTTTTCTCCTGACCTCGATCTTCTCGTGGTCTGAATCAAATTCAGAGGAGTAAGAGAGGTCGATCTCAGGTTCAAAACCCTCATCCGTATCAATAAATGTAGAGACATTTGTGCGACATTTGAGCCTTTTCCTTGCCCATCCGTAGTGCCAGAAGCACTGATTCCGTCACAAGCTCTCTCCAGTGTCAAATCCTCCCTTGTCATTCTCGTTTTCTTTGCTTTCTTAGTAGTATTGTCGCCTGAAGTTCTTTTTCTATGAGTGTTACCTACCCATCCAGAGCATTCGAGCTGGTCACCAAGATTAAAACCCTTTCTTTTTTTGGAGAACGCCTCTAACTTCCTGTTGATGGTATAATTTAGCGAACCCATCAATTTCCCAATTGCCCCATTCACCATATCCTCCAATGTCTCTTCAGGTCTGTCATCTAGCTGTTCTTCAGACATTTTTTCACACTAGAATATTTAAGGTATTAGTTATAATAGGGCTTAACTAGCTAAAACAGTAAAGCAAGGGTTAAATTAAGGTAGCTTGACTAACCAAATGATAAGGGGTCATATTAGGGGCAGCTGTGCATGAAATGACAGTTGAGGTGTCTGAAGGAGCTACATCTGTCTAAGGGCTCAACGACCGTTGTTCAATCATTCCCAACATTTTAAAATGGCCACTCCTATTTTATGCCATAATCCATAGCCCAAAGACGTAAAATGGCTGCAGATGCGCATGCACAGTGCTTCGCAGGCCGCTAAGGTATCTTATATTCCCCTACTCTCTACGGAGAACCGCTCTGTGATCGGTGCAGACATATAGGAAGAGCGTGCTGCACTGAAGTAGGGTGAAGGAAGATACAGTCACTCGGTGCGGCCGCCAGGTATGCGTACGCTGCACCGAGGTTCTACCGTTGAAGTTGGAGGCGCCTGAGTGGGTGCTTGGAATAATCACGTAACATCGGGAGCCCAAAGTTGCCCAGGAGGTTTTTCTGAGGTGAGGGTGCGCGCTGCTGCAGGAGGAGCTGCGTGTGCCTTGAGGCCTACATACACAGACATGCGAGGAGCACCAGGTGAACGGCCTGCTGGGAAAGTCAAAAGACGCCGTCAACCGTCATATCTCTGGGGCTACAATAAAAACAGCGATGAAGTATGAAATTAGTGGGATTACCAATATAGAGGTGTATGTAACAGAATTTAAAATAAAATCATTTATATGACAAAATTCAGAACACAAGGTTATAATAAACCATGGATAAAAAGTCACAGGAGTAGATGCCAGTGGGGTAAATGTAGAGGAATACATATGCCCCCTGTTAGATCTGGGGGTCTCTAGTTGGCAGGGTAGGTACCACTGTCCAAGTAGGGACCCTTGCTTCTAGTCAGGGAAAGGCGGATACACTGTTAAGATAACCCCTGCTCACCCTCTAGGTAGCTTGGCCTGAGCAGTCTAGGCTATCAAAGGCAATGTGTAAAGAATTTGTACCAACACTCACAGTAACACCGTTAAAACACCACAGATTTACTCCACACCAGCTTTAGAAAAATAAGGTATCTTTACTAAAAACTTCACAAGACCAACTACTACAGAAAAACCAACATACAATTAAAAAGGTTACTTTAAAGATGGTTCAAGAGTTTGCAGAAAGTACTCCAGGATGTAAAAATCAGTGTCCTGCACAATGCGACTCTCAATGCACAAAATGCGACACTCTCGTGCCCAACAGTACCTGTAGTTGCGCTAAGGTTCCCAAAAGCTATAACAAGGAAGATGGCAAAGGCGATGCGATACTCCTGAGACCTTGGGGAGGCTTTGCAGCAGCCCTGCTTCACGCAGCAGAGGTGGAATGCACCGGCTCCGATCTGTAGGGGGAGGATGCGATGACTTTGACTTTCGTTGCGTAGGTTTCTTAGGGGGAAGCGTCACGCACAGGTACGATGCGACGATCTTCAGTGCGGCGCGGCGCAGCGCTGATTTCTGGCGCCGCAACCCTCGATGCATCACGGGACGGGACTCTGCATCGACGCACGCAGCGACTGGATACTTTCACGCACCGGCAGTGGTGCGGCCCGCAAACTGGTTCTGCGACGACCCTCGCAGTGTCAGGAATCTTCACGCACCGGGACGATGCTCGACGCACTCGGCGATGCGGGGACTCCGGGTGCTGCGATGACGCCGCGATGAAATTCTCCTCGCACTCTCGCGACTCGCAACCGGATGATGCGTCCCTCAAATGGATGATGCGATGGGTACCAGTTACTCTTGTTCACGCTTCTGCTTTCCAGCTCCCAAATACAGTAAAACGACCTCCTGAGGCCCCAAGACTAGGCAAGCACTCCAAGGCAGGTCAGAACTCCCTCAGCAGAGTTCCAGGGGAGCTGGTGGTGAAGTCCTTTTGTTCCTGGGACTTCTTAACAGGGAGCCAGCTCTCCTCAGGCCCTTGGAGATCAGAATCAAAAGAAGGGGACACAACAAAGTCCTTCCCCTCTCCTTGGCAGCAAAGCAAAACAGCAAGCAGGCAGTCTTCTCCTCTTCAGTTCCTTCTAGCTTTCTCCTTGGTAGAGGTTCCTTCTTAGTTCCACAGTGATCTAAAGTTTATGTGTCTGGGGTCCTCTTCTTATACCCCTCCAAGTCTTTGTCTCTCTTTGTTTCAGTGGGGGGATTCCCCTGCTCAAACCGGTTCCTGGGTGTGCTCTGCCCTGGAGCACCTGGTTCCTTTCAGAGTGAGGGGCAGGGTCATTAGACGCTCAGCAGGAGGTGGAGCCTTCTTTGTGCTGGCAGAGGCAGAGTTCTCAGCCTGGCCAGCAGGGGGTGGAGCCAGCATTGTGCTGGCAGAGGCAGCCCTACTCAAACCCAGGGGCTACTCTTCCCACCCATCTCGAGCAGATCTCCCTATTCACCCTGCTGCTGACTCATCCAGACTCCTGGAGCCACCTAGCCCATCACATGACACCAGTCAGCCAATCTGCACACAGGCACACAGGAAGGTTAAACAGGAGAATAGCTACTTTCTAAAAAGTGCTATTCTCACACAGTGAATTTAAAAACCATCTTTCTATAAAGATGTATAATTAAATTCTGAACACAAAGATACCAAACTTGGATTTTCTATCTTGCCTTTAGGGGAAGCTAGGCATGTAAACAGCCTCCCCATTCTGTCCTATGGGCAAGATAGCCTCTCAGCAGTGAAAAACGAAAATGGCTGTAATTCACTACCAGGGCATGTTACACACCTCAGTACATACCCTACCTTTCAGATACACTGCACCCAGCCCAGGGGGGGTACCTAGGGCCACCATAGGGATGCCTGACATGTACAGAAAAAGAAGGATAAGGCCTGGTCAGTGGTTGCACTGGCCAGGTCGACATGGCAGTCCTGGACTGCACATAGGCACTGCAAGCAGGACTAAGACATCATTTTAGGGCTTCTCATGTGGGTGGCACAATCAGTGCTGCGGGCCCACTAATAGCATTTGAATCACCAGCCCTGGCACACTCAGTGCACTTTACTAGGGGCTGACAGGTGAAACAAATATACCAATCATGGATAACCAATCAATATAACAATTTATACAGAGAGCATATGCACTTTAGCACTGATCAGCAGTGGTAAAGTGCCCAGAGTCCGATTTCCAACAACCACGGGTCAGAAAAAATAAAGGAGGAAGAAGCAAAAAGTTTGGGGATAACCCTGCAAAAAGGGCCATTTCCAACACCCCCCATAAAAGGGGTGTTGCTAAAACACAAAAACACGCAGCTAAAGCTCTACATCCAAAGTAAAATCAACAGTACTTATCTTGTGAGCAGCAGCAACAAAAGAAGGAAGACGGATGCATGTTGATGGACTATATACTTTACTGGAATGTTTTAAAAGTTCTAAATTATTTATATTGTCACTGCTATGAGCAGGCAATAAAAGGAGATATGCACAATGTTAGTCTCCGTGTCTTGACATAAAATCTATGACACTGGTTCATTACCATTTTCACATGACTATGGTCTACCTAGAAGTAATCCCCCATCGGCATTATGAAGCTGAAGGTACTTTCCCTAGCACTGAAGGCAGTCAGCTTGATGGCTTCAATCACCTGTGTTCTTCAAGCTCTGCTGACACCAACATCTCTGTGTTGGTGTCAGCAGGCCTGGCAGGAGTTGGCCCGTACCACTCGGCCTACTGGCAATAGAGATGTTGATCTGATCTTTAGTTCAGAGTGTCTGCAGGACATTTGTAGCAGGAGTGCAAATCACTAGACAGATAGAATAAACTACAGATTTTACCATACTAGTAACTCTTCTTACAAGAAGACGGCGAAACATATGTACAGATTTTGGATTAACAATGCAGAAAGGACCACAGTAAGAAAGTTTCCTTATTGTTCTCCAGGAGAGAAGCAGAGAATTGTCCTTTTCACTAGTATAGTGCGGTTGGTCCACAAGGTATAGGTAGTAATTTCTTAACTTCTGTTATGGCAAACCCACTATTAAAATATCAGTGTGCTTGATCTCCCTCTCAACTTTAGTTTTTTTAGAGAATTTCTTTTGTTTAAAGAAATAAATTTCATTATGAAAACGTGTTTTATATATAAGTAGATTTTTTAGTAAGGGTTACCTGGTGTTAAATGTCTTAATTGTAAGCCAATGTGTAATGCTTTTTGTGTTTTATAACCTCTTTATTTATTGCATTAGTTTTTCAATACAACATAATAAGGCAAAACCAGGTCTCTTATGTTTAAAGTTTTTTAAGTAATATATCTAATCTCTTTTTTTGTTTCTATAAGTTGTGACCATCAGACAGTGAAATGTGTTAGCATTTTTTGAATTGTTGTGAATCTCCCTTTGTTAACAATATTTCAGAACCTCGTAGTATCTTTCATTTGGCATTCCTGAACAAGGTTCTCCCACACCTCTTTCTTAGCCTCTAGTTTCCTGTTTTAAACAGCCTACTTATATTCCAGTCTGGCCTTTTTACACTTTTAAAAAAATATATTTTTATTGACATTTCGTATAAGGTAAACAACAATAACATAGAGTGCAGTACAATACCAGCTGGCGGGCCAGCCGGCCCGTTCAGGATACAGAGATAGAATAAAATAACATGAGTATGCATCCACAACTCCTGAGGTAGAATATTGTTAAACAGGTAATCCACTATCATCAGGCACGTAGGTCCTTCCATATATGCATTTCGATTATAACATTATTAATCCCAATCATTACCCCTGCATCAGCTAGGATTCACGCTCTAATGGTGGTTGCATCAAGGGTCATCTGCAACGACTGAACTCAGCCAGCTCACAAATGGATCCCAAATGTCTTGCAGTGTAGATTTTGCCGGTAATATATCCTAGTAGCACGCCAGTTGTGCCCTACAATACGCCACACTCCTGACCCACTCCCCCACTGTCGGGAGAAACTGCGCCCCAGTGCAAGGCAACCTGTCTCTTAGCTAAGAGCAGTAACACTGCCGGAAGCCTCCTCGACTTCGGTGGCACATTTGAAATTAATCCCAGCAGTGTCACCAATGGTGTACAATGCAGCTCCTGCCCAGTGATGTCTTTAATGTGGCGTAGTATTTGTAACCAGAAGTTCGCTATAGGTCTGCACTTCCAGGTCAAATGCAGAAAGGTCGCTTGGGGGGCCCCACACGGCCAACAATTGTCATCTGGGCGTAGCCCCATTTTATGTAATTGTGTGGGAGTGCGGTAAAGCCGGTGAAGATATTTGAAGTGGATGAGCCTAAGGCGATAGTTGGTAGACAGTCGCTCTAACTGTTTGCTTCCGAAGTCCCACTGCTCGCCTGTAATCCTCCTCCAAAGCCCAATGAGATATTGGTACAATGACGGGAAAGTCCCTTTGTGTTGTAGTGTAAATACGAGAGATTAGTTTCTGGCTGATTCCACAGTTAGTATATTATCAAGCGCCGGTATTGTCAGGGTGGATTTGGAAATGTTTTAAATTTGCTCCTGCAGGAGGCGCGTATCTGATAGTATAGCAGCGTGTCTAGCGCCGGAAGGCAGTATAGGGCCACACAATTGTTGTAGCGTTAGGAAACTATCCCCTGGGTAGAGGTCATGACCCATCTGGATATTGTGTATGTGCGCCCGCTCCTGTGCCTTTGCATCCATTAGTGGGGGTATCAGGGGGTTATTTGGTAATGGCATTGAGGGAGCATAGAGTATGTCCGTGCTTGCCTGTTTGCAGAGACCCTCCCCCCATGCCCATCGCATGGTTTCTACTGTATCTACTTCGTCGCGTGTGCGTTTGTAAGGTTGGTAAAGTGCTGTATTTAAAGGAAGGGGTGCTGCCCTGTCTATTTCAATTGCCACATGTGGCTGGAAAGGTGTAGGGTGTACCCAAAAGTGTAAAAACTGTGCCTGGACACAGTAAGCGTAAAGGGCAAAATCCGGGCCGCCAATCCTCCCTGTGCCTGCGGCAGCGCTAAAACCTCCCAGGATATCCGTGGCTGTCCCCCCGCCCAAACCAGCTCAATCATTAGTGACCGGAGACGCTTTAAAAATTGCACTGTAAGGGGAACACAAATATTAACAAATCGGTTCAATAATTTGGCCAGGATAATCATTTTTGCCACAGCTATGCGGCCAGCTAGGGAGAGGGAAAGAGTTTTCCACTTCTTCACTCTGTCTTCTATCCAGGCCAGACCCCTGCCGTAGTTTGCCGTCCAGATTGCTTGCAGGTTGCCACTTATCCATATGCCCAGATATCGAGTCGGGCCAGTGGCCCAAGCTATCGGGTATCAGTATCAAAGGCTTGAGTCTCGGGTATAAGCGGGATAATTACAGATGTACTCCAGTTGATGACCACTCCGGACAGTCCGCTATATCTCACCAGTTCTCGTGTCATGGGCGCAAAATTATCCTTCGGATTTGTCATATATAAAGTAATGTCATCTGTGTAAATTGACTTGGGGAGTCCCCTCTTAGTGAACCTGATCCCCCGATTGGTATGGTGTTGTCTAATGTGGGCTGCCAGTGGCTCTGTGGCTATCGCAAACAGTAACAGCGACAGGGGGCAACCCTGTCTGGTTCCCCTAGTGATGGATATGGGCTCTGAAATCTAGCCATTTACCCTTAAACATGCTGTGGACAACGTATAGAGAAGCCTAATCTGTTGTATAAAAAGCAGACTCAGTCCCAGCCTATAAAGAAGCAGAAACAAGAACCCCCACTCCAAGGAGTCAAACGCCTTGGTGGGGTCTAGGAGTGCCGCAATTGCCGGGACATGGGGGGGCGAGATAATGTAATAGCCCGAACAACGTCCTAAGATTGTGGGAAGTGGACCTTCCCGGCACGAAGCCAGATTGGTCCTGGCTAACTATCAGTGGGAGCAACGTGTGGAGTCTGGTGGCCAGGAGCTTGGCAAAATTCTTGGCATCAACATTAATCAATGAGAGTAGGTGGTAAGTATCGCATTGTAGAGGGTCTTTGTCCGGTTTTAAGAGTGTAATAATAATGGCCTCTTGCATGGATTCGGGAAGGGTTCCCAGCTGTAGTGCTTCCTGGTAAACTGCTAGGAGGTAAGGGGCAAGCAGCTCTGAATATTCTTTATAAAATGTGTCCGTGAGCCCGTCCGCACCAGGTGCTTTGTCCGCTTGCAAGCTACCGATAACTCAGCGCACATCTTCTTCTGTAAACGGTACATCCAAATACTCCTGATGTGCCCGGCTGAGCCATAGGAGTTCTATTGAGTCAAAATAGTCTTCCAGAACGGAGTCTGGTGGGTTAGAGCGGGATGTTTATAATTGTGCATAAAAATTTCGCATGGTATTGAGAATGCCAGGTGGAGTGATCGCCACATCGTCGGCAGGGGTGGCAAGTGCAGTGATAAATTTGGAGCCTCTATATGGACGCAAGAGATTTGCGAGCATCTTGGCCGGCCTATCTCCCTCACCATAACGATGTGCGGTTGCGTTTTTGTGTAGAAAATGTGTCTCTCTAATTGCCTCGTCTTAGAATTCTGTTAGCTTGCTGCGAATGTTCCCCTGTGTTGCGGATGATGGTGCATTAAAATACTGTTCCTCCAGCGTTTGCAATTCTTTCTCTAATCTGCCCAGACTACCACAGATGTCTCGGAGCACACCAGATTGGCCAGCCATGCAGGACACCCGAATCACCACCTTGAAAGCCTCCCAGAGCGTTCCGGCGGTTTCCACTGATCCTGTGTTGTGTTTGAAGTATTCTATTATTTGTGACCTGATTCCTTCCTTAAAAACTACATCTAGCAGCGCATGTGGTGGAAGGTGCCATGCAAATGGCTGTATGTAAGGCTTGGGCACCAAAAGGGTCAATGCAACCGGAGTGTCATCTGAGAGTGTGCAGGCGTGATGCTTAGCCTTTGTCACCCAGGAGTGTAGATCCTTGGATGTGAGCCAGAAATCAATTCTGGACCAAGCATGATGCTGCTGCGTAATGCATGTGCCCTCCCAGGCAGTGGGATGGAACACTCGCCATGTATCAATCAATTTGTGATCAGATATTAACCCCTTGAGGACCGCGGCCACCTGCTGGTGGTGCATGCGTGAAAGTCCAACTCTGTCCGCTGCAAGCGACAGAACGGTGTTAAAGTCCCCACCCCAAAGTAGTGCAGCGTCCCCCATGGATTGTATTTGGTGCCATACTTGTTGGAAAACAATGGGATCGTCCATGTTAGGACCATATATGTTTGCAATAAGGACTTGCTGATTGAACAATTTCCCCAGCAGTAGTAGGTATCGGCCTTCTGGGACACTTACCACCTTCGTCTTCTGCCAGAGGACCCCTTTCCTGATCAGTGTCACCACCCCCCTGGAGTAATTTGAGTAACAAGATGTGTATTCTTCACTCCACCTGTTAGATGTCAATCTAGAGCAAGCGGTGTCCCTCAGATGGGTCTCCTGTAGGAGGCACACATCTGCGGCCTTTTTACCCTTGATCTATCTCTGGGCTTACTGCTGAGTGCCTTTTGTACCCGGCCGTAAAGTGATGTCCATAATATGGTCCATAAATACATTTACATAAATCACACACAATACTTGTTTGTCCAAGTCACCAGTAAATGCTTACTTGAAATGGGAATCAAAACTGCTAAAAAAAACTGTCTGTGCGCTGTCGGCACAGTGGCTTAAAGATCAGCATGGAGAGGTTGCACTCAGGAACAGAGTGTTTTGGTCATGAATGATGGCCAAGCCCTAACCTTACAATACACTCCATGCCGAGTCATGTTTGGGTAAAGGCGTTCAGCACATGTCATGTGTTCATAGCATACTGGGTACCAGTGAAATTGACTCTGACCTCTGTAACATTTAATTATTTTCACAGTGGGATCATAAACAGTGTAGTGTGTGTCTTATAACTGGTACATTTCAGTGTTTTTGTTAGGTTATGTGTCATAACCGTAATGTCCTTTCAAAGTATTTTAGGGGCATTTCTATACCTAATTTTTAACAAATAGTATTTGTCTTCCCGGTATTTATGAAAGCACTCTTGTAATTACGTTTTTTAGTGATTGTTTTGTACAGGGCTTAAAAAACAGAAGGCTCTTTTAGTTATAAGTCACAACAACACCCATGAAATTAAACTGTGGCAAACATTTGCAAATTGCATTTTAACAAAGGTTTGTGTTTGTGCAATGTCGTTGATTATATTGTAATTTCAATTTTCTTTTCATCTAGGTGGTCATTCGTAGACTTCCACCGAGCATAACCAAGGAGCAGCTTGAAGAGCAGTTACACCCGTTACCTGCTCATGATTATTTTGAGTTTTGTGCAGCAGATCCCAGGTGAGTGGGAACATTTCTTTGATCTCAGACATGAAAGTCGTTCCTAATTTTGAGTTAGTAAGTATTACATGGCGAGCTTGAGCTAATGCACATCAATATTCAGCTGTTTTATGTGCAGTGTTGTAATTCTACTGAAATTGTGATGTTCTCGTGTGGATTCTTTTTGCTGGTCAGTTGCTAGTCTGTGGGACAGACCCTTTCTGGCTCCCTTAGGAACTTTACTGCTCTCCAGACTCACGGCAAGCCTCTCTAGTTCCAAACAGTTAAATACTTCCAAAATGTGCCATTTCTCTGTGTGCTACTGATATTAAAATATTTTGCCGATAGTTCTTTCCGGTTTAACAGCATAGATGTCATGAGGCCTAGTCTAGAGGGCTCCTGTGTTATTTCTACAGCTGTGGAGCTAGCAAAATTGTATTGTATTGTTTTTGTGGTTGCATTTACATAGTGCTACTTACCTCTTATGTGGTGCTGAAGCACTATCGCAGATGGATAGCATTCCACTCCGTAGTGCTTGGGTCTGTCTATCTGTGATGGCTATTATTTGGGTGCAACATATATCCTTCAAAAAATATCTTTAGGTGCTGAATGGAAGAGTGCTGATTTGTAGTGCCTTTGTGGGAACCTTTCAGTGTAAAGTGTGATGAACAGAGTTGTACTAGTATCATGTTATGTCGCTATGTCTGGGTGTATACTGAAGCGGAAAGGAGTGAGAGATAGGATGCTTAAGATTCTTAGGCATTCGTTTGTCTGTTTCAAAAGGTGTGGTATTAAAAGTGTGGCCTGTGGGGGGAGTATTCTGGCGTTATTTGTGAATAGCAATTTTTGTTTCATATTGTTTTACTGCAATTGTGCAGCTTAATTTATGTGTGGGTTTAAGACAAGGAGTGTGAGAGATGCACTTGTACTCATACCTACTATTCTTTTGGGGAGATTTGGCCAAATAAACAAAGTATTGCTATAGTAATTTGTGAAAGTTATTGCTTTGGTAATTCTAATGTATTCATTTAAACAGGGGCGGCTCCTCTGCTAAGGCAGGGGAGAGTTGCCCTACCACTCTCAGAGCAGTGAAAAAAGGAAAAATAAAATAATGATAACATTGTATGTTTAATTTTATGTTTTGTAGCTATGGGCTAGGTGAGGGCGGGGCGGGGCTGGGGTCATAGGGGGAGGAGTAGTGGGTATACTCTAAGTGCGCATGTTGGTTTGGCCAGCCATCTTGTCCAGCGAAACAGTCATGCGCATTTTGCATATTTTCTACCAGGCTGTAATGCACAGCCTGGTGGGAAACATGCACAGGCTCATAGTCCCCATCTGAACGTCGAACCATAGCGCTCAAACCAATCACTGCGCTGCATTGCAGCGTTGTCATTAGCTTAGGGGGTCTGTGTGCTTCCTGCTTTCGGGACTCGCCAGGAAGAGAAGCAACGACGGAGGAGAGACGGCAGCAGTGAAGAGGTGTTTTTTTTTATAGTTTGTTTTTGTGGAAGAGGCAGAAGAAAGCAATACGTGAATTGCCGCCAGTGGGTTACACAGAGACAAGTGAATCCACTAACACTCCAATTCTACTTGAAGGTACATGATCAACAGGCGCAAGCCTAATAGAATAGCTACGACAATGCACTCACACTTGAAGTGGCTGTACAAGACAATTCCAATCACAGGCACTTGTTAGATCAAGTATTTTAAGAAGCAGGCTTCTAAGAAAGAGTTGAAAATAATGCACTGGCATCAAGTGATATTGAAGTCGAGTGTCAACTTCCTACAGCGGCTAATTTAAAGAATTTGAACTATTGATTTTAAATGAACAGATAGGGGTGTTTCATGAAAAGTCGGGGGTTGTCTTACGAAATTAAAGAAAGCTACATGGCCGTATGTGATGCCATTAATAAAGGCTCCCGATAATTTAAAATCAGTAAGGAAGCGTTAATATAAGCTGTCCCTGCCTTGTGCCTTACGGTGCACACAGAATCAAGATTTCAAAGATGCAGACAACACAACTCATTTCAAGTATGTATGTCTTTCTCAGTTTCTTAAACCATCTTGCAAACTCCACTACCATAATGTCGAGATGCACTGTTAATTTGCAAGGCAAAATGGGGCATTATCGTGGAGATGTGGCATGTGGATTAGTGCAAGTTGCCCCTGGAAGTCAGGCAAACATCACACACTGCTTGCTGCTACTCAGATATCACTAGAAAGCGATGAGGTCCCAAGTTAGAGTAGCCAGTCGGTTCAGGAAGCATACAGTGTGTGTTAAACCAGGAGCAAAAATGGAAAATTGGAAAGGGTAGACCCTTCATTATCTGTTGCAAACTCTAGCTTCTGAAAAGGAAGTAGGCACTACACGGGAAGAGGTGTGGTGCAGCGACCAGGGCATCTGACTCCGGAACACAGGGGCTCACGGTTCGATCGCCAGCGGCAGGTTAGCCCAGCACCTTGTGACTCTGGGCAATCGCTCGCTTAATCTTCCCGGCGGCCCCCAGTGCCAGCACACCTCTCCGGAGGTAGCTGTGTGCTTTACAAATGCAGTTATTTCATTTCAATAAAACCGTTTCTGTTGAATTCACAGTTTTTTAATAATATTTTGTGCTTAATAAATTGTTTTAATATCTGTTGTATTATTAATATATTAAATGCAAGGTCTGGCTTTTACATTTTAATGTACATTTTTCAGGCTGTGAATTAACAGACAACTTGTTTTTTCGAAATAAAATTCAAATCATATTTGTTCTTTTGTAGTCGTTATGATATAACTCTTATAATATAATTTACAATGTATGCTATGGACTGCACATCTTATGGATTGTTATACCATAATACTGTGTTCTTCATATGACTCAGCATCAAATTAAAAGGTTTTAACAAAATGTTTTACACGCAAATCTGATACCCACGATCTGAAACTAGTTCAATGCGTTGTAAAATACCAGACACAAGGATTTGCAATTATTATAGAAAATATATTTGATTGGCACTGATTGACTACATAGTGCGTATAAATGGCCTGCAAAGCCACTACTTCCCTTCAATCTCCTCTGCATTGTGGTTAAAAAGTCTTACCGTGAACTTAAAGAACCACTCTGTCTCCTCCTTTTCCTATGTTCTGCTCTTTTAATCGCATTTTTCACAATTCTTGCATTGTAAGAGGTCATTTGGTCAAATAGTTATCTGGGAACATTTTTATATTTTGTTTATGTTTACCACTTGGTTCCTCTTCATAGTAATTTCCTAGTGTGAAATACTATTTTTGCGACCATTCACAATTTGTGATGCGTTAAGGTTAACAAATCGCTAATAGGTAATGAGTGTTTAGCAATCTTGCAAAGAGAAAAGAAAAACATTTGAATTAGCCATTTTTGCTGTAACTGGTTTCCGAATCGCAAACATTCGTACATCCGGTCCTTGGTTTTATTTCTTGGACAGTCCTGGATCTTGGACTGACCATGTTTTCATTGTGACGAGAAGGAGGTTGTTTGTACCTTGGTTGGTGTGACCCTTCAATTAAAGATGACTACTGTTTGCCTCCAAACCTAAGTACTAAAGTATTTCCAAGTAGTACGTCTGAGCTATTACTGTTATCATGAAATGATACTAATTGAAAAAGATAATAACTGGTGAAATATTAATATTTTGTTTCCACCTATCTCCAAAAGTTCCTAATATTTGATGGCGGTGAAGAATAGGTTTTACCTCCTCAATTTACACCGTCTCAGAAACCATCCATTTTTGATTGCAGAAAATAATTAAGGATCATTTTTCAGTGTGATAACCCTCAACTTGACAAAACTGTCACATTGTCCTTTTTATATGTATATAGCAGTCTGTTTTTTTAATTATAATTCACTGGGCTACATAGTTGTTATGGAGAATCACATATGAACACTGGCCATTTCTCAGCAGATATTGTAGGGAAAACAAAGGTTGGAAAATATCAATTGATGTGAGCCCTTCTTTCATTTACCAATATAAAATAGCAAATAGTGCAACGATTGTCTTTTATTTTAGCTGACGGATTTTATTAAATTTGTGCCTGCTAGTTTTACATTTTCCATCTTTATTATCATTCATATTAATTCTGAGACTTCAGGAAGCTCCTTATTCTTTTTCAAGGGTGTTGACAAACTATCTGGCTCACTTAGGACTGATCTTCCAACCCTATTGAAAAACAGAATTAGCCTTGGGGTATAGAGTCAATTAATTTATATGTAAGTATGTATATGGCATTTCTACTGCTAAAGCTCACTAAAAGGCAGTGAAGCACTGTACAGAGTCGAAGACAAGCATAAAGTCAACGAGTGATAGGAGAAGTAGCTCGGTTATGAATGGTTAATGCATTGTGATGTAGTTATCTTTAAATAGGTGAATCTATTACCCTTTCCTAAATTGGAGCAGCGTTGGGGCAGTCCAAGGGACACGGGGATGTTGTTCAAGATTCAGGCTGACTAGGGGGGACAATAGAGTTCCATCAGAATGGGGATGATATGGCCATAGTTCTTCAGGACCTGGATGAGTCTTGCTGCGTTGTTTAGGATGACCTTAAATGGCGCCAGTGTGAAGTCTGGGAGGCCATGGAGCAGGGCGTTAACACCATTCAGATGCGAGAATACAAGGCAATTCTGTAGTCACATTCTGGAAGAAATGGCTTCACTTTCTTTTTTTTTTTGGCAATGTGTTTTTTGATGGTGAAGATTGAGTCCAGGGTGAATTCAAGTCACTTGGAATTCGATTCAAGTTGCGGCTGAGGCCGTCAAGGTTCATGGTATTCAGTCAGGTTTTTACTGTTTCTTGGTTGTTGTTCTTGGCAAATAACTGGAATTCTATTTTGGTTGGGTTGAGCATCAGGTAGGCGCTGGACATCCAGGTCTGGATGATGTGCCGGCAGTGTTTGAGGCATTCAATATCTAAAGCAGAGGAGACTTTCAAGTACAGTTGTCTCTCAGGAGATCTCCATTGATAATCATAATTACTGAATAGTCCTGCCCACGTGCGGGGACCCCGGTGCAGTTCTTTCAAAGTCACATCCACTTTGCCTTACTTTGGATAGCCCAGGAGACATATGTGACTCATATGATACATTTTGCAGCCTTAACCAGACTATATTGCCTATCTTAATGCTTCCCTGCTGTCCCTGTGCAGCCTGTTCCCTACGGAAGGGATGGAAACGTAAGCCCTGAATGATGAACAGGGTGACACAGAAAGTGTCGTGGACGGGGACCATGCAACAACAAAGAGGAGGGGTGCCTGTGGACGGCCTCCAATAGTGATATCCATATGCAACCAACTCTCCCTCTGAAGAACGGGAGTCTACAAGGGAGGGCAGCTGCGTACGATACTGCCTCTCCTGCTCTCTGGCACGCCCTCCATCTACCAGAGCTGGTGATAGAGTGAACGAGGTGGCTATGTATCCTGAGTAGAAGCCACCACCGCCCATCTGTGCCATAAGCCTCCCTCAACTTGCGGCGCTCGCAAGGCCTACGGTGCTGGGATCAGATCATAGTGCCCCTCGGGCACCCGACCTAGAAAAGGTAGATAAATTAGAGGTGATACCTCCCTTGCTCCTCAGCTGCCCCCTGATCACACGAACGGCCCATCTCCGGACCAGCAGTCAATCCTGGGCAATCTGTAGGGGCAGGCAGACATTTCCCCCACCCTTGACCCCTCGCTCGGATTGCTGGACCTGGGGTTGGGGAGGTGATAAGGCCATGGCTCTCACATGTGATAGAGTGTGAAGGAGCTGCAGAAACGTGGCTCTAGCCCACTGGAGCATCTTACCCTCAACTGCCCGAGGCTCCTTAGTCTGAGCCAAGACACAACCCAAGTAATGTAGGCGCTCCAGGCACAGTCCCTGATGGCTGCAGACAAAGGGACTGCCATGTGTTTAGGTCCACCATCTGTCTGAAAATGGATCATTGTATACTTCCATCGTATACTGTCCATAGTATACTTCCTGTATACACTGTTGCCTGTGTATATCATAATGCTATGCTATATATTATCATTATGCTATTTCTATATTCTGTGCACTCACTTCCCGCCAATGCTCTTTGTGTTCACTTCCCGCCAATATTGGCAGGTTATATCTTGTCATGTCCTTTAGGATAGTCCTGTCATGTATACCCCATTTTACATACATTGTCCCATCCACACGACAGTAACAATTCTAAACAGGTGCCCTTCCTAGTAGCTTTCTCCTGTCTCTTCGACACCAGGCTCTCGGTTTTCTATCATAATCATGACGTACATAAACATGTCCCCAGGAAGGGTATAACTATTCTGTATAAGGGTCACCTCTTTTTCATCCTTAGCCAACAGCCAGCTGTGCATGATCGCATTTGTTTGGCAAAAATTCATGATTGTTTCCAAAACATTTATGATTTTTTTCAAAACATATCGATTCTAGAAGAAACCCTGGAGTGACCACTCTAGTACAAAAGACTATTATTTCCTCCTACAAATCAGAGGAGAATTCTTTCCAAGCTGACACAGGGTCCTGCATGCTGAATTTTCGACACGCAGCGGTCTGACATCCCTTGCGGGGTGTCATCCTCGATGCAGAGACGGGTTCCTTCGTTCTTTACCATCAGCTGAGAGGGCTGGTTCTTCCCTAGGGGTTTCTTGGCTACCCATATATACATATGCGCATATACGTGCTACACATACAGATCTAGGCTAGGTTCATTTAGGCAAATCACTTAGGGGGTGCATTTTAGGAATATGCAAGTGCTACTGTTTTTATCTGAACTGCTTCTGTTCATCTTATTAGCACTATGATAGAAATGTATCTACAGTTTACTATATTGGTACTAGTAATCTCTTTCGTATGCTTCTCTCTCCTGATTGTCGCAGCACATATGTTTTACACATGGCTGTCGCTGGACCAATAAATAGTTATTGAAACGTCCTAATCGCCATCCTGTGTATTTGCTGAGAGTAAGCAATCTTGAGTGTCTGAATGAAAAGTACTGTACTGTTTTCCACAATTCCTGAGGAATCAAGGTTGTCATGTTCAGTGGTTGCCAGAAACTACCTACACCAATGTAAGATACAGGGGGGTGGTAGTGGCACTGTAGAGCTAGCTGGTCTAATGGCTGACATATCCTGTGGGGGTGTCCTGAAGCGGTTGGGACACCAAGCCCTCAGTTTAGGGTATCCAAAAACGTGCAGTTCCTGGGGGATTCCTAGGAAGTACACAACAATCTATGCTCCCTTTGTAATGTAATTGGTTCTATTGTAAAGCACTCTGACACCTTCGGGTAAAGTACGTGCTATATAAAAATGCATAATTAAATAGAAATTAGTTTAAAAACTAGAAGGTAAAAGGGGTCAACCCCTTAAAAGTCACTTAAGTAAAATTAAAATTGATTTTTTCAAAAACCTCCTTCACAAATACTTTTTACTTCTTTTTAATGTGAGGTAGGATAATAGACAGTAATATTGCTGTATAGGCTGCACCATTGGAAACCATGAGAATAGGACACTGCGCCCTTAAGGGTCTCTTGGCCTCCAGTGTCCCAACATGCCCGGCAGATGGCAGTTTATTCAGTTCTTTTTTCCGGCTCCTGCTGACAGGATCCTGGAACAGAGTTCTGCCTTTTAATTTATTTTTCTTCAAACATTTTCATCTTAGCCTTTTCAAAGGTGAGTTCCTCAACGTCCTTTAAGTTGTAGATTATTGTTAGATATTTGCCTGACAGGAAATATATCAATTTATTTGCAAAATGCCATCTCTTTTTGCGAACCGCCCAGAGTGTGCCAGAAAAATGGCAAATTCGGACCTGCACAGGATCTTTATCTTATGTATGTCAGACTCTCAACACCCCAAGATGTGTTGACACTGCAAAACCCTCTCCAGACACACTTTAAGGGAGAGAGAAGGTTCACGTCTATGATCAATGAAGCACCACAAAAGACAAGAATCCCTGGCTGGAGAGACTATAGAAGGGCGAAGAGAGACTTTTCCCTCTACCAGAGCCATTATGTCACGCTCTCAGGACTCCTGCAGAGGGATATCCAAAAGGAGAAGATCTGGGAAAACAATGACATTCTCATTTGACGTAGAGGCCATCAACGTCGAGAAGAGGTACAGCACCTACCTGTTCGCCATCAGGTGCTGGTTTGATATCTAGAACACTTACGACGTCGAGGAGGAGAGCACCATCGATGTCAAGAGGTACATTGACGTTGAGACACCATACAACATCGATAACTGTGACATCGAGACATGGCTTAACTTCAAGACATCATTCAACCTTAAAGGCTAAGGCAGCCAAGTGACTTTTGCGGATGATAGCATGCACACTTCCTTCAGAGTCTGATTCAGAGTACTCCTGACTGACCTCACCCCAGTGACCATTTCTGATTTGCCAACACTGCCTCAGGCTCCAATGGACTCCACTTTCCCTCCACATTCCTCTCCTCCTCCTCCTTAAACACTTCCTCCTCAACCAGTGATTGCAGAGGTACTTCTGTTGTCAATACCGCTGGTCACCCCTTTGCAGCCACTCAGTCTCCTGTACCTGCGGCACATACACCAGGGCAACCAAGATCTCGCTCCCATCACTCCAGACCTCGCAGCTATAGGTATTGCTCTAGGTCAAGATCGAGATCCCACCATCTTCATAGTCTAAGGTCTTACAGAAGCTCACACTCAAGATGGAAAATATACTCTAAATCCAGACTGAGAGCCTCAAAATCTTGTCATACAACACCTTCTTCAGGATTGTATTTGCCTACCCTAAGGTATTCTCCTCAACCGATAATATCTCCTATAGATTAGATGAACTTCTTCCAGAAGGTACTTAACAGGAGTACTTACAAATTAATTATTGATTTACCGATCACTACTACATCCCCTTCTGCAGCCAGACTACTACTACGTTTGGTTTCAGACCTCTTAGAAAGAGCCATGGAACTTTTTCTTACTCCAGCTGCCGTAAAGGCTGCTCCATCATGCCTACAAAAGAAATATAGACCTCCGGATCAAAATCCATCTTTTCTTCGCACAGAGCTTATACCAGACTCTGTAATTGTTTCAGTTGCTAGGAAATTTCCTGCCAAGTGTCAGATCTGTCAGCCTATGGGTGGTTCTCCCCCAAACCTTTTCCCTCCTCCTCTATTTTTTTTTTGCTGATGTCATTTTTGCTGGCTTTAGGGCTCTGCACACTTTGCCAGTGTTAACCAGTGCCAAAGTGCAATTGCACACTTCTTAAAACATGGTAAAATTAGTTTATACCTAATTGGCATATTACATTTAATTATAGGTCCTCAGTAAAGTGGTACTACATGTGCCCAGGGCCTGTAAATTAAATGCTACAAGTAGTCTTTCAGCATTTATTGTTCCGCCCACTTGAGTAGCCCTTTCAACATGTCTCAGGCCTGCCATTGCAGCAAGTGGGTGCAGTTTTGAACTGCCATTTTGATCTGGCATAATAAACCAATTGCCAGGCCCAAACCTCCCTTTTTAATACACATAGGTCACCCCTAAGGTAGACCCTGTACATTCCAGAGAGCAGGGTGCAGTGTTTTTAGAAAGTTGGGCATGATCCATTAAGTTTAACAAGTCCTGGTAGTGAAAATACACTTACATTTGTTTTTCACTACTGCAAGGCCTACCCCTCCCATAAAGTAGCATTGGAGTCACCTTATTATACTTAATAAACTGTAACTTTAAAGTGGGAACATGTAACCTGTTCATGTTTTTGCGTCTTTGGTATTGAAATGAAAAATCCTCTCTTTTGACAAAGTCGGATTGTTAATTACAGTTTTGAAAATTGCCTCTTTTAGAAAGTTAGCCATTACAAAAATGGGGTAACCCATGGTTAAGGGACCTGGGTATAGTCTTGATACCAAAAACAATGGTCCTTGACCAATTATTGATACATCTGAGCCAATTGCTTCGCTTAGTTAAATAATTTCCTGATCCTGAGCTCAAAACCAAAATTCTTTATACAGGAAGGAGCTCACAATATTCAATATGCAAGTTAATCTAACGAAGAACAACATCCAAACCATTTGTAAATTATTATACATACGTTTATTATTTTGCCATTTGAAAAAGTTAATTAATAAAGCAGTACAAGGTTGCTCCAAGGGGAACGTGCGTCAAAGAAAGAGTGATTAAAGGGTGAATGAGTGAAACAAGGAATGGAGACATAGTAATAAGGACATTAAATTGATTTCAACAATAAGGATCGGTTATGATTCACCGTCCAAGACCTGGTCACATTAATCAATTGTAGAAACGTATTCTTGTATTTCAAAAACGACCCAATAAGTGGTCTAGCACGTAGGACTGTTGTGTGTCCCAGGTAGTGAGGAGTGGGCGTCGACGTTTCGACCCGTCTTGATGGCCTTAGGGGATTTTTAAACCTTGGCCGTGCGGATCTTCATCAGGACCAGAGAGGGGCAACCTGACTGGGTGGTGACATTAATCAAAACACCTGGAATATTAAAATAAGGAGGTGAGGATGTTGTCCTAAATAAAAACAAGCGTTAAAACCAAGATCCGTCATAATTAATCATCTACCTGATCGGATTAAGGAATTTAATTCAATGGAGGTAGCCAAACTTCCAATGGATGGAGGACTACGTATCACAGGGTAATTATTCCAGGCTGTGGGGGGTCACAGGGTAGTTATTCCAAGCTGTTGAGAGAGAACAATAAAAGAATTCTAAGTATGGGCGATACAACCTACACATACTTATGTTCAAGTGAGAGGGTCTATTTGAGAAGGTCGTATCGTCAGGTACACCATGGGTATACTATCCCACGACGTAAGGGCTTAATTTAATCAACTGAACAATGATTCAACCTGAGAAAAAATGCTTGGTGGCGTGACGATGAACAGCCTATGAATTGGAACTAATGCTCAATAATTAGTAGAAGAGCATATTATCATGTCAGGCGCTAGTATATAATGCAAAGAGCAGTTTGCGTTGCGTGATGTAAAGGAAGCTCAATAAGCGGAAGAACCATCTTACCGCGTCAGGCGTTAATGTGCACTTCTTCATCGGGTATGTCAGTAATTGGACGGATGCACCGAGACGTGTAGTTCAATCGGGGCTGAAAATTAAATGCAACAAAAGGAATTGTAAGTAAACCTGGGAATATAGTTGTACAATCCCGGGGTTTAAGGTAGAAGGAATCTTACCGAGAGGCACTCTTTGTGTGCTTGCTCAAGGAGCGTTCGTCTGCGTGAAAGCTCCCGCTCAATGTGAGCTCGGCGGCGTGTACGTGCAATTACCGGGGCAACCGTCTACGTATTAATGACGGTTGTCGGGGTATGGACAGAGTTAAAAGACTAACGGGGATTGTAGCGGTACCGGGGAAATGGAACCTGATACAAAATCGTTGGGCCACAAAAAAGCAGTGGTTTTACATACTGGGAAAAGGCGACATAACAATTACAAAAATAATTTTTGTATATTCGTGACATACTTAGTGAGACAAACTTCCCACATATATGTGCAAACAATATATTAGAAACCACATAATTACACAATACCATTTAATCACAACATTAACCACATATATGTACAAACAACCATATATTGGAAAACAATTAATTTGACAGAGCCATGTTGTCATATACATCACCAAAATGCCCAACCATGGTTGTACAATGAAATTTACAAGGAACAATCTAAATGTGTGGAGGATGAGCACTGGGCCAACTAATTTGTTTTTGAGCCGTCTAAATGTGTGGAGGATGAGTATTAGGGCCAACTAATTGGCTTTAGGCAGGAGGTACTGGGCACTAGGCCAATTTTTAGGAGGGACCATGTACATACAGATTACACGCCACCAAGCATTTTTTCTCAGGTTGAATCATTGTTCAGTTGATTAAATTAAGCCCTTACGTCGTGGGATAGTATACCCATGGTGTACCTGACGATACGACCTTCTCAAATAGACCCTCTCACTTGAACATAAGTATGTGTAGGTTGTATCGCCCATACTTAGAATTCTTTTATTGTTCTCTCTCAACAGCTTGGAATAACTACCCTGTGACCCCCCACAGCCTGGAATAATTACCCTGTGATACGTAGTCCTCCATCCATTGGAAGTTTGGCTACCTCCATTGAATTAAATTCCTTAATCCGATCAGGTAGATGATTAATTATGACGGATCTTGGTTTTAACGCTTATTTTTATTTAGGACAACATCCTCACCTCCTTATTTTAATATTCCAGGTGTTTTGATTAATGTCACCACCCAGTCAGGTTGCCCCTCTCTGGTCCTGATGAAGATCCGCACGGCCAAGGTTTAAAAATCCCCTAAGGCCATCAAGACGGGTCGAAACGTCGACGCCCACTCCTCACTACCTGGGACACACAACAGTCCTACGTGCTAGACCACTTATTGGGTCGTTTTTGAAATACAAGAATACGTTTCTACAATTGATTAATGTGACCAGGTCTTGGACGGTGAATCATAACCGATCCTTATTGTTGAAATCAATTTAATGTCCTTATTACTATGTCTCCATTCCTTGTTTCACTCATTCACCCTTTAATCACTCTTTCTTTGACGCACGTTCCCCTTGGAGCAACCTTGTACTGCTTTATTAATTAACTTTTTCAAATGGCAAAATAATAAACGTATGTATAATAATTTACAAATGGTTTGGATGTTGTTCTTCGTTAGATTAACTTGCATATTGAATATTGTGAGCTCCTTCCTGTATAAAGAATTTTGGTTTTGAGCTCAGGATCAGGAAATTATTTAACTAAGCGAAGCAATTGGCTCAGATGTATCAATAATTGGTCAAGGACCATTGTTTTTGGTATCAAGACTATACCCAGGTCCCTTAACCATGGGTTACCCCATTTTTGTAATGGCTACCTTTGTGCAGGCAAGTCCTGCGAGGGTTTAATTGTTTAATTGTTACATGTTTTTGTTTAATTCAAATTTGGCTAATATTGTTGTGCTGGTATCAATCACTCATTACATACAAATTGTCTAAACTCTATCCCAAGTATTTGTACTATGTCGGAAAGGGAGACATTGTCATACAGTGAAGATTATATCGATAAACTATTACAATTACAAGGAGGCAACACCTTTTTAGGTGCTGCTAGTTCGAGCATAGACTTAACACTTAATGAAAAAGTGTCTAGACTAGAACGTCTTGAGAAGAAACTGATTAGGACAAGATTACATGGACATACGTTGGCTAAATATCTCCAATCCAATGTAATCCCTGTGGGACTCCAAGTAAGAAATGAACCAGCGATTTTCCTTGACAATCCCAAATTTAAAGAGAATTTCAGTTTTGTGTCTAATAACTGCTCAAGGCACTGGATGGTGCTTGGTATAGAAACAGCAGTAGAAGAGGTACAACGCCTAACCAAGGAAATTACTGATCTAAAAAAAGAAATTATTGAGGACAGGGCTCTAGTTAATGCCAAAGAAGCCCTAGAAAGACTGGAGCGCACTATTCAGGAATTTGACACATACACTCAGGCAACTAAACTTGACAAAGTGGCTAGGGACATCAAATTTTACGATAAAAAGATCACCTACCCTTATTTACAGGAAGGTTATTATATAAGGGAACAGCAAGGCACCTTCTCGAGTAGAGGCAGGAGTGGCTTCAGAAGGTACACCACCTTCTCTGGCTCCTCCTTGGGCAGCAGCTCAGGGAGTGACACTGAACGCCCAGGACCAAGTGGAGGAACCTCCGCGGCAGGCCCAAACCAGTCAATCCAACCACCCCCTTTTTTACCAGAGGAACCATGGTGGGGCCAACGAGGCCGTGGACGCCCCTGGGGGAGACCCAGGGGGAACAGAACACAGACATGGAATCAAGGAAGGGGCCAAACCAGGAGACAGGCACATTTCCAACAAGAAACACATGGCGAGATCCAAACTCGACGACAGCATTACAGATGGTAATCCATAAAATTGATAACCCTGTTATTAATCTGTCGGACCATATACTGACATCTAACGAACAAGGAATCCTTGAAAAAGGTTTGTCCTTTGTCCCGACCAATATGCCCAACAATTTCAATTTGAAAGTTGAATTACATCAATTTTTTCGGAAGTTGCGTTTAAAATACCACTTCCTAAAAACACCAAGTAATCCTACTTTTTCGGCCAGTGGACTACGACCACCATCTAAGTTTAATCCCCCGGTATCCCTTATGCCACATAGACTCTTGGCGTATGAGCAAGTTGTAATGAAAGATGTGGATAACATACTATCTACGAGACAGTATGTGCCATACAACATAAGTAAACAAGAACGCACAGCCCTTGATACACTAAAAAGCAATCCCAATATTGTGATTAAACCCACTGACAAGGGTGGCGCCATTGTTATACAGAATACAGATGATTATAAGAGAGAGATTATCTCCCAGTTGACTGTAGAAGGGAACTATGTCAAACTATGCAAAGATCCCACGCAAGATATAAGTAAGGCTATAAGCAGCCTCACGAAAATTGCCCTGGAAAACGGATATGTAAATAAGTTGGAACATGATTATCTAAATAATAAACACCCCAGACTACCCACAATCTATACCCTCCCTAAAATACATAAACGGATGCAAAATCCCCCAGGGAGACCAATTGTGTCTGGTTGTGGTTCAGTTTTAGAACCATTATGCAAGTACATTGACGTGTTTTTAAAACCTATTGCGGAACACACTTCAACCTACTTAAGGGATACCATGCAAACTATACAACTGTTGGATGAATACCCTTATGATCCGAATATCCATCTATTAGTTACTATGGACATAACTGCCCTTTACACAAACATTCCACAACTGGCAGCCCTTCAATGCATTGAATCAGTACTAAATGCTAGACCTGCACCACACTTAGTCCCCACGGAATTCATTGTGGCTTTACTTAAAATTGCCATGACTCAAAATTACTTTAATTTTTTAGATCAGTTCTTTGTACAAACGAAAGGCGTGGCGATGGGGGCCAGCTTTGCTCCAAACTTGGCGATTATTTACATGAGTGAATTCGAACATCAGTATGTCCTCAATCAAGTAAATCCATACAGTGAGTGTATAGAACTGTGGCGTCGATACATCGACGATGTTGTGTTTGTCTGGCGAGGCGAAGAAGAGAATCTTAAAAAATTCCACCTTTGGTTGAACACTTGCTCAACAGACATACAATTCACCATGAACTATAGCAGAGAAAGCATTGATTTTCTTGATATCACCATCAAATTAGACTCTGAATCGGGTAAATTATACACCACTCTGTTCAGAAAAATTAGCGAAAGAAACACGCTATTACGTTACTCAAGCCACCACCCCCGGAACCTAAGGGATAACTTACCCTTCGGACAGTTTCTGCGAATTCGTAGGAACTATTCGAAAAAAGAAGACTTTTTTGATGAATCAGCGGGTTTATTGTCTAGACTGATAGATCGTGGTTACCCAATCAGGCTTCTGAAGAAAGCACGGAAACGGGCCTGGCATAATCATAGGGAATTCTTGTTAACTCCCAAATCTAAAGAAAAGAACAATGAGGAAAGGTTGGTGTGCGTGACAACGTTTAACACCAAGAGCCATGTCATCAAAAAGGCCATTAATCAACATTGGCACCTAGTGGCGGACGAATTAGGCAATATACCTACTCCACTGCACGCCTTTAAAAAAGGTAAAAACATTAGAGACTACCTGATCAAATCCCTACTACCTACCTATCAGATGTCAGGACAGACCACTTTATGGGGTACCCCCGTCATGGGACACCACAAATGTGGTTCGTGCAAAGCATGTGCTTTGACCAGAACGACCTATCAATTCACACACAATAACCATACCCACACACTTAAAGAACACAATAACTGTAACACATCCGGGGTTATTTATGTGATTACCTGCCCATGTGAACTTTTATATGTGGGCCAAACCATCCAGCAAGTGAAGTGTCGGATACTGCAACATTGCAGTCGTATCCGTTGCAATACACCCGGTGCTCCGCTGGTGGAACATTTCGCTAGGTTCGAACACAAAGCAGACAGTCTGAGGTGGTGGGTATTGGAAAAGGTTAAACCTAATCCTAGAGGGGGTAACTTCTCTGACATACTGAATAAGCGTGAGTGCAGAGGGATCCATTCCTTAGATACTGTAACCAGAGGCCTTAACGAACTTGAGGAAATTAATAAACAAGTTTCCATCATGAGCTGTTGATTGAGCTATAATCTTACACTCTACTGTAATCTGTATGTACATGGTCCCTCCTAAAAATTGGCCTAGTGCCCAGTACCTCCTGCCTAAAGCCAATTAGTTGGCCCTAATACTCATCCTCCACACATTTAGACGGCTCAAAAACAAATTAGTTGGCCCAGTGCTCATCCTCCACACATTTAGATTGTTCCTTGTAAATTTAATTGTACAACCATGGTTGGGCATTTTGGTGATGTATATGACAACATGGCTCTGTCAAATTAATTGTTTTCCAATATATGGTTGTTTGTACATATATGTGGTTAATGTTGTGATTAAATGGTATTGTGTAATTATGTGGTTTCTAATATATTGTTTGCACATATATGTGGGAAGTTTGTCTCACTAAGTATGTCACGAATATACAAAAATTATTTTTGTAATTGTTATGTCGCCTTTTCCCAGTATGTAAAACCACTGCTTTTTTGTGGCCCAACGATTTTGTATCAGGTTCCATTTCCCCGGTACCGCTACAATCCCTGTTAGTCTTTTAACTCTGTCCATACCCCGACAACCGTCATTAATACGTAGACGGTTGCCCCGGTAATTGCACGTACACGCCGCCGAGCTCACATTGAGCGGGAGCTTTCACGGAGACGAACGCTCCTTGAGCAAGCACACAAAGAGTGCCTCTCGGTAAGATTCCTTCTACCTTAAACCCCGGGATTGTACAACTATATTCCCAGGTTTACTTAGAATTCCTTTTGTTGCATTTAATTTTCAGCCCCGATTGAACTACACGTCTCGGTGCATCCGTCCAATTACTGACATACCCGATGAAGAAGTGCACATTAACGCCTGACGCGGTAAGATGGTTCTTCCGTTTATTGAGCTTCCTTTACATCACGCAACGCAAACTGCTCTTTGCATTATATACTAGCGCCTGACATGATAATATGCTCTTCTACTAATTATTGAGCATTAGTTCCAATTCATAGGCTGTTCATCGTCACGCCACCAAGCATTTTTTCTCAGGTTGAATCATTGTTCAGTTGATTAAATTAAGCCCTTACGTCGTGGGATAGTATACCCATGGTGTACCTGACGATACGACCTTCTCAAATAGACCCTCTCACTTGAACATAAGTATGTGTAGGTTGTATCGCCCATACTTAGAATTCTTTTATTGTTCTCTCTCAACAGCTTGGAATAACTACCCTGTGACCCCCCACAGCCTGGAATAATTACCCTGTGATACGTAGTCCTCCATCCATTGGAAGTTTGGCTACCTCCATTGAATTAAATTCCTTAATCCGATCAGGTAGATGATTAATTATGACGGATCTTGGTTTTAACGCTTGTTTTTATTTAGGACAACATCCTCACCTCCTTATTTTAATATTCCAGGTGTTTTGATTAATGTCACCACCCAGTCAGGTTGCCCCTCTCTGGTCCTGATGAAGATCCGCACGGCCAAGGTTTAAAAATCCCCTAAGGCCATCAAGACGGGTCGAAACGTCGACGCCCACTCCTCACTACCTGGGACACACAACAGTCCTACGTGCTAGACCACTTATTGGGTCGTTTTTGAAATATAAGAATACGTTTCTACAATTGATTAATGTGACCAGGTCTTGGACGGTGAATCATAACCGATCCTTATTGTTGAAATCAATTTAATGTCCTTATTACTATGTCTCCATTCCTTGTTTCACTCATTCACCCTTTAATCACTCTTTCTTTGACGCACGTTCCCCTTGGAGCAACCTTGTACTGCTTTATTAATTAACTTTTTCAAATGGCAAAATAATAAATGTATGTATAATAATTTACAAATGGTTTGGATGTTGTTCTTCGTTAGATTAACTTGCATATTGAATATTGTGAGCTCCTTCCTGTATAAAGAATTTTGGTTTTGAGCTCAGGATCAGGAAATTATTTAACTAAGCGAAGCAATTGGCTCAGATGTATCAATAATCTTTTAGAAAGTTGGCACATTCCTGCCTTAGCCATTTGGTGCCTGCAGCCTGTCTCTGGGTAACATGACTGGGTGTTGTTGACAGTTGGACTTTGTGTATTCCTCCTAGACAGCCACACACAACAGAGAGCTTAGGTGTACCTTGGTGGGCCATCACTGGCAAAGCCCTACTTTCACTTGAATAGGCTGTGTCCTGCTTCCACACAAAGGACAGCATACCTCCTGTAGTTAGGCTGGAGCCAAGGCCAGGAAGACAGGGCACCTCTGCACTCCAAAGGGGAACCTCTAGAAGATTCCCCCGCTTCAAAAGAAGAACTGGGTATAAATATTGGACCTCAGACACAAACTCTGCACTGCACTTCTGGGCGTGTGGATACTGTGTTGGAAGAAAGACTGCTGTGCTGCTGAAAGGGCTGCCACTCTGCTGGGCTGCTACACTGAAGGACTGCTGCACTGCTGTGCTGACCTGCCACCTGCTACCCTCCTGCCTGGGGGAGAAGGACTGAACCTGAATCTGTTGATCCCAGAACCATCAGTGTGACTCCAAGGGCTAGTTGGATGGCCTCCTGACTTGAGCTTCAGGGACAAAAGACTTGAACATCCTTGACCCCAGCACTTGAACGCTGCTATCTGTGAGTTTACCCAGCCAAGTGGTGCTACCCCAGTCCTGGACCCTTGGAAGTGGGTCTAAGGTGCTTTGCCAATCTCTGTGGATCTAGCTGAACTGACAGATCTCCTCTGCTGTGCAGCACAACACAGAGTAGAACAGATGCATCGCTGCTGCTTCGTGAATCGTCTTCATCTCCTCGGAACTGACGTATGACCCGACTGCACGACATATCCGCGACACTGGACTTCACATTGCAAACCTCTGTTGAAGGGAACCTCGACAGTGACGCAGGTCTTCACACAGAAGCCTCACCACATCTTGGACCCAATACATCATTTTGGCTGCATGACACAGACCCTTGCAACACTCGCCAAACCAGGATTTAAGGTACTTTGTTCAGTGGGCTTAACTGGGTCACTGTCCTGCCATCCATCCAAGTGGTGGGATCTCGATCTTAACTTTGTCCCAGTCTGGCGTGACCAGATATCTACAGTTGGTGCTTGGTGGTTTTTGGCACTATTTTCACTTAAATCTTTAAGACTGCATGTCTCTGGTTCTACTGATTGCATTTTTGTCATTTGGGTCTTTAATTTATTATAATTTACTCACCTTTTCTAATCTGGTGCGGGATCCTTTATTGTGTGGTGTTTTCACTTTATTATTGTTTGAAGTATTGCACATATACTTTACACACTGCCTCCAGGTTAAGTCTGACTGCTCAGTGCCAAATTGCCAAGGGGTTGAGCGAAGGTTAATTTGGGGTTTGCATGTGACTTCACCCTGACAAGGACTGTGGTTGTTGCTTGATTAGGGTTTCACTCCCCTCAACCAATAACCCAATTTCTTACACCACAGATCCATCTTCTACAGACATCCTGACAAATAAAGCAAGAAATTGGATTCAGTGGGTATAAAAGTCAGTCTGGGGAACCTCTGCAGTGTCTATGAAAGCTGCTATTGCAACTGCTCTCCTAGGGCGCCAGGTTAGGTCTCTTTGGGACTCCAGTCAGCAGTTCATAGATCTAGAGACAGGCGTCCGAATTTCCAAGAGATCATTAATGAAGGAATGATGGTGTCAAAGCAAGTTATCAGAGCTGCAGCCGATTCCTCCACTCTACCAGTGCATGGCCTAGCACTTCGGCGTTCATCTTGGTTGAGGGTCACAGGTTGGTAACCGAAATCTCAACACCGGATTCTGAACCTGCCCTACATTTAGCTCTCATGCTGACAATGTGTTATACCAAATTAAGTCTGAGCTCGACACTCTCAAAGATGTCCGATTGGAGAAAAGGAGGGAATATAGGAGACATTCCTATAGGCCGTATGACCCCCTCTACTTCCACCGGCGGGTTCAAACCACTCTTTGGACTCCAGAACAACAGTGTCAGCAATCATCTCAGCCTCATCGATATCAACAACAGTGCTGTCAGTCAAAAGGCAGAGAAGGAAGCAAACATCTGCCCAAGCCATTTAAACACCAGGTGGCAAACAGTAAGTCTTTCCTTTCCCCTCCTCCATTACCTACTCCGGTAGGGGGAGTATAACATCTTATCTTCAATAGTGGCAATAGATAACCACTGACAAATGTGTTCTGAATATTGAGAGCATGGCTACTCTCTAAGATTCATGTGTCCTCCGCCATCCGTTCCATCGAAGAAACTACCCCTTTACCATTGGGAAAAACTGCAACAAGAATTCTTCATTCTCTTGCAGAAACACACGAAGCAAAAGGTCCCCTCTCGCCTGAGAGGAACCAGATTGTATTTCTGTTGAAAAAGAAAGGGTAAAAAAACAAGCATAGACCCATTTTAGACCTCAAGAAACCGAACAAGTGGGTTTGCAAAGAACAATTCTGAATGTTGTCTCTTCACCACATCTGCCAACTTCATCAGGGAGACTGACTATGTTCAATAGATCCTACAACAGTGGTCTTCAAACTTCTTAATGCTGCGCCCCCCCCAGTAATAATTTTTTTAAACACTCTGCCCCCCTCAATTTTTTCACACTTATGCTGCTAAATTGGCAATGTTTAAATATGTCTAAACATATTTAAAATTGCAGTTCAGCTCTGTTACCCCTTTTTACACATACTCGCCAGTCAGGATATACATGACAAAAGTTGTTGATGATGGCCCATTACAAAGTGGCTTACTGCTGCTCATCTTTGTAACACTCAAAATAAAGCATAAAGCTTCTCTTGGCCAGAGACTGCTCCCCCCCACCCCAAGATCACTTAAGGCCCGCCCAGGAGGACCTGCCCACCCCAGTTTGAAGACCTCTGCCCTACAATATGTCTATTTTCACATCCCGATAGCCAATAAACATCCGAAATTCCTAAGGTCCATTGTAGGAATAGACCTTTTGGGCTCAAATCTGCACCCAGGCTTTTTTAAAACACATGGTGATTGTAGCAGATTACCTCAAAAAAATGAAAATCTTTGTCTATCCATACCTGAACGATTGGCTCATCAAGGCATCTTCCTATCAGCAAGCAAGTCAACGTTATCAACTAACTGTAGTGAATCTCAATCGACTGGGCCTTCACGTGATTCACAACAAATCTATCTCAAATCCTGTTCAATCCCTGCACTTCTTGGGTGCACTTCTAGACACAGTACACACAAAAGTGTTTCCTTTGGAGGAGAGATTATTATCTATCTTTCAGAAATGTTGCAATCAACCCATTCAACAGGGTTGCAAGTCTATTCCCTTGTGGCTCAATGGTGTCATGCACCTTTCTACTCCCAAATGCACTCCTCTGGATGCTGCCTCTCCTAGAATGCCTGGAAGACCAATGGGATCAGGTGTCAGAGAGATGGGAGGACAGAGTGATACTAACCACTTATGCGGACCAAACACTCAAATGGTGGTGCGGCTCAGATAATCTACTCGGAGGAATTAATTTTCACCTAGACATTATGAGCTGAACTATAGTGACGGAGGTGTCCCTAACAGGTTGAGTGTTCACAAGGTCCAGTTACAAATACAAGGCATATGGTCTCAGAAGGAACAGTCTTACCACATCAAACTGCGAGAGCTGAGGGCAGTTCATCTTGCCTTGATGGCATTTCTTCTGTCATTCAGGACCAATCCTCTCCTTGTTCAGATGGACAATACAACAAACATGCATTATCTGAACAAGCAGGGAGGAACAAGATCCAGACCTCTGTCGCTAGAAGCACAAACAATATGGAAGTGGTTCATACCCAGGAATCTCAAAATTACAGTGGTCCATCTAACAGGAACCCACAATGCTCAAACAGATACTCATCAGAATCAAAGGCATTTTTGCAGATGGAGAAATCAAGAAATGCCCAAACTTCACCTCGAGGTTCCACCAATCAGGCACACTAGAGGATGCCCTAAAGATCAACTGGTCAGGCAAATTTCTTTATGCATTGCCTCCAAACCCCTTTCTGCCAATATTGATCATCAAGCGGTCACACTCGAAGGCCAGAATGATTCTCATTGCTCCGGAGACGCCTCAAACCTGGTGGTTCATGGATTTCCTTAATAGGCCTCAAAAATCTACTCACCCTCTCACTATGGCGAGTCAGATTTTATCAGATTGAGCTATTTCTAGGACCTACTTGTGCGGTCTGGTGAGTGAACTTAAACTCGAAAGGAATAGGTGTTTTGTTTGTTCGGAAAGTAAATGAGCAATTAAAACGCCTTTAAATCTTGTTTTTATCTTGACATATGTGCTGTCTGTTCAAGGACAGAGGTCAAATGTCAGTTTGTCTTTTTCTTAATTGCTTCTTATCTTATCCTGGAAAATGGTGTTCACTTTTCTTTCTCTTATTACAGTTAGAGGTTTTCGTCAAGTGATCTATCTGACGATCATTATGAAACAAAAGGCTGTAAGATGTCACTTTTTTTCTGACCCACAACATTTAAATAGCTTGTAAATGAACAGTACACATTTTTCAAAATATATCAGGAATTGCAAAAGAATATTTTTTTGAAATTTAGAAGTGAGATGTAAACAAAGATTTAAATAGGAGCAAAACAAATCAGAGCACTACTTGGTGATGTTCAAATGACAAATATTCCCAGAAATTCGATTTCTAAATATTGTTTGTACACTATATAGTTTTATTAGTAAACCTCATGTCAATGGTAAACATTTGTGGCCATTTCAATAGAAAATCTGCTTATAGCAAATGAGTGTGCTACCACTTCATGCTTTAAGTATGTATTTATTAAAAGTGATAGTTTTTAAACATGATTTGAGAAACATTCCTGTCCCCGTCCTGATGACAATGCTGTTAATGAACTAACAGGGAAGTCAGCGATCCCTATGTGGCTAAATTTGTATTTATATACAAAGCAATGGTTTAGTCTATTAAATCAAACAAAAGTATTTTTTGTACCGCAGACATGCTGAACCCGTGTGCTTGAAGGTGCTCTCAGATGTGATAAAGAAGAAAATTACAGCTCAGTGAATTAAATATTTGCCCTGGATCACATATTTTGAAATCAGTTTCTGGGTCAAGAGCATTATAATTAGGTAGAGTAGATTATTTAAGTCACTAGACCTGCAGGTTTAATATAATTGTTATGATTTTTTGAGGCCTGCTTAATCTCTGAGTGTCCATACAGTAAGGTGCCATGAAGACCGGATCTTCTTCAGAAGTTCGGAGGCCAGATTCAACTTCCCAGCTTCACTCGCTGAAACTGGCTGCATGCAACCCTCTAAATATGGCCACCTTAACCTTCCTAAGGAATGTATGGATGTGCTGAGAAAAGCCGAAAGACCATCCACTAGCACTTTTTATTTTTTAAAGTGGAAAAGATTCTGCATTTGGTATCCTCAGAACAATATCAACCCTCTTACTTGTCAGTAAGAGAATGTTCTTTCATCACTCTACCACCTGGCTAAAGCAAAATTTAAATTCTCCTCTATTAGAGTTCATCTCACAGCAATCACTGCTTTCTGAAAATGTCCTTCACTAATGTTATTTTTTAGAATGCCTGTAGTTAAGCAATTCTTGGAAGGCATTAAAAAAGATATATCCTCCTCTCAGGAGACCTCCTCCTCCATTGAATTTGAATATTTTCCTGCTCACCTTTTAGGTCCTCTCTTTGAACCCTTTCATAAGGCTTCTCTCTAACAGTTATCTTGGAAAACCTCCTTCTTTGTAGCCATACTTCCGCTCGTAAGATTAGTGAAATAAGTGCCCTATGTTCAAATGAACCATACACAGTTTTTCAAAGCAACAGGGTAGCGACTAGCACCCTACCTAAAATCCTTCCCTAAGTTGTTTCGGATTTCCATGTGTATCACACTACAATAATACCCTCATTTTTTCAAAATTGTTCCCCTTCTGCAGCGAGGTCTCGCCATACTCCTAATGTTAGGAGGGTTTTGAAGTTCTATCTTGATAACAAAGTCTTTAAGGAAGTCAAAACAACTTTTTGCTGTCTATGGTCCTTTGTGGACTGTATTCGCCAATGCTAAACTTCTCTTGATGGATTGTTTTCTGCATAACCATTTACTATCTGAAGGCTAACAAAACCTCCCCTGGTAGACCTAGAGCCCATTCCACCAGAGGCCAGACAGCTACTGCAGCGTTACTTAGAAACATCGCACTTGTCGAGATTTGCAAAGCGAAAACTTGGAAGTTGGTCACACTTTTACAAGACATTATTGTCTTTATTTGGATGGTAAGGCTGATGCCAAGTAGGAAAAGAATGTATTTGCTATATTGTACTATTCCTTTTTTATTTTCTCCCTTGCAGAATTCTGGGGGATGAGATTGCTAATCTGTTTAGGGTTTATCATTATCAATAGATATCCCTTGAGTGAGAAGGAATGGTTTCTCACCTGTAACCCTAGTTCTCTCTTGCAGGGGAATTGCTATTGGAATAATAAATAACACTCCCTTTGACCCGAGGGAAGAAATAAAAGTACGAACAATTCCATATTTTAATTCGCTAGTCAAAAAGAACTGAGTAAGCTGCTACCTCTTGGAATGTTGTGACACTGGAGGTCAAAAGGCCCTTAAAGGCGGTGTCCTATTCTCATTGTTTTCAACGCGGCAGCCTATACATCTACATTGCTATATATTATCCTATCTCTTACTTTAAAAGGAAGTTAACCCCTTCCCTGCTCATGATGGAACCACTCCGTCATGAGCCACGGGCGCCGTGTGCTCATGACGGAGTGGTTCCGTCATGCTGCGGCCGTTGGCGGCCGCTCCGCCCACGCGGCACTGATTCCCCGCCTGTGCGGGCGAACAATGCAAGTGGGCGGAGTCGTGACGGAACCACTCCGTCATGAGCACAGCGCGCCTGTGGCTCATGACGGAGTGGTTCCGTCACGAGCATGGCGGCGCCGCAAACCCCCCAAACCCCGCCAGCGCCGCGGCAAAATTCGTGCCGCGAGGCGAAGGGGTTAAAAGCATATGTGAAGGAGGTTTTTGAAACGTCACTTTTATTTTACTTAAGTGACTTTTAAGGGTTAGTCCCCTTTTTAGGTCTCGTATAGAGCAGCGCATGCGCTGCCTCTGCGAGGCATCAAGTAATCAGTAGGTTATGTGAAACTCTAGGTAATTTCTCAGGCTGCTTGCCATTGGTTTAACTCTGGCACTGCTCTTCTTATCCGGCTTTTTATTGGCTGTTGTTCCCATACTCACTTTCGGTTATTCCGGAAGCAGCACAGCCCAACTACAGTTTTTATCCGCTTTTGTGTGTTCATCTGTAGTTGGTGAGCACTATATTCTTTTAGGGTCTCCTAGTCTTCCTCTTCCGACTTCACCACAGACTCACTTGCGACCCCCACAGAAGTCGGTAATGAGGAAGGAAGTCCCGTGCTTTGTTCTGCTCTGGGTGCTCGCCTATATTATATAATTAAGCTGTTTGGGATGCCATTCACTTTAAAAGTTTATTTATTTTATTTAGTGTGGATAGAACATTTCCAGGATATTAAGCCTACTGCCCAGGCTCGAACATGGATCCCCAGCTCCGAAGCCTGCAGCTCTGACTGCTGAGCCACGGCTTCTTGCGCTGGGGAGACCTGCTGGAGTCGATAACTGTGGGCTGGGCACCTTCGGTCACGATCCCCATGGAGGCACAGGGGAGATCCAGTGATGCCACTCTACACTGATTGCTGCCAAACTGCGCTGAGATCAGCGGGTCCCCCTAGAGACACCATTGCAGCAGAGCAGCGGTCCCTAGGCAGGCCACTCCGACCACTGTCCCAAGGAGCCCGGGGAAATCACTGAGCACCTCTCATGTTTTTGCCTGTCTGCCTCCCACAGCAGCACAGGTTCGGTGCTTTGGCAGCGGCTTGAGTCGCAATCAGCTATTGGCACCGGGAAGGGGGTCCAGCCCACGATCGAGCCACGTCTGATGCCTAGCGCCACTGCTTGCAGGCCCCAGAGGTCAGGAGATGCCTCATGTTTGCCTTTATTCACTGTGAAGGGAGGCGGCTGCCAGGCACAATCTGCAGCGGTCGCCTTCTCCTGGTCGGGTACACCCGAGGGCTTCACTGAGCTGCTCAAGTCCTCCGCATAGCCTTCAGGATCATGTGGGGGTGTCGATGGGGCTCAGGGTCGCCGGATCATGACAGGATTAAGTGGGGCCCAGATGGAGCTCCGTGTGGGGACCAGAGGCGGCCGCGGCGCGGAGCAGGTCAGGTAAGTTTTCAAGTTTTTTTACTTTATTTTTAACCCCCCGGCCCCCGCGTTCCCACCCCCCTCCCCCCGCGAGTATCGTGAGCCGCGACTTTTGTGCCCTTCTCCGAAGCCTCGCCAAATTCCACGCGCGCTGCTCTCTCTCGTTTCGCTCACAGGCCTGAATACTGGAAAGTTAGCTCACCCTTAAATCATTCCAATGTCTGTTAAATTAGTACAATAGACTTGAATAGCAGCAGCAGTTATTTACAGCCCTGTGAAACTGTGAGACTATGTCAGCAAAACACTATTGAATAATTCTGCATTTTATTCTGTCCACGGGGGACATCATTCTGCCAAGCATTAAAACAAAATAAATGCGAAATGTACGGACGTTATTTTTCACGTAACTGTGAGACGATCTGCACCTCTACGAGTTCTCCCCTACTCTCAGACACACATTTTCCTTGTCCCCACGTCCACTTTCTTTTTTAGCCCGTACCACTCTTGAGTCCCCCGATTTCTTATCTTGCCCTTCTCTGCTTATTTTTTTCCGCTTCTCATACCTCTTCTCCTTGTTCCACTCTTCTCTCCTTTTTGACTTTTTTATCTGTTGTAAATTCCTACTCACTTTCAACTCTCATTCTCTGTTCTGGCTGGCATGTTGTACTATGTTTTCCTATGTTATGTTGTGATGTAAGAGCACGCACTAGAATTAAGACGTATTTGCTAGCGTTTCACCTCAAGCTCCACAGATTCAAATTCTCACTTGTGAATGATTTACTGTGCTCCCCGGAAGAGCAGTACTGGTGTCTGTACTAGAATAATGGTGTGTCACGTGAGCACTGGTCTTGAAGTCCTGGTGCTCCGCCGCAGCCATTCTAAGAGCAGTGTGATGCCTCACTGTGGACACCACAGCTGTGGTAAAGATGTCTCACTGGAACTTCTGGAAAAACAGTACTGGGTCCTCACTGCAACCTACAGAACGATATTTACTGTGACCACTGATAGAACAGTACTGGCACGTCACTGGAAGCACCGGAGTAGTGGCACTGGCATCACTGGGGACACAGTGCGGTTCGCTCATTAAGCCTACTGTAAGAGCAGGAGCGTACAGTACTGGTGTAATGAGCGGCAGAGCAGTACTGGTGCAGTGCCAGATAGTGGTATTCGGGGCTCACTGGAGGAACAGCAGCGCTGCCTCGTTGAGAGCCAGGGCTTTAACTGGGAAGGAAAAACTGTGTGTGTGTGGGGGAGGGGAGGGGTCTCTCAAATGTACCTAGCCTATGTAATTTAGGGCGTGGCTTAAAAAACAAGTAAACTCAAACCCTTAGCATAGTGTGCCCCTGACTGGTATTTTGCTGTTTCTATCATTGCATTCAGATATATAATACCGCAAGTAACATTACAACTACAAGCCAGGACTGTTGGCGTTGTCAATGGTTGTTAGTTGCATAAGATAAAAAATAAACAACTATGGCTTCGTTGTCTAGAATATTGAAAATGCCACAGTTTTGAAATGATGAGACTGAAATAACTATAACCAGTTTCTTTGAAGTTACATCAAAGGCAGTGAAGGGTAGTGTTGATGCAGAGTTACCGTTTTTTTCACCCTGAGGGTGAGGGCAAACATGGACAGCACCCGTTTGGGCATCTGCTTTTTAGGTCTCGGCTAGGCAGCGCACATGCGCTGTCTCTCCGAGACTTCAAGTAATCTGTGTTTCAAGAAGACACACACACGTGATGACAGGAGGTAATCTGAGACGACAAAGGCAAGCAGTCAGAATGGCAAGAGCACCAATCAATGTTTTTGGTTCATATAGAAAAGGATGCTTATGCATAACAGACAAGTGACAAAGGTCTGAGTGTTCGAACAGGATCACAATCAATCAAGGACATCTGAGCTAGCACAAGGGAGTGGAGCAGACCACATTTGTGCATGATAATGATATGAAAACATAATTAGAACATTGAAGTGCCAACCGCAGCACTGGAAACCCTGGTCAAAAATTCATTGCAAAGGCAAGTGGAGCAAGACAGAGAGCTAAGGTGTATTGTATTGTATTGTAATTGCATTTATATAGCGCTTACTACCCCTGACGAGGCGTCGAAGCGCTTGAGACAAGGAGGTTCCAACTACAGTTCAGTTACTCTGCAGCGAGTGGGAAATTGATCTTTTTCACAATTCTCCTCCCTCATTTCCCTTTATTTATTCTTTACGTCTTGTCCATACCCCTCCCTTATTTCACTCAATCCCTCCTCTTCCTCTTCCTTGCTTCCCTTCTACTCTCTCTTCCCCTTTTTTCTTCTTTACTCAATTTTTCTGTACACCTCCCCCTTTCCTATTTTCCATTTTACTCCCACTTCTTCCCCTCCTATCACTGCATACCCCTCATGTTCCTTTTCCTTTCCCCCGCCCTCTTTTCACTGGTATTGCTTTCTTTTCTATATACTTTCTCTTGTTCCCTTCTTTTACACACACCCTCCATCTTCTCCTTTCCCCCTTCTTTCTTTATCTCTGTCCCTTACCTTGTTTCATTGTTCACTTGTTCCATTTCTCTCTGCCCCATGGTTGTCATCTCTCCACGAGCTTGGAAAGGGTACAATTCCTCCTTCCACCAGGTTTTAGAGCCTCCTTAATTGGTGCAGTGGTTACCTACTTTCTAGTTCACACTAATGTTCTCTATTGGCACTTTGTTAGGAAAAGCCTCAAATCCTCAAAAAAGCCAACAGGCAGGAGTCTGCTGCGTCTATGGATCAGCTAAAACAGACCAGTTAGACAAGCTCTTCTATGGCACCCTGCAGGCACTAGAATTCAATTAAAGCGCTAGTGCGTGCTCTCTAAAAAGCTAAGAGGGAACCCATCCTCTTCACTGAATGAAAATGTGGGCGTACCTTCCTAGCAGAATGCTGCTTTCAGTTGGCAGCAATTTGCTATGCCAGAAGGGGTTTTAACTTTTTACTGTCAAAGGGCATAGACTAGGAAGTTTGGGGATTTGGTGGTGGAAAGTCCTGTTAGATAAGCTCTTACAGGAAAAGTTTTTATATCTTCAAGACAAGTCGTAAAGATAACCTGTTCTAACTCTGGTCCTCACAGGCTACATTATCAGTGTGAGGGCCTAGAAATAACTTTGTGTATAGTGTGCAATATCTATCTATCTATCCTCCTAGTCATTCTGCCACTCAGTCCCTCTCCTCAACTCTCGATTTCACTCTCCATCTCTTTCTATCCCTTTTCCCTCTGTCCTCCTTCCTCATTTTTAGTCTCATCCTACTTTCGCCCACTCACTCCTCTCAATTTTATTGCCTTCTATTATTTCCCTTTCATACTCCTCATCACTTATTTTCTTTCACTTCTTTGTTTTACATTTCTACCTTCTTACCCATATTTTCATTAGCTCGTCCACACTTTCATTACTATTCCATTTCCCTTCCCACTTTTCTCTCTTACTCTCCCCTTGCCTTATTTCACTTTTCAGTTCCCAACTCCCTCTTGCAATATGTTAGCTTCTAGTTTAGGAATCGGCTCAAAATCCTGTGTTTTTGGGTAAATCACTTAATCGCCCCCCTGCCTATGAACAATGAATATCATCTTATCGTGTAATATAAGTAACAGTTGTGTAAAGTGCTCAAATACATTTGGGCCGAGTTCATGCTATATAAAAACTGCTGAAAAATCCACAAAGAGATTAAAACAAAGCCTTAACAAGACACCTTGGTGCCCATTTCCTGGCTGATTTGCACAAAGTTAAATTAGAAAACATGGATAAATTGCGGCTTTTCAGCTTAAATTGTGTGATCTTAGACAAATATTTTATTTCACTGAAACTATTTTTTTCTTCATTAACACTTATGAAAGCACTTTCAGATATTTGAGTTCAGAATGCCAGTTGTAAACAAGCATTTGCAATGCAATAGGTCTTGCATTTTAGAAACTTTGACCTATTGGTATTGTAAATGACAATGCCTTTTATTATTGCATGTTTTTTTAAACAAATAAATAAATTGCATTGCCATTTACAATGCCAATAGGTCAAAATCTTGCAATTACGAGACCTATTGCATTGCAAATGCTTGTTCTTCTATTTTTTAATGTAATGCATTAAGATAGGCAATATAGTCTATTTTAAGGCTGCAAATGTATCATTTTTGTCTAATATGTCTCCTGGCCTTTCTGAAGTAAGGCAATGTGGGTGTGATTTTGAAAGAACTGCTCCAGGGCCCAGCACATGGGCAAACTATTCAGTGCTTATGATTTCAATGGAGATTCCCATGTGAACTAGGATTACAGGTAAGAAACTGTTCCTTGTGTATCATTGACTCCCTCTGAGGCATGTGCCATTGTGACACCAGGCTGGGAGGAGACTGACACGTGCTGAGATGGCCACGTTTGGAACTTCCTTCATTAATTTGTGTAAAGGTTCCAAGGCCTGAAAATCAAGTGTCACGTGATCTTGTGGACAGAGAGCAGTTGTGGACAACCCTGATAGAGTATAAAATACAGGATGATCTTTTGGCCCTGATCCAAGCCTTACACATTGAAAATTGGGCCCAGATAATTTTGGATAAGGAGGGAGGTCTGTCAGGGAGGATACAAATTGGAAATGGATTGAGGCAGGGGTGTGTACTTGCCCCCCTGCTTTTTTCCCTGTTCATAGCAGATTTACCTCAAAAATTAAGAGAGGTCAGAGGGGCTAGCCCAAAACTGGGAGGGAATCATGTACCCTGTTTACTATATGCAGATGACCTGGTGATTATGGACCAGACGGAGATAGGTCTCCAGAGAAAATTAAATAGGTTTAAAGAGTACTGTGTGAATAAAAAACTAGTAGTGAATATGGAGAAGACAAAAATGTTATGCTTCGGGAAGAATAAAACAAAGTTTCTATGGAATCTTGGTATAGAGCGCCTCGAGAGAGTTATGGAGTATAGATATCTAAGAATATAGTTTACGAGTAAGTTAAAATGGAATACTCATCTGGAAGCGCTAAAAATGCGGGCAGCAGCCTCTGTGAAGGGCCTAAAAAGATTTAATAGCGTATATGGAGAGATGTTGGATAGGCTGGTTATAAAGGCCTATATAGCAATGGTCCCGCCACAATTCCTGTACGGGATAGAAGTATTATACTTAAGCGGAAAATCCAGCTGGGATAAAGAAGAGGGAAATATCCTAAAAAGCTTGTTCTCGCTGCCAAAATCATCAATGGTACAAGACTAGAGCTGGGAATTACCTCTTGGGCCATAACAACCTGTATGGCACTAATACGCTTCTGGCAGCGCTTAGGAGCAGAGGAGTCTCATAAAGTTTCCCAGTGGTGTAAAGCTGAAATTGCCACGAGTGAGTTGTCCTGGGCAAAAGAGGCAAAAACTGTAATAAAGGAAGCGTATGGAATATTAGGTTTAATGCTGGACCCGCAGCTAGGCTATCCCCGAATAGATAAGAAAGAACTCAGGTCATTGGGTTTTGACATGTCCTGTAAACATGACCGGGAGTATCTTTCACGAAAAACTTCAGTATCCCATATGACTTTGGCCTGGGAAAAGGATAAACATTACCCTTATATAGATAGGCTACCAAGTCACTATTTACGACATGAGGTGCTAAAAGTGCGAATGGTGATAAATCCCTGTTATATGAATAATGGGGTGAAAAATCTCATGATAGATCATAGCGGGAAATGCACTTGCACTTTGGGGACCCCCTGTGATATTGTACATATTTTATTGGATTGTATGACATTTTTAGATTTACGAAAGGAGATTCTACTCCCAATATTTATAAAATACAGAATAATTAATAGGACGCAAGCTGTTGAACTTTTAATGGAAATGAGGAATTTAGACATAGCTTGCGCCATGGGGAAATTTATGTGTAAGGTCAAAGTGATTCTTAAGGGCACAGAGTAACCTTTGTATGTGTATGGTAACGTCGTTATGAGATGGCGCAACTAAAAGACATCAGTCCTGTGTTTGATCTATCGGAAATATTGGATGTAAAGGTATAAACGTATGAATCACCCGGTTTTACTAATTTTAGAATATTTTGTAATTTAAAAAAAAATAGGATATGGATCATTTTTAGTTGTGTTGAATATGTGATATATTTTATATATGTATTTTAACAGATGAAATAGATGTAATGTACACTTTTATGGTTGTAACAAACTAAATAAAGTTAAATTGACTGACTGACTGAGTGACTGACTGACTGACTTGTGTAGTATCAGTTTTCATCCACTAGATAAAGGGTTCCAGTGAAGTTGAAACTGCCACCTGAGCCCTATACTGCTGATGTTGGGTAGGCCTTTCTTCCTGCAAACACCCAAGATGTCCACGGTGTGCCTGTAGGACTGGAGAAAAATATTCCTAGGTATCAGATGCACCACTACTGCCAAGCAGATAGAGTCTTTTGAAATTAGGAAGAAGGATAACCTGAGCTGTCCCGTGGTTTTTCCCAAAAGCCCAAACACAGAAGTTACCACCAGTTGTAGTAGAGAGAGAAGTAGGGAACATTTGCCACAGTGTAGGCGTGGCCAGCCTATAAGGTTTAGGTGATTCCACCTCTTGCTTTTTTACAACAGATTGAAGCTTTGGAAGGAGATGAGCTTTAGCCAGCTGTATGAGTACCTCCTTCCTGATGGGTAATAGGAAAATCTGCCTTACTTTACTCACACCTGATCATCTCCCGTTGTGCCCTCAGTGACCTGCTGCAGAAATGGAAAACACAAAATAGGAATAAAGATGAACATGAATTCTACTTCCAAGGTCTTCTCAACATGAAAAAACCCATACAAGATATTGAGTGGAAGTTAGCCCTCATCAGTTACTCTCACACATGGGGAAGCATTGTCATTGGAAGTTATGAGGGTACTGGGGGGAATTAAACAAGATGGCTTCCTAGAAGAAGCACTCCCACCAGTCTCCTCCAGGCTTCTAAGCCTTAACATTTCTCTTTGGATATTCTTTGGCTATTGCTACAGCTCTTCCTATATCAGCTTTCCATATCTGCACATACTCTGCCTCAGGAGAGTGCAATCATCTGTGGTGGCTGGTGAACTTTGAAAGCAGTGGGGCGTACATATGTACCTGGAATCGGAGCAAACGAGCAAGGGTGAAACTCTATGAGTTGGGATCACTACTCTTTCACATGTGATGTATGTTATCTGTATAAGCACTGTATTGAGTGGGCTGATTTTGATATATTTTCCAGCCCTGAAGAAGTCGTGGGTTTCTTGTCCCGAGCGACGAAACACGTGTTGGCTGGAGCATAACAAGAAATGCATTCAATTATTCAAGCTGTTTATGTATTCATACTAATACTCAAGTCTGACTTGTCTTGATGATTATTAATGTGTGCCGGGGCATAACTTAAAATTGTGGACAGATCTTTTGATCGCATTTTGAGGTGTTGGATGATTGCCTCTTCCCTGGGCACCTACACGATTATTTACATCACCATATAGTTACCGCACTTAGTGAGCACCATTTCTACCAAGATATAATCATCCCAACGTTCTTATAGTTTATTTGCGTTTTTTTTTTAAAGAATGAGGAAACATTGTTTTTATTTTTAAAAAAAAGATTAATTCCAATTAAATATAAATCATTTTTATCATTACATATTTCATATGTTTTTCTTTTATGTTTGTGTAGTTGTTTTAATAATTATCTTCTAAATAAAAAAAATATTTTGTGGATATCTGATTCATTTGTTATTTTTAAATAATATTTTAAATTTTAATACATTTAGATGTTAATATTTTTATTTAAATTGTGTGTAATAAGCTGTAATCTGTTTAACATTATTTGTGTATGTTGTATTTGAATCCCCCAGTGTATGTAGCTTTCCCAGTGTTTGTTAGAATGGAAATAGAATATTACCTCTGAACCCCTGCCCTATTTATGCACTTTTCCTAATGATTGAGACTGAGGTAAGACTAGTAAATATGAGCCTCTGAATGTATGCATGTTAGAAATGGGGTCCCTAGTTGGCAGGTTGTTACCCTTTCCAAGTAGGGACCCTTCTTCCTCGTCAGGATAAGGGAGTTAGACTTCTGAAATAACCCCTGCTCACTCCCTTAGTAACTTGGCACAAGCAGACAGGCCGACCTCAGAGGCAGTGTGTAAAGCATTTGCACATAACCAACAGTAATACAGTGAAAACACTTCAAAAGGACAACACACCACCCGTTTTACAAAATTTGCCAATATTTATCTGTGTAAAACAAGACCAAAACAATAGAAATCCAACATACAGTTATTCAAAATACTAATAAAGAAAAATAGACTTTAAAAACAGTTCCTTGAAGTCAGTAGCTCCGTCGGAACCTATCACGGCGTCATGAACAAACAAATCCAACTTTTGATAGCAGTTAGGCTACTACATATTACGTTATCAATTAATTTTGTGAAGCTATTATATCTTATTTGATTTAATATTATATATTTTGTTTCAAAATAGTTAATTTGTTGAATTCATTTTCTATTGAGTTGTGTTTTTTAAAATTGTTGTGGATGGAGATTTACTATTGTACAAATTGTGCACCAACTGTTTGCAACCAGTATTGTGAGAAAGTGAGAAATTGGGTTTGCAGGACAATTTCCCTAATTGCTATTCATTAGACAGTTTGCTAATTGTGACTCCCTTCATTTGCCTACCTTCGCAGCAATAATGGCCTTTAAGGGTCAGGAGACCACCATACATGTGAAAGTATATTTTTTTATTTTGAAGAACTTTATTGAAAGCAGCTAGTGGTCCCCTTGACAACTCTTTACCACCCTTGAAGTGCGACCATGTTTCACAAAGGAGAAGATCCCAAAAGTGACCCTTTTCCCTTTGCAAAACAATTACTATTCCAACTTGGGAATCAATAACTGATAAATGGCTTGCAACTGGAATTGCGGTTGCAAACCATTGGTAAGTAAGATTACCGATTTGGAAAGAATGACCCAACAAATTAGAAATCAATAATAATTTCTAAACTTGTTTAGTTACTCCAAAAATGTTTTCTTAATCGTTAAAAGGGTTGAGTTTATTACAAAATGTGTTTCAGCTGTCACATACCCTCTGATTTGGCAAATCGGAGTGTTTGTGAACAGTTTTATTAAACTTTTAGTTGAAATTATAATAATTACTCTTAAATATCTCTACTTAACATTATAATGTTGATATTCTGGACCACATTATTTTTGTGCTTTACATTATAAGTATATGTAGTGGATATTTTACCACATTATTTTCGTAATACAATATTTTTGTAGTCCATATTTTGTCATATAACCGCGGTTCAGTTGACCAGAAATGAGACTAGCAGTCAGACCCTGGCTGTCTGTGTTCTACTGGACATTTTTCACTGAAACATTTTTTATCCACTGGAACACCAGCATTCTAAATTCAGAAAACAAAACAGTGCAGATACTGAACTAATCATTTCTCATCAGTGGATGCAACTTCTCCAAAGAGATGTCCACTAGCCCGTCATTCCTCATTTTCTGCTGGCAACCTTTTGGCAGCCATCTTGTAGGAACCTGACAAACTGCTAAATGAAATTGGAATGATGTGGGTGGGCTCAGGCAACTCACTACCACCTTCGTGGTGAAAAAGTTTATAACACCCAGTCGCGACCTTCCCCTACACACAGGGGCTCTGTTTGGGAGCTGTTAATGGTGTCTGCATGGGAGCTGTTTCTCCAGCTCGTTTATGTGAGCAATGCCCAGCATCAAAGTTGGCCATCTCGGAAGAAGTACCTGTTAAAGCGCCAATCCAATGTCTACTAATATACATCGCTTCTGCTCCACGGCCATCTACTACAAACTACAACATGCAACACAGTACCCTGCAATTGTTAATATATAGTACACCTAATGGTTTTCTCTTCATTCTATATCAACATCTATTATCTACACATGTCAGTACAATATACCACATTCTTCAGCAACATCTTCTAGTCTACATCCCCTCTTCATATCAATTAAACCTTCTTACGTTATTATATATTATCTTTATTTATTATTTTAAATTACACGTGTGGTATACATTATACAGGAAGCTGTAATGTACAGTTACCACTGCTATTCTACATCTACTATTATACATCTGCTTCACTTACTTCTCCTGTTAACTCCATCTAATACAAATCTCCGGTCTCAATGACAGTGTCCAGGTGGTATCACCCCTACTGCAACTTCCAGTCAACACTGATCCTCCCATGCCCTGCCCTCAAACTTGCAAATATTGGTCTCAGGGGTGACATTTCTAAGCAGCATCCTCTTTCTGACTGATATATCTGCCTGGATTCCTCACCTTTTGGATTCCTCACCTTTCGAATTACCCCAATGTGCAACATTCCACAGAAACGTTTCTCCATAGTTCTCCCACGTCGACGAGGACGTCAAAATGTATTGGCTCCACATGCGACTCCTTGTGACGTCATCAGAGCATAAGAGGACCGCCTGGGCTTGCTGACGTCAGTTCCATTTTTTCCGCACCGTCGCCACGTAACGTTTTTATTTTACAGGCTTTCCATTTCTGGGAGGTTGGTACAGAATATTTTGCTGCAACTTTGTAGCTGTTGAAGATGTCTCCACCAAGGTGGTCAGGTTTTAAGCCGTATAGGTAATGTGGTGGCCAAATGTCCATTACATAAACATGTTCCCCTTTCAGATGGCCAGAAAAAAGTAATGCCAAAGAGCTCCTTCTGGGTCCAGTAGATGTCACCTTCAGCTATTGAAGGGTGGGCTTGTTACATTCTCCGAATCTCCCATGCCCCTGCTTGCAACGCGGTTGCCGCACTACTTCTCTTGGACCTCTTGGCTGCCTTTGACACGTTTGACCATGACACTCTAATACAAAGACTCTACGAAGCCGGCATAGAGGGGACTGCAGTAGACTGTATCGCATCCGACCTTCGCGACAGAACTAATGTCATCCATACCCCCATTCTCTTCCAAATGCAGGCGTCCCTAAAGGCTCTATTATCTCGCCTATGCTTTTCAGCATCTGCAAGAAGTCATTACCGGTACTGATAAATCAATTCCACCTCACATGCTATAACTATGCAGATGACACACAAATACTCCTTCAACTGCAATTCCCCAAAGACATTGGAAACTCGCCAATTCTCAGTTGTCTCAGAGCCGTGGATCAATGGATGACGTGGATCCATCTCAAATTGAATGCTTCCAAAATGAAAAAACTCACTTGTGGTAATTGGAAACATTATATCCCACTCGCCCATGTGGCCTGTTTATCTGGGAACACCGTCTAAAATTTCAAAGGAAGAAAGAAACCTCAGAATGACCATGGACTCCAAGCTATCAATGAATGCCCAAGTGGACAAACTAGCAAGATCAAGCTTTTTACTACAAAACGTCTGTGACAATCCTTTCCCCATTTGGGATTTCCACACAAGGTCTGGTATGTAGTTCCTATATAACCCATACAGGATCTGCGCGTTTGGATAACATAAACTGTGGGATCGGAGGCAGACTGATTCCATGCACCCCCACCGGGTATGTTAGCCTGTCTATATCAGCTAGCTCACAGTGCCACTATAATCTCCTCTTACCAAGGAGAGAATAGATTCTGGCAACCTCAGAACCTGCCATCCCTGATCCCTCAGGATCTTAGAAACAACGTACTACTTTTCGCTCAGTCCCTTTTGTGCACTTAGTTTGTCTCAGAGAGATACACAGAATAAACAGGCTGGGCGTTTTCAAAAATAATTTATTGAACAGTTGTTATTCTAGTGTAGAATAGATGAGCTGCAACAACCATTAGACAGTAGCAGAGATATATGATTAGAAGTACTATGAAAGTGAAGGGATGGTAAAGTTCTGCCATCTGCCATCTTGTTTTTAAGTTTAAAAGAATTTATTAAGCAAAGGAAAATGAGAATGCAATACAGAATATCAGGTATGGAGGGGAGAGGGGAGGGAGGGGAAGGAAGGGGATTGCAGAATACAACATGTCAGAGAGGGTTTACAACGAATTAAAATTTGTGAAAGAGAGACTACAACAAAATAATAATATTCATGGGCAAGCTAAAAGAAGCAAAGAGATTGCATCAATCATGACTAAACATCTAAGTGCAAAAAAAGAGTAAAGACAAAACAGTATAGTTGAAAAGTTATGGAGACTAGAAGGGCATCATGGGGGTTTAGGAACTTCTTGTTGAGCAGGCGATGGACGAGAGGAATGAGCAACACAATTATCTAAATATAACGTAATGGGGTGCCATAAGTCTGCACGTTTGGTTGCTGAGTGAACAGAAGAAACAAAAGCATTGTCAAGTCTATGATTGTGACAGACATTGTACCACCACGCTTTGAAGGAAATATTGGTCCCATTTTTCCAATTAACCTGATCTGCTGAAAAGCAATGGCAAATAGCAAATCAACAATACGAACATGCATATCTACGTTGTCCCAACTAGGGGATAAACTACCCAAGAAAAGTTGAGTGAGAGAAAAGGGAATACAAGTGTGGAAGATAACATTGACTTGAGCCCATACCTGTAGCCAAAAATCATGCACATGTTTACAAAGAAATAGCATATGAGGTAGTGTAGCATTAGGAGAGCCACACGACCAGCAATTGTCTGAGGTACTGGGGAATCGCTTGTGTAGTGTGGAAGGAGTGTAAAGTAGTCTGTTATAAATAAAAAATAAGGATTGTGTCAAGGAAGCTGCTCTAGAAGTTTTACGGATTTTTGTCCAAATTTTATCCCATAAAGATACCGGCCAGGTTATTCCAAGATCCAATTCCCACTGAGATTCAACCTTGGATTTGGGTCTGGGGAGCTTGTGTGTATGAAGGTGCTTATAAATAGAGGATGCTTTGGGAGTAGTACGCAAGATAGAGTGAAGTTGAGAAATGGGGGTGGACGAAGCAGGAGAGGGAGGAGAAACCGAGAGCCGCTTATAAACCTCCAAAACCGCAGTCTTGAGTAGAAGATACTTAGAGAGAAAGGATAAAGGCAAATCAAAGGAAGAACGAAGATCAGGAAAAGAGAGGAAGGTAGAACCAGAGAAGAGCTGCGAGATCCAAATCAATCCTCGGCTTCTCCAAGATTTCCAATAAAAGGGCTTGCAACCAATTAAGAGAAATTTATTATGCCAAATGGTAGAAGAAAGGAAATCAGTGACAGTTGTAGGGGGACCGGGTGTAGCAGACAGTAAAAGCTTAAGGGTGTATTTATGAATAGAAGTAGGGAGCAATGAGGGTTTGCGGGAAAAAGCAAGATATTCTGCGAAAGAAAACGGAGAAAGGAGAGCGCGTTCAACCTTAGTCCATAGAGGACAAGGAGAAGCGGGATCTTGCAACCAGAGGGAAGCTTGGCGTAACAAAAAGGCCTTCTGATAAGCAGGGAAGTCAGGGAAATTGACACCACCCTCAGAGGCGGGACGGATCAGTCTGGCAAGAGACATTCTGGGTTTTTTAGAATTCCATAAAAATGAAGATAACGTTGAGTTGACCTTTTTAAAGAATTTCAGTGGGATGGGTACAGGAATATTAGAAAGTGTATAAAGGATGATAGGGGAGAGCATCATTTTAATAGTGTCAAGACGACCCCACCAGGACAGGTATAAGGGATGCCACCTTACAGTGAGGTCAGCAATCTTTTGTGCGCATTTGGACATACATAAAGAGACAGTGTCCGAAACAGAGGGGGTGATATATAAACCCAGGTATTTGATATGGGAAGGACACCAAGTGAACTGAGAGTCGCTGAAGTCCTGTTTGAAAGTAAATTTGGTTAGGGGAAGGATCTCACATTTGTCATGGTTAAGTTTATACCCAGAAATAGAGGAGTAATTTCGGACTTCGTTCAGAAAAGCCGGAATAGATTCTGCAGGGTTAGAGAGAAAAAGTAAAATATCATCCGCATAAGAAGCAAGTTTAATGTGAGAATCTGCAATCTGAAAACCACGAATAGCAGGGTTTTGACGCAATTTGGACAGGAACGGCTCTAAAGCAAGGTTGAAAAGAAAGGGGGACAAAGGGCAACCCTGGCGAACGCCTCGACCTAAATCAAAATAAGAGGAGATTTGACCATTCGCAAAGACAGCAGCTCTGGGGTGAGAATATAACAGGGAAACTAAGGAAATAAATCTAGGGCCAAAACCAAACCAGGTAAGGGTGTGAAAGAGATAGCGCCATTCGACCCGATCGAACGCCTTTTCGGCGTCAAGGGCAATCGCTGCCAGCGAGTGTTGACAACGGGAGGACTTTGACAGGATATTGAATAAAAGTCTGGTGTTGTCTGTAATATGTCGGCCCTTGACAAACCCAGATTGTTCTTCGCCTAGAAGATCGGGGAGAAGGTGATTTAATCGGATCGCTAGCGCTTTTGCGAAGAGTTTGTAGTCAATATTGACTAAGGATATGGGCCTGTAGTTTTTGCAATATTTTACATCTTTCCCAGGCTTAGGTATTAGGCAAATGTGGGCATCCGAAAAGGTCCCCGAAGAGGCGCCGCGATCAACAAAAGTGTGAAGAAGGGAATGAAGCCGTGGAATCAATAACTTAGAGAAATGGAGGTAAAATTCGACGGTAAAACCGTCAGGGCCAGGAGCTTTATTGGGTTTGAGATGTTGCAGTGCAGTGAACAATTCCTTTTGTGTGACGTCAGACTCTAAGGAGGAAAGATCAGGGGGAAAATTAGGTGGTGTGTGAATGGTGGAGAAAAAATTAGCAAGGGAGCTGGGAGAGGATTGAGTTTCAGATGTATATAAAGACTTATAAAAGCGTGAGAATGCAGCGAGAATATCTGCATCCGTGTGTTTCAAGGTGTCATCAGGGTCATAAACAGATTCAATATTTAACTTATTATGTTTGATCTTCAAATAATTAGCTAGGAGCTTCCCTGCTTTATTCCTTCCCCCATAGAATTTAGCAGAAGACTTCAGCAAGTACAGAGAGGCGTCCTCCGTGGACTTCTCATTGAATTTCATTTTGGCAGCAACAAGGGCATTCAAGCTGTTGGCAGAGTGAGATGTAAAGTAGGCATGTTCCAATTTCTTGATGTCAGAAAGGAGCTGTTTGGTGAAGCTACGCGCAGTCTTGCGTTTATCTGCCACATAACGAATAATAAAGTCACGTGCAGCTGCTTTAAAAGCATCCCAGATAATGTGATCAGGGAGGGCATCGTCTGTATTAATCAACAAATATTCGTCAAAAAAGGAGGTAAAAGAGGTTGTAAACTTGGGATCGGCGAGGAGGGGGTTATTAAATCGCCATCTTCTGGGGGCATCAATTTTAGGAAGTATGTCAACACTAGTAAGAACAGGGGCATGATCGGAAAGTAGTATTGGGCCTATCTCAGAGTGTAGAAGTGATTGAGCGAGGCTGTGTGAGACAAAGATGTAATCAAGTCGTGACTGGGAATGGTGACAGGGAGAGTAAAAAGTGTACTCCCGTAACTTTGGATTACAAAGGCGCCAGGAGTCTACTAACTTATGCTGTGAAATAGCAAGGTTAAACAACTTGTGAGGTCTATTAGGAATGTGGGGGGTCGTGGACGCCCTATCGACAAAGGGGTCTAGAGGTTGATTACAATCCCCTGCCAAAATAAAATTATGGTCCACAAATTTTGTTAAAAGTGGAGAGAAATCAGTCCAAAAAGAAGGTTCACCCGTTGTTGGGCCGTATACATTGAGCAGAGAAATTGGAACACCTCTGAGTGACAGCTTGGCATAAACCCATCGACCAGAGGTATCCGATTCGTGAGTAAGGATCTGAAAGGGGAGAGACTTGCGACATAGGATTGCCACACCATTTCGTTTGCCGTCACCCTGTGAATAGAATAGTTCACCCACCCATCCACGTTTAAGCTTAGCAGATTCTACATCAGTTAAATGCGTTTCCTGGATAAATGCAATATCAACATTCAATTTGGTTAGATGTGATAAAATCCGTTGACGCTTAATCGGAGAGTTGATACCCTTCACATTCCATGACAATATATTCAATGACATAACAGTTGCTTAATTTCAAAAAAGATGAAAACCAGAACCAATGAAAGAAAAACCCATGAAAAGGAGAAGAGACAAAAAGAAAGAAGAAAAACCAATAAAGACATGCTGAAATAAAGGCTCAAGAATAGAAAATCGACAATGTGAGCAATAGCAAGGAGGAAAGAATGAAAGGCAACAGTGTCAAATTTAGCCAATGAATCTGAAGGTAAACGAGGAATAAGCATAGTCAAAAGAAACAAAACAAGAACCAGTTCGACAGAAGGAGAATGGAGAATACTTACAAGGGGTAACTTAGGGAGGATACAATCAGGAACAGAGACAAGCAAGGACGGACGTGAAGACGGGGAAGGGAGGTAGGGCCAACTGGAGAAGGCAGGCACTCGGGGTCAGTGAGACGTCCAACCGGAGGAACAGGCGGAACGCAGAACATTGATCTGTGAAGGAGGAATGGTAATAAGGTTAGACAACAACAGGAGACAAAGTCATGGGACAGGTGATGATTGGAATATAAAAAGGAACCACAACATGAATAACAAACATTTCAATGAAAAGTAAGACCCAACAAGAGAAACATGCAAATTATAAGATCCATTAAATGAGAAAAACCAGCGAACATAAGAGCGAGGACATCATAATACAACTTCGGCAATAAGTCATGTTGGGAGAGAAGAAGAAGGTCCAGAAAGCTCCATGTCAGCATGGCCGCAGGAATTCAGGAAGCTTCGAAGGCGCGCAGGCTCCTCATAGGTCGTAGTCTTATTGTTGTAGGTGACTTTGAACAAACAAGGATGGAAGAGACCGTATCTGGCACCAATGGAGCGGAGGTCCGGTCTCATGTCCAAGAAGGCCTTACGACGATTCGCAGTGGCTCTGGCATAATCCTGCGCAAAGAACAAAGTGGAGCCCGACCATGCAAGACGAGGAGAAGCTCTGGCAGCTGAAAGGACTTTCAGCAGATCTGTGTATTCCAAAAAATACATTATTACCCCTCTGGGCTTTACTGATGAGGCTGAAGAGGAGTTAGCTCGACCAAGTCTGTGGGCGCGTTGGATGTTTAGAGAAGTATCCTCGGGCAAGTGTAAAATCTTGGGGAGAAAAGACTTGAAGAAATTGACAGGATCGTTCCCCTCACAGCCCTCCACCAGGCCGTAAAGGCGGAGATTATTGCGTCTGTTGCGATTTTCCAAGTCCTCCACCTGCTTCTGGAGATACGAAATCTGCGTATGCATGTGGGTGACCTTGGCCGCAGAATCCTGAAGAGACGAGACATCACGCTCTACCAATGACACTCTTTCATCCATTGAGGCCCAGTTGTCAGTAAGGACTTGCAACTTTGCGTTGGTTTCTTCCATAAACGGGCGCAAGGCCCGTATCTCTTCAAGGATTAATTCCATCGAAATGACCGAGGAGGACTTGGGAGGCGAAGGCGGATCTTTTTTCAATCTCTTCGGCGTCATCTTCGTTGAAGATTGTGAGGAGGATTCCATGTTCGACGACACTTCACCAAAAGGGAGAGACTGAGAGGCTTCTAAATGGGCTAATTCCGTAAAAAGCTTGGAATTTTTAATGTAGTTGCGCTTGCAGACTTTGCCAGAACAGTCAGCCATCGACACGTCTGTAAAATGCAGGAACACCAAGAGCACACGTGCAAGCTGGGAGCAAAGCAAGTAATATTAGCCAGGAGAAACGAATTGGGGACCTAAAATGGCTGCCTGATATGAGGTAAATAAAGGAAGTCCATTAGGGTCATAAAAGAGTCATTATAATAAATAAAAAGTCACCTGTATGAGCTGGTGCATAACAATTATGCCGCTGGGGGTGCTAGAAGCATTATAATGTCACCATAACAGCTGGGGGCCATTGCGCGATGAAACGCGCTGCTGAGGAGAGTTCGAGCACGGCGAAAACTAAATGGCGGCCGCGGCCGAATCCGAGCCGCGACCGAGATAAAAATGAGCAGCCAGACTCCTGCAAGGCCGCCTCGATGGCGAAAAGGCACTCAGGGCATGCCTGACAGCATCCCACGACGGGATCCTCCTTTTGAAACTCCTGGAAGGAGCGCAAACCGCCTGCACACTCCGATGCGGGCGTAGCTCCTAACTCGGCGCCGCCATCCTCGTCGGGCGCCTAGCCACGCCCCCCCATCTGCCATCTTGTAATAATCATGAATACATACAAGTATATAAAACACATGATAAAAAGTGCGTACTCCTACGATGCCTCCCTAACTAGATGTACCTAAATGTGCCTAGCATCTGTGTAGGTGTTATGCCAAGAATCCCTAGGATCTAGTCTACCCCATTACCTGAGAATGAGAGAATATGGGACCCCGTCCTGGTCTCGAGTTGGACACCCCGCGAGGGATGTTAGACCACTGCGAGCTGTAGCGTCTGCACACAGGAACCTCAGCATCTCTGGTCAGTGTGTCAGCTGGGAAGTCTCGGTCTCCTCTGTCCTTCTAAGCAAGATGTGATGTATATTTACCCATAGGTCTCCCCGGGGGTCCTACCTTGCTGTGTTACTGTGTCTGCCTAAAGGATGACGTTGGGCCTGAACTTCATGCAGAGATATTATACAGGATATGTTAGTCCTGCTGTTAGTCCTGCTGTGCTTCCAAGAAGCCTCATGCATAATGTATGAGATTCGCACTAGGCAAAAACCCGCGTTCTGAATGCAGTGTTGTATCTAGGTAAAAGGTCAGTCCTTAAGATCCGTTATGTATGTAATGTAGGGAAGAATATAGGTGAAAGGTTGTAATGTTTCCTGCGCCTATATAGGGTACCTATATGGAATATAACAGGTCCAGGCTAAGATCTCCCCTCTTTTGTCCAAACTCGATTACGCCAATGGCCTCTACCACAGATCATCTTTAACGACCATGAAAAGGATATAGAACTTATCTGCCAGACTACTCTTACATATAAAACCAGAAGACCACATCTCCCCTGCCTTGAAAGCCCTGCATAAGTTACCGGTTGCTTGAAGATCCATGTTCAAGCTGCTTTGTATCACCCACAAAGCAATACATGGAACGGGACTGCTCTTCATCAGAAAAGAAAATCACTAAACACATTCAACAAAGCAACCTCTGCTCTAGAGTGGCACCTCGCCTCAAAATCCCAAGATACAGGAAAAAAATAGTGGGTGGCACATCATTTTCTGTGCAAGCAGCTAAACTATGGAACTCTTCCCCCCCACATTAGATCCACGGATAACCACCTTATCTTCAGAAAACTACTCAAGGTTTGGCTCTTCCCCACATAACCACCATACGCAAACAGACAGAAATATACAGCAAATCTCTCTGTATATAAGCATTTATTAGTACTATAGATATGTACCTATATATGTGTATTGCTTTGTGTAAACGTGTAGAATAATTATGTTTAAAAAAATATATATATAGATATTCATTAGTTCTGCCTAACAAATGTACATATTACTAATAGTTACATTATTCTATGTTTTTAACATGTGTATAAGTGACTCCATAAATAAGCAAATATTTTTATCGTAACTATTTATCTACAATTGCTTCACTATTGATCTACAAAAAAAATGTATATATAAAAATGTATTTAACCCCTTGGCAGCGGCGCGAATTCTGCCGCGGCGCTGGGGGGGTGCGGGTGAGCGCGGAGCCGCTATGCTCGCGACGGAACCACTCCGTCATGAGTCACGGGCGAGCTGTGCTCATGACGGAGTGGTTCCGTTACGACTCTGCCCACTCGTTAATTCGCCCGCACAGGCGGGGAATCAGCGACGCGTGGGCGGAGCGGCCGCAGCATGACGGAACCACTCCGTCATGAGCACACGCCGCCCATGGCTCATGACGGAGTGGTTCCGTCATGGGCACTCAAGGGGTTAAGTTACAACAACACTTGAAAGCCAGAGTTTATTTAATGCATTTTAAATCTACATATACTACCTTCCATTATGCATCTATTTACCTTCCATGTACTTATGGATCTATATATTTATTACTTTTGGATCTATAAATTTATTACTTTGACTTATTTATTACTTTTCATCTAATTCAGCATATCCAATGCACTACCCTATATTTCACCCTATACCGATCGCAATCTATCCTCTACCTCAACTCTGATTCATCTCAAGCCTCTTTCTACTAGTCTTTCCAATGCACTCCCCTATTTCTCACTCTATCAATATATCCTCTACCTTCACTCTCTCATTCATTCCAAATCTCATACCACTACTATGACCCCTAAAATAACCCTTTCGAGACTCTTCCCTACTCCACCCCTCCTTGCATCATCTCATACCTCTTTTACTATTCCAATCTCCCAAAACAAGCCGTTCTAAACCCTCCCTCTGACTCTTCCCACCTCCCTTTTACTCATCCCAAGCCTCCTCCTACTGCCATGAGCTCCAAAGCAAAAAACAAAATTCTAAATCCTTCCCTCTTTTATCCCTCTACTATCCTTTTCAATACAAATAACAGACTAACATGTCCACCACTCAAATGAATTTCATATTTCACTATACTAATTCACCACTAACACTGTATGGGTTCCGAAGTAGCATGCTAATCGCCGAAAAAGCACTTCAGCACCCCATAAGGGGTAGCAAGCGCTATATAAATGCAAACCTTTTGCCCTTCTCTATCCCTCAACTATCCTTCTCACTCCAAATAACTGACTAACATGTCCACCACACAAATTACTTTCATATTTTCCCTATACTAATTCACCACTAATCCTTTATGGGTTCCGAACTAGCATGCTTCTCTCCGAAAAAGTGCATCAACACCCCATCAAGGGTAGCAAGAACTATGTTAATACAAACCTTTTTCCCTCTTCTATCCCTCCACGATCCTTCTCAATCCAAATAACTGACTAATATATCCATCACTCAAATCACTTTCATATTTCATTATACTAATTCACTACTAATCCTTTACGGGTTCCGGAGTAGTGAGCTACTCGCCGAAAAAACGCTTCGACGCCTCATATTGGGTAGTAAGCGCTATATAAAAAAAATTCGATGCAGTACAACAATACAATTACCCTACCCACATGAGGACTGCCTATGGTGTTTTCATTGGACAATGAGGTTGAGGCTTGTTTGTCGTGTAAAGAGATGAACCCCAAGACCTTGAAGGAAAGGTAGGCTAAATTGTTTATGACCAGGGCAAAAAAGTAGAAAAGGGGTCGTCGGAGAACTCGACCTCTTTGGAAGTCACCATCTCCCCATACTTCAAGATTGTCTAAGAGGAAGCATAAGAAATAGCACCATGGGTCTCAGCGTCAATCTTCTAAGGACGAGCCTCCTATGTTGGCGTCCCCAAGTCCAAGCCTTCGGCATAGAAGTGAAATAGCTCTGACTCCATCTCCGAGAATGTCTCCTGCTTTGTCTCCAGGTCCAAGATCTACCACTCCCCACCAGCTCCAAAGCCTGTGACTCCACCTCCAGCACCGAAGCCGGTGACTCTACCTCCAGCGGGGCCGAGGACTCCGACTCCTCAGCCAGAGCCAGATTTGGTGCTTCCTCGTACAGCGCCAGAGCCCTCGAACCAGAATCTGATGCATTCGACATACCAGACTCCGGGCTCAGATCCATCCAACTTCCTCAATGCTATGGTTAGCACTTTTGCAAGGGCTGCAACCCCATCTGGTGTGCCTGCGGGCCCCATGGGTCCTCTTGCTTATTCTCTGGGAGGCTTCCCACCTCACTTCCAGCAGGCTCCTTCCTTATCATTCATGCCCATGACGCCTTGGCCTGTCCTCCGCAGGCAATCAGACTGTCAACGCCTTTGCCATTGCAGAAAGGGCACGAACCTTTATTGAATGAGCCATCTCCGACGCCGTCTGGATCCGAACCAGTGTCTATTCATCCACAACCAGCTTCACTGACTCTGCTGTTGGATTGTCCCTCGACGCCGGTACCAAAGTTACAGGCGCCGCTGATGCCGAGAATCATATCCTGTAGGGAGGCTCAGAGGCTACTAGAGAAGAAAAGGTATTATGAGGAGCAAGTGGGTACTGAAGAAGGCGAAATTGTGGATTTGGAACCTGATTTCGAAGGTCTGCAGTAGGCGAGTGGATTGAATACCTCCCCTCAATGGGAGTTAGTGTCACTTAAGGGTTTGCTACGTCCAGAAGTGACTTCTTATCACATGTTGATACGAAAGGCCGCAGAGTTACTGGACTTGCCTTTTCCATCTGCCGAGTCCAAGTCCAATATCCTTAATGAAGTACTCCATTCATCGGCCTCTTCATCAGAGCCATTGTTGCCATTCAATGAGGTTTTGACAGAGCCTGTCTGGCAAAAGCTTATGACCTCTGCTGCACTTTTTAGGTCAGTGGCCAGAAGCTATAGAGTGGCTCCCATAGACCTGTAGTTTTTTGTCATCTCACCGAATCTGGTATTTCAGGCTCCTTGCAACTTCAAGTTGTCAGCAGGTTCTTTTCCTACCACACCTCCTGGTAGGGAGTCCAAAAGGATTAAGCAGTTGGCCAAAAAGATCATTTCATCGGGAAATATGGCCCTTAAGTCTACTAATGCGACTTGTCTTTTGGGGCATTATTTTCATTCCTTAATGGACTCTGTGTAGAAGGTCTTCCCTAAGTTTCCAGCAGATCTTCAGGGTCATTTTTCTGAGCTGTTGTCGGGTGCTCAAGCGGCTGTCCACCAAGTTATACAATCAGGGCTGGACACTGCTGACTCAGTGGCAAGGGCCATGGGTTCTTCTGTGGCTACTAGACGTCATGCCTGGTTGAGGGGATTGGGCTTTTTACCGGATGTCCAAGCTACTTTTTTGGACTTGCCTTTTGATGGATCTTGCTTGTTTGGGGCAAGGCTGCCTCTGCGCTTCAATTATTTAAGGACAGCAGGGCAACTGCAAGATCCTTGGGACTTTAAACCCAGCCTAGGGTTTATAGGCAATTTCACAAGCTTTAAGTATTCTCTAGGAATCTGTCCTTTTGTGGAAGACGTTGGCAGCAGCAGAAACAATAGCAGCAGGGTTCAAATCCCCTTTACAAGACCTACAGGGGAGGGGCAGAGGATGTCTTCGGGTTTTGGCCCGTCAGCAAGTCTCCTTCTCCTATTCCTCCTCTTCCTCTCCAGTTGTTGTTGCAGGAGCGCAGCTCTGCCATTTTAGAGCATGCTTGCCCTGTGCGAGGACGTGTGTCCTATTTTCTACCCCAATGGAGGTCTGTCACTACAGATCTCTTGGTGTTAGACATCCTGGATTGAATAGGTATGTCCTACCTTTCCATGAGTTTCCCCCTTCTTTTCCTCCCTGACAAGGCCTTTGTTCAAAAGAGCATTTTATGCTTCTCCAGCAAGAGGTATAATTGCTGCTTCTAAAGGGTGTAATAGAGTTGGTTTCAGAGCAGGAAAGGGGTCAGGGAAATTACTCCTGGTATTTCCTGAATCCCCAAAAGGATGGTCCTTTACAGCTGATCCTCAACCTCAGGATTTTTTTTTTTTGAAATATTTTTATTAAGTTTATCAACAACACAGAAAATACACACCACTCGTTTAGTGCAAGGCTTAGCATACAAAAGCTCCGAAGGTATCTCAGCAATGGCAGCACAGGTGTCACATAGAGAAATAAACAGACCAAAGGTATCATACCATCGTTCCCCTCCCCGCCCAGCGCCAGCGGTGGAGCCACTAGTCATGGTCACTGAGGTCAGATTCTGATGCATCAGGTGGGGGCTCACAGATGTTCCCCCTGTACACATTCCAGCCACCCCACACCTGGGACCATTTCTTGGGGCACCCTCTATGAACATATACGGTTTTTTCAGTCACCATTACAAGGTCCATGTCTCGGATCCAATGCGCCAGGGTAGGCACCTGCCCCGATCCCCATCGCTGGGCTATATTACGTTTTGCAAGCATGAGCCCCAATGTCACCCAAAGCTGGGCCACTCTATTGTGGTCCGTCTGCTCCCAGACATTGAGGAGACAGAGCCGAGGTTCCGGCAGCGTGGGGATTTTGGTTACCTGGGAAAGAATACGCAACACCCCTTTCCAATAAAGCGCTATGATAGGGCACTCCCAGAGGGTATGTAGGAAGGTTCCTTCGAGGCCACAGTTCCTGAGACACAGCGGGGACTCCACCCGGTGGAGTTTGAATAGGAGTGTACGGGTATAATATGTGCGGTGCAGAATTTTAAGTTGGACCAGCCTTAACTTGGAAGATATGCCCACCTCCCTGGGGGACGAGAGCGCGGAACGCCAATCCGTCTCATCGAAGTCTCCAAGTTCTGCCTCCCATTTCCCTTTAAGGGTTGAAAAAGGGTCAGGGCGGTTATTTATTATCTTCCGGTACGTTAGGGACGTCGCTCTCTGGAGCAGATGCTCCATGAGGAGCCGGTCCTCCAAGGGCGATGACTCAGGGAGCCGAGTCCCATGTGGAATCGCCGTCCGAAGAGCGTGATGGATTTGTAAATATCGGAAGTGTTCGGTGTCTGCCAAGTCGTACTCTGCCTGCAATTGGGCAAAAGTGATCACCCCTCCCCTCTGCCAGAGGTCTCCAACCCTGGAAATACCAATAAGATCCCACTGGTGGAATCCCTTGGTAGTGCGCAGTACCCCAAGCTGTTTAGTGTCCCAGAGCGGCGTTGCCTGGGTAATCCTCCCTGCCCAGCCCATCGCCCGCTGTGCCGCGAGCCATATCTGGAGGGTATGTGCTGCGGGCCCCGCCGGAACGCGACCTCTTTTTGGGTTGTAAAGGGCTCCCATCACCCCTCCGGGGCCGAGCAGTTGTCTATCCATACGGTATGCAGGGTCCTCCCCCGGCACATGGAGCCACTGATTGATAATCATGAGGTGTGACGCCCAGTAATAGGTTTTGATATCTGGGAGGGCTATACCTCCGTCGTACCAGCCACTGGTAAGCTTGTGGAGAGCAATACGCGGCGCCTTGTCCTCCCAGAGGAGACGAGTGATCTCAGCATTGACTGCCGTGAAGTAAGAGGGCGCAATCGGGAAGGGGGTATTTTGTAGCGCATAGAGGAATCTCGGGAGGGCGAGCATCTTAAAGAGCGAAGCCCTTCCAAGCAATGTCAGGGGCAAGGCGCGCCAGTGTTTGACGTCGGTGCGAAGCCGTTGGAGGGGCTTCATTAGATTTTCCGCAACAAATTTGTCCCAATCTGCAGTGACATACACGCCAAGATATTTGAACCCGTCATGAGCCACTAGAATGTTACAGCCTCTCGGAAGCCGAGGCGGGGAGCCTCGGAGCATATATAAAATGGATTTCTCCCAGTTTATTTCATATCCTGACCTCCGCCCGTACGATTCACATATGTTGAGGAGACAGGCGATAGAGCGCGCCGGCGAGGCAAGATAGAGGAGCACATCGTCCGCATAAAGGGAAATGCGATCTTCCCAGTCCAGCGTCCATTTGAGGCCACGGATCATCGGATCCTGTCGCACCCACGCCGCCAAGGGCTCAAGAGCCATAGCAAAGAGGAGCGGGGAGAGGGGGCAACCCTGCCTAGTCCCCCGACCCAGCGGAAAGGCGTCAGAGACGCGGCCATTTACCACCACCTGTGCAAGCGGCTGGGTGTACAGTAGTTGAATCCACGCGCAAATCTTGGGGCCAAGCCCCATGTGGCGAAGAACGGCGAAGAGGAAAGGCCACTCCACTCTATCAAACGCCATCCGCGCATCTAACGACAGTATGGCCGCATCTTCCTCGATCGAGGAGCGGCAAGCAATGATGCCATGGAGACGCCGTAGGTTTAGAGCGGTGTTCTGGTGAGGCATAAATCCCGACTGGTCAGGGTGTATTAGGGTCGAGAGGTAAGGCTGCAGCCGCGTTGCCAGTACCTTGGCCAGAATCTTCGCCTCGGCGTTAAGCAGCGAAATCGGGCGATAAGAGGAGCACTCGTGCGAAGGTTTGTTGGGTTTCGGGATCACCACTATTGTAGCCATCCTCTGATCGCGGGGGAGGATCCCGGTCGATAGACCGTCCCTATACATGGCCAGTAGGTGCGGGACCACTAGAGAGGAGTTTTGCTTATAGTATTCAATAGGGATTCCGTTAGGCCCCATCGCCTTCCCAGTGCGAAGGGCCAAAATCGCAAGCGTGATCTCCTCAGCCGTCAGATCCGCCTCCAGGGCCTCAGCTCCCGAAGCGGTCAGCCTAGGCATTGCGATGTCCCGAAGGAAGAGCTCATTGGCTGCGACGGTAGAGGAGGCCTCAGGTGTATAGACGCATTGATGGGCCGCGAAAGCCCCCGCTATTCGCTGGGGCTCCGAGGTAAATTCCCCCTCGCCCAGGCGAATCCGCGCCACCCACCGCGACGCTCGGTCCCCCCTCTCCAGCCACGCCAGGAGTTTGCCCGCCTTGTCCCCAAGTTCATAGATAGTGTGTTGGGTCACTACCTGTCTAGCACGGGCTCCCTCCCAAAGATGGGACCTATACTCCTGCTGTGCCATATGGAGTGTATGTGCCGAATCTTCATCCCCTTGTAATGCATGGGATGCTTCCGCCTCAACTATCGCCCGCTCTAGCTCCAGCACCACGAGCCGCTGGGTTTTCGTGTGGTCAGTAATGATGGAGATGGCTTGTCCGCGGAGGATGGTTTTAAAGGCCTCCCAGAGGGTTGCTGCGCTCCCGACGGAGTCAGCATTTTCAGTGAAATAGTTTGTGGTCGCTGTTTTGAGGGTCTTAGCGATTTTAGGAATTTTGAGATATCCGGGACGGATCGGGAACAACGTGCGCCTACCCGGGTCACCGGTCGCAAATGTGATGACCACCGGGGAGTGGTCCGAGATGCCCCTTGGGAGGTGCGACACCTCGGTCACCCCCTTGAACCCGGCCGGTGAGGTGAAGATATAGTCGATACGTGAGAGGGTATGGTGTACCCCGGAAAGAAAGGTGTATTGTCTCTCATCTGGCCAATATGCCCTCCATGTGTCTACTAGGCCAAGCGCGGCAGTAAATTCTGCAAGAGTGGAGGTGTCGCCCCGAGCGCCCTATGTGAAGACCTGTCCAGTGTAGGGTCCATGGTTGCGTTGAAGTCCCCACCCATGATGAGCTCCCCCGGCGGGAGCGCCAACAGGAATTCACCCAGTGCCCTGAAGGAGACCTGGTGTAGTGTCGGGGGGATGTAGACGGTAACCAGATTATACACCCTCCCCTCCCATTGGCAGGTGAGTGCCGCGAAGCGGCCATATTCGTCCCTACGGGAGTCAAGAAGAATCAGGGGAAAACGCTTGTTGACCAGTATACCCACCCCTCGGGACCCTGTCGTAAACTCTGAATGTGTCGCCATCTTAAACCCCCACCTATCCAGGGCCTTGGTGGACGTACCCACTAGGTGCGTTTCTTGCAAGAGTGCCACCGCGGGCCCCCTGCGCTTGAGGTATTGCAGCACTAGCCCCCGCTTAATCTTGTCTCCTAATCCATTAACGTTCCAGGAGAGGACCGCAAAAGAAGGACAACGCTGCTGAGCAGGGACACCAGGTAGTGTGTCCGTGGTCACTTGGGTCAAGCTACGTGATGCCATCTTCAAGGGAGGGTGTGTTAAATGCGCACTGCAGTATGCCACCCCTGTGTACCTGTACCTGCCCAGTCAGCCGAATGCACCCTTGAGTGGTTGGTGAACCTGAAACAAAACACAAACCAACATTCAAACAAAATCCCCATCCCCCCACCCCCCTCCCTGCCTCCCTGCCCTGCGGATTTAAAACTACCCGCCACCCCAACTCAGCAGAGTGCTTAGTTCCCATAAACTTGGTACGTGCGTATGGGGGGAAGCCGCTCAGTGTACAGCCGCCAATCCCCACACCATAGGCTTGTCCCTTCAGGCAGCTGACTGTCCGATAAGAGAAAAAGGCCCGGAGTCCTCAGCCCCATGCAGGTTCAATGCCCCTACGGGCCGACAGTCGCAGCAAGGCCCCAGATCGCCGAGCGTCCTCAAGTCCGGTCGTCTCCATAGCACCTTGCCTCAAGGCACTTCGTCACCTGTTCCTGACTCCTCGACATCCAGGGTCTCGTGGGAGGCGGGAAGGCCGCCCGGGGCACGCTCCCCCCTGCCCTTCAATCTCGCCGGACGCCACCCCTCGAGCCACTCCGAGGCCTCCGCAGGCGACGCAAAGAACCATGTGCGCCCCTCCGCCTCCACTCGCAGCTTCGCAGGAAACAACATTGAATACTTCAGCTCTCGAGAGCGGAGGTCCGCCTTAACTGCCATAAAGTCCTTACGTTGCCGCACCACTGTCGCTGTGTAGTCTGGATATAGGGTGACTGTACTGTTGTCCACCCGCAGCGGGGGGGCGGCACGCGCCGCCTGGAGGATCGCATCCCGGTCGCGAAAGTTGAAAATGCGGGCCAGGATCGGGCGCGGGGGGGCCCCGGGCCGCGGCCTCCCACCCGGCACCCGGTGTGCCCTCTCCACCGAGAAGAACTTGGAGAGCCCGCGGGGCTTTAGCTGTTCAGTGATCAGTTTTTCAACAAAATGGTCTAAGGCCGGGCCGCGTTCACTCTCCGGCACACCCACGACCCGCACGTTGTTGCGTCTGGACCGGCCTTCCTGGTCATCCAACTTGGCCAGTAGTTGCTTTTGCACCAGTTCAAGAGTTTGTATGCGTTTGTGGTGGTCTTCCGTGCCCCGCGTGAGGGTCTCTGTGGTGGCCTCGACCTCGGTTAGTCTGGAGTTAATTTTAGCGACATCCGCCCGGAGGAGCGCAACATCCGTGGAGATCGTGCCGATCGAGGCCTGCATCTGTGTCAGCGCGGCCATGACGTCCGCCAGTGTGAACTCCGCAGGCTTGTCAGAGGGGGGGGACTGTTTCCGATCCTGGAGGAACGCGTATTTTTCCAGCTTCGACTGTGCCCCACCGCGGTGGCCCTTCCCTCCCATGGTGCCAAGCCGTCTCTATGACCGCACCCGGCCGATGCAGGCACAAGGCTATCGCAGGAGCGTCAGACCCACGTGCAGGGCTGGCCTGGAGACGACCGCTGCCAGACCCACGGGCACCGGTGTGCCGCCACCAGGGAGCTGTAGTGGTTAAAGATAGCACCTAGTTCGGCGTCCCCGAAGCCCCAAGACCGCGGGGACACCCCCTTCCAGGTCGCTTGCTGTTCAGATCGGCCCCACAGTGCGACTGCCGCCGCCCGTGGCGCCCAAGTGTCCGTCGCCCCAGGGGAAGCACAGCCCCGGCCAGTCCCCCGTGAAAGCGCCGCTCCTCACACGGCCAGCACAGAAGTCAAATTAAAAGCACCAGGTCTCAGGGCGGTGCCCCGTTTCTCACCGCTCCATGTGCTAGCTGGCAGTCCACTGGGAGTCCTAGCAGGGGGCCCTCACAAGAGCCTCCTCACCGGGTCAGGCGCTCACAGCCCCTTCAGTAGGCCGCAAAGAGGCCGCAACACACAGCAGCCAGGCGCAGCCAGCGCCGCCTCAATCGAATCGCCGTCCGATCCCCCACTGATCTCTGTGTAGAAGGCGAGTCCACCTCTGCTCTTCCTCGCGGCTGGTCGCCTCGCGGCGAGGATCGCAGCCCAAGCCTCCCCAGGCACGCAGGTGGGCGGGCGGCGGGACACGGGGCCCCCACTCCAAGAAGCACTTCCGGTGGCTCCGCTCTCTCGATCGCTCCGTGGGGCCGTCCCGACCCCGCCGCGGCCAGACCAGCGATCCGCCTCCGCCCCGGTGCGAGTCAGCCGAGGGCCAGGCGAGTCTCGTTTCAAACCGCTCCGGGGACTGGCCCGTCCCGGCAGAGCTCTGCCGCACGCAAGGCGACGCAGCCACGCCTCTCGCCTACCACGCCTCAGGGACGCGAGGCCCAGCCATCCGCCAGCACCTCCGCCTCACAGCTCCGGAACGGGGGGGCCCAGGGAGTCGAGAGTCCAGACCCAAGACGCCAAGGCCTCCGGACCCAGCGACAGCCGTCCAGAGGTCAGTTTCGCCTGAAGGGTAGTCGGATAAATGCAGGATTATAGGCCGGTGTGGAGGAGCTCCGGGCTCAGGCGGCCATGTTCGTCGCGAGCCAAGAACCTCAGGATTTTTAATTCCTATCTCAAACAGGAGATGCTCAAAATGTTGACCCTGGAACAGGTTCTCCTGGTGTTGGAGAAGGAAGACTGGATAGCGTTGATTAATTTACAGGATGCGTATTTTCGCATTCTCATTCTGAAGTCGCATCGGAAGTATCTCCATTTAATGGTTGTGTCTCAGCATTACCAGTTTGCGGTCCTTCCGTTCGGTCTTACTTCCGCACCTCGGGTCTTCACAAAGGTGATGGAGGTTGGGGCAGCACATCTCAGAAGGCCGGCAGATTCCAGTGTTCCCGTATCTAGATGACTGGCTTCTCAAAGCGAAGTAGCAGAGATGGTGTTAAGCTATTGGCAGTTGACGACTCTATTGTTATTCAACTTGGGGTTTTTCGATAAATGTACCCAAATCTCACCTAGAGCCCCCTCAGCGCAACCTGTTTATAGGGCAGTACTGGACACTACAGTGAGTTGTGCCTTCCCGCCTCCACAGAGGATTCCGGACATTTAGGCTAAGACTCCACTGTTTCAGAAAGGAGAGTTTGTTCCAGTCCTGAAGGTCTTGTGCCTGTTTGGTCTGTTTGCTTCCTGCATTCTGTTGGTCAGCCATGCACACTGGCATATGAGGGCTCTTCAGTGGTGCCTCCACAGGCAGTGGTTTCAACACCAAGGAGATCTCGAGGAGTTGGTCAAAATCTCCGGAGACACTGCAGCGGAGTGTTTCAGGCAACCTGTCTTGAGGGAAGCCATTTCACCCTCCTTCTACGGTGGCCATAGTAATAACGGATGCCTCCACTCTAGGGTGGGAAGCTCATCTGGGGGATCTGGAGGTCAAATGTCTTTGATCTCCAGAGGAAAGATTGTTGCCTATCAATCTTTTGGAATTGTAGGCAATACATATGGCTCTCAAGGCCTTCCTCCCTTCCCTTTGCGGTCAGTCAGTTCGGGTCATAACAGACAACACTACCACGATGGGGTATATCAACAAATATAGAGGAGTGGGGTCGTATCTCCTCTGCAGAGAAGCTCTGCGACTTTGGTCCTGGGCTCAGGACCATCAAATTTACGTCATTGCAAATCACTTGGCCAGAGTCCTGAAAGTTCCTGGGGACAGTCTTGTCGGCAGTATTCAGCCGACCATGAGTGATATTTCCATCTGGATGTGGTGCTTCACCTTTTTGAGATGTGGGTTTTTTCTCAGTTGGACCTGTTTGCCTCTTAAGAGAATGTGCATTGCCTGTCATTCTGCAGTCTCCAGTATCTGTTGCAAAGAGCTCTGGGGGACGCGTTTCAGTTAATTTGGGGCTTCCATCTTTTTTACGAACTTGCCACCATACCCTTTATTCCTCGAGTTCTGAGGAATATTTGCCAAGACCGGGTCCAAGTCATAGTAATAGCCCCAGATTGACCAAGAAGGATGTGGTTCTTTACCTCTCTCTGTGCCCTCCACTCCATCTCCCTGATGTGGTGGACGTTATTTTATAGGCCAGAATACACTACTCCAAGACGGTCTGTGCTGGCAGGTGGGCAGCATTTTTTAAATGGTGTGGAGAGAAGTAAAATGATTCTTTGAAAGCCCCTTTGTCAGATGTTTTAAGTTTTGCGCTATCTCATTCGCAACAAGGTTGTGCTTTGGCAACTGAAAAGGTTACCTATCTGCCTTATCGGCATTTCTTTATTTGCCGGATCACCCTTCACTTTTTAAATCTCCATTATTCTGAGGTTTATTAAGGATCTCACTAATAGGTTTCCTCCCACTCTGTTTATTATGCCTCAGTGGGATCTTAAACTTGTTCTTACGTGTCCAATGGTTTCACCTTTTGACCCCTTACATAGGTGCCCATTGAGGTTTCTTGCTTTCAAGGCTATATTTTTTGTTGCAATTAAATCTGCTAGAAGGGTGAGTGAATTAAAGAGAGACTTCATTGTTTGGACCCCATGAGGGCTACTTGGATAGAACGAGGGAATTCAGACTGGATGACCGGTTATTCATCGAATATGTGGGCAAGATGAAGGGAAAGACTGTCCACAAAAGAACTTTACACACAAGATGATGGACGGAATGTTGCACATTGGCAAAACATTCACCCCCAGTCACAGATCTGGGTTTTATTCATCGTTATTTTGCTCACCACACCACGCCACCCCAGTTCAGACATGGCCATATGCAAATCAGTTTTAACCCTGTGCCTCATGGGAACAGTCCAGCCCGAACTGCCAAGCCATGTCTTCCCTGGACCGGAATCAAGCATCCTAGGACCGGTCTCGGGGTTTCACCCCTCTTCAGCCAGGATAGCTTGACTCCAGTGGCGTAGTGAGCACGGGACCCACGTCTGGGCATACCCTTCCCACATAGGGCGAACAGCAAAACACACAAGATGATGGACGGAATGTTGCACATTGGCAAAACATTCACCACCAGTCACAGATCTGGGTTTAATCTATCGTTATTTTGCTCACCAGGCCACCCCAGTTCAGACATGGCCATCTTATGTTATGTTATTAAAATATTTCTAGAGCGCAGTATCACCGATTGGTTGCTTGGCGCTAAGATCAGCAGTAACATGAACATAGAGGGGAGAGTGTTTATGAGAATGCTTGTCTGAAGAGCCAGGTCTTCAAGGCTTTCCGGAAGGATAGGAGGTCTTGACAATTCCGGGTCTCCACAGGGAGAGAATTCCACAAGCAGGAAGCGAGGGTGGCAAACCTACGACCTCCTGCGCGCTTTAGTTTGAAGGAAGGCGTCTGCAGGAGGCTCTGGTGGAGTGAGCGTAGGTTGCGGAAAGGGGTGTATTTAGAAATCAGGTTGTTAATGAAAGATGGACTTTTGCAGTATAGAGACTTGAAGATTATGCAGCCAGTCTTGAAGGCGCAGCGCTGGGCTACTGGAAGCCAGTGTAGTTTCCTTAAGAGGGGGGTGGCTGCCTGACGCCTTGGTTGGTTCAGGATTAGCCTTGCGGCATGGTTCTGTACCATCTGGAGTCGCTTAACCAGGTAGTTGGAAAGACCTAGGTAGATGGGATAGTACCGTAGAGATCACAACCTGGGTGATAGCCTCGGGTGTGAGCAGGCGACGTACCTTCCGGATTTTTTTCAGTTGGAAGAAGCACTTGGAGACCACCTGGCCTACTTGTGTTTTAAGAGATAAGTCGCAGTCCACCGTGACTCCAAGTGTTTTAGCTGACAAGGAGGGCGTTGGAGCTTGGCCCAATTCAGAGGGCCAGTAGTGCGGGCCCCAGTACTTGCCGCTTTCGCCGGTCAGGACTAGCTCGGTTTTACCCGGGTTTAATTTGAGCTGGTTCTGGTCCATCCAGGTTTTAATGAAGCTCATGGTAGACTGGAAGTGCCGTATGGAGTCTTCGGTATTGTCGATGGTAAAGAGCAGTTGTAAATCGTCTGCATAGTTGAAGACTCTCACCTGGTTGTCTCTTAAGGTCTGAATCAGGGGAAGTATATACAGATTAAATAGGTGGGGAGACAGGGAGGAGCCCTGTGGTACTCCACAAGTGATAGCCTGTTTGACGCCCATTAAGTCACCAAGGCGTAGAGTTTGGTTACGGTCTGTCAGGAAGGATCTCAGCCAGCCGGCTGCTAGGTCCCGGATGCCGGCTTGTTCGACACGGTCGACCAAGATGTTGTGGTCGACCGTGTCGAAAGCGGCCGAGAGATCCAGGAGCACCAGGGCTTGTGGAGAGCGTCTGTCGGCACAGTCACGCAGGGTGTCCAGGACTGTCGTGACTACTGCTTCAGTCGAATGTGCAGGCCGAAAGCCTGCCTGATGGGGATCGAAGCAGGAGGATTCCTCAAGGAAGTTAGATAGGCATTTGGCCACGTGTGCCTCCAGGACTTTTGCCAAGTAAGGCAGCAGCGAGATAGGTCGAAAATTGGCTTTACAGGCAGGATCTGCCCCTGGTTTTTTTAGAAGCGGAATAACTATAGCTTCTTTAAAAGCTGCGGGGACTAGTCCAAGAGTCAGGGAGTTGTTCAGGAGTGTGAGGGCAGGGGCTGGGTGAGTCAGGAAGCACTCTTTTAAGATGTGGGGCGGGCAACTATCTGAAGGTGCACCGGATTTTACTCTTGACAGTAATTCCCGAAATTGGTCCTGGGTGATGGGTGGGAAACTACTCAGGGTGTAATGATTCGGCTTGATTATCATACCAGATGTAAGGGGGGACACCGGTCGAGGAATGCTGGCTTTGATGTCCAGTATTTTGTCAAAAAAATAGACATTAAGTGAGTCGCATAGGGACTGAGTGGGGATGATCTTGGGTCGAACCGTATCTAGATTAGTAAGGTCATTGAGGATAGAAAAAATGTCCTTGGATTTATTTGTAGACTCCAGAATTTTAGAGGAAAAGTAGGACGCTTTCGCCGCCAAAATGGCAGTCATGTATTCTTTCCTAGCTTTAGTGAAGGTCCTTTTTAAGTCAGGGTCGTAATTTCGGCGCCACTGACGGTCTAATTGCCGTAAGGCCAGTTTCCTGGCTTTTAAATCAGTGGAAAACCACCGGTTGGCGTCGGCACGTCTTGCCAATTTGATTTCCTTAAGAGGGGCATGAGAATCCCTGGCCATGTTTAGCCAGTTGGTAAGCGAGGAGACTGAGGAATTGATCTCATGTTGGGGAGGAGGGACGGTATTGGCTAGTAACTCTAAAAAAGCTGTTTTATTGAATGAATTCCAATTCCTGGCTAACCCGCCTCCGGCTGGTGCGGTGAAAGTCGCAGGGGTGATGCAAAGATTAAATTGAAGGAATGCATGGTCAGACCAGATGCATGGTAATATGGATGGAACAGTTGTGCAGGTGGTGTTAGACCACAACTGGTCAAGGATGTGGCCCATGCAGTGAGTGGCGGAGGGAACTAGTTGGTTAAAGTTTAGGTTAGATAGGAGGTCCGACAGTTCGGCTGAGTGAGGGCCTTCCAGGGGATCTTTATACCAGTAGTTTAGGTCTCCTATCAGAAAGATTTTGGGGGGGCCATATGCAAATCAGTCTTGACCCTGTGCCTCATGGGAACAGTCCAGTCCGAACTGCCAAGCCATGTCTTCCCTGGACCGGAATCAAGCATCCTAGGACCGGTTTCGGGGTTTCACCCCTCTTCAGCCAGGATAGCTTGACTCCAGTGGCGTAGTGAGCACGGGACCCACGTCTGGGCATACCCTTCCCACATAGGGCGAACAGCAAAACACACAAGATGATGGACGGAATGTTGCACATTGGCAAAACATTCACCCCCAGTCACAGATCTGGGTTTAATCCATCGTTATTTTGCTCACCACGCCACCCCAGTTCAGACATGGCCATATGCAAATCAGCCTTGACCCTGTGCCTCATGAGAACAGTCCAGCCCGAACTGCCAAGCCATGTCTTACCTGGACCGGAATCAAGCATCCTAGGACCGGTTTCGGGGTTTCACCCTCTTCAGCCAGGATAGCTTGACTCCCGTGGCGTAGTGAGCACGGGACACACGTCTGGGCATACCCTTCCCACATAGGGCGAACAGCAAAACACACAAGATAATGGACGGGATGTTGCACATTGGCAAAACATTCACCACCAGTCACAGATCTGGGTTTAATCCATCGTTATTTTGCTCACCACGCCAGCCCAGTTCAGACATGGCCATATGCAAATCAGTCTTGACCCTGTGCCTCATGGGAACAGTCCAGTCCAAACTGCCAAGACATGTCTTCCCTGGACCGGAATCAAGCATCCTAGGACCGGTTTCGGGGTTTCACCCCTCTTCAGCCAGGATAGCTTGACTCCAGTGGCGTAGTGAGCACGGGACACACGTCTGGGCATACCCTTCCCACATAGGGCGAACAGCAAAACACACAAGATGATGGATGGAATGTTGCACATTGGCAAAACATTCACCCCCAGTCATCATCTGGGTTTAATCCATCGTTATTTTGCTCACCACGCCACCCCAGTTCAGACATGGCCATATGCAAATCAGCCTTGACCCTGTGCCTCATGGGAACAGTCCAGCCCGAACTGCCAAGCCATGTCTTCCCTGGACCGGAATCAAGCATCCTAGGACCGGTTTCGGGGTTTCACCCCTCTTCAGCCAGGATAGCTCGACTCCAGTGGCGTAGTGAGCACGGGACCCACGTCTGGGCATACCCTTCCCACATAGGGCGAACAGCAAAACACACAAGATGATGGACGGAATGTTGCACATTGGCAAAACATTCACCCCCAGTCACAGATCTGGGTTTAATCCATCGTTATTTTGCTCACCAGGCCACCCCAGTTCAGACATGGCCATATGCAAATCAGTCTTGACCCTGTGCCTCATGAGAACAGTCCAGCCCGAACTGCCAAACCATATCTTCCCTGGACCGGAATCAAGCATCCTAGGACCGGTTTCGGGGTTTCACCCCCCTTCAGCCAGGATAGCATGATTCCAGTGGCATAGTGAGCACGGGACCCACGTCTGGGCATACCCTTCCCACATAGGGCGAACAGCAAAACACACAAGATGATGCCCGGAATGTTGCACATTGGCAAAACATTCACCCCCAGTCACAGATCTGGGTTTAATCCATCGTTATTTTGCTCACCACGCCACCCCAGTTCAGACATGGCCATATGCAAATCAGCCTTGTCCCTGTGCCTCATGGGAACAGTCCAGCCCGAACTGCCAAGCCATGTCTTCCCTGGACCGGAATCAAGCATCCTAGGACCGGTTTCGGGGTTTCACACCTCTTCAGCCAGGATAGCTTGACTCCAGTGGCATAGTGAGCATGGGACCCACGTCTGGGCATACCCTTCCCACATAGGGCGAACAGCAAAACACACAAGATGATGGACGGAATGTTGCACATTGGCAAAACATTCACCCCCAGTCACAGATCTGGGTTTAATCTATTGTTATTTTGCTCACCACGCCACCCCAGTTCAGACATGGCCATATGCAAATCAGTCTTGACCCTGTGCCTCATGGGAACCGTCCAGTCCGAACTGTCAAGCCATGTCTTTCCTGGACCGGAATCAAGCATCCTAGGACCAGTTTCGGGGTTTCACCCCTCTACAGCCAGGATAGCTTGACTCCAGTGGCGTTGTGAGCACGGGACCCACGTCTGGGCATACCCTTCCCACATAGGGCGAACAGCAAAACACACAAGATGATGGACGGAATGTTGCACATTGGCAAAACATTCACCCCCAGTCACAGATCTGGGTTTAATCCATCGTTTTTTCGCACACCACGCCACCCCAGTTCAGACATGGCCATATGCAAATCAGTCTTGACCCTGTGCCTCATGGGAACAGTCCAGCCCGAACTGCCAAGCCATGTCTTCCCTGGACCGGAATCAAGCATCCTAGGACCGGTTTCTGGGTTTCACCCCTCTTCAGCCAGGATAGCTTGACTCCAGTGGCTTAGTGAGCATGGGACCCACGTCTGGGCATACCCTTCCCACATAGGGCGAACAGCAAAACACACAAGATGATAGACGGAATGTTGCACATTGGCAAAACATTCACCCCGAGTCACAGATCTGGGTTTAATCCATCGTTATTTTGCTCACCACGCCACCCCAGTTCAGACATGGCCATATGCAAACCAGTCATGACCCTGTGCCTCATGGGAACAGTCCAGCCCGAACTGCCAAGCCATGTCTTCCCTGGACCGGAATCAAGCATCCTAGGACCGGCTTCGGGGTTTCACCCCTCTTCAGCCAGGATAGCTTGACTCCAGTGGCGTAGTGAGCACAGGACCCACGTCTGGGCATACCCTTCCCACATATGGCGAACAGCAAAACTCACAAGATGATGAAAGAACTTTATCCCGGTTGATAGTCCTGTACAACAAGATTTGCTATGCCATGACTAAGAAGGAGCCACCTGAAGGTATTCATGTTCATTCTACCAGAGCAAAATCTAGTGCTTTGGCTAGAGGTGTCCCTCTGATTGACATCTGCAAAGCGGCAACTAGGGCCTCCCTCCACACCTATGTAAAGCATTATTGCTTGGATTTGGATGTGCCGAGGTACGGCCATTTTGCTTGTTCTGTTTAACAGGATTTTTTGGTATAGGCAGGCAGGCACCCTCCGATGAGTGCCGGACTGCTTTGGAATTCCATTCAAAAGGTGAAGAATCCACAGGCAGATGTATCCATCAAAAGAACAAGTTACTTACCTTTGGTAGTGCTTTTTGTGGTGGATACAGAATCTGCCTGTGGATTCCTCACTTAATTCTACCCACCTCCGCGTTACCTGTCTGCTTATACTGAAAATACATTTGTGTATATCTTTCATATGAATGTTTCCTATGAGGCTTTCTGTTTAAATCATGAGAATTCTTTGATTTGAAACTCCTATTGAGGGTTATTTCCTTTAAATGTTATGCAGTGCATACTATGTATACTTGTTAGAAATGTTGTTTCACCTGTTCATCTCGAAGGCATGTAAAAAATGGGTGGAACTGATGTCAGCGTACTCTTACGTCATGCGGAGTCATGTGCAGAGCGGATGCATTGTGACATCCTCGTCGACATGGGAGAGCTATGGAGAAACGTTTTCGTGAAATGCTGCCCATTGGTGTAATTCAAAAGGTCAGGAATCCACAGGCAGATACAGTATCCACCGGAAAAAGTGTTACAGAAGGTAAGTAACTTGTTCATAGTGCTCCTACAGGAAGCACTCTTGCAAAAGGAAGAGGGTTTTTATTAATAACCTGACATAGACTCTCTCACTCTGCTGCTAAGACTAAAACACCTGTGAATGCCCTCCTGATATACCAACAGGTGCTGCTTATAAGGGAATTTGTGGTTTAGGATTGAGACCTAAATCTGAGGATGGAGGGAAAAGTTGCCAAATAAACACTCATACACATGTCACTGACCAAGCAGGTTTCCTTTGGAGGATGCTGCGTCTTGCCATAGAATGGGCAAAAGGGGAGGTGGTCCTAGCAGGTGATCAGAATGTGTTTATGTGTCTAACCTTTGTTGTCGAGGCAATATTTCTACGAGAGTGTCATCCGTAATTTTCAGGCACGGTTTGGTGGATCTGAGTCTTGTTGATGCATGAATCACCTTCCATTTTTAGAGTGGCATTGTATGTGCTTCTCCCGTGTACACAAGTTGTTTTTGATCATCAACCCTATCTTGTCGATGGCACACATTTTGAAGTGAAGAACTGATGCCCAAATAGGCTTGATCTTTGCCTTGACTATGCAACGGTGCCAGTGATGCCTTACATTAGAGCAGATGTCCCAAGGAATAGAAAATGGAGGCTCTATAATTACCTTTTACAAGGTGAGGCCAGTGGAGCAAAGGTTAGACAGGCTAACAGTATTATTGGTGATAAAGCTGCCACCATGACTGATGATAACAATGGACTTGAAAGCCTTGACGTCTGCAAGGAGGGACCATTACAGTCTTTTTCTGCTGATTTCTTTTATACAAATCATCTGATCTTTTTCTTTAGATCTCACACGTCTTGGGAAGAAACTGCTTCATAAACTTTATTCCAAGTGAGCTATCCATTTATATTTAGAAATCACTGTAAATCCTAAACTGTTTTTAGATAAAGCTTATTTGGTCAATCCTCCACAAAAACAATAAAATCCAGAAGTATTATCTAAAGACATATTATACATAATGGTCATGCAGTTGCATGTGTCCCAGTTAGGACTAAGCCTTATTTCACAACATCAAAATCAGCAAAAGGAGCCACAGCTGTTTTTTATAGGAACATATTTTACTGTGTAGACATTTGCTAGCACTGCTGGCTGGAAATTGCTGTCAACTGATTCCAGCTTTGCTATATGAGCTGTGCAGCATATGTATACTTATTCTTTCAAACTGGCCTCCTTATATCTTCAGCAGTTCTCTGAGGATGGGTTCAAAGATTGGCAACCAGTGTACACTATATGGTGATAGGTGAAAACATTAGTTTCTAGTTACCCCACCACTTTTAGGGGCAGTTCCAGATAAATTTCCCTAGCCCTCAGAAACGTTCTAATAGTTCTTTCTCAGCAGACAAATGGAAAACAAACATGTATTTCATACCCCTCCTAATGGGCTGTGCTCATTGTAAATAAACGTTTTTTGGAGCACAACAGGCTTGCCAGAGAACTTACCGGGAATATTCAAGAACTACCTCATTTTGGTCCCTCCAAATCAGTACAGACACAATAGGAATGGGTTCCCAAGATTTATCATACCCTTATCTATTGTGGCATATATGGATTAGAATAGCCATGATAATAATGAAAGTACCAGAAAAGACATCATATATTGGAGTGAAAATATTAAAATATACCAAAAGGTCTATGTCATATATTAGTGAAAAAACTCTCCTACTTTTGTCTTACTATTTGCCAAGCTATGTAAAAACACCCTGTATACCTTGTTATAACACATATGACTGGGCAACTGGCTTATCCACAGGAATGGGCTTGGGATGGGCATGGCTACCAAGTGTGGACATGTTTCTCCCCCCTCACTGACAAGGAAAAAGTTATATTGCTTTTGTGGCTACATACAGAGGTTGCCTGATAAGGATTGCGTGACAAGCCGTTGGATCCAGACGCTTAGTGACCTGTTGCTAGGCAAGACAGCAAAGGAACTAATGTACTTTATGGGAACCCATCGTAAAATCCATCAGTGAATACCTCACACTATGTTGTGCAGAACGCAAGTGGTGTATGCAATTCTTCTGTTATAAACTTTCCGTTAAAAATAACATATCATATGACAAAATCTGCACAGCCAATAGCATTACGCCTTAAAGACTTACAACCAAGAACATGGGTTACTGTCTAGAAATGAAGTAATAGGATGCATCATGTTAGACCTGTCAGCCCTTTGGGTAGTCCCTCCTCATCATTATTTATTTTGTCCCACTTTTGCCTCAAACCCTGTTAGTATTTTTTCCTTTTTGGGAACCACCAGACTTTTTCGTATTGATGCAGATTCAGGGAGCCATTTTATCTACCCCTGGAACTTCTGTCTGAGGGCCTGGAGCACAAAATGGTGGCCACCCGTGACCTCATCAGAACCCACTGGAACCTACCAGCACCTTCCAGAACATTCCAGAACCCTGTGACAGTTGGAGGCGGTTTAGAATGTTGGGAAGCTAAAGCCAGAGTTGACAGTTGGAGCTGGCACTTGGCACCTGACTGGTGAAGAGAGAGGAGCAGAAACCTGAAGGAGGAAGGAGTGAGGCAGCAGGGGTGGAAACTTGTGCCTGGAGTGGGGTCCATAAACCCACCCTTGATACTAGTCCCTACTGACTGAGCCCAGCCTGGAGCCCTGTGTGGGACAAAGCAAGAAAAACCATCTTAAGGACCTGGACAGCAGGAACAGGCCTTAGAAGTAAAGAAAAGCAAGAATCTGACCTGTTTATTGGTTTCCCTGGAATCCGACGTCGAGAAGCCTGAGACCTGGAGCCCGAGGTGGAGAAGCGGCGCTGACTGGAAAGCAGACGTCGTACCCGGAGCCGCTAGAGGTCGAGAGAGGGCGCCGACGGAGGTCGTGAGGAGTACCAGAGGTCGAGGAGGAAGTCACCCGAGGTCGAGTGAGCGGCGTCGGCGGGGGAGTGAAGTCCGCCCTCCGGAGTCGCCGGAGACCGAGGTGAAGCGTGCCGGAGGTCGGGAGTGGAGATCGCACTCCGGAGTCGCCGGAACCTGAAGAGAATCGTGCCGGAGGTCGGGAGTGGAGGTCACACTCCGGAGTCGCCGGAACCTGAAGAGAATTGTGCCGGAGGTCGGGAGTGGAGGTCGCACTCCGGAGCCGGCGGAAGTCGACATCGAGCCAAGACAGCCCGACGTCATCGAATCGGAGGTCGACATCGAGCCGAGGCCGCCGACATCGAACCGGAGCTGCCCGAAGTCGACATCGAGCCAAGACAGCCCGACGTCATCGAACCGGAGGTCGACATCGAGCCGAGGCCGCCGACATCGAACCGGAACCGCCTACCGGCGTCGTCAAGAACTGACATTGTGCCGAGGCCGCCGACATCGAACCGGAACCGCCTCACGGCGTCGACACGACTCCAGCGGCGTCGGAGCTTCATAAAAAGGGCAGTAAGTGGAATAGAGGGCGCCTAAGGCCCTGTGGAGCTCTAAGAGACCATCCTAAGGGATAAAGAGGTGTTAGAACCAGCCTGGAAGTGCCAGGGGTGGACTGAGACTGATACAGTGACCTGTGTGAGGGGTGGTGTAGTTTGGGAGAGCCAGATTCCTAGATTACCCTTGATCTACCTCAGTTTTAGCCTCAGCCTTACCCAAGCTAGGTGAGACACCCTCAGGCCATCCACCTAACCACAAGCTGTGACTGGGCCAAATCAGCCCATAGTATTTTAAATGTGATCTGATTTTACAAATGTCATTGTTGGCTGGTATTATTTATTGAGGGTACTGTATTTATTGTATTTATCTAAATTATTCCTGTAATGTATTTATTGTCCTGAGCTAACTTATTCCTGCACAGTATTTATTCCCTCACAGTATTTATTTGACCTGAACCTATTTATTGCACCTGTAAAGTGTTACTATTTATTTGACCTGCACTTTTTAAGGAGAAGCCTTGTGTTCTGTGATTGTATTATTATTTATTTAATCAGCAGCTAAGAGAAAAGAAGATAAACACAGAGATATTTTCATAATTTTTAAGGTATAGTGTCGTTTTTGGAACGGATGCACGCATGGTTATTGTATGGGTATTGCGTATGCTTAACACGGTGCCTGACCCCTGACCACTCGAGCCAAGCTACCACTGTGTATGTCTGGAGAGACCCCGTTACCACCACCCTTTCCGGTGTGGGAGTGGGGTTTTTCTAACATAATTGGTGTTCAGCGGCGGGATTGAGCTGTGCCTACGCATACTCGACAATAACTGTGGGTAGTCCATAGGCCTACACCTGGAGTTTTCTCAAAGCGGCCTTCCTAATTGTGAGTTTTTGTTTTTTCCAAATTTACTCTGGTGGTGGGAGGAGGTATTATTAAAGGTACCCCCCTGCATTGCTTCTGTAAAAACCTGTCTTCTGTTCTGAGTGGGCAAAATGGAGTTTGTGCTAGAAGACCTGGAAACCTATACTGTGGCCCAACTCAGGGAGTTTTGTCAGCGGGAGGGGGTGTATTGTCCCCCAGGAGCAAAGAAGGGTGCACTCCAAACCAGCTTAAGGGCTTGGGGGGGAAGCACGACGAGAAAGCAAGGCTGAGGAGGAGGACAGGGATAGAGAGCCCGACAGTGAGGGAGCTGGTCTGTACCAACCTGAGGTGGGGAACCTGTTAGCGGGGCCCAGAACCATTTCTAGGAAGGGCAGCAGTGCCTCTAGCGGTGGCTTGTCTGAAGTGGAGTTAACAGAGGGAGAAAAGACAGCTCACATGGGACTTAGCAAGGCTGGAGTAAGAGAAGGAGGAACAGAGGATGGCTCATGAGCTAAGGCTGAAAGAGATAGATCTTCAGATCCTAAGAATCGGGGCACAAACTGTTCCTAATGGTGGCAGCAAAGACCAAGAAAGAGAGTTCACTAGGGAACCCAAACCCTACCTGCCAAAGGACATAGTAGCTAGCTATGGAGTGGGCGACGATATTGCCAAGTGGCTAGCGGCCTATGAGGTCTCGTTAAGGGCCCATGGGGTTCCAGAGAAGTACTGGGGAGCGGGATTGTACAAGTACATGCCTCCAGCTGGTAGGGATGCTTTATTGGCCCTAGAGGAGGATGAGCAGACCCACTACCCCACCATGAAGGTGGCGCTCATAAGAAAGTTTGGACTAACACCCGAAAAGTACAGACAGAAGTTCCGGGGTAGTCACAAACTGGGCACACAGAATTGGGTGGACTTCCTGGACTATGCAAAGAAGGCACTAGAGGGTTGGATTCAGGGCAGTGAAGTGAGGAACTACGAGGGGTTGTTTGATTTAGTACTGAAGGAACACCTGCTCGAAAAATGTTTCCCTGAACTGCGTCAACACCTGGTGGATAGCAAGCTGATCAATCCCCGGAAGCTTGCTGAGGAGGCGGACATTTGGGCTAGTACCCGGGTGTCCACAAGGGGGACTGGAGGGGATACTCAAAAGGCCGGACAGGGCGCCCCCCAGAAGAAAGAGGGAGGGGAAAAGAAAAAGGAGTTCTCCAAAGGCCCCCAAAATAACTTCCAAGGGAAGGGAACAGGATTCACCCCTAGGGCTAACCCACCCAGAAACCCTAATCCTGGCCAGAGTCAGCAGCCAAGGGTTGTCCATTGCTACGAGTGCGGTGGCGTTGGACACTACAAGGGAGACGCGAAGTGCCCGAAACGACCACCCCCTCCCATTGGAGGAAAGACCCCCGGAGTAGCTAGTGTAGTGCTCGGGGAGGAGATGCCTTTAATTAAGGGAAGGGAGTGGGCGGGTGTCACTTTAGTGTCCCTGGGAGAACGGGAGATGGTTCCTAAGATCCAGGTGCCCGCAAATACCGTAAAGTATGGGCAGTGGCTCACCATCAACGGCCAAAGAGGGGAGGCTCTGAGAGACACAGGAGCCAGTATGACTATGGTACGTAGCCAACTGGTGTCTCCAGAGCAGGTAATTCCCGATGTACTCCACCCAGCCGCGATGGCTGACGGCAGAACAGGCCACTATCCAGTGGCTGAGGTTCCCTTTGAATGGGGGGGGGTTGCAGGTTCACTTCGAGTTGCCGTAAGCCCTGCCGTGCCAGTTGATTGTCTGCTGGGGAATGACATGGAGCACAATGCTTGGAAGGAGGTGGAATACCGGACTCATACTGAGATGCTGGGTACACCTGACTGGGCCTGTGTGAGCACAAGGTCCGCGACTACCCGGAGAGGGAGTTCGTTTCGGCTGGAGCCTGGAACAAAGGCCCAGCCAGCTGCCAGTCAAGGGAAGAACCGAGGACAGGAGGAGCCTGCCTCGGCGTCCATACCCCGTAGGACGGATAGGCCACCGGAGGTGGTGGACCAGGAGTCTGCGGTGGGGGATGTTACCAAACTGGAGGACCTACCCATCCCGGCCGAGTGGCACGTGGAGGGAGGCCCGACCAGGGAGGAATTCTGCCAGGGCCAGAGGGAGTGCCCTACCCTTGAGGGGCTGAGGTGTCAGGCCAAAGCCCAGGCAGCAGGGAACATTGAAGGGAACTACAGTGTTTACTGGGAGGATGGCCTCCTCTACAGTGAACCCAAGGCACCCCTACATGGATCGTCACGAGCCTTGGTAGTCCCTCAACGTTATCGAGCCTTCCTTCTGGAGTTGGCTCACGAGATCCCATTGGCAGGACACCTGAGGCAAGACAAGACCTTCGCCCGTCTTGTCCCACACTTTTATTGGCCTCAAATGAAAGTGTCGTCCGATACCTACTGCCGGACATGTGTGTCTTGCCAAGCCAGTGGGAAAACAGGGGTGAAACTGAAAGCTCCCCTGGAACCACTTCCTGTCGTTAGCACCCCCTTTGAAAGGGTGGGCATCGACATTGTGGGTCCGTTAGATCCACCTACTACAGCTGGTCACAGGTTTATCCTGGTTTTGGTGGATCATGCCACACGGTACCCAGAGGCAATACCTCTGAGGACCATAACAGTACCTGTTGTGGCTAGGGCCCTGATGGGAATCTTTACCCGAGTGGGTTTTCCCAAGGAAGTTGTGTCCGACAGGGGGACCAACTTCATGTCAGCGTACATGCGGGCCATGTGGAAGGAGTGTGGAGTGACCTACCGGTTCACAACTCCTTACCACCCCCAGACCAATGGTCTGGTGGAGAGGTTTAACAAAACCTTGAAAGGCATGATCAGAAGTCTGCCTGAAAGCCTGCGGAGGAAATGGGACGTCCTCCTACCCTGTCTATTGTTTTCCTACAGGGAAGTGCCACAGAAGGGAGTGGGTTTCAGCCCCTTCGAGCTTCTGTATGGGCACCCTGTACGTGGTCCTCTCAACCTGGTGAGAGACGGATGGGAAAGAACTCCCAGAAAGCTTCCCCAGGATGTGGTGAGCTACATGCTGGCCTTCCGGAGCCAAATGGCTAAGTTGTGGAAGCAAGCTTCTGACAACTTGGAGGCCAGCCAAGCAGTAATGAAGGCGTGGTATGACCACAATGCTCACCCGGTGGAGTTGGAGCCTGGCCAGAAGGTGTGGGTGATCGAACCAGGAGAGCTTAGCGCCCTCCAGGATCGCTGGTCAGGACCCTTTGAGGTGTTGGAGAAGAAGGGTAAGGCTACCTACTTGGTGGATCTTAAGACCCCTCGTCAGCCCCTACGGGTGCTGCACGCCAACCGCCTCAAACCCCACCACGAGAGGCCCGAAGTCATCTTGATGATGGTGACTGACGGAGCAGAGGACGCGGAAAGCGAGCCTCTCCCCGATTTGTTTGCGTCTCAAGAGAAGGATGGGTCGGTGGAGGGAGTGATTCTCTCCCCATCTCTAACTCCTGAACAGCAGGAGGACTGCCGCCAGGTCCTGGGGCAGTACTCTTCGTTGTTCTCCCTTGTTCCGGGTAGGACTCACCTGTGCATCCATGACGTGGACACAGGAGACAGCCCACCTGTGAAGTCCAAGATCTACCGGATGTCAGACAAGGTGAAGGCCAGCATTAACAGTGAAGTCACTAAGATGCTGGAGCTAGGAGTGATCGAACCTTCTAGCAGCCCCTGGTCCAGTCCGGTGGTGTTAGTACCAAAAGCTGCACCACCGGGTGCCCAACCGGAACTGAGGTTCTGTGTGGACTACCGGGGACTGAATTCAGTAACCAAAACTGATGCTCATCCGATCCCTAGGGCGGATGAATTGATTGACCGGCTGGGAGCTGCCCAATATCTAAGTACCTTTGACCTTACTTCTGGGTACTGGCAGATCTCTTTGACTGATGGAGCAAGGGAAAGGTCAGCCATCTCCACGCCCAATGGCCACTACCAGTTCTGTGTGATGCCCTTTGGGCTCAAGAACGCACCTGCCACGTTTCAGCGCCTGGTAAACCAGATCCTCACCGGAATGGAGAGTTTCTCTGCTGCTTATCTGGATGACATAGCCGTCTTCAGTAACAGCTGGGAGGATCACTTGCGTCACCTGCAAGCTGTTCTCCAGGCCCTGAGACAAGCTGGATTGACGATCAAGGCCAGCAAGTGCCAGATCGGGCAGGGGTCGGTAGTGTACCTTGGACACTTGGTGGGTAGGGGAGCGGTGCAACCCCTCCAGGCGAAGATCGAGGCCATCATGGCCTGGGAACCCCCCAAGACACAGACTGAGGTCCGAGCTTTTCTGGGCCTCACGGGATACTACCGCCGCTTCGTGAAGGGATACGGTACCATCGTAGCCCCCCTCACGGAGCTCACGTCCAAGAAACAACCTCGACGGGTAGTCTGGACGGAGGCTTGTCAGCAGGCCTTTGTGAAGCTGAAGCAAGCCATGTGCGAGGCCCCGGTCTTAAGGGCCCCAGACTTTTCCAAGGAGTTCATTGTCCAGACAGATGCATCAGAACATGGCATTGGGGCAGTGTTATCGCAACTCAATGAAGAGGGCCTGGATCAACCCGTGGTCTTCCTATCCCGGAGACTACTTCCCAGGGAACAGAAGTGGAGTGCAATAGAGCGTGAAGCCTTTGCAGTGGTATGGGCTCTGAAGAAGTTGCGGCCATACCTGTTTGGCTCGCACTTCCTGGTTCAGACCGACCACAGACCCCTTCGTTGGCTGATGCAGATGAAGGGGGGGAATCCCAAGTTGTTGAGGTGGTCTATTTCCCTACAGGGAATGGACTTTCAGGTGGAACATCGGCCTGGAGTGGACCACGCCAATGCAGACGGTCTCTCAAGGTATTTCCGCCTTAGTGATGAGAACTCCCAAGGGGTTGGGTAGCTCTCCCCACTTTCAGCTGGGGGGGACGCGTGTTAGACCTGTCAGCCCTTTGGGTAGTCCCTCCTCATCATTATTTATTTTGTCCCACTTTTGCCTCAAACCCTGTTAGTATTTTTTCCTTTTTGGGAACCACCAGACTTTTTCGTATTGATGCAGATTCAGGGAGCCATTTTATCTACCCCTGGAACTTCTGTCTGAGGGCCTGGAGCACAAAATGGTGGCCACCTGTGACCTCATCAGAACCCACTGGAACCTACCAGCACCTTCCAGAACATTCCAGAACCCTGTGACAGTTGGAGGCGGTTTAGAATGTTGGGAAGCTAAAGCCAGAGTTGACAGTTGGAGCTGGCAGTTGGCACCTGACTGGTGAAGAGAGAGGAGCAGAAACCTGAAGGAGGAAGGAGTGAGGCAGCAGGGGTGGAAACTTGTGCCTGGAGTGGGGTCCATAAACCCACCCTTGATACTAGTCCCTACTGACTGAGCCCAGCCTGGAGCCCTGTGTGGGACAAAGCAAGAAAAACCATCTTAAGGACCTGGACAGCAGGAACAGGCCTTAGAAGTAAAGAAAAGCAAGAATCTGACCTGTTTATTGGTTTCCCTGGAATCCGACGTCGGGAAGCCTGAGACCTGGAGCCCGAGGTGGAGAATCGGTGCTGACTGGAAAGCAGACGTCGTACCCGGAGCCGCCAGAGGTCGAGAGAGGGCGCCGACGGAGGTCGTGAGGAGTACCAGAGGTCGAGGAGGAAGTCACCCGAGGTCGAGTGAGCGGCGTCGACGGGGGAGTGAAGTCCGCCCTCCGGAGTCGCCGGAGACCGAGGTGAAGCGTGCCGGAGGTCGGGAGTGGAGATCGCACTCCGGAGTCGCCGGAACCTGAAGAGAATCGTGCCGGAGGTCGGGAGTGGAGGTCGCACTCCGGAGTCGCCGGAACCTGAAGAGAATCGTGCCGGAGGTCGGGAGTGGAGGTCGCACTCCGGAGCCGGCGGAAGTCGACATCGAGCCAAGACAGCCCAACGTCATCGAATCGGAGGTCGACATCGAGCCGAGGCCGCCGACATCGAACCGGAGCTGCCCGAAGTCGACATCGAGCCAAGACAGCCCGACGTCATCGAACCGGAGGTCGACATCGAGCCGAGGCCGCCGACATCGAACCGGAACCGCCTATCGGCGTCGTCAAGAACTGACATTGTGCCGAGGCCGCCGACATCGAACCGGAACCGCCTCACGGCGTCGACACGACTCCAGCGGCGTCGGAGCTTCATAAAAAGGGCAGTAAGTGGAATAGAGGGCGCCTAAGGCCCTGTGGAGCTCTAAGAGACCATCCTAAGGGATAAAGAGGTGTTAGAACCAGCCTGGAAGTGCCAGGGGTGGACTGAGACTGATACAGTGACCTGTGTGAGGGGTGGTGTAGTTTGGGAGAGCCAGATTCCTAGATTACCCTTGATCTACCTCAGTTTTAGCCTCAGCCTTACCCAAGCTAGGTGAGACACCCTCAGGCCATCCACCTAACCACAAGCTGTGACTGGGCCAAATCAGCCCATAGTATTTTAAATGTGATCTGATTTTACAAATGTCATTGTTGGCTGGTATTATTTATTGAGGGTACTGTATTTATTGTATTTATCTAAATTATTCCTGTAATGTATTTATTGTCCTGAGCTAACTTATTCCTGCACAGTATTTATTCCCTCACAGTATTTATTTGACCTGAACCTATTTATTGCACCTGTAAAGTGTTACTATTTATTTGACCTGCACTTTTTAAGGAGAAGCCTTGTGTTCTGTGATTGTATTATTATTTATTTAATCAGCAACTAAGAGAAAAGAAGATAAACACAGAGATATTTTCATAATTTTTAAGGTGCAGTGTCGTTTAAGGAACGGATGCACGCATGGTTATTGTATGGGTATTGCGTATGCTTAACACGGTGCCTGACCCCTGACCACTCGAGCCAAGCTACCACTGTGTATGTCTGGAGAGACCCCGTTACCACCACCCTTTCCGGTGTGGGAGTGGGGTTTTTCTAACACATCATTAGTGATAAGGGAGAAAACTAGGCAAGAAGTCTATCCAAAGAAGTAAACCCATTCCCAAAACTTTGTGGTTATGCTTGCTTACCCTCAGCCACCCCAAGCTTTCCAATCTACTTTGAGATACCCTGCTTCTCCTACAATTAAGGAGACCAACAAGCAAGACATAGTGGTTACCTGATAATGAAGCATACATGTTTTAAATTATGTTTTACTGGGGAGCCATTTTGATAGTTAGGAAGTGCCAAGTTCTTGGATTCGTAGTTGCAGGCGGGTAGTTTATTCCACACCTAACAAGACTATTTTCTTAGTTACGTTTTATGTTTAATATGTCTGTTTAATATGTAATTGATTGTATAACAAGGGAAGCAAATTATTCTTATTTGATTATTTATAGCAAGTCGTTAATTTGTCATTCTTTTTTGTTTTGCTCTGGCATAATAACTGATTGCTTTTGCTGGATTATTACTGTGTGTACAACTAGTTTCATTTTAATGAAATTTTGTTGCAGCCTCTACCCTCATCTCTTCTCAAGAGCATACATACATTTTAGAAATCCGGAAGACATCATTTTATTCAGAGATCGATTTGACGGCTATATTTTCATTGATACTAAAGGTAAGAAAGAAATATAATTTACTCAGATTATTTGTTTAGTGTTTGCATGCCCCACAGTACGTCACTCCAGAGTATCAGATTGCAAAATGGTATATTTGCCACACTCTTCATTAGAAATTTAGCAGAGCATCAAGACCACTTTTGTGCTGTTCCATAAGATCTAATATATATATATACGGTCCAGTGTATCAAGTGCTTTTGCAGTTGCAAGACCACAAAAACTTGCTCTTTGCTAAACGAAAAGTCAGAAAAGTATTTTCTACTCACACGTACCATTTGCAATTCAGTCTGAATCACAAATAGAAGGGGACGTCAGTCATATTAACTTTAATTTGGTTCAGTGAACCATAAACGTTCACAGTACAAATAACATATGAGATACATAAAAATGTCATACATATAAAACGCATCCCAATGGCAGTATAAAATATTCAACGAAAACTCCAGTCATAATACATCAATTAGCAATATGCTACCCTAAAAACTAAGATCAGAACCAGCGGGACAAAAAACCTCAACAAGAGAAATCTTGAAAAGGTGCTCCTAAGGTGTCTGCTATTTCACCTGGACATTCTGTATTGTTTTCTAATAAGGGCAGCTCAACACCTCCCTGGGATGGCTAGCATAAATTATACTTTTGAGGTCTTAAACAGTACAAAATAATGTTTTACACTATGAAACTTGAGCTGTTTGAATATCTCCAGTTGATTCTAATGATCATAACAATGTTTTGGTGAAATCTTCCGACAGTTCGGGTCCTCGTAACAATGATTTAAACCCAACATTCAAACAATTCATGTACACAGCAATATAAAAGGGAGATACAGCCCTAAGAGGTTGCATAGAACAGCCCTATTTGTATACCCTCTCCAAACATTGTTCAACAGTGGATTTAATCATAATTGCACTAACAATCTTGCCCATAGCGCTTTCTAATGACAAGAGCCCCGCTAGTAAAATTCACAACCATAGTGCACATGTCCATATAGGCCAATGAATAAAAATATCTTAACCTTCTTTATAGGGATGTACAGGGATGTTGCTTTCTCAATAGAAGGGGACGGGGGAGTGAAAGAGGGGCCAACTTCTCATTGGAAGTCACCGTGATATGTATGTTTTGTGGACATAGTGTGGACATAGTGTGGTCGCAAATCATTGACAGGTTACCAAACCTACACCTGACAAGGGCCGGGCAAACAGATCTTTTTCTGATCTGTGTAAGTGAATGCAAAACGTCAGGCAAATTCACCGTTTCTGCATCTGCTTCCTGCGGATTGGAAAAAAGGGAGTAATGCTCAAGATATTCCATGCCAAACAAGAATTCCTTGTGCCTGGTACTGAGAAATTACATGGTTGACCCTGCTGACTGTGCTCCTCAAAGGACCTTTCGTGGCAGGGGCATTTGTTGTGGTGCCTGCCTTTCAGGACGACATTGCAGGCAGGCGTTGGACACAGACATTTCTGTTGTGGAGGTTGCTTTGAAGTGCGCTCTTAGGGCCAGGGCTTCACTCAATTTTTCCCAAAAGCAACTGTACGATATTCTTTGCCCACTCCTTGTGGTATTCCTTAAGTTAAGCTGTCACATTGGGGCAGGTTTAACCTATAAGGTGGTGGGCGTCCTCATAGTAGCTGACAGTGGTCTAAGGGAGCGCTGCATGCTCCCCTCGGTGTTATTAAATAGTGACTTTTGTTTTCTTTTTACTAGGTCTACAATAAAAATAAAAATAACATTTGAGATATGCACAGAATGCTAATGCAGGCATTGTGTCCCCCTGTCATTCACAGGCCTCCATTGCTGTGCTCACAGAGGGTTTCAAAATGATATTCAACTGACCCTCCCCCCGCCTGTGTCAGTATGCGAAAATCAATATTTGCGACCTACTCTGTATGTACATTGGGGCAATAGTTCACCCCGGCGTAAGATACAATAAAGTTTGCAAATTTGTTAAAGATAGTGTTCTAGGATGACTGGTGGCTATGTAAATGTTACCTAATTAATTTGGTAATTACAGTTGATATTTGTCCTCACGAAAAATGTGTTCCATATGAAACACTGTTTTACAAATAAAGATTACCCAAATTTTCATTCGGATTACTAAAAAACATAGAATTGCACAAATATCATGGCAGAAATATCTTGGGTCAGAAATATCGTCAGACAAATTCTTGTGGTCAAGAATATCGATTTTAGGTAAGTTATACTGATTTAAAAATATGGAAGTGTTTAATATTGTTTTAAAAATATAGGTGTCGATTCCGATCCTGTAAAACCCGGGTACGAACCGTCGGACGGAGCGTTTTCTCCGTCCGACTCGTACCCGGGAAAAATACCATACAAACATGCAAGTACGATTCGTACGCAAACACCATTGCCGTACGATTCGTAAAAATCACCGACCGACCAAAATATACCCACAATTCTGATCTGGGATGCCGCTGACGTGACGTCCGGATGGAGTCAGGCAGCTTTTCACGAACCAGCAAGTACGATTCGTGCCGACGTCACAGACAATATTTTACAGCAGCCAAAAACTGCCGGGAAATCAGGACGACGCGCAGAAGGAGCACCTGTACGCGACGGACAGCCATGGATCCCAACCTACGTGTCATCCCGGCCCTCATAGCAGTCCACCTGGTGTACAGGAACCGACGCAGACGCCGCAGAAGGTCAGAACAAAACCCAGGGGCAAAGAGCGGGGCAGGGACAGGAAACATCACCCCCACCCAAGTCGAAAATCATACATGCCCTGCACATACCTGACCCCCAGGGCCTGGTCACTTCGGGGGTGTGGGCGTCTCCACCAAGGCCTCACAACGGAAGTCAACACGGACGCGAACCGGCAACACAACAATTGTGGTACGCACCATACCCACGCCTCAAGAGCGTGGGTACGGGTCGTACCACGCCCACCCCAACGTCACCCCAACAATGGCGGTACGGCCCCTACCCATGCCTATGGGACGTGGGTACGGCCCGTACCGCCATTGTGGCGTGACGTAGGGGTGGGCGTGGTACGACCCGTACCCACGCTCCTAAGGCGTGGGTACGGTGCGTGCCCTCATGTCACCCCAACAATGGAGGTACGAGCCGTACCCACGCCCCAGAGCGTGGGTACGCCCCGTACCACGCGTCCCCTACATCACCACTGCAATGGTGGTACGGGCCGTACCCATGCCTGTGGGACGTGGGTACGGCCGTACCGCCATTGTGGGGTGACGTAGGGGTGGGCGTGGTACAACCCGTACCCACGCTCCTAAGGCGTGGGTACGGTGCGTGCCCTCACGTCAACCCAACAATGGAGGTACGGGCCGTACCAACGCCCCCAGAGCGTGTGTATGGCCCGTACCACGTGTACCCCTACATCACCACTGCAATGGTGGTATGGCCTGTACCCATGCCTGTGGGACGTGGGTATGGCCCGTACCGCCATTGTGGGGTGACGTAGGGGTGGGCATGGTACGGCCCGTACCCACGCTCCTAAGGCGTGGGTACGGTGCGTGCCCTTACGTCACCCCAACAATGGAGGTACGGGCCGTACCCGAGCCCCCAGAGCGTGGCTACGGGCCGTACCACGCGTACCCCGACATCACCCCTGCAATGGTGGTACGGCCCGTACCCATGCCTGTGGGATGTGGGTACGTCCCGTACCACCATTGTTGGGATGACATAGGGGTAGAGCCCATACCCAGGCCGTAGGACGTGGGTACGGGTCGTACCACGCCAGTGGCCAGACACATAGGGGTGTGTGGCCATCAGCCCCAGCAGTGCCCAGACATAGGAGGGGTGGGTGCAGAGTCCCCCTAGCAGTGCCCATACATAGGAGGGGTGGTTGCAGAGTCCCCCCAGCAGTGCCCAGACATAGGAGGGGTGAGTGCAGAGTCCCCCCAGCAGTGGCCAGACATAGGAGGGGTAGGTGCAGAGTCCTCCCAGCAGTGCCCAGACATAGGAGGGGTGGGTGCAGAGTCCCCCCAGCAGTGGCCAGACATAGGAGGGGTGGGTGCAGAGTCCTCCCAGCAGTGCTCAGACATGGGAGGGGTGGGTGCAGAGTCCTCCCAGCAGTGCCCAGACATGGGAGGGGTGGGTGCAGAGTCCTCCCAGCAGTGGCCAGACATAGGAGGGGTGGGTGCAGAGTCCTCCCAGCAGTGCCCAGACATGGGAGGGGTGGGTGCCTATCACTCCCAGCAGCGCCCAGACATAGGAGGGGCGGGTGCAGAGTCCCCCCAGCAGTGCCCAGACATAGGAGGGGTGGGTGCAGAGTCCCCACAGCAGTGGCCAGACATAGGAGGGGTGGGTGCAGAGTCCTCTCAGCAGTGCCCAGACATAGGAGGGGTGGGTGCAGAGTCCCCCCAGCAGTGGCCAGACATAGGAGGGGTGGGTACAGAGTCCTCCCAGCAGTGCTCAGACATGGGAGGGGTGGGTGCCTATCACTCCCAGCAGTGCCCAGACATAGGAGGGGTGGGTGCAGAGTCCTCCCAGCAGTGCCCAGACATGGGAGGGGTGGGTGCCTATCACTCCCAGCAGCGCTCAGACATAGGAGGGGTGGGTGCAGAGTCCCCCCAGCAGTGCCCAGACATAGGAGGGGTGGGTGCAGAGTCCCCCCAGCAGTGGCCAGACATAGGAGGGGTGGGTGCAGAGTCCTCCCAGCAGTGCCCAGACATAGGAGGGGTGGGTGCAGAGTCCCCCCAGCAGTGGCCAGACATAGGAGGGGTGGGTGCAGAGTCCTCCCAGCAGTGCTCAGACATGGGAGGGGTGGGTGCCTATCACTCCCAGCAGTGCCCAGACATAGGAGGGGTGGGTGCTGAGTCCTCCCAGCAGTGCCAGACATAGGAGGGGTGGGTGCCTATCACTCCCAGCAGTGCCCAGACATAGGAGGGGTGGGTGCCTAACACTCCCAGCAGTGCCCAGACATAGGAGGGGTGGTTGCAGAGTCCCCCCAGCAGTGGCCAGACATAGGAGGGGTGGGTGCAGAGCCCTCCCAGCAGTACCCAGACATAGGAGGGGTGGGTGCAGAGTCCCTCCAGCAGTGCCCAGACATAGGAGGGGTGGGTGCCGAACACTCCCAGCAGTGCCCAGACATAGGAGGGGTGGGTGCCTATCACTCCCAGCAGTGCCCAGACACAGGAGGGGTGGGTGCAGAGTCCTCCCAGCAGTGCCCAGACATATGAGGGGTGGGTGCAGAGTCCCCCCAGCAGTGCCCAGACATAGGAGGGGTGGGTGCAGAGTCTCCCCAGCAGTGCCCAGCCATAGGAGGGGTGGGTGCCGAACACTCCCAGCAGTGCCCAGACATAGGAGGGGTGGGTGCTGAGTCCCCCCAGCAGTGCCCATACATAGGAGGGGTGGTTGCAGAGTCCTCCCAGCAGTGCACAGACATAGGAGGGGTGGGTGCAGAGTCCCCCCAGCAGTGGCCAGACATAGGAGGGGTGGGAGCAGAGTCCTCCCAGCAGTGCTCAGACATGGGAGGGGTGGGTGCCTATCACTCCCAGCAGTGCCCAGACATAGGAGGGGTGGGTGCTGAGTCCTCCCAGTAGTGCCCAGACATAGGAGGGGTGGGTGCCTATCACTCCCAGCAGTGCCCAGACATAGGAGGGGTGGGTGCCTAACACTCCCAGCAGTGCCCAGACATAGGAGGGGTGGGTGCAGAGTCCCCCCAGCAGTGCCCATACATAGGAGGGGTGGTTGCAGAGTCCCCCCAGCAGTGGCCAGACATAGGAGGGGTGGGCGCAGAGTCCTCCCAGCAGTGCCCAGACATAGGAGGGGTGGGTGCAGAGTCCCCCCAGCAGTGCCCAGACATAGGAGGGGTGGGTGCCGAACACTCCCAGCAGTGCCCAGACATAGGAGGGGTGGGTGCCTATCACTCCCAGCAGTGCCCAGACACAGGAGGGGTGGGTGCAGAGTCCTCCCAGCAGTGCCCAGACATATGAGGGGTGGGTGCAGAGTCCCCCCAGCAGTGCCCAGACATGGGAGGGGTGGGTGCAGTGTCCCCCCAGCAGTGCCCAGACATAGGAGGGGTGGGTGCCGAACACTCCCAGCAGTGCCCAGACATAGGAGGGGTGGGTGCTGAGTCCCCCCAGCAGTGCCCATACATAGGAGGGGTGGTTGCAGAGTCCTCCCAGCAGTGCACAGACACAGGAGGGGTGGGTGCAGAGTCCCCCCAGCAGTGCCCAGACATAGAAGGGGTGGGTGCAGAGTCCCCCCAGCAGTGGCCAGACATAGGAGGGGTGGGTGCAGAGTCCTCCCAGCAGTGCCCAGACATGGGAGGGGTGGGTGCCTATCACTCCCAGCAGTGCCCAGACATAGGAGGGGTGGTTGCAGAGTCCCCCCCAGCAGTGCCCAGACATAGGAGGGGTGGGTGCAGAGTCCTCCCAGCAGTGCCCAGACATAGGAGGGGTGGTTGCAGAGTCCCCCCAGCAGTGCCCAGACATAGGAGGGGTGAGTGCAGAGTCCTCCCAGCAGTGCACAGGCATAGGAGGGGTGGGTGCAGAATCCCCCCAGCAGTGCCCAGACATAGGAGGGGTGGGTGCAGAGTCCCCCCAGCAGTGGCCAGACATAGAAGGGGTGGGTGCAGAGTCCTCCCAGCAGTGCCCAGACATGGGAGGGGTGGGTGCCTATCACTCCCAGCAGTGCCCAGACATAGGAGGGGTGGTTGCAGAGTCCCCCCAGCAGTGCCCAGACATAGGAGGGGTGGGTGCAGAGTCCCCCCAGCAGTGGCCAGACATAGGAGGGGTGGGTGCAGAGTCCTCCCAGCAGTGCCCAGACATGGGAGGGGTGGGTGCCTATCACTCCCAGCAGTGCCCAGACATAGGAGGGGTGGGTGCAGATTCCCCCCAGCAGTGCCCATACATAGGAGGGGTGGTTGCAGAGTCCCCCCAGCAGTGCCCAGACATAGGAGGGGTGGGTGCAGAGTCCCCCCAGCAGTGGCCAGACATAGGAGGGGTGGGTGCAGAGTCCTCCCAGCAGTGCCCAGACATGGGAGGGGTGGGTGCCTATCACTCCCAGCAGCGCCCAGACATAGGAGGGGTGGGTGCAGAGTCCCCCCAGCAGTGCCCATACATAGGAGGGGTGGTTGCAGAGTCCCCCCAGCAGTGCCCAGACATAGGAGGGGTGGGTGCAGAGTCCCCCCAGCAGTGGCCAGACATAGGAGGGGTGGGTGCAGAGTCCTCCCAGCAGTGCTCAGATATGGGAGGGGTGGGTGCCTATCACTCCCAGCAGTGCCCAGACATAGGATGGGTGGGTGCTGAGTCCTCCCAGCAGTGCCCAGACACAGGAGGGGTGGGTGCCTATCACTCCCAGCAGTTCCCAGACATAGGAGGGGTGGGTGCCTAACACTCCCAGCAGTGCCCAGACCTAGGAGGGGTGGGTGCTGAGTCCCCCCAGCAGTGCCCATACATAGGAGGGGTGGTTGCAGAGTCCCCCCAGCAGTGCCCATACATAGGAGGGGTGGTTGCAGAGTCCCCCCAGCAGTGGCCAGACATAGGAGGGGTGGGTGCAGAGTCCCCCCAGCAGTGCCCAGACGTAGGAGGGGTGGGTGCTGAACACTCCCAGCAGTGCCCAGACATAGGAGGGGTGGGTGCCTATCACTCCCAGCAGTGCCCAGACATAGGAGGGGTGGGCGCAGAGTCCTCCCAGCAGTGCCCAGACATAGGAGGGGTGGGTGCAGAGTCCCCCCCAGCAGTGCCCAGACATAGGAGGGGTGGGTGCCGAACACTCCCAGCAGTGCCCAGACATAGGAGGGGTGGGTGCCTATCACTCCCAGCAGTGCCCAGACACAGGAGGGGTGGGTGCAGAGTCCTCCCAGCAGTGCCCAGACATATGAGGGGTGGGTGCAGAGTCCCCCCAGCAGTGCCCAGACATGGGAGGGGTGGGTGCAGAGTCCCCCCAGCAGTGCCCAGACATAGGAGGGGTGGGTGCCGAACACTCCCAGCAGTGCCCAGACATAGGAGGGGTGGGTGCTGAGTCCCCCCAGCAGTGCCCATACATAGGAAGGGTGGTTGCAGAGTCCTCCCAGCAGTGCACAGACACAGGAGGGGTGGGTGCAGAGTCCCCCCAGCAGTGCCCAGACATAGAAGGGGTCGGTGCAGAGTCCCCCCAGCAGTGGCCAGACATAGGAGGGGTGGGTGCAGAGTCCTCCCAGCAGTGCCCAGACATGGGAGGGGTGGGTGCCTATCACTCCCAGCAGTGCCCAGACATAGGAGGGGTGGTTGCAGAGTCCCCCCAGCAGTGCCCATACATAGGAGGGGTGGGTGCAGAGTCCTCCCAGCAGTGCCCAGACATAGGAGGGGTGGTTGCAGAGTCCCCCCAGCAGTGCCCAGACATAGGAGGGGTGAGTGCAGAGTCCTCCCAGCAGTGCACAGGCATAGGAGGGGTGGGTGCAGAGTCCCCCCAGCAGTGCCCAGACATAGGAGGGGTGGGTGCCTATCACTCCCAGCAGTGCCCAGACATAGGAGGGGTGGTTGCAGAGTCCCCCCAGCAGTGCCCAAACATAGGAGGGGTGGGTGCAGAGTCCCCCCAGCAGTGGCCAGACATAGGAGGGGTGGGTGCAGAGTCCTCCCAGCAGTGCCCAGACATGGGAGGGGTGGGTGCCTATCACTCCCAGCAGTGCCCAGACATAGGAGGGGTGGGTGCCTAACACTCCCAGCAGTGCCCAGACATAGGAGGGGTGGGTGCAGAGTCCCCCCAGCAGTGCCCATACATAGGAGGGGTGGTTGCAGAGTCCCCCCAGCAGTGCCCAGACATAGGAGGGGTGGGTGCAGAGTCCCCCCAGCAGTGGCCAGACATAGGAGGGGTGGGTGCAGAGTCCTCCCAGCAGTGCCCAGACATGGGAGGGGTGGGTGCCTATCACTCCCAGCAGCGCCCAGACATAGGAGGGGTGGGTGCAGAGTCCCCCCAGCAGTGCCCATACATAGGAGGGGTGGTTGCAGAGTCCCCCCAGCAGTGCCCAGACATAGGCGGGGTGGGTGCAGAGTCCCCCCAGCAGTGGCCAGACATAGGAGGGGTGGGTGCAGAGTCCTCCCAGCAGTGCTCAGATATGGGAGGGGTGGGTGCCTATCACTCCCAGCAGTGCCCAGACATAGGAGGGGTGGGTGCTGAGTCCTCCCAGCAGTGCCCAGGCATAGGAGGGGTGGGTGCCTATCACTCCCAGCAGTTCCCAGACATAGGAGGGGTGGGTGCCTAACACTCCCAGCAGTGCCCAGACCTAGGAGGGGTGGGTGCTGAGTCCCCCCAGCAGTGCCCATACATAGGAGGGGTGGTTGCAGAGTCCCCCCAGCAGTGCCTATACATAGGAGGGGTGGTTGCAGAGTCCCCCCAGCAGTGGCCAGACATAGGAGGGGTGGGTGTAGAGTCCTCCCAGCAGTGCCCAGACATAGGAGGGGTGGGTGCAGAGTCCCCCCAGCAGTGCCCAGACATAGGAGGGGTGGGTGCCGAACACTCCCAGCAGTGCCCAGACATAGGAGGGGTGGGTGCCTATCACTCCCAGCAGTGCCCAGACACAGGAGGGGTGGGTGCAGAGTCCTCCCAGCAGTGCCCAGACATATGAGGGGTGGGTGCAGAGTCCCCCCAGCAGTGCCCAGACATAGGAGGGGTGGGTGCAGAGTCCCCCCAGCAGTGCCCAGACATAGGAGGGGTGGGTGCCGAACACTCCCAGCAGTGCCCAGACATAGGAGGGGTGGGTGCTGAGTCCCCCCAACAGTGCCCATACATAGGAGGGGTGGTTACAGAGTCCTCCCAGCAGTGCACAGACATAGGAGGGGTGGGTGCAGAGTCCCCCCAGCAGTGCCCAGACATAGAAGGGGTGGGTCCAGAGTCCCCCCAGCAGTGGCCAGACATAGGAGGGGTGGGTGCAGAGTCCTCCCAGCAGTGCCCAGACATGGGAGGGGTGGGTGCCTATCACTCCCAGCAGTGCCCAGACATAGGAGGGGTGGTTGCAGAGTCCCCCCAGCAGTGCCCAGACATAGGAGGGGTGGGTGCAGAGTCCCCCCAGCAGTGGCCAGACATAGGAGGGGTGGGTGCAGAGTCCTCCCAGCAGTGCCCAGACATGGGAGGGGTGGGTGCCTATCACTCCCAGCAGTGCCCAGACATAGGAGGGGTGGGTGCAGAGTCCACCCAGCAGTGGACAGAGACATGGTGGTGTGTACACCATCCTACAATTAGCAAAACACCATGGGTGCATGAAGGCATACACAAAGTGCGACAATATTGAGAGTGACATGGCAACACATCACTGACAGCAGTGTTCCACTCCCATGAGGGTGGATGTCCATCCCCCACTGCATGACACACCACATGTGGGTGTGATGACAAATGACACAACCATACCCACCCCTGGCGCTGCCAGCACAATACACACAATGAGAGCATGCAACAAGACTGTATACTCATGTGCCACCCTACTAAACTAAGAGACCCAAAGGGAACACACACTGTCACGCACATTTCAGGACTGATAGGAATGTACAGGTGCTGGGGCAGCCAACAAGCTGGTGCCTCCCATGGAAGGAAAAGGGTGGAGTACCCACAGAGACAATGCCCACAATTGTCAGTCAGGTGACCAAAGACCCTGCAGAACGCGTAACACATGTGTCCGAGGCTGGAAGTACACACATGCATAGGGCGTAAAAGGGAACTGGTCCACATGAAGTCATGTCAATATACTCCATACACTAGTACAGTGACCACCAAGGATGCCACAAATGATGCAGGTGGAGACATTGCTGAGCATGCATGGCCACAGTTGAAGGGATCCGTCACACACCCAGGATATGTAGACACAGCTCAGCACAACAATTGGGAAACAGCCTGCAGGGAAGATGTCAGGGTCCACAGAGGAAGGAACACACCTGGGGACAATATCACCATACAGTAAGAGCACACATGACCAAAGATTATTTGCAGAGCCCTTTGTGATGGCACACAGATACCAGAGTCCACCCGATGAGCAGCACACTACAACATTTACCAGACACCTAACACAATATCACCACCCCAAATCATGGAGCAGCACCCCCAACAGCAAGTCCAGGAAAGCATTAGTGTGCAAAAGAAAATCAAAATGCTTTATTCAGCAGAAATCAAAAATGTCAAAATGATTGTCCACAAACTAGAGGGCCCATAGGCCAGGCCATATGCAAAGTCCTGGTGGGGGACACTTAGGGACGTGTCTCCCCTAGCTTGCCTGCACAGTTCACTGTACCACATCATCCACAGAAGGGGGGGCATCATGTGGGGGGGGAAGGACCAGGCACCGCAGGGACAGGAGGGGCAAGGGTAGGGGTTGTGGGTGCAGGGATGGACGACTCCACCACAGGGGGTGGGGCAGCGCCAAAGGTGGTGGTGAGGATGGCGCTGCATACGGTGGCAAGGTCTCCCAGTGTCTCCCCTGCCCCGAATGATCCACAGGCCCCAAGGAGGGGGGGGGGTCGGAGGGATGGGTTGCAGCGCTCCTGGGGGAGGGTGTGGACGTGGGGGGGACTCAACTACCCTGGCTGGGCACTGCCTCCACCGCTTGTGGGGTGGTGCCACACTGGGGCTGAGGGACACACTGGCCACGAGGGACTCCTTCTCTGACAGTTGGCCAGGAGAGCTAAGGGGAGTGGTTTTTGAGGAAGTGGGTCTTGAGGACTGCGGACTCCCACTGTGGCTGCGTGCCTGCCGTTTGCCCCCAGACCCAGTGGGTGTGCCTACTTCCCCCTGTGTGTGCATGACTGGAGGAGTGTGCTTGGCATTCCCTGGTGGTGTGCTGCCTGTGTCTGGTGGGGTGCGTGCATGGAGACGTCTGGGTGTGCGTGGGACAGGCATGGGAGTGGGAAGTGTGGATGGTGCAGGGGTAGGGGGGGACGGAGCACTGCTGGAGATCCAATGCTGCAGTCAGTGACGAGTCTATGGACCTCAGCAATCTCCGTTGATCAGACATCGCTGCTGACATGCCCTCCAAGTACGACACCATCTGTGTCAGCAGTGTGGTGTGGCCATGGAGGACAGTAAGCATCGATGCCTGACCAACCTGCAACTGCCGCTGAATGTCCACAGACTCGGCATTGACGGCAGCAGGGGAGACTGGGGCAGGGGGTGCGGTGCCTGGCCCGAAGGAGACCTGTTGGCGCCGAGCACGGAGGGAAGGGACCCGAGCAACTGGGAGGCGGGTGATGGGAATGGAGGGGGCGGCGACAGATAGGGTGCTGCTTTCAGCTCTGGGAGCAGCGTCCGCCCCCTCTGGGAGCTCAGCCTCGGACCCGTCAGCGTCATAGTCGGTGGTGGGACTGGACAGGTCCTCCGCCGCACTCCCCTCCGCCTCCGTGCCACTCGCTGAGCAAGACTCGCCAGCACTGGTGGCACAGCTGCTGGATCCCTCCTCAAGGTCCGTGCCAGTGTCTCCCTCGGTTTCCCCCGACGATGCTGTGGGCAAGGTGAAGAGACAGGAAAGAATCAGACACCTGTAGCCAAAAAAGGGATGAGCAGGAACCATGCCTTTTTACTTTTGGCACATGCTGCTTAGCAAATACATTAAACCCTGCCCAATATGACTGGGTCACTGTATGTTGAGTGTATGTTCAGACGATCTTCACACACAGGCCAGACCTGGCAAGGACACATACGGTTTGGACATGTAGGCCTTGCCCGCACAAACCCCCCCCTACCTGAGACAATGTGAGTGACACAGAGGAAGTACTTACACCTCTTACTCGGGGATTACTAAAATGACCTTCAATAAATCCTGAATGTACATGAACTAACCCTCGTGCGCCTGTCCACACATACTATTGACAAACAACCATCATCAGATAGTTGTACCAAGACACACAGGCACTGGCCACTGTGAGTATGCACAGGCCAAATTGGGTCACCCTGTACAGTGGACACATGTAGCACACTCAACGTAAATACAAATGAGGCCAGGGTACAATGCCACAGAGCCCGACCTATGCTGAAGACACAGAGAATGTCCACATTGTTGGATGATACACATGATACCTAGGAAAAGGTGCCCCAGGGGACTGTAGTGGCCACACTCCTCCATGCTCCTGGATGGATATGACTGCAACAGAAGGAAACGTCCCTGCACTATGCATATCTCCCACTCATGCACATCCTGTCTGAGTGCACAACATTGGTCATGCATGCTGTAAGGCAGTACACTTTTCAGACACACTCCCATGTCGGGACTCAGCATCAGTGCCAACTAACATGGACCCCACATTGACTGAACTGGCCAGGGCACAGGCAAGGACCCAACACATGTTACACACCACCCCCACACATGATGCTGCAAGCATTGGGCACTTGGATTAACTGGCAGCCTAGATAACCTTGTGCAAGAGTGACTACACACAGACCAGGGAACACATGTCAAGGAGGGGAAGGGAGGAAGAACAGCACCGGTTGACTTGGGGGAACAGGATATGTACTGCACATATGAACCCTGGCAGTGTATCCATGCAACTGCGCACTTCCAATAGCTGGTGACACACAACAAACACACATGTACCTACCCCCTTCCTGCTGCTGCTTCTCCGCTAAGCGCCTATCCAAGTCAGGGAAGACCACCGCCAGGACACGCTTCATCTGGTGGGTCAGACGCCGGCGCCCACGGTTCTTATGGCTCTCTGGTGAGTCCCCCAGCAGGACCCGGGCGATCCTCCTGGTCCAGCACCGGATATCCTGTCAGCGTTTCCTCCTCACCTGGGCCAGGCGCCGCCTCCGACCCTCCACCGACCTCACGGCACTGACGGCTTGCTTCCAGATCTTCCCCTTGGTATAGACGCCTACCTGTGAGGATGACAAAGTGAGACAACATCAATACACCTGCTCCATGTCACAGAGACACACATTTGACCAATTTGGCTGGTTTGAACAGGGCATAGTATGCAGCAAACCCATTGCACCTTTGTCATAGGGACACCATCCACTGGGGAAGGCCAAATGCACTACGTGGCATTGGAAGTACACAGGTGGAATGAGGGGTGCAACACAATCACTGATCCCCGCTCACACTGTGCATCACAAGCTACACCACGATTATGTACAGCACCTCAAAGCAGTCACATGCCCCAGGCCACTGACGCAACCTCAGCAGGGTACACAGACACACACAGGCACAGGACAATCACCTGCCATTGGCAACTGCGGGTACAAACATCACTCTGCACGTGTGCCACTAGACTGGGGGGTGTCACAGGTGTGGGGCAGGCTCAGCACGTCAGACACACAGCACTGCTCCCTGCTCACATCAGATGGGTAGGGTATATGCATCCCTCATGCAGCTGGGGTGCAACACTCCACATAGACACTCACCCACATGACAGGGGACTTACACACACACCAATGTCCAGGGGACGAACACATCATTTGGACACTCTCACCACAGGTACACTCAACTCACACACATCTGTGGGTACAGTCACCTGTCACACTGGGGGGGACCATAGAATCACATCAGGACTGTAGAAACAACATTCCCAAGATAATTAGCCTGGCTGAATGTGGCATGCACCATGCAGTGATTGTCACAGTAAGCACCATGCAAGTGAGGAGTGCAGACATGCACTACAGCATGCTCTGCATGGGAGACATGAGGCATTCCCCCCCCCTGGGACCCACTCTAAAGAACATTGCATGTCTGTCACACCTGGACACAATGCCAGAAGTGACAGTCACAAAAAAGGGGCACAGTCTGAGCTAATGGAGTCAGCACTCACCTGCTCCCCTGGTCTCCCATACAGGCAAGGGTACTGTGGGAGGATCATGTCCAGCAGGGCCTGGTTCTCCTCCTGGGTGAATGGCTGGGCCCTCTCCACAGACCTGGACATGGTGCCAGAGGAATCACGAGCAGCAGCAGTGGTGTGGAATGAAAGGTTGTGCAGGCAAGTGCTCTCTAATGGGGCCTGGCTGCCTTATATTTGTCTTGCTGGCCTGTTTCATTTACAGGAGTACAGAGTGATTGGTCAATCTCATTTGCATCCTACGTTTCCTCCAATCCCTTTAAACCTACCCCAGTGGGTGCCTTTGCATGTTATAAAAAAAAAATGAGCATGATGTCAAGTCAACAACCACTTTGCAACTTTGTATATTGTCTCCAACCGACTTCTGCTGGCCACCTGATGAAAAAATTTGAACTTGAAACTGGGTCTCCATGACAACCAGCATGCATTTAGGCCCTTATAATTGTCCCTCATGTGTCCCCTATGTAATTTCACTATACACACACAGGTACGGAGCGTTCCACGCCCCTAGGGCACCACTACTCCAGTGATACAGTCCGTACAGGCGTCTGTAGGGTCCGTATCACCATGGTTGTGTTGCCGTAGGCGTACGCCATAGGGATACGGTTCGTACACACGTGTGTAGGGTCCGTACCACTATGGTTGTGTCGCCGTAGGCGTACGCCATGGTGATACGGTCTGTACACGCGTGTGTAGGGTCCGTACCACTATGGTTGTGTCGCCGTAGGCGTACACCATGGTGATACGGTCCGTACACACGTGTGTAGGGTCCGTACCACTATGGTTGTGTCGCCGTAGGCGTATGCAATGGTGATACGGTCCGTACACGCGTGTGTAGGGTCCGTATCACTATGGTAGTGTTGCCGTACGCGTACGCCATGGTGATACGGACCTTACACACAAGTGTACGGACCGTATCACTATGGCGTACGCCTACGGCGACACAACCATAGTGGTACAGACCCTACACACGCGTGTACGGACCGTATCACTATGGCGTACGCCTACGGCGACACAACCATAGTGGTACGGACCCTACACACGCGTGTACGGACCGTATCACTATGTGTACACCTACGGCTGCACTATCATAGTGATAAGGACCCTACACACGCCCTCAGAGCGTGTGTACGGTGCATTTCACACCTTACACTGGTGACAGGCGGAACACAGAAAGGAATTGAGCTGTCATACTTGGCCGAGGCTGGACATCAAGTCATTGTCAGTGCAGTCCTACATATCTCGGGCCTAGGTGTGTCAGGCTGTGATGTGGCACAAATCTCCTCATGTTTAAACCCAGTAGATGTGTGATGAGCTGTGTACACATGTCATGTGTTAAGCTGCACTATGTGCCACACATCCCCTTCACACCTTTGACATGTGTGCATGTAGTACAGACTTGTTGAGCACTGCGTCACTGGCATGGCACAGTCGCCAACACCCGCAACTGTCCCCTGATGCCAGGTACACGGATAATGACACCTGACATGTGACTACCGGCGTTGCACGATGTGAGTATGTCATGTGTGTGTCATGTGTTCCCATAAGCTTGCTGTTGGTGTTCCGTCAAATGCATCTGCAGTTGCTGCATCCAACATGTGCATGTGTGTGGATGGGCATGGCACACTATTATGCACACCAGGACACATGTGGAATCAGACGTAACGTGTGTATGTATGCATCAAACATGGACTTGCGAGACAAGGACATATCTGCGTAGTATCAATGTATGTCTGATCAGTTTTGACATGTACCCCTTCATGGCAAGGTGTGTGGTCTGTCCTTTTTTCAGGGACATGTGACCTGTGCCTCTAGTGTTCCGCAACCTGTCTGTATGATAAACATCCTTCTCCTGCACACATGTGGATGTCTGTCACTCCTGTAATGCGTCTGCCTGTTCAATTACACTGGCCCACAGCTAGTCTCATGCCATGTCATGTTGAGCTTGTGAATCCACGTTTGTAGATGGCTCTTGGTAGGAGGTATTGCACAGACCTGACTCTGCATGTAGCATATGTGTATTGGCTGTTCAACATGTGCTCAGTACATTGACAGTGTTGTTGTACTGTACTCACTCTTCGTTGTCCCTTCCAAAGTACTGCAGGGCTCCGCCTCTCCCCCGACCAATCCCAGACTTGGCTGCCCTGAGGGTACGTGACTGTATACGCCGCTACCGCTTCACGCAACGGTTGATTCTGAACTTGACAGCAAGGCTGGCACCACACCTCCAACCGCTACACAGGTATCCTACTGCACTGACACCCAAGATGAAGGTGATGGCAGCCCTACATTTCTTTGCCACGGGTACGTTCCAACATACCATTGCTCATGTTGGTGGCATGTCCCAGACCATGTTCAGCAGTGTCCAGCATGATTTTTTAGAGGCCAGGTTGGTTCACCTGGATAAGTTTATTCATTTCCCAACTCTTGAGCAGTTGACAGGTGTCAAGGGTGACTTCTATGCCCTGGGAGGGATGCCCCATGTCATTGGGTCTAATGATGGGACACATGTGGCTTTGGTACCACCACAGGCACAGGAGGTAGCCTATAGGAACAGGAAACATTACCACTCTGTTAATGCCCTTGTGGTGTGTCTTGCTAACATGGTGATTTCCCATGTCTGTGCTCGTTTTCCAGGATCAGCACACGATGCCTACATCATGAGGCGTAGCAGGGTGCCTGAAATGATGCTGCAGCTGCGCAACGAACAAGCATGTCTTGTTGGTGGGTATACTCTGTTACTCCTGTATTTAGCGTCATCTTTCTGTCTTACTGCTTCTCCTGACCCACTTCTGTCCATGATGTTTCCATGTAGGGGACTCTGGCTATCCCAACATGCCATGGCTGATCACACCTCTCCGCAACCCCAGAACGGCTGCTGATCACCGGTACAACAACGCCCATGGGCAGACCAGGTGAGTGATAGAGTGGACCTTTGGCCTCCTGAAGAGCCGATTCCGGTGCCTCCACAAGACCGGCGGCGCACTCCCATATGCACCGGTGAAGGTCTGCAAAATCTTCCTCGTGTGCTGCATGCTGCACAACATGGCAGTGGAGAAAGCTGTGCCACTCATCCTGGATCCGGATGAGCAGGAACATCCACCCGTGGAGGACGAGGGGCTTGGTGATGAGGCAAGTGATGTTGAGGAGGAGGAGGAAGAGGACATCCGGAGTCGGCTCATACGCAACTTCTTTGCTTAGTGGTGAGTTGCAGTGTCTGAGTGTGCACGCATTGAGCCTTATGTGGCATGTGTTGCAATGTGTGGGTCCATCTGCATGTCTTGCAAGTGAGTCAGAGGTGTGTTTTGATGTGTCACTCGAGTGATGGTGTAATAACAGTATGTCTTACCTGAGACACTATTTTCACCTAGCATGTTGACAACCTTATACGTGTCGAGTACATGCCCATGCATGCGGATGTGCTTCTTTTGGCTCACTTCTTGTGTGTCTCTCATCCCCAGGTATTTGCGCATGCTGTCTGCTGGTGGCATTGTTGTGCTCCTGCTATTCCTCTTGAATACAGCAACGTGTGCTGAATCAGCGTAACATGCACGGACATGTCGAAAAATCACCTTAGGGTAAGGGATGCACCACGGCTTTTTGGGTGTGCTATTTGTTTGGGATGTGTGTGCACTGCTCCTGTTCATGTTTGGTTACTTAGCATTCATGTAGAATCACCATGGGTCACATGACATGGAGCTGGATTCACCTGAATTGATAGTCACACTTGATGACAGTCATCTGTAATGTGATTGTGGATTGTGATGAAGGCATCAATGTGTGTAACACTGCCCTTGGAAACATACGGGATGCACCGGGTTGACATAGTGTGGGACATCCCCATTAGTGGTTCAATGGTGAATTGCAGCCTCTCCGTGAGCAGCACGGGGTGTTTGCCTCAAACCTGTCACTTGTGTGCCAGTTCTATGGGTTTCCTGCATCTGTGGTGCAAAGGGGGGTGCCAGTGTAGGTTCCACATGTTCATCCACATGACCTGTGCATCTGTTAATATAGATGCATTTGCCTTCCGGCAAACATGACTAATAAAGGTGTCCCTCAGCCTCCAAGGTGCCTCATCTCTGTCAATGCAGGTCTCTTGCCACTGTGCATGCGGCATGTCTGGCATAGTTGTCACAGATTGTGCATATGAGTCTATGTGTGGAGTAGCAAGATGCAAGCTGTTTGTCAGGGATTATGATATGTATTGTGCACGATGTACATGGCTGTGTAGGTATTTTGCCATCTCAGTCCCCACAACGGCCACTTTGCTGCATGTGCATCCATTGTCTGTGTGTGTGCCATGTTGAACCAGACACTCCTCCCTTCTCATACACCTTTTGCAGTAGTCCTTTCTGACATGCTTGTGTTAGTGTGCAACTTGTGGCATGGTTTCCAGGACATGGCGCCTGCTGATGCAGGCCCTGCAGCAAGGGCACACAGAGTTTCTAGATTTGCCCTCACACGCGCGCCTCTAAGACGCACCCCCCTTCCTCCCTCCACCCATTCATTTTGGTGTAATCTGCTTGTGTGTGACACAGTTGCGGTGGCAAAGGCTGGACCGTCTGCACATTCTACGTGCACATTGCACGTGCCTCATGTCCTTGCATGTGCCACATCACGCTACACCATGATGTTGAGGCCACCCACCAAGCAATGTCCATCCAATACATCTGTTGCATGCACTCAGGCATGCACTCATCGCCCACACAACACCTTTGCATAATGAGTGTGCAACTCCAACTGCCTACACAGCGCTGGCACGCCTTCCAGGCTCTGTCACACCAACCAGGTCATGTCCCTCCTACTCCCCACCGACTTTGTACCCCAACATGGCCATGTGAGTGGTACTCCAGGCCTCTGCATGTAGTATGGTGTCGTTGTGGGACACATGGCACAGGTATCATGTCTCAGCGTGTCAGTCTACAATGTGTCCAGGATACCCCTCTACACCATGACATGCGCACTGCATCTCATCATCATCTGGTGTCCCATTGACAGGCAGGTGCTCCTCACCCTCCCCAAAGACGCAGTCCTTGCCAGTTCTCATATTGAATAATGCATGGTATCCATTGGCAGATGGCTGCACGTCGGACACCTGATGCTGGACTTGTACACGACTGAGGTGTTCATCTGCGGATTGTCCCCTTACACCTGGGTCAACTGCTTGTGTCCCACCCGCAAGGGCCCTGCACAGGCACACAGTGTCCACGCACACAAGCTGGTGTGCATCATGGAATGCTTGCTCACATGTGCTATGCTGATCACCAGCATCTGTACCTCAGGCCTCAGAACACTCTGCATTATGCACAAGGTCCACTGTTCGATCCACCTCAAGGCAAGACAGACCATCCCCCAGGTCAACTTCGACATCCATGTCCAATCCTACCCTGCACTCTAGGGAGAAGTACCTTACAACTCCCATGACACTTGTCCACATCCAGGGTGCATCTGCACAGCTCTGCTTCAACATCCGGCAACCCAGCCACATCACCGTCCAACAGGGATAGCGGCAATGGATCACTGTCATCTGCAGGATGACCTTCACAATCCACGGCCACACTCAGGATGCAGCCCAAGACCACGCCCCCAACACAACCATGTGGCCCTGTCATCCAGGACCCCATTGTGCCATCTCCATGCATCCAACCTTGGCCTGGCCACCATTCTCCACATCCACCTGACTCATGCTTGGAGGACATAGTTCGCCCACCTGGCTACACATACCTGGGACTCCCACCCCAGGACACTCCACATGATCCCTGACCTCTGCGCATGACTGTTGCTCTTCGAAATAGGTCTGTCCGCACAGTTGTGCAGGCACCGCCTCAGCTGGTTGGGCCCATCACGGGTGAGTATGGTGCTCCATGTCTGTATTGGTTGATACTTTGTGACCCATGTGTGTCCTGTGCCAGACTCAGACCCCAGGGTATACATGGTTGGAGTTACTTCAAAACTCAAGCATGGTTTGTCTTGCCAACACACACATGTAATGGAATAATGCTGAATGACGGCATCATCTCGTGATTTCTAATATTTTTATTGGTGGTGGGGTACGTGTTTGGGGGGATGCAAAGTGGTGCTCGCCGGGTGTCTGTAATCCAAAGTTCACAGGGGGAGTTGGGATCCTTGCCATTGGAAGTCATCAGAGTCCATGCCACAGTCTTTGTCAACATTGGTCAGACAGTGACCAGCAAGTCCATGTGGCAGAGAATGTCATTGGATGAGGTGCTGCTGTTGCGCCAGAGGGCCAGGTGCCAGGCCAGGTGACCTGGGAGATGGTGATGGTCCGCTGACTCTCACGGTCTTTTGCGTGGACGACCCACCTTCCTCCGGGGACCGTCAGAAGCAGGCCGTGACGATGTCTGGGATGCTCCGTCGGACGAATCCTCCTCCTCCTGATCCCTCCCTGTGGCTGGTGGTGATCTACGCCTGGTGGCACAGGGAGGGTTGCCCATGTTTTCGGCAATCCAACGGAGTACACGGGTCAAGTCCGTTTGCACCGCCACGAGCTCAGCCATTAATTAATTTCAGGTGTGTGTTGTGGTGTTTATAGTGTTAAAGAATGTGTACTCAATGAATGTTTATTATCTTTTTTATTATTAATATTTTTAAACGTAATTATTAATTCTGTTATTTATGGAAATAAATGTAAATAAACATGTTGCAGTGTTTTTTATTGGTGTGGTGTTATAGGGTAGGAAATAAAATAATGACATTTATGTTTTAAAAAATTAGTTTGTTAATATTTGCTCCTTTTAAATAGATATTGATATTGTTTATAAATGTATTTATTAATTTATTTTATGTATCTGTACCTTTTTGTTATATGCAAATAATATAATATGTGTTCTTTTTATATGTTTAATATATTTAATCTTATATTTTTAAAATATTGTTTATTTATTTATAAGATTATTATTATTTTTTCAATTGTTTAAATGTTATTAGTAATTTTTGTTTCTCTGCTATCCAACACTTTCCCTACTGTTGCACTCACTGGGTTGGGAATAGTAATTTTTAACCCTCTTCTATCCAGCATTGGAGTGGAAATACATTACCCCTCCGCTATCCAGCACTTTCCCTACTGTTGCACTCATTGGAGTGGGCATAATGATTTTTACCGCTCCGCTATCCAGCACTTTCCCTACTGTTGCACTCACTGGAGGGCGAATAATAATTTTTACCCCTCCGCTATCCAGCAATTTCCCTACTGTTGCACTCATTGGAGTTTGAATAGTAATTTGTACCCCTTTGCTATCCAGCACTTTTCCTACTGTTGCACTCACTGGAGTGGTAAGAGTAATTTTTACCTCTCCGCTATCCAATACTTTCCCTACTGTTGCACTAACTGGAGTGGGAATAGTAATTTTTACCCCTCCGCTATCCAAAACTTTCCCTACTGTTGCACTCACTGAAGTCAAAATAGTAATTTTTTCCCTCCGCTATACAGAACTTTCCCTACTGTTGCACTCACTGGAGTGGGAACAGTCATTTTTACCCCTCCGCTATCCAGCACTTTCCCTACTGTTGCCATCACTGAAGTGGGAATAGTAATTTTTACCCCCCGCTATCTAACAGTTTCCCTACTGTTGCACTCTTTGGAGTGGGAATAGTCATTTTTACCCCTCCGCTATCCAGCACTTTCCCTACTGTTGCACTCATTGGAGTTTGAATAGTCATTTGTACCCCTTCGCTATCCAGCACTTTTCCTACTGTTGCACTCACTGGAGTGGTAAGAGTAATTTTTACCTCTCCGCTATCCAATACTTTCCCTACTGTTGCACTAACTGGAGTGGGAATAGTAATTTTTACCCCTCCGCTTTCCAAAACTTTCCCTACTGTTGCACTCACTGAAGTCGGAATAGTAATTTTTTCCCTCCGCTTTACAGAACTTTCCCTACTGTTGCACTCACTGGAGTGGGAATAGTCATTTTTACCCCTCCGCTATCCAACCCTTTCCCTACTGTTGCAATCACTGAAGTGGGAATAGTAATTTTTACCCCCGCTATCTACCAGTTTCCCTACTGTTGCACTCTTTGGAGTGGGAATAGTCATTTTTGCCCCTCCGCTATCCATCACTTTTTCCTACTGTTGCACTCACTGGAGTTGGAATAGTAAATTTAATTCTTCCGCTATCCAACATTTAACCTACTTTTCCACTCACTGGAGTGGGAATACTAAATTGTACCCATCCCTATCCAACGCTTTTGCTACTGATGCACTCTTTGGAGTGGGAATAGCAATTTTTACCCCTCTGCTATCCAACACTTTCCCTACTGTTACACTCACTGAAGTTGGAATAGTAAATTTATTTATTTCGCTTTCCCTACTGTTGTATTTATTTAATTGCGAAATGTATGTTATAATTTATTTTAATAGTTTAATGTTTTAATTAATTATAGATTTCTTTTGATTTTAAATTATAGTTATATGTATTTATTTTAATTTGATCTAATTTAAAAGTTTGAAAATTAAATAAAGATAATAGTTAATAAATTATTTTAAAGTAAAAATATGTATATTTATAAATTATTATGTTTGTGTGTTTATATTTTTTAAATTAAGTTTATTTTTTAAATTTAGTTAAAATGTATATTAATTTTAATTTATTTTGTTAAAGATAATATTAATATTTTATATATTTAATATATATTATTTTATTTATATTTTTAAATCAATATTTTTTACATCGATATTTTTAACTTCGATATTTTTGTACTTACCTGTTTAAGTATAGAGAGTCGATATTTGTGCATTCTATATTTTTTTCTCATTCCTTCTTACATCAATATTTTTAGCATCGACATTCTGTCACTGAACCCATAAGTACAAATATATATGTGTGCTGTTCCTTGATAAGCAAAACTATTGCCAGATACCTAATATATTATGTGGTTGCCACATTATTAAGTGTACAAGCAGTATTGTTTCCTAATGCTAGAATAAGGCAAAATACATCTTTTAAAAGCACTATAATATCTTTGTGAGGACGCAAATGCCATGCTTCTCTATTGATGTGTATTCTACTTTATCACCCCATTGGGCATACTGGGAAACAAAGACAGTCCTGGATTTTTTTTTAACACAAGCCTGGAAAGTCACCAACAGTATATTTATAGCAAGTAAGGCCCACTTCTACAGGGGACAGTGGGGGCTGCAATGCTTCTTCCTGCAATAACTATGAGCCAAAAAGTCCCTTTTAAAGCTCAGTTTTCAAGCGCCTTTGCCAATAAGCAGCAATTGTGTTTACAAACAATTGTGACAGGAATTAATGCATTATTCTAATACTTCAGTGTCTGTACAGTACCAATGAGTTATCTCTCTAGCAGTAAGTCATGCACTTGCCTGTGACATTATTGTGTGTTTTGTACAAAACACCAGATGCAGAGAAGCTTTGAAAAACAGAGCACACAATGTGTCTGATGCAGTGTGCCCACACTGGGAACAAAAAAAGAAAGCTACAAAACAAGACCTAGGAATATGTTATATGTGCATGTGGTGTCCTTTTATACATTTATTTTTCCAATTGAGACTCCATAGGTGTGACATGTATGCGATGACATACCCTGCCTTGAGTCTTGTGCATACAATGCCTTAGGACTCAAGCCGTACCTCATTGTTAAGGACCAAAAAGGCCAAAACTTATCTGGTTTTGCCTGATTAGTCAGCATTCCGTTGAGAGTATCCTAAGTTAATTGGTAATTTATAGCAGAAATAACAAGTTGTAATAATCTAATGTTATCAGATCCTTTTTTCACTCTAAGCCTGCATCGCAGTTCCAAGAAACATGCTAGTGGTCGATACATGTTTTACCCAATGGTGATATAACACTTAGGGCTTTCTCAAGGCTACAAATAGAGAATAATGTATATGCATTTCATATCCGATTTTCTTTTTTGGGATGTCACTCAGTGACTCATTGCAAAACATGATGAACCACGTTATCCATTACACACTTATCCCCAATCTAAATATATAGAGACAGAAAATAACACTAATATGATTTAGAATAAGCCATAACAGAGTCCACAAATATAACTGCCAGTAATCTCTTATTCAAATGGAAAGATAACACTTACTGAAAAGCAGTACGAAAGTAACAAGAGAGAAATGGAACTTAACGGTATTTAGCAACAGTAGAAAGTTTAAGGGATGGGCTGCATGCCTGATATCTGCCGGAAAAACTTATCTTTTTCAAGTTTAGAAGGCTTTATGAGGGGGGCGTGGCAAAATCCGCGATAATCCTGCAGACATCATGCCTTACCTGTCACTCCAGCGCGCTATCCGGCATCCCCACGGTGAGAGGCATCGTCCGGAGCTTCTCAACAGCTGGCCGACTGGGGGACATCGCTGGAGGCGGCGCCGGGCCTGTGATTCGGCTCCCGTGTGGGCCACAGCAACTCTTCCCGGGGCCGCGCCGGCTCCGGGTGCCATCCGTTGTGGACCAGGATCGGGGATACTTCCGTTCAGCCTCCCGGTGAGTGGCGCCGCCTCGGGGGGTACTTGCTGGCGTGGTTGGGGGTCCGCGGGCCATACCACCGGGTCTGGGTAGTCGCGGCCTTGCCGCCGAGGCTCCGCTACACCCTCGGCTGGCCGTGTTTACTGTTGGCTGCTGGCGCCCGGACCCTGTGATGGGGGCGGCGGCCCCCCCGTGTTTCCCTGCTGGCCCTGCCCCCTGTGTGCTTTGCGCCTCCTTGGTGTGCACCGAGCTTCCGCCCGACCTGGCTGGGACACTCTGTAGGGCTGCCTCTGCGACCTCGCTGGTGCGGCCCTCCCTGAAGCTGCCTCCCGGCCTCCCGGTCGCTGTGGGCCTGGTCCCATCAACCTACATGCACCATCGCCTGGCTTCCCTGGCTGTTTGAGTGGTATCCTACACTGCGGGGCCTCACCGACGTGGTCCCCAGTCTCCGGATGTGAATTGGGACTGCACCTGCCTCCCGGTGTTTGTTGCTGGTCGCTGCGCCCTCCGCTGGGCCCTTCCCACGCCGGGCGCCCTCCCTGTCCTGCTGCTGGCGTGGCAAGTCTAAGGGGCCCCCTGGACGTTGACTGGAGGTGGGGGCCTCGCCTGCGCCCTATCTCCCTGCTTGGTGGGGATCTACCCCCGCGGGCGACGGGGGGCGCCCGCACCCGGCTGCTCCATTCTTCCTGGAGGGACTTGAGGGACCGCCCGTGAGCGGTGGGTCGCAGTTGTCGGTGGGCTGCGGTTGGGACCAGCCCCCTCTTGCATTCTGCCTTCGTCTGGGGGGTCCATGTGCTGGTGGCACCCCCGCACCACACTTCACACTTGTCTTGGGTGCTGTTGGATGCCGGACGTTGCCCGGCTGGTGCCCCTCATTGGCCGGCTGCCGCTAGACCTACCCCCTGGTGGAGGACATTGTTTGCCCAACACAACTACCACAGTGCGGCCACTGTTATCTCCTCACTCATCCTGGTGGCGCTCTGACCGCACTTCTCCACGCTGCTGTACTGGTGGTCTTGTGCGTGGGTGGCGCGGGTGTGGCCCTGCTTGCCCAGGTTCACCGGTCTTCGTCATCGGAGTGCTGGCCTGCTTGACGTTTTCCTCGCCATGGGAAAGTCCGACCCGAGGCAGCCCAAGATCGCCTTCGACCACCGTCGGTCTTCCCGCCATGAAGGTTCCAAGTCTGAGGGGGGAAGGCCGCTGAGGCCTCCGCGGCACCACCGTCCCGTGACGACGACCTGAAGGCGATCATGCTGGACGTGAAGTCGACTGTTACAGGCATTGCCACCCAGTTGGACCAGCTGTCAGCCCGGCTGAACTCAGTGAAGGCCCGTGTGGATACCCATGACAAATGCCTGACACACGTGGAGTCCCGGGTCTCCGATGTAGAGGATGCCGCTCTGCAGGACCGAACGAAGCTGCTGCAAGTGGACAAGGTCTTGGCGGTCATCCGGGAGAAGAACGAGGATTTGGAGGCCCGTTCTCGCCGAAGTAACCTCCGTATAACGGGCCTCCCGGAATCGACCAACATCAACCATATGGAGGACTTTGTGGAGTCACTGGTCAGGGAGCTCTTCGGCGACATCCTCTCATCTGTGTTTATTGTGGAGCGTGCACATCGCTCCCTGGACCCTCGTCCAGGTCCCGGCCTACCTCCACGCCCCATCATCGCTAAACTGCTTAATTTCCGGGACCGTGACGCCATACTCAGAGCTGCACGGGACAGGGGCACCATCATCCACCAGGGCAATACCCTCTCCTTTTTCCCGGACTACACCATGACTGTTCAGGCGGCCTGGCGGGAATTCCTACCTGCCAAACGCATCCTACAGAAGCACAACATCTCATACTCCTTGGCCTATCCGGCCAAGCTCAGAGTCCGCCAGGGAGCCAAAACTCTTGTCTTCCCCGACCCTCGGGAGGCGCTGGCGTTTGCCAAGAAGATCGAAAAATCAGCCCGGAAACCAACGTCTCAATCCCCTTCCGAGGCTGCGGACCGCCTCAGCGATAATGACTGAAGTGACTTTGTTGATTGCTGTTGTTTTCCCTCCCTTCAATGCGATGCCTGACTCCACCTAAGCTTGGCCACCCTGCTTCACTGCAGGGTGGTATGCCTAGCCCCGCCATGCCCTCGAGGGATGATTCCCAACTGTACTGTTGTTTTTCCCCTTCCTAGTTGTGGGTTGGTGGGGTGGGTTGGTGTCTCAGCCTGATTGGGTGGTTGAAGTGGGAGGGGGGTTGGAGATCTTTCTGATTTTTGTTTTTAGTCTTTTCAGTTTGGGGGGCTTGTTTGGGGTGAACGATGGCTCACTGTTTTTCTTGTTGTGGCCCAGGGTGGGTGGGTTGGGCTGTTTTGGTGGGTTTGCTGTTTTTTTTTTTGTTTTCCTTCTTGGGATGTTGTTTTCTCATGGTACTGTTTGGTCTTTCTACACTGCCTACACATGTTTATTCCTAGACACTGTATTGTGTTTCTGGATTCAAATTTTGCCGGACTAATAGCTTCTCATTCTTCGCCTCCCCGTTGCCTTTTTTGGGGGGTTTTCCATTCCTCTACGGGGGTGGTGGCTTCAGTTTGCTACTATATGTTTTCCTGGTACTGTTTTAACAAGTTTTGACTGTGATACTGCATTGTGTTACATGCTCCGTTCTGTTTCAGGTCACTGGCCATTCCCAGGTTGTGCCCATGCTGCTCCACTGGTCCCTCCCTCCCCTTCTCTGCTGCACCTCTTGTGGTCGGGTCCGTGGCGCACACTCTGGACCCACCTCTTATGGCTGATATTGTCTGCTGGACCTGGAATGTTTGTGGTCTGAACGACCACCGTAAGGCCCGACTGATTCATGCCCACTTACAGCGGCACAAGGTAGATATATGTCTCTTACAGGAGACACATCTGCTGCCCGGTTCTATTTCCAGACTTCAAGCACGATATTGGGGGCAATCCCACTCACCACCTACTCGTCATATGCCAGAGGGGTCTCAATTCTGTTGCGCAGGGGTCTCCCTTGGCAGACTACCCAGGTACTCACTGATCCTGAGGGCAGGTACGTGATCCTTCATGGTCTACTGTTGGCCCAGACTGTTACGATTGCCGTGGTATACGGCCCTAACTCGGACGACCCAGATTTTTTTTGGCACCTCATCTCCGCTTTTGGCCCTGCTGCGGTCGTCTGGGGAGGTGAATTTAATGTCGCTCTGTCGGCAACCTTGGATCGGTCGGGCTCCCACTTGTCCCATCCGCGTGCCTCCGTGGCTCTCACGTCTATTTTAGCTGACAACTCTCTTTATGATGCTTGGCGCCACTTCCGTCCTGATGCCCGTGAGGGCACCTGTGTTACCGGTGCAAGGGGCTGTTGGTCGTGCATTGATTTCTGGCTGACCTCACCAAACTTCCTGTCCTGGCTCACTGATGCGGGGCATATGGCTCGCACCTTTTCCGACCATGTGCCAGTGCAGATCCGTTTCTGCCCTCCCCATTCCCTGCGGCAGGCTTTTACCTGGCGCCTTCCCTCAGGACACTGCCTTTTGCGCAGACATCCGTACTGCTATATCCAACTACTTCGATTTAAACACAGGATCTGTGGACTCCGCCTCGACCTTATGGGAAGGAATTAAGGTCGTCATTCGGCGCGAATGTATTTCTAAACAGGTTTGTGTCCTCCGCTCCATCCGCGCCTCCTTGGCTAAGCTTGAGACGGAAATAAAAGATCTGGATGCCGCCCAGGCGGCTCACCCCAGTCCTGAGACGCTGGTGTTAATACGTCAAAAACACACTGAATTCTCGGATGAGGCAGGCCGTGAAGTGTCCTTTTTGGGCAGGGAGGGTCTGGCTTGTCGTTTCGGTGAGGGGGACCGCCCGGGGCGCACTCTTGCCAATCTTCTTCGCCCACCACATGCCGCTTCTTATATAACGGCCCTCAGTGATGGAGGCCCGTCTAGGACCACTTCTCCGGAGGAAATTCAGTCCCGTTTTCTGGACTTCTATTCTCAGCTATATTCCGCTGGAACTCCTTTGTCACAGGGGGATTTTGATCAATATTTCGAATCTATTGCGCTCGTCTGGTTGGAAGATCACCACCGGAAATTTCTGGATGAACCTTTCTCTAGGGAGGAACTACTTGCGGCCATCAATAGCTTACCCGGGGACAAGGCACCCGGCCCGGATGGCTTACCAACCTCATTTTACAAAATGTACGCCGATCTTCTTGAGCCACACTTGGCGGCTATGTATAATGAATCCCTTGATACTGGTCTCTTCCCGTTGTCACTACGTGAGGCGATGATAACCTTGCTGCTTAAACCCGACAAACCTGCCGACCGCCGCGACTCATACCGCCCCCTTTCCCTAATCAACCTTGATAACAAAATTTATGCCAAATTGATCGCCTCTCGCCTGCTATTACTCATGCCCCTCATAGCTCTCCCTGACCAATCAGGTTTTATTCCCGGTAGGGCAGCCTCGCATAACCTCCGAACAATATTCTCAGTATTACATCAAATTAATCCTAACCTCCCGGCTGTGGCTGCCCTCTTAGACGCTACAAAGGCGTTTGATACGCTGGAGTGGCCCTTCTTGTTCTATCTCTTGCCGTGTATGGGCTTCAGCAAACTCTTTATGCGCAAGGTTAAACTCCTTTATACTAACCCTTTGGCACGTCTCCGTATCAATGGCCAGGTTTCCAACCCCGTTGGCATTGCTCGTGGCACACGGCAGGGGTGACCTCTATCGCCCATGCTCTTTGCCATTGCAGTGGAGCCCCTGGCCGCTAGACTCCGGCAGCACCATACTCATAGAGGAATAGGTTTTTTGTCTCGCTCCCTACTCGTCTCCATGTACGCAGACGATGTAACACTATACGTCCATCATCCTCAGGAGAACCTAAGCCCCCTGGTCAGGGAAATCATACGTTTTGGCGGGCTTTCCGGCATTCAAGTGAACTGGAGCAAATCTGTCTTATTCCCCTTGACTGACGCCACCATGCCATTCACACCGGACTTTCCATTCGTGTGGGCTTCCGGCCCCACGCGATATCTGGGCATCTGGCTGAGTAGAGACCTGGATGAATTGTGGAGATCCAACTTCGGGCGTGCGGTCGACTGGCTGGAATCTTGGATCCTATCGTGGAGCCGACTTCCGCTCTCTCTGGCAGGCCGGATCGCAATCGCCAAGATGGTGGTCCTGCCTAAATTTCTTTATTTGTTTTTAAACATTCCTATTCCTCTTATCACTCATTTCTTTCATAAATTGCGCTCCCTCATCATTTCGCTCGTCTCGGCGGGCAAACAGCCAAGAGTCGCATACGACATCCTTACTCTCCCCATGTCTGCCGGTGGTATGGGCGCACCTGATTTTAGGATCTATGCCTTGTGTGCCCAAGGCAGCTTTCTGCATTTTTGGATACATCCTACTCCTTATCAGCCTCACGTCGCCGTTGAGACGAATTTAGCTTCCCTTGGCCTCTGTCCATGGCTTTGTTCGTTCCCGCGGTGCGCCCTCGGGCGGAGGCCGACACGGTTGAGACGCTGCGCTGCGCTGGGCTTGGTCCGGCTTACGCCGGCTTTCCAGCCTTTCCCGGCTTTCTGCCAATGCCGTGCCAATAGTGGACCACCCAGATTTTCCCCCACTTCAGCCTTCTCGTATGTCTAGGCATGCGTCACGTTTGGGTTTGACGACGATAGCGGATCTTTATCCAGATAACACTTTCTATTCTCTTCCTGACTGCTCGGGCCGCTGGACACACTTTTATTTTATCAGCTGCGTGCTATATGCCGGAAAATCCACCCCACAGTCCCCCAGCCCCCACCCACCATGCCGGCTCTGGATCTCGTGTATACGTCCCCGACGCCACACAAATTGGTTACCAAATTATACGCGCTTACTTTAATGGCCGCCCCCATCTCTTCGGATCGGGCGTGGGGTGCGGATCTTGGTACTGACATTTCGCAGGCTGACTGGCAGTACTGTTGTAACCAGACGAAAAAGCTGTCACCGAACTACCGGCTCCGTCTGATACATTTTAAGTACTTGCACAGGTTGTACCGCACCCCTGTTCAGCTACACAGGCTCGGGCTCATTCCAGTGGACGCTTGTGTGCGTTGCGCTTCCCCTTCCGCGGACTTTGCACATTTAGCGTGGTTATGCCCTAAGGTCTCAGAATTCTGGCGGTTGGTGTGCTCCACCATTTCTGACATCACTGGTGTCACAGTGCATCCCGACCCTCCCCTGTGCCTCCTTGGTGTCGTAAAATTCTGCCCCGATGCTTCCCGACGCCTGATTTCGATGCTGATGGTCCTGGCCAAGCGTAGGATGACCATATGTTGGGGTCGCCGGCCGGCTCCAAGGGTTGAGAGCTGGCTGGAGGACGCCTCTCGGTGCCAGACTCTCCTATTGGAGTTCTGGGACTTATTGCTCATCAGGTCCCGACCCGTAGATATCTGGGGCCCTCTGGTTACCTATCTTCAATCCCGTTCCCATTCCAGTGGTGCTGCCTCTCCCATGCTCCCCACCGGCCGTGTGCCCGCGGCGGCCGACGGTGCTGGTCAGTAGCTGCCCCCTTCCCTTCCACAGACGCCCCCGCCTTTTTGGTACTCCCCACTGAGGCTTTTATCGTAGGTGTATTCCCCTTGAGTGGAGGGGCTTCTGTGTAGTGGAGCTGTGATTCTGACCTTCATGTGTTTTCTGCTCGCTGTAGGATGTGGACTACTAGCAGCCAAATGCTTCACTTGACTTGTACTCTGTTGTTTTGAGCTGTAGTGTTGCATAGTGTATTGTGTCCGGCTTGATTCTTCTCAATAAAGTTTTTTGAAAAATTAAAAAACAAAAAAAAAGTTTAGAATGCTTTATTAAAATTGTAAAAGTTCAGCAATTAGACAAAATATATAAGCACTTTAATTCAAGCGGAATTAATGGACAAATGAAAACAGAACAAGTGATGGCTGCATTAATCAAAAGCGAGCAAAAGGAAAATCCGAATATAAAGCCAACAAGGGTTAGCCGTGCATAAACTGATGGATTAAAAATATAAACGTTTGAAATGAAAAACATAAGCATTTTACCAAAGCAATTGTATTTTAGATTTTCATAAGAAGAGAAAGAGGGAGAAGGAGAAAACGGGGGAGGGGGGGGGGAGAAGAGAGAAAACAGCAACAATTGCTGAAAAAAACAGTATTAACCTTCTAAAGTTTATAACATTTATGGTGGTTCATAAGTGATAACAATAGATGTTGATTGAGCAGATTGTCTGGATAGGAAAGACGTAAGTGGTGGCCATAGTAGATCCTTTTTAATTAATAAATTAATAGAGGTGGCATATGCGTGATTCAGTCTATGATGATAGCATAATAAATTCTACCAACCAGTAAAATACATTTTAGTGGCCGATTCCGATCCGGGTCGGAAGGGCACCGAAAGTGATCCGGCCGGTAAAACTATGTGCCATACGCGTGTTTTCCAGCCGACTCATACAGCTGTATGAGCGAGCAAGTACAATGCAAGCTACATGAAATTCACCGACCGAGTCGTTTCCGGGTCTGAACCGCTCCGTGCGTCTCGGTCATAAGCTAACCGTGGCGTGCAATGGATGCGATCCACGACCGAGCCACTACGATGCACGCGTCGGACAGCCTGTGTGAGCCGGATTGTCCGGCTCGCAAATCGTCCGGATGGTTGCCTTTGGGGGTCCGTGTCGGACCACCTGTCACCCGCAGCCCTACGACTCGGACACAGGGGGAGACCCATGGGTCTCCCCAACACAGGCATGTACGGTGTGGATGCCACCGACGCGTATCCACTGTAGGGGGCGCACTTGTCCGCGACGTACCCATTCAGTCAATGGGAGCCCATGTACGCGTCGTACGACTGGCTCCCATTGACTTCTATGGGAGTCTGACCGAACCGAGTCCGGCAGCATACGGCCGCATCATACTCGCTTGGTCGGACTGCAGGACTCCGGCTCGGTCAGAAAACACTCAGGACCTGGCTCGGTCTGAGTGCTTTCTGACCCGGATCGGTATCGACCCCTTAGTGTAATCTTTCAAATTCATGGTGATAATCTGTAGGGCTAATGCTATGAACAAGTCTATGAGCTTTCCTACCATACCCTGGGATTCCCATAAAAAAAGAGGGACCTCCTAAGAAAATGTGTATAATATCAAAAGGAAAGGTCGTGGATAAATTGTCATTCAGCTTCTTCCATATGAGCATTCAAAGCTTCTTAACAGGAGGGCAAAGGAAAAATATATGTAAGAGATCACTCTTGCCTTGCGAACTAGACCAGCATTTTGCCTTATCAGTCAACTTCAATTTGTGAAGATGCGCAGGGGTGAGGAAGAGCCTATTGTGAAAATAATATAGTGCTTTGTTGTGCTTGCTGAGCAAGATGAAGTATGAATTTTAGCCCAAATCGATTCCCATGTCTGGAGAGAGGGCTCCTGCTTAAGATCCGCTTCCCATGCGAGCTCCACCTTGGTTTTAGTTTTCAAATCAGAGGGTTGAGACATAATCCTGTATACACCAGAAGCTATTATATGAGAGGAACAATCTAAATTAAGGGGTGGGGGTTTACCTACTGGTACAGGGATTGAAGCCTGAGTTTGGAGAGGAAGAAGAAGAGTCTTAAGATTTGGGAAATGTGCAACATGAAACGAAGATATGTCATACTTTTCCTGAATCTCATTAAAATCCATAAGAGAGCCGTTATTGAGTATATGGCCAATGGAAATAATGCCTCTTTTAATCCACTCTCTCCAAGAGAGAACTAAGGGGCTGATTAGCATGGCGGGCGGACTTTGTCCGCCCGCCATAGCCCCGGGAAATGGGACCGCCTGCTATGCATGCGGCGGTCCCGCATGTTCACTTTGGATGCCCCCGCCACACAGGCGGGTGCATCCTGCATTTCTAACATTGCGGCGAGCCATACTGCCAGCAGCACCTGTCGCAAGGTTAGAAATGCAAGTTGTGCGTTTGAATGCGCAACGTGACAGGCACCGCGTGGTGCCTGCAACGTTGTTCATGCGAATGCAGGGGTACCATAGGTACACCCATGTGCACCCCCCCAACTCCCTGGGGGCCCGCTACGGACCCCAACAGCAAGGACCGCTTGCCTTAACATGGCGGCAATGCCGCCATAAAAAAAGCCGAAAGACTTCCTGCTACATAATATGGACGGCGGTGTCTTCCAGACACTGCCTCCATGTTATGGGCTTTTTCCGCCCGGTCGACGAGTCGACCGTCGGAAAACCGGCAGAGGATCTTTCCGTCCGCCGGTGTCCCCACCGCCATAGTAATATGGCGGGGGGGAAATGGGTGGCATGCGGTGGATTATAGCGGACGGATGGCCACCGCCATGCGGGCGGTGGCGATCCGCCCACCATTGTAATCGACCCTCAAGTTATTTAGTTTCAGGTGTTTATTGTACCAAATTGGATTTTGCAAAAAAAATCCATGCAGGAGTTAGAAGAGACAATTAGAGGTTTAGCAACAGCTATAGAGTGGGTAAGTATTGAAGAGAAAAAGGCCTTAGGAGGTTGAGAGAGAAGAACCACCTTGTTCAATGAAAATGGTGTACATTGAGCCTATTCCAGTTGACCCCAAGTAGTCAAATCTTCTTGAAGAGTTAGCGAAAGGGAGGTCAAATTTGTTTCAACGGAATGGCAGTATGGTATTGTCTAAGATTGGGAAAATTGAACCCTCCATTTTCTTTGATTGTTGCAGACCAACTAATGAGATTCTAAGCTTGAGATTGTGCCATAAGAATTTGGTGAGAGAGCGATTAATAGTTTTGAAGAAAGAGAGTGGGATGGATATTGTCAACATGGATCAATAAAAATTAACTATTGGTAGCAACATCATCCTAAATGTTGCCACTCTACCGTACCAGGACAAAAATTACAGGGAACAACCCTCTCAAAGCCGAGATTTTAGTAATGATTTTATTTAGATTAATTTTATTAGTTTCTTTAATGTTGTTTGTATATAAAATACCTAAACATTTGTTGCATTTTGAATTCCATGTAAACCCCCAGTATTTATTTAGAGGTCGGACCTCTGATTTGTCTATAACCAGAAACTATGGAGTATTCCTGTAATATTGAGACAAAATTCTGGAACAGATGTGCTTGGGTTAGTAAGGTATAACAAAATATTACCCGCATAAGCAGTGAATTTAATGTCTATATCTTTAAAATGGAAACCTGTGAATTGTGAACAGTGGCAAATTTTTTCCAGAAAGGGTTCGAGAGATAAAATAAACATTAGTGGAGATAATGGACAACCTTGTCTAGTCCCCCTGTGGAGGGAAAAGTAACTAGATTGTTGACCATTATTCCAAATAGAGGTGGGAGGATCTGAATATACTAACTTAATATATTGGAGGATATGGGGACTAAAGCCATGCCATTTCAATGCTCTGAAAATTAACTCCCAGTTCACATGATCAAATGCCTTTTCTGCATCTGGCGTTATGGCTGCCACAGGGGAATTCAACTTGGGATCCAAATGAATTATGTTAAGGAAAGTTCTAGAGTTGACCGTGATGGAGCTACCCTTTACAAACCTCGATTGATGTATGTCAACTATGTCAGGGACAACTTGGTTAATACGGAGTGCCAATAGTTTATCAAAAATCTTACAGTCCTTGTTAATCAATGAAATAGGTCTGTAATTACTGCAGTGAGAGGAATCCTTGCCTTTCTTAGGGATCGAACAAAGCATGGCTTGAGTGAAAGAGCCCTGTGTCCTTCCCATGGTTAAAATGGGTAATAAAAAGCAAGACCTTAGGAATGAGCTTTTATTTGAAATGTAGGAAAAAGCACACAGAGAATCCAGGCCCAGGAGTTTTGTCTTTTGGAAGGTGAGTCATGGCATTCCAAATTTCTTGCTCTGAAATTGGAGTGTCCAAAGAGGATAGATCAATATTATTTTCAGGTGACTTAGGAGTAGATTGAAAAAAGGAATCTATCTGGTCTTGTGAAGGGGAGGACTCAGGGGTGCATAAATTGTTGTAGAAATCTGTGAAACATTCAAGTATTTTAGAATTACTTACATGCCTAACCCCAGCAATGTCTGTTATAGCGACAACTTTAGTCTTTTGCTTTTTAATCTTTTTTTTTATAACAAACTTTATTGAGCCTTCATGTAGAGTACAGTGTAGCATTACATCCATGTTATGGCATTTAGATTTTTGTTGATCCTTATCTCCCCTTCAACCATAATTAACTCTACGCGCTTCAAATCTTTCTTTCCAACGGTACATAACATACAGAGATATAGCTTAATTATAAGAGAACATGGGGATTCATTTCTAAGTATTGTCAATACCTCAAAGGAAACGTGTCATGTGTCTGATGCTCAAAGCCCTAAACTAAATTAACTATCCCCCCCACCCCAACCTGATCCTCCTAAGCCCTGCCTTCTTTCTTGTCTCCTGCTCGTAATTCAGCATTCATCGTCAACCTATACTACTGTTACGTGATGGGCTACACAATGTAGTTCCCTCTAGCCAATGCTAGCTGTCCATTGTGTGCTTAAGGTGATCCCGGGTGAGGTTTAACGAATGTGTGTGGGATTTCTAATTGTGTGAGTTCCTCCAACATAACGTTCCATTCCATGGAAATGGGACGTTTCCTCAACCCTCGTGCCTCCTCTCGTCTAAGCGCCACCCCTTCAGCCCTGCCCAATCTAATTACCGCTTCTCGCCCTGCCAATACTGAGGGACCCCTTGGGGACTTCCATCGCATTGTAATTGCTCTAATAGCCAGTAAAACCGCTAAGTCCAAGAAACGTAGGTTCACCTTCTGGGCCCTAGTACGTTTTCGCAAACCCAACATGCACTCCAGTATGTTGTCTGTTACTGTGAGGTGTGTGATTTCCCCCAGTATGGCCTGGTTCTGTCCCCAGTAGTCTCGAAGATGCGGGCAGGTCCACAACATATGAACAAAGCCCGCCTCCTCTGCTTTGCATCTCGGGCAGTAATTTTGAACCTCTGGGAACATGCGCTGAATCTTCTTCGGGGTTAAATATGACCTGTGAAGAACCATTGTTTGTATAAATTTCAATTTGGCATTGCGGGAAACCCTTTTGGGATGCTCCAACATGTTATCCCAGGCTTTGTCTGTAATCACTGTGTCTGTAGATTCCGCCCATTTTGTGCGGAGCTTTATTAGAGTAATGGAGACTTGTGCTCGTATGCCTGTATAGAGCCATCTAACTAGGTGACCGCCCCTCCCCATGTAATAGAGCAGGTGCACTAATTTGCGTTGCGGGGGTTCATTACGCTGAGGTGCCCATGTCGTCCTAATATAATGCGCCACTGTGGCGTGTAACAAGTAAAGCCGGTCAGGGGCACCGGTATTCCTTACTAATGTGGCGTGATCTAAGAGGATACCATCCTCAAAGAAAGATCCCACCTCTGCCACTCCCACCTCTATCCAATCTAGCAATCTATTCATCGTAAGTTTACCGCCCATGAGTGGCATACCTGATAATGGGATATTGCCTGTGAAAGGGGTCGTGGCTGAGGTGTACTGTAGGGCCTTTTCCAGCACCGCAGTGTCGCTGTCAACAACGGGAGTCCGCCCGAGGGTATTCTTATTTTCGGAAACAGCATATTATGTAAGGTACCCCGTTCCAGGTCCCGAGTATCGTAGCCTATTTCGTGTAGGTTCCTGCCCGCCGTCCAGTAAGACAGCCAATGGAGTTGGGAAGCATAGTAATACACCCGGAAATCAGGGACACCAAGCCCACCCTTGTTTGATGCTAGTTCGACAGTAGCATGTCTAGTGTCCAAAAGGTGGATGGTGGCACCATCAGAGGTAAGTTAACAAAATAGTACAGAAGACGAGGCAGCATCCCAATCTTAGAGATGGCTATCCTCTCCATCACTGACAACGTTAATGAAATCCAGAATGAGATGCTGGAACGAAGTGAGGCAATGGCTTTCATTAAGTTGCCCTCCAGTTGGTCTGACTGATCCCTGTACACATGAAAACCCAGATATTTAAATGTATCTTGCGCTACGGGTAGTTGATAAGTGCCGAATTGGTTCGAGACTGGGCGTGGTCCCTCTTGGAAATAGAAAGCGTGGGATTTTTCTTCATTAATAGCTAATCCCGATATGGTCTCAAAGGTGGAGAAGACATCGGGAAGAGGTCTTACCTCTCCCTCTAAGTCTCGCAGATATATTAGGATGTCGTCTGCATATATTGAAATAAAATGTGTGGAATCCTGTAATGGTATACCCAGGGTGTCAGACGATTGCCTTAAGGCTATCGCCAGAGGCTCCAGTGCAAGAACGAACCGGAGAGGGGAGAGCAGACACCCCTGTCTAGTACCTCTATGGATGTTATATTCTTGAGAGATGTACCCGCCAGTACGGGCCCTCGCATTGGGTTCTACATACAGCAGGCGCACCCATTTCAGGAAGTCTGGGGGGGTCCGAAACACCGCAGAGCAGCAAACATGTATTCCCATGTTATAGAGTTGAAGGCCTGCCGTAAGTCTAACGCCAGCCATCCCACCCTACTATACTCCACGGGGGTGGTCCTCATTATATGATGCAGTCTCCTAGTATTGAGGGAGGTGCTATGTGTGGGAAGGAACCCACATTGATCTCGATGGATAAGGGCAGGGAGGACAGGGACCAGACGATTGGCAAGAGCTTTGCTTAGAATTTTATACTCGGTAGCCAATAAAGACAGCGGCCTGTAGTTGGACATCTCAGTACTGTCCCGCCCTGGTGTGGGAAGTGACACTACTAGAGCTTACATAGTGGATTGCGGCAATTTACCAGTGTCCCATGCCGTCTTGTATAATTCTTCTAGCTTTGGGATGTCTGAGTATGTAACGTAAAATTAGATTGGTAGACCATCTAGGCCTGGGCCTTTATTTCGGTTAAGGCTTTTGATGGCGGTTCGTATTTCGTGCTGGGTGATGGGTCCCGAGAGGTCTTTGCGTGTTGCCTCCGTAACCGTAGGGAACTGTAGAGCATCTAAAAAAACATCCACCGTGTGGACATCCGCATGTGTTGGTGCCACATATAGGGTGCTAAGATAGGTGCAGAATGCTGCATTGATTTCTATTTGTGAATGAACCAGGCCCTTCAGTGGCGAGTGTATACAGGTGATGGGCGTCGCTTCCGGAATATCTCTCAGTAGCCGAGCTAGCAGTGTACCTGATTTATCAGCTTCCTTGTGTTTCAGGTGTGTGTATGCCCGATAATCTATAAGCCGAATGGTTTCCAGAGTCTCCGCGTGCGTAATTCGAGCCTCTTGTAGAGATGCTCGCGTGTCTACGTCAGCTGGTTCTAGCACCGTCATTAGGGCCTCTGCATCTATAAGCGTCTGATGCGCTTCTTGTCTTGCCCCTACAGTGACACCAATGGCGGATCCCCGCACCACCACTTTGAATGCGTCCCAGTCTATCAGGTTGGAGGAGGCTGTATTCCATTTATCGGCAAAATAATTACTAATGATGGTCGACAATGTGGCCGGGAAAGGGGCGTCCTCTAGGAGTTGGGGCCACAATTTCCAGGTTGGCACAGGGGTTGGGACCCTGCCCCACGTTAGCGTAAGTTCCAGAGGATTGTGATCAGAGAAAGTTTTGGCTAAATACGACGAAGTGTGGATGTGTGTGGTTATTGAATGTGAACAAAGGAATCTATCGAGCCGGGTATGAAGCTGATGAACTGGGGAGTAAAAGGAATATTGCCTATGTGTAGGGTGTAACATGCGCCATGTGTCATTGAGCCTCCAACCCTGTATCCAAGTGTTTAATAATTCCGTCTGTCTATGTGTCCCGGCCCCATGCAATGGAGGGTGTGATCTATCCAACTCTATGTCCAGGATCGCATTGCAGTCCCCACCCAGTATCCAGGGGATGGTATCCCAACCCATCAAGGCTCTGCCTAGGTCACAGAAAAATGTATCCCGATCGAAATTCGGTGCATGTATACTACCGAGGACTGTGGGTAGGCCATCCAGAGTGCCCTTTACGAGTATATATCTCCCTTGTTCATCCGTACGTTGGTCCATTTCTACAAACAGGACTACATGGCTGATCCAAATGGTTGCCCCTCTAGCAAAGGCCGAATAATTAGTGGTGAAAACTCGTCCCCTCCATTTTTTCCGAGTTTTCATTGCCTCCGTCTCCATCAGGTGAGACTCCTGAAGGAAAACTATCTGCGCCTTTCTCCTGACAAAGTAGGCGTGCACCCTGTGGCGTTTATGTACCGACCCCAATCCCCGTACATTCCAGGTCAGTAGATTGTAGGAACCTAAGGTGGCTTGAGTACGAGACATGTATATGTTACGTGCGCTATGTACTGTGTAATTCGAAGCTTGTGAGCAAAGGAGGACCAGGAATTCCACAACTCTTGTGAACTGAACATAACCGGCGCAGCTAAGAAACAATTCTGAGCCAAACGTATAACTGAAACATACAAAGTCCATAAAATGGTGCGTACGCTATGTGGGGGGTCGGCGCCGCCTACCATACTATCGCTTATAGGGGTGTAGAGCTCCTGTGGCTCCACTGGGCCCTCGGGCGGTTTGTATCATCATATATTTATCTGTGCACTTTCCCAACACAGTAATTTCCGTATGTGGGACCGGGTTGATTCACATAAGTAACCTAGCCAATATTGACCAGCCTCATAAGAGACTGTTTTCGGGTCCTATTAAGTACAATTACGGCCATTTTTACAGAGGAAGTAATGACGTAGCTGTGCGGGTTATATTACATACATTAGAAACACTTTGCATGCACAATTAATACGTCTTAAGAGAAAAAAAAAAGAGGATACTGATCATCGCAGTACATCGTGCCGGTGGTTCAAACGGTGCAACCTATGGAAACCTAGAGTGTAGAGAATCAATCAATATTCTTCAGATGTCCAGCAGCCCATCCCCCGTTTGGGGCGTTGCCGAAGGAAAGAGCGTAATGCTGTGTTCCGACCGAGTCCGATTGCACAGTACTGTCCTCTGAATCCGTTGCGATCTTCGTGTTGTCCTCGCGGAAGGATCCTGCGACTGCTAGTGCTGCCGCCCTGTCCGCCACCTTCTGAGCCGGCGTCGGCCCACGTCGCTCCGAGTTCTTCGGGCCTCCACCACGTCCTCGAGGTTGTTGTTGTTGTGTCGGCGTGGGGCTATACTTCATCGAGCCCGACGCCCTTTCCTGGCTGGATGCAATATCCATCACTTCCAACCATTCTTCCACATCGTTGGGGCTATCAAAGAAATAAGACTTCTTATCATGTATGACTTTGAGTCTAGCCGGGAACAGTAGGGCATATTTAAGCTGAGCCACCCGAAGCTTCTTCTTCACCGCTTGGAAGGAGGTTCGCTGGCGTTGTACCATGATAGTGTAGTCCGGGTACAGGGAGTTCCGCTGATTTTCGAATTGAATGTCCGCCTTCTCCCTCGCCTTTTGTAAGAGCACGTCTCTGTCTCTGTAGTTCAGGACTTTTACTATCAGAGGCCGTGGGGGTGCTCCAACCCTCGGAGCACCTGTGGGAATCCGGTGCGCCCGCTCCACACAAAAATACGGGGATAGGCCCTCTGGGGCGACATGCTCCCGGAACCATGCTTCCATGAAGTCCGCAAGGCGAGGACCTTCGTTTCGTTCGGGAAGTCCAATGACTGGGACGTTGTTTCGATGATTACGGCCTTCCGCATCCTCTACCCGGTCCTGAAGGCCAGTAACCTGCAACTGCAGTTGTTTAATTTGCGTAGCATGTTCTGTAAGTTGTGGGTCTATACTGAGAAATGCCTTCTCGTGGTCTCGTACCGTCTCTGCGAGTTTCCCAAGGTCCACCCGCAGGAGGGTGAGTCAGGTCGTGAGGGCCCCAATCTGCTGCTCCATTATATTTTTAGAGTCACGGATTTCCTTCAGTATCAGGTCCAGTTTTTCGGAGTTGGACTCAGCCGATTCCACGCCAGAAGCGCCCGGCGAAGTGTCTCTAGTGCTAGTGTCTGGGGGTCCCCCCGCTGTCAGGCCAGTGTCCAGCATTTTGCCTTTTAATCTGCCCATGTCTCAAACTGGCCAGTCGCCACCGCAGGCACGTAGGTTATAGTTCCTGTCATCGCAGCAGGTCCCCACCTTTGAAAGAGCCAGCTCCGGAGTCTCCCTCCTCAGAGGATGTAAATTTGCAGTGACACTGGGCCCCTGGTCACCACCGGTCACCCCCGCAGTACCACCGCTGGTACAGTATGGTGCAGTGTCTAGTGCCTCACAGACAGGCCAAGTACAAAGTGGGCCGCCACTCACGCTGCAATGCCCAGTGTCCCCGCAGCTGCCACCAATCCAGGATCCCCAACTGCACCTCAGTCGGTATCAGCCCGGTCCGATCCGATCAGGGACGTTTGCTTTTTAATCTTAAGGTAATTAACCAGAGATTGGCCAGCCTTATTCCGACCTCCATACATTTTAGCATTACACTTCAGCAAACTTTCACAGGTGACGTCCACAGACTGTTTATTGTATTGGATTTTTGCCTTAACAAGTTTAAACAGTGTCAGTGTGAGTTGAAGAAAAGTGTTTGTGTTCTAAGGATATAATTTGATCGATAAGCAGTGTTGACTCCTTACGTCTCTTCCTCTTTTTTTGCAACATAATCTATAATGAATCCCCTGGACGTTACTTTAAATGCGTCCCTAGCAAAATTCATCTGTGAGTCTGAGGGGAGGTTATTATCTAAAAATTCCTGCGCAAATGATGTAAACTGTTCTGTAAATTGTTTGTTCAGTAAAAGAATATTATTAAATCTCCATCTACGTGAGGAGTAGGGTAATCCAGGTCTACTATGACTGGGGCATTGTCTGAAATAACTATTGAACCCACCTCGGTGTGTGTCAAAAGTTGTAGAGTAGTTTGTGTAAAAAAAATATAATTTATTTTAGAGTGGGATCTGTGCACAGGGGAGATAAAAGAGAACTCTAGAGCATCCGGGTGAGAGACTCTCCAAACATCTATCAGCCTTCTAGAGGCAATAGCTTTGTGAAATTTTATGCATTTTGTTTGGAATAAACTTAGTTTTGGATTTCTGATCTTAAAAGGGTTCTATAAGTTGATTACAGTCACCACCTACTATGAGATTTTCAGATGCATGAGAGGAAAGAAGAGTGGAGAATGTATTCAAAAATACAAAATCTACACCATTAGGACCATAAACATTACAGATAGAAAACTGAGTATTATTTATCCTAATCTGTAATAGAAGTCATCTACCATTGTCTTCTTTGGCCTCATTCAGCAAATGAATACATAATGATTTATGAAATAATATTACAACACCATTCTTATTATTAACAGCTGAGGAAGAAAAAACATTCCCAACCAATTGCTTACGCAAGGAGTTTAGGTCTTGTTCTTTCGATGCGTTTCTTCTAATAAAGCCACTTGACATTTTAACCTCGATAAATGAGACAACACTCTTTGTTTTTTGACTAGGTTACGAATTCCTTTAATGTTCCAAAAAACAATTAGTAAACCACTCATCACAGAGACAAATGCGGAGCTATTAAAGAGCAAATAGGAAACTATAAGACGTAGCAAATCAAAATGATTTTATGAAGAAGTAGTGGAGATCCAAATAAACAACATTACCCAGAGACAAAAAAGTTGTTGTAGGATAGATTGCGGGAAAGAATTTTAAATTAAAAGTAGAGGTTAGTTTGACAGAAGATAGGCGTCTTCCCATCCATCTAAAACCAGGTAAAAATAATAGAGAAGTAAACACACTAAGGGGGGACCAGGAGCAGGGATTAAAGAGTAGGTCCTGTACCAACGCTCCTAAGTTAGCTACACAAACAAAAGAGGTAACAGTTCCTATGGCGGGCAGTACCAGTATGGTATATTGCCTAATGAGTGGGGACAGAGTGATAGAGAAAAGGTTTGTGGTAGTGTCTGTGGTGTAGGCCAGATACTCCTGGACGGTGTTCAAGTGCCCTCACACACACTTGCGGTTGCAAAGCATCATCATAGGGCGTTGCTCCTCGTGGGGGTGGCGCTGCAGTCCCTCACGGGCCCTGCAAGAGGGCTCTCTGTCGGAGATCTTTTGTTGGAGTAGCCGTAGTTGTGCGCGCGGGTGTGTGGGGTTAGTGGGTGACGTGGTGAAACTAAAATGACCCTCAGGTACCCCAAACTGTTTATTGGTGAGTCCGTTGGGTCTGGATAAAATCTAACGGGGAGTGGTGCCTGGATGGCACTCTAAATGAGTAGGGGGAAAAGGATGGGTAATCCTACTGCTCTCAACCCGTGTGTGAGATATTTAGAGTGAGAGTGAGGACGTGGAGTGGGTGGTCAACATGTTTCGCGCTGCCCTTGGTCCCTAACGGATCCTTAAGCGCTTCGTCAGGACCTAAAGTGAAATGAATTAAAGAAAAATCGAGATACAGGAACAAGTGTGTCCTATAATCCCATCTTTGAGGGAAGCACGTATTATTCGTGTCCCATACAGCGAACCTAAGGAGAGGGGGGAGACAAAAAGAAGCAAAATGAGTTCTTCAATGCTATATCCAGGGTGCGTAGTCCAAGTCACAGATGTGAAGAGCGGACCCGCTCAAAGACATGCTGGGGTGGTGGTTGTACTAAATGCTAAAAAAGGGGGGAGGGGTAGGGTACAACCAAGCCCTCATTGGGGCAGGTGCAAGGAAGACTCATAGCTCAGAGGACTGTTTGAGACTGGTGATCATGCACGTCTGTTTGATGGCGAGTACGTGGATGACAGGGAGTGCAGGGTTTATCAGTGCTATGATCATGCATAGATGGAATGAGAACAGCAACTAAATAAATAATCTGGGCCATCTACCGTCGTAAACTAGGCAAGGGGGGGGGGTTGTGTGTGGGTGGGGGATATCCAGTGCCAGGAGTACGACCGTCAGTGGAGACCAGATATCAAGGTAACATGTCTCAATAGCGTAGATTTAAGTAGAAAACGGCTTTTTTTCATGCAAACAGATTCTTATCAATACTCCGTGTCCGAGTGCATGAAACAATCTGTTGCTACACAAACATTGAGATAGTGGAGGGCCAAGAAACCTACCCGAATATGTATCGGTTCAGGCCGTGCCGGATAGAGATCAACTGGGGCGGGGGCAGCTAGAGAGAGACACCATATAAGAAGACAAGTATCGAGATGTGGCTATAACATCTCACACGAGACATAAAGGGTGGAAGGGAAAACACACGTTTCAATGCAGATAGCAGGAAGAGGCCAAGTATCATGGTAGGTATCGGGCTGAGACTTAAAACACACGTTTCAATGCAGGTAGCAGTAATAGACCATATATTGTGGTAGGTATTGGCTTATAACTCACACATTACAACCGGGGCAAAAACAGATGGGAGAGAAACACAAACAGAACGCTACAGTGCAGTTAGCGGAGCATCTATTTGTCTAAGCATAGAGCTGGACAAGTAAGTCAAAAAATTTTTGACGGCAGTGACCTGCCGGTACTTACATGAGCCCCGGGTAAACTATTCCGAAAACCTAAGGTGCCTCCAGGATCGCCGGTAGTTGGGGTGAAGTAGAGGCTCAATATATACCGGGAGTTAAGTGTATGCTCGTGGTTCCGGATGGAAGTCCGGTGTGAATATGATGGAAACTAAGGAGAGACTGGAATGACGGGTCTCTTTGGGTGGCGGCCATGATGGAATGGTCTGCATAGAAAAGTATGAAAGACCAACTAGTCCCCAAAAGGTTGTTTTTAAGTGAGAGGTAAATTGCTCGGGGAAACTGATGAGTGATAGTCGCTGGGGAGACTGTATTGACAGAGACATAAATAGCGATTCTTGGGAGTAGGACGAAAAATAATAATAAGTGTCCTCATCCCACCACCATGCTGGCAAGTGATAGGCGGCAGCCATGATGGCACGGGTCCATGGCAGGGTTTAAGTGTGTGTTAACATGCTTTTACTCGAGTCTAGGTGAGGCTGGAGCGGAGTCTCAGTGTGACATATGGCGGTGTAGTTTATTGTTCCACCTTGATACATCTGTATCTTTATATGCTCAATGAATGTGACTGGAAATGGACATGTGTAGCACTGTTTCTACAAATGGTGTGGTGTAATGTTCCACCTTGATATATATGCATCTTACTATGTTCAACATATGTGACTAGAAACGGACATATGGGAGGTCAGTGTCATGCATATGATAGGAGGCAAGATAGGGATGTTCTGTCAAGGTATCATGGGACAAGGGAGCTCCATGGGATGTCATCGTTGAGGCCAGTGACATTAGATCGGAGTCTAAAGACCCAACGTTGTTCAGTTTTGAACAGAGTTGCCGGTGTCCATGAAGGATTGTGGTCAATCACCGTCCAACTAAAACTGTCGGGAGAGTGGTTGTGTTCCAGGAAGTGGTTCTGCAGTCTAGTCTGGGTTTTTTTGCACCGTATCGTACTCTTATGTTCCCCAATGCGGGTTTTGACCGGTCTACTAGTCATGCCTATATATCGGAGTCCACACGGGCAGGTGAGTAGGTAGATGCAGTTTTTAGAGTTGCAGTTAGTGTGGCGTTTCAACTGCCATGGCCTGGGTAGTCCCAGGTCCAACTCTTTCATGGGTTTAGTTTGGGAACATGAGGTGCACGAGCCGCATGGAAAATGACCTACGACTGGAGGTAGGGCCCACAGAGTCTCTGATGGTTTAGCATTCTTTCTAGGACGGGTATGTACTAGAATATCTCTCAAGTTCTGGGTGCGTTTAAATGAAAACAGGGGAGATGGACCTGGATCGAACAAACCTGTTTTCAATATTTTCCAGTGCTTTCTCACTATCCTCTGAATGTTATTAGAGAGAGGGGTGAAAGAAGTCACACACGTCAGGGCCGTGTTCTCTGGTTTGGCTTTGGTTTCCAGTAGAGCATCACGATGATTGTTCCTAGCCCTTTTATGTGCTGTTTTGATGATGTTGGTAGGGTATCTCCTAGCAATCAGGTTCTTTTTGAGGATAGCCGCTTGGGCTTCGAACTCAGTGAGGGTGTTGCAATTCCTTCTTAGTCGTAGGAACTGTCCAACAGGGAGGTTGTCCCTCAGTGCTTTGGGATGGTAGCTCTGATAGAGTAGGAGACTGTTCCTATCGGTAGGTTTTCTGTAGTTCGTTGTAAGTAAACCTCCATCTTTAAGGGATATGGAAAGGTCCAGGAAAGGGATTGACTCGTGAGATTGTGTACCCGTGAATTTGAGGAAGGGATTGATCGTATTCATCCAGGCAAAGAACGCAGTACATTCATCTGCACTACCCCTCCAGAAGATAAGGATGTCGTCGATATATCGGCGCCACAGGAGGATGTTGTGTTGGAATGGGTTGGATGGATTTTGAATTTTATCTTCCTCCAGCTTGGCCATATAGAGGCAGGCCAGGCTCGGCGCAAATGTACTCCCCATGCATGTGCCCTGTATTTGATGGTAGAGTTTGTTATTGAACTCAAATAAAATTTCTTTGAGTGCAAGTTGGGCACATTCACAAATGAGAGGTATAGGAGTGACATATGGCCATGGGTCTAGACAATGTAGAGCATCTTCCAGGACCTTCAAAGTGGCGTCCTGGGGAATGTTGGTATACAATGCTTCTACATCGAGGGTAACGAGAAGATCAATAGTGTCAGGGGATTCAAACTGTTGTATCAGATTGAGAACTTCCATGGTGTCTCTCAAATAGGTAGGGGTTTTTTTCACGAGTGGTAGTAAGAAGAAATCGCAAAATTTGCTGAGTGGTTCCAGTACGGAGTTGATCCCTGAAACGATGGGGCGGCCTGGAGGAGGGTTGATACCTTTATGGATTTTGGGAAGGCAGTAGAAGTAAGGTGTCCGTGGATTGGTTTGGTTCAGGAATACTGCTTCATCATGTGAAATCCAATCTTCCACTTCGGCTTCGGTGGTCATGTTCTGTATCTTAGTCACTAGACGTTTCGTTGGGTCCACGTTGATGGGTTGGTAATATCGCATATCAGAAAGTTGGCGTTCGCATTCTGCTTCATAGATCCCTCTGTCAAGGATGACGATGGCCCCACCCTTGTCAGCAGGTTTTAGAATGATGGTTTGGTCATTTGTAAATTTGGTGAGGAATTTACGTTCCTCTTTGGAAAGGTTATCAAAACGGTGGTTGGGGGTCGCGTCGGAAACGTCTTTCAGGACCGCCTGTTCAAAGGTGAGGACTTTGTTGGGTGTCATAGCCGAAGTAGGGGTAAACTTAGATTTGTTCTTGAGGCCGGTCCCAACCGTAGGTATTAAGGGTTTCCCTTCGAAAAATGCCTTCAGGCGGACCTTCCTGAAGAATTGATGGAGTTCTTGGTGGAGTCTAAAATCATCATCTCTGGGAGTGGGAACGAAGCCAAGGCCTTTATCCAGGAGTTTCTGTTCGTCCACTGTCAATACTCTGGTAGACAGGTTGACTACGAGGGTTTGGATGTTTTGCTCCTCAGGATCAACTGTTCTTGGTCTTGCCACTGCACATTTTTTGGTCCTGTTCTTCTTCTGCCTCTTCCTCTGCCCCTCCCTCTGTTCAGAAAAGGTGGGTTCTGGAATTGGTGATATTGAGGCAACGGTGGGTTGGATCCTAAGTGGGGGTTCCACACAGGTTGTGGGCCCATCCAGGGTCCTTGATACATGGGTGGTTGGTATGGAAGACCCGGAAAGCCTTGAAATAGAGGGGGAGGTTGGGATGGATATCTATACCCTCCACGGTACCTCGGTTTTCTATTTTCATAGCTCGTATTGCTATTGCTAGAGTTGGATCCAGATGAATAATTGCTACTGGCATCGTCCGATGTTTCAGTAGTTTCAAAGACGTAGTCTTCCTTGGTGTAAGGGTAGATCTTCTCTTTATCAAATCGTTTTACATCCTTCTGGAGTTGATTTATTTTCTGTTTGGTAAGATGTTCCTTGTGTTCGTTCATCTCTTGGTTGATCTCGGACAGGCGGGACTTGAATGTCGTGATGGAAATACCTGTCTTTAGTCTGTTCTCAGAGAGAGTGATCTGAATCAGAAGTTCGTCTGACAAACGTTTGGCTGTGTTGATGATTAATACCAGCCAGTCTCTGGTGCATTTCCAGGAAATGCGTGACCATTCGCGCCGGAAGGTGAGGTCTTCCAGGAATATCCTGGGTGCCAGAGTAACGAGAAGGCCATTGGGGGCAATGTTAGCTCTGAGGTATTCGGTCATGATTATACCGTGTAGGGCAGTTTTGATCTGTAGTTTTCTCAAGGTTTGAAGTGATTTCCAATCGTCGTCCCTGCTACCTGACGGAAGATTGCCATCCTCTGATAGTAAGGAGGGTGCCCTTAGAATTTCTGCTACTGTTTCGTCGTCGAAACAGAGACCGGGATCTTCCATAATAAGGATAAATGAGCTGAGTCAATCTAGTGGTGGAAGAGGGGGGGATGAGAAAGGGAGGAAGAGTAGTGGAGGGGATGTCCCACGGCAAACTGCCGTACTAAATAGTAAACACACTAAGGGGGGACCAGGAGCAGGGATTAAAGAGTAGGTCCTGTACCAACGCTCCTAAGTTAGCAACAGATTGTTTCATGCACTCGGACACGGAGTATTGATAAGAATCTGTTTGCATGAAAAAAAGCCGTTTTCTACTTCAATCTACGCTATTGAGACATGTTACCTTGATATCTGGTCTCCACTGACGGTCGTACTCCCGGCACTGGATATCCCCCACCCACACACAAACCCCCCCCCCCTTGCCTAGTTTACGACGGTAGATGGCCCAGATTATTTATTTAGTTGCTGTTCTCATTCCATCTATGCATGATCATAGCACTGATAAACCCTGCACTCCCTGCCATCCACGTACTCGCCATCAAACAGACATGCATGATCACCAGTCTCAAACAGTCCTCTGAGCTATGAGTCTTCCTTGCACCTGCCCCAATGAGGGCTTGGTTGTACCCTACCCCTCCCCCTTTTTTGGCATTTAGTACAACCACCACCCCAGCATGTCTTTGAGCGGGTCCGCTCTTCACATCGGTGACTTGGACTACGCACCCTGGATATAGCATTGAACAACTCATTTTGCTTCTTTTTGTCTCCCCCCCCTCCTTAGGTTCGCTGTATGGGACACGAATAATACGTGCTTCCCTCAAAGATGGGATTATAGGACACACTTGTTCCTGTATCTCGATTTTTCTTTAATTCATTTCACTTTAGGTCCTGACGAAGCGCTTAAGGATCCCTTAGGGACCAAGGGCAGCGCGAAACATGTTGACCACCCACTCCACGTCCTTACTCTCACTCTAAATATCTCACACACGGGTTGAGAGCAGTAGGATTACCCATCCTTTTCCCCCTACTCATTTAGAGTGCCATCCAGGCACCACTCCCCGTTAGATTTTATCCAGACCCAACGGACTCACCAATAAATTGTTTGGGGTACCTGAGGGTCATTTTAGTTTCACCACGTCACCCACTATCCCCACACACCCGCACGCACAACTACAGCTACTCCAACAAAAGATCTCCGACAGAGAGCCCTCTTGCAGGGCCCGTGAGGGACTGCAGCGCCACCCCCACGAGGAGCAACGCCCTATGATGATGCTTTGCACCCGCAAGGGTGTGTGAGGGCACTTGAACACCGTCCAGGAGTATCTGGCCTACACCACAGACACTACCACGAACCTTTTCTCTATCACTCTGTCCCCACTCATTAGGCAATATACCATACTGGTACTGCCCGCCATAGGAACTGTTACCTCTTTTGTTTGGGAAAAATAATAGAGAACCAGAAAAACAGAATTGCTTATTGAGACGTTTGCTGCATAACATAGAAGAAAGAGAGAAGGGGGAGAAAAGAAAGGAGGTGGAATAATAAATTCTACCAAACAGTAAAAGAAATTTTATTGTAATCTTTCAAATATTCATGTTGATAATCTGTAGGGCTAACACTATGAACAAGCCTATGAGCTTTCCTACCATACCCTGGGATTGCCATATAAAAGAGGAACCTCCTAAGGAAATGTGTATAATATCAAAAGGAAAGGTCGTGGATAAAATGTCATTCAGCTTCTTTCATATGAGCATCCAAAGCTTCTTAACAGGAGGGGAAAGGAAAAACATAAGAAAGAGATCACTCTTGACTTGCGAACAAGACCAGCATTTTGCTTTATCAGTCAACTTCAATTTGTGAAGATCCGCAGGGGTGAGGAAGAGCCTATTGTGAAAATAATATAGTGCTTGTGTTGTGCTTGCTGAGCAAGATGAAGTATGAATTTTAGTCCAAATGGATTCCCATGTCTGGAGAGAAAGCTCCTGGTTAAGATCCGCTTCTCATGCGAGGTCCATCTTGGTTTTAGTCTTCAAATCAGAGGAGTGAGACAGAATCCTGTACACACCAGAAGCTTTTATATAAGAGGATAAATCTAAATTAAGGGGTGGGGGTTGACCTACTGGTACAGGGAGAGAAGCCTGAGTGTGGAGATGAAGAAGAAGAGCCCTAAGATTTGGGTAATGTGTAGCATGAAATGAAGATATGTCATACTTTTCCTGAATCTCATTAAAATTCATAAGAGAGCCGTCATTGAGTATATAGCCAATGGAAATATTGCCTCTTTTAATCCACTGTCTCCAAGAGAGAACTATGTTATTTAGTTTCAGGTGTTTTTTGCACCAAATGTGAGTTTGCAAAAATATATCCATGCAGGAGTTATAAGAGACAATTAGAGGTTTAGCAACAGCTATAAAGTGGGTAAGTATTGGAGAGAAAAAGGCCTCAGGGGGTTGGGAGAGAAGAATCGCCTTGTTCAATGAAAATGGTGTACATTGCCCCTGTTTACGTTGACCCCAAGTAGTCAAATCTTGAGGAGTTACCGAAAGGGAGGTCAAATTTGTTTCAACGTAATGGCAGAATGGTATCGTCTAAGACTGGGAAAATGGACCCCTCCATTTTCTTTCGATTGTTGCAGACAAACTAATGAGATTCTAGGCTTAAAATTGTTCCATAAGAATTTGGTGAGAGAACGATTAATAGTTTTGAAGAAAGAGAGTGGGATAGATATTGTCAACATGGATAAATAAAAATTAACTATTGGTAGCAACATCATCCTAATTGTTGCTACTCTACCCTACCAGGACAAAAATTACAGGAACAACCCTCCATCAAAGCCAAGATTTTAGTAATGATTTCATTTAGATTAATTTTAATCGTTTCTTTAATGTTGTTTGTATATAAAATACCTAAACATTCGATAGTTTTTTAATTCCATGTAAACCCTGTGTCTTTGAACATTTCTGGAAGGCAGTATTTATTTAGAGGTAGGACCTCTGATTTGTCTATATTAGGTTTATACCCAGAAACTATGGAGTATTCCTGTAATAGTGAGACAAAATTCTGGAACAGATGTGCTGGGTTAGTAAGGTATAACAAAATATTACCCGCATAAGCAGTGAATTTAATGTCTATATCTTTAAAATGGAAACCTGTGAATTGTGAAAAACTGCAATTTTTTGCCAGAAAGGGTTTGAGAGATAAAATAAACATTAGTGGAGATAATGGACAACCTTGTCTAGTCCCCCTGTGGAGGGAAAACTAACTAGATTGTTGACCATTATTCCAAATAGAGGTGGGAGGATCTGAATATACTAACTTAATATATTGAAGGATATGGGGACTAAAGCCGTACCATTTCAATGCTCTGAACATGAACTTCCAGTTCACACGATCAAATGCCTTTTCTGCATCTGGCGTTATGGCTGCCACAGGGGAATTCAACTTGGAGGCCAAATGAATTATGTTAAGGAAAGTTCTAGAGTGTCCGTGATGGAACTAACCTTTACAAACCTCGATTGATGTACGTCAACTATGTCAGGGACAGCTTGGTTAATACGGAGTGCCAATAGTTTAGCAAAAAATCTTACAGTACTTGTTAATCAATGAAATAGGTCTGTAATTACTGCAGTGAGAGGGATCCTTGCCTTTCTTAGGGATCGAACAAATCATGGCTTGAGTGAAAGAGCCCTGTGTCTTTCCCATGGTTAAAATGGGTAATAAGAGGCAACTGCTTAGGAGTCAGCAGTTGTTTGAAATGTAGGAAAAAGCACACAGAGAATCCATAAGGCGCAGGAGTTTTGTCTTTTGGAAAGTGAGTCAAGGCATTTTAAATTTCTTGCTCTTAAATTGGAGTGTCCAAAGAGGATAGATCAATATTATTTTCAGATGACTTAGGAATAGATTGAAAGAAGGCATCTATCTGGTCCTGTGAAGGGGAGGACTCAGGGGTATATAAATTGTTGTAGAAATCTGTGAAACATTCAAGTATTTTAGAATTATTTACATGCCTAACCACAGCAATGTCTGTTATAGCGACAATTTTAGTCTTTTGCTTTTTAATCTTAAAGTAATTAACCAGAGATTTGCCAGCCTTATTCCGACCTCCATACATCTTAGCATTACACTTCAGCAAACTTTCACAAGAGTCGTCCCAAGACTGTTTATTGTATTGCATTTTTGCCTTAACAAGTTTAAACAGAGCGTCAGTGTGAGTTGAAGAAAAGTGTTCGTGTTCTAAGGATTTAATTTGATCGATAAGCAGTGTTAACTCCTTACTTCTCTTTCTCTTTTTTTTGCAACATAATCTATATTGAAAACCCTGGCCGTTGCCTTAAAAGCGTCCCTAACAAAATTAATCTGTGAGTCTGAGGAGAGATTATTATCTGAAAATTTCTGCGTAAATTATGTTAACTGCTCTGTAAATTGTTTGTCCAGTAAAAGAATATTATTAAATCTCCATCTACCTGAGGAGTAGGGTAATCCAGGTCTAATATGACTGGGGCATGGTCTGAAATAAGTATTGAATCCATCTTGGTGTGTGTCAAAAGTTGCAGAGTAGTTTGTATAAAAAAAGATAATTTATTCTAGAGTGGGATCTGTGCACAGGGGAGATAAAAGAGAACTCTAGAGCACCTGGGTGAGAGATTCTCCAAACATGTATCAGCCCTCTAGAGGCGATAGCTTTGTGAAATTTTATGCATTTTGTATGGAATAAACTTAGTTTGGGATTTGCGATCTAAAAGGGGGTCTATAAGTTGATTACAGTCACCACCTTCTATGAGATTTTCAGATGCATGAGAGGAAAGAAGAGTGGAGAATGTATTCAAAAATGCTAAATCTACACCATTAGGACCATAAACATTACAGATAGAAAACTGAGTATTATTTATCTTAATCTCTAATAGAAGTCATCTACCATTGTCATCTTTGGCCTCATTAAGCAAATGAATACATAATGATTTATGAAATAATATTACAACACCATTCTTATTATTAACAGTTGGGTAACAAAAAACATTCCCAACCAATTGCTTACGCAAGGAGTTTAAGTCCTGTTCTTTAGATGTGTTTTTTGACAGGGTTACAAATTCCTTTAATGTTCCAAAAAACAATTTGTAAACCACTCATCAAAGAGATAAATGCGGAGCTATTAAAGAGCAAATAGGAAACCAGTAGGGACTATAAGACGTAGCAAACCAAAATGATTTTATGAAAAAGTAGTGGAGATCCAAATAAACAACATTACCCACAGACAAAAAAGTTGTAAAACCAGGTAAAAGTAATAGGTAACTAGAAAAACAGAATTGCTCATTGAGACGTTTGCTGCATAACAAAGAAGAAAGAGAAAAGAGAGAGAAAAGAAAGGAGGTGGAATAGGAGAAGGAGAAAAAAGCGAAAAAGCTATAAGTAGAATACAAACTCTTCAGACAAACATATACAAGAGAGATGACAAAAAGCCAAAGAGCTTTAGCCATGCAAGTAAAGAGCAAAAACAGATAATGTCGAAGAGACGGGGGGGGGGGGGGGGGGAGAAGAAAAACAGATACCTTTTCTGAATGGAAACATCGAGATAACAAAAATTGATTACTAAAAAAAAAAATGGGAATACGTTGGGAGAAAATAGAAAAACTTGACCAACACGGCACCATAAGGACTTACCACAGAATAGGAAAACAGCACATCAGGACAAAACGTGTATAATGGATACGTATACAATAATGAACAGATACAGCATCATTGATACAGGAGGGATTTGGGGTCCTGCAATAAAAAGAAAGAGAAATCAGTTGTTAGATTACGAAAGAAAGAAGAAAATAAAAAAATAAACCATTTTAAGCTTTAGTTAGCTCCATGTCTTCTCCTTTATGCACATGAATAAATAGTTAGTTCCATGTCTTCTCCTTTATGCACATGAATACAATTCCTAAGTTCTGCAGGGTCATCAAATGTGTTTGTCCTGTCTTTCTATGGGACCTTAAAAAAACAAGAGTGAATAAGGCCATAACGAGCATTCATGGAACGAAGTGCCGGTCGTAGATCGAACAAACTCCTTCCTGCGATTAGCAGAAGACTTTGAGACACCTTAACTGAAAAACAATTTGGGGGCCGGACCATAATATTTGTTTATGTTGCTTGGCCGCAGTTAGAACTATCATTAAGTCAGAATTTTGAAAAAAATACGCCATTATTCCTGCGGTTTGTTTGAAGATGATGCGTAGAGAGTGCTGATCCTGTGAGCCCTCTGAATATTGAGATCCGCAGGTTTCAGCAAGCCAACTATTTTTGGTATATGTGTCTTCAAGAATTCAATTATGTCGGGGCCCTCGGAACCCTCCGGAATGCCATAAAGTTGTAAATTGTTGCGCCGATTACGATTTTCCAAATCTTTTCTCCCCTTCTTGAGATGAGTAATTTCTTTAGATAAGGTATTCACCTTAGCTACAACATTCTGAGCATCCCTAATCCTTTGTTCAACCTCTCAGAGCCTTGCGTCCATATGAATCCACTTATCCTCAATTTGTTGGAGTGATGCAGTAGTGTCTACCATGAAGGGTCCTATATTCCTCATTTCATCCATAATATCCTCTAATGTCAAAGGTAACGGTAACTTGTTCCGAGGGGAAGGATCTTTTTAAACCCTTTTATTAGCATTGCCTCCAGAGTCTTTGCGACCGTTGGTAGTGGAATTGATAGAGGCCGGAGATTTGGTTGAGTGCGCAGACTCCATATTTATACAGGCCCGAGCACCAACAGAATACTCTATGTATTCCCTCAATTAGCCACCAAAGCAACAGATATATTCGATGTGCAACTACTGAGGAGTTTAGTAACTAAGGGGCTCATTACGATGGTGGGCAGACCTGAGTCCACCGGCCATTGTTGCGGTGTTTGGGACCGCCCGGCAGACATGCGGCGGTCTCACCACTGCAATTACGATTCGCCCGCCATACTGGCGGGCGCATCCAGGGCATTTAACATTACGTACTGTGCTGCTGGCTGCAGCACCGTACGCAATGTCAAAATGTCATGCTGTGCGTTTCCCTGTACTGCTTGGCAGGCACCACACGGTGCCTGCCATTCAGTGCAGGGAAATGCAAGGGGTACCATGGGTATCACCCAGTGCAGCAACGCTTCCCCAACTTAGAGGGGACCCGCAACGGGCCTCCAAATCCAGTCTCCGCCAGCCTTTCCATGTAAAGGCTGGCTGATGCCAGCATTGTAATCTGGTGAGATGTCATCAGTGATGTCATCAGTGATGTCACTGACCATGTCATGAATGATGCAATATGTGACATCATCAGCAGTGCATTGCGGGCGCGCGAGTTATAGTTAGCAGAACTAACTATAACGGAGGAATTTCTATGGTTTTGTACGAGTGAAATGCCAGCTAAATATAACACCCCTGAAACCTATGGTTTTTTCTGTGAATATATATATATATATATTCGCTGAAAAAACCATAGGTTTCAGGGGCGTTATAGTTAGTTGGACATTTCACTTGTACAAAACCATTGAAATTCCCCCGTTATAGTTAGTTCAGCTGACTATAACTTGCGCCCCCGCATTGCACTGCTGATGATGTCACATATAACGTCACTCATGACATGGTCAGTGACATCGCTCATTACATCACTGATGACATCTCAAATGACATCACTGATGACATCATCCAGTGAATGTGTGTTTTTCTGAAATTTAAATATGTTTTATATATGTATATCTCAAGGTCGATGGAAGAATAAATGGGTATATAAGTGTCTAAATGGATGATTTTTTTGTTGAAAAATTGATTGTATAACTGACTGATTAAGTGTATCTTAGTGAATACATGGCTTAGTGAGTAATGTTTAAATATATAAATATCTGTATCAGTCTCTCACTTTGTGTATAAGTGGCTGCATGGGTTGGTGAGTAGCTACATGAGTGTATATATAGGTTATTAGTTGGTTTTTTGAGTATCAGTATGTTTGTCTGAGTGTCTGTATGGTTCGGTGGGGGGTATTACTTAGTGCATAGATGCATGAATGAGTGACTCACTGTTTGTATGTGTTGAATACAGCATGTGTGCGGGACTGTATGGGTGCATGAGTGTGTGTATGGGTGTGTTAGTGAGTGAATGACTGTCTCAATAGTGTCTTTATGAGTAACTACATATGTTTTAAACAAGTATATGTGAGTATTGGTGTATATAAGTGAGTATATGTGAGAGTGAGAGATTGGAAGAGTTCCTGTATAAATTAGTCTGTGTTTCTATAAGTGATGGCTTAAGAGATTAAGTATGTGTAAGTTTCTGCAGCAGTAAGTGTGGTGGTGTGTGTATAACTGTATATGCAATGTAATGGATGTTTGATACTTTGTTTGCATGTGTGACTATGTGTGTGAGTAACTCTATGGATGAGTGTCAGTGTGTAACAGGATGTATAGGTGTATGAGTACATGTGATGAGTGAGTACATGTATGAGTGACTGTATAGGACTGTTGGTGAATGAGTGGATGTGTGTGTAGATCTTGGAATTACTAAATAGGTGTGTTGTAAGTGGTATTGGTATGTCCATTGTTTTGAAAATGTTAGTTTCTATTTTTGAGAGTGTGTATCAAATGTTATATTAGGGTGAGAGGAGGTCTGTCACTCTATCACAAGGATGATGTCATCAGTGATGTCATTTGAGATGTCATGAGTGATGTCATGAGTGATGTCACTGACCGTATCATGAGTGATGTAATATGTGATGTCATCAGCAGTGCATTGCGGGCGCGTGAGTTATAGTTAGCTGAACTAACTATAACGGGGGAATTTCAATGGTTTTGTACGAGTGAAATGTCCAACTAACTATAACGTCCCTGAAACCTATGGTTTTTTCAGTGAATTTCTAAGGTTTTTTTTTTTTTTTTAAAAAACCTTTATTTTAAATCAGTGACACAGCTATTCAGCCGACAACCCGGAGGTACGGCAGCTTTAGAGACTCAACACATGCTTGCGTCCACATTTTACTGACAGGAGAGTCAAAGGTTCTGTTTTGAATAAACATAAATCCAACCCTAAAACACAAACAAGGCGTTAAGTACCGTAAGCACCAAAAAAGGTTCCCATCAGGGGGGACGAGCCCCATTCCGTCCAACAGACACAGGCCTATAGTAAGGGAAAAGAGGGAAAGGCAGAGACTCAAGAAAACAAACACATATCAGCAAGAACTTCAAAGCCGGAAAGAAAGCTAAGGGGAAAGCTGCTCCTCAGGCGGGTCCGGGTCTGGGGGCAGGCATATGTCCCCTCTGTACTGGTTCCATGGCCCCCATACAGAGTGCCATTTCCGAGGGCGCCCTCGAGCACAATACGCTGTCTTCTCCCTAAACATGCTCCAGTCCATGTTTTCCATCCACGCTGTCAAAGTAGGAGGCCTATTAGAGCCCCACAGCCGAGCAATATCGCGCTTGGCTACCATGTTCCCTAGGGTCACCCACTGAGTCTGTGCCGCGTTGTGGTCAGTAGGACTCCAGACATTCAGGAGACAACACCGCGCCTCAGGCTGCATGGCAATTCCCGTCACCTCCCCCATCACCTCGTGGACTCGCCTCCAAAACTCCATAATCGCACCGCATTCCCAAATAATATGTAGGAAGATGCCCACCATACCACAGCCTCTCTTACATAAGCCCTCCTCAGAGAAACCCATGTGGACCAACCTGGGCCCCGTCACATAGACCCTATGGAGTATTTTAAGCTGCACCAGCCGCAGGCGCGCGGGGATAGCGACCTCTTTGGGAGAAGAAACTGCATACTGCCAATCCTCATCATCTAGTTCAAGGCCATCCCTGGTCCATTGATCGCGCAACCCTAGAAGAAGATCCGCCCGAACATTAATAAGTTTCTTATAAATGAGCGAAATCGTGCTCTCTGGCATATGGCCATCCAGGATCCGGTCCTCCAACGGAGAGGACTCGGGCACCTTCTCCCCTTCTACAAGGACTGACCGCAAGGCGTGGCGCACTTGAGCATATCGGAAGAACTCCGTGCTCCCCAGTTCGTATTCCTTCTGCAACTCCTCGAATGACTTTATCCTACCCTTAACCAAAAGGTCTCCAACCCTGGATATGCCAATCAGGTCCCATTTCTCGAACCCTTTTGTATGCCAAAGCTTCCCTAGAATATCGGAGTCAAACAGAGGGGTGGCAAGGGTAAGCTTACCCTTCCAGCCCAGCGAGTCCGTCGCCACCTTCCATACATGAACGGCCACTCTGGTGGGCCCTGTAAGGGTGAAGTCCGACGACTTCGAGTACAACGCTCTGTGGTAATTACCCCCACGGAGCAACCATCGGTCCATGGCGAAGCCGGGGCTCAGCGCCGGGCCATATACACCATGGTTAATCGCGCTCAACTGTGTGGCCCAGTAATAACGTCGAATGTCTGGAAGCGCGATACCACCGTCGTACCACGGAAGCGTCAACTTAGCGATCGCTATAAGCGGACGCCCGTCCAACAAGAGCGCGCGCTGGTGGCTTTCGACCTCACGGAAATAGCTGGCCGGGACCAAGTCAAGGGTATTCTGCAGAGCATAGAGGAAACGGGGAAGGGACATCATTTTGAACAGCGCGGCACGGCCAAGGAGGGAAAGCGGCAATCGCCGCCAGCCCGCCACATCCCGCCGCAGACGCGCCAAGGGAGGGAGCAAGTTCTTCTCGTATCGTAAAATGGGGTCGGTGGAAATATAGATCCCCAAGTACAAAAAGCCCTGCTGGGCTATCTGGATCGAGCAGTTGCGCGGGACAGGCGGGACATCCCCACACAGGACATACAAGTATGACTTCCCTCAATTGATGACTAGGCCCGAGTTTCTACCGAAAGATGTCAAGACGTCACAAACCACTATCAGAGAGTTCTTGGGCAAGGCAAGGTATAGCAGAATATCGTCGGCGTAGAGTGAAATACGGTCTTCGTGGTCAGGTGACCAACGAATCCCACGTATATCCGGGTGCCACCGTATCCACGCCGCCAACGGCTCAAGAGCAAGGGCGAACAGCAACGGCGACAGGGGACAACCCTGCCGGGTGCCTCTCCCGAGCACGAACGGTGCCGACGCCCGCCCGTTCACCACGACGCTTGCAAGAGGCCCCTCATAGAGCAGCCTCACCCATCCCACAAATCCAGGCCCGAAGCCGAACTTGGCTAGCACAGCCCACAGGTATGCCCACTCCACCGTGTCAAAGGCCATCGTGGCATCGAGGGACGCCACAATAGCCGGCTCTCGCATCGTGCCCGTCCTAGCAATCACTCCATGGAGGCGTCTAAGATTTAGTGCAGTGTTACGGTGCGGGATAAAGCCCGACTGATCCGGGTGGATCAAGTCGCCAAGCACCCGGACCAGGCGGTTAGCGAGAATCTTGGCAAGGATTTTCGGCTCGGCGTTGAGAAGTGAGATCGGCCGATAGGAGCCACACTTATCCCGGGGCTTTCCGTCTTTATGTATTACCACAATCGTCGCCAGCCGTTGATCGAGCGGAAGAAACCCATGTCCCCGCGCCTCCACGAACATGGCGCGCAGGTGAGGAGCCCACTTATCCGGACAAAGCTTGTACAGCTCTATTGGCAGACCATTTGGGCCCGAAGCCTTACCGGAGCGCAACGCACGGATAGCACCCGCCACTTCGTCTACAGTGATATCACCATCGAGGTCCTCCCTATCAATGGCAGAAAGGCAGGGCAGAGCGATGTCACGCAGAAGATCACAAGAGTCCTCAGTCGACCTATCCGAGACCGAGGTGTATACCGTACGAAAATAGTCCGAGAAACACCGAACTATACCGTCGGGATCAGTGACAACCTCTCCCCCATCCGTCAACTACTCCGGCACCACACGATTAACACGCTCCTTTTTATCCAGCCATGCCAGCAATTTCCCGGCCTTATCACCAACGTCATACAATCGACCCTGCTGCTCCCTGTTGAGGGTCTTGGCGGCGTTTGTCACCAGATCCCTATATTCCAATTGCTTCAGGCTCAAATTATGCAGTGTGGACGCCGCAACATCCCCCTCCAAGGCCACCTCTAAAGCCGCTATCTCGTCCTCTACTTGTATCACCTCGGCGTCCCTCCGCCGCTTGGCGGCCACTACCAAGGACAAAGCCTCCCCTCTCAGTACAGTCTTAGAAGCTTCCCACAATGTCACCGCGGATTCAACTGAGCCCTGATTATCTCGAAAATAGTGGTCAACTGTCTTCAGCAACGCGCTGCGCAGCTGGGGGTCACGAAAGTACCAGGGTTTAACGGGAGCCACCCTGCCCCCCACCACCCGGCCAATGTCCAGATGGGCCCACACCGGTGAATGATCAGATATGCCCCGTGCCATGTGCCTAGCCTCAGATACCAAAGAGGCGTGTGCCGCCAGAGTGAGCAAATAATCAATCCGAGAGAGACTCCTGTGGGCCCCGGAATGGAAAGTATATTGTCTCTGAGTGGGGTGCCGCAGCCTCCAACAATCTACCAGACCAAAAGTATCAATAAAGTCGGGAAGCCACTTCTGAGCACCCCCGATGTCTCTGGGCGGGTACCTAGCGAGCATTCCAGAACCAACCGCATTGAAGTCTCCTCCCACCACTAGCATCCCTTCGGGGAGTCCCAACAAGGCCTTGCCCAGATCAGCAAACGTGGAGGCCTGCAGGGCAGGAGGGACATAGACAGAAACCAATACCAACGTTCTGCCCTCCCACCTCCCCGCCACGGCCACAAAGCGCCCCCTATCATCAGCAATAGTGGAGTCAACCTCAAATGGTAGGGAAGCTCTGACAAGTATGCCCGCACCCCTGGATCCCGAGGAAAACCCCGAGTGGGCAATGAATTTGTAGCCCTTTCTGTTAAGTGCATAACACATATTACCTATAAGGTGGGTCTCCTGCAGGAGGACCACATCTGGCGAGGTCCGTTTCAAAAATTGCAGGACTATCCCCCGTTTAATACGATCCCCTAAGCCATTTACATTCCAGCTAATTATGTTTAAGCCCCTATCCCCCATCCCTGAACACAAAGAGACCTCCCCCCCCCCCCCGGAGAACCACAGTCGGACAATTCTGACAGTCAGTGCTACGCCTTGCAAGAAAAAAAACAACAACCCCAAACAACAACCCCAACATCCTGAGTCCCCCCCCACCCTGCACCCCTGCGTCAGCTTACAAAGCCCCCCCAACTTGCAGTGTGCCTGTCGCCCTATCAAAAACAAATCTACAAAAAGTACCCCAAGGGAGGAAAGAGCCCCTATCTTCCCCCCGCCGCCCTCCCATTACTGCAATAAGGTGCGAGTCACTGTCCGGGGCTGAATCAAAACAGGCCGACACCGGAGGTATCACTTCTGTCCATCCCGGTCGCCTTCCGCCCCATCCACGCTGTCCCGGCCGGGCTGTCGCCGAGGGAGTGCATCCAACCAGTCCCCTGCCATGTCCGGTGATTCGAAGAAGAAAGTCCGATCCTCATATACCACACGCAGCCTGGCGGGGAAAAGCATGGCATACTTCAGGTCCATATCCCTAAGCCGCCGCTTCACCCCCAGGAAACTTTGCCTCTGTTTCTGCACCAACTGGGTGAAGTCAGGGTAAAAGCTCACGGAGGCATTCTGAAAAGGCACCGGGCCTGTCACCCTCGATGCTTGCAGGATAGCGTCCCGATCTCGAAAATGGAAGATCCGTGCGACAATCGGCCGCGGGGGAGCTCCCACCTTAGGCCGTCCGCCAGGCACTCGGTGAGCCCGCTCCACCGCAAAAAACTTGCCGAGGCCCTTAGGCGCAAGATGATTCACCACCAAGTCCTCGACAAGTAAATCCACGGAGAGCTCCTCTGAAGTTTCCGGGACCCCAATAATGCGCACATTGTTGCGCCGGGCCCGACCTTCAAAGTCTTCGAGCCGGCGGGCGGAGAGGTCATTCGCGGTTCGTAACTTGCGAACCTCGGCCTGAAGCTCCGAGACGTCGTCCGCGAGGCCAGTAGTCTGGAGGTCCAGGGACTTGACCCGCTCGTTGGTTTTGCCCAGGTCCGCGTGGATCAAGTTGACATCAACCAAGATCATGTCCACCTTGTGCGCCAGGGTCTCGAACTGCCGGCCAATCGAAGATTGCATCCCATCTATCGCCCCCTTGATGTCCTGCAATGATAACTTCGAGGCCGGGGATGAATCGGCCTTCTGCGCTTCCAGCGACTGTCCCGATCCACCAGGCGACCCCTTCTGTTGGGCATAACGATCCATATTATTGGATTGGGTATAGCCGCCTCGCCTGGTAGTCTTAGACTTCGACCTGTCCGCCTCTGATTTGGTCGACATCTCGAAGAGCAGGACAGTCAGTCGCAAAAGGACGTCCCTCACTCCGCTAGAGGAAACAGGGTCAACTAGGACTTCAGCAGCTAGTCAGGACCGTGTGGAGGTCTTCCAGACAATAGAGGGCCTGCACGGAGCACTCCCCACCCTGAGCAAACAAAGGGCGAGAAAGCGAAAGTGAAAGTGCAGCGGCGTCCGTCCGTCAGTTCACTCCTCCCAAGGCCGTTGTTGTTCAATTAGTGGCCGGGCATCCTGCCACCGCAAGCCCCTGGCATCCGTCGGGGGTAGGCCGCAATCTTCCGCCACGCACAACTTCGGTTCCCGGTGGGCGATCTTGGCCCGGATAACGTCAGTCGCCGCAGCTGTGACTCATCTGCAGGATGCCGTGCATGAAAATCAGGATTTAGGACAGGATAATTGCAGGAGGGCGCGAGGGTAGCGGGAGCTCAAGGCTCACGCGGCCATCTTGGTCAAGCGCTAGGCTCCTCCCCCTCTAAGGTTTTTTAAATGCTAATTCCTAACTATAACGTGCCTGAAACCTATGGTTTGTTCAGTGAATTTCCAAGGTTTTTTAAATGCTAGTTTCTACCAATGTCTACAGAGGTACAACATGTGAAGAAAAGAAATGCAGAAAGAAGCAACAGAAGTCCTCAAAGACGAAGAAAAGTGCAGGAAGAAGGAAGACGTGCAGAAAGAACAAACAGAGGAGCAGAAAGAGGCCTTGTTGCAAAATCATCCTGTACCCTCAACTTTTTCAGATGGGTACTCGTGGTAACTGATTCTGACTAACCAGTCCTCGAGCCAGTGCTATGCTAAAAGAAACTTAGAATACAGTTAAAATACCTGCATACACTAGGGAACACTATGCGTCGGGGTACCCCTGTGATTAACATGGCCTCCTCTGTAAGCCCCTAGTACATGATAGGGCAGGGGGGTTAAAACTACCTCTTAAAACGCGCCACAGGGCGCGTTTTCACACTGGTGAAGGGATGGGGGGCCTGAGACATGTGTGCAAACACACCCTGTGGCCGTGTTAATTTGGGTGAAAAAGTCCCCTTGAATCCTGAGTGTCCCTTGGGTCCAACTAACCCACCAGGTATCTCCAGGTAGAGACACAGAGCTGCATTGCAGAGAGGTGTAAAAAGGGGCACGGCCTGGACCACCTCTCTGCAATGCAGCGCAGTAGCGACTACTGGAAGCACCTGGTGGGCTAGTTGGCCCCCAGGGGCCCTCAGGATTAAAGGAGAATTATTTCCCCAACTTAAAACGCGCCACAGGGCGTGTTTGCACACATCACATCAGGCTCCATACCCTCCCTTCACCACTGTGTAAACGAGTCCTGTGGCCATTTTAATTTGGGAGATTAAGTCCCCTTGAATCCTGAGGGTCCCTCGGGTCCAAATAGCCCATTAGGTACCTACAGTAGGCGCCACAGAGCTGCGTTGCAGAGAGGTGTAAAAAGGGGCACGGCCTGGACCACCTCTATGCAACGCAGCGCAGTGGCGCTTACTGGAAGCATCTGGTGGGCTAGTTATCCCCAGGGGCACTCAGGATTGATGGGAAATTATTTCCCCAACTTAAAACGCACCACAGGACGTGTTTGCACACGTCACCTCAGGCCCCGTCCCCTCCATTCACCATTGTGTAAACACACCGTGGGGCCATTTTAAGTTGGGGGATTAAGTCCCCTTGAATACCGAGGGTCCCTAGAGTCAAAGTAGCCCATCGGGTACCTCCAGTATGCGCCAGAGAGCTGCGTTGCAGAGAGGTGTTCAGAGGCCACGCCCCTTTTTACAAGACTCTGCAACGCAGCTCCGTGGCGCTTACTGGAGGTACATGGTGGACTAGTTGGCCCCCAGGGACCCTCAGGATTGAAGAGGAATTAATTCTCCAACTTAAAACACGCCACAGGGCGTGTTTGCACATATGTCACCTCAAGCCCCACCTTCTCCCTTCACCACGGTGCAAACGCGCCCCGTGGCGCGTTTTAAGTTGGGGGATTAACTCCCCTTGAATCCCGAGGGTCCCTGGGATGCAACTAGCCCACCAGGTACCTCCATTAATCGCCACAGAGCTGCGTTGCAGAGAGGTGTAAAAAGGGGCGTGGTCTCAGAACACCTCTCTGCAATGCAGCCCCCTGGCGCATACTGGAGGTTCCTGGTGGGCTAGTTGGCCCCCAGGAACTCCCAGTATTCAAGGGGAATTAGTTCCCCATCTGCAAACGTGCCAGGGCGCGCGTTTGCAGAGTGCTGCAGGGAGGGGGCGGGGCCTCATCGCGATGCCGGTCTTTTTAAAACTTTTTTCTTCAAGAAGGGGGGCTGTGTGGCCCCCTTCTTTTCCTAATATTTTGGCCCTGGGGACCCCATCCTGCCAGGGCCTGACCCCTTTTTTATTGAAAAAAAATTGGAAGGGGGCCGCGTGGCCCCCCTCCCAAGGCCTTAATTGGCCCCGTGGACCCCATCCTCCGGGGCATGGCCATTTAACATTTTTTTTATTATTAATTGGAGGGGGGCTGCGTGACCCCCCTCCTCAGGCCATTTATGGCCCCGGGGACCCCATCCCCCAGAGCAGGCCTTTCCTTTACTTATTTATTTATTTATAATCGGGGAGGGGGGCCGCGTGGCCTCCATCCCGGGCCACTAATAACCCCAGGGACCCCATCCCCCGGGGCTGGCCCTCTCCGTTGGGGACCTTGGGGGGTCCCCAATCCCCCTGCGGTCCCACTGGCTCCCCGCGTCCTGCGGGAGCCGGCACTGCTTTTCCACATGGGGAGCTGCTAAGATGCAGCTCCCCGTGGGGAAAAACAATCAGCTTTGATTTTTGGAAGAAAGAGAGAGCAGGTTGGACGTGGGAGAGCTAGGAAAGAATTTCCGCGGAATGCTGGCGCAGGGAATATTCACCTAAGCTTTCAGGCTAGTCCTTTGAGAGCAACTGTTTATGTTGCCACTCCAGAAACCGAAACCAGTGACCCGAGGGCAGAGGCCCTGCAGATGGCACACAAGGTGGGGAGCCCAGTCATGTGCACCGGCGGGGCAGCGAAGTGACAAGCACCACTACCCATAGAAAAGGTAACGAGGGCACTGAATAACACAGGATCTTCTCTTTGTATCTGGCAGGAACAACAAGGTTAAAATGCCCTAGTTCCAAAATGTAGAATTAGTGCTACAACGGTCTTCAAGAGGACCTGTGATGGATGCCGCTTTTGCCTTCCATACACTGGAGGCGGCACATGGGTCACGCGGTACAGTCATACTGCGGTGGGACGCATACTCGTTGACCTCTCCTGGCACTGCTCCACACTTCGGGGACAACGCTTTCCATTAGCTGTGTTTTCTGAGGACGTGTCCTGCCGGCCCCGTCCAACAGCAGAACCCCTTTAGATCCAAACAGACTCTTCCACTCTCTCGCCAGAAGTGAAACCAGGCCACGCGGACACTTTCACAATTCAACAGCCGGAAATGCACTTTTCGCTGAAAAAAAAACACATTCCTTCCTCCTAATTTATCAAATAAACGACTCACTGAAGAACAGGGGCCAGCTTCGATTGGTAAACAATGACTTTTTTACTTCGCGATACCATTACAACGCATGCATTACCACGCATGCGTTGTACATCGCAAAGTCATTACTGTGCATATTTTAGAACAGATGGTCATTTACCACGCATGCCTTTACAACAAATTTTGTTGTAAAGGTATGTATGGTAAATGACTATGAGTTCTAAAAAAATGTAGATGATCCACGTCGTTGTAAGTAAACAGAGGCTGTTCCGTTTCCTCACAACGACGTGCACAGCCCCTCAGAGACAACATGAAGCAGGAACCACCGTTTTTGAGTGGGAGGGGGGAGAGGGTGGGGGGACTGATGTTCCACTCTGTTGCATTGGATGGTACATGTACGGCGGGCAGCAGGGTAATGTGGATACTTTATGGGATATTAGATATGGGTCTAGGCTGCGATTGTTGGGCTGTTGGTGATACTTCCTTTTGATCTTTGCTATCGCTCAGTCATTGGGCGGTGGGGATGTGTTTGTATTTACATGAAACTTAATAAAAGTCTGTTTTAAAAAAAAGGATGAAGCAGGAACCTCGAGGAGAGAGGAACCACGAGGAGAGAGGAACCACGAGGAATGAGAGGTAAGGGGATTGGGCATGGGGTGGTGGTTACTTTTCTGGGGTTTAGGGTAGTGCAGTGGTGTTTGGGTAGTGTAGGGGTTGTGCTGAGGGTAGTGTTTTAGGGTTTAGAGTGGTGCAGGGGTGTTTGTGTAGTGTAGGAGGTCGTGCTGGTTGTAGTGTTTTAGGGTTTAGGGCAGTGCAGTGATGTTTGTGTAGTGTAGGGGGTCGTGCTGGGGGTAGTGTTTTAGGGTTTAGGGCAGTGCAGTGGTGTTTGTGTAGTGTAGGGGGTCGTGCTGGGGGTAGTGTTTTAGGGTTTAGGACAGTGCAGTGGTGTTTGGGTAGTGTAGGGGGTCGTGCTGGGGGCAGTGTTTTAGGGTTTAGGGTAGTGCAGTGGTGTTTGGGTAGTGTAGGGGGTCATGCTGGGGTAGTGTTTTAGGGTTTAGGGTAGTGCAGTGGTGTTGGTGTAGTGTAGGGGGTCGTGCTAGGCGTAGTGTTTTAGGGTTTAGGGTAGTGCAGTGGTGTTTGGGTAGTGTAGGGGGTCTTGCTGGGGGTAGATTTAGGGTTTAGGGTGGTGCAGTGGTGTTTGGGTAGTGTAGGGGCCATGCTGGGGGTGATGTATCAGGGTTTAGAGTAGTGCAGCGGTGTTCGGGCAGTGTAGGGGGTCTTGCTGGGGGTGGTGTTTCAGGGTTTAGGACAGTGCAGCGGTGTTCAGGCAGTGTAGGGGGTCTGCCTGGGGGTGGTGTTTCAGGGTTTAGGGCAGTGCAGTGGTGTTCTGGCAGTGTAGGGGGTCGTGCGGGGGTGGTGTTTCAGGGTTTTGGGCAGTGCAGTGGTGTTCGGGCAGTGTTGGGGGTTGTGCAGGGGGTGGTGCTTCAGGGTTTAGGGCAGTGCAGTGGTGTTCGGGCAGTGTAGGGGGTCGTGCAGGGGCTGGTGTTTCAGGGTATAGGGCAGTGCAGTGGTGTTCGGGCAGTTTAGGGGGTGGTGCTGGGGCTGGTGTTTCAGAGTTTAGGGCAGTGGTGTTCGGGCAGTGTAGGGGGTCGTGCTGGGGCTGGTGTTTCAGGGTTTAGGGCAGAGCAGTGGTGTTTGGGCAGTGTAGGTGTCGTGCTGGGGGTGGTGTTTCAGGGTTTAGGGCAGTGCAGTGGTGTTCGGGCAGAGTAGGGTGTCATGCTGGGGGTGGTGTTTAGGGTTTAGGGCAGTGGTGCTCGGGCACTGTAGGGGGTCGTGCAGGGGGTGATATTTCAGGGTTTAGGGCAGTGCAGTGGTGTTCGGGCAGTGTAGGGGTCGTGCAGGGGGTGGTGTTTCAGGGTTTAGGGCAGTGCAGTGGTGTTTGGGCAGTGTAGGGGGTCATGCAGGGGTGGTGTTTTTAGGGTTTAGGGCAGTGCAGTGCTGTTTGGGCAGTGTAGGGGGTCTTGCTGGGGGTGGTGTTTCAGGGTTTAGGGCAGTGGTGTTCGGGCAATGTAGGGGGTCTTGCTGGGGGTTGTGTTTCAGGGTTTAGGGCAAGGGTGTTCGGGCAGTGTAGGGGGTGTTGCTGGGGGTGGTGTTTCAGGGCAGTGCAGTGGTGCTCGGGCAGTGTAGGGGGTCATGCTGGGGCTGGTGTTTCAGGGTTTAGGGCAGAGCAGTGGTGTTTGGGCAGTGTAGGTGTCGTGCTGGGGGTGGTGTTTCAGGGTTTAGGGCAGTGCAGTGGTGTTCGGGCAGGGTAGGGTGTCATGCTGGGGGTGGTGTTTAGGGTTTAGGGCAGTGGTGCTCGGGCACTGTAGGGGGTCGTGCAGGGGGTGATATTTCAGGGTTTAGGGCAGTGCAGTGGTGTTCGGGCAGTGTAGGGGTCGTGCAGGGGGTGGTGTTTCAGGGTTTAGGGCAGTGCAGTGGTGTTTGGGCAGTGTAGGGGGTCATGCAGGGGGGTGGTGTTTTTAGGGTTTAGGGCAGTGCAGTGCTGTTCGGGCAGTGTAGGGGGTCTTGCTGGGGGTGGTGTTTCAGGGTTTAGGGCAGTGGTGTTCGGGCAATGTAGGGGGTCTTGCTGGGGGTTGTGTTTCAGGGTTTAGGGCAAGGGTGTTCGGGCAGTGTAGGGGGTGTTGCTGGGGGTGGTGTTTCAGGGCAGTGCAGTGGTGCTCGGGCAGTGTAGGGGGTCATGCTGGGGCTGGTGTTTCAGGGTTTAGGGCAGTGCAGTGGTGTTCGGGCAGTGTCGTGGGTCATGCGGGGGTAGTGTTTTAGGGTTTAGGGTAGTGCAGCAGTGTTTGTGTAGTGTAGGGGGTCGTGTTTTAGGGTTTACGGTAGTGCTGTGGTCTTTGGGTAGTGTAGGGGGTCATGCGGGGGTTGTGTTTTAGGGTTTAGGGTAGTGCAGTGGTCTTTGGGTAGTGTAGGGGGTCATGCGGGGTAGTGTTTTAGGGTTTAGGGTAGTGCAGCAGTGTTTGTGTAGTGTAGAGGGTCATGTTTTAGGGTTTAGGGTAGTGCAGTGGTCTTTGGGTAGTGTAGGGGGTCATGCGGGGGGTAGTGTTTTAGGGTTTAGGGTAGTACAGTGGTCTTTGGGTAGTGTAGGGGGTCATGCTGGGGGTGGTGTTTCAGGGTTTAGGGCAGTGCAGTGGTGTTCAGGCAGAGTAGGGTGTCATGCTGGGGGTGGTGTTTAGGATTTAGGGCAGTGGTGTTCGGGCACTGTAGGGGGTCCTGCAGGGGGTGATATTTCAGGGTTTATGGCAGTGCAGTGGTGTTCGTGCAGTGTAGGGGTCGTGCAGGGGGTGTTGTTTCAGGGTTTAGGGCAGTGGTGTTCGGGCAATGTAGGGGGTCTTGCTGGGGGTTGTGTTTCAGGGTTTAGGGCAAGGGTGTTCGGGCAGTGTAGGGGGTGTTGCTGGGGGTGGTGTTTCAGGGCAGTGCAGTGGTGTTCGGGCAGTGTAGGGGGTCATGCTGTGGCTGGTGTTTCAGGGTTTAGGGCAGTGCAGTGGTGTTCGGGCAGTGTTGTGGGTCTTGCTGGGGGTGGTGTTTCAGGGTTTAGGGCAGTGGTGTTCGGGCAATGTAGGGGGTCTTGCTGGGGGTTGTGTTTCAGGGTTTAGGGCAAGGGTGTTCGGGCAGTGTAGGGGGTGTTGCCGGGGGTGGTGTTTCAGGGCAGTGCAGAGGTGTTCGGGCAGTGTAGGGGGTCATGCTGTGGCTGGTGTTTCAGGGTTTAGGGCAGTGCAGTGGTGTTCGGGCAGTGTTGTGGGTCATGCGGGGGTAGTGTTTTAGGGTTTAGGGTAGTGCAGCAGTGTTTGTGTAGTGTAGGGTGTCGTGTTTTAGGGTTTAGGGTAGTGCTGTGGTCTTTGGTAGTGTAGGGGGTCATGCGGGGGGTTGTGTTTTAGGGTTTAGGGTAGTGCAGTGGTCTTTGGGTAGTGTAGGGGGTCATGCGGGGGTAGTGTTTTAGGGTTTAGGGTAGTGCAGCAGTGTTTGTGTAGTGTAAAGGGTCGTGTTTTAGGGTTTAGGGTAGTGCAGTGGTCTTTGGGTAGTGTAGGGGGTCATGCGGGGGTAGTGTTTTAGGGTTTAGGGTAGTGCAGTGGTCTTTGGGTAGTGTAGGGGGTCATGCTGGGGGTGGTGTTTTAGGGTTTGGGTAGTGCAGTGGTGTTTGGGTAGTGTAGGGGTCGTGCTCGGGTGGTGTTTTAGAGTTTAGGGGAGTGCAGTGGTGTTTGGGTAGTGTAGGGGGTCGTGCTGGGGGTGGTGTTTTAGGGTTTAGGGTAGTGCAGTGGTATTTGGGCAGTGTAGAGGGTCGTGCTGGGGGTGGTGTTTTAGGGTTTAGGACAGTGCATTGGTGTTTGGGCAGTGTAGGGGGCCGTGCTGGAGGTGGTGTTTTAGGGTTTAGGGCAGTGCAGTGGTGTTTGGGCAGTGTAGAGGGTCGTGCTTGGGGTGGTGTTTCAGGGTTTAGGGCGGTGCTGTGGTGTTCGGCCAGTGTAGGGAATTGTGCGGGGGTGGTGTTTCAGGGTTTAGGGCAGTGCAGTGGTGTTCGTCAGTGTAGGGGGTTGTGCGCGGTGGTGTTTGAAGGTTTAGGGCAGTGAAGTAGTGTTTGAGGGTTTAGGGTTGTGCAGTGGTGTTTGTGTAGTGTAGGGGGTCATGCTGGGAGTAGTGTTTTAGGGTTTAGGATAGTGCAGCGGTGTTTGTGTAGTGTAGGGGGTCGTGTTTTAGGGTTTAGGGTAGTGCAGTGGTCTTTGGGTAGTGTAGGGGGTCATGCGGGGGGTAGTGTTTTAAGGTTTTGGGTAGGGCAGTGGTCTTTGGGTAGTGTAGGGTGTCATGCTGGGGGTGGTGTTTTAGAGTTTAGGGGAGTGCAGTGGTGTTCGGTCAGTGTAGGGGATCGTGCAGGGGTGGTGTTTGAGGGTTTAGGGCAGTGCAGTGGTGTTCAGGCAGTGTAGGGGGTCATGCAGGGGTGGTGTTTGAGGGTTTTGGGCAGTGGTGTTCGGGCAGTGCAGGGGGTCATGCAGGGGTGGTGTTTCAGTGTAGGGGGTCGTGCTGGGGTGGTGTTTCAGGGTTTAGGGCAGTGCAGGGGTGTTCGGGCAGTGTATGGGGTCGTGCTGGGGCTAGTGTTTCAGGGTTTATGGCTGTGAAGTGGTGTTCGGGCAGTGTAGGGGAACGTGTGGGGGTAGTGTTTCAGGGTTTATGGCAGTGCAGTGGTGTTCGGGCAATGCTGGGGGTGGTGTTTTAGGGTTTAGGACAGTGCATTGGTGTTTGGGCAGTGTAGGGGGCCGTGCTGGAGGTGGTGTTTTAGGGTTTAGGGCAGTGCAGTGGTGTTTGGGCAGTGTAGGGGGTCGTGCTGGGGGTGGTGTTTCAGAGTTTAGGGCAGTGCAGTGGTGTTCGGCCAGTGTAGGGAATTGTGCGGGGGTGGTGTTTCAGGGTTTAGGGCAGTGCAGTGGTGTTCGTCAGTGTAGGGGGTTGTGCGGGGTGGTGTTTGAAGGTTTAGGGCAGTGAAGTAGTGTTCGGGCAGTGCAGGGGGTCGTGCGGGGGATGGTGATTCAGGGTTTAGGGCAGTGCAGTGGTGTTTGGGCAGTGCAGGGGGTTGTGCGGGGGGTGGTGTTTCAGGGTTTAGAGAAGTGCATTGGTGTTCGGGCAGTGCAGGGGGTCGTGCGGGGTGGTGTTTCAGGCCAGTGTAGGGAATTGTGCGGGGGTGGTGTTTCAGGGTTTAGGGCAGTGCAGTGGTGTTCGTCAGTGTAGGGGGTTGTGCGGGGTGGTGTTTGAAGGTTTAGGGCAGTGAAGTAGTGTTCGGGCAGTGCAGGGGGTTGTGCGGGGGATGGTGATTCAGGGTTTAGGGCAGTGCAGTGGTATTTGGGCAGTGCAGGGGGTCGTGCGGGGGGTGGTGTTTCAGGGTTTAGAGAAGTGCATTGGTGTTCGGGCAATGCAGGGGGTCGTGCGGGGTGGTGTTTCAGGGTTTTGGGCACTGTAGTGTTGTTAGGGCAGTGTAGGGGGTCGTGCGGGGGTGGTGTTTCAGGGTGTAGGGCACTGCAGGGGTGTTCATGCAGTGTACGGGGTTGTGTGGGTGTGGTGTGGTGTTTCAGGGTTAAGGGCAGTGCAGTGGTGTTCGGGCAGTGTAGGGGGTCGTGCTGGGGTGGTGTTTTAGGGTTTAGGGTAGTGCATTGGTGTTTGTGTAGTGAAGTGGTCATGCTGGGGGTGGTGTTTTAGGGTTTAGGACAGTGCATTGGTGTTTGGGCAGTGAAGGGGGCCGTGCTGGGGGTGGTGTTTTAGGGTTTAGGGCAGTGCAGTGGTGTTTGGGCAGTGTAGAGGGTCGTGCTTGGGGTGGTGTTTCAGGGTTTAGGGCGGTGCTGTGGTGTTCGGGCAGTATAGGGGGTCGTGCTGGGGGTGGTGTTTCAGAGTTTAGGACAGTGCAGTGGTGTTCGGCCAGTGTAGGGAATTGTGCGGGGGTGGTGTTTCAGGGTTTAGGGCAGTGCAGTGGTGTTCGTCAGTGTAGGGGGTTGTGCGGGGTGGTGTTTGAAGGTTTAGGGCAGTGAAATAGTGTTCGGGCAGTGCAGGGGGTCGTGCGGGGGATGGTGATTCAGGGTTTAGGGCAGTGCAGTGGTGTTTGGGCAGTGCAGGGGGTTGTGCGGGGGGTGGTGTTTCAGGGTTTAGAGAAGTGCATTGGTGTTCGGGCAGTGCAGGGGGTCGTGCGGGGTGGTGTTTCAGGGTTTTGGGCATTGTAGTGTTGTTAGGGCAGTGTAGGGGGTCGTGCGGGGGTGGTGTTTCAGGGTGTAGGGCACTGCAGGGGTGTTCATGCAGTGTACGGGGTTGTGTGGGTGTGGTGTTTCAGGGTTAAGGGCAGTGCAGTGGTGTTCGGGCAGTGTAGGGGGTCGTGCTGGGGGTGGTGTTTTAGGGTTTAGGGTAGTGCATTGGTGTTTGTGTAGTGAAGGGGTCATGCTGGGGGTGGTGTTTTAGGGTTTAGGACAGTGCATTGGTGTTTGGGCAGTGTAGGGGGCCATGCTGGGGGTGGTGTTTTAGGGTTTAGGGCAGTGCAGTGGTGTTTGGGCAGTGTAGAGGGTCGTGCTGGAGGTGGTGTTTCAGAGTTTAGGGCGGTGCTGTGGTGTTCGGGCAGTGTAGGGGGTCATGCTGGGGGTGGTGTTTCAGGGTTTAGGGCAGTGCTGTGGTGTTCGGCCAGTGTAGGGGATTGTGCGGGGGTGGTGTTTGAGGGTTTAGGGCAGTGCAATTGTGTTCGGGCAGTGTAGGGGGTTGTACGAGGGTGGTGTTAGAAGGTTTAGGTCAGTGCAGTGGTGTTCGGGCAGTGCAGGGGGTCATGCGGGGATGGTGTTTAAGGGTTTAGGGCAGTGCAGTGGTGTTCGGGCAGTGCAGGGGGTTGTGTGGGGGGTGGTGTTTCAGGGTTTAGGGCAATGCAGTGGTGTTCGGGCAGTGCAGGGTGTCATGCGGGGGTGGTGTTTCAGGGTTTAGGGCAGTGCAGTGGTGTTCGTGTAGAGTAGGGGGTCGTGCTGGGGGTGGTGTTTCAGGGTTTAGGGCAGTGCAGGGGTGTTCGGGCAGTGTAGGGGGTCGTGCTGAGGCTAGTGTTTCAGGGTTTATGGCAGTGCAGTGGTGTTCGGGCAGTGTAGGGGGATGTTCTGGGGTAGTGTTTCAGGGTTTAGGGCAGAGCAATGGTGTTCGGGCAGTATAAGGGTCGTGCTGGGGATGGTGTTTTAGGGTTTAGGTCAGAGCAGTGGTGTTTGGGCAGTGTAGGGGGTCATGCTGGGGGTGGTGTTTTAGGGTTTAGGGTGGTGCAGTGGTGTTTGGGCAGTGTAGGGGGTCATGCGGGGGTGGTGTTTGAGGGTTTAGGTCAGTGCAGTGGTGTTCGGTCAGTGTAGGGGATCGTGCAGGGGTGGTGTTTGAGGGTTTAGGGCAGTGCAGTGGTGTTCAGGCAGTGTAGGGGGTCATGCAGGGGTGGTGTTTGAGGCTTTTGGGCAGTGGTGTTCGGGCAGTGCAGGGGGTCATGCAGGGGTGGTGTTTCAGGATTTAGGGCAGTGCAGTGGTGTTCGGGCAGTGTAGGGGGTCGTGCTGGGGTGGTGTTTCAGGGTTTAGGGCAGTGCAGGGGTGTTCGGGCAGTGTATGGGGTCGTGCTGGGGCTAGTGTTTCAGGGTTTATGGCTGTGAAGTGGTGTTCGGGCAGTGTAGGGGAACGTGTGGGGGTAGCGTTTCAGGGTTTATGGCAGTGCAGTGGTGTTCGGGCAGTGTAGGGGGTCATGCTGGGGCTAGTGTTTCAGTGTTTAGGGCAGTGCAGTGGTGTTCGGGCAGTGTAGGGGTTCGTGCTGGGGTGGTGTTTCAGGGTTTAGGGCAGTGTAATGGTGTTCGGGCAGTGTAGGGGGTCTTGCTGGGGTTGGTTTTTCAGGGTTTAGGGCAGTTGTGTTCGGGCAGTGTAGGGGGTCTTGCTGGGCGTGACGTTTCAGAGTTTAGGGCAGTGCAGTGGCGTTCGGGCAGTGTAGGGGATCGTGCGGGGGTGGTGTTTGAGGGTTTAGGGCAGTGCAGTGGGGTCCGGGCAGTGTAGGGGTTGTGCAGGGGGTGTTGTTTCAGGGTTTAGAGCAGTGCAGTGGTGTTCGAGCAGTGAAGGGGGTCGTGTGGGGTGGTATTTCAGGGTTTAGGGCACTGCAGTGGTGTTCGGGCAGTGTAGGGGGTCGTGTGGGGGTGGTGTTTCAGGGTTTAGGGCACTGCAGTGGTGTTCGGGCAGTGTAGGGGTCGTGCTGGGGGTGGTGTTTTAGGGGTTAGGGCAGAGCAGTGGTGTTCGGGCAGTGTAGGGGGTCGTGCTGGGGCTGGTGTTTCAGGGTTTAGGGCAGTGCAGTGGTGTTCTGGCAGTATAGGGGGTCGTGCTGGGGCTATTGTTTTAGGGTTTGTGGCCGTGCAGTGGTGTTCGGGCAGTGTAGGGGGTCGTGCGGGGTAGTGTTTTAGGGTTTAGGGCAGTGCAGTGGTGTTTGGGCAGTGTAGCGGGTCGTGCGGGGGTGGTGTTTCAGGGTGTAGGGCACTGCAGGGGTGTTCATGCAGTGTACGGGGTTGTGTGGGTGTGGTGTTTCAGGGTTAAGAGCAGTGCAGTGGTGTTCGGGCAGTGTAGGGGGTCGTGCTGGGGGTGGTGTTTTAGGGTTTAGGGTAGTGCATTGGTGTTTGTGTAGTGAAGGGGTCATGCTGGGGGTGGTGTTTTAGGGTTTAGGACAGTGCATTGGTGTTTGGGCAGTGTAGGGGGCCATGCTGGGGGTGGTGTTTTAGGGTTTAGGGCAGTGCAGTGGTGTTTGGGCAGTGTAGAGGGTCGTGCTGGAGGTGGTGTTTCAGAGTTTAGGGCGGTGCTGTGGTGTTCGGGCAGTGTAGGGGGTCGTGCTGGGGGTGGTGTTTCAGGGTTTAGGGCAGTGCTGTGGTGTTCGGCCAGTGTAGGGGATTGTGCGGGCGTGGTGTTTGAGGGTTTAGGGCAGTGCAATGGTGTTCGGGCAGTGTAGGGGGTTGTACGAGGGTGGTGTTAGAAGGTTTAGGTCAGTGCAGTGGTGTTCGGGCAGTGCAGGGGGTCATGCGGGGATGGTGTTTAAGGGTTTAGGGCAGTGCAGTGGTGTTCGGGCAGTGCAGGGGGTTGTGTGGGGGGTGGTGTTTCAGGGTTTAGGGCAATGCATTGGTGTTCGGCAGTGCAGGGGGTCATGCGGGGGTGGTGTTACAGGGTTTAGGGCAGTGCAGTGGTGTTCGGGCAGTGCAGGGTGTCATGCGGGGGTGGTGTTTCAGGGTTTAGGGCAGTGCAGTGGTGTTCGTGTAGAGTAGGGGGTCGTGCTGGGGGTGGTGTTTCAGGGTTTAGGGCAGTGCAGGGGTGTTCGGGCAGTGTAGGGGGTCGTGCTGAGGCTAGTGTTTCAGGGTTTATGGCAGTGCAGTGGTGTTCGGGCAGTGTAGGGGGATGTTCTGGGGTAGTGTTTCAGGGCAGAGCAATGGTGTTCGGGCAGTATAAGGGTCGTGCTGGGGGTGGTGTTTTAGGGTTTAGGTCAGAGCAGTGGTGTTTGGGCAGTGTAGGGGGTCGTGCTGGGGGTGGTGTTTTAGGGTTTAGGGTGGTGCAGTGGTGTTTGGACAGTGTAGGGGGTCATGCGGGGGTGGTGTTTGAGGGTTTAGGTCAGTGCAGTGGTGTTCGGTCAGTGTAGGGGATCGTGCAGGGGTGGTGTTTGAGGGTTTAGGGCAGTGCAGTGGTGTTCAGGCAGTGTAGGGGGTCATGCAGGAGTGGTGTTTGAGGGTTTTGGGCAGTGGTGTTCGGGCAGTGCAGGGGGTCATGCAGGGGTGGTGTTTCAGGATTTAAGGCAGTGCAGTGGTGTTCGGGCAGTGTAGGGGGTCGTGCTGGGGTGGTGTTTCAGGGTTTAGGGCAGTGCAGGGGTGTTCGGGCAGTGTATGGGGTCGTGCTGGGGCTAGTGTTTCAGGGTTTATGGCTGTGAAGTGGTGTTCGGGCAGTGTAGGGGAACGTGTGGGGGTAGTGTTTCAGGGTTTATGGCAGTGTAGTGGTGTTCGGGCAGTGTAGGGGGTCATGCTGGGGCTAGTGTTTCAGTGTTTAGGGCAGTGCAGTGGTGTTCGGGCAGTGTAGGGGTTCGTGCTGGGGTGGTGTTTCAGGGTTTAGGGCAGTGCAATGGTGTTCGGGCAGTGTAGGGGGTCTTGCTGGGGTTGGTTTTTCAGGGTTTAGGGCAGTTGTGTTCGGGCAGTGTAGGGGGTCTTGCTGGGCATGACGTTTCAGAGTTTCGGGCAGTGCAGTGGCGTTCGGGCAGTGTAGGGGATCGTGCGGGGGTGGTGTTTGAGGGTTTAGGGCAGTGCAGTGGGGTCCGGGCAGTGTAGGGGTTGTGCAGGGGGTGTTGTTTCAGGGTTTAGAGCAGTGCAGTGGTGTTCGAGCAGTGAAGGGGGTCGTGTGGGGTGGTGTTTCAGGGTTTAGGGCACTGCAGTGGTGTTCGGGCAGTGTAGGGGGTCGTGTGGGGGTGGTGTTTCAGGGTTTAGGGCACTGCAGTGGTGTTCACGCAGTGTAGGGGGTCGTGCTGGGGCTAGTGTTTCAGGGTTTAGGGCTGTGAAGTGGTGTTCGGGCAGTGTAGGGGAACGTGCTGGTGGTAGTGTTTCAGGGTTTAGGGCAGAGCAGTGGTGTTCGGGCAGTGTAGAGGGTCGTGTGGGGGTGGTATTTCAGGGTTTAGGGCACTGTAGTGCTGATCGCGCAGTTTAGGGGGTCGTGCTGGGGCTAGTGTTTCAGGGTTTAGGGCTGTGAAGTGGTGTTCGGGCAGTGTAAGGGGACGTGCTGGGGTAGTGTTTCAGGATTTAGGGCAGAGCACTGGTGTTCGGGCAGTGTAGGGGTCGTGCTGGGGTGGTGTTTTAGGGGTTAGGGCAGAGCAGTGGTGTTCGGGCAGTGTAGGGGGTCGTGCTGGGGCTGGTGTTTCAGGGTTTAGGGCAGTGCAGTGGTGTTCTGGCAGTATAGGGGGTCGTGCTGGGGCTATTGTTTTAGGGTTTGTGGCCGTGCAGTGGTGTTCGGGCAGTGTAGGGGGTCGTGCGGGGTAGTGTTTTAGGGTTTAGGGCAGTGCAGTGGTGTTTGGGCAGTGTAGGGGCTCGTGCTGGGGTGGTGTTTCAGGGTTTAGGGCAGTGCATTGGTGGTCGGGCAGTGTAGGGGGTCTTGCTGGGGGTGGTGTTTCATGGATTAGGGCAGTCGGATTCGGGCAGTGTAGGGGGTCTTGCTGGGGGTGACGTTTCAGGGTTTACGACAGTGCAGTGGTGTTCGGGCAGTGTAGGGGGTTGCGCGGGGGGTGGTGTTTGAGGGTTTAGGGCAGTGCAGTGGGGTTCGGGCAGTGTAGGGGTTGTGCAGGGGGTGGTGTTTCAGGATTTAGGGCAGTGCAGTGGTGTTCGGGCAGTGTAGGGGGTCGTGCGGGTTGATGTTTCAGGGTTTAAGGCACTGCAGTGGTGTTCGGGCAGTGTAGGTGGTCGTGCTGGGCGTGGTGCTTTAGGGTTTGGGGCAGTGCAGGGGTGTTCGGGCAGTGTAGGGGGTCATGCTGGGGCTGGTGTTTTAGGGTTTAGGGCAGTGCAGTGGTGTTCGGGCAGTGTAGGGGTTTGTGCTGGGGTGGTGTTTCAGGGCTTAGGGCATTGGTGTTCGGACAGTGTAGGGGGTCTTGTTGGGGGTGATGTTTCAGGGTTTAGGGCAGTGCAGTGGTGTTCGGGCAGTGTAGGGGTTTGTGCTGGGGTGGTGTTTCAGGGCTTAGGGCAGTGGTGTTCGGACAGTGTAGGGGGTCTTGTTGGGGGTGATGTTTCAGGGTTTAGGGCAGTGCAGTGGTGTTCGGGCAGTGTAGGGGGTCTTGCTGGGGTTAGTGTTTCGGGATTTAGGGTGGTGCAGTGGTGTTTGGGCAGTGTAGGGGGTCTTGCTGGGATTGGTGTTCCAGGATTTAGGGTGGTGCAGTGGTGTTCGGGCAGTGTAGGAGGTCATGCTGGGGGTACTGTTTCAGGGTTTAGGGCAGTGCAGTGATGTACTGAGCAGTGTAGGAGGTCGTGCCAGGGGTGGTGTTTCAGGGTTTAGGACAGTGCAGTGGTGTTCGGGCAGTGTAGGCGGTCTTGCCGGGGGTGACGTTTCAGGGTTTACGACAGTGCAGTGGTGTTCGGGCAGTGTAGGGGGTTGCGCGGGGGGTGGTGTTTGAGGGTTTAGGGCAGTGCAGTGGGGTTCGGGCAGTGTAGGGGTCGTGCAGGGGGTGGTGTTTCAGGATTTAGGGCAGTGCAGTGGTGTTCGGGCAGTGTAGGGGGTCGTGCGGGTTGGTGTTTCAGGGTTTAAGGCACTGCAGTGGTGTTCGGGCAGTGTAGGTGGTCGTGCTGGGCGTGGTGCTTTAGGATTTGGGGCAGTGCAGGGGTGTTCGGGCAGTGTAGGGGGTCGTGCTGGGGCTGGTGTTTTAGGGTTTAGGGCAGTGCAGTGGTGTTCGGGCAGTGTAGGGGTTTGTGCTGGGGTGGTGTTTCAGGGCTTAGGGCAGTGGTGTTCGGACAGTGTAGGGGGTCTTGTTTGGGGTGATGTTTCAGGGTTTAGGGCAGTGCAGTGGTGTTCGGGCAGTGTAGGGGTTTGTGCTGGGGTGGTGTTTCAGGGTTTAGGGCAGTGGTGTTCGGACAGTGTAGGGGGTCTTGTTGGGGGTGATGTTTCAGGGTTTAGGGCAGTGCAGTGGTGTTCGGGCAGTGTAGGGGGTCTTGCTGGGGGTAGTGTTTCGGGATTTAGGGTGGTGCAGTGGTGTTTGGGCAGTGTAGGGGGTCTTGCTGGGATTGGTGTTCCAGGATTTAGGGTGGTGCAGTGGTATTCGTGCAGTGTACGGGGTCGTGCTGGGGTAGTGTTTTAGGGTTTAGGGCAGTGCAGTGGTGTTTGTGTAGAGAGCAGCGCATGCGCTGCGTCTCTAGGCGAGACCTAAAAAGCATTGCACCAAGATGGCTGCCAACACTTCCTGGATTGAAGTGTTGGCAGCCAATTAGAGCCAAGTTCGTGCTTGTGTAGTTATGTCCCGTCCAGATATGTAAAGATATTTTTCATTTAATATCTCGAAAACTACTGAACGGATTTACACCATTTAAAAAAAAGGTCGCTTTATGAACCAAACACTACCTTTTTGCCAAATGTGTTGTAATTCTGTTCAGCAGTTTCAGCAGTAACCGTGTCTAAAGTTTCCTATGGGAAATCGATTTTTTGACCTCTATTTTTTTAATCTCTCAGGAACTACTGACCGAATTTACACCATTTAAAAAAAAGGTCTCTTTCTTATCCAAGGGCTACCTTTTTGCCAAATTTGGTGTAATTTCGTTCAGCAGTTCGGGCTGTAGTCGTGTCTAAAGTTTCCTAAGGGAAATAACATGGAGAAAACATGTTGTGGGACCCCCCTTTTTTCTCAGCCCCCGCTTGGCGAATCACCCTGAAACTTTCAAGATAGGAGCTGACCGGAGCGGGCCACAAGTTTTGAAAATTTCGCGAAGATTCGTCAACCGGCGCCAAAGTTATTGGGAAAAGAAAAAACGCTTTTCCTATGGAAAATAGGTCCTAACGATAACTATCTTCTGGCGATCGCCAGTAGATAATATATATATTTGTGTGCATTTTGGTGAGAAGTATGGTCCTTCGAGAAACCCCTTGTGTTGGACAGGTGCAAGGATAAGCGTTTGAAAACATTTCAAAATTAAGTCTCTAATCATAGTCTAGGACAAGCGGGATGCTTGGTGTGGTCTATTGGAGGATTGGAGGATGATACCCTGTGAGTATTTACTTGGCCATCTCAATTTTGGGAATCAGATGCAATATATATTAGGGGGTTTTGTCTTTCCGTACACCTTTCTCTATATTTGGAGTCGTTGTGGGGTGATGTGTCATTCTGAGTGGCAATACCAGTTCCCATGTAGAAGGTGATGACTCTGGTTTCCACTAAGAACAGCAACACTGTTGGTTATATTCCAAAGAATAACACATATTGTTTACAAAATCCCAGTTACATGTGAAATCTAAATTGCATGTGTTCAATTTGTTCCATCTTGACCTAATATTGGTATTGTATCCTGATGAAATATGCAGTATGTGTATTGAATATCAACATCAAGTATTAATCTGGACATTGAGCGACCTGTAGCTTGAGTTCTTTTGCACAATGAGCACTTCTGAGATAAATTCAGTGATTCTAACCAACACTTTATTGTTTTTCTCAATGTGACGCTCTAGTAGGCACAAGAGCATCAGATGTAGTTGTTTGATCTGTGTGTTGCAGAGCATATAGCATCTTTAGACTATGATAATTTTAGCCAATGCAGTTTGCGCCCATCAGTGATACTGGGAATGAGTGCTAAAAAGTGAGTGATTTTTCCCCACTTTCAATTTAAAATATAACATTTCAGTGTCAATAGTCTCTATGTCATAATTAACTGTATCTCCAAATACCTCAAAGTGTGTTGTCTGATTTAGATGTGTAGATCCTGATAAGTATTATTATTTTTTAACTTTTTGTTACTAAGCGCCTGTAACTGATGTAATTTTGTTACTTGTAACTCGCTGATCCTCATGTACAGCTCTCTGATACCTCCGGGACGAGCCAGCGCTATACAAAACTCTGCAAAAAATAAAAGCCCAGTGCTCAGTGTTCGGTTAGTGGTATAGCATCAATTTGGGCCCGATGACCTAAAACTTATAAATCATGCCGAATTGCTTAAAAGTTGCCCACATTTGGGATAAGCACTCATGTATGTCTAATGTACAGGAAGACATCATCATCAGCATGAAGAAAAATCACCAGTTTCCAACCACTGTCCACTACTGCTTGATTCTGTGGGGCACATGCATCAAGCCATTCTCTGTTTGCAAATTGGCCGATTCGCACAATAGGCCCTTTTGCGAACAGAAAAAGCTGTTTCTAATGTATCAAAGGTTGGCATTCACAATGTAGGTAATCACAATTTTTTGTGATTACCTGAATTGCGAATGCAACTAGGGAATCGCAAATAAACATGCCTGTAGCCTTTCCTAAAAGCGAACTGTGCATTCAGGAAAAGCTCAAAGCTGCAAAGTGCAATGTAGGGCATGTGTGCCCTTTACATGTGCACACTTACCTTTTTTTGTGGTGTGCTTTAGGGGGGCATTAGGCCCCTGGATACCCTTGGATTTGCATTCGCTATTTGCGATTACCAGTTTGGTCATTACAATTAGCGAATGCAATACCATTCATTCTTATGGGCCTGTAGGCCCTTAGGAATGAATGGAGTCACATTACATAATAGCAGTTCACAATTTCTGAAACGCAATTAGGTAATGTTAAGGGATCACAAATGTTTTTGCGATTCCTACATGCATAGCATTTTGCGATTCCAAACTAGCGATTCAGCAAAAATTGCTATTTTAGAATCGCAAAGTGTATGCTTGATGCATATGTCCCTATATCTTTTCAGTTTTGTTAAAGGTTCAACCATGAGTGCAGATAGGATTGGGGAAAAAGGACACCCCAGGATCGTTCCCTGATTCCTCTTTAGGGCATCTCCAGTGATAATCATAAGCAGTGAGATGTGTCACCTACTTGCGGGATACCCATGCACTTAACAAAATAAAATTCATGCTTTTCTTAAAAAAAAGTATTTTTAAAATGAAAACAATTTAACAGCCTATTGAAGACTATACTTTCCAATTTATTTTTAATTTTCATTAAACAAACAGTCAACTTTAATTTGGAAATGTCACCAGAAAAAAAGTGACAAGAAAAGCTCTTTCTTTTTTAAAATAAAAATATGATGAAAACAGAGTGCAATATAGCTGGATAAGTTGCAGCCAAAAGAGGCCCAGTAAACATGTATTGAGGGAGTCAGCCCAGAAAGTGAGTTGCACGCTGGGTATAGCCTACTTATTGGAGAACCCCTCAATAAAGTTTACACTACAGGACGTTAGGTTGGGGTGAGGTTTTCCCTTATTTGTCCCAGTTGCCAGACCCCAAGCTTCGTAATGACATTTTGAAAATGATATTGGATCATAACCCCATCTTTTTTAGCCTGGCTTGGTATAACGAGGTACGCAATGAAAATTGTATTTGTGTGTTCTCTCTTCAAGTAAAATGCTCTTTATATCATATTCTGTTGGATTGTACATTTTATAAGGCTACATGTTTTACATTTCTAAGACCTTTTCTTTTTAAATATCAGATACTATTTAGGTTGCAAGGGGTGGTGCTACTGTTTGAGATGCAGTTTTATGATGTTTGCGTTGGGAATTACACATTTTGTATTGTTAATTAAGCAGGGTTTTAAGTTTGTATTGGGTTAGATTGGCTTTTAGTGTAGGTATTTGTGGTTTTACAATGTTTTTTTGGCATGTATCCGAATCAACATATTGTTACTACTACTCAAAAGAGAGTGGAAAACTGACACTGCTCCTTCAAGGAGGTGCTCTCCACCAGTATCAATCAATAAATCAATCAATCAATCAATATCATCTTTATTTGGATACAGATACATATCCATAAAAGTACAGACAGATAGCAAAATATGCAATAAAAATTCCAGCGACAAAGGGGCAATTAAAATATCCAATTAGAACTCCACCAGTATCTCATCATGCCCTGTAAGAGCCAGTTTTCTGGCTCCTGGCAGCAGTACCCTGGAGCATTCAGCTTGGATTTGTGGGCTTTATTTTGTGTACAAATCTTTACAAACCTTTATCTCCTTACTCTATGTCTTTGTATAAAGGGAGAATTTATTTTTTGTTTCATGACAGATGTCATCTCTTTTTGTGAAAGGCTCATCTTGTGGTAGGAAGAAAGTGTAGAGTGATCCACACAACGTCTGCTTAGTCGATCTTAACTATTCCCATCATCTGGAGAAGTGTCCCTACTGTCAGAAGATGAAAAAGGGGGAATGTCAAGAACAGGTTAAAAATTCACCACCGTGGCCTTCAAGGGAACCAGCGTAGGCAACAAGAGTCAATGTTGGGAAGTTCTGAGAGACATTGAGTGGGAGCTCCCTCTGCCATAGCTCACTCCTCCTTCTCTAAGGACTCTACTAGAGGGAGGTTCAAATAGAATTCCAGGTATCAAAAATGACATTGTTCCCTGTCGTGGATAGGAACAGTTGCAACATGTTTTCCGCCATGAGCAAAATAGACATTGAGTCACTCAAGATACTCAATTTTGAAATTCAGAAGTTACTTGACATCGAAGCTACCCATTCTATTGATGTCGAAGGAGGTCTTGACATTGAGATATTTAACACCACGTACAACATCGTATAGAAGGGGTCAGGAAACATAAGAGGAGGAGGATTCCTCCACCTTTGAATCCTTGGTAATACCCTGAAGTATTGCCAGTGAAAATGTAATTTTCCTCATCATCTCCTAGATCCTTTCCCAGACACACATCATCTCAAACCTCTGAACTGTATGCACCAGCTTCCACTGTGTCACTGCTAACTTCACGACAAACTGCCAGTGGAGTTCTCTGTGCAAGAATCTGTTACTCTGTGTAGACGAGCTAGCAATGGTGTCTGGTTGAAATTTGCACTCTCCAACCTGGCTTTACAGACATCATCCGAGCCATCTGAGAGGTTACAGACTGAGGCCGTGCTACCGTCACAGACATTGTAAACCAAGGAACTCTGTTCTAGATGTTCTGCTTATGTAGTATTGGATCTTTCATAGAGTCACATGCTTGAATCATTCCCCGTCATTGAAGTGGGAGTCCCACGCTATCATAATGAAACAGTATGTATCACTTTCATAGCCTATATTGCTAATGAGAAAGTCAGTTTGTGAGCCTATCTGTTTTTTTTTTTTAATTTGAACAATAACCAATCAGGCGCCAGCACCCTCTAGAACACTCCCAACAGAGGGTGATTGGCTAAATTTTCTACCGCACCTCGTATGAAGGGAGTCTCCCTGAGCTCTGCTCAGATATCTACCAACTGGCATTGAAACACCAACATATCAAAGGATCTCTTGACCCTGTGGCTAATGTGGGAGAAAGGGATATCATTTTGCTCCTTCCGTTCTCCCCCGCCCGTGGGTAGCTGGTGCATCAAAGCCAGCAGAGCACACTGGTCATAATTGTATTGTATTTAATTGTAATTGCATTTATATAGCGCTTACTACCCCTGACGAGGCGTCAAAGCACTTTTTCGGCAAGTAGCACGCTACTCCGGAACTCATAAAGGATTAGTATTGAATTAGTATAGTGAAATATGAAAGTAATTTGAGTGGTGGATAGGTTAGTCAGTTATTTGAATTCAGAAGGATAGTGGAGGGATAGAAGAGGGAAAAGATTTGCATTTATATAGCGCTTGTTACCCCAGATGGGGTGTTGAAGTGCTTTTTTTGGCGTGTAGCACTCTACTCCGGAACCCATAAAGGATTAGTGTTGAATTAGTATAGTGAAATATGAAAGTAATTTGAGTGGTGGATAGGTTAGTCAGTTATTTGTATTCAGTAGGGTAGGGGAGGGATAGAAGAGGCAAAAAAGGTTTGCATTTATATAGCGCTTGTTACCCCATATTGGGAGTGGAAGCGCTTTTTTGGCGAGTATCTTGTGTATATATACGTGTGTGTGTGTGTTCGTTTCTATGAAATGTTTTATTTCTACTTAGCACTACCCTGCTCTTGAACCTAAAAATACCATAGGCCCCTAACCCCTTGCTACCCCTACAAACCACCCATACCGAACGTTAACAACCGCTTGCCACTCTCCATTCCTGAAAGCTTAAACCCCCTTACAATTCCTTACCACTACCCACCCCTGAACCCTAAAAATCTCTTCCTTCCCTGAGTCTTACAAATCCCTTACTACCCTAAACACTACCCATCCCTGAACCCCAAAAAACCCTTACCACTACCCTTCCCTGAAACCTAAAAAAACTCCTACTACCCTAGAACTTAAGCTATTTTTAAACTCCTGCCCTAAACGCCACCAACCACAGTCTGCCCACATGTAAATTCCTAAATGCATTGTAATTGTGATGTTTTGTAACTTACCTGGTTGTAATGGTAAATGCGTTGTAGTGTGATTTTAGTACCTTAAGAACTGCAAGATCTGAGTATAAGCAGCCCGTAGGCCAAATGGCCTAGCGTCCCTGGTGCTGTAAGGTCTTTGTGGTCTGGGTCCTGGACACCTTAAGGTCCTCATCTTGTGTCCCGGCATCCTTTCGGCCCCCATGATCTATATCCCATTTTCTTTAGAGCCCCCCCATCAACTAAGTCTGTGACATTTTAAGATTAGATTAGATTAAAATACTTGTAGAGCGCATGGCTGCCTCGGCAAAGAGGCGTCCCAGAGCTTGGGCAGGACTAGGCAGGTGACACAACCAGGGTTAGACCTGGGAGAAGAGCCAGGTTTTCACAAGACGTCTGAAGGCCAGATGATCAGGGGTTGTACGGATGTGGAGGGGAAGAGAGTTCCAAAGAGCGGGTGCCAGGAGTCTGAAGGAGGGGCCGCCAGATCTGGTTCTACATATACGAGGAGTGCGTGCAAGACACTGATTCGCCGAACGCAGTGCTCGCGAAGGGGTGTACAAAGTGCACAGATCTTCAAGAATGTCTGGGGCGATTCCTATCAGTATCTTGTGCGTGATGCAGAGCGTCTTAAAGCAAACACGCTGTTCGATGGGCAGCCAGTGAAGGCGATAGAGCAGGTTGGAGGCATGACTGAATTTAGGGAGGGCAAAGATGGAGCGTGCTGCCGCGTTCTGGACACACTGAAGTCTACTAAGCACAGATTTATTGGAACCAAGAAGAAGCACATTACAGTAGTCCAGGCGGGCCAGGATGGAAGCTTGAATAACCAACTGGCGTGTTTGGGCATCGAAAATACCCAGGATTGGTCTGAGGCCGCGCAATATACCGAAACACTTGCCAGCCACAGATTTGGCATGTGTTTCAAGATTAAGATCTTTATCCAGTATGAAGCCCACATTTTTTACCGCAGGTTTGGGGTCAGGGGGGTTACCTAAGGCCTGGGGCCACCATTAATTCGTCCAAAGATGGGAGTCTCTGCCAACCAGAAGGATCTCTGATTTGGTGGAATTCAATTGCAGGCAATTAGCTGTCATCCATTCCGCAATGGCAGAGATATCTTCTTTAAATTTTATTTGATCTTGGTTGGGATTTTTGGATAAGGCGATCACCAGTTGGGTGTCATCGGCGTATGACAACAGAGAGATTCCACGTGCTTTAGCCATCCGAGCCAAAGGGCTCATATATATATTGAAGAGCATAGGGCTCAGTGAGAAGCCCTGGGGAACCCCACAACGTAGAGGATGGACGTGAGAGGAAAAGGGGGGGGGGGTGTTACTTGGAAGGTCCGGTCGGCCAAGAAAGATGAGAACCACGATAATGCATTATTTCTGATTCCTATCTCCTCCAAACGGAGGAGCAGGATTTCGTGGGAGACTGTGTCGAATGCCGCGCTTAGATCCAGCAGCACCAGGGCTGATGTGCTGCCGGCATCCAGTGCGGCCTTGAGTTGTTCTACCACAGCTAATAGAGCCGAGGTCGGAAACCATTCTGTGAGTTGTCGAGTATATGATTGGATTCGAGAAAATGTGTTAACGTAGAGTTCACACGTTCTTCTAGGATCTTAGAGAGAAAAGGGAGCAGTGAAATTGGGCGGTAGGTTTCTGATTTAAAACTATCAAGTGTAGGTTTTTTAAGTAGGGGGACCACTTTTGCATGTTTCCATGACTTAGGCACTACCGCTGTGGAAAGTGATAGGTTGAGTAGCTCCAAACATGGAGGTAAAGGACCATGTGGAATTCTCTTGAAGGCATCTGGTTTAAGGGGGTCAGCTGGAGACCCAGATTTAATTTTAACCACCAATCTCTCCAATTCATTTAGGGAGATATGGGGAGAGATGTGAGAAGGGCAGTCTTGGGGCCAATATGGGCATTCTTTCCACAGCCGCTGAGGGGTATAGCGTGACCCAACTTTAGATAAATATCTTCGACCTTCTTCAGAAAGAAGGTCACCAGCTCCTCACAGTGTTGATTAGAGGAGATATTATTGCCTGATTCCGCAGGGGGGGTGATCAAATCCTTTAGTAGCGAGAATATAGTTTTACTGCGGTTAGTGCTGGTGGTGATCATGCTAGAGTAATAAACTGCTCTAGTTTTGCGCACCAGCTTATGATAGGATTTAATAGCCACTCTATATAGTACTTTGGCCTGGGGGTCGTAAGATTTTCTCCAAGATCTTTCCAGAATTTTACAGTTTTTCTTGGCAAGGGTTAGATCTTCATTGAACCAGGCGTTAGCCCGGGTACCTTTAGAGTGAGTGAGTTTAAGGGGGATGCTAATGTCTAGAGCTTGAGTTATCCACCTTTGAAAGAGCGCATCAGCCTCTTCCATGTTGTTGGATTTTGCCAGAGGCTTTGGCTCAATGCTGCAAGGAGATCCACTTGATTCAATTTATGCCAGGGCTGTTTAAGTGAGGGCTGCTGGTTAGACAGGGGCTTAGAACCAACTGTCTTTAGCCGCATAGGAATGAGGAAATGGTCTGTCCAAATCATAGGAAGTGGTGATAGAACTTCCAATGACTCTAAGTTAGAAAAAATAGGATCAAGAAGATGTCCCGCTCTGTGCGTAGCACTAGGTGTCAATTGGGTCAGTTGACAGGCTGCCAGGTCCCCTAAAGAACTAAGAATCTCCGAAGATTCATGCAGTTCTAGGTGGAGATTCAGATCGCCTATAATATTAAAGTTGGCGGTCTGCAGAGCTAGAGCTGTGACCATGTTTGTCAGGGCTTCTCTAAAGCGTTTTGATGGACCAGGCGGTCGATAGATGATAAGGCCAGAGAAAGTGAAGTTTGCATTCAATGTGACTTTAAAGAGTGCACTCTCACAGTCGGGGAGATCTAGTGGGCACAGGCTACAAGAGTGGACTGATTTGTATATGATCGTGATGCCACCCCCTCTCCCTCCAGTTCTTTCTAGATTGCGTATGGCATATCCTGTCGGAAGAGCAAGGGCTGGTATGGCCACAGAAGACGCGCAGAGCCACGTTTCAGTTAAAAAGAGAATCTCGGTGAATGTTCCTGGAGGAGGTCTAGTACTTCGGCATGATGTTTAGGCAAAGAGCGGCAGTTAATGCTCAGAAGGTTGTATGTCAACATCCTAGGGCCACATGGCGTAGAGTACTTCGAGGGGGACAGACTAAAAGTTCAATGCACACAAATGGAAGGACACTCATCTGGGGCCAAGCCATGAGTCCCACAGGTTTCTTCACTGTATAGATCCCATAATTCTTTGCCAGAGTAGCTAAGTTTTTGGGTTACGGGTAGGGCAGACTCCCTGGCTCCTGGCGACGACCATGCGCGGACGGGCGCAGACGGGCTTGCCTTAGGCGCACCAGAGGCACGCGTCTGCTGTGCGTCCTCGCGCCAGTGTGCATTTGAAGCCCAGGGAGCTGTACAGGCTCCGCCCGTGCTGCGCGTTGATTGGCTAAGAGCCTACCAATCAGCGTGCAAGGCTTCGCGAGTCAGAAGTATGAAATATCCACACGAGAAGAACAACAAGGTGTGGGCAAGCTAATACAGATTTCTTTCCCAGAGAGTAGACGGTGCAATTATGGCAGAATTGTGAGTAAATTAAAAGAATAAAATCAATTCTAACGATCGTTCCCCCAACAATTCCCTGGTTACAGTCACCGCTTAATCAGCAGCGTGCCGAGCGCCAGCGTGCATTTGAAGCCTCGGGAGAGTAGACAGTGCAATTATGACAGAATTGTGAGTAAATTAAAAGAATAAAATCATGATAAGATGGCCATGATTCCATTTAAACCAAAGTAAACGCAAGTAGTTGTTTTTAATCCAGTTACGCATTTCGACTGCAAAGCAGTCTTGATAGCACACCGGAAAATGGGTCGACCACATTTTTCATAGAAAGAGTAAACACAAACAAAGGACCAAGAAAACAATTTACATGTAGTTTCATAACGTAATGGTGGCATCCATTTTGAAGTGTCAGAATACTAATTTATGCAATTGCATCAACCCTGTGGTTTAAATGTCTTGCTGGTGCTTATTTATTGCAAATGCCATAATATTTACCATGTGGATTTGTGGAGGTCTAGAATATGGCAGGATTCTCTTTGTCTCAGATGAAGGACCCTATTACCACCCCTTGAGTTCTATTGTACTTTGTCTATTGCAAAGAATCTTAAAAGTAAGCTATTCAACAGATGTATTAGGCAAAATGTCTAGCCACTTGATAGTGTGTGTCTTTATTGTTAATTTCCCTCATGTGTTCAAGCACTCTTTTCTTAGCTGTTAATGTACTGCTCCCCACATATCACAAATCTATTTATAGTATTTAAATATGTGGATAAAGAGGAGAATTTAAAACATAAATTACAGTTAGAGGGAGCAATATAAACATAGTATCAAATATATGAGTAGAGATCTGAAAAATCCTTCCGAGATGGCCAACATGTAACATTAATAATCAAGGGGAATGGATCACTTGTACCTGTCACATCACTTTCTCCTGAGGTCCTGAAGAAAGCCCCCTGACCCTTTTGGGCAAACTAGGGGCTGAAACATGTCGACCAACTACTCAGACTAAAAGTGCAGCGGATCCATTACATGTCGTATCTGCACATTGCTGTATTTTATATTTTCCCTTGCACCAAACGGAATAAAATTAAGTCCAGGCAGCAAGAGGAATTTTTTAACTTAACTATTCACATCACATGAGCACCTCTTACTTTTTTGTATTTTTATATTTTTTCTCTGATCACTACTGTAACATCCAGTGGTTCCCTCCGGGCGGAGGAAGCATCGGAAAAAAAACCCCTGCAATGATGCTGTCACGTAGTTAAAATCAAGGCGGAGAATCAAGATATACCGCCCCTGAACCGTCTTACGTGAATGAGGGTTTTTTACCAAATATCGGAAACAACCACCCGAACACTGGTGACAGGTACAAGTGATCCATTCCCCTTGATCATTAATGACTAGCTGGAAGCCGAATGGATCACAGCTCCTTCCATCTCCCTTCACTTTGATTGAAATACAACATGTAACATTGACAAAGACCAGAAGGCCAAAACGTAACTGTCAGTTGTTGGTGGTGGGCACGAAATTCAATAAAATATAAAACAAGATGCTCGGAGTGCGCTGTATTTTTCCTTTGGATCAAGTGCACGTATGAATTGAGGAGCCGTCTCCTCAAGCTGCTGCATCTGTCAAGAGTGAGAGCGGAGGCTTTACTTGCAGAAAAACAGACGGATTTAAATATATATTTCTTATGGATACATCTGCCTGTGGATTCCTCACCTTTTGAATTACCCTATGTGCAGCAGTTCACTGAAACTTTTCGCCATAGCTCCCCCACGTCGACGAGGACATCACAATGGAATGGCTCAGCACACAACCCTGGGTGATGTCATGGGAGCCATTAGACTTTGTCGGCGTGCTGACGTCAGTTCTCTTTTTTCACGCCATTAACGTGTAGCGTTTTTTTCCAGGGCTCTCCATTTCTGGGAGGTTCTTAGTTGCAGGTTCTGCCTGTAATTGTAGCAGTGATCATGGTTACCCAGAAGAAATCTGGTTTCAAACCTTGCAGGGTATGTGGGGGTCATATGAGGATTGTATATCTCTCGTCGGACCATGACGTCGAGGTGTGTTTATCATGCAGGCGTATGAATCTGAAGGCATTGAAAGAGAGGAGGCCAAGCTGTTTATGGCGAAGGCAAAAAAGCAGAAAAGGAGCCGAAGGAGGTCAAGATCCAAGTCCAAGTCGCCGGCTCTCCATACCTCGAAATTGTCGAGGAAGCATAAAAAGAAGCAGCTTCATGGAGCCCGACGTCGGTCTTCGAAGGATGAAACACTGAAGTCGGGTTCTCCGGTACTCTGATGTCACCACAAGGGTGTAGACTCTTCTTCCCCTTTGCCTCAGGTGACTCCAGCACAGTCTCCGGCTCCGAGAGTCTCACTGGCGCCCAGAGAAGCGAGGCCTTCTCCTCCGGCCACTCCACCCCCGGCTCCAGTGTCTCCAGCGCCGTAACTGGAGCCAATTAGACTGCCTCCTCGAGCTGTCTCCGAACTGGTGGTACCAGATCCAGGATATCCAGACTTTCTGGCTCAAGGTACGGATCCGTCACATTTCCTAAATGCGATGTTTGGCATGTTTGCCAGAGGGGCTAACCCTGCTTGTGCGCCGGTTGTCCCCATGGGACCCCTTTCCTACTCCATTGGAGGTTTGCCACCTCCTTTCTCACAGGCACCTATCATGCCTTTCATGCTAATAACTCCAGGGAGTTGGCCTCTCCTGACGCCGAGGTTGTAGACGTCGGTGCAATCCCTAGAGGGAAGAGTGCCGTTGGATGGGTCTTCTCCCGCACCATCTGGCCTCGCTCAGTGCCTTTGACTATTCCTGTGGAGCCTCCATCGACGCCGGTCCCGAGGTTACCAGCAACACGTCTGGCACCGCAGATGCCGGTCCCAAGGATGAGATCCAGAAGGGAAGCACAAAGGCTGTTGGAGGAGGAAGAATATCAAGAGCAGCAGGAGGAGGCTGAAGAGGGTAAGATTGTTGACCCTGTGGAAGAGTTTAAGGGACTACAGGAGGCTACTGGACTGGACACATCTCCAAAGGCTTTCTATTGCAGGAGGTTTCCTGAGATCACTCATTAATAAGGAAGGCAGCGGATCTGCTGAATTTGCTGTTACCTACTGCAGAGCTTAATTAAAACATTTTAACAGAAGTGCTTCATTCTCCTTATTCTGTTTCGGAGCCTCTGTTTACTTTTAATTAGGCTTTAACTGAGCCTATCTTAGAAGTGTGGCAGAAGCCAATGACTGCCCCTGCGGTGTCCAGATCAGTAGCAAGGAAGTATAAGGTGGCTCTGGGAGATCCTGCTTTCCTTTCCACACACCCATCTCCTGAGAGTTTAGAAGTCCAGGCATCATGCTCCACTAAACAGTGTGCAGGCTCTTTCCCATCCACGCCTGCAGATAGAGAATCCAAGAGGATGGAGCAGTCGGCAAAGAAAGTGTTTTCTTCTGCCAGTATGGCTCTGAAATCAACAAATGCGACATGTCTGCTGGGTCGCTATATCCACGCTCAGCAAGGGAGGTGCTCCACAAGCTTCCGAAGGATGTTCAGGCCCATTTTGTGGAAGTTCTATCTGACACCCAAGCTGCAGCCCGTCAAGACATTCAATCAGGACTTGATACTGCGGACTCTGTCTCCAGAGTAATGGGTTCCTCTGTTGCAACCAGGAGTCACGCTTGGCTAAGCCTATTGGGCTTGATTTTTGACGGCTCTCTTCATTTTGGTTCCAAAGCGCACTTGGCGATACAGTGCTTTAGAAATAGTAGAGCCACAGCGAGATCATTGGGTCTTTAGTCCCAGCCCAGAGGTTTTGGGTACCGCAGATTTCGAGGGATTGGCAGGACTTCATCCTTTCGTGCCAAACAATAGCAGCAGTCACAACAGCAGCAAGATGCGAACCCCTTGTATAGGTCCTACAGAGGAAAAGGTTGAGGTAGTCTTCAAGGCACAGCTCAGCAGTAAGTCTCCTCCTACTCCTCATCCTCTCCCGCCCCTCCTTCTGGTAGAGCAGGAAATCAGCTCTAGATCCTCTATCCTAGAGCATGTTGGACGGGTGTCCCATTTTCTACGAAATTGGAGGTCTGATACTTTAGATCTCTGGGTATTATATCTCGTACAAAATGGGTATGCCCTTCCCTTCTGGAAGTTTCCCCCTCCTTCGCCCCTTGCCAGGGTTGGCGCTCAGAGGAGCACCTGTTGCTACTGCAACAGGAAGTTCTATCTTTACTGCATAGATAGGTGCCATTGAGGTGGTTCCGTAGTAGGAAAGGGGTCAGGGATGCTACTCCTGGTACCTCCTGATTCCCAAAAATTACAGCCAGTTGAGGCCGATTCTAGACCTAAGGGTCTTGAATTCTTACCTCAAGCAGGAGGAGTTCAAGATGTTGACCCTAGCTCAGGTTCTTCTGGGGTTGCAGAAGGAAGACTGGATGGTCGTATTTTCACATTCCCATCCTGGAGTCGCATCAGAAGTATATCGGTTTTATGATGAGTTCTCAACATTACTAGTTTGTGGTCCTTCTGTTTGGTCTTACTTCATAACCTCGGGTTTTCACAAAGTTTTTGGCGGTAGTAGCAGCACATCTCAGTAGGTCAGCATTCCTGTTTTCCCCTATCTGGACGACAGGCTGCTCAAAGCAAAGTCGCCACAGATGGTGCTGCATCATTTGCAAGTGACAACGCATCTTTTGTTTGAATTGGGTTTATCAATAAACATACCCAAATCTCACCTGGTGCCCTCTCAGTGCATCCTGTTCATAGGGGCAGTACTGGACACTACTGTGAAACGTGCCTTCCCGCCTCGGCAGAGGATTCAGGACATCTAGGCTATGATTCCACTTTTTCACAACGGGCAGTTGTTCCAGTACTGAAGGTCTTACGCCTGCTTGGTCTGTTCGCTTCATGCATACTGTTGCTCAACCATGCACGCTGTTGTGCCTCTATAGGCATCTCAAGAATGTGGTCGGAATCTCCAGAGACACCGCAGCGGAGCTGTTATGGTAGAGTGTTTCGGACAACCTGTCTCAAAGGAAGCAATTTCAACCTCCTTCTCCGGTGGCCACAGTGATAACGGATGCCTCCACTCTAGGGTGGGGAGCTCATCTGGGGGATCGGGAGGTCAAAAGCCTTTGGTCCACAGAGGAAAGATTGATTCACATCAATCTTTTGGAGTTGCGGGAGATACATTTGGCTCTCAAGGCCTTTCTTCCCTCCCTTCATGGTCAGTCACTTCAGGTCCTGACAGACAACACTACCGCGATGTGGTTCATCAACAAACAGGGAGGAGTAGGGTTGTATCGTCTCTGCAAAGAGGTTCTGTGACTCTGCTCCTGGGCTCAGGACCATCAGATGTGTGTGATTGTGAATCATTTGGCCGGAGTGCTGAATGTGCATTGAGACAGTCTCAGTTGGCAATTTTTGGCCGATCCATCCTGAGGTGGTCCATTGCATTTTTAGAATGTGGGGGTTCCTCATTTGGACCTGTTTGGCGCTCACAAGAACGCGTACTGCCCATCGTTCTGCAGTCTCCAGTATCCGATATGGGGAGTATTGGGTGACGCATTTCAGTTAGATTGGGGCTCAGAGCTTCTCTACACATTTCCTCCCATACCCTTGATTCCTCAAGTTCTGAGGAAGATTTGCCTAGATCAGGTCCAAGTCATATTGCTCGCCCTGGATTGGCCAAGAAGGGTGTGGTACACAGACCTCATTTACCTCTAATCGCACCATGTGCTCCGTCTCCCTCTCAGGGCAGACCTCCTCTTGCAGTCACAGGGGCAGGTTCTACACCCCCAGCTCCAGAGCCTGCACCTTCATGCCTGGAGATTGAACGGGCAATCTGAGCTCTTTCTCTTTCCCGTCGGATGTGGTAGATGTTATTTTATCAGCCGTAAGACACTCCACCAAATTTGTCTCTTCTGGTAGGTGGACCAAGTTTGTAAAATAGTGTGGAGAGAGATCGGTTGATCCCTTGCGAGCCCATTTCTCCGATATTCTGAGTTTCTCTCTTTCCCTGGCACAACAGTGTTGTGCAGTAGCTACGGTTAAAGGCTACTTGTCTGCCTTATCAGATTTTCTCTGTTTACTACACCAATCCTCCTTATTTAAATCTCCCTTAGTCATGAGATTCATTAAGGGTCTCACCAATAGGTTTCCTCCCACTCCCTTTATCATGCCTCAGTGGGATTTGAATTTAGTTCTTAATTTCTTGATGTGGTCATCTTTTGAGCCCTTGCATAGTTGTCCCTTGAGATTCGAGCGTTTAAGACAATATTTCTGATTGCAATCACTTCCACTAGGAGGGTTAGTGAGCTGTAGGCTCTTAGCTCCAAACCCCCATTTACCGCATTTCATGCGGATACGATGGTTCTTAGGACCAGAGCTGCTGTCCTGTCTAAGGTGGTCACTCCCTTCCACCTAGGACAATCCATCACTTTACCCACTTTCTATCCTCCCCCTCACCTTTTAAGGAGGAGAGACTTCACCGCCTGGACCCTAAGAGGGCGGTCAGCTTCTACCAGGACAGAACTAAAGGCTTCAGGTTGGACTACCAACTCTTCATTGGCTATTTGGGCAAGATAAAGGGCTAGGCTGTCCACAAAAGAACGCTGTCCAAGTGGATCATCCTCTGCATCAAGATTTGCTATGCCTTGGCCAAGAAGGAGCCTCCTGAAGGTATTCAAGCTTATTCCATCAGAGCTAAGACTTCTTCTTCGGCTTTAGCTAGAGGCGTCCCGGTTGTAGACATCTGCAAGGCGGCAACTTGGGCCTCCCTCCTCACTTTCGTGAAGCATTATTGCTTAGACTCAGAGGTGAAGAGGAAAGGCCACTTTGCACGTTCTGTGCTGTAAGATTTTTTGGTACAGGTAGGCAGGCACCTTCCTCCGAGAGCAGGACTGCTTGGGAATTCAATTCAAAAGATGAGGAATCCACAGGCAGATATATCCATCAGAAGAACAAGTTACTTACCTTCAGAACGCTTTTTCTGGTGGATACAGTATCTGCCTGTGGATACTTTACAAGGTCTTCTTATGGCTCCGATGACTTCACGCGGAGTCGCGTCCGGAGCCGTTCTATTGTGACATCTTCGTGGACCTGGGAGAGCTATGGAGAAAGGTTTCAGTGGAATGCTGTTCATGGGCTAATTCAGACGGTGAGGAATCCACAGGCATATACTGTATCCACCAGATAAAGCGTTACTGAAGTTAAGTAACTTGTTCATATATATGTGATCAAGATCGCGGAGGCGATCGAAACGCGTCTGAGGCGAACACTTGTCTGATCTATTACAATGAATTAAATAAGGATAATTGGCATTCAGCAACCGCTTGTGGTGTATTCTCTGGGCATACAATGAAGACTGTGGTCCGTACCTGCTAAAGAATCCCTCTTTGACATTGGAGGGTCAGGACTTTGTGCTTATATATATATATATATATATATATATATATATATATATATATATATATATATATATATATATATATATATATTCACTTAAAAAACCATAGGTTTCACACATGTTATAGTTAGCTGGGCATTTCCCTCGTAAAAAAACAATGAAATTCCCCTGTTATAGTTAGTGCAGGCAACTATAACTCACGCGACCGCAATCCTCTGCTGATGACGTCAGATATTACATCACTGTATTTAGACACTTATTTACCTATGTCTTCTTCCATTCATCTTTAGCTATACATATATTACATTTTTTTTTTTTCAGAAAGACACATATGTCATCAGTGATGAAATATCTGACGTCATCAGCAGAGGATTGCGGTCGCGTGAGTTATAGTTGCCTGCACTAACTATAACAGGGGAATTTCATTGGTTTTTTACGAGGGAAATGCCCAGCTAACTATAACATGTGTGAAACCTATGGTTTTTTAAGTGAATTTGCAAGGTTTTTTAAATGCTAATTCCTAACTATAACGTGTGTGAAACCTATGGTTTTTTCAGTGAATTTGTACGTTTTTTTAAATGCTAAGTTATGTATTTGTTAATTTATTTTTTTAAACAAAACTTTTTCACGGCGCGCGCGCCCACTTTACGCAGTTCGTGCCGTGCACGCACGGAGTGCTTCGCGCACCGTGCGCGCACGGTGGGCACACGGTGCGCTTCACACACCGCCAGGCCACTTTACAAAGTTCTTGCCGTGCGCGCACGGAGCGCTTCGCCCCCAAGGGCCTAATTTTTTTTTTTTCGATAAATCGCGGAGTGCGCGCACGCTGCGCGAACTTCGCAGAATTTTTTCCGTTTGGGTGGTGCGCGCACTCGGCGATTTTTTGAAAAAAATTTTTGTTGTTTTTTGGCCCTTGGGGGTCCTTCTGGGACCCCCTGACCACGGCTAGGGGGTCAGGAACTGTCTACCCTGCCCCCTTTTCACGTTCTCCACATTTGTTTTTCACCCCCTCAGAGTGCGAGAGACAAAATGGCGGCCGACACTTCCTGGTTTCGACCGATTCGAATTTTTACTAAGATCTAACAACCAATCAGAATTGCGCTCGCGCACGGCAAGGTGCGCGCACCCAGCGCGCACGCTGCGCGCGTACAGATATATATATTGATTTAAATGCTATTTTCTCTGGAAATACTGAACAGATTTACACCAAACCTGCAAAAGGCACTTCATGGACCTTATGGCTACCTCTCTGCCAAATTTCACGTAATTCTGTTCAGCCGTTCGGGCTGTAGCTGCGACTAAAGTCCCTATGGAAAAATCCATGGGGAAAACGCGTTTTGGGACCCCCCCTTTTTCTCGGCCCCTGCTTGACGAATCACCCCGAGACTTTCAGGGTAGGAGCGGAGCGGAGCGCCCAATTAGTTTTGAAAATTTCGCGAGGATTCGTCAATCGGCGCAAAAGTTATTCAAAATAGAATTTTGAGATTTCCTATGGAAACTCGGTCCTAACTATAACTATCTACTGGCGACCGCCAGTAGATAATATATATATATATATATATATATATATATATATATATATATATATATATATATATATATATATATATATATATCACTTAAAAAACCATAGGTTTCACACACGTTATAGTTAGGAATTAGCATTTAAAAAACCTTGCAAATTCACTTAAAAAACCATAGGTTTCACACATGTTATAGTTAGCTGGACATTTCACTCATAAAAAACCATTGAAATTCCCCTGTTATAGTTAGTTCAGATAACTATAACTCGCACGCCCGCAATCCACTGCTGATGACGTCACATATTACATCACTCATGACATGGTCAGTGGCATCACTCATGACATCACTCATGACATCATCCTTGTGATAGAGTGGCGGTCGTGCGAGTTATAGTTATCTGAACTAACTATAACGGGGGTATTTCAATGGTTTTTTACGAGTGAAATGTCCAGCTAACTATAACATGTGTGAAACCTATGGTTTTTTAAGTGAATTTACAAGGTTTTTTAAATGCTAATTCCTAACTATAACGTGTGTGAAACCTATGGTTTTTTAAGTGAATTTGTAAGGTTTTTTAAATGCTAAGTTATGTATGTTTTATTATATTTTTTATATATTTTGTTTACAATAAGCTACCTTTGTATACAGTTATAGATTGACTGTATCCTGTAATATGGAATGGCTCGTTTAAAATGTTTTTTTTTAAGGTTTTTCACCGTGCGCGCACCCCACGAGCACGGTGCGCGCACCCCGCGATTTGTTGAAAAAAAAATAAAATGTTTTTTTCACCCTTCGGGATCCTTCAGGGACCAGCTGACAAAGGCTAGGGGGTCAGGAACTCTCTACCCTGCCCCCTTTTCACGTTCTCCACCTTTCTTTTTTACTGTCACTGTTAGACCTGGCATCATTGGCATGAGTCTCTCCTCCATTTTTTTCTGTTTGCCTCCTCTGTTTACGATGTTTTTGCTGGATTATTGCTTTGGGCACTGTGCCACTGCTGATCAGTGCCACAGTGCAAGTGCTCCCTATGTTAAATTGTTACATTGATTGGTGTTACCATGATTGGCTTGGTTGACTTACTGTTCAGACCCTAGTCTAGTGCACTGCGTGTGCCAAGGGCGTGTAAGTTAACTGCTGCTGGTGGGCTTGCAGCACTGGTTGTGCCACCCACAGGAGCAGCGTGCAAAATGTGTCTCAGGCCTGCCACCGCGGCGCCTGCGTGCAGTCCCTGACTGCCATGTCGACTTGGTAAGGAAACCTACTTACCAGTCTCTAAACCTTCCCTTTGCCACGTTTCAGACACCTCTATGGTAGGCCCTAGGGCAGGGTGCATTGTTGGTAAAAGGTAGGTCATGCCCTGATGTGTGTGGCATGACCTAATAGTGAATTACAGCCATTTTCGTTTTTCACTATTGAAGGGCTACCTGCCTCCAATAGGCCAGACTGGGCAGACTGATTATTAACTCCATTATAATCTATCTGACTCAGGGAGCATGGTAGCAAGTCGAGTTTAGTGTCCCTGAACTCGGAATTTAATAACACACCCTTTAGGATGGATGGTTTTTAAATTCTATGTTTGAAAATAGCACTTTTAGAAAGTGGCTATTTTCTTGTCCAACTATCTACCGGTCTCTGCTGGTTTGGTGTGTGTGTCAGGGGCTGGGTGGCTCCAGAGGTCTGAATGAGTCAGTGTGGGGTGAATGGGGCGTTTACACATAGAGGGAGGGAAGAGTAGCCTGCCCTGCCTGACACAATACTGGCTCCGCCTCCTGCTGGGCGACTGATGGCCCTGCTCCTGCCAGTGACAATACTGGCTCCGCCTCCTGCTGGGCGGCTGAGGACTCTGCCCTGCTCAGTGAATGGGCCAGGTGCCTCTGCCTGGCAACACCCACAACAAACCTGAGATGGTGGGAATCTCCCTGTTTGGACAAAGGGAACAAAGGAGAAATGGGGTATAAGAGAAGGACCCCTGAACCAAGAACTCAGATCACTTCTGACAAGGAAACCTGTACCAAGGACAAGAAGCCTGCTGATCTAAGGACTTGCCTCCCCTTTCTGCCAGAGTGCTGTTTTGCTGTGAAGGAACCTGAAAGCTGCTTCTTTATTTTTGCCAAGGAACAAGGAGAGAGGAACTTGGTGTGTACTCTCTGAACACTTGCTAGGAAATCTCCAAGGGCTGGAAGAGTGCCAGTCTCCTGTTGAAGTCACAGGGCCAAAGGACTTCACCATCTACTGAATTGCTGAAGTGCTGGAAAGTGTTGTTCCCAGTACACAAGGGAAAATCTGCAGTCTCGACGCCAGCAGCAACGCCAGTGAGCAGTGGGTATCGGCCCCGGCTCCAAGTGACCCCGTCTCGACGCCGGTATCGACGCCAGTGAGGAGTGAGTATCGGCTCTACCTCCAAGCGACCCCGTCCCGACGCCGCTGCTGATCGCATCGACTCGACGCCGTGAGCGCTGCTCCGGCCCGACATCCCTCGACGCCGCTGCAGATTGACCCGACTCCGAGGCCCGATCGACGCCGACCTCGACGCCGACATCTCGACGCCGTGGATCATCGTTTTCTTCGTTTCTCAAGGTACTGTACTTGTGGGGTCTGTTGCGACTCCTGGCTCGACGTAGCGCTCCTCGCGGTCAACGCCGAACCTTGGGAATCTTGTAGACTCGACGTCGTGTGACTCCTGTGGGGGTTACATTGTTGCCAAAGAACTGTGCTCAGAAGAATACTTTGCTAAAGAACTATTTGCCAAGAAGAAACCTTACTTGAACTATTATTTTTCCTTCCAAAGAGTATTTATTAAGACTGTGGTATATTTTTGTCGTTATTTGGTCTTGTGCTAAGCCTTATATAAAAATACTATTTTTATAATAACTTCTGTGTCGTGTCCATCTGTAGTGTATTCACTCTATTACTGTATGTGGTCATAAATGCTTAACACACTGCCTCTGAGATAAGCCTGTCTGCTCTGCCAAGCTACCAAGGGGGTAGCAGGGGTTATCTGAGTGTGTAATCCCCTTTCCCTGACTAGAGTTGGTTGGTCCCTATTTGTCAGAAGTGTATACCTCTGCCAACTAGAGACCGCCGGTTCTAACATTGGTGGCAGCGGTGGGATTTGAACTTTGCATTTATGACTCATGTGCAGTGATTAGTGTATGCTACATAGTGAAAGCAGACCATAATGCAGCCACATTCTGTTTGGTAGGATATTCTATTTTTGTTCTCCGCTTTCCTGGAGCTTATTTTTTAAACACTGCCAGTTTTGACCATGGAGAATGCCAGAGCTGCTACACCTGTGGAGATTGTTGTGGGGGAATTTGATAAGGAGAAGATAGAGTCCTACGTGCTAAAGGATCTAAAAGGATTTTGCAAGCAGTTTAAAGTTCCTACCACAGGTCTCACAAGGAAAGACGACTTCCTCAAAGCGCTGAAGGCCTGGTTAGAGGCCAGAAATCCCTCTGATCCGGTGGTGGTACCGGAAGAGGAAGAAGAGGAGGAAGAGCCCGCAGATGGGCCAGTGTCATCTCCAGGCAGTAGTGCGTCCTCTAGGAGCCTTTCCCCCGAAGAATTAGAAGACAGGGAGAAGGAGAGGGGGTACAAGTTAGAAATGGCAAAACTTAAATTAGGAGGGCAGTTGGAATTAGAGAATGCGAGAAGCAAGAGAGAAGCTGAAATGGAGAGCAAAAGATTAGATTTTGAGAGAGAGAAATTAGCGTTTGAACGTGAGAAAATGGTGAGGGAGATGGAGCTTAAAACTAAGAGTTTAGAGTTGAATCCCTCTGGTGGCAGCACTCCATCTGTGCCTGCAGAAAGTAGGTTTTATTTTCCTAAAGATGTGATCAAGGATTACAGTAAGAATGAAGATATTAGCCAATGGTTTAAAGCGTATGAGTTAGCATTGTTGGCCCACCGGGTCCCTGAGAAGGATTGCGGAACGGGGTTGTGGAGCCGCTTTACAAACGAGGGGAGAGATACCTTGTTGAGCCTTCCTGCTGAGGATAGGATGTCTTATACTCATATGAAAGATGCTTTAATGCTGAGATATGGCTTAACTCCAGAAAAGTACAGACAAACCTTTAGAGAATGTAAGAAGTTGCCTGGTACTACGTGGGTTGAATATGTGTCTTTTTTCTGCAGAACCATGGATGGTTGGATAAAGGGTAGCAAGGTTGATAGTTATGATGCTCTTTATGATTTGTTTGCTTGGGAGCACTTGTCTAATAACTGTTTTCCAGAGCTACGCCAGCACCTTGTTGATAGCAAGATATCTAACCCTAGAAAACTTGCTGAGGAGGCGGACCGCTGGGTCAGTACCAGGGTCCACAAGGGTCCAGTGGGAGACTCAGCCAAGGGTGGGCAGGGTACCCAGCAGAAGAGTGGGGGGGACAGGGGTAAACAGAGGGAGTTTCAGAAAGGGCCCCAAAGTAGTCCCCAAGGGAACCAAGGGAAGGGTTCCCAGCCTCCCCCTGTAAAGAAGCTAGAGGCCCCGACAGGTAAACCTGTTCACAGGGGCCCCATGACCTGCTATGCCTGTAAGCAGGTGGGACACCGTTATTATGATCCCCAGTGTCCCATGAAGGATTCGAATGCACCGCCGCGTGCACCCCCTCGTCAGGTAGCGAGTGTAGCCCTGGGAGGGGAGGAGATGGGTGCCCCCGGTGGGTGGGGTCCCGCAGAGATGTCCCTGGTCTCTTTAGGAGACGTGGAAATGGTCCCTCCAACCCCTCTGCCTAGTAACACTAAGAAATATAGGCAGTGGGTGACCATTAATGGCCATAGGGTGGAAGCTCTCAGAGACACCGGAGCGAGTGTGACAGCTGTCAAGTGTCACTTGGTGTCCAGAGAGCAGGTGGTCCCTCATGCATTCTACCCCGTTGTAGCTGCTGACAACTCACAGAGTCAGTGTGAGGTAGCTCAAGTTCCTTTTGAGTGGGGGGGGTCTCAGGTACTCTTCAGGTTGCTGTGAGGCCCGCCATGCCTGTTGATTGTCTCTTGGGCAATGATTTGGAGGACTCCCCTTGGGCTAAGGTGGAGAGAAAATCGCATCTGGAAATGTTGGGTCTGCCTGAGTGGGTGTGTGCGACCACCCGGTCCATGTCAGTCAGTAAGGGTGTTGATGGGGCCCTGGAGCCTGAAAGTATGGCCCAGGTCCCAACCGTGAAGAGAAGGGGCAGGGGGCGCGGGAAACCGTCCCCCATCGTTCCCGCGGTCCAGGAGGGAGCAGACCCTGAGGGGGATGCCCTGGAACCGACAGGAGAACAAGTGGCCGAACTGGGAGACCTGCCCGAGCTGACCCATTGGCAGCAGGATGGTGGTCCCTCCAGGGAGGAATTTTGTGCTGAACAGAAAGTGTGCCCTTCTCTTGTGGGTATGAGGCAGCAGGCCTCAGCCCAAATGACAGGTGATCAGTCAGGATCACATTGGGTCTACTGGGAGAACGACCTCCTGTATAGCGAGCCTAAGGCTGCTGAACCTGGGTCAGCCCGTGTGCTGGTGGTACCCCAGCGCTTCAGAGCCTTCCTACTGGGGTTGGCTCATGACGTTCCGTTAGCTGGACATCTGGGGCAGGACAAGACCTATGACAGGCTTGTCACCCATTTTTATTGGCCCCAGATGAGAAGGGATTCAGATATCCATTGTAGGACCTGTCAAACTTGCCAGGCAAGTGGGAAAAGTGGGCGGAAGCAGAAGGCTCCCCTCCAACCTTTTCCCGTCGTCAGTACCCCCTTTGAGCGAGTGGGAATTGACATTGTGGGGCCACTGGACCCCAAGACAGCCATGGGCAACAGGTTTATCCTGGTCTTGGTGGACCATGCCACCCGGTACCCGGAAGCCATCCCTCTCCGAACAGTGACGGCCCCCGTGGTGGGACGGGCACTGATGGGTGTTTTCTCCCGCATGGGGTTCCCCAGAGAGGTGGTGTCAGACCGGGGCACCAACTTCATTTCGAATTATATGAAGTCTCTGTGGAAGGAGTGTGGGGTAACCTACAAGTTTACCACTCCTTACCACCCTCAAGGTAATGGGCTGGTTGAGAGATTCAACCGGACCCTAAAAGGCATGATCATGGGTCTTGAAGAACCAATGAGGCGTAAATGGGACGTCCTCTTGCCATGCCTGCTGTTTGCTTACCGTGAGGTGCCACAAAAGTCTCTAGGGTTCAGCCCCTTTGAGCTTTTGTATGGTCACCCGGTAAGAGGACCTTTGAGTCTGGTCAAAGAAGGCTGGGAGCAATCTCCCAGGAAACCTCCCCAGGATGTATATAGTTACATGCTGGCCTTTAGGAACCAGACTCGGCGCTTCAGAGATCTTGCTCAGGCAAATCTGGAGGCCAGCCAGGAAGAGATGAAGCGGTGGTACGATCAGAATGCCACTCTGGTTGAGCTTCAACCTGGTCAGAAAGTTTGGGTCATGGCCCCTGTGGAACCTTGTGCGCTCAAGGACAGGTGGACCGGACCATTTGAGGTTGTGGAGAAGAAGAGCGATGTCACCTACTTGGTGGACTTGAAATCTCCCAGGAACCCCTTAAGGGTCCTGCATGTCAACCGGTTAAAGCCCCACTTAGAAAGGTCCGAAGTGGGCATGCTCCTTGCCACAGATGCTGGGATGGAGGAGGAGAGTGAGCCTCTTCCTGACCTCCTGTGTGCAAAAGAAAAAGATGGGTCAGTGGATGGTGTTGTCCTCTCTGACACACTGACCCCTGAGCAGCAGCAAGATTGTCGCCATCTGTTGGTACAATTCCCTGATCTGTTCTCCTTAATCCCTGGTGTCACTCAGTGGTGTGTCCACGATGTGGACACTGGGGACAGCACTCCTGTGAGGCACAAGGCCTACAGGGTGACTGAAAAGGTCAGAGCATATATCAAGGAGGAGGTCTCCAAGATGTTTGCCTTAGGGGTGGTTGAGTCCTCTAGCAGTCCTTGGGCCAGCCCAGTGGTCTTGGTCCCAAAGGCTGCAGCGCCTGGTGCTTCACCAGAACTTCGGTTCTGTGTGGACTACCGAGGACTCAATTCGGTCACCAAGACTGACGCGCACCCCATCCCCAGAGCTGATGAGCTCATCGATCGGTTGGGGGCTGCCCGGTACCTTAGTACGTTTGATCTAACGTCTGGGTACTGGCAGATCGCCTTGACTGATGGGGCAAAAGAGAGGTCTGCATTCTCCACACCAGATGGGCACTACCAGTTCCGTGTGATGCCCTTTGGGATGAAGAATGCCCCTGCCACATTCCAGAGGTTGGTTAACCAGGTATTGGCCGGGCTGGAAGATTTCAGCGCCGCCTACCTGGACGACATAGCAGTGTTCAGCGCCAGCTGGGAGGAACACTTGCGCCACCTCCAGGAAGTGTTGTTGGCCCTGCGCAGAGCAGGCCTCACAATCAAGGCTAGTAAGTGCCAGATTGGGCAGGGTTCAGTGGTGTACTTGGGGCACCAAGTAGGGAGCGGCAAGGTGGCCCCCCTGCAACCCAAGATAGATACCATCCTGGCTTGGGAACCGCCCAAAACCCAGACTCAGGTGAGAGCCTTCTTGGGTCTCACGGGTTACTACAGGAGGTTTGTCAAGGGGTATGGCAACATTGTGCACCCCTTGACCTCGCTGACTTCCAGGAAGCAGCCGAGACTTGTGATCTGGACTGACGCCTGTCAGAACGCCTTTGACACCCTGAAAACTGCAATGTGTACAGCACCGGTCCTCCAGGCACCCGACTTTTCAAAAGAATTCATTGTCCAGACGGACGCTTCAGAGCATGGTGTGGGGGCTGTTCTAGCACAGATGAATGAGGAGGGCCGAGACTTACCTGTAGCCTTCATCAGCCGGAGGTCACTTCCCAGGGAACAAAGGTGGAGTGCGATAGAGCGTGAGGCATTTGCTGTGGTCTGGGCGCTGAAGAAGCTAAGACCCTACCTGTTTGGGACTCACTTCCGGGTTCAGACAGACCACAGGCCCCTCAGATGGTTAATGCAGATGAGGGGTGAGAACCCAAAGCTGTTGAGGTGGTCCATTTCCCTACAGGGGATGGACTTTACGGTGGAACACCGCCCTGGTACAGATCACGCCAATGCTGATGGTCTGTCCAGATTTTTCCGCCTTAGTGATGAGGACTCCCTGGGTGAAGGGTAGTTCTCCCCACATTTCAGCTGGAGGGGACACGTGTTAGACCTGGCATCATTGGCATGAGTCTCTCCTCCATTTTTTTCTGTTTGCCTCCTCTGTTTACGATGTTTTTGCTGGATTATTGCTTTGGGCACTGTGCCACTGCTGATCAGTGCCACAGTGCAAGTGCTCCCTATGTTAAATTGTTACATTGATTGGTGTTACCATGATTGGCTTGGTTGACTTACTGTTCAGACCCTAGTCTAGTGCACTGCGTGTGCCAAGGGCGTGTAAGTTAACTGCTGCTGGTGGGCTTGCAGCACTGGTTGTGCCACCCACAGGAGCAGCGTGCAAAATGTGTCTCAGGCCTGCCACCGCGGCGCCTGCGTGCAGTCCCTGACTGCCATGTCGACTTGGTAAGGAAACCTACTTACCAGTCTCTAAACCTTCCCTTTGCCACGTTTCAGACACCTCTATGGTAGGCCCTAGGGCAGGGTGCATTGTTGGTAAAAGGTAGGTCATGCCCTGATGTGTGTGGCATGACCTAATAGTGAATTACAGCCATTTTCGTTTTTCACTATTGAAGGGCTACCTGCCTCCAATAGGCCAGACTGGGCAGACTGATTATTAACTCCATTATAATCTATCTGACTCAGGGAGCATGGTAGCAAGTCGAGTTTAGTATCTCTGAACTCGGAATTTAATAAAACACCCTTTAGGATGGATGGTTTTTAAATTCTATGTTTGAAAATAGCACTTTTAGAAAGTGGCTATTTTCTTGTCCAACTATCTACCGGTCTCTGCTGGTTTGGTGTGTGTGTCAGGGGCTGGGTGGCTCCAGAGGTCTGAATGAGTCAGTGTGGGGTGAATGGGGCGTTTACACATAGAGGGAGGGAAGAGTAGCCTGCCCTGCCTGACACAATACTGGCTCCGCCTCCTGCTGGGCGACTGATAGCCCTGCTCCTGCCAGTGACAATACTGGCTCCGCCTCCTGCTGGGCGGCTGAGGACTCTGCCCTGCTCAGTGAATGGGCCAGGTGCCTCTGCCTGGCAACACCCACAACAAACCTGAGATGGTGGGAATCTCCCTGTTTGGACAAAGGGAACAAAGGAGAAATGGGGTATAAGAGAAGGACCCCTGAACCAAGAACTCAGATCACTTCTGACAAGGAAACCTGTACCAAGGACAAGAAGCCTGCTGATCTAAGGACTTGCCTCCCCTTTCTGCCAGAGTGCTGTTTTGCTGTGGAGGAACCTGAAAGCTGCTTCTTTATTTTTGCCAAGGAACAAGGAGAGAGGAACTTGGTGTGTACTCTCTGAACACTTGCTAGGAAATCTCCAAGGGCTGGAAGAGTGCCAGTCTCCTGTTGAAGTCACAGGGCCAAAGGACTTCACCATCTACTGAATTGCTGAAGTGCTGGAAAGTGTTGTTCCCAGTACACAAGGGAAAATCTGCAGTCTCGACGCCAGCAGCAACGCCAGTGAGCAGTGGGTATCGGCCCCGGCTCCAAGTGACCCCGTCTCGACGCCGGTATCGACGCCAGTGAGGAGTGAGTATCGGCTCTACCTCCAAGCGACCCCGTCCCGACGCCGCTGCTGATCGCATCGACTCTACGCCCTACTCGACGCCGTGAGCGCTGCTCCGGCCCGACATCCCTCGACGCCGCTGCGGATTGACCCGACTCCGAGGCCCGATCGACGCCGACCTCGACGCCGACATCTCGACGCCGTGGATCATCGTTTTCTTCGTTTCTCAAGGTACTGTACTTGTGGGGTCTGTTGCGACTCCTGGCTCGACGTAGCGCTCCTCGCGGTCAACGCCGAACCTTGGGAATCTTGTAGACTCGACGTCGTGTGACTCCTGTGGGGGTTACATTGTTGCCAAAGAACTGTGCTCAGAAGAATACTTTGCTAAAGAACTATTTGCCAAGAAGAAACCTTACTTGAACTATTTTTTTCCCTTCCAAAGAGTATTTATTAAGACTGTGGTATATTTTTGTCGTTATTTGGTCTTGTGCTAAGCCTTATATAAAAATACTATTTTTATAATAACTTCTGTGTCGTGTCCATCTGTAGTGTATTCACTCTATTACTGTATGTGGTCATAAATGCTTAACACACTGCCTCTGAGATAAGCCTGTCTGCTCTGCCAAGCTACCAAGGGGGTAGCAGGGGTTATCTGAGTGTGTAATCCCCTTTCCCTGACTAGAGTTGGTTGGTCCCTATTTGTCAGAAGTGTATACCTCTGCCAACTAGAGACCGCCGGTTCTAACAGTCACACACAAAACACACAAAATGGCGGCCAACACTTCCTGATTTCGACCGATTTGAATGTTGACTGACATGTAACCACCAATCAGAATTACGCTCGCGCACGTTATGGTGCGCGCACGGTGCGCGCACGGTGCGCGCTTATAGATATTTATGTGCTTTTAAATGCAATTTTCTCAGGAACTACTGAACAGATTGACACCATATATGCAAAAGGCACATGCCTGACCTGAGGACTACCTCTTTGCCAAATTTCAAGTAATTCTGTTCAGCCGTTCGGGCTGTACCTTGACTAAGGTCCTATGGGAAAATGCATGGGGAAAACGCGTTTTGGGACCCCCCTTTTTTCTCGGCCCCCGCTTGACGAATCACCCCGAGATTTAGTCGCAGCTACAGCCCGAACGGCTGAACAGAATTACTTGAAATTTGGCAGAGAGGTAGCCATAAGGTCAAGGAAGTGCCTTTTGCAGGTCTGGTGTAAATCTGTTCAGTATTTCCGGAGAAAATAGCATTTAAAAGCATATATATATCTATACGCGCGCAGGGTGCGCGCACCGTGCGAGCACCCTAATGTGCGCGAGCGTAATTCTGATTGGTGGTTACATGTTAGTCAACGTTCGAATCGGTCGAAATCAGGAAGTGTCGGCCGCCATTTTGTTTGTTTTCAGTGCGAGAGTGAAAAAGGAAGGTGGCGAACGTGAAAAGGGGGCAGGGTAGAGAGTTCCTGACCCCCTACCCTTTGTCAGGGGGTCCCTGAAGGACCCCGAGGGCAAAAAATTATTATTTTTTTTTTTTGAAATCGCGGGGGTGCGCGCACCCTGAAAAACACCCAAAAAAATCGCAGGGTGAAAACCAAAAAAAAAAATAATAATCATTTTTAATACGCAGTTTATTGTAAAATAAATATATTAAAAAAATAATAATACATAAATAAATTAGCATTTAAAAAACCGTACAAATTCACTGAAAAAACCATAGGTTTCACACACGTTATAGTTAGGAATTAGCATTTAAAAAACCTTGCAAATTCACTTAAAAAACCATAGGTTTCACACATGTTATAGTTAGGTGGATATTTCATCTGAGTCCGCTATTTCTTTGCATATGCCGCCCGAGAGCTCGAGTGGAACTTCGTTTTTTGAACATATTTTTAGCCGGTTTTGCTCCGCCGGTCTCGAGCCACCCCCTAAAGATTGAGGACACCAGGAAGGAGGATCTCGGCTTTAATATATATATATATATATATATATATATATATATATATATATATATATATATATATATATATATATATATATATATCACTTAAAAAACCATAGGTTTCACACATGTTATAGTTAGGTGGATATTTCACTCATAAAAAACCAATGAAATTCCCCCGTTATAGTTAGTTCAGATAACTATAACTCGCGCGACCGCCACTCTATCACAAGGATGATGTCATCAGTGATGTCATGAGTGATGCCACTGACCATGTCATGAGTGATGTAATATGTGACGTCATGTGCAGTGGATTGCGGGCGCGCGAGTTATAGTTATCTGAACTAACTATAACGGGGGAATTTCATTGGTTTTTTATGAGTGAAATATCCACCTAACTATAACATGTGTGAAACCTATGGTTTTTTAAGTGATATATATATATATATATATATATATATATATATATATATATATATATATATATATATATATATATATATATATGTTCCATCAAAAGTGCCCGAAGCATTGGGAAATCACTCCCAGCGTTTCTCACCATCTGGCAATCACATGCAGGCTTGCCTTCATATTCCCAGAAATTAACATATTTCGCCGACGCGTTTCAGGGCTCACTGCCCCTTCCTCATGGGCTGCTCAATGACACTCTAGGCTCGCCATCTTTTCAACATGCTTTATTGAAGTTACATCCCTCAGTGGGCGTTCCTGGATGTACATCGTGAGAGATGCATCCTGGGAAATGTATTTTTAGATTGCGAGTTGCATTATTTTCCTATAGTAGGTTTAGCGTGCCATTACTGTTGAGCTTGTTAAAAAGTCCTTTGTAGGTTTCAGGAATATGACTGGCAAGTAATTAAAGCATTGGAAACGCTGCGCCGTTGACTTGAAAGTTCAAATCCAGCCCCTCTCGTTGCGGTGGTGCTTTTCCCCACGGCTGGGCTGCCGTGTGATATATGTTCCATCAAAAGTGCCCGAAGCATTGGGAAATCACTCCCAGCGTTTCTCACCATCTGGCAATCACATGCAGGCTTGCCTTCATATTCCCAGAAATTAACATATTTCGCCGACGCGTTTCAGGGCTCACTGCCCCTTCCTCATGGGCTGCTCAATGACACTCTAGGCTCGCCATCTTTTCAACATGCTTTATTGAAGTTACATCCCTCAGTGGGCGTTCCTGGATGTACATCGTGAGAGATGCATCCTGGGAAATGTATTTTTAGATTGCGAGTTGCATTATTTTCCTATAGTAGGTTTAGCGTGCCATTACTGTTGAGCTTGTTAAAAAGTCCTTTGTAGGTTTCAGGAATATGACTGGCAAGTAATTAAAGCATTGGAAACGCTGCGCCGTCGACTTGAAAGTTCAAATCCAGCCCCTCTCGTTGCGGTGGTGCTTTTCCCCACGGCTGGGCTGCCGTGTGATATATGTTCCATCAAAAGTGCCCGAAGCATTGGGAAATCACTCCCAGCGTTTCTCACCATCTGGCAATCACATGCAGGCTTGCCTTCATATTCCCAGAAATTAACATATTTCGCCGACGCGTTTCAGGGCTCACTGCCCCTTCCTCATGGGCTGCTCAATGACACTCTAGGCTCGCCATCTTTTCAACATGCTTTATTGAAGTTACATCCCTCAGTGGGCGTTCCTGGATGTACATCGTGAGAGATGCATCCTGGGAAATGTATTTTTAGATTGCGAGTTGCATTATTTTCCTATAGTAGGTTTAGCGTGCCATTACTGTTGAGCTTGTTAAAAAGTCCTTTGTAGGTTTCAGGAATATGACTGGCAAGTAATTAAAGCATTGGAAACGCTGCGCCGTCGACTTGAAAGTTCAAATCCAGCCCCTCTCGTTGCGGTGGTGCTTTTCCCCACGGCTGGGCTGCCGTGTGATATATGTTCCATCAAAAGTGCCCGAAGCATTGGGAAATCACTCCCAGCGTTTCTCACCATCTGGCAATCACATGCAGGCTTGCCTTCATATTCCCAGAAATTAACATATTTCGCCGACGCGTTTCAGGGCTCACTGCCCCTTCCTCATGGGCTGCTCAATGACACTCTAGGCTCGCCATCTTTTCAACATGCTTTATTGAAGTTACATCCCTCAGTGGGCGTTCCTGGATGTACATCGTGAGAGATGCATCCTGGGAAATGTATTTTTAGATTGCGAGTTGCATTATTTTCCTATAGTAGGTTTAGCGTGCCATTACTGTTGAGCTTGTTAAAAAGTCCTTTGTAGGTTTCAGGAATATGACTGGCAAGTAATTAAAGCATTGGAAACGCTGCGCCGTCGACTTGAAAGTTCAAATCCAGCCCCTCTCGTTGCGGTGGTGCTTTTCCCCACGGCTGGGCTGCCGTGTGATATATGTTCCATCAAAAGTGCCCGAAGCATTGGGAAATCACTCCCAGCGTTTCTCACCATCTGGCAATCACATGCAGGCTTGCCTTCATATTCCCAGAAATTAACATATACTTGCCAGTCATATTCCTGAAACCTACAAAGGACTTTTTAACAAGCTCAACAGTAATGGCACGCTAAACCTACTATAGGAAAATAATGCAACTCGCAATCTAAAAATACATTTCCCAGGATGCATCTCTCACGATGTACATCCAGGAACGCCCACTGAGGGATGTAACTTCAATAAAGCATGTTGAAAAGATGGCGAGCCTAGAGTGTCATTGAGCAGCCCATGAGGAAGGGGCAGTGAGCCCTGAAACGCGTCGGCGAAATATGTTAATTTCTGGGAATATGAAGGCAAGCCTGCATGTGATTGCCAGATGGTGAGAAACGCTGGGAGTGATTTCCCAATGCTTCGGGCACTTTTGATGGAACATATATCACACGGCAGCCCAGCCGTGGGGAAAAGCACCACCGCAACGAGAGGGGCTGGATTTGAACTTTCAAGTCGACGGCGCAGCGTTTCCAATGCTTTAATTACTTGCCAGTCATATTCCTGAAACCTACAAAGGACTTTTTAACAAGCTCAACAGTAATGGCACGCTAAACCTACTATAGGAAAATAATGCAACTCGCAATCTAAAAATACATTTCCCAGGATGCATCTCTCACGATGTACATCCAGGAACGCCCACTGAGGGATGTAACTTCAATAAAGCATGTTGAAAAGATGGCGAGCCTAGAGTGTCATTGAGCAGCCCATGAGGAAGGGGCAGTGAGCCCTGAAACGCGTCGGCGAAATATGTTAATTTCTGGGAATATGAAGGCAAGCCTGCATGTGATTGCCAGATGGTGAGAAACGCTGGGAGTGATTTCCCAATGCTTCGGGCACTTTTGATGGAACATATATCACACGGCAGCCCAGCCGTGGGGAAAAGCACCACCGCAACGAGAGGGGCTGGATTTGAACTTTCAAGTCGACGGCGCAGCGTTTCCAATGCTTTAATTACTTGCCAGTCATATTCCTGAAACCTACAAAGGACTTTTTAACAAGCTCAACAGTAATGGCACGCTAAACCTACTATAGGAAAATAATGCAACTCGCAATCTAAAAATACATTTCCCAGGATGCATCTCTCACGATGTACATCCAGGAACGCCCACTGAGGGATGTAACTTCAATAAAGCATGTTGAAAAGATGGCGAGCCTAGAGTGTCATTGAGCAGCCCATGAGGAAGGGGCAGTGAGCCCTGAAACGCGTCGGCGAAATATGTTAATTTCTGGGAATATGAAGGCAAGCCTGCATGTGATTGCCAGATGGTGAGAAACGCTGGGAGTGATTTCCCAATGCTTCGGGCACTTTTGATGGAACATATATATATATATATATATATATATATATATATATATATATATATATATATATATATATATATATATATATATATATATAATATATATATTAAAGCCGAGATCCTCCTTCCTGGTGTCCTCAATCTTTAGGGGGTGGCTCGAGACCGGCGGAGCAAAACCGGCTAAAAATATGTTCAAAAAACGAAGTTCCACTCGAGCTCTCGGGCGGCATATGCAAAGAAATAGCGGACTCAGATCCAAAAGTAAAGGGGGTTTATTACATCATAGACCCGCCGTGACGCGTTTCGCCACTTTCGTGGCTTGTTCACACAACGTTGTACATACAAATGACACCATTACATACTTTTCAAATATCATAGAAAAAGAAAGAGGCTATCACTTTTGATGTTGCATTGAATCGAAAGCAAGCAAGCAACACGAGCGCCATCTTAGCCTGTATATTACGTTATAGCATTTTTATATTATTTCTATTCCTCGTTCTAGATAGTGCACTCGGGAAAATCCCATTGAGCAGAAATATTAAATAAAGGATACTCAATTTTAACAGTACCATTTTGAACAATTAACGAAAATAATCGTTATGCGTCGTTGTTTTGCATTTTTTGCCCTTACGATGATTGTGGACAGCAATTTATACATTTATAAAGCAGTCATGTAAGTCATAATAATATCATCGTTTCGTGAATTACGTACAGACTATTGTTCATTTGTCACATGAAATAAAGTTTTTTTCTCTCAACGTCGGAGGAAAAAATGTGTCTGGTTGCCAGGTTACAACATTAACATTGTTTGTCAAATGCGAGTTAAGAATCATGTTAATGACGATACTTGCTTCCTTAGTATACTATAAGCCTCCAGTTGCCAAAGTGTTAATTCCCCTGTTAGTGGGTAAAATCGAGGTTATGCACATTTTATGAACAGGAAGCTTACATCCTTATCTCCTGTGCTTGATGGACTTCTAATCTTTACATTATACCCTGATTAGTGGGTAAATACGATTTATGTTATTCTCGATTATTAATAAATTAATAAAAATTAATTAATAAATTAATTAATGCAAGGTGTCATGTGTTACCCTTATTTCACCTACTAGTGTTTAAACTATGAAACCATATTGTTTTATCTTACACCAAGGGACGTCGGATGATCTGATGAGGAGAAAAAGGGGATGGGGGATCTCAAAACTGGGTCAGCCAAAACACCCTTTCTCTTCTCCTCCTGTTAAAAAGATACCACATAAAAGAGAAGAAAGAGAATATGTAAGAATATACATCTCATAGCAATCATTGATATAACATATTCATTCATTATGCAGATGTATTGCCATTTCTTCATCAAGATTATGGCCGTTAGGGAACAGGGTGCACATGCTTATAATATGTTTTGATTCACGCTGTCTCAATCTTAACACCCTGTTTCCTCCTCTCACTTTGGGTGTGATTTGTTCAATGGCATAATAGGTGAGTTTAGAACAATCAGAGAAATGGTAACTTGAGAAATGACGGGCAATGGGATATTGTTTATCCTTATTTGTAATAGCCCGCATATGTTCCAGCACACGTTTTTTTGCCATATGAACGGTGCTGCCAACATACCGGAGTTTACATGGACACTCCAAAACATAGATCACAAAATTACTCGTACATGTCAAAAATTGTGAAATACTGATCATTGTATTAGTACTGGTGTTCATGTATTCTTTGACCATTTTGCTGTTCCTGCAGGCTTTACAATGGCCACATGGAAAAAAGCCCGGTAGATCAATGCCTCTCACTTCAGGGTTGAAATTAAGATCACTATGTACAAGAGTGTCCCTGAAACTGCGTCCCTTCCTATATGTGATCATAGGTTTTGTTGGTAAATTACTACCTATAATGGTGTCATTCCTCAGGATTTCCCAGTGACGTTGTACGATCTTGCGGACTTCAGTAGAATGACCATTAAATGTCATGATCAATCTAGTTTTGTCCTCTTCTTCCTGGGTAGCAAATTCTGGGGTCAACAGGGTGCTAGATCTCTCAACTGACTTTACTCTTTCTGTAGCTTTTCTAAGAACCCATGATGGATAACCTCTTGCTTTGAACCTTTCCATCATTATTCTTTCTTCTTTCTGATAGTCTGATAATAAGCTACAGTTTCTTTTTGCTCTGAGTAGTTCTCCATATGGAATGCTCCACTTTAAATTATCGGGGTGACTACTCAGAGCATGAAGCAAAGTATTGCCGGCAGTACTCTTGCGATATAAGATCGTATGTACTTCGTTGTTCTTCACCTGCACACATGTATCTAGGTACTCGACTTTCTCTTTACTGATGGTACTAGTTAGTGTGATGTTTTTGTTGTTCTGGTTTAGTTTGTCAATGAACTAAACCATATAAATTGCTGTCCACAATCATCGTAAGGGCAAAAAATGCAAAACAACGACGCATAACGATTATTTTCGTTAATTGTTCAAAATGGTACTGTTAAAATTGAGTATCCTTTATTTAATATTTCTGCTCAATGGGATTTTCCCGAGTGCACTATCTAGAACGAGGAATAGAAATAATATAAAAATGCTATAACGTAATATACAGGCTAAGATGGCGCTCGTGTTGCTTGCTTGCTTTCGATTCAATGCAACATCAAAAGTGATAGCCTCTTTCTTTTTCTATGATATTTGAAAAGTATGTAATGGTGTCATTTGTATGTACAACGTTGTGTGAACAAGCCACGAAAGTGGCGAAACGCGTCACGGCGGGTCTATGATGTAATAAACCCCCTTTACTTTTGGATCTGAGTCCGCTATTTCTTTGCATATGCCGCCCGAGAGCTCGAGTGGAACTTCGTTTTTTGAACATATATATATATATATATATATATATACTAAAAAAAAACAGAAGGGTCGACGCAATAGAATCCCGCACTTGCCAACCGAAAGTTAGACAAAGTTCAAATGTTACCTATGGCGCAACAAACCCGGAGTACAACCCTTCTATACTCATAATTGAAAAATAATTTCCATGACAAAAAATGTGCACAGAAGACAAACTCATATTTACAAAATGTGCAAATACTTAAAAAAACATTCTATATTTACATATTGGATCAAAGCAGAAATGTATAGAATATTACAACAATCACACATCAGCCATCTTGTATCAGTTGTACATGTTTAGTTATTAACAGTATTTCTTTGCAGCAAATCAGTCTTATTTCTCATTACATTGTCGCCCCTGTGCTAATAATTTATATTAAGTATATTCATAACACTTGAGTAGTTTATGTTTAACACAAAAAGGCTCTGGACTTTGCAGACATTTAGTGTTGTGTCAACCTAAACATTGAATTTCGAATAGACAGATATTTATCTCAAAAATTCATGAGACTAACTAGAAAACAGAGTTTTTTAATGGGAAATTTTTGATAAATAAGGCATAAAAACCTAGGCAAATGAGCATACCTCGAAATTATTTATAAGCGTCATTCGTCCGTCAAGGTTCGATGAAGTTTTAGAAAAAATATTTAAGGTCTTATAATGAGAGAGAAGGAGTATAGTAAAAAAAAAAAAAAAAAAAAAAAAAAATTGTTTTGTTTTTTAAAACCCGAGAGAAGCTGTATTTTCAAACAACAAATGGTATGTCTGACATTCATTATCAGAATATGACTATGAACATGAACAATGGTTTAAATAGAGCGCACGGCAACGATATCGGGCTCTCCATTCATCTATATTTCAGAAAATAACCTCATTACTTGATTCCAAGCAACGGCAAATCAATACGCCGAATGTTCACTGTCAGAACGTGACTGCTTAATACGAGCGCCATTTTGAAATGGTTTAAATGTGGCATAGGATATCAATATCATGCTCATCCATCTACCATTGCGCGAGAGGTTATCTTTAAAGTATAAACAAAATCTAAGGCATTTATTATGAAGAAAGTACTACATATTGGAGGATGGGACATATCAGTCATTCACTCCGGGAATGTAAATCGGCATATAGCTGCATTTCGGTGTAAAAATATCACAGTACACCACATTAGTAACAAGCATATATACATGAACTACAGAGAAAAGCGAGAGCCATCTTGAAGCTATTAAAACCATACCATGATAGTATGGTATCTAGCCTTCCTGTTATGCATAAAGTAAACAACAAAGAATTAATACATTAGCACAGTGACTAATTTTCCAGGTCCTGTTGAATGCCCTTGAACCATGCTGGGATCAATCATGGGCAGAAACATGTTGACCATCTATATGGGGTTGTTTGATAAAAACCCAGAATTCTCTCCTTTTTAATCCTATCACAGCAGACCACTAAATAAAATTGATTTTGCCCTCTGGAGATAGTTTTATCCACCACTTCTTACGCACTATGCCCGTCACTGACCCTATAACATCCCTCATCCTTAAAACACCTCAGCTCCTCCCTGAAAGGGAATTGTAGCCCATACCATGGCCTTTCAGTCCAGGTGCAAGGAGGGAACCCAATGATGAAGCATGTCACCTTCAGGTGAATGAGGGTTCTTGTCCTGAAAGGAATTCTATCCTAGCAGCTCTCACACTCACATACAATCGCATATAGGACACTATATAGATGCATTGTGTTTCTTTGTTTTCGTTTTGTGAGTTTCATGAAAGTTAGGGATTAGTTAGTCATTGGTCAGGCCCTTCCCGCTAGATCCTCTGTGTGAATATAACAAATGACGTGATTTGCCCAGAGTCACTTGATTATTACTTCAGGTGCCACATTGGTAATTCTAATACTGGTCTCTAAATTCATGGTAGTCTTTGTTGTTCTCCAAATGTGTCCTTCTAGCAGTTAAAATGTAAAATGTAAATCCGTATTTGTAAAGCGCGAACTACTCACCCTTATGGGTTTCAAGGCGCTGGGGGCCGCTGTGGAAATTAAGTGAGCTATTGCCCAGTCACATGGTGCTGAGCTGAGCTGACCTGCCGCCGGAGCCGGGGATCGAACAGTTATGCTACTGTAGCCAGCTTTTTGGTTCCCTAGGAGCCTGCGGCCCTTGGATTGAATATAGAACTGGCCCCTGCAATAGGCACTGGAGCAGCCACCCGTCCCCTCTATGAGGGTTAGCAAATCTGGGTGTGTGTTGTCTCTAGAGCAGCAGACCCCACAGCATGCAACTCCTCCCTTAATCCTGCAGCAAATGTAGTACCTTTGTGGTTACATCCAGGGGTAGATTGTCAGTCTGACGTGCCTCCAACCCTTTATGGTGTTTAATGAAACATGTGGGCATCCCCACTGTAACCTGTAAAGCAATACCTCCTCACTCGGAGGGGAGGCGGTCCAAAATAACCAGGACCGTTGAAGTAAAATAAAACATAAATCAGCTTTACTCAACAAACCTAGACTGGATCTTGAGAAAGGTAGTATACTATAATACATGAAACTCTCCATCTCTATGTACAGCTACAATGACGAGTGAAAGGAAGTACACCACCTTAAAGATTCTGAAGTTCTACATATGAAAATATACCTGACCTTTTTCCAGTCCTCACCTGGTCCTTTTTATTGTAAATGCATTTTTTATTATTTTTTTATTAAAAATTAAATGGAGCGTATTTTACGTTACACCTTATCAAGTGTCAATTCTATGTAAAATGAACTACCACAATTATTACTTGTCAAGAAAATTAGATCTGCAAAACATAGGGGAACAAAAAGTCAAAAGTACAAGGGAAAATAGGGTGCAGTACATCCACAAGAATGAACAACTATGTATTAAAGTTTAAATTGAGGTAATTAAGTACTTTTCACATAGGTTTCATCAATATTCTTCAAGGAGATCTTTGCACTTAGTCATTCGGAGCATTTTCAGTTATAGAAAAATGAAGATAGTGGCGAAATTTTTCAGACTGCTTTAATTCATCCAGAATTCTGTTACAAATGATGTCTGCTACATAATGTATTCCACCATTTCACTAGAACAATATTATAACATTCTTTCCAAAGGTGATGTAAAAAGAATTCCTTATAGCCTTATTAAAGGTAGGATTTATGAGTCTTCACCAAATCTTAACAGAAGATAAGTCTAACTTTAGTTGACAAATAACCGTTTTCATGTTGTCAGTATGTAGTAAACAAAAATTCAAGGCAACGTTCATTAGCTTTATGTGAAACAAGTGCAATGTACCACGTGACTCACTAAGAGGTGGAACCCCATTTATCAGCAATGCATTGAAGGGGAAACAGCCATCACATTGCATGCGTTACAACGCATGCGATTACTACGCGGTCATTACAACGACCGCATTGTTACATCGCAGTACCATTACAACGCAAGTTTTTACCACGACTTGTTGTAGGGTGGCGCTCTAAACAAAGGCATAGTATAATTTACTATTCTAACACCTTCCCTACTGTTGCACACACTGGAGTTGGAATAGTAAATTATACTATTCCTAAGTCCAGCATGCCCCCTAGAGCAAGTCGTTGTAACGACTTGCGTTGTAATGGTACTGAGTTGTGATCACATGCGTTGTGTGAACGTATGCGATGTAAAGTGCTATATCCCATTGAATTAAATATTTCTCGGTCTCTCACATCGCCTAAAACGAATTCTATCCCACTCCTTTCAATAATATGTTTATGCTATTTGATGTTTGAAGACATTAATTTAGGGTCGCCACACCATTTCAGTGGGGATGAGGTCGCCACTCTGATTTGACTATTCCAAAATCCTGATTCTTGATTGATTTACTGGTGTGTTTTTGATGATCATTGTGTTGCTTAGTTCCCTTTTAGCTAAGCATTAGATGTTGGCAAGAAGACTGCCTTACATTTTTCTGAAGGATGCGCTGATTTAACGAGAAATTCATAAAGGACTCAATGACCTCTGACTGGAAAGCTGGCAAAAATCATAACCCATCCACAGTTTTACTGGATGGTATGAGGCTCATGTTGTGATAGCAGTATTTGGTTTTCAGCAAACATGTTCTAGAAGGCTTGTGGTACATTCAGGTGTTGTTATGCCACTGTGTTCTTTTTCTTTAGAGATGTAGTTTTCTCCTGGTTTCCCTTCCATGACAGCCATACTTGTTCAGTCTTTTACTAATTGCAGAATCATATATTCTGACATTTACCTTGTTCCCTTAAGCTGTTAGATCCCTGGTTGTAGGTTTGGTTTTTTCCGATCTCTAGGAGTATCAAAAGGTTATTTTGGGGTACATTTGCTGAGATTCCGATTGTTGTGTAGATTGCCAATCGTCTTGAACTTTCTCCATTTGTAAATACTCTTAATCACTGTGTAATGAATGATTTCATTCTTAAAAACATTCCCAGAGTGATGAGTAGCAATGAATCGTTTTCTAGTCTCAGAATCTTTTGGTCTTGCAGGCACCATGGTGTGTTACCACAAACCTGAATGCTCCGGACCGGATACTCAATACCCTCTCAACTAAAGTGAAAACAATATGGGTGCACTTAATTTTTTAACAGAAGGCTTCTGAATGCTGGCTGATTTTTTGTTCAATAAATTATGGCAAAGTGAAATGAATGTGTGGGTTGTTTGTCGCATGAGGTTAGATTTATCTACTGGTAAGGCTTGATTAGGATTAGATGAACGTTATATACACTTTATGTACACTCACTTTAGTGAACCTGTAAGATATATACACAGCCCATTAGATTTCAAAACTCGGACATTGAGTCTAAGGCTGCGACATATGAGGTACTAACCAGATGCGACACAGACGTGAGAGGAAAATGCAATCATCGACATGTAAAAACGAGTAATAGAACATGGCACTCGTCCAGCTTTTGATTGTGAGCTCCAGGTTCACAAAGTATTTTACTGCCACAGAAAAAGAAAAAAGCTTGCAAGGATACTTCATTGGAATAAACTTCAGGCTCCAGATGCAACTTCGACGTCCTCATGAAGACTTAGTGACACGGCGCTTATCTGCACAGATATTGTTAGTCTTTTTAAAAACAAATTAGTGGAAATAATTTTTAGATCTCAGTCGCAGTTTCCACCTTTATCATTGTGTCCTAACGCTATAGCTTCTTACTTAGACATGTACTGTAGGAGACTGGCTTAGTATATGGTGCATACTTATGTAAGTGTAGCACCCTGCACTAACCCAGACAACACATATGGCAATTTTAGTGGCCTTAGACAACCTTAGAAAACTCTCTAAGTGGTAGCTGTGGAGAGCAGCCTTCAGGCTTATTCGGGAAGGAGTGTAAAGCAGCTTGTTTTACTAGTACTAATCATATAGTGTAGGTTTAGTGAAAAAGAACCACACAGTAAAGTTATAAAAATATGTATTTATTATAAACACTCACTAAAACATTGCAATAGCTTCTACCCAGAGATATAACCACAAAACACACAATACTTTAGTAATAGAACAGGTAAGTAGCACAAATACATAGTGGTCTTCAGGGGGAGACTAAACCATATACAACAATAGTGGAATGTGAACCACGACCTAAGTCGAGACTGGACCAAGAAGACGTAGAAGAGTTGGGGACCCAGGGAACCACCCAAGGTAAGTACCCAGGAACCCCACAGAGGCCGTGTGCAGAGTGGGAACACGACCGTGGGCTCAATACAAGTCAATAGGTAAGTTGTGGTTGAGTTTTAAAGACGAAGGACCCTTCCCAGAGGGCCCTGAAGAAACCCTGTGGAAGAAGGAAGGTTGGAGAGTCACCCCACCTTTGCATACCCCAGGAACCAGGTTACCTACACCAAGGAAGCCGGGTTCATTGGTGCGGAGTGACGTTGGAAACCGCCATAGAGCACAATACAGGACTTCAGTGAAGATGTTGGTAGCGAAGAAGGTGAAAGGGTCCGGTGGAACCCAAAGGTGGATTCAAGATGAGAGGTACCTGCAAGCAGAGGGACAGAGTCTATTCCACTCAGGAGTGACAAGAGGCAAGGAAGACATATGCCCACCGGTGTAATATGCAAAAACGTTGCAGTGTTAGCACCAGCAACCACAAGCAGGTAGTCAGAGCAGGCCCGAGCAAGCAGGGGAGCTCACTGGAGCCAAAGAAGACCCTCGAGAGGACCCATGGGCCGAAGGCACAGGAGTCGCAAGAGGACCTCAAGCAACTCACCAAAGGATGAAGGCCCATGGTGCAGTCAAAGATCTGGGCTGCAAAAGATGCTTGAGGTTGAAGATTCTTGGAGCCCGAAGATCTCTGGTGAAGACAGTCAGCAAGCCTTGGCAACAGCATGTCGACCCAGTGCACAGGGGTACTGCTCCAGCGGTTCCGACGAGGGATCCTGGCTTCAAACTTGCTATGAAGAAAGTGAAGGCTTCGAGGGAGTTGCACAACCACCACATGTGTTGCTGAACCTTTTGGAGTCTGTAGGAGCTCAGGAGCAGCAGACCGGTCAGCTTCGTTGCTGTGCCTGCAGATGCAGGGAAGTGACTCCTTCACTTCAAAGGAGATTCCTTTGGGTGTCTTGGAGGTCCACAGGCCTGTAGAACAACCTTTATGGAGCACAGGCACAGATGACTCAGAAGGCTGGCAGGACGACGAGACCAAGAGCAGCAGGAGTCTTCCAAGTTGCAATCTCGGTTCCCAAAGCAAAGTCAAAAGTGCCCAGACGATTGAAGATGAAGTGGTTTCGGATCTGAATCTTGTCCACGACAAATCTAGGGACCCACCCACAGGTAATTCCTTAAGTACCCTAAGGAAAGGGTTGGGATGATTCAGGGGTCCCTCCCAGAGGAAGGGTTGGACAGTGGGGAGGATACTCCTGTGTCCTTTGAGCCAACGGCTCCCTGAACTGGTTCAACTGGAGAATGAAAGAAGGGCACTAAATGTGCCCTTCAAAGCAGTCTAATGGCTCTGGCAAGCGTCCCCACCATGTCCAAATACACTAAGTATGTCTGCGAGGTGGACACACCTCCCTGTGACAGGAAATCTATTGTCCTGCCTTTCCCTGCTCGAGCTTGGGTCAGCAGCAGGAGGGCAGAATCGTGTCTCCAGTCGGCAGCAGCCATAGTTTGATCTCCGGGTCTAGAAGGCTGGTACCGGGTCATAACATAACAGACAGGTTAGAGTTAGCTATTGCATAATGACGCATGGCCACTCTATTTATCGTTATGGCTGATGCACATACAACATGGGAGAATGGACTCCGTGGATTGCAGGGGTGTTCTGCTCATGCAGGGGCACTCTCATACTCCCTGAACTGGTTTCAACTGGAGTATGCAAGGAGGGCACTAAATGTGCCCTTCAAAGTAGTCTGGTGGCGCTGTCGAGCGTCCCCACCATGTCCAAATACACTAAGTCTCTCTGGGAGGTGGTCACACCTTCCTATTGTCCTGCCTTCCCCTGCTCGAGCTTGGCTCAGCAGCAGGAGGGAAGAATCGTGTCTCTGGTCGGCAGCAGCCATAGTTTGCTGTTCGGGTCTAGAAGACTGGTACCAGGAGCACTGAGGGCCTCCTGGAGGAGTTTTACAGTGCATTGAATCATACCGGGTATGATTACAACATGTTTGATTCCAAACATGACAGAGTTCATTACAGCCAGGTTAGAGTTAGCTATTGCATAATGACGCATGACCACTCCATATATCATAATATCTGATGCATTTACAACCCGGTAGAATGGACTCCGTGGATTGTAGGTGTGTCATGCTACTGCAGGGGCACCGTCATACTTATAACTGGGCACCCTGCCTTCAGGATTGGAAGGCCTGGCTTAGGGGTGACATAGGTTTTAAGTGCAGTGACCTCAGATATAAGGAAACGTATATCTATCGTAAGTGGTATTAGCACTAGCTTGCACAGGCTGCAATGACAGGCCTGTAGTCACAATTTGAGTGGTCTCCTGTGGGTGGCATAGTACTTCAGCCCATGGGGGATCTTTAGTGTACCTATGCTCTGGGTACCTTAGTACCATATACTAGGAACTTACAAGGGTACATCAGTAGCCAATCTCGGGTGTACCTAAGTACACACCCTGTCCAATTTAGGGGAAAAAGCACTGAGGCTGGGGTCCTGATTAGCAGGATCCCAGTCAGACTATACAGAAAAACATAGCAAAACCAGGCAAAAAGTGGGGGTAGCCATGCAGAAGGATCGTACCTTCCTACATAAACATAGACTCAACTGCAGTTTTTTTAGTAAAGTAATATCAGGTCTGTCCAAATTAAATTTATGTCAGTGTAGATGAACTGCATTTATTTTTAAACCACCTTGATTGTTTCAATGTATTGTAAAGATTTTAATTAATCCAACAAAACCGTTTCTACCTTTTAAAAGAAGAACAGATTTAGCTCTGTGATTATTGAACAAAAAATGTTCTGTCCCTTAGCGAATAGGTGCGCTTTTTACCAATCAGTCGTGGCATTGGTGTAAACTGTGTTCTTTTAAAAGGTCACTCGGCCTTTGAGACAATTGGTAGCTTACAGGCACATGCATCAACCACAAAACCGGTCGCAAATGGGCAGATTCCCAGAATCTGCCCCTTTGCGACCGGTATTTTTGCATTTGGGATGCATCATCCCAAATGCAAAAATCGCAATTTAAGGAATCTCAAAATAGCGATTCCTTAAATAGCGATTGCATTTAAGGAATCCCTAATTGAGATTCCTTAAATGCAATGCATTAAAGTTTAAAAAATAGCGATTTCGCTATTAGCGGGAGCAAATTACCATGAAGCTGGACTTCATGGTAATTTGCTAAAACTTAGAAAAATGCACTTATTTGCATTCTTCTAAGTTTCATGTTGCGCACACACATGCCCTTAAAGCATGTGTGTATGCAACATGTGTGCAGAGTTCAAATACATGGGTGCAATAGGGTGTCATTTTGATACCCTTGCACCCTAGAAATTGCGGGAGCAATTTGCGAGTACCTACTGGTACTCGTAAATTGCTCCCGCAATCTCCAATGCATTCCTATGGGCCTGGAGGCCCATAGGAATGAATGGGAAGCCATTCATTAATTGCGACTCGCAATTTGTAAGTCGCAATTAATGAATGTTAAGGAATCGCTATTTTAATAGCGATTCCTACATGCATAGGCTTTTGCGAGTCCTTAATTGTGATTCCTTAATATTCGCAATTAAGGACTCGCAAAAGCTTTTCTTGATGGATGTGCCTGTTAGTGTTTAACTTCTAAGGATTTTCAACCTCGTGATAGCCTGAAAAGTTATGGCGTTTCAGGAAATTGCCTGTCTCAGTGGCATTGTTGGATGCCGTCCTCTCCTGCTCTGACAGCCACTGAGCACGTCGTATGCCACAGATATTGGCAGGTCGCTAAAAGAATGACAAAAGTGCTGTAGTCCCTCACTGTTCATGGACTCACTGAGCCATTATGCATTTAGCACTCTACCACAAACCAAGCAACAAAGGCAACTTTAGTAAGACATGTTGTAGTTATATAAATTAATTAATCTCACAAACATTAACAAATCATCCTCATTATTACTTCAAAGTTTCTGACCATCCTCCTCCCTTAATCTTCCTCAAAGTGTAAATGTTATACCAAACAACTCCCAGGACCACAAAACATCTTTCTTTGTTTTTCATTCATAGCCCTTCCCTTACATTCCCCCATCTCGCTCTCTCAAACCCCACCAAACGTCCACTATTCAGCTCCCTATGTCCTGATGCAAATCCCAGACTTTAACTTCAGCTCCCCTGTGCTCCAACCCGACCTAACCCCCGAGGGGAGGGTATGCCAGCACCAGACTCTCCACCCCCAAACTACCGCCTACATAACTATACCAAAATTGCTGTCCAATTGTGGCATAACTCTTAACATGCCCTGTCATACTGATAAAAGTGTTTGCTCTAACGTTCCCTTCCTGCCCATGTGGTGATGGAGTCAGCAAGAGGCTGAACATATGACCCTCCTATCCCTAAATACCCTGTCACTTAGTTCCCTCTCTTTTTTACCTATGATTGATCACTACACCGTATCACCTCAATTTCTAAGGCTTGTGCTACTAGCATAAATCCAGTCTGGGGTCAGACTGGCTTCACTCTTGCTTCCCCCGGGTACTCTCATTCTCTTTTACTGTCAAGTTGATTTCGTAACCTAGCAGTCCTATTCAGCTCTAGGATGGACCTCTTGATCTCTTTGCTTTGACAGGGCGAACAGCTTATTAAGGGGCTATGAATCATCAATTACAAAAATGTCAACTCCGACTTCAGAATTTGGAATTATTTTGCAGATAAGTTGTGTAAATTCATCGGAACATGATAATATGTTCCTCAACATTAGGGTCAAACATTTTCCTCACTACTACATTGCTTAGTAGTAAAAATAAAGTCAAGTCAAATGGTCTTTATTCGGATAAAAATATCCATAAAAGTACAAGTCATCACCACCAATAGGATAAAAGTACAAACATGAAACAATAGTAAAAACATGATCAATTTCATGGTAATGGTGTTGAAACATAGGCAGAAAGTGCAGGGTAACAATAAAATACAAGTAAATTCACTTATATAGCCAGGGCGTCTTGTCAATGTCATAAAAGTTGTGCAAACTAGCAATAAAGTGCTCACAATTTCAGTATACACACTATGCATACAACAGCCAAACTGTAACCATGTACAAATGAGCAAGCTGTAAGCAAAAAATGACAGGAAAAACAGATATAATACAACTATGAAATATCCATTGTTTTCCGTGAGCGAACCGCAGAATATAAAAAAGAACTTACTCTAAAAATCATCATGTCACTTCCTAACCGTAGTATTTCGTTATATGCCATTTTATGGTCAGTGATAGCAAGTGACTTAAAATAAGGAATAAAATACTGTTTAGTGTAACTATTGTAAAAGTTACAGAAAAGAAGGAAGTGTAGAATTGTTTGTTTTTGACCGTTCCCACAAGGGCAAAGTGAATGCTCTAAATTTTTGGTAAAGCCAAGAGGGAAGCAAAGGGAGTATTTTATACTTCCATCCCTAAGGCGGAAGAGCAGGCTCCTATTCCATCTTCCAATACTCTTTTTAAGATATTCTTGTGGTGTGTCTTTCTTATAACCTAAACTAGGCGAGAAAGAAGTATATCTGATTATTGAAGGTTTAGGAAGCTCTGAACATTCTCTTTCCCTTCGGTATAAATCAAATAATGCCTCTCTCAGTGTCTTAATATTCACGCCCTCTGTGTTCGAACGGTCAAAAAAGATATGTTCCAAATCCACACTAGCTAAACTTTCCTTCACAGCGTTAAGCCACGGTATGGAACTGCCCCTATCGCATTTGAGGCAGTCAATGATTATTTCCTGTGTTAAAATTGCAGCCGGATTTTGCCATATCTTCAGCCAGAACAGAGCTGGCCGGGACTTGATAAAATCCTCAACATAATACAAGTTTAGCTCATTATGGCATATATAAGTAGGAGAAGAAATTTGAGCCCCCAGAATCTTTCTACAGAATCTATTTTCTTCTCTTTGAATGCCACTACTGTTTGTGTACCCCCACACCTCAGCACCGTATGTTGCGGTAGGTAGGCATTGAGATTTGTAGATCTGTATTAGGGGCACCATAACCTCAGCTCTCTTTGGCTGTTGTAAGCTAATAATAGAATTAACTGCCTTTGCGAGTTTGTTTCTGCCATGTGCTACATGTGCGGCCCATGAACCAGTGTCTGAAAAAATCAGGCCCAAGTACGGAAAAGTGCTAGTGCTTTTTAAAATGTTTTCTCCTGAGACTATGTGATTAATGCGATATTTAGTTGGACCGCACGACATAATATATGACTTTTTAAAGTTAGTGCATAGGTCCAAACCAGCCATGAAGGAGACAAAGCCCGTAATTAAAGTACGTAGTGCTTTAGGTGTGCGGCCCATCAGGACCGCATCATCTGCGTATAACAGTACTGGGAGTAATTTACCATTAATTTTCGGCACATCGCATGTGGATTTAGAGAGGGATTTATTTAGTTCATTTATATAAAGAATAAAAAGCAGGGGGGCCAAGACACAACCTTGTCTGACCCCCCTGCCGATTAAAATATCACCGGAGACCTCTCCGTCATTGTTTATCCTAACACGAGCTTTGAGGTCTCTATGCAGATGTGCCAGGAAATAGACAAGTGACTCGTCTAGTCCATAATTCAGGAGAATCTCCCATAGTTTTGAGCGATTGACCAAATCGAACGCTGAAGATAAATCCATAAAGCCCAGGTACAAGGGGACTTTTTTAGCGATGGTGTACTTGTCTAATATGAGGTTTAAATTCAGACATTGTTCCACGGTTCCCACTTTACTTCTAAATCCCAGCTGGCAGGGATGTAAAATTTGGTTTTCCTCTGCCCAAAATCTGATTTTATTAAAAATCACCCTACCCAAAATTTTCAATGTGTTATCTATTAAAGATATAGGGCGATAGCAGCTGGGGTTTGATCTATCGTCCTTCTTAAAGATAGGTACGATGATGCTGCTTGACCAGGTTTCAGGGATTTTGGTGTTAGACAGTTTGTTAAAAACGTTACAAAGCAGTGGGGACCAAAAGTCTATTTCGGATTTTATTAGATCGATGGATAGGCCATCTGGGCCTGGGGCTTTGTTTCCTGCACTTTGAATAATGGCATCTTCTACCTCAAAAATAGATATGTTAACCTTTGGTACAGGGCAAGAGAGAGCGATAGTTGTTACAGGGGCTGCATATATTTTCGCGAAATGCTCCTCCCATAATTTACTTGGTATGTTACAGTTAATGGGGGTTAGATTGGATCCCATGGACCTCAGAGCTTTTACCTCGCCCCAGAACCCTGTTACATCTTTGAGCGCGGCAGTACATGCCAGTGAGTCCCACCTCTCCTTCAGGATCTCATCTGTGCGTAATTTGATTGCTTTTTTATAACGATTTCTCAAGGCCGAAACCAGCGTGATGATCCGAGGTTTTTCGGCCAATGCCTTACGGAGGTCCCGATTTGCCCGTGAACAGGACCTATCAAACCATCTCTTATTCTTGCTCTGTTGTCTAATAGGTTTTGAAATTTCCTTTTTAATCGCAGAGCACAACCCAGTAAAGGCCTCGACAATCTCTATATCTTGGGAGTCGCTGGACAAGCACGTTTCCACCATTAAGGGATAGAGTTTTATGATTCGCGCGAGTAATGCTTTATTATCTATTCCTTTCCAAACTACTCTAAGTTTGTCGGTGGATACGGCCAAGTCCCTAGCCCCTATTTCTTGTCGTTTAATAGTTTTATTTACAAATTTAATAATTGTCAATATAGGGTTGTGGTCGCTATAACTAGTTGGCAGGACCTCAGCCTTAACTAGGCAGTTCTCAAGGGCCGATGATATAAAAACATAATCAATGATTGATGAACAACCACGACCTATAAAGGTAGGCGGTTGCTCAATATCGAGTGTACCACCAGCTTTTTCCATAACATTGGTTAGATCCCTGGAGGATAAATGGTTAAACAATTCTTCTCCTCTTTTACAAGAAATTATCGTAGAAGATGAGGCTGTGGTATTATACGGTTTTTTATACAAATGAGCATTAAAGTCGCCCCCTAAACAAATTCCATCCAGTTTCCCAAGCCCATTACCCTCTATCATGTCATCAATAAAATCGAATAAGGAGATAAAATTCCTATTTGGCAGTGATTTAAAATCATTATTATAAAAATGTATAAAACATATTGTGATCCCATTCGAGTATATTGTAGCCTGAAAATGACTGTCATTTGTTTCCAGAGGTTTAATACTACTTCCAGCAGTAATTTTTATCCATGTGGATAGGCCCCCACTGGGTCTACCAACATCAGGAATAGAAGCAGTACTATTAAAGCATACAAAACCCTCAAGTAGCAGGCTAGTAGTACTCCATGTCTCCTGGAACATCAAAACATCGAAGCTACTGACCATTTGTGTCCACTCTACTATGTTCAATTTTGATTTTAGTCCTGCGATGTTCCAGCTTAAAATTTTTAATTGTTGGTCAGGAGAGATGGGTTTACAGATGGCAGACTTGATGGGAGGATGCTCTACCGGACAGACTGTTTGGATGTTCTTGGTTGGGATAATTTTATCCATAGGTAGCTTAGCTATTAATACCTCCCCTGCAGTGTTTAAAGATTTGCCCGGGAGTCAGTCCTGACCCTCTAAATCAGTCAGGACGTTGAATCGATTCTGTACAGAATATATTGAAGTAACGGGATGACGATTAATTTGGGGTGGTCTATAAAAGAAGCCTAGTGGTAAGGAAGTTATAGCAGTTACAATGCTAGGGTGGATAAAATTGTATTTTAATATGCTTTTTACCAGGGAAGGATACCTAAAATTCATGACTATGCAGTCACCTGTGATGTTTTTTATCGAAGGTCCAACCCAACCCACCCGTCTCACCATCAAGATTTCATTAGCAATCCCCATACTCATCCCCTTAAACTTACATAACCAATCAATACATTTATTCTTGAGTTGATCCCAAGACTCATTTTGATTTTCCTGCAAAGGTGGTACTCCGGCCAAAATTAGAACATAAGGACATGCTTCTGGAGGCAAATTAAGTACCGCAACAGCATGTGTTTTTGGCCGGGTAAGGGGAGTGGGCTCATGATTGGTATGTGACGTTGGATTTAAAAGTGCTGTCTCTAAGGGGGTGGGAGGGACAGCCCCTGAAGATGGGTTGTGACGGGAGGGTTCGTTGGTCACCGGAGCTCTTAGCAGGGGTGAAGAGCTGGCCAGATTACTCAAAGGGGGGCTGTGGGGCAAACTCTCCTTATTGCCATTACACTTAGCGCGTGCAGTATCTACACTAGTTGTAATACATTTTCCGCAGCCGCCTTGGGTGCCCCTATTAATAGCCTCCATATCCTTTAGTAAACGTTCACCCCTAATTTGATCAATAATCGTGGTCCCTTTCCTCTTGGTATCTTCTTTCTTTACTAGGCTCTCCAGCCTATCCAGGCGTTTAAAAATAAGATTAAACTGTTTGTCCATTAGACTTTTCAATTGTTTAAAAGTTGAGTCCACAATAGTGTCAATTAGGTTCTCAGTAGGCCTTCCCAACATGCTGTTAGCAGTTATTAACTCAGTTTGTGTACATATGGAGTTCGTTTCAGCTGCGATTATGGTGACATCAGCAGTGCTTTTAGTTAGGCCATGAGAGTGTATATTTACACTAATAGGTTCCACATTTGCAGGGGTTTTCCCTCGCGACCACATACTTTGAGGAGTTGGTTGGCTTTTAGTATTGCGAAGAGGTTGTTTTCTTTTAGCAATAGGTGCTTTAATATTGCCATTTTTCCTTTTCCCCCCGGAGGGCTTGTTGTTTAAGGCCGGTTTAACAGTAAGATGGACATCTTCAATTTCCGGCTGAGAGTCAGCTATTTCAACGGTGGGGGTAATAACCTCTGTGGCCTCTGTAACCCTGGGAGAATTTCCATGATGGATGGGATTAACAACTGTTATATTAGGTGTTAAAGGCACAGAAATTATGGGGTCAATAGCAACGGTACCATGAGACATTGGGGATACCAATGTAAGTTGACCCGAAGATAGTCTCCGTTCCGTGTTCTCAATTTCGGAAGTGACCAACATGAAAGCATTTTCTAGCATGTTTTCCAAGGTAGACGTAATTACAGGAGGGTATCTGGGACCCTGTCCAGGAGCTGTGGCAGAACGTTTCCCCATAATAAGGGTGTGCACTCACCTTGGGCCAATACAAGATTCAATAGCGTGGACCGAAGGGGGGAGGCCCTGCCCTGCCTCAGTCTGCCCCGCCCGGCGCCGCCCGCGCGCGTCCCGCGACGCGGAGGGGGCCTCTGATTAAGTAGCGCCTCCGGGCGCGCTGGTGTCCGGCAGGAAGTCCGGTGGAAGGCAGGGAATGGCGGGAGTTGTAGTTCCCCTCTGCTGCGGCCAGTAATGGAAAGTGGCGGCGAGGGAACAAACAACGTCAGGGTCCCGTAAGCTGCCCGGTTCTGCCTGCTGCTGCCGACTGTATTACTCCCGATGCAGCAAGATGTCCACTGCTGCTCTGCGAGGCCCCTCTGCTTCCTTAGGGCTTGGGATATTGATAATAGGGTCCAGGAATCAAAGACCAGTTCTGCCTTATTGCATGTATAGCTGAATTTTATTGGATGTCTAAGAGAATCTTTAAACAAAGGCTTCCGAGGGACTCCATTCTGCCAGCTGATCAAGAGACATCAACTCTGCTCTGTAGAAAGCCTGCAGAATAAGCTTACTTATTGTTGCCTTCCTTATGTACTCTACTGAGTAGCCCCTGAAGTGAGAGCCAAATCTTGTCAAGGCATTTACTTTTGAAAGGAGAGAAATTCCTAACTTTTCTATATGATTATCCCATTTTAGATTTCTGGCAAATGTCAGATAAAAGTATTTAAATTTACTTACTTGTTCCAGAGGGACACTATCTAGGTACCAAGTAGGTTTCTTAGGTCATTTAGAAAAAATATGAGTTTTTGTTTTCTCCACATTAACAGTAAGGTTATTTGACTCACAGTAGGTATGAAAATGCTAAGCATTGAGTTTCCTCTGCCATCTTACCGGAGTGTAGTCCATCATGACTAGATCATCAGCGCACATAAACCAATGCACATGGGAATCTCTATGTTTGGAGGACAATATTTTGCCAGCACAATTGGAAGATCAGAAATAAAATGAATAAAAAGGAATGGGGCTTAGAACATTGTCATCTGGAATGCTTTCTAAAAATGCACCTGAACCACTTAATCAGCCTGCATCTAGTTATTAGAATGCAAATTTTGAAGCATAAGTAACAGGCCCTGAGGGATACTGTACCTTCTTAATTCCTCCAAAAGTGTGGTCCAATCAACCAGATTGACAGCAGACCATAATTCGCCACTGCAACAATAAAGTGTATCTACAGTAGCTGTTGACCTCCTTGCTGCTCCACAAAACACTTGTGATACATTGGCTAGAAAAGTAGCACAAAGGATGACTGTTTCATTTCACAGTAATCACTTCCTTTCAGTGAATGACCTCCTGCACAGACTCTCTGGCTCAAAGCCATCACAACTCCTAGGGTCAGCCCTCAAGCTAGCTGGTACACAGAACAACTGTGATTCTCCAAATGCCATTGCAAACAACTAGAAGGCTGGTGGAGATACACCTACAACTAAAACGACAGAAAGACCTATAGATCCCCAGGCCGTCTCTGTCACCAGCATCTTAGATCAGGGTTGACTGAATGCATTGAGGACAGATCTAACAACGCCAAACAACCTTTCACCATGGTGAAAGACTTCATCTCAACAACTCCAGCTCCAGGCCCATCACCCCATCACAGGATATCTGCACCCAGTTTTCCCTCTACTTCACTGACAAAATCAACACAGTTTATGGCAACCATGTGCTCCGTTCACTCAAGAGCCCAATCAGAACCTTGTCCACACTTCTTCTTCACCATGGGACCTCAACCCCATTTCCACCAAACATTCCTCACCACAGCAACCTTCACAGACATCTGGAAGCATGCCCCAACCTTCTGAAGAAACCCTCAACATATCCGAAGACAAGGAAAAACTACAGGCAGATCTCCCAGCTCCCTTACAGACCACCTCAATGACAACCACCTCTTGAACCAATCTCAATCTGGCTTAAACATATTAAAGTTGTTTGAGATACTCACCATTGTGCTGATTCTGATGGCAATGGAGCAGGAGCATTAGCTCTTTTTGATGGGCCTCCATATGCTTAGTTTCTCAATCATGTCAGGGATACCCAATGTTAGTTTTCTTGATTCGAAAAGGAAAAAGAGCAAACAGAGAATGCAACTGCTTTTGATGTGCTGGTGTCCCAGAAGTTTACTACTGTGTTAGGAGAAAACGGCTCACATTGCTTCTGTTACTTATGCAGTTATTCAACATTATGTTACTCCATGCAGGGTAACCGTTGTTGCATGCTAATAATTTTTTCATATTGTTATTTTGTCATTATTATATAGTGATTTAAAATGAGCAACTAACAATATTATACATGATGTTCTGTGGATATTAATCTCTCATTAGGTGTTGAATATCCTGCTGTGGTAGAATATGCCCCTTTCCAAAAAATTTCGAAAAAGAAGTTGAAAAAAAAAGACGCTAAGGCAGGAAGCATTGAAGAAGGTAAGCACGCTCAATGCCATTTTTTAAAGGATGATAACCATATACACTATTATGTTTGATCATTTCTCATTAAACAGGCCCTAAGTACTTTTTATGGCTGCCTGGTTATGCATCTTTGGTCGACTGCTGATGCAGGTTATTGGGACTCTGTGTTAGGGCCTGTTGCAGTAGTTTAGCAATGCCATTGCCAGACCTCTTTTGGGTTTTATAGAGTAGTATAGTACACTGCAGGTGTATGCATTTGGCCATTGTATTTATTTGGGGAAAGAAGGAGAGCGGGGAGTCCTATAGGACTCTTAGGTTCGTTACTTTTCAAGCATTGCATTACACTGAGACACTGCTAGATTGGAAGGCTCTTCGAAGGGTGCTGGACCATGGTGTGCTCCTCCATGAAGCAACATCTCAGTTTTGGCTCAGTTCATGTATAAGAAGTTCTCTTTAAGGGGATCTACACTAATATTCTTAAGCACTGAAGTGCCCTACCCCTGTGCAGGATGTGCGGAATTTTGCAGCACTTTACTAAATACAAAGATATACTTTTAATTTAAAAAGTCAATTTTTCATTTGTTTCATTAAGTCAAATTTAACAGCCTCTTGTAGGCCACATTGGCCACTTTTTACTAATTCTTCTTGAAAAAAGCAGCCAATTTCATTATAGAAAATTTACTAAAGAAAAAGGAGTCACAAGAAAAGCTTTTTCACAAATCTTTCTTAAAACATATCTGAGAGAATAAGAGGGCAATGTAGCTAGATAGGCTGCTGCCGAAAGGGGGCAGGAAAAGTGAGACTACTTCTTCAAGGAGATACACTTATCAGTAAAGCATCATGTCCTGCCAGTGACAAATGCTCTGCGTATTATTTCCAGCTCATGATAACAGGGTCCAGGAGAACTGAGCTTGGTCTTTTTTTGGCTTTCTTTTGTAGTAAAATCTTTCCAAACCTTATCTCTTCTCACTTCATCTGTATGGGTCAGGTTTATTTATTTTCTGTTTTCTGACAGAAAACATATTTCTTTTTTAAAAGAAATGTCATCTTGCTTTGTAAAATGACCATCCTATGGTAGGACCTTCCTATGGTAGGAGGAATGCTTAGACTGATCCACATGACATTTGCAAATCTGTCTCCCTGAAAACAGCCAATGTCAAGGTATCTGAGGAACATGGATAAGGGGTTCCTTCTACGTCACTTCTCTTCTATAAGGGCTCCTCCAGAGGAAGGTTCAGAGAAAAGTCTACCTATGGAATGCATTGTCACTCTTGGTTTACGTTGAATATCAGGACAGTTGGCACCTATTCATATTGGAGTAGTATTGATGTTGATGCACTCGAGGCATTCAATGTCTAAGTCCGAAAGGCCCTCAACACTGAAAAGTCTACGATTAAGAATGCCAAAAAAAGTATTGAGATCAAGACATTCAACACTATCTACAACATCAAGAGCAGTGTTTCTTAACCTGTGGTCCAGGGACCCGTGGTGGTCCATAAATCTTATTTAGGTGGTCAGCGACTGTTTTGCTTAGCAAATTAAACACTATTAACATGTTAATAGAGTGTATGTAAATAAAGAAGCAAAATGTAATTTTAAAACCTTTTCTAAATCTAAAGGAATTTGAAATTGGAGGCTGAAAAGTTGAGTCGATATCCTCAGATTGATTCCTGCAAGTGCATCAAACATAATTTAGTTTAGACGAAGAGTTGCCTCTATTGAATGTAAAAACCCTTCAACCTTCTAATTGCAATATATATTTTGTTTGATACTTGTTTGTGAATTAAATAAAATATTTATTAATTCGTGTATTTGTTTGATGAATGCTTATTTCTGTATTTAATTATGTATTATTTAATGCTTCAAATCATCAAAAATGCTTAGGTTTTGGTCCCTGGCTTCCAGTAATGAATCAGAGAGGGTCCCCGGATTCCAATAATGATTCATGGGGTCCCCAGGTTCCAGTAAGGATTACTTGGGGGTCCACAGAAGTCAAAGGGTAAAAATCACTGATCTAGTGCACTAAGTCTGTTTGTGGAATGGAAATGGAATATCGTAAGTGCTACAGGCCTTATGGTCACTAGTACTTTCTGCAGAGGGTCCAACCCCCTACGTAACCTCAACATCACCAGCCACAGTAACAAAAGTCATATCAGCATAAGATACCTTCAACCAGTAGATATAGCCAGCAAATATTAGCAGCCCCAAAGGAACCCCCAGCAGGAGGTAAACAGGAGGTAAACAGTGATTCCTCCCTTTCCCCTCTTCCATACACCACTCCCTTTGGGGGAAGCATCATGAAAAACGTGCAAGAGTAGCAACATATCACAAAAGGCAGATAGGTGCTCAGTGCAACATGGCTATTCTTTGAGGTTCATGTCATCTCCTCTTGCCATTCCTCCAAACAATTCTTCCCATTTCCAATAAGAGAAGCTTCAACAAGAGATCGGCATCCTTTTGCAAAAACAGACCATGGAGCTGGCCCCTTTTTCCAAAAATGAAAATTAATATATTTCTGTTATTTTCTGTTTTGAGAAGAGGGGCTGAACAAGAATTTAGACCCATTCTTGACGTCAAATGAGACAATAAATTAATAAAAAGCTAAAAATCCGGCGGGAACCGAGCAGAACGTCGACCCCCGGGCCCTCCGGTTCCTACCGGAGGTGGAGAGAGCGACTCAGCGGAGGTGGGACCGCTGCAGCAGTGCAACAAAGAGGTGAGGGGGCACCCACATAGTTTACTACCAGACCTGGCTGAGGGTCGCAGGGAACAACCTGACGACGTGGGAATAGAAGACTCAGGGATCCTCATCTAATGAAATGCTTTAGTGTATTTTGCGCTACATATCGGACACGACCTGAGAGCTCCTGGGAGTTGCCAGACTAACAGTGGACAGTATCGCCTGAGCAGGCCCTCACAAGCAAATAAGAAAGGACACTTCTGGTGAATGGTGGGGCTGTGAACCCGGGGCAGAGGCAGATGCTCCCAGGGGCAGAAGACAGCAACTGCTGGTGCTAAGGGGAGCGTGGTGGCAGAGCAAGAGACCTGGGGAGTTGTGCCCCCGGGGAGGAGGGGCGCTGAAGGTGCGCACATTATGAATGGTTACCGGAGGGTGCAGACCGTCCAGAGGTAGGGTGCTACTTGAAAGACCAGACAGTGCGGATAGACATTGGGACGGAATAAGTCGTGTGTGCACACCCTCCTACGGGAAGCGAGATCCCGTACGCCCCATTGTGTCCAGCTGTGGTTCGATGTTGGAGCCTTTATGCAAATATATTGATTTCTTTCTGAAACCCATTGCCGAGAATACACAGGCTTATCTGTGTGATGCCATGCAGACAATCCACATGGTGCATGGTCGACTGTTTGACCGCATCAAACAACTACTGGCCACCTGCAATATTGTGTGATTGTACACAAGCATTCCTCAACAATCTGCCTTGGAGGTCGCAGAAGCAGCACTCAACTGTAGGACTGCCCCCGTAGCAGTGCCCACGGATTTTATCATTGCACTTTTAAGGATTCCAATGATGAAAAATGTCTTCATCTTTCAGAACAACTTCTATTTGCAAACCAAAGGAGTAGCTATGGGGGCCACCTTTGCCCCAGATTTAGCTATCATCTTCATGGATAACTTTGAAAGAAACTATATCTTTAATGACTCCAATCCATATGGCAACAATGTGGAGTTGTGGATGCGATATATAGACGATATTTTGATAATCTGGACCGGCAATACATCTGAACTGCTATCTTTCCACAAATGGCTCAATCAAAGAACGTCTGATATCCAATTCACTATACAATCAGACGCTCAACGGGTAGACTTTCTTGATATTACCATCTATGCTGAGGGAGATGTACTCTGTACCACACTGTACTGCAAACCTGCAGAATGTAACTCACTTCTCAAGTACAACAGCTTCCACCCGAGAGGTCTTAGGGACAATCTGCCTTTTGGACAATTCTTGCGTATCCGCAGGAATTGCTCCAGTAAATTGAACTACATGCTGGAGTCTGAAGACCTTGCTAACCGACTGATGGAACGGGGTTATCCGAACAGATTAATCAAGAAGGCCAGAAATTGTGCGTGGTTCAGCCCCCGTGAAACCTTACTGCAACCCAGAGACAGAACAGATTCGACCGACCAGAGGATGATATGTGTCACAACCTTTTCTACCAGAAGTAACGCAATCAAGAAAGTCATTAACAAACATTGGGGCCTAATATCCGATGACATACAACAGGAAGCCCTGCCGATGCATTCATACAAAAAGGCCAAAAGCATCAGAGACCGATTGTCCGTTCGTTTCTAGTACCTCCCGACCCTGTGACTATCAAGGCTTTATTGAACCTACCACCCATTCTGGGCCACCATCGTTGTGGGCAATGCAAGGCATGCGTGATCACCATTCAGACCAAGGAATTCGAATACAAACAACACAAGATCATTCTGAAGAGCTACACTAACTGCAACACAAGTAATGTCATCTACGGGATTATGTGCCCATGCGGCCTGATTTACATCGACCAGACCCGGCAGAAGATCAAAGATAGGGTACTACAACATTGTAGCCGTATACGCTATGAGGTACCCGGAGCGCCTCTAGTAGACCATTTCAGAAGAGCGGTATATGCCCCTGACAATCTACAATGGTTGGTCTCTGGGACCCAGAGGGGGCAACCTTGAACAAATAATGAACACTAGGGAATCCAAATGGATGTCCCTTTTTGATTCAATCAATAATGGTCTCAACGAAGTGGATAGTAGCCATGCACAATTAGCCACACTCTGTCCCTAGATTGCTACAGACCTTCATAATCTGAACATGTCTCCCTCAGACACTTTACCCTCCTGTGTTGAGAGGTACGCATCTTGCAAACTGGTAAGAACATCCCAATCTAATCACATGTACATAGTAAAGATCGAGCTGAAACCCCCCCAATGTTCCACCCTCCTGTGTGAGAGGTGCACTTCTGGGCATCTATGGCCATTGAAGGTTAGACCTCCTTAAGACCCTTTATCCTCCTGTGTTGAGAGGTGCACGTCTTGCAAACTGTAAGAACATCGCAATTTTACAATCACATGCACACAGCAAGGATCAAGCTGAGTGTCCCTCCAATGTTTCACCCTCCTGTGTGATGAGGTGTACATTGGTCATTTATGGTCATTAAGGGTTAGGACCCGTATTCTATTTTCGCAGATGCTTACCCTCCTGTGTGAGAGGTACGCACCTTACTGATTATTGGCTGTAACACTGTAATCCTGTCTGATTATATGAATCTGCGCACATAATGTTTATCCGAATGTCGAACAGTGGCCCACACAACGCCACCCGCGTTTTTTGTACTCACCTTAACAATAAGTTGTGTCCCAGTGCCTTGCTCTCCCATACCTACGAGCCAGCCCCTTTCCTATAGTCACCAGGCGCCTTTCCGAGTCTTTCACTACGAGTTTGCTTAGACATCACTACAATCTGTCCCCCTTTTATGATCTTTTGCACATCCATGCGCATATGTACTCCGGTGAGGTTCGATGCAACTTTTTAAATTTAGAACCACCCCCAATTCGGACCGCTTAGTCTTTCCTCACTTGCCACCCCCATGACTAACACGCATCCAGCGTGTGACTACGTGCATGCACACAGCATCCCTTTTTGCATATAATCGGCCCTGTCATCCAGCCGACCCTCTGCATCTGCACGGTTACGGCCTTTTGATCCTCGGGACGCTTGCAGCAGATCGACTAGCATTTCTCCGCCCACAGGTATTTCAGCATGCCAACCGTGCAGTGGTTGATTTCGCTAATGCTTCTTTTCGTAAATCATTAGGGTGTTTGTATCCTCAAACGCTGGGTCTCATTTTATGTATCCCTAGAATCTATGCAGCTGGGCTGACCGACCACGGCAGCTTTCGAGTGATTACTTCCTTCGCAGGGACTGTTGATTCACTCCATCCCCTGTAAGTTTATGTGATACAGCCACTTTTGTTTCATTGCCCTTGAAGTTATGTTTCTCTGAGGTTTCTGAGCCCGTTTTCCCTTTTCCCTTGTCTGTTTTAGGGAATCCTTTTGCCGCATCCGTTCTCTCTAATGTGGAGCTTACGCGCCCACTTGACCATGAGTTACTCGTCGTGATAACCCCTTCACGGTAAACCTTTGTTTTATGCGCAGTCATTTTTAATTCATTTCCTTGTGTCCTCAGTAACTAATTCCTCGTCTTTGTCCATACCTTAGGTACCCGCCCCCCCACTCGTCCCCCTTGTCCTGAGGAAGACCCCCATTAAGGTTTGACCCCCATTAAGGTTTTCACTGATACCTAGAATGATTTGGGGTCGAAACGTCGACAACCTTCTAAATCTGCAAGCTCACGCCTCAGTCAGAATACGTTCATGAAGGCTCTTGAAGCATGGTGATGTCAAAATTGTTGACATTTGTTGTTTTGATTGTAGCTCTATGTGGAAGCCAGCAATTTGTACTTTCTTTTGATAAGAGTCACTTGACCTGCACTGTACTCCTTTCCCAAATACCCTAAATCCCCATCCATTCCCCCTCACTTGTTGGGGCACTTACGTCTTCTCGAATAAATGATGTAATGTTTATGCAAGACACAATTTACAGTTTCATTGTGATTAAATAACAGTGTACCTAATTGATCGTTTGACTTTGTTTATGCTTTCTCAATTTTCTTACCTATTGTGTTCTTGCTTTTAGTGAACGTGTACTGGGACCCCTTTCTCAATGTACCGCTATACACCCAGGTCCCAGGAACATTAATTGGGTATACCCTTCTCGGTAACACACCAATCTATAGACAGCAAAGTGAGCCCGGGGAGTGTGAGGCTCGATAGACACCTTGTGCGGTGTGCGTGTGCTGTGGGCACCCTCTTGAAAGATAGTTTCTGCACCTGTGGAACTCTCCGAATGAAACCCAAAGGCCAAGCAGGGACGCAAATCAATAAAATGGACAAATATGCGGTGCCGCTATCAGTGGCACCGTCACAGACGAATTCACCTGAGGAGCAGACGGAACCCTTACTGAGTGCCATCATGGCAGCAATGGTGGACCTTAAGGGGACAATAGACCCTAAAATTGATGCTGTAACGCTCGATGTCAACCTCCTGCGCGCAGACTTCAGGAAATTGTTGGACAAAGTAGCGACTACTGAAACACAGGTAACACAACTGGAAACGAGTACAAACAGTCTGGAAGAGAGGATCCAGGCCCTCACGAACCAGCAAGAATTTATGGCGGCTAAGTTGGAGGACCAGGAAGGGCGGGCAAGAAGAAATAACATCCGCGTGGTGGGAGTGCTGGAGGGAATGGAGGGGCCTAGTATGGACCTCTTCCTTGAGGACTTGATTCTAACACACCTTAAGCCTAAAGGACTCTCCGTCCATTTCACTATCGAGCGAGCGCACAGAGCTCCCATCCCTAAGCCCAAGCCAGGAGCTCTGCCGCGTACAATCAGTGCCCGGATTCTTAATTATCGAGACAGGGACGCCATCTTGCAAACAGCGCTTCAGCATGGGGACTTGCTACACGAGAATGCAGTGATCAGATTCTTTCCGGACTTCACGCTCAACGTGCAACGTCAGTGACGTGCCTTTGATGCTGTAAAGAAAGAGTTGCGGGCCAAGGATCTTCAATTTTCCATGATGTACCCGGCCAAACTGAGAGTTGAGGCGAATGGAAAAGCATGGATCTTCGGAAGCCCAGAGGCTGCCATGGACTGGCTGGAAGGATGTGGTACTGTTGTCCCCAATTTGCAAAGAGGAAAATGGCGCGAAAGACGCAGGACAGCAGGAAAGGAATCGGATTGATTGGCACAAGAAGGGTCTGGAGCTTGCTGAAGTACCCCGAGATGAACCACGACTTGTAATGTTGGGACATAGAGGGAGGAATATTGAACTGGGGTGGTGGAGACGTATGTACTTGAGATCGCACAGTCAGAATGGCCTTCCTTTTTCCCTTTTTTTCTTCATACTATGGTGATTCTGGTCATTATGGGAGCGAAATATTTTTGTTGCTAATGGAATGGAGATGTGGCCCCCATGGTAGGAGCCTCAGGAGCTCGGCACCGACCAACCCCACTGTTGATGGTATTGTTTAGGGCGACAGGCACTCTGTGAGTTAGGGGGGGTGTGAGTTGTAGCTCTCGCCAGCAGGGTAGCAGGGAGGAGGGTGGGGAAAGGGGGGGACCGTTAAGTTTAGTAGAGGTTTTTTTGTTGTAAAGTCAGCTATTTCATGGTGAGTGAACATATTCCTTGGTTGCTACAATTAGAGAGTTTCATGATGGGACAACTACTCCAGGGATGGCATCGCAGGAGCGGGTAGTTAGGCAGGGAACAGCTTGGACACCCCCAGGAGGGTAGCGAGTGGATACGCATGGTAACACCAACCTAAGTATTTTATCCTGGAATGTAAACGGACTGGGGAATCGTATCAGCCTTGTGCTTCAATACTTGCATCGACACTCCCCGAGTATTGTACTGATTCAGGAGACGCATCTCAAGGGTCAGAAATATCGAGCACTGGATAGATATGGCTACAGATTGAAAGCGCACGCAGGATATACTTCGGGCTCCCGTGGAGTTGGAATCCTGGTTAAGAACGGGATACCGCTAGTGGTGGATAAAGTGTTGCACGACCCCATTGGGAGATTTGTGACTCTCGCAGGGAGTTGGGAGGGACGAGCTCTTAATCTACTCTCCTGTTATATCCCGCCACTGGTGCGCACTGAGGCATTCATGCACTGGGAACCTTCCTGGTAGGCCTCCCTCGGAGTGTGTTGGTGCTGGGAGGGGACATGAATTCTGTTATGGATTCGGGACAAGATAGAGACACTGTGACACTTTAGGGCTATAACGGGTGTTCCTAAAAGCACCCCTCTGCTCCCTCTCAAATATGACCTGGGTAGAAGAGCAGTTTCAGATCTGGTTAAGCTTCGTCCAATTTTATATTGGCGTAGGATATGGACGACCCCTGTGCTCTCTCACTACGCTGAGGGTTTTCTAGACATTATAAGATCTGATGTATTCCACAAAATTGGGTGGTTAAAAACGCGTAAGATAACCTTGACTGAGCTTGGTCTCTGTTCACTTTGGGAAGATCCGGCGAGAGCAATTTTTCCAACAAAAAGTGCTCTAAAAGATATCTATTGGGAGAGGGTTGCCTCTCGGCATTGGAGTAGCTCCAGTGCGGGGTCTATGACCGGAGAATTCTTGAAGGCTAAGTTGTATCCCTGTTTAGAACCATATTGGGACATTATAAATAAGCCTGGTGAAAGAAAACTCCTTTTTCAACTTAGAGCAGGTGCTCTTCCCCTTAGATATCTGACAGCCAAGTGGGAAGGTGGACCCTGTGGTTGCTGCCCTACTTGTGGTTCTACTAAAGAAACAATCGGCCATTTTTTGTTTTCATGCAAAGCTTATGCTGTTCCAAGGCGTATTTGGTTGTCCCCGATGTGTAAAAACCTAGGGACCACCAGCACTGTCGCTTTGCGTATTATATGCACCAACAATTTGATTTGGATTTCAGTTGCCACCGCAAAATACCTAGGGTGGGCATGGTCAATACGACAGATTTTTAGCCACTTCAAAAAGAGACTGCTAGTCATTGACTATTCTCTTGCCTAGACAGGGATTGCTAGTTAATTGACTATTCTCTCGCTTAGATAGAGATTGCTAGTCATCTGACTATTCTCTGTTTACTTATTTACTCGTCTGCATTTTAACCATTTATAATACATTTTAACTTTTTTAATGTACACAGCCCTTTTAAACTTTCGGGATTGATTGATTTCTACTATTCTTTGTGTAGATTATTATCTTGTTGAAATAGGATTAGCAACCAAGCTTGTAATTTATATTCAGTATGTTTGTATTCAGGTACTATTGTTCTCATTGTATTATTGTTTTTGCTTTTATGAATGTTCTTCGAATAAAGCTTATTTGACTGACACTGTGAAAGTGAGAGTCAAGGGGGTGGAACCACTGCCTGCATTTACAGAGGCGTTTGGACTGATCGATCTTTGGAGGTTATACAACCCTGGGATCTGACAATACACCTTCTATTCTGCCGTTCATGCCAGTTATTCACTATTCGATCATATACTGACGCATCGAGGGGGTGAGGGGTGGTTCACTAGTGCTAGAATTGGACCTTGGGGTATATCTGACCACTCCCCGGTGGAAATAATGATGAGAGGCCTGATCCGCCAATATACTTTGCCACCCAGATTGAATGCCTGGTTTTTCCAGAATAAAGAGAATGCCCTGAAGGTTAAGGAAAGAGCGCAGCTTTACTTCCAGGAGAATAATGGGTCTGTAGAAAGGTGGGTACTATCTGGGAAGCGTTTAAGCCGGTGATGAGGGGATATGTTCAAACATGCATTGGGGCAGAAAATAAGGAAAATAAATTGCGCTAGGACAAGTTAGAGATGGCAGTACTTGAGTTGGAAGCACTCTACTTGGAGGGTGGGAGGAAAGACAGGGAGGTGAAATGCAAGATATGGCAACTAACGCAGCCAGGTCGGCTGCTTTGGCTACACAGAAGAGAATATATGATCTGGGCGACAAAGCTAATACAATGATTGCGTGGCTAGAAAAATGCGATAGAGAGAGGAATTGGGTGACGGAAAAAAAGGAAGGAGACGGCACCACATACTTTGCGGGAGAGGCCGTAGCAGGCGTATTTGCTGACTACTATGAGGAGCTGTATGACTCGACTCTGGTTAGGGCGGCCCAAGAATGTTCTTAGCTTCTATCGGAAATGCGCCCCCCAGTACTAGCGGAAGAGGACAGAGATTCTATAGATAGGAAGCTCATGGAGGAGGAAATAGTCGGTGCCATACATGATCTGCCTGCGGGGGAGGCACCGGGCCCAATGGGTTTCCAGTGGAGCTTTTCAAATGTACAGCCAGCAAAGTGGCCCCATACCTGTTAGCCATGTTTAACGAGGCGAGAGACCGAGGTTCATTGCCAATTGATCGGCGAACAGCGATGATAGTTGTGATCCCCAAATGCAGCAAGCCGGCGGGTAACTGTGGCTCGTATCGACCGATATCGCTGTTAAACATTGAAGTTAAAATTCTGGCTAAGGTTCTGGTGAATAGACTTCTGGTACCCATTCTGACTCCGGATCAGTCGGGCTTCATGCCCCACCGAAGTATCAGACTCATTTTGCGTCAACTGTATGGGGTGATACATCTAGTAAGGACCAATCCGGGGGTGGAGGCGGCCCTTTTGTCACTCGACACCCGCATGGCGATTGATAGGATTGAATGTAATTATCTGTTTGAGGTCTTGAAGAGGTTGGGCTTTGGGCCCCAGTTCCTTTCCTGGATCCAGTTGCTTTATACGCAGCCTATGGCACAGGTGTGTGTTAATGGCTCAGTGTCTCGCTCCTTTACTCTGCGGAAGGTCACAAAGCAGGGGTGCCCAATTGGGACAAGTCCCTCTTATATATGCTGTCAGACGGGTCGCCGCTATACTTGGGGGCTGACTCCAATCTCCAGATTAAGACCAGTTTTAAATACCTGGGCATACAGGTCGAAAATCTGATGCTGCGTTCTTGGCATGGATTCTAAAACCGCAGTTGGATTGTCTGAAGAGTGACGTTGCACATTGGAGGAAGCTGCCAATTTCCCTGATGGGAAGAGCAGTTTTCTTCAAGAGGATGTCTCTGCCTCGGTTACTATATGTCCAACAGAATACCCCCTGTCCAATACCGGACAAATTCTTTAGGGATGTAGATAGTGAGTTAAGAACGTTGCTCTGGGATGGGGGGTGCATGGATAGCGCTAACCAAATTGCAGAAAGGGGTGTACGAGGGAGGTTTAGCCATCCCAGACCTTCAAAAGTACTATTGGGCATCACAACACATGGTCATTAATGACTGGGCCTTGGCAGATCGGAACAACCGGGCTTATAGGATCGATCACTGGGCGATGGGGGCAGACGGCTACCTACGGGCATTATATGTCCAGGAGAGACAAGAAGGAATGCCCCTACACACTCAATTAGTACGGATGGTATGGACTAAGGCTAATCGATTTCTAGGCTGGGCGGGTCGGCTGACGGAACAGACCCCTTTGTGGACCAGCGACATGCTCCGGGAGGTGGGTCGATTACAGGGCTTCTCGAAATGGAAACTAATTGATATTGTCCACTTAGGGGATGTAATGCGGAGACAGGCAGTGAATTTAAGTTGGCACCCACGGAACACTATAAATATCTGCAATTGAAACATGCGCTGGGCAGGCATCTCAAGGACAGGGGTCAGATCTCTGAGTATAGTCCACTAGAAGACAGATTATTGTTGGATCCACCAGATTTACTAACCAAGGTGCGAGAGGTGTGGGAATCTGACGTGGGACTATTAGAGGATGAAGATTGGATAGAGGCTGTGCAGAGTCCCAGAGAGGTGGCAATCCGGCACGATTCAGATTAGTTCAACTGCGGATATTGCATAGGTCCTACTACTCCAGTACACTTATATTTAAATTAGGGCGTATTCTCACCGAGGAGTATCAGAGGGGGTGCACACAGAAGGGAACATTTTTTCATATCCTGTTGGACTGCCCAATTATTCAGAAATACTGGACGAAGGTGCTCCGTATTACGTCAGAAGTGTTGGAGCAGGAAGTCCCCCTGGATGCTAGATGGCATATATTGTGCGAGTCTGGGGAACTGACTTGGCCCAAATCAAAGAATCTGGCTTCAGGTGGCTTCAATGGTTGCTAAGAGAAACATTGCAGGGGTATGGGGGGAGATTCACCCACCTAAAATCTCCCAGTGGAAAAAAGACATGGATTGGTACTGTGCGGTGGAAAAGACAATCTATGAAAGCCGGGGATGCCCCAAGAAATGGGGAAAAATCTGGCAGCGGTGGGAAGATTATAGGGGGTTTGGGGAGGTATTGACTAGCTAGGTGGGGAGGGCGCCAGGCTGGGTGTGATCTGACCGTTAGACTCCAAAGGAACTATTAATGTAACCTCGGGGTTTTGAATAGTAGAATGTGTATGCCATTGAAAAAGTATGTAACCCATTGTAAGAGTATGATCATGTTTATGAAAGCTGACTGCTGTTTAATAAAAAGAAGTTTAAAAAGCTAAAAATCATGGAGGCTTGTTGTACACCAAATTTGCCCTCAGCTCAGGCAAGGTTAACTGATCTCTACAAAAGCTGTTCAAGATGCATATTTCCATATTGTAAGGAGACAGAAACATCAGCATTTTTGGAGGTTTGTTATCTGAAGTCGTCATTATCAATACGCGGTCCTTCAATTTTTCCAGTGCATTTTGGTAGTAAGAGGCTTATCTAAAGAGACAAAGGACTCTCACCTTCCCATACTTAGACAATTGGCTGACAAAGATGTTAGCTCCCTAAGACGTCATGTCGTATCTTCATAGCACGATAGACATTCTTACATGCTGGGTCTACAAATCAAGTACACAAAGTCCCCTTTCATTCCAATTATGTCCTTTCAGTATATGGAAGCAGTACTGAACTCACAGGTGGCATACACATATACTTCATTGGACAGACCTTTATCTATCCGCATGCACTACTGAAATCTTCTGAAGGCATCTCAGGTAGTGGCTAACCAGATATCCTTGACTCTGGAGTCCATGCCGCCCTCTAATTTTCATAGTACCTCATACTCGTCTCCACATGAGGCCTCTTCAGGAGTGCCTGGATATTGATGGTGCCATTACTACGACAGTTGGGACTGCAAAATATTTGTATCACCAGCTGTAGTACTGTCTCCACCATGGTGATGTGAAATGGAGAATCTTCTCAAAGGAGTGCCATCTTATCAGTCTAGTCGAATACAAACTGCAACTTCTGCTTTCCTAACACTTTGTGGAGCTCATCTAAATCACCTCTGAGTACAAGGCACATGATTCTACATAGAGAGTCTGCACCCAGCCTATTGGATTTGAGAGCAGTCCACCTGGCTTTCAAATCTTTTCTTCCAGCAATAAAGACCAATTACTTGTTTGTTCAGATTGACAACCCAACCTCACTGACTTCCCTGCACAAGCAAGGAGGGGGGAGATTCAGACTGCTCTCTCTCGAAGCAGAATCTATTTGGAAATTGCTCACAGCTAGAGACTTGCAAATTACAGCAGTTCATCTTCTAGGTGCTCAAAATGAGGAAGCTGACTCATTCATCATGATTAACCATGAAAAGCACTAGAGGTCATAAACAGTCAACTGTTACACAAAATCGTTGACATCTGGTGGTATGCGCAACAAAATCTGTTCACAAATGCAAAAAAGAGGATATGCTCAGACTTTGCCTCCAGGTAAAACCAACCAGCAACGAAGGGGTATGTCTTTTTAGTCATCTGGTGAAGGATGTTTCTATGTGCATTTCTGCTGATACCCCTTATCCCATCAGTAACCCTCAAACTGACTTAATGCAGAGCAAGGTTGTTTTTCATGGGCCTGGAGTGACTATGGAAAAAATTACAAAGGTTTTTCCACCAGTAAGGAGACCTCCTCTTTCTTAGGAACTCAATGTGGTTCATTCAAAACTATTCCTTCCCTGTTTCAAACCTATTCATAGGACCACCTTCTAGCATACTTTGTGGAAGACTGCTTTCTCAGTAGCTATCACATCTGATAGAGACTTCTAGCTGCAGATACCTTACCTTTGAATTTCCCAGGCGTCAGGCTGGATCCAGAAACTTTTGCTAGAGCAATACCCCTTGCGCACGCCCTCGGTTGACTCCATTAGGCCCCTCGTGACGTCGTTAGCGTCGGTTATGACATATCGTCACCTATATAGGAAACAGGCTTTCCATTGTGTGGGAGGATGTCTTCGAGGAAGACAGGGCTTAAACCGTGCGGTGCCTGTCACTGCATGATGTCGGTAACTGACCCCCACCTCGTCTGCCTCTGGTGTCGCGAACACAACCATGACTCGAAGTCGTGCTCGAACTGTCAGGCCATGGCTCCGAAGTCCTTTCGGGAGCAGGGTTAGTAAAATTAAGGCTTTATGTTCCAATGAACCCTACATAGTCTTTCGTTAAAGACAAGGTGGTCTTGAGGACACACGTAAGATTTCTTTCAAAGGTAGTTTCTGATTTTCATGCTAATCAAGCTGTTTTTCTTTCCACTTTTTTTAGACATCCTTACATTCCATTTCAGATGTGTATGAATGATTCATACGTTTTATCTTGATACCACAAAAGATATCTGTATGTCTGACTGTTTTTTTGTTAACTATGGGCTTGTCATACAGGTTTGCCGAAGCAGTACATTTACAGGAGGATTGTTTCTTGTATTGTACTATGTTAGCAGAAAACAAATAGACCTGTATAGAAAACAAATAGATCTGTACTGGCTAAACACAAGGCCCGTTCTACTTTAGGTAAATCTGCAACCACTGCTTTGTTGAGAAGCATCCCCTTAGCAGAGATTTGTAAGCTGGCTACATGATTTTCAGTCCCCGCATATACAAGACACTGTTGTCAGGATTCAGATTCCAGAGCCCATGCCTAGTCAGGTCAAGCTTCTTTGAGGAAGCTATTTGGTTAGTCTAGATTTTCCTTTTTTCCTACAACCCCTAATGTTTGGGATGGGCTTGCTATTTGATTCAGTGTTTATATTTGTCAGTGACTATTCCCTGAAAATTCCATATTAAGCTGCCCTCCCTCCCCGGTAAAAGAACAGAAGCAGTGATTGAATATAGGATAGGATTCTACGTCTCGGTTAAAAGAAAAAACAGGAGCTAATGTCACTGACAGGGCTTAATGGATAATGACGGAGTGTTCCCCCCTTAAATGATTATTGGTGTTGCAGCCTCTTTTGTCTCCAGCTTACCTAGCATAACTGCCCTCTTTTTCTCTCGTACCTCTTTTTTAAAAGGTTTTGTCACTGTGTTTCTTGTAACTTTTCTAAATTAAAGTTAGCTGCTGTTTGAAAAATAAACATAAATTGGTCAATATAGCCTAAAAGAGACTGTTAAATGTGTTTTAATTTTAAAAATAAAATTTAGGTTTTGTGGAAAAAGTATGTATTTTTATTTTGTAAAGTGCTCCAGGATCCTATTCAATTCAGTGGTTATGATTTCAATTGAGATTAATTTGCAGGAGACCTCGATTACAGGAAAGCAAAAGTTACTTCCGTTCCAAGGTAACTAGTAATTTTCACATGGTTTGCTCTCTTGTTTTCCAAGTAGATGTAGATCTTGGTGTCATCAACGTACATTTTGATGTCACCTGATACTACTCAGGAGTAGAATCAGAAGCCACACAGAGCTATTAAGAGCAGGCAAGAATGACAGGGCCCATATGGTACTCCACATTACACTTTGCAAGAAGAGTCCAATACCTCATTTAGAACACAATTTCCCCAGTTAAGAAGAAAGGATCAGATCCATGCTAGGGCATATAGTGAGTGGTCCATCAGCTCATTAATTAGAACCTCTGAGTAGTCTCTGGTGGTGAACGTTAACTGATAGCTGTGAGGGGTGAGCTGATAGTTTGAGTAGTATGAAGACGGAGTTCCTGATTTCATCCTGGGAGAGCAGGAATTGTTATCTAACATTAGCCATGGCAAATATGATATACCTCCCTCACCTGTAAGTAGAGGGTGGGTTGGACAGGTTATAATTAAGCTCTACAAGAGTTGTCTCATACCTTCCCTTTTAATGAGCTTTCTAGAATAGATGTGTTGTAGATCAGCCACTAGTAAACAAAGACCATCAGGTCATTTGTTAGTTTGTTCAAGAGTATTGATGGTATTTATTTTGAGCAGTCATGTACATCTTCAGTGTAAGGAGGTATTACTAATGTGTTTTGTGGTCAGTATCCAGTAAGGGAAGGACTTGCTTCAGCTATGTCAATGGACCAAACTCAGCAATCAGCTTCGAGACCTTTGTTTTTAAGTCACAGCAAATGAAAGAATGAGGTGAAAGTGGACTGAAAGAAAGACAAACTAACAGGAGTGTAAGTTGAAGGTTCAGGATTGCTGAGAATGAGGCACAAATATTTGTATATTTGGACTAAAACAATGTGCAGGAGGGTCTCACAGTGTTGATAAGTCACACATAGAATGCATTACAACACATCCAGATGTGGCAGCTCCTCAATGATGTTGAGAATATTGCTTGTTCAGTTTACGACTTCGCTGATGAGTTTACCAAGGTAGAAATTCTTGGTTCTCTTGACCCCTTTTTGTATCTCCTGTGTATCCTGCAGCAGACATTATGTAAGGGATTTGTGCAGTCATTTTTAAGGCTAAAGCTAATTCGTTTCAGCTGGGCCCCTACTCTTGTTAGTGGTTTTGATACCTATCTTTAGTGTTCCTCATATGACTAGGTCTGTTTGTCCAGTGTCATTGAAAGGCAATGGCAGAGACTTTACAGCACAAAGTGCAAGTCCAATGCAGACAGAAAGTTTATAATGATCTCACTGTGCATTGCTTTTGACTCCTCTGTTGTTACATGTTGAAACTGCCTAACCTCACTCTGTGTGTTTGCTCTATTGTTGTGTGGGATGGGGTGATATAGCATTAACTGTCCACAACCCAACTTCCTCTTCTCTTACTTGATGATTTTTTTGCTTATCTTTAACCATGTGCTGTGCTCCACTGCATTCTAGATAAGGTTGCACTATAGAAATACCAAATACATACATAGGTTGAGGTAAATGGTGTAGGGAAGTATAATCAGAATTGCATGTAACCAGATGCATTGAAAGGCTTCAGATTCATAAGTGATCGCAATGTTAACTATGCTTCCGGCTCCAGCTACTGCAGTATGAACTGCCTGCTTGAAACTCAGTAATTTTATATTTTTAAGGAATTATATTGTTGGTTTTGATTTATGTCTGTTAATCTGTGCGTTGAAACTGCTATTTATCACAATGTTAATGCCTGAGGTTGCAGTCAAATGATTAGTTCAATTAATTAATCCAGGAATGAAGAGATATAGCCCGGTTGTCTGTAGGTCATTTCTGCAGTGTAAGATCTGGGTAGGTTCATTGTACAGAAAGCATTGAGACATTTGGAAATACAGAAAAGAATGTAAAACAAGCAGTTGTCAGCATGCAGGGCCTCATTTACAGAGGTAAACACAGTAGTAGCTCCAGCACCAGACATGGCCAACAACAGGTACTGCACCCCCAACCCCCCCCCCCCCCCCCCCCCCCTCATAGAAAATAATGAAATTAGAGAATCAAAATAAAACCTCATAGGAAATTCTGTTAAAATAAATTATTTAAAAAAGTTAAACGTATGAATAAATATGTTAATGACAACATTTTGGGATAAAAATGCACATTTATTATTTAATTGTAAAATATTGTAATACTTAATTCTGAATGGAAAGAATAGTGTAATGATATTGTTTATTCAAATAGAATTAAATCAATCTTAAGTATTTCTATACATCACTTTTAATCATTATTAATGCATACTCACTTTTTTCTATAGGTGGGAATCAATTTTTTTATTTAAATATAATTATATGTTCTTAAATGTATTTCCATTAGGTAAAGATTTATTTCACAATGTTTAATACTGTTGAAGCATTTTGTAGTTCTACATTTATATAAATGTATAACATGAATTTTAAACTAAATTAAACATTAATATTTAACGTAAAAAATATTTTTTATATTTATTTTCTAGTTAATGAACTTTCCTACTTTTTCGCCATGATTTTCCACGCGGAGATCTCAACCTGACTGTGGGGTCTCTATATGGTTGTAAGTTCATTTGAGATATTTATTTAAAAAATCTAGCAAAAAATAAAAAAAAGGCTACAGCACTATTAATGTCTTTTTGAAATAAATCTTTAATTAACAGAGGTTAATTAAATTAAAATAGCTTTTTTTCTGAAGCTTAAATTGAAATATATATTCTATTGTAAGAACATTGAATTATTAGCTCAGACTGTAAGTAACCCCCTCTACTAATAATAACAGGGTGAATCACTAAAGTCCCTAATTAAACATGAGCTCAACCCCCGGGTAGCTCTGGCACAGAGCAGACAGACTTAACCTAGAGGAAATGTGTAAAGTATTTATGCAGTACTAAAACTGTAATAAAGTTGAATAGCAAAAGATTTAAAATCACAAAATTAATTAGACTAATAGAGTAAAATGTAATAAGCAAAATTACACTAACATGGCAAACATGACAAAATTCAATAAGAGGAACCAAAGATAAGACTTTTATTACGTTTTAAGTAAAAATACTACCAAGAAGCACAAAGTGCTAATGATAGTCAATGGTAGAACAGGACCTAGGCACAATTTGACGCTGACGCTTACAGTAGCCCGGTTCGTTCTGGTCAACCATTTTACCTTCTGAGTGTAGTCCTTTAAGTCTCTATCCGCTACAGCTTACAACAACCAGGTTCGTCCTGGTCAACCATTTTAGCTTCTGAGTGTAGTCCTTTAAGTCCATATCCACTGCAGACGTACACTCCTGAAGCCCCCAAGGACCTAAGGGGAGGCACTTAGAGACTCACAGGGTGGCAGGCAGAGGCTACCAGGCGGATCCAGTCCAGGTCCAGTTGCCACTGGTTAGCTGGGCAGCTGCAGGAAAAGGCCTCTGGTAGCTTGTTGTGTCCTTGTAGCTTTAACTGGAGGCCAGCCTTATGACCTTTGGAGCCCACCTCTTTGTCCTGGGCAGGCTCTTCTCAGGCCTCAGACAGCAGGCTCACTCTTCTTCTGAGCTTTCACAGGTCCGGGAGTGTTCTGAAGTGGATGTCAGGCTATGCCATTTATACCTGGCATGACCTAGTCAGTGAGAATAACTCCTGAGGACGCCCTAACCAAAGGGGTAAAGTTTTCCAAGGCTAACCCTATCCCCTTCTGACAAATACAAGATGGCCGAAGTCTTTGGCGACACTAAACTTGAGGTCTGAGAGATGGGTATGTGTGTGGGGAGTCTACTCTGGCAATCTCAGTATCCTCCCACATCTAATACTAAAATCCAGTTTTGGGCTGTCCTTACGCGCAACAAACTCAGACAGAAGTCTGGGAAAACAAAGCTGAACTTTCATCAACCAGATAGTGGATACACACACATTATTTTGGCACCCAGTTTCCCTCCATTAAAATGGACACCAAATCTCACATGAAACCCCCTAGCAGACCAGTCAAACAGGTCTTGCGACTCCAGCAGGATCTGACACTATGATGCCAACTAGAATGAAATTGATCAAGTTTTTGGAACCCAGCCCAGAGGCCAACCTTTCAAGGGCACAACAATACCTTCCCACTCCCAAGTCCTTTTGTTTCTGTCTTGGGAGTAATTTAACTCCTCATTCACACTCATTGAACTATTAATTACTAGCTGGCAGATAGGAGAGAGCAACAAGCAGATTTAGTTCTAGGCACTTCAGGCTGGGTAAGGGTGACATTTTAATATTTCCAAACCATGTTTTACAAATTTAACTTCACCAGCAAATTGGACTTGTAATAAATATTTTTAAAAATCCTAAAAGTAAATGTATAGCTGTGTGACATTTATTAAACCTTGTATTGTATGTCAATGCTTTCCTATGGAACAGCCAATCCTGCTACAGTGAAAATAGCTGTGAGCGACTAGTCACTGTAAGGACATGTCCTAATTTTAAATATGATGCACACTGCCTTAGTGGAAAGTAAGGCTTAATTAGGGGCTTTTAGGCCTGTCAAAGATGGTAATTTTGGTAGGGCTAATTTGCACTTTAAAACTGCTCAGCCAGGATGTGATGGCAATTCTGGAGACATTCTTTATAGTGGATGGCACAATGAGTGCTGCAGTCCACTAGTATCATTTAACTACTTGGTTTACAGGCCCTGGCACTTGGTACCATATATAAACCAATCAGGTGTATACCAGTTTTACCATGTTTAAAGGAGTAACACAAACACTTTACAGCTGGTTAGCAGGAGTAAAGTGCACAGAGCTATATAGCAAGCAAAACTAGGGTTCAGCAAAAAGGCAAATAAAAAATCCAGGGTAACAATGCAATAAAGGTCACATTTCTAACACCTTTGCTTCCTGAGGTTTCCCCCTGCACTTAACTGTAAATGACCGGGACTCACCCGTACACATTTGAACTAAATTAAAATTCTGAATCCTCCCAACTGCTCTTTCTGGGCATACCTCATTCCCAGGGCATCTTGTCATCAGGCCCAAGCCCTTGTCTCTCTGCACTTGGAGCAGTTTTCATAGCTTACTAGGGTCAAGCTCTGGCAGGGACAACTGCTGGCAGACTATTGCAGATTAGCCTTCCGGAGGTTCAGTGAGGGAAAAGATAACTTTGTAAAAGTTACTTTACCTAAACATTTTTTTTTTTAAATCCTAATTTCACCCTTGAATCCAAAGTAAAATTATTGGTGGGGTGAGACACGAAGACTTGGGGAAGGGCCAATCACATACTCATGAGGGGCTATACACTTAGCAGGGGAGAAGGACAGCTGGAAACCTCTGTATATTACCTGACATGGAGGAGCCCCATATCAGAGGGTTTACTTGGCATATCCATAGCCAACCGGGGGGATTTATATGGCAAAGAAGAAAACACGCAGGAGGTGTGTACATATGCGGGCAGCCTAGAATGGCCCTCTTGAATAATACACGTCTACCATGGTTCTTTAGTAAGCCTCCGTGTGAAAGGCCTCAAACCTGCCAATGAAATGTAAGGCAACAATTAATCTTTGAGGGACTCACTGTGAGATATCTGCTTCCACCAAAGAATACATCTCCTGAAATCAGACTGGGGCAGAATGTAATCAAAATTCTTACCCACTCAATTATTCTCATCTCATGTGTCCAAGGCTGCAGGCTTATTTATTCTTTGCAGCAACTCCTTCATGGGTAAGCTACAGAGAACGTTGAGGGAGAGTGGCAGTGGTGGTATTGGAACACTGCAGAAACATATTCACTGTTGCTTCCATTTATGCTTCTAATTGAGGCCAAGAATGATTTCTGAAATCCACTATCTCTATGGATATCCAAATTTGCAGAAGGGGCAGTAATTTTGGGAGGAGATGTTAATATAGTGATGGATAGTCAGAGAGATCGCTCCTAAACTATATATGATGGAGGAGCAGCGGTTAGTGGGGAATTTAAAAATGGGTTAGCTGAGGAGGGCCTGGTGGATGTCTGGAGAGAGAACATAAAGAGAAAAGCAACTACACATTTCATTAACACTCCCATAAAGCCTATGCCCGCATTGATCACTTCCTTCTGAACCCAGGAATTTTAGCACAGGTTTTTGGACAGTTCCATATTCTCCATGGCGATATCATCTCTCCCTTCATTTACACTAATGATATAGCTCCCACAACAGCCCCACGGAAACCACTTGTTGCATCTGCATGAGTTTCTATTGCATCACCCAATTCTTAAAGATCGAATAGGGAAAGCAACATCGGACTTCTTAGAAGAGAATGGCAAGCAAGGCATTTCTATGGCAACAATATAGGATCCTATGTCAAAATCAAAATGAGCGGGGTCAAATCAGCTACTGTTAACATTGGTAGGGGCACCTATTTGAAGAACAGACATCAAAGGAGTTATGTGGGTAACTGACGCATACAAATTAACGATGTTTGCTGAGGACATCATGATTTGGTTGGAGGCCCTGTGGCCTCTTGCTCTCCCTTACTGGAAGAACTTGATAAATATAGACAGATAGCAGGTTTCAAGACAAACATTACTAAGCCCACCTCCTACATGCACTAGCTCAACAACAACAGGAAGCTCTGAATGAAATAATCTCATTAGATACCTAGCGACACAACCTCCCAGACAGTAAATATCAATTAAGCTCACCTGTTGGCGATAATAAAAGAGACCTGCAGTCTTAGTATATGAAATACTTCTCGTGGCTGGGGAGGATCACAACAGTAAAATGAACATACTACTGTGTCCCTTTCAGACTATCCCTGTGGCAGTCTCTAAACCTATACTGAAAACTCTGCAATTGGCCATTAACTAATTTATATGGCAGGGGAAGACCACAAGAATAGCCATTAGAACCTTACACTGCTCAGTACAGCTAAGAGGCTTAGCAGTCCTGCACACCCATCATACAATATAGCGGCTCATGTGTGGGTTCATGGTAGATTAGTGAAAGATTGAAAGTGAAAATCAGTGGTGCTATATTGATTATGTAATAGCTTATACCCCTCTATGGCAGGTTCCATGGTTTAAATGTAATAAGAAAAGCTGGAGCCTACACTCGTCCCCTGTCACCAGAGGCACACTTACAACATGGGGCAGTGTAGTTAAGAGCTCAGGACTGTCCTCCTGTTCCTCACCATACTCTTCTATTTCTTTAACTTTAAAACTTTACGCCAACTATGGAAAAACAATTTTTCCAAAATCGGCACACAAACAAAATATCATGGTGGTATATTTGTTCTACAGCAGCCAGATAAAATCCTTTGAAGACATCAAGAAACTATAAACCTTGACAGAACATGACCGGTTCCCTTGTTTGGAGATTTGTCATTGGGTCCTAAGCCCTTGCATTAAGCAAAGAGCTATGTGACCACACATCTTTTGAAAAGTGGCTCAAAGGCCACATGATAGGCATTTAATATGCACTTTATGCAATTACGTTTTGGGACCTAACCTGACTGAGAAAACAGAGGACGTAGGAGGAAGTCTTGGGGAAGGTCCTATATCCCTCAAACGCTGAGAGAGCTTTATGATAGAGAGCGTGTCACGGCTTATAACATCTTTTCAAGAGAAACACAATATAAAAATTTTACACACTGGTATAGATCTGATAATATCAAGATATGGGATAAGTCCAAATCAGAATCCTGTTGGAGGGAATGGACGCATCAATATCATATTTCATTTGCTATGGATATGCCATAAACTCAGAAGCTATTGGGAAACAGTACTCACTGAGATAGAAAAAGCTTTTGAAACATACACTTTTAGGAATCCAGGATTAATCCTACCTGCACTACAATACAAAGGGGAAGGTCTAACAAATCACTCTGTGGAAAACAGATTACAAAAGCATTGGTCACAGAAATAAACATGATATTGGCGAAGTGAAAGACAGTGAGGACCTCAGGACTGGATGAATGGTTGAGCCGCCTATGGGAGATATTAGCTAAGGAGAAGATAACTCTCTCTCTATAGAACCTCAAAACATACGAAACAGATTGAGCCACACTAATATCTATTCTTTCCAGAGAATATACAGACTTACATTGTCCTAAATATCGAAAGGTGATAAGGCTTTTACCCAACCATGAATTTAAAAGGGACCAGGGACCAAGATCTTAGCCACTGGTAGTGGTAGGCTTTCTTTTTGATTTCTTGAGTGGTTTTCAACTTGTTGGGCAGGGTAGAGTAGTGGGTAGGGGTTAATTAGCATAGTTTACTCATTGATTGCAGATTGCTCTGGGGCATGTGGGACTTGGAGATGTAGGACCAGCTGGTATGCGATGGGAATTATGAATGAAGTTGTGGCATTGGTGGATGGGATGGTGTGACAATGGGTGGGGTGAGGAAACATTGAAATTGGCATATACTGATGAAAGGATAACCTGTAATTGGGTCAGTGTAATGTTCAAATGTCGTTATTGTTCTTGACAAATGCAAATAAGAATTATTTTTAAATAAATAAATAATTTCAGAGTATATTTTGTGGTCTTGGCCATGTCTAAGATTTTGAACCTTTTCACTGTTTATTCCCTGAAAGCAGTTTCCTGAAATATTTTGGATATATTTAATACCAGTTTTTGTACTAATTAATTTTACGTTTTTTCTTTGTAGATCCAGAATATAAAACCTTTTTAGAAAATTATTGCGCAGATAACGAGAAAGTCAACGCCAATCCTGAGACTATGCTGGGAGAAATAGAAGCCAAAACAAAAGATTTTATTGGTCTGTTTTATTTTACTTACTACTCTTAATATACTTTTGGTTTGTTGGCAGGTCATGCATTTATTTGCAAACTATCAATTTATCTAAATTGTTGCAGTTTTGCCATGTCTGCCAATTACTAAAGAGGATCTTTGTATGTTCCAACCGCTTAAAATCTTGTTTATTAATAGGCTCCACCGCCCGGTTCTGAAAAACAGTGCCATGCATTAGGTACTCTTTCTTTAACTAAATGCTATGGATAAGTGATAAATTCCGCTCTGCCGGCGGAGTTTGCAGAGTTTTGCCCACTCCGCGTCAGCCTTGTAACACGGAGTTCCGGCAAAACTCCACCAACCACGCAGGTTTTCTTCGCGCGTAGCTCCCCAACGCTAAGTTTTCGAGTGGGAATTGCTGTCCCCTAGTGCGATTTTCAGGTGCTAGGATGGCACGCGGGGACATTTTCTCAGCGTGGGAAGTCGCAGGCAGTCATGACTGTACGCTGTGAGAAAGCTGCTGCTCGAGTAGGAAATCTGCTCAAGCAGCAGTAAAGAAACAGAATCTTGCAGCGGTTTTATGTAACGTCGCGAGTTCCACCCACCCCTACTAAATACTTGATTTTATCCCTGGTCTGCCTGTTTCCAGCCTCAAGAAACCTTATGTTTATTTTTGAAATATTGTGCTAAAACTTTCTCAGATGACAAAGTTTATATCACCACTTTCCCTATATTAGCATAAAGTCTGACAATATTAAATCAACTCTGTTCTTCAAAAACCTAATGCTGACCCTGAGGTCTTGTTCAGCTACAAACCTAGTTATGTTTGGCCTCCATTGCATATCAGAAGGACTTGAAACGGAAGTCACATCACATTGATCCACACTTTTTGAAACCATTAATTTGTTGAATGATTTTAGTCAGGATTTCAACCTCAATGGAGTAAAGAAACAACGATTTTAAACAGCAGAAAACAGTGCTTTACACAAGGGACAAACATCAAGCTTGTGCGTTCATATTCCTTAACCTTTCCTCAGAGAGCCAAATTTCAGCCTACAATCTCATACGGGAGTGAACAAATGAGAGGGAGAGACGCTTTACCGTTAAACAATATCATAACAAAAGCATATTGTGTGATATTCCAGCTTCCAAGATATGTCTCTCCAGCCCAACTTCGACTGGAATTTGGAGTACAAAACCAGACAGTGGAGCGAATGGGATCCTACGTAAAAACATGGCATAAAATCAGACTAGCTGAAAAAGGCACTTTAAATGACCTTCTATGGACAGAACTAACTTGGAATAATAAATCCCCATCTAATAAATACCTTACAGATGCAATTAAGAAACTGGGTTTAGAGAACTTATGGAACACTTCCCACAATGTTTTTAAAAAACTGGTGACAAAAACGACAAAGAGTATCTCCCTCGCACTGGATAAGGAAACATTGTCAAAACGCACCCATGGATGGACAGTTATAAGCAATTATAAGAATAGCAACCCTCAATCCTATTTAAATTTAGGAATAAGGATACATATAAAACAAAAATTCCTGAAGCTAAGATTGGGGGTAGGACCTATAAAAGCACTATTACCGCCATGGAAATGAACCGGACATAACAGTGAATGTAGATTATGTGGACTAGGTGAAGAGAACATTACCCACATCATCTGTATATGTGAAAAACTGAAAGACATAAGGGTATCCTTATTAAAACCGTTTTTTAATCAGCATGGTGTGAGGACTTGTAGACAAGCAATACTTCTATGTTTTAATCCAACTGTAACTCAATTAAACTGCCGCCTTACAAAATTTTTAGATATTACAGAGAAAAGATTAAATATCCAATTAGATTTGCTATCAGTTTAATGAAACATTGATTAGTCTTCGGATTATTTGCAAATTTCTCTTACTTGCACGTTTTAAGAATTAACTTTTCCTTTTTTTATAATTGTATAACACTCTCTGATCTTAAGAAAAATATTTCTTTTAATTTAAATGTACAGAAATGTTATTACTAAGAAATGGCGCTTTTTTTTTTTTTTTGTATGATTACCATATGCAATGATTTTAATTAATTATGCATAATAAAATTACTTACTTACTTACTTACTTACTTTCCTCAGTATTCGACTCAACCGAGCATAAATCCCTTGTTGACTAGCTAATGTCAAATGCAACAAAGGTGGGGTCAGCCCAAAAATGTTTCATTTTATTCCTGGCAAACCGTGCTGTACATCTACCTGCACATTACCAGCACGTGCTACCTGCACATTTCCCTCTGTGTGCGCCGTCAAGTCTGGAGTTTTCCAGGGTTCTTCACTGTTTCCATTTTGCACCATGGGTGTCTTTCTGAGATCTATAAAAAGTATGTGTGCGAGATCACGTAACATTTTTTTTTTCAAACAATAACTATGCTTTATAAACAAATTACACAAATAGTAAATATGCATAAGAAGACAACATTCACTGATTTGCTTTTACCAATTAAGCCAAAATGTTGTTAAACAGTACATTTGGCTGAAACAGTACCCAAAATAGTGCAACTATAGAATAAAAGCAGTAAATGGTGACCCAATGCTAAGCATAGCCATAATAGAATTAGCAGCTGCTCTTTTAAGAATCTTGGAGTGCTACAACATCCCATAATTCCCAAAAGGGGGCTGTAAGGCAGGTTGTGTATTTTCCACTCTGTGAGGAAGATCCTGAACACAATCCTACTTTATTAATGCTATTTTTAGCTAATTACAGCATTGTTTTGGGGGTTGTGTTTCACTTGATGTCTTTGGATGTCACAAATGGCATGGGGACTGCAGTTCTGAGCCTTAGTCCTAGCAGGGAAACTTAATGCTGGTCTTCACCTAAAGATTTGGGCTCCATGTCGAGTTCATCCTCAGACTGGGATGGTTTTTCACTAGTTTCACTTGATTGAATCCCACCAAGAATCTCTCCAATGATAATTTGATTGGTTTCCATGAGCCATCCAATAGAACTGAAAGGAAATGCAATCAATGGCCACCACATCTGAAGTTATGGAACATCAATATGCCTCAAGCCCTTCTTATTGTGCCTTTGCTTCCTGATCTCCCAAAGCTTATGATTAATATCTTCACAAAGACATTCACAGGCTGTCAAACAGCATCTGCAGAAGACTATCAGATTGGATGAATCAGATCCCAAGTTCTTGATGGAGCACCCTAATGACTAAACTGATGGCTAAATGTCTGAACAATGAAGGTACAAATGTGGCTTTATAATCATAACATTATTAAAGTTAAATAAGGACCCTGTACCTTTAAGAATCCTAGAGGTTTCCAATCCCAAAATGCTTTGCACTGGTAAGTGCGTCTCAGAGGCAGTTTTTTTTCCAGCCTTGTAGTGGTTGGACCGAGGTATGTAGACAGTGTTGTAGATCTTTGCCTTCAAAACACTCTCATCTTCCCACATTTCTTACTCATTTGACTCTAGATTACTCTGCTTTGAGGCAACTAATGTTGTCACACTCATTGGTGGCGGAGAATACTTCACTAAGGAAGAGACTCAGGGCCCGATTCACAAACGTAAAGTTAGACAAACAGTCTAAGTACAGACCTGAAGTCTAAGTTTATACCTAAAGTTTAACTTTACACCTGAAGTCTAACTTTACACCTGAAGTCTAAGTTTAGACCTGAAGTCTAAGTTTAGACCTCAAGTCTTAGTTTAGACCAAAAGTCTAACTTTACTACTTTTCGGTATTCCAAAAAGGGGAGTTACTACTAGTCAAATGACTAGCAATAAAAGTTACTGGTAGTAACTTACCTTTGTGACTACTAAAAAGTAGTAAAGTTAGAGTTTTGGTCTACGTTAGACTTTTAGCCTAAATTTAGACTTGAGGTATAAAGTTAGGCTTCAGGTGTAAAGTTACACTTCAGGTGTAAAGTTAGACTTTAGGTGTAAACTTGGACTTCAGGTCTAAACTTAGACTTTTGATCTAACTTTACCGTTGTGAATCGGGCCCCATGATTATCTCTTACTTTGGGCTTCATGCCTGCCCCCCTTGGACCTCTGTCCTATAGGATCTCAACAAAGGATCTACTACAAATGCCACTAAGCCCTTTACAACCTCCTTCAACTAAAACATGAAGCATTATGGCTCTAACGACGCCTATGCCATAGTCACAGCTCCTAACCTACAGAAGAAATATAAGCCTCCAAAATAAGACTGGACCTTCCTTCAACTAGAGTCAAAACATTGCTCCGTAATAGTCTCAACTGTCTATAAATGTTATTCCTCAGATCCGGAAACAACTGCTGTCCAGGGCAGGAAAGCAAGAGCATGGACAGTGCAATGAAAAAAGATGTGCGATACTGCTGACACTGCGTTTAAGGCTGCCAGCTTGTCAGACCTTTTTGGAAGTTGCGATCAGGCCCTATGAGGAACAATACAAATGGCAGAACAACTGCAAAAAGAGTGAAAGCAAGGCTTCTCTTAAGTGGTGCAGGAGGATCTCCTGATAGCTAATCGGCTCATCAGTGCATCTATTATCAACTGCTAACCTCACAGTGTCAGGAAAGTGGCATAGCATTTGTTAAGATGGTCATCTTGGCTGCACCTAACATCTGTTACACTGAATGCTCAAGTAAAAATTATTTCCCTTGCATTCTCAGGTTTCTTGTTGTTCAGACAACATATTGAGGAATAGATGGTTTGTATGAAGAATGAAGATGAGACCTTCAAAATGTTGAGGTGAGAGAAGCATGAGAAATTCTTCAGATAGTACCAGCGTTAGGGAATTCAATCCCTCTCAAATGGCCACCAACCCCATTAGCAACAACTACAACCCAGGTACTTCTATCAAGGTTGATTATAGACCTCTAACCCGCCATAATCGACCAAATCATATTGATGACCTCAATCCAACTCAAGCAAATGACTTTCTCATCCTCCTCACCCTGTACACCACATCAGGGGGCAGGTATTTGCAACATCTGGAAGACTTGTGAAGTGTCACAGGTGAAAAGTCGGTGTCTACTATTGTTTGAAAGGAATAGTCTCTTCGTTTCAAAGCACTGCTTCCTTCCATATATTAACTGCGTCACTAGCAACATTTCATGTAGCTAACCTTCACAAGACAACCTCAATCTTATTAAAGAAGAGAGCATCTATTCTAAATGATATCCTTATCAGGAAGAAAGATCTAAAGAAAGACATGAGATGCATCCTATACGTGTGGCTATCCAACAGATTGATCGGATGTAAACATCCTCCATGCTATGTGACAGGATGAGTGTAGTCAGTTTTGAAGAAGCTACCTTTCACATTCCAATCATGAAGAATCATAGGGAATTTCTGTGTTTAGTGGTGGGGAAATACTTGCACTATACAGTCATTCCATTCTTGCTGAAATCAGTTTCTCTGACCTTCTCCAAATGCATGGTGGTAGTTGCACCTCTCTTGATTCATCAAAACAATCTACACTTGTCCATACCAGGACGATTTGTGTTTTTTAAAGCCTGCAACCTAATCATTCTAAAAGAATCTACGATCTCCCTGCTGCATCGACTGGGACTGCATGCCATTTACCAAAAGTTACACATAACAGCAGTTCACAGCCTGGTTTATTTGGGCTTGATTATTAACAAACAGCAAGGAAAAGGGATTCCTTCAGAAGACAAAGTATCAGCAATTTGATAGACATGCCATCTTCTTTCGAAATCTGCAAACCCAACATCTCAACAGATTTCATATCTTCCGTAGCTGATGGCTTCTTGTATCACTGTTGTGCCAAATGCAAGACTTCATATGAGACCACTACAGAGGTGTCTAGAAGACCAATGGATATAGAGAGTGGACAATGGGGACCGCAAACGTGAGCTCTTAGGGGCAGTGGTACAATGCTTTTCCTGGAGATGCAAGACAACCCAACAAATCCAGGGCGTATTATTTTTTTGGAATCTTCATACCGAGAAAAAACTGGAAAGGATTACTCTCTTCTAGGTAGGGAAGTAGACCTGGGAGAGCTGACTATAATGGGGTTGTCAACTTCAAAAGAAAGCTATATCATTTTAACTTTTTGGAGCCTGGGATAGTTCGCCTAGTTCTGAAGGTGTCTGACCAGCTCTGATATTTGTTCGAATTTTAATGTGAACAGACAACACTACCACGATGCAATACTTAAACAAAAAAGCAGCACCAAGTAAGACTACTATCTCTGGAGGCTCAGAAAACCTGTCATGAATTCTAGCCAGGAACTTGTCCATAAAAGCAGTTCACCTAGTAGCGCACCAAAATCGAGCAGTTCTTCTCCGCAGGATCTTTGAAGAAAACCATAAATAGTTATTAAATGACGAAGTAAATTTTCCTGGACTGGGATTTTCCAGAAATAGACTTATTTTTCACAATTTGAAATATAAAATAGAAACTCCTTCTCCTGGAGATGGGAATCAGGTTCACTCGGCAATGCCCCTTTATCAACATGAAAGAGACTGCCTGGCAAACCAAAGCTACTGACCAGGCAATAAGTTCAACTATTTCATCTGAAACTGACCAGGCTAAAGTTAAGCTCAGTTCTCGCTTATCAAAGTTCACCTTACAGCTCTGATAGGATGGAGGACAGTGCTGAAGCCTTTGTATTCAAACATCCAGTAATTATTCAAAGGCCTAAATAAAGATTGTCCTACAATAAGAGCTCATTGTCTTACCTGGGAGCCAAATGTAGTGCTTTCCAAGTTAATGGATTGCCCCTTTGAACCCATCCGCAAAACCTCATTACAGCATTCACCATATAAAATGGCCTTTCTAGTTGCCATCACTTCTTCTCACATCTGCTAGTGCCCTGCGTGCCCTGTCAGGGGTTGAACCTTTTCCAGATTTCCATCCCAGCAGAGCAGTAATGAACCCACCTTTGCTATCTTGCTATCTAGAATTTCACGTCATTAAGAACAATAAGGCTAGTAGTTTTTCCGTAATCCAGATATGACCGCTGAATGCTGTTTGCTGACTAGATTTCAGGACATTTCGCACTTTTATCCTAATAAACCCAAATCAATAAGAATGAAGTTGAACCTCTTGTTAGTCAGTCAGTCAAATTACTTGATTTGGCTCGCATACATATGATACATAAAAATTTCATGAGCAAAGCAGCTTTAAAAACAGAATATAAAATGCATTGCAATTTCAAACAGAGGGCAACATTTGAAAGACGTATTTCAGTGACCCCTTCCAGTCGAATTCCTGCATCTTTCGGAAAAGAGCAAACGCCACAACAAATGTTGGCGATTTAAAAGCTGGCGATAACTTAGCGCATCACTGCATTTCCTAAGCCTTAGGGGTTTAAAATTGGCTTGATAAATAGTTGTACAAAAAGTTTATAAAATGTACAAAACGCATAAAATGGCTCTGCTCTAACAGACCGTCACAGGGACATTCTGAGGTTGCCACCACAAGAGACCATTTAAACCGGGAACGCTCATTAACCACCACACAGTACCCGCCCGAAAACGAAATGATAGGGATCTCTCCCAGCGTGAGAAGGCAGTATTTCAATATAATATGACTCCCTATGTACAAAGAACAAACTGTAATCTTTAATGGAGCTTTTACATGCTGCGTACTCTAGTCTTTCCAAATGACAACATTTTAAAAACCGATGCTTCACCAGTGACTTGTCTGATTTTTTTAAAGTGCAAGGCGCATCAAAAAAGCTCGAAGCTGTAAAACTCTTACCGACATCAGCAAGCCAGGGAATAGGGGTGCCATTATCCAGTTTAATACAGTTTAACATGATGTCTCTGATTCGACTCGTATCGGTATTGACCCAAGTACTGAGCCGAAGTAAGAGATGGGCCAACTTCATATTATCAGATATATACTTCAAATTGAGCTCAGAATGAATAATAAAATGAGAGCTAGAGGGTGGAAGGTGTAAGTGACGCCTACAGGTGCGTTTTTCCTCTGTTTGCAAAGTCTCAGCCCCCATACCCCAGCACCATAAAGGGCATCCAAAATACACTGGGCATTGAAAATATTCAAAAAAGACAATACGGTCTCCCTGCCTGCAGCCGTAGGCATACTTAATAAAGACCGGCTGATCTACGTAACCTTAGGTGAGAACAGCGGATCTGTGGTTGCCAAGAGCCTGCATTGTTGAAAACAACCCCCAAATAGTTAAAGTCATTCACATCACCAAGACTACCTCTTCACCCATTCATCTAGAAAGATTTTTCTTACCCGACCCACATGCCATAAAGAGCTACTTCCCAAAGTTGGCGTTCAAATCCAGTTACCCCATAAAAGATATAAAGGATTCCACCAGCATACCATAAGTACAGGGTCATCTGCATAAAGTACTGCCAGTACAGTGACTCCCGAGATCAATGGGACGTAGCTGGTTACTTTGGTTAAGGTTGGGCACAAGTTGATAATGTAAATTATGAGGAGTGGGGCCAGGATGCGTCCTTGGAATACCCCTCGGGCTAGGGGAAAAGGGTCGTATATTTCTCCCGTGGGACCAAACCAAAACTTTGCTACAACATTTTCATGGATCGAATGCAGGAAGTTTACTAAGGCAGGTTAAAATTAACAACAGTGCCTTCTCCAAAAATCAATTAAAGTTTGGCAAAAATATCCATAATATATATATGCAACTGTCCAGCAGACCAATGATTTGGAGAATTTTATTATTCAAAAATATAATAATGTGATCTTTTTGTCTTTTCTTTACTTAAATATTCTTATAATATATATAAACTGGCAGGCAAGAACATGTGTAATAGAATTCAAAACCACAAAGTATATCTAAGAGCACCAACGTAGTATCGGACAAACAATACAATTTCAGCTTGAAACAAATGACAAAACACAAAAAGGCTTAACAAAATACATAAACACGTGCATAGAATAAACAATACATGATCGTGACAACAAAAAGAAGAAAACACAAGAGATAAAACAATATTCAATATACTGGAATCCACTTGATTAAACATAGGCCTATGATTCAGCAGGAAAGCGCCGACACGCGTTTCGGAAAAGGCTGGAGAATGCAGGAAGTTCACTAAGGCAACCTCAACACCTACACCCCACAGCATTATCCACAGTTTAGGCCTATTGACAAAGTCAGATGCTATTGACAGATCCATAAAGTCCAGGAACAGATGGCAGTGCTTGGTGATCGTATACTTGCTAATTATCAAGTTTAGGTTTCAGTGTCTAGGCTTCAGATTCTTCAAAACACGGCGGCTAGGTTGGTACTCAACCTTCCGCCAAGATCTCCTTCGGCCCCTAACCTTCTTCACTGGCTTCCTGTGAAGAAGATAATCAGTTTTATGACTCTTTGTCTAACACATAAAAGTGTGTACGGAAGAGGGCCAGGGTGCTGGGTAAATAAGCTAACCTGGTACCAGTCTTGCAGGACTCTGCGATCTATTAACGTACGATTTCTTACACCCCTCAGAATCCGTACGACTAGAAACAGAGGAAGGTCCTTTAACTTTTTGTGCACCAGCTCTCTGGAGCAAACTACCTTTTTATCTACGCACCATCGCTGACCACAACTGTTTTCGTAAGAATCTAAAGACTTGGCTGTTCGACAACTAACTGCTTCCCTTTACTTGAGTCGACCCAGGAGTTTTGTCCGCAAGCGCCATGAGACCTTTGGGTGATTTGTGCGCTAAACAAATGCCCCTGATTTGATTTGATTTGATTTGATAAACACTGCTCCACTATATCTAGTCTCTGGTGGAACCCAAACTGAAAGTGAACAAAATGTTGGAATGGTTTGCCCAAGTCTCAAATTATTAAAGATCCCCGACCAACAATTTTAGCAGAGCTATCAAATAGAAAAATGGGCCATAGCATTTGAACAGTGATAAAAATGTGTACTATAATTGAAGAAGCCCAGGACAGTGGAATCATGGTGCATAAAGAGTTATTAACGACATTCATTAAGAGAGGGCCCCATACGTCAGTGTTGCATTTAATAAGGTCCATAGGAATTCCGTCCAGTCCTGGTGCTTTTTCACTGGGGCTTTGCTTAATTGCCTGAGTGACTTCCTGAAGGGTGACCTGCATAGTTACGGAGTAAGACAATTTGACCTTTAACAAGTCCTCCAGGCTCTCTTTATCAAGCAAGTGGTATATGGCTCTGAAATGATTTACCCAATCAGGGCCCAGGACATTGCAATCAATAGGGGATTAGGTGGAGCTTCCCTTTGCTTAATCTTAACCAGGTCCCAGAATGATATACTGTGCTTATTAAGAGCCACGCTTTCCATGAGCTCCCAATCCATGCTGTTCGGGGCAATCTTTCTCCATCGCTCAGTGTTTTTATAGTTCTTACGCGCTTCCTGCATCATGGTGGGATCTTTCAGGGGGGTAGAGAGAGCCTTCCTTAATATACAATTTGCAGGAGACCTGTGACTATCAAACCAGCAAGAGTTCTGTTGTCCACTCCTGTTCGGTCGTAACAGAGTCTGCCTAATTTTTAGCCTTAAAGTTTCATAGTGGCCTAACATTTTGCAACAAACTATTTCAACAAACAGTGCAAAAATAATACAAAGTGTGACTTCAATAGAGCAAGCAGGTAAAGTCACCACAGGGAATTTCAGATGCCTTGCTAACCTTAAGCCGTGTCAAATATGCTAGTTGATGAAAATTGGTGACTCTGAAGGTGCCACTTTAAGCAAAGGACATTGCTCCATGGTATGCCGAACATTGCGATCTCCCCAATCAGTCGCCAAAATTGCAACGTGCGAGAACCATGCTGACTATCTTCTGGCTACAAATATATAATATACGATTGAGCCTCTACCATGCCCTCTAATAGAGGCCAGTGCTGCCCTATTATTGCTGAATAATTCAACAAGGTCAACAAGATCGTTTTCAGCAATAAATCCACCTAATTGTCCCTGCTACTCTCTGGCTTAGACCACAAGAGAGCATAGCACCCCAAACCTTGCTCATATGTGTTGTAGTTGAGCAGCAGCTTGGTATTAAAGTCCCCACAAAGGATATAGTTGGGCTGTGACACATAGCTGGAGCAGGTAGGACTCAAATCAGCAAGAAAAGCGAAAAAGGATTTTAATTGAGTACTTACGAAGTTTGAGAAATCATTATTATAAAAATTGATTAAATAAAACATAAAAAGCTCTTAGTTTGTCATTAATGAGCAAAAGCCATAAAAGCAGAGCTGTTTCTAAAACTGAAACATCCACTTTCAAATGTAGCTTGCCCCAGACAGAGAGCCCCCCCCCCGCCCCCTTTGCTCTGCCTCGTGCAGAGGGGACATCAGGGCAAGAGTAGTATGCGTAAACAAGACAGGTAGAGTATGTGGTATCTCAAGTTTTCTGAAAAGCAATTAGATCATATTTTACAACTAGATTTAGCCAGTCCGGGTTAGTAATCTTGCCCTTTAGCCCAACTATGTTCCAACTCAACAGGGTAAATGCACTCCTTGGGCTGACTTTCATAGTATCCTTAATGAGAACTCCATAGTCCTGCATGGGGATGGGGCTACAAGGCCCAAGTGAGGAAGCTTGGTTTTTTATATGAGTTCTTGGTGTCCGTCAACGGTGGAAAGAACGTCATAACTATTCAAAAGTGGAATGGAAAATTGCTCTGCCCTGATATGAGAAGGGTTCCAAATCTCCCCTAAAGCAAGTACAGCGTTAGGAAGATTGAAGAAATCACCTTGGGTATTTACATGATTGAATGCAAACGTGCTTCCATGATTATGATGAGACAGTTGTGAAGAAATGATACTAGGTTTGTAAAAGTAATCCAGTGGAACCACGGACATACTGCTTATCACCCTGGCCACACTCAGAGGATCTAACAGAAGACTTTATACCAGCCACGGGGATATGAAATTGACAATAACACTTAGCTAAGTTTCAATGTACAGTCTAGACCTTCCTCCTCTATCTTCATCTGAGGATGGAGTTTTAAGGTCCCCAAAAATGAATGAAACCTGGATCGATCAGTTTATGGACGCATGCTACTTGAAAATTAAAGAACTCCTTCATGCTGAGCTTTTTGTTCATTTTGGTCCAATACGTATATGTTTAGACACCTCAAAGCAGTTGATTTCATGATGGATCATTTTTTGTATTTCCTATTGTGGTTACTTTGTTATTAAACCTCTGCCAGAAAGGCCTAAGGGTCATTCTGTCAGAGAAAAAGTAGCCAGTATTTCCTGGTTACGAAACATTCTGTTACCTGAAATTTGTAATGCAGCCACTTGAAAAGCAGTTCATTCGTTTATTCAACCATATTGTCTTGCTTCGGACACAGGAGCAAACTCCATGGGTGGTCAAGCGACAGTTAAGAATCTTTTTACTTACTGTTCTGTATAGAGCACTACGTTGTATTTGAGTATTTTTGTAATTTATCCATTAGAGTTGAGAACAGTGGAATATTAGGGATTTCCTTAATACTCTATTGTAAAGTTTATGAATGTCAATGAAGATGGTACATGGTTACTTACTTTTGTCCTGGATCTACATGTTAGTGATCTCTCCCTTGTAAGATACAGGCCAGAAAGATTGGTTGAGGTACAGTTCTACCTGAAAAAACTGACTTTGAGAGGCAACATCTGCCACAAGGGATTCTGACATTGGAAGACTGCCCTTCTTAAAGGCACAGTGTACTTTTATTTACAACGTATAACTCCTTTTAACCCCAGTCGTTCAAACACTAAGGCAGCAGTAAAATGATAGAGTGAGGCAGTGCAGTTTTGAATATGAAGTAAAGTTTGATTAGTGTAAATATCCAAAACAAAACTAGGCCTTGGCAGGCTTTAAGGTTTCTTGATATCATTGGACACACTAGTCTTTACACATGTTCTGTAAATAATATATGGGTCACATGTTCTGTGTCCCTGCATGCAGCAGGGGATTCGTCTAACAATTATGACATCAATAATTATCACTATAATGCACAACCATGACTACAAGTAAGTGTTTATTTCTTCTCACACATGTACAGAGAAGTCTCTGTGTCTGTGAGCAGGAAGAATAGGTACATTAAGCAGTGCTAGTTGGTGCAATTAATGCCCTAAATTAGTTATTAGAGGTCTCTTTATTTGCTGCAACTACAATACATGTTGCAGTTGAGCATTATTATTGGGTGCCATCAGCACTCTCACCTCATAAGGACATTTTTGCATTGATAACCCCAATCTTGCATTCCTTGAAACCCAGAAAAAGCTGACTTATGTGTGAGTACCACAGGGACTCAAAATAGACTAGTAGCCACAATACGTCTTGACTGTTTGTTTTTCTGCACCCTCAAACAGCAAAAGGAACGCTGTGACACCTAAATGTTAGACCAGGTAGTAGCTGAACTTCAGATGTCATGGAAAGATACAAAACTGATTCAGACCAAATTCCTATAAGGTCACGGACCATTCCAACATCACACTTTTTCTAGCTTCTGGACAAACATAGTGTCTGGGTCTGCTGCATTTTCCGCCAGAAATGGTTTGCCTTGAACACTGGGTCTGTCATGCTGCAGGTAGGGCTCCCTAAACCTACTCAGACACGATCAAGGCTATTAGAGGCTTTTTGCCAATCTGACGTAACCACTGCTAATGAGTGCTCATCATCTTTGATTTATTCTGTTAACAATAAATAATTTGCACAAATTATTTGTCATGCATTTTTGAAGAATGTAGCTTGATTGGTCCTTGTGCACTACTTTCGCAACAGCATCTGGCATTGTGACTTTAAGGCATTCTTACATAATATTTTATTGTCTACAGGAATTGTAGACGAAGTTCTGCATGACTCTCATATCCCATTCTGCTTAAGCAGGTACACTGTACTTGCACCCCTCGTCAAAGATTTTAGTATCCTTCTAACCTAAGATTCATTATAAACATTCAACATTTTGCCAGTACACCGTATAATTCCACAAGCAACTCCTTACCAGGAATTTCTGTGATGCATTACGTTTTCTAGGAGCTCTGAAGGACCATCAAGGGCCTCCATCTCATCTGTAAACATACATGAAACAACAGTTTCATCCAGCAGCACAGTACCCTGCTCTAGATTTGTATAATTTTGTTGCTTACATAGTTCTTTCAAATGTTTCTCAAAAGTAGTGCCACTGTCTTCCTCATCTTGGGTCAAATCACCTGAGTCATTTCTCATTACTAAGATCATCCCAGGACGTTTTACCCTATTTATGATCTAAGCTCCAGTCCAGGCAGTCCTGTCACTTTATTCAGTTGCCTTGAGGATATACATTACATGAAAATATTTGCTAAGAGGATCATATTTATTGGGCAGCTCAGGTATCCTAGCTCCACAGTCCTTCTTGTTCTCTATGGTTGGGACGGCAGTAGTTTCTCAATCTCCCCACCAAACTCTCCAGTCTGATATCCCTGTGAGTCAAAACTTAACTCTCTCCAGGTATTTCACCCGAAAATCAACTACAATATATTGATGGGCAAAATATTGTCAAAAATGTTGACGATCTATAGGTGAGCAAAGTTTTTCTTATATGTATAAATATATATATATATATATACATACACACACACACACACATATATGTATATTTATATACTATGCGGCGAGAAATTAGATGCAATGAAATTCTACAAACATATATATATATACAGACATACACACACATATTTATATATATGTATATTTATATCTATTCACTAAAGAAACCTAGGTTAGAGGGACATTATATTTAGGTACAGATTGTACACACACATAACTAGTAAAATTCAGCAGCTATAGTTATAGCAAGTAACTATAAGGCGTGCCCTAAGGTAACTATAACTCGTGCCCCGCCATGCACGGTTTCCTTATACATGTCATGAGTGATGTAATATATGGGGTAATTAGTAGCACATGGCGAGGGTGTGAGTTATAGCTACCTTAGGACTCGAGTTATAGTTACTTGAGATAATTATAACTGATGAATATCTATGGTTTTGTGTGTGCAAAATCTGTTGGTTGGTGTGTGAGTGGTTTTCTGGGTCTCTGAGTGGGTGTGTGAGTGACTTTATGAATTTGTAAGTGGGTCTGTGTGTGGTTTTTGGGGTTCTGAGTGAATGTGTGAGGGGCTGTATGGGTATGTGAGTAGCTTTCTAGGTCTCTGAGTAGATGTGCGAGTTGCTGTATGGGTATGTGAGTGTTTGTGTGTATAAGTGGGTGTGTGAGTGGCTGTGTGGTTGTGTGAGTGGCTGTGTAGGTGGGCAAGTCGGTGTGTCAGTGGTGGTGTGGGTGTGTACATGGGCATGTGTGCAGGTGTCTGAGTGCCTGTGTGAGTGGTTCTCTGGGCGGATATGTGTGTGGCTGTGTAAGTGCTTCTGCAGGTCTGTGAGTGGTTCTCTGAGTTGGTGTGTGAGTGACTATGAATTTGTGAGTGGGTCTGTGAGTGGTTTTTGGGGTTCTGTGTGAATGTATGAGGGGCTGTATGGGTATGTGAGTAGTTTTCTAGATCTCTGAGCAGATGTTTGAGTTGCTGTATGGGTATGTGAGTGTGTATGTGTATAAGTGGATGTGTGAGTGGCTGTGTGGGTGTGTGAGTGGCTGTGTTGGTGTACGAGTGGGTGTGTGAGTGGTTGTCTGGGTGTGTACATGGGCATGTGTGCAGGTGTGTGAGTGCCTGTGTGAGAGGCACTCTGAGCGGATGTGTGTGTGGCTGTGTGGGTATATGAGTGCCTCTGCGGGTCTGTGAGTGGTTCTCTGGGTCAATGAGTGGGTGTTTGAGTGGTTGTATGAATGTGTAAGTGGGTATGTGAGTGGTTTTTTTAGGTTTAGGTCTCTTAGTGGGTGTGTGAGTTGCTGTGTGGCTGTGTGAGTGGGTGTGTGAGTGTGGGTGTGTGTGTGAGTGCATGTGTGACTGGCTGTGTGGGTATGTGAGTGATGTGTGAGTAACTATCTGGGTCTGTGAGTGGGTGTCTGAGTGGCTATATAGGTGTGTACATTGTTGTGTGAGTACCTCTGTGGGTCTGTGAGTGGGTGTGTAAGTGGTTCTCTAGGTCTCTGAGTGTGTGTGTGTGTAGCTGTATGAATGTGTAAATGGGTGGTGAGTGTGTTTCAGGGTCTCTGAGTGGGTTTGTGAGTGGCTGCACAGGTGTGTGAGTGGGCGTGTGACTGGTTATGTGGGTGTGTGAGTGGGTCTGTGAGTGGCTGTATGGGAGGATGAGTGGTTATGTAAATGGAAGTGTGAGTGTGCGATGGATGGGTGTATGAGTGGGTGTGTAAGTGGATGTGGGTCTAGTCTGTGAGTGGGTGTGTAAGTGGTGCTCTGGTTCTTTGAGTGGATGTATCAGTGACTGTATGGGTGTGTGAGAGGGTGTCTGAGTCACTGTATGAGTGTGTGAGTGGGTGTATGAATGTGTAAGTGGGTGTGTGACTGGTTATGTGTGAGTGGGTGTATGTGTTTTTTTTATTGGGGTCTGGATCCACGGATCTACCACAGATTCATACAGGCCTAGCTGAGCACCACAGTGGGTCCGTTGATCCTAGCACATGCAAATCAAATGAAACATTTTTCACAATTTCTTACTCATGGTGGCCCTCAAAGACCCCTCCATCAGTCCCATGGGGTCAGAATATTTCTATCCTGACGCCTTATATCCTATTTCTACTTTATCCCCCCACCCCCGGGAACTGTGTCCTGATTTACAAAATGGCTGCCACAACTTTTCTCTCAGATTGTGGTCTTCCAATTATGGCATTGCTGTTGGCAAATGGTGGATCCATGGTGGATCTGCATCTCTAGATATACATCAATCTTTTTACTTTAATACCTCCAAAATTACTGAACAGATTTACACTAAATTACAAAAAGTACTCTATGGCATACATATATCCCTATAACTGGGTAGTTATAGTTAGTATCGTAGCCCAAACTGCTGAACAGAGTAACACCAAATTTGTGAGAAAGCTAAATCTTGGCCCAGAAAGTGTGCTTCTTATGATTTGGTGTAAATCCTTTCAGTAGTTTTTATGAAATGAAGGCTCAAAAACTTCATATTCGACGTTGTGGACAATCCGCTGAGCCTACAGATCTTGAGACAAGATCTGATTGGCTGCCACCACATCAACAACAATGTGGCAGTAGCCATCTCAGGACTAAGTCCTGGTAACAACTTTGAAAAAAGATATAGCAAGGTGGATTTGCCAAAAAAAGTGCATTTGCCATGGTAATTCCCATAGGAAATTTAGACACAACTGCAGGCTGAACCCCAGGACAGAATTACACCAAATGTGGCAGAAAGCTAGCTCTTGGTCCAGAAAGAGTGCTTTCTGTTAGTTGCTGTAAATCTGGTCAGTAGTTTTAGACTTACGTATGTATGCATGTCTGCATGTATATATATTCTGATGGATACATCTGCCAGTGGATTCCTCACCTTGTGAATATCCCCTGCGCCAGCAACATTCGGAAACTTTTGTAGCTCTCCACGCCGACGAGGACAACGTCACAGAGGCACGGCTCTGCTCGCGGCTCCGCTGACGTCACTGGATCCATAAGAAGACCTCGTCGGCATGATGACATCAGTTCCCTTTCTTCTGCGCTGTCGACGCTAACGGTTTCCTGGGACTCTCCGTAGCTTTGGCTAGTTACTTTGTTTTTCTGCTGTGTCTCTCTCTTTCTTCTTGTTTCCTGTTGAAGATGTCGACAAAAAAGTCCGGATTCAAGCCGTGCAGGGAGTGCGGCAAGCATATGTCCATTACGGATCCGCACGAGGACTGTGTCTGGTGCCTGTCGTCGGATCACGACGTCGAGGGATGCTCTTGCTGCCGCAAGATGAGTACAAAAGCTTTAAAAGAAAGAGAAGCTAAGTTATTTATTGCCAGAATGAAAAAGGAGAAGAGGGATCAAAGACGATCCAGAACGAGGTCGAGGTCGGCATCGAAGTCGACGTCGGGACATGCTTCGAAGTCCAAGAAGCACAAAAAGAAGAAGAGGCATGGTTCTCGACACCGTTCGGATAGAGAAGCGGCTCTGAGATCGGCCTTGCCTACACGACGTCATAAGGACTTTGTATCTCCTTCTCCTGTCTAAATTCCTGCTTCTCCTGTTGGCCTGACCTCTCCTGTGGCTTCACCGGAGCATTCTCCGACTCCATCTCCGACGCCGGCTCATTCTCCGGCTCCAGCTGAAGAAGATCCGGCTCCTGATGAGTCTTCAACTCCGCTGGTTCCACCGTCGGCGCCGATCGGCCCGAGTCCGGTTATGCCTCAGTCTGAGCCATATCCCCCCTTTCCAGGTCTGGGTCAGGATCCTTCGCACTATTTGAATGCAATGTATGGGATCTTCAATAGAGCGATGTACCCCTCTGGAGCACCTTCAGGTCCCATGGGTCCAATGACTTTCAATCTGGGGGTTCCTCAAGCCTACGCTCAGGCTCCATTTATGCCTTTTTCCCCGGCGACGCCGTCTTTGCATTTCCCGGCGCCGAGGACATCGACGCCACTTCCATCTTCACCGGCTCCAGCTCGACCTCGTTCGACTCCGGCTGCTCCTCCGGCTCCGTGTTCGACGTCGGCTCCGGCGCCGTCGGAGTCGGTTACGGCACCCACGACGCCGGTCTTGAGAATTAGGTCCAGGAGAGAGGCTCAAAGAGTCCTGGAAGAGCAAAGGTACCAGGTGAGGAGATGGAAGAGGGTGAACTCATGGAGTCTGATGATTTGTTTGAAGGGTTGAAAGAGGCTAGTGGCCTGGATTTATCGCCAGAGTGGGAGATTACTCCTCCAGCTGATGCCCCCTCCAAAGATGTGGCTCCCTACCACATGGTTATTAAAAAGGCTGCAGAGCTTTTGGATCTACAGTTACCAACTGCTGAATTCAAGCCAAATATCCTCACTGAGGTTTTGCATTCTCCCTCCACTGTGTCTGAGCCCTTACTACCATTTAATGAGGCCATCACTGAACCAGTTTTGGAGGTATGGCTAAAGCCCTTTTCAGCTCCTGCGGTCTCTAAAACGTTGGCTAGAAGGTACAGGGCGGCTCCAGGAGATCCAGACTTTCTTACTTCTCATCCTTCTCCGGAAAGTCTGGTGGTTCAGGCTGCTTGCTCTGAGAGGTCTTCAGGTGCCTTTCCCCAGGTTCCTAGTGACAGGGACGCTAAAAAACTTGACCAGTCAGCCAAGAAAGTCTTCTCTTCGGCCAGTATGGCTATAAAATCGACACATGCCACCTGTCTTTTGGGCCGATATATCCATGCTCTCATGGATTCAGCAAAACAACTAGCCCCTAAGTTATCCGAGGAAGACAGACAGAACTTTAATGAGGTGCTATCAGACACTCAGGCGGCTGCACGCCAGGTTATCCAGAGTGGCCTGGATACTACGGACTCTGTCGCTAGAATTATGGGCTCTTCTGTTGCCACAAGGAGGAGTGCGTGGCTGAAATCTTCTGAGTTCTCCCCTGATGTGCAGGCAACTCTTTTGGACTTGCCTTTTGACGGCTCTGGGCTTTTTGGTAAAAAAGCTGATGCTGCATTGGAGAGATTTAAAGAATGCAAAGCCACGGCCAAATCTCTGGGTCTGCAGATTCAACCTAGGGGTTCTTTTAGGAGGTGCAGAGGCTTTGGGAGATCGTCCTTTCGGACCTACAGGCAGCCCCAGCAGCAACAACAGCAACAGCAACAGAACACCCTGTATAAGAGCTACAGGGGCAGAATCAGAGGTCGTGCTTGAGGTCGACAGCTCTCCTCCTCCTCTTCCTCTTCCTCCATCCCTCCCACCACTGCAAAGCAGCCCTACATCCACCATTCTGGATGATGTTGGTCCTGGGGGGGGCCGGCTTACCCATTTTCTACAAGATTTGGAATCGGTTACTACAGACCTTTGGGTTCTAGATCTTGTAGAAAATGGGTACGCCCTTCCCTTTCAGGAATTTCCTCCGAATTACCCTCCTTGCCAAGGTGCTTGCTCGGAGGACCATCTTCTTCTCCTGCAGGAGGAGGTCCTAACGTTACTAAAAAAAGGTGCGATAGAGGTGGTTCCAGAGCAAGAAAGGGGTCAGGGATGCTACTCCTGGTATTTCCTGATTCCGAAGAAGGATGGCAGGCTGCGTTCAATCCTGGACCTAAGGATCTTGAATCTTTTTCTGAAGCAAGAGAAGTTCAAGATGCTCACCCTTGTGCAGGTTCTTCAAGCGCTGCAACAGGAGGACTGGATGGTGTCGATCGACTTGCAGGATGCTTATTTTCACATCCCTATCCTGAAGTCGCACAGGAAGTATCTCCGTTTTACAGTAGGGCTGCAACATTAACAGTTTGCGGTACTTCCGTTTGGTCTTACTACTGCACCTCGAGTCTTCACCAAGGTGATGGCAGCCCATCTCAGAAGGTTGGGGATTCCAGTTTTCCCCTATCTGGACGACTGGCTGATCAAAGCGAAGTTGCCTGAGAAGGTGCTTCATCATCTGCAGGATACAACTCAGCTGTTGTACAAATTGTGTTTCTCGATAAACGTGCCCAAATCTCACCTGGTGCCCTCTCAGCACAACCTGTTCATAGGGGCGGTACTGGACACTACTGTGTGTCGAGCATTCCCACCTCCACAAAGGATTCTCGACATACAGGAAATGATTCCCTTGTTATACAATGGAGCGATCGTTCCAGTCCTGAAGGTCCTTTGTCTGCTCGGTCTGTTTGCTTCCTGCATTCTGTTGGTCAACCATGCACGCTGGCACATCAGGGCCCTCCAGTGGTGCCTCCGCAGGCAGTGGTATCAGCACAAGGGAGATCTCAGGGAGTCTTTGAGGATCTCCAGAGAAGCTGCAGCGGATCTGTCTTGGTGGAGTGCAATCTGTCTCAAGGAAAGCCTTTCCATGTTCCTCCATCGGTGCCACAGTGATAACGGATGCATCCACTTTAGGGTGGGGTGCTCATCTGTATCTGCTATCCCTGTATCCTATCCGGCCATCTGGAGAGGGACCTTGAAACTTTCCAGGAATGGTTAGTTGAAAGGCTTGATGATCTTGCTCCTCTTTCTACCCCCTCTTCATCTGTCAAGCGCAGTTCGGCTCCTTGGTTCTCTAAGTCACTTGCTCTGGCACGGCGTAACTGTAAGTTAGCCGAAAGACTCTGGCGGAAGCAATATGACCAAGAAGCTAAGTCTACCTATAAACTATCTATTAAATCTTACCACTCTGACATTCTTGAGGCCAAAAAGAACTATTTTGCAAATAGAATTGAGTCTGCGTCAAATTCCAGTAAAGAAATTTTTACCATTGTCAAAGAGTTTATCTCTCCCAAATCTAGCATAGTCCTGCATAAGTTCTCCGAATCTTGGGTAAAGGAGCTGGCCATCTTCTTTAATACGAAAATCAAATTGATTCAAGAATCTTTTCCACCAGCTGCCCCAAATGCATCATTGCATGACCCCAATCTGACGACTTTACCTTCTGATTCCTGCCCCATTCTATCGGAGTTTCCTCCTTTATTGGAATCTAATTCTCTGGATCTTTTACTCAGGATTAAATCTGGCTCTCCGCTTGACCCGTGCCCGGCGAGCTTTTTAGCCAGGACTGCCAAGATTCTGAATTCCTTAATTTCTCCTGTTTTGAACCTATCTCTGTCCTGCGGCATTGTTCCGCCAGCCTGGAAGAAGGCAATGGTCGTTCCCCTTCTAAAAAAACCAGGCCTTGACCCAGAGATACATGCTAACTATAGGCCCATTTCTCTCCTGCCCAGTTTGACTAAGATCGTCGAGAAGCACGTCCACTCTGTGCTTTCTTCCTTCCTTGAAGACCATGGGTTACTCCACTCCACCCAATCTGGCTTCCGCTCCAACTTGAGCACTGAGACCGCTCTTTTGGAAGTTAATGAAGCCATTAAGTAAGTTCTCGACACAGGTGGAAGAGCAATGCTGGTGATGTTGGATCTGTCGGCGGCCTTCGACACCGTCCCGCATGAGGCCCTCTTGAGAAGACTTCACGAGATCGGTCTCAGAGGGACGGTGTTGAGCTGGCTGAGATCTTACCTAGCGGGTCGTCGACAAGTGGTCTGGGCCCCCCCGTACTCCGCCGAGGTGCCGCCTATGGATGTCGGAGTCCCACAAGGGTCGGTGCTGAGCCCGACCCTTTTTAACATCTTCATGACTCCATTGGCGGTACTGGCGGAGTCGATGGGTGCCCAGATCATATCATACGCTGACGACACCCAGCTCCTCTTCACCTGCAAGAAGGGCATGGAGTTCGACGGGGAGAGCATCCGTGGTTGCCTTGGGGCTGTCTTCAACTGGTTTCAGCGGAGCAGCCTCAAGTGCAACCCTGATAAATCCGAGGTGCTCTTCTTCGGCTGTCAGGCAGAACCGCCCTGGCAGGAATGGTGGCCGGTTTGCATGTCCCCCCCTTCCTCTTCCTCTTTGGTCGCTAAAAACCTTGGGGTCAAAATCGATAACACCCTGGCTTTGAAAACACAGATCACAGGTCTCACGGGTACCTGTTTTGGTCTGCTAAAAATGATGCGTAAATTCCTTCCTTTGCTCCCTTTAGCCCACAGGAAGCTGACAGTACAAGCTCTGATTTGTTCCAGGCTTGATTATTCAAATGTCCTCTACCTGGGTTTGCCGGATTATCTCTTGCACAAACTCCAGGTTGTACATAATTCTGCGGCAAGAGCCATCTTCGGCCTACCCCGGCAAGCCAGATCATCTGAGTTGCTTTCCTCCCTTCACTGGCTTCCGATCAAGAAGCGAATCACATTCAAAGCTCTTACACTGGCCCATAAGGCACTCCATTTGGTGGGGGCCTCCTACATTCAGAAACGGCTTTCTTTCTACAAACCCACCAGATCTCTCCGGTCGGAAAGTCTTGGCCTGGCAATGGTGCCTCCCATTAGGAAAGTCAGAATAGGTGGACGTTCCTTTAAATATCTCGCCCCCAAACTATGGAACTCCCTTCCTGTTGATCTCCGCCGCATTCCCAACCTGTTTGCCTTTAGAAAGGCCTTGAAAACCTGGCTTTTTAATCAGTAATTCTGTTGTGTTTCTGTTGTCTTTTCTCCTTTTCTCAGTAATGGGTCAGAAAGCGCCGGGACACTCCTTGGAGTAGCCGTGCGCTATATAAGTCACCCATTAACATAACATAACATCTGAGGGATCCGGAGATCAAGGGTCTTTGGTCTCCAGAGGAAAGGTTGCTTCACATCAACCTTCTGGAATTACGGGCGATACGCTTGGCGCTCTAGGCCTTCCTCCCCTCACTTCGCGGTCAGTCGCTTCAAGTCCTGATGGACAACACTACCGCGATGTATGTCAACAATCCGGGAGGAGTGGGGTCGCATTGTCTCTGCAGAGAGGCTCTGCGTCTCTGGTCCTGGGTTCAGGATTATCAGATTTGTCTGATAGCAAATCATCTGGCCGGAGTTCTGAACGTGCGTGCAGACAGTCTCAGTCGACAGTTTTCCGCCGACCACGAGTGGAGGCTTCATCCAGAGGTAGTTCAGCATATCTTTCGGATGTGGGGAACTCCTCGGGTGGACCTTTTGGCCACTCACGAGAACGCTCACTGCCCGTCATTCTGCAGTCTCCAGTATCCGATGCAGGGAGCTTTGGGGGACGCGTTTCAGTTGAGTTGGAGCTCACAACTCCTTTATGCGTTTCCTCCCATGCCCTTGATTCCTCGGGTTCTGAGGAAGATTCGCCAAGACAGGGCCCAAGTCATATTGATCGCCCCGGATTGGCCAAGAAGGGTGTGGTATACAGATCTTCTCCACCTCTCCTCGTGCCCTCCGCTCCGTCTCCCTCTCAGGGCAGACCTCCTCTCGCAGTCGGAGGGGCAGGTTCTACACCCCCACCTCCAGAGCTTACACCTTCATGCCTGGAGATTGAACGGGGCAACCTGATTTCTTTTTCTCTCCCACCTGACGTGGTGGACGTTATTTTGTCGGCCAGACGTCATTCCACCAAAACAGTCTATTCTTATAGGTGGTCTAAGTTTGTCCTTTGGTGTGGAGAGAAGTCTATTGATCCTTTGAGGGCTCGTTTATCCAACATCCTTCAGTTTGCTCTTTCTCTTGCTCAGCAAGGCTTTGCTGTAGCTACTGTGAAGGGATATCTATCGGCTTTGTCGGCTTTCCTTTGCTTGCCAGATCAGCCGTCATTGTTTAAGTCACCTATTGTTTTACGATTCCTTAAGGGCCTTACCAATAAGTTTCCGCCTACTCCTTTTTTTGTGCCTCAATGGGACTTAAATCTTGTCTTAACTTACCTGATGGGTTCTCCTTTCGAGCCCTTGCACAAGTGTCCCTTAAGGCTGTTATCTTTTAAAACGGTCTTTCTCGTTGCCATTACCTCGTAAGCTCAAGCTTCAAGCTCTGAGTTCAAAACCCCCCGTTTTTGACCATTCATGCTGATAGAATGGTACTCAGGACCAGGGCTGCTTTTCTGCCTAAGGCGGTAACTCCTTTCCATCTGGGGCAATGTATTACCCTTCCTACCTTCTATCCTCCCCCTCACCCTTCCAAGGAGGAGGAGCTGCTTCATCGTTTGGACCCTAAGAGGGCGGTGAGCTTCTACTTTGATAGGACTAAGGACTTTTGAGTGGACGACCAGCTCTTTGTGGGCTTTGGTGGTTGCAGGAAAGGCAGAGCGGTGCACAAGCGCATCCTTTCCAGATGGATTATCTTGTGCATCAAGATTTGTTACTCTTTGGCGGGAACCTCCAGAGGGTATAAGGGCTCATTCTACCAGGGCAAAGTCTTCTACATCTGCCTTATCTAGAGGTGTTCCTGTGGAGGACATTTGTAGAGCGGCAACTTGGGCCTCCCTCCACACTTTCGCGAGGCATTACTGCTTGGATTCCGAGGTGAGGAGGGACGGACACTTTGCTCGTTCCATCCTTCAGGACTTTTTCCTGTATAGAAGGGTGGACACCCTCCTCCGGGAGTGGGACTGCTGTGGGAATCTTTTCACAAGGTGAGGAATCCACTGGCAGATGTATCCATCAGAAGAACAAGTTACTTACCTTCGGTAATGCTTTTTCTGGTGGATACAGTATCTGCCTGTGGATTCCTCACTGACCGACCCGCCTGCCCCTTGTCCACCCTTGTATACCTACAATAGTGATAATGTTTCAAAATTTGTTTATTACTGTCAAAGGAAGAGTGCTATTTCTTTTGCCTTCCTGTATTATCCTCACACTGTGTGTGTTATTTTGTGTATTATGTACTGTGTATACTTTATATATATTGCTGTCAGTCCGTCCGTGTGCCTCGAAGGCACGGAAAAAAGGGCGGAACTGACGTCATCACGCCGACGAGGTCTTTTTATGGATCCAGTGATGTCAGCTGAGCCGTGAGCGGAGCCGTGCCTCTGTGACGTCGTTCTCGTCGGCGTGGAGAGCTACAAAAGTTTCCGAATGTTGCTGGCGCAGGGGATATTCAAAAGGTGAGGAACCCACAGGCAGATACTGTATCCACTAGAAAAATCGTTACCGAAGGTAAGTAACTTGTTCTTCACTGAAAAAACTATAGGTTTCAGGGGCGTTATAGTTAGCTGGACATTTCACTCGTACAAAACCATTGAAATTCCCCCGTTATAGTTAGTTCAGCTAACTATAACTCGGCCGCCCGCAATGCACTGCTGATGACGTCACATATTACATCACTCATGACATGGTCAGTGACATCACTCATGACATCCAGTGAATGTGTGTTTTCCTGAAAAATAAATATGTTTTATATATGTATATCTCAAGGTCGATGGAAGAATAAATGGGTATATAAGTGTCTAAATGGATGATTTCTTTTTGAAAAATTGATTGTATAACTGACTGATTAAGTGTATCTTAGTGAATACATGGGTTAGTGTGTCCCTAGGGTCCAAATATCCCACTAGGTACCTCCTGTAAGCGCCACAGAGCTGCGTTGCTGAGAGGTGTAAAAAGGGGCACGGCCTAGACCACCTCTCTGCAACGCAGTGCAGTGGCGCTTACTGGAAGCACCTGGTGGGTTAGTTGGCCCCCAGGGTCCCTCAGGATTGAAGGGGGATTATTTCCCCAACTTAAAATGCGCCACAGGGCTTGTTTGCACACGTCATCTCAGGCCCCGTATCCTCCCTTCCCCTCTGTGTAAACACGCCCTGTGGCCGTTTTAAGTTGGGAGATTAAGTCCCCTTGAATCCTGAGGGTCCCTAGGGTCCAACTAGCCCACTAGGTACCTCCAGTAAGCGCCGTTGCAGAGAGTTGTAAAAAGTGGCACGGCCTGGACCACCTCTCTGCAACACAGCGCAGTGGCGCTTACTGGAAGCACCTGGTGGGCTAGTTGGCCCCAAGGGGCCCTCAGGATTGAAGTGGAATTATTTCCCCAACTTAAAACACACCACAGGGCGTGTTTGCACACGTCACCTCAGGTCCCGTCCCCTCCCTTCATCACTGTGTAAACGCGCCCTGTGGCAGATTTAAGTTGGGAAATTATATCCCGTTGAATCCTGAGGGTGCCTAGGGTCAAACTGGCCCACTAGGGGGGTCGTGGTCTTGCTACGAATGAGGTGAGATGCACGTCGCGGGGGCTCCGGCGGCTCGCCACCTTTTAGAGCCATTATCAGTGGAGCTGGGGCTCATTCGGAGCCACTTTCTGGATCGCGCAGGCAGCGGAGGGTCCACGGCATCTCCTGCCAGGTGGAGGAGGCTGGGGCTGCGCTGACTGCGGTAATTCAGCCGCGACACTCCGGCCCTCCATCTCGGCGGCCGGCAGCTGCCATCTTGTGTGTCGGGGACACGTCGTGGGATCGGATGGACCCGCAAGGACCCTCCTCGAGCCGCGCTGATCCTCCGCACGCAGCAATTGTACCGCGCCGTCCTGGTAGTGGCGGCGCGGCTCCTCGGAGGCGGCGGGGACAGCGGGAGACATTGCGGGTCGTCCTGAAGCCCGAAGATCGCGCCTGCTGTCCGCCATTTTGTGGAGTGGCGAGGCCCGGACTGCAGAGGCTGGTGGAGAGGGTCGGACTTCTCCGAAACGTGGTGAGCTGCTGGTGGATGGGCGGCCTGGCGGTGAGTGGCACTTTTGTATGACGGGCGGTGGCTGAAGCAGGAGTGGGGAGGACTTGGACTGCGGTGGGCCCGGCGTTACTCTGCTCCCAGTGCCCTGCCTTTGTGGTGCGAGGGGGCCTTGCGCCTGGGGTTGGTTGGAGCCCGGGCTGCCTGTCTGCGGGACTGTTGTGTGCCAGTGGCTTGGGGATTCCCATATAGGGGGGTCTCCTGATGACTCCCCTGGTTGTCTCCTGTCCCCCATTGGATCGCTCCAGCGAGCTGCCTGCCAATCCTGCCGCCCATCCGACCTGACTGCTCGGCCTGCCCTTCCCGCTGGCCTGAAACTGCCCCTGCCCTTGGGAGGACACTTCCTTGCATCGCCAGTGGGGCGTGGACTGTTGCTGCGCCTGTGCATTGCCCCCAGCTGTTGCCGCTCTTCTTGCTGGACTGCTCCTCTCCACTGGACTGGGAAATCTCCTGTGTGGGGGCTCACTTATGGTATTTCACCCGGCGCTGATATTGTTGGGCCGCGACCTCCTTGGCTGCACCTGACTGGGGTCTAAGAGGCGACTGGCCTGATCCTGGTCTGTTGGTTCCTACTCTTGGGAGGTGAACATTGGAGATATCCCTGCTGGAGGAGCGGTGGGGTGGCTGAGAGACCCGGCTGGGGCATTGTACTGTGTCCTGGGGGGTCTGGCCGCATGGTGGGAAACGGGGCCTCCCCTGAGACCCGTGTTTTGCAGAAGCTGCAGGGGGCTCTTCGCTACCCGTTGGGACTTGAAACCGGCTGTACAACCGCGACGCCAGAATGACGCGCACTAATAGATGCAAAGGCGTTCCAGGGCCAACCCCCAAGGACAACTCGGTGGCGGCAATGTGGGGCAAGATGGGCCCATCTGACCCCGCTGAGGGGCAACTGCAGGCAGGGGGGGACTCGTCCCCGGTGACACAGGCCTTTATGACCTCCTTCATGTCTGAGTTGAAATTTGAGATTGGCTCCCTGCGTACCGAAGTGCACTTCTGTGTTCAAGAACTCCGGAAAGAGGTCGCAGATCTTGGCGGGCGAGTAGATGGGCTGGAAAAGACGGTTGACGCCCGGACGGAAGACCAGGAGCAGCTTTGACAGTGCCTGGCTGTCCTGGGAGACCAACACATAGAATTGCAACTGAAGCAGGAGGATTTGGAGAATCGAAGTCACCGGAATAATCTCCGCATCCGGGGGTTCCTCTCGGAGCGGAAGGGAAGGACATTATGGCCTATGTGGCACGGCTGCTGCACGAAGTGTGGGGTGATGATGACGCCTCCCCGCCGGCCTTTGGTCGGGCTCATTGGGTCTCCAGGCCCGCGGGCAGGCCGGTCCTCCTTCCTGACATTTTAACCAGGGTCCACTTTTTTACAGAAAAAGAAGCTATTCTGCGAGCGGCACGAGCCAAGCCAGATCTCACGTGTGAGGGGAACAAGATCCAGAGTTTTCAGGACTTGGCCCCCACTACCCTGCGACGCCGCCGTGACTTTAAGCCTGTGACAGACAAGTTGCGGCGCCTGAACATCTCCTATCAGTGGGGTCACCCCTTTGCCCTTATTTGTGCATGGGAGTCCAGGCGTAGGGTGATTCGGTCCTACAGAGATGCGGCGCAGCTACTTCGACTCCCCCCCCCCTCGCGGCCCGCCAGCCCCACTCGTCCTTCGCCTTCTGCACGGTGCCTGCTAAACCGACCTGGTCGACCTTGCACCGGTGCAGGCGCTCCCCGCCCTTCAACGAACAAGACTCCTTACAGGCTAAACAGGACATTATAAAGCACATTAGGTCCTTGGAAGGGGACAAGTCCGAATCTGGTTCAGATTCTCCAACCTCGTGATCAACGGCTCATATATTTGTGATGGCCTTTGGAACCCTTCTCTGAGAACACTGCTCCTTCTGGTCTAGCACTTTCTAGTCGGACTTGGTGACTGGTATTGGGGCCTTGCAGTTACCCCAGCTACCATCCTTTATTTCTTTTGCGGGGTGGCTGGTGCCGGAGCACTCTGCCTGGACGAACTCGAGAGCAGCGGACGATGTACCCCCCTCTGTTCCTGAGAGAGTGACGTCTCTGGGCTTGTCCGAACCTTAGGGTGTAGGCTGGCCGGCAACTGGAACAGGAAAATGTGGCCCGGTTGGCCAAAGTTGGGTTCATATCTTTCTATTCTCTGTTTTCCTACTTGTCTGTACCTTTTCTCTTCCTTTTTTTTGGGTGCTAGGTATGGCGGACGGATGACCTCACAGCCACGACGCGCGCTTGTTGACAGAGTAGGCCCATTCCTGCATTCCCCTTCCATTCCCCTGCAGCGCTTTCTACGGTGGCATGATGGACTAATTTGGGATCTGTTCTCTGGGTGAACAACCTTTACAACGCAACTATTACAACGCACTACACTTACAACGACATTTTTACAACGCAACATCCACTACAACGCATTCCATTACATCGCATGACACTACAACGCATGTTTAAAAACTACCTTTACAATGCATTCCATTACATCGCATACTACCTTTACAACGCATACCATTACAACGCAATCCAACACTTACCCTACTGTTGCACCCCCTGGAGTTAGAATAGTAATTTTTACCCCTATACTATCCAATACTTACCTTAAATGCAATTTAATATTATGCGTTGTAATGGTATGCGTTGTAAAGGTAGTATGCGATGTAATGGAATGCGTTGTAAAGGTAGTTTTTAAACATGCGTTGTAGTGTCATGCTATGTAATGGAATGCGTTGTAGTGGATGTTGCGTTGTAAAAAATGCGTTGTAAGTGCATGCGTTGTAAAAGTGTGCGTTGTAACGACATACATCCGTTCTCTGTATGGCTATTCCCGGCCCTTTAAAGATACTAACCCTTAATGTCAAGGGACTTAACTCTCCCAATAAGCGGCAACAGGTGTGGCGCTACTTGCGACAACATAGCCCGGATATTATCTTTCTGCAGGAAACTCACCTGCTGCACATAGATACCCCTCGCATGGCGCACCCAAACTACCCCCTGCACTTCTGGGCCATGGCAGCTACCAAAACGGCTGGAGTGGCTATTGTATGTGGATCTGGAATCAGGCAGGGGAATTCCAAAGTCTTTCGTAGCCCGGATGAACGCTTCATCAGGGCGGGGGTGAGGTTGGGGGGACGCCTACTTACACTGTGTAATGTCTATGCACCAAACCAGATGCAGGATTCCTATCTCCGAACACTTCTGCGGGAACATGTGCCATAAGGCGATCCCTCCCTAATTTTGGGGGGAGACTTTAACCTAGTGTGGGACCCTGCGATGGACCGTAGTGAAGCCTCTTCCAATGGGACGGGAGCCATGTCCTCCATGCTCCGGAAATAGATAACAGACCTTGGCTTGCTGGATGTGTGGCGATACCACTCTCCGGAGGTGCGAGATTACTCATACTACTCCCACGTTCACCAATCGTACTCGCGTATTGATTATTTTTTATCTTGCACGATTTCATGAGGGACACGTTGGGGGCGTCTATGTCTGACATATCGCTATCTGATCATGCCCATGCGGAGCTCCTTCTGCAGCATCCGGCCGCCTCTCCCACCCACCTTCCGAGGTGGCGTTTGCCGTTGCATGTCTTGCATGAACCGGCAGATGTGGAGAGCTTACGGACCACCATTGATTCCTTTTTTGTGAGCAATGACCTTCCCGAGACTCCCTTTCATGTGGTGTGGGATGCATTTAAGGCTACAATCCGCGGTCACATCACATCTTTATCGATTGAACGGGCACGGGAGGCCCGACGCCTGGAGGATAGCCTTTCTAAGGACATTAAGGCGTTAGAGAAGCAAGATCAGGGTCATTCTTCGGTCGCGAGTCGGCGGCGACTTGCTAACCTCCGTGGTCAGCTCCGCGCTCTGCGCACTAATAAAGCAGAGCGGTCCCTGTTAACCCTAAAACAAAGATATTTTGAGGGGGGAGACAAAGTGGGCAGAGTGCTGGCGCAGCGCTTGAAGGCCCGTGCAGCGAAGGCCCACATAGCGAATATCCAAGCACCGGATGGGACCTGGGCCACCACGGAGCGACCTAAATGCGAGGCCTTTAGGGCTTATTACACTGCCCTCTATACGGCGGAAACCCCCTCTCAAGCCCATATAGATGAGATCTTAGCCCTGTGCCCCTGGACTCCAATCCACCCACATCATACCAAACAATTAGAAGACCCTCTCACGGCGGAGGAACTGCGGGCAGCGTTGAAAGATCTACCTCTCGGGAAGACGCCAGGCCATTGTTTTTTTACCGCAACTCCAACCACATCTTCTGCGGCTATATAACTCCTTCTCGGGCACGGAGGGACCGTCGCCCTCCATGGGTATGGCTGAAATAGCTCTTATCCTCAAACCGGGCAAGGACCCCACGTTGTGTGCATCATATCGCCCCATTGCTTTGCTGAACACAGACCTCAAAATTTACACCAAAATGCTTGCCCAACGCTTAGATCCCCACATGCCTGGCCTTGTGGAACCGGATCAAGTTGGCTTCATCCGCAACAGGCAAGGGGCGGACAATGTGCGTAGAATCACGCATCTGGTGGGGAAATCCCAGCACTGGAATATACCAGCCTGCCTTCTCTCGCTTGACGCAGAGAAGGCGTTTGATCAGGTAGACTGGAGCTTTCTCCGCGCAGTGCTGCAAAAGGTCGGACTGGGCAGGAATATGATCTCTATGATCATGGCCCCTTATCTTTCCCCGCAAGCCCGGGTTCAGGTTAATGGGCAACTTACAGACCCTTTCTCCATATCTAGAGGTACACGGCAGGGCTCTCCCTTGTCACCTCTGTTGTTCGCCCTGGTGGTAGAGCCCCTAGCAGAGAGGGTCAGGCAGAACCCGGACATACATGGGCTTTCCCTTGGTCGCAGGCAAAACAAGGTAGCGCTCTACGCGGATGATCTCATCCTCACCTTATCGCGTCCACATACATCCCTTCCGGCGCTTCACGTCCTGTTACAATTTTTTGAGCAAGCTTCGGGCCTCAAAATTAATCATGGCAAATCTTGGGCTTTGAACCTCACGATCCCGACAGAAGAGGTACCAATCTTGAAAACGCTTGCTCCTTATCAATGGTCCACGGAGCATATCAGGTACCTAGGACTCCAATTGACTCTCACCTTGGACACATGGACCCAGGTAAATTGGCGAGAATGCAGGAGAACTGTTTTGGAAGACTTACGGGGTTGGAAAAACCTAACGCTTTCCTGGTTGGGTAGGCTAAATGCCATGAAAATGTCAATACTCCCTAAAATCTTATATTTATTTCAATGTCCCCCACCCCTATTCCGCAGCACCAAATACAGAGCCTCCAGCGAGATCTCATTCGCTTTATCTGGGGCGGACATAGGCCGCGATTTTCCCACAAGACCCTCATTTCGCCGCGCGATAGAGGGGGACTAGCGTGCCCTAACCTCCTGGACTATTATTGGGCCTTGCATCTCTGCTTTGTGTCGGAGTGGATAGCCATTGAAAGCGAAAAGGTATGGTTCCATATGGACAGGACGGTAACTGGACGCTCCATCTGGGACCTTGCGTGGCACCATCGTACAGCGCGCTCACGCAGTGCATATATTGCAGTGCCAACTAAAACGGTTCTGGATATATGGGACAAGGTTGTAGTGCGTAAGGGATTAATGACTTTCCCCTCCCCTCATACTCCTATTTCAGGTAATCCATTATTTCCTCCGGCCCTCCACCCACAAGCCTTCACCAATTGGCTACAGAGGGGATGCAGAGTGATTGGAGATTTTTATGAGGGGAGAACACTTAAGACATTTGACCGGTGTCGGGAGGACTTTGGGATCCCGCTGAACGTGAGGCTACAATATGCGCAGTTGCGACATTGGGTGTCCTCACCTGAGATGCAACAGGCCACTGCCCATCCATTCACCCCTTTTGAACGGCTGGTCCGTTCCTTCGATGAATCAAAGGGCCTTATCTCTCGCACATACCAGATCCTACAGCACCCTCCAATCCTAATCCCACACTCATATCAGCGCCAATGGCAATCAACGTCAACCACGGAAATCACATCAAACAGTGGCATCGCCTTTGGCGAGATATTCCTAGGGTCAATCGCAGTATCCCGCAGAGGGAAAATGCATATAAAATCATGACGCAATGGTATTATAGGCCTACTCGACTGCACAAAATGTTCCCTGCCGTGTCCCCACTGTGTTGGAGGTGTTTGAATGCTTACGGGGATTTCATGCACATCTGGTGGGCGTGTCCGCTCTTGACCCTGCTCTGGAAGGAAGTCCTTAGCCATATCAAGGAGGTACTGGGTTTTCCCCTTCCTGAATCTGCCACCACGATTCTTTTTGGCCGTAAGCCTACCAATCTGAAAGCACTGACCCACAGCGATTGGACTATAGCACTTCATATGCTTGGGGCGGCTAAACAAACTATAGCGTTGTACTGGAAAAAAACAGAATCTCCCCCAGTAACAGCTTGGTACACACGCTTATGGCATGTGATAACTATGGAACTTTTTACAGCGCGACTGCAATCACGTGACACACGCTTCACTGCTGTTTGGCGACCCCTAATCCACTACCTCTGTAAAACAGGACATGCGCGTTATTTACCCTCCAAGCTTAGAGCGTTACGCCTTTTTGAAGATGCCATACTCCCGTCGGATCCCAATAGGCTCCTTGCGTAATCAGATCAGTCCTGGGAGATGTCCCATATGGCAAGCTCCCAGACACGCACTCCTAACACCATGCGCTGCTGCGTAGATATTCCCATCCGTCTGCCTAGTCACTTTTGATGCTGTCCATTTCCTCTCTCTTTTCCTCTCTTCCCTTCTGGACTTTCTCTGTCTAGTTTCTACTATCCGCTTTGGACGGGCCCCTTGCCCGTGTTCTTATTGTTCTTGTTGTTGCATCGAAAAGGTTCCGACACTCCGCATAACACTCTAATACTGCCACATATGTTTTGTTACGCGGCCGGCCCACCAGAGGTTATAAGCGGCATGCTGTGTTTTAAATTGTCTTTTGATGTCTTCACATATTCTTAGAGAGCCTTGGATGAAACGCGTCCGTCCCTAAGTGGGTTGTACGCTTAACGCTGTGTCAATGTGGACCTCGGTTCCCTTTTCTTCGTAGGAAAAAGAAATAAAACAGATCCTTTAAAAAACCTAGCCCACTAGGTACCTCCAGTAAGCACCACAGACCTGCGTTGCAGAAAGGTGTAAAAAGGGGCGTGGCCTCTGAACACCTCTCTGCAACGCAGCTCCCTGGCGCATACTGGAGGTACCTGGTGGGCTAGTTGGCCCCCAGGGACCCTCAGGATTCAAGGGGAATTAATTCCCCAACTTACAACTCGCCATGGGGCGCGTTTGCACAATGGTGAAGGAAGGGGGCGGGGCCTGAGGTGACATGTCTGCAAACACGCTCTGTGGCGTGTTTTAAGTTGAGGAAATAATTCCTCTTCAATCCTGAGGGTCCCTGGGGGCCAACTAGCCCACCATGTACCTCCAGTATGCCCCAGAGAGCTACATTGCAGAGAGGTGTTCAGAGGCCACACCCCTTTTTACAACACTCTGCAGCGCAGCTCCGTTGCGCTTACTGGAGGTACCTGGTGGGCTAGTTGGCTCCCAGGGACCCTCAGGATTGAAGATGAATTAAATCCCCAACTTAAAACGCACCACAGGGTGTGTTTGCACACATGTCAACTTAGGCCCCGCCCCCTCCCTTCACCACTGTGCAAACGTGCCCCATGGCGCATTTTAAGTTGGGGGACTAACTCCTCTTGAATACTGAGGGTCCCTGGGGTGCAACTAGCCCACCAGGAACCCCCATTATGCGCCACAGAGCTGCATTGCAGAGGTGTAAAAAGGGGCGTGGCCTCAGAACACCTCTCTGCAACGCAGCTCCCTTGCGCATACTGGAGGTTCCCGGTGGGCTAGTTGGCCCCCAGGGACCCCCAGTATTCAAGGGAAATTTGTTTCCCAACTGCAAACGCGCCAGGGGGCGCGTTTGCACAGTGGTGAAGGGAGGGGGCGGGGCACCCCGGGACACTGGGGGGTGGCAGTCGTCAGGGCCATCATTGGCTCCAGGGGGGGGCCGCGTGGCCCCCCTCCCACTTAATTCAAAGCCCCGGGGGGTGGTGGTCCCCGGGGCAGGGGGTCCCTCTGGGCCCCCATTACATTAAATATATTGCCCCCGGGACTTGGCCCCCCGGGGGCTAAATACTGACAAAGCGCGGGAGACCACGCTTAGTTTTTTTTTTTCTTGGCAGGTGCCACGCACCATGCACAGATTTTGCCGATTTAAAAATAAAAATAAAACAATGTTGGGGCCCTGGGGGTCCTTGTGGGACCCCCTAAGCAGGCCTAGGGAGTCAGGGTATTTCTATCCTGCCCCCTTTTTGCGTTTTGCGCACTTGTTTTCCTGATTTCTTGTGCTTCAGTTCTACCGAGGCACAAGATGACTGCCAACACTTCCTGGTTTGGAGTGTTGACAGCCAATTATCATAAAGCTCGTGCTCGGGAGGATCCGCGGCCCTAGATATGTGTTTTTACTTTTGAATTTCTCAGCAACTACTGAATGGATTTACACCATTTAACAAAAAGGGTTCTTTCTGAACCAAGAACTACCTCTTTGCCAAATTTGGTGTAATTCCATTCAGCAGTTCGGGCTGTAGCTGTGTCTAAAGTTTCCTATGGGAAATTGCATGAGGAAAACACGTTTTGGGACCCCCCCTTTTTTCTCGGCCCCGCTTGACGAATCACCCCGAAACTTTCTGGATAGGAGCGGACCGGAGCGGCCCACGAGTTTTGAAAATTTCACAAAGATTCGTCAACCGGCGGCAAAGTTATTGGAAATAGAATGTTGTGAATTTCCTATGGAAAATAGGTCCTAACTATAACTACCTACTGACGACCATATATATGTATGGACGCGGATCCTTTTCGATGGGTACGCAAAGCTTTACAAACCCATGCACTAGTAGCAGTGCTGTGATTGGCTGGTCGCAACCTGTGAAGAAAGTTGTGGCTGCCATTTTACAAAGTGGGACACGACCCCAGGGATGGAAATAAAGGTTAGAAATGATAGAAGTGGTCAGGGTTAGGCCTGGCAGAGTTTGCAGCATGACCAAAAAGTTCTGCCGCGTTACACGGAGTTCCACAAGCGATGGAGTGTGATACATTGAGCTGCTCACACTGTTTTTTTGCGCTGGATGTTTGTGCTGTGCTGTAAAATCAGCGCAAACGGCACAACATACAGCGGAAGAGGGCGCTGCTTCTTTCTGCCACTCGAGTAGATGTTCTACTCGAACAGCAGCTTTCACAACACAAGCAGAAGGTTTTTCAGCGCAAGTGGTAGCGACCAGCTGTGACCTCCTGTGTTGAGAAATCTCACCCATAGGTGGTCTCGAGTAAGATTTCTCTCACTCGTGCTTGCCAACTTAACATTGGCGAGCCGCGGGAGAGGAAAATCTCTGCTCCATGGTGTTACACTGAGTTTTTCGGAACTCCGTGCTCTACGTGGAGTGGGAAAAACGTCAAACTCCACCAGCGGAGCGGAATTTAACACCCAGGCCTAGTCAGGGTAGGGGTACCCTGACCCTGTAGGTGCAGTGTAGGGGTCTCTGAGGGAGTATCAAAATGCCCCAAACCATTTGTTTTTCGCTTGGTTGAAGTCTTGGACCCATCTCGCCACTCAGCGCAACCCCCCTGTGTAGCACCACGGCAGAGTTTCGAACTGTGCCAAAATTAACATATACACATGTGGCAGTTTTAATTTGGGAGATTAAGTCCCCTTGAATCCTGAGGGTCCCTAGGGTCCAACTATCCCACTAGGTACCTCCAGTAAGCGCCACAGAGCTGCGTTGCTGAGAGGTGTAAAAAGGGGCACGGCCTAGACCACCTCTCTGCAACGCAGCGCAGTGGCGCTTACTGGAAGCACCTGGTGGGCTAGTTGGCCCCCAGGGACCCTCAGGATTGAAGGGGAATTATTTCCCCAACTTAAAATGCGCCACAGGGCGTGTTTGCACACGTCATCTCAGGCCCCGTCTCCTCCCTTCCCCACTGTGTAAACACGCCCTGTGGCCTTTTTAAGTTGGGAGATTAAGTCCCCTTGAATCCTGAGGGTCCCTAGGGTCCAACTAGCCCACTAGGTAACTCCCGTAAGCGCCGTTGCAGAGAGGTGTAAAAAGTGGCACAGCCTGGACTACCTCTCTGCAACAGAGCGCAGTGGCGCTTACTGGAAGCACCTGGTGGGCTAGTTGGCCCCCAGGGGCCTCAGGATTGAAGTGGAATTATTTCCTCAACTTAAAACACACCACAGGGCGTGTTTGCACACGTCACCTCAGGCCCCGTCCCCTCCCTTCACCACTGTGTAAACGCTCCCTGTGGCAGATTTAAGTTGGGATATTATATCCCGTTGAATCCTGAGGGTCCCTAGGGTCAAACTAGCCCACTAGGGGGGGCGTGGTCTTGCTACGAATGCAGTGAGACGCACGTCATGGGGGCTCCGGCGGCTCGCCACCTTTTAGAGCTATTATCAGTGGAGCTGGGGCTCATTCGGAGCCGCTTTCTGAATCGCGTGGGCAGCGGAGGGTCCACGGCATCTCCTGCCGGGCGGAGGAGGCTGGGGCTGTGCTGACTGTGGTTATTCGGCCTCGACACTCCGGCCTTCTATCTCTGCGGCCGGCAGCCGCCATCTTGTGTGTCGCGGACCGGGGACACGTCGCGGGATCGGCTGGACCCGCAAGGACCCTCCTCGAGCCGCGCTGATCATCCGCACGCAGCAATTGTACTGCGCCGTCCTGGTAGTGGCGGCGCGGCCCCTCGGAGGCGGCGGGGACAGCGGTAGACATCGCAGGTCATCCTGAAGCCCGTCGATTGCGCCTGCTGTCCGCCGTTTTGTGGAGTGGCAAGGCCCAGATTGCAGAGGCTGGTGGAGAGGGCCAGACTTCGCCGAAACATGATGAGCTGCTGGTGGCTGGGTAGCCTGGCGGTAAGTGGCACTTTTGTATGACGGGCGGTGGCTGAAGCAGGCGTGGGGAGGATTTGGACTGCGGTGGGCCTGGCGTGACTCTGCTCCCAGTGCCCTGCCTTTGTGGTGCGAGGGGGCCTTGTGCCTGGGGTTGGTTGGAGCCCGGGCTGCCTCTCTGCGGGACTGTTGTGTGCCAGTGGCTTGGGGACACCCATATAGGGGGGTCTCCTGACGACTCCCCTGGTTGTCGCCTGTCCCCCATTGGATCGCTCCCACGAGCCGCCTGCCGATCCTGCCGCCCATCCGACCTGACTGCTCGGCCTGCTCTTCCCGCTGTCCTGAAACTGCCCCTGCCCTTGGGAGGACACTTCCTTGCATCGCTAGTGGGGCGTGGACTGTTGATGCACCTGTGCATTGCTCCCAGCTGTTGCCGCTCGTCTTGCTGGACTGCTCCTCTCCACTGGACTGGGAAATCTCCTGTGTGGGGGCTCACTTGTGGTATTTCACCCGGCACTGATAGTGTTGGGCCGTGACCTCCTGGGCTGCACCTGACTGGGGTCTAAGAGGCGACTGGCCTGATCCTGGTCTGTTGGTTCCTACTCTTGGGAGGTGAACATTGGAGATATCCCTGCTGGAGGAGTGGTGGGGTGGCTGAGAGACCCGGCAGGGGCATTGTACTGTGTCCTGGGGGTCAGGCCGCATAGTCCCGAGTGGCCCTCATGCGCTTTACAGGGCCGCTGTGGGATCGACGAGGGCTGCTGGCCTCGAGTGTAGCTATGTACTGCGGAGCTGTGGCGACGGCTTGAGTGTTGAGACTCCCTACTCTACACTGCCTGGGTTGCCTGGGTCTGCGGTGGGGCCGAATGCATCTGAGGGGCCTTGTGGCGGGGGACGGTGCCTCCCCTGAGACCTGTGTTTTGCAGAAGCTGCGGGGGGCTCTTCGCTACCCGTTGGGACTTGAAACCGGCTGTACAACCGCGACGCCAGAATGACGCGCACTAATAGAGGGAAAGGCGTTCCAGGGCCAACCCCCAAGGACAACTCGGTGGCAGCAATGTGGGGCAAGATGGGCCCGTCTGCCCCCGCTGAGGGCCAACTGCAGGCTGGGGGGACTCGTCCCCGGTGACACAGGCCTTTATGACCTCCTTCATGTCTGAGTTGAAATCTGAGATTGGCTCCCTGCGTACCGAAGTGCACTCCTGTGTTCGAGAACTCCGGAAAGAGGTTGCAGATCTTGGCGGGCGAGTAGATGGGCTGTAAAAGACGGTTGACGCCCGGACGGAAGACCAGGAGCAGCTTTGGCAGTGCCTGGCTGTCCTGGAAGACCAACACATAGAATTGCAACTGAAGCAGGAGGATTTGGAGAATCGACGTCGCCGGAATAATCACTGCATCCGGGGGGTTCCTCTCGGAGCGGAAGGGAAGGACATTATGACCTATATGGCACAGCTGCTGCACAAAGTGTGGGGTGATGATGACGCCTCCCCGCCGGCCTTGGATCAGGCTCATCGGGTCCCGGGCCCGCGGGCAGGCCGGGCCTCCTTTCTGACATTTTAATCAGGGTCCACGTTTTTTACAGAAAAAGAAGCTATTCTGCGAGTGGCATGAGCCAAGACAGATCTCACGTATGAGGGGAACAAGATCCAGAGTTTTTAGGACCTGGCCCCCACTACCCTGAGATGCCGCCGTGACTTTAAGCCTGTGACAGACAAGTTGCGGCGCCTGAACATCTCCTACCAGTGGGATCACCCCTTTTCCCTTATTTTTGCATGGGAGTCCAGGCGTAGGGTGATTCGGTCCTACAGAGATGCGGCGCAGCTACTTCAACTGCCCCCTCACTGCCCACCAGCCCCACTCGTCCTTCGCCTTCTGCACGGTGCCTGCTAAACCGACCTGGTCGACCGTGCACCGGCGCAGGCGCTCCACGCCCTTCAACGAACAAGACTCCTTACAGGCTAATCAGGACATTATAGAGCACATTAGGCCCTTGGAAGGGGACAAGTCCGAATCTGGTTCAGATTCTCCAACCTCGTGATCAACGGCTCATATATTTGTGATGGCCTTTGGAACCCTTCTCTGAGAACACTGCTCCTTCTGGTCTAGCACTTTCTAGTCGAACTTGGTGACTGGTATGGGGGACTTGCAGTTACCCCAGCTCCCATCCTTTATTTCTTTTTCAGGGTGGCTGGTGCCGGAGCACTCTGCCTGGAGGAACTCGAGAGCAGCGGACGACATACCCCCCTCTGTTCCTGAGAGAGTGACGTCTCTGGGCTTGTCCAAACCTTAGGTTGTAGGCTGGCCGGCGAATGGAACAGGAAATGGCCAAAGTTGGGTTCATATCTTTCTATTCTCTGTTTTCCTACTTGTCTGTACCTTTTCTCTTCCTTTTTTTTGGGTGATAGGTATGGCGGACGGATGACCTCACAGCCACGACGCACGCTTGTTGACTGAGTAGGCCCATTCCTGCATTCCCCTTCCATTCCCCTGCAGCGCTTTCTACGGTGGCATGATGGACTAATGTGGGATCTGTTCTCTGTATGGCTATTCCTGGCCCTTTAAAGATATTAACCCTTAATGTCAAGGGACTTAACTCTCCCAAAAGGCGGCAACAGGTGTGGCGCTACTTGCGACAACATATCCCAGACATTATCTTTCTGCAGGAAACTCACCTGCTGCACATAGATACCCCTCGCATGGCGCACCCAAACTACCCCCTCCACTTCTGGGCCACGGCAGCTACCAAAACGGCTGGAGTGGCTATTCTATGTAGATCTGGAATCAGGCAGGGGAATTCCAAAGTCTTTCGTAGTCCGGATGAACGCTTCATCAGGGCGGGGGTGAGGTTGGGGGGACGCCTACTTACACTGTGTAAAGTCAATGCACCAAACCAGATGCAGGATTCCTATCTCCGAACACTTCTGCTGGAACATGTGCCATATGGCGATCCCTCCCTAATTTTGGGGGGAGACTTTAACCTTGTGTGGGACCCTGCGATGGACCGTAGTGAAGCCTCTTCCAATGGGACGGGAGCCATGTCCTCCATGCTCCGGAAACAGATAACAGACCTTGGCTTGCTGGATGTGTGGCGATACCACTCTCCGGAGGTGCGGGATTACTCGTACTACTCCCACGTTCACCGTTCGAACTCGCGTATTGATTATTTTTTATCTCGCACGATATCATGAGGGACACGTTGGGGGCGTCTATGTCTGACATATCGCTATCTGATCATGCCCATGTGGAGCTCCTTCTGCAGGATCTGGCCGCCTCTCCCGACCACCTTCCGAGGTGGCGTTTGCCGTTGCATGTCTTGCGTGACCCGGCAGATGTGGAGAGCTTACGGACCGCCATTGATTCCTATTTTGTGAGCAATGACCTTCCCGAGACTCCCTTTCATGTGGTGTGGGATGCATTTAAGGCTACAATCCGCGGTCACATCACATCTTTATCGATTGAACGGGCACGGGAGGCCCGACGCCTGGAGGATAGCCTTTCTAAGGACATTAAGGCTTTAGAGAAGCAGGATCAGGGTCATTCTTCGGTCACGAGTCGGCAGCGACTTGCTATCCTCCGGGGTCAGCTCCGCGCTCTGCGCACTAATAAAGCAGAGCGGTCCCTGTTAACCCTAAAACAAAGATATTTTGAGGGGGGAGACAAAGTGGGCAGAGTGCTGGCGCAGCGCTTGAGGGCCCGTGCAGCGAAGGCCCACATAGCGAATATCCAAGCACCGGATGGGACCTGGGCCACCACGGAGCGAGCTAAATGCGAGTCCTTTAGGGCTTATTACGCTGCCCTCTATACGGCAGAATCCCCCTCTCAACCCATATAGATGATTTCTTAGCCCAGTGCCCCTGGACTCCAATCCACCCACATCATGCCAAACAATTAGAAGACCCTCTCACGGCGGAGGAAGTGCATGCAGTGTTGAAAGATCTACCTCTCGGGAAGACGCCAGGCCATTGTTTTTTTACCGTATGTTCCTACCGCAACTCCAGCCACATCTTCTACGGCTATATAACTCCTTCTCGGGCACGAAGGGACCATCGCCCTCCATGGGTATGGCTGAAATAGCTCTTATCCCCAAACCGGGCAAGGACCCCACGTTGTGTGCATCATATCGCCCCATTGCTTTGCTGAACACGGACCTCAAAATGTACACCAAAATGCTTGCCCGACGCTTAGATCCCCACATGCCTGGCCTTGTGGAACCGGATCAAGTTGGCTTCATCCGCAACAGGCAAGGGGCGGACAATGTGCGTAGAATCACGCATCTGGTGGGGAAAGCCCAGCACTGGAATATACCAGCCTGCCTTCTCTCGCTTGACGCAGAGAAGGCGTTTGATCGGGTGGACTGGGGCTTTCTCCGCACGGTGCTGCAAAAGGTCGGACTGGGCAGGAATATGATCTCTATGATCATGGCCCCTTATCTTTCCCCGCAAGCCCGTGTTCGGGTTAATGGGCAACTTACAGACTCTTTCTCCATATCTAGAGGTACACGGCAGGGCTGTCCCTTGTCACCTCTGTTGTTCGCCCTAGTGGTAGAGCACCTAGCAGAGATGATCAGGCAGAACCCGGACATACATGGGATTTCCCTTGGTGGCTGGCAAAACAAGGTAGCGATCTTCGCGGAAGATCTCATCCTCACCTTATCGCGTCCACACAGATCCCTTCTGGTGCTTCACGTCCTGTTACAGTCTTTTGAGCAAGCTTCGGGCCTCAAAATGAATCATGGCAAATCTTGGGCTTTGAACCTCACGATCCTGACAGAAGAGGTACCAATCTTAAAAACGCTCACTCCTTATCAATGGGCCACGGAGCATATCAGGTACCTAGGACTCCAATTGACTCCCACCTTGGAAACATGGACCCAGGTAAATTGGCGAGAATGCAGGAGAACTGTTTTGGAAGACTTACGGGGTTGGAAAAACCTAACGCTTTCCTGGTTGGGTAGGTTAAATGCCGTGAAAATGTCAATACTCCCTAAAATCTTATATTTATTTGATTGTCCCCCACCCCTATTCTGCAGCACCAAATACAGAGCCTCCAGCGAGATCTCATTCGCTTTATCTGGGGCGGACGTAGGCCGCGGTTTTCCCACAAGACCCTCATGTCGCCGCGCGATAGAGGGGGACTATCGTGCCCTAACCTCCTGGACTATTATTGGGCCTCGCATCTCCGCTTTGTGTCGGAGTGGGTAGCCATTGAAAGTGAAATGGTATGGTTTCATATGGACAGGACGGTAACTGGACGCTAAATCTGGGACCTTGCTTGGCACCATCGTACAGCGCGCTCACGCAGTGCATATATTGCAGTGCCTACTAAAACGGTTCTGGATATATGGGACAAGGTTGCAGTGCGTAAGGGATTAACGACTTGCCCCTCCCCTCATATTCCTTTTTCAGGTAATCCATTATTTCCTCCGGCCCTCCACCCACAAGTCTTCGCCAATTGGCTACAGAGGGGATGCAGAGTGATTGGAGATTTGCATGAGGGGGAACACTTAAGACATTTGCCCGGTGTCGGGAGGACTTTGGGATCCCGCTGAACGCGAGGCTACAATATGCACAGTTGCGACATTGGGTGTCCTCACCTGAGATGCAACAGGCTGCTGCCCGTCCATTCACCCCTTTTGAACGGCTGGTCCATTCCTTCGATGAATCAAAGGGCCTTATCTCTCGCACATACCAGATCCTACAGCACCCTCCAATCCTAATCCCACACTCATATCAGCGCCAATGGCAATCAACGTCAACCACGGAAATCACATCAACACAGTGGCATCGCCTTTGGCGAGATATTCCTAGGGTCTATCGCAGTATCCCGCAGAGGGAAAATGCATATAAAATCATGACGCAATGGTATTATAAGCCTACTCGACTGCACAAAATGTTCCCTGTCGTGTCCCCACTGTGTTGGAGGTGTTTGAATGCTTCTGGGGATTTCATGCACATCTGGTGGGCGTGTCCGCTCTTGACCCTGCTCTGGAAGGAAGTCCTTAGCCATATCAAGGAGGCACTGGGTTTTCCCCTGCCTGAATCTGCCACCACGATTCTTTTGGGCCTTAAGCCTACAAATCTGAAAGCACTTACCCGCAGCGATTGGACTATAGCACTTCATATGCTTGGGGCGGCTAAACAGACTATAGCGTTGTACTGGAAAAAAACAGAACCTCCCCCAATAACTGCTTGGTACACGCGCTTATGGCATGTGATAACTATGGAACTTTTTACAGCGCGACTGCAATCACATGACACACGCTTCACTGCTGTTTGGCGACCCCTAATCCATTACCTCTGTAAAACAGAACATTCGCGTTATTTACCCTCCAAGCTTAGAGCGTTACGCCTTTTTGAAGATGTCATACTCCCGTCGGATCCCAATAGGCTCCTTGCGTAATCAGATCAGTCCTGGGAGACGTCCCATATGGCAAGCTCCCAGATACGCACTCCTAACACCATGTGCTGCTGCGTACGTATTCCCGTCCGTCTGCCTAGCCGCTTTTGATGCTGTCCATTTCCTCTCTCTTTTCCCGTCTTCCCTTCTGGCCTTTCTCTGTCTAGTTTCTACTATCTGCTTTGGACGGGCCCCTTGCCCGTGTTCTTATAGTTCTTGTTGTTGCATCGAAAAGGTCCCGACACTCCGCATAACACTCTAATACTGCCACATATGTTTTGTTACGCGGCCGGCCCACCAGGGGTTGTAGGTGACATGCTGTGTTTTAAATTGTCTTTTGATGCCTTCACATATTCTTAGAGAGCCTTGGATGAAACGCGGCCGGCTCTAAATGGGTTGTACGCTTCCCCAACTTACAACTCGCCAGGGGGCGCGTTTGCACAATGGTGAAGGAAGGGGGCGGGGCCTGAGGTGACATGTCTACAAACACGCCCTGTGGCGCATTTTAAGTTGAGGAATTAATTCCTCTTCAATCCTGAGGGTCCCTGGGGGCCAACTAGCCCACCATGTACCTCCAGTATGCCCCAGAGAGCTACATTGCAGAGAGGTGTTCAGAGGCCACACCCCTTTTTACAACACTCTGCAGCGCAGCTCCGTTGCGCTTACTGGAGGTACCTGGTGGGCTAGTTGGCCCCCAGGGACCCTCAGGATTGAAGATTAATTAAATCCCCAACTTAAAACGCACCACAGGGTTTTTTTGCACACATGTCAACTTAGGCCCCGCCCCCTTCCTTCACCACTGTGCAAACGCGCCCCGTGGCGCATTTTAAGTTGGGGGAATAACTCCTCTTCAATCCTGAGGGTCCCTGGGGTGCAACTAGCCCACCAGGTACCTCCATTATGCGCCACAGAGCTGCGTTGCAGAGAGGTGTAAAAAGGGGTGTGGCCTCAGAACACCTTTCTGCAACGCAGCTCCCTGGCGCATACTGGAGGTTTCTGGTGGGCTAGTTGGCCCCCAGGGACCCCCAGTATTCGAGGGGAATTAGTTCCCCGACTGCAAACACGCCAGGGGGCGTATTTGCACAGTGGTGAAGGGAGGGGGCGGGGCACACCGAGACACTGGGGGGTGGCGGTTGTCAGGACCTTCATTGGCTCCAGGGTGGGCCGTGCGGCCCCCTCCCACTTAATTCAAAGCCCCAGGGGGTGGTGCTCCCCGGGGCTGGGGGGCCCCTCTGGGCCCCCATTACATTAAATATATTGCCCCCAGGACTTGGCCCCCCTGGGGGCTAAATACTAACAAAGCACGGGAGACCGCACTTCATTTTTTTTTTCTCGGCAGGAGCCACGCACCCTGCACAGATTTTGCTGACTAAAAAAAAAAAAAAACGTTTTTGGGGCCCCGGGGGTCCCTGTGGGACCCCCTAAGCAGGCCTAGGGGGGTCAGGGTATTTCTACCCTGCCCCCTTTTTGCGTTTTGCGCACTTGTTTTCCTGATGTCTTGTGCTTCGGTTCTACCGAGGCACAAGATGAATGCCAACACTTCCTGGTTTGGAGTGTCGACAGCCAATTAGCATAAAGCTCGTGCTCAGGAGGATCTGCGGCCCTATATATATGTGTTTTTTAGGTCGAGGACTATCCGGTCTGCCGAAGGCAGAACCGGAAGTTGGAGATTTAATGTTTCCTAGAGTGGCTCTTTAGCCCGCCTCTCTTTTTGCCTCTCCTCCATTGGCTGGCTTCCTAAACGGAGGCCAGCCATTGGAGGAGAGAGCCGTCCCTCCAAATAGGCTCCGTCTTTTTCAGATTCGTGGGCGTGTTCCGTGCTGTTCTTTCCACTTTTTAGCCACGCCCTTTTTGAACAGCAGGAACACGCCCTCGAATCCGAAAAAGTTTCAAAGCTTCCATCCGCCATTTTTTTTTCTTAGCAGTACTGTGTGCAAGATCCCACGTCTTAGTTCTGTGCTAGACCCCCGTAACTTTACCTCGTTGCAAGTCTCCTCAATCCTGCGCTGGATCACCCTTCTCAATCCCGTGCTGGATCCGGCTTCCAATATCGTTGCAAGTCTCCTCGATCCTGCGCTGGATCACCCTTCTCAATCCCGTGCTGGAGCCGGCTTCCAATATCGTTGCAAGTCTCCTCAATCCTGCGCTGGATCACCCTTCTCAATCCCGTGCTGGATCCGGCTTCCAATATACCAATAACGGAAAACTCGATTCGACTTGAGTGATCCAGATTATTGTTTAGGTTTGATGTGGTTTTGTGGGTGTGGTCTTATTTGATTTTTTTACACACTAGATGTGCTCTTTGACATGTGTTGGAGCTTCCTTTCAGCAAATTATGGCAACAGTAAACAGTGCGTATACAAGCCATCAACATTTTAAATGTAAACTTCTCCTGGTGGTTCCGGATACGCATGCGCCTTGCCGTTGGCTGACGAGGGTAGAGTTTTCGGTTGATTTACACCAATCAGGGCGCCCCGTGTCGATGTGTTTACGGTGATATTCCGGAAACACGTAAAAGCTGTCGGGGATATTTATTGCGCTATTTTCTATTCTCTTAACTCCACAGCTGTCGGGGTACAGTCGTTGACCGTCTGTGGACCCGAGATCATGGCGGAGGGAGATAACCGTAGCAGCAACCTGCTGGTAAACAAGGAATGGGAGGGCATTCGTTCACTGATCCTATATGTAGATTGCCATAAGGGCTCAGAAACTGTAAGGGTGAGTAAGTTGTTTTCTGGGCTGGTACTTTAGGTACTTACCGTGCCATGATAGCGGAGACGGGGCTTCGTGATAGGAGACTAAGGACTCATGGCCGGGGTTCTTAGAAGAAAGGGGCGTGTTTGCCTGCGAGGGTTGGCTCGCTACGTATATGCAACCTGTTCTCAAGTATGCAAAGTAACCGACAAAAAATTGTCACCGTGCATACTTACGAGCAGGGCTTAGTTTCAAACGATTGAATTGGTTTGCTTCAAGCAAAATGTAAGGGGCGGACAGTCACGTGGCTGTTTTTTGTTGCTGGTTATGTTGCACTCAAAACTCCAAATTGTTAACAAGCAGATGTTGAATTGATTGTATGTCTGGGGTTAAACACCTTTTGTAAGTAGTGCCCGAAAGCGATTTAGAGAATGATGTGTGCTTTCTTTGGAAAGTTTGTTTGCCCACAGATGGCCACGAGGGGGTTGCATCGGCAGCCGGGTGATGGGCCCGTATAGTGTGGTTTCCTTTTGTGCAGAGTTGTTGTACAGCGCACCGTGGTCAGGCCTGAGGAAGCGTCTGCCTCCCATCTCCGTTACCTCAAGGCCCGTGGGTCTCCAGCCCCTGTTTATTTGAAGATGCCCGCTGCCTTCAAGTACAACATGCAAGCATGCAAGTCCAGAACTAAAACCCAGCCAGTTTCGATGTTTTATTAAACTTTATATAGCCCAGTTGGAAAATAATTGATCGGTCCCCCAATAAAGCCATGGCATGTAAATTGGCAGTGGCTCTTATTTTAAAGCCCAGATTGCCCGTTTACAACATTTGCCTTTGTTCTGCAACAGGGGGGAAGCTTTGATCTTAAGTATTTCCAGGCTCGCAGTAGATGGAGGGGGCGGTGCTCTCAGTTAGGTCTGGCCAGCGAGCGCAGAGCGCGCCCCTGCTGTAGGTCAGAGGTCACGCTATGAGCTCGCACTTGTAAACAGTTGATGGATTGCACCAGCAGAAACACTTCCATCACCGGCGCTGGAGGGTTGTCTGCCTACTGACTGCCTTTATCGCGGCCACGCGTCCTCTCTGTTCATCTCTCGAGCTCCCTCCTTGGCGCCACTTTTCTTCTTTTCTCATCTCCTTTGCTCTGCGCTCTCCTTATCAGTTCCTCTCTGCCCCTCCAGTCCTGCTGTGTCACTTCCTCCCTCTGTGTCACTCCCTCCCTCCTTCCTTGTGACCCCTCACTTCCTCCTGCTGCCCTTCACCTCACACGTTTCTTTTCCACCACCCAGCTATCTCCTCTCTCTTCCTTTGGGTCACTTTTTCCCTCAAACTCCCTCCTATCTTTCACGTGCGCTTCCTCTTCTTTCGTGCCTGCCCCCCCTCCCGCCCCCAGCAGTTACACTTCCCTCACCAATCTCTCTCTTCATCTTACTTTCTCTTATCCTCTCTCTTCTCATACCCTTTCCTCGCACCCCGCCCCCCTTTCTGCGTCTCGTTCTCTCCCTGCTCTTATCTCGTTTTACCACCCTCTGCCCCCTCCACTACCGCTCCTCTTTCTCTCTCGGGACCCACTCTTTTAACTTCCAGCGGTGTCGGCTCTCCCCCGCCTTCCCCACCCCCACAGAGAAGGTATGTATCACTACCTCACAACATCCCTCTCCCTCACTCTCTCTATCTCACTATCTCACTCTATCTACCTCACTCTCTATCACACTACCTCACTCTCTATCTACCTCACTCTCTCTCACTACCTCACTCTCTATTTCAATACCTCACTCTCTCTCTGTATCTCACTACCTCACTCTCTCTCTGCTAATGCAATAGGTGTCACATATGCAAAAAAAAAGCTAATGACAATGCCATTTATTTACGGATACAAAAATAATAAAAAAATAATGAGCAATACCAATAGCTCTACCTATAATATTGCCGAGACCATTGCATTGTAAATGCTTGTTACTTTTGAATTTCTCAGCAACTACTGAACGGATTTACACCATTTAACAAAAAGGGTTCTTTCTGTACCAAGAACTACCTCTTTGCCAAATTTGGTGTAATTCAGTTCAGCAGTTCGGGCTGTAGCTGTGTCTAAAGTTTCCTATGGGAAATTGCATGGGGAAAACACGTTCTGGGACCCCCCTTTTTTCTAGGCCCCCGCTTGACGAATCACCCCGAAACTTTCCGGATAGGAGCGGACCGGAGCGCCCCACGAGTTTTGACAATTTCGCGAAGATTCGTCAACGGGCGCCAAAGTGATTGGAAATAGAATGTTGTGAATTTCCTATGGAAAATAGGTCCTAACTATAACTACCCACTGATGACCATATATATGTATGGACGCGGATCCTTTGCGTTGGGTACCAAAGCTTTACAAACCCATGCACCAGTAGCAGTGCTGTGATTGGCTGGTCGCAACCTGTGAAGAAAGTTGTGTCTGCCATTTTACAATGTGGGACACGACCCCAGGGATGGAAATAAAGGTTAGAAATCATAGAAGTGGTCAGGGTTAGGCCTGGCAGAGTTCGCGGCATGACCAAAAAGTTCTGCCACGTTACACGGAGTTCCACAAGCGATGGAGTGTGATACGTTGAGCTGCTCACACTGTTTTTTTGCGCTGGATGTTTGTCCTGTGCTGTAAAATCAGCGCAAACGGCACAACATACAGCGGAAGACGGCGCTACTTCTTTCTGCCACTCGAGTTGATGTTCTACTCGAACAGCAGCTTTCACAACACAAGCAGAAGGTTTTTCACCGCAAGTGGTAGCGACCAGCTGTGACCTCCTGCGTTGAGAAATCTCACCCATAGGTGGTCTGGAGTAAGATTTCTCTCACTCGTGCTTGCCAACTTAACATTGGCGAGCCGCGGGAGAGGAAAAACTCTGTTCCATGGTGTTACACTGAGTTTTTTGGAACTCCGTGCTCTACGTGGAGTGGGAAAAATGTCTAACTCCACCAGCAGAGCGGAATTTAATACCCAGGCCTAGTCAGGGTAGGGGTGCCCTGACCCTGTAGGTGCAGTGTAGGGGTCTCTGAGGGAGTTTCAAAATGCCCCAAACCATTTGTTTTTCGCTTGGTTGGAGTCTTGGACCCATCTCGCCACTCAGCGCAACCCCCCTGTGTAGCGCCGCGGCAGAGTTTCGAACTGTGCCAAAATTAAAAAAAAAAAAAAAAATATATATATATATATATATATATATATATATATATATATATATATATATATATATATATATACACACATTCATGCACTCACTCTCACACTAACGCATACACTCACAGACCCACACAGAGACTCACACCCACAGTCACAGACCCACTCACAAACTCACTCAGATTCTCAGGCACCCACTCACAGACCCACACAGACACTCACATACCCACTCACAGACCCACTCAGAGGATCACACACCCACTCACAGACCCACCCAGACACTCACATATCCATTCTCAGACCCACTCAGACCCTCTAGCACCCATCCACTCAGCCACTGAGAGGCTCATGCAGCCACTCACAGACGTACTCAGTCACTTATGCACCCACTCAAAGACCAACTCATAGACTCACACAGCCACTCATAGACCCACTTGAACACTCACACACCCACTCACAGACCTATTCAGACACTTATGTACCCACTCACAGATCCACTCAGAGACTCAAAACCCACTCACAGACCCACTCAGGCACTCATGTATCTACTCACAGACCTACTCAGACACTGATACACCCACTCACAGACCTACTCAGTCACTCACATACCCACTCACAGACCCTCTCAGACACTCATGGGCACACTCACAGACCTACTCAGACATGTAGGCACCAGCTAGTAGACCAACACAGCCACTCACACACCCACTCCGAAAGGTCACAGGTTACAGTTAGGATTTAAAAGTTTAAAAAACATAGAAATTCACTGAATAAAACAAAGTTTATGGGACATCATAGTTAGGAAATAGTATTTAAAAAAACCTTAGAAATTCACTGCAAAAAACAAAGGTTACAGGTACGTTATATTTAGTCTCAGATTTCACTTGTACAAAATCATAGAAATTCAGCAGTTATAGTTACCTGAACTAACTATACCTTACTCCCCCGCAATGCACTGCTTATGACCTCACATATTACATCGCTCATGACATTGTCAATGACATCACTGATGACAGCATCCACAGAACCATTCAAACACCGACTCACATACCCACACAACCTCGCATTCACCCACTCATTCACCCATCCAGGAACTCTTTCACCCATATAGCCACTCACACACCCAGTCACTTACACATACAGCCACTCACTTATCCATACACCTACGCACATAGCCACTCACTTACCTGTACAGTCATGCACATACTTTCCAACTAAAGCTCTGCCTAGAAGTAACGTAGACATTTGCTGGAATGCCTTTAAGCATTTTTTAAACATGTAAGGTACGACTCGAAGGGCAGTGCAACATGCGTGTAAAAGAAAACAAGATCAGTGATACCATAAGAGATCCCTGGAGGTGCACAGAAGAGAAATGGATAAAATAATATTGCCAAAGTAATGGATTGTAATGTAACTATCAATCTCTGGTGAATGATGCCTTGGTTCGAAAGTGGTCTGAGATCTACATCCAATATTAGATCAAGCAAATTTGTGGTACTATGCTTCAAACGTTTATAGAATATTCCTTATCTCCTAGGTAATAGATCTCATATAGCAATATAGATGAAGTGGATGACATCAAGTAGACAAGAAGAGTAAAGCTCAAGTTGTCTGTGATATCATCCAGAAACCATAGGTGAAAAATATACCTGTTATTCATGTTTTAGACACGACTAATTTTATGTGACATATGGCCTCCAGCATCTACAGCTAGCCAGTGGCCGAGGAGTATTAGGGAGCCATACATAAAATAGTTAATCCTCCCTCTCCCAAATGTAAAAATAAAATAAATAACTGACCTTCAACAACCCAACCCACTACCATCTGGCGCCATCCTACCTCCTCCATCCTGAAGCTGTGGCCACTCTGCCCTTTATCAAAGCAGAGAACCAGTGTTGCGCTGAGAGACTCTCAGAGCGGTCTGTCAGACCAGCCTGAAATTCCATAATGATATAGCGACAGTCGGTAACAACTTCAATTCTCCACTGTTGCTATATCATAGCATTGAATAACCATATTTAGAACTGATGTTCATGACAGTGGCTGTTGATGAAGCAGTACATAACACAGTTAATTGTTACTAAGAGATTCTAAAGAGTTCAGATTATCCTAGTGTCAGCTCCTTTTCTGAGAGAATGTGGCCCATCTCGCTTTCACCAATAATGCTTTTATGAATATAAATGAGTGGGTTTTCACCTCACTGGCTGGTACTCTCACAATGTTAGCATAGCACATAGTAATTATGTGCCTAGTAGGTGAGAAAGCGAGGTGAAGCCTCCTGTAGATGCATGACTGATGGAAAGGCGAGAAGGGGGGGAAAGAAAAGATTTGTGTGTTGTCGGCATAGAGTTGGTAGGAGAGTACAAAAGTGAAGATGATGTTGATTACATACTTGAGCTGATGTAGCAAGAGAATTAAAAGAGACCACAAACTGACCCTTCAGGGACACTGATAGGATTAGTGGGTAGTGGGATCTCCTGGAGACCAATTACACTGAGAAAGTGAGAACAGACAGTTACAAAAAAACAAGAGCATTATTTTTAACACCGTTGTTTGGCAGGAGAAGAGAAATAGGCAATTCTCCACATTGTCAAAACAGAAGAATGATGATAAAAGATAGGTGTAGGCATACAAAATACAGGTGGCAACATGGAAGAGTTCTATTTCTATCAAATGAAGGCAATGGTACCCAGATTAGAAACGATTGAAAAGATTGTTACAAGAGAGGTAAGCAATATCAGTTGAATTAAGGGAGTTCGAGGGTGCAAACTCTGAAAATTGGAAAATCACAGGGTTTGAGACTGCAAAATCCCCCTTTTTTTATGTACTAGACCCATTTTAGGATTCTGATATTTTTTCGAATCAGAAAATTTGGTTAGTGACCCATACTAAATCACAATATGGAAGGGGCAAGAAAGAATTGTTCATTCCAGATTGCTAGTCGGTATGGTATTAACAGTGGTCTGCAATTTTGGTCACAACCATTGATCAGTTACTGACTCCTAAGTGGGGTGCTAAATGATTAACAAAGTGGACAGGGTCCCCTTTGGACTCCTTACACTTTGTGATTCAGGTTGGCAGCCTCGGGAGGAATAGACTGTGGTCCAGGGGACAATCTTTCAGGACAACATCCTTCTGCTTGCAGTCAATTGCAGGTGGTTGCAAATTTGGACCTGACTAATGAATATAAAATGAAGCCGATCATTCTGTAAATCCACCCAAAACTCTGTTTACCAAACCAAGCTATTAGTACATATGTCAGTTTCCATTTTATATTCAAAAGTTCAGTGCACATTTTGTAACTGCTTTTCAGTAATTAAATCTCAGTACATCTAGCCCGGGGTGTTCAGTTATCTTAAACTAGAAACAAGAGGTACAGGGTGGCAGAGGGAGAGGAAGGGTCAGCAGTAGTTTTTTTCAAAAGAGAAAGGGAGCCGTGGGATCTGCTTGGGTTTAGGGAGGGGCAAGAGGTGCAGTAACTAAGGTAGTGTGAGTGTCTTGCCTGGTGTAGATTTTGGAGTAAAAGTATGATGCAAGGTTAGGGTCTAAAGCCCACATGCATAAAAGGAAAAACCGGTCGCAAACGTGCAGATACTCAGAATCTGCCCGTTTGCGACTGGTATTGTTCCATTTGGGATGCATCATCTCAAATGCAAAAATCGCAATTTAAGGAATCGCAAAATTGCGATTACTTTAATTGCGATTACATTTAAGGAATCACAATTTGCGATTCCTTAAATGCAGTGCAATAAAGCAAAAGAAATTGCGATTTCACAATTAAGAATCACAATTTACCGCCAAATGAAAGGTGATGGTAAATTGCGATTTCTTAGAAAAATGCACCAAAGTGCATTTTTCAAAGTCCCATGTTACACACACACACATGCCCTTGGGGCATGTGTGTGCGCAACATGGGTGCACATCACAATTTCAGGGGTGCAACATGGTGTCCGTTTGGCATCCTTGCAACCTAGAAATTGCAAGCGCAATTTGCGAGTACCTATTGGGTACTCGTAAATTGCGCATGCAATTCCCATTCATTCCTATGGGCCTGTAGGCCCATAGGAATGAATGGGAAGCCATTCCTTAATTGTGACTCGCAATCTGCGAGTCACAATTAAGGAATGTGTAGGAATCGCTATTTCTTTAGCGATTCCTACATGCATAGGCTTTTGTGATTCCTTAATTGTGATTCCTTAATAATCGCAATAAAGGAATCGCAAAGGCCAACATTGATGCAAGTGGGGGTTAGTGTGTAGAATGAGTGATGGGTGGACATTGACGGGAGACAAAGTAACTAACATGAGGAATATTGGGAATGAGGGCTTTATGATAAGATGCTTAGAACGTATGTGCACTTGGCATTGTCTAGAAATTAACAGAGTGTGTTAAAGGCAAGCCTCTAAGTGTGAAGGTTTTCTGGGTCTTAAATGTGTTGCATTAGTGCAGGAGTGTCCTTCTCCTGGGTTTAATTATACAAATATCAGGCATAATCCAAGGTTGTGGATATGGCTTAGCTGAGGAGAATGTACTTAAGTGATAGTTTGTATCAATTGCCTACTAAATTGTTCTGTTGAATTTGTCAAAGGATGTGGTGCTTTAGTGGTGTAAGCTCATTGTGGATTTGGTGTAGGTAGGCAAATAAGTAAGGAGCAATAGTTCTTTTTGAGATGATAGAATTAGAGACAGCCTTGGGGGTACACAATATTTATCCTGCTTGTGTGTAGGTGGGAAAAAGATATTATATAGTAGGCTGGTAAGATTTATGTTGAAGGATCCAAGGGGGTAGTGGGTTAAGATAGGTCAACAATGATGGCTGGAGGGTGGCAGAACACTATAACTTGTGCCATGAAGAGGGCACTAAAAGAGGTTGAGTGAAATTCAAAGGATGTAATGGGTAAAATTGGTGCAGTAGCCAGCATGGTTTTAAGTGTTTCATTGATCATAGTATTGTTGTGTGTAAAGGAATGTGGCATAGTTGATGTGGACCGAGTGTGACTTGTGTGATGGATTCTATGATGGATTATTTAGAGTCAATTTACATGTCAGTGATTTCAATGAAGAACAGTGTAGGTCTGTGGGCACCTGAATGGTCACCAGTGAAGGATCCTTTCTTGTAGATAGCCTGTGCATTCCATAGGTTAACAGATGCAGTATGTTTCATATGGTTGAGGTTGTTCTATTCAGGCATTCAATGTGGGTGGATGGACTAACTGATGTCTGTTAGAGGGGTGTCTATTGCCTAAAATCTGTTTATTGGAATGTAAGAAAAATGTTCTGAGCCAGATGTGCCTTTGCTTACACAACTTCTTGGTTGGCACTAGCTTCTTTAGCTTCTAAATTCCAGAAGAGAAAAATGTCAGTTGCAGGTGGCGTAAAAAATGTTTACATTGTAAAAATGTTTTCAAATTGTACCAGGACATAGCAGTTGAACAATTGTGCTGCTTGAGAGAACATGACTTTGATAATGCTGATTTACATTGATTTCCTAAGCCTTTCCATCCTTACTTAGACTGGAGAAAGACGAAGGTGTTGGTCCTTTGACTAGTGCTGGAGAATGCTGTTGTTATCCTCGCAAGCAGCATAGTAACAGTATTTATTTGAAAAAGTAGAAAAATCTGTGAGCGACCTAGTCTCATTCTATTCTCACAGGCCACTTAATGGTTAGCTGAGGGGCTGGATGATTTAAAACAACATATTTCAGTAGCCTTCTACTTGGAGGGGGACAAAATGAAGATGGATCCTCTTGGTGGGTTGTTTCATGCTCCTCAATAATGGTAGATAAAGCACACAATCATTCAGTTGACAATTAACAAGTGAGGGTTTTCAAATATTTATTTGCTTGCAAATGAGAACATTCACCAGTGTCATGGTCACAGTTTGAGTCATGGTTGGAATCAGGCAGTAGTTCCCTTACTGTCACTCTCCACCTGGACTTGTCAGTGAAATTGATCTTTGCATTTCATCCAACTTCTCTGATATGATTAGGAAGACTGTTTAAACGGTCATGTCTTCCATCACCATACAGATTGGGATACAATCATGTTAGCTCTTGCCCCTTATGGAGATTGCTTTCGTTTTGTAGTTATAGCAGACATTTGCTTACTGCAAATGGATAACCACAACCTTGATAAAACAGTGGACATACTGGTCCTACCATCATTTACATTCTAAAGTGTGGTTAGGGGACAATGGGTGGACTTTGTCAGTTGACTTATTGCCCCCCCTGCTCTATACCTCCCTTTACTTGGCTTTCTTACAATATTTCATAATTTTGTGTAACTGTTTTATGATGTCTGTGTGACAGTGGTCCCACTGTGTGTGACATGATTGGTGACTATCCCCATATCAGTTTTGTTTCTTACAGCCTAGTCTGTGTACATGGTGACAAAAGAGAGCTGTTAAAAAACCTTTCCTCAGCATGGTGATGTGCCACAGAGCTCCATTTTTGTTTTCAGACCTGATCCTTCCCTCCAGTAACTTTTTGCACTCCCCCCCGAGGCAGGATGTAGTAGGTGGGAGTGCTGACTGCTTACATGATGTCTTGGCATTTATGACACATCTTGTGGACAGTGAAACCTTTGTAAAGTATGGTCTCACAGCTATCTCTGTTTAACTCCTGGAGATATAAGAAAGAACGTTGATGGTTTTTCTATTTGGATCCTCCTTCAACAGACCCTGCTACACAGTGGGAACTCTTTTTAGTCATTACTGCTTTAATATACAAATCATTTGAACCCCTAACATCTTGAAGCAATGATCTTTGAATATGGGAACCCCTCTTCCTAGTTGCAGATCTTTGCCAAATAAACGTAGTCAGCTTTAAGCCCAAGCTTCGATAAGTGCATTTTCAAATTTGCCAATACAACAAAATAGTACTGAAAATAATCTGTTCTTTTATGCCTATTGTTATGACAGAATTTCACGTCAACCAGAGGATAATTCTTTCAGTCCTTCAAACAAGATTGAATTCTTTCTTGGCCAAGGAACCTCTGAAAAACGTTGAAGTTTCCAAGGCTCCTACCTTGTGTTTGGAAAGTACAAAAACTTTTAAAAGGCAGATCATCTTTTTATGGTGATCTTTTCCCAGGCAGCAAACATTCATATTAAAGTCGATTCTGGTGGAAAGCTGGGTCTGGTGGGTCAGTGGAGTAGCTCATCCACTCCAGGAATCTATGTTTGACCTCATGGACACAGGATTGAATTCTGGCAGATCTACTCAGTCTTTCATCCTGCTTAGGTCAATAAATGAGTACCACTGAGTTAGGTAACAATAAATATCTGTTATTACAAGGCCGACAGACCTAAGGTGAATGTGCGTGCACTTTGCAAATACATGTTATGTTATGTTATCAAGTGAATATAGCCAAACCTATGAAAAAAGAGAAGTTCAATCTCACCTGAGACTTCACACTCTTTGCCCCACATCTAAGACAGTACTAGTAGCTTTCCTGAAGCCTATGTCCACATCAGTGACTTGGAGGGAAGCCTCATAGGCTACCACAAATACTCATTATGTATGCATTATTCAGTGAATTAATCGTCTTCCAAAAGTTGTGCCTTTCATTAGAAGATTTGCACTAGTTATTTTTTAATGCGGTCTGTGATCTATGCTGTCTCACTCTTCCAGCATTTTTGGGGCTGTAAATTCAGATTCTCCAGCATTGGATCTGATATATCCACATGCTTAAATCATTCCCCATCGTCAGGCTGGGAATCCCCGGGACATTAAAATAGCAGTATACAGTGTGAAAATACACAGCATGTAGTATATAATAATGCAAAAAGGCAGTAGGCATGAAACAGTACTGTATGTTTAGTAACACATCCACCTCATTTAAAAGAACCCAAACTTCAGTCAATGAGGTGGAAGCCCAAACACCCCTACTCCCCTTAGAGGCCACCATAGCTCAGATGTCTATTGCAGGTCACGTGTGAGGGAGTCCTCTGCCAGAGCTCGGCTCTAACTTTTTAGTGAACCTCAAATTATTTCCAATTTGATCTGCTCTGGATTTGAACCAGCCCGTTCTTCAGCTCTGCTGTACTGTGAGTTGTTTTTAGGGATAGATTTTTCAAATTCTGGATCAGGGATATCTTTGGTCACCTTGGCTGACAAGGAGAAGAAGTCCATTTTTAAAATGTGTTTATATTGTTGCAGTAGGAAGATTTACACTGATTATCCACACTCTCAGTGTATGTCTTGTCTTTATCCTAAACATGAGACAGCAGTTTGCAAGATTTGTGAGTCTTTCTCCACTAAAACTCTTAAACACAGAGAAAGAAGGTTAGCCTTATTTCTGATGAATAAAGAGAATTTTCCTCCTTCTAAAGACAAGGATACCTCTTTAAGGGAAGATTCCATGACAAATGCCCGACCAAGCCCTTTCATGAAGCCAGTGCACCAAAGGAGACTTGCTCAGTTTCCCGAGCATGATTTATTTGGTAAAGGGCTTGCAGCCACCTCATGTACAGACAAATCTGAGTCTAAACACTATTGTAACTCACTTGTGGCAAAAAAAGAAGAAATCTGCTGAAGAGATCTTGTCGAGTCTGTCGACGACAAAATCATTGTCGTCGTCGAAGATGTTGACAAAGCCATCACCGTTGACTACAACTCCTTCGACTACATCTCTGTCGCCACCGAAAATCTGTCTGTGAAGGCACAGTCGACTACGAAGACAAAGCCACCAATGACTGTTTCATCAAAGGGGAAGACCATTCCATCTATGGCGACCTTGCCGTCAACGTCAATGACTATACTGTCGACGATGAATGCCGTCAACGTCAATGACCATACCAACGACGTCAGTGACCATATCATCAACGGCGATGACCGTACCGTCAACAGCATCAACATTGGGATCCTCGCGATCAATGAAGAATATGGTAAGTGATGTTTTTTCACCTTTAAGGGTGATGGATGTGCCTCCAGTGCAATTATTGCACTCAGATGAAGAAGAAGGGGCTAGTGATTCTGTCTCTCTGCCAGCTTACTGCCAACGCAATTGGATGTGAAATATGTCCCAGATTTTGAAGAGGGCGCAATGGAGGACGAGGAGTCCTACAGTGAATATGTCTGTCAGCAGGAGTACTGATCTGCTAGTACTCGAATGATTTAAGTCAGAAGCGACCTAGATATTACAGAGAGCCAGATGTGGTCCAAATGCAAATGGCCTTCTTATCTACCTTGCAGCAAATGATACATACTGTTACAAAATTATTGTCGCAGCAACCATCTAATAATCCTAACATAGGGTTACCTGCTGCTCCCACCCTCCTGCCTCCTCAACCTGGGCCTTTGCCTGTTTCAACTGCTAAGCAGCCATCTCCACTACCTCCTCCTCCAACGCCAAGGGGATCGGTCCATGGAGATGACATGGATGATGCTCTAGTGGTTATACCTCTTCTGATGTAGAAGAAGAGGAAGGTGAACTGCCATCAGATGGTGATGGAAGGGAAGATGATGACAGAAATGTTATTGTCCCAAATGGAAGCGATGGGCCAATTCCACAACATTCTACAGATGATATCTCTAAATTTCATTTGTGGGTTGAAAGAGCTGCCAAGAAATTCAACCTACCAATGACCTCTGTAGATCAATCATGTTTTCGTTTTCTATATGCATTCAAAGAGCAGCTTTGGAAATCCCTTAAATCCAAACCTATTCTTGACTATGTCTGGTCAGAAGGTCTGAAATTGAAGGAGACACCGGCTACCATGCCCGAGGTGATAGCTTGTCTGGAAAAGAAATACAGAGCACCGGATTCAGCTCTGGCTTGCCTCACTGGTCATACTAGCCCAGTTTCAGTCATTGCTTCAGCAGCTCAGAGAAGGACCAAGACCCCAATAACACCATTGTCTAATCCGTCAGACATAAATAGCAAACATATTGACAATCTTGGTCGGAGACTTTTTTCAATGGCAGCAACCGCAATTAAGACAGCAAATGCCCTGGTGATTCTAGGTTGTTACGATCACCAGATGTGGCATGACAAAGCTTCTTTACTGGATCTTATTCCTGAGGATAAGAAGGAAACAGCAAGAGCTATTATATAGGAAGGAAATTAACCTCTTCTTTCATTACTGAAGCGGCAATGGATGTTTCAAATACTGGTTTTCGACAGTTGTCAGGAGGGACTGTACTACAGAGGTAAGGCTGGTTAAAATCTACAGCCTTCCTTACTGATGGCCAAGCAAAATTCCTGGACATGCCTTTTGATGGGCTCACTCCTTTCGGTCAACATGTTGATGAAGCTCTGCAAGGCCTTAGGACCTGCCCAGATACAGCTGGGATTGTTCCAGTATCGCAGATTTGGATCCTCTACTTTTCATGGCTCATGGAGATCACAAAATGTCAGAGCAGGTTTTAACTAGTATGAACAATTACAGATTTATTATCCTCAAACACAGTCTGGTTATGATCAAGGATATTTATTTAATCAAAACCAAGAGCAAACTTACAGGAGGTCAGCAGAAAGGAAAAGAGGTTCCTCACAAGTTTTAACCAGGGATAATCAGAAGAGCTTGACTCCCAGCTCAGCCCCTCTTTTCTGTCTGGTCCTTAGAAGTTGGGGACGGGGGTAGAATTTCTTTTTTTGCTCTGGCATGAAAGAATATAACACCAGACAACAGGGTTTTACAAATTGTCCATTCAGGTCATACGTTAGAGTTCATCCAGAGACTCCCACTTTGTCCATCAAGAAAGGAATATCATCTTCATTTGAAGGACCTTCAAAGGGAAATTCTCTTCCTTCTTTCCAAGGAAGCCATAGAAATTGTCCCCAGATTGCAGCAGAATCAAGGTTCTTCCTAATAATGAAAAAATCAGGTCAATGGAGGCTGATACTGGACCTCAGAGAATTGAAAATGTTTCTAAAGAAGCAGTCATTTTGGATGCTCACTCTTCAGTAAGTCCTCCTGATGATTAAGCAGCAGGATTTTATGATCTCCCTCAGCCTTCGGGATGCATACTTCCACATACCAATTCACTGAAAACACAGGATGTACTTTTGGTTTTCAGTAGCAGGTCAGCACTACCAGCTAAAGTCACTCCCTTCTGGGCTCAAATCCGCACCGAGTATATACACCAAATGTCTTTCTCCAGTTGCAGCTTTTCTCAGGAGTGAGGGTCAACAGGTGCTTCCATACATGGATGACTGGTTAGTCAAAACGCCTTCATAGAAAAAGCAAGAGCTTCCACAAAGGTTTGAATCAATCTCTTCTGAAGATTAGGCCTCACTTTGAACAAGGAGAAAGCTTCATTGGAGCCCCAAACAAAGATTCAATTTCTGGGAGCTTTAGTAGACACGTAGCTGGGGAAGTCTTTTTCATCTACAGAAAGAATAAGAAAGTTACCCTCAATATTGCTGAAAAGCAATCAATCAAAGTGAGGCAATACAAACTCTAATAGGTATGATGGCATCATGTATAGGTCTCATTCATTTTTGCAGGCTTCATATGAAACCTGATAATCAGAAGCTGGATTCCTAATGGAGGCAGATTCAAGGCTCATGGAAAGATATGGGCTGTGTCACATGACGCTTGATACAAGCTCTGTTCTGGTGAAGAATTCCAGAAAATGTAACTGCAGGTCAGATTCAGATTTTAATGTCTTTATTTCGATAATAAAATCATAAAAGACAGCAGAATTTACACAAACAGTTTAGGCCATACTTTACAAACGCCATATACTGACCAGTTTACAAATAATTATACACACGATAAAAGCTATACATTAAAAATAATCCTTGTTAAACATCCCATTTTTTTTTAAAAAAACATAAAATGTATAAATAAAACCATCTTAAAATACTATACAATATCCATCTTTGGATAGGATGTTTTAAGTACGAATCATATAATCAAACATTTCTAACTATTTATGGGCTCTAATGATCCAAACCCAGCCCAGGAATTTTGCTGTGCTCACCGCAAACAACTCTGAGGTATTGGTCTTTAATGCCCGAATCGCCTCCGCGGACCTACTACAAGTAAGGCGTTGAAACAGAGGTTTTAACCATTTTCTACGAGGGTCGTTGTACATGGGGCAGGCAAATAAGAGGTGGCCCTCTGACTCCTTATGACCAGGACACCATTTACAAAATTCAGTTACTCCAGTGCCCCAATTTTTAGTGAATGTATTCAAGGGCAAAGAACCCACCCGAAACTGATGGTAGAGTTTCTTATCTAGCGGCCTGGTAATGATATCCCAGTAGATCTCACGGGAAGGATCCAGCTTGTTAGCCAGGAACCTGCCTGTTAGACTTGTGGAACTGGAAGCAGACACTAAGGTTTGTCGGACCGAGGCCCAGTACAATGCTTTAAATTCTTGTTTGGAGGGAAACACATTGGTTCCAGGAGACAACCACAGCTGTTCCAGACCCATTTCAACCAAAATGGTTCTAACCGTGCGTAGCCATGGAATTCTCCCGGATCCCTCCATGGACCTTACTTCGACAAGCTCATTAGCAAATAAGGCAAGGTCAGGGGAAGACCAAATCCGTCTCCAAAAGGCGACCAGTCTGAACCTCGCCATCTCGTTAATTGGATTACAACCTAAGTCCAAGCAAAGGGGTATAGATGGGGTTGATTGCGGAAGCCCCACTAGATTCCGCAAGAACTTACACTGTGCTTTAAACAGACTAGAAAGATCCATGTACGCCCAAAGATCCGCTCCATATAAGATAGCAGCGTTAATCTTTGCGTCGTAGATTTTTAGCGCAGGGTGCACACGTTTAGTAATGGATCTCTTTTGTTCCTTAAGGAGACAGCCAGTTAAGCGGGCCAGTTTAAGCTGCTGTTCGACTACCTGCTCCTTCCATCGCAGGCGAAAGTCTAGTGTAACCCCTAGGTAGGACATGTGATCTACTTGTTCCAAGTTAGCACCACCCATCCTTACCGAGCTCCGAACCGAAATGTTCCTTGTAAAAACCATGAACTTAGTTTTGCCCACGTTTACCTTCAAATCATTGATGACACAAAACTCCTCAAAGCGGTTCAGTGCCCGCTGTAAACCGCTTCTGGTCTTAGAGAGGAGCAGAGTGTCATCAGCGAAGATAAGCATGGGGAACTTCTTCCCAGCCAGGGAGGGAGCGTCAGTTGGGAAGGTATTGAAAAAGTTTACTACCTGGTCAATAAATAGCAGGAAGAGAGTGGGCGCCAGGACACAACCCTGACGAACCCCGCGTGTTACTGGGAAACTGTTCGTCACTTGTCCTTGACCGCCCCACCGAACCCTAGCAAAATTGTCCTCATGCAATTTAACAATTAAATCCAGAAGTTCCAAAGGTAAACCTAGGTCTCTCAAGACGCACCACAGTTTAGCCCTCGGGACCATGTCAAAAGCAGCCTTTAGATCAATGAAAGCGGCGAAAATTTTCCCCCCGCCTAGCAGCACCACCTTCCAGTATATCAGACAAAATCTAAACACCTGGTCGATGGTGCTGATACCAGTTCTAAAGCCTGCTTGCATGGGAGACAAAATGCACTCCGAGACCATCCATCCCTGAACTCTACCTAAGATCATTCGTGCAATGACCTTTTGGAGAGAGTCAATAAGGCTGATCGGTTGATAATTGCCCGGGTTGGACCGATCCCCTTTTTTGTGGATTGGGAGGATCTCAGCCCCCTTCCAGCTCTTTGGGATTCTGGCTCCTTGGGCAATTGCATTAGCTAACCTAGTGATATACGGTATCCAAAGTTCTTGGTTGGATTTAAACAAATCAACGGGGATTAGGTCCATCCCTGGAGCCTTCCCCCGCTCAGTCAAACCCAGTGCTAATTCTGTTTCTTGTTCTGTAAAGAACAGGACCCCACCGTGATCCAACAGTGTGTACTCATAACTTAGCATAGTGGAGGATACCGAGATCTCAGACCTAAATTGGGCAGCATAGAAATCCACCCAAGTTCCGGGGGAGACATGATTTGTAGGCATTTGCGAATCTGGGTCCCTGCCCCACTTTACCAGTTCCCAGAATTTCGTCTGGTTATTGGATGTCGATGCATCCAGAAGATCGGACCAATGCCTATCTTCCCACTCTCTTTTAGCATCCCACTGGGTTTTTTTATACTGGACCCTAGCTAACTTGACATCTCTCATAACCCGTGACTTGACCGCCTTAACTAATTGGCTATAGGCCTCCCTACATTTCCCGTTGTACCATTTCTGACGGGAACCAAGTTTTTGTGGCGGGCCTGCCAAGTATGGACTGGATAAGAGAATTTTAAGCTGTTCAAAACAACCTTCGTGGGTCTTGGTAACATGATCGAGGCCAACCCCCTCGGGCACAGTGGGCATAAGTTCGTTCACCGTGTAGGTAACCAATTTTGTAATACTTTCAAGGAGGGTGGCATCACCCACTAACCTAGACCATTTCAGCCTTCTTCTGTCATTGGTCATGGTGAGATCTCCTGTCCTAAGAGTATCTGGGTTCTTCAATCTATCAGAGCCCAGAAACCTTAAACTAAGCGACAGGGGGTTGTGGTCGCTTTCTGGGCGGGATACCACTTCCATGTCGATCATATAATGCCAGAGTTCCAACTTTAGCAAAATATAATCTATACGGCTTTTCTTTAAACCATTATCATAGGTATTGCAGGCACATTGATCTGATAAGGAACGGCCATTAACTGCCCTTAAGCCCCTGTTCAAACATAGGGCCATCCAATTCAAAGCTGCCTCAGTCCCTTTGGCGATTTTGTCTATTGATAGGTCAGGAATGTTCCAAACTACATCCTCTGAGGACCCCCAACTGTCCCCAACTGCCTGGAGCGGCTCAAAGGTGCAGTTCAAGTCGCCCGCTAGGACAAAGAGATTATCACTTCCTGAACTATCAAGATACCTATCCACTACATCGACAATACCAGGGCAGCGGCCTCCAGGTAGGCCTCGTGCATAGATGTTAATAATGAACAGATCCCGATGGGCAGCTTTGCTCAACTTGATACCCAAGAGGTCTTGATGTTCCAGAGAAATTTCCGATAGATGGACTCCCAAGGATTGCTTCACCCAGATCAGTAGGCCCCCTGAAGCGCGCCCTTTGCTACCTCTGATTGCAGGTTTGGAAAAATTAATGAACCCAACCCTATGGATTGGGGCCGTAGCCCAAGTTTCCTGGAGTAATATAATATCAAAGGTATCTATTAATTCCAACCACTCCTCTGAGTGTAGCCGGCCCTTAATCCCAGCCACATTCCAGGAGGCTACCTTTAAAATATCGTGTGGAGTTGTTACATTGCTTTTATGTGATTGAATCATTGGCACAGTGGGGGCTGGGATCTCCACTACCTTCACAGGTTCAGCCCGTAACTCGAGTCTTGGGGTCATACAAGCACCATCCACCCCCACGATTTCCTCTGAAATATCCTCAATAGTTGCTTCAACCAACCCCCCCATAAGATTTAACAATGGGCCCCCCCCAACAACATGCCCCATAGAAGATTCCACCCTTCCGGGCACAGATATTACATTCCTATGGCTCTCCACAATACTGTACTCCTTACTTGGTAAATGTAGTCAATCGACAGCCTCAAGGTCAGAAAGAGGGCCGTAACGATTGAAGAGTTGAAGATGTTGGGAGTGGTAAGGTGTTCTCACAATCGAACGCCTCCTGTCTAATAATCGCTTGGGATGGGGGCCTGGTGTGAGTTTAGAATGTCTATCGGGATAAAAATAAGCAAGATCCAGTGTTTGTACATCCCCCATTCTTGCAAACCTTGCTTCCCTTCGAATAGACTCTACCACCCAGGGATCCTTAAACGATACCAGAATGCAGTCACCCTCTAAATCTTTAGTCCCAAAACCCACCCAATCAACTCTCCTCACTAATAGGATTTCGGTTGAAGTTGATGGCGGGAGAGGGCGGTTTTTATTCAGCCAGAATACTACTTTATTACGTAGGTCCCTGTCTGTCTCTTTAACACCCTCCTTGACGGGTGCTGCCCCAGTTAACACAATGGTATATTGATTAGATTCTGGGGGTAGGTCTGTGCGGAGGTGAACACCCTTAACAATGTTTCCCCCATTATGAATTGTGGGGTTACGAATAGTAGTTGGCTTTCCTAAAGGAGGCTGGGATGGGGTGCTATGTGCAACATTTACCCTGTCATCCACCCTACCAGTTTGAGCTCGTTGCGCTGATATCATAGAGGAGGTTTTACTGGATTCCTGCACCAGGGTGCCAGCACCAGCGGTGCTATCTATATCCTTGGAGCCCACCTGTGCCATAGATGTTGTTTTTACAACCCCCATTGTTTTACCAAGGCTCACATTGTCTGTGTTATTAATTATGTTTGCCTGAGAGGTAGAGGCCCCCACTACTATGGAGGGGGCAGTTAGCTTCAGGAGGAGGCGCATGTTACTGTTCGCGACAGACTCCAAGGCTTCAATTTTGATGGACATCAACCTTGTTTGCTCCAAGACGGGAAGCAGGAGGGTTTTGAACATGGCCTCCATTTTTACCAGCAGGATTTCATCGCTGTTAAAACAAGTAGGGCAAGGATCTGATGAACCGATAGGGGTTAGAGTGGGGCACAATACATTGGGATGTACCGAGGGGGGGTGTGTAGCATTTTGAAACTGCGGAGCAGCTGCATTGGATTTATTAGGAGCATTTGATTTAGGCAGCTTATCTACTCTCCCCCCATGTTTGCTTTGAGTATTTTCCCTTTTACAGGTTTTTTTTTTGATGGAGTCAGACACTTCCGGTGGCTTCGGCACCGAATTATTAATTGTGTCCACTCTGTCTATGCCACTAACATTTGACCCATTATGCTGGGTGACATCAGAGCTCAAATCAAGATTGTCTGTCGAATGTAGAGAATCCACCCCATCTCCCACAACATGCATCAGTGCCTCTGTCGTTATTGAATGTAAATGATTAGACGGGGCTTGGGCTGCAGGGCTAGAAATTGTAGCAAGGGCACCTATGGAGGAACGCTTACCGCTGACTAAATCTAGGGAGAGCCTTTTCTCGGTCATTGCTATTTCTTTTTCTAGAATCCCGGTAGCTCGGGTTATAAAAGCATCTAGTGGGCCAGAAACTATTCCCTTGGAAGTTTGCAGTTGGACTGTACGGTCTTTACCTGACCTTAGAGGCATGTTAGGGTGAAATAGAAACAAGCAATACCTTTGACAAGCCCCGAACTATAGTGATAGGTGGATGCCTGCAGTGTTAAAAAACACAATAAAATGTGAGAAAAAGGCCAAAAGATGTGGGCAAACTCAGCCTTGTCCAATCACAGGCGGGCACAGGCCAGGCCCAGACTAAACCCGGGCTAATCACAAGTTCTCAAAATTATCCTTATTACACGATAGACAATGGACAATGGCTGCTCTGTCTGGGTAAAGTCAAAAGAAGCAAACTAACGTAGGGGGGCCGACTGCCGCCGTACTCAGCAGATGGATTGCAGGACAAACGGGGTTAACAACCTGGGATGGTACCAAAGGATCGTTAGAAAGCAAAGTCCACAGTACCTTGGGGAGACCGATGGTGGTATGGCACAGCTTAGAGGGGTGGCCCCGCCCCGGCCAACTCCGGTCAGTGACGGGCAAGGACGGGCCCGCCCTTGGCCCGGGCTTCGCCCGCGCGCGTCCCGCGCAGCGAGGCAGCTCACAGCCTCAAATAGTGCCCCGGCGCTGCCTGATGACAGCAACGGCAGGCGTCGGGCGTCGGGCGCTAGGGATGCTGGGAGAGGTAGTTTTCCAGGCCATTCCCCTCACGGCGGTGAAATACGCTGGCGAAGATCGTTGCAGGTAAGGACCTGTTGTTCCCCCAAGCGCTGGCCGTTCCCCTCACGGCGGGCTCAAGAGAATTGCAAGCGTGTCAATGACTAAATGCGCGTCCCGCGCAGCGAGGCAGCTCACAGCCTCAAATAGTGCCCCGGCGCTGCCTGATGACAGCAACGGCAGGCGTCGGGCGTCGGGCGCTAGGGATGCTGGGAGAGGTAGTTTTCCAGGCCGTTCCCCTCACGGCGGTGAAATACGCTGGCGAAGATCGTTGCAGGTAAGGACCTGTTGTTCCCCCAAGCGCTGGCCGTTCCCCTCACGGCGGGCTCAAGAGAATTGCAAGCGTGTCAATGACTAAATGCGCGTCCCGCGCAGCGAGGCAGCTCACAGCCTCAAATAGTGCCCCGGCGCTGCCTGATGACAGCAACGGCAGGCGTCGGGCGTCGGGCGCTAGGGATGCTGGGAGAGGTAGTTTTCCAGGCCGTTCCCCTCACGGCGGTGAAATACGCTGGCGAAGATCGTTGCAGGTAAGGACCTGTTGTTCCCCCAAGCGCTGGCCGTTCCCCTCACGGCGGGCTCAAGAGAATTGCAAGCGTGTCAATGACTAAATGCGCGTCCCCATTTACATTTCTGTACTGACCCAATCCCACGGGTCTATGGCTTGATGCAAAATGTTCCTCGTGCTCCCTTGCTCCAGCCTCTGCAGGTCTTTCTTTGCTATCTATAACAGGAAGGCTGTTCACCCACCATGGATACATCCATGGACAGATAGGGAGCCCACCTGCAAGAGCTTTCAAGAATAGAAGTGGCCAGATGCAGAGAAGAAGCTCCACATCAATGTATTGGAACTCCGCGGCATAATACTGGGTTTACAAGTGTTCCTTCCCAGATTGGCAGGCCAGCCGGTCCTTCCCAGATTAGCAGGTCAGCTGGTCCTAGTCAGAACAGAAAACACAATGTCCAGGCTCTACAAAGTCAAGCAAGGAGGAACACAGTCCAGGATCTTTTCAGAAGAAGCTCATTTGCTGTGGAACTGGACCATTTGTCACGGGATTGACATTGTTGTGGAAGATCTGCCAGAACGATCAGGTGGATGCGCTCAGCTGTCAGATTGTCACAAGTGGGAACTAGAACAGAAACAGGTGGATTACATTTTCAATCAGTGGGGTCACCCCACAATTGATCTGTTTGCCACTCCAAGTCACAGGAAATGTCCGTCCTTCGTAAGCAGGTTCTGGGATTATTATTATTATTAACGAATTTTGTACCGCGCACGGTTACCCAGAGGCATCCCAGCGCTTATAGAGAATCAGAGCAAGCTGCCTGTGTGAAGCAGAACAGATTTAGAATTATTCTGGAAATAGATAAGTTTTCAAATGTTTCCTGAACCTGAGCAGGTTTGGTTCAGAGCGTAGTGAGAGTGGGAGGGAGTTCCAGGCGTGTGCAGTATGGATGGAAAAGCTCCTGCCACCTGAACGGGCTCTCCTAATTCTCTTTATCTGAAGGAGGTGTTTATTATCGGAGCGTAAGGCTCTGGTGGGCTTATAGGGCCGAATCATGTCCTTCAGAATAGCAGGTCCTTTCCCCTGAATGCTCTTGTGAGCAATACAGAGGGCTTTGAAGGTCACTCTCTCTTTGACCGGGAGCCAATGGAGTGCCTTTAGAGCGGGCCTGGCTGATTGCCTGGCCGGAACGTTCCGCAGCAGCCTGGCTGCCGCGTTCTGCACTTGTTGCAGGATTTTGAACGTTGATTCCGGTGCTCCGAGAAAGAGTGCATTACTGTAGTCCAGGCGTGAGATGATTAGACCTTGGACTAACAGCTTCCGGGAGAGTTCCGGTAAGAGGGGGAGAACCTTACGGGCCGAGCGGAGCAGTCCATAACACACGCCAGCGATCTTCTTGGCGTGTGTCCTAAAGGACAGATCAGGCTCCAGCCAGACCCCCAGGCTCTTAATTTCCTTCTTTGGGTCAGGCGGAGTGCCCATACAGTTGGGCCAGCTGCTCGGCGAGAGGGCGAAGTTTGAGTGGCCCAAGATCATCAGCTCAGTTTTTGAGCCGTTCAATTTGAGCGATGGGATCCAGGGATGATGGCCAATGCTCTTTTGATCAGTCAGTCCAAGATATTTGCCTACTACTTTCCTCTTTTTCCCCTGAGCCCCAGGGTGTTGCCGAAACGGTTTGCACAGAGTGAGATGGAAACCCCTGCACAGAGCAGGTTTTCAGCTCATTGTTTGGAGGCCATGCCCAGCCAACGTCCAATGGTTTCATTTCGGTAGCAGCCTCAGAAGTCTCTCACATTTGTTTTTGCGAGAGTGAGTGGTCGCCTCCAATATTGCAGGGTCCTATGCCCCACACTCTCTCCTGGTTTCCCACAGCCTCATTTGATGGTCCATGGGGATGGGCTGAAAGCTTGTCTCCTTACCTTGCCCCTTCATGACCCTGCCGCCTCCTCACACTGTGAAAGTAGTTTCAAAGTTGGCAGGTCTGTAACCTATATTTTCATTCCATCTGATTCCCAAGATGACAACTGATGACCATAGTACACATTTTAACCAGTGGCAGCTCCTCTGCAATGGCGGAGGAGCATCACCCTACTGGCTCAGAGCCAGCAGCTGAAAAATAAAACAATATTTTATTAGCGTTTTATTTTTCAGCTGCTGGCTGAGCCAGCATGTGTAGGGAGGGGTAGAGCCATGGGCGGGAGGAAGAATGGAGTGCAATGTACACTTCTAAGGGTGAATGTCTGTTTGGAAGGCCGTCTTCGGCCGGCCAAACAGACGTGCACACTTAGGTTTCTCTAACCCGGCTGTATGCCTCAGCCAGGTGGAGAAACGGCACATACTCCTTGTGCCTGAGCAGAGCATCAAACCAGCCTGCTCAGGTCAATCCCATAGCTGCTCTCATAATATGAAAGCAGCGCCTGGATTGGATCGAGACTCTGTCCCAGGGACTGCAGGAGCAGCAGGAGCATGGAGGAGCACCGAAGAGCGAGGTGGCTGCGGGATCAGGTACTTTTAAAAATGTTATTTTTCGTATTACACCGCCTCCACCGCTGCTTCTGCCCTGCTGCTCTGCCACTGCATATGGGCAGCAACTGCAACTGATTTTAACCAATGGGAGGCCTACTTACAAATGATAAATCTTGTCATAAACATATGTCGACAACCAAATTTACTTACGCCTGCCAGGAATTAACAAAGGGATTCCTGGCAGGTATAAACCCTTTCAGGTGTGCAAAGATATTTGTCAGTATTGATGGGCTCAAAGCGATCTCTTCACACCACACCCGCCCCTTCTAAGACGGTACAAGTAATTTCAAAATTGGGATGTTTATGTAACCACATAGTATGGCCATATATTATAATTCCATCTGAACCACATATCAGCTTTTTAAAGTTATGAGAGCAAAGCGACAACCAACTATTACATATGGTTCGCCTATCACCAGGGGGAAAGACACAAAACTATTGGATCTATTAGTAATTAAGGCTTATAAAACAATTTTTGTGATCCCTCATCAGTTGGCAAAGTAGAAATAAGATTGGAGTTTAGCCTCCAAAGACAGTCTATGGTGTTGCAAGGGTCTTTTTTTGCATGCATTTATTCTTTGTTTTCATCTGACCCTGTTTCCTTAGCGAACATCTGTTGGCTTGAAATAATTATTTCTGCCTATACTGTCACCTGGTGATCCTATATTTCATCTTGCCTTCAGAGTTTTGGTCTGCAGATAGGGCTCACTGAATTGACAACTTTAAACAAATTTTTAAAAAACAAAGGGTTAAGGGTCACCTCCCTTAACGTGGATGAAACAGCCTTAGCGGCAAAAACTCACGCATGGTTTGTAATTAATTCACATCAGTATCTGCGAATCTAGCTATACCTGAAGGCCTATTTCTTGGCCAAAATAAAAAATACATTTAAAAAAATGTATAAACCCAACTAGGGAGGGTATGCCGACCTGGATTCAGCAATGGCCAAGAAATAATTGTAGACTGTGGCTACGTGAAACCCAATTGCACATACTATGTGCGTGCCCTAAATTGCTAAAAATACGCCGCACACTTTCAAAACCTCTATTTCTTTTAGACTGGGGTAAGATCAGCCCGTCAGGTCCTCATTTTATGTCTATGGGGTGAGTCGATTCCACTTCTATGTCAATTGAAAACGTTTTTTGTTATTACTGAGAAATTATTGGTAACTGCTATTTAGAGTTATTTTAGTAATTCATAAATTATTGTGGTTGATTTAAGGTCGCTGACATCCTGTACGATTTAGTGCCTACACTGCTACGGTAATTATACCCAATAGGAATTATGAAAACACTGATGCACTTTCTTGGCTTGTTTGCACAATGGAACTCAATGCGTATAAATTCTATGCACTAGGATAACCTTAGATAATAGGTTTTTTAAATATACAGAGACACCTAACTGCTCACTTTCACTTTGAAACGTAATGATACAGTTTCTGTTCATAGGAATCTTTTTTATTATATTTGCACAATGTAATATGTTAACTGCTTTTATCGTATATTCCTGAGTGTAACTATAATTTTCTAGTAGATGTTATTTTTTCAATATTCCGGTACGGCATGTAACTATAAATACATTCTTTATGTACAGGCGCTTACTGTCTAAAGAAACTGTAACAGTGTCGCTTTTATCTTGTTGTGTTTTAAAGTTTTATTTGCAATGATTTTTTGGATCAAGCAATAAAGAATCAATTCAATCCATCTGAACCTCAGGACAGCAATATATGGCCATAACCCACATTTTAACCATTGTGGGCCCTATTCTCAAACATAAATGTGGTCGTAAACATGTTTACGGCAAACTTGTTTTAGGCCTGCCAGCAGTAATTCACAAAGTGATTCCAGCAAGGTGCAACCCATTCTGGTGTGTACAGATCTCAACCATGAGTTTCGAGTTTGAAAAGATCCGCTTAAAATGAAAAAGGTCCGCTCTCAATAAGTTGAAGTAGAATTTAATGCAGATCATTAGCAAAACATCCATCACCCAGCAGTTACAGAGCAACGGTTATTGGGAGTGCGGGTTAGAACGCTCGCCACGTTCCACTGGCGTTCCAATGGTGGGGGTGTGTGGAAGGAACCAAACAAGAACTAAACATAACACATCTTCCTTCCAATACAGTTTTGAGAACACAATAAGGTCAATACGTGACATAGTCTTTTTGCCAACATGGTTTGGAGTGCACCTTTCTCATGCACATCCTTTCATCAGGATTGATATCCTGGTGGTTACTGTTAGGTCTTACATTACTTTCCTTTTGGGTAGAATCATCACTCCTATTTATTTATTTATATTTATTTATAGCATTTATAAAGCGCTCTGTAACCCTACGGGCATCCTGGCGCTATGTACATAAGCTGAGAACTCTGTTGCATCGGGGGAAAAGCAGGAGGGATAGTTTATGAGTCTAGGTGGTTAAATTTTTAGGGAAAAGCCAAGTTTTCACCTTTTTTCAAAAGGCCATCAATTCATCTGTTTTCCTGATGTCAATAGGTAGTCTATTCCACAGATGTGCTGCCGCTATGCTGAAGGCTCTACCACCACAAGTGGCTTTCCTGATCCTTGGGATGTCAATAAGATTGAAAGAGGAGGATCGAAGGGACCGAGTGGGTTCGTACCACTTAAATTTATTTTGAAGTGGACGGGGGCCCATCCCATGTACTGCTTTAAAGACAGTACATAGAGATTTAAAGAGGATCCTCTGGTGAACCGGTAGCCAATGAAGATCTGTCAGGGCGAGGGTTGGAGGAGGCTCTTCGCCCTCGAGAGAGAGTCAGTTTTGCCGCAGCTGCCTGAATGCTCTGGAGTCTGGAGATCAGGTAGGCAGGGGATTCCAGTAACAGAGAGTTAAAGTAATCTAGGCGGCTAAGGATGGTACTTCTTACTATGGTGGCTCTAACCTGTGTTGGTAGAAGAGGCAGCAGCTTACGCAGTCCTCTTATTAAAGCAAAGCAGCTACCTGCCTGCTTGTTAACATTGGTCTCGAGACTCAGATTTTCATTAAAACTGTCTCCGAGGTTCCTTACAGACTTTACCGGAGTTAACAACTCCCCTGGCTCCAGAGGCCAGAAGTCCATAGGTAGACTTCTAGTGATTCTGCCTACTTTGCAATGCATTATTTCAGTTTTGTCACTGTTAAATTGTAAAGAATTCTGTTTGAGCCAGGATGTCATTTCCCGCATACAGGTGTGAAAAGTCTCGAGTGAGTCTGCCTGGGTACCGTCAAGAGAGATCATCAGCTGCGTGTCATCCGCATAGTTGACCGCGCTGATGCCGTAAGTCTTGATGATGCCCATCAGGGGTTGCATATAAACATTAAAAAGTATTGGACTGATTGCAGATCCCTGTGGGACCCCAAATGGGACTGGAGCAAACTCTGATTGGTACGGAGGAATTGCTAATGCCTGCCATCTGTCTGTCAGATAGGAGTGAAACCAGCCAAGCGCAGCTCCCCCGACTCCGATGCTCTTCAATCTGGTCAGCAGAATGTCGTGGCTCACCGTATCGAAAACGGCGGACAGGTCAAGCAAGATTAGAATTGCTGATTCTCCCCTGTCCGCCCTCATTCGTAGGTCGTCCAATACTGTCAACAGAGCTGACTCGGTTCCATGAGCTGGTCTAAAGCCGAATTGCTCCTCCTCCAAGATGTTATTAGTTTCCAGGAAGAGGGCGAGACCTCTACTGACCAGCCGTTCCATGATCTTAATTGGATATGGCAGGAGTGATATAGGTCGGTAGTTTTTATGGCAGCTCGGGTCGAGATTAGATTTTTTCAGCAGGGGGGTGACGACTGCTAATTTCCAGTCCTTTGGTACAAAGCCTATGTTGAAAGACTGCATGCACAGCTGTCGAAGTACTGGAAAAAACTCGTTCCCAAATTCCTTTACTATTTTGTGGGGAAGGGGGTCCAACGGGGATCCTGATGTTATATTGAGGGCTGTCTTTACAAATTCTAGTTCTGTCGGGGTTTCAAAATTCTCCAAGGTAGCCCTTGGAGTGAAGGGTCTTATATTTCCTTCGCTCTTCTCCCTGTTCCTGATGTTACTGTTGCCCTGCACTGGAGGGAAGGAAGCATCCTTCATACCCTCGATTATTTTTGCGACTTTTTCCTGAAAGAAGGAAGCTAAACCATCGCATAGCTCTTGTGAGGGTCTAATTTGACTGTTTGCACATTCAGGATGAGACAGCTCTTTGACTATCCTGAATGTATCACGGGATTTGTTGGAGCTATTAAGTATTAAGTCTGCAACGTAGTTTGCTTTGGCAATATTGATCTCCTTCTCCAATTGTCTGCCTCCAGGTCAGCTTCTCCTGCTCTAGATAGTTTTTTCTCCAATGCCTCTCCGCCCTTTTACAGATAATTTTCAGTTCTTTCAGTTTATCTGTGTACCAGGGCGCAGAGGGTTTCCCTCTTTTTCTAATAACTTTCAGTGGTACAATATCGTTAAGTTGCCTGGTTACCTCTTTACATAATAGATGGTAATTGGTGGTGATATCGTTCTCTAAATCAAACGAATTCCCAACTTGACAGAAATCGAGCCTCCCTTCCTCTTTCCTTTTTAGCAGACCCTTCCAATCACGGCTGGTGAAGATCCTGGTCTGTGTGTTTGTTGACTCTATGTTAATCAGAGTATAGATGTTAAATATTACAAGATGGTGGTCTGACCAGTCTACTGGTAGAGTTGGTCCCAAAGTGATGAGATCCTCTGCAGCGAATATTAGGTCCAATATATTCCCTTGCCTATGTGTGGGGGTAATTATCCATTGTTTCAGACCCAGGTTGTTACAGGATTGTATAATATTGTATAAGGCCGTGTGTAATTGGTCGTTATCCCACAAGTTAAAATCTCCCAATACCAGTAACCTGCTGTGTGATATTGACATATTATTGATAACAGTGATCAGTTCCTGTTGTTGCATTGCATTGAAGTGCCCCGGTGTCCTATAGCAGATTAGGCCCGTAATGCAATGGCCTGAGTCAAGTCTGATCGATATCCCGAGAATTTCGGCACATGAGACAGTATCAATACACAGAGTTACAATATTTAGCTCTTCCCTGAAGATGATTCCTATTCCTCCCCCTCGCCCCGTGGACCTGGGTTTATGGGCAATCTTGTATCCTGCCGGACATGCTGGCCCTAACTCTGAATCTGCTCCCACCGTAGTCCATGTCTCGGTTAAAAATAAAATGTCCAGGTTATTGGATTCGATTAACAGCTGTATTTCCGTAGCATGTTTCGGAAGGGATCTAACGTTTAATAGTCCACTGATTAGTTCTCCCTTAGTGGGAGAAAAAGTTTGATGTCTGGGGTCTGATCCTGATTAGATGGTGATTTCAATGGGAGGGGCTTAATATGTGGCAGATGCCCAGCACAGTTGGGACAGGGATTCTTATCTTCAAACGCCAAGTTAGGGACTAGGCGTGGGCAATGGGCTCTGCCAGACAGTGGGTCCAGCAGCATCAGTGCTTCCCTACTATATCTGAGGGCTCCGGGGTTCAAAGACGATCGGGCAGGGGGGTAGCCCTAAGCCCGGTCTCGGCGCGGACGAGCGCAGACGAGCTTGCCTTAAGCGCGCCTTCGGCGCGCAATCGGCGCGCCCGCTGCGCTTCTGGCAGAAGCACATCCTTAAAGGAAGTAGGGGAGAGTGAACGGGGGATGTGGCTGCTGACAGTGGGCGTGCCTATCAATCCGGCCAATGACGTGCGGTCCTTGGGAAACACCCGCCCGCGTCAGCGTTCTGCCCGCTGTGCGAGGAGATGAAGCCTATCTCCCTTTAAAATACAACAGACACTAGTAGTTGCACAATTAAAACCAAGATTTCAATTCCCAGAGTCCCTGCTCCCGGCTGTGCCTCAGGAGTAATAGCTAAAGACGCTGCACTCATATCCAAACGCGCATTTTATACCAAATAGGGGGCGTGGCTGCTGACAGTGGGCGTGCCTATCAATCCGGCCAATGACGTGCGGTCCTTGGGAAACACCCGCCCGCGTCAGAGTTCTGCCCGCTGTGCGAGGAGATGAAGCCTATCTCCCTTTAAAATACAACAGACACTAGTAGTTGCACAATTAAAACCAAGATTTCTATTCCCAGAGTCCCTGCTCCCGGCTGTGCCTCAGGAGTAATAGCTAAAGAACTGTTCTGTCAACACTCCAATACTGGCCATCATCCAACTTTACAACATTCTTAAATATCTTGCTTACCACTTTTTTCCCCGAGAATTTAGAACAGCCAGACATTACAAAATTAGGTAATTTCACATTTACAACATCACCTACTTCGAAGACTCTAGGCGGCCTCTGTATTCTTTCATTGTACCTATCCACATATTTCCTTTGATTGAGTTGTATCTTTTCCATGATCGTACCTCTACTCACTTCCTCTTCTCTTCCCCCAACAAGCCACAATGGGCTTAACTTGGTACCTGGCTCTCTACCTTTAAGAGATTTAAATGGTGACACGCCAGTGACTGAGTGAGGAGTGATAAGATAAGACCAAACCATGTCCTCCAGTGCTTTCCCTACATTGCTGCTATTTTTAACATTGAGTTGGATGCAGTCCTTAATCATGCGATTTATGCGCTCTACCAGCCCATTTGCCCTAGGGCAGTACAGTGGTGTAAGTTGATGTACAACCGAAAACTTGTGCAGGAACTCTTTCATACATGCAGATGTAAATTGGACCCCATTATCTGTGACCAAAATCTGTGGTACCCCTTCGGTACGAAAAACTCCTTGGAGGAAACTCTTTACACTTTCAGTAGTGATGTATTCTACTACCTTGACAATTATCCATTTCGAATGGTAGTCACCTAATGTAATAATAAATCTACCGCCTAGTCCTCTTACATTTAGTGGGCCAACAATGTCCATGGCTAATTTGACCCAAGGAGCAGTAGGAACTTCCACTGGAGAAATTTTCCTTTTGCTCACCACTTTACTCTTGTCACTCATGGTGCAAGGTATGCACTCTCTTACTTCCCTCTCCACCATGGTGTCCATTTTCGGCCACCAATAATGTAGTCGAATTTTACTTTTGGTTTTGCTGCAACCTTAATGACCCTCATGTGCCAAATGTAATACTTTTTCTCTTATGCCCTCTGGAGGTACCAGTTTGTTCCCTCGATATAGATTAATACCTTGTACATGTAACTCGTTTCTCACTTCCCAAAACACCTCCTCACCCTTGTCCACACCCTTGTCCAACATTTTTGGACTGCACGGCCACCCCTCCTGGATAAGCTTTTTCACCCTTGGAAACAACTCATCCTTAGATAAAGCTTCCTCCCATTCTGATTTGTCCAACCCATCAGAGACTGCAGACACTACAATTTCTTCTCCAGGTTCCTCCTCACTTTCCTGATTCTTTAGCGGTAACCTGGACAAGCAATTGGCTGCCTGATTCTTTTGCCCAGGTATGCACACCACTTCAAAATTGTAACCCTGGAGGCCTAGGAACCATTTTGATATCCTAGGTGTGGACCTTCCTAGATTTTTTGTTGAAAAAATACTTACTAAGGGCTTGTGATCTGTCCTTACCATAAAGGGTATGCCCCACACAAATGTTCTGAAATGCAATATGGCCCAATAACATGCTAACGCCTCCCTTTCGATTACTGAGTAGCGTGATTCAGCTGCAGTCAGAGCTCTTGATGCAAATGCCACTATCCTTTCTCCATTTTCAGTCACTTGACTGAGAGTAGCTCCAACCCCCTTTAAACTCGCATCTGTAGTAATGATGGTGCGTTTACTAGTGTCGAAACATCCTAGGAATGGTGCCTCTGATATACCGTCTTTAATCATTCTGAAAGCCTCATTACATTTCCCACCCCACTCAAATTTAGTACCTTTCTTCAGTAAGCACCTCAAGGGGTAAGTAGTGTCAGCAAAGTTCTTTATAAACTTTGAGTAATACTCTGACAGCCCCAAGAAGGACTTGATCTCTTCCTTGTTAGTAGGACATGGCTCTAATTTAATGGCATCTACCAGATTTGTTTTAGGCTTGATTCCTTCTTGTGAGATGACATGCCCTAAATAAGTAACTGAACGGACACCTATCTGGCACTTTTCCTTCTTCAAGGTAAGGCCTGCCTCCTTCAATCTACTTAGAACCAAACGTAGTTTCCCATTGTGTTCAGCCTCATTTTTTCCATACACTAACAAGTCATCTTGGAAACATAAAACTTGCTACAACCCTTCCAAAATTTTCTGCATTGCCCTTTGGAAAACTGCCGCCGCTGAGGCTAAGCCAAATGGCATTCTACAAAATTGGAATACCCCAAACAGCGTTATGAACGTTGTCAATGCTTTACTATCAGGGTGAAGTCTTATTTGATGGTAAGCTGATGACAGATCAATTACTGAGAAGAGTTCAGCTCCACATATCTGGTTTAACATTTCATTAATATTTGGCAAAGGGTGCCTATCAATCCATATGTTCTTGTTTAACTCTCTTAAATCTATGCATAACCTGATGCTGTTAGTATTCCCTTTAGCTGTGATAACTATGGGTGCAACCCACTCAGCACATTCCACCGACTCTATGACCCCTTGACTAAGGAGTCTGTCGAGTTCCACCCTCAATGGTTCTTTCATCATGATCGGAATATTCCTACATTTATGAGCTACTGGCTTTGCTCCCACCTTCAATTTTATTCTATGTTGGTATTCTTTCATGCACCCCAGTTGGTCTGTGAAAATTTCAGGAAATTCATCAAAAATCTCTGCTCCACACACACCTCTTCCCACCAACATAACCGGAGTATCAGCGCTGGGGTCCAACTTCATTCCAAGGTCTCTCTGGTGTCCCCATCCTAGCAAGTTTGCCCCTTTCTTTGCGATATACATTTTTCCAACTGTGCGCCTGTTCTTGAATGATATCCTCATAATGGCTACTCCATCTAAGGGAATAGGATCCTTGTTATACCCTACAGGTATTACATCTGGAGTGTGTACTTCAATCTTCTCCTCCTTAAATTTCTTCCAAAATGTCTCACTATTCATGAACGTGAATGGTGAACAAGAATCTGCAAACATCTCCACCTTTTCTCCATCTAGCCCTATTTCGCATTTAGGTAGCTCAATGTGGTTCACACTGCTTCCGTCCAAAACCCTCACTTGTAACACAAAGTTCCTTCTGTATCCTTCCCCATTCTCTACACTGTTCACTGTTCTGCTTGACATATCTTTGCACGCTCTTGCAAAGTGTCCTTTGCGATTGCAAATTCTGCACGTAGCTGTTCTTGCCATACAATTCATACTATTAGCCAAATGCCCACTACTCCCACATCTGAAGCCTTTCAACGTGTTCTCACTGTACATCTTCTCTTTATTGATCACCTCCTTTCCTTTTCTCTTCTTTACATTCTTTATAGCACAAACCTCTCTTAGTTCCTCACTTACCTCATTCACACTGTTTTCACCCGTTGTGTTCATTTCCTTCTTGCATTCCACCGTATGCTCAACACTCTTGGCAATATCTATTGCCATTTTCAAGTCTGGATTTCCTACAAGTAATTTTCCCTGAATCTTCTTGTTATTTGTACAGCGTACAAGTTGGTCACGTATCAAGGATTCTGTAAGATCATTAAATTCACATGTATTTTCGAGCCCTCTTAAACTAGCAATGTAGTTTCCTACCTTCTCATTCTTTCCTTGAACCCTTCCATAAAATGTATGTCTTTCAAGAACCACATTAATTTTGTCTGCAAATTGAAGTTCTAGCTTCCTCATACGACAATCATATACATCTCCCCCTTCTTCATCTGCTTCCTCATCCTCTACCTCTGGCAAGCTATCGAAGATCTTCCTTCCCTCTGCCCCTAGATTATGAAGCAGAATATGCTGTCTCCTTATTGCTGAAAACCCACTTGCCCCTATAGCAATGAGGTAAGATTCAAAGCCTTTCTTCCATTCTTTCCATGTGACTAGCGGTTCCCCTGCTTCGGATAAAAATGGTGTTGGTTGTAGCATACTTGCTGCTGCCATAATGATCACTCTATCACACACACACACAAGTACTGACTTTACCTCACGTATGGTCCTTCACCCTACGCACTATCAAAATTACTTCACTATACTCCTTAAAATGTATTTTTTTTAAATTGTCTCGAGTTCCTCTATTCCTTTCACAACTTTATAAGTGTCTTTACAGTCACTAAGTTCCAGTAGATAGAAATCTTCCTGACTACCCCTCCGATATTCTTTTCACTCACGACGATAACTTTCTCACCATATTTCTTCCAGGTCAGTTTCCACCTACTGCCTCTTCCGATTGAGTTCTCCTCAATTAAAGTTTCCTCCTGTCTCCGTCCAGGCGTCCTTAGATTTTTCACGTCTCACAGCAATGCTGTGCCAGTCTTTATCTCCTTCTCACGCACCGCTGGTAACCATCTTACGTGTATTTACTTCAATTCACGCTGCGCATGCCTGACGAAAATTCGCCCCTCTTCAGGTTTCGCTCACGCGCAGATGCCCCTTTCAGTCAGCTCCGTCGGTGCTCTGCGCAAGACTGCACTCGTTTCCTCTCCTCACCACACCGCGCATTTGCTTGCTCTTCACACTAACTTCTACGCAACATCCGAGTCTTCCACCTGTTCACTTAATTTTCTTTCAACACACGCGCTGCACGTCCGAGGAAACCTCTGCTACTCACGTCTCTGTTATTCCTCTTGTACTTCCTCACTTCCTTCAAGATTTTCCTCAGATTTCACCGTACTCTCTCTACGCACGTACCTCTGAGAACATCTCTGTACCATGCGTATTAGGATCGTGAAACAGTGAGTCTTCTTTATAATGTATACCGTATTTTCTTCACTTCTCTGCTTCTTTTACTTTTATTCCTGCTGCGGCCACACACGGAGGGGATGAGATGCTTCGTCCTCCACACGAATACTCGTCGCCAATGAAAAGATCCGCTTAAAATGAAAAAGGTCCGCTCTCAATAAGTTGAAGTAGAATTTAATGCAGATCATTAGCAAAACATCCATCACCCAGCAGTTACAGAGCAACGGTTATTGGGAGTGCGGGTTAGAACGCTCGCCACGTTCCACGGGCGTTCCAATGGTGGGGGTGTGTGGAAGGAACCAAACAAGAACTAAACATAACAGAGTTCTCAGTAAATAAACAAGCAAAAAAAGTCCTTTGCATTTTCTTGTCTTATAGAAATATGCTTGTGAAAAGACTGCATGTTAAATTGTATTATTTTTGTTTTAGCCAGAAGGTCAACGCCTCTCTTGGAATATATTAAAAACAGAAAATTAGAAAAGCAGGTAGGCATACATTTTAAGCATGTTTTTTTCTGACCACACAAATTCAAGAAGACATCGGAGACCCATTAAAAAATGTGTTAACATTTTATTTCTATAGAAAATTAGAGAAGAAAAAAGAGAAGAGCGAAGAAGAAGGGAACTGGAGAAAAAACGCATCCGAGAGGAAGAAAAACGAAAGCGTAAAGATGATGAAAGACGAAAAAGGAAAGAGTCTGAGAAGCAGAGAAAAGTTTCAGAAAAAGATACACAGATTCAGGTTAAGTTACTTCTAATTCGTCGAACATTTGCTTTGGTAAAATCCTAAATAAATGTTGTTTTACTAGTAATAGTAGATTTTTGAGCTATTTTTGTTTCAGGCTTTGTTTTTCCTTGAAAATATTAATGAATAACCACAATTATTGACTTATTATTTCTAGTAGCTTTTGTAATGACCCATGACATTGAAAATATATTAAGGAAGCAAAATTAAAAACTATCAATTCAGGCCCTTATCCACCTGTTGCTTACAACTGCTCAAAGTTAAGCCCTTGGGAAATGCTTACTTGTTATAATACAGGGCAGTACAAGATACTTTAGTAGTAGTCAGCTAAGCAGTCGCGGGTCGGCAGTCCCCCTGCCCCGGTAGTGCAAGTGATGGGGCTTCCCTAGGCCTCCCCGCTCCCTCTTCTCTTCCCGCTACCACCTCCACCCTCCCCGTAATACCTTCTCTACTGTCCTCGTTGCGAGTTCCGGCCAGTTGTCTAGTCCTGCCCTCCAGGTGATGGCTCAGGATCTGCGGGAGGGATCAGACACGCTCCTAGCCCCGTGGTTGGAGGGTGCGGCTCGGGAGTGTGGTCGCTGCCTCACTATGAACTTCCAGCTCCGGGTTGGGAGAGGCAGAGACAGCATCGGAGACTGCTGAGGAGGTGTACAGAGGCAGGTTCGAGATTTCAGCTCCAAACCGGAGACCTATTTGGTTGAAGGCGGTGCGGCAAGGACAGGTCTGAGGGAAGGGCCAGCTGAAGGTGGTAAAATGGCTCTAGAGGCGGCTGGAGCCGCAGGGGATTTGTTGTATTCGGCCCGGCCCTATTTAATGGCACCATGTTCTATACACCTCCTGTGACTTCTCTGAAAACCCTGGGTGGCACCCAGCGAGTTAGGAGGGGGGAGGGCCAGTATCCTATGGAGAGGAGCAGAAACCAGCTAACGAAAAAAGGCTTCTGTACCGAGAGTGCGGATTACACCCTCACTAAAATCCTATTATAAAGTTCTCCCAGCACCAGCTTCAATCCCCACTCAGGAACGTGCCTTCGGGACTGTTAAGTGCACTAGGATGGAGGCGAGTCAGCCTCGGGAGGCACTAGGGGTAACCTCTCCCTCCGCCCTTCCCATCTAGCTCTCCACACTCGCCCATAGTGACTACAGTGGAATCCAGCAGCTCTAGAATGACCACACACCCCTCAATCCCTTCTACAAACAGATTTACCATGCTGGAGCTACAAGAAGAGGCTAATCAGGATGAACAGCCAATATTAATGCAGCACGTTCCAAGCCTTTGTCAAGCTCCTCAGACAACCCCTGAGACTTTGGCTGATATCCTTTTAGCCCTCAAGGAGGAGATGGGGAACAGGTTTACGGTATCTGAAAACAACCAGGTGGCGATACAGGCCTCCTGCGTAGTTCTAGCACAGAAGCTGGAAGAAGTATCTCTAAGAATTGATACTCTGGAGCAGGAAATCCCTAAGATAAAGGAGGCACTTGATACATCTTCAGCAGAGATGAATAGATTATTGAAACAGAATAAAGAAATGGGGGATGACCTAGAGCGTCTTGAGAATCACTCAAGAAAGTACAATTTGAGACTGATTAATGTCCCAGAAGCCCTAGAAGGGTCTGATATTAGGGCTTTTGTGATCTCGCTGTTAAGAGACACAGTTCTTAAAAACTGACAAGTCATAGACCTATCCACGGAGATACAGCAGGTCCATTGAGATCCTTACAAGAGAAACCCCGCAAGACAGAAGCCTAGGAAAACTTTAATACATTTTCTTACGTACACCACAAGTTAGGCTATTTTATCGATAGCACTTAAGGAAGGCTCACTGTCGTCTGGATCATTCTCTTTATCATTTAGATCGGATGTGTGCCACACTACTACCTAGAAGCAATGGGAAATGGGTAAGCAGATGGAGGAGCTGAATAAACTGGGCGCTAAGGCACAGTTAAGATTACTAGCCTCACTCTGCGCAATGTGGAACAATCATTTGTATGTGCATCGCTCAGTGAAGGGCTGTGTTATAAAATTGTTTAAAACAGATAAAACTGGGAGGTGGCTTATTGCCCTTTTAGACCTTGGAGGGACGGAGTTAGCCTGCACATCATTTTAGGGCCCAAATATTGACAATCCTACTCATTTATGTAACCTACAATGGAACTTGATGGAAGTCTCTGCCCCTATGATAATAGAGGGGATTTCAATGTTCTGCATGACCCTCTGCTTGATAGATCAAATCAAAGTCGACATATGGGGGCTCCTCGAGTCTGCCAGGCCCTAAACAAAATGATGCATGATCTGGAACTTTTAGATATATGGAGGGCTAAGAAGGGCAATACCCATGAATTTACTTTCCGGAGTAAAAAACATGGAAATTTCTCAAGAATCAACTATTTGCTGGCAGCAGATCTATTATGGATACCATTACATCTATTAATATCTACCCAAGTCATATTTCAGATCAAGTGACTTATAGAGGCGGACAACGGCGGACAAGATGACCGCACTCAACCTGTAGTTTTCCCTTAGTATGGTCGTTAGGGTGTGCACAGACTACTCCAGCACCAGCCGCTGTTTGGTGCTAACTGCAAAGCAGGAAGATACAGAACTCAAAGATTGGAGAGGTGCACCACCAGTTAGGTGTGGGAGAATGTAATTCCAATAAATCTCCATCTAGGTCTCGATGGTTGACTACTTCCTACCAGAATGATGGCGATCGCTGAGTGATCTGAAATATGAAACCAAAAGATTGGAGAGGTGTACCACCAGTTAGGTGTGGGAGAATGTAATTCCAATAAATCTCATAATTTGATGGTGTTGGTATTTTAAACAGTCTTTTATTATAGAAGATCCAGATTAAAGAAACTTTCATTTGTTTGAACGAAACGCGTTGGCTGAAAGTTTCTTTAATCTGGATCTTCTATAATAAAAGACTGTTTAAAATACCAACACCAAGGGACCTTTTACTGTGAAGAAGGTCTTGGATCATTGTGTCATCCTGAACAATGGGGAGTGCTGGAACTTTAGACGAGTGGCTCTTTATGAAAGGGTCAAGGGTCCCTTGAACTTGGACAACCCTCTTGCAATCTTGACCTTAACTAAATCACCCACCCGGAAAGGACGCCGAGTGAACGAAGAAACAACAGAAGAGGGGTTCTTTTGCAAGGACACCACCCGCTTCATCCAAGCAGGAACAAGTTTGGAACCAGGCGTGCGCCCTCTCATTAGTTGGAAAGGTGACTGATGCCCCTCTACCAAGGATGTAGTGCGATAGGCCCACAACATCTCATCAACCATCTTCCTTACAATGAGACCCTCAGAAGAAGCCATTTGAATAATGCCCTTCACCACTCTGTTAGCCCTTTCACAAATCCCATTGCCCTGAGGGTTGTACAAGGAGGTACGATGAAGAGCAATACCGCAACCCTTAAGGAAAGACTGCATTTCCAAAGAGGTGAGTTGGGTACCATTGTCCGTGATGAGCACCGACGGAAGACCCTCATCTCTAAACAAACCACCCAAAAATCCAATAGTCCTTTCAGTAGTAATGTTGTTAGTGAATTCCACCACCAACCACTTTGAGTACACATCAACAACCACAATGGCATACCTGTCCTTCTCATGAAGTTCACCCATTGGACCAATAAAGTCCAAACAAATACTGTGCCACGGTGAACCAGGGTTTTGTATGTGAGTTTGTGAGGAGCTGGGACCAACCTTAAGTCTCTTTTCGCCCTCCTTACAAGTAGAACAATTCACCACCCAGTCCACCACCTGTGCATCCATACCCGGCCACCAGAAATTATCTCTCAACCGACGTTGTGTGAGAGTTTGGCCCAAATGGCCCTCATGGGCCAGAGCCAACAACTTCCTTCTCAAACCACCGGGAGGTACAAACCTTTCGCCTTTGACAATTAAATTATCCGTAATAAGAGAAAGATCCTCCAAAACTTTTAGAAAAGGACGTACCGAAACTGAAACAGTACTCTCCCTCCTAGAACTAAGCTTGATAAGCTTAATGACTTCTTGTAACGTAACATCAGCAGACATTTCACGCTCCCAATCAACAGCCTGAAAAACGCCTTCCCCGACAAACACAGCATCTTCAATAGAAGCAACCGCAATATCATCCTCAGTTGAGGGCGGAGCTCCCACAGTCTTCCAATCAAGCGACAACCTCGAAAGGCAATCAGCCTGTGTGTTCCTCCATCCCTGAATATATTGGACAGTGTATTGGAATTCCTGAAGCTTGGAAGCAAGCCTAGCTAATCTAGCCGAGCCTTTACCCGTCCCCCCCGGAGAGAGAATCTTAATGAGAGGCTTGTGGTCGGTTTTGAGCACGAACTTTAAGCCCCACAGGTAGGTTCGAAAATGTTCGACTGCCCATGAAGCTGCCAGAGCCTCCCTTTCGATAACTGAGTAGTTCTTCTCAGCCTCGGTTAAAGTTCGTGACGCAAAAGCAACAGTACGCTCATCCTGACCAGAGATTTGCGAAAGCATAGCCCCTAGACCGGTGGCACTGGCATCCACCGTCACCACAGAACTCTTCTTAATGTCAAACGGGGTAAGAACCTTTGCCTCACAAATCTCTCTTTTAATAGCTTCGAAAGATTCTTGTACCTCAGTAGACCACACAAAGCCAACACCTCTCTTCAACAGTGACCTCAAGCATGAAGTCTTGTCGGAAAACTTCTTGACAAACTTAGCATAATATTCGATAAGCCCCATGAAGGACCGCAACTGATCTTTATCCCGAGGTTGTGGAGCAGAGCGAATCGCCCTACACAGATCCTCTTTCGGACTCACCCCACTTGCACTAATGGTGTACCCTAAGTAGGCTACACGCTCTGACAAAAATTTGCATTTATCTTTGCGCAATGTCAAACCAGCCACCAAAAGCCTGTCTAACACTATCTTAAGAGTGACATTATGTTACTCCACTGATTGCCCATAGATCAAAATGTCGTCTTGAAAGTAGACAGTATTTCCTACTCCCTCAAGGAGGTCGGAGACCATCCTTTGAAATACACTGGCAGCTGAATTGAGCCTAAAAGGCAAGCGGGTAAATTGAAATGTGCCAAAAGGTGTAATGAAGGCAGTTAAATGCTTAGAGTCCTTATGTAAGTTAATCTGGTGGTAAGCACTTCTGAGATCCAACTTAGAAAATACTTTAGCGCCATGTAGAGTAGTGACCAACTCAGATATGTTGGGAAGGGGAAAGGTGTCCGCAACCACACAATCATTCAAAGACCTCAAATCAACACAAAAACGGAGCTTGCCGTCCGATTTCTTTGTGACGACTATGGGAGAAACCCAGGGTGAGGCTTCAACTGGTTCAATTACTCCAGAAGCTAACATCTCATCGATCATGTTCTTAACCTCTTGTCTAACAACGATTGGGACTCGCCTGACCTTGTGCTGCACTGGGATGGAATGCTCCCTCAGAACAATTCGATGAGAATACCCTCTGAGTTGACCTAAGCTTTCCCTAAATACAGCACTAGCATCCCCCAAAATCTTCTCCAACTCATTATCTTCAATTATCATCACCTGTGGTGAAGCACGGGGGTTGACAATAATTGCCAAGTCATACTGGTGAACCCAACCCAGAATTGCCGGGCCAGACCTAGAAACATAAACTTTTCCTTGTATGTTCCTGTAAGAGAAAACAATGTATGCATTGAAGTACCCCAAAATATCAATGGTCTCGCCCTGATATCCACCCGGGGAAATGTCTTTAGGTAAAAGATGCCTAGTACCCCAATTGAGGAAGAAAAGATCATGTGGGATAATGGTGTACCTTGAGCCTGTATCCACCATTAAGTGAATTTCTTTGCCATCTATGGTGAAAAGTGCCTTAGGCCTGACCTTGCGTTTGTCACTCAACACCATAGATGAGTCACCATCAACGACCAGAATTTTGTGGCCTTCTTCATCCAATAATACACTATTGTCCACAGAAGCTACAGAAGAACGAGGTTTGCTACGACAAACTCTCGCATAGTGGCCCACCCGACCACACTTCAAACATTCTTGTTTAGCTGCAAAACAAAACTTGGAGTCTGAAGGATGAACAGTGCTGCCGCACCTATTGCACATGCGCGTTACAGGCGACTTCTGTGTAGTGGGATTTTTGACGAAAGGAACTTTTTTGACAAGCTTCTTGTTTTTCACCGCAGCTATGTCAACCTGCTCTCCAGAAGAGTAAGTTTGTTCTGAGCATTCTTGACAGGAAATTTCATTGACGTCACCAGAACTCTTCTTTTCAAGTTCCTTCATACACCCTTGAGACTCCTCTACAATTTTAGCTAATTCTATTGCTGTCGGTAGGTTAGGATTTTTCGCCGCCCAAAGACGTTCTTGGATCTTCTTGTTATTGCACTGTAAAATAAGTTGATCCCTAATAAGTTCATCCGTCATTCCACCAAACTTGCATTTCACTGACATCTCTCTCAACCTGGCAACAAAGTCATCGATTGATTCTCCTGTTCTCTGGCTCTTTGTGTAGAATCTGTATCTATTCATGACTAAGTTCTCCTCCTTTGCATATCTTACCTCAAGCCTACAAATGGCCTCTTTATACTCGTCAGGAACAGGTTGCCCATTAGCTTGTAGTGCTTGAGGTAAATAGCGAAAAATGCGTTAACCTTCTTTGCCCAAAGAACCCAGTAAGAGTGCTTTTTTCCGTTTTGCAGAATATTCTTGCGCATCTAAAGCATCTAAATAGTTGTCGAACATCGGAAACCAATCATCCCAAGAGATGCTAGGTTGTCCTGCAAGGGCCAAAAAACTAGGAGGGAGAACTATGGAGGGATTCTCATTTGTCATGGCTGTCCGCACTGAGCCCTCTACAAAAACAGAGAGTTCGGCTAGATGAACTGAAATCTGTAAAGAGAGAGAAAAACACTGCAAGGCAGCAAGACAGTACCTGAATCAGAGCAAATCCTGAGCACACCAGGTAAGTGGAAAGTAGGATGGGACACACAACATGTGCGTCACTTCTTGGAACGAAACGCTGGCCAAATCCGCATGAAAACCGAGTTCCGTAGCTCGGTGGCTGACAGAGAAGGTGTTGTCATGGAAACAGTACTAAACAAAGATGGCCGCCACGTCGATGACGCAGAGACGTGGGAGTGTAACTAGACGCTTGACGACAGCTGAGCAAAGCAGGAAACTTCTACTGTGAGTCAGAGGATTCTTGCCGTGAACGACTCAGCGTCGAAGATTCCATGATGTCATCAGAGGAGGGGAACCTTCGCAAGTAGCGGAGCTCCTGCCACACCAACTGTCACTCCCACGCCGATTGTCACCACAACCAGAACCAGGCCCAAAGGTGAGTCGCGAGTATTTCTACACAAGTTAGACTCAGTGCATACCTTCTCCAAAGCGAATAGTTTCTTACAGGTTTGGCTCTCCCTCGCGCTTGACGCGTAAAACGATCCGTGGGTTGACTAACGAAGGCGGAGAGCTGATCGCGCAGGAAAGCTCATCTGTTAGTATTCACCAAGCCAAAAGGCAGCACAGTAGGATCGATATTGGAGGGTGGAGGTGTAGAGATGTTCCGCTCTTGTAATGAAGACTTGAAGGCAGTAGTGACAAGCGTGGGTTGATGAAAGAAATCGTCGCCAAAATTGTTGTAGATAGAAGGAGGTCCACAACGGCTTTCTTCTTAAGTTGCTTTATTAAGTTACACAGGAAACACAAGAGCGGACTCTTCACAGCAGAAGCCAAACGCAACTGCCAACGGAGAGAACACAGAACCATGAAGCAACATAGAACATAGTGATAGGAACATTCCACAAGCCCAGAGAATGCTCAACAAGGAGAAAAACCCAGAACATGTACTACAAGAGCCATTGGCCAAAGTGATAAGATTGGACACCTCTATCACTCCCTTTGGATCTCAACTTTATAGCAGCAAGGTCGCACTTTACGCGGACGACCTGCTGGTATATACGGCCGATCCGGCCGCAGCAATTCCTAGGGTTAAACATTATTGAGAGGAATTCGGGTCTCTATCGGGATACTCAGTAAACTCATCAAAAACAAAGGTGATTTGCTGGAATATCCAAGATTGGGATGGGAAAGTCAGCCATGATTTCAAGTATTTGGGTATTATAATCGTCAAGGAAATAAATAAGATCTTACAGATCAATTTAGACAGGGTTGCAAGAGAAAAAGACCGATTGTTAGCAAGGTGGAAAAATCTCCCTTTAACCATCTATGGAAGGGTCCATCTGAATAAAATGGTCATACTTCCCAAGTTAACCTACCTGTTTAATGCCATCACCCTTGGTTTTGCCAAGTTAGGTATCAGTAAAATTTAGGGGAAGATCGTAAGCTTCATATGGACTTACCAGGGTGCAAGGTTGGCATGGAAGAAACTCAGACGTAGGCTCATTAAAGGAGGTTTGGCTCTTCCAGATAATAATTGGTACTGTGTAGCCTTCCAATACAAAAATATCCGGATGTTGCTCGGGAAGGCTGAGGACTCAACTTGGGGGAGGCTTCTGGGTGAAATGGTAAGGAAGGTGGGGATGGTTTTCTATACAAATTCGATGCCCCCAGGTACTTGAAAAAAGTTTGCTTAAAAATATGGAAATCTGCGCTCCATTTATGGTTTAAGGTTAGGAGTAGGTGGGGTCTAGGTTATTTTTCGGATTTTGCTCCAATCTGGGAATCTCCTGGGACCCTGTTATGCTTGAAAGACAGCTTGAATATACCAATCAAAAGGGCAGGTATCACAAAATGGTCAGATCTGATTTCATCGGGGGGCGTTCACACTTGGGAGGTTTTGAGAGCAAAGATTGGAAATGATTTTTCCAGGTTTAAGTTTATTTAATTAACCTCATGGTTTATGTCCGAAAGAAAAGAAACTTGCTGCGATTGGGAGTTGGAGTTATTTCTTCAAGATGTCAATCTTAAGAACAAGGAAGTCTCAGAGTGGTATGAGAAACTCTAGGAGATGGACGAGAACGAGTATCTACCACAACATCTGGTTTGCCGCGGGGCTTCCCTTGAATGTGATATAGAGAAAGTTTGGGACTATTCCTTGAGGCTCCTATACAAATTTGTAAAGCCAGCCAACCTGAAAAAGAATCATTTAATTTCTTCACCATAAATCGTTTATATTGGACTCCGGCTAAGATAGCAACGTTTGCCCCATCCCCTCCACCCCCCCTCCAAGTGTCCAAGATGTGACTGTATAAGCGCTAACGATTTGCACATCTTTTTTGAATGTCCGAAGCTGAGAGATTATGGGGGCGGAATTGAGATCGCTTTTAGAGGAATCTTCGGCAGAGAGATCACCCTCAATATGGATCTTGTTCTATTTGGAGAAGATGGTACCCAGCCACAGCTTCTTTTTCTAATGCTGAGTATGTTCTCTCCCCTCCTCTTAGAGTCTTTGACGCAAATGCAACAACTCTTTCCTTACCAGCATGCACTGCACCTAATCTATACCCACTGGCATCGGTGTCAACACTAGTTTTATCTGCAGGATTGAATGGCTTCAGTGTCACTACTCTTCCAATTTCTTTTTATATCATCAAATGCACTCTGACACTCCTCTGTCCAAACATACGTTACACCTTTTTTCATTAATTCCTGCAAAGCATGCGCTCTCTCAGCAAAATGATGTACACATTTGGAATAATATTCTGCCAGCCCTAGAAATGAAACGGAGCCTGCTCTATGGCTTTTACCAACTTGTGTTTTGGCTTGACCCACCAAATGTCAAGGTGTGTCCTAGATATTCCACTTCTGTTTGACCAAACATGCATTTCTCCAACCCAATCGTGACACCTGCTTCCTCCAACCTAGACAGTATGTCCTTTATTATCTCATCATGCTGCTCCATGTTCTCGCCCCAAACTAAAACATCGTCCTGAAATACCAAGATATCCTGCATATCCCCCACAATACTCTGCATCACTCTCTAAAATATCGCAGACACGGATGCCAGATCAAATGGCATTTGGACAAATTGATATGCCTCTTCTGGTGTAATAAATGAAGTAAAATGCCTTGACTTCCAATGCAACCACACTTGATGGTACGCATTGGACAAGTCCAGGTGGAAAAATAATTTCTTCCAGAGATACTTGCAAACATCTCGTTGATGCGGGATAAAGTATGACGATCTACCCATATGCATTTGTTAAGGTCCCTCAAGTCCACACACATGCGGATACAGCCATTGGTATTTTTAGCAATAACAATGGGACTAAGCCACTCTGATGCCTCAATGGGTTCTATAATGGCTCTGCAACTCATCCTTAAGCGCACTCCTCAGAGCCAATGGCACATTCCGGACTTTATGCACCATAGGTTTAGCATTTTCCTTAAGAATAATCTTATGTTCAAATTTCCTCAACCAGCCTAACCCCCAAATTGGTTGGGAAATTGTTTAATCCATCCATCCATTATTACTTTGAGTTAACAACACCTGTTGTAGATGATTGGGACCCACAATTATGCCTAATGACCGTATTTCCTTCCAGCCCAACAGTGATTTCCCTACATTCACCTTAGCAGACGTGCACCTACCCTGAAACTCCAAATCTGTGACAAGATATCTGAGTATGGGTAACTTATTGCCACAATATCCTTCTGGTTCCACATCTTTAGGATTTAGTTCCGGGAATTGAGCTTCTCCCAGATATGCTTATCAATTATTGTAAAAGATGAACAGGAATCTGCCCAAAATGGTACCTTCATTCCACTCACACCAATACAGCATCTTGGTGGATGATGCTTATCATCAGACACAGTAGCGACTACATATGATTGTGCCAAGGTCTCATTGATCATTAATACCTCAACCTTCTCTGGAGCACTGATGACAAATTCTACCCCTTGAGAACTCTGTCCGTTGTCTCTTACCATATTTACTGAGTTTCTCCCTCTCCTAGGTGCACTCATTGTGCACACTCTTGCAAAATGTCCCTTTTGGGTACATTTAAAACATTTACTAAAAATTGCAGGACAATTATTTGCTTCAGCGGCATGTCTATCACTACCACATTAAAAACACATCTTCCTCACTACATTTCCTTTTCCCTTGAATTTGTTTCACATTTCAAGTTACCCTATCCTCACCTCTAACTTCACATATTTCTCCAGTATCAGATATATGTTTAGACTTAGCATCCCCCAACTCCTTTACATAACTCAACATATTCTCCATGCGTTTGGCCACTTCAATAGTTTTATCTAACGTAGGATCTTTCAGGTCCAGTAACTTCTCTTGAATTCTCAAATCACCTAATCTGTGAGTAGCTACATATTGTCTAATTGACTCCCCAGATCCCTGAGCACATGAAAAAAGTGTGCCTCTCTACTACAACACTCAATTTATTCCTATAGTTCTCTTCCAATGCAGAAAGAGCATCCTCATATACATCTGCATCATCGTCATCTAATCCATCAGCATTTCTGTTCATCAGAGTTGGCAATGTTTTCAATACTTACCTACCTTCCACACATAAGCAGTTCTTTAAAATGGCCAACTTCCTTTTTGCAATGTACACATCTCCCCCAAGTTCCTCAATATATGTCAAAAAATGTTCCTTTCAATCATCCCAATCCATTGAAGGCAGACCTGGATCTTGCAGAAAATATGGTGGAGAAGATGGTTTTTGTACAGCCATTGCTATTACTCTATGGAAATTGTCTGCTGTTTGCTTGACCTACAATACCAATTTGTTAGGCAGCGTTTTAATCAAGCGCCTAGTGTTGAAATCACAAGTGTGCCTGTCTCTGCGATGATCTCCAGGTTGACAGGCTGATTAAAAACAAAACGTAGTTCTCCTTGTAATACTGGCTAGAATACATTCACCCAAAAAAACAATAGAGAGAGTGAGGGTAATGAGGATCCCGAACCCCGGTCTGGATATGAGTATAAAACAAAGGAGGGAGAGAGATGCAGTCGAAAAAGATTCAATCGAAAAGAAGGAGGAGAGATAGAGAAAGGAATAATTCAGGGCAAAAGAATTTCCTATTTGGAAAAAGACCCATCACTCACCAACCTGGTTGGTGACATGCTTCATCATCTGGGTCCCACCCTGGAATTCCAGCGGAGCGGGTTTTCGTGTGTGTAGGTGAGTGAAAACGTGAATGATGAAAAATAAAAGTGATATATTAAAAGTGTCAGCGGTGTGCTTCCTAATAATTTAATATGAAGCCACTTGGTACGATTAAAACCTGTGAATAGATATCGTAACTGGTATTAATGGCCAGTGATATCAGTGTTGGTATGTGTGTGTGGTCAACATGTTTCAACCTTTCTAGTAATTCTTAGGTTTTCGTCAGGACCAGGAATTTGAGGAACGGGGGGTCTGCACTCGCTAAGGTGCACCCACACCCTGAACCTCTGTGTACTACACCTTTATTAGAGAGTAGTCTGTTGTGCCTTCAAGCCGTTCTTGAAGGATGATTCGGATGTTAAAAAGGCTAAATATAAAGCCTCAAGGTTCCCGTGGGGAGCGTGGGCTCTGAACCATTGGTTCTCTCACCGGTACGCCCGTTTACACACCTACTTCGGGGTCCCACAGTTACCGAATGCTGGCCAAATAGGAAATTCTTTTGCCCTGAATTATTCCTTTCTCTATCTCTCCCCCTTCTTTTCGATTGAATCTTTTTCGACTGCATCTCTCTCCCTCCTTTGTTTTATACTAGAATACATTCACACCACACACACTAAATGCCTACCGCTATGCACTGAATCGGCATCCACGTAGCGTAGCCGGCTTGAAATCTTCACACAACTCTTCCTGTGAGCTCACTGTGACAACTTCTTCGCTCAACAGCAACGCCTTTTCTCGAGATGGATGCCACGGCTCACCAGAACGCACTGAACACCACACGTCTTGTCGTGATTTTAGTCTCCTCCCGCGATCCAACAGCGCTCTTCGCGACACTCCCCAAATGTACACAATACCACAACAATCAAAATAGAAACCGCTTCAAGTGTCAATCTGTGTGTCGACTCACCGCCATGTGAAGTGCCTATCCGTTGTCATATTTGAGTTCCAGGGGCTGCGCGGTTTCTTCAGTTTCTCCTCCTGTTCTTCTAAATTAATTTGTCATGAACCTCCTAGTCTTGTTATTCGCATCCCATCCTCTTTTCCATTTTTAACTGACAGGACACGCAGAACAAGAAGAAACATCCTTTTAACAGCATAAAGATACGGCCCCTGGGAGATCCAGCAGTTCCTCCGCAATTGTCCTTCCCTCCTCTCTTCTAACGTTCTTCCCCTGGAGTTGAAGTCACAGGTTGCATCAGAACACGGCAACAGTCACCAGGAGACTACAACACATTCTATGGTTACAGAACATAACAGTAACATTGGGAAGAAATTACATTTGGTTGTTTATACTGGTTTTATCTGCATTTATAGAGGGTGATTGTTGGAGTGGTGCATGACAGTGCTGTTTGTTTGGCCATGTTTTGCCAACTCTATGGCTTTGCAGCTGCAGTCATATGCTAGTGATAGGACGCTACCTACTGTCCTGTATGAGCATGACCAATCGTAGGTATGGTTAGAGTGATGACATGTGGTGCTGTTGGTTAGAGCATACTGATGGATAGCTGATGAAGTCTAAAAATGGTATATCGATCAGCAATTGGATGCATGTGAAACAGGCTGTCCATAATGTACTGACTGAAATGATGTGTACTGAGTCTTAGCCTGGATAGTGTGTTCATCTGGAAATATTGTTTACAGTAAAGCTAGTGCATAAACATGTTTGCTAATGTAATGAATTGTAATGTAAGGGAATACTTCCATAGCGCGGCTATCACCCAACGGGTAGCCTGGCACTGAGATTACCAAATACACTGTATGTAACTGAGCTAGATCATAGGACTGGAATTAATCTCTAGGAAAAAGTTTTGTTTTCAATTCCCTCCTAAAGCAGGACAGTGAGTCCATTTGTCTAAGCTCTAAATGTTCTGCCCCCAGTCAAACTTTTTTGACATGTGGAACACAGCTGGCTGAAGAGGAACGTAGGCTTCTTGCTGGAGAATACCATAGGAATTTCCTCTGTAGTGACTTATGCCCCATTTTATGTACATCTCTATAGACGATACAGAGTGGCTTGAACTGCACTCGCTGTGCCATAGGCAGCCAATGGAGATCTTTCAAGGCAAGCGAGGACAAAGCTCTACGTTGTCTGTTCAATGCAAGTTTAGCTGCAATCGTCTGTATCCTTTGCAGTTTTTTTTGCAAAGAAATTGGGGCTCCTAGGAGAAGGGCATTGCAGTAATCTAGTCTGCTCAAAATAATACTCCTTACCACCTGCGGTCTGGCTGAGACAGGTAGAAAAGGGAGTATTTTTCTAAGGGCTCAGAGCAGAGAAAAACAGGTACTCACGGTTTTATCTACGTGTTAGTCCAATTGCAGATTACTGTCTAGCAGTACTCCTAAATTGCGAACTGTTTTCACAGGCACTAGAGGGTTATTGCCAGAGCCTGGCCAGAAGTCTACTGGCAGGGGTCAAGGGATTTGACTTGCAGTACAGCACAGTATTTCTGTCCTGTCCCCATTAAATTGCAATGAGTTATCCCTAAGCCAGCCTGCTGTTTCTCCCATGCAGCTATGGAATTTCTCCAGAGGAACTGCATCATTGCCCTCAAGGGAAAAGACGAGTTGGGTATCATCCACATAATTTATAACCTCAATGCCATAGGATTTTATAAGAGAGATAAGTGGGCATAGGTATAGATTAAACAGAATTGGGCTGATCGCTGAGCCCTGCGGAACCCCATGTTTTACTAGCCTACTCTGAGACACGAAGGGCCTCAAGGTCACTGCCTGCTGTCTGTCTAAAAGGTAGGATTGCAGCCAGTCCAGTGTCCTGCCCATAATGTCACATTCCTCCAGCCTCTTGATCAATATCTTATGGTTGACCGTATCGAAAGCAGCCGACATATTCAAAAGCACTAGAATGGCTGTTTGGCCATTGTCGACACGCATTTGCAGGTCATCCAGGACAGTCACTAGAGCAGTTTCAGTACCATGTCCTGGTCTACACCCAAATTGGACCTTGTCCAGGAGATTATTTTCTTCCGCATATTTAGTAAGAGATTTACTCACCACTCACTCCAAGATCTTAATCGGGTAGGGGAGCAGGGAGATAGGTCTGTAGTTAGAACACTGGGGATCCTGTGTAGCCTTCTTTAATAGGGGAGAGACAACTGCCTTTTTCCAGCACTCAGGCACTATACCACTAATTAGAGATTGGGAGCAGATTTGATAAAGATATTGAAAAAGCTCAGTACTGAGCACCTTCCACATCTTATGAGGGAGTGGGTCTAGGGGTGAGCCTGAGGAGATGCTGGCTGCAATGGTGTTAAACTCCTCTTGTGATGGAACCTGAAAAGACTCCAGAGGCATCATGCCTTGCCTGGGCAGTATAACCTCATGCATACTGTCTCTTGGTGATAGCAACAGAATACCTTCTATATCAAGCTCACCAACACTTGGAGTTTTTAATCCATTTTAAATGTTGTTAATTTTATCTTCAAAAAAGACTGCCAAATCATCACAGAGCTCTTGTGATGCTGGAATCTCACTCTTTGCGCACTCTGGATGAGCAATATCTCTAACTAAGCTAAATAAGGTTTTTAGCTGGTTGGGCGAATGCAGAATAGTTTCTTCAAGATATTTTGCCTTACCTATCATTACTTTATAGCTATGCAATAGTATTTTCAAGGCTGCCTTATCAATCTCCTGGTATTTCCTCCTCCATTTCCTCTCCGCTTGTTTGCATTTCGTCTTCAACAACCTAAGCTCCTCATTATACCAGGGGGCGGACGGTTTCTTGTCACCCTTAGCTTTCCTCAACAGGGCCAGCCTATCAAGTGAGTTAATAATCTGATTGCAAAGATGCAGATAATTTACATCCACTGAGCTGTTAGTGTCAAAGCCACTACTATCCACAAGCTGTGGAAGTTCTTTTAGTTTCAGAATTTTAGACCACTCCCTACCCATACGCGAGTTAACTGGGTGGGAAATTTGTTTATTAAGGGCAATTAGCCGTAGGGAGAAGAGGACCAGGAAGTGATCTGTTCAACACAGTGGGAGTATCTCCATCACAGCTACATCCCCTTCCCTGGCAAACATAAGGTCCAGAACATGATCTCCCTGATGTGTGGGGCTCAGCACCAGCTGCTGTAGATTAACATTCTCGCATGCTTGGTGCAGTTCTTTAAAAGCTGTGTTGAGGTTACCATTCTCCCAAAGATTGAAGTCTCCCAGAATCATTAGTTTAGAGTGGGAGTGTGAGAGATTATATATCACATCAATCAATTCTTGGTAACAGGGGGCAGCACCTCCCGGAGGTCTATATCAGAACCCCAAGACTTCCTCCACACACACAGGGGGGCGAGGTTCCAGGTCTCTTTAAATATAATCCCAACCCCCCCACCTCTTCCACCTGTCCTTGGTTTGTGAAATATTTTGAACCCCGGGGGGCAGGCCAGGCCAGGCCTAATTCCACTTCCCCATCTAAACGTGTCCAGGTTTCTGAAAGAAACAGAACATCCAGGTTCTGAACTTCCAATAGTAAGTGTATCTCGGAATGATGCTTAATAAGAGACCTCACATTAACCAACCCACGGTTAATCACAACCTGATATGTTAAAATTGCAGATGTGACCAACTAAGATGGGGCTTATAGCATTTCGCTCTAGATGATACACTGGCATATAAACACGAAACAAGCGATATTATTGGATTATGTGGACACAGTTTGATTAAGAGTTGCAGCACTTGTAAAAAGAAAATGAAAGAAACTGAAACATCGGTTTGTAGCAAAGTTGTAAAGCAAAGTGCACGCCTTCTTGCCCTAGGAATCTTATTGATGCCTTCTATGAAAACACACAAAATATTTGTTTCCCTGCACCCACTCTGCTGTTAACTGAGCACCAAGGACCTTGGGGATAGACACACCACATCTGTTGTTTGTAACAACCTTGAGCAGTGCCAGCATATTACAAAGAGGAAAACAAGCTAAATAGTTAAGTATGCTTTTCTGACTAAATAATTGTTATAATGAAGCTTGTGGAAGGCTTGGGATGAATCAGTCCCCATTTCCACTTAATAAATGTTTCTCTAAAAACTAGCAAACACCAAAACGCTCCTTTCAATTATGATACCAAAAATACAAGTGCTTTCTCAGGTGCTTAATGTCTCAGAATAACTAGGGTACATTCAGAGGAGAGCCACCATGCATGTGGAATAACATCTACACCAGAAAACCATCAAGAGTTGGAGGAAAGACTCTTTTCAATGTGAAGCAGCGAGCAATGGCAGGAAGAGTTTTCACAATCTTTATCAAGGGAGAAGACGCGGCAGGAGTGCGTGCCAGCAAAGCACCACAAACCCACAGAGACACAGCGCAATAGTGTAAGAAGGGTTGTGGAGTCAAAGGGCGGAATCTGCCCTTGCGCAAATAGTATGAAACTAGCGGACAAGAGGAACAGAAGTGAAAGGGTGCGAGAGTTTGAAAAGTGGAAAACAGGACTCGACTGACCAAATGGAACAGAAGAAATAAATCCTCATGGCCTGGGGAAGAGGGGGTGCTTTCAGCTTAAATTTTCCGAGGGGTGCCCAGAATTTATTTTTAATATCTTTATTTTGGTTTTAGAAAGAAATACATATGCAGTACAGGGCGACAGTGCATTCATTGTATATCAACAGCTAGATAGCTGAAGCCATAGGAGCCCCACATTAACAACAATATGCAGTAAATATTAACAATTTGAAAAGTGGGAGAGTTCAGGAGAGAAGAGGGAGGGCAGAAAAGAAGAGGGTTTTGCTCAAAGAGGGAGGGGGGCTGAAAATAGTGGTCATGAGATAGGGATCCCTAGTGATCAGCTGCGGGCGGCACTGATGCTAATCTTCCTATACAGGTGCAAGTGCATGAGTTCCTTCCTGTCTAATGGTAAGCAATGCTTTAGTCCGTGCTCATGTCCAGTCAGAGGTCTGCACCCAGGAACCATAATGCAGAAGCATCCCGTTGAGGCGCAGAAAGGGTTCTCGGTCAAACATCATCGTTCAGGAGTGGGGCCCAGACCTATAGGTAGGTCTCAAGTTTGTTTGCCAGCATATAGATACACCTCTTGTACGAGGATGTTTTAAACATTTCGGCAAACCATTCCACATATATTGATCTATGTGGGGAGCATCAGGGGCTAAGCATGGAAAGGTCCTCAACCAATCTGTCCTGAAAGCAACTTTGATAGAGCCGAGCAAAGTGTTCTTACAAACACACACATATTTGCTTCTGAGAAAAAAAATGGTGTGCCTAGTTTGTATACCCAAATCCGAAGTACAAACATTTTTAGAAGCTTCTCTTCAAAACTACTTGTAAGTATACTCAATACCTTTTATGCCAATTTATTTGGGAAATCATAGTGTAAAATAATTGAATAAAACAGGTTCCATAGCTGCCTTCAACTGCCACTATAGAACTGGAAGAGTGGCGGAGAATAAGTGGCAAGGAGTACTAAATGCATTTGGTGAGGCAGGGAACGGGAACAAGCAGAGGTGCATGAGTGTATGAGTCACTCACTGAATAAGGAGCATAAACATAACAATCAAAGAACGGGCAATTTAATCTATTGCTTAGTGCTGGTGATGGAAAATAAATAGATGTTTCTCCAGTATTGGGGTATTTTTCATAGATTCACATGCATGAATCATTCCCCGTCATCGAAGTGGGAGTCCCACAGTACATAAAAAGCAGTAAGTAATGAATTTCACATTAAAGTTAATGGAGAAAAACATTCACTTTAATATCTCATCCTAGTCATTAGGAATGGTCCAAACTCCAGCCAATCAAGCGACAGCACCCTCTAGAACCCTCTCCACAGAGGCTCCAGGCTCATAGACTTTCTACTGCACGTTGTGTGAAGGGAGTCTTCCTGAACTCTGCTCAGTACTTTCTCTTTGGCCTTCTGAATTTCTTCACATCTTCAGATCAACATGTCGTCTTCGAAAAGATCTCTCTTAAGCCATTGTGACTCTTGTGGGAAACTTAAACTTCATTCAGATGACCCCCACAGGAAGTGTATCTACTGCCTTCACCTGGATCATCAGGTGAGAGACTGTAAAATTTGCAGAACTTTCTCTCAAAAGAAGCTACATTAGTTTGCAGAACTTTCGCTCAAAAGAAGCTACAGAAGTTAAAAACTAAGGACAATCCTCTGCCTGATGAGGAGAGTGATTCCTCACTCAAGGCTACAGCTTCAAAGAAGAGGGCAAGTGAGTTGGAGCTGGTGTCTCCGAAGGCTGCGAAGGTGCTGAAGAAGCATCACTACACCTTAAAACCTGATGACCAGCCTGCCTCTTCTAAAAAGGAACCAGCTTCTCACAAGGGTCAATCTGTGCCTTCTAAACCTTATTCAAAAATAAAGGAGACATCCAGGTCTCTTCCAGAGACAGTTCTATAACATAAAAAAATGCTCTGTCGACGAAGCCGTCGACGACACTCACGACGGGAACTTCTGTTGCCACAACTACGACAACGACGTTAACCTCCTCCACGCCTCAGTCCAAGTTCATCATGTTGTCGGCATATTCTCCATCGACAATAGTCTCCATGAGGGTGAGACCTTCTTCATTGACGACAACATTCTCTTCAAAGTCGACAAAGGAACAAGACTTCTGTCAAAACCATCATATACGGATATTTTGTCGCTGCCACCGCTGTCGGCAGTTCTAAAGAACAAGTCTCTCTTGTCGGCATTACACTTGTCGACGGTAGCCTCGTCGACAGAGTGGAAGACTTTGGATACAGATCTTTGTCTGCCATCCTCGTTGACGTTCTTGAACTCTCTACGTAAACTTCATTGACGACATCCTAATCGGCGGTTTGCATGACATCATCGTTGTTGTTGGTCCCGTTGACGAATTTGCCAGCATCTAAAGGAAATACAGTACTTAAGCCTAAGAGAAGAGCTTCCCAAGAAATGATGTTTCCTATTCACACTTCTCCAAGTAAGGTATACCCCTGTCCTCCAGAGAAAGGTTTTGATTATGGAGGGTATGAAGAGGAATCAGAGGACGATGGTAGGTTTATGATGGCTCGCAGTCCGTCGGACCTTCTCATAAAGTGTCAGGATGACGAAGAGGAGGACCCTGTGTACCATGCTCAGGACCCCAACCAAGATAGACAAAGGGAACAAATAATTCAAATGCCTGTTTCCCTAGTTTCAAACATACAACATATGGTAGAGGATTACTACCACAGATTCCCTCCTTCAGAGCCAACGTCTTCAGTTTCTCAAATTCCTATTACGCAGCCTTCCTTGATAATTAGATCTCCCCCTCTCGTTTCCCCATTACCTGTAGCAATGCAACCACAGAATCAGGAGATTCATACCATTGATGAAGAGAGAGAAGAGGGAGAACTGGATGAGGTATCGCTACCTAACGAATGGGACAACTTTCTGATGGATACATCTGCCAGTGGATTCCTCACCTTGTGAATATCCCTTGCGCCATCAACAATCGAAATCAAACACCATCGCCTTCCACCCCATCTCCAATAGATTTGCTCCATGAGGACATAGGGAGTTTCCATACCTTTATGGAGAGAGCGGCAAATAGGTTTCAGCTTCCCATGGTAACCAAGCAAGCTGATTGTTTCCTTTACGATTTCAAGGAACAGACCAGGTTCGCTCAATTCCCATAGTAGATTTTATAAGGTAAGAGGGCTTAAAAGTCATGAGAACACCAGCCTCAATTTCACCAGTCTTGCCTAAGTTGGAGAAGAAGTATAAGGTGCCTGATAATTCATCTGCCTGCCTTATCGGACAACCTAAGCCGGATTCAGTGATATCACAAGCAGCTCAACGTCGTGCCAAAAATCCTGCTTCTCCACTGCCTGCCCCTCCTGATAGAGACGGAAGGGGTCTCAATTCCATTGGTAAAAGGTTTTTCACCATGGCGGCAACCACCTTTAGAGCGGCCAACTATGTTGCCATTCTAGGCAAGTACGACCGCCAAATGTGCTCGAAGATTTCGCCTTTTATAAAAATGTTGCCTGAGGAATCAAAAGCTGAGGCAGTGAAAATTCTTGAGAAGGGAGAAAGGATCTCGGCTAAGATCATCGAATGCGTTGTAGATGTTTCCTCTACAGGATTCCGTCAATTGGCTGGGCCAATGGTCCTGAGACGTCAGGGCTGATTAATAGCTACTTCTTTCAGGCAAAAAGTTCAGACAATGGTAATTTATATGCCTTACGATGGTAAATCCCTATTTGGCCACCACATTGACGAAGCACTTCAAACTATCAAGAAGGATACAGATACTGCAAAGGCTCTTGGTACACTGCAGTTCAGGAAGCAGCCATTTTGTGGAGCAAGTGGACATGCTTCGTCCTCCTTTTGAGTAGGTTATAGTCAATACAAGCAGTACCAGCCGTATCAGAGTCAATCCTGATACTCGTCATCGCAACATCAGCAGTTGTTCAAAAAGCCTCCTGCCGCTTCCTACAAGCATTATGAGGAAAGGCTACCTTCAGAGGCAGAGAAAGCAAAAAACCGTGACAAGCGCCCAGTGCCGGCCACAGTTCTCACAAATTCTGCCAAAGTTGGTGGAAGAATTTAACTTGTCCTCTCCAAATGGTCTTCAATAACAACAAACAGATGGGTTTTAGATATAGTTTCCAACGGTCACACTTTGGAATTTCAACAGATTCCTCTGAACTGCCCTCCCAGAGGTCCTCCTCCTTATCATCTAAAAAAACTTTTGTCGCAAATAATAAAGATAATGTTACACAAAGGAGCCATCGAAGTGGTACCAAATGTACAGCGAGGAACAGTATTCTATTCAAGAATTCTCCTCATAAGGAAGAAATCGGGGAAGTGGCGTCCCATCTTGGACCTTCGTTGTCTCAACAAATTTCTGAAAAAGCAATCCTTCCGGATGTTATCACTTCAGGAGGTGCATCAATTAGTAAATCAGGAAGATTTCATGACTACCTTAGACCATCAGGACGCCTATTTTCATATCCCTACTCTCCCTAGACACAGGAAATCCTTACGCTTCAGAGTGGCTGGCATGGACTTTCAGTTCTGAGACCTACCATTTGGCTTTCGTTTAGCGCCCTGAGTGTTCACCAAGGTCCTAGCAGCTGTGGCAGCTCACCTATGACAGGCAGGAATTCAAATCTTCCCTGGATGATTGCCTCATAAAGGCGAAATTCTTCGCAGTGACGAACAGTCATACTCAGAAATGTCTCTCTCTCTCTTCCAGTCCTTGGGTCTTTCCATCAATCTTCCAAAGTCTCTGGTAATTCCCTCAATAGTAAGAACCTTTTTAGGAGCAACCTTGGAGACTCACCAGGCGAAGGCCTTTGCACCGCAGGAAAGGTAAGAAAAGATCCGCAAACTGGAGACTCTACTTGTCGTAAAAAAGTCTACTTCATTTCGCAAGTACAAATCGCTTCTGGGGATATTGTCCTTCTGCATTCCCCTCATTCCCAACTGCCACTTGCGAATGAGGCCCTTGCAAGAGGAGCTGGACAGTCAGTGGCTTCAAATCTTAGGGTCCTTCGATGATATGATACTACCTCAAATGAAGGAAGTGCTCCAATGGTGGACTCACATCCAAAACATAGCTGTAGGCCTGCCGTTCCTAGTAGATTCTCCAAGTTACATAATCATGACTGATGCATAACCTCGAGGGGTGGGGTGCACATCTAGAAAGGCTTACAGTCAAGGGAAAATGGGACAGTCAACAACGATACTTACACATAAATCTATTGGAGTTAACCCCTTCTCTGCCAGGCCTTTTCCCCCTCCTGTGCCATGCCCTTTTTTGGCTATTTGGGGTAGTGCGCGCTGAGGCCCCTGTAACTTTTTGACCACATAAGGTATCCACGCCAAATTTGCATCCTTTTCTTCCAACATCATGGGGATTCTGAAGGTACTCAGGGTTCGTGGATTCCCCTGGAGGGGTCACAGAAATTAGCCAAAATACAGCAAAATGTTTTTTTTTTTGGGGAAAATGGGAAAAATGGGCTGCAAATGAAAGCATCTGGGTTTTTCCCTGCAAATGTTATCAAAAAAGGGTTTGTGGGGCTGAAATCACAATTTTCTCAACTTTTAGGGGATACCAGACTTTTGTCAGAAACTCAAAATTGTTTACCCAGTTTTGGCATTTTTCTGGGACATTATGGAGGGTATGAAGAGGAATCAGAGGACGATGGTAGGTTTACGATGGCTCGCAGTCCGTCGGACCTTCTCATAAAGTGTCAGGATGACGAAGAGGAGGACCCTGTGTACCATGCTCAGGACCCCAACCAAGATAGACAAAGGGAACAAATAATTCAAATGCCTGTTTCCCTAGTTTCAAACATACAACATATGGTAGAGGATTACTACCACAGATTCCCTCCTTCAGAGCCAACGTCTTCAGTTTCTCAAATTCCTATTACGCAGCCTTCCTTGATAATTAGATCTCCCCCTCTCGTTTCCCCATTACCTGTAGCAATGCAACCACAGAATCAGGAGATTCATACCATTGATGAAGAGAGAGAAGAGGGAGAACTGGATGAGGTATCGCTACCTAACGAATGGGACAACTTTCTGATGGATACATCTGCCAGTGGATTCCTCACCTTGTGAATATCCCTTGCGCCATCAACAATCGAAATCAAACACCATCGCCTTCCACCCCATCTCCAATAGATTTGCTCCATGAGGACATAGGGAGTTTCCATACCTTTATGGAGAGAGCGGCAAATAGGTTTCAGCTTCCCATGGTAACCAAGCAAGCTGATTGTTTCCTTTACGATTTCAAGGAACAGACCAGGTTCGCTCAATTCCCATAGTAGATTTTATAAGGTAAGAGGGCTTAAAAGTCATGAGAACCCCAAAGTCTTCCGAGAAAAATGGTACCTCACTTGTGTGGGTCGGCCTAGTGCCCGCGACAGGAAACGGCGCAAAACGCAACGTGGACACACCTCAATTTCGCTGTGAAAAATGGCCCTTTTTTGGCAAAGTGCCTAGCTGTAGTTTTTTAACCATAGCTCTGCCGTCACCTAGGGAAACCTAGCAAACCTATACATTTTTGAAAACTAGACACCCAGGGGAATCCAGGATGGGGTGACTTGACTGCCTCCCACCAGGTTCTGTTACCCAGAATCCCTTGTAAACCTAAATAATTGCCAAAAAAAACACATTTTCTCCACATTTCTCTGGTGGAAAGTTCTGGAATCTGCGTGGATCCACAAATTTCCACTCACCCCTTGTTCCCCAAAGTCTTCCGAGAAAAATGGTACCTCACTTGTGTGGGTCGGCCTAGTGCCCGCGACAGGAAACGGCGCAAAACGCATCGTGGACACACCTCAATTTCGCAGTGAAAAATGAACCTTTTTTGGCAAAGTGCCTAGCTGTAGTTTTTGAACCCTAGCTCTGCCGGCACCTAGGGAAACCTACCAAACCCACACATTTCTGAAAACTAGACACCTGGGGGATTCCAGGGAGGTATGGCTTGCGTGGATCCCACAACGTTTCCTTGCCCAGAATGCCCTGCAAACCTCAAATTTAGCTGAAAACAATCACCTTTTTCACACATTTTTGTGTGGGAAAGTTGTGGCATCACCGGGCTGACACAAATTTCCTACCACCCAGCGTTCTCCCGGGTCTCCCGATAAAAACGGTGGCTCACTCGTGTGGGAGGCCCAAGTACCCGCGACAGGCAAAGGCCCAAAACGTATTGAGGCGACATGAAAATTGCCTACCTCAAAACGACCTGGTTTTGCAAGGGGGAGTCACCTGGGTTTTTGGCCCGGTGCTCGGCGGCCACCTATGGGAACCTACCAAACCCACACATTTCTGAAAACTAGACACCCGGGGGATTCCAGGGAGGTATGGCTTGCGTGGATCCCCCAAAGTTTCCTTACCCAGACTTCCCTTCAAACCTCAAATTTAGCTGATAAAATCACCTTTTTCACACATTTTAGTGTGGGAAAGTTGTGGCATCACCGGGCTTACACAAATTTCCTACCACCCAGCGTTCCCCCGGTTCTCCCGATAAAAACGGTGCCTCACTCGTGTGGGAGACCCAAGTCCCCGCGACAGGCAAGGGCCCAAAACGTAGTGAGGCGACATGAAAATTGCATACCTCAAAACGACCTGGTTTTGCAAGGGGGGTCACCTGGGTTTTTGGCCCGGTGCTCGGCGGCCGCCTAGGGGATCCTACCAAACCCACACATTTCTGAATACTAGACACCCGGGGAATTCCAGGGAGGTATGGCTTGCGTGGATCCCCCAACGTTTCCTTACCCAGAATGCCATGCAAACCTCAAATTTAGCTGATAAAATCACCTTTTTCACACATTTTAGTGTGGGAAAGTTTCGGCATCACCGGGCTGACACAAATTTCCTACCACCCAGCATTCCCCCGGGTCTCCCGATAAAAACGGTGCCTCACTCGTGTGGGAGACCCAAGTCCCCGCGACAGACAAGGGCCCAAAACGTAGTGAGGCGACATGAAAATTGCCCAATGAAAATCGCCGGTACTTGGGCCTCCCACACGAGTGAGGCACCGTTTTTATCGGGAGACCCGGAGGAACGCTGGGTGGTAGGAAATTTGTGTCAGCCCGGTGATGCCACAACTTTCCCACACAAAAATGTGTGAAAAAGGTGATTTTTTCAGCTAAATTTGAGGTTTGCAGGGCATTCTGGGTAAGGAAACATTGGGGGATCCATGCAAGCCATACCTCCCTGGAATCCCCCGGGTGTCTAGTTTTCAGAAATGTGTGGGTTTAGTAGGTTCCCCTAGGTGGCCGCCGAGCACCCGGCCAAAAACCCAGGTGACCCCCCTTGCAAAACCAGATCGTTTTGAGGTAGGTAATTTTCATGTCGCCTCACTACGTTTTGGGCCCTTGCCTGTCGCGGGTACTTGGGCCTCCCACACTAGTGAGGCACCGTTTTTATCGGGAGACCCGGGGGAACGCTGGGTGGTAGGAAATTTGTGTCTGCCCGGTGATGCCACAACTTTCCCACACAAAAATGTGTGAAAAAGGTGATTTTTTCAGCTAAATTTGAGGTGTGCAGGGCATTCTGGGTAAGGAAACGTTGGGGCATCCACGCAAGCCATACCTCCCTGGAATCCCCCGGGTGTCTAGTTTTCAGAAATGTGTGGGTTTGGTAGGTTCCCCTAGGTGGCCGCCGAGCACCGAGCCAATAACCCAGGTGACCCCCCTTGCAAAACCAGATCGTTTTGAGGTAGGTAATTTTCATGTCGCCTTGACTACGTTTTGGGCCCTTGCCTGTCGCGGGTACTTGGGCCTCCCACACAAGTGAGGCACCGTTTTTATCGGGAGACCCGGGGGAACGCTGGGTGGTAGGAAATTTGTGTCAGCCCGGTGATGCCACAACTTTCCCACACAAAAACGTGTGAAAAGGGTGATTTTTTCAGCAAAATTTGAGGTTTGCAGGGCATTCTGGGTAAGGAAACGTTGGGGGATCCACGCAAGCCATACCTCCCTGGAATCCCCCGGGTGTCTAGTTTTCAGAAATGTGTGGGTTTGGTAGGTTCCCCTAGGTGGCCGCCGAGCACCCGGCCAAAAACCCACGTGACCACCCTTGCAAAACCAGGTCGTTTTGAGGTAGGCAATTTTCATGTCGCCTCACTACGTTTTGGGCCCTTGACTGTCGCGGGTACTTGGGCCTCCCACACAAGTGAGGCACCGTTTTTATCGGGAGACCCGGGGGAACGCTGGGTGGTAGGAAATTTGTGTCTGCCCGGTGATGCCACAACTTTCCCACACAAAAATGTGTGAAAAAGGTGATTTTTTCAGCTAAATTTGAGGTTTGCAGGGCATTCTGGGTAAGGAAACGTTGGGGCATCCACGCAAGCCATACCTCTCTGGAATCCCCCGGGTGTCTAGTTTTCAGAAATGTGTAGGTTTGGTAGGTTCCCCTAGGTGGCCGCCGAGCACCGAGCCAATAACCCAGGTGACCCCCCTTGCAAAACCAGATCGTTTTGAGGTAGGTAATTTTCATGTCGCCTGACTACGTTTTGGGCCCTGGCCTGTCGCGGGTACTTGGGCCTCCCACACAAGTGAGGCACCATTTTTATCGGGAGACCCGGGGGAACGCTGGGTGGTAGGAAATTTGTGTCAGCCCGGTGATGCCGCAACTTTCCCACACAAAAATGTGTGAAAAGGGTGATTTTTTCAGCTAAATTTGAGGTTTGCAGGGCATTCTGGGTAAGGAAACGTTGGGAGATCCACGCAAGCCATACCTCCCTGGAATCCCCCAGGTGTCTAGTTTTCAGAAATGTGTGGGTTTGGTAGGTTTCCCTAGATGACCGCCAAGCCCGGGGCCAAAAACTCATGGGACCCCCTTTGCAAAACTAGGTTGTTTTGTGATAGGTAATTTTGAAGTCTCCTCAATAGGTTTTGGGCCCTTGCCTGACGCGGGCACTAGGCCTACCCACGCAAGTGAGGTACCATTTTTCTCTGAAGACTTTGGGGAACGCAGGGTGGGTGGAATTTTGTGGACCCACGCAGATTCCAGAACTTTCCACCACAGAAATGTGAGGAAAATGTGTTATTCTGGACACATTTTTAGGTTTGCAATGGATTCTGGGTAACAGAACCTGGTGAGAGCCAGTGAAGTCACCCCATCCAGGATTCCCCCCGGTGTCTAGTTTAAAAAAATTTACAGGTTTGCTAGGTTTGCCTACGTGCTAACTGCGCTAGGGCCCAAAATCCACAGGTATGCACATTGCTAAAAAAAAATCGGAGCCCAGTGGGCTTTCTGCCGCCCTAGGGGGGAATCGGGGAAGGGGGTTTCATCCTGATATGCCCCTAAAGGGGCAGAAAGACTGTGGCTATTTTTTGTGGGGGTGTGGGCATTGGTATGACGATTTTGGGCAGCCCCCACCCCCACGCATAAAAAAAGCCTGCGTACTCGCTGGCGCCTAGTGGGCTTTCTGCCCCCCCAGGGGGCAGATCAGGGGCCACTGCCACCATCTGCCCTCCGGGGGGGGCAGAAAGACTGGAATTTCTCTGGGGGTGAGGTGGGGTATTGTCATGCCCATTTTGGGGAGCCCCTACCCCTACACTAATAAAACAAAAAAATCCATGGTTTCTAGTGGGCATTCTGCGCCCCCAGGGGGGGCCAGATTGGGGGCTACAGCTCCCATCTGCCTCCTGAGGGGCAGAAAGACTGTCATTTTTGTGGGGGGGAGGGTGGGGGCATTGGCGTGCCCGTTTCGGGCAGCCCACACCCTAAAAACAATTGCGCAAAAAAAATCCCTGGTGTTTAGTGGGCTTTCTGCCCCCCCTGAAGGGGCAGATCAGGGGCCAATGCCCCATCTGCCCCCCGGGGGGGCAGAAAGACTGTAATAATTGGGGGGTGGGGTGGGGGCATGGGCCTGCCCGTTTTGGGCAGCCCCCACCCCTTTTTTTATTTTTTGTAAAATTCCCTGGTGTCTAGTGGTCTTTTTGCCCCTCCCGGGGGGGGAGCAGATTGGGGGCCAATGCCCCATCTGCCCCCCAGAAAGGCTGTAATGGTGGCGGGTGGGTGGGGACATTGGCGTGCCCGTTTCGGGCAGCCCCCACCCTAAAACAAACTGAAAACAAATCCCTGGTGTATAGTGGGCTTTCTGCCCCCCGAAGGGGCAGATTAGGGGCCGATGCACCATCTGCCCCCCGGGGGGGCAGAAAGACTGTGATAATTGGGGGGTGGGGTGGGGGCATGGGCCTGCCCGTTTTGGGCAGCCCCCACACCTATCTTTATTTTTTTACAATTCCCTGGTGTCTAGTGGTCTTTTGCCCCCCCGGGGGGGGCAGATTGGGGGCTAATACCCCATCTGCCCCCAAGGGGGAGCAGAAAGGTGTAGTGGTGGTGGGTGGGTGGGGGCATTGTCGTGCCCGTTTCGGGCAGCCCCCACCCTAAAAAAAATGGAAAGAAATCCCTGGTGTATAGTGGGCTTTCTGCCCCCCCGAAGGGGCAGATTAGGGGCCACTGCCCCATCTGCCCCCGGGGGGCCGCAGAAAGACTGTGATAATTGGGGGGTGGGGTGGGGGCATGGGCCTGCCCGTTTTGGGCAGCCCCCACCCCTATTTTTATTGTCAAAAAAATTCCCTGGTGTCTAGTGGGCTTTTTGCCCCCCGGGGGGGGGGCAGATTGGGGGCTACTGCCCCCATCTGCCCCCCAGGGGGGCAAAAAGACTAAATGTGGCCAAAATTATTTGGGGGAGCAAAGCCCGTTGCCCAAGGGGCCGCTCCCCCCTCCCTGGTGTCTAGTGGGTGGATCCCTGCTTGGGGATCGCCTTCCTGTGGAGATTCTCCCCTTTGCAACGAGACCTCTCCCGTCTTTCTACATGCTCAGGGGGCTTAGATAGCCCCCTGAGCACGTAGAAAGAGAAACAGAAATGAGCCTCTTGGCTCATTTCAGTTTCACTTTCAGTGTAATGACGTCGGCGCGACGTGCGCGCCGATCGTCATTACACTGAAAGCAGGGGAGGGGCCCTTGGGAGCTGGGGAAGCTCTTCCCCAGCTCCCGAGGCTATTTTCACTAAAAGGGAATCCCTCTGGTGCCCTCACCAGAGGGATTCCCCAGGGAATGCCTCGAGCACAGCGCGACTGTGCTCCATGACGAGTCCAGCTCGTCATGGGCACACAAGGGGTTAAAGGCTATTATACTGGCCCTGGAATCTTTTCTCTCAAAAATATCAGGAGCATCAGTATTAATTCGGACAGACAACACAACAAGCATGCACTATTTAAACAAACAAGGAGGGACAAGATCAACTATGCTATCCCTACAGGCCCAGCAAATAATATGGGATTGGACAATTCAACACCAAATTACTTTAACAGCGGATCATGCTCCTGGAGTGGCCAACATCCTGGCGGATTCCTTGAGCAGGTCAATTACAGCTAACCACGAATTGGAACTCCACGAACCAACGCTGTATCACATCTTTCTGTTGTGGGGCAGACCAAAGTAAGACTTATTTGTGACCATTCTGAACTGCAAATGCCAATTCTTTGCCAGCTGGCTACCCCAACAGAGATCATACAGGAATGCGTTTTTTGATAAATTGGTCAAAGAGTTATGCTTACGCTTTTTCCTCTGATTCCCTTAATCCCAAGGGTGCTTCCGGAGATAAGGAAGGATTCGTCTGGCACTGAAGGCATTTCTTCCCTCTGTCCGGGGAACAGTAGTGCAGGTGTTCACGGACAGCTCCACCGCCATGTGGTATTGCAACAAACAGGGCAGGGTGGGGTCGTGGACCCTATGCCAAGAGGCCCTTCGCCTCTGTAAATGGATGGAACATCAAGGCATTTCCTTGGTGGTTCAACACCTGGTTCTCTGAACACCAGGGCTGACGAACTCAGCCGCAGGTGCATGACAAATCACAAATGGCGTCTTCACTCGGAGATGGTGCAAGGTCTCTTTCAACAGTGGGGAGAGCCTTGGTTAGATCTATTTACCACCGAAGAGAACGCACAATGTCAACAATTCTGCTGGTTGGAATTTACAAGGTGGCACTCGCTAGGTGACGCTTTTCGACGCAAGTGGAGATGTGCGCCTTTCCGCCTATACCACTTCTGCCCAGAGTGCTGAAGAAGATCAGGTGCAACCGGGCCCAAGTCTTTCTTGTGGCTCTGGATTGGGCACGAAGAGTCTGGTATCCCGAGCTGCTAAACATGGCCATCGATCCTCCGATCCGACTGCTTCTTTGGGAGGATCTTTTGTCACAGCAGCAGGGGACGGTCCTCCAACCGAACCTGTCCAGTCTCCACCTCCTTGCGTGGACATTGAGCGGCGGAAGTTGACCTCTTTCGACCTGCCTCCTGAAGTTTATGATGGATTCTTGGCAGCCAGGCATCCCTCCACAAAGACGGTATACACCTGCTGGTGGAACAAATTTGTGCCATTGTGCACAGCAAAGGCTGTGGATCCCCTTTCTGCCCCTTTTTCTGAAATACTCTTGTTCCTTCTTTCTTTAGCCCAGCAGGGCTCTGCTCTGGGCACTATCAAGGGCTACCTGTCTGCCATCTCTGTTTTCCTTTGGTTGGCAGATCAGCCTTCTCTTTTCACGTGCCCGGTAGTTAACCGTTTCTTGAAAGGCTTAACGCATCTTTTTCCTCCAATTCCATTTGTTATGCCTCAGTGAGACTTGAATCTTGTACTGACTTATTTGATGTGCGCTCCCTTTGAGCCGCTTCATAATTGTCCCTTACTGCTTCTAACTCTTAAGACTGCTTTCCTGGTAGCCATCACTTCTGCTAGAAGGGTGAGTGAGCTCCAGGCTCTTTCCTCCAAACCTCCTATCCTGTCTGTCCATCCGGACAAGGTGGTTCTCAGGACAAGACCATCCTTTCTTCCTAAGGTGGTCACTGCCTTCCACAGCGGGCAGACCATTACTTTTCCCACCTTCTTTCCACCTCCGCATCCTTCAAAGGAAGAAGAGAGGCTCCACCGTCTGGACCCAAAACGTGTGCTCTCCTTCTACCTGGATCGCACAAAACAGTTCTGTGTGGATGATCAGCTGTTTGTTGGCTACGTGGGTGCAAAGAAGGGTCGGGCCGTACACAAACGCACCATTTCTCGGTGGGTTGTGTTGTGTATTAAGGCTTGTTACTCTCTAGCTAAAAAGGAGCCTCCAGTGGGGCTGCGCGCTCACTCCACCAGGGCGACCGCTGCCACTAAATGACATCTGTCAGGCGGCAACGTGGGCATCACTGAACATTTTCACCAAACACTACTGCCTGGGTCGTTCGGTTCTCCAGGAATTTCTGGTGTGATCTTGGTTCGCAGACCCACCACCGGGGTTGGTATTGCTGAGGTATCTATTCTAAGGTAAGGAATCTATAACTAACGTGTTTCTTTCAGATGCACAAGTTACTTACCTTCGGTAACGATATATTTGTAAGAAGCATTAGCTAGTTATAGATTCCTTACCGCCCCACCCATCCTCCCCGTTCTGTGAACCGTTTTCTGGGGTTAAGGACATCCTTTCAGGGTCCTAGTTTTGTGCACCAATGGTCAGTGTCTTGCATGGCACTGTGTTTCTGGCGCAGAAAGTCATATACAGAACTGACATCAGCGTGCGAGGGCGGCGTCTAAGTAGCTGCCACAACATCATTCCTGCGACCACGACAACGAACGTGGAGCCGACCGACGCCACCTTCCGACGCGCAGAGGCACGGCTGACGACAAATCTTTCCAGATCCAGTCTGACGCCTGGGGGTAATTCTAAGGTAAGGAATCTATAACTAACTAATGTTTCTTACAGATATATCGTTACCGAAGGTAAGTAACTTGTGCATTCGGTCTAGTACCAAAAAATATTAGTGATGTTAGGCTTTTGGTGATATTTTTACGTAATGTTGTTTAGGGCAATTGTCCAATGTTTAATTGTCACACTAGTTTCCTGATATTATTCTTGGGTATTTACATGTGGGGGTTCATAGATGGTCGTGCAATTCTTCGTCATTATTGAGACCTCTAGGAGTCTTTGTGCTTAATCTGATGATGTATCGTGATTCTAATTGTCTGAGTTTTCTCTTTCTGTCTCCTGGTCTTTCATTTTGAGGAATGGTGTCTAATTTAAAGAATTCCATTCGTCTCCAATCATTGTTTTGGCATATGGCTAGAGGTTTTGCTGTTGCATAATTGGAATCTTTGTTTTTCACTGCTCGAATGTGTTCCAAAATGCGTTTTTTGGCATACAGACAGTGTTGCCAATGTATCTAAGTCCACACGCACAATGTATGACGTAAACCACAAATTGGGTTGTGCAGGTGATTTTGTGATTTATTCTGATAGGTCTTCCTTCCGTATCCATTATTTCTTTTATGTTCACACCAATTGTGCAAGCTTTGCAACTGTTACATTTTTTGAACCCCAGTTGTTGTTGTTCTAACCAGTTCTTCTTCGGTATTTCTTGAAAGTGGCTCTGGACTATTTTATCCTGAATTGAGACTGCCTTTCTGTATGTAACTTGTGGTAGTTTCCCAATGGTTTTTCTAAAATCCTTGTCTTGCATCAGCTGTAGCCACTGCCGACATGGAGAAAAAATTCAACATGCTGATCTGGAAATATTTGTTCAGGATTATGACAGAGATGGATTTGGGGATGAGATCGTGGTCTGGGTGTGTTTATTGTTCTAAGATTATATGTCTGCAATGGGCATGTTATATCAGATTCTTTGCCAGTACAGAGGGAGACAGGATAGGGTGTTCCCCACCTGGTGGACTTCTGTTGCCCATAGCAATGAAGTCCTAACTGAAGTTTTCTAAATGGAAGGGGTTTCCAGGGTTGCTGGATGATTACTCATACATAATTAAACTTAAGAGGGCAATGTGCTGCTATATCTCAGGGATAGATACGTTGTCCTCAAAGCAGGTATAGACATATTGAAAGACTTTCCATAGTGTTGCAGGTGAACAAATGTAAGTGCTGTTTGTCCCCATTCCTACATTTAGTATATGCAGTGCTTAATTTGAGCAGGTGCTTTCCGGTGCTCAGCACCTGCACTTAATCATCAGCACCGGCGCTTGAGCACTAGTTAAGGACAAATTCAATTTTGGTGAGCACAGGGACATTAAGTGATTCGTCCAGAATCACAGCAGGTTGAGCCCACCCCGAGGTTCGAACTTGGTTGCCCAGTTCTGAGGTCGGCAGCTTGGCCATTACGCTACATCTCCTACCCTCTTGTAGTGTTTGTTGGTTCTATGTTAGCCAGTGACAACAGGGGAAATGGGCTGGTCAAAGCTGGCTCGTGATGGGAGTCCCGGCACTTCTTATTTTACAAATTAACCACTGAGTATATGTACACAATCAATGCACCCTATTCCCTAGACTGGAAACAGTAACCTTCTGATGCTTGGAGGTCCAGTTCTACCACAATGACACAAAAGTAAGTGACAGAAATATTATTAAAACTTTAAATATGAACCGAGGGTCAATTGTGTTCTGGGAGAGTATGCCCCTTTCAGTACTAGGTAGAATTGTACATTTGACAATGGTGGTGTTACCACGTTTCTTATATTTGTTTGCCAATATACTTGTGATACTGCCCCAACAAACCTTTAAAGCTCTGCGCTTTTTAAAGGTAATCTATGGTGGTGGCTCAAACCAAGGTGCATTTATGAAACTCCTAGTGGCCAAGGAGTATGAATCTTACCAACTGTCAACATAATTTTATTGACTCACTAAGTGATCTATATAGCAGATGCTCACTTCCTGCAATATTCGATGTGTAGAGCAACGCTTTTGGAATGCCAGTTTCAGAAACACAGCAAAACTAGATTGATTGACACTGACATAAATTGCTGGAGACTCGCATGAAATCTGAAATTGATTATGTCCCGCACATATCATTGTGGGGTTACCTCAAATTTAGACAATTGATAGGAATCACCGACACTACAGTGTGGACCGTGGCAGGTTTTTTGAGGTTAAGAGATTTCTGTGATGGTGGCAAACTGCATTTAGTAGACTAGCATACCCTTTACAAATGGACCAATTCTTAACCAATAGTTGATTCACCAGGTCAGTCTGAGAAACCTGGGGTTGGGATGCAGTTGATCCCCAAACATTTGAGGATTTGCCTGTGCATCTTACTCTGGGCAAGGAGAGGAAGGTTTCAGTAATATATCGGGCCACACAAGGAATGATAAGGGTGACACTGGAACTACTGAGAGATTTATGGTTGGGAGTCCTTGGGAGGGAGTAGACAAATGGAGCCAAGGCATTGACCTTTGCATTCCCCACAGGAGTCTTGAGGAATGCTAGATTTAATTGAATACATTATAAAATCCTGCAAAAAAACTTTTCTGACACCACACCAATTACTTAAGATCTAACTTGCAGTACCGAATACCTGCTCAAAATGTGATGCAGGGATGTGGATTTCTTCCACATGCTATTGCATGCCCATTTATGGACCTAGTCGAAACACTTACAGGTATGTCTAATATTTGCATATAGAACACATACCTGCTTGCCCTGATGGTAAGACCAAAGATGAAAATAGGAGTGCATGTTTGTTGACTTGGCAGTCATATTGCCTTGGAGGCAGACAACCATGACATGGAAGTCCCGAATATGAATACGGAATTAAATAAGTTGACCACAGCTGAAAACAGAGCCATTCCTGAACACTGAACAACAGAAATAAAAACCTGATGAGCTGACACCGTCAGGGACCCCATCTAATCTGCACTAGCAGAGAAAATTGTTGAGAACCCCCTTAAACTAGAAGCTGAAAGGACTTAACCACACTAGTCATAACCTCTGAGACAAAAGGTACCACAGTTGAAATGTGCAGACGCCTCACACATGGCTGGGTTCCTTAGAGCATACATCTGAAGCATGTTTTTAGGAGGGTGGCAACGTTCACACATGGCTATACAAATACAGACATTCAATAATGCTGCAAGGACTACAGTCTGCTGAGCACATACTGGAGGTACCAAACTGCCTCACTAAAAACGTGGCTGTTAACTTGGTAGAATAATAAACCTTAGTGCATAGGTGCTTGCTCTTTTTTCAGAAAACCCCACCACTAGTATATATGCCATTACACCAAATAGCCTACTTGCAAAACGTAACAGCTACTTCTAAAGAATAACGGAATAGAATTGGTCCCCCATCTTCAAAAGGGAAAAAGGTATCTATTAAATATACTTCTTATAAAGAGAGGCACAAGGAAGGATTTCACTCCCACCCTAGACCTACATCTAGCCAACAAAAGGGTACGGTTAGAGAAATTCAGAATGGTAGGATTATGTCAAATCTTGCCACATCTGGAGACAGGAGACTGAATGTGTGCAATAGATCTACAGGATATGCTCTCCTTCCATTTGGTGCACCTCAGACCGTCCCCAATAGAATGCGTGATAGGTAATTGCCCTTGAGAAGCTGTACCTTCTCAGAAGGAAAAAGCCAAAGCTGTAAAAAAAACACCTTACTGGTGAAGTCTTCACAGGATTGGAGAAAAGCATGAGTCAGGAATCCAGACAAAGAAGTCCCAAATGCAAAGAGTCAGGATCAGCAAGTGGAGGGAGGGAGGAAACATGTAAAAGAACACAGCTTTGTTGTGACTCAACCTCCAACCAGACTGAAGACTTTAACTAGAACAGGAAAATGAAATGACATCAACCACTGCATGAAAGAAAACATAATGGATTGGGAAAGTCAGGAAGAAACCAAGGGAGGAAGGGCCATGATGGAAGGGGAAAAGAAAAGATGTCAAAGCCTGATCTGGACTAGGTATGGAGTTGCCTTAAAAAACAGCTGCATAGCCTCAGGCAGGTGGCAGCAGTTTTGGAATTGAAGAGAAAAGGAGCTGCTACCAGGAGTCCAGGAGCACAGAGGAAGCAACCCAGATGAGAAACTCCCCTACCCCGAAGCTTTTGGTTTCATATGGTGTATTGCGAATCCCCAGGAAAAGCTGGGCACAGCAGAGTACCCTGGTTCTTGGGCATCCAGATGGATAAGTCACGTACGCAACATCAGTAACGTGCTTTAAATGTCTTCCATATGTGATCTTCAATCTGCTCTCATCTGCCCAGGTTATCACAGTGGTTGGGGCTCTCTCCATACTAACCACAGTGTGATCAAAGTCTAACATGTCAAGAAACTATCTGGAATCTGCTTCCAGAACTATAGTCTCGATCTCAGTCACTTTAAGAGCATTGCCAAACATCCAAATTTCCAAAGGTGTTAATACTCATGGCACATCAGAGAACTGGTCCTGGAGCTTCATAACACTGTAAAACTGTGTTGTCCCCATATAAGTGAAAACAAAGAAAAAGATTCTGTTGGGATCAGCTCATGCGACCAAAATTTAAAGCATATTTCCAGAGGTGACCTGGCTACTGGCTATTTAATATTTTCCTGAAAATATGCCGATGATACCTTACATTTTTGATGTAGGCCTACTTTCTTTTCACAACTAGACCATGTAGACTTAATACTTACTTACCCTTTATTTGTAAGTCCGGCTCAAAGTCAAAATAAGCTTAATTCGACTTTTGTGTTAATTTCATAAAAGCATACAAACACAATACATAATTTCATAAAAAGACATTAAAAACAAATGTGCTAAGGATCACATTACAGTCACCCAGGGCACACTGCGCAAAGAGTACTCGTCCATCTAATCATAACAAAATCATTATAGATATTCAAGGACTTCCTGCAATTTAGCACCGCCCATAAGTAAACTGCCATGATACTGCAAAGATGGAGTAAGTAAAGATTGCAGAAACAAGAATGCAGGACGACATTGTACATCATTTTCTTCTCTCAACATAAGTGATATTAAACTCTTCCTCAAAGCTTTATTAAATTTGCATAAGAAAACAATATGCATCATACTTTGGTATGACAAATTATCATAAGCGCATATTGCTAGTGTCGCAGACCAGTCATTTGTAGTTGGAAAGCTGGTCAGTGAGTTAACGCAGACCTATGTCGGGCGTTGTACACAAACCTGAGATATGGTTGCATATCATAAGTGATCAACATCATTTGATTTTTTAAAACACTAAGCTCTAACAATTCTGTAGTCAATCTTAGGTCCTCCAGCAGTGTGAGACACCCCCATTTAATTCCTTTCTGCTAATGTGCTCCAGTGTTTCAGGTAGGTCAAAATATTCAGGATGACCAAGCTCTAGACAGAATTATTTTATATATTTCAACCAAGGAATTCGAAAAGCAAGGAAAGATTTAAAACAATCGCTGATGACCTCACGGTTAAGCCTGATGGACTTTGAAGCCCAAATTTGGTGCCAGAGAAGGATTGGCTGAATTATGGCCATATCTGTTAACAAGGAGGCCCCAAGTTCAGAGTGGCAGAAAAAAGGCAAACATCTTTTGGGTACAGAGAGGAGAATCCTAATAAAGGCATTTCCCCCCAGTTTTAGTCTTTGGCTGTTGCTGGATCCCCAGACTCCTCCCCCATATAGAGCTTGGCTTTATAGATGAATAACATCTCGTTAGGAGGCTTCTTGCCATGTTTCATCACAAATTTAGTCAACTCTGCGGTGGTTTTCATAAAATTTAATTTCCTCGTATTAATAGCCTGTTTCTATGATTCATCCTTATCAAATAAAATGCGCAGGTAGGAGAAAGAAGAAATAACATTAATCTTTGTACCTCCAATCATTATAGGATGGCACTTCAAAGACCTCACCCCACATTTTTGTACGTCTGGTTCATAAACACACCACTGCTGCCGTTGTGTTGCAGTAAGAGACACCTCATAAAAGGGTCCTGGTCAGCAGCCTAAGGGTTGCAAAAACTGAAAGCAAAAAAGAAGAACACTGTCATTAAAATAAAGTACTTCAAACACTTGCAGCAGGCCAGAACCACAGTGGCAAAGGTTGATATGCATAAAGTTTGGATTTTTGGCACAGGTTGTAGGAATTACAGGGACCCTCACCATAATTTGCAGGGAGAAAACTGTTTCATGTAGGCTACTGAATTCAGTCCTTTAAATTTTTCGATTTTTGTGTAGTGTAGTCCTTGTTTGTTATGCTACATCATTACTTTAAATCACATTTGAATGGAACAAATATTGACACTGCTTTTTACAATAGGTACATTAGATCGTATACACACTTAAATGCTTTTATCGTCCTTGTTAAACATGTATGAATATGTGTCTCACCACATTTTGCATTCTAAAACAACTTATTAATTGTATTTCCTTTATTCATAAAACAAAACAGAAGCCAATAAATCTTCATAGCAAATTCATCAAAGACTCAGCGCTCACTCAAAAAACTAAGCAGCTCATTGTACTACATGTAGAGAACTATAAAGTAACACCAGTAAAAATTATCAGCAAATAGTTTTTTAAGATCTGTATTAATATAGTTTGGACTAACACCCATGCACCAAACCGGTAAAGACTCATAATAGAGCTCAAACATCCCACCCCAGTGACTAGTCGGTGTGAGCATTCATACCTCTAAAGTTTCAGCATTACCATTACCCTGTATCTGTTTGGGCAAGTTTTTAGGAATCCAAAGGTTCACCATAAAATCCGATTTTCTTTTAAATACCTTACCTCAGGGGAAGAGAGGTCAAGGAATGAGTTGGGTGAGGCTAAGGAAAATGCATCAAGTAATAGTCTAGTATTCCAAAATATTCCAGAGTATTTGGGTAAAACCAGCAGCATTTCAGCTTCTTGTAAAGGAATGTATTATAAAAGGTTTCAAGAGTCATTCAGAAAACTTGAATACATGGGGGCGGCTCCATGCTAGCAGATGTGAAATTATAGACACTGCTGATGCCATTCACAGCTGCCAAGTTTTCATTTTCCTTGTGTGTGACATTTCCATACTTTGAGTCTGTTTATGTGTGACTGAACTAATGAACATCTTCTCTCATCCATATTACCAGTTTGATCTTCTCCAGTAGAATTCATGTTTTCCTATCTGACTTTTATTGTGTGTTATCTTTGTATGCCGAATTTTACAAAGCTTGTATTGCATTTCCTGACGTATATGCTCTTTTTACATAAAATAAACTTGTTGAAATTAAAAAAGTGCCCACTTACCCCTTCAAGGGGTAACGGCTTGATCAATGCTTAATTGAAACTGCCTCAGTGCTGATGTTAACTGCACTCAATTTTAAAGAACACAGACAAATAATGTACATTTAAAATATGCCAACCCTGGATGATTGTCAAGGACCCTGCAGCTCATTCATTCTTCTTCCACCCAGGCTGAGCAGCCACCCACCCACTTATGGTAGTGGTTTTGTCAATTAATCAGCATTTGTAGGGCACAGCACTGTCACCCCTGGTGGTATCTTGGCGCTGGGGTGCGAGGTCTCCGTCGAAAAGCCTGGTCTTGAGGAAACGGCAGGAAGTGGCAAGAAACAAGCAGAAGAAGGCAAAACAGAGGGCAGAAAAGTGAGTGAGCAGGAAAGGCACAACAGGGGGCAGAAAAATGAGCAGAAAAGGCAAAAAAGAGCACAGAAAAAGATCACACAGAGGGCAGAAAAACAAACAGAAAGGCAAAATAGAGCAGGACAAAACATAGGGCAGAAAAACGAGCAGAAAAGGCAAAATGGAGGGCAGAAAAACTAGCAGAAAAGGCAAAAGGGAGGGCAGAAAATCGAGCAGAAGAGGCAAAACAGGGCAGAAAAACAAACAGAAAAGGCAAAACAGAGGGCAGAAAAATGCGCGGAAAAGGCAAAACTGAGCAGAGATGGCACAAACAGAGGGCAGCAGGTAGACAGGCAGCAGAGGGTAGCAGACTGCGAGCAAGTTGGACAGGAGAACTGTTGCAGTGTGAGCTGACTCAAGGGCGTGCTCAAAAGGGTCGTGATGTGGCCTCCATTAAGTAGGTCCTGGGGGGGGGGGGGCGCTGGGTGGCTAGAGGAGGGAAACAGATGGAGGAGGTAAACCTCGGGAAGATGGAAGAAACAAGCAGAAAAAGGCAAAACAGAGGGCAAAAAAATGAGCAGAAAATGCAACACAGACTAGAAGAGGGCAAAACAGAAGGCAGAAAAATGAGCAAATAAAGGGGACAAAAACTAGCAGGAAAGGCAAACAGAGAACAGAAAAACGAGCAGAAAAGGCAAAACAGAAGGCAGAAAAACAAGCAGAAAGGACATAACAAAGGTCAGCAAAATGAGCCTTAAAGTTAAAACTGAGGGAGGAAAATTAGCAGGAATGGCACAACAGAGTAGTAAAACGAGCGGGAAAGACAAACCAGACTGCAACAAAATAAGCAGAAAAGGCAAAACAGTGGGCAGAAAAAAGGGGTCAGCAAAGTCAAAACACAGCAAGAAACGAGCAGCGTATGCACAAACAGAGGGCAGCAGGTAGACAGGCAGCGGAGGGGAGCTGGCACCAGGACCTGCTCCTGTTTTAGAGTGTCTCAGTGACCCCCACAGAGTCGAGGAGCTCTGTAGATGCCAGACTAATGTATTTTAGAGTGGTGATGCAGACACCAGCACTAAAATATGTTATTCTAACCCTTCATGTGTAGTACTTGGCAGGGCTGGAGTGCCTCTCTCCCTGGCAATGAGAAATAGTGCTCCAGCCCTTTGTTAACCCGGTTAGCTAACCACTTGTCAGCCAACACTGCAAGCTACTCTGGATTCTTTTCTTTTGGACGCAGATTCCTCACCTTATACTTCTTACTCTGGCTTCAGACTGGACCCGGAAACTCTTTAGTAGTAACTTTGCGTGCTGGAATGTGGCACCTTGCGACTCTGCCTTGACGCGGTTCTACTCTGGAAATAACATACGGGGGCTATATATTCACCACTCAAGCGCGCTGACGTCAGTTCCTTTCTTTTCGCTCCTCTAGATATCGATCTAGAACAGCCTCTTTTTTCTCCATCCTGGAGTCATCGGAGCCGCTCCAGGGGGTCGGTCTTCATCGCACTCCTAATCCTCAGGTATACGTAAAAAAATACAAGAAGTTGAAGCTGGATTCCGTTCCCTCATTCCACTAGCGTTTGCCTGAACTGATACAGGGGTTGTTTCTCATAGACATTTACCTTGACTTTTCAAATTAAAATTTGATTTTTCAAACTTAAATTCCACAGCGTGCAAGAGATGTCACCTCTTGAAGTGATATGTTTTAAGTACTGTAGTTAAGGTCACAAACAAATGTCTGTGGCCATCAGGTGTTCCTGTGGTCGAGCCACAACTCCAAGGCCTGCAGAAACTGCTTGTTGATGAACCTGAAGACCATTAGGGAATGCAAGGCAAAACTCTACGTCACCAAGCAGAGGTAAGAAGACTCTGCGAATGGACCATTCCAAATCCCACTATGTCCATACTTTGCTCTCAATCCCTTTCCTAGAGTTGTTGGATCCGCTCTAGGGGGTCGGTCTTCATCGAATTACTAGTCCACAGGTATACGTAAAAAAACACAAAAAGTCAAAGCCGGATTCCCCTCCCTCACTCACTAGCATTTGCTTGAACTGGTGCGGGGGTTGTGCCACCCTTCTCAATCTTCCCTCTTAAGTCAGCCGACTTTGGAGCTGATTCTGCATCTGGTTCTGACAAAACCTGAGTTTATGGAGCCTTTAACCACACCATCTCAGTTTGAAGACCTATACACAGCCAAGCTCTGGCTCTTTGGATCTCTGCCAGCACCGTCTGGTGCACCTTCTGGTATCACAGAGCTAAGCGGCCTTCCACCTGGGATACTGCCTGCAGGTTCGCCCTTGACTCTAGCTGGATCCTTCACTTTTGCACTTCCTCTTGCTCTTGTTCCCACTCAGCTGCCGGTGCCACTCCTTATGCCGGTCCCGGGCACATTGATGCTGATACAGAATTTGCAGCCTGAAAATGCGGCCCAGTTGATTTTTTCTAAGCTGGTCTGGCCCGGCTGAAGTTACGTCTCAATCTGCACAAGGCACTGCTTTTCCCCCCTGACTTGCAGCAGCCTACGCAACATTTTCTCCATTTTGTCTTTGGGACTGACTCTGATAATGATTATGTCCCAGGTGAGGGGTTCCTGAGTCCTACCAAGATGACTGTTGGTACGAGGACTTACAGGAGGCTAGTGGCCTTGATACCTTCCGGAGATAGGACTTTTTTCTCCCCCTGGTCAGGCACAGAAGAATCCACCTACTATGCTGTGGTAATGCGTAGGTCAGCCAAAGTATAAGACCTACAGTTCCCCACATTGTAGGTGAAAATGAATCTCTGAACAGAAGTCCTCCAACCAGGGGAAACGTCTTCCAAGCCCCTTCTTCCCTTTAACAAAGCACTGATGGATACCTTATTGGGGACTTTGGCCAAAACTTGCTCTAGCCCCCCAGTCAGTAGACAAATTGCTAGGCGCAAATACCCTGTCCCTGGCAACCCGGCGGCCCTCGCAAGAAAGCCTCGTAGTACAAGCTTCCACCAGCCACTTTAATCCTAACACATTTCGCTCCATTTTCCAAACGGGGTCTCTAAGCAAGTGGAAAGATTTGGCAAATGTCTCTTTTCTTCTACCAGCTTGGTCTTTTGATTTGTTAATGCCAGCTGTTTGTTGAGACGCTATTCACATACCCTTTGGGATTCGGAGGCTCAAGTCATCCCTGGTGTGCCCAAAGACCTTAGCCCTGTACACTCTCAGGCGATCCAAGATGGCTGTGATGCTACAAGTTCACGATTCATTGTTGCTTAGACACCACCAATTCCATCTGGTAGGCCATAGGCACCATTGTTGCCGCTCATAACCATGTGTGGCTGCAATTAACTGGGCTCTTGGGTGACATCCAGTCCTCTTTGATGAACATGCCCTTTGACAGGACTGACCTCTTCGGACAAAAAGCTGATTCCACTCTCGAACAATTTAAGGAGAGCAAAGCTACTGCTCGCTCTCTGGACCTTTCGGCCCGCCTCACGAACTGCAACAGTTCCACTGTTCATTTCATGGCTTTGGCTGAGGAGTCCCTTACCACCAATCCATCCAGCCCTCACAGGGAGCTCAGCAGTATATTATGGTAGAGGCATTGCCCCCCACTGCCCCCGTGATCACAGTCAGCTCGCCTCCGTGCCTACCTCCTCCAGCTCTACCCACCCGCCGCCACCCTTACCAAACCTCTTAGCGTGCTTTATGCCCACCTGGTGTAAAGCAGAATCCACCAATTCTTACTGGGTTGACAAGCGATCATGTCGGATGAGTGGGTGCTACACATTGTTCGCAAGTGACACACCTTTCCCTTTCTCTTTTCTCTGCTGAACCTTCTTCCGTCCCCTCAGCAACTGACCGAAGACCATCACTCTATTTAGCAGCAGGAAGTGTGTAAAGATATCACGGAGACTGAAGCGTGAGACAACACGAGGCAGGTAAACCACTACAAAGTGCAAGCCCTTTTGGCCAAAGGTGCTGTAGAGAGACTCCAGTGCCAGAAGTAGTATGTGGATGTTATTCCTGCAACTTTCTGGTGATCAAGAAGGGCGGAAGTCTTCGTACTATTCTAGATCTGCACCCCCTTAATGGCTCCTTCCTGAAGCAGGTCAAAATGCTCACCCTGGTCCAGAACTTTTCTACCCTCGACCTTGGAGACTGGATGGTAGCGTTGGACCTGCCATATGCCTATTTCCATATTCCTGTTTTACCGGCCCACCACCAATACTTGCAGTTTGTGGTGTGACAGGAGCATTTTCAGTTGGCTGTGCCGACCTTTGGTCGCACAAGCGCCCCTTGGGTGTTCACAAAAAAGTGATGGAAGTTGTTGCAGCACACCTTTAGACTGTTAGAGCTGCAAGTCTTTCCAGTCTCACACTTCTTGCTTGTTGATGGTTGGCTCACCTCAGGCAGTTATCACCCACCTCCAGACCACCATGAACTTCCTGTCATCTTTGAGGTCACTTTCAATATGCCAAAGTCACACCTGACTTCTTCTCAGACACCTTTACATCCGAGCCATTCTGGACATGGTTCGGTTTCGTTCCTTTCCCCCCTGGGTAAGACATTCCACATCATTCAATCTATGATCCTGATCTTTCGGTCTCTGTCCTGGATTTCAGTAAGGTCGACTCTAAGGCTGCTGGAACTGATGGACGAGCACACCAGGTAGGATATTCGGGCTTTGCAATGAGAGTGGAAGTCCCAGTAGGCCCAACATCACAGAGAACTCGGCAACCACATGCAGATTTTGGAGGTAACAGCAAGAGATCAGTGGTGGACCGATCTCACTTCCCCACCCAGAGCGGACAGTGGTGACTGATGTATCGCTTCTGGGTTGTACGGCTGCCTGGGAGAGGTAGAGATCAGAGGCCCATCGTCTCCAGCGGAGTTCCAGGTCCACATCAACCTTCAGGATCTGAGGACCATCTGCTTAGCATTGAAGGCCTTCCTGCCATCCATCAAGGGGAGGCTGATACAGGTGCTCACGGATAACACCACCGCCATGTGTTACTGCAACAAACGGTGGTGTGGAGGTCAAAGACACTATGCCAGAAGGCCTTGAACCTTTCGAAATGGTTGGACCACCAAGGAATTTTCCTGGTGGGGAACCACCTGGCAGGATCTTTGACTGGTTGGGCAGACAAGCTCAGCCGTCCACGCCTAGCAAATCACAAATGGCAGCTACACCCAGAGGTGGCGCAAGTTCTCTTTCGCAAATGAGGAGAACCTTGGCTCGATCTGTTCACCGCCGCCAAGAATGTGCAATGTCAGCAATCTCTTGTTCGGAGGTGTGTGATGAATGTTGTGATGCCATTCTGTGTTGGCCAAACCATCACCCTGCCAACATTATTGCTTTGATATCTTTTCAAAAGGTGAGGAATCTGCGACTAGAAGTCTTCATCAGAAAACCTTCAGTAACTGTGGAGACTCTATCTAGCCCAGATTTCCCGCCGACCCTCTCATCCTCCCTATTCTGTGGTTTGACTCCATCCATCAATAAGATACCAAGTCTGTTCTGTTGCTGCTGTTGCTGGTGGGACTCCTTTCCACACCTTCTATCACGTTAGGAGCAGGCATCGATGACTCCTGGGGGAGGAGGAGAGAGTGCCCCAGATTGCTGCATAACGCTAACGCTGTCCCTGCTGTGCGGGATGCCATTGGGCCTGGGTGGGCCCGTCTTCATCCGTCATCGCACGTTAGGAGCAGGCATCGATGACTCCTGGGGGAGGAGGAGAGAGTGCCCCAGATTGCTGCATAACGCTAACGCTGTCCCTGCTGTGCGGGATGCCATTGGGCCAGGGTGGGCCCGTCTTCATCCGTCATCGCCAGTCAGAGGCAGGCAGGCCACCCCCCCCCCCCCCCCTTGTTTTTGCTTCTGTCGTACTCCTCGTAATCTCGAAGGTTGTAAATTCAAGAAGCATTGGACCCACATGGCAATACTGCTGCTCTCCTGCCGAGGCACAAATCGGTGCTGAGTACCTACCTGGGCTGTGTAGATGCCAGCCCTATGGTGCTGTCACTTGGCAGACCCTTTTCGTAGCCGGTCGTGCGGGCTGTTGGTTTCACTGTGTTAAAGCCACGATAAGCGACGGAATGGGTAAGCGCAAGACAATGCCCACACAAAGGGTTCTTCAGAAACAGAGCCTCCAGGAATTCTACCATGATGACATACTTGACATCAGTGATGGAGGCACTTACAGATGAGATCATTATAGTGGAGGAAGAACTTGGCCTGGGCAGCTGTAGATCAGAATGGTCTACGTGGGCCATAGATAGCAATCTTTTTACTAAGGACACTCAGGTGAATGTGGGACACACCACCCTTTTCTCACAGTTTAAGGACTCAGTCCTATAGACAGTTGTTGATATTTCCTCTGAACTTGATCCACTTGCTTGTAAGCACAAAAAGAGCCCAGTGCGAGAGGGAACACTGATTCCTATTGCGAAAAGTGGGAACTGATTTGGAGAGTTTTGGCATTGTACAACCTAAAAGTTACTATGCTTTTAATGCTAGCTCGCTGCTGTTGGACCAGTTGTTATCTCTGGTCTTGGAAAAATTGGAATCTCGTGTTAAAATGTAGTTTGATACTATCTTGGTAAGGCTTAGTGCTGTAGAGCAAGTCCTCTCTAATAGAGATAATCATGCTGTTGATTCGATTCGAAAACTTTATTTGGTATGCATAAAACAACAATATAAGTATACATACATCAAGACTAAAAACAGATAACATCCAATTGTGTCCAAAATTGATCACATACATTAATACTAAGGTGCCGATTCCGATCCGGGTCGGAAAGCACTCCGACCGAACCGGATCCGGAGTGTTTTCCGACCAAGCCCGAGTCCTGCAGTCCGACCGAGCGAGTACGATGCGGCCGTATGCTGCCAGACTCGGTATGGTTGGACTCCCATAGCAGTCAATGGGAGCCGGTCGTACGACGCGTACATGGGCTCCCATTGACTGAATGGGTATGTCTCGCGCAAGGGCTCCCCTATAGTGGGTACGCATCGGTGCCATCTGCACCATACATGTCTGTGTTGGGGGACCCTTGAGTCTCCCCCTGTGTCCGAGTCGTAGGGCTGCGGGTGACAGGGGGTCCGACGTGGAACCCCCAAGGCACTCTGGCTCGCACAGGCTGTCCGACGCGTGCATCGTACTGGCTCGATCATAAATCGCATCCATTGCACGCCATGGTTAGCTTCCGACCGAGACGTACGGAGCGGTTCGGACCCGGAAACGACTCGGTCGGTGAATTTCACGTAATCAAGTAAAACGGAGCAGATGGCGCATGATCTTTGTCATGGGGCCAAAATTAATGACATTCAAAACTCATAAAATGTTAGAAAAAAGGCAGCACAAATTCATAAAAGGCTTCAGAGGGTTATTACTATATTGATACAATAACACTTTTGCATACATTAAAAGCATTTACAATAAAAAGTACTACGTTAAGACAAACACTCGCGTCGTTGAGTTCAGATAGATATTTTATTGCAGCAAGGTGTGAACCACTACCATACAATTCTAAAACCTGAATAAAAGCTGCAAAACAGCATAAGTGCACGGTGCTCTGTCTGCTCTGTCCATCACATGGGCAGGGGGTCGTGGCTGAAGGGCACATTTTCATGTTAGGAAAAGCCACTAGATGGGGGACAATTCCCAATCTAAATCTAACTAATACAAAATGATGCATAAGATCGGGAATATATATTAAATATTCTTGACAGCTCCACTTCTTTGTATATAATCTCAGAAGAAGCCGAGGTAGGTAAGCTGAGAAGGTGTTTGAGGAAACCATTTTCCTCGGTCTGCAATGTAACCCCAAATACCGGCCCCATATGTTGCAATCGCTAAAACCCTTGCCCTATATATTGTTGTCATCTCCTTAACAGGCCTGGATCCCAGCTTTGCAGAAAACCGAAAAATACCATGGGTGCTTCTGACCATTTTGCTCATGACATTGGTAATTTCGCGAGTCCATGACCCGCTACCTGAAAAGGTAATGCCCAGGTAGCAGAAAGTATCAACCGGGGTCACTGGCAATTTATCCATATAGAATATTCTGTTTTGTTTGTCCCGTGGCCCACAGTCCACAGTATAAGTTTTACTTTTATTAATAATTAAATTCCTAGCAGCGATAAAATCGCTAAAGGCATCCAATAAGCGTTGCAGTCCCACTGGAGTTCTGGCCAGCAGAGTAGCATCATCCGCATACAAAAGCACAGTTCCCTTCTAACCCCAATATCCTAGTTCAACTGCAGAAGTAGTATGAGACCAAAATATTATGCACTGTGGACAACAGTGTAGGCTTAACCCTTTTGTTCCATCTTTTGGGCCAAAAAAATCTTCAGCAGTTAGTTGCAGGAATAGCTTACTCTTGCAGCAGGGCACACATATAAACCCCTGCCCCTTTGTTATAGATCTCCCCCTGAAGACTCTCCTTTTGTGTTGATCCTAACGAATGCCCAGTTATGTGAAATGGTATGTTGTGTTGTGTAGTGGTATGTTGTGGAGTTTAATTATGTGGTGTGCCGTTGAATTTTGTGGCATGATGTGGTATTCTGTGGTGTGGATTGGATGTATGTGGTGTGTTGTGCGAATGTTTTGTTGAGTTGAATTATGTGATTTGTTGCCAAATTATGTGGTGTGGAATGGAAATGAGTGGAGTGGAATTGTGTTGCGTGGAACTGTGTGGCAGTAAGTGAAAATTATGCTGATTGCAATTATGTGGCATGATTTGAAGTATATTTATGTGGATTGCTGCTATGTAGCAGTTGCCAGTAACCTAGAGTGTAGTGTTAGGAGTAGAGTTTCATAGACTGGGTTTGTTGGAGTAGAGTGTCTGAGAGTGGAGTTGGGGGAGTAGTGCAGTGCTGTAGAGTGTGGAGAATAGAGTGGAGTGGAGTGTGTTGGAGTGGATTATGGTAGTGGGACGGATTGGATTGAGGTAGATTGGGTTGGAGTGGAGTGAGTGGACTGGTTGGGGTGGATTGAATTGGGATGAATTAGAGTGAGGTGATTTGGAGTGGGGTGAATTAGAGTTGAGGGGGTGGATTGAACTGGATTGGTGGGGTGGACTGAATTGGAGTGGGGTGGATTGGATTGGAGTGGGGTGGACTGAACTGAGGTTAGGTGGACTGGATTAGGGTAGCGTGGGGTGGATTTGAGTAGAGTGGGGTGATTGGACTGCAGTAGAGTGGGGTGTATTGGAGTTGGTGGACTGCATGGGGTGGATTAGATTGGGGAGTGGGATGGATTGGAGTGGGGTTAATTGGATTGAGGTGGTGTGGAGTAGAGTAGGTTGGATTGCAGTGGGGGGGTTTGGATTGGGGTGGTTTGGATTGGGGTGGAGTGAATTAGATTGAGTGGGGTGGGGTGGATTGTGTTGAGATGGATTGGGGTGGGATGTATTGGATCTGGTTGGATTGGGGTGGAATGGATTTAGCTGGGGTGGTTTGGATTGGGGTATATTGGATTGGATTGGGGTCACATGGATTGGGGTGAGGTGGGTTGGATTGGGGTAAAGTGGATTGAATTGGACTGAGGTGAAGTAGATTGGAGGGGGTGCTTCGATGGGAGTGGGCGGATTGGAGTCGAGTGGGCTGTTTTTGGATTGGTGAGGGCAGACTGTAGTGGATTTGAGTGGGGCTAACGGAGACAGTGCAGTAGATCCTGGTGTCCAGGACGGGTTTTGCGTGAGACCGGCGGGAAAGCACACACAGCACACAGAGCAGCAGGAGCGGGTGAGGCAGCGGCGGCGAGACCTGAGGACTGCGGACCAAGATTTGAAGCCGCCCTGAAGCCTGAAGCCGCCTCGCCTTGCCTTGCCTTGCTGGCGCTTTGGTGCCGCGAGAGATTCCGACCCAGACCCTCGGCCCTTGGAGGTTGTGGGGGAGGTTGTGGAAAAGCGCCAGCGCCAGTGCTCTGTGTTCTGTGCTCTGTGCCTTGTGCCCTGTGCCCGGCGCAGAGCGAAGTGGAGGCTGTGGAGTTTGTGAAAAAGCGCCGGTCAGCGCTCTGTGTTCTGTGCCCTGTGCTCTGTGCTTAGAGCAGAGCAAAGTGGAGCAAAGTGGAGCAGAGTGGAGTGAGGACTGGTGAGAGGACTGAGCAGCGGCAGTGAGCAAACAGTGCTCGGAGCAGAGTAAAGTGGAGCGGAGTGGAGTGGAGTGAGGACTGGTGAGAGGAGTGAGCAGCAGCAGTGAGCAAACAGTGAGTTAGAGCACTGCAGAGAACACTGCAAAACGTTGTAAACACAGTGAACTTTGCATAACACCGAATAACGGACGGCACCCCCCCAGACTGACCCTCCCCCTCCCTCTACAGAGGTGAGGTGAGGCGAGGTGATTGGGCGATTACTAGGGGCTTATGGCTAGGGGGGTATTTAGTGCGACAGAACGCAGAGGCAGAAGCGGTGGGAGCAGAGAAAGAACCTGCTTAATCACACACAGAAGGCTGCCAGTACCGAAGTTACACTGCCTGGCGCGGTAGATCTGCGGAAATTGGTCAAACAACTGCAGCGTTGCACCAACACTAATCCCACCCCCTATTGCAACTGAACAAAGGTCACCAGCGGCGCGGTAGATCTGCGAAAATTGGTCTAGCATCGCAGTTTTACCCCAACACTAAATTCCATCACCTATTGCAACTAAACAAAGGACACCAGTGGCGCCCTTAAGGGGAAACAAGCCAACAACGCAATTTCGCAATAAAGAAATATGAGATCTGGGAAAGTTCGGAAGGCGAACATAGGTAAAAACAAAAACAATAAAAGCAAGATAAAAAACGTTATAGAGCAAGGGCCAGAAATAACTACAAAAAGCAAGGCCCACAGTCAGAGAGAGAGGCTAGTCTCGGCACCAAAGCCGGAAATAATATCCCTTAGTCTGGGTAATAAAACCGGGATCCAGAAATTTTTCTTTATAAAGGACCCAATTGCCGCCATTTACGCACCAACTACAGAGACAGCATGCTTGCCATGTCCCATAGAACAAGCAAAAAGGGCGAACAAAGGTTATGATAATTCAGGAACAGTCGAGCGACAGCAAAAGCGTGTACTTACACCCAGTAAAACAAGTCTTCCTTCCATACAGCGACAGCCAAGTACCCCAACACACAAAAAACAACTTCTAACATACAGAAACCAATCATGGAAATGCAAGCAAGTAGACTGGTTACAGCAATAGCACAGATACACTGCATCACCACGTCAATAAACCAAACACCAGGGAAAGGCTCAAAGGAGCACAGCAAAGAGTACCTGGAGGAAACAAAAAAGAAATCAGATGATCAGGAAAGGCAACTGGACGATGCCTGGACAAGCTCATTTTCAATATCAAATGATGCTAACATGGTGCAAATACTAGAAACTAACACCCAAACCCAGGAACCCCTGAACGAGGTAATTGAAGGGAATATCGCATCACCGTGTAAAGAGAAGGGAGCATCGGGAAGAGCAGGAATGTTAGTATCTACTCCATCACACCAGATCCAAAGAAAAGACCCACAAACAAGCCCACAGGAAGAAGGAAGTTTGTCATTGGAAAAAAAGCAACTAAACTTGTCATCACCAATTACAATTGCATCAGTCAGCAGGATTGACAATCCGGTGAAAACACAGGAGGAAGGAAGCTTTTCGACGAACATAAATCAATTAAACTTTTCTTCTCCGATAACAATTTCATCTGTAAGCAGGAGTGATCACAAGTCTTAGGATATTGGAAATTCCCTTGATGAACTGCATACGGCCCCATGGAGTAATACTCTATCTGAAAGAAACACGTTAGTTAGATTCCTCACCTTAGAATATCCCCAGGCGTCAGGCTGGATCCGGAAGATTTTTGTAGCAATACCCCTTGCGCGTCGCTAGGCGTCGTCACGTCAGTCCCAGGGACCAGCGGGTATGGGGACGGACGCGGCTCCAGCGGCGCCGCGGTGGAGGAACCACTCGGACCCTCAGCCGGATAGTGCGACCGGCGAGGGGAGTCCTTAGAGCGATGTCGGCTCTTGGACTTCTTATAATGTTTCGAGTGTTTGGACATAACAGACGACCCCGACGAGCGATGACGATGGCTTCGACTCCGCGACCGGTCCTTGGACTTCCTCCTAGACCGGGACCGAGAGCGGCGCGGAGCCAAGTGCCGAAGCTCGAGTAGCTTACGGGACCGCTCCCGCCTAGCCTTCGACGTCAAGGCCTGGCAATCCAGGCACGACTCCGCGTCGTGGTCGGCTCCCAAACAGTACAGGAACCGGCGATGGTGATCTGTCACCGACATCAAGCGATGACAGGCGTCACAGGCCTTAAAACCAGGCGTGCTACCGGCACCAGAGTCGAGTCAATGACCAAAAAGGGTTCAAAAGGTTAGTCAAAAAATGACTAGGGGTAAGCTCTCCCGGATCTGCGCTTACTGGCGCGGAAAAAAGAAGAACCGACGTCAACGCGCGAGGGCGGCGTCTAAGTACTCCGACGACGTCATCCAGCGCACGACGCCGACGACGGACGCGGAGCCGCAGACGACGCCTAGCGACGCGCAAGGGGTATTGCTACAAAAATCTTCCGGATCCAGCCTGACGCCTGGGGATATTCTAAGGTGAGGAATCTAACTAACTAATGTTTCTTACAGATACATCGTTACCGAAGGTAAGTAACTTGTTCATTAAGCACACTGGAACAAGCAATCAGGGTTCTGAACTTTTAGTCAGACAAAATGAAAGTCCAGATTGACCTCATAAATCTAATAGCTGGTCACATTGCAGGTATAAACACAAATCTGGGCTCAATTACTTCACTGGTAAAGCGCAGGGGATCCCCAGAACTACAGCCAAACAATCGCAACCAGCAGCTCAATTGTGGTTGTGGTAAAATAATAGATAAATTGGCAAAACTGACTGAAATATTAAGTTATATCCTAGGGGCAGTGCAATTAACAACAAATCTCAAACGAAAAGGAGCAACTCTAAGAGATGACGAGGGAAAGGACAAGTTCAAAGGAAGGTACACATTCAAGGGGATCCAAGTTACTGACAAAGGAGAAACAGAGCAAGTGGAAACAGAGGAATCTGAAATAAGGGCCCAGCAAATCGAAGTTACACAGAGCTCTACTGATACCTCAAAAATCACAAAACTCACAAAAAGACAACGCAAACGTGCTAGAAAGGGTAGGGCAAAACACAGTATTCTATCAACTACAAAATTAGAGAAAAACTTCCCCATTTTTACAAATCAAAAAACACAAAGGAAAGAAAATAAAGCATTGATAGTAGGAATAACGGAAGATCCAATACCGGGTGCAGACCAATCAAATTATACAACGGATTGTAACAGACTTAACACAAAGCAAAATGCACCAAGAATTCTGTCCGAGACTTCCAAAGAGAATACAAAGCAGATGCTGCACATAACATCTAACTATCGGTCGACTGCAGTACCCGTACCAACCCCCGGTAGTTTAAAAAGGCAATTAGACCAGACCCAATACACTGAAAAGGGAGAAGGGGCGGAAAAAACATGGCAGGACCTAACAAAAACTAGACCTAATGAGGAAGGAGGTTCAGAAAATGGAACAAAAGCTGACAGTAGGGAAAAGGAGGACAAAACAAGACAACCAAAACAAATCCTAAATACTGAAAAGAGAGAAGGGGCCGAAAATACACCGCAAGCTCAGTCCAGGATTACAACCAATGATAATAGAGGTACCAGACCAGAGAACGGATGGCAAACAGCTTGGAGGGAAAAGGGTGCAAAAAAACGAGAACAATCGGAAAGAAGGGAAATAACACCAGGCAACAAGGCGAACGAGATAACAGATAATAAAGAACAAAATTCAATCAAAATCACAGTAAAAAGAAAAGGAAGGAAGATCATGTAAGTTGCCCTCTATCGACAAGCACACCGAGCCAAAAGGGCCAGCAATACATACAGAAGCTGGAAAACTGGAGCAAGGGTTAAAAGAAGTAAAAAAGCCCGAAACTTTGCAGGAACAGTTCTGCAAAGAACAAAGAAGTCAAGAAAGACAGATTGATAATGAAATTGTGAATACCAAAAATATACAGGCAGGAATAGAGGAAAGTTCGGGAAGTGTCAGCTGCTCTGAAAATAACCACAGGGAGAACACTTCCAAGTTGACATTTGTATCAGAATATTGCACAAAAGGAAGGCAAGACACACTAAACAGAGGGAATATTTTAAGGTTGTTCAAAGAAATTCCTGAACTAAATGGAATACCTTCGCAAGACCTTTTAGCCGTGGAATTTAAGAATTCCCCGGAAAACTCAGACATTGAAGAGACCTTGACTACCTGGTCCTCAAATGATCTAGTGTACAGGATATATGCTACTAGAACAACTTTCGAACACTGGGGAATCATACTGAGGCAGCACAAACACCCAAGGTATCCTTACCCCCTCTTAATAAACCAGAGGATTCAAAAATTGAAAGACGCATCTGCGAAAAAGCAAAAAATATGCTTACACGGATGATCCAGCACGCCACCGGGCCAACAAATTCAAAAGAGGGCAACGAAACTGGGAGGCAGTTAAATTACCTTACAGCTGACGGCACGGACTGATCTTGGGTGCCAAAAGCACTAAGCAACACGCGTACCTAATGAACAGTTAAACTCCCCAACGATTGATGAAAGGTGCGGGCAGATTGTTCAGGTTAAAGAGCAGGGCCGTGTGTTGAAGGACGGAAGCCAGAACACGATAAAGATCTGTTCATAGAACGTCCACGAAATTAAAAACATGGGTCATGACCACGAAACTCTGTCCTTCCTCGAACAACAAGATATAATACTCCTTAAAGAAATGCGGATAATGAAACCCACTGCAATATCTGGTTAAATTGAACATCACATCCTAGCAATAAAATTCGCAAGATTTGGTCACCCGAGGGGAGGCTTATCAACATACATAACACAAAAACAGAAGAGTTAGATGCCGGGGCAAACTGGCTCCAAGTTACAAAAGTTACCGGAAAGCGAAACTCCAAAAAAAGGACTGGCAACTAATTTTAGTCAACGTATACGTTCATCCCGAAAAAAAAAAATCAGAAGGAAAAATTTACAGTACTAATAAATCTGATTATTGCATTGCAAAAGTCGCACAAATTCAGCCCTTTGATTATTTCAGGAGATTTCAATTGTAACCTACTAAAACAAAATAAAATAAAGAGGCAGGAGGACTGGGGACATCAAATCATAACGCGAGGGTTAGAAAGGTACGGCCTGTTAATCCTGAATGGTAACACCGCAGGGGATAGACCTTCAGCCATAACGTACTCCAACGGAAAAAGTCGATCTCCAATAGATTTCACGATCATCAGCACTAACCTAGTCCCAAGAATAGACTCATTTCAAATCCTCACACGTATAGAAAGTGACCATCATCCGCAAATTACAAAGCTCAATATTAAGCTAGCCGGGGCGCAAGAAATAAACACGCTGGGACAACATGTAGAAAAGTTTAACTTGAGGAAACTAAAATGGCAAGGTACAAATATGGCTAATTTAATGGATACCCTCAAAGAACATATGACTTAAATAGGGCCGCAGATAGAAGAAAATCGAATAACAACTTGGGAAGATCTATGCCTCTTCCTTACCCGAAGTTTTCCGGCCACTAACAGAAACACAAAAAGAATAGACATCAGACAGGATCCATGGTTTAACCTCTCCCTACGAGATGAAAAGAGAAAGATGGCAAAAGAGGCACAAATTCATGCCATGGCAGCCAAAATGGGTAAGAAAAGAGACAAGAATAAATTAAAGGAGCTACAGAAGAATTATAAGAAAATGCTGAGGGAAGCCAAGACGGAACATAAAGAAAAAATCTGGACACAGCTACTGTGGGCAAGCACTTTGCCAAACAGCAGGGAATTCTGGGGAATTATAAATAACATGACCAAGGGTAGAAAATTACAACAAGAAGCGGGAATTGGTGAAAAAACCTGGATGGAGCACGTACATAATAAGTACAGCAGTGCGTGGAATGATAAGCACCCAATGGCTAAACCCCTAAAGGACCTAAAACCGAAAGTATTAGAATATACCGGTCAAGCAGAAAGTAACAACGACCAATATTTTCTGATTGACAATAAACAATTGAGAGGAATAATAAAAAGGTTGAAAACGGAGGGGGCGGCAGGCCCGAACGGATTGCCCAACGCATTATTCAAACACACGCCAGACTTTTGGGTTGATTACCTCGCGCCATTATTTAATCTGATCTACAGTGAGAACAACGTCCCCAAATCCTGGAAAGGGAACATCATCCACCCAATATTCAAACAGGGAGACCATAATAAACCAGAAAACTACAGACTGATATCACTGATTGATGTTGAGGCCAAACTATACGGATCATGCCTATTACTTCACCTTCAAGATTGGATGGACGAGACAAGCATAATTCCAAAGTTTCAAACTGGTTTTAGACAAGGGATAGGTACCTTGACAAACCTGGCCATGCTGGCACTCCGAACCAAAAAGGCAAGAAAAAAGAAAACTCAGTTATTTGCATGTTTTGTTGATTTGACAGCAGCATTCGACAAAGTAAGCAGAAATCGCCTCTGGGAAAAATTAAGGGCATGGGGGCTGCCGAGCAAATTACTGGATGCCTTGCACAGCAAAACCTGGGCTAGAGTGAAACTAGGCGATGGACTTAACACCACCAGCAGTATCTGCACAGAGCAAGGGCTAAAACAAGGCTGTGTCCTTGCCCCGAGCCTATTTAATTTATTTATGGCAGATATCAGTAAACACATGCAATCAGCCAACTGCCATCCGCCGAATCTAGTCAAGGAGCCAATACCCTACCTACAGTACGCAGACAATATTGTGGTACTGAGCCAAAGCCCTATCGGGCTACAAAGAGCGATTAACAATTTAGTCATCTATCTGGACAGAGACAGCTTGGAAATAAATAAAGACAAAACTAAGGTTGTACGTCTTGCTGACCCCAAAAAAAACAAGTTTAAATGATACATAAAAGGGACTCCAATAGAAGAACAAGTGGCCTACAAATACCTCGGTTTAAAACTAGGGCGAGGCTCAACACACAAAGAACATAAAATGGTCTTAAAGGCAAAAGCACAATCGTTAATCTTTGCGTACAGACTCCTGAATACAAAAAATGGGCTGCCCGAGTTATGCACATCTTCTAAAAGTGATGGCAGCACAAATTGTACCGACATTGTCATACGCCTTAGTAGTTTGGCGCGGCAAAGAGGCGGAACTGCTAAACGATCTTCAGACAAAGGTCTACAAAGCTGTTTTTAATTTACCAAAGTCCACCGCTCCAGCTCAGGTCCGGCTGGAGTTTGGCCTTCAGAATCAGAAATTCCAGAGCATGAGCGGGTTCTTGAAACTATGCCACAAATTCCGCGCATCTGAGCCGGGGTCATTGAACAACACTTGCTGGAAAGAAATCAAAATCCAGATGGACCAAGACATTCCACATTCATTGGAAGCATACCTGAGACAATCATTAGCGGAACTTGATATACAAACAACATGGGACAGCCAGTTAGAGCGGGTAGCTTTTGGTAAATTGGTAAATCTAACATCAAAGAAGAAGTCTTTCTTGGAAGACAAAATAACAACCTCGAAACGCAGACATGGGTGGTCTGTGATTAACTCTTACATATCAACAAAGCCTCAGGCATACTTATTAATAATAGAATTACCGAGATAAAAAAGAGTTTAATAAAATACCGCTTGGGCATGCATGATTCGAAAGTTCTACAACCGTCCTGGCAAAGCAATCATCAAGCTGCACACTGTCGACTATGCGGCTTCTGTAACGAAATGCTAACACACCTGCTGTGTGCTTGCCCAGCAGTTAAGGATATAAGGAGGGGGCTTTTGAAACCAATTTTCAACGAATTGAATATTCGCACTTGTAGGCAAGCAGTGATACGTTGGCTGGAAGGATCCTCAATTATTCTGGCTTGCCGGGGTGTCAAATACCTAGCAAAAGTAAGGAAACTGTTAAGGCAAGCCGATTTAGAGGCCACGAATAAAGCATGATCAAGGACGGCAGGGGCGTCGCATACACGGCCTACTAGCCCAAACAGCAAGCAAAAAAAATAAAAATAGATTATTTATATATATATATAGCGGCTGGGCTCAGTCGCGAGACCGCACTGCTGCGAGGAAATGCAGATCTACGGAAACTTTGTAACGAGGCTGCTGATGGAGCGGTGAGGTTCCCTGGTTGTCGGCTTGTATGGGCAGTGTTTTCGGGACTTGCAGTCTAAATGTACTCACTGCTGGGGATTGTTTTAAGATTCCTGGATGCCAGCTACACCCACTTGGGTTTGTATATTTGCAGAACTTCAACGTCCAGAAGGCACTCTGGTACACGCCCATGGGGGCGGGATGTTAGTGATTTAAATAACTGCTCTGCAACACTGTGGCGGCTCCGCTTGGGACGTGCCTATGATTAAGAACGAGGATGTTCGAAACGCGTCAGGCTTCCCAGAGAGGATTTGGGCTGTGAGCCTGTATAACCTGCCAAGTCTTCAATAAAGTGGTCTACTCACCGTGTGTGCGGTCTCAAGCAGGGCAACCCTTTCTTTCATATATAGCGGCTTGGCTCAGTCGCGAGACCGCACTGCTGCGAGGAAATGCAGATCTACGGAAACTTTGTAACGAGGTTGCCGATGGAGCGGTGAGGTTCCCTGGTTGTCGGCTTGTATGGGCAGTGTTTTCGGGACTTGCAGTCTAAATGTGCTCACTGCTGGGGATTGTTTTAAGATTCCTGGATGCCAGCTACACCCACTTGGGTTTGTATATTTGCAGAACTTCAAGCGTCCAGAAGGCACTCTGGTACACGCCCATGGGGGCGGGATGTTGGTGATTTAAATAACTGCTCTGCAACACTGTGGCGGCTCCGCTTGGGACGTGCCTATGATTAAGAACGAGGATGTTCGAAACGCGTCAGGCTTCCCAGAGAGGATTTGTGCTGTGAGCCTGTATAACCTGCCAAGTCTTCAATAAAGTGGTCTACTCACCGTGTGTGCGGTCTCAAGCAGGGCAACCCTTTTTTTCATATATAGCTGCTGGGCTCAGTCGCGAGACCGCACTGCTGCGAGGAAATGCAGATCTACGGAAACTTTGTAACGAGGTTGCCGATGGAGCGGTGAGGTTCCCTGGTTGTCGGCTTGTATGGGCAGTGTTTTCGGGACTTGCAGTCTAAATGTACTCACTGCTGGGGATTGTTTTAAGATTCCTGGATGCCAGCTACACCCACTTGGGTTTGTATATTTGCAGAACTTCAACTTCCAGAAGGCACTCTGGTACACGCCCATGGAGGCGGGATGTTGGTGATTTAAATAACTGCTCTGCAACACTGTGGCGGCTCCGCTTGGGACGTGCCTATGATTAAGAACGAGGATGTTCGAAACGCGTCAGGCTTCCCAGAGAGGATTTGTGCTGTGAGCCTGTATAACCTGCCAAGTCTTCAATAAAGTGGTCTACTCACCGTGTGTGCGGTCTCAAGCAGGGCAACCCTTTCTTTTATATATATATATATATATATATATATATATATATATATATATATATATATATACTCGACAGGATGATGGGAACAAAATAGAAAAATGATCAAGTTTGGAATCTAAAATGGACACTTTATCTCGAACAGGATCTAGCTGAGAGTAATCCTGGACTTTTTCAGACACTTGCGCAATTCTGAAGCTTTTAATAGAACCCACACAGATCGTTTTAAACTGTTAGATAACATTTTATGTGTATTATAATGTTATTCAGATTTTTAAATCTTGGTAACCATGACACTGAAAAGTAGTATTCAATGGAAGATTAAGTTTAATATATATATTTTTTTTAATGTACATTGTAACAATTTTAAGTAATCATATACAATAAACTATTTGACTTAAGTGGGGCAGATTGTTTTGGATTGGAATGGGGCTGAGGATTGGATTGGGGCTGATTGGAGTGGGGCAGATTGTTTTGTATTGGAGTGGGGCAGATTGGTGTGGGGCAGATTGTTTTGGATTGGAGTTGGGCAGATTGGAGTGGGGCAGATTGTTTTGGATTGCAGTGGGGCAGATTTTTTTGTATTGGAGTGGGGCTGCTAAGCTTTCAGTTTGCATATGTGTGACATGTCCACATTAAGGTGTGTGTATGTGTGCCATATTCATGTCTTATGTGTAACAGGTTGAGTGATAATTTATTACTTGAAGTTACATGGCCATAATTATTCATGGCTACATCTCACGTGTATCTTAGTACAGGGATAAACCGTCAACTTTTCATAGTCGTATACATTCCTCATAACAACCTCTTCAATAAGTCTAATTTCCAAAAACATTACTGAGGCTTGTGTCTAGAGCCCCTATTGCCACTAGCACCCAACTCTTTATCTCACTATGGCAAACTCTTCAGGCTTAGTACGGACAGGCTTTCTAGCTCCAGCATATTGTCACAAAGTGAATCCTATGCTATTTGTATCACTTGTAGCCAACCCTTGATTTTAGCTATCAATGTTTTTCAGGGACCTTCAGTCCATACTTTATTCCTTTAATGGTAAACCGGAAATTGAAGGTCACGCCTGCATTGTAAAATTGACCTCAAAGTATGAAGTGGCTCAATGTGTCTCCTGTAACAAGGGACTGTTTGACAGCTCTGCCAGCACGTCTGTGACCCCCTCTTCAAAACTACCCAAACCCTTCTTCAGCATCCGTGCTACAGTAGAGGCAGGCTCCTATGGCAAACCTACGCTGTCAGTATCTGGGCCAATCTATAAGTATATGTAATAAACACCAAAAAATGACAGTAAAAGGAAAGAGGGGAGTCCATTTGACACAAGAAAGCATTTCTGGCTCACCATTGCTAACGTCCCAGATGTTATTTTTTGCAACAAAATTCAATTTTAATCTTGAGGCTTCTGGAGCTTAATGCCAATATTTCATTGTTGTTGGGATCAATTTCTTACACAGGTCTTTAATAATAAGGAAGGACCAGTTCTGTCTTGGATGGCAAACAGCATTATGTCACATAATACCCTTGGCTTGCCTCCTTAGCCAACAACACTTAACATGCTAGTGCTTTAGAGCTGATGCGTAAAATAGATCTTTAGAGTCCATTACACGGTTGCTGTGAAACTACAGATCCCAGAATGCAAACTAATGTGCACTAAAATGTTAGGACTTGCTGGAATAGTCCCAAATGCCACGTGACAACTGTGCTGATCTGTCACAGAAGCGATTGTGTGTTTTTTTCCTCCTAAGACTAAATGAAAGGTAAACAGTTTCTTTTCCTAGTCTGTTCCATTTTATATAGGGCACAAACCATGAACCAGGTTCTTATATGGTGGTTCTACACAAATCTAAACCATGAATGCAGAGTCGATGCCCAGCAGCACACTACTGAGGCATGGCTACCGAGTGTCTGCGTGCCCCCTCGAACCCAGCTTCACATTTACAAGCAGAACATACGTTAATATGATACGGGCCAAGGGGCAGCCAGTGTAGAACCAGTCGTGGCTGACGTGTTCTCTTCCGGTGCTGCCCGTATCCCCGAATGGGGCAAAATCAGATCCCCGCTGCAATGCTGAAATATAAAGCGATAGTGACGCGCTGAGTTAAGGAAGCAATAAAACACGAACACTAGGACAAGTGGAAGAGTACAAGCAGCACCTCACTGCTCCGTGGGAGTAAACATTTGCCAACAAGGTGGGACAAATGGGAAACATTAACCAGTACCGAGCACGGATTCTTAAAGGACACTGACATCAACAAATGAAAAGCAGTAGGGGAGCTGAAAGCCCACAAACAGAGATACAACATGTCTCGAAGAGACTGCTCAAACGCTGTGTAGGCTCGACCTAATAAAAAAGGTAGAAATAGAAAGGCAAACATAAGAATGTTGGATATCAGGGGTTATACCAGCCATTATAACCCCAGAGCTACTCCACTGTCTTCAGTGGAGTTCTCAACATTCCAGTGTTGTAATGTAGCCTTAGAGGCCTCTGTAGCGGGCTCTACTTGCCATTAAAGTCCCACTCCAGCATTAAAGGCCAGAGCTGAGCGCGAGCTCCTTTAACAAGGAAGCGGGCCTTTAATGGCCGGTAGAGCACGCTACCGAGGGCACTAAGGCTATTAGAACATTCTGCCCCTAGAGGGCAGAATGTTCTAATTTGTAAAAACAAAGGCCTCTTGGAGCCCGAGGGGATTTGAACCCCCGCCGGCTCCAAGAAGCCTTTGTTCACAGCAACAGCTGTGAAATTTGCTGTGAAATGGAAAAAACATTGGAATGTTGATCTCCGGGCTTTTACCAGCAATTAGAAGCCCAGAGCACTCCATTGTCCTCAATGGAGTTCTCAACATTCCAATGTTCTAATTAAGAATTAGGCCCAGACCTTTTCAGAATCTTAAGACAAGAAAAGATGGCCTGTATTTTTCTCTGGGAAAAGTGGGTAGCAACCCTACTCTGTGACTTAAGAACAAATAAATCACACCCTTAATTTGGGCATGACCTTGTGGTAATTTAAACGCGGACCTTTTAAAGCATTTCGTAAGTATTTTTGGAATACAATCTGCTGAATGTGTTCTAAGACTCCTTGTATAAATTGCTTCCTTTGGTGAACATTATTTGTGATCGAGCAGCGCGTAAGTACGTTTCTTTACACACTGGGGGCAAATACCCCTTTGGCCCAAACCATGCGTCACCTGTTTTAAATATCATAGCGTATATTTAAAAAGAGCACGTGCCATTGCATTTCTCCAAGAAGCTCTTTGTGACTATGTAAAGTGATGCAAAGTTAATGGGTGCAGAACCATTACGTGCTCCACTCGTACATCATGGAGATGTGGGCTTTCCCTGTCCTTGCTGCACAGGTGGGATATAAGTTATCCGTAAGACACGATGCAATCGACGGTTGTTTGTGCCGCACAAAAAGCAATCCACTCCCGAATTAAAGAAGCTGAACTGTTTCGGGCATTAGTAGTCAGTGAATATCTGAGGTAATGGTGTGGTTCTCCTAAAGTAATTTGTGCATTGGCTAGACTATGAACAATGGAAAAGAGCATCACAAAGGAAAGAAACGTTTAGAGAAACACATGAAGTGTGCTACTAAAACTGTATCCATTATATATTTGCTTGATATTTTACTTGTGATTTAATGTGTTGTATTAGTAGATTATTTTAATTTTAGTATTTTTTGGACATGCATGGCTGGTTAAAACATGTCAGTACCACCACCACTGTTTCTAGTCAGCCAGTGGAGCCTCCTATAGCTTGGAAACAGTAGAAGAAAATATTTTGTTTATATATATGTTATCTATATGAGGTTATCGATATGTAGATATGCTGCAAGGTATTTTCTAATTTTTTTATTTAGGTGCACCTAACACCCCACTGGGGTATCATGGCGCTGAAACAACTTATCAACTCATAAACAAACTTGTAGCTGATATTTTAATTCTCTTCAATTAGGATAAGGGAAAAAACAGTTCTTGAGCCTTCTACATTTGAGATGGTCTAACTCTCATTTAAGGGCATCGGGGAGGACATTTCACTTCTGAATTGCAATTACTGAAAAGACTCTTTATTGTGAAAGAATGTTCACACGGGCTCTTAAGAAGAGGTTGTTAGAGCTGTCTGGTGGAGATTATGGGCCCCATGAAAAACGCTATTTTCTGGTTGCAAGGACTATGATTTGCAAAATCAGAACCTTTGCAATCGCAAATTGCTTATGGGTATGTAAAAAACCTAAATTGCGATTCGATCACACAGTACCGAATCTCAAAATAGGTTTCTGACCACATACCAAATCTCAAATTGGAAGGGGCGTGTTTAGGACGCCCTGTCCGATTTGAGGTTACTTAAAGTACTTATCAGTGGTTTGCAATTTCTTTTGCAAGCCATTGATAGGTTACCAATACATCAATGGAGTTGTTAACCCATTCACGGATGGTAAGGGGTCCCAAAAGGACCATGTTCCCTTTCTGAATGTTGATAAAAACATGTTTTAGGAATACAAGACATGGTGGACTGCTGGCTCAAGCAGGAACCATCCCTGTAATGGCGGCAAATCATAGTAAATAGCGAATTTGTGACCTTACTAATTAATATTCATGAGGTAGGTTGAAATGCGACCCACTACAATTCTGCATTTTGTGAACCAAGCTTCTAGCAAGTAGGCTGGTTGGCAAATGACCAATGCGTTCGGTATTAGTCAGTGCACGCATTTCAACCACTTTTACCAAATGCTTTGTTCGTACATGAGGCCCTATATTTCTGTCAATTAAGGACCTGTAAAACAAATGATCATTGTGTAATCTTTACGGTAACCTACTACATAGCTGCAAAGTTTGCATATGTGTGACATTTTCAAGTTTGCAGAGTGTTTATGTGTGACGTTGCATATCTTAGGTGTGACACTTTGGGTTACATTTTATAAAAGGAACAAACAAGGCATCTGATCCTTTCAAAGAGATTATTTTTTAGAAATGGCACCATTATGAACATTTAATAGTGTCGTAGGTGCAGTAAAGGGGGTTGCAACAGCCCCGAACAGTTGATGTGTACAATGTCAGAACAGCTTCTTATCCTATGGTCTACAGGGTACCTAGAAGTCAAAACTGGGAGGTTTTCCAGCTGCATTTGTCTTTCTAGAATCAGACACCGGAGAAGAGCTTATGGACAATGCAGGGCAGCAAGGCTCAAAAACGTAACTACCAGCACCAGTAAATGAACAAACAGACTGACACACAGAACACCAGTGGTATTGCCTCCGGCATATGTAGGAGCTAAGGGGGATCGAGTTAGATTCCGATGCTGTTATTGAACCGGTGTCTGAAGCTTCTTATGCTTTCAATTAGCAATGCTTACCTTTAACAGCATTCAAGCAAAGAGTATATATATATAAAACTTGGGTGCTCAGGTGACCCTGAGTGGGGTTCAGTTTACCTTGAGAGAATGATAACAGGGACAAGCTCAGTGCTGAGTTGCAATAATCCACACAGACTATGGGTGGAGGCCTCCATTACGACTGGAACACTCAACCTCTCGAGTAGGCATATCTGCGGGTGTCAAGGTTTTGTGTTATCTTATAACTTACTCCCCAGTCTAGATAGCAGCCTCATTGGCCTGCTATAGATACAGTCCTCTTTCAGAGCTCTGCTAGGAGAGGCACGTGATCACTGGAGTTGTTACACTAATTGAAAGATGCAAGGAGAAGGAGGGGCCAGTTAGCTCCAGGGCAATGTTTGGTGAGGATTTAGCAAGGCTTTGAACATGAGCATATGTCAATTATGGCTTAATTCCAAGAATTCCTGTAGCCTGCCACCTCCAGTTTAGCAGCCACTGTTGCTGACTGTATAAGCAGGGGGGGAGCAGGTGCTTGCATGGTGAGGTACTGCAGGGCACAACTCAGTGCCATTCTTTATTTCCTCAACTGTTCTGCCAAGTGCCACACAAAGTGTGACAATGTCTGTCATCGCGGTGAAAACGGTCAAAAATGTTTTAGTCTAACATAGTATACGTGGCACTTGGCAGGGCTGCCACTGCACAAAATTCCATTATGTGGCTCTAGATCACTCAAAAAATGTGTGGGTTGTAGTTGCTACCTATTGCTATGTCAGCAGGATTGGATTACTTAAAAGTTCAATTCTACTTAAATAATTGTACTACTTTTCGAATATTCTGTTTAGTTCACTGATTTCTTTTTTTGAATGTAAGTCTATGAGTGCTGGGTTGGTATAGGTTGCCCTGCATTCAAAGGTTGCGGATCCACTGTGACTTATCCTTCTGAGTTAGGAGCGTTAGACATGATCATGTACTTCTTATGAGACCAACTCCAATATGAAATGCATGAGGTGCTGCAGAGACAACAATCTCTAGGCTATTCATGTATAAGCTCACGTATGCTCTTGGACAAAAGCTGCTTCAAATAATTCCCTTATACATTTAATTTGTGATTCAGTTTTCCTATTGAGTATACTACTCATACACGACTTAAGATGTTAAAGTTTCTTGAGACAGCTAAGCCTAACTGTCCATTGAGTGCATTTCTCTGGTCTCTATTATAATATTAGGTTGCTATAATATATGGATTGAAAATTAAACCTTTGGGTCACTTGTTCCCAAGTAATACCTTTATTGTGACTGTTGGCTTTCTTTGAAGCCTCTGAGACCCCCAGCTGCTTCAGTATATAGCCACAGCTTATAAATGCAGGAAATTAATATAGATTGTTTATAGTTTAATACCCCCGGTTTGGTACACCACACCAATACCAGCCAAAGATACACTGTCTATGAACCTGAATGTTGCTCTGCAGCACGAACTATAAGACATGTTGATATGCATTAGTGGCGGTCTCCATGAGTATTAGGTAAGGTCTGATCGGCGTAATATATAAACTGGAGTTACAGTACATATAATAGGATAAGTCTTAAATAAGGATTTCAGTTGACCATCATGCTCTACTGTGGAGGTGAGGCTTTTATATCTGTTGTGATCATATCCTTCAGTTGCACGGTTCTAGTCGGAGAGGCTAACAGACGTTAATAATATTTTAAATATCATGAGAATGTTAGGTTCTCTACCCCTTGTACTTAGAACGAGATTTATTACACTGATTGCAGGCTTTGTCTGCAAATTTGTCCATTCGTTTGGCCAGATAGCCCATTTTGTCGTATGTGTCGTATGTATTCAGGTTCTCTGCGATTTTTTGACAGCTTATGCAATTGTACCCTCATATGCAGAAACTTCATGGTTTTGTAATCGCACATTTGGGAAAATATTACGATTTTAACAGGCTGTATACACTTTATTTGCAGCTCTTAAAAAAGTCTGATAGGGGAGATGAGTCATCCACTGAAAAAGCAGATGAGAAAGAAGAATCCGAAATGGACGATTTTAAATGGGAAAAACCTCCGGCATCTGCAATTCTAAAATCCAAACAATCAGGAAGTTGTGGTAAAGATCTTCAAGAAAAGTAAGTCCAATTTTAGTTTAACCTTTAAAATTTTACCAACATTCGTTTTCCCACACTTCGTTTTTTTAATGTTTTACCTTTGACGGAAGTCCACTCTAGTATATTTTTCAATATGTTATTACTTTCAAGGAGGGAATTGAAGAGCAAGCACAATGTCTTTATTGTTGAAAAAGTCATTTGACCAGACTTGCCAGCTAATGGGAAACCTCTATACAATCTTCTCCAATACTATGTATTTTGCACCAGCAGTTTTTCTTTATCAATATGTAGAGAAACGGAAAACCTTTGTGTTTTTTGTATTGCGGATGTTTATACATTTGTGAAGTTGTCTTTTTTCTTGTAGACCGCGTAGTCTAGGGTGATAGGTAGATAACAAATGTTCTCTTCTTCACCACAGCTAATGTAAATAAGGAATGCACATTTCTGCTGTAATCTGATTTTCCAGATTTTCATGAACAGCCCTTCATTTTAAGATATATGAATCTTTGACTGCCCTTTTGATGTGTGTTTTTTTGTTAGGTGATAATGTAAGTTAAAGCATTCATTTTTAAATTAAAAAAAACACTGAAATTCACCAGTTGTAGTTATATGAGCTAACTATAACTTGCACCACTGCCATGATGCACTGCTTAGGACCACAGATATTATATCACTCGTGGCATGTTCAATGAAATCATAAATTATATCACGGATGACATCTCAAATGACATAATTGAAGACAACTCTCACCATACTGCTATTGAATTTACTGTGAAAAAGCAGTGCGAACTTTGAAATATGTAAATAACTAATAAATGACACAGAACAATGTAAATAAAGCGTGCTTTATATAAAGATCTGTGCTTATATAAGATAATTATATAGTATGAAAAGATCTAGTACCTATACCCTACAGCGCTCGCCCTGCACCCTAATTATATATATTATATGTATATATATATTATGTATGCGTGTGTGGATATCCTGTAACCTTTGGAAGGGGTTCAGTTACCCGTTATAGTAAACAGCATGTTATTAAGTAAACAAATGGTCTCACATGTCATGGCTTAGACAATGGCTGCAGTGAATAATGTTTTTTAAATACGTTTTGCATGGACTAATTTAAGTGGATCAAATCTACGTGACAGGTTGTGACCAACATTTGAGTTGAGCACTGCACCAGACCATCATGGTCTTAATAGAATTCCCTGTTTAACCTTAAGCTTTGTGCATTTTAAATGAGTATGCACGATTTCTATTTTATTTTATTTTAGATCTTTCATTAGTCCTGCATTCATGCACTTGGCAACACTGTTTAACCCCATATGTAACTTTTCTGTCTATGATTGTGTGAGTATACATTACTACTGCCCAAGTGTAGGTTATAGTATATTCTCTATGTCTATGTTACATAGAGTATAAAGAGGTAACCAAAATGGCGCTCCACAGATTGAAAAAGGCTGTTCTTCAGCCGAAACACATCTCTCTGGGTTGATGGGTCAGAAAGGGCCTGGCTCCTTAAAGTGGATCTATTTCTCCAGTCTCTGCGTGCATGTCCTCTTCTTAAGTGTGAAGGGAGGAAGTTCGAATATATATGTATTTCCCAGTGGTGGTCACCAGTGGGAGTTATATCTAGGAGCACGTTTTAATAGGAAAAGCTTTTTTTGGTTGGCTAAAGTCTTTGGCACCGGTTGACGAATGTTCACAAAACTTTCCCCAAAAAGTTCATCCACTTCAGCTCTTTCCTGGAAAGTTTTTGGGTGATCCCAAAAGCGGGGGCTGGAAAACTTTGGGGGCGGGGGGCACGTTTTCGCCATTTATTTTCCTATAGGAAAATTAGACCCAGGTACAGCCGCAACAGCTGAACGGAATCACGCCAAATTTGACAGAAAACAAGTACTTGGTCCAGAAAGCATTCTTTTTGTAATTTTGTATAATTCCGTTCAGTAGTTTTAGAGAAAGTAATGTTTAAATTATATAGAGTAGAACAAAATATTGTTTCCGAGCACAAACGAATAATTGTTCAAACAAGTAATATCAATGTCTCAGAAGAAAATTCAGTCCATATAATCAGGAAACAGTCTTCTTTATTTTCTTATTTCTCAAAGTCTCTCCTTGAGGTCAGAGCATGACATTTCATGGTAACAGGTAAGCACAAATGTTGCAGCCAACACGTGTTTCGTCTTGGGTTAATGGCCCAACGACTTCCTCAGGGCAAATAGTATTAAAGCAGGCAGTACACCACACATTAGGTAGGGCCTATACGTGGTTCTATATAATTTGTGTCTAAAAATCATTCTTCACCCGGCCAGGAACGGAGGTGGCACGGGACAGCGGGAAAAGTAAGATACACAATTCTTCTACTTAGGAGACGGTTTTGATAAAACCAATCGATAGTCCAATCGAGATAGTTACATATGTTTTGTCGTTGAACTTGGATGAATACCAGGGATTTTTAGACACAAATTATCCACCAGGGCCTGAGCCCTTTTTATTTTTTAAAAAGGGCCCCCCTCCCGAGGCCAGTTTCGACCCCAGGGACCCCCTCCCCTGGGGCATGGCCTCTTTTTTATATTTATTTATTGGGAAGAGGGCCTGCGTGGCCCCCCTTCCCTAGGCCACTATTGGCTCCGGGGAACCCATCCCCAGGGCCAGCCTGCTGTTCTTTTAAAAAAAAATTTTTTTAATTAAATGGGAGGGGGGCCGAGTGGCCCCCCTCCCTGGCCACTTCTGGCCCCGGGGACCCCATCCCCCGGGGCCGGCCCTCAAGTTGGGGACCGTGGGGGTAGCCCCAATGCCCTCACGGTCCCTGCCGGCTCCCCGCCTCCTGCGGGAGCCGGCATTGCTTTTGTGCAAGGGGAGCTGCTGACATGCAGCTCCCCTTGCCCAAAAGCAATTCTGCTTCGCTTCATGGAAGTGAGAGCAGGTTTCCTGCTCTCGCATCCATGAAGCGAAGCAGGAGTTTGCTATGACAGGGCGGGAGCCGTGCTCCCACCCTGTCATAGCAAACAGCAATGTCCCGGGGGTGGGCCCTGTGAATCATTTTTATAAATGTTAATTTTATGAAAAAGCATCTTTTTGCAGAGGTTAAAAGATACACATTTTTGTAATATCTCCATTGTACATGATCTCATCTTTTCCTATAAGTATCATTTAATGTGTTAGCATTTCTAAGTGAACAAATTTTTAGCAGTATAACTTTAGCTGTTTCGAGCCTAGTACATATAAAACTATGGCAGCTATGTACATTTTTGTATTCATAATAATGAAACCACTTTCTTTTATTTAAGCTTGCACATTAATACTGCATGTTTGTTACAACCTATATGATTGTGTTTCATTTAAAGATCCTTTGACTTGCCAAGGAATTCCTTTTACCTGCCCCATTGAAAATTACAGGCACATTTGTAATGAATAATGAAGTCCTACTATATATATATATTTTTTCATGGGCGTGAATGAAGCCCCCTTTCGATGGTTGATCTTGATCTGCTTTAAAACTGTAGAAAGTAGCTTGCACTGTATTGTGTAGTCGCCCCAGCAATGAAGGATAAGAAAGGAAATGTAGTGGAGTGAGAGGTATGGTGACTAAACCAGTATATAATGTATTTATCTCATATCTTTCACTTTCCCAGTGAAGGGGCTCATTTCTGAAATTAGTAATTATATAAATTCTACTTATATGAGGAAAGAGTCAAACTAGAGAGACAGGATTCCGTTTCAAGAACCCATTATTAACCACATTCTGCATTTTCTGGAAGGCATTAGCTTTTAGGGTTGAGACCCCCCAAAGCCTTCTTTTCACACTTACCCAAGTTCTTGTCCCTGGAGTAGATATTTGACTCAGTCCCTTGTGTTGAACGACTTCAATAACAATGTAAAAGATTACCTTTTTCTTGAATTTGAAACTTTGTTGATAAAATGGAGGATGCTGATTGAATCTGCAGGTTAGTGTTCAACTGAACTTTAAATCAACATTTAAATATTCTTCTGGGTCAAGAAGTTCCTCCTTCTTTACCCCCATTAGATACAGGCGAGTTCTGTCCCCATTTTCACTTTGGATATGGATTTACAGGAAACTTGGTGTTCAAGATGGGAATGGGCTGTGGAAAAGTGTGTAAATACTCACATACATATTAGTTTGTGCGTGTGTGTATAGACATCCCAAAGTATTCCAACCCCAGAACACCCTCTACACACCCATGGGAGAAGATTTACCTACTTGAAATTGTATGTGTAAGTTGATCTTGTGAATACCAAATGTGGATTTACACTTGAATATCAAGTTATTTACGCAACTAACTTGAAATGAGTGCACACTTGGCCTTTTTAGGTCTCGCCTAGGCAGCGCTTGCACTGTCTCTTCAAGACATTAAGGTATGTAATTTAAGCTCCACCCATTTTCCACCCATCTTTTCAAATGCCTACTCTTACTACTTTATGGTGCTCTGTGAGCACTCTTTTCTTATTAGGTCGTGTTTGGTGGCTTGCTGCTGCACACGCTTCTGCTTATTACACAGCATGGCACACACTTTTCTTCATTCCTGCACAAGCTGCATAGCAGTATGTCTTTCATTCGTTTTTCTCCATGGCGCTGCTTCCAATTGAAATGTAATGCATGGCAGAGGTTTGCATCACACTTTAACACGACGTCTTTCTTTAATTTTTCTCCAGGGCACTGTTTTCAATTGAAATGTAAGGCATGGCAGAGGTGAGCGCCGCATTTTAACACATACCATGACCTCGCACCGTTATTTATTTATAAATGGCGCCGCTTTCACTTTAAGCACCCCTTTAATTGTTTATGAACGGTGCCGCTTTCCTTCATTCCCACTACCGCATATTTACAATTCTTTTTTCAGACTGCCAAACCAATGTACTGCCTTTCAGAACGCGCTCAGCGGACAGCTGGCTCTTCTCCTGTTCCCTAATCCCCCCTCACTCACTATTCACTGTTGATCTAACTTGCTCTCCTGTCCCAGCCACTCATCTCCCCACCCCCTCCTCCATCCTAGACCACTTCTATTACCACTGTCACCTGAGCACCACTTGTTTGTCACAGCAGCCAATGTCTGTGAGACTTGTAACCTTTTAAAAAACATAAGGCTTTTTTTTGTAAATGTCTTTATTGGTTTTTCACAGTGTGTGCATTATACAATACAATCTGCCAGTATTATCATACAACAGTACAATGACATTTACACTTTTGACGCTTGGTGGGGAACCAGGCTGCGTTTCACATTGATGACAGAAGAATAAAGACAAAAGAAACCCTACCGAACAATTGCACATCTATGCATATAGGCCACATTTATGATTAATAAATAAAGCAATAGACAATTTTTTTTTTCATCTCCACAACTCCACACCAAACGATTTATAAACCACAAACACAAACTGTACGATCTCAACTAACCCATACATGTTATGCAATTCAGGTTGTCAATGGGCCAGGGTGCCTGTTTATATCGGCCCTTTACCAAAAGGGGGAAGGACAGCGGGACCGGCGAATAGGAGAGAGGGAGGCGGAAGGGAGAAGAGGGGGTGGGGGAAGAGGGAAAGACAAAAGATAGAAGGAGAAAAGGAAAGAGAGAGAGAGAAAGAAAGAGGGGAGAATGTATCACAGATTGCGCTGTTGCATGTTCGTAAGAGCCGGAAAATCTCGCCTGGTTAGGCTAGGACCTGCCTGGTGCAATGGCCACCATGACTCGCTCACTATTGTATGATGGCATGTTCTTGAATGTATACAAATAAATATTCAAAAAGAGGGTCAAAGGGAAAATATTTATAGACCAAATAGTATTCTGTTCCCCTACCTAAACTAATCACACAAAAAGAAGAAAACTATGGTCTCTAAGGAAATTTCTAAGTGAGCAAGAAAATACTAAATAGAATGAAAAAAAGTATTTTAGGGAAACATCGGAGTCCCATCACCCACCGAGGTGGCTTACTTCATCATTTGGGATATCCACTCCACTGCACGCCCTTATTAGATCAAGGGGCTGCAAGCTTCTCTATAGTAGAAGGGAGTTGAAACAGATGTTTCCATCAGTGTGATATCAAAATGAGGAGATCGTGAGAATATTCAGAAGGGTGATGGTTGCAGTGCTATTGTGATTGCGTGAAAATCAAGTGATGTTAAAATTGGACACTGACCAATTTTATTTAATGCTACCCTGATGCCAAAACTCAGTCCAGATCGAGGTACCGACGGACAGAGCGGGGCCTCATTCCCTGAGCGGATGCCAGGTGAGGTGAGGCGCACACCTGTACGAATACGGGTATGAGTCCAATTTTCCTGTGATTTACCACATTCAGGATTCACAGGTTCTGGCAGGTTGTATGGTATCAACTGCTTTAGATTGAGACTTGTGTATACACCTTTCTGTTCACTTTTTGCAGTAGCATTATTCATCTTTATAGGTCCTGACGAAAGCCCGGATCAAAATTACCTAGGGCTGAAACATGTAGACCGTCTCCTTTTGGACTTACAACAGTTATTCTTTTAAACTGCATTTGCACTGTTTTTAGTTTTGGCATCAGGGTAGCATTAAATAAAATTGGTCAGTATCCTGTTAGCCAATTTTAACATCACTAGATTTTCACGCAATCACAATAGCACTGCAACCATCATCCTTCTGAATATTCTCACGATCTCCTCATTTTGATATCACACTGATGGAAACATCTGTTTCAACTCCCTTCTACTTTAGAGAAGCTTGCAGCCCCTTGACCTAATAAGGGCGTGCAGTGGAGTTGATATCCCAAATGATGAAGCAAGCCACCTCGGTGGGTGATGGGACTCCGATGTTTCCCTAAAATACTTTTTTCATTCTATTTAGTATTTTCTTGCTGACTTAGAAATTTCCTTAGAGACCATAGTTTTCTTCTTTTTGTGTGATATGTTCTTGAATGTGCCCAGCAGAGTGTGTCCATTCAAACTAATAAGGCTCTAGACGTATTCAATTTGCTTTCCATGAAAGATAAGAAATCTTTCCATTGCATGGGATTGGCCTGTGGGGGGTCTCGGGCACCTTCAGTGTTCGTGTTGTGTGTTCTGCCACCAATGCCTTGGGAAGATCCAGTAACCATGTGCGCGTGTTGTGAGCTGCGCTCGATTTACATGACATTGCTGTTCTACGTTTAGTTAACGGCAAAGCTAAATCTAGGAATTTATTGAGGTTTTTTCTCTCAGCAGTACGCTAGGTGATGCTGAGTAAGAAATGTAGGCCCGACACGGCAATCAGTATGTCCGTTGTGTTCCTTCATGTCGCCGCAACCTCGTTCCAGTAGGCTCTGAGGCAAGGGCATGTCCAGACCATATGTAGGAACTGCGCGCCCGTGAGCGTTTGTAGATACAGTTTTGGGGGACCCCATGCACTGCGACCACTGCTTGTCAGTCATGACAACTGACAATTCGAAATCACAGTACGCCTGAAGCTTTGTCATTAGAGGGCCGGGGCCTGGTCTCAAGGAGCTATATAGCGTTGTCACCGCATGCCTGCCCTTCCCATGTGAGCATTGTCTGTAACACCTGAGATGGGTCTGGTTCCAACTCAACGTTCCCCCAAGTCTGGTAAAATTGACGCTCTAGTAGCGTGTAAAGCATAAATGTACCCTGAGTAATACCAAAGTCCTCTCAACCCTTCCAGACTCTGCAACTGTGCATCCGCAAATAAGTCGCCTCAAGTGTCCAACCCTACTTCCGCTCAAGATTCCAACTCTGGACGGTCATGACAGACAAATGTCCTTGGTAGAATCCCCAGTGGCAGTGCGGGTGCATATGTCATCGCCCGGGTGCTGGGCAACACATGTCTCAGCCAATTACGTCTGGCTGCAGACATTAGCAGGTTGTTTGCTTCTTTTGCGTCAGAGTGGTAGTGCCCAAAAGCCATTCTATTATGGCCTGTACGTCTTAAAGGTAGTGCCCAGCTAGACATCTCTGTAAACTGGGCGCCCGCTAACCATCTCTGTAAGCTGGGCGCCCACTAACCATCTCATGGGCCACTAGAGCTGTGAGGCAGCATAATAGTGCTCATAGTTTGGTGCCCCCAGTCCACCCTCTGGGGGTAGTAGATACAATTTACGGAGAGCCACTCAAGATGCGGGAGCCACCCCATATGAGCTCCACCAAAATTCTCTCTAGATCCTTAAATATGCTCCAAGGTAGCCTGTGAGGGAGAGCAGTAAAAAAATAAAGTAGCCTTGGAAGAAGCAGCATTTTCGCAATGGCCACTCTTCCCATAGGGGACAAGGGTAGACCGAACCAGAACGGTAGCGACATTCGAGCTCTGGATACTGCCTTACCCAGATTCTCGTCTATGACGTCTGCACTAGCATGATAGACTTCCACACCCAGGTACTTGAAGGTATCAAATGCCCACTCCAGCGGGCTTCTAGGCATGCCCTGCCTTTGGTCAAGTGGTATCGCTTTCATAGGAAAGACTACCGACTTGGGCCAGTTCACCCCAAGACCAGAGGCCTGGGCATTGTCTTCCAGGAGTACCATCAGGTCATGCAGCACAGTATCCTCCCCTCGGAGGTAGACCAGTGCGTCATCAGCATACAACAAAATTATATGCCATTGCCTGTCTGCATGGATACCCCAGTCCAAGACCCGCTGTTGCAATTTACATGCTAAGGGCTCCATAGCAAATGCAAATAGGATAGGTGATATAACAACTTAAGGGATATGTTGCGACCAGTTCTTACTTTAGCCTGAGGGTTAGTATATATTAAACGCACCCAGCGCAAGTATTTGAGTCCATGCCAAACTTACCCAGCACAGCCAACAAATACTCCCACCCCGGAGTATCAAATGCTTTTTCAATATCCAAGGCTGCCAACCAGGGAGTGTCAGCCTCCATTCGAGCCCAAGCGAGGAGCCGGAACAAATGAAGTAAGTTCAGTCCGGTGCTTCTCCCCGGAATAAAACCATTTTGATCTTCATGTATTAAAAGGGGTGCTGTTTCTATGAGCCTATTAGCCAACACCTTCCCCAATATTTTATAATCCGCATTTAGTAAGGATAGGGGCCAATAAGATGCCATCTGCAACGGATCCCTACCTGGCTTAGGCAACACCACTAACAGCGCTTCACATAAGTATGCTGGAAGTTCTCCTCTATCGTAAGCATCTTTATAGACAGTCTGAAATTGGGGTATAAGCTTATCGGAGTACATAGAGTAAAACACCGACTGCCAACCATCTGCCCCTGGTGACTTACCCGAAGCCAACTCTCTAATAGCCTCCAATATTTCGTCTTCCGTAATACCTTCCTCTAACTGATCATATTGGGGTTTTGTAACTTGCTGTAGCTGCAGCTGTGCTAAAAAACGTTCTATGTGTGGGAGACTATCCGTGACTGGCGCCCAGTACAATTTGTTATACTATTCATAGAATGCGTCATTAATTGCCCCTGCATATTCACTAGCATGCCCTTGCCATTGTATAATGCTGTGATTGGAGGTTGGGAGGTGTCTGCTTTCAAAAGCCAAGCCAACATTTTGCCTGCTTTGTCGCCCTCTGTGTGCTGTCAGCCTAAGTAGTGTTTGTAGTCCAATGCGCATAGACTGTCTGAGGGCTCCTTATAAGCTAGTCGCGCCTTGGCCAGCAGGGGAGCCACCAGAGGATCCGAGGTGCCAGGTTTTCGCATCGCTTGATTTCCGCTTCATGCCCACACAGTTCAGCTGAGAGCACCATGCATGAGCCGTATGACGTCTTGATAGCATGACCCCGAGCAACTTTTTAAAACGCATCCCATTGTATGCCCCTATCGGATGCAATACCTGTGTTCTCTTGAAAGTATGTGATAATCGACTGAGATATAGCAGAGTGAAATGCAGCATCCCTTAGCGCCGCTACAGAGAGACGCCAATTTGGAATCCTAGTTCTGCAGGAGCCCCATGCAAGATGCAGCTGTAATGGATTATGATCAGAGAGCGTCCGCGCTAAATATTCTGCTTGCGTTACCTTAGTTAAAGCATCCGTGCAGCAATATATTGCATCAATCCTCATGTGTAGCTCATGCAGCAAGGAGTAATGGGAGTATGTGTGCATGTCAGGGTACTGACTTCGCCACACATCCCTCAGCTGCATGTGGTCTGCCCATTCTTTTAGGTGTCTTGAAGTTTGTATGGATTGTGCCCCTTGAAGGGGCGGGCGCGAGCAGTCCAGGTCCAGGTCGAATTATAGTCCCAAAAACACAAGATAGGAGAGACAAGGGATTAAGCTTTCTCTGACTCCCTCACTAGTACTTAATCTCACACGACAGAGAAACAATCATTAACATAAACAAATGTGCTGGACGCTACAAGTGGGAAAATCAACAGATGTCTTAATACTGCCCTCACGCACTTGGTAGTGTCATGCTTCATCATTGGGCCGCATCAAACACCCAGGTGCAGACCAACACCTTGGATGGAGCGCAATTTTTTGGTATATACGATGAAGAGAAGTGGTGAGGGTAAAGTATAATAAAGAAGACAGACAAAAATCAAACACAAAAGTGTGACTCTCAACAAAACAGGAAAACAGATTTTCTCCTGGAAAAAGGGACCGAGAGAGGTGCAGAAATAGATATAAAACTGTCTCGAGGTAGACCCACAAATTTTATTCTTGTCAGCCTCTGGCAGGATTAAAATCAACAAAATGGGGTATTCCGGGAAGGTAACGACCCTTCAATCCCCACTGCAAAAACCAACATGTTTCTGCCAGCTTTTTATGTGCCCAACCGGATCACTCTGGCATTCATCAGGGTGTTGGTCCCTATTTGATGGTCTATACCACTACTTGGGTATTCTTTACCTTTTCACTCGGGGTAATACCCCAGCATCACTCTGTTTTGGGATTTCCAAGAGGATGTACAATTCTACAACAAGAAAAAAGGAAAAACGAGTCGTGATTTTCAATCTCGTAATTCTTATTGTTATTTATAATTCTTATTGTATTTCCCAAGCGTCCGTTAGCGTGATTAATATTCTCCATTACAGCCTGTTCTTCTAACAACCCCCTGAACCCGTGCAGGTAGACACCACAACTCACAAGGAACCCTACACCACTGGTTTGGGTGCTAAATCATTCATACTCAGAGAACCCTCAGTGTATTTACAGTGCTTTTGCTTTAAAATCGGCAAATTTAGCTCTCTCTCACACCTGAAAGAGGCGAAACATCAAATATTTTTAATCAATCTATGTATACATTGTATCCAACTCTCTGTGGAATCTATGTACTTACAAGAGTCTACGAGTCCTGTTCTGAACCCGGGACTGCGGGGGAGGGTGCTCTTGTCGTCACACTCTAAATAAAAACGGGACATCACTATCAATGTACCAAGTTGCCAGAGGTAATTAATCCACGCATTTATCGTCCCCTCGTATACATGCACCCGTGTCTTGCCAAAGCTGATCTGAAACTTGCTCACATCAACACTCAACTATCCCCCAATCAAAATGCTAGGGAAAACAAACGGGTGTGCGGTAGGGGCGGGCCGATCTACTATCAAGCCTCCAAGTATTCCTTGCAAATCCCGCTGCAGTAGGCACTTACTACTCCAAAGAGACACTGTCTCCAGTCTCCCCTCGTCCGTCCTCCGACGATACGGGTCTCTAGCAAACTGCCTGTATTTAAGGAGCCGGTGGTCCCGTCAGCGTCAATCACTGCCCGCTCTGTCTACGGCCAGCCCAGAATGCTCTCCTTTCTATAGACATAGAAATAGGCCCTCGCTTTGGTCTGTGTATTCTCATGCATCTAACATGGCGGCCATTCTTCAGTACCTTGGATAATCAGATCATGCCTCAGTGGATTAAAAGATCATGCCTCAGTGAATTAAAAAGTGTGATAATGTGAGATTCGAGATAGTGTGTTTTATTTAATTATACCCTAGGGAGTGGGACACACTAGTGAGTAAGATGCATTATTTACCTCACATAATCTCCACAAGGGGTAATTCCAAAAAACAGAAAAACTCCTCCCACTCACATCTACCCCTAACTGGATACCCAACTAACCTTATTGCGTATCTCTCTGTACCTTTTTCAGTGTTGCATGATACCATATAGTTAGAACCAGGGGATTCCATCATTTAGTCCCGTAGTATGACTTTTCAATCGTTCCACCCATCTTTGTTCTCGCATTAGAAGGAAGCTCGAGATATCACATATATTTGGTGGTATAAATGGTTTATCCACCACTACCCATCTAAGGTCCTTCTCATTATGTTTCTTTTCAAAGAAGTGGGCAGTAAGTCGTGTGTTGGTCTTGCCACAGCGTATGGTGCTCATGTGTTCCAGGATGCGAGTTTTTATTTTTCGTGTTGTTATGCCCACGTAAAATAATTCACAGGGCATTTCAATAAGTAAATCACATTTTCTGTGTTACATGTAGTGTGTTGTCTTAATTCCCAGGGACTCATTAGACCAATATCAATATTTTTCCCATTTATTGACGAGGGACAAGCTCTGCAGTAGCCACAGGCATAATGCCCAACTACTGGTGGTAAAAATTGATTGTAAATATGCAGATTGGCAGCGTCCCTCGCTGGCCTTGGGCGCGTGTTCACAATCATGTTCTTAATACTCGCACTCTTCTTAAAAGAGAACAAAGGGACAGGTTGGTTTAACCCATTCGAATTTAGAATTTGCCATTTCTTCTGGATGATTTTCTTCAGATGGTTAGATGTTGTATTATATGTGGTTACACATATACTCCTTTCCATTGTCTCTCTCGTAGTCGTCTCAAGCAGGACATCCCTGTTGCAATTCCTTGCTCTTTTTTGAGCTTTTCTGATTACAGTCTCGGGGTAATCTCTATTCCTGAGTTTGGCACTGAGATTCTCTGCTTCCTTTTTGTAATCCGCCACATGGGAACAGTTTCTGCGGAGACGCAGAAACTGTCCGTAGGGTAGATTTTCCCTCAAAGACCGAGGGTGGAAGCTCAGGAATGATAATAAATTGTTCTTATCAGTTTCTTTATGGAACACATTGCTGGTCAAAGTACCTCCCTCAGCTTTGATATTCAGATCGAGGAAAGGGAGGGTATCATTCGTAATCGTTCCAGTGAAGAAAAAAAATGGATTCCTTTGATTGAGCCAGGTGAGGAAGGTTTCAGCCGAAACTCTATTTCCCCTCCAGATGATGAAGACATCATCTATATATCGATGCCACTCCCTTATATTTTTCTGAAAGGGATTGGTAGGTTGGAAAATTTCTTCTTCCTCAAACTTCGAGACATAGAGGCAGGCCAAACTAGGGGCGCAAGAGCTCCCCATGGATGTACCATGGGTCTGTATATAGAATTTATCTTCAAATTTGAAGAAGTTCTTGGTCAGCGACAATTCCAAGAGGCAGAGTATAAATGCCCTTGGTGTCTGAAACTCCCAGTCCTCTGCAAAAAGGATGTTTTCAATCACCCTCAAGGTCTCTTGTTGGGGGATATTAGTATACAGAGATTCTATGTCCAGCCCAATTAGCAGGTCTCTGTCTATATCAAACTCCAAGTTCTTAATGAGATTAAGTACCTCTCGAGTATCTTTCAGGTACGCAGGCATCTTTTGTACAATCGGACGAAGATAAAAGTCGCAAAATTTGGATAAAGGTTCCAGGATTGAGTTCACACCAGAAACTATAGGTCGCCCCAGTGGGGGTCGTGCAGGTTTGTGTACCTTAGGTAAGGTATAAAAATAAGGTACAGTTGGATATTGATTACAAAGAAAAAGTGCCTCCTTCTGGCTAATCCAGTCATTTGCCAATGCTTCCTCTATTAGCGAGGAAATTTGAATCCTTAATTCTTCTGTAGGATCCCTCTCTAAGATGGTATAATTCCTTCTGTCATTCAACAAAAGAAGGCATTGGGCATTATAAGTGTCTAGGTCTTGGATCACTATCGCCCCGCCCTTGTCAGCTGGTTTTATACTGACTGATTTATCATCCCTGAGTTCTTTAAGGGCCTTGTTCTCCAATGTGGATAGATTAAAGAATGGTTTATTTGCTTTTGTTGAAGTTAAGAGATCTACCTCTCTCAGTACTGCCTGTTCAAAAACCCCCACCTCTGGAGGTAACTGATTAAGGGTAGGAACAAAGGTCGACTTCTTCCTAAGGCCTGTATCGTCCCCCTGATTGGAAGATTCTTTACCTTCAAAAAATACTCTCAAACGTATGTTCCGAAAGAAACCGGCTAGTTCACACTTTAGTTTAAATTTGTCGGGTTGGTTAGTGGGGACGAATTCTAGACCCCTCGATAGCACTCTCTCTTGTGTCGGTGTCAGAATCTTGTTACTTAAATTCATGACTAAGCTAGGTCCCTGCTGGTACTCGGTTCTCCTTCCCGGGCCATGCTGCGAGTTATCCTCTGGTTCATATCTTCCCATTGTACCCTCTGTGTCCTCTGTGATCTCTGTCTCCCCCTGCCTCTCCCCCTGCCTCTCTCTAAAAAAGGCGGATATTCTTTCGGGAAAAATTGGGGTGGGCCCATCGGAGGGTACAGTGGAGGCCAAGCAAATCCCATTTGTGGTCCGTGTTGGTAAGGTTGCATGTATCCTCTTGACCAACCTCTACCCCTGTATCTCGGTCTGTAATCACTGTCACTGCTCTCACTCCCTGAGCTAGAGTGATCTGAATTCTGACGAGTTAGCTTTTTTTGTGTCACTGTATTTTCTTTATTTTTAACATACTCATCATTGATATATGGGTAAACTTTCTCCCTAGAAAATTTCTTCAGATCTTTCTGTAGTTTTTGGACCTTGGAATTTACCAAGTAGTCTTTATATTCATTGACTACCTTATTTGTCTCTTCCAATTTCTTTTTAAACACAGAGATTTGGATATGTGTTCTCAGATTATCCTCACTTGCTTGGATTTGGATCAAAAGATCGCCTGAGATCTTTTTAGCTGTATCTATAATAAGGATAAGCCAATCTCTGGAGCATCTCCACGCAATCAACGACCAATTTTTTCTGAACGTGGTGTCTTCCAAAAAAATAAGAGGTTCATTGACTACTAGGAGACCCCCAGGAGCTGCATTGGCTCTCAGATACTCAGTGAGTATAGCTCCATGTAAGATGGTCTTGACCTGTGTCCTTTTGAGTTCTGTGAGTGCATCCCAACCCTCCACCTGTGTAAGTGCCTGTGTCAGTGTAGTGTCCCCTAACAGGGACGGGCATGCTAAAATTCTGTCTGCGGCCTCATCTCCATAGGAGAGGCCTTGTTCCTCCATTTTAGATTCTAATAGAACCTTATTGGGGATTTTTTAATTAAACACAGGTAATACCTGAAAACGTCTCTACGGCTAAGCGGCCGTGCTATACTCAAAAACACAAGATAGGAGAGACAAGGGATTAAGCTTTCTCTGACTCCCTCACTAGTACTTAATCTCACACGACAGAGAAACAATCAGAAACATAAACAAATGTGCTAGACGCTACAAGCGGGAAAATCAACAGATGTCTTAATACTGCCCTCACACACTTGGTAGTGTCATGCTTCATCATTGGGCCGCATCATACACCCAGGTGCAGACCAACACCTTGGATGGAGCGCAATTTTTTGGTATATACGATGAAGAGAAGTGGTGAGGGTAAAGTATAATAAAGAAGACAGACAAAAATCAAACACAAAAGTGTGACTCTCAACAAAACAGGAAAACAGATTTTCTCCTGGAAAAAGGGACCAAGAGAGGTGCAGAAATAGATATAAAACTGTCTCGAGGTAGACCCACAAATTTTATTCTTGTCAACCTCTGGCAGGATTAAAACCAACAAAATGGGGTATTCCGGGAAGGTAACGACCCTTCAATCCCCGCTGCAAAAACCAACATGTTTCTGCCAGCTTTTTATGTGCCCAACCGGATCACTCTGGCATTCATCAGGGTGTTGGTCCCTATTTGATGGTCTATACCACTACTCGGGTATTCTTTACCTTTTCACTCGGGGTAATACCCCAGCATCACTCTGTTTTGGGATTTCTAAGAGGATGTACAATTCTACAACAAGAAAAAAGGAAAAACGAGTCGTGATTTTCAATCTCGTAATTCTTATTGTTATTTATAATTCTTATTGTATTTCCCAAGCGTCCGTTAGCGTGATTAATATTCTCCATTACAGCCTGTTCTTCTAACAACCCCCTGAACCCGTGCAGGTGGACACCACAACTCACAAGGAACCCTACACCACTGGTTTGGGTGCTAAATCATTCATACTCAGAGAACCCTCAGTGTATTTACAGTGCTTTTGCTTTAAAATCGGCAAATTTAGCTCTCTCTCACACATCTCAAAGAGGCGAAACATCAAATATTTTTAATCAATCTATGTATACATTGTATCCAACTCTCTGTGGAATCTATGTACTTACAAGAGTCTACGAGTCCTGTTCTGAACCCGGGACTGCGGGGGAGGGTGCTCTTGTCGTCACACTCTAAATAAAAACGGGACATCACTATCAATGTACCAAGTTGCCAGAGGTAATTAATCCACGCATTTATCGTCCCCGCGTATACATGCACCCGTGTCTTGCCAAAGCTGATCTGAAACTTGCTCACATCAACACTCAACTATCCCCCAATCAAAATGCTAGGGAAAACAAACGGGTGTGGCGGTAGGGGCGGGCCGATCTACTATCAAGCCTCCAAGTATTCCTTGCAAATCCCGTTGCAGTAGGCACTTACTACTCCAAAGAGACACTGTCTCCAGTCTCCCCTCGTCACACTTTTTAATTCACTGAGGCGTGATCTTTTAATCCACTGAGGCACGATCTGATTATCTAAGGTACTGAAGAATGGCCGCCATGTTAGATGCATGAGAATACACAGACCATCCCGAGGGCCTATTTCTATGTCTATAGAAAGGAGAGCATTCTGGGCTGGCCGTAGACAGAGCGGGCAGTGATTGACGCTGACGGGAACACCGGCTCCTTAAATACAGGCAGTTTGCTAGAGACCCGTATCGTCGGAGGACGGACGAGGGGAGACTGGAGACAGTGTCTCTTTGGAGTAGTAAGTGCCTACTGCAGCGGGATTTGCAAGGAATACTTGGAGGCTTGATAGTAGATCGGCCCGCCCCTACCGCCACACCCGTTTGTTTTCCCTAGCATTTTGATTGGGGGATAGTTGAGTGTTGATGTGAGCAAGTTTCAGATCAGCTTTGGCAAGACACGGGTGCATGTATACGAGGGGACGATAAATGCATGGATTAATTACCTCTGGCAACTTGGTACATTGATAGTGATGTCCCGTATTATAGTCCCCCCATAGTGATGGTGCTACGGGGTTAGATAGCAGAGAAGGTGTGAGTTATTGTAGGAACTGCTTTTGCCCAGTGTTCGGAGCATATAGGGAAATCAGCGCCAGCGGAGCTCCATCCAATTGGCCCTCCAGAGTCACATAGCGTCCCTGAGGATCTATTCAAGTATGTGCCACCTTGAGAGGTGTGCTTAGTGCCACCCATCTGAGGGTGCCCCTAGCATAACCGAAGTATGTGGTGCCTATGACCGTACCTCTCCAGCGCTTGCGCAGTGAGGCTAATGTCTGTGCGGTAAGGTGTGTCTCTTGTATTAGTGCAATTGAGACCTTGTGGGTGCGCAAGTATTGGTATGCCATCCTGCTAGCCCCGCACATTCCAAGTTAAGAGTGTGTTCAGTATTAGCCATTTTAGAAAGTGAGGGGGACTTTCAACCCACCAACCGCCCATCCCACCCCCGCATCCCCCCACCCCACAGCCATCCCGCTGTATGTCCTAGTATACAATTGCACCCCACAACCCGTACAGTAAAAATCATAGATCGTTGTGAACAATAACATTCCCCTACCTCCCCACCCAAGGCCGGCTTGCCAACTGCCAATTGGCCACTTGCAATGAAATACCGTTAACATTATAGTAGAACAAATGCTATCTCAGCTACGTATCGTCAACTGGGGGCGCAGCTATAACCCAACCCAGGCTGACTTTTGGCTGCCATCATTTAATCATTTGTATGATATCTCATAACTCAGACCCCCGTGCCCGGGGCAGAAAAAAGCATGTATCATTAGAGCAACCCACCTTTTATTATCTGGTCAAATGCCCGTTAAATGTGCATGCACATAAAAAGGATATACAAGAAGAAGTCCACCAGGTTCTCTTGCAGACTGGTTAATCGTCACAAGTTCATGGCCTCCAGGTTCTGCAGACTTCAGGCCATTACCCATCTTCGGTCACCAGTTGTGGGTCATCTCCGGACCGTCTCCTCGCAATTCTGCACTTTGTGAGTCTGTTAAGGATTACTGGCAGTCTTGTCCATCATCCGATTCAGAGTCAGATCTCGCAGATGCCACAACATTACTGAGGTGTCCCGCCATTTTTATGGCTTGTGCCCTCTCCGCTGCCACTTGTTTCTCGGTGGGCCGTTGTACAGGAGGTCTCCTCTGTCGTCTTCGCGTGCCTACTGACTTTCAAGGCAGTTGTGATTCTGATCCTGCTGAAGCAGTGGGTGGAGGATGGGCGAAACCGTGATGATCTATCCAGGACTAAGCTTCCTCCGGGATGGAGCAGTACACAGTGAGATCTTTATGTCGTATGCAAAGTTTAGTTGGGTATTGCAGTGCATACGGTATCTGGTGATCCCTCAAGCACTGCTTGACCTCCACAAATGAAGATCTACGGCGCTGGACAGCCAGTGTATAGTCAGGGAAGATGTGTACCGTAGCATTCTCAACCTGCCATGGGCCCTTAGACCTGGTCGCCTGCAGAATATGGTCTCTGACCCTATAATTGAATAAGCGTGCAACCACTGGCCTCAGTTACCCGGACGAGGAGGGGCCCCCGGGACCCTGTGCGGCAGTTCTATGGAGAAAAATTTTGAGACCCTGCAGGATCACATCGGAGATCTAGATCTCCAAATACAGGTCCATGGCTGGTCCCGCTGCCCGCTCCGGCAGCCCTACGATGCGGATATTGTTAATGCGGGACTGACCTTCCTGGTCTTCCTACCGATTCACCAGGTAGTCCACCTCTTTCTGCAGGGATTTGAGTTGGTCAGTAGTTGTAGACATAGTGAGGCGCAAGGTTGCCAGTGCAGACTCCGACTCCTCTACTCTGGCCTTGAGTTTTTTGTGATCTTCCCTCAAAAATCCCATATCGAGGCATACGGTGTCTATTTTAGGACCTAACATGGACTTAATGTCCAGTATTGCAGCCATCAACTTATCAAAGCTATGTGAATGGTCTGGTGGAGTACCTGCATCGGAAGCGCATTGGTGTGCGGCATTCTCGCCATCGACTTTTCAGGCTGATGGGGCTGTGATTTGTCCGCACGTGGCTTCCCCATTGCATGGCTGGACATGAAGTATACCCTCTAGCAATGCCTCGCTCAGCTGGCCTCGGCAGGAGTTTGGGCAGTCCACGCGCTCCTTATAGGGGAGCAGTGGATCGCGACGCGCCCAGTGACAGTCCCCTTATTATGTTGTCCCCAGACTCGGAGGCAAAAAAAAAAAGCGCTGGCGCTGTTACAGTACATGTGGGTGAGGAGGAACGCGCTGTACACTGCAGTCCACTCCGTATGTTGCTCTGTATGCAGCCACCATTCAGAGGGGTTCCTGCTGCCTATATATACGCTAGAACGTGGCAGAAAAAGGGGGGAGGGTTCACCTACCGTTCTGGGACCCCCAAACTGTCTGCGCAGCTACTTCTATTGCATGTAATCCCCTCAAGTTCAATCTCAGCTGTGTCAAGGCACAATTCAATGTCCCACTCGTTGCACAGTTAGGCAGTATGCATCTCCTCAGGGTCCACGCACTGATCTCCGCCCAAACGATCCCTTGGGCCCAACACTGGTCTTCGGGCCTTTAGCACAGTCAATTTTCCCCAGTCTCAGGCGCAGGATGGGGAGGGGGGTAGCAAGAAGGAGCACCCAGCCGCGATATTAGCGGGGACTCACCGAGAAAGCAAGCAGTCTGACCCCTCAATAATGCGCTAGGATCATGCGGGCCTTGCAGTCAGTCCAGTCGGCGGCTGCTGCGCAACGCCTCCGATGCAGCTTAGCCTTGGTTCCTAGCAGGTAGAAGGGAGCAGGGAGGAGGGGGGAGGAAAGTGCCTCCGTGTGCCGGTAATCTGTCTGAGGCCGCTGGCCTCACAATCTTCTGAGACCCGGGAGGGGGTGCGTTAGGCAGGCTCAAGCCCGGACTCCCTCCAGGCCGGGCCGGAAGTCGGTTGCAGAAACCGTTCCAAAGGGGTCGAGACACCGTGGCACATGCCGCCAGAGAGCGTTCGTATATATATGGATCTACTGGGACCTGGGAGGGGGCGCTTCAGGCAAATCCAAACCCCGACTCACTTCGGGCCGGGTCTGGAGCTGGCCGCAGGAACCGCTGCAGAGGGTCACGAGACCATAGCGCACGCTACCGGAGAGCGTGCGTGTATCAGTGGATCCTTCCAGCCACCTCACTTAGCTTTGGAAAGGGGGGAGAATTGCCATCTTCCGTGCCGTCGCCGTCCGCAGGCCGCTCCGTCTTCCACACCTCGGATGTTGACTGGGGACTGTAGCGGTCTAGTTGTTATCACGTCACGTTGACGTGACGCAGGCGGCCATGTTGGCGCCGGGGTGCGCGCGGGCAGAGAGGGCGCCGAGCAGCAGCGGGAGGAAAGTGCCGGCCGACGCTCCTCGGTACATACTCATTAGAATGCTAAATAAATATAGCGGTAACACAACAACGTGACTCGTGTGATTTCTGAGCAACATTACAGTGGCGACGAGAGTGGGATAGAGATCTGACCGACGCAGGAGAACAGGAGAGGGCAACACTCCACGTGGCCCCCACGAGGCGAAGGAAGTCACACAAGCAGGTCACCAGGCCCAAAACGGAACACCAGACAGGCCTGCCTGGAGCGGGGGAGTCACGGAAAACGTCCTAGTCAACCACGTCGGACGATCCGAGGTACGGAGCAACCGAGGAGCGTGGCAGTGCCACAGTACAGCACACGAGCCGCATATAAGCCACAGGGACGACGCTACCCACAAACGGCCAAGAGCACCCGCGCCACCTTCACACATATAAACGCACAGGGAGCGCTGCGCTGGCTACCAAAGAGGAGGAAGTGGGGTCTAGTAACAAGAGCCCCCAGAGAATCAAGCACACAGGGAACAACAACAACACCCCAGGCAGCCCCCCGAGCAAAGCCACCGACGGAACGAGCGCCAAGGAAGTGAAGATGAGTACCCCGGCAGGGTATGCGATTGCACCCGTGCAATTCCTAACGAAACCCGGAGACCCACTGATGAAATGGGAGGACTGGAAGGAATATATAGACAATTTCATAGGGGTCCTGGAGGACGAAAATGAAGAGCAGTTCACTCCTCAGAGAAAAAAACGCATCCTGCTACTAAATCTGGGCCCAGAAGGTCTGAGAATATACAAGAGTCTAGTACCAACGAAGAGAGAAGACACAGACGACGATGTGTATGCGCATGCAGTGGAGGCCCTAGATGAGCGATACCGCCCCACCATCTGTGTTTCAGTGGATAGATATAACTTCCAACAAAGGAAACAAAAGGTGGGGGAATCCATCGAAGAGTATGTAGCAGCGTTGAGAAAACTAGCAGCCCCGTGTAAGTACGCACTGTGGGAAGATGAATTCATAAAAGACCAGGTGATCATGCACACCACCAGCGCAAACGTGCAAGACAAGCTGTGGGCGAGTGGGGACACCACACTCAAGGAAGTAATGGTCATAGTGAAGAGGGCAGAACTCTCGAAGAGGTGCGCCGATGCCACCAAAAAAGAGGCGGTCACCCCAACCATGGTGAACAGGATACAGGAGGGAGATCACCGCAAGGACCAGAAAAACAGACAACCCATGGCCAAAGGGACTAGCAGATGGCAAGGGAAACAAGCGGACAGTGAGAACAAGAAAACGTGCTACAGGTGTGGAAGTTGGTCCCACGAAGCCCACGACAGACGTTGCCCGGCATTCCGAGCCAAATGCCTGCACTGCGGTATCATGGGTCACTACGAGAAGGTGTGTCGGAAGAAACAACAGAAAGGAGTGGTGAAATATGTTGACCAAAGCGCAGAAGACCTGGAGGAAGCCACAGAGGAAGAAGTGGTCACCGTCTTATGTATATACGATCAGGTATTGAGCGTAGACGCCAAGAGATCAACCAAACCAGTCCTAGAGATGTCCATGGGCGGCATCACCATTTCAGTAGTGGCAGACACCGGATCCCCATTTACCATTATACAGAGAGCAGTGTGGGAAGAACAGTTCCAATCCAAGTTGGGCCCTGAACTGGAGAAACTAGACATACGACCGGTTACCTATAATGGGGATCGCATTCCCATGCTGGGCTTCCGACGTCTACTGTTCGAGTTCAGAGGCCGATCAGCGCGGTGCAAACTGTATGTGGCCGAGAAAGGACCCTCCGTCCTAGGATGGTTAGACCAAGGCGACCTGGGCATAAAACTCGACCCAGGAGGGAAGGAACAAATTCTACTCACAGAACAGGAGGAATGGCCGGACATGAACAGATGGAAGAAGAACTACCCAAAAGTGTTTGGGGGCACTGTAGGGAAAATGGAGAAATTTCAACATAAAATAGTACTCAAGGACGGAGCCACACCAGTGGCACATAAAGTGAGGAATGTGCCCATTGCAGTAAGGGAAGCCGTCCAGACAGAACTCCAAGATCTGGAGAAGAAGGGCATCATAGAACCCATCACCTGCGCCGAATGGCTGGCGCCCTTGGTGGTCGTGATGAAACCCAATGGGAAGGTCAGGCTCTGCGTGGACCTGAGAGAACTCAACAAAAACATAGTGGTGGAGAAATTTCCCCTTCCCAAGATAGAGGAGATGTTGGCAAAAACCAGAGGAGTTCAGTGGTACTCCACCATTGACCTCACATCAGCTTACCACCAGGTAGCTCTACACCCGGACAGCAAAAGCCTGACATCGTTCATCACCCCGTTTGGGTGCTACAGATTTTGTCGCATGCCGTTCGGACTAGCCTCGGCGGCAGCCGTCTTTCAGAAGATGATGCACCAATTGTTCAGAGACTGCAAAGATGTACAGTACTTCCAGGACGATATCCTAGTGATGGGGAGAGATAGGAGAGATCATGACCGGAAACTAGAAAAAGTACTACAAACACTGGAAGCCACAGGTCTCACGGCAGAATGGTCGAAATGTCGGTTGGGACTGCAATCGGTAACCTATTTAGGCCATGAAATTGGGCGACAGGGGATCACACCCAAGACGGGGAATGTGAAAGCCATCGCGGAAGCACCGCCCCCCAAGAACAAGGAGGAAGTCAGATCGTTCCTGGGGATGGCGGAGTACTATAGCAAATTCGTGGTACATTTCGCATCCAAGACCTACAACATGAGGAGGCTGACAAGAGAGAGCACGGTGTTCCAGTGGACACCGGAAGCCCAAGCGGAATTTGAAGTCATCAAAGAGGGAATCCTAGAAGCCATACCACTCAAGGGGTACGACCCACAAGGCGCCACCATACTCATCACCGACGCCAGCGACAAGGGGTTAGGCGCTGTACTCATGCAAGACCGAGGAAGAGGGGACATGGAGACAATCAGCTTCGCCTCCAGAGCACTGACGGAGACGGAAGGCAAGTACAGCGTCATCGAGAAGGAGATGTTAGCGGTAGTGTGGGCCATGACGAGGTTCCGGCAGTTCCTATGGGGTACCCGATTTCTGCTCAAGACGGACCACAAGCCGTTAGTGAAGGTACTAACATCGAGCGGGCATGCCAGCGCCACACCCCGGATATCGAAGATGTCCTTAAAACTGTTGGAATTCAGATATGATGTGGAGTACATCCCAGGAAACAAGAACCGAGTGGCGGACTACTTGAGTCGAGCGGCGGCCATGGAGCCGGGAGAAGAAGACCCAGCGGACAAAGGAGAGTTGGTAGCTCTCATAGAGGACCAAGAGAAGATAATCAGCATACAAGAGTGGACGGAAGCCTATGAAGAAGACGCTGACCTTATGGAAGTAAAAGCGCACATCACACGAGGGTGGCCTGATAAGAAAAAGGTGAAAACCAACCTCAAACCATTTTATGAAGTGAAAGAAGAACTGACAGTAGGTGACAAGGGCACATTCATCTACCGGGGAGACAGAGTAATTCCCCCCACGAATCTCATCAACAAGCTGCTGGACTTATTACACGAAGGCCACCTTGGCATAGGGAAACTCAAAGCCAGATCGAAACAGAACTACTGGTGGCCAGGTATGGACGTAAGAGCAGAGAGGTATGTCAGAGAGTGTCCCCAATGTCAAGGGGCCGACAAAACATTGAGACCACTACGTCCAGCCCTTGGGAAATTCGACACTCCCTCAAACCCGTGGGAAGAGTTGTCAATAGACATTCTAGGACCGGTGCTGGATGACCAGAGCATACAGAAATACGTGTGTGTCCTCATCGACCGCTATTCCAAATGGCCAGAAATAAAGGTGAGCGAATCCATGGACACGGAGAACATCCTGGAGTTTCTATCGGAAACATTCACCCGAGAAGGAATTCCCAAGTCCATCTTAAGTGACAATGGACCACAGTTCACGTCGGAAAGATGGAAACAATTCATGGGAAGAAATGGCATCTCTGTAAAGCACACGGCCATATACCATCCGGCAGGCAACGGTCTGGTGGAACGATTTAACAGAGTGGTGATGGGGGCCATACAAGCGGCCATCACCTGTAATAAAGACTGGAAGAAAGCGTTGGAGAACATGGTATGGGCCTACAGATTAACGCCCACAAGCACGGGGTCTAGCCCGTTTCAAATATTGAGAGGACGTGAACCCTTCACGCACGACAACAGAATCTGGAAGGAGAAGGTGGTGACCAGCGAATGGTCTCCGGCGGTAGTAAGAGCAAATCTGGAGAGAGCACAAGCCATCTACACCAACAACTACAACAAGAGAAGGAATGTGAAGGACACTCACTTAGAGAAAGGAGAATGGGTGAGAGTAAAGCTGGCGACCCTACAAAGAAAGGGAGACAGCAAGTACAGCAAGCCGATGCAGGTTAAGGAAGTTTATGATCGAGCGGCCCTGCTCAGTGATGGGAACGTGTGGTCGCAGGACCGCATGGCCCGGTGCAACAAGATATTGAGATGGGAACAGTGGGATCTGGAAGGTGAAGACACGGAAGACGGGGATGAAGAGAACAAGGAAGGCGGAAGTGAACAAAAGGAAGAAGCAGGTGCAGGAGAGGAGCAAGAAGGTGTGTTAAGGGGTGAGCCCCAGTGGTAGAGATGGACAGGCCGAGAGGCAATAAGAACAGCGAAGGAGCGATGAGTGGAGGAACAGAAATCGAGGAAACGCAGAGCCAAGGGGCTCGAGGGAACATTGGTAAGGTGACCAGGAGTGGAAGACAAGTGGTGAGGCCTTCCAGGTTCCAAGACTTTGAACTAACCTGCGAACTGTAAGTGACTGATTTTTGGTTTGGTAAAAGGGGGAGATATGTAGCGGTCTAGTTGTTATCACGTCACGTTGACGTGACGCAGGCGGCCATGTTGGCGCCGGGGTGCACGCGGGCAGAGAGGGCGCCGAGCAGCAGCGGGAGGAAAGTGCCGGCCGACGCTCCTCGGTACATACTCATTAGAATGCTAAATAAATATAGCGGTAACACAACAACGTGACTCGTGTGATTTCTGAGCAACATTACAGGGACCAAGTCTCATCCAAGGGCCGCAGCTGATCGCAATCACGGCGCCGCTCCTCGGGCGACGGTCTCATATCGACTATACTCCGGACTCAGGGGGGTCAGTATGCATGCAGGGGGGCTTCCCCATCACACTTAGCCCCGGACGGGTGTCTCATTACACTGGACTTCAGGATATTTTTGCTGGCCATACGCGGAGCTCAGCAAAGAGCTTGGTCACGACCCCAAAAACATAAGACTTTTTAACCATTTAAATAAAGTTTAACATTTCAACTTTACTTTCGGTTCATTTTCTTAATCCGGTTTCACAAATCTCTTGTGCCCCACAGCCAATATGTTGGGCTCAGGACTCGTAGGGCCGTGTCGAAGTAGCCGTGCACCTCACGGCACAATGCAGTGTTTTCGTGGCTCAGCACGCACCCTCTTCATGGACGCCACGCTTTCACTTCTACATCTCCACAGCACACGCTTTATGGACGCCAGCCTTCAAGCTAAGTTTTTTAAATGTAATTAACTCAGCTTCACCGCCTGCAGCCTATCACTCCCGCTCCCCCACAGCAGTTGCGCTTCTGGTTTAAGCGCTGTGGATAGCGGACCAAGCTGCATATGTGTCTACACTGAGGGCTGCAGCGGACTGGTATTACATGCTGCATCCCTACCATCCCTTCAGCCCCATACTTATAGGTGTATCACAACAAAAATGGGGCAGGCAGCCAAGCCCAGAGTGGAGGCAGTGCCTACCGCATTACAGCTCAGACCTGGGACGTTCAGAGCAGGCGTCATGCAAGTCGAGGGGTAATGGTGCACAGCACTGCTTCCGAGCAGCCAGCCCAGCTGACAACATCTCGGAAGGTCCATTTTCATTCTCCTCTCCACCTTATGTGTGTACCAAATCGCAACCCCATGCAAAGGCGACAGATGTGTTCAATTTCCTTCTTGCAGCAACACAACGAAGAGCCTGTTTTGTATGTGGTAAATTTAAACGCAGGCTTTTAAACTGTTGACAGTCTTGCTTAGTTAAATGTAGTTTTTAGGTCTCACATACGCAGCGCGCATGCGTTGCTTAGGAGGGGACCTCTTGGAATCGATCCGCTTTTTCCCCAAAAACGTGCACGCTTTGCATTGCTTTCAATTGCAACGCGTGCTCGTTTGGCGTTTTCCTTGCGGGAGCGAGCAGCGCCATCTGTTAGCACTTATTGTGCTCGCTCCCGCAAGGTAAACGCTGCACGTCCCTGCTCTTGGCCACACTCCCCCCACTACTCCCACTTGTTTACCGAGCTTCCCTCTGCTAGTCTATCAGCACGACTTCAGAGACGCCGCACTTTATGTTTTGGAAACATTGATATTAGGGCAGTTCACTTTCGTTGCTGCCTGTTTGTTCGTGACTTTTCCCCCACGTCCCTACGCTAGAGCCCTCCCCTACTCCCCAAGCACACATACATCTGTGGATTTCTTAAGGCTGAGACCTCGCACTGTGACCCCCTCCTCCCCCCGCAACCCCACCCCAGCACTAGCACTCCCCCGCTGCCTGCCTCTCTTTACTCCAGCGGTGGCATGTGCAGGTTGTTAACCCTTTCCCCTTGTTGTTGGTTGCAATTGGTGCTTAGAGGCTTCTAGTCTCCTGTTCTTCGTTGATATGCCTCGTGTAGTGCGGCGCTATGTGTAGGAAGAAGGCGCACATAGTGAGACAGAGGTACTCTTTATTTTCCAGTCTGCCCCCATCTACTGAGGGGGGAGCCGGACTCCGCCATGTCTGTCCTCGTCGCTGGACTTTGGAACTGCCCCCTTCGGGCACCTCTCATCATTTCTTGTATCGGTCCCCAGCTCTTCTTTATGGCCGGATGCGTGCGTAGGTGTGTGTGCACAAGCACACACACACAATGAATTCCATCCCCCGCTATCCCCTCCTCCAAACGCACACACACACTCCATATTCACTCACACCCACCCCACCCCCGCTCTGAGCTCCCACACTACTTCGCCAAAGCCTCCCCCATGCATAACCTGCCCTCTCATTCATCCTGTGCATGCGCGCCTCTGTCTCGTGCCAGTCACACATCCGCTTGAGTTACCAACCTACACCATGCCTTCTCCTGCCATTCTACCAGTTTCCCAGTCCCTTCCACCACAGTGGCGTATCAGGTGTGTCATGGGCCCTAGTGCAAGAAATAAAACAGGCCCCTGGTCGCCGTTTGAACTGTGAAGTGCAGCAATAATAGTGGTCTAGTGGCCTGGTATTGCTTCTGGGCTCCGGTGCCACTGCACCTGCTGCACCAATGGAAGCTACACCAATGTCTTTCCACCTGGCTCCCGTCCTCTCCCTTCCTGGTCCATTCACTCTGGTTTATTTCTTCCCGGATACCCTTTTCCTAAAGGCCATTACGCGATCACTACACATCAAAGCTCTCTTTCTCGTCCTTCCTCTCTTTCTTTGTCGCCTGCTCACCCCTTCATTCTCTGCTTTGCCTCCTTGTCTAATAATTCCATGATCTGCCCATTCTCTTTTTGCCTAACTTCGTCTTCTCACAGCTCGCACCCACTTACTCATTTCCCTCCTCCACCTACCCCCTCCCTCCTCCTCCTACCCCTTCTCTCCTCCAGCTTCTTTCTTTGTATATCCAATTCTCTTCACTCCCTCGTGTCTTCTACCTCTGTCGCCCTCTCCTCTCTTCTCTTCAATCCATCGTCAACACCTTTCTCATTTTCCTTATGTCCTTTATGCCCGTTCTCCCTTCCTTTAACTTATTGTCTCTATCACAACCTCACTCTTATCGCTTTCCTGCCTGGTTACCCTTTTTTCACTGGCATCTCATTTAAACTGACATTATTGATCTCCACCCTTATCCTCTATTATGTTTCTCCCCCTTTCTTCCTCTGCTCTGCTCACCCAGTGTCTCACGCTTGCCACTGTCATTACTTTTCTCTTTTCTTCATTTTGTTCTTTTCTTTGCATCTTCTCATAGCCCCTCTTCCTGTCTACTCCACTCTTTTCCATGCTGTCATTTTCCCTCTCACTGTCTCCTCTTTCTTTTTCCCTCCTTGCCTTCCATCGTTCTCCCTCCCTTAGCCAGCACTGGAACCCTGCTTTAAATTCGCCTTTCTCTCCATTTCTTTTTTCTTCTCTCACTTTTTGGTCTTATACATCTGTCCTCGTGTTCCCTCTTCTTCCTTCTGTTTTCCAATTCCCCTCTTTTCTTTCTCATCCTTTCTCGTCTCCTTCTATGCTATGCTATTTTCTTTCCCCCTATGTTTCACTGTAAGATGGTGCTGGTATATGAGTGTGTCAGAAGGCTGGATAAGGATGAATATCTGGTTCTTCCTGCTCTCTCCTCCGACATGATGTTAGTGGACTAGTTGAGATGACGCAGGGCTAAACCTGCAACCAGCAAGTCCCACAATTCGCACCCTTGACCTCCTGATGATATCACAATCTGCCCCACTGCTAGCCCCTCAACAGTTTTCTGCCGAGGGTTTAGTGAAAGGGCAAAAAGTGCAAACTATAGAAAGTAAACTGGGGTCTGAGGCCTTAGTTATGAGCTGGCTAGCTAGGTAACAGGAGCTATTTATCACACCCATTAAATACTGATTCCCCGGGGTGGGAATTTAATGGGTACTATAGCGAGCACCGAATACCAGATTTCCTCATTGCATTGGGAAATAATGAGCATTTTGCTGCTTTCCACACCAAAAATCTACATCTGCTAGTTAACTGACCTTTTCACCTGGTAAATATCAGCAGGATTGACCTGCTAATATATTTAGTAAAAACTCAGAGGGTGCAGACAATTTGTACCGACAGTAAAGTTTTCATGTGTCACAATTAACCACGGCACTCCTAATCCAGGTATGTGTCCTGTTTTCTTCTATTGCTGGAGCTCCTTAATGGCTGATGAGACCCTGGTAGTAAAGGGGTAGCAAAGGGCAAGCTAGGGATATCAGCTGCTGCTCTTTGTTACCCCTTCTGTCATCCCTGCTCCAGATCCCTTTAGCAGACCCCACTGCACCAAGCTGCTATGCCAGCAGGCTCTTCCAGATTTGAGAGCTTCCTTTTTGTGATGCTCTCCAACATAAGCTACCACCCTCTTCTGTTTTTAGAAACTAGTTTGTTCCACCTCCTGTTTCATCCTCCCATTTGCAAGCATATATTTCTAAATCAGACTACTTGAACTAGTGTGTAGCAGTTGTATAGCTCTTCAATTTCTGGCTGCACAACACCCAGGAAAATGTGCTGCATGGCTAAACACTTATGAGATCCCAAAGGGGAGACCTATTAGCTACGCCAATGCTTGTTTCACATTTGTGGTGTGATACATGCTTTGGTGACACTTCCGTGGATCTCCGAGGCTAGTGTAAAGGGGAGAACATTACCATTTACAACACTGATAGCTCTAACTTTCACAAATGCGAGACCAATTGCATTGCAAATGCTTGTTTTAAATTGGGCTACTAGGGCCTGGTGAACAAAGTATTTTTGTGTACTTAAAGGCTGCTATATGTAAAATAACAGACTTTGGGATCACAGAAGTTTGTGTCACAAAGTACAAAAGGCACATTGTGAGTCAGTAATGTCTTTTTGAAGTGCAAAGTGCGGTTTGCGACACATGATGAATTGCAAAGGAAAAGGTCTCAATCTCTCTGTGATTCGCAATGCTGTGTATTGACTATAATTGCAGTCACAAAATATTGGTTAGTTACTGATTCACAAAATGGGGTGATAAGACATGTGTAAAGTGGAAGTTGTCCCTAAAGGACAGCTTCCACATTCAGAATGGTAACTTTTATTTTTTAAAGCTGCCTCTTGGTGCCATGCTTATGATAACAGAGGAACCCTGAGACCAGTTCACCCTTCTCCTCCTTAAGAGGTAAGAGAAGGACCAAAAAGGTACGGGAATGGCACTAATAGGTGTAAACTAGGAAGCGAGCAAAGGAACCTTATCAACTGCTGTTGCTAGATACCAAACTTGCTTCTTATATTCCCTTTCCCTACTTGACAGAGAAATGTAACAATTGTGTGGCTACTACAGAGTGAGTTATTCTGTGTTATTCAGATGAGTATATTTCTCTGGGAACTATAGTCTTTTTTCCTGTGCCACTGGTTTTCATTGTCCCATTTGCCACTGTTTCCATCCCCTTGGTCTGTGAAATGTACAGACTCTTAGTGTTCTTTGTCAGTAATTTGAGTATTGTGTCTTGTTGTTTAACACTCACGGTTCATAGTACCGCGAGATCAGTTACAGAGGAGGCATAATACCAGAATATCAAGTTTTAAGTAGTATGCTTCAGTAATTTAATCGCCAGAATATCGACTACCAAAATATTGTCAAGATGAATATATAAACAAGTATAGATTTGCTATTTTTGACTCCACTTATATGTACCGTGAAAATATATATATCTTCAAGGTATGTGGTTCTGGAGCTAAGAACTATACATTTATACTTAACCATATGTACTTACCTTTATGAAATTTTTGGTAATCAATATTCTGACTATGATATTGTGTGGATTGTTATTTTTGTGCTTGATATTTGCCCAGGGGCTGTTAGAAAAACAAATGGAAGCTGTCCTCGAGGGACAGCTGCCACGGTCACTGAATTGCTGTTTCATTTTCGAAAACAGCCCCTATAACTTTAAGGCACTGTGGTTGCTTTGGAAAAAACGTTTCCATTGAGTGAACGCGACTTCAGGGATGGGGTCAGCTGTCACATACAAGTATCCCTCTCTGCGTTTGTAGCCTTTTGTAGAGGTTTACAAAAGGACTATAAATATTGATGAGGCTTGAAATGTTCCCATTAGATGCGGAATGGGTATTTAGGTGGAGCCTGGCGGCAGAGTGCATACGCTGCTCGCTCTGCGGGACTTCTGTAGTAGAGTATGGGAGAGAACCTCTCCCACAGTCCGCCCTTATTTTTCATTGGCTTGTGTGATTGTCTTTCTAAAATGCTACCTTCGGATTCGTTAATAGTCTTGTTAGTCCCTCTTAATACGGCCTTGTCTTTTATTTGTTAACCTTCCAAGCTACTGGCCCCTTTACTTCAGCTGTTACACGGGACATGTTATATAGTCTGTAATCACTATATACGTTATTGAGTTTCTCTTACTGCAGGCCGGACATGCGCTCCTTCAGCTGAAACCACTTGTTTTTTTCCTAGCAGCATGGCCGACCCTGTAACAATTGCATACGCTTTCAATCACTTTAACCCAGCATTATCTTGTGTCTGTTTCAGCCCCCCAAGTAAAATGTATTAGCAAATTAAGTCATGCGAATTCCAGGTAGCACATAATCCTGTGTGAATGGGTTGATGCTGACAACAACACATCTGTGTTACATGTCATCTGCACTAAAGCCACCTAACGGGTTGGTTTCAAAAGCCTGTTTTATTACCAATACCACCACCACCAAAACCACCACTAATACCACCACCACCACCAATACAACCATCACCAATACCACCACCACCAATACCACCACCACCAATACAGTGTCCTTAATATGGCCCAGTATCTCCTTCCAGCATGTGGTAATTACTCTACAAGACCACCAGATATGGCGAGAATTTCCCACATCCTCTTTAAAATTCCAGCAAAGAGGGGAGGTGCCCGGATAGATGGTGGAGAGACGGGCCGGCTTATGGTACCATTGGAACATCAATTTATATGCCAGTTCTGTAAGAGAGAGACTGCAGTAGGTTTTGGGTATGTCCCGCCACAGTGTCTCCCATTGTGTGGGCGTTATGTCTTCCTGGGTGGTGTTGTGCCATGTTGACTGGTAGGTATGAGTGTGTGTTGGTGTAGAGTGTTGAAGCGTATGGTAGATGTTAGATGTAAGGCCTCTTAAGCCATCGTAGGCCCGTATGAGCTTTTCAAAGGGGTTGTAAGGACGAATAACCGAGGGGTGTACTGCCCAATGCCTCAGTTGCCAATATTGGAGCCGTGTGGTATCTGGGAGTTGATTATCTGCCTTGTACTGATCAAAAGACTTCATGATATCCCCAGTGAAGTGGTCTCGGAGTATCTGACAGTACCCAGTGCTCCAACAGCAGAAGGAAAGGGGTGCGAGTGCCAGGGGAAGTCTGGGTTATGAGCAGTAGGCGTATTTGGAGAGGCAGTGTCAGGTACCGTTTTAGTAGGGGTAGCAGTGTACATGCTACATAGCCGTGCATTTATTTATTTATTTACAGAGTTTTATATAGCGCAAACTTGACCCGAATCGGGTATCGGAGCGCTTTACATAGCACCAGTTGCATTACCTGAGGACATGTCAATAATTTGTTAGGCACGGGGGTATTAAATGATTTGCCTAGAATCACAGGATGTTCAGTGTCATTGCTGAGACTCAAACCCAGTTCTCCAGATTCTAGGTCGACCGCCCTAGCCGTTAGGCCAACTCCTCTCCTGTATGCTTGGGCAGCCAGGCCAGGTTCCAGGTCCCACAAGGGTTGACACGCCACCATGTGGTCCGTGTGGAACCAATGCTTCTAGTTTTTCCGGACCACCCATTCGGAGACATAATTCAGATGTCCGCCCAGTAATACTTGAGGAGATTGGAGCCAGTATCTGTTTTTATCTAAAGTTGTGTGCTTTATTTATTTATGTATGTGTTTTATTGTTTCTTATAACAAAAAGCAATGCATGCATATGTCAGTAGTTTAGAGGAGATAGCATAAACATTCAACTAGTTCGAGATTTAGTGTAAAAAAAAATAATTCTGTTCTTTAATTATTATAAATAAAATGGTAGCCAGTAACGAAAAGAACAGCATAAAATTAGAATTCATGACGAATAAAAAAATTAAATGTACTTACAGTACATAGTATGTTCATACTCAAAAACTGCATCTGGAAGCTCCGATTAAAGTATAAATATAGATACATAAAAAATCAAGAGGAGGTGGGACGAATTAAGAGTGAAGTTTGCTTCGAATGTCCAACTGCAGGGTCTGACCCAATGGCTTTCTGGCACTCATGGGCAGCACAACAGCAATAGTGGTTCACAAACTGAGCCAATTAATCCATCTTTTCTACGAGAAGAGGTCAGAGTGAAATGCAGGGAATAACAGCGGTTGTATGTCAGTGAATATCATGTATAATTAATATTGTGTCTTAAATATCATTCACATAAATATAGTCCTCTTGGTTGTAGTTTTCCTATCATTAACTTCAATGAGGAATATTCTTGTAGACTACATTTATGTCAGGGAATATTTATACTAAATGATATTCTGACAATTATTTTCTGTATCACACCATGGCAGATTTCTTGCCATAGTTTTTTGTAGCTTGGTACGGTTGATAGACAATTCCAGATCCCATGGAGTCACATCAGGAGGAGGGCTCTGCACACACAAACTGCAAGTGGTCTTTTTCGTTTAACATTCTAGTAGACAGCATCTCTGGCTCCCCAACATTCAAAATGTTGTTGACTTGCTTCAACCTGGTTTCATTATGTTTATATAGACAACTACCAAAGGTGTAGTTGGGTGTCATCTGCATGTACTTAGAAGAGGGATCCGCATGCCATGCTCTGCTGCAGAAAGATTAAAAAAGCAAAGAAGAAAACCCTGATCATCCAAACTAAACTATACAGACCTGAGCCAAGAGCTGGAAGGACATAATGACAAATGTCCCCAGCTCTGCAAAAAAACTAAATGTATACATGTATGTGGTGTTTGTATATCCCGAAACTGGCCAGACTGCAGTGGAGTGCGGTCCAGGGACGAAGGCAAGGATACAGTGGATGAATGATTGGAGATGCAGGTGGGTCGCTGAGCAGAAGTGAACTTCATTATGATGTAGTGTTCTGTAAAGGGACTCATCTTCCGCTCCTCCCTAAGCAGGAGTAAGTTTGGAGCAGGTTGGAAACAGGGATGTTGTTTGAGATCCTGGGTTCATAGATGCAAAAGACCTGTTTCCTTGTGTTTTCATGTTTTACACTAAATCGATAGATCGATAGATCGATAGATGTAGCAAACAAGGTGGTATACATAGATTTAGTATGTTCTATGAGTCAACAGTTATAAAACACATGGGCGCAGTTCTGAAAATGCAGGGGTTTATAGTCTAGTTTTTACTGATGTAGACGTAGGCCTACATTTTGAGTGAAATTCAGATTTCAATGAAATTCAAAGAATTCAAGGAGTACATCTGCACCTCTGGCACTGTTGTAGCGTCTTAGAAGTAATCATATAAATATTCATTTAGGAAAAAAAATTCTATCTGAGAAGCCTTTTGCCCTTATTCCTCATATACGTTGCTTTTTTCTGGTCCATTTACATAAGCACCCCAAACATGAGTAAATCTGTGCACTTTTTCAGGGTGGGATACAACCTGCAAAACGTTTGTGACTACCCAGAAACCTGCAGGTTTTTGGGTTTTCCTTTACTTTTGTTGGTGGACACTCTTTGGATCTTGCATATAGCCACTAGTGATTAGTTTTGCCCATATTCAAATGCCACTTTACTGATGGCATTTCTGTGTGTGAAAATCCCTTTTAAGAGGGCAATATCCCACCATTTTTTTAATTCCGTGAATTAGGAATAGCATTTTGCCTTCATGTATGACATTATCTGTGCAACTGAGTTTCACCTAGGTGTACAGATACATTTGTAATTATTACATTCTTTTCAGCAGGTTTCAAAATGAAAGTGACAAAGAGCAAAGGGATACGGAGAAGAGGTTTCATGAGAAAGAACCAGAAAGACCAAGGTATTGGCTGGATGATGGCAGAAAACACAGGACAAACTATGAGTTTGAGAAGTTTGTGAGAAGAAATGAAGAAGATTTCAAATGGGGAAAAGGATATAACCACGACCGAGGGAAGAAGGGGAGCCACAACTACAGCTTCAGTATGGAGTCGCTTGACAAACTGGGTAAAGAGGACAAGTGTGATGACATGGCATCCAAAAAGGAGCGAATAAGAAATAAGGTTCTTTTATTCTTTTGGGATAATTTTTCATTCGAAAAATATTCCCCTATGGCCCAGTTTTTACCTGTGCAGAAAAAAATTATAAACACGCTTTTTTTTACAAAAAGGCATACTTCTTATAAAATATTTATATTAGAGCTGGTCTTTGTGTACACACTCTGGTGAATTACATCACACAGTGTGCAACATCTTTTACTAAACCTTTGGAAGCAATTATTTTCAGTGTTTCTAACTGTGTTTTAATCAGTGAACACATTTGTAAATAATTAACAGGGAGGAAAGACTGGGGCTTGGGTAATGGGAGAGTAAATGACGACAACAAAAGCTTGATAATGTCACCATTGTTCATTTCAATTTAAGGAAAGCTGGTTAGAGCTGAGTGCCCTGAAAGGGGTGTACTGGACTGGGTTGACAGCAAACACTTCGAGCACGATTGTATTGTGTTATATTGTTGTATTATGTGCCACTTTATGCTCCGTGTGGGGTGGCAAAACAATGGGAGTGTGTGGTGTGTGGCAGATTGTTGCATTTGTTGTGATCCTTTGTGAGAAGTGTGTTGGTTTCTTTCATGTACAGCTAGAGAGGCGCTGTTATTTTGTCTCTAATTAGTTGGTGGTTAGAATTTTCTCTGCAGGTTTCGTGTTATGTTTTCTGGTCTCTAGTATGATAAACACCTGGGAAAAGAGGGGCAACAGGGTGCTGTGGGTATCCACACTGGGAATGGAGTGCAATCTGCGAATGCCCACTAATCCATATGGCAACATGCACAAGGTAGAGAGGGATCAAATGAGTACAGTTATGCCAGGTGGGCAAGAGTGAGAGTTGTTGACTTAAGCAGTAGTCATGCACCTTTTTAAAGGCAGGGATACTGCCTGGGACTGCATAAATATCCTTTATAAGAGAGGAAAGAATTGTAAGAGCAATCAAGGTTGGCCGCCTGAGCAGTAACTACACAAACGTTAAAAAAAAGAACAAGATTCCACCTACGCCAGCCATGCTGAAGGAGGCCACAGTTGTGAGCAGGGATTTGCACCCTAATCCAATCTCAAGCTCCCAAAGGTGGACGAGTAACATTCGGGCAAGCCCTACTGAGAGATTAAATGCTTTGTAGTTTGATGCCTTGACAGCGCAATACTGAATCACTCAGGCCCAATACTTCTTAGATCCTCGAGACTATTGCTCTTCACATGAAGCTCCTCCTGCCATTCTAGAATTTCCTCCTTGTGAGAAATTGGATAACTGGTTGAGAGGGGTTAAACCCTACTCAAGCAGCAACCACAATCCCTGTCAGGGTGAGGCACAAGCAAACTCCAAATTAACCTGTGTTTAACCCTCTGGCTTTACTTAGAGGAAATGTGTAAAGTATTAATGCAGCACTTCAAACAGTAATAAAGTGAAAACACAACACAAGAAAAGTTTCACATCAATTTAGAAAAATAGAGCAATATTTTATAACTAAATGAAGACCAAACTGACAAAAATCCAATGAGTTAAACCGGAGATTTGCAATTTTAAAGATGTAAGTGAAAATAGCTCCAAAAAGCCAAAAGCGCAACTCCCGGCTATCTGGCTGTAGGAGACTGGAAGAAAGTTATAAGTTCAGACCAACTGTGATGGCACGCAGGTCGGATACAGAGACCTGGTTAAAAGTTGCTTTCTCAGTCCAGCACAAAGAGTTCATTTCATAGAGGAGGGCGCCTCGAGGAGCAGAGAAGTGCACAAACTGTCGTTGATGTACCGTGTAGAGCAGGCCTGGTGTCCTGTATGGTTGTTGTTATAGCACAAAGATTCTGTTGACGTTGTGAGCAGGTAGTCCTGGTGGTGCTCACTGTGTGCGGTCGATGATGTAGCTCAAAGGGTCAGGCTCACAGACGTTCGCATTGGCAGGCTGTTAGAGTAACAAGGTTTTGGCACCGACAGGCCCATTTGCGGTTGTGAAGAACCCAAAAACTTCAGTTCAGCCTCTCTGAGGCAATGCCCAGGGTCCAGGACCTATGGGGCACCACTTAGGGTTCTGGGACTTGCTCCAGCTGGGTCTGGGTGCTGGTGGTTGGGAGCCTGTTATGTCTCTGTGGCTGTCTCTTAATAGGAAGTCAGCAAACTAACCCTTGGAGTCACTCTGGGAGTCCTAGGTTCAGGTGCAGATTCAATCCCTCTGACTAAGGCAGGAGGTCAGCAATCCAGCAAAGCAGCAGTCCAGCAAGGCACTAGTCAGGTAGGGCAGTAGTTCAGCAGAGTGGCAGTCCTTTTAACAGCACAGCAGTCTTCCTTCTTGGCAGAGTCTCCACAGGCCAAAAAGTATACTGAAGAGTTGGAGTCTGAGTCCAAATTGATACCAGGTGCCTCCTTTGAAGTGGGAGAAGCTTCTAGAGGTTTTGCTTTGTAGTGCACAGGTTTTCTGCCTCCCCTGCACCGGCTCCAGGCTAACTGCATGAGTTATGCAGCCCCTTGTGTGGAGCCAGGACACAACGTATTCAAATGTAAGTAGGGCTGGGCCCAACTCAGCCCTCCTATCCTGTCAGTGATCACCCATCCCGGCACACCAAAGCTCTCTATTTTATGTGGCTGTTTAGGAGGAACACACCAAGCCCAACTGTCAAAAACGCCCAGTCTTGTGACCTGGCTGCAGGCACTAAATGGCTAAGGCAGGAAAAAGCCAACTTTCTAAACGTTTTGGAACAAGAAAGTGCCAGTAATGACTCTACTTAACCAACACTAAAGTTTCTGTTTGTGGTCACACCATTTAATTTTCTGTGATTACCATTTATTTTACATACAACTGTCATCAACAGAGAAACAACATCATGAAAAGAGTCAATTAACATTCATTACATGTCCCACGTCAAGGCAACATCATTGCATTATCATGACACTAAATTATTACCTAAATATCAAAATAAATAGAAAACATATAACAATGAATGTCCCAGTCCTGAATTTTATAGCAACCAAAGGGGCAGTAAGTGGAATGACCATAAAAGTCCCTGATTGTTTTGGCTTCCAACATAGGAGTGTAGGCTCATACTGACACATTGCATGTCTACATAAAGGGAACACAGGCATGCAGGGAATTGTTGGTGGAAATAATTTAATGGTCAGATCCCTTTTCCAGGCCATAAATTAAATTAAAGAATGTTGCAGGCATTCCTCCCATCACCTTTTGTGTGTTGGATCTTCATTGATAGTCATACATTTTAAAATAATTACCCACTGCATGCATGAACTCTGGTACACTTCATATCAACACATATATATTTTTTATAGTGGGAGAAAATTCAGCCTCCAAAAGTCTTTACAGGAAATATTTTATAGGTTATACATTTTAGACTGTATATATTACTAAAAAAACATTCGTAAAACTACATTGCAGCACCTATAACAGAAACTGCTGCCTACATGTCTAAGCATTGAGGAAAAGTGCAACTTGATGGGCTTACTTTATTAAAAGAAAACAGCATTGCTATAAATCTCAAGGGGCTTCCATTACTCATGATACTTCATACTGGCAGTTGCCTCTCTGAATCATTTATTTTCCCCTGCTCAAGTGAGTGGAATTCTAAAATATTCTGGGTGCGTTTACACCTTTCTTTCTCGAAAAGCTCTTTCAGAATGAATTCTGCTTGTCTTCTGCTTTACATTTACATCATCTACGCAACTGAAGTGCCTTTTGTCACCATTCTACAGATCTTTTTAGTCAGAGAGCCTTCCTTATTTGTAAAGTGCCCATCTTGTGGAAGTAAAAAGGTTGTCACATACCCACACCAGGTATGAGTGGTTTGCTTACAGTGTTCACATTCTGTAAAGGAATGTGGATTTTTAAAATAAATGTTGTAGGGGACTTCCTAAGACCATGAGGGCACAAGAGTTCATGAGAAATTACAGGATCTGAAGGAGAAACAAAGGAAGAAGATCCAAATCCACAGAAGGGAAAACTGCAAAGAAGTACTGTAGATTAGTAGTGGCAAAATTACACTATCAATATTCAGTGCATCCATTTAATCTGAACTCTCCTCCCTGATTTTTTCGAAATGCATGGTATTAGTAGCAGTCCTCCTATCACGTAAAGGAATATTTATCCACCCTATCCTACGCCGGAAAGGAATATTTATCCACCCTATCCTACGCCGACAACACCCAGCTCATCCTCTCACTCTCGAAAAATCCCAAAGAGACCAGACTCAGCTTCCAAGAAGGAATGAGGAACGTGGCAGCCTGGATGAAAGACAGCTGCCTGAAACTCAACTCCGAGAAGTCCGAGGTCCTCATTCTCGGACCCTGCACCTCTACCTGGGACAACACCTGGTGGCCCACGACCTTCGGGAACCCAATGACATCTACAGACCACGCACAAAACCTCGGTATCATTCTCGACTCCTCCCTTTCCATGAACCGCCAGATCAACGCATTCACCTCCACCAGCTTCAACTGCCTGCGCATCCTCCAGAAGACCTTCAAATGGATCCCCCCTGACTGCAGAAAGACCATCACCCACGCACTCATAACCAGCAGACTGGACTACGGCAACGCCCTCTACGCTGGAATCAACAGAACCCTTCTACACAAACGCCAAACAATGCAGAACGCCGCAGCCAGACTCATCCTCAGGACACCGTGCCACGAACACATGACCAAACACCTACGAGACCTCCACTGGCTCCCCGTCAAGAAGAGAATCACCTTCAAGCTCTTCACCCACACCTACAAATCCCTCAACAACTCCAGGCCCAAATACCTCAACGAAAGATTATACCCAAAAGGAACCTCAGCTCTGCCAACCTCGCCCTGGCAGAGGTCCACCGCATCCACATCCGCATCCGCATCCGCAGAGCAGGCGGGAGAGCCTTCTCCTACATCACAGCCAAGACCTGGAATGAGATCCCTGTGAACATCAGATGCTCCCTGACCTTGCACACATTCCGGAAGGACCTCAAGACCTGGCTCTTCAACTGATCCGGAGCTGCTCCTCACCCCCTCCCCCCCTGCTTCCTCCCTCCCCCCCTAGCGCCTTGAGACCCTCACGGGTGAGTAGCGCGCTTTACAAACCCCTGATTGATTGATTGATTGATTGCTCAGATGATTGGCTGATAAAGGCTTACAGTCCCCAAGAAGTGGAGAAGGACTATGTTATTTATTTCTAGATGTGTGCACCATGCACTCCAGTGAAGTCGTTTGGTGCTGTAGGAGAGGGTTTTTGACCAGTTGTGAAATATAGCTCATCAATCTGAAACATATCTGGAGAATAGGCAGTTCGTCTGGGATGTTCTGAATTTTATCAATAATAAAAAAGTTTATATTTCCAAGGGTAGATTATTCAACAGATGAGTTCCTTGATTAGTGAATGCAGAGGCACATCAAATTGTATGGTTAAGTAACTTCAAATATTGCTTTATTTTGCGATCTTAGATTACACGTGAAGCATGTATTTCCTGAATTTATTTTCTAGGAAGTTAGGGCCTTGATCATCACGCGAGCTGAATTAAAAACAATGGGTTTTTCAACACATAGCCAGTGTATATGGCGTATGCATTTTGATACACAGTCAATTTTTTCAAATTAAAAATGCTTCTGGGCAGGGCATTTTGGAATTTTTGCAGATGGGAGTTGCTTTTTTAAGGAAGGCCAAGATCAACAGAATTGACACAGTCTGGGTCTGTATGAATGCTTTGTCCACAATAATTTGTGGGTAAAATAAGAGATAGGAGAATATTCTTTGGAGGGCTCTTAATTGAAACAGACAGGTCTAGGTCATGTTGAACATTTGTGATTCAGTACTTAATTCACAATTTAATAGCATACTCAAATCCCTGACTGTGGAGACCGAGTTAGGGCAAACTCCCATTGAAGAAGGCCAGAGAAAAGAGTCCCAGTAATTTCTTTTATTTTGTGTTGTTAGTATCTCGGATTTGGGTAGATTTAATTTGAGATATTTTTGGCTCATCCATGTGCATACGGCCTCCATTTTGGAAACGAGTTCAGTAATCGGAATTCCAGGGTCATTTTATAGGTTTGTCATTATCTGGCTTGTGTTTGCGTATAGCTATGTAATGACATTGAATGTTCTTTAAAAGTAAGGGCAGGGATTGTATGTGGAGATTGAATAGTAATGGAGAGACAGCTGGTCCTTGTTGGAATCCCCATCATAGAGTGTTGGCACAGAAGAGAAAGACACTATTTATACGTGTTGGGTTCTGCTAGAGAACAAAGATTTTAACTGCTCAAGAGCTGTGACTTTCATGGCTGTGTTTTTAGGCATTGAAATAGGTTTCTTGGTCACTGTTATCAAATGTGGCTAGGTCTTTCATTGTAAATACTCCTGAACCTCTGCTGTCATGTAACATTCTGAGGTCTTGTCTGATCGAGGTAAAAACTGGTTCGGTCCCAAAACCTGGTCTAAAACCTGCCAGACTAATCTCCTAATAAATTTTTTTCCACAAATGTTTGGAACTGGATAGAAGCAAACTTTTCCTGTAGTTATGCCCTGTAAGGCAGCAGTGATAGTGGCTGGTATTTTGCAGGATCCTTCAGTTTAAGGAAAGGGTTTTCAATAAAGGACACACAATATCTGCTTGGAAAGGAAGAATAATCTCCAATAGTGATATTTTGGCTAGATTTTATTAATGCTTCAGGGTATTTATCCAGAGGAAAAACTGAAAGTTTACTTAAGATTACTAATACCTTGGAATCCTTCCTCAACTGGGGAGCGAACAAAGATAAGTCTTTTTTTTTTTTTTTAGTAAGTAGGCAATCTTTGTTAATTTCAGTTCCCTTCAACATCTGGATATTTGATGCCTGGTTGTTCCAATACTACTCACTTTATTATGGAAGCCATTAAATAGAATATCTGCTAGTTCTTGGGAAGGAATGATATTATTACTAATGGACGCTGGACTACCCAGTTGTTTCAGTGTTTTAAAAAGTTCTTGCAAATACTTTTTTGCAGTAATTATCTTTTGGGGAAAATGGTGTTATTTTCTTCTTAACAAGATGATTATATTTACTTGCTCGAAAAAGTGGGCAGTAGACCAAAAGAAATACATACAGCACCCAACACGTCAATCACCTCTGTCATTTGTGACTAAATCGAATATACCAGAGTGTAAATCTCCACATGCACCCCCTGCCCAGCGGTGATTTCCTTCAACAGGGAGTATCGGACAAACATTACACAATGAGAGCAGCACCACATGTAGACCGAAAAATATAACTGAAATAATGTCAACACAAAACAATCTCATATGACACTTCCTTATAAATAACAGTGTCTGTGAAATCCATAGGTTAATCTTTTTCTTTCTTTATTATATTATGTTAAATTCTTAAAAGACCATCAGCTAACGTATTTCGTCCACTTAAAATTGAACTTCTTCAGGGCAGCTCAAGCGTCAAAAGCCTATATCCATCAAAAATATATATGTACCAAAGTTCAAGATGAAATTTCAAGTCCAAAGCCGAAATGTGGCTAATTCACAGGACTGTTCCCAATGACAGTCCTAGTCGTAATGTATAAATATAAATAAATGTCCAAATAGAGATGATGAAGAAATGGATAAAAAGGCGTTGTGTTTCAGGTAGATATAAGTAACATCGGTGTGCTCAGCATGATAAGAGATACAGCGCGTCCTGTTGTGATAACAACTTCCTGGCGAAACATTTAGAAAACGCTTATATTTACTCATTTGCTTATTGTATTCACGTTTATAAAAAAGGTGAAAGGTTTTCCACCATATCCTTTGGAAGTGTTTCACTTTTTCCTTTTCTGTTGAGAGGGCCTGTGAAACTAAGCACTCAAGTTGTGGCTCAAAATTACTGTGAGAATTTAATTAAGTTTATTAGTTTTGTCATTACTTTAATTAAGAATGTTAATGTTACCAGCTTCTGTAACAGCCTCCTCAAGTTAAAGTTTTTATTAAAAGCCATAGATGTAGCTGAATTCTAATTGTGGCGAGTGACTGAGGGTTAACTGGGCTAAAGATCCTCTTTTCAATTTTGCATATTGACCATATTGAGTAGAACCTTATGGTGGTCAGTCCAGGGTAGTTCCACTGTATGTTGGAGTCTACCCTGTTCGTAGTGCTAAACTTTAAATCTAGCGTATGGCCTTCCCTGTGGGTGGTGCCATTAAACAATTGGGAGAGGCTGAGCAAGCTCAATGAATTAAGCACCTTGATACTGACAGGATCAAATGCTAAAGTCTCCTAATAGCGTAATCTCTGTGAATAATGACTGAGCATGATAAATACTAATCTCTTCCGGATTGTGGTTAGCATGGTTGACCGCTGATTGCCTCAGTTTGTAGGGGGTACAGATAAACATCCAGTGGTCAGTCACATCCCCTAACCAAGTTCTGTCTGGGGGCAACTTTAGACAGTGAAGTGAATGTTTTTCGTCTGGAGGAGAGAGTGTTTAATCATTCTGGGAAAAACGTCAACTTATCCTGAAGACCCCTAATCATCAGACTATCTTTCCCAGTAGAGTCCCTATCTTTGTGCATTTCTATTGTTCTGATTGTAAGACTACGGATGGGACCTCTCTAGCAATGTCTGTAAAATAAGTAAACTGAGAAGGACAGCAACTTGAACAACATGCTGTGCATCTCAATTACAGCCAAATTTCTTTCATGGTGGTGCAGATAAGCCGGTCTGCTTCATGGTATCCCGTTCAGCAGGACCCTCCTGAAGCATAAAGTAAGACTCTGGTCTAGCTCTACAATGTGTGTTTGAACACTCAAGGTTGACACAAATTAACTTAGTTCAATGCACCAACAATTGAATGTGAATGACAAGTTATTGAAGACCTGCCGGACCCCACCCAGTACATAGCTGAGGTGATGTCAATGCTTTAGGGTTACAAACAGGGAGCAGAGGTAATCCAAACAATCGCTCAATAATGATTTAAACACTCAAGATCTCTAGAAACAGAATTTGCATTTCAACATATTTATTTCAGAATAGTTATTTTAAAAACCCAGGACCTAGTGCACACTGTATTGGTAACATCACAGATGTTGAGAATTGAAAGCTGCTAAACATTTTAGTAACAGTGAAAACAGGGAAAAATCGTAACATCACCAAAATGTGTAGCCCTTAACACCCTCACTGTGCTACCTCTAAGCTAGTTCTAACAGATGAATAAATAATAAGCCTGTTTTTCGTAGGTGGTGCGTATACCTGGACAACATGATTTGTTGTTTATTTGGAATAGATTACCAGCTATTTTGAGCACCAGGTGAAGGAGGTTGTGTCTCTGTGAGAACACAATACTGGCACCAGTTGGTGAAGGCAATATGCTTCACAAAGCCTCTGAGAGTCCTGCTAGATGCATTTTTAGTCAAGATGGAATCTGGTGCTGTGCCTATTTGAATCTGCAACCTGGGTGAAGGTTCGCCTCTCTCTCTCTCTCTCTCTATAGCCACTTACGAAGCTTTTATAATATCAGTCATGGATCTTATCTCTCCTGAGTAATGTATGACATAAAATATATACATTAGTATATTTGTTTTAAGATGCATGGGTTCTCCAAACTCGGCCTGGAGGGCCAGATCCATGCCAGATTTTTAAGATAACTACATTTATCTAAATGGGTATATGCTAAAAATCTGGCATGGATCTGGCCCTCTAGGCCCGACTTTGGAGAACCCTTGTATAAACAAATGCATCAATTTAGACTGCATTGTTTGTTACTGTTGTTATCTTACCTTAAAATATAGATAACATGCTACCTGTCGCCTGAATGATTTGACACCTTCACAGGTTTCTAAAAAGATAGTGACATGCAGTATCTAGGTCAGAGAAAACACAGGCCAATGATCATGCAGACAAAACTATGTAAATTCTGTAAAAAGCCCTTAATAATTTTCTCAACCTTTAGCTCATGTTTACCTAAAGTGTTCTCTGTCTAACCTGGAGACAGAGATAACAAGGAACCTATATCAGGCTTATGTTAGCTTAGGTGTTTGCAAAGTCATTGTTTAGATGAATTGACACTTTCATTAGTTCAATGAAAGATAATGGCATGCAATATTTGGGCCAAAGGTGAACAAGTTAGTGAAAATGGAGACTGCAGCTAAAATGGAACCTGTCCTGTATGTGTTTAAGAAACTAAAACTTAAATAAAGAAACCTAAAAGCAAGTGATTAAAATAGATAAAATAATTGAATTATGGAGGGAAACTCACATAACATTGATGACATTCCTGGAATAATTCCTGAACTAAGCAATCACTAAATAATTACTGAATGTTTTTTTTGCATGATGTGGCTTATCATAACTCTACAACATATTCATTATACATTACAGAACAAATGCGCATGCCAGAAACGTGCATTTGATGAAATAGCAATTCATCACTTGTTAACACTGGAAGACATGACCTTTACAACACTCTATTGCATTTCAGAAGAAACCTCAAACCCAAAAACTGTGACAGATATATTTCTTTCATGATGGGGTACTCACTTAGCAGCTCTGTCGATAAAGTTTTCCACCTGGTTCATTACTTGAAACTTAGGGCAGATCATCTGACTTTTAGAGATCAATTCTGTTTATTAATACTGCCTTCTCAATTGAATACACAGCATGTCCCCTACAACCCCAGGGGGCCGGCCGTGCCCAGTTGCAAACAACCAGAATAGTTTATGACACAGCTTTCGCCTACAACCCTTGGGCCAGCAGCGTGGTTCACACAATTAAGAAAAAAAAAAACAACAATCATGGAAGTGAAGAAAAATAATCTGGCTTTTAAAGCCTTTCTAACGCCCCTGATGACTTTCAAGGTACTAAATCAAGCAGCCAACAGAACCATACAGTGCCTGAACCAACATGAGGCATGAGATTAAGATCATTGTCACTGAAGTTGCAGAATATCTGTTTGTGTGGCTTGGTGACGGACCTATCAATATCAGTGGTTCACTTGCCTTAGAATCCTGAATCAACAGGCAAATTGTCTGAAATGATTTCAGTGAATGAGTATTTTTTCCTTTTTTTTTTTAAAGAAGAGTATGGGCACGAACATCTCATATATTCAGCAGTTAATATGCGTAATCCCATTAATTTTTAAATGTTGTAATCCCCTCTCCAGCAACCCCTCCCCCCAAAAAACTCCCCCTTCCCTTTTCATGTGGATGGCCATGTCCTATATATTTACATTTGAGGTAAGCAAAAATCCCCAACCCTTTACAACATTGAATCAAGTCTCAACGGTTATCCCAAGTTTCAATAAGTCAAGTCCAATGCTCATAATTGTAGGGAACGTTTTGGACCTCCTTTTATCCCTAGAAGGTGGTCAGTCAGAGGCTGCCATATTTTTCGGAGTTTTTTCCATTAGTCCATAAGATCAGCTCCAAGAACACTCCCGTCATAGAAAAATATCAGTTTTATAGTTTTATGAAAACATGGTAGCCAAAGTCAACAACTGAGCCATGAGTACCATGATTTTTCATTAAGTACCAGCCATGCATCACCTGACACAGAAAAACAAAATATGTAGAAAATGGTTATCAGTGATATGTAACATTTGGGTCTTCCAGAAATTTGCAGTGCCCCTAATGCTTGGCAATTATGCAGATATTTTAGCAAAAAATATATTTTACTGATAATTACTTACAATAGTAACTCTAAATGTTCACCATTATCAAGGATAAAAGCAATTTGCTACCACCCTTCACTGCTAATTTTGTCTTATTAAGAATGGTATTCCACATGTGTGGATGGGAGTAATGCACTGAAAAACAGCCAGCAAAAATCTTAATATTAAGTGTATTCCTAAATCACCCTTAACAGAAGTTTGGTATGTAGGTACTGGTACACTTTAGGGACACTGAGTACATAGGGGAATCACCCAAAAGTTAGGCATATTTAAAAACTAGTGCCACAGAAATCCAGTAAGGTGTGATCTCAGCGGGTCTCATTGCTTTTGTTTTTTTATTCACAAAGAATGCCCTGCACCCATCAATACATTGCTAAAATCACTATTTTCTTGATTCATATGAAACAAAAAACTACATTTTCTTCCATTGCCAAATGTCCTATCATCCTGTATTGCCACACTTTCTAAAAAACATCACAATGCTACACCCATTTTGGAGTTATTTTACACAAAATAAGTTTGCCATAATGGGTGGCTAGAGTTCATGGTCTTGCGATGTCCTAGGAGAATCCAAGGCAACTTGGCTCATACTCCCTTTTTTATCCATAGTATACTGCAATCATCAAACTGTTGATTAATAGCTATTTTCTCATGTTTATTTGATTTTTCCTAAAATACTGATATTTTCTGACAACACAAAACTTCCTACTATCCTGCGTTTCCACCGATCTTCTGATAAGAATGGTACCAAACATATATGGATGGCAAACATTTCCATCATGTTTACATTTCATAAAACACTGACATTTGCTGTAGATGGGACATATCCTTCTATCCGGAATTCTCACACTTTCTTTATAAACTGTACCTCAAGTATGTGTATAGGCATTTTACCCCTTGTGGCATAGGAATGGACTGAAACAACAACCTTGTCAAGATGACTTTGGAGGGGCATTTTTCACTGACGTATCGGATGGCTGTGCGTTTTGCCCCACAAGATCTCAGGCTCAGAAATGTTATAAAGCTAGAGTCCCAAGGAAATCCATAGGGGTTTGGCTGGCGTGGATCACACTTTTACCCTTAATGCTGTGTAAATGTCATAAAACACAGACTTTAGCTTCCAAAATATATTACCATATTTGTGATAAAACCAGTATCCCGCATTTATGGATGTGCATATTGGTCAATTCAATATGCCCAACACTGCCCGGAGAAAAGGTCAAGTGACCCTCCACAAGCCATTCAGAAGCAGAGAAGCCTTTTTTAGCACTGGAAAACAATTTGCATCAAGGGGTCTCCCAGAGTCACATCAGTGAGCCCCAGTCTGCATTGGCAGGTGGTTGTATGCTCTTCCCCCACCAACTTCAAATCCTGCCAGTCAATTGCAATCGAAAGATCTTTTCTACCACTGACAATATGAAAAAAAAAGTAAACAGATATGCCCTAGACTCCACTGGGAGAAGGCTATATGGCAACTACCAACTGATGAGCTCACAGAATATCACACAGACGAGCCTTGTTGCTCTGGAAAAAGAGAAATGTCATGAATTGGCCAGAGGTACACCAGCTTGATCCAGACCTTTGTTGTTGAAGATCAGATGACCTTTCCCAACGGATAGTGCCACCACCTTTTAGCCTGGTAAGAGTCCAAGGAAAATTACCCCTTCGTTCCACATCCTCACTGTACAGAACAGCACATTTCACCATGTGAACCCTTGCCACATCATGACCCTCTCCCACATACTGCACCCGACCCACCAAGCATAAGGAACCTGAGGAAGCCCATCAACATTTTGCCCATCATCGACCAAAGCAAAACAGTAAACACATCCACCTACTCATGTTCAGGAATTACACTCAGCTGTTAAGCACACAGCAGCACAGCTAATAATTTATGTCTTAAATTGTTTTGGTAGACTCTCACCTATGATCAAAAGCTACTTTCCACCAATACTGAGTCTACATAAATTTAGGCACCTTACTAGTGAGTTGAAAGCCCACAAATTACCATGTAGAAGGCCAACCACTTTGACCTTAAGTTGAGGGTAATTACCACTGTTTGAGATTAATTCAACCGTTCTATCTGTCAGAGAGAAGCTAGTGCCAACTCAGTAGAGGTTTGTGTACTGTGCCCCTGCACAATCCCTGACATTTGCAAAAATTGACAAAATCTTTGTAGTACTTAACTCTCACATGGGATGTCTCATTCTGCACAGAGCCCTTGCTAGGCAGCCCCATTGCACACTATCCTGTCATGGTACCAACAGATGCAAAGGGTAATCTAATGATTGCTCGTGCCCTGTGAAGGAGGGAAACATCCAACATGGCCCTTACTGACTTAGTTGGCCATGTAAGTGTCGTCTTTCAAATATATTTATTTGTTGAGTTTGAAATAATTGTCCAATATAAAATATATATATATGTGCATCTATTGTCTCCAACTTCAGAGTGCTTTGCTATCTGAAAACAAAGCAAACAACGTTTAGATGGAAGTCAGAGCATAACCACCTTAATCAAATACCTTTTATCTTATCATTCTCTCTGGTGCCTCAGGTATTTTGTAACTACCTTTCACTTTGCAAATAATTATGCTTTCCCGTGTTCTTCTTTGTTCTTTAACCCTAAGAATGAGTTCAGTGGAACATCCTTTCATAAATCTTTGTCCCACCTATCTGTACTGGGTGGGGTGTTCTCCAACCACGCTCTAGACACACTCACATCGGTGACTACCACTCCCAAGACTGTACATCTGTCACATCCTTCCAAGAGTACCATCTACAAAAACAAATACCAGAATCATGTTTGAATAATGTAGCCACATACTACGTATTTCACTCAGTCTACTGAAGATGCTTCCTAAAAGTGCTGGAAGGATGAATAGGTAGTCAGCATATGAATTTTACTGACATTCTCTCTCCTACACTTCGGTCATCAAAGCTTCTCCTTGTTACCTATTTACTAAACTTCTCCGTTATCTATAAGTAAGAAAGGATGTAAATCTGTTGCATAAGTTAGTATACATCAAGACCAGACTGACCTTGCTAACAATCACGTGTTCATGCTTTTGAGGGACACCAAAGATCCAAATAGTGTCCCTGCTTATTTCACTGACATTGTCGACCGTCTCCCTGCTGAACCAGAAGCTCATATTGCTATAATCTCTGAGAAACCATCATAAAACCCCTAGATTTTCTTAATAGGAAATACATATTTCTTCAGAATTGCATAAGTAGGTTGTAATTGACCAGCATTCACAAATCCACTCAAACCAGTCAGATGATCAAACATCCAGTGCTTTATTTGAGCAGGTGGTAGTGGTAGGTGGGTCACACAGCAATAATTTTTGGGAACAAGGACTTAACCAAAAGCGAAAATTATGATGAAAGAAAAAGACGGAACACTTGTGACAAATAGGTAAAACAGGGATGACAAAACCTACAAGAGTGAGATAAAGAGGCAGGGAGAGCCTTATACCGGGTTAAAAAGGCAAGAGGTGGACTCAAGACAACACAACCTTTGTATTTGCCACGCTAATCATCGATAGCACTGGCCACGGGCTTCTGAATACAACTTTGGGCCTGCCACTTATTTATTTTACAGATTAAACACTCCCAACATCCCAGTTCTCGATTGCACGTTACATCTTGGCATCTGGTCACAGACAATGCTAGAGAAACTGGATTGAACTACCAAACAAGTTTGTGCCCATATATATCAGAAACACTAAATTATTTACGATAATTTCATCAGGGCCACAGTCGTCTTCACATCCACATTTTGTACAATTAAGGGAACAGCTCTTGAAAAGCTTTTCCATGCATATATTATTATCACATACAATTCTACTGCAGAAAAGGGATAGCTGTTCTACTCAGAGTTAATCACAACTGTAGGTGGCAAAATAAAAAAACAGGTAATCCGATTCCACCATAGATGTAGTTGAGGAGCAGCCATAATAATGGTCTTTGCAACTTTTGGTTGACCCATATGAATACTATTGAGTTTATTGTGCTGAAAAGGCTCTTGTCAAATTTCTTATGACTGTGCTTGATAGATATCAAAACAGAGGGACACTATAATATATTTTAACCAGTTTCACATTTCTTTAGATTTTTAGTACTATCTCGTAAGAAAGATTAACAAAATCAACATAAAGGTTTCAGCCACATTAGAGCTAAATATAATGCACAAGAGATCGCAATGTAAGTTTTGTGGAAGGATTTATAAAAATGAAACACTGTGATCAAAAGTTACATTTTAGACCGATTCCAGGAGAACCATAAAATGTGCCTAAATTGTTTGAGCAAACTCAGTAACTGTTGATAGAGTTACATCTGGGTTGTTAGTAAACATTCCTATGAAATCTGCAAAAACATCAATGCAACAGTTCTTTTAATTTTGCTTGGGTATTACCCCAGCATTGGACGAAAGTTGGGCCAAAAAAGGTCCTAGGTAAAGTTAAAACAGCATTTAGGGATAATGGACATCCCTATCTTGTCCCTTGTCCAATATTGAAACTATCTTGCATCTTGTTATTAAGGCATCTAGATCCTGTTGCTCTTTTGTAATGTACATGAATAGTGTCACTACATTACTTGGGGAATCTCATCTTCTCCAGAATCTGTGATAAAAGACCATCAAACATGGTTAAATAGCATCTCTATTTCTAGAAAGGGTATGGACAAGAGAACCTGATTATTTCCTACTGCTTCTAAAAGGCATTCATTCAGCTGTGTTCATGGGACTGTTAGCATGCTGACCCAAAATGAACCCTTGCTGCTTGCCAGATACCAAGAACAATTACAGTTGAGTAATATTAGTATATTAGTATAGCATTCAGCAGGGATATTGAATATTGAGCTGGGTCTTTGGTCCTTTTCTTACATTTTGCTTTAATTGAGCTTGTCATGTTAAAAAGAAGTGGTAGATCCTCCATATAACTGCCTTTAGGTATCCTAAACAAGAGAGATGTGTGCTTTCCCCCGACTGTGGGTTACTGGTCATAAATGGAGCATTTGATAAGATCTATAAACTTCCTCAGTTAGTGGTTGAATGTTCATCTGCACATCTGGTGTCCACCTTGAGGTACATACACTTCAAGTTCAATGACTACATCAGGGGTCTCCAACCGTTTCTGTGCTGAGAGCTACTCTGATATCACGAGTGTCAAAAGTTGTGTTATAGCATTGCCCATGATAGATTGTGAAATACAAAACGATTTATCCATGAACAACTTTAATGTGGTAAATAAAAAATATTTCATATTTATTTAACATTCAGAAATGTTGTTAGCTTCCCAATGGCTACCCATAAACACAGGCTACTCAAATTTACTAACTGCACCCTTTATTTTGCTTTCAATCCTTTGCAATAATGAGGTTCCCACACAGAATAAGTGGTCCAGTAAACTGACTTCAATCCAAAGCAGCAATATTCCAGAATTCTTCTTTATCATGCTTTGGCCTATATGTTGAACATGTTGCCATCATTGGATTATCTTCTCTAAGTTACTGTATGATGCAACAACCAGGTTTTAACGATACATCTTTCACAGATTTTTCACCTTATTAATATTGTTTCCAGTTATCAGACTGGTCAGGCAAAACATTTCCCCAGGCAATGACTCTCTGGTGCTGCCAGTTGGTGCCGCTCAAATCCATCCTCAACCTCAACTCTGGACGTGATATCACCAGACTATATTAGGCGCCAACAGTATCCTGGCATCAGTTATTGTTTTTCTGCACCTCATTGACACAGTCGGGTACTGTCTCTCCTAGTTGCACTGACAAATTCCCCAGTTTTAAATAGCAACTATGTCAGTGTCTCCACAAACAACCTCAGGTTTAAAGACAGCTCTTGCATATCCATTCACCCAGAAGCCATCAGGGAATTGGAGGACAAGATATATTTGGCTGAGAACCACAGGGAAACTTCCAAGCTGACTCCCTGTCCCAAAAGTAAGTCACATTTTGGGGAATATTCTTCTAAGAGAGTTACCCACAAAAAGACAAAAAATCCCATTTGAAAGAAAAGTCTTCTGCCTCACCTATCAGCCACAACCATGCAGCTCGAGGGTGCTGAATCTTTTCAGGATGGCTCTACAACCCTCTGGGCCACTGGCCAAGGGAGAGTCTGTTCGTGCAAGCTAGGTGACTCTAGCCGCTTGAAACCTGATGTCTCCCTGCACCATGTCTCCACTGGCTTCAGCCTCATTGCCTATGGGAAGTTAAATCTGGCTAGTTCGCTCAAGCCCTTCTTTAAATCGAGTTTAAAGTCAATTACACAGCTGCCAAAGTGGCCGACTCCAATGGTGGCCATGAAGTCGATAGAGGAATGTATAATCTGTGTAGCAAAGGAGAAGTTCAAGGCTAATTTTAACAATGAATCTTATTGCAAGCACCTCTTCAGGGCCCAAAGCTTTGCCCGCTTGGAGAAGATTTTTGTTTCAGATTCATCTGCCCTGGCAATGAATCATAAAGACAATGGCCAGACAAAGTATGACTCCACGACTGATCATGTCCTGCCACCTTACAATACTGATACTGGAATGTACTTGGAATTATAGAATGCCAGTTGTCTAGATACTGCACCGAAGTAGAAACTTGCAATTGTCCACAGCTTCTGCAGAGGCCTGGCTCTCATTTAATGTGGCTCTACTAGACCCTTTAATAGCTGCATGAAGAAACTTTTTTCAGGCCCATCAGTCTTCAGTCAAATAGCAAAACACCATAGGCCTGTACCAAGTGATACACACTTTTTGTACTTTTGCCCGTCACTGGAGAGTCTGGTAGTTTAAACATCGTCTTCAAAACAGAAACCCAACACCTTTCTTACAGGTCCCCTAGACCAGTAGTTCATAAGGGTTTATGCCTTGAGTCTCTAAGTTTTTTTCTCTTGCAGCTTTCAACATGGCTAATGGCACCTTATTTTCTGATGGATACATCTGCCAGTGGATTCCTCAACTTGTGAATATCCACTGTGCCAGCAACATTCGGAAATTTTTCGTAGCTTTCCACGCCGACGAGGACGACCTCAAAATAGCATGGCTCCGCACGCGGCTCCGCTGACGTCACTGTAGCCATAAGAGAGCCTCGTCGGCGTGATGACGTCAGTTCCCTTTTTTTCCGCGCCGTCGACGCTAACGGTTTTCTGGGACTCTCCGTAGCTAGTTACTTTGTATTTCTGGATTGTGTTTCTGGTCTTCTCTTGCTTCTTTCCTGAAGATGTCGTCGAGGAAGTCAGGGTTCAAGCCCTGTAGAGAGTGCGGAGGACATATGTCCATCACGGATCCTCACGAAGATTGTGTCTGGTGCCTGTCGTCGGATCACAACGTCGAGGGGTGCTCTTGCTGCCGTAAGATGGACTCGAAGGCTTTAAAGGAGAGGGAGGCCAAGCTGTTCATCGCGAAGATGAGGAAGGAGAAGAGAGGTCGAAGGCGATCGAAGACCAGGTCCAGTTCGAGGTCCAGGTCGTGTTCGAAGTCGAAGAAGAGGCACGGCTCTCAACGCAGTTCAGATAAGGAGACGGCTCCGAAATCAACTTCTCCAGTTCCTCGGCGTTGTAAGGACTATGTTTCTCCTTCTCCTTCGGTTTCGAATCTGGCTTCACCTGTTCGTCTGGCTTTGCCTGCAGCCTCTCCGGAGCGTTCTCCAGCTCCGGCTCCATCTCCGACACCGACGCATTCTCCGGCTCTGGTGGAAGAGGCTCCGGTACCTGATGAGTCATCGAATCCATTGGCTCCACCGTCGGCACCGATTGGCCCGAGTCCGGTAATGCCTCAGCCTGAGCCTTTCTCGGGCCCTTACTCACCTTTCCCTGGCCCGGGTCAAGACCGATCGCATTACTTGAATGCCATGTATGGTGTCTTTACGAGAGCAATGCACCCCTCTGGAGTACATTCGGGTCCCATGGGTCCAATGGCCTTTAATTTGGGGGTTCCTCAGGCCTATGCTCAGGCTACCTTTATGCCATTCCTTCCAGCGTCGCCATCCTGGCATTTCCTGGTGCCTAAGACGTCGACGCCGTACCCTTCATCTCCGGCTTCGCCAGCTTGACCTCGATCGACTCAGGCTATGCCTCCGGATCCTTGTTCGACGCCGGCACCGGATCCGTCGGAGTCGTGTGTGGCGCCGCCGACGCCGGATCCGAGGATTAGATCCAGGCTGGAGGCACAGAGGATTTTGGAAGAGCAGAAGGTATCAGGCAGAAGAATTGGAGGAAGGTGAACTTCAAGACTCAGATGACTTATTTGAAGACTTAAGGGAGGCAAGTGGCCTCGACATGTCCCCAGAATGGGAGCTTTCTCCTCCTTCAGATGCTCCCTCTAAGGATGTGGTTCCGTACCACACAGTTATAAGGAAGGCAGCGGAGCTCTTAGACTTGCAGCTCCCAATGGCTGAATTTAAGTCCAATATCTCGACGGAGGTTCTTCATTCTCCCTCCACTGTGGTAGAACCTTTGCTTCCTTTCAATGATGCCATCACTGAGACAGTTATGGAGGTTTGCCGTAAGCCCTTTTCGGTTCCGGCAGTGTCAAAATCTGTTGCTAGGAGGTACAGGGCGGATCCAGGAGATCCGGACTTCCTAACATCCCATCCTTCTCCTGAGAGTCTGGTGGTTCAAGCTGCATGTTCGAAGAAGTCTTCTGGAGCATTTCCTCAAGTTCCTGGTGATAGAGAGTCAAAAAAGCTTGACCAGTCAGCCAAATGCCACCTGAGTTTGCGGTTCTCCCATTTGGTCTTACCACTGCACCTCGAGTCTTCACAAAGGTGTTGGCAGTGATGGCAGCCCATCTCAGAAGGTCGGAGATTCCAGTTTTCCCCTATCTGGACGACTGGCTGATCAAAGCGGAGTCGCCAGAGAAGGCGCTTCATCATCTGCAGGTTACAACTCAGCTGTTGTACAAATTGGGTTTCTCGATAAACGTGCCCAAATCTCACCTGGTGCCCTCTCAGCGCAACCTGTTCATAGGGGCGGTACTGGACACTACTGTGTGCCGAGCATTCCTACCTCCACAAAGGATTCTCGACATACAGGAAATGATTCCCTTCTTTTACAATGGAGCGGTCGTTCCAGTACCTGAAGGTCCTTCATCTGCTCGGTCTGTTTGCTTCCTGCATTCTGTTTGTCAACCATGCACGCTGGCACATGAGGGCGCTCCAGTGGTGCCTCCGCAGGCAGTGGTATCAGCACAACAGAGCTCTCAGGGGGTCTGTGAGGATCTCCAGAGAAGCTGCAGCGGATCTGTCTTGGTGGAGCATGGAGGGCAATCCGTCACAAGGAAAGCCCTTCCATCTACCTTCATCGGTGGCCACAGTGATAACGGATGCATCCACTTTAGGGTGGGGTGTGCATCATGGGGATCTGGAGATCAAGGGTCTTTGGTCTCCAGAGGAAAGGTTGCTTCACATCAACCTTTTGGAGTTGCGGGCGATACGTTTGGCACTCAAGGCCTTCCTCCCTTCCATTCGCGGTCAGTTGGTTCAAGTCCTGACGGACAACACTACCGCAATGTGGTATATCAACAAGCAGGGAGGAGTGGGGTCGCATTGTCTCTGCAGAGAGGCTCTGCGTCTCTGGTCCTGGGTTCAGGATCATCAGATTTGTCTGATGGCAAATCATCTGGCCGGAGTTCTGAACGTGTGTGTAGACAGTCTCAGTCGGCAGTTCTCTGCCGACCACGTGTGAAGGCTCCATCCGGAGGTGGTTCGTCACGTCTTTCGGACGTGGGGAACTCCTCGGGTGGACCTGTTTGCCACTCACAAGAACGCTCACTGCCCGTCATTCTGCAGTCTCAAGTATCCGATGCAGGGAGCCTTGGGGGACGCGTTTCAGTTGAGATGGGACTCACATCTCCTTTATGCGTTTTCTCCCATACCCTTGATTCCTCGGGTTCTGAGGAAGATTCGCCAAGACCGGGCCCAAGTCATCTTGATCCCCCAGATTGGCCAAGAAGGGTTTGGTATACAGATCTTCTCCACCTCTCCTCGTGCCCTCCGCTCCGTCTCCCTCTCAGGGCAGACCTCCTCTAGCAGTCGCTGGGGCAGGTTCTACACCCCCACCTCCAGAGCTTACATCTTCATGCCTGGAGATTGAACGGGGCAACCTGAAATCTTTTTCTCCTCCACCTGATGTGGTGGACATGATTTAGTCTGCCAGGCATCTCTCCACCAAGTCTATCTATTCCTATAGGTGGTCCAAATTTGTCCATTGGTGTGGGGAAAAGTCTATTGACCCTTTGAGGGCTCGTTTATCCAACATCCTTTAGTTTGCTCTCTCTCTCTCTTGCTCAGTAAGATTTTGCTGTAGCTACTGTGAAGGGTTATTTATCGGCTCTGTCTGCATTCCTTTGCTTGCCAGATCAGCCGTCCTTGTTTAAATCACCTATTGTGTTACGGTTCACTAAGGGCCTTACCAACAAATTTCCGCCCACTCCATTTATTGTGCCTCAATGGGACTTAAGTTTTGTCTTAACTTACTTGATGGGTTCTCCCTTTGAGCCTTTGCACAAGTGTCTCTTAAGGCTATTGTCTTTTAAAACAATTTTTCTCATTGCCATTACCTCAGCAAGGAGGGTAAGTGAGCTTCAAGCTCTGAGTTTGAAACCCCCGTTCTTGACCATTCATGCTGAAAGAATGGTACTCAGGACCAGGGCTGCTTTTCTGCCTAAGGTGGTAACTCTTTTCCATCTGGGGCAGTCCATTACCCTTCCTACCTTCTATCCTCCCCACACGCTTCCAAGGAGGAGGAGTGGCTTCACCGCTTGGACCCAAAAAGGGCAGTGAGTTTTTACCTCGATAGAACTAAAGACTTTCGAGTGGATGACGAGCTCTTCCTGGGCTTCATTGGCTGCAGGAAAGGCAGAGCGGTGCACAAGCGCACCCTTTCCAGATGGATTATCTTGTGCATCAAGATCTGTTACTCTTTGGCCAGTAAGGAACCTCCAGAGGGTATAAGGGCTCACTCTACCAGGGCAAAGTCTTCTACATCTGCCTTATCTAGAGGTGTTCCTGTGGAGGACATTTGTAGAGTGGCAACTTGGGCCTCCCTCCACACTTTCGCAAAGCATTACTGCTTAGATTCCGAGGTGAGGAGGGTTGGACACTTTGCACGTTCCGTCCTTCAGGACATTTTGGTATAGAAGGGTGGACACCCTCCTCCGGGAGTGGGGACTGCTGTGGGACTCTATTCACAAGGTGAGGAATCCACTGGCAGATGTATCCATCAGAAGAACAAGTTACTTACCTTTGGTATCGCTTTTTCTAGTGGATACAGTATCTGCCTGTGGATTCCTCACTGACCCACCCCCCTCCCCGTTGTCCACCCTTGTATACCTACAATAGTGATAATGTGATAAAATCTATCTGTTACTGTTAAAGGAAGTGTGTTATTTCTTTTGCTTTCCTGCATTGACTTCACACTGTGTGTGTTGGTTTGAATATTATGTACTGTGTATACTGTATATATATTGTTGGTCCGTCCGCGTGCCTCGAAGGCACGGAAAAAAATGGCGGAACTGATGTCATCACGCCGATGAGTCTCTCTTATAGCTCCAGTGATGTCAGCGGAGCCGCGTGCGGAGCCATGCTATTGTGACGTGGTCCCCGTCGGCATGGAGAGCTCCGAAAAATTTCTGAATGTTGCTGGTGCAGGGGATATTCACAAGGTGAGGAATCCACAGGCAGATACTGTATCCACCAGAAAAAGCGTTACCGAAGGTAAGTAACTTGTTCTTTAGACCGATAGGTCCATGCATTATGGAAACTGACAAGACGTACGATTGCCAGTCAGCCTTACCCCATGAAGAAGCCATTCTGTGACCTGGTGAACAATGGCCTGGGGACATCCCAACAGATACTGAATAGCGGCTTTGACTTTGCAGACACCATAACTCAGTCTGCGTAGGCATGCTTGGGTGCCCTTCACTTGATTTCCTGGTGATGCCTAGGAAATGTTTATGGACATGTCCTTTGATAGAGAGCAGATATTTGGAGAGAAGGCCGACTCCTCATCAGAATGTTTCAGGAATAGCATAGCTGTCCCTAGCCCTAATGCCCAACAGTTTCACAAACTCTATCAGATGTTTTATGGTTATTCTAGTGCTATGAACAGCAACTGTTTCAGACCATCACAAGGCCACAACAAGTATATTGCACCTTCAGAGACAGGGCTGGATCCAAAAGGAATCAGCAACAGATCTAATCCCTATCCTTTTTTTTTCTTTTTTTTTTTCCAACTTTCTCTATTCAATTTTCCCATTAGTCATGTACAGTATTAGCATGAGTTGTGAGCACCAGATGCAACAGTATTACATAACATATAACAAAGTGTCAGTTCCTCGAAATTATCATAATGGCCAACATTGAGTCCAGAACAGAGGCCGCCACTGCAATCATGGGTGTTTGGGAGGGAATTTGGAACATCACAAACATCATGCACCCCCATTTGTCCAAGCTGGATGTTGCCATGTGTCACCCGGGGTGACCAACTGTATGAGCAACGCCAATCACACCTGCTCCAGGCACCTCATCTCCCAGCTACACAAAGAGTTCTGACCGCATTGCATAGAACCACCACATCCCCACGCCCACCCGCAGACCAGGCAAGACTTTCTTCCCCTGTTCCAGCAATCAGGAGCTCGTGGCGGTCTCTGCATTATCATCGACAGTGACTATATTGTCCACAGTGGGATGTGACAGTAGATAATTCTTAAGAGGTCCCCAGACATCCACAGGCTTCGAGGCAGTAGGCAGAAGCTCCGCATATCTGAGCAATGTGTCCTGACAGTGTACCATGTCCTGTATCCAGTCTTTAAACTTGGGAGCTCTACCTCTACCCCATCGGCATGCGACGCATGTTTTTGCCAGTAAAAGGTCCACAGTAATAAATCTACGATACGGTCTTTTAATTAGTTTAGTGTATCCTAATAGTGCCTGTGTAGGAGAAGGAGTTAGAGGGGAGTCTATCATTTCAGAAAGGCCCAAGTAAACCTGACGCCAATATCTATGAATGTCTGGAGAACCCCAAGCTAAATGTAGGAAATCCGCTGAGGGCGCACGACAGCGCCCACAGCGGTCGTCCTCACGGAGGCCAAACCTACACATCTGAGCGGGAGTGCAGTAAAGTCTGTGCAAGAATTTGTAATGAATGATCCTGAATCTACTACTAGATGAAATCTGCTCAGTCTGTTGACAGCAAAAGTTCCAGAGGTCATCTTCCAGGGGCGTACCTAGTTCCTCCTCCCATTTAGTGCGTGCTTTACAGGGCCTCGGTTCGAGTGTGGTGTGGGTCGTGTGGTATAGCTTGGAGACCGCGTTCGCAGGGGAGTCAGCCTGGAGCAGCTGGTGTAACGGCTCCAGCCTGGGTGGCTCGCCAGGGTACGGGTCGGTAATTGCCTGGATCCCACTACGTAGCCGGATATACAGAAACGTTTCCATGGGAGTGGGAGGCAGGTCCCTGCACATGTGTGACAATGAACGAAATCGACCTTCATGATACAGATCTCCCCATGTCCTAAGTTGAAGTTTGGCCATAATTTTTTTGAACAGTTGTTCCTGTAGTAGTGGCAGAGAGGGGTGGTATGCCAATGGCATCAACGGGGAGTATATGAGCAAAATTTGGACTTTACGCGCAATGTGTCGCCAAGCGAGGATGGAGCTAGATATAGGGGTCTGATACGCGGCCTGTGTCTCAGGTATACTAAGTAACGCCCCTTCCAGCGGGATGGGGTCTGCCAGCCAATGTTCCACAGCTACCTGGGGCATAAAAGGGGGAGGATGGATCCAGTAGTAAACGAAATGCGCCTGTGCGCTATGATAATATAGTGAAAAATCCGGTATATCGAAACCTCCTTGCGCAAATGGGCGGGTCAGCAAACCCCAACTCAGGCAAGGCCTCTTGCCCCCCAAACCAGCCGGATGAGTTCAGATCGCAAGGATGTGAAAAAAAAACCTACCCGGGTGATAAGGGATGTTAAGAAATAGGTAAAGTAATTTTGGGAGAATTACCATTTTAATGAGGGATGCCCGGCCCGCCATAGAGAGGGGGAGCGTGATCCACCTGGATATGCACGTCTGAATATGGTCCATTGCACGATCATAGTTCGACCGCATTAGTTCCGCCCTATCCTGAGATATCAGTATTCCCAAATAACGGACTTCACTGTCACACCACTGCAGAGAGTAATCAGGGGGGAAAGGCTTCGCCGCTGCCGTAAGAGGGAAAATAGTAGATTTTCCCCAGTTAATGTGAACTCCGGACAACACAGAGAAACGTACAAATTCTCTCAATATGGGGTTAAGATTGACAGTAGGGTCCCTGATGTAAAGCGTGATGTCGTCAGCGTATAGGGATATCAGAACCTGTCTCTGGAAGCAGCGCAGAGCCTTGTCTCGGTGGTGCTGCCGGAGTCGGGCCGCCAAGGGTTCAATGGCCAGAGCAAATAGAAGGGGGGAGAGGGGGCACCCCTGCCGAGTGCCCCTTGATATCTCAAAAACCTCCGATATACGACCATTAACACCCACCCTGGCCATGGGTTTGTGATAAAGTATTTCAATCCATCGCGAGAATCCTATGGGAAAGCCCATATTACGTAGTATACATAGGAGGTAGTCCCATTCCAGGGAGTCAAATGCTTTGGTGGCGTCTAGGAAGACTGCCACCATTGGTAAGTCCGGGTCGACATTGTGCAGTATAGAAAATAAGGTGCGCAAGTTATGGGAGGTAGCACTGCCGGGAATAAATCCCGCTTGATCGGATAGCACTAGCCCCTCCATCAGTAGCTTCAAGCGATTGGCTAGTACCTTAGTCAAGAGCTTAGCATCACAATTGATCAAGGAGAGGGGCCGATATGAATCGCATCTCGTCGGGGACTTTCCGGGTTTGAGCAATGAGGTGATTAAGGCCTCCTGCATCGAAGGTGGGAGAACACCAGATTCATGGGCCTCGTGGAAGACCTCCTTTAGCACTGGCGCTAGAATGTCCACATAGGCCTTGTAAAAGTCTATAGGAAGCCCATCCAACCCTGGCGCTTTTCCAGATGCCATCTGCCCTATGGCTTCTCTAATTTCATCCAGTTCAAAGGGCGCTGCCAGAAACTCCCGCTGATTGTCCGGCAGCCAGCCCAGGGTAAGCTCACTCATGTAGTCATCCATCTCCAAAGTCCCCACTCTGGTGGTGGTATATAATGACGCATAGTGTGTGGTGAAAGCGGCTAGGATCGACTGAGTGTCGCGCAGGATTACTCCTCCTTCTCCCTCCAACTCAGTGATGAAGTTAGAGTGGCGTGGGGGTCTAATAACCCCTGCCAGGGACCTGCCGGGGAGCTCACCCTCTCCATACGCCCTAGCTTTGAAATATTTACTGCGGAAGTTAGCCTCCCTATCGGCTGTGGATTTGTAGTCAGTCAGCGCCTCCCTATACTGAAACTGTGCAACGGTATTAGTGGCGAAGTCCGGACGTTTCTCTAAATTATGAAGTGTGACCTCCAATTTCTGTAGTGTGCCGCGCCTTGCCCTCAGCACCCCCGAGCCCTTGGAAATGCAAACGCCCCGAATCGTTACCTTCAACGCCTCCCAGTTGCCATGCACTCCACCGATCCCCTATTGTGTAAAAGGAATTCCTCAATGTCGTGCCCCAGCTCTGAACGAAAAAGTTCATCAAGTAAAATGTTGGGCTGTAGTCTCCATGCAGGCGGTCTCCCCACCACGTCCAGGAACCGGAACTTTGCCAGTACTGGGGAGTGATCTGAAAACGTGCGGCCGATATGTTGTGCCCCTGACAGTGCCGGGGCCAGGCCCCGAGAGATTAAGATGTAGTCCAGCCTAGCCCATGATGCGTGCGCTGTATTCCAGTGTGTGCCCTCAGTCAACAACGGGTGCAGGTGCCGCCAGGTGTCCACGACATCCTGATTGTCGCATATGTCCCTCAAATATTTGTACGTGTTGGTGTAGTGGTGTGCAGATGGGTTCGATCTGTCCATAACTGGATTGAGAACTGCATTAAAGTCCCCTCCCCATATCATGTGTGTGGATCCTATATCTTTTATCTTGTTCCAGAGAGCGATAAAACTGCTAGGGTCATCATAATTAGGCCCATAAGAGGAGGCCAAGGGGATGGTCTCATTGCCAATCCTGCCCCACATTAAACAGTATCGCCCTTCCCGGTCAATCGCCTCACCCAGGGGAGTGTAGGGGATATGTCATGTTATCAGTATAGCGGTACCCCTAGCGTAAGAGGAATAGGGCGCAAAGACCGATTGCGCTGCCCATCTTGAAGCGAAGCTAGTACGGCGCAATGGGTCCATGTGGGTCTCCTGTAAAAACACTATGTGTGCACCCAGCCTGTCCAACGCCTGCACTATCTGTTGACGCTTCCTGGGGTCGCCCAATCCCCTCATGTTCCAGGAGATAGTAGTGATCATTCCCCCCGAGCCAATATTAGTGTGACTGACGGGGCTCATTTGCACACCCTGATTGCGTCTGGTCAGAAAAAGCATCGTCAACCATCCGGCCTGTTACCTCTGTCTGGATCATGGCCGATAACATTTTGAGACTATGCTCTGTATCAGGCTCCCTTACATCTTACATAAATACAAAACCAAATTCCCGAGAATAACCCCCCCCCCACCCACGCCGACATCCCAATCATGCCGGGTATGTACCCCCCCCTCTCAAACCAAAAAACCAAACACATCATAACTCTGGCGGGGCACTCCCGTACTGGGGGACACACGGGGTCCAGACCTGCCTACTATCTCCCCCTGATCTCACACCCGCCACCCATCAGTCATCACAACTAACGGTAAGAACGGGATTGGGGGAGAAAGCGCCAGGGCGACAAGTTGCCAGGGCAAGGTGAAAACCCTGAGAATATTGAAGCGCTCCGGCTCCGCAATGAGCGTCCAGTACCAGTGTGTATAGCGAACTTAGCCTAACAGATCAGGAAATGCCTATAAATGGATCAGGTCATGGTACCAAACATGTAGTATAGTCAAACAGAGAGCGCCGCCCTCGATCAGTCCAGTGCCGAGGTAGGCGAGCGGGACCGCTCCCGCCCCCGGGGGGTTCTAGGATGGTCAGGGGGTCGCTTATTATCTTTCAAAAAGTGTTCCACATGCGCTGGGTCTTGAAACAAATGTTGTTTGCCCTGATGAGTCACACGCAACTTGGCCGGGTAGACCATGGAGTATTGAATACCACTCTGAAGGAGCTTCTTCTTGACTGCCACAAACTTGCGTTGCGCATTCTGTACCGATTGCGTGAAGTCCGGATAAAAGGAGAGCGTGACATTCTCGAACTGAACAGGTTGTTTTTCACGGGCAAGTCGCGGTAAGGTGTCTCGGTCTCTGTAGTTTAGAAATGTTAATGTTAATGTTAATGTTAATTTAATTTATATAGCGCGGCTGCTACCCGAAGGTGTCCTGGCGCTTGTCAATACAGAATCCGTGAGGGAACAACAATGGAGCGCTAGAGAGTAAAAAGCCAGGTTTTGAGGGCCTTCCGGAACATAAGATGATTATCAATCGATCTTAAACGAAGGGGTAAATCATTCCACAGTTTGGGGGCCGCAAAGGTGAAGCGCTTGCCGCCCCAAGTAGCCTTACGAATGAAAGGGACCATAGCCAATTTGGCTTCAGAAGAGCGTAGAGATCTAGCAGGGGAATACCAAGTGATGTTTTGTTGAAGGTGTTGTGGGCCCAGTTTATATAGAGCTCTGTGGACTATGCACAGAGATTTGAATTGAATTCTGCGCCTGACCGGGAGCCAATGAAGATCTTTGATTTTATCCTTAATGGGCGCAAATTTGGGAGTCTGGGTCAGGAGTCTTGCTGCTGTATTCTGGACCCGCTGTAACTTCCCTAACAGGCCTTCTTGTAAGTTTAGATAAATGCTGTTACAATAATCCAATTTAGGCATAACAAGAGATGTAATGACCATCTGTTGGCAGGATTTGGGGAGGTAGGGAAGCAATTTCCTGCAAGTCCTAAGCAGATGGGAGGTGGAAGAAACAATGGTATTGATTTGGTCCTTAAAAGACAATTTATCATCGAGATAAATGCCTAAATTTTTTACTTTGGATGTAGGTTCTGGTAGTAAGCCCATGTTATCTGGCCACCAAGATGGATTCCAGAAAACCGGGTTGTTGCCAAAGACAACAACCTCAGTCTTATCAGTGTTCAACTTAAGACTGTTATCAGCCATCCAGGAGCCTACCGCCGCGATGCACTCCTTGAAGCGAAGGGGGCAGAAGCAACATTGTGGGGTGAGAGGGAAACCACGATCTGTGTATCGTCTGCATATGACGTAAGGGAGAAACCAAATGACTTGATCAGTGGGGCAAGTGAGGTCACATAAACGTTAAACAACGTGGGGCTGATGGAGGAGCCCTGTGGCACCCCACAAGGAAGCCTAAATGGCTTAGACGTAAATTTTCCCAGGGCAACTGAGCTTACTCTCCCCGCTAAAAAGGATGAGAGCAACTCCAATGCTGAGCCTCCGACACCGATCTCATGCAGTCTAGCAATAAGAGTGTCATGATTCACGGTGTCGAAGGCTGCAGAGAGGTCAAGCATGATAAGTGCTGCGTGACCACCCTGGTCTAAGGAGGCTTTAATTTCTTCAGTTGATTTTAGCAGGGCCGTTTCTGTACTGTGAGCACTTCGAAAGCCATATTGAGTGGGGTCAAGGAGATTGTTCGTGCCCAAGAAGGTGCTCAATTGGCTGTTAATGGCCTTCTCCAGTATTTTTGCCGGTAGGGGAAGACGGGAAATTGGCCTAAAATTGTTGGAATTGCCTGGGTCAAGCGAGGGTTTCTTTAGAAGGGGAACTATGGATGCTATTTTCCATATTGATGGAAAGATACCAGTTTGTAAGCAGTTATTGAAAATAGCCGTGAGGGCAACGGCAGTTGGCTGAAGAGCCAATTTAACAAAGGCAACAGGACTGGGGTCCAGAGGGGAGCCAGACTTGGCATTAATGATAAGTTTCATAATTTCTGTGGTGGTCATGGGGGCAAAGGACATAAGTGTAGGGCTGTTTGATTCAGCAGCTGCTGAAAAAGTAGAGCTAAGGGAGACTGGTACAGATATATCATTAATGAGGGGGGGAAAGGAATTGAAGATGTGGCTAACTTTATTAAAGAAAAACTCGGCTATGTCCTCACAGAGTTCTTGGCTTGCCACAACCGGGGAAGGAGGGGGCGTTGAAAGAGAAGATACTGATGTTTGCGGATGACACTCTTATTGTGTCAAAAACACCAAATGGTTTGCAAAAAGCTTTGTCCGTTTTTGATGATTTTTGTTTAGCCCATGGATTAGAAGTAAATGTATCGAAAACCAAACTTATGGTTTTTAACCCACCTCCTAGTTACAGAGTAAGGAAGTTCTTCATGAATGCCCAGCCACTAGAGGAGGTTAACAGCTTTATATATCTTGGTATGCACATATCCAATGATAATAAGTGGAATAAGCATGTCATGATGTCCTCCTTGAAGTTACAGCAGACTACTGGGGTTTTACTCAAGGAGTTTAAAACCTCCTTTACTAAGCCAATTAAACCTGTCCTTCAAGTCTATGAGGCAAAGGCTTTAAGCTCTGTCTTGTATGGGGCAGAACTATGGGGTTTCGACTCCTTGAGATCCCTAACGGTAGTCGAAAATAAATTCCTACGCAGTATTACAGGTCTACCGCAGAGTACACCATTGGTCCCCTTAAGATATGATTTAGGTAAGAGAGCTATCCTGGAATTAGCTAACCTCCGTCCTGTTTTATACTGGCGGAGGTTGTGGTCTACCCCGGAGCTCTCCTCCTACGCCAGGGGACTCTTGGATGTTATCAAGTCTGACACTTCTCACAAGATTGGCTGGCTTAGGAAGATACGTGCTGCCTTGGTTGACCTGGGCTTGGTGGGGCTGTGGAGTGATCCACTGACAATGACATTCCCTTCTAAGAGCTCCTTGAAAATGCTGTATTGGGAACATATTGATTTTAAGATCTGGAGCCAAGTCAATAGCTCCTGGATGACTAATTGGTTCTTAGTGACAAAAATTACTCCAGCCCTAGAAATTTACTGGGACCTGATTACCAAACCTAGTGACAGGAAATTATATTTTCAGCTACGAATAGGTTCCTTGCCACTCAGGTCACTGACTAGTAGCTGGTCAAATGCTGGTAATGATGCATGCCCTGTATGTGGCACACAGCCTGAATCGATTGGTCATTTCTTGTTTGTATGCCACGCTTATATTGTCCCAAGACGCATTTGGCTGTCTCCATTGTGTAGGGCTCTGGGCACTAGGAGTAGTATTGTGGCCTTGAGGATTTTACGTACTAATACCCTACCAATTATTTCCATTGGTCTTGCCAAATATCTGGGCTGGGCATGGTATCTAAGGAACAAATTGTTACGCCCTCTCTGTCATTCTTAATTGAGCTTTGTGTAATAGAGTTATGGAATACTTTTACTGTTTTAACTCCCCTTATTTTATATGATATTCTATCATCTAGTCGTCTGCCTTACTGTTTAATCCTTTTTTAATACCCATTTTAATATTTATTATATGATGTCTTTTATGATCCTGTTACATTTATTTTTGTGTTTTTAATGAATTGTAACTTTGTGATACTTGTGTCTTTTATGAATTTGAACTTTCGAATAAAGACTATGATGATGATGAGAAGATACAATCTGAAACAGTTCTTTAGATGAATTTTTAGATTTAGTGATCCTATCCGCAAAGTATTGTTGTTTAGAAGTGTGGAGTAGAAGTTTGTATTGAGAAATGGAGGCTCTATAGCTGCATTTGTCCTCCATGATGTAATGCCGAAGCCATTGGCGCTCCAATTTCTTATACTCAAGCTTCTTGTTTTTGAGAACAGCATTGTACCAGGGCGCCGTGGGAGAGCTTCTAGTACAACGGATTTTGGTAAGAGGTGTGAGTTTGTCTCCTGCTTGCTTGATCCAGCCGTGGTAAGACGCCACAGCTGTATTGGGATCTGGTGAAAGGGAGGGGAAGGTAGCAATAAGGGTAGATATAGCATCGTACTCATGGATTTTATTCCATTTCCTAACAAAAGCGGTATGACGAGTGGGATTTGGATTTGTGGAATTGGGACAGGCAAGCTGGAAGAGTACAACCTGATGATCTGACCAGGTAAGTGGGAGACAACTGGAAAAGGTCAGATTAGAATTATTAGTAAAAATGCCATCCAGAGTGTGGCCTGCCTTGTGTGTAGGACCCTGCACTACCTGGGAGAGTTCGGCGCAGTCCATGAGGCTAAGAAGTTGGGCCGTATCCGGATCTGAGATGGCTTCCAGATGGAAATTGAAGTCACCAAGAATGGTGGTATTGGCATTATTAATATCGTGTTCCAGTGCCTTCCCTAAATAGAGAAGGAATTTAGACTTGGGGCCTGGAGGTCTATATAAAAGCGAGCCTTTAAACACGTGTTTATGTGAAAACTGAATTTGAAAGTCCAGAGCTTCGCATTCCGGGGATGAGGTGTCAGTCGTAGTGACCTTCAAGTGGGAGCGATAAATAATTGCTAAGCCTCCACCCCTTCTGAGTGGGCGATTAAGCGTTAGATGATTATAGCCTGGGGGCGAGGCGGCAATAAGGTCAGGCCCGGAAGCGCTATCAGTCCAGGATTCGGTCAGAAAAGCAATGTCAGTGTCACTCTGGTCGATAAGCAGGGCACATTCGGTGCTGTGCTTAACTAACGATCTGGTGTTAAGCAGGAGACACTTCAGCGGTGATGTAGTAGTCACTTCTGTGGTGGGAAGAGCATGAGGAGGAGAGACCAGTAGTTTATAAGGGATGAGCAGGGGAAGGGAAATGTGACAATCTTGACAACGCAGGTGTGCTTGGCAAGCAGTGTGATGTGGCATGATGCGACGACATGCTGGGGTGTGCCCTAAATTATTGAGCTTTCTCAGCATATCACTAGAGTAACAGATACGGGGCCGACTGCCCGGACTGTGAAACAGAGAGGGGTCATAAGTGCTAGGTGCGGCCAAGGCGCGGACGGGCGCAGACGGGCTTACCTTTGGCGCGCCTTCGGCGTGCAAGCGGCGCGCCCGCTGCGCGCGGCCGGCACATGACTGGTTTATATAGTGTCAGGCTGTCACACCGCCTGGAGCACTAACCCTGACCTTTGCCCTCCCTGGTGGTCACGTGATCCGGGACCCCGGGGGCACGAAGGCGTTCCCTGACTGTCCCTGCTCTGCTGCTGGGACTTGCTGTGAGTCCGTGAGCCTGCTAGAAAGGCGGTGCAGTCGGCGCAATATAAGTAAGTGAGCGCGTGCACAGGAGTTAAAAACAAGAGCAAATACAAATTTAAAAGTAAGAATTACAAGTGCCTAGCTCCCGGCTTCCGCCTCAGGAGACCGTATATCGGATGATGATAGGCCTGGGGGGTGCCCCGGGAACAGGCCGGGGACCAAGAGAGCGGTGCGCCCGCTCCACCACTAGCTGTTGAGAGAAAGCCCCCAGGCCAAACAGATCAGCCAGCAACTTTTCAATGAAGGTCTCCATTCTGCCCACATTGGTGGACTCTGCCAGGCCAATAAGGCGCACATTGTTTCGACGCGACCGCGCTTCTAAATCTTCATTCTTATCTGCGATCACTTTTAAAAGTTTTTCCATCTGTGTAACCTTGGTAGTAGTTGCCGACATCCCATCTTCAAGATCCGAAACCCTCTGCTCCGCCTCCTTCACCCGGACCACCTGTTGATCTAATCGATGCACCACAGAGTCCAGGCGTTTGGACATGTTGTCAAGTTTAGAGTCAATGGAGGTGAGACTCGTTTTCATACTGAGCAAAAGTGCCTGCCAGTCTTTTTCAGTGCTGTCTCCCCCATCAGATTCGCCCTCCTCCGCCGGCGGGGCTTGAGGTTTTTTCTTTTGGGATTCAAAGGGGAGTTTGGACTGTCTAGTATCCGTCTTCCCCATGTTGGCGAGGGAAGGGAGGGGGGGCGCCCCAGCACCCAGGGGCAGACCTGGCGCCCCTCCGCCACCAGCAGGGCTAGCAATTCCACCGACAACGGGGAGCAGCACGTGGCACAACCAGAGCTCCAGCCGAACCCTAAAGAGGTCGGGGCTCTACACGAGAAAAGACCAGGGGGGGACCTCCACCGCCAACGTCTCCAAGTTGCCAGGCCTCTCACCCCCGGTGGTCAAAGGGGGGGAGATCCGCCGATCAGGCCCGCCAAGGATGACTCCAAATCAGTACCAATGTGGAGGGGGCTGAGCCCCGACGGACGCTGCCAGGCCAATGTTGCTGCCGGCACCACCGCTTCCGCCCCTCGTGTGGTGTGTCAGTTGGACGGTAGCACGGGAGTCCCGCCGTCTTCCCCCAAGATTTACGAGTCCAGGGTGCGAGTGGCCCCCCACAGCCTCCTCCACCTCTCCTCACCAAGTTGTCCGCTCACTGCAGGTCGCCTACGAAGCTCCGTGGGTCACAGCCGCCTCCCCGCTGCTTCCGCCTCCGCCGCACGGGCCGTGCGGCCTGACGGCCCTGGCGAAGCCCCGACCTCGCGTGCTCGCGCACGCCACTCAGCACGATCGGGATCGTCTGAATCCGCGTCCGCAGGCAGATGGAGACGCCTCGTTCTCAGGATCGATAGGGTAGCTCAGCCCCAAACCTTCAGCGAGTGTGCCAGCCAGCTCCCTGCGCCAGTAGTGCCTCTCAAATGTTTGTTTTCACACCTGCTGATGTGCTGAAGGATGGATTAGTCGCCCGGCCGGCGAGAGCCTCACGAAAGTGCGGCCATGTCGGTCTGGCGCCCTCTAGCGCCCCCATCTAATCCCTATCCTTCCCTGAAATCTCTGCTATCCCAAAACCCTCTGCCTTCTTGCTCTCATGACATTGCTTTCCGAAGGGGCTGTGGGTATGGGTTGGTGAGGGTTGGGTCTCCCATGTTGTGACTCAGTGGCAGGTGACTACGGACTGCTATGCTCCCTTTTTTTAGAGCATGCTCTCCAGCTCATGCCTCATGCAGACGTAGTTGCCTTACTGGACAAAGAGGCCATAGAAGTGGTGCTTCTGAGAGAGAGGGAAGCACAATTTTACTCTCTACTTTTATTTCATGGTCTCCAAGAAGGACCGATTCCTGAAACCTATACTGACCACCTTCTGAACCTGTTCATCCGAAAGTGAACTTCAAGATTATGCCCCTGAGCCAAGTTTGTAGCACTTGAGCTTTGGTATTGGTTAGTGTCCCTGGACCTCCAGGACACCTGCAATTCTCTCTGTTCACATGAGCAACTTGAGGTTGAGGATGGAGTCCCAAAACTTTCAGTTTGTGGCTCTCCCGTGCAGACTGATGACAGATCTGTCTTTATAAAGGTGCTGCAGTTAATGTCAGCTTAGCTGTGGTCAGCGGTCCATGTATTCCCGTAATTATAAGGCAACCTGTGAAAACGGCGCCCCCAAAGCTGGTCCACGGACATCTCCAGCAGACGAAGATTCTTCTCCATGACATGGGCTTTACCAGGAAACACACTAAAGGTAATAGGAGGAATGCTTGCAATAACTGTAACCACTGTATGGGTTAGCATTCCCGGCTTTCGTTCTTTTGCCTACTGCCTCACCTCAGTTGGGAGAAATCCATTACAACGCAAGCATTACGTCATAATGCCTTTACAACGATGCGTTGTTACATGGCATGTCATTACAATGCAAGTCGTTACAAGGACTTGCTGCAGGGGGCAGAAGGTGTTGGATTTGTTGGATTTTCAATCCAACACCTTCCCTACTGTTGCACAGACTGGAGTTTGAATATTACATTATACTATTCCAAACTCCAGCACCCTCTACAGCAAGTCGTTGTAATGGCATGCATTGTAAACACATGCATTGTAGAGTGCTATTCCCTCAGTTACGATGCATTCATATGCAATCAATCTTGCCCTGCCCCAATAGGAACACTCCATCCCAAACTGCCAGCCCAGGTCCTCCCAGAACAACAACTCAAGTAACTCAAGACCAGTTTCACCATGATTGGGGCTCTTCATTGGGGTGCAGCTTGGTTCCAGTGACATAGTGAGCCCGGGGCCCACATCTGGGCATACCAATTACCACTTCAGGTGTTACATCAAACACACAAAAGTTGATGAAATCAATGCTTGCAATAAGTATAACCACTGGCAATCGCTTGGGGTAACATTCGAACCCATCATTCTTTTGCCCAACTTGCCAAATTAGAATGGACCCGGCTGTATACAAGTCAGTTAAATCTGCTTCAATAGGAATAGTCCCGCTCAAACCTGACCTTTATTTTGGTAGTATTCAACACATCCGTTATAAAGGCCTTTCCTCCTCTTCAGAAGTTTACAGATATTTGATTCAGATTTGTCTGACCCACGCTTGGAACCCTATCCTGAAGGACATCTGCCTGCAGGGACTCATGTTCACATACATCCTATTTGTGCCTCACACCAAGTAGCAAATGAGAGCCCTCCAGTGGTGTCTGAGGAAGTAGTGCCTTTAACACCAAGTAAGTGTCTTGGCACAGGTGCAGATCTTCAGTTGGTGCATCAGGATCTGCACTGGTGGATGGACCCCACTAAACGTCTGAGGGTCAGCAAGTCAGCTCTCTGCAGGTTACAGATTCCTCCTCGCTGTCCATTGAATACCCAGAGGCGTTACAGAGGCGCAAGTAGATAATACTAATGCTCTCTTTTGTGGTGGTGTGGGCGAGCAACTGGGCTTATCAGAAGGCAGTGCTACGCATTTATTGTACATGCGCAGGCAATAAATGAGACACTCACTCAATGAGTAAATCTGAAACCAATGGTTTGTAAAAATAAGACTCTTGGTATATTTATTTTATAGAACCAAAGATACTTTGATGCATGTAAATACGTTTTGCAATATCAATGCTTTTCACTGTAAAAATTAGACACATTGCATTTTTCAACCATACTATGTTATCCTGTGGGAGTAAACACAATCAGCAATAGGCAGGTTATTAATGATTTACGATATTGAGCTTCTGGATGAAGAATCAGGACCAAGTAAGGTTCAGGTAAGTGACAAAACTGCACTGCCAGCGGCACTGGGGCGGTCAGGTGCAGAGGTCAAACTCCTTATCTGGTGCCAATGTTATCCAATGGAGAAAGGGGGCAATCAAAGTGGTACTACTTACAGGTAAGAAGAGCGGTTTGGTACCTGGTCTTCAGGGGTTAAGGTAAGCACAGGGGAAACACAAGGCAGCACCAAACTTGCACCTCTAGTGGCAACGCAGAGTTGGGCTTTTAGTGTAAACCAATGAGGAATCTCGAAGTCGGAAAAAGGCTGCAGGCTCACACCAGGAGGCCGATGGAAGGAGACCTACAGCTGCCCAAGTAAGTTGGGATGGGCTGGTGCGTCAGGACATCATCGGTTGATCTCCCCAAGGCCCAAAAGCTCCGGGTGCAAGGGTGTCCTTTGGCGTCGGAAAACAGCTTACTGGAGTGAGTCGAAGTTGGGGGGTCTTCGTGCAGAGGCTGCAGGCGTAGACGTGGAGACTGGCAGGAGTCAGTCCACACTGGATTCTTGCTCAGAAACACTGACAAATCTTTGCTAGACCGGTGGGCCACTGAGATTTGGGCCGCGGGCGTCAAGTGCAGAGATAGTTGGTTTTGTGGTTTCGCAGGCAGAGCTTTGGTCTTTGAAGTTTGGGTTTCTTTTTTCCGCTATCCACGGGAGATCAGGAGTCTTTATGGAAGGAAGGCAGTCCTCCCAGGGTTTTGGAGGTCGCTGGTCAGCGGGATGAGTCATGGAAGCTTGCAAAGTTCAAAGTTCACAGACAGGCTGGCAGGGCTGGGGCCAAGTCAGTAGTGGAGCTTCTTGTCTTGCAGGGATCAGCTCTTCTCTGTCCTCTTCTTTGTAGGTCGTTGGCAATCTGAGGATTAAGGTTCAGGGGTGCCGCTAAATACAAATTTTACGGGCATTACAGGAGTCAGAAGTTAGTAGCTACTTACCTTTAGGGTACCTACACCCTTTGTGTGTCCATTCCATTGGCTAGAGTCCTCCAAAGCAATATGGAGGATTATGAAAGGAGTGGATTACTTCAGCTCAAGGCACCTTAGGGGTGGCCCTGGCTGAGAGGGGACACACCTCTCTTGCTTACTAATTTTCTCGCCAACCTTGCCTCCAAAATGGGACTTGGCCAGGGGGGTGGGCATCTCCACTAGCTGGAGATGCCCTGGTCAGCATAACAAAAGACGGGATGCCTTTGAGGGTCACCGCCTTTCAATGCTGTTCCTGTTTGGGGGTAGGTGTGAAGCACCTCCACTCAGAGCAGGCTTTGTTTCCGACCCACCAGAGCAAAAGACTTCCACCTCATGGGGTCAGAAACATGTCTAGAGGTAGCAGGTTGGTTGGGACCAGTAATGCACACTCTAGTAAGTTGATAGGATTTCAGGGGGCACCAACATGGGATCAGTGTAGGTTTATTAAGCTGAGATGTTTGGTACCAAGCATCTTGGAATTCAGTTAAGCCATCATGGAGCTGTGGAAATCGTGGTCACAATGTCCCAACCCATGTACTCGGTGTGACTATATTGTGCACTTACAATGTCTAAGAATAGACTTAGACACTATAGGGGCATATCTGCTCATGCAGTTATGCCCTTACATGAGGCGTAGTGCGCCCTGCCTTAGGGCTGTAAGGCATGCTGTAGGGGTAACTTACCTATGCCTCTTTCAGTGCTGGTAGGCCTGGCACATAGGGATTTGTGCCAGGTCAACTCTTCACTTTTATCTGTACCAAGACACGCAGGCTGCTGTGGCAGTATGTCTGTGTTTGATGAGGGGTCTCTTAGGGCGGCATAATACATGCTGCAGCTCTTAGAGGCCCTCTATGGCCACAAGGCCCTTGAAACCACTGATACCTTTTACAAGGGACTCATATGTGAGCAAGAGGTGTGCCAATTGTGGAAACAAAGGTAAAGTTTTCGGAAAGAACACAGACACTATGAACCTGGTTAGGAGGAACCCAGTGCACACTCAGTCAAAGATGCATCAGAGTTAGGCAAATATTGTCAGGGGTAACCATGGCAAAAAGTTTACTTTTCTACAATGGCGGCCTTCCACCTGCCCCTCCGAGGGGGGCAATGATCTTATTCTGTCTGATATCACCACTACTGTCAATTATACAAGCAATCAGGCAGTATGGGTTCTTGGACATGATATTAGAAGCCAATTTGCATGTGCAGATTGTTCCTTATAGCGGCCCACCTTTCATTTTGTAAAAGTTTGCCTAACTTGTTCCTTTCCACTCAGTTTTTTTGTTTTACAGAATTGAACCCTGTTATGACTTTCCCAGCGGTGTCTCCATTCAAGCGGATGCCCAGTTGCCCAATTCTACTTACTTTAAAAACTGTTCTCTTGGTATCTTGCAATTTATGGCCTGCTTCAATAATGCATTCTCAGAATGCAATTAGGTGAGCTCTTGAGCTTGTTGCTGAAAGGCAGCTGCAATATCCGCATTTGGGTCCATTGTGATTGTGATCCAAAGAACCCAGAGGAGTCGCAACCTGTAAAGAGCTGCACAAGAAAGACTCTTTCAGGCCATGTTTCTGGCTTGCCCAAGATATTAGTGACTCCTTTCAGTAGCCACTGTCCCTTCACTTATTGGATTGACATGTGTAGAGCAGGTGACTACTAGAAAAAAATCACAGCCCCTAGAAGAAAAAGCATTATGGCATAAAAAACATCCCAGGTGTAGTTAAGTAAACTCATTAACAGAAGCGGGGTCCAAGGAATAAGGAGAGAGAGGTATCAGATCAGGAAGAGCAATGGGAAGAAAACTGCCAGAGTTTACAGAAGTGTGGAACTGTCAAAGAACTTGAATGTATTGCGAAGCAGTGTATCTCACAAAATAGCTCCTTTTGTATGATGCAGGCAGGAACAGTAGTTGCGCCATGTTGTAATGGTCTGCTCCATAGGAGACCTTGAGACCAATCATCTTGACAAGGGACTTGAAGTGACCTCACTAGATCTCATGAAGTGATTCCACGAACTTCTTACACCCTTTTGTTAGAAGGAACTGCTACACCCATAGCACTTAGCCAAAAACTGAGCCAACTCGACCAGTCCAACCTGAGGTGAGTGACACATGCCTCAAGGAAATAGCAGCTTCCACCTGCCGCTGCCTGCAGAGTGTGTTGCCTCTCTACCTCATTAGGTGAAGAGGAATTGCAAGCTGGCGACATCACATGCAACGGCGGAGTCGCAACTGGAGCCTTGTCACACTAACTTGTGGTAATGTAGAGTCTTTGCTGAGGGGAAAACATTTCCTAAAACAGTCTGAATGCAGAAGAGGATTATTAATAAGGTGAGGAATCTGTGGTAAGAATATTTCTCCAGTATTGGGGTATCTTTCATAGATTCACATGACTGATTCATTCCCCGTCGTCTAAGTGGGAGTGCCATAGTACCATAGCAAAGTAGTATTTATCAGTATAATAGGCTGTAGAGGTAATGTAAGGTTCAGCTTAATAGCCTACCTATGTCCTTTTTAAGAAAGGACCAAAGTTGAACAATGACAAATCAGGCGACAGCACCCTTAGAACACTCCATCAAAGCTTAATTCCCTCAGATTTTCACTACACGCTGTGTGTGAGGGAGTCTCCCTGAGCTCTTCTCAGTTCTTCAGCTTTGGTGATTTGCAGATTAATTTATGTCTGTTCCAGTGTGTCAGAACTCGCCAAGAAATACTCTGTAGACCATGTGCCACTTGTGGTAAGAAAAGATTTCATTCAGAAGATCCTCATAAAGAATGTATTTATTGCCTTTATCCATCCCACAAGGTGAGAGATACAAAATATACAAACATTTTTCTACCAAAACACTCTAAGAATGTGAGGGAAGACTTTTACTATGGTTGCAGAAACTGAAATCTAAAATTGCCACCGTTTCTGAGGAGGAAAGTAATGAATGTTCTACTTCTTCAATGACTTCCAAGAAGAGGGAAGGTCTCACCATGAGGCCCCTCACAGAAGCAAGAAAGCCTTTACAAAGACCCACCATGAATCTGACAAGTCTCCTCTTGTGAGATAAAAAGAAAAAGGTCTTCTTCAGACCCTAAATCTGAGCCTTCTACTCCATCTACAGCCCTGTCATTGAAACCTAGATCCTCCTATGAACCAGTTTTAAAAATTACTAAACAAACTGGAAAAATGTTGCCAACGGCATCAACACCTTGAATCCATCGTCCCAGCGTTAAACGCGGAGATTGATCACTGAAAATGAATAAATGCAATATAGGCTAATCTTTATTGAAAAAAAATATTTTCCGATCCTTCTGAAAGGTTGAAACAGAGGTGGCTCTGTGGAGCCTAAATGGGAGCACATTCCAAAGTTTAGATGCCAAAACCATAAAAGATCTACCTCCCTGTCTGGCTTTAGAACATTTTGGGACTTGCAAAACTATAAGATTGTTCGACCGAAGTGCTCGACATTGCTTGTATGAGTGAAGCCTCTTTCTCAAGTAGGCAAGGCCCTCCCCCGAAATGGCCCTAAATGCAAGAGTAAGGGCTTTGAATTGCTTTAACTTTTTGACAGGCAGCCAATGAAGTTGTTTCAGATGAGGTGATATAGACTGCCAGTACAGAATTCTTTGGATCAGTCTAGCTGCTGCATTTTGGACCATTTGAAATCTTTGAATTTTGTAGGCAGGAAGGCCCAGATAAAGACTTTGGGCCCGATTCACAGAACTAACTTAAGCCAAAATCCTTAACTTACTACTTTTGGTATTCACAGAAGACATTTAGTAGTAGTAAAGTTAGAACTTTGTCTTAAATTTGACTTAAGACAAACTTAAGACAGACTTAAGAAAGACTTAAGAAAGACTTAAGACAAACTTAAGACAGACTTAAGACAGACTTAAGTTAAGCTAAATGCCTTCTGTGAATACCAAAAGTAGTAAGTTTAGGATTTTGTCTTAAGTTAGTTCTGTGAATCGGCCCCTATTTGTATAGTCCAAACGAGAGGCTACCAATGAGTGGACCACTGTCTTATGTGTATCCTACAGAATCAAGAGGAAACTTCTTTGGTGATTTGAGTTTGCCGAACCAGATAGATAACACTTGTTTTATTCGGGTGGAAAAAGCGAGGCTTGAATCATATACTATTCCAGGTTTCTAGCTGTGAAAGCAGGGGTTGGGGTGAATTCATTTCCTCAGGCCACTAAAGACTAGGAGGAGGTGGGTGGAATTAACCAAAGCAAAGAACTCAGTTTTGTTAGAATTCAATATGAGAAAATTGGCGTCCATCCAACCGGCGACTCCCTTTACATATTCCTTGAGTTTATTGAAGGTGGAGTCCGAGTGTTGCTGAAATGACAATAATAGTTGGGTGTGGTCCGCATAAGACACCACCTGCGCACCCCAGGACTAAATGAGCTTGGCCAGCGGTGCCAGGTAAAGATTGAACAAATTCGGACTCGGAGCTGAGCCCTGAGGAACACTAAATAGAAGAGGCTTAGAGTGGGATGAGAGAGGATGACGAAAAACCTGCTGGGATCCATTGTCTAGAAACAATTTTAGCCAAGAAAAGTCTGTACCTTGTAAGCAAGCCCCACTAAGTCTATTCAGAAGGGCGGCATGTGAGACCATATCGAATGCTGCCAACGGGCCCACCATAATCACCATCGCAGATGTTCTTTAATATATTCAGTCACTTCCAACAAGGCAGTTTCAGTACTCATACCTTGTTGGAAGCGAGACTGTGAGGTGTACAGCTGGCCATTGGCTTCTAGAGAGTAGGAGAGTTGGCCATTAACCAATTTTTCCAGAATCTTGGCTGCTGCTGGTAGAAAGGAGATAGGCATATAATTACTCAAGATGGCCGGATCTGCCATAGGCTACGTAAGTATGGGCTGGAGAAAAGCTTGTTTCCAATGAGAAGGGAACTAGCCAAAGTCTCAGGAGGTGTTCAGTATTTTATTGAGCAACGGGTTGATAATGGAAGCAAATAATTGTAAGATCCAAGTTGTGCAGGGATCTGCTGGAGATCCTGATTTACATTTCTCAAGCTCTTTCAGCGAAACTTCGCCTGAAACTGTCGGAAAATTTGAGACTAGATGACTGTTCTACTCTCGAGTCTACCAGCACCTCTGGTGTTTTGCTTATGGGAAAGGTAGCATACATTTTCTGAATTGTATATTATAAAAAAGATGATAAATCATCAAATGTTTGCAAGAAGGGCACATTTTACTATTTACCCTCTCAGGAGTGAGAAAAGAATGGACATTTTTTGATACCTCTTATAAGGTACTTGAGGATGCCGAGATTCGAGAGGAAAAATACCCTCTCTGTGGTTTGCTGGAAGGTTTGCAGAAATTTCTCAGAGCTTCTTTGTATTGATTTTTGGCCTTTGAACAATAGGACTTTCTCCAGTGTAGCTTGAAGATTTTACACCAGCTCTTTTCTTCTTTTAACGTGGGAGAGAACCACAGGGCTTTTCATTAGCAACCTTTACCCCAAGTTCAAGGTTCTGTATAGATACACAGCCGCTGCGGTCTTCTTTATATTTTCTTGTAATTTACATATCACTGCATGGAATCTATACATATAAGGGCCCCTAAAAACTGAAACATGGAGAAGGTGTAACTGAAACAATAGTCACTCTCATGAGACAGACCTCTTAAAAAAATACATATTTATAATACAATTTCTGGCTCCCTATCATCGAAATCCCTATCAAACACCAGACTCATACAAAAAAGCAATCATGCTTATTCAAGCGAAACATGCAATCTACACATTAAAAACATTATTCAGACTCTAAAATAGTAGAGTATGTATCGCAGAGCGATCTGCAATAATATCATTCAATATACATCCTATACATATATCAACTTCATTGGCATAATTAAAGACAGATATAAAGCAAAATCAAGAAAATACGCCTATTTTCTTGACTTAACCTTGAACATTACATCACGACTTACATGAAACTGTGCATCCACTAAGATATTCTCTGATAGCCAACCTTACAATTGCTACATACTATATTATGTACGCACTAACATTACTTTACTGCAAGATATATGCTTTTAATAGCTACAGATGGAAAGCACATACATATGACAGAATTTGGTAGATGACCCATTTCCACCTATAGTGAAGGAGACACCACTGCTTAACAACAGCAAAATTGAGTCCTGTACACTTTGCCCTCAGTGTCACACACACTATTTGTTCTCTGAAAGAGGAGATCATGTTATCTATTAGTTGGCTTATTGGGATAGGCCAGTGCACTGCTGATTAGAGAGGAAAGTGTGGAGGTGGGGCAGAGGGGTTGTTGCGACAAATTCGGTCGCAAAAGATTTCATAGTGGTAGCTTGTGTGCAACACACCCCATCAGTTTCTCCATACCGACAATCTCTCATAATTAATGCAACCAATCTAGTCTAGTCTGGACATTTTCAGTACCCCAGCTGGACAGCAGGATCTGTTTGGCAGCCCCCAGAGCCAAAGTGATAGCCCACCCCCGGCAAGATCTTAAAAGGTAGGTCAATGCATTGGGCAGTCCCAGTAATATGTAGCTAGGGAATCTAGTCATTTCTGTGTCATAAGTGTTGTCAATATCTAACAGAACAGCCACCCAAAATTGCTGAATCTTCGGGCATTGGCACAGCATGTGTGTAAGTATGCCTTCTTGATTGCAGCAACGCCAGCACTAAAAGTCCCCCCTGGCTCCCAGCGGGCCACCTTGATCAGGGTGTAGTACCAATAGTGGGCTATTTTTAGAAACATTTCTTTGCCTGTGGTGCTGCATGAAGAAGCCCTAGCTTTGTGAAAAATATCCTGCTATTCCTTAGGTGAAAATTCACGCTCACATTCAGACTCCCACCTACTCTGCGCTGGGGATTTGGTGTGTTGTAGAGGTGTGAGAAGGAACGAGTATATATCCGACAACAAGCGTTTTTCCGATTGGTGGGTGATAAACCTTTTATCAAAATCTGTCAGTTGGTGACCAGCGTGTGGCGGATGTGGGGCTGCGAGACCCAGTTCCTCATGGCGATGTATTGCCAGTATGCCTCGCTAGGTATGCCATAACCAGAGCGGAGTTGGGCAAAGTCCATCACCCCATCGGCGTCAAATAGGTCTCCAATTCTTTTACAGTTAGCCTCTTGCCACTTAATATAGCTATCACCGTCCATTGCCTGTGAGAAGTCTGGATGGCCAATGAATGGAGTCAGGGGTGATGTGCGCGTAGAGAGATGTCATACTTCTTGTACCCTGTCCCACATTCCCACTGTGACCCTGGTGACTGTTGAAATATACACCCCAGCAGGCTGGTATTTTTTAGGTAGCCAGGGAACCTTCCAGATATGGATCCTGGCGACAGCACGGTCAATAATTAACCAATGTTTCTCAGGAGTGTCTATACCATTTTATCATGTAGCGTAGTTGGCCCACCTGGTAATATCTTTCTAGGTGGGGAATTCCCAAACCACCATCCTTCTGTTCAAGGTATGTCTGAGTACGGACCATACTGGGCTTTCTTCCCAACCCACATAAAGTCCCCAATGAGTTGTTGCAATTTAGCCAGAACCGATGGGCGGGGAGTTGCAATGGTAAAGTTTGCATATCATATAAGAGTTCCACCCTAGCAGTGACAAGGAGGATGGAGTAGTTCTCCCGGGATGTGCGCTCGGTCGTAGGGAAATTCTGGAGTCCCAGATATGTCACTCCATTGGTCGCCCAGGCACATCTGATCGGCCCTGGGGATAGTCAGACATATTCATGCACTTTCTGTAGGTTGATCTTAAAAGCAGACACTTGACAAAGATCTTCCATTTCACGCAAAGGGGGGGTAAGGAGGCGAATGGTTGTTTTAAGATCAGCATAGCATCATCCGCATAGAGAGATATTTTATGCTCCCTGTCTCCCATGCGGATCCCTGCGATTAAGCAGTGTTGGAGAATTCGTTCTTAAAAGGGCTCCATACAGAGTGCAAATAATAAAGGAGACAGGGGACACCCCTGTCGGGTGCCCCGCAAAATCCCAAAGAGGTGGTACGAGATACCGTTAACACGCAGCTTGGCCTCAGGTGTGGTATAATTACAGCTCACCCAATGCCCAAATCTCTCCCCCAGTCCAAATCTAGTAAGCACCAGATGCAGGTAGGGCCAATGTACCCAGTCACAAGCCTTTTCAGCAAATTTCTGACATAAACCAAGTATTTAGACTGGCAATAAACTCCACAGATTTAGCTGCCAGAGACTTTTTCCACAACATTTCCCTCTGGCTGGCGTCCTGCCTGCATCTGACATCTTTAAAGTTGGACACATAATTAAAGATTATGAACCACCTGTTCACTTTTTCAGTGCTTTTCAGATGTCATACAGACTGTGAGATAAAACATATGAAGAATGAGGATGAAAGTTTGGAGGAAAAGAAAATATTTTATAGATCTCCGTGCAGACTCCTGGGACCACCGATACAACAGAGACAGAGGGTTCAAACCCCTTGGTGGTTCTACCAGAAGCAAACCACAAGGACAGCAACAATAGTGCACTTAACAATGGCCAAGCAGAGTAAGAGGTGAGTAACAACATCAATGGATTTTCTCTTCAGGAAAATCGATGTTTCAATCAAAACAATGACTCTCCACGACCTATCCTCTGTTACCCACTATCATGGGATGGAGTGATCCAATCATCTTGCAGAGTGAAAACTAATAACTGACGGATGGGTACTACAGATCATTCAGAATTCTACACCCCTCAATTCAGATTCCCCCCTCCTGCAATCCCAACAAAACCTGTGCTAAAAAAACACAACTGTGCTTTTAATGAATGGAAGTCACATTTCTTCTCCAAATAAAATAAGAAATAGAGCCAGTTCCTACATCTCTATAAGGAAAATGTGTTTATTCCAGCTATATCTTGGTCCCAAGAAAGAATTTCAACCAATACCGGACTTGAAACAAATACATCGAAAGGCAGAAGTTCAGAAGGTTGACTTTACATCAAATATTTACAAAACGTATGAAAGGGGATTAGATGTGCCGGTGGATTTACAAGATGCCTAATTTCAGAAAATTCCTGAGACTCATTCTAGGCAAAGGTCACTATCAGTATAGAATCCTCCCCTTCAGGCTGAACGCGGCTCCAAGAGTATTTTCAAAATGCATAGCTGTAGTGGCAGTCCATCCATGCAGCCTAAGGATTTACATCTAATTCTTCCTCAGAGACTGGATAATGAAAGCTCCCGCCGTGGAACAGGTGCATCATGTCAAGATCTACAAATCACCTTTGACACATATGCAAGTTCTTGACTGTCGGGGAGCAACTCTAAACTCAGACAAGAGACAGAGAAGTGTCTACTTTGGAGGTCAGAGTGTGTCTACCATTTTGCAGAAAAGCCATCAGCTTCTTTGTAGGGGCTGCATTCGAACGTGCTGAAGATGTTAGGGAGTTCTCTGTGCAAGAGGAGTGTGTTTGCCAATTTGATGTTGCTGATGTGCGTCCTGATTTTGTTTACCTTCCAAACAAGAGAAGTGATTGATGGCATTGCATTTGTCTATTGAATGTGAGATATGTGATTCAGTGAGGGGGTTGGCGCAGTGCTTAACTGTCTTGAATAGCGATTTACTTATGTTGCTTGCCTTCCTTCATGTTGTCTTGTAGAAGGTGGCATTAGCTATGTGAAGAGGAATCTGAGTGTAGATCAGAATGTATCCATTAGGGTCAGGTTGGCAAGGGCTTTGGTCTGTATCCATTTATTTTCTTGTCTTTATGAGGTGCGTTGGCTTTCTCAGGGGACTTTTGAGTGACGGGATTGTGACAGTTTGGGTTTAGGGGATTATGTTTTGAGGGATTTTTTTTTTAGGGCTTTATGCCCAAACATCAGACCGCTTTTCTTTGTTTGTTTATAGCTGGATTCTTTTAGACTCAGGTGTTAATATTGGGCACAAAACCATCCTGGCACACATGATATTTGCATTGGACATGTTTTTGCAATCGATTTTCACTGGTGGTAAATTACGTGGGAGTAACATGTTCAAATGGATTACGCACCCAATTTGCATACATTCACATCACAGTTTTTACATTTTGAGCAAAAAGTGAGCATCCTTCATTGGCGGTGAGAGCAGAATGGGCGCTAGTGTCATAATGGGCACAAAGAAAAACTGGCACCCGTTTGCCACTTTGCACGCAGTTTAAAATGACAGTATTTAGGGTCTCAAATTGTAGAGTACATATTGCATGAATGAGTGTAAACCTGAAGGGGATCGAATGGTACCCAAATTAATAATTGTTATACATTACCTTAATTGTGGACCAAGTAATCTCCCTACATTGGTTGTTAAAAGAATCACCCGCTGAGTAGCTCAATTTTAGAACATATTTTGGAGTATATTTATTGAACTCAAAATGCTTGGTTCGTAAAGATGTTGCAAGTAGACAAGGGCCTATCAATAAAAAAAACATGTTGTAATAAAAACAGTTGAATCCCACTGGTCAACATTTTTAAATTGTGAGACATAAAATACTCGAGAAGAAGAGCAACGCTTGCGGTTTGGAATGTTTTAATCTTCTCCTTGGCTATTCGGTTTTTATCAAAGTATAATAAGATGTTTTTTTTTTCTTTGCAGGATCGTCCAGCAATGCAGCTATACCAACCAGGGGTTCGCAGTCGCACCCATACCGAATTTACAAGTAACACATCTGACTGTTGCGAGAAATCCTCGGTGGATGCCCCTAATCAGAAGCAAGAGTTCGACAACTCAGTTGGAGGCGACTTGGACGAGTGTGAAAATGCGGGTCTATAGACCAAGAATGCAAACTTGACAAAAATAAAGCTACATAAGTTGTTGTGTGGTAAACATTTGACGTCACCACAACACGACCGGCACACGAGCCATAGGAAAAGTTCTAGAACAATGTTATATGTAGTCAGGAAAAAAGACATCTGAAAAAAAGAAAGAAAGGTTTGTTTGTATTACTGCAGTCACACCTGAGAAGAGGCACATTTCTGTAGGAGCCGTGTACCGCGTCTGCAATATTTTGTTAGAACAAACATGCTCTTTACTAAAACTCTAAATTAAAAAATATTTTCTCGTAAACATGTATAATGTCACCCCGTTAAGATGTGTGGCACTTAGAGCAATAAAATTGTCTTCAATTAACTTAACTTTTTAGGTCCTTTAAATGAGTTGTGGCTTGCTATAATTAAATAATTTTCAAATTCATATGGCTATTAGTGCCATCATTATTTTGCGACTGGAGATCAGTATTTTATGACTGGAGATTATAATAAGTGTTTGTTTATTATTATTTATTCCCTCTGTTGTTTTCCTTTTTTCTTTCACACATTTTTTAGGTTCATCTAGTTGTACGTTTTTGTTTTATGAATGACTTCGCATTCGGTCGTGGGTTTACAAAAGAGTATACTTTATGCTTTAGGTTGCTTCATGTTATAGCTATTGCAACGTGTCTGCACTGTTACTATTTTTTCATAGTTACAGATTTAGAATATGTTGTTGACATTTTGTCTGAAGGCACAAAAGAAGATGGATAGATCATTGCTTCTATTTATGTTTCTGTATATGTATTTTTTTTTCCTGCACGAAACCTAGAGCATCCTCATCGTGGAAAATCTATTAATGTTTATTCATTTTTTTACACTGATTTTTTTCGAATGTAACCAGACAGCAAGTTTTTTGATCTAGACTTGAACAACATTAACTATAATAAATAGTGAATTCCTATTGAGTGTGATCTGATAAATGTTAGGTTTGTTATGTAATGTTGTGTTAAACTACGATGAATTGTGTTATAGTATATGTTAAGGAGTGGTGTATGCCACTGCTTTAGGAAGGCCATGCAATCTCAGAGCGAACACAATAACTAGGATAGCACAATGACTGCATCAAATTCATTTCTGAATGATGCTTGTTCTCACAGATTCCTTACATGATCTTTTCCCCCCAAATGGAAGGCTAGACCCAGGAAACTTTTGTCTATCTTTCAGACTGAAACTGAAATATTTTTCAATAGGAGTCTCTGAACAGGGCTACGTGTGGCTGAACGACACTGACCGCATGGACACACAACACCAGAAGTAATGTCAGTGCGGGGTTAAGGCTCCAGAAGCGTTGGAAACATAATTTCCCTTATTTCCACACACTCACAGACAAGAGATCCGGAGCCAAGATTGATTTTCATGTCTATATGTAGATGCTTTATTATTTTAACTTCAAAATTAAGGGGCATGTCTTTTACCAATTGGTCTGGCTTTAAGCCCTAGGGCTCAGTTTGTACAGTTTGCCGAATTTTTTATTTTGACTTCGCTCTCTTCATTGTTTTTACTTCAGATTTACTTTTACATTGGATCCAATGACATCAAATTATTACTTCACATTTGAAGGTGTTAAAAATACAAATTTAACCGGTAATATCTTATCGCTATACGAATGTGAGACACAGCAAGGCTTCCGTATGGTGCCGTAATACTACCAGGGGTTTCACATGTGTACCAGCCTTCCCGCTCATGATGTTGCAGTACTTTGTAAGCTTCGTTTTGGGGCACCAGTACAGGAGTACCAATAATTGTGAACGAGGCTTGTAAGGGAATGTGACACCATGCTGTTGAAGCTTGTAGGTTGGCCTTCTGTTGAGGGTCCAGCTGGGGGTGCTGACCACTCACAGAGAGAAAAATAGCACCATATCCTAGTAGATATTGGTTTATTTTCTTTCTCACTATTATGGAACACAGCAGAGCGTGTTTCGGTGTTGCACCATGTCAGACAAATACTAGTAAATTTCCCCTCAAAATATAGTCACACACATTCGCTGTTGGACACATACATGAAAAACAGCACATTTTTCTTTTCTTTTTTTAAACCAACAAAGGTAATTCTGAAAATAACCTTTTGTTGCTTTTTATACTATTTTCTATTTTTTTCTGGAAGGTTCCTGGTTTTGATTGAAATAAAGATATATCTTTATTGATTTTTTAAGGCAAACGTGAGCAGCAGTTTTAATCATTGACAATGATAAACATTGCATGTAATAACTTCAACTGTATTCCCCCACACCGACTGGACACAAAAGCACACATGTGACACAAGTAAATAAGTATTCTGCAATTTTGTACATTTCTAATTCATCATCTTGAGAGGTATAGCTGCTGCCCCTGTGTCCTCCTTTCCTGAAGTAGTAAACATACCCGCACCATGGTAAACAGCATTTAGTGCACGGCTGCTAGTGCGCATACCATTACTTCGCAAGCGTTACTACGCTTGTGATCTTACAACGCATACCATTAGTACGCAAGTTAATGGTATGCGCTATCCACATCGTTGTTTGGAAGGAGCTTCCGTTTCCAAACAACCACGTGCAGATCTTACGTCGCTGGAAGCCGGAGAAGAGAGGAACCACGGAGGAGAGAGAGGTAAGTGTAGTTTTTTTGTGTCATGCAGGGGTTGACTTTTAGGTTGTAGGGTTGTGTTTGAGTAGTGTAGGGTCGTGCTGGGGCTAGTGTTTTAGGGTTTAGGGTAGTGATGTGGTGTATGTGTAGGGTAGTGTTTTAGGGTTTAGGGTAGTGTCAGGGGTCGTGCAGGGTAGTGTTTCAGTGTAGGGAACGGACTGGGGGTAGGGGCAGGGTCGTGCTGGGTGTAGTGTTTTAGGGTTTAGGGTAGTGTTGTGGTGTTAGTGTAGTGTAGGGTAATGTATTAGGGTTTCGGGTAGTTCCGGGGTGTAGTGCAGGGTAGTGTTTGGGTGTAGGAACAGGACTGGGAGTCGGGGGAGGGTTGTGCAGGGGGTCGTTTTTTAGGGTTTAGGGTTGTGGAGTTTGTGTAGTGTAGGGCAGTGTTTTAGGGTTTAGGGTAGTGTTGGGGTGTCATGCACGGTAGTGTTGTAGTGTAGGGAGCGGACTGGGGGAAGGGTGAAGGTTGTGCAGGGAGTACTGTTTTACGGTTTAGGGTAGTGGTGTGGTGTTTGTGTAGTGTAGGGTAGTGTTATAGGGTTTAGGGTAGTGTCGGGGGAGTGGTGAAGTGTAGTGTTAGAGTGTAGGGTCCAGGCAGGGGGACGGGGGAAGGTCGTGTAGGGGGTTGTGTATTAGGGTTTCGGGTAGTGTAGTGATGTTTAAGTAGTGTAAGGTAGTGTAGTGCAAGCATGATTTTAGTGTGATGTTTTTAATTAGCATAAACCATAGTACATTTATAACCATTTGCATTATAAATGCATGCGCAGTTAAAACTTGCGAAGTAATGGTTTATGCTAAGTAAAAACATCGCACTAAAATCATGCGAAGTAATGGTATGCGAAGTATCGACATACATCCCGCACCATAGCACTTATTATACCTAGTGACTCGGTTATTCTGTTGACTCTGATTGTTTGGTATCCTTCCCCTCCCTGGGCTCCGTAAGCTTGCTTAGCATGTCTTTCCACAATTGTAAGTCATCCTCTAATTTATCATCAGTGTGCACTTCCCTCCGTCTGTCTCTCCTCCTCCAGTGCCTCTTCCTTCACATCGATTTGCCAGGATGCATAAGTAGGGGCCTTAGGGGTGAGTCCGTGGATTGCAAGTTGGCATTTACCTATACCAGTGCCAGAAAGGCGAATCAATATCTGATCCTTCCTCTCTTGCGGCACAGTATGAGCCACAGCAGACAGTGGCTGGGCATATTTCCTACAGCTGAGTTGATAACCCTTTTTAAGGTTGTCTCCACCTCCTGCTAGAATTCTTATATTGAGCCGCACCCCTAGATCATGTTTGGTAATGTGGTTCTTGTGGTGTTGCACTGAACACAGGTGCGTCACCTCTTTATGTCTATATTGGGAACCTTTCTGGTGTGAGATTCGTGCGGTGCATAAAGTTAAAGTGAATCAATTTAAATCTTGCATTACTCGCTATGTGTTGCACCAGCGCACATGTTCTCCCCCATTACTTCTCTGTTAATGGCTCGGGCAACTACTCGTTCCATCGCTGCCTAGCTGTTGGTGAGATTTCTTTGCCAGACTGCCTTTAGAGCATTATAGAGTTGAGATATCAAGTGTTGTGTCTGGGTAGCCCCAGCAGCGTATCTAGGGTATGGCTGGTCTGGTGTGTGTCCAGGAAGCATAGCTATATTGCCTTGCCATTCCCATCGGCTTAGCAAACTGCAGAAACTGTTCACCTCCTATGCTGAATGTCTCTCTAGCTTCTGTCAAGGTAATAAACTTCTCTCAATGGTAAAAATTGCCCAGCGTGGTGCAATCCCCTCCTCCCATCTTCTCAATGACATGTTCTGTATAATCTTTCGGTAGGGCTGTAACCACTGCAAGGGAAGAGCACTAGAGTATGGGATCCACTTGAAGACTCATTTAGCCATAATTTCCGATGCCTCCGTCACCCTCCAAGCTATATACTGAAATCCGACAGTCTACCTCGCCCCTTTCCTTAGACCCACTGGTAATGATTCAATTAATATAAGCCCTTCTAAAAGTCTTTACTCCTAGTTACCTACATTCCCGCACCACATTGTTGTGTGTTGAAACTGAGCTGCTAGATAATAAAGCTCTATTTCTGATGGATACATCTGCCTGTGGATTCCTCACTTTTTGAATTACCCCTTGCACAGCATTCCACAGAAACTTTTCTCCATAGCTCTCCCACATCGATGAGGACATCACAAGGGAATGGCTCAGCTTGCGACCCCACTTGACGTCATCGGAGCCATACGAAGACCTCGTCGGCGTGCTGATGTCAGTTCCCTTTTTTACGCGCCGTTGATGCGTAACATTTGTTGCAGGGCTCTCCATTCCTGAGTGTTTCATTGTTACAGGTTCTCCTGAAATAGTATCAGTTCGAATACTGCTTAGAAGAAATCTAGATTTAAACCGTGTAGGAAATAGGGGGTCATATGTCCATCACGGACCCCAATGATGATTGTCTTTGGTGTCTGACGTCGTGCCATGACATTGAGGGATGTTCGTCGTGCCAGCGCATAAATCCGAAGGCCTTCAAAGAGAGGAAGGCCAAATTGTTGATGGCCAAGGTGAAGAAGCAGAAGAGGGGCCTAAGAAGGACGAGATCGAAGTTCAAGTCACCGACTCCGCACGCCTCGAAGTTATCGAGGAAGCACATAAAGAAGCGGTGTCATGGCTCCAGAAGCCGTTCTTCTAAGGACAATTCTCCGAAGTCAGGGTCCCCAACTCCACGGCGTCACAGAAAGGATGAAGTCTCCCCTTCACCTCAGGTGACTGTCACACTCTCCAACTCCGAGAGACTCTCCGATGTCCAGGAAAGCAACTCCTTCACCTCCGACCACTCTGCGTCTGGCTCCAGTGTCTCCGGCGCTGCAGCTAGAACCAGTCTTACCGCCTTGAGCTGTTCCTGAACAGGCAGTACCGGATCCGTACCCACGCTTTCCAGCTCCAGGTACAGATCCTTCGCATTTCTCAAAAGCGATGTATGGCACGTTTACCAGGGCGTCTATCCCTACTCTTGCGCCTATTGGCCCCATGGGACCACTGTCTTACAACCTGGGAGGCTTACCACCTCACTTTGCACAGGCACCTTTCATGTCGTTCCTGCCGAGGACCCCGCGTTGGCCTCTCCTGACATCGAGGTTCTCGACATCGGTGCAATCGCAGGAGACAAGAATGGAGTATTCTCCGGCGCGGTCGGGCTCCAGTCTGGCACCAGCTCTGCTTCGCATGGCGCCTTCATTTTTCCCTGTAGAGCCTCCATCGACGCCGGCCCCAAAGTCACTGGAGCCGTGTCTGGCACTGCCAACGCCGATACAAAAGTTGTGATCAAGAAGGGAGCAAACATAAGGAGGTGATGGACGGAGTGCTGAAACTTTTCAGAAACTCACCCCCAAGCACAGATCTGGGTTGAATCCATCATCGTACTTCAGCTCACTTTGCTACCCCAGTTCATACCTGGCTATATGCAAATGAGTCGGCCCTGTGCCCCATGGTAATAGTCCACAAAAGAAACAATTGATGGACGGAATGCTGGACAATGCAAACATTCACCCCCAGTCACAAGGATCTGGGTTTAATCCACAATTCTTTTGCTCACCACACCAGTTTGGACTCAGCCACATGCAAATCAGTCTTGACCCTGTTCCTTATGGGAGCAGTCTAGCCTGAACTGCCAAGCCAGGTCCTCCGTGGACCGGACACAAGCATCCTGGTACCGGTTTCAGGGCATCACCCTTCATCAGCCAGGCTAGCTTGAATCCAGTGGTGTAGTGAGCATGGGGCATATCCTTCCCACTTAGGGCGACATATGCGAAAGAAAAAATTGATGGACGGAATGCTGGACAATGCAAACATTCACCCCCAGTCACAAGGATCTAGGTTTAATTCATCATTCTTTTGCCCACCACACCACATGTATATCAGTCTTGATCCTATTCCTCATGGGAACAGTCCAGCCTGAACTGCCAATCCAGGTCTTTACTGGACTGGAAACAAGCATCCTGGGACTGGTTTTGGGGTAACAGTCGCTCAGTCACGTGTGCTTACTTTGTCTCAGAGAGATACACAGAATAAACGGTGGGGACGTTTTCAATAAATATTTATTGAACCAGCGTCATTCTAGTATAAGATACGTGTTCTGCAACAACCATTAGAGATAAACAGATATATACTATTATTAGCACCCGTAGAGTGAAGAAAAAGTAGAGTTCTACCATAGTGCTAAATTAATAAATATATGCAGGCATATAGATATATAACAGTAATTATGTGTACTCCTACGATGTTCCTAAATGTAACTAGCATGTATGTAGGTGTGTAGCCAAGTATCCTCTTACAATAGAGCCAACCCCATTACCTGATGTGGGATAGCGAGGGACCCCGTCTTTATCTCGAGATGGATACCCCGCAAGAGATATCAGACCACTGCCTACTGGAGTGTCTGTGTGCAGGGACCTCAGCGTCTCGCGTCAGCGTGCCAGCATGGAAGTCTTTCTCCTGCGGTTTGCCCAGCGAAAATTAAATGCTTACATACCAGAAAAGTACCCTCAGGGGTGCTACCTAGAAGTGTACTGTGGGCATGTCGGACAAGGATGACGATAGGGGTGACCCTTATACAGGGTTATTATGCAGACTATGGTAATCCTGCTGTGATACTAAGAATCCTGATGCATAATACATGAGGCTAGTTTTTGGGTAAAACCACATAATAATCATGTAGCACCTAACTAGGTAAAAGTTCAGTGCCAACCCGTTATGTAGAACAGTGGTAGGACAGATGTAGGTACAAGGTCATGTTACTAACTCAGCCTATACTGGGGTACACTGGGGTTCATAAAACCACAGGCCGTGGTTTCAACACAAAGGAGATCTCAGGGAGGTGGTCAGGATCTCCAGAGACACTGCAGCAGAGCATTTCGTACAACCTGTCTCAAGAGAAGCTGTTTCAACCTCCTTCTCCTATGGCCACAGTGATAACGGATGCTCTCCACTCTATGGTGGGTAGCTCATCTGGGGGATCTGGAGGTCAAGGGCCTTTGATCTCCAGAGAAACAATTGCTTCACTTCAATCTTCTAGAATTGCGAGCGATATGTTTGGCTCTCAAGGCCTTTTTCCCTCCCTTCACGGTCAGTCAGTTCAGGCCCTGACTTACAACACTACTGTGCTGTGTTCATAAACACGGAGGAGTAGTATCGTACTGTCTCTGCAGAGAGGCTCTGCGACTCTGGTCCTGGGCTCGGGACCAACAGATTTGTGTGATTTTAAATCATCTGGCAGGGTTGCTGAATGTGAGTGCAGACAGTCTCAGTTGGCAGTTCTCCACCGATCACGAGTGGCGTCTCCATCTGGAGGTGGTCTATCACATTCTCAGAATGTGGGGGTTTGCTCGGCTAGACCTGTTTGCCACTCCAGAACGCGCACTGCCCATTGTTCTGCAGTCTCCAGTATACGATGCGGGGAGTGTTGGAGGAGACAGGGGCTCACAGCTTCTTTACGCATTTCCTCCCATACCCTTGAATCCTCGAGTTCTGAGGAAGATTCGCCAAGACCGGGCCCAAATCATATTGATCGCTCCCGACTGGCCAAGAAGGATGTGGTACACAAACCTTTTTTAACTCTCATCGCATCTTCTGCTCCGTCTCCCTCTAAGGGCAGCCCTCCTCTCGCAGTCGCAGGGGTAGGTTCTACACCCCCACCTCCAGAGCCTGCACCTTTATGCCTGGACATTGAACGGGGCAACCTGAGTCCCTTCTCTCTCCCACCGGATGTGGTAGACATTTTATTATCAGCCAGAAGACACTCTCCCAAATCTGTCTATTCTGCTAGTTGGGCCAAGTTTGTTAAAGGGTGCGGAGAGAGATGAGTAGATTCTTTGCAGGCGCGTCTGTCTGATATTCTGAGTTTTTCTCTTTCCCTGGCTCATCAGGGTTCTGCAGTGGCAACTGTTAAGGACTACTTGTCTGCCTTGTTGGCCTTTCTTTGCTTACCAGACCAACCCTCTTTGTTTAAGTCTCCCATAGTCTTGAGATTCAGGGTCTTACTAACAAGTTTCCTCCCACTCCATTTATCATGCCTGAGCGATATTAATTTAGTCCTTACTTTCTTAATGGGTTCTCCCTTTGAACAACCGCATAGTTGTCCTTTCAGATTTCTAGCATTTGAAGACAGTTTTTCTGACTGTGATTACTTCTGCCAGGAGGGTTAGTGAGCTGCAGGCCCTTAGCTCTAAGCCTCCTTTTACTTCAATTCATGCAGATAAGATGGTTCTTAGGACCAGAGCTGCTTTCCTGCCTAAGGTGGTCACTCCCTTCCACCTAAGGCAGTCTATCACTTTACCTACTTTCTGTCCTCCCTTCACCCTTCCAAGGAGGAGGAGTGACTTCACCACCTGGACCCTAAGAGGGCAGTCAACTTCTACATGGACAGGACTAAAGACTTCAGGGCAAGGCTGTCCATAAGAGAACGCTGTCCAGGTGGATCATTCTCTGTATCAAGATCTGCAACGCCTTAACCAAGAAGGAGCCTTCTGAAGGTATTTGAGCTCATTCCACCAGAGCTAAGTCTTCTTCTTCGGCTTTAGCTAAGGTGTCCCTGTTGTAGGCATCTGCAAGGCGGCAACTTGGGCCTTCCTCCACACTTTTGCGAGGCATTATTCCTTAGACTCAGAGGTGAGGAGGGTCAGCCACTTTACACGTTTTGTGCTGCAAGATTTTTTGGTATAGGTTGGCAGGCACCCTCCTCCGGGAGCAGGACTGCTTGGGGATTCAATTCAAAAGGTGAGGAATCCGCAGGCAGATGTATCCACCAGAAGAACAAGTTACTTACCTTCGGTAATGCTTTTTCAGGTGGATAGAGTATCTGGCTGTGCATTCCTCACTGACCCAGTGCCTCCCTGTTGCCTGCCTGTTTATACTGAAAAGATAAATGGCATGAAATTCATGTATTTTATTGTAATTCAAAATAATATGATGCTTGTCACTAGGAAATGTCAATATTTTAGAATTTCTAATTCTTTTCTTCCTTAAATCGTGTACTGTGTATACTTGAGGAAATGTTGTATACTGTGTATACTTGTGAAATGTTGCTGGTTCACCTCTTCACCTCGAAAGCACGGAAAACATGGGTGGAACTGACGTCAGCACGCCGACGAGGTCTTCTTATGGCTCTGATGATGTCGCGCAGGGTCGCAAGCGGAGCCGTTCCATTTTGACTTCCTCGTTGACGTGCGAGAGCATGGAGATAAGTTTCTGTGGAATGCTACGCAAGGTGTAATTCAAAAGGTGAGGAATCCACAGGCATATACTGTAGCTATAGGAAAAGCATTATGGAAGGTAAGTATCTTGCTCATCTGGCAGGCCCAAGCCTCCCTCTGTCTCTTTTCAGCATTGCCATATGCACTCTGCTTCATTTACTCGCTCACACTGAGATCAACAAACTATGTAAGTCCTGGAAAGGGGTCCTAGAAATCAGGCTCAGTGTATTTTGTAGAGGCATTGTGGGAAAAATACCATGGTTGCCACTGCCATCCTTCCAATCACCGAAAGTAGCAGGCTGTTTCAGAATCGGACCTGACTTTGGAGACTCTCCACTATCCTCCCCATGATGTAATCATGTTGTTGCTGCTGAGTGTGCGCCACACTAATGCCCAGGTATCAGAAGCTGTCTCTACACCAAATATTGTATCTCCTACATCATACTTTTCACCAGAGAAGACAGAGAGAATAATAAGGGTTTCTCTTGCTTTTTCTGGTGTCCCAACACCTTTCCAAACTGATGTAGCTTGGCCAATAAGCCGGAGAGCGATGTCTCAGGCTGAGTCAGATACACCAGGTGTACATCAACACCACGTGTTCCCAGTTGGATTCTCCAGGGTCCTAGTGCGTTTCACAGTTTTTCTGCCAAGGGCTCGACAGCCAAGGCAAATAGTTATGGTCAAAGTAGACATCCCTGCCTCTTGCCCCTGTCCACTGACCAGCTATGGGAGACCACGGCCTGGATCATACTCAAGCCTTTGGATCAGAGTACAGCAAGTGAGCCCATGACTGAAACTGCGATCTCTCTTGTTTTGTCCACATCCTCTAGGGTGAGGATAGTGGGAGTTGACCTTTCTCTTTTTAATAATCAGGCCATCATTCGGCCCGTTTGTTTCCCTGTACATTGAGTCATTGTCGGTTGTGCGACCTAGCCTGTCAAGTTCATCCCTGGTCCCACTCACTGCGTGATGCACATCTTTAAAGACCTATGGCTGTCGTGCCCTGTCTCTCTGTGGCAGCCAATCCGTCTTTTGCTTGCCGCAAGTTGTTTTGTAACTGCTGGTGCAGGCTATGAACAGTCCCATGCATTCCCCCTCCAAGTTATGTTCCATGTAGGTGTCTATGGCTTCCCATATTCCTAGTCAAAAAGCAAGGTCACCGAGTGCCTCTGGATTCAGATGCCATGTTTGTATACATGCTGGTTGCAAGTTGTTAGTGTAGGTGAGCAGAAGTGGTGAGTGATCAAAGAACCTGTACCTGAGAGAACAGGAACCTATCCAACCTGCTTGAGGTGCAGTGTACCTCAGAGTAGTGGGAGAGCTCCCTAGTGTGTGGATGTTATTCCTCCCGAATGGCCCTGTAGCCCACATCTTCCATTAACTGCCTAAGTTGGCATGACATACCTGGTTTTATGAAATATCTCGGGGGTGCCTTCCATTTGCCCATCCAGTATGCTATGAAAGTCTCCCACCCACCATATGGGGACATCAAGGTAGGGTAATATTTGATCATTAACTCTATGAGAGAGCCCCTGATTGTCTCAGTTTGGTGCATATGTGTTTACTAGGCACACATCAGCACCACTGAGCATGCCATACAGCATAATATTACACCCTTCTACATCAACCATGGAGCTCGTGTGCCAGTAGGGTACCCCCGTGGCTGTCCATATTGACACCCCCTTTACAAATGTTGAGTATGTTGCAGAGCAGAACTGTCCTCTTCGATTCCTACTTACTTTGTGTTCTTCTTTGGCAGGAAGGTGTGTTTTCTGAAGGAATGCTATCTGAACGGCATATCTCCTTAGGTATGAGAGTACCCTGTGTTGTTTGGTATGATCATTCATGCCCGGGACATTCCACGTAAGTATTGACAACTTCACATAAGTAGTGACTTTTCGACCATACCCTTTTCAGCCCGACACGCCTGTAAGTCTCTCTTTCCCATGGTATCCATCTGTGAACTTGTATGTGCAATGAATAAAGTACGTGCCCTATTGTGTGCCATTTGCTGCACAAGAACTCCACCCTCCTTCCAAATCTCAAACTTGTGTTTCGCCAAAGTGCCATGTGATTTACCGGGCAGCATAAACTGTAAATTCTGTTAAGTACTACAGTCTCAGTCTATACTTAGGCAGAGAGGCTGCCCTTTGGAGGTCGACCCCTCAGCAGGTTAGTGGCACCGGAAGAATGTGAGGTATAGCAAAAGGGCCAATCACATCTCCACACTCCACGACTCCCCACTCCCTACTGTTGTAGTTGGCCTTCAGGCTCAGGAGGTTGATGTAGTGTGATGGTCTCACTTCATAGGTGGTATCTTTTGGCAGGGATTGCCAGTTTATAGTATTAGCAGTGCCATCACATTGTTGCTGTGTTACTGGCAAGGTCTCTGTTTACTCTCTGCACCTCCTTGGGGTACCTCGGCTCACCGTGCATACCTAGGTTTTGGGTCAACAGACCCCATGTCTGTCAGTCTGCAGATGGGCTTTCTTCCGTCTCCAAGTCCATTTGTAAGGCCAGGTCCACCAGTGTGTGTTCCAGACCCAGTATGCCATCCTGTTGTACCACCACCCAATTGCTGTGTCCACCCCTTAATTTGTTCTCCTGGAACTGGCCACTCTGCTGCCCGTCCTCTGGCCACTCTGCTAGTACCCCTTCTGCCTGTGTGGCCTCCCTTGTCGGGCATGTGTCAGCCTTTCTCCACTTTCCAGCCAGGCCCAGCCTGCCTCTGGTGTAGGAGAGAAATTGACCCTCCCCTGGTGCAACACCTTTAGCTCGGCTGAGTAGAGGATAATTTACTTCAAGTTCATGGGTCTGAGCTTAGCTTTGATTGCAAAAAAGGATTTTGTGTAGGACTTGAACATTCTGCTTTTATTCTGGGCACACTGTGATAATGTAGTTCTCCAATTTGACTTCTCCGGTTTATCTGAGGCATTGGAGCAGGAGATCTATGGCTTTATAATGAATAATTTGGGCTATAAATGCCCTAGGTGGTGACCCCAGCAGCGACTCTGGTGGCAGTGTGCGATGCGCTCTCTTATGGTGAACATCCTAGATAGACCTTCAGGGTTCACACATTATTTCTGCTCGATCTACCCTCTGCATCCTCCACCCTGGATTCCAGAGTGTTTGTCTTCTGCGACAGCGTGTGGACCATGGCCAACAGATCTTTGAACTCCTCCTGTAGGGCCACCACATTTTGATGGGTCTCCTTGCTCTTTCTCTGACCTTATGGAGGTCCGCTCTGAGCAGATTAACTTCTAGGCCATTGAGTCAATTTTGAGTTCCAGGGCTTGTCTTGATTATTCAATCGCTGTTCTGCGCTCCAGTGGGCTCGGTCTATTCAGCATGCTGGGCCAGATGGGCCAGCCTTCGTGGCCGCCTGCACTTGTTTTGTTCCTCGAGTATACTGCCCTATGCAAGTTTGTTGAGAGCCTCTGGGTGGTTTATCTTTGCCCATTCTCTTGGTATATGTGTTCCTTGCTTGGACTAAGTGGATGGTTCAGCGATCCTCACAGCCCTATTCGTCGCCGACTTCTAAGTCAGTCGCCTCTTCAGGGGGGCTGCACCGGCTTCTGCGGTCAAGGGCACAGCAGTGTAAGTGGCAGGAATGAGCACCCTAATACGTTTGTCTGTCTATTCCTGTGTGCCTTGTGGCGCAAGGTGGACTTCCCCCACCATACTGCTCTGTCTGTTCCAAGTTGAAAACTCCTTCCCTCTTCACGCTGTGCTCGGGTTAGCTCTCAGTCTGCAGCACACAGCAGGCCAGCCCTATCCCCTCCCAGGGAACCATCAGGCTCAGCAACCGTTATGTGGGTGGTCCTGCAGCACCCTGGCTATGACCTTCCATATGTCTCCTAGGGTCGGGAAGACCATCAAAGCCCGCACTGTGAGACTAACCTCTCCACATGCTCCCAGCCATAGGCCACATCGGAGGTTGCCCACCAGGGTGTCCTCCACTCAGCTAGGCGTGTCGCTCATTCACAGCTCCAGCAACAGGAGGCTGATCCCCCTCTCTTCTGCAGTGTCTCAGCACAGCTCTCCACCCGCTTCCAAGGTTGGCCTTCCCCTCTGATGATTTCCAGCCCCTCTTATGACACCAGCCAGATCCTGGTAGTCAGGAGACTACAAGGCACTGTCTACACCAGTCTCTGCCCTCGGATCCACCATTTTGTGCTGGCTGTGACGCGGTGGCTATCAAATCCTAACACTTGTACTAATGTTCACAGTGCATCACCTATCGTGTCAATAGTAGTAGTTGTCGTTGTCCATTTGCCTCCAGTCAGGCCTAGGATGTCTCGGATAATTGTGGGCCCTGAAGGAACACAGGACTCACGCTTCTGTGCAGCCATCTTGTTATACCACTCACCCTTCTGGTTTGGGGGGTTAACTGAATAAAACAGCAAAACAGGGTACCAGAAAATGAGAGAAAAAATGCAAAAAAAATCACTGCCTTATTTTTCTAAGCTCTGGCACTCTGCTCGCCACAGATATCACCTTACCACAGTAGAGACAGTGCAGTTCTTGCAAGTTAAGGGGCAGATTCCTACTTTTGGCTTCAAGGACCTCCTGGGGAAATGGAGCTCCATGTGGCACCACAAGCTGGAGGGCAGCGGAATAGGATGTCATCTTCTTCCTGTCTCCTCCATTTAGCTGTATTAAAGTGGTGGATATGCCCTGCATTGAGATACTTCAACAGTGCCATGGCTGAATTCCTTGTGCTATTCGGCAGCCTGTATGAAGCAAATCTCCCAGACAGTGGACTCAGGAGTGTTTTTATATTTTTCTGCAACATTCTTGGCCTGTTCAGGTTGTCTTTCTCCTTCTGACACCATTTTCCTTGAAGTTCTCAAATGATTACCCAAAAGGTGAAATCTCACAGGAAAAAATTGCACACACTGCAGAAGGTGTGTACATTTTCAAGTGCAGAATCATAATGATAATTATGAGGTAACATCTACTTCAGAATGAGAAAATACAGTGATAGAAATCAATCCAAAATGTGTTTCTAGGAGCCATTGGTACTGCAGTACTTTTGTTGTAATACAACCCATAAAAATGCAAAACATTTTATCTCTCTAACAAGAGGTCACAGTATTTTGTTGTTGACAGTATAACCCTAAGTTCAAAGTATTGAAAGAAGGACCCTAATTTAGAAAAACATCTGGGTCCTACAGTTTATTAGGAAGAATATTAGGAACAGAAATATCATGGACCAAAATATTGTGTCAAGACTATCGAGGATGCAAATATTGTGAAGGTTATTTTCTATAGGTAAGCAAAGTTTTACTATGTATAACACCACATATATACCTAGATGTGGAGTCAAGAATGGTAAATCTATACTTACCTATTTGCACTTACCTTCTTGATATTTTGGTCCTCAATATTTTTGACATGATTTTATGTCCACACTATATTTCTGTTTCCGATATTCTGTCAGTGATCAGGTCCCACTGTACTTTTTCTTATCACTGAAACCTGAAAAGCAAAGCAATGGTTTCATGAGAGTTGTGCGACACTATGTCATTGTCTCTCTGGGTAGTTCAAAAAATTAAATAACATGAAAGCAATCAACTGATTGAGCACAGTGTAAACTGCTCAAAAATAAGCTCACAGACTTCCGAAATAAGGGGAAAGCAGTTTATTGAACACCATTTACACATCACTATTTCAGAGCGGGAGATTGCTTTTCACACAATCCATCAGCATCACGGTTTTGGAACATATTCCAGGATAGCAGCCACCTGTCAGTCAATCCACAGGGCCTACTCTTGCTGGAAATTCACAGGACAATGATTTTGTAGTGCTGCCACAGCACCACCTGCTACTTGTCCAGAAAGAGAATATATGGTTTGTAAAATCAATGCCCGAAATGATACCTGCACATTGGTTCACACACGGCAACCTGAACAGTCCTCTGTGTGCACTAGTGGTTTGTGGGAACACTTGTGTGTGATCCACCCTCATCATATTGGCTGAGCAGAGACTGAGGCACAAAATCAGGAAGAAAATGACCTGCAAGAAACTGCACAAGTACTGCAACAACAACAATGGGGATGCCTCTCAGAAAACATCCGCACATCAGAAGAGACAGCCCAGGACGAATATATGACGTTACTTCTGATGGATACATCTGCCAGTGGATTCCTCACCTTGTAAATATCCCCTGCGCCAGCAACATTCGGAATTTTTCCGTATCTCTCCACGCCGACGAGGACGACGTCACAATAGTACGGCTCCGCCCGCTGATCCGCTGATGTCACTGGAGCCATAAGAGGACCTCGTCGGCGTGATGACGTCAGTTCCCTTTTTTCTGCGCCATCGCCGCTAACGGTTTTCTGGGACTCTCCGTAGCTTGTCTGGTTACTTTGTTTTTCTGGATTGTTTCTGGTCCTTTCTTGTTTCTTCCTGAAGATTTCGTCGAGGAAGTCAGGGTTCAAGCCCTGTAGAGAGTGCGGAGGACATATGTCCATCATGGATCCGCACGAAGATTGTGTCTGGTGCCTGTTGTCGGATCACAACGTCGAGGGGTGCTCTTGCTGCCATAAGATGAACCTGAAGGATTTAAAGGAGAGAGAGGCCAAGCTGTTCATCGCGAAAATGAGGAAGGAGAAGAGAGGTCGAAGGCGATCGAGGTCCAGGTCGAGGTCCAGGTCGGGTTCGAAGTCGACGTCGGGTCATGCTTCAAGATCAAAGAAGCATAAGAAGAAGAAGAGGCACGGCTCTCAACGCCGTTCAGATAAGGAGACGGCTCCTAAATCGACTTCACCTGTTCCTCGACGTCGTAAGGACTATGTTTCACCTTCTCCTTTGGCTTTGAATCCGGTTTCACCGGTTTGTCCGGCCTCGCCTGCAGCTTCTCCGGAGCGTTCTCCGGCTCCGGCTTAATCTCCGACGCCGACACATTCTCCGGCTCCAGTGGAAGAGGCTCCGTTACGTGATGAGTCTTTGACTCCATTGGCTCCACCGTCGGCGCCGTTTGGCCCGAGTCCGGTAATGCCTCAGCCTGAGCCTTTATCAAGCCCATACCCGCCTTTCCCGGGCCTGGGTCAAGACCAATCGCATTACTTGATTGCCATGTATGGTGTCTTTTCGAGAGCAATGTACCCCTCTGGAGCACCTTCGGGTCCCATGGGTCCAATGGCCTTTAATTTGGGGGTTCCTCAGGCCTATGCTCAGGCTCCCTTTATGCCTTTCCTTCCAGCGGCGCTGTCCTGGCATTTCCCGGTGCCGAAGAAATGGCCCATGGGTCCAATGGCCTTTAATTTGGGGGTTCCTCAGGCCTATGCTCAGGCTCCCTTTATGCCTTTCCTTCCAGCGGCGCTGTCCTGGCATTTCCCGGCACCGCAGACGTCGACGCCGTTCCCTTCATCTCCGACTTCAGCTCAACCTCGTTCGACACAGGCTGTGCCTCCGGATCCGTGTTCGACGCCGGCTCCGTCGGAGTCGTGTGTGGTGCCGCCGACGCCGGTTCCGAGGATAAGATCCAGGCGGGAGGCACAGAGGATTTTGGAAGAGCAGAGGCATCAGGCCGAAGAAATGGAAGAGAGTGAACTTCAAGAGTCAGATGACTTATTTGAAGAATTAAAAGAGGCAAGTAGCCTTGATATGTCCCCAGAATGGGAGCTTTCTCTTCCTTCAGATGCTCCCTCTAAGGATGTGGTTCCTTACCACACAGTCATAAGGAAGGCAGCGGAGCTCTTAAACTTGCAGCTCCCAACGGCTGAATTTAAGTCCAACATCTTGACGGGGGTTCTTCATTCCCCCTCCACTGTGGTAGAACCTTTGCTTCCTTTTAATGATGCCATCCCTGAGCCAGTTATGGAGGTTTTGGCATAAGCTCTTTTCGGCTCCAGCAGTGTCTAAATCTGTTGCTAGGAGGTACAGGGCGGCTCCAGGAAATTCGGACTTTCTAACATCCCATCCTTCTCCGGAGAGTCTGGTAGTTCAAGCTGCCTGTTTGAAAAAGTCTTCTGGAGCTTTTCCTCAAGTTCCTAGCGATAGAGAGTCTAAAAAGCTTGATCAGTCGGCCAAGAAGGTGTTCTCCTCGGCAAGTATGGCCTTGAAGTCCACAAATGCCACCTGCCTTTTGGGCCATTACATCCACGCCCTGATGGATTCTGCAAAACAGCTGGCTCCTAAATTGTCTGAGGAGGACAGGCAGAATTTTAATGAGGTCTTGTCGGACACTCAGCAGCTGCACGACAGGTTATTCAGAGTTGTTTGGACACTGCGGATTCTGTTGCCAGGATCATGGGCTCTTCGGTTGCCACAAGAAGAAGTGCTTGGCTTAAGTCATTGGAGTTCTCTCCAGATGTGCAGGCAACACTTCTAGATCTATCCTTTGATGGTTCTGGACTGTTTGCAAAGAAGGCAGATGCAGCCTTGGAGAGGTTCAAGGACAGCAAAGCCACAGCTAAGTCTCTGGGCCTGCAGGCGCAGCCTAGAGATTCCTCATTCAGAAGGTACAGAGGTTTTGGGAGGTCGTCCTTTCGGACCTACAGACAGCCTCAGCAGCAGCAGCAGCAAAGTACCCTGTATAAGACCTACAGGGGCAGGAAGAGAGGTTGTCCACGAGGTCGTCAGCTCTCCTCCTCTTCCTCCCTCCCTCCTACCACTGCAAAGAAGCCCTAGATCCACCATTCTAGATCATGTTGGTCCTGTGGGGGGTCGGCTTACCCATTTTCTGCAAGATTGGGAATCGGTCACTACAGACCTCTGGGTTCTAAATCTTGTGGAAAATGGGTATGCTCTTCCCTTTTTGGAATTTCCTCCAAATTACCCTCCTTGCCAAGGTGCTTGCTCGGGGGACCACCTTCATCTCCGGCTTCAGCTCAACCTCGTTCGACACAGGCTGTGCCTCCGGATCCATGTTCGACGCCGGCTCCGTCGGAGTCGTGTGTGGCGCCGCCGACGCCGGTTCCGAGGATAAGATCCAGGCGGGAGGCACAGAGGATTTTGGAAGAGCAGAGGCATCAGGCCGAAGAAATGGAAGAGAGTGAACTTCAAGAGTCAGATGACTTATTTGAAGAATTAAAAGAGGCAAGTAGCCTTGATATGTCCCCAGAATGGGAGCTTTCTCTTCCTTCAGATGCTCCCTCTAAGGATGTGGTTCCTTACCACACAGTCATAAGGAAGGCAGCGGAGCTCTTAAACTTGCAGCTCCCAACGGCTGAATTTAAGTCCAACATCTTGACGGAGGTTCTTCATTCCCCCTCCACTGTGGTAGAACCTTTGCTTCCTTTAATGATGCCTCTGGGTTCTAAATCTTGTGGAAAATGGGTATGCTCTTCCCTTTTTGGAATTTCCTCCAAATTACCCTCCTTGCCAAGGTGCTTGCTCGGGGGACCACCTTCTTCTCCTGCAGGAGGAAGTCTCAACATTACTGAAAAAAGGTGCAATAGAGGTGGTTACAGAGCGGGAAAAGGTTCAGGTATGCTACTGATACTGATACTGATACTGGTAGTACTTCCTGATACCCAAGAAGGTGGCAGGCTACGTCCAATCCTGGATCTCAGGATCTTGAACCTTTTTCTGAAGCAGGAGAAGTTCAAGATGCTCACCCTTGCGCAGGTTCTTCAAGCGCTGCAACAGGAGGACTGGATGGTGTCGATCGACTTGCAGGATGCGTATTTTCATATTCCGATCCTGGAGTCGCACATGAAGTATCTCCGTTTTACGGTAGGGTTGCAACATTATCAGTTTGCGGTTCTCCCGTTTGGTCTTACCACTGGACCTCAAGTCTTCACCAAGGTGATAGCAGTGGTGGCAGCCCATCTCAGAAGGTCGGAGATTCCAGTTTTCCCCTATCTGGATGACTGGCTGATCAAAGCGGAGACTCCAGAGAAGGTGCTTCATCATCTTCAGGTTACAACTCAGCTGTTGTACAAATTGGGTTTCTCGATAAACGTGCCCAAATCTCACCTGCCCTCTCAGCGCAACCTGTTCATAGGGGCAGTACTGGACACTACTGTGTGTCGAGCATTCCCACCTCCACAAAGGATTCTCGACAAACAGGAATGTATTCCCTTGTTTTACAATGGAGCGGTCGTTCCAGTCCTGAAGGTCCTTCGTCTGCTCGGTCTGTTTGCTTCCTGCATTCTGTTGGTCAACCATGCACGCTGGCCCATGAGGGCGCTCCAGTGGTGCCTCCGCAGGCAGTGGTATCAGCACAACGGAGATCTCAGGGAGTCTGTGAGGATCTCCAGAGAAACTGCAGCGGATCTGTCTTGGTGGAGCATGGAGGGCAATCTGTCTCAAGGAAAGCCCTTCCATCTACCTCCATCGGTGGCCACAGTGATAACGGGTGCATCCACTTTAGAGTGGGGTGTGCATCTGGGGGATCTGGAGATCAAGGGTCTTTGGTCCCCAGAGGAAAGGTTGCTTCACATAAACCTTTTGAAGTTGCGGGTGATACGCTTGGCACTCAAGGCCTTCCTCCCTTCCCTTCGCGGTCAGTCGGTTGAAGTCCTGACGGACAACACTACCGCGATGTGGTATGTCAACAAGCAGGGAGGAGTGGTGTCGCATTGTCTCTGCAGAGAGGCTCTGCGTCTCTGGTCCTGTGTTCAGGATCATCAGATTTGTCTGATGGCAAATCATCTGGCCGGATTTCTGAACGTGCGTGCAGACAGTTTCAGTCGGCAGTACTCTGCCGACCACAAGTGAAGGCTCCATCCGGAGGTGGTTCGTCATGTCTTTCGGCCGTGGGGAACTCCTCGGGTGGACCTGTTTGCCACTCACAAGAACACTCACTGCCCGTCATTCTGCAGTCTCCAGTATCTGATGCAGGGAGCCTTGGGGGACGCTTTTCAGTGGAGATGGGACTCACATCTCCTTTACGTGTTTCCTCCCATACCCTTGATTCCTCGGGTTCTGAGGAAGATTTGCCAAGACCGGGCCCAAGTCATATTGATCGCCCCCGATTGGCCAAGAAGGGTGTGGTATACAGACCTTCTCCACCTCTCCTCGTGCCCTCCGCACCGTCTCCCTCTCAGGGCAGACCTCCTCTTGCAGTCGCAGGGGCAGGTTCTACATCCCCACCTCCAGAGCTTACATCTTCATGCCTGGAGATTGAACGGGACAATCTGAATTCTTTTTCTCTCCCGCCTGATGTGGTAGATGTGATTTTGTCTGCCAGGCGTCACTCCACCAAGTCTATCTATTCCTATAGGTGGTCCATATTTGTCCTTTGGTGTGGGGAGAAGTCTATTGACCCTTTGTGGGCTTGTTTATCCAACATCCTTCAGTTTGCGCTCTCTCTAGCTCAGCAAGGCTTTGCTGTAGCTACTGTGAAGGATTATTTATCGGCTTTGTCGGCATTCCTTTGTTTGCCGGATCAGCCGTCCTTGTTTAAATCACCTATTGTATTACAGTTCATTAAGGGCCTTACCAACAAATTTCCGCCCACTCCATTTATTGTGCCTCAATGGGACTTAAATCTTGTCTTAACTTACTTGATGGATTCTCCCTTTGAACCTTTGCACAAGTGTCCCTTAAGGCTATTATCTTTTAAAACAGTCTTTCTCATTGCCATTACCTCGGCAAGGAGGGTAAGTGAGCTTCAAGCTCTGAGTTCGAAACCCCCGTTCTTGACCATGCATGCTGAAAGAATGGTACTCAGGACCAGGACTGCTTTTCCGCCTAAGGTGGTAACTCCTTTCCTTCTGGGGCAGTCCATTACCCTTCCTACCTTCTATCCTCCCCCTCAACCTTCTAAGGAAGAGGAGCGGCTTCACCGCTTGGACCCTAAAAGGGCAGTGAGTTTTTACCTCGATAGAACTAAAGACTTTCGAGTGGGTGACCAGCTCTTCGAGGGCTTCAATGGCTGCAGGAAAGGCAGAGCGGTGCACTAGCGCACCCTTTCCAGATGGATTATCTTGTGCATCAAGATCTGTTACTCTTTGGCCGGTAAGGAACCTCCAGAGGGTATAAGAGCTCATTATACCAAGGCAAAGTCTTCTACATCTGCCTTATCTAGAGGTGTTCCTGAGGTGTTCCTGTGGAGGACATTTGTAGAGCGGCAACTTGGGCCTCCCTCCACACTTTTGCGAAGCATTACTGCTTAGATATCAAGGTGAGGAGGGATGGACACTTTGCACGTTCCGTCCTTCAGGACTTTTTGGGTGGACACCCTCCTCCGGGAGTGGGGACTGCCGTGGTAATCTATTCACAAGGTGTGGAATCCACTGGCAGAAGAACAAGTTACTTACCTTCGGTAACGCTTTTTCTGGTGGATACAGTATCTGCCTGTGGATTCCTCACTGACCCACCCGCCTCCCCGTTGTCCACCCTTGTATACCTACAGTAGTGTTAATGTGACTAATTTATCCGCTGCTGTCAAAGGAAGTGTGTTTTATTTCTTTTGCTTTCCTGCATTGACTTCACACTCTGTGTGTTGGTTTGAATATTATGTTCTGTGTATACTGTATACTGTATGTATATTGTTGTCGGTCCGTCCGTGTGCACGGAAAAAAAGGGCGGAACTGACGTCATCATGCCGACGAGGACCTCTTATGGCTCCAGTGACGTCAGCGGATCCACATGCGGAGCCGTGGTATTGTGACATCGTCCTCGTCGGCGTGGAGAGCTACGAAAAAATTTAGAATGTTGCTGGTGCAGGGGATATTCACAAGGTGAGGAATCCACAGGCAGATACTGTATCCACCAGAAAAAGCGCTACCGAAGGTAAGTAACTTGTTCAACGCAAACCATCACAATGCATACCTTTACATTGCAATTTTTACAACGCAAAACACATTACAATTCACAACGCATGTACTTAAAACGCATATCAATAGAGTAGTATTAAATGAACACCTACAACTCATTTGTATACTACGCATACATTTACACCGGAAAATAATACAATTAGTCACTTATCTACTGGCTAGGGTGTGAGGAAAATAGGGGTTTTGGGTGGGAAAGTAATTTAAAACGTGATACATAAAATTAATACTCCAGTATTAAGTTTAATACTCCCAGAAGTACATCCCAAAATAATCACATTTTAATGCACATTTTGGTTTGAGATGTTATATATTTTAATGTTTTAAGTTGAATTAATTAAAATAGCAGATACATAAAATTAATACTCGAGTGTTATTTTAAATACTACAGCAACATTTTTACATTATTTTTTAAACATTACCACTGTAATGTAATAATGATAAATACATTTATAATATTTTAAAAAATTAATACTCAAGTATGAATTGTAATGATACAATTTAATTTTGAAAAAAAATGTAAATATATCCAATTAGACCAAATACTAACAATGTTGAATTATTGTATGAAGCTGTTGAATAAAAATAGTTTATTTCAAAGAAAAAAACAAGTATAAATTTTAACAATACCCGATAATTAAAAAAAAGGCATAAATGAGTATAACTACTAATAGAAAATATATTATAAATAATACATCATTACAAAAAATACAAATTAAACAAAACAACTTTTATGATAAAAACAGAGAAAGTTAACAAAATAATGAAAGGGTAAAATCACCTCGTACAAACCAAGCCAAAAAGTGTCCTTCAACTATCTCTATGACACTGCCAGAGCAAGCACCTACACAAAATAGCTACCATTCCGACACAAAACATAATTTTAAAAAAAAATTACATTTCAAATTTCAAAATAATCATTCATTTAGTGTTTGAAACACCCACTAAATAAGATTCCAAAACATATTTAATGTTTTAAAATAGTTTACCACACACAAACCTATAAATTCAACAATCCACCATTTTGCATTCAGTTATACACTAACAGCTAAGGTGAAAACACAGTGCAATTCGAGGAACAAGGAGAATACCTACTCATTCAGACATTTCCACCTTCTGAACCAAGTAAGTATATAACTAAAGCATATGGCCGCTAACTGTAACCAACATAACTTTAAAATTGAAGTAATACATTTTTTAAATTAATTACAGACTGAGCTAGTAAGTAACAAAACCTACTTAAAAGCTTTTAAGATAAGATTTTCTTTTTAACTAAAATATTTTCTGATACAAGATGAAAGGGCAATTAATATTCTTTTAATATGTTTCATTCAAATGAAATAGGTGAATATTCCTAAAAAAATATTAATTTGCAGAATCATTTGTTACAAATTTTATGTAAAAAATTAATAAATTATAATAGAACAAAATAAATTCATTACTCCTACAAAAAAGAAAGTCAGTAAATATATAACAATTATTTTTGCAAAAGTTCATCTTCAAAAAAAGTCTTCACATAGAGAGGTGTAAATGGTGGTACTGATAAGCTTTGTGCAAAGCTTTTGAGTATAATTAATACGTTAAACTGCAAAAGGCAACAGGTGATTTACACTTATACTTAAGCTAAGTATTGCATTGTGCAACATTTAATAAACAAGAGTGTAAAATAAGTAGAAAAATGTTTTCGATAACTTCCAAATTAATATAGTATAAAAATATAGGACAAACAAACATCTTCAGTCTAATACACACATACAAAACTTTTTGTTCCACAGGGTCAATAAATAACAGGTGAAAGGAATTTAAAACGCATTCGAAAACCAGTATTAAGACATTAGACAGCTAAGCCCAAAAAAACAAGCACAATTTATATTTTTTAAATAAAAGTAATGCATGTATATGGAAAAGCATAATATTGTTTTGAAATCTGTTTAAAGATATTTTCAAAAAATTATTTGTACATCAGAGATTGTGTTGGTCAATGAAACAGGACTACATTTCAATTCTAACTACAATGTATGGAAGGCAAAAACATGCTATTCTGACACCCAAGAGTATTTGCAGCAGGAAATGTGCTGGACAGTTAATAATAACCCAAAAATATTCTAACTTCAAAGGTTGCATGCAGCAGAGAAAGCGCTGGTCAGTGTACGAGAGCCAAAAAGCATTCTAACTCCAAAGGCTGCTTGCTGCAGAGAAAACGCTGGATAGTGAATGAGGCCCAAAATATATTCTAACTCCAAATGTTGCATCGAGCAGGGAATGTGCTGGACACTGGATGAAGGCCAAAAACCATTCTAACTCCAAAGAGTGCTTACAACAGGAAAAGTGCTGTATAGTGAACAAAGGCCCAAAATAGATTCTAATTCCAAAGGGAGCATGCAGCAGGAAAAGTGTTGTACAGTGTACAAGGGGCAAACACAATTCTAACTCCAAAGGGTGCTGACAGCAGAGAAAATGCTAGATAGTGGATGGGTCCCAAATCATATTCTAACTCCAAAGGGTGCTGGCAGCGGGGAAAGTGCTGGAAAGTGGGTGATTCCCCAAAAATATTCTAAATCCAAAGGTTTCATCCATCAGGGAATGTGCTGGACACTGGATGACGCCCAAAAACTATTCTAACTCCAAAGGGTGCTTGCAACAGGGAAAGTGCTGAGCAGTGTTTGTAAGGCAAATAACTAATCTCACTCCAAAAAGTGTTTGCAACAGGAAATGTGATGGACAGAGGAAGGGGGTTCCTATAAAACATTAACCCTAAAAAATCTAAATAAACCACAAACTCTTTTTCTGCTACTAACACATTCTCAATACAAACATTTCCGCTTTTCCTTTTAAAGATACCAACAAAACAAGACAACAGCCAATGAAAATACAAGAAAATGTATACACAAATACAGAAGAAGAATTGAAACAAAACTTCCCAAGGTGAGAAATAACAAAAAAAGGTAAAAAGTAAATAATCTTCAAGTAACAGGTAAACAGCAGTTCTTTTATGAAAACAGCAAAGCAAAATTATTTGACTTAAACAACGATAAAACCATAACTTTGACTTGTCTGAAAACACAATTGAACCATTAACTTTTGCTGGTTTAAAAATGTGTCTTCCTTAGTAACCCAATTTAAACATGCACAATAAAGTTTTGACTTTAAAAAAGGATGTTTGCACCAAAGAAACTTAATGCCAGTAAAAGATTTTAAAAAACTATTTTAAATCCAAAGTATATTTGCAGCAGAGAATATACTCAAAAATGAATGTGGGTCAAAATACTATTCAAAATACAAAGAAGATTTACCACTAAAAATGTGCTTCACAGTATAGATTTACAAATAATCTATACCAAATCCAAAATGCACTTCCAGCAGGGAAACTTATGGAAAATAAAATAAATAGAGAAAGCTGTTCTAAATTCAAACAGTTTTTGCAGCAAATAATATAATGGACAGTGATAGTTGAACAAATACTAAACAAACTCAACTTGGAATATAGTTACGGGAGTATTAACATTAATACTCAAGTATTAATTTTATGTATCACCGTTTTAAATTACTTGCCCATCCAAATCCCCTATTTTCCTCACATTAATGCAAAACCTATCTTTTACCAGATGTTAAAAACACAATTTCGAATCAAAAATATAAAAGTACACTTTCTTTTTTAGTGATACCCAACTTCAAAAAGAAGACCCAAGAAAGAAAAAAGCAAGAAAGAGTACAACAAAAACAACTTATCAAAACCAGGCAAACACTTGAAACAGAAAGGTAGAAGCATGTTTTTAAAACTTCTCTTAAACAAGTAACAGAAATTACAAACAATACATAATTTTGCCATCTTTTCAATGTATTCCTCTCTACAGCAAAACTAAGTTTCTGCCAAAAATCTAAATAAAGTTTTGTAAATGTAAAAAACACTGTCTTTCAACAGGATAAACATTTTCATTCTAAATAAAAAACTTTTCTAAACTTATTCTCCTCTCTTTTTCAGAAATGTTCACTATGGAATCAAACAAAGAAGCAAAATACATAACATCTAGGAAGGGAAATCGACTTTTGAAACATGCAGGCTACCTTTACTGTAAGGACAGACCATCTGAACCCAGGAGTCATTGGAGGTGCGTACAATACTACTCATCCCATTGCACAGGCAGAGCGGTTACTCTGGAGAACACTGTTGAAAAGACAACAGAACATAACCACTCTAGCTCTGCAATGGAGATTGAAGTTAGGGAAACTGTCAATGAAATAAAACAGCTTGCATACACCTCCAATGACCCCTGTGACACAATATTGAGGGAGGTATCACAGCATATTCCTATGCATATAGAGACTTCTATGCCTGCAATACCCAACCTACGTTGAATCATCCAACGTCAAAAACAGGCTAGTAACCCTCAATGAGTCACTCCCCAAAACTTCGCAAATATTCAAATGTATTTATTCGATTTAAAAATCATAAAAGATACAAATTCCAATATTTTGCACATGTCAGGCACAGGTACGACAAGTGTGTGGTACAGTAAAAATGGCCAAGGCCTGCACATGGTGTAACAAAGTTCTTATCTAGCATCTATTTGGATATTGTTAAGATCTGTCTAAAAATAAAAGTATCAACATTAGCTGTGAAGTACAATCAATGTATAAGATAGTGCAAATTAGATTAAAATTAAACAACAGCATAACATTTATAAAGTGCAAATGCTTTTATCATTTCCTTCTCTCTCTATTAGTCATTTCTTCTCGGCACAAATGGCCATGCACCTGTTCCATTTGGGATGATAAAGTGCATGATCAATCATATAGATAATATTAGTGATGCAGTGCTAATGCGTCAGCCATGTACCTAATCTATTTAAAGGCAGTAAGGTGCATGATCAATCATATGGTTGATAAAGTGCTTGTGCATCTGCCACACTGTCAATATCAAACACAAAATGTACATTAACGTAAACAATGGATTTTATATCAAGTGTACAGTACTAGAATCAATGATTAAAATGGTCATTAGTGATTTAAAATTTCAGTCCATTTCTCTTACGTATCAAACTTATGGCAAATAAATATCTGCTAAGGCTAAAAACGTTTTTTTGCGAATAATATATGCCGATCATTTTCTACTGCATTAATGTGCATAAGGTACAAATGGCCTCCATGTTATTAAAATTGTTACACGTCCACTCAGATGTGTTGAATCTGGTCTGTAATACATCAAAAAGAAACTTCATATATAAGGACTTGCTAATTGGGGTTGTATTTTGTCTACATAACCCTCAAACAAAGGAACCTGTTTTATAGTTATGAACTGCGTGGTTAACCTTCCCACATTTGAGTTATGATGTATACTGTCCTGAATGTACTCCCAATATGAATTTTTCAGAATTCTTTTTGAATGAAATGTCAGTGATTGGGGGTGACCCCAGTAACTACTTAAACTTAACTTATAAAACCAACTACGCACGTGTCGAAACCATGGGAGTGTTAAATTATGATGAAGAAACATGATCTCAATTAGCCCAGCTTTGTAATGTTTGAGCTCTTGTATGGTCCACTGCCGAACTCATAGTAACAGAGGTCTTAATATGGTCTGGGGCTCGATTCGCCTGAGTTTTATATCTTCGATAATGGGGATCATAGGCGTACATGCTGGGAGCTGTAATAGCATCCTTATAAATGTATTCTCTTCTACAGTGAGCCTGTTTTGGTTATTAATGCCCCAGAGTTCTGCTCCATAAAGAGTTGTTGTTTGTGCCCTACACTATTAAACTTCTAGGGCCGGTGATACTGCTTTGGATGTGATTTTTTTATTTTTTTTGTGATCGCCATAGAGTTCTGAACCAAAGTTGACTTACACTTGAGCATATGTGGCTTCCATGACACTTTAGTGTCAAGGGTAATACCCAGATGGTTGAAGCTCGGCGCGTATTACAATTTTTGCTTTCCAATTATTATGGTTTTTTAAATGATTTATGGCCATATGTTTGGTTTTGTTTGTATTGATTTCTAGGCCTTTTCCCAAGCAGAAAACACCAAAACAGTCCAAAAGGTTCTGCAGTCCATTGGCTGTTTGTGATAGTAGTATTGTGTCATCTGCAAAGAGTAAGGTGGGTACTGGCACCCCTCCTATATTTTATTTTTTGTTGTAAATATATTTTTATTGTTTTAAGTCGCACAACACAATTGCATTCAGTATCAAAATATAAGTATATTCAGAATAGCATGTTATGAGATTGAACAATACCTAAGGAATATCTCACATATCTGACAGGCATTTATAATAGAAGAATCTACGCTCCATAGGAGTTGCCAAACATGGATCGCTGTGATGTCAAATAGAGCTCATTTGCAATAAACAGTTCTGTCAGTGTCATATAAAAATATCCACCCTCTTGCCATGAACCTGACTTTATGAAATGCAATCCCCCTTCCCTCCCTCTTATCCCACTCCACTTCCCATTGACGTAACATCTATATAGGATCATTGGTGGCAGCAGATCCCAGCTGTGTCGATAGTAAAGAAATACAAAACATCAAATAAGAATGTAATTCTCTGCTATCAGAGGCAGCTCCCATGTGAAAAATCAGTGTGTTCGACCCCCTATAGAGGCGTAGCCCCTCAAGGCGACACATCCAGTTATGACGCGCCTGATTCCTCATCAGAGTGCATATCCGGAATTTTTAATAACAATACTAGCGGCTCCCAGGTTCTCGCCGCCTCCAACGTCTTGTCGCGCCGCCAACTCCAATCTCGTGGATCCCTCGCATTTAAAAAGCTCGGTTCACCACCTCCGAAATCTAGGACCCTTCTTGGCCTTCCAGTGAGCTGTAATCTCCCTCTTTGCCAGCCAAAGCCCCAAATCTATAAACGTACTCGTTACCTTATTCTTAGAAGTGTGGGGGAACCAGTGCAGCAAACAGAGGCCCAAGGTGGATGCTTTATCTCTATCCGTGACATCGTGCAAAAGTGTTACCACCTCCTCCCAATAAGTCCCAAGTTGAGGACAATTCCACATCATGTGACAAAAATCTGTTCCCACCCTGTTACAGCGCGGACACATTGCAGAATTTACATTAAAATCTTTATTAAATGTTGCTGGTGTTAGATAAGCCCTGTGGAGAATAAAAAAATGCACCAATTGGAAGCGTGCATTCCTGGTACTTTTCCATGCATGCTCCACCAGTCCCACCCACGCTTCTCAGAAATTTCTTCGCCTAAGTCCTCTTCCCACCTTTGCTGAAGCGATACCAGTGGGGTTAGTCTCTTGTGGGTCATTCGGCGATACAGCCATATAACCGCCTTGATGGTGCCAGCTGCTAGAACTACGTATTGGCAAGCCATTGAGGTTGGGGTATCTCTGAGCCCCTCCTTCCAATGCGCTTGGATGGCCGTTATAAGTGCCAAATGCAATAAGTAGTCCCCACGTGCCAACTCATACCTTTCCTGCAATACTTCAAAAGGAATTACAGCGCCATCTTCATAGAGATCTCCCATGGTGGCCAACCCCCTCTCCGCCCAGGCAGTCAATGCCACCCAATTACCACCGTGCGACAAAGCAGTACACACCGTCAGCGGTATCTCAGGGGCATACGGTCACGCTGTATGTGCTCGCCGCTGGCTTCTGTTCCAGCAGAGTTTGAACGTCCCCATCTCTCAAATGAGAGAGGAGGCAGGAAGCGGCAGTTGCAATAGCAACCTTGAGAGCGCCTGTCTATCAACCTGATTCCCCTCTACTCCATCTGACCTCCGGAACGTCCGTATTACTGTCTGAGTAAGCCATTACAACTATGCCGCTAAATAATATGTTTCGAAATCAGGGACTGTTAAGCCACCCTCCGATCTCGGTCTCATCAATGTGTTAAATGCCACTCTCTGTCTTCCCTAGGCCTAAAGGAACCCAATCACCATCGATTGAAGTTGCTTAAAAAAAGAGGCGGGAATCCATATAGGTAGCATCCTGAAGTAGTACAACAATCTTTAGGAGGGCCACCCGTCCAGCCACCGAAAGTGGAAGTGTGCCTCAAAACTCGATACAACCTTTAAGCCCTCTAATGGCCCTGCCCACATTACCCTCCAATAGGTCAGTTTGGGTGTGGTAAATATGAGTGCCAAGGTACGTCATGCATTGGTGTTCCCACCGTATTCCCTGCATAGATATTGAGCCTTCGGTCATCAGCACAGTAGGAAACAAACAAGTCTTTGCCCAGTTTACCTTAAGGCCAGCAAACATGCTAAGATCCCCCAATAGAGTCTTCGCACCAAGAAGAGCACCCTCCGTGTTGTCCAAAAACATAAGGAGATCGTCTGCATATAGGGCAATATGATGAATTTGCTCGCGCACTTGTAATCCCAAATAGTGCAGGCCCGTCTTGGCCCGGGCCGCTAGCGGCTCCATGGCCAGGGCAAACAACAGTGGTGAAAGGGGGCAGCCTTGCCTCGTTCCCCGACCCATGGTGCAGGCATCCGATATTATCCCTCCTGTCTTTACCCGTGCTATGGACTGGCCGCATAACTTGAAACAGGTAGGGCCACTCCAAACTGTCGAAGGCCTTTTCAATATCTAAGATACTAATAAGGCGGCGTACATTCTGGGCCATATTCCAGGTCGGTAGGAACCCCGCTTGGTCCGTATGTATCAGTTGGACCATAAATGGGAGCAGTCAGGTTGCCAAAATCTGGCTCAGAATCTTATAATCCATGGTCAGCATAGACAACGGACGATACGCCGTCTTGTTATGGCGAGGTTTCCCTGGCTTTAGCAATGGTATAATTACCGCCTTGCGAGTGGTAGCAGGTAAAAGGCGCAACCTTCTTGCAGTATTGTACAATGCCACCAATCTAGGGGCCAAAAGGTCAACATACGTACTATAGAATTCCACCAGCAGGCCATCCACCCCAGGGGTCTTCTTCCGGGCCATGTGCTTAATCGTGCCGCGGACCTCTCCCAAGGTGATGTCCTGGCCCAGCAAGTCAGTCTGTTCCCTATGTAACGCTGGAAGATCTGTTGCCTCAAGGAAATCCTGAAGGGCCACCTCGCTAGGCACCATCTTGCTCTGGTACAAATCAGTGTAATAATCAAAAAACAACTCATTTATCCCCCACTGTGTATAATAGGCCTCCCCATCCAGAGCATGAAGTTCCAGGATGACCGTCCCCCCTTCATGCTGGGTTATCTAGCCATGCCAATAAAGCCCTAGACTTATCGCGCTCTGCATGTGCAAGCATAGCATATTTTTTATAGTCAAAACAGCGCAGCCGCTCGACCTGCACAGCAACCTCTTCCCTCGCTGCTATTAAGTCTTGCTGGCAGTCTGGATGTTCAGGCCTCTCCCTCAACGTCTCGCAACCTGTGATCTGCCCTCTCTAAATCTTGTAGTAATACTCTGCATACTCCCAGTTTATGCGGGATGCAATGCCCCCTTATTACGCTGTTAAAAGCATCTCACTCCACCGCTAAGGACGAGGCAGTACCAGTGTCGTCCCGAAAATAATCAGTAATACCAGTCCCTACCACCTCTCGAAATGCTTGATCTTCCAATATCTCTGGGCTTAAGCGCTATGTCGGGATTTTAGGTCGCCCTGGCAACAAGTTTACACGTAACAGCAAGGGGTTATGATCTGATAGCGTTCTGGTGAGATATTCGCTGTGTTGTACCTCAGCGTGAATGTCAGGATAGCAAAGCATCGCATCAATCCGAACATGATGGTTGTGTATAGCAGAGAAAAATCCCGAGAAGTAGGGTGGTGTGCCCTCCAAGTGTCTATCAGTCCCAATCTATGCTGCCAATCCCATCTGATCCTTGAGAGGCTATGAATAGGGGGCATCAGGGAGAGGGGGATGTGATCTATCCATTAGTACATCCGTAACAGAATTGAAATCCCCACCCATGAGTACGGATCCAGTCAAAAGTGGAGCGAATTTCCCAGATAATTGTGTAAAAAGGACGATTGTTCTGTATTTGGAGCATATATACTGTCCAGCACCACATCCCTACCATTCAGCCGGCCAGCCACTAAAATATATCGTCCCTCAGGATCTTCCAGCTGACGAGTAGGCTGAAAAGGAACGCCCGCCCGGACCCATATCAAGACACCCGGTGCAAAGGCAGAATAAGTTGTGCAAAAAACCTGCCCTCTCCAACTGCGCTGCAATGCCACATCTTGTTTTGGCGCTATGTGAGTTTCCTAAAGGAAAGCCAGTTGGACTCCCTCAGGCACCAAATAGGGATGTATTTTATGCCTTCGTAACATGGTATGCATACCCCTGACGTTCCAAGAGATACATTTTAAGTCAGATATCGAACCCATGTCATTGCTCCACACTGGTTATGAACAGCTCGTTTTACAAGGTTTCGCCAATATCCCTGAAATATTCCCATACAACAAGAAGAGCAATCCCAACATCCCCACCCCAGGATAGGTTCCAAAAAACTAGCCCCATCCAAACTACCCTGAAACGTACTTCCCTCTAGTGACTACAGAGGAACAAAGGGGAAGAGTGGCTACAGCCTGCCGGCTACCTTCAACAAGAGAATTTTGAATCGACCACGCCCGTGCCCCATTTAACACATTCTGCCCCAACCCTGGGAGGCATCTCGCCATTAGAATTAGATAACTTCCTCCCCCACCATGACCAGCAATCTACATCTTCAATTAGAAAATAAACCTTACAGCACGAAAGTGCGTAATGGCTGACATCCTTGCAATCGGGCCTGTAAAAGAAGTGGGGCAATTAAACATGAGTTAAAGACATCAAACAATTTCGTCAGCCGTGCCTGGTGTGACATGTGGCAATTATACACTACTAGATTCGGACCCATCCGTGTCTGTGTCCTCAGGAGACTTATCTGTCTCTGTGCCATCCCCCGACATCTTCTAGTGATCCCAGAGAAGTTCCAACACCGTCCGCAGCGCCTCAGTTCACTCCTCCGTCTGAGAAGAGCTGGGTGCCTTCACAGTGCCAGGGCGTCGCCGCTCCGAAGGTGCACGCGCCCCAGGCTCTCCAGCCGGCCTCCTACCTGTTTTGTAGGTTTCTAGCCAGTCCCACGCTTCCAATGGGTCTTCACAAAAGTGCGTTGTGCCATCAAGAATAATCCGAAGTCGGAGAATTAATCAAAGGGAGGGAGTGAAGAGGTACTGGGATAGAACCTACCTCCTATATGATATGTAATAAACAAAAGTGATTCTACCCTATCAAGGAATACTAATATTTAATTTTTAATTTTAAATGGTGATAAGTAAGGTGAATAAGAGTGATCCATGAAATGTCACGGAAAGCACTATGTGTTTTTAAAATACCCCTCACATACTATGAATCCCATAGTGTCATGCTTCATCATGGGGGTCTTCCCGTCCCTCTACGGGGCGGGGAGTGCTACTACCTACGAATACGTGGGAGCACTGTTGTTATGATAATTAGGCTATGTGTGGTGAAGGGATGTGAGTGCTGGGAGCGTTAAAACTGGGGAAGGATCACATTCCTACATTCTTCCCCAGTTTTAACGCTCCCAGCTAGAGAACAGAATAAAATTGTTTTTTCTACTAGCCAGGGTCCTTTTAATCTTTATATCTCACACATAATCCCAACACTCACATCCCTTCACCACACATAGCCTAATTATCATAACAACAGTGCTCCCACGTATTCGTAGGTAGTAGCACGCCCCGCCCCGTAGAGGGACGGGAAGACCCCCATGATGAAGCATGACACTATGGGATTCATAGTGTGTGAGGGGTATTTTAAAAACACATAGTGCTTTCCGTGACATTTCATGGATCACTCTTATTCACCTTACTTATCACCATTTAAAATTAAAAATTAAATATTAGTATTCCTTGATAGTGTAGAATCACTTTTGTTTATTACATAATGCGAAGTCGGGCCAGAAACATCAAGGAATGCTCAAGTCCCTCGTCCCTCAGGGCTCTCTTGATGGTCAGGAAAGACGGACAGAGTCGTTGGACCTCCAGCATATAATCTGGGAAAATGGAAACCTTGCTGTTACCCACCGTATAGGGCCCAGAGGTGCGCGCTGTCTGCAGGAGAAGATCTCTGTCCTTATAGTGGAGGAGTCTGGCCACCACCGGGCGCAGAGGGTGGCCCGGTGCCAACAGACGGGCCGGAACTCGGTGAGCCCTTTCCAGCGTGATAAACTGTGTCAGCCCCTCCGGTGTCACCTTGTCGTGGAGCCAGTCCTCCAGATATTGGATCATATTGGTCCCTTCCACCCCCTCCGGCAGGCCCAAAACGTGGATGTTGTTCCTCCGGTTTTGTCCCTCAGCGTCCTCGGCTCTTTTTTCCAGCACTAAGAGTCTATAGGAAACATCTCCCATCTGCTCAGTGAGGGATTTCTGCGCCAGCTCCAGGGTTGCCAATGATGTTTCGACCTGCTCCACTCTATCCGCCAGTTTGGTATGTTCGGCAAGCAACAGCCCCAGCCCCACTGACACAGTAGCAATGTCCTGGTGCAGCACCTCTCTCGTGTCCATGATAGCTTGGAGTATTTGGGCCAACTGCTGCTGCACTCCTGCTTCGACGGGCACTTCAGACGAAGCCGGTCACCACTCCTCCTGTCCCAAATCTTCATGATCCGGCGGGGCCTGCATCTGCTTCCCTCTAGGTTTCCTCATAGTGCAGCTAAGGGTTAGAACACCCCCTCAAGCCCAGTCCACTCACTGCACTCAGCGCCGTTCTCCCTCCGCGCCAAGCACCAAACCAATGTCCAACAAGATTCAAGCAGGACTCAGTGGGGCCTACGTTATCTGTGCTTCAAGGACTCCCAGGTAATATGCTTCTCAACAGGACCAGCAGTGGTCCCAGTGCACAGGTGGCTCCAGGCAGGAGAGCAGGCAGCTGCCCCGATTGTAGCCGAAAGGTCCCAGGTGCTGCAGGACGCTCTGCATTCCACCCGGGCAATCCAGGTATTGTCCCCAATCAGTATGACAGTCGCAGCAGCATAGGATCCACGTATTGTCCCCAATCAGTCAGCACCACCAGGCAGCCCACAAGAGAGATAAGGAGGGAAGCCTCCTCTGGCTCCAATGTGCAACTCACTTCGGTTCGCGCAGGATAGCACTCACCTGCAAGTATCAACAATGATCCAGGGTAACGTTCAGGGTCCTCCCACGCGGCAATCAGGTTGACCCAATCTGAGCCAAAGATCAGCTTCGCTCGGCAATAGCAGACTGCGTCACACGGGCTGATCGCATCCAAGCCCATTCGCCAATCGCACCAGAAGCCCGTCGCGGATGCCTCCGCCACAGGGTTCCCTCAGTACTCCAAGGTGTGCCCTCCACAGTGCAGTGCCAGCTCTGTGCACTCGGTCTCTTCCAGTCAGTCTGCGGGGCTTCTCGCTCGGGAGCGTTCAACAGCGCGGCGGGCTGCCAGTGCTCGGCCCTCTCCACGGCGCCATTTTGGTTGCTTCGGCCAGAAACTTCCAGAGGCCGCTGCTGCAGTTGTACGCCCCAATTCAATCAGGCAGGGGCCGCAATCTACTCCCCAGGGCTTCTCACTGCATCGGGGAGTCTCTGTGATGCTCTCCCGGGGTCAGGGCCGTAATTATTGCGGATAAATCAATGCGCCGGCGCGGAGCTCCAAGCTCATGCGTCCGCCGCCATCAGCCTGCAAGCCACACCCCACTGGCACCCTTCCTAACTTAGGTGAGTCGTGCTTGCATCCCTGGAGATATTGCATGACATCGTTGACATATAACGAAAAGAGGGTGGGTGCCAGTACACATCCCTGTCTTACTCCTCTTTTTATTGGAATTGCTTCAATAAGTTCTCCACTGGGCCCCCATCTAACTTTTGCATAATTGTCTGTGTGGAGTCATACTATTTGACAAAGAAGGTCAACTGGGACTTCCTGGGTTTTTAGGGAGCCCCTGGGAATGAGATCAAAGGTAGCCTTCAAATCTATGAAGGCTATATACATGTAGTCACCCTTAAGTTTGACATATTTCCATATTATGCATAGTAGTCTGAACACTTGGTCTATTATGCTTATTCTTGCTCTAAACCCGGCTTGATATTGGGACATGATATCATTTTCTACTAGCCAGGTATTGAGCTTGATTAGTTACTGCTTGGCATATATCGTTTGTAGAGTATCAATTAAACTAATTGGCCTGGGTTTTTATCCGGGCCTGGAGCTTTCCCTGGCTTGACCGCTTTTATTGCTGTCACTGTCTCGTCAACTGTGAAATAGGGGATGCTATTTCATCCATTCCCGTCAGCTACACCGGTACTTATTCCATTGGCAAATTCATCAGTTGTCAGTGGTTCGCCAGGTTCCAAGAATAGGGTTGAAAAGTGATTATGCCATGTACCTGGGTCCAGATAAAGATCCAAACTAGTGTTTCCCATTTTGCTACCCTGGGCTATCAGTTTCCCAAAATCCCATATGGTCCTTATTTTTTGCTGCCAGCCCTTTTTTGCCTGAGCTAGTAGTTTCCTATACTGCATTCTAGTGGCTCTTAGCTTTGTTATGTCGCTTGACCAAGCGGCCTGTGTCAGTTGGTGTTTTGCCACATGGCATTTCTTGGTAAACCAGTGATTGTGAGAGGAGTGGTTGGCAGAAGCAGGTGGTTCTTTCTTGCGGAGATTTTTACTCAAGAGATTCTCTAACTTATCGGCCAGGGTGTTATGTATTAGCAAAATTGGGATATCACACAAGAAGGTATTTATATAGGGGGTTAGTACATCTGCAAAGATGTTATAGATTTTTGCCAAGGTTTGGGGATTCCCAACAATGGAGGGCCATTGTAATGCCCTGCGATTGTTACTGATCAGTGGACTTGAAAGAGAGTATTTCTCTGTACTATTTTCCCTCTGTGACCATGTTTCTAAAAGAGCTCCCTCTATCGTCAGGCACAGAGGAAAGTGGTCACTGTCGTCTCTATGGCCACTTGTAAGTCAATTAGGTTACCCCATATGTTGGTGCTCACTATTATATAGTCAATTTTACTCAAGGTTGTACCTCTTCTAAACATATATGCACTCGGGCTGTCTGATGGCAGCCTACCATTGCAGGCCCTTAATCCTTGTCCAGAAACCAATCAAACCAGTTGCATTACTGACATTGAACAAGGAACTGAAGTCCCAGCTTCCACTGTCGGGATGCCTCTTACCATGTCCTCCTCTTCTAACACAGTTTCCAGGCCCACCACAGGCTCAAATATACAATTTATGTCCCCACGTATAATTACCGGTATTCCGGAATCAATATTATGTAAAAAATGATCCAGTATCTCCAATACTGGGGATTCAATGTTAGCTACTCTAGGTCTACTATAGACATTTATCAAGAGGATTTCTGCTTTATTTTGTGTTTTTATTTTTGCCACTAAGATATCTGGAGATGGCAATTCTAGTTGGCTAATATCTATCTTTAGGGAGATTTTAGCCCATATGGCTAATCCTCTTGATGGTCTGCCTCTTGGGGAAGGGACAGCGTTGATACTGAAGGTCCTGTAGCCCAACTTATGGGGCGGGTTCAAAGCCCATGTTTCTTGTAATAGGCTGAAATTGAATCAGTTCATATATTCTTGCCATTCTAAATCTGTTAGTTTGTGCCTCACCCCCACTATGTTCCATGAGACCAGATGTTTTGTTCCTTGTGTGGGTTCCTCACTACCATTCTGTGTGCTGGAGTAAGGTTCTACTGCATCCGTGAACTCAACTTTTTCTTTGACAGTTCCCTGGTGTATTTTGCGAGGGTGGTCAGGAAAAGGTATTCTATTGGCTATTCCTTTGGGCGGACTTAGGGCACAGGAAGATCTGGTTCAATGCATGGTTCCAGTTCCCTGTGTTCCTAGTCAGTCAACTGCCTCTACATCATTTCGGCTACTATTGTTTTTTGCTGGATTATCAATGTTTGTGAACATTTCCCGGTTTACTGTCTCGGTTCTAGTACTATTTATCTTAAATCTTACTGATGAGTTGGGATTTAGAGGTGCTCTCAAGTCCAGTGCTAACAAGCCGTCGACTATATTTTTTGACTTAAATACAAGGAGAATAGTATCATAGGGTTCCTGCTTGCTCACAAGATGTTCTGTTCTTATAATGTCAGAGCAAATTACTGATAGACACTCAAGCTTGGATCTAATCCAGTGGATTACCTTGTTTTTAAGCGACTCCTCATCTTCCCTTTGGGATGAAAAGGGCAATTTGGAAACATTAGTCATGTATAGTGTCCGGTCTACCTGGCTATTTCTATCATTAAATACACCACTATTGTGGGTCTGCCTAGGATCTAGATTTCTGTTAATTAGGCAATGTTTTATCATTTGGCTTTGTAGATCCTGCTCCCTTCTAGATATTATGGGCCCTGTATGATAGTTAGTATGCTCCCCCCTGTTGTGAATGTGTTGTGGTACATCTTTGAAAGAATGCTTCCAATCAGTATCACCCTTGTTATTCTACCCACCCCCCTCTCCAGACTTGTTCCCATAATACCGGGGATCCTCCCCCCTTGACCTTTTCTATTTTCATAGCTGGGTTCTTTAGGACCGGTGTTCATGCCACTTGCAGGTTTTATTGCATGACTATAAGGTCGCATCATAGTTTTAGGGGTGCTAGCAGCTTTAGACTCATCGTAATGTTGCCTGCTGGGGCCCCTCCCCTCCTCTAAATTTGACTGGGCCACCAGCATGCCACTAGATGTGAGGTTTCTAATTTGTGTTTTTAGGGAAGCAACTTCCTCTGTCAGGATATCTAGCTTCTGCACTAGCTCAGATATCAACTGGGCAGGCACGGTATTTTGAACCATTTGGGCCAGATTTTCCAAATTATTAATAAGGCACCTGCTGATCTTTGTGGTTTAGAGGTGTTATTAGGAAAGGGGTCTGGGTGGGGAGAGTAGAATCTCTCAACCTAATGTTGGTGTTGCGGCTAATGGTGAGTATCTGTTGGTACTCATAATTGCTGGTATAGCCTCAATATCCTTATCAGAACAGAGTAAATCTTCTGAGATATTAGGTTTTGTGGGGTTGGCTAGATGCTATTTTCCTATGTCGGTTTCTGTTTCAGTCCAAGTTGGTGATTCTATTAAAGGGATTACTGATTCATTTAATTCATTTGATGGAATATCAATGGTTAGAAGTGTTTCACCTGCTCTTGGGATCGTTTTGTTTTGGGTGTTTTCCTCTCATTTCCTATATAATGCCGTGATCTTAGATTTATGTATACTGACTGGCTTATGTTTCCTACTTAGGGTCCGATTCCAATCTCGCTCGGAAAGCCCTATGGCCGACTTGCACCTGTAGAGCTTTCCGAGTGACTCGGGCTCCTTGGCTTCGAGCGACAGAGTATGATGCGCTGCAGCGCTGATGGACTCGGGTCGCTCGGAGCCCTATTGAAGTCTATGGGAGTCTGGTGTACGTTGCATACATAGGCTCCCAAAGACAATAAACACACGTCTCGGACAAGGGCACCCCGTGTCGCAGGTTCCCCCCAGTGATCGAGTCGTAGGGGGCAGGGTGATGGAGGACCCGCTTTGGACCCCTGAAGTCTGCTTCCCGGAGCTTTTATGAGTCGGAGGCTCCGACTCGATCCAGCTGCTTGGCGCACGCATCGTACTTGGTCATCTGGGAATCCGCCCCGTTGGGCTGTGCATGACGGCCATGGCAGAGTCATACTGAGGGGATCGCAGATACGTACGAGTCACTCAGAGCGCGAGGCGATTATCGCATCGTACTTGCTCGCTCGTACAGCTGTACGAGTCGCCCGGAAATCACACGTACGACTCGGACTCGGTACTGACAGATGCCATCAGGAGCGCTTCTGAGCGAGATCGGAATCGGGCCCTTAATAGCGATTTTACTTCCTTTAGTAGGTCATCAATCTCCTCTAGAGTAGAGTTCTCTGCTGCACCTCTTCTTATTTTAGTTTTTTTCCCCTTATCCGTGCCCTCCGTGGCTTTGCGTTTGCCCATGCTAATATTGTTTGTGGGGAGTAACAGAAATGGTATTTCCCAGCTAGCTAGTAATGGCCTTTTAGAGAACAGCCTCTAGCCCCCCCTCTTGCTAAAGGCAAACGATGAGAACAACAGGGTTATCAAGTGATCACACACAAGGGGTAAAGTCAAAGCCGTTTCTGAGGCAAAACTTCGCTACCGTTATAGTTTTAGTCCACAATATAAATCTCCACAAGAGGTCAGCAGACAGTCCTTTTAAAGTGAGGAAATGTTTTATCTGGTGACCAGTTCCAGTCCAGGAAGCAGGGGACAAGGTACAGTAGATTACAAAAATAGTCTTACCAATGGCGCAAGTCTACAAGCTGCACAGTTGGAGCCAAGGGGGGGTGGCCCTGCCCTGCCTCTTCCTGTCGCTGACAGGGCCAGATGGAACCGCCCTTGGCCCGGGCGCGTCCCTCTCTGTGGGAGTGTTGCAGCACTTTTGAGGCATAGGATGTGTGGCCTCACCCCCTGGCATGAGGTGCATCGAGCTGGGGGACCGTGTCCCACCTTAGCAATGGCGGCAGTAATGCAGGGAGATCAACAGCAACATTGGTAGAGTTGGAGGTGAGTTAGAGGGGCCTCCTCTGGCCCAAAAGAAGTGTCCTGTGCGGTGGTAGTGTTGCGGCACCCTTGAGGCATCGGATGCATGGCCCCACCCCCTGCCGTGAGGTGCGTCAAGTTGGGGGACCGTGTCTCACCCCAGTAATGGCGACAGTAGTGCAGGGAGAGCAACAGCAATACTGGTGGAGTTGGGGGTGAGTTATAGGGGCCTCCTCTGGCCCAAAAGAAGCATCCCACACTGCGGGAGAGTTGTGGCGCCTCTGAGGCGTCGGATGCGTGGCCCGTCCCCTGCCGTGATGTGCATCGAGCTGGGGGACCGTGTCCCACCCAAGCAATGGCGGCAGTAGTGCAGGGAGAGCAACAGCACCACTGGTGGAGTTGGCGGTGAGTTAGAGGGGCCTCCTCTGGCCCAAAAGAAGCAGATATTCACATCCCTCCATGATTAACAGTCACTGTACTTAACAAATCCTTTCTATTATACAACAATGAAAACCCTGAAAATGAATACTAATATTTAGCTCACGCCGTAACCTTATAAAATTAATAAACAGTGATATTTGGATGATGGATGGAACATTTAAATCCAGACCCCATCCATGTTCTCAAATATACAGTATTGATGCATATATTAACAACACAGCAGCTCCCTTAATCTATAGTTTACTCCCAGATAAGCAATCTTCAATTTATACTGAACTATTATCAGTTATAAAATCTAAAACTGAAAACAAAAGTCTGATGAGAGTAATAATTGACTTTGAGTTATCAATGATCAACACTATTAGTAAAACATATCCGGGAACACAAATTCAAGGAGGTTTTTTTCACTTTTCTCAGGCATCTAAATTACTTCGAGGATACTTGGATTGGCCACCTAAGCAGATCGGGTCGCAGGAGGAATCCAAGTTTTCCTATCAAATATTGGAACTGATACACGATCTGCTCAGAGGGTGGAGCAAAGACCAATAATGCCTAAGAGGGAAGGCGCAACTCCGTCAATAAATCAATTGGAAAACCACACCCAGGATTTTGAGGAAGGAGCATAGGGGGTCATTAGGATGGCGGAAGGCCCGCCACCGCCAGCAGTGTGGTGGGGGGCCCTCCGCCATCCAATTGCCAATTTACCCCGCCACATTAGGATGGCGGGGGAATCGTTCTGCGAGCATGGCGGACGCAAAGACCACCCGCCACTCTTCCGCCACAGGCAATCGTTAGGATTGCCTGGTGGAGCAGACATGACTGGGGAAATGATGGCGGTGCCTAACAGGCACCGCCCGCCAGATTACAATGCTGGCGTCAGCCAGCCTTTCCATGGCAGTTCCACAGCCATTGAAAGGCAGGCGGGGATTGGGTTCGGGGACCCGTTGCGGGCCCCCCTTGTCTTGTGGGAGGTGTTGCTGCACTGGGCATTTCCCTGCACTGCCTGGCATGCTCCGCATGGTGCCTGCCACGTAGTGCAGGGAAATTTACAGCATTGCTATTTAACATAGCGTACGGTGCTGCAGCCAGCAGCACTGTTCGCAATGTTAAATAGCCAGGATGCACCCACCATATTCAGACTTCCTACACAATATTGCACACATCCCACATTTTTAACCTTAAACTACAGCTATTCCTAGTTACTTGCCTGTTTTAAATGTTTTCAAAATTACCAAAAATTAGAATATTTCACAAACACAGTTTTTGACACTACAATTGAAAAACGGGTTCCTACCTTATGAAGTTTTCTATCTTCAACTCTTTTTCCCTTCTACAAATCCATAGTCTTACAAGAGTCACCATCTCCTCAAACATTCCAAAATCCATTTAAAAAAGCTTAATCCAAAATTCAACCCGTGCAAATCTTGAAAAAAACAACAGATTGGCTTTTCCATTTTTTTAGCACTTTATTGTGCAAAATAATCTGTGTGCCCTATAAAAATGCATTCCCAAAAACAATCCCGAAAATATTTCAAAGTTATGAAAAAACGCAACAATAACTCTAACAATGCAATCCTCTATTCTTTGACGAAGTATCTGATGTGAAAATATCAGTTTTACAAAGTAAACGATCTAATTATCTATCCCAGTCGATCTTTAAAAATATAGGCAACTTGGTGGATCCATACATGCTTAACGTGAAAAACTTTAAAGTTCATGACGCAAATTAATTATTTTTTTCTTTAAACATTATAGTACTCCATTTTTTTAAAAATGAACTAAAAAGGAGTACATTTTCTGGAAAAAAGTGTTAAAAAAGATAAACGTACAAGTGTTGAACTGCTGTATACATAGGCAAAAAAACTCACAACAAAACATATAAACGTAATTCTGAACACTTCTAACTAATTAAATACCTCCCTCCTCTATCCTTACAGTAAATGTGGCCAGCCACAATCTCTATTAAATATATTAAAAGTAACTTAACCGAGCGCAGACCTTTCTTCCTTCCGTACTTGCTCACAACGCTCCACCGACTGACGAAACAAATGCCCAAATGCATACATCAGCGTCTACTGTAAAAAGTGACTAGGACCAATGTCCCCATTGAAATTAATAGGAAACCGTGGGAAAGTTACTTTGGAAATACAAAATAACTGTTTTTTATGTACAAATGCATTTTTTCGTTAATGTAAAAATATCAACAATTTCTAAGTGTTATTTTATTAAAATTATTTTATATATTACGTTGAATGTATTTTTTGTATCAAATCAAATTGTTTTTATTTCAAATTGTTTGTGTAGTGTTTCTATTTCTAAACATTGTTATATTACATTATCAATATTTTTAAATAATTAGCAAATTGTTGTAAATATGATTTCATATAATAAAAAATTAAAGTAAAATTTAAAAAATACATATTTCTTAAAATATTTTTTTAATAATCAATAATTTTAATTTGAAAATAATGATATTTAACACTTTTGATAGATTCTAAATAATTTTAAAAAATACTAATTAAGTTCTCAATTTCCTTTCTTAATATAATAAAAACCTAACATTAATTTTTTAATTTTTTTAAATCATTTTTTAAAATCAAAAAACAATAAATAAATGATACATTTTTAAATAATTTTAACCTTTACACTTTTTGTATATTTCATTTTTTTATTTTTATTTAAATTTGCTCAAAAGCAAGACTGCAACTTCATACAATACGTTTTCAATTTCTACCCTATCATTCTTAATAAATTAATACTTCCTCAAAAAAATTATATCTGTGTCTTCCTAGAGTCCTGGGTCGTAGATAGGGTACATATAAACGGCTATACCACTTACAGTTTGGGAGCTAACCTGCCCAAAACAACAGGTAGGGCCAGTGGTGGGCAGCTAATTCTTGTAAAAAAATACCCTAGCCTGCAAGCATAAGCATTTAGCAATTAATTCTCAAGATGTTATGGGGATCCAGCTTGTCTTCCTGACCGGCTTAATTTTGACCTAGGTCAGAATCATATATTTTTTATTTACTGAAATTTGTACAGCACATAGCTGCCCCAGCAACCGGGCGTCCCATGCGCTACCCAAGTAAACATGGTTAAAGCAGAGCAGAGAGAAATAACAGAGATTAACCCGGGAAGAACCATGTCTTTATGGCTTTGCGGAACTCTTGATGGTTTTGGAGTCCTTGAATTGCAGGGGGAAGAGAGTTCCAGGGTTTAGCCGCCAGCGCCTTGAAAGACCGGCCACCGGCTCTGACTCTACAAACACAGGGAATACAGACCAGCCTTTGATCCGAGGAACAGAGCGGTCGTCTCGGAATGTATGGCACTAACATATCAGCTAGGACAGAGGGAGCTTGATGAGACAAAATTTTATGGGCTACACATAGAGCTTTAAGCTGAATTCTTCTCTCTACTGGCAGCCAATGAAGTTTGGATAGGGACCTAGACACTGAGCACGATTTAGGCAGTACAAGCAGGATCCGGGCTGCAGCGATTTGAATTCTTTGGAGTTGCAAAGTACATGATTTACTTGCCCCTAAATACAAAGAATTCCCGTAGTCCAGCCTATCCAAAATCGTGGCCAGAAGGATGGTCTGACGAACAGTGGGCTTAAACAACCCCAAAATAGGATTCAGACCTCTCAATAGCCCAAAACAGGTGCCTGCAACTGCCTTAAATTGAATATCGAAGGACAGACTTCTATCAATCCAGATGCCCAAGTTCTTGACTGCCTCCTTAGGAATGGGTGCAGGTTTGAGATTATCCGGCCACCACTGTTCTGACCACATATCGCTGTCTCTCCCAAGCAGAAGTATTTCCGACTTGCTTGCATTTAATTGCATGCTATTTTCTGTCAACCAGTCAGCAATTGCCATCAGATCATCCTTGAATTTAACAAGGTTTAATTCATGTTTCTTGGAGAAGGCGATGACAAGTTGGGTGTCATCGGCGTACGACAACAATGACAACTCTCTACTCCTGGCTACCAATACCAGTGGCTGAACATAGATATAGCAGTGAATCTCCAGCACTCTCACTGCTAGATGATTTGGTTGGAGTATATCAATCTAACTCTAAAATTATAGTTGCGGGGGACTTTTACGCTGCATTCGAACCGTCTTTCCTATTGAGCACTTTACTCGAGGAAGAGGATGAGCTATGGGGTATCCCTAATCTGGTTGTTGGTGAACAAGGCCAACGTCTATCAAATGTCTCCTTGCAGATTGCTTCTTTAATCACAGGTAGGAGCCTGAGGGCTTGCAATGGGAGAATTGCATCTGATTTAGGAAGACAGGCTACTTTCAAAAGGGGTGCCTACACAAGTATTATTGATTATATTTTTGTTGATGTAAGAGTGTGGTTGCTAGTCGAAGATATGATTATTGAACAAATGGCCGACAGCGATCATAACTCTTTATTGTTTTTTTTTTTTTTTTTTTTTTTTTTTTGAAACCGTTTATTACAATCTCAAATAGTTACAAGTATGGGCCTACAACCGTCTGGCCGGCCGCTAGAGTAGCAGTAGCACATGACATACATACAGAAAAATCTCTTGGCGGTGCAAAAAGGGTAAATCAGGAGATATCAGTAGTGCAGGCCACATAACTCCAAACCAACAATACGGTTTCCTTTTGTCAAAACACAACAACACAAAAACAACCACACCCGCAAGGCAACCCGCAATCCCAAGTGACAGCACGCGCTCCTTAAGTGGGGAACCCCAACCAATCGCCAAACTCTGAAGAGGGGAGTGAGAACAGATCAGGGACTGGGGAACCACGTGCCCATGGCTGGGGGAGGGGGTCGGCTAGGGGGACGGAGCTGGTGAAGCAGCCGGCAGCAGCGGCGGCTCGCAAATACCCCCGCGATAGGCGTTCCAGGGGCCCCAGATTTTCACCCACGCCCCAGGCTTACCCCTCGCAACATACACCACCTTTTCACGGAACATACACCAATCCATGTGTTCTTTCCAGGCCGACACCGCCGGAGGCCTCTGGGATCCCCACAATTGAGCAATGTCACGCTTAGCGATCATGTATCCCAGAGTCACCCACCGCGTCTGCGGAACCGAGTAGTCAGTTGGCTCCCACACATTCAGCAAGCATCTCCTCGCTTCAGGCAACAGCACGACACGCGTAACCACTCGCAGGACCTCATGCACACCACGCCAGAATCGCTCCACCTTTGGGCATTCCCACAGAATATGCAAGAAAGTTGCCAAAGCACCACAGCCACGCTTACACAGTCCATCCTCAGCTAGGCCCATGCGTAGAAGCCTTGGCCCCGTCACATAGACCCGGTGGAGGATCTTAAGCTGGACGAAGCGAAGGCGAGCCGGGATGGCCACCTCCTTCGGAGAAGCCACCGCGGACATCCAGTCCTCGTCGTCCAACTCCAGCCCATCGGCAACCCAGGCCTCGCGGAGGCCAGTCAGCAGGCCCGATCGGTCGTTAATCAGTTTTTTGTATATAAGGGAGATCGTGCTGTCTGGGACATGGCCATCCAGCACTCTGTCCTCCAGGGGGGAAGACTCCGGAATGGACGCGACATCCGGGAAGACGGAGCCCAGCGCGTGGCGGACTTGTAAGTACCGGAAGTACTCACTGCCTTGCAACTGAAACTCCGTCTGCAGCATCTCAAAAGTTTTGAATCCCCCCCTCGTCCAGAGATCTCCCACTGTGCTGATGCCGATCGTGTCCCATTTCTCGAAGCCCTTCGAGGTCCACAAGGAGCCCAACCTCGCCGATGCATATAGCGGTGACGCCCGGGTCAAACGGTCCTTCCACCCCATAGCTGCGTTAGCCGCGTGCCATACACGCACCATGACATGCGTCGGTCCCGTCAGGCGAGGGTCCGGCGCGCCAGAGTAAAGCGCCCGATTGTAGTCGCCACCGGGCAGGAGCATCTTGTCCATTTCAAATGCCGGGTTCAGGGCGGGCCCGTAAAGGCCATGATTAATCGCAGCTAGCTGGGAGGCCCAGTAATACCGTTTAATATCCGGGAGGGCAACCCCCCCATCGTACCACGGGAGCGTCAATTTAGCCAAGGCGATACGTGGCCTCCCGTCCCAGAACAGGCGACGCTGCAAACTCTCCACCTCTCGGAAGTAGCGCGCCGGAACCAAATCCATAGTGTTCTGGAGAGCGTACAGAAAGCGCGGCAACGACATCATTTTAAACAAGGCCGCTCGGCCAAGCGGCGAAAGCGGCAGACGCCGCCAACGCACCACGTCCTCTTTCAAGCGCTGGAGGGGGGGCAGCAAATTCCGCTCGTAGCGGGCCTCCGGGTCCAGAGTAATATATATACCCAGGTACCGAAACCCCTGGGAGGCGATCTGGATCGGACAGTCCCGTGGTAGGACCGGAGCCTCCCCGGCAAGCACATATACACAGGATTTCGCCCAGTTGATGACGAGGCCTGAGTTGCGACCGAATGAGCGCAAAACATCAACTAGGACGATCAGTGATTTACGCGGGGAGGCGAGATATAGAAGGATATCATCAGCGTAGAGGGACACTCGGTCCTCATGCTCGGGGGTCCAACGGAGACCACGGATGGAAGGGTGCCACCGCAGCCACTCCGCCAGGGGCTCCAGGGCCAATGCAAACAGGAGAGGCGACAGGGGGCAGCCCTGTCGCGTACCCCGTCCCAGTGCGAATGGGGCCGAAACCCGTCCATTCACCACCACCTGCGCCAATGGGCCGGAATACAACAATTTGACCCAGCTGATGAAGCCCGGTCCGAAGCCAAACTTCGCCAGCATCGCCCAAATGTATGGCCACTCAAGCGTATCAAACGCCATGGTGGCATCCAAGGACGCCAAGATGGCCGGTTCCCGCACGAACGGGACACGCGCGAGCACCCCGTGCAAGCGTCGCAGATTAAGGGCCGTGTTACGATGGGGTATGAAGCCGGACTGGTCTTGGTGGACCAAGTCGCCCACCACGCCGACCAGCCGGTTGGCCAGCACCTTGGCGAGGATTTTGGGCTCCGCATTCAAGAGCGAGATAGGCCTATAGGATGTGACCCGCTCACGGGGTCTCCCCTCCTTGTGGATCACCACGATCGTGGCCAGACGCTGGTCCGGCGGAAGGGAACCCCGCGAGCAGGCCGCCAGGAACATCGCGCGCAGGTGGGGCGCCAGCACATCCGGTCGCAGCTTGTACAGCTCGATAGGAATGCCATTGGGGCCCATGGCCTTGCCAGATGCGACCGAGCGGATAGCAAGGGCAATTTCGTCCGAGGTGGGAGGAGCGTCCAGCGAATCCCTGTCCTCCACCGAAAGGGAGGGCAGCGCGATGTCCCGAAGCAGGGCATGAGAATCCTCCTCCGAGCAGGGAGAAACCGGGGAATATACCTCGCGGAAATAATCCGCGAAGCAGGAGACAATGGCGTCCGGCTCGGTGACACATACACCATCCATCCTCTCGATCAACGGAACCACACGACTCGCTCTCTCCTTTTTATCCAACCACGCTATCAATTTACCAGCCTTATCACCCACATCATACAGTCGCCCCTGTTGCTCTCTACTGAGGCCCCTGGCCGCCTCCGTGACGAGGGCCCTATAGGCCGCCTGCTTGAGGTGTAAAACATGCAATGTGGCATCCGTCACCCCGCTCCCCAGGGCACCCTCTAGTTCAGTAATTTCGGCCTCCACCCGGGTTACCTCCTCCCGCTCGCGCCTCCGGGCATGGGAGATAAAGGAGAGGGCCTCCCCCCGAAGAACTACCTTAAAAGCCTCCCAAAGGGAGATGGCAGAAGGGACAGACCCCACATTCTCCTCAAAGTACCGCTGCAAGGATTTGATCAATTCGGCTCGAATAGTGGGGTCGCGCAGGTACCAGGCATTAATTGGGGCCACCCTGCCCTCCCCCCTCGGGAAGACATCCAGATGCAGCAGTAGTGGGGAGTGATCTGAAATACCCCGCGCCAAATGGCGCACCTCTCCCACCCTCCCAGCATAGGCCGCAGGAACAAGGATATAATCAAGCCGCGAGAGGCTACCATGGGCACCCGAGTGGAAGGTGTATTGCAGCTGAGCGGGATGCTTTAGTCGCCAGCAATCTACCAATCCTAGTGTATCTAAGAGGCCGGACAGCCACGCCTGTGCCCGGGGGAGGTCCCTGGGGGGATGACGATCCATAGACCCTGAAGCCACCGCATTAAAGTCCCCCCCAACTACCAGAAGCCCATCCGGGAGGTCAAGGAGGAGGCGCCCCAGGTCCGCAAACGTGGTAGATTGCAACCCCGGCGGAACGTACACTGATACAAAAACGACCACTCTGCCCTCCATTCTACCCACCAAGCCAGTGTAACGTCCCCTCTCATCATGGCGCACCTCATCAATCTCCAATGGGAGCGAGTTCTTAATCATGATGCCCACCCCCCGCGAGCCCGAGGTGAAGCCCGAATGGGCCACCAAGCGATAGCCTCTCCGATTCATGGCATGAAAGGAATTACCTATAAGGTGTGTCTCCTGCAGGAAGATCACATCTGGTGAAATTCGTTTCAGATACTGCAGGACCACACCACGCTTAATCCTATCCCCCAGTCCATTAACGTTCCATGATAACACAGTCAGGTCCCTACCCCCCATCATACATGAAAGCCATCAATCGTCCCCCAAAGAGCATCTCAAAAACGACAATACAGTAAAGGGTTCGCCTTGCGGTGCAAACAAACAACACTCCACCCCCACCCACCCATCCCAACAGAACTCCCCCCTCCCTGCACCCCTGCATGAGCCCAGACAGCCCCCCCAAAGTGCAGTGTGCCTGTCGCCCCATAGATGAAAAACTAACTAGTCCCCCAGAGGAGGAGGGAAAGCCCCCAACGGACCCCGTACGACCTCCATAGGAGGGGAACATACACGATCAGTGAATGGTAACCAAAATGTTGTCCAGAGCAAGGCCTACTATTCACCCCTCAGTTCTGATCCGGTGCGCCCTCCCCGCCAACCGCACCCCCCCCACCCCCCCGGCCCCGATCCCCAGGCAGAGTATCCAACCAGTCCCCAGCCGCCTCGGGACGGTCAAAAAAATGCGTGCGACCATCCACCTCCACCCTCAGCTTAGCTGGAAAAAGCATTGAGTACTTAAGGTTCATGTCCCGTAGGCGACGTTTAACTCCGAGAAAACTCAGTCTCTGCTTTTGGACCGTCGGAGTAAAGTCAGGGTAGAAATTCACGTCCATATTATCAAGCTTGACCGGTCCCTGTAGCCTGGAAGTCTGCAAGATAGCGTCTCTGTCCCGAAAGTTAAAAATCCGGGCAATGAGAGGCCGCGGCGGAGCTCCGACCTTAGGTCTTCCTCCGGGGACCCTGTGAGCACGTTCCACCGCAAAAAGTTTACTCAGCCCCCGGGGCTGGAGATGGGTGAGGATCAAGTCTTCCACAAACAAATCTGCCGCCTCCTCCTCCCGTCCCTCCGGCACCCCGACAATACGAACGTTGTTCCTCCGGGCCCGACCCTCGGCGTCCTCCAATCGACGGTCCATCATGGCGCTCGCCTGGCCAAGCCGGTGCACCTCCTTTTGAAGGGCCGCCACGTCTGTAGTGAGACTTAAGGTGGTGTGGGCCAGGGAATCGACCCGGTCATTTGTTTTAGACAAGTCGGCTCTCACTAGGCCCACCTCCACCAGGGCCGAGTCTATCTTCTGCGCCAGAGTATCAAAGCGCTGGTCCACCGAGGCCTTCATTTCGGCAATGGCGCCCATGACGTCCCGGAGGGTCAGATCCGCGGGCTGAGCAGACGCCTCAGCCGGGCCCGCGGGGGATGTACGCTGTGCCTCTGGGGATCCCTTCTGGAGGGTGTAGCGGTCCATACTGTTTGACTGATGTGCCGGGCCGCGGCGGGTCGATTTCACCTTGGCCCGGTCGCCATCTTGCTTTGTGGACATGTCGCACTCCCAAAGTCGTGCCAATCTCCTCGAAAGGGCCGATAAACCAGTTCATGGGTTCCGGGGGGGGGTTAACCACTGCACCGCAGGACAACTCACAGCCGGCGGGTCAGCCGGGCACAGGGGCAAGGCCACACCACCGCACCCCGCTCCGCAACCCTACCTCGCTTGAGGGCAAGGAGGGCGCAAAAGCGAAAGTGAAAGCGCGGGGTACGCGAGTCGCCCAGCCCTGCCCGCCGTTGTTGTTCGCTTTGTCCCCGGATCGCCCCACAACTCCAATCCGGGGAGCCGGCGCGGAGAGGGCCGCAATCTTCGATCGGTGCTCCCACCAGTGTCCGGGGTCCGATTCGAAAACGGAAAACGGGTGCCGCCTCAGCTCGGGTACACAGACACAGTCCCCTCGTCAAAGACAGGATATAATCAGGATTAATTCAGGAGGTCGCGGAGGTCCTCGGGAGCTTCGCACCTACGCGGCCATCTTGGTTGCGCGCTAGGCTCCTCCTATATAACTCTTTATTGTTAAAAATGAGGGGCACAGATCTGGATAGGAATTTCTCAAGTCACATTTCTAAAAATGAAGAGCCATATGTAACTCATAATCGTAGAAGAGTTACTTGGCCCAAAGTCCAAGCTGATCAGGACTTATACACCAGAATATATAAGTTTTTTGTTTTGTTTTTAACTAACCTGTGTAGTAGTGCGGGAAGTACACAACCCCCTGGACTAACACACATTGCATTGGTGCACCGCAAGTTTTTTGAAGTCTTACAAACTGTTTTTACCAAAAATAATTCTTGTAGAAGGCCTCCCAGCAAAGGGGGTTAATAAATGGTTCAATAATAAATGCAAGAGAGCCAAGAAGGTTCTGCAATTAGCTGTTAGAGAGCGCTCTGGAGCCGAAGTAACCCTGGCTCGCAACAGTTATAAAGCAGCGCTAAGTAAAGCAAAGCGAGACTTTGCTGACAAAAATTGGCAAGATCTGGTCCTAGCTGCACAATGTAGGGATGGTCGCCTTTTTTGGCAGATTGTTTCAAAGGGGAGCGTGGAGATTGTTTCCACTCTTAGTTATCATATCCAGCCGGAGACTTGGGTGGACCATTTTTCAAAACTATATTCCAGAATAGAGGACCAGGGCAGTTTAAACACCCACAGGGCCGAATACAGCCCAGTTAATATTGCCCCTGTGGCGGATCCAAACAACACAGCATTGGCTTTCAGCCTGGAAGACACCCTGTCAGCGATCAGTAGATTAAAGGCAGGCAAAGCCCCTGGACCCGATTTGATCCTGGGCGATTTGTACAAATCAGAACCTATGATGTGGGCCCCGTACATAAATCTTTTGTCTAACTACATAGTGGCTGGTGGGGATATTCCAGAAACCTGGAGGGGAGCCGAGATAATCACCATCTATAAAAAGGGTGATGCCTCTATCCCCTTCAATTATAGACCCATCAGCCTGATACATAATCTACAAAAGATTTTTGCTAGGCAAGTTTTAGATAAACTTCAAGGCTGGATGGAGGACCACATGATATTGTCAACATACCAGGCGGGGTTTCGTTCCAAAATAAGCACGTGTGACCAAGCTTTCAGATTCATTTTTTTAACATGGAAGCATGTGCTACTCAGGAACCAGAAGCTTTATGTAGCATTCGTGGATCTGCGAGCTGCGTTTGATGTAGTACCGCGTGAATTGCTATGGAAGATTATGCTCAATCTAGGGCGTCCCAGCGGATTTGGTAACAGTGATAGCCAGACTCCACATGGATAATTATGCCCAGGTCAGATGGGGGAAAAACGGCGAATTAACAGAGAAGATACCGATACAGCGAGGGGTGCGACAGGGGTGCGTTCTCACCCCCACGTTGTTTTCCCTGTTCATTAATGATGTGGCAAGTCGGTTAATGGGTTGTAGTAATGATGTACCCTCCTTGAACGGTGAGAAAGTCCCTATCCTGCTCTTTGCAGATGACTCCCTATCAATATCTAAAACACCTATGGGCCTGCAAATTTTATTGGATAGATTTTTTGAATTTTGTAGGGACAACAGACTGGAACCTAACACCTCTAAGACAAAATACATGGTGTTTGGGAAAGTACGGGGAGGCCTATGAGAGCTCAAGATTACATACGAACCCCTTTAACGGGTCAACATTTTTGATTACCTAGGCATAGGTCTGAATGAGTCACTCAATTGAGAATATCAGCTAAACAAGAGTTACCTAACCCTATGTCAAAGATCTAAATCTATATTAAGATTTCACAAACAATCTTACACCCAACCCCTATCCCCAGCATTGGAAATCTATTGTGCAAAAGCCCGAAGTGGAGCCCTGTACGGAGCTGAGATCTGGGACTACACTACTGTTAATAAGCTAACTGTTAGATTTGGGGGTCTCCCGTTGGCACAGGTAGGTACTTGTGACAAATAGGGACCCTCATCTCCAGTCAGGGTAAGGGGGTACACTCCTAAAATAACCCCTGCTCACCCCCTTGGTAGCTTGGCACGAGCAGACAGGCTTATTTCAGAGGCAGTGTGTAAAGCATTTGTGACTATATACAGTAATCCAGTGACAACACTACAAATGGACACCACACAGGTTTTATATAAAAAATAAGTATACTTTATATAGATTTACCACAAGACCATAAATGACAAAAATACACAATACTATTACTTTAAGATGGTAGTTTTAGCTTAGTTCAGTTCAGTTCTTAACATGCGACACTTTGCGTCAATGTACCTTACGATGCGTTGCGCTTCCACAACAAGCAATGTCGCAGCGTTGGAAATACGACAAAGTTCTGGTGCAAAGAAATAAAGACGTGAAGATCTTCCAGATGCGGCACGCTTCTCTGGGGATGCGAGAAGTTCTCGGTTCGATGCGTGGACAGCAGCAGCGACACCCTTGTTCAGAAGTGCGACACCAACAGCTTCAGCTGCGACACTCTTCTCCCAGCTTGAGTTAAGCTTCCGCACAATGCGACAACTACAGCGGCGACATCCTTGTTCAGAAATGTGACGGCAGCAGCTCCGACGGCGGCGCGCTTCTCTTGGGATGCGAGGCGCTTTCCTCGATGCGGTGCAATGTGACAGTTCCAGCGGCTACACCCTTGTTCAGATGTGCGACGGCAGCAACGGCGACACGCTTCATCCTCGTTGCGAGACCCTTCTCTCGATGCGGTGCAGTGAGACAACTCCAGCGGCGACACCCTTGTTCAGAAGTGCGATGGCAGCAGCAGCAACGGCGACACACTTCAGCTTCGTTGAGTCGCGCTTCCAGCTCCTTGCGACACGCAGTCCATCAGAAGGCCCAAAACAGCAGCACTTTATGATAAATTTTCAATAGACGTGGTAGGGTGCACACCTTTTTTACGTATTCTTTCAGTCTTGTCCATAATTATCTGAGAGTGCGTGCACATCGGTCGGGTGCCATGCCCAAATGGTACCTGGATAAATGACAACATAAGTGAATGGGGCATCATCTTGCCCCAGACCGACTACACAGCTACGTAGCGCCACTTTGGCAACAATTCATATTTTCTTCCATTATTAATCCTTTTTTGACCATATATTGCGTTCTTTTTGTTCCTTTCTTTTCATTCAACCTTTTCTTAAATCCACATGTGGGATATTGTGCCATTTTCAAGTTTCTCATGTTGAAGCTGTGCCCATCCAGACCTCTTGCTAAAACACGACAAATGCAGGAGTGCGTCCAAAGCAGCATTTATTTAAAAATCCAATGCATTTCGGGCCGCAAGTGCTCTTCGGGACACTATGAATGACAATAAAACAAATATCCATTACCATAATGACCATTAATCAACATGTTGCATCATCACCGTGAATCAAAATTAAGTTTAACCAATATTGCATCTCAACCTGTCATCAATTTCTGTAGTGAACCCCTTCATAAGCAATGTAAATAATGCCCCTCTGTTCTCATAACAAACCAATCTTCCTATCAAGCAAATTCCATTTGACCCTTACGTCCCTCTATTATGCCAAACAAACATTTATCCCTCCTTTGTGCCAATATGAATCTAGTTCACACCCTTATTCACCCCATTATTCATTTTCCCCTCAGCATTTACGCTATATTCATATATGCGCTATATTCATATATGCATTGGGTTTTTAAATAAATGCTGCTTAGCTACTCTGAGCCACTTCCACCACACTCGGTGCAACTCCTCCCACCCATCTAGATGCAGATCTTTCCATTCACCACTGGGGCACCTCACCCTGTCTCCTGGAATTCTCCAGCCCTGTCACTCCACGCTTCTTCCTCGTTGCGAGACCCTTTTCTCAATGCGGTGCAGTGCGACAACTCCAGCGGCGACACCCTTGTTCAGAAGTGCGACGGCAGGCATCAGCAACGGCGACACGCTTCCTCTTCATTGCGAGACGCTTCTCTCGATGCGGTGCAGTGTGACAACTCCAGCGGCGACACCCTTGTTCAGAAGTGCGACGGCAGCAGCAGCGATGGCGACACGCTTTGGCTTCGTTGAGTCACGCTTCCAGCTCCTTGCGACACGCAGTCCCTCAGAAGGCCCAAAACAGCAGCAGGCACTTCCAAAGAACTCTGGGGAGCTAGGGGTTGAAGTATGTTGTCCCTGAGACTTCAGCAGGAGGCAAGCTCTGTTCCAAGCCCTATGAGATCCTTACAAGTTGAAATAAGCACACAAAGTCTCTTTTCCTTCCTTTGGCAGTCAGGCAAACCACTGCAGGCCAATCCTCCAAGAAGCACTTCAGCTTAGGGATAATCTCTCCTCAGTTTCTTCAGGTTCTGCTCCTCAGTAAAGGTTTCTTCTTGTTCCAAAAGTGATCTAATTTCTTGGGATCAGGGTCCCAATATTTATTCCCCAAAATCCTTTGTCCTCTGAGGGTAGAGGGGCCTTTGCCCAGTCCAAACCAGTTCTGGAGCACTCTGTTTACATGACTCCTTCTTTCCTTTCACTGTGCAGGGCAGAAACATCAGACGCCCCACAGGAGGTGGAGCCAGCATTGTGGAGGGAAAGCACAGCCCTGGAGCACTTTGTTGACATGATTCCTTCTCTCCTTTCACAGTGCAGGGCAGAGACATCAGGGAGTGGAGCCAGCACTGTGGGCGGCAGGCACTGTCCTAATCAGGTCCGAGGTGCAACTCCTCCCTTCCATCTAGATGCAGATCTCTCTATTAACCACTGGGCGGACTCACCCTGTCTCCTGGAATTCCCCAGCCCTGTCACTCAAACTCCAGACAAGGAATACACAACCTAGCAGAGGCAGGTTTGAATAGTTAGACAAGAAAATACCTACTTTCTAAAAGTGGTATTTTCAAACACAGAATGTTAAAACCAACTTCACTAAAAGATGTATTTTATCATTCTGAGTTCAGGCATACTAAATTCAAATTTCTACCATGTTCCCTGAGTCAATTAGGATTATAAGATGTAATAATCAAACTGCCCATTCTGGCCTATGGAGAACAGGTAGCCTTGCAATAGTGAAAAACGAAAATGGCTGTAATTCTCTATTAGGACATGCCACACACACCAGGGCATGTCCTACCTTATACTTACAATGCACCCTGCCCTTGGGCCTACCATAGGGGTGTCTGATATGAAGAAAAGGGAAGGTTTAGGGACTGGCAAGTGGGTGCACTTGCCCAGTCAGCATGACAGTACCAGACTGCATGCAGGCTCTGCAATGGCAGACTTTAGACACACTCTTACAGGCTGCTTCTGTGGGTGGCACAACCAGTGCTGCAAGCCCACCAGCAGCATTTGGATTCACAAGCCCTGGGCACTCCTGGTGCACTGTACTAGGGTCTGACGGGTAAACCAAACTAACCAATCATGGAATCACAATTTCATACATTAATTTACAATAGGGAGAGTGTTAGAAATGGGGGTCTCTGGTTGGCAGTGGATGGCCACTGTCCAAGCAGGGACCCTCCTTTCTACGTCAGAGTGAAGGGCTGCACCCCCTTGACAACACCTGCTCCACCCTGTGGTAACGTAGCACGAGCAGCTAGGCTAATCTCAGAGGCAGTGTGTAAAGCGTTGATGATTATACACAGCAAATACAGTGAGGAACACTACAAAAGGACACAACACAGGTAGTTATCAAAAAATAGTTATCTTTATATAGAGGCTTATCACAAGACCAAATAACGAGGAAACCACAATACTGTACAAAAAAAATAGTTCTCTCTGGATGCTGCAGAAATAGTTCCAATGGGGAAGGTAAAGCTCAGTTCAGGGCAATGGTCTTTGCGACCCTTTTTATTCACAGTTCTGAGATGTTGTCAAATAATCCACAAGAAATGTCGCTCGGGCGGGTTAGCGATGTTTTTCCTCACGCTTTGGTCACGGCCACTCGCTAACGGGGGTTAGCGATGATTTTCCGGACGCTCGGCCACTGTAGCGATGATTTTTGGGCTGCAAACATGCGGGGCGATGATCAGGCCAGCGGGCCTTCAGCGGCAGCGATGCGACGATTTTCCAGACGCTCAGCAGCTGTAGCGAGGATTTTCTGGCCGCAAACGTGCGGGGCGATGATCAGGCCAGCGAACCTTCAGCGGCAGTGATGCGACAATTTTCTTTACGCTCAGCAGCTGTAGCAATGATTTTCTGGCCGCAAACGTGCGGGGCGATGATCAGGCCAGCGAGCCTTCAGCGGCAGCGATGCGACGATTTTCTTTACGCTCTGTAGGTGTAGCGATGATTTTTAGGCTTTAGCGATAATTTTGAGGCTTTAGCGACGAAATGAAGTCTACTGGTCCTGAGACTTCAGTCAGGGGGCTAGCTCTCTCTCTAGCCCTTGGGTGATTGCAGGTTCAAGATTAAAAAGTTCTCTTACAGCTCCTTTTCCCTCCTTTTTCCAGTCCAATGAAAACTACTGCAGGCCAATCCAGGGAACAGCACACAACACCAGGACAGTCCTCTCCTGCAGCTTTCTTCAGTTCCACGGACAGAGGTTGGTCTTGAGATCCAGGGGCAATACAAATTGTAGGGGTTTCAGCACAGATATTTATACCCCAAAAGTCTTTGTTCTAAAGAGTCACAAGTCACTGAACCCAGCCAGAACCAGTTCTGCTCAGTCCTGGAGCACTTTGTTTACCAGGCGGCTTCTTTCCTTTCAGGGTGGAGGGCAGAGACATCAGACGCACCACAGGAGGTGGAGCCAGCATTGTGGAGGGAAGGCACAGCCCTATTCAGGTCCCCGGTGCAACTCCTCCCACCCATCTAGATGCAGATCTCTCCATTCACCACTGGGACACCTCACCCTGTCTCCTGGAATTCCCCAGCCCTGTCACTCCAAACCTAGACAGCCAATACACATAAAAGCAGAGCACACTGGAAGGCTTAGGCAAGAAAATACCTACTTTCTGAAAGTGGTATTTTCAAACACAGAATATAAAAATAATCTTCACTAAAAGATGTATTTTGATATTCTGAGCTCAGGCACACTAAACTCGTTTTTCTACCATGTTCCTGGGGTCAGTTAGGACTATAGAGTGTAATAGTCAAACTGCCCATTCTGGCCTATGGAGAACAGGTAGCCTTACAGTAGTGAAAAACGAAATTGGGTGTAATTCACTACCAGGACATGCTACACACATCAGAGCATGTCCTACCTTACACATACAATGCACCCTACCATAGGGGTGGCTTACATGATGCCAAGGGAAGGTTCAGGGTCTGGGAAGTGGGTGCACTTCACAGCCAAGATGGCAGTTCTAGACTGCACACAGACACTGCAGTGGCATGTCTGAGCTACACTTTACAAGCTGCTTCTGTGGGTGGTGCAAAACAGCGCTGCAGGCCCACCAGCAGCATTTGGTTTACCAGCCCTGGGCACACACAGGCCACGCTACTAGGGACTAACAGGTAAACCAAATAAGCCAATCATGGATATACCAATTGACACATCATATTTACAAAGGGAGAGCATATGCACTTTAGCACTGATCAGCAGTTGTAAAGTGCCCAGAGTCATAAAATCAACACAAACAGGTCAGAAAAAATACAGGAGGAAGGCAAAAAGTTTAGGGATGACCCTGCAAAAAGGGCCATTTCCAACACAACCCCCTTCCAGCCAAAACGCAGGGAAGACAAATCACTACCTTGATGGGCTTCCCTGCTTTGGGCGATAGAACATGGATCTGGCCCGCGACTGCAGGGGCATACTCCAGTTCTACGCCACTCCGAACCCTGTGGGATCCCCTGGTCCACACTCTCAGGGCCCACTACGACAACCAATGGGGAACTCTTCCCCTCACCTGTGGACACCACCTGTGCAGCACCTAACCCAAGCTTGCTCACAGGGGTGTCCCAACAGAGAGACAGCAAGCAACAGTTGCCACTGACAGTAGTCAGCAATGAGACCCAGGCCCTAAACCTCTCAGGGCTCTCACATCTCGGTGGCATCAGAGCGTGGGGGGCAATAGCCACAGGTGCCTGCCACCTTTTGTCCACTCTCCCTCTCATCAGGACAGGCAATACACCCTGACACCGACCCACCAGCCCTGGGCCTGTACCCAGCGGCGGGGCCGGAGACTGGGGTGGGCTTTCCCACACCCGGTCCTCCTCTTTTGGGCTCGGTACCCTCCCACCTGGAGTGGTACCCCCTTCCAGAATTATCAGGGCACCTGTGGCAGGTGTCCAGCACAATTCGCCCACCAGTTCAGGGGTTCTAACCTGCAACTGGCATCCCAGCATAGGGTCTGTACCCTTAGACTGGGTGGAGGTCAGGGGTGAGGCTGCCCTCTCCCCGCCCCCTTTACTGGGGCCCTGCACCCTCCCACCTAGAAAGTTGCCCCATAACACAAACCGGTAGGGGCACTGTTAGCAGTTTCCCCTTCCTCCAGGTCAGGGGCGACACCCTGGACCTGGCCCTCCAACCCAGGGTCTGTACCCTTAGGCTGGACCTGTGCCTGGCAACCCAGATCTTCTGGGGTAGTACACCAATTCCCCCCATGAACAACACGCTCCTCTAGAGTTGGGCAACAGACTGCCTGGCACACCCGGACTTCCTGGGGAGCACCCCGGCCCTCCCTTGAGGGAAACATACCCCTCCACCAGTTCAGGGCCTTGACCCTGCAAACGATCTTCCAACCTGGAAAACCTCTCAGGTGGCACCAGGATCAGAGGCGAGGACTTCCTCCCTCTGCACCCCCTTCCAGCATACTGCACTCTCCCACCTAGAGTGGTGCTCTTAGAAAAAAAAATGGTCGGGACACTGCTTACAGTTGTCCCTCCCTCCAGGTCAGACAACACCTGGGCCTGACTTCCCAACTCAGGGACCAACCCCCACGGTTGAACAACTGCCTGGCGAACCACGACTTCCTGGGGAGTACAAACACCCTCCCCGAGGGTAACACAGAATTCTTGTGTTGCATGACAGTCTGCCTGGCGCAGATCTCCCGGTCCCTGTGCACCTGACAGTGCGCGAAGATCTCCCAGGACAGAAGTGGTGTCACCATGGTCATTCCTCTGGAGCTCAACCCTCCTGACTGGCCCCTGACCCACTGGTTCTCCCACTAGGGCTCCTTCCCCCTCTCACCCCTCAAACTGGACTTCTGCACCCTCCCCCTAGGAGTGGCACGGCCAGACACAAGATCTGATGGAGGCCTGACTACGGGCACTCCCAGCTCACCTAACACAGGGAGACTCCCCACAAATGATGGTCCATCCGGACAGACGATCTTCTCTACCTGGTGTTCCCTCATGGGACCATCCAGTACTGGAGACTGAGGTGGGGGCACTTCGGGACCTATTCCAGTCTCAAACCTGCTTCCATGAGACAGGATGTGAGGCCCTACAACCTCCTCACAACAAGGGGACCTAGCTGCATCACTCCGGACCTCTCCCACCCCTCTGGGTGGGAAGACCTTTGAACCACTCCTATTAGGGTCATTCCCTAATGCCTCTACAGAGCCTCTGGTACTCACCCAGAGGTCTGCCTCCTGTGCCATCTCCCTAGGATCAGGGAACTCGCCCTCTAACAGGTGTTGGTTTAGTTCTGGAAAACAGGAACTCACAATAGGCTCTCCCACAATTGGATTACACAGTTCCACGCAGGTACTAACCTTCACCTCACATTCCAGTGCCTCACATACGTACCCCACACCATTCTCCTGAAATGGGCGAGACGATGTCTCTATCATTCAACCCACACTCTTCTGGGCAATTCTCACACTCATACACCAGGACTTCAACCACGGGGGGACCCCTCTCCCTGCACCTCACATCTAGAGTCGGTAGGGTGTCCTTCCCCTCACTAGGACTATGGGCTTCTGCGCTAATTCCCCAATCCACCTCAGGGACACTGCACACTAATGGACCTACCTCATATCCTTGAATCCCCTGGTGTAGATCAACCCCCTTCTTCGAGTCAGGTGCCACATCTCTGGGTGGGCGCACTACACTGTCATAATTACATAACTCAATTTTGCTGCCACCACTGGACCTCACCCTCACTGGTGAGTCCAGACAATTAAAACTGCGCTCGGGGAACAATCTATCCTCCCAAGCTAACTTCTCCTCTACTGCTATCTGCAATCTTTTGTGGAAATCCCTTACAACCTCTTTAGCAATGTATACTCTGCTCTCTGTCTGTACTACTGGTATGCTGCCACCAGAGGGACTGGAGGTCTCTCCATCCTTTGCCTTAATCTCCAGCTCCCTCAATGCTCTCTCATGCTCAAGCTTCATTTTCATCATTTCAAGCTCTATCTTCCTGATCTCACGGTCTCTCTCCTTCTGACCTTCTATTTGCATCTTAGCCATCTCCCTATTATGGCGTCTCTCTCTTTCCCTGTCCTCCATCTCCTCTGGGGACAGACCCCACGCCGATACACTTGTGCCCGGGTCGGAAAGCGCTTTACTACCTACTACCTCAATCACTTCATCCACATTCTCTCCCTCCACCACAGGCCCTCCCATATTCCTAGGGGCATCCCTGGCTGCTAGCCAGGCCTTTGGTGCCTTGCAGAATTATTCTTTCCTGGTGAGACCTGTGGTAGGGACTGTAAATTTCTCACAACAATTTTTTAGCTCCTTGGACGTATAGGTATCTATCTTCTCTTCCCAGGAGAACTATTCTGGGTCAACAACTCTGGTCTTGGCCATTGTATCAACAACTGGCACTCTTCATCAAAAATAGACTCTAAAATAAAAAATCCTCAAATACGTATGTGGCACGTTATGGTCTGCACTCACTAGTAGTGTACACTATAATTACTGTATGCGGTCACCAACGCATGTCCAGATCCCCACCGCTGACCACCAATGTTAGAAATGGGGGTGGATGGCCACTGTTCAAGCAGGGACCCTCCTTTCTAAGTCAGAGTGAAGGGCTGCACCCCCTTGACAACCCCTGCTCCACCCTGTGGTAATGGAGCACGAGCAGCTAGGCTAATCTCAGAGCGTTGATGATCATACACAGCAAATACAGTGAGGAACACTACAAAGGGACACAACACAGGTAGTTATAAAAAAATAGTTATCTTTATATAGAGGCTTATCACAAGACCAAATAACGAGGAAACCACAATACTGTACAAAAAAAATAGTTCTCTCTGGATGCTGCAAAAATAGTTCCAATGGGGAAGGTAAAGCTCAGTTCAGGGCAATGGTCTTTGCGACCCTTTTTACTCACAGTTCTGAGATGTTGTCAAATAATCCACAAGAAATGTCGCTCGGGCGGGTTAGCGATGTTTTTCCTCACGCTTTGGTCACGGCCACTCGCTAACGGGGGTTAGTGACGATTTTCCGGACGCTCGGCCACTGTAGCGATGATGTTTGGGCCGCAAAACATGTGGGGCGATGATCAGGCCAGCGGGCCTTCAGCGGCAGCGATGCGACGATTTTCCGGACGCTCAGCAGCTGTATCGAGGATTTTCTGGCCGCAAACGTGCGGGGCGATGATCAGGCCAGCGAGCCTTCAGCGGCAGTGATGCGCTGATTTTCTTTACGCTCAGCAGCTGTAGCGATAATTTTCTGGCCGCAAACGTGCGTGGCGATGATCAGGCCAGCGAGCCTTCAGCGGCAGCGATGCGATGATTTTCTTTACGCTCTTTAGGTGTAGCGATGATTTTTAGGCTTTAGCGATAATTTTGAGGCTTTAGTGACGAAATTAAGTCTACTGGTCCTGAGACTTCAGTCAGGGGGCTAGCTCTCTCTCTAGCCCTTGGGTGATTGCAGGTTCAAGATTAAAAAGTTCTCCTACAGCTCCTTTTCCCTCCTTTTTCCAGTCCAATGAAAACTACTGCAGGCCAATTCAGGGAACAGCACACAACACCAGGACAGTCCTCTTCTGCAGCTTTCTTCAGTTCCACGGACAGAGGTTGGTCTTGAGATCCAGGGGCAATACAAATTGTAGGGGTTTCAGCACAGATATTTATACCCCAAAAGTCTTTGTTCTAAAGAGTCACAAGTCACTGAACCCAGCCAGAACCAGTTCTGCTCAGTGGTGGAGCACTTTGTTTACCAGGCTGCTTCTTTCCTTTCAGGGTGCAGGGCAGAGACATCAGTCGCACCACAGGAGGTGGAGCCAGCATTGTGGAGGGAAGGCACAGCCCTATTCAGGTCCCCGGTGCAACTCCTCCCACCCATCTAGATGCAGATCTCTCCATTCACCACTGGGGCACCTCACTCTGTCTCCTGGAATTCCCCAGCCCTGTCACTCCAAACCCAGACAGCCAATACACATACACATAACAGCAGAGCACACTGGAAGGCTTAGGCAAGAAAATGCCTACTTTCTAAAAGTGGTATTTTCAAACACAGAATATAAAAATAACCTTCACTAAAAGATGTATTTTAATATTCTGAGCTCAGGCACACTAAACTCGTTTTTCTACCATGTTCCTGGGGTCAGTTCAGGGATGACCCTGCAAAAAAGACCAAGTCCAACACTAACGATTTGGGAAAACATCTTTGTTAGGTCCCTCATTTCAGTTCCTATTACAACTCCTTTAATTCCCCTTTTTTGCGATCTTGGGTTGACGAGAATTGGCGATTTGGCTGCCCTGAAACCCTTAACCTACTGGTTGTGTCTATGGATAACCCCCCAACTTACTGATTATCGAAACTCTTTATGGGAGGTTATGATGATTAATGGTGCAAAAAAACTACCATGGTTCAAACACATCGCAGATTGGTGCAAGTCAATAAATATGCTAGATCTGTGGGAACATCCAGATAGGGCAGCAAGAGTTGACTTATTGAGATTAAAAGTCAGGTACTGGGAGGTTGTGGGAGATCACTATACTAATAATTTAACTAGTGGACAGTTATCATCTACATTTTTAGCTTTCAAATCATGTTCACAGTTTGAACCCTTCCTGGACCAAATCTTGCCTCCCCTCGCCAAAAGCTTATATGTTAGATTCAGTTATGGCAATTTGCTCCTAAAATTTCCTGGAAAATTGGCGTTTGTCTTATTACTAGATTCATGTCCTGCTAGTGCTAAAGTTAAAGAAACTGAAGAACATGTTTTGTTTTTCTGTCCCAGATATCAACAGATACGCAGGAGGTGGATAAGACCAATTTGCCCCAACTTTGGAGCTAGGCAGTATCAGATTGCGTATAGAATTCTAAAAACTGATGTATTTGGACCGATAGTTTTTGCTGTTAGCTGCTTTTTATTTGCCTTCTGGATAATCCGACAGAAGCTTTTATCATAGATTGCACCGTAATATTAACTGCCTCATGTTGTAGATGTACTTTATGTATTGTGTACTGCAGGAAGGATCGCTCACTTTTAATGCACTTGAAAGCTGTATGGCTCAAAGTAGAAAGCCTGCACTATAGTTGTTTCTTTATGTATGCTGATGTATGCTTGGGTGGCCATTCCTATAGCCCTCTTTTTAATTGTCATTTGGAAATGTACTTGTTTTTATACTTTTAGATTGTAAATAGGCAAATGTTTTTACTTTTTTGTATACTTTGATGGTTTTGTACAAATAACCGAATAAAGTTATTTGATGATGATGATGATGATGATACTTCCTCAATTCACTTAATTATTTTTATTTAATACTTGTATTTATAGTTCTCAATTTCTTCACGTTGCTCATTATTAATAATACTAAAATGAAATTTCCAGGAAAAACATACATTTTTTTAATTAATATTTGAAAATAAATTCACTACTACACCAGCCACATTAAATACTCAATTAATACTAAAATTATTAGTCGTCCATTAATTCAGTACTTAATCATCCACCTTTAAAAATGTTTTTTAATTAATTATTTCAATTTATTAACTTTAATCACTATTAATAATACAACAAAAAAATCCATATTTATTTATAAGTATCAAAAGTAATACTTGAGCATTCATTCATTACTGCAAATGCCACACTAAATACTCAATTAATACTAATATTAATACTCGCCCATTAAATCAGTACTTAATCATCCAGCTTTAATAAACATATTTTATTAATTATTTCAATTTATTGACTCTAATCACACTAACTAAAATTAAATCTCCAAGTTTATTAATACATATTATAATTAATATTCTATTATTAATTTCAAACTCTTTTAAAAAACACATATTATTAAATATTATTATTATTTAGTTGAATAATTAACAAAATAAATAACAAAATGAATAGATACATAAATGTCTAAAACTTACCTTATGCTTTGTAAATTCTTTCACTGTAATGGTCAATGCATTTCAAAGAAATGCAGGGTAAAATCATAAATTGTAGAAATCAATGCGTTATAATGGCATGCAGGGTAAAAGCATGCGTTGTAAAAAATGCATTGTAAAGGTTGTTTCCCGCCCAGGACCTATAGTGGTGGATAAATGCAAAAGAAAGAATTGATGGACAGATTGCTGAACAATGCAAACATTCACCCTCAGTCACAAGGATCTGGGTTTAATCCATCATTATTTTGCTCACCATGCCACCCTAGTTTGGATCCAGCCATATGCAAATCAGTCTTGACCCTGTGCCTCATGGGAACAGTCCAGCCCAACAGGCCAAGCCAGGGCCTCCCTAGATCGGAAACAAGCATCTTGGGACCGGTTTTGGGGCATCACCCCATATCAGCCAGACTAGCATGAATCCAGTGGTGCAGTGAGCACGGGACCCACGTCTGGACATACCTTTCCCACTCAGGATTACAAATGCAAAATAAACAATTGATGGTGGAAGCCATTTCCAACCTCGCATGGCAGACATACCTGTTTGCCATTTCCTGAGCTCATACTTACAGACGCATCTCCTCTGGGCTGAAAGATCATCTCATAACACGTAAAGAAGGATCATGAAATCGCAATTTGTTAGCTAAGATACAAAGTGTAGCAAAGTGAAATGCTTTGTAAAAACTGCCCTCACCCACAACAAATTGTGGCATGCTTCATCATAGGGCTGTTGCGACACCTCTGTGCAGACCAACGCTAAAGGTGGAGCAATAGGGTGGGGGTGACAATACAAATAAAGAGAAAAGGAAAGGATCCAAGAAAATAATAAGGAGTGCAGATTTAAAGTCTAAAACTAACCAAGGGATATCCTCATAGCAATTTTATTCCTGGACTCCCTTAATTAGGGTTAAAAAGGTATCCCACTGCCTACGGATGGTGGTGAGGTAAGTGTATTTAAGCACCCCTCCGTTCTGCATTAAGGTCCTTTTCACTGTGTTTGTATTGTCTTCCCTACCCCTCTAGTGTTGGTCTGCGCAGAGGGTTTGTATCTTATCTAACAAATTGCGATTTCATGTTCCTTACTTCTTTACGTGTTATGATGTCTATCCTGAGGAGGTCGAAGTAAGCTCATATCCACCTCCCCCTTTCATTTTGTGTTTATCTGAAAGATCATCTAACTGTTGTGGAAATCAAATGTCTCTGGTCTCCAATGGAGCAGTGTCACCATGTCAACCTTCTGGAGCTGAGCACTTGACCCTTGTGACCTTCATGGCCTTTCATCACGGGAAGTTATATATATAAATATACCAACTGGAAAAAACAAAGGTTACATGGATGTTGTAGTTAGGAAATAGAATTTCAAAAAACAATAGAAATCCACTGAAAAAACAAAGGTTACAGTGATGTTATAATTAGGCTCAGATTTCACTAGTGTAAAACCATTGCAATTCAGTAGTTATAGTTAACTAAGTTAATTATAACTTTCGCACCCACAATGCACTACTTATGACCTCACATATCATATCACTCATGACATGGTCAGTGACATCACTGATTACATCATTTACATCATTTTTTTCAGTGAATTTCTATGTACTATGAAATTGTATTTCCTAGCTATAGCGTCCCTGTACCCTTTGGGTTTTTGTAGTGAATTTCTATGGATTTTGAATGTTATTTCCTAACTGTAACGTCACTGAAAGTTTTTTTTAAGTGAATTTCAAAGGTTTTAAAAAAAATGTATTTTGTAATTGTAACCACTAACCTTTGACAGGGCGTGTGGGGTGAGTGCATGAGTGTCTCAGTAGGTCTGTGAGTAGGTGTGTGAGTCTCTGAGTGGGTGTGTGAGCCTCTGAGTGGGTCTGTGAGTGGGTGTGTGAGTGTCTTGCCCTCTTCTGCTCGTTCTCTGTCTTTTTCTGCTTCATTCTGACCTTTATTTTGCCTCTTTCTGCTCACTCCTAACCTGTATTTTACCTCTTCCTTTTCGTTTCTCACCTTTATCAGACCTTGATCAGACCTTTATGTTGCCTCTTTCTGCTCATTGCTGACCTTTATTTTGCCTAGTTCTGCTTGTTTCTGATCTCTGTTTTGCCTCTTTATTTTCGTTGCTGACCTTTATTTTGCTTTTTCCTGCTTGTTTCCAATCTCTATTTTGCTTCTTTCTGCTTGTTTCTGACCTTTATTTTGCCTGTTTCTGCATGTTGCTGATCTCTATTTTGCCTCTCTTCTCGTTGCTGACCTTTAGTGTGCCTCTTTCAGCTCCTTGCAGACCTTTATTCTACCTCTTTCTGCTCCCTTCTGACCGTTATTATGCCTTTTTCTGCTAGTTTCTCACCTTTATTTTGCCTCTTTCTGCTCATTCCTGACCTTTATTCTGCCTCTTGCTGCTCATTTCTAACCTTTATTTTGCCTCTTTCTGCTCATTGCTGCCCTTTATTTTGCCTCGTCTGCTTGTTACTGACCTGAATTTTGCCTCTTTCTGCTCGTTGCTGACCTTTATTTTGCCTCTGTCTGTTAGTTTCCGACCATTATTCTGCCTATTTCTGCTCGATTCTCCTCTATATCTTGCCTCTTTCTGCTCGTTGATGACCTTTCTTCTGCCTCTTTCAGGTCGTTTCTCACCTTTATTTTGCATCTTTCTCTTCTTTTCTCCCCGGAACTGTGGCGGATGCCTCAAGGCTCCTTCAGTCCCAGCCGGCTCCCCGCCTCTTGTTGGAGCCGGCATTGCTCTTACAGACAGGGAGCTGCTAAACATGAAGCTACCTGTCTGTGAAAGCAAGCGTCTGTTTCGATGGCCGTCTGACAGTCGGCAGGGAAACAGACAAAACCTTCGCTTCCAGCAAGCAAAAACAGTTTATCAGCTCTGTAAAAGCAAACAGCTATGTCCCGGGGTGCGCATCCCAACACATAGCAGGTGCCGGCCCTGAGTGGTGGCACTCCCCAGGGCCATTATTGGCTCCAGAAAGGGGGCCTTGGGGCCCACCTCATATCACTTTCATGGGCTTGCCCTGGGGAGGTGGACGTCCGGTGGGGTCTGCATAGCCCCTGCAAGCATTTTATTTAAAGCCCCCGGGAGGTGGAGGTCCCTGGGGCTCCAGGGTCCATGAGCCCCCCAAGCATTTAATATGTAGCCCTGTCGAGGTGGTGGGACCCGGGGAGGGGGTGTCCGCGCACCCTGTCTCTTAATGAAATTAACCCCAGGAGGTGGTGGTCCCTGGGGCTCACTTGAGCCTATGGAAGGGGGTCCACATGGCCCCCCCTTCAAAATTTAAATAAGGCCCAGGGAGGTGGTGGTCCCCGGGGCCCTTTTAAGCTATCTGATATCAAAGGTTCAATGAAATTCAATCATTCAGGAGTCTTGCATATAAGTTCAGAGTCCAACTTTATTCATTATTTCAAAAGTCCAACTTTATTCATTATTTCAAAACACTTTTTCCAATCAGCCTAGCCAACACGTTTCATCCCTTAGGACTTCATCAGGGTTGTGAATTCCATCATTGTCATTTTTCAAAATGGTATGTAATCTTCTCCTAAATCCAGTACCTTCATGAACAACAAGTCTTCAACAAGATGTAGGTGCATTTCCTGCGGCATTCAGATACCAGAATACGAAGGAGAAAGATTGAATAGGGGGTACTACACCACCCACAACAAAAACAAGGACTCTAAACTTACACGCAAGACTCCTGAATAACTCAATTTCATCGAAGTTATTATATATGTTTTGGATATTACAATGTTTGGATCTTGATGGAATATAGATTAAATAATTTCTTTATTATAATTTACACTCCTTTTCAGTTGTTAAGTCAATATCTGAAGTACCTGCCAAAGCAAGACCCCTGGAAAGCACAACAGCACTATGCCCATGCACCAGCCACCTGCCTCTGCCTGGACATTGTCTGATCCCAATGTCAACAAATTCATTACCCAGAATCACAGGGAGAATAATAGCCTGTCGCCCAAAGACCATGCCCAATTGGCAACCCGATGGACCCTGTGCTGTGCCTCATAAAGTAACTGACATGATTGTGGATGGCTTCTGTATTTAGGGTTAGAATAATGCTAGACATGAATATGACTATGACTCAGATTGAATTTGAATTCACTGTCTCTGTGAGTGAGCCTGACAAAGATCCGTACTTCCTGTACCACTATACATTATAATCCCACTATCTAAGAGTCATCTAGCCGCAGATTCCTTACCTTTGAATTTCCCAGGCATCAGACTGGACCCAGAAGATTTTTCTTAGAGCGGTACCCTTGAGTGCTGGTAGGTTGCATTGGTCAGCTCCGTGCGACATTGTCGCACCGGAAGTGACATCCGCATCACCAATATAGGCACCCATTCGGTGCGCTGATGTTAGTTCTTTTCTTTCTGCGCCAGTTAACGCTGATCCGGAAAAAGAGCTACCTCTCTGTCACTTTTTGACAGATATTTTTTGACGTTTTGTATTCATTTTGTTTCAGGAAATATTTCCTCTGGTATGTCAAGGTAATGTCTTTGTGAAAGACAGGTTTTAAACTGGGTGATGCCTGACATCACACCATGCCGGTTACGGACCTACATCTAGTGTGTCTGGTGTCTCAAGCACAACCATGACTCCAGGTCGTGCTAAGACTGCTGGGCCATGGCACAGAAGGCTTTGAGGGAGCAGTCCCTGAAGCTGCTAGCGGCAAGGCAGGCGACGCCTAAGAGGTCTCGGTCCCAATCGAGAGGGAGGTCGCGGAACTGCTTCAGGAGCCCCAAGTCTTCTTCTTCCCACTCCAGGTTATAAGGACACTCAGGGAAGAAGCATAAGAACTTGAAGCGTGCTTCGACTTCCCCTTGTCCGTGGGCGGATGCAACAAAGGAGCATCTTCATTTGAGGCACGGTTCCTCCGAATCGTTGCCAGGGTTGACTCCAAGCCTCCTACCCTTGCCAGGAATTGGAGCAATCCCCACTGAAATTAAAGAATTTTATTAGACCATGTGCCTGTATGGACTGACCCTTCGGCGCGCCTTTGGGCTACTCGGGTTCTACGCCGACGGCTCTGATGGGCCCAGTGGATCCCATAACAGATCCAGACTGGCACCTGTCATGCCTAAGGGACCTCCCCCAGTGCTGGCTACTATGCCGATGCTCCTGACGCCACCCACTGGCATGCTAGTCCCATTTAAATTTACAAATCCAACACAGAGCTGGAACAATGCTGATTCCGGCGTCCTTGGTCAGTGCCTGAGCCCTATTCTGAAGGGCTTGGCTTCAGTGATAAATGGGAGTGGTCACTGGACCCTTAAGAATACCAGCTGGAAAGCCAGGAAATGGACTGGTGTGAGGAACTTGTGGATGCCATTCGTCTAGACACATTCTTAAACACTGGTATGCTTTCTCCCCCACCATGGCTACGGAGGAGCGAGCATCTTATTCCATGGTGGTGACGAGGGCAGCTGAGGTCCTGGATCTCGAGTTGCCCTCAGTGGCAGTCAAGACTAACATCTTGACAGAAGTGCTGCAGCCGGGAGCTTCCTTTTTAGAGACCTGAATCCCTTTTAAGGAAACACTGGCCAATATCCTACTGGAGCTACTGTTGCAAGCCCAGTACAGGGGCTCCTGTAAACTGAATACCTGCCTGCCGTCTCCGCCTGCACCTGGGGACCTGAGTTTCCTTACTCAACACCCCACCCCTGAGAGCTTGGTAGTTCAAGTTTCTACGTCCCATGGTGTGTTCCCTGTCGCACCTCTGGGCAAGGAATCCAGGAGGCTGGCAGCTTGGGGAAGAAGATGTTTTCTTTCACCAGCCTTGTGTTGCGGTCGGTAACCACTGCATGCTTATTGGGCCACTACTCCCACACTCTGTGGGACATGGTTGTACAAGTGCTTGCACAGGTCCCGGAGGAGGCCTGGGCCGTACTCTCCCAAGCAGTGAAATATGGGAGTGATCCAGCAAAGTTTACCATCAGGTGTGGTTTGGATACAACCGACTCACTGGGCAGAGCGGCTTTGACGATGGTGGCCCTTCGACCCCACACCTGGCTGAGAACATCTTGCTTTTCCGGGCATGTCCAGATTTCCCTTATCGACATGCCCTTCGATGGCAATCAGCTCTTCTGAGACAAGGCATACTTGGCACAGGAGTGCTTTAAGGACTCAGGGGCTATGCCCAAGTCCTTGGGCCTCTCAACCCATCTGCCTATCGCCCCTTTCGTGGTTACCGAAGAGGTTTTCAACCGTGCCAAACCTACTCCAGCCACCACCCCACGCCACCTTCCCAGCTTGTGCTAGGACGAGGCTGCAGTTCATACCAACTCCGCGGGTCAGATGGCCAGATATATCCCACAACCACCACTTCCCCCCGCAGCCACGACCGCTAAGCCTTCCTAATCTTGTCCTACAAGATCATAGGCATCCAGTTGGTGGCAGAACAAGACATCATCTCCACCACTGGCATTCCATAACATGAGACAGGTGGGTTTACAGATTATTTGAATTGGCTACTCTCTTCCCTTTGAATCTTCCCCTCCACCTTTGCCTCCATCTCACGATCAGCTGATGGAGGATCATTTGTCCTTGCTCCACGAGGAAGTCACATCTTTCTTGGCCAAGACAGCCATAGAGAGGGTTTCAGTGTCAGAAGTTGGCAGTGGTTGCTAATCCCGCTACCTTCTGATTCCCAAAAAGAACAAGAGGCTTCGCACAATCTTGTATCTGAGAACTCTCAACCTCTTCCTCCAAAAGGAGAATTTCAAGATGCTCAATTTGGCTCAGGTATGGTCTACCTTGTACCCAGGACTGGACTCAGGAGACTGGATGGTAGTGTTGGACCTGCAGGATCCCTATTTTCATATGCCCGTCTTGCCTGCCCATCGGCGTTACCAGCGGTTCACAGTTGGCCGCAAGTATTTTCATTTCATCTTGCTCTGCTTTGGCCTGACCAGAGCTGTTCAGGTGTTCCCCAAGGTGATGGCGGTGGTCGTAGCTCATCTGCGCAGATCAGAGGTGCCAGTCTTTCCCTATCTCGACAACTGACTGCTGAAGGTGGAATCACCCCAGGCTGTCGTCTCCCACCTCTAGACTACAGCAAACCTCCTGCATTTACTGGGGTTCCCTATCAACGTGTCAAAGTCACACCTGACTCTCTCTCAGATGCTTCATTCCATCAGGGCTATTCTGGACACAGTGCAGTTTTGGGCTTATCCTCCCGAACAGTGAGTCCAGGATATTCAGGCTATGATACCGATGTTTAAGTCTCTATTTTAGATTTCATTGAGAATGACTTTGAGGCTGCTGGGCCTCATGGCCTCCTGCATCCTTCTAGTAACACATTCCAGATGGCATATGCAGAATCTTCAGTGGAACCTTAAGTTCCAGTGGGTGCAGCATAAGGGGAATGTCTCCGAAATGGTCGAGGTCTGGGAGGGAACTGCAAAAGACCTGCAGGGGTGGTTAACAAACTGCGATTGGGTCAGAGGCACAACTCTCTCTCTTCCTCAACCAGCCTTCACAGTAGTGATAGATGCGTCACTTCAGGGATGGGGCGGCCATCTGGGGGAAGTAGAGATCAGAGGACTCTCGTCTCTGGCAGAATCTGGACTTCACATGTACATGTTGGAGATCCGAGCGATCCGATTGGCAATAAAAGCCTTCCTATCCTCCATCAAGGGAAGGCCTGGTCCAAGTGTTAATGGACAACACCCCCGCCATGTGGTACTGCAACAGACATTGCCTACCACGTCCATTGGAACATGTAGAATGCCAAGTAACCTACACCAAGGTAGCCCAATGTCTCCTGTGGACTATCCCAACAACTTTGTACTAAATAGATCCTCAATACCCTGTTAAATCACAGGTGTGCCTCTGGAAGATGTTCCACCAGCTTCACCACAAATATCGCACAAATTAGACCAAATTCTTGCTCACAGGTTTTGTATGTTGAAATCCAAATGTGTTGCACATTGCCGAAATTCTCACACATATTAGCGCCAAAAGGTCCAGGCCTCGCAATCAGCCTCCTGCCCAATTACATACATACTGTGAGGCTTTTTCTTAGTAGCCTGCTGCTGTCGAGGTAACTTTGCACCCAGTGACCAAGTTACTTCTTTCAGGCACTTGACTCTCACAGGATAGTGAGGGTTAGCACCTAAATCTTACTCCAGGAGGTAGAGGCGTTTAGAAACTCAGAATATCATAGGACACAATGGATAACACTCGATAACTTTAGTCCCTGCTCAGTGTTTACTTTACAAAAGAACACGGATTTAATAACAAGTAGGATAAATAATACATCTTTATGAATCCCATGTGCTAGATGCCAGTGTCATCCTATGAGTTGATTGACTGGTTGCAACCATAGATATCAGTATGCAGTCTGTACTTTGAACCCAGTTATGATCAGAATGAAAGGTGCCTTCCCTAAAAATATTCGAAGTATGTGAATAAAAGGGGGAGACACCGAAAAATATGCCAAACCATTGGCTTTGCTAAAGCCTCTGAGTGTACTGAATTTGTATTACAACAGTGGGTTGGTGGCAGGAGCAGAAGAGCTGCTGGGCGTGGCTAAATCGTATCAACGGCCAACAACTGAAATACGTTTGCTAGGAAAGAAGACCATTGCTCTAAAAAAAAGAATACCGAAATTAAGCTTTTCTTGTCCTAGCAGTCGCTTTGTTTTGCGGTAACTATAAAGAATGTGTCCTGCAGTGAAAAAAAAAATCATAAAACATTATTCCTTTTAAAATACAATGCATGCATGACAAAAAAAATCCCGGCGCACCCGTGGTGCAAACAGGAAAAATGTACCCTATCTGTAATAGGGCCCCTGGTGGTCAAGATGGGTACCCAAAGTCTTGGATGGAGGGTTTGCCCATGAAGTAGGACAGCATTGAATTGGCGAGGTGCCTTTTAGAACCATAATTGAAACTACAGGGGTCTAACAAACTGGTGACAATAGTTCTTAGATGTTGGGTGAGATGTATAAGGAAGATAGTATCACGACCATTGTGTTCCCAAATAACCAGAGCTGTCATAAAACACTGGCAATGGCCAGTTGGACTGAAACTGGATTGGTCATGGTAGGGCACTTGTATCAGGCTGGACTTGTCATTCCTCTGACTACTTTATTGGAGGATTGGGATTTCCCATTGTCACAATTTCTGAAATATGCCTTTATAGCTCATAACATCAAGAAGAGATGGGGCACTTCTGACCCCGAACCAGACACATATGAAGCCCTACAGTTGTTATTTACAGTGGGAAACATTCTGCTTCTAATCACGTGGTTTTATAGATCCCTGCCCAATCTGACTAAACCCCAATTAACACAACTCAGCGACAAGTGGGAAAACAACCTTGACAGGATCTTCAGTGGGTAAAGGGTGAAGTAGGATTTTGGGACATACACAGAACGTCTCCAGGGATGTGAGGCATAAATACACCCAATTCAATCATCTACATATGACTTACATGACCCTTAGATTAATGTAATTTGATTCGAGGGCCTGCTTGCATACACTGGCCCAGATGCACCTATCATGATGCAAATTACTTCACACGGTGTGGTTGTGTGTGGTTGTTCAGACATTTTGGAGAGAAGTGTGGGGACATTTGGAATATCTGCTCCAAAAAGAAGAATTACACTCTCGTGAGGCCAGCGTATTGGGTGAATATTCAAGGCAATGAACTGGAGGAGTCAGTCCTCCCCCCCCCAATTGATGAATGGCTCCACAATGTGAGCTAATGAGCCAAAAGCGAGAGTCTTGCGCTTCATGTAGAGGGGAGGAAAAATCACTGCTGATGGCCAATAGTTCCTCTCTGGGACAAAATTATTTATGCCTCTGATAACCCTGAGATATGGCGAGGGGAAGGACTGTCCAGCTTGAATCAATGATTAGATTGGAGGATTGCTGCCCCTGATTTGTGGATATTTGTTAGATTCAGAAATATTCAGAGTGTTTACCTAAATTGTGTATTATATTTACCCTTTACCAATGGAATCATTTGGAGTTGTTTGTATAGTTGTTAATTGTATTATAATACTTTGCTTACTAGCTGCAGGTCCGATTTGAAAATACTGGATCGTCCTATCCCACTTTTAAATACCATGCCTGCATACATTGCTACTTTTCTCCTGATCTGGAATGTATGTAACAGTGAAAGGATGATATTACATTGAATTCATTTGCTTAATCCATATACGATATCCATGTATAATTTACCAAAACGAACAACCTACATTTTATACACAGATATTGAAAAAAGGATGAGTTGCCAGAGTAATATATAGGACCTGCAAATTTAAAAAGCTGAAAGGCTTCCCTAGTCATTGGGAGAATATTCCTGCTGTTGCTAGTCATATTTTGTGGACTTCTTGTCCAGTGTCCACACTAAGACCAGTTTGACCTGACTCAGGTGTGATGTGTATTTGCTTCCTGTCTGGAGTAATCTTGGTTGATGGCAACAGCATTATACATAGGCACGGAGGCTTGGCTTGTCACATCAAGATGGCTAAACTGTGAGCTTGCATCTGACCCACATAATCAGACAGAATCCTAAGCAAATGCAGCAAACACAAGGAGATGATGGAAGGAGCGCTGAAACTTTTCAGACAATCACCCCCAGTCACAGATCTGGGTTGAATGCATCATCATTCTTCAGCTCACTTCGCCACCCCAGTTTAGACACAGCTATATGCAAAACAGTCTTGATCCTGTGCCTCATGCAAACAGTCCAGCCCGAACTGCCAAGCAATGTCTTGCCTGGACCGGAAACAAGCATCTTGGGACCGGTTTCGGGCTAACAGCCTCGTCAGCCAGGCTAGCTTGAATCCAGTGGCAAAGTGAGCAAGGTACCCACGTCTGGGCATACCCTGCCAACTTAGGGCGAACAAAGCAAACACAAGAAAATGCAGGCATTTTTCTGCAGATATATGCCCTGCTCCGCTGTCCTGATGCTGCTGTGATCGCTGGTGGCTCCCCTCAATGCTATTCCCCGTGGCGTTACTCTGGAGTGCCAAACCACCATGGCCTGCTTCTGGGCCTGCTGAAAGCGGCACTGGAGCACTAATGCGGCATGATATGCTGCTTGACCGTCCTGCTTCGCCTGCTCAGACCAGCTGTAGAAGGTAGGAGGGGGACTTGGGCCCGCCGTTGCCTGCGGAGCAGAGCCGCACCCACATGCTGGAAAACTGCTGTTGTCATCGGGGGTGAGGTAATTCAGTTTTAACTCCATTTTGTATTCTGTCGCCATTTTGTTGCCCTCACTCAGGCAGCTTGGTGAACTGAGTGTTTTTGCCCTTTGTACTGCGACGTGTCAAATAACCTTCTGCCTCTGTTTACGAGACTGATGTCAGGGACTGGCTGAGTCCACTAATCCTCGTCTGGTTTGACTAAACCCTGTCTCAACTGTCTGTCGGTACACACCATTCTTTCCTGACTCTATCTTATCTTCTGGCCTTCGCTATTCTCTACTTGTATTCTCTCATTTCACAACTGTCCTCCAAAGCATACAAATATGTTCTGCCACCTGCAAGTTGAGTTGTAGACACTACCACTGATTAACTTGTGGGGAGGGGTGACAAAAACAGTTGGAAGAGAGGTTTATTTGGGTTACTTGATATCTTGTTTTCAAACTTTTCTCATTGGTTATATCTTGTTTTCAAACTCTTCTCATTGGATAATCATGTATGCATTGGGAGTGTTCTTAGTGAATCTATGCGCTATAAAAGATTGTGCGCCACGGAGTAAAGTGGCAGTCTCCTAAGAACATACTGAGTGTACTTCTGGGACAATTGTACTTAGCTGCAGCTAATAAACCTGATCTTCTACGCTCAACAGAATGTCCTGTGTCTCTGTTCAACAAAGCAGGTGAACTCAGGAGATTAAGGCGTGCCCTGCGCCGCCAGGCCCATAAGGCCCTGGTTCTTCAATTGGTGCCCTCTGTGAGGGGGCTTCAGAGGTAGCAGTTCTTGCCCGAGGATCGTGAGGAACCCCGCAAGAAATTCTGGAGGAATCGCGAACCACGTCAAGCGACCCCTGTATGTCGAAGTGGTCCGAAGGTCTTTTTCAGCGCGGTTTCTCCTTCCTGACGGCTGCTGATGACTGCTGCCCTGACTGCCGCCTGGCTTTGGCCCCTTTTGGTGATGTATGGTATCGCGAGACGTTAGACAGGCCTCTGTTGGCGTAAGAAGACACTTAGTTAAGTATTGGTGGGTAGCTCCCACTATTTTTGTTTTGATTTGGGTCTTTGATTCGGCTATTGCAAAAGCCGAAGCCGAGGGGTGAGTACGTTTGTGCTATATTATTTGATTTAACCCCTTGATGTTTGTGAACAGTCCAGTGAAATAACGATGCCTGGTCTGAGTAAGTTTAGAAAGTTTTGTTGTTTTGGTTGTGATAGGGATTCCCGGCTGGAGGACTCTTGTCCAATTCCTCCGGTTGGAATTCCCACTTATGAGCTTTATTCTAAACATGGTGTTGGCCCCATCGCCTTTAATGAGGCATGGATCCGATACACAAAGAACGATGGTGTTCTACAGTGGCCACAGAATGGTAGCTTTGAGCCTGACATATTAGATAATTTGGAAGCAATTTTGTTTAAAAGAAAAGCCCGGCCGGCAATGTTTGACTCTTTCCGCCTCTGGCGTAAGGAAGCCAAACAGAGAGAAATTAAACAGGCAAAACGAGATAAGAAAACACAAAGTATGACGATTATACAGGCTGCCCAGCAGTTTAAAGATAATGAGATTAATCATGAAATGGAAATTTCTTGATGTTTTCAGTCTGTTAAGCAAAATGTCAGTTAATTAATATTAAGTAGATTTTAAATAAAAATCCAGAAATGAACCATGTGATATGCTAAATAGCTATATGTTGCTATATAATTTATAGAGTAAGCAACTATGCACATGTACAAACTGTTAAATGCTTAAAAAAATAAAATTAAAATTTACATTCACTAGGAATACAATGGCCTCAAAAACGAAACTGTGTTTTGTAGAAAAATAAACTTATAGTATTTTTTACTTACATACATTGTATTAGATATTAACAGGCAAACACTTCAGCTGAAGTAAATTTTTGCTGAACTCAAACGCAACACGCATTGATATGTCTTAGTTTGAAAAAGACTGCCACCGTGCTCATGTTACTACACTGAGAGACAAGCTTTTATTGTCGCTAAGCAAGCAGCTCTAATAGACAGGAATGTTTACTCAGCCAGGACTTCGCCCTCAGTTGAACACATGTGAAACTTTGCATTTCAAAATTGTGTTTTAAAAAGGTTCCATAACTAAGGTTCATTATTTTGTATTACAGGAAGACATTTCAATTAAGGGTTTCCTCTCTTTAAGCATTTTTATAAGAATATTTTTGGTTCTAATGTTAAAATAATTGTTCTGTTAAAAAAAAAAAATGGCGAAGATTTTTTTGTTGTCATGTTTTAAGTTAGGCTTCTGTGCTTATACTTATAAATAAACATCTAAAATGATAGGCAAGGGATGCAGCTTGCTTTTATATGTGAAATTATCAAAAATGATTGGGTTTATCAAAAATAATTATTAATTATGAAAAATAATTATTAAAAATAAGTGCTTCTAAATTCATTTTTTTACTATTTATAAAGCTTAATACTCATACTGTGACCTCCTAGCATTATAATTTAATTTAAGTTGCGTTGTACTGCATGGTGAGGACATTTGTATATGGAATTTCACTTGGCGCAGGCTTAAAAAAAACTCATTTTTTTAAAGGATTTGCAAGAGATATGTCTAATATCCAATATCTGCAATCTGTAAAGAACATTCTGAGGATGATTAATATGTAGCACAATTATAGGATATTTATTTTTAAGTGCCCCAAATATCAAAGTCGAAACTGGGTAAAATAGACTATTTAACAGCATTCTTGCCCTTTACAATAGCTTTAAAGTGCCTTAGGCTTCAGTAAATGCATATATTTAGGTATAATACAAATTTGCAGGTTGCTTTTAATGTCTCAGTGAGCCAATGTGCCCAGTGGAGAGGTTTGGGTTTAATATCAAGATTGAAGGCTATAACTCTAGCTAGACCTACTGAGACGTTCATCCTTTTAAGGTTGATGAACTAAGTACCGTTGCATAGGGTAGTAACAAACATTTGTTCTAAAGCTAGTATGTTATGTTATTATGTTCTGTGAGTTATTCACAGTAAATGTTTTAATAATTTAAGAATAGAAATAAATTGTAGCCCCTAAAAGAAGTAATATATATAACATGTGTTTTTAAAAAGGGTTAATTATTGCAGGTTAGGAAGAGTTAGGAAGGTTTTTTTGTCTGTGACAAGCTTCAGGGTGAGGAGAGAGACAGGGCTGAGGAGCGCAGAACGCGAGGCAGATTTTGACCTCGAGGTCAGTAAGGTGGGAGTTAGGAGTGAGTGTAAACAGATGGAGAAACCATTGCTTGGAAAAGCTTCTCTGACAAGAAGACATTAATGCTTGCACACTATAGGAACCTTGAACAGTGGCGGGGACCAGGAATGCTGGCAGAGGCTGGATAGCAGCCCAGAAAGTTCTGCTGAGGTGTTATTCTTAGCTCTTGGAGGACTGTGCAAGGCCGAGAAGTGCATTCCGGCACGGCCTCGCTCAAAGCAGGGCCTCAAAGGGGGTGGTACATTAATATTTTTGCTTTTGAAAATACTATCCATGTAGTTGCTTTAATTTAAGATGGTTGGTTACAGTTGATATTTTGTGTGTTATGTGAAGTATCAGCAGTAGGTTGAAACAAGATGATTTTTTTTTGTATGACTTCTTTGAAAACAAAACAAAATGTTTGTGTGTTTTCCATGTTTTTGCATTTTGTCCTTCTATGAATTGTTCCTGCTGGTCCTGTGTGTCAGAAGCGACACAGTAAGTTATATTTGACAGCCGGTCACCACTAACTGGTGACCAGCTGTCAAACGGCGGGTTAGGAAAGTAAAAAAGTGTAATTTTCATTTTAAGCCTGACAAATTAAGCAGGCCCGAATATTGGGTTTTGGGCTGCAGGTTCATAGTGCATAAAGTACATGACATGGTGTTGTGAGGAACTGGAACATTAGCTGAGATTACCGTATATGGTGTAGGGGCCAGCGGTAGAGTTAAAATTTGTGTACTATTTTGACTTTTGTGTATCACCCATACTCTTGGTATTGTGTCACAAGCTTGACTATCACCCGAGTAATTTTTCGTTCTTACTATAGATTTTTCTTTTGCCGCTTCTCCCCTGATTGATGTTGTGTTGTGCCTAGTTATTGGGGATTTTAGCTATGTCCTAGTCCCATTTATTTTTTTCGAATTCCTTTCACCAGTCAGCCCTTTTATTATTATTGGTGTATTGTTCAGGTTCACATTTCCAGACTGTAGTAATGTACCAGGGACCCCCATACTATGTATAATTTCCTTTTTGTATGACCAGACTGGTTTTTAAGAATTTTCTTTCGGCCTACTTCGATGTTTTCCAGTCTGACTGTCAGGGTAGGGATGGACTGGTTAACTGACTCAATACTATAGTAAGACAAGTTTTCCACCTCAATAGGAGATACCTTACATTTATTTTTTTGAACATGACAAATTTTCAATGACTATTTTAATTTGGTTTTTTATCCTTTTGTTCCTGCTTCTTTAATTTTCGGTGGGATCAGATGTGTTCTAAATCATGGAAATACCAGGACTCTCTAGTTCTTGTCTTTTGTTTCCACATTTGATTATTAGCCTGTGTATTGCATAGTGCACCTGATGCACAGTTATTAAAGGGAGGTATCTACATGTCCCTGATAATCTGTATCATGTGATTTCTCTTTTGAGATGTTCTAGATAAGGAATTTAGGAACACCTAGACGTAATCATTGAAAAAAAAAAAAAAAAAAAAAAAAAAATGTTTACCCCATTAGGCAATGCCACCATGTGATAGAATTCCCATGTAATTATCTACCCTCGGATGGCAGAGGATAATGAAGGGTACCCAAATTGAAGAGACTAGAAGTACTGCCTTTGAGAATGACAGTGTATTCTAGACCAGAGTTGTCCTATGGCGTATGGTCACTCCCTTGCAAATTGTAGGTCACCTGCTTGCAGTCCCATTGTTAAATACAATGAACTGTTGTTATACTAAACTGAGGGAAACTAACAACTGTGTCACATTTCCTACGTCACTAGATTCTGCGGGAATTAAGTCATAATAACCTGCAGAACACTGATTTAAGCCTAATTCCCATCAGTGACAGCTACAGATGAAAGACGGACGTCTTAGCCCTACAGTCCCAGCACCCAGAAAGTAGCAAGGCTAGCGCGCCATCAATGGTATCTCCAAAGCATTGTACTTGCTCCATCAGACGGCGTTGGACATCACAAAACCAGAGTTTCAGTGTAAAAGAGCGAAAGAGAAGGATCCCTGTTGTTGATGGCAGAGCTGGTTTGAGGCTTCAGTTTTCTACCTGTCATGTGCTGGTAACCTCTGACAGTGTGCAGTCCCTTGAGCCCCTTGGCCTGAGTTTTTGCCACCCCGTCCTCTTTTCTTTGCTCCAATGGAAGGGCAGTGCACCGGAGGATCTAAGGCACTACATGATGAAAGGAAAATTAAATGAAAGAACAGCCCAAACATCCTCTGACACTGAATAGCGAGTGTTGGAGCCTGAAAGTGTTGCTGAGCGTGAAAGTCTGTTGCTCTTTCCGATTAATAGTACTTGGGTCTGCACGAGATGATCTGTGCCCATGACCAACGAAGAACACAATATCTGTAGTGCCTGCCGCAGAGGAAATATATTGGTGCACTGCCTTGAGACATTGAGACTTTCGAGTAAGCTGTGAGTGTTTGCCAGGAGGGCACTCCAACGGATACTGAGAAGCACTATTTTCATGAAAGGCCTGAATGAAGAGGCCCAATGCGGAAGAAAACAACAGAAGCAGATTTGATGGACGATAGAAGCCTACCAGAGAGGCTTAGAACGGACTTTGGCATAGTTATGGTTGCACAAGTGGTTCCCGTGCAATTGCATAGAATGGGTGTTAGGAGACTGATTCTTATTGTTTTGCTGGCATTGTTTTAGAGTAGTATTCTGTTTAGTAAAAGCAGAATGAGGTCTATCCTCTGTTGAAGAGTATCCCCATTTCACCTGAGAGCATTGATAAGGATCGCCACTGTTTCACCTGAGTATACAATAGTCACTGAAATGCATAAGAGCCCTGAAAAGGTTCGCTAAATAATTTTAGGGTTTGCTTTTGCCTAGGGTTGTGAAAAAATGATAATCTTGTTTGTAATAATGGTCGTGACTTTCTTCTGCTATCTGAATGTTAATTATGACTCGATGCTTTGTTCTCTTGTATCCCTGTTGATAATTTACATATACCTGCTTAAATGAAATGTGTAGAATGGAAAATGCTCACCTAGCAATGAATTAGGATTTGCCTGAGTAATGGCAAAAGGAGGGTCTGAGGTAATTCAGTTTTAACTCCATTTTGTATTCTGTCGCCATTTTGTTGCCCTCACTCAGGCAGCTTGGTGAACCGAGTGTTTTTGCCCTTTGTACTGCGACGTGTCAAATAACCTTCTGCCTCTGTTTACGAGACTGATGTCAGGGACTGACTGAGTCCACTAATCCTCGTCTGGTTTGACTAAACCCTCTCTCAACTGTCTGTCGGTTCACACCATTCTTTCCTGACTTTATCTTATCTTCTGGCCTTCGCTATTCTCTACTTGTATTCTCTCATTTCACAACTGTCCTCCAAAGCATACAAATATGTTCTGCCACTTGCAAGTTGAGTTGTAGACACTACCACTGATTAACTTGTGGGGAGGGGTGACAAAAACAGTTGGAAAAGAGGTTTATTTGGGTTACTTGATATCTTGTTTTCAAACTTTTCTCATTGGTTATATCTTGTTTTCAAACTCTTCTCATTGGATAATCATGTATGCATTGGGAGTGTTCTTGGTGAATCTATGCGCTATAAAAGATTGTGCGCCACGGAGTAAAGTGGCAGTCTCCTAAGAACATACTGAGTGTACTTCTGGGACAACTGTACTTAGCTGCAGCTAATAAACCTGATCTTCTACGCTCAACAGAATGTCATGTGTCTCTGTTCAACAAAGCAGGTGAACTCAGGAGATTAAGGCGTGCCCTGCGCCGCCAGGCCCATAAGGCCCTGGTTCTTCTGGGGTCTGTGCTGTGTCCAGCAAATTAATGGACATCCTCCCTGAGAATTCACTCCATGGCTGAGGAACGCCCAATGGAACCATCTCCTCTATCTTCGAAACTTGATCAGATACTTCACACCATTCCAGACACCAGATCAGCGTTGGTGAATATAAAGTAGATGCAATGGCCATCGATCTTAGTCTATTGTGTGATGATCAACGCAAGAGTGAAGAACAAAACACTCCTACATGACCTGTAGCCTCCGACAACTGACCTCCACTAGGAAGTTGCAGAATTTACAGATCGTATTTGGTATCTAGAAGGAAGGGTGGAAGATGTGGAGGGGCAGCTTGCTGCAACATTATGCACAATATAGGCTTACCAGACACTACAGAGTGTCAAAATCCCACCTCATTAATTGAAGATTTGCTTTCCAAGCTAGTTGCACCCATCAGGCTTTCTCCCTTCTTCACCGTGGAGTGTGCTCACTGAGTGCCGGCGTGTCGCGCACCTCAGGGGGAGCCACTGAGGCCAATGGTGGCAATGATCCTAAACCTTTGGGACAGGGACAAAGACACATTACTGCAGGCCTCCAAACAAGTGGATCATCTTTCCTGTGGATGCCGTTGATCGTCCTTTCTGGGAGTCAAGACCAAGTTCCAGTACTTTGGTCTCGAATACTTTCTACTTTTCCCTGCCAAGCTCAATATCATTACTAACCAATGCTCCTATTTCTTCACTATTACTGAGGAGCCATGCAAATGGATAGAGCAAATTGAACACTCACCTTGGTCACTGTTAGATTTAGGGGTCTCTGGTTGGCACAGGTAGGTACTTGTGACAAATAGGGACACTTGCCTCTAGCCAGGGTAAGGGGGTACACTCCTAAAATAACCCCTGCTCACCCCCTTGGTAGCTTGGCACGAGCAGACAGGCTTATCTCAGAGGCAGTGTGTAAAGCATTTGTGACCACATACAGTAACCAAGTGACAAAACTACAGATGGACACCACACAAGGTTTTATATCAAAATTAAGTATACTTTATATAGATTTACCACAAGACCATAAACGACAAAAATACACAAAACTGTTACTTTAAGATGGTAGTTTTAGCTTAGTTCAGTTCAGTTCTTAAGATGCGACACTTTGCGTCAATGTACCTTACGATGCATTGCGCTTCCACGACAAGCAATGTCGCAGCGATGGAAATGCGACAAATTTCTGGTGCAAAGAAATAAAGACGCGAAGATCTTCCAGATGCGGCACGCTTCTCCGGGGATGTGAGAAGTTCTCGGTTCGGTGCGTGGACTGCGGCGGCGACACCCTTGTTCAGAAGTGCGACGGCAACAGCTTCAGCTGCGACACTCTTCTCCCAGTTTGCATGAAGCTTCCGCACGATGCGACAACTACAGCGGCGACATCCTTGTTCAGAAATGCGACGGCAACAGCTCCGACGGCGGCGCGCTTCTCTTGGGATGCGAGGTGCTTTTCTCGATGCGGTGCAATGCGACAGTTCCAGCGGCGACACCCTTGTTCAGAAGTGGGACGGCAGCAACAGCGACGGTGACACGCTTCTTCCTCTTTGCAAGACCCTTCTCTCGATGCGGTGCAATACGACAACTCCAGCGGCGACACCCTTGTTCAGAAGTGCGATGGCAGGCAGCAGCGATGGCGACAGCTCCTTGCGACACACAGTCCCTCAGAAGGCCCAAAACAGCAGCAGGCACTTCCAACAGGACTCTGGGGAGCTGGAGGTTGAAGTCTGTTGTCCCTGAGACTTCAGCAGGAGGCAAGCTCTTTTCCAAGCTCTTGGAGATCCTTCACAAGTTGAAAGTAAAGCACACAAAGTTCTTTCTCCTCTGTTTGGTAGTTAGGCAACCACTGCAGGCCAATCCCCTAAGCAGCCCTTCAGCTTAGGAATAGACTCTCCTCAGTTTCTTCAGGTTCCTCTCCTCAGCAGAGGTTTCTTCTTGTAGTCCAAAAGTGATCTAAATTCTTGGGATCAGGGTCCCAATATTTATACCCAAAAATCCTTTGTCCTCTAGGGCAGAGGGGCCTTTGCCTTGTTCAAACCGGTTCTGGTCAGTCCTGGAGCACTTTGTTTACCTGACTCCTTCTTTCTTTTCAGAGTGCAGGGCAGAGACATCAGACGCACCACAGGAGGTGGAGCCAGCATTGTGGAGGGAAGGCACAGGCCTATATAGGTCCCAGGTGCAACTCCTCCCACTCATCTAGATGCAAATCTCTCTATTCACCACTGGGACACCTCACCCTGTCTCCTGGAATTCCCCAGCCCGGTCACGCAAACTCCAGACAGGTAATACGCAGCCTAGCAGAGGCAGGTTTGAATGGTTAGACAAGAAAATACCTACTTTCTAAAAGGGGTATTTTCAAACACAGATTGTTAAAACCAACTTCACTAAAAGATGTATTTTATCATTGTGAGTTCAGGCATACTAAATTCGAATTTCTACCATGTTTCCTGAGTCAGTTAGGATTATAAAATGTAATAACCAAACTGCCCATTCTGGCCTATGGAGAACAGGTAGCCTTGCAATAGTGAAAAACGAAAATGGCTGTAATTCACTATTAGAACATGCCACACACACCAGGGCATGTCCTACCTTATCCTTACAATGCACCTTGCCCATGGGCCTACCATAGGGGTGTCTGATATGAGGAAAAGGGAAGGTTTAGGGACTGGCAAGTGGGTGCACTTGTCCAGTCAGCATGACAGTACCAGACTGCACGCAGGCTCTGCAATGGCAGACCTTAGACACACTTTTACAGGCTGCTCCTGTGGGTGGCACAACCAGTGCTGCAAGCCCACCAGCAGCATTTGAATTTACACGCCCTGGGCACACTCAGTGCACTGTGCTAGGGTCTGACAAGCAAACCAAACAGTCACTCATGGAGTCACCAATTAATACATTCATTTACAGTAGGGAGCACTTGCACTGTGGCACTGGACAGCAGAGGAACAGTTCCCAAAGCATCTAACATCAGCAAAAACACATGAGGCAACAGCAAAAAAATGGAAGGGAGACCCACGCCAATGGTGCCAGGTCTAACAGTCACCACAGCAATCTCCCTGACTCTGATGCACTTTGGGGACAAACCACAGCTCTTGGCACCAACCCTCTCTTCAACAGCCCAACTCTGCAGCTCCCACCCCAGCACAGTCCCAGGAGGAAAGATTTTCAGCATTATCAAATGCTTCACAGCTTCGTGACCTGAAAGGGCTCATCAATTCAGGAAACTCTGATACTGCCTCTAAATCTGATAAAGACTTGAGCATCTCCTTTCCGAACGCCACGTCGTTGGTGCTCCTTACAGTGCAGATGAAGGGAATGGGAGCTTCTAGAAGTCTCTCTCCATATTTGTAAAATTATAAAGATGGAGACCTCTTGGCGCTTTGACAGGAACGGAGTGGATGCTGCCCATGGCTTTCTTTATGTACCCAGTCGAGATCTCGTGCTTGAGACTATCAACGGGTTCCCCAATCGTGCTGGCGAGGATGATGCCTAACAGATAGCCGGTGAAGTATTCCAAGTTCTAATTATTTATTCTTGTGTACATACAGTTATCCTCCTATACATTTACTCTTGTGTATATACATTCATTGCATGCATTGCTTTTATGTGTTTATTATTGCCATTTTATATATGGAAACTATCTGCAATAAATATTCCCTTTTACTTTGCAAATGAGTGTTGAGCTTTGTTTATGTTGTATTTTGGAATTCTAAAGTGTGTAGAGTCCTATTTTGAAGAGTGTTCACATTCTGCCCTGGTATTTTGAAGTCTTGCTCAGGTGTTTTAAAGAAAGAAGCGAGACATTTTAACATCACAAACAGGATACGGAGTGAAAGGGGCAGAATGTTTGGCAGAAAAACGAAAATGGATAAAGCAGGTTCCCAGATACCAAAGGAAATACGAGGAGGGGAATTAGTTGCATATAATCAGCTTGTTAATGAGTGGTTGCATTGTGCTGGGTTGAGTGAGAAGATGTATTAGCTTGCTTATAAAAGGGTCAATTGAAAAAGGAAATTAGTTTTGTACATTGGGTCAAACAGGCTGGATCCTTTTTAAATGATTATAGGAAAATGCATGAAGAATGTATTTAGTTAAAAAAGGAGGGTGAAACGATGGAAATCCCATTAGTAGAAGCCGCGAATACTTCTGTAATGCTGTAGTGTCAGAATAAATTGTTGCAAGATAAGTTGGAAACTTATCAGCTTGTGGCTGAAAAAGCAGCAGTGCATGTGGCAAAATATAAGTGGAAAAAGCGGAGAGGAAGGGGTAACAAAGGAAAGGTGCAATTGGCGATTGCTAAGGCTGGTTTAAATTTGAATCCAGAGGAGTGGGATGGTAACATATGGGATTCATCAGAGTTTTCATCAGATTCTGGAGGAGAGTGTTCTCAGGATAATAGTCAGAATGAGACGGAGGGTCAGAAAACCATCCAAGCACAGCCAATATACAGGCGAAAGTTGCATCAGAATCCAAAGGGGTTGTGCTGGACTCCTTGGAGGATTTCACACAGTGGAAGATTAGTGATATCTTAGATTTCGACAGGTCGGGTGAAACATTGATTCCATTGATGGTGCGCTTGTTTGATTCAGGGGCACAGGGAGTGTATTCAGATCAAGGAGATGTGGCAACGTTTTGTATACTAAGCACTTAATCTGTTGAGCAAGATGAGTTTAGGAATTTTCAGGGAAATGTGTAGACAACTTTACTGTGGTTGACATGTGATGGATGTTCACACAAAAACCCAAACGAGTCAGATTGGCCCCCAACTGATAAGCTGTGATTTACACTAAGAGATGCAATGCAGTGAATGAAAGAGGATGTAATGAAGATTGCAATTCTTATAGGTGTCCCCATGATTTGATGAATGGATTGCTAAATATATCAGTGCAAAATAAGATACTTTGTTTAGCTCCCCAGCCTACAAACATGTTATAATGACGTTGTTGATTAATCAAACAGGCAATCCCTTGTCTCAGATGATTGAGGCAATACGTGAATTGGGTGAGGTGAGAAAGTGGAACAAAACTGAGAGGTCCTCCCAATATGAAACTTGTACTGATAATAATAGAGTGTCCAGGAGAGACATGTTTATGGCATTGTTGAAAGGAGGGGTGTCAAGGTAAGAAATTGAAGGCCATGATGCCAAGAGTATGTGGGAGATGTATCAGAGGTGAGGGCTGGATAATAAGGAAGGAAGTAGAAAGGTGAATAAGAAGGATAATAAACAGGTGAATCAGAAACAGGTGGTGTCAGAGGTAAAGGAGGAAAGAGCAGAGGAGGACCGACAGAAAGAGAGAGAGAGAGAGACCAGTGGGGGAAAAGAGAGAGAGCCCTGTCTGATGGGAGGGGAAGGTGTGAGTTATGAAAGACAGGAGCAGCAGTGGGAGCAGGGTTGAGGAGTTTCCTGAAGATTACGAGGGAGTTTATCAGGATTTGACATGGGCGGAAGTGCGAAGGGCGAATTTATATTAGGGAAGTGGCCAAATTCCGATGCAAGGGTGGTCTCACAAGGATAACAGATCCTATGTTAGGGTTGTGATTCATTGGAAGAATGACAACATCTAAAATGTGCGAGCCCTATTGGATATCGGAGCGGAGGCCTCTTTAATTCATGGAAACTCAAAAAAGTTCAAAGGACAGTATTTTACAATTAGAGGTTTGGGTGGAAAGGAAACAACAACAGTACAAACTACAGTCTTATAGGAACTGGGAGCCTCCCAAAAAGAGAATACACTGTCTTGATAGTGGCCATTCTTGAGTACATCATTGGAATTGACATCCTAAAAGGCATGTATTTAGAGGATGGATTTTATCAGTTTGCATTAAAAAGATCTCAGTTGTCACCACAAGAGTGGGTCATTTAAAGATTTCTCCAGTGTAGGTGCCCCAAGCTACTAACATAATTCAAATGAAGCAGTGCAGAATTCCGGGAGGGCATGAGGAGATCATTGAGACCATTTGAGACTTGATAGAGGCAGGGGTGGTGATTCCAATCACTACTGTCTAGAATAACCCTGTTTGGCCCATGTGCAAAAGTAATAATAGTTGGCGCATGACAGTTGATTATCGCAAATTGAATACACATACTTCTCCCCTGACTGCTGCTGTCCCAGATATGATTACTTTAATTGAAAAAATATAGAATCACACTGGGACATGGTATGCGACTATTGACATTGCCAATGCTTTTTTTACTATACCAATAGCCCCGAGAACCAAGAACAATTTGCTTTCTCCTGGAATGGTAGGCAATTTACATTTCAAAGATTCCCTTAGGGGTCTTTGCATAGTCCTACCATCTGTCACTGGCTAGTGGCAAAATACTTGGATGAGGTACACTGGTATTCCCTGGGTGCAGCTTTGCCGTTACATTGATGATCTGATTATAGAGGGAGAGTCACAAGAACAAGTACAGATCCAACTAGACAGGATTGTAGCACACTTGCAGAGTAAAGGGTGGGAGATAAATCCTGCAAAGGTACAGGGACCCTCTCAAAATTAAAAAATATTTGGGTATCTAATGGTATTAGGCATATAGAGAAGTGGTGCCGCAATTGAGACAGAAGTTTAAAGAATTTGCTGTGCCGTGAAATAGGAAGGAAGCTCAGAGGTTCATTGGAGACGGCATATCCCTCACTTAAGTCAGATTTTGGCCCCTTTGTACAAGGTTACACGAAAGAAACCTGAGTTTGGGTGGGGAGAGCAGTAACAGAATGCATTTGAATAGGCAAAGGAGGCTATACAGTGTGCCTTGGATTCATGTCCAGTACGAGAAGGGGATGTTGGGCTGAATGTGACAGCCCAGGGGCAGTTTGCCAATTGGAGTTTGTGGCAGAAACAAGAAAAGAAGAGGGTATCTTTAGGACTTTGGGCAAAGAAGTTACCAGATGCTGGAGAGTGGTACACTCCATTTGAAAAGCAGTTGCTTACATGGTATTGGGCCCCTGGGGACACTGAACAGTTGACCCTGAGGAACAATGGGATATTGAGACCTAAGATTCTTATAATGCAATGGGTGATGAGTTCCCTCAAGACTCATAGAATAGGGCATGCAAAGGAAGCCAGCATAATCAAATGGAAGTGGTACATACAAGACAGGGCATGAGTAGGCCCCAAAGGTACTGCAGTGTTGAGTAGGTAGTGCAGGCCCCAGTGAAAGCTAAAGAGGTGTTATGGGATGTGCCTGAGATACAGGAGTCCCCTGGGAAGCAGGATGAGCCATTTGCTGCATTGTCTTCAGAAGGCAAGCAAGATGTATGCTTTACTGATGTCTCAGCCAGGTATGTGGGGGCTAAGAGGCACCAGAAAGTAGTGTTGTACAATCCTGTGACCAAGAAATTGTTAACTACTACCGGAGAGGGAGAGAGTAGCCAGTTTGAAGAACTATATGCTGTGTATCAAGCTTTGATACAAGAATTACCTGGAAGTGTCTTATATACAAAGAATTGTAATCTACTGCGAATGGGTTAGCTACCTGGCTTCCTGCATGGAATGCCCATAACTTTATGATACATTCAAAAGAGGTGTGGGGTAAGGAGTTGTGGTAAGAGATCTGGGAAATGTTAATGCCGAGCACAGTTACTGTATATCACGTAGATGCCTACTGCCCAAAAGAGTCGTTAGAACGGTGATGTAATTCCTTTGCAGATGAAAAAGCCAACATTTTGAAGGCCGAGGTGACAACACAGGATTCTGATTTGGTGGGAATGGCTAAGTGGGCACACCAAAAATGTGGATACCTGGGAGAGAAAGCCACTAACAGGTGGACAGAGAATAGAGGGATGCATATTCCAGTAGAGTTGATCAAAACTGTGATTATGCAATGTCTTATTTGTCAGCATACACAGCACAGATCAGTCCCACAGGTAGTGAAAGGTCAGCTAGGTAGGGGTAATCTGCCAGGGCAGATTTGGCAGATCAACTACATCGGGCCAATGCCAATTAGTCGGGTTGTCAGTATGCATGTACAGTATTGAGTCTGGCTACGTGATAGCCTTTCCGTGTAAACGGGCCACTCAGCAGAATACTTTGAAAACACTGAATCTACTTATTTTGTATTATGATGTTCCATTGCAGATCCAAAGTGACAACGCTTCTCATTTCAAAGGCAAATTTGTGCAGGATTAATGTGCACAGCACAAAATAGACTGGACTTATCATATCCCTTACTACCCACAAACTGCGTGACTGATTGAGAGAATGAATGGATTGTTTTAAGCTCAGCTGAAAAAATTGTCAGATGGGTCATTAAAAGGTTGGAGAGATAATTTGCATGATGCATTGTTACTTTTGAACAACAGGCCTTTGACAAATACAGAAACTCTGTTAATGCGAATGTTGACACCAGAGTTGCAGATTCAGTCTCACTTGTACTAGGAGACAACTCTAGGAGCCATACCTCCATATCGGGCCACCCCTAGAGGCTGCAGGTCTTGATTTACATGCTTTAGACTGAAACAGACTAAAGCATGAAATCCAGAGATATAGCTTTAGTTAATACTGGGGTTGGAATACAGATTCCTTCGTAGTATTTTGGATTGATTGCCCTTCGATCCGGGCGTGCCTTAAAAGGCATCCACATTTTAGGATGGGTATTAGACTCTGATTACCAAGGAGAGAGAAAAGTTATAGTGTTGAACTGTTGAAACACTGATTTTGTAGTGCAACCCAGAAATCAAGATAGTTTTGATTATCATCATGCCAGTTTATGGAGGAATTATTAGGAAGGGGACAGCCCCAGCCCTTCTTACTGTATGAGGGATGGGAGGGCTTGGCTCCACTGATAAGAATCCCGGAGCAAAAATATGGATTCAATCCTTCAATAACCCTCATGAACCCACTGAAATCATAGCTACAGGAAAAAACAACATCATAGTTATAATGAGACCTGGAGCAGAGAAATGGGAACATGTGCCTGCTGATAAATGTTATTTGCGAGAGTGATCATACTGGTTTGTTTTCTGCTCTTCTAGATCACAGCATGACATATTTATGGCCTGATTGCCCTGTTTGGAGTGTATTTGGGCATGTACGGAGGGGACTGGGTGGGTCCAGGGTTGCCCACAGCCAAGTTGCATAGCTGCATTTATGAAATGATAACGTTATTACAGCAGCTGGAGAACATGTGGACCTATTTGGCGCAAAATATGCTCAACATATCCCATTTCTGTATGCAGAACATTAAGAGCACCCTCGATGTTATATCCACCTATTTAGTTGCAATACCTACTCCTGTTGATGTTCTGTTACACATCTTTAATACTACCAATGCTGATGAGGATGTGGGAGAGAGCGATGTCAAAACCCACCTCTTTTTATACGAGTATTGTAGGTTTTGCCCTGAGATAACAGGAAATCTGTGGGAAAATATGACTCATATCATAACATACAATTTCTCTGTTTGAGATGTTTGTTATAATCTTACATGGGATCCTGCTAAAATAGGCAAGTGCCAACAGCTAAAGGTTGATGGTTCTATGAATAATATCTTTAGAGAGCAATGAACATTATGTCAATTATGGAGCAATAGTATGTGTACTACTGTAAATAACAATATGTCTTGCAAGCATGTAGTGTCTATTGCTAGTCATTTTAGGTACGTTAAATTACCCAAGGGATGGCTCTTTTCATGTGGCAATACGCCATGCACCTACATTCCAGTGATCCTGATGGGTGGACCATGTGCCTTAACAAAATTAGGACTTAATGTTGTTTCCTTTGCATTCAACTTTAGATTCTCACTATGCTAGAGGCGCATTTCAATTGTCTGAAGACTGTGATTCTGAAATTACCTTTTTGTCTAAAACCAAATATATTAGTCAATCTACGTCCATAGTAGGCGTTCCTGGGTTAACTGTGTATAATACTAGGATAATAAACAACCTTGCATGTTTAATGGTGAAAAATATAAATGAAACTTCTACAGCTTTAGCTAAATTGCTATTGGATGTCCAGGGAACAAGAAAAGCCGCTTTACAAAATAGGCCTGTTATCGACTATTTAATTTAAAAACATAGCCATGGCTGTAAAGATTTTGAAGGATTGTGCTGTTTCCATTTGTCTGACCATTCCACGTCCATCAATTCGCATCTTAATGCATTGCATGAATTTGTTAAGGGAGTGAAGCAAGATGTGGACAAGGTGGTGGGATTGGCTATTTGGGTGTTTGCCTGACTTAGGGCAACTTCTCTATATTTTAAGTGTCATTTTCATTACAATTTGTATTTTGGTATCTATTTGTTGCAGTATGCAAGTATGCCTAACTTTATATCCTTGTTTCATCCTAGTGCTATAACCTTTATACCTAAGAGTTATCCTAATTATTAGTTAATGATCAAAGGGTGGAGTGTAATGCGGTAGGCAGTTATACATTGTGATATTGTGTATTGACCATTGACTCCATTTTGCTTTAACCACATTTTGTGAACATGGTTTCATCTTGTGTCTGTCTGACCATGCCTTTCAGATGTGAACGCAGGAAGGCCCAGGTTAATTGTGTGCACAAGTTGTTTATGTTTTTTACTTCACCGAGCAAGCGAGATAAGATGCTTGAACATACAGTGTGGGATGCGTACAGTGTCCAAGGATGAGAATGTGAAGAATTTTGCCTGAGAACTCTCATCAAAGCCTGGCCAGCTCCGTTGAGTGACCTCAACGCAGAGAGTGGAGCCAGCACCTACAGTGCAGATGCAGGGAAAAGGAGCTTCTAGAAGTCTCTCTACGTGTTAGTAAAAGGTATAAAGACAGAGACCTCTTCTGTAATTTCGGTATTTCAGACAGTTGGCAATGCTTTAATTTTGGACTTTAGACCAGGCTTCAAGTTTACTTGGTTATTTTTGTTGCTTTCTTCACAGTGGTTCCAAATTATGCACTTCAGATTGCTGACTTTCCTAGTTCACTGTTATGTGCACCAGAAATAAAATGACTTTACACATATATTATCATGTGATGCCCTAAAAATGTTGTGTCATTGATCACTTATGAAACAAGTCAATTAAAAATATATTTTTAAACAATTGTACATAGGCACATGTATGAAACCTTTTGTTTTCAGGAACAAGAGTTGATGATGCACCTTTGATTTACAAACAGGCCAACAAAGTCAAACTTGAACAAGGTCTCTGGGTGTTGCGGGTCAATATCACACATACATCTTGGGTATACCGCTTTATGTTGTGCACATAGGATTACAGGGGCACTGCCCAGTTTAACACAAAGCCCGTTCAGGCGAAGCTGGGCCATATTGTGAGATACCCCACTGGTCCCTTAATGTATTGCTAACTTCATGTGTGAGTTGTTGCGCAAGGCTGCTGGTGTGTCAGTGCTGTATAGAGTGTAGGAGAGAGCAGACGGTACACTCCTATGTTTGGCAATGCATATTTGTGTCATGTTGGGTCACTTCTCTTAGGGTCTTATTGTTGTACTTATACTAGGTCTTTAATGTGCTTATATCTTCCGTAATAGTACATGCACCTTTCAACATGGAGTGTTGATTCTTAAGTGTTCTAGTGTTCTTGTGCACTGGGACTTGTGGGTTCTCTCTGGAGTCAGTTATCTGCTGGCTGGAGAGGGAGCACCATCTGTCATTGATGTCTTAAATAAATGTCCATTTTAATTTTATGGCATGAGGACATTTACTTTTCAAGATTTCAAGATTGGCGATGATTGGTTCCAGCCACTGAGACATCGTACAGTATTAAAATGCTGATGTTTACATAGGTGTATAGACGAGTTAAAACCAATGTGTACTATAAAATTTATTTTAATAGGTTATTAAATATATGTTTTTAAATCTATGTAATTGTGTGTTATTCTGATTGTTGCACTTAGTTTTTTTTAATTAAAACTGCACTAGATAGGCATATATAACTAAAGATTGAATACGTTCTGACTATATTGCCTAGGGATATACACTTCACTTGAATAGTGCCCTGCCCTAGGAATTGCCACATTTATTGGACAAGGGGCCTCTGTTACCTTTCGCTAAAAGAAGCTGCATTAATTATCAGCAAGGTGTCATCTTGGGGCTATACAGGATGAAATGATCCATGACCAGTTGATAGTGCAATCTAAAAATAAAAAAATGTAGGAAAGGTAGTGGGCGTCGAAGAACCCATCACTTAATGATGCTGTTGAATTAGCAAAGGTAGTGGCGCAATCAGATGAGTGCATGAAGGAACTGACAAAAAAAGAATGCAGTACCAGTGTGTCATGCGTTGAGCAAGAAGACGCTGAAATACTCAGTACAAGTAAAGATTATGTAAAGAATGCGAAGAATGGAATGTATAACAAGAAAAATGCAGGAAATGTAACTACATTTGTGAAATCTGCAAAAAAAACAGAAAGGGTATGTACTAGGTGTGAGACCAGCTTCCACATCTCCGATTATAAGAATTATTCCGCAGTCAGTAAAGACAGTGCTGGTGCATAGGACATTTTGCATGCATGTGCAAAATGAACATTAAGTTCAAAGAAGCGTCAGTGCAAGAAAGTAGGGAGGAGGATGAGGGGGAGGTGGACATTTTGGGTATTGAGTAAATGTAAATGTTTTGTACTTGTATAACGCACAGCTACCCGCAGGGGGTCTCCCGGCACTTGTACGAATACCACAAGGGAACCCTTCCTGGTTTTCCTTGTGAAGCATCCACTCTTGGGCACCCCCATGGTGAAACCAGGCATCCCTCGCGCTGTGGGGGCTGTTGTGGAGACTAAGCAAGCTATTGCCCAGAGTTGCAGCGTGGGACCCATGATTAGAATAGGCATTGAGGCGAGAATATCCGGTCAGAGGAATTTATGAGCCCGAGACCCGCTGAGGCGGGGATCAAACCCTGGTCCCTGGCCAGAGCTCTGCATCAAGGTCTGCCTGCTCTAACCATTGAGCCACACTTCTCCACAAGAAGTGTTGCAGTGTCACAGGGAGGAGATCCAGGCCTACGGCTCCATTTGTAATTAAAGGTTAGACTGTCCACTTTATGGTAGATTCAGGTTCACTTTATACCATTATTCTCAAAAATATGTGCCAGTCTCTTTGGCCAAAGTGCACCTATTGCCCAAGGATATAAATCCTGGGGGTATCAAAGTGAATAAATTGAAATAATAGGTTGCATGCTCAATAATATAGGTTTCCAAGAAAGGTGTGTGAAGGGACAGGTGAATGTGGCAGAGAGCAGACCACCAATTTTAGGATGGGAACATCAGTATGACCTACATTTAATCATCAATCCCTGAGAACCTAGTCAAACCATGATTGTTGATGACATTACAGAGGATGTAATCATGGGGGGTCAAGCAGTATTTTTGCAGAGGAGATTGGAGAACTTAAGAAATATGTCCATAAAATTGTGGTAAGACCAGGAGCAATACCGGTACAAGATAAGGTGCGGAAAGTTCCCATCATCGCTAGGCAGGAGGACAATCATATGCTGGAGTAGATGGTTATGCAAAGGGTAATTGAACCAGTGGAAACCTTGAGTTGGATTTCTCTGGTTTCCATCACAGGCAAATTCGATGGCATTTTCTTGTTCTGTGTGGACTTGTGCAGCCTAAATCAAAACATTGTGGTGGATAACTACCCACTCCCGAATATCAATGAGAGGGTGTTGTCATTGAAGGGTGGTACGTTCTTCATAAAACTTGACTTAAGGAGTGCCTAGCATCAAATAAAGTTGCACCGGGAGTCCAAACACCTCACGGCATTCATCACGACTGAGGGTGTGTTTCAATTTACCAGAATACCCTGTATTTCAGAGGATGATTGAGCAGGTCTTGAAAGGTATAGAAGGAGTGGTCTATTTTCAGGACGACATCTTGGTATTTGGTGGAATAGCAGAGAGCCACAACACTGTACTTAAAAAGGTGTTAGATAAAATTTCCAAAGCTGGATTGACACTGAAAAGAGAAAAATGCAAATTTTGTGTTGAGGAGGTGGTAGAGTACTTAGACTAAACATTGTCCGAATCTGGTGTAAGACCAAAGAGGGTGTTACACTAAATTCGGACAACCGGAAGCCATCAGGAAAGCACAGGTTCCAGTGGACAAAGACCAATTGAGGTCCTTCCTTGGTCTTGTTGAGTACTATGCAAAATTTGTCAAGAATTCTGAAGAAAAAAATGGGCATACAAAGAAGTTGTTCAGTAAGGGTTGTAGGTATGTTTGGTTGGATGAACAACAAAGTGCATTTGAGAGTATAAAGAAAGAGATTTATTCTGCAGGTGTTTTGACATCATTTGATACTAAACTTGTGTCTGGATGCTGGGGCTGTGGGGATAGGTGTGGTGCTTTCAGAGGTGCATAATGAGGGTGAAAGGGTAGTGGCTTTTGTGTCCCGTTCTTTAACTGATTTAGAGAGGAATTATTCGGCTATAGAGCGGGAGGCATTAGCTGCTGTATGGGCAACAGAATGCTTCAGAATGTTTCTGTGGGGGGTTCTCCATGATTTTATGCACTGACCGCAAACCTTTGCTGAAGATTTTAATGCCTGGTGGTGTTGGGAAAGGGTCTGTGAGGTTGGCCTGGCTAGCGGCACACCTACAGAAATGTCAATATAAATTGGAACATATTCCAGGGTGGAGGAATGTACAAGCTGATAGGTTGTCTAGGTTACCCCTACCATGTCAGGATTGGACAAAGCAAGAGTTGAAGCCTTTGAAAAGGAGGGTGCAGTGGAAAGTGTGCATGATTGGAAGAAGTGGAGTCAGGGAGCCATTGGGAAAGAGCGGTGGTTGGAGAGCATAAGGGTGGATGGTGTTTTGCAACAAGTGTTGGATATGATTCTGAAGGGTGGAAGGTAAGAGAGTACTGTACCAGTGACTGTAAGACCATATGTGAAGATTATAGATGAATTGTCATTCTGTGAGGGTATTCTTATTTCTAGGGGAGATAAGTTTGTTCCTCCACAAGTCATAAGATTTAAACTCTAAGTTAGCATATGAGGGCCACTTGCAGCAACCCTTGACAAGGAAGAGACTACGTGAAACTTTTTGGTTGTCAGCGATGGATCAAGAGATTGTGGAATGGGTGGAAAGGTGTGTTATTTGTAAGAATGGTTAGAAGAGATGAAAGGTTTGTGAAAAATCAGTAATGGGAGAGATAGTGGATCCAGGACAGCCATGGGACACAGGGTGTTTGGATTTCATTGGGCCTTTAGGGGGAGTTTCAGCGGAGTTCAAGTTTGCGTTAGTGGTGGTAGATGTACATTCCAAGTGGTTTGGGGTAAAATGTATGCATGAAATTACAAGAATACCATCTAAGTGTTAGTGAATTTCTTTAGGGTAGATGGGTACCCAGCAAAACTGATTACTGAGAATGTTGTATAGTTGACATCAGAGGAAATTACAAGTTTTTTTAGTTTTTGTGGAATTTTACATTCACACACTTCCCTTTATAACCCTCAAGCCAATGGAATTGTTGAGAGGGCTAACCGTATGGTTATGGGCATGATCCATATGGCCGTTGAGAGTAGGAGTGATATCAGGAGTATGATGGGTGATTTGGTGTGGGCATATCATACAACAGAAAATGGTGTCACGAAACAAATTCCATTAAGTGTGATGAGGGGTTGGAAAGCAAACACCAAGATGTAACTGGCATGGATGAGCATGTTAATGAGTAAACAAGAGGATGATGAGGAGAGTGCATGGTCCAGAGGAAGTAGGAGTGGAAGGATAAAGGCGGGTGATTTGGTAAACGTGCAATCAGGACAGATTGAATGTGGTTTGACGAAATTTCATGGACCATTCAGAGTGAGAGAAGTGCATGATTTATTTGTGATCTTAGAGAACGGGGAGCATTGGAACATGCAGAGAGTGCCCTTGTATGGGAGAGGGTCACATTATGGGACATAGATAAAAGGTAGTAACAACAAAGAAGCATGTTGCTGAGCGATGATAAGGTGTTGGAAATGAGAAGTCAGAATGTTTGTGACCAAGAAGGGGGTAATGAAGACAGTGTAGGTGGGTTGTAGGTGGATAGCGCACAGAGAGTGCCTAGACTCAGATTACCTCCAAGGTACTTGGAAGACTATGTATGTAAAAAAATGTAAACCGATTTATTTGTATCTAGTATACCTTTATGCAGGCTGTTCTTAGTGTTTTCATTTTCATAAAGGGCAGACGATGTATTGTGCATGTACCAGGTCTTTAATGTGCTTATATCTTTAGTAAATAGTACATGTACCTTTAAACCTGTTGGTTCTTAAGTGTTCTAGTGTTTTTGTGCACAGTGACTTAGGTGGATTCTCTCAGGAGTCAGTTGTCTGCTGGCTGGAGAGGGAGCACAATCTGTAGCCGTTGATGTCTTAAATAAAAATCTATTTTAACCTTATGGCATGAGGACATTTACTTTTCAAGACTGGCCATCATCATTGTTAAGCAAGTCAAGTCGGATACTGTCCTAGCCTTCCATGTAAGGGCCTCTTGCTCCCCTAAGTCATTCTGCATGAAGGGTATTACTGTTAGCCTCAGCCCTTTTTAGATGATCAGATTACCATGTACAAATGTACAGGCCAGTGGGAAATTTCCAGTATATGGTAACGTGTCTTTTAGCCAGTACAAATGCCAAATCAACAAACAGTCGTGTAATTTTCTGACACCTACACCTGGGTATTGTGCCAAGTAGGAAGGTCTCAAGGTTACACAAATTGCTTCTGTTCACGAACATAGCGGCTTCGGTTGCAAACCTTCGCCAGTATGTGCGCATGCTGGCATATGTCTGAAATCTGCTCACTCAGATGTGCATCTCAGGCCTCAGTGTGGTGTCCTGGGCTACAGTCTGTGTATTCTCAAGGTGAACAACCTTTACAACGCAACTTTTACACCGCACTACCATTACAACGAAACTATTACAACGCGAAATCTGTTACAACGCATGCCATTACAACGCATGCTATTACAACGAAATGCACTAGATGGCGTGCTAACATTAGAAATAGTGTAGTTTTACTATCCAAACACCTTCCCTACTGCAACGTGGACTGGAGTTAGAATAGTAAATTATACATTTCTAATGTCAGCACTCCATCTAGTGTACGTCGTTGTAAAAGCATGCGTTGTAAAGGCTGGCGTTGTAACAGATCTTGCGGTGTAAAAAATGCGTTGTAACGGCATGCGGTGTAAAAGCATGCGTTGTAACGTCATACATCCATTCTCAAAGTTGTTAGGTATGTTTGATGCAGAATGTTGTGCTGGAGCAGTTTGAACTTTGGGTTCCCAGAGACAGTGGTAAAGAACTCGAGCAAACTTGCCCAGCCTCTGTTATCTAATTCTTTTTTTAAGCCCCTATTGGTTTTCATTCTTAGTGATTTCAGAGTTGTCTTGGTAATTTCGTATAAAGCCCTAGATATTAGTGTCCCGCCCAAAAGTGTGGAATGTGCCAAGTGATAGGTACCACTGAGGTTCCCTTGTTCCCAGATGTACTTAACTGCATGAATAATTGTATCATGCACTCGATGTTGTCCAGAGGGGATCGGATATATTTAACAAAGGTTCTCAAAGATGAGGAGCTTAGCGAGGAAATTGCCCTGATGACGTTTTTGTATTTATACCTGCTGCTATTTCCCTAAATTTAGTGTAGCACCACACTGGTAATCCTGGGATTGAGAGGGTTTTCCAGCAGTATCTATTAGTCACATATGTTTGAAGGATTTCCTGTTTTGTCCGACTAGTGCTTTTGGCATGGTTGTGTTTGGGATTGTGAGTTGCAGATAGTTAACCTCTACCAAACCTGTTACCAACCCACCCGGTTGTCACAGCAGCTTTGCTGATAAATAATAATGTTCATAATCTGGCACACTCAGGCTTCCTGTCACAAATGAATGAATAAATAACATTACTTATAAGGAATAAACTGTCGCTCGGGGTAAACTTGTTGTAAGGAACTGATACTATTAATCAAAGTGGATGTATGACATTACAACGCGTGTCATTACAACGCGTGCAGTTACATCGCATGCGTTACAACGTATGCGATGTTGCAACGCTATGCCATTAAAACGCAAGTCTTTACATCGACTTGCACTAGATGGCGTGCTAACATTAGAAAAGTGTAATTTACTATTCCATCTCCAGTCCACGTAACAGTAGGGAAGGTGTTGGGATAGTAAACTACACTATTTGTAATGTTAGCACGCCATCTAGCACAAGTCGATGTAAAGACTTGCGTTGTAATGGCATTGCGTTGTAACATCGCATGCGTTGTAACACATGCGATGTAAAAGCTGCGTGTGGTAAAAACCGCGTTGTAATGGCTGTTCCCCATCAAAGTACACAGATAAACAGAATAAATGGGTTTTAAGTGATACCTAAAACCATCATAGTCCTGTATATTGCACATATGAAGGGGAAGAGCATTCCATAAATATGGAGCAGTGACTGAGAAAGAGCACCCCCACATCTGGATCTTAGAAAAAGGGATACTGTCAAGAAAGATAGTGACTGAGCAAATAGGTCGTTCAGGAATATATGTGGGCAATGAGGTTTATGGAAATTAAGGTGCTACCCCATAGAACTCTATGACAGAGACAGAAACTAATGTTGAATATTTACAAGGAGTTAACACCACCAGAATGTCACTTTTTCCAACGTTCTGGTGAAGTTAACTCCTTGCCTTATTTACAAGGTGTCGTTAAGCCACTGAACGCCCCCTTGTAAATAATGCCCCTGTCCACGCAGCACTTAGCGTAAAAGGGCATGCAAAGGGTGTTGCAGTGGGCGTTCCGCTGAAACACCCACTGCTTTTTGATGCTGCCCCATATTTAAAAGGTATGAGGCATCACCAAAAATACCGCCAGGGAATACTTGGTCTTAAGCAGGCGAGACGAGGAGAGATGGTTTATTTCTCCTGGTATTTTGCTCTGTCCACGTGTGTTACATTCTGCTGGACACATAGATAAAGCCAATCACCTGTAAAGATTGTTTATGTGCAGGAAGGAGTCCCTTCCTGCACATCAACATTTGCCCCTGCAGTGCAGGCACCCTTGAAAAATGGCGCTAGGGTGCCTGCGCTGGCTCTAGGCAGCTTTTTTAGCACCAGCGCTATGAGTAACGCAGGGGTGTGCCGCATTCTTGTGAATACGGCTCATCCCTGCGTTTTGAAACTGTCGGAGCATGGCATTACCAATTTTGGTGTAACCCCACACTCTGCAAGTTTCTTGTAAATATGCCCCTAAATTTGTCTGGAAACTGGCAGCAATTCACTTTTCAGAGAGTCTCTGATACCCTATCAAATATTTTGAAGTATAAACAAGTCGCACAGCATTCTTCCGCATCCGTTGTACGGCATAAATGAATGTTGCTGGGAGGCCAAGGTAACCGGCATTGGAATAGCCTACTCTGGCAATAACAAAAACTTTGAGGTCTCCAGGAATAAACAGGAGGATCTTCTTTAGAATCCTCATTTGATAGAAACAGGAAACCGCTGCTCTGATTTGAGAGACCGTTATCCTTTTTTAGCCCAAAAAAACTATGCTTTTTACTTTCTCCACAGGATTTAGGACATACCACATACAGTTGGCCAAAGAGTTGGAGACCAAGAAGATTTATCCCCCAACGAAAAATATTTGTCTTTAGATGGCTACCACTGAGCTCACGAAAAACACTCAACCAGGTGCTAATTATCACCCTCCTGGACTATGGAAATGCTTTGTTTCTTGCCTCCAATGAATCCCTTTTGTCTAAACTACAAGTGGTCCAAAACACAGCTGCACATATGGTTAATAACCTACTACCAAGAACCTCCTCAACCCCTATACTTAGAGATCCACACTGGCTCCCCAGCAACAAGAGATCACTATTCAAATTGCTCTGCCTGACAAACAAATTTCTATCAAGGTCTGGGGCAAAATATCTCTGCAATAAGCTTACCTCCTATACCCCAAGTGGAAACCTCCGATCTAGCCACCAATCTCTATTATGTTCCTGACTTATTCGCACTGCCAAATATGGAGGCCTTCTCCTATCTTGCTCCGATCCACTGGAATAAACTTCCTCATTCCATTCGACATGCCCAACCTTAGCTGAATTCAAGAAATGCCTGAAAACCTGGCTGTTCTAATCACCTCTTTTCCCTCACCGACCTGCCCAGCAGCACTGAGAAGTCACTCCAGGGATGAGCCGTGCACTATATCAAGAATCAAATAACATAACATAATCTAACAGTGGAAGAGCCTAACTAGCCTAGTTTTGACTACACCACTCATTTATACTTTGGCTGTATTGTGAGCTGAGAACAATGGCTGCCAGTGGCCAACACCTGCTATGGCCAAGTGGCATTCTGTGAGGATCACACACTCAGACTGCATATGTGCTTTATATTCAATCGCCCATTGTAATAGAGTCAGAGGGCCTCTTAGTTGGTAGGGGAGGTCTTCGGATTCAACCCGTATGGTAACTTGTCATTTCTGCCACTAATATTCCTCACTTGATGGACCCTGTGGAGGGTGTGGAAAATGTACTATTATAATACAACACAGTGAAATCATATATACCTAAATTGAGACTACCAAACTAAACTGTATTGGGAGAGTATAGGCTGAATCACGAGGAAGTACAGCAGCCTCATGTAAGTTTTCTTTCCATAATGGTCTACAATAAAAGCAAGTTAAAACAAAGGCAAACAAATCAGAATTAATAGTTTCAGCGTATACTGCAGCTACCAAAGTCATCTGGTGATTCTATGCATTGTCCAGTTTTAACCACAGGTGATGAAATGAGCCAAGGATGCTCCTAATAATATGTAAACTGCCTAAGGGTATTCTTGTTTCTTGGCATGGACCATGCTGGACAATGACTGAAGTGCTAAGAAGTCTTTGTCTCAGACAGTGACTGAAGTGGACTCTTCTTGCATACCACATGAATAAAGTTATTAATTAGCTAAGGAACATTAGAATAGTCAAGGAAATGAGAGGGAGCTGGGAGGTGTGCATAACTGGTTCTATCAATTTATTTGACTGCATTGTTTGTGAAATAACATTTTGGAGCACAATAATAAAATATTTTGAAATAAAAAAAGATAGTATTTGATAGAAGTGGAACCTGTTCTCAAAGCCCCATGTCAATAGTTGATCAACTACATAAGTGCATGAGTACTGAAAATGATCACTTCACTTGCAGAGGGATTGAGCATAAACCACGAGGGAAGGTGGCTCCCATACAGTATCTTGAGGTTTTGGGAGAATAACAAGCTGAAAAGAAAGTTCCAGCTTTGGATTCCAGGCTCCATACAACCTTCTGTTCTAATCGCACTTTATTGACCTGCATATCTGATCTAGGTTGGGTAGACACCATGTAGTATATCTGTTTTCCTAAAGCTGTCTAGGCACTTGGGAATTCATTTCCAGCAGGCACTAGTTTTACAAGCCACTCCCTGAAGGGCTGGCCATACTCACACCCCACAGCCATCCAACACAGGCGTCAAGAATAAACCGATCTGTTAATAAAAGGGACCGTGTGCATGTGCTTGTGGCCAGTTAACCAAGCATACTCCCTCCATCCTCACTGCTGCGACACAACCAGACTTAGAGGGCCCGGCTCGTGCACTCTCGCGCCACCATGAACACGTACAGCCACCACCAGAGCTACTCCACTTCTGGCTCCTCCAGCAGGGTGTCCTCCATCTACTTGGGGGGCAGCTACCGGCCCTCGAGCATCTACGGAGGCAGCGGAGGTAGGACAATCTCCGTGTCCACAGCTAGGTTTGTGTCCTCTGAGGTGGGAGGCGGTATGGGTAGTGGTGCCGGCTATGGCTTTGGTGGCTCTAGCTTTGGCATTAGCCACGGTGTGGGAAATGGTCTGCTGTCCGGTGACGAGAAGGCCACCATGCAAATCCTGAATGACCTCCTGGCCTCCTACCTGGACAAGGTCCGCTCCCTGGAGCTGGCCAGCACCAAGCTGGAACACCAGATCTGCGTGTGGTACGAGAAGCAAGGCCCTGGGCCCTCCCGCGACTACAGCCACTACTACAAGACCATCGAAGACCTGCAAAACAAGACCCACACTGCCACCACGGACAATGCCAAGACCCTGCTGCAGATCGACAATGCCAAGCTGGCAGCTGATGACTTCAGGAGCAAGTACGAGAGTGAGCTGGCCCTTCGCAACAGTGTGGAGGCCGACATCAATGGCTTACGCCGGGTCCTGGAAGAGTTGACTCTTGCCAGGTCAGACCTGGAAATCCAAATCGAAAGCCTGAAGGAGGAACTGGCCTATCTCAAGAAGACGAATGATGGAGAAAGCGCACTCATGCGGTCAAAAAGGGTAATCCGGTGAATCTGATTCGTGGGTGCAGTCGAGTAGATCCCCCTGAGTAGGGATAAAATCAGGTAAAGTCACGTTCTAGCTGAGAGCGTGTGACTCGAATTGCACTCCAATAAAGAAATTGATTCTGCGAGGGTAAAGGTTGAGAATTTATTCTTGTAGATCGTTCAAGTGAACATTTCTTCGGTTCAATACATTAGAAGAACCATGAGGAAGAGATGAACGTCCTGCGTGGCCAAGTCGGTGGGCAGGTCAACGTGGAAATGGATGCGGCACCAGGTGCTGACCTGGGCAAGATCCTGTCTGACATGAGAGCCCAATACGAAGATCTGGCAGAAAAGAACCACAGAGATGCCGAGGCCTGGTTCTTCAGCAAGACGGAGGAACTTAATTGTAAAGTTGCCACCCACAGTCAACAGATACAGTCCAGCAAGAGCGAGATCACACCCTCCAGCGGTTGGAGATAGAGCTACAGACCCAGCTAAGCATGAAATCGGCCCTGGAAGGCACCCTTGCGGAGACCGAGGGCAGGTACTGCATGGAACTGAACCAGATCCAGGCCATGGTTTCCAACGTTGAAGCGCAGCTAGCCGAGCTCAGAAACAACATGGAAAGGCAAAGCCAAGAGTACAAGATCCTCATGGATGTGAGACGCACCTGGAAATGGAGATCGCCACCTACTGCCGCCTGTTGGAGGGAGAGGATGCCCAGTGAGTGCTCTCGTCCAGGGCTACCAAAGATGTGCTCCAAACCACCCGACAAGTCAGCACAATCATTGAAGAGACCATGGATGGGAAGGTTGTCGCATCCCACAAGAAAGTCCACAAATCTGCCTTCTGAGGAAAACATGAAGAGATCTTGAAGGACCCAAGCTGGAAAACCCTGGGCACATCACTGGATGAAGACCACAGTTGTCCTTTACAGAGCCATCCCAAACCTTATGGCTAGTCCAGCTACACCAGAGATCCTCTAAAATGGGTCCTTCCCATAGAGTTGCTTCCATCTTCTTCTTTCTTGTCTGTCTAGAGATGGGGGAGCCAAACACTGCATAATGCAACCCTGCTGTTTGATCATTTTTGGCATATTGGCCACTGAAGTGAAGAGAATGAAGAGCTGGCATGAGTCAAAAACTAGCGTTCATCTTGTGCTTCTGAACATCAGACTGGATCCATCACCAGGCAACAGCTAGCCATCTTCCATAGGTCTCTACCGCCTAATCTGCCTCTGTCATGCACAATCCAGATTGCTACTTACATGTAGCAATCTGAGTATACTCTGAGTATTTGATGAGTGATGCGATCATCTGTGATCTGCACCGGAGCTGCTGAAAGACTCATTAAGTCGCTGCCTCTACCCCCAACCTCCCTTAACTATGTCGCCCGGACTCTACATCTTATGGATTTCCTCCCTGGGACCCATTTTTCAAACAATCTCATATTAGATGCCGAGATGACTCTGCGTGGTGTTTGTTATTGGCATTGGCCCGAGTATCTATGTGGCCCCACCTGGGTTCTGGTCCCGCTTGCTCTAACTTTTGAGCCTCCATAAGACACTTTTCTTACACTGCCGGTCTACCAGAACTGATCTGCTTCCCTGCCCCCTGTTCTTTTTTCTCCCCTCACTTCCCTCCTTCCTCTATTGGGGTCCTGATCCCCTATGTTTGATTATGCAACTGTAACTAATGTAACCATGCAAATCTGCTATCTTTGTTATTCCCTACTGCGGAAACCTGAGCAACATGGCTGATGCCCGGTGGAGCTGCTAGACAGCTATAGAAGAGATTGGCCCTGGTTCACCCCCTCGACCATCACCTACCCAGCCGGACATTAGGCATAGTTCTCCTCGTCTCCCCTTTTTTTCTCCCTCCGCCCCCTCCCTCTAATGAACTACTGTTAACTTTGTTCTTTTTCCTGCGTTCTTACTATGCCCTTGTAACGGATGTAATTTGTACCTTGTAACGCAACGATCCTCATGTAAAGAGCTCTGATGCCTCCGGGTCTAGCCAGCGCTACATAAAACTCTTTAAATAAAATACTCCCTGTGTCTGTGTCCATTATTTCAGTAGCATGTGGGCCAATGCCCTGAAGGAGGGGTGATATGGCTCCATGAGCACTGATGTAGCTGCCTCTCCGGGGAAGTGGTAAAGTCACCCCTGGAAGAGGGTGGCCCTGCCCCCATGTGAGAAGGTGGTAACAGAGGCCCTCCAACACCTCGCCACACCTGCTGCCAGCATAACTAGCCACCCTGCGAGCAAGGAGACAGCATCCAGCCTCCAGGCACTGCAGTTGCCTGCCTGTTTCAATCCCTGTAAGGCAGGTGTGTACTGGAAGCTATGTTCCACAATCTGCTGGGCATGAGGTGAGCCCGGAGGTAGAACAATATGCAACAGGCGAAGGGGAGAAATGTCTGCATGCTGCCGGCCTGCACTGCGGGAAGCCCCAGCTCATGAAGTGTCCCCGCATGCTGCCGTCCGTTCTGGCAGAAGAGCCGCACAGGCAGAACCCCAGCTAGGCCCAAAGGCAAGGGTGGCTACCTTCTGTCGTACCTCTCTTCCTGTCCGCAATGCACCAGCAAGCTGCCCACAACTGCCTGCATCGTCCCAGCAGAAAAGAAAAGGGGAGTGCCTACCTTACCAACAAGGTAGAACTGAGCCAGTGTGCTTGCAGGTAGACTCTTTGCCTCCAACAGCTGCACCTGCATCTGCAGCCCTCCAACAGCTGCACCTGCATCTCTAGCCACCACACGGCCTGCGACCCGCAAGTGAGAGGAGTGCGGGTCAGCCCTGACATCCAACACTAAGGAAATCTTACGCAGCAGGAGTAGTACGTGCCCCCTAAGGCCTCCCAGCTGACACCGCTGGTGGTGTGGAGACAGGTCCACAGAGCAGCAGAAGCCCGGACAGGTGTCAACATAAAAAAAAAAAAGCACCTGCAATGCGAGCTCCAGCCTGCAGTTGAAGCCTCCGTGTGGCCTGTGCTTCAAGAGAGACTATTGCCGCAGGGAATAGTATGGGAAGCTCCTACAGCGCCACCTAGCTGCTGCTTTGCCACACCGCACCCAGTGATAATCACTTAAAACATAAAGACACTTATGCACATGAGATGAGAGCCCCGGCCGCCTGACATGACAAAAAGACAAACAAAAGGAGACCTAAAGTGTCCTTGCTCCTGACAGCAAATACAGTGCCAGAGAGATGCCAAGACTGTTGCTGAGTGTATCGTGCGCCCCTTAGTGGCCACCTGCTGATACTGTTAGAGGAAAGAGAACACTGGTTGCAACCAGCTGGCCTGCAAGAGAAAGGCACATGAGAGGCATGCAGTGTCCCTGTCCCTAGGCACCATGCACAAGGACAGTATCCCAGTGAAGCCTTGTAAAGGTATGAAAAGCTGAGATGGACCAAGTGGGCTGCCTACCTTTTGAAGGGCAAGAGACTTCAATGCCCACTCAGCAAGAGCCACAAAGAGCACAAAGGTTCCTCGGCCAAGAGAAGCGTCAAGTGTCTAAGCAAGAGCATCGTGCAACCCCTAATGGCAAGCCAGAGTAGAGACAGGTGTGTGTGTGGAGAGAACACACTCAGGAAATGCCGAACATGGCCCAAATGTAGGCGGGAGAGCCGCTACATCTCCACTGCACTAGCACAGCCCCACAGTGGGCTAAGACTGCCAAGAGACTATGCTGCAGGGCCCCCAATACTGCCTTAAGACAGCATCATACATCGGCCCATTACAGGCATGAGAGACGCACATCCCCAAGTGGCAAGCTGACATCATTGCAACATGAAGGAAAAGAAGAGTGACATTCCTGTAACCCTGAAAAAAAAACTGAAGAACACAGGTGCGCTGGAGAGATCAACAAGGGCAGAAGAATAAGTACTCATACCACTACAAGACAAGAGTGCACCTGCAGACACCAGACACAGCCACCAATGCGGAGAGATGCCCCTCAAGACAGCTCAATGGGAGAACCACATGTAAGTTGCCAGCTAGCACAAACCGCGTTCCTCCCCCTACGCTTCCCAGTGCGTCTGTCAGTACCTGAGCGTCAACAGTTTTAGTCAGATGGCATCCCTGCTCGAGACCGCTGTTGCCAAGGGAGAAGAACAGCACCAGCAAAGATGCGTGGCTTCGAAGCCCCTCCATTCATCCTCACTCCATGCGAACCATCACCCCCTGTCGTCCAGGTCTAATGGAAACAACAACATCATTGCCATGTGCATCACCCAATCCTGCAAAGGAGCAACTGATCACCAGGGTGGAGCCTTACACCTACAAAGCACCAAGAGACCAAGGCACCCGTATTGAAGTGAGAGACCAAGTGTCCAGAGACTACCTGTTGGCAAGCACATTGACCATTGTGTCAACTACCATGACGGTTACACAAACAACTTCGTTGTGATTATGACAGTGATCCTGCAGAGGCCCCCGGGCGGCCCACAAGCAGCCCTTCATATTCAAGCAGTCCTGTGGCAACCCCGCAAAAAGGCCTCAAAGACATTCCTGCACAAATGTTTCCCGGTATGAGAGATGGTCTGGAAGCTTCTCCACTGACAAGGTACCGGGAGGCACTAGGGCTTCAGAGGAGAATGTCCCAAGCATAGTTGACCCCATTCCAGTCATGGCAAGACTTGTCATCACAGTGCCCAGATGCCCCAAGAGAAGTCTCTGTAGCAGGACTCAACCGACACAATTGATGCACCATGTGACTGTGCTGCAGCATGCATAGAAAGAGGAAAAAATGAGAATGTGCCACTCCTACCCATTTACATGGCCTTTACGTGGCCTTGTAAATATGGGCAAGCCCTTTGTGTTGCTGGTGCGTCAAAAAAAGTGACGTGCCAGCGGTGCAATGGGCTTGTAAATGAGGTCCAAGATTTCAATTTGGAGCCCTGGGTTCGATGTGTTTTTTTATGCTTAACTCACACATGGAAATAGCCCCTTTTACGAGGGCTGCAGTACTTCTGGGAATTCATAAAAGTCGGTTTATTATTCCTCAAAGCATTTACTCACACGTCTGCTCACAGGGGCCAAGAGTGGGTATTTCAGGGATGGAATGCCCTCTGCGTTTATGAACAATTGCCTCACACAAACATATGCACTTGTAGGTTTTTGCAAACTTTTCCTTGACCCTTTTGTTACCTTGGAAAGAGATCATATATTCACTCCTGACAGGGTAGTGGCAATTCTCTTGCTAGTGAGGGGAGGGGAAAGGACCAACTCTGTGAAAGAGGCTTCGCTATAGGAAATTTTCCTAGTGGAATAAATAGCAGTGGCGGCTGGTGACATTTGAAAAAGGTGAGGTGTAAAAGTGCGGCTTAAGTGTTGTGTGGCGATCGAGCGTAGCAAACAAGCTTGACCGTTATAATGGGGGTTCGGGGGGGTTCTCCCCCATGACATTTTTGAAAAAAAGAGTGGTACAATTGTGCATTTTCAAGCAAATCTTAGTAAGCAAGAAGTTTAATAAAGGAATTGTGAAAATGTAGTTATGACATAATTAAAGAGCCTCTGGGTGGCATTACTTGAACTGCAGACAACATGGCAAACTGGGGTGTTCTGGACGTCCATCACAAAGGCCCCAGGTTCTTGTAGGTAAGTGTAAAGAGATGAAAAGGGTTGACAAGTATTTTGCATTTGCTTGGCAGATTTTTGCATGAGCAAAACAACACCTATATATTTACTCATATGAAAAAAGAACTCACATACATTTCCAGGGGTAGGCCTAGCAACCTGCAAGGATTGAAGGTTTTCGGTATACCCCTGCCATGGCTCTCCAAGGTTTGTACGTTTGCCATGGATGACCGTGGATTGCCTTATTTTTGACAGCATAATTTACTTGGGACTTTTTACATATTTCCCAGCAGAAGGTAAGATGTATTTTGCAGTTTTCTTTTAATGCCACAATCTAATTTTTAAACGGTACAGTGGTAGATTCTCATATATTTTTATGAAAGAGGCCCAGTCGTGTATCATATGGTCTTCACAGCATGTTTTCAGTTTAACACAAAGCAGTTGTCTAAACCCTACTGATTTTGCCACTATTTTCCACTTGCTTGCTTGTGGTTATGACATGCCTCAAAAGCGCGTACATTTGATCTGAATGCTGAAAAGTCCACACAAAAAGCATCTCAAGTCCTTTTGCCAAAGACAAATAGAAATTTGAAAACGGTGCTTCAAAAGAACGTGCTTCTTCTCCTCTGCAGCCACTGGGGACGTCCAGTTATTTGAGGGAGGGTTTTCTTCCTCTCATTCCCTAATCCAGTTTTCTTTATACCAGTAGAGCCATTGGCATGTGGCATTCTCACTTTCTCCCAGAATTCTTCACTGTTACACAACTGAGGGAAGTGAAAAGCAGACAAGACTTGTTAGAATGATATGTATTATTTGGTGCATCTCTAACAAAATATAATTCCGCATAACACAATCTTCCGTAAGACACTATGCACTGAAGGCCAGAATTCCAACATGATTAAAATATGAATGCATTTATCTTTTAACAGTGGCCACTTATGGGGGCATGCAGAGCAATAAACTGACATTTTGCGTGCAGCAGAGTATTGTACGGCTCCAGAGATTGAACAAGCACTAAAGAACAGTTTTCCTGAAAAAGTATGTTATGATTAATAGTGTTACACTATTCTTTTTTTTGTAATGATTAGGCCCTTTTGCTAATAGAATTGACATCTGGGCCAAGATTTACTAATTCATGAATGTCGCGCGCCCCTGAGCCGCGCAAGGTGACGCAGGGCAACACAAAGGCTTATTTGGGGTTTACAAAGCCACGCAAGGCCTGATATGCATGTAAAGAAATGTAATGCAGCTTGCACTGTGTTGCATCACATTTCTTAGTTGTAGTCCTTCCATGGGTAGAGCATGGTTTCATACTTTCCAGATTTAGTAATGTTTGTAAAGCTGGAATTGCGTGAAATCAGTGAAATTGGTACCCTACCACAAAGAGCCGTAACAAGTAGAAATAGGTTTATTTCCCCTCATCACTTCCTCTTTTTATGTGTGATGCATTCTGCATCACGCATTAAAGGATGAAAATGCCTCTTTGATTGTCTTCTTGGAGGAAGGTATCCCTTCCTGCACAAAAACAATCCTGCCTGTAAACAGGCACCAAGCTGCAAGGGTGCCTTGTGTTGGCACTAGGCAGCCAGAAGTGCGTCAGTGCAGCAGGGAGAAAGCTGAAGAGCGCCACGTCTCAATAGATATGGTGCTTTTCAGCTCTCTACCATGCACACAATGCAGCACCCTGATTTCCAGAGGTGCTCCAAAACCAAACTCTTGGGCCATCTAGAACAAGGAACCAGATGCACGGCTATAGTTGCTCTCTGACTTCTTAATTTAAATTTGTGTATGGCAGTCTCACTTCCTGAAATCATTCAGCAGTTAGTTCTGATGGGATTGTGTTGCCTCCTCTCACCAACCTTAATTAAATTGTTTGTCTATTCTCTGGAAAATTGCAACTCTGCTTCTTAAAGCAAAGCCATATCAATGCATGTTCTACTGTACAGCACTTCTAGTAAATCAGAGTTACTTCTCAATACGAGCCAACTGTGTTTATTATGGTTAAAACAAAAACTGAGGCATATACAGCACACCATTAATAATAGTTCAAATCCTCTGGGTAAATATAACCCTTTTCTCATAGACAGAGACAATTCAACGATATCATTCAAAGACAGTGATCCAGAGAAGTCAGTCCTCTTGTTGGTCAGCGGTCTTTATTAATGTCAAGAAAGTATAAAAACTCCCAGCACACGATTTGCCTGCCGACACGTGTTTCGTCTTATTCTAAGACTTTTTCAAGGCTGGAATATCAAAAATAACATAATAAATCTACTATATACACTTCATATAAAACAATGTTTATTATGGGACCATGGGTGCACAAGACCCTACTAAATGTCTACAGTATTAAAGACCATACCTCGAACAAATGAAGGAGTGGTGCAGCAGCCATCATTAAACAATCATTTTGACCATAAAAAATAATTTCACTTCCCTCAAATTCTCCCTCTATCCCAATCTCACTATCACATTGCTTCTCGTCTACAGACCTCCAGGTCACAATGTTTAGTTCTTACTTGCATTTAACACTGTAGCCACATACATACTAGCCTGCACTGGCAAATTGTTCATTATTGGTAACTTCAACTTCAGATTTGAATGCATCACTGATAGTAACAAATCTATGGCTCTATTTAGCCATGCAAAAAGTACTACGCTGCACCATCTTTGCTTTGATGGTACTGATACTATTATTCCTCCTTCTTGGTTTAGACCACTTTCACATCAATTTTACTATATCGCTCCCTGGTGTTTACTACTACTTGTCATGATTGGTATTAGATATCACCAAAGGACCTAACCGATCCATTCTTGCTTCTTTATCTGCTACCTTGAATTTGGACCCCCAACTCGAGGACCAGCTTAATCTGAAACTGAAGTATACTTGAGTTGTTGTTGCTCCTCATGCTGCGTAAGATTTCGTGGTGCAAGCACTAAAGTTTTGCTTGGATTTCAGCTGTACTAGGTAGTTCTAAGACCAATATTGGGAAGGCAGAACATCATTGGTGCACTGACTATGTGTGTTCCAGCAAATATGCAAACACATTGTATCCAACAACAGCACAAAACAACTCAAGCACATCCTGAATTTATTCAATGCACACTCCACTCCACGTGAGGTCTTGTATGAGTGCATTGGCCCTGGCAAAGAAGCCTCTCCCTACCCGGAAGGGGAAATTCTCAAGTTGGCTATAAAAGTCTCGGGAGTGAAACAATTTTGAAGATGGCCAAGTGGCCAAGCAGTCATAACAGGAGGGAGGCACAAAACTTTACGTCCCTGGTCAATCTCACCAGCTGAGGGTGAAAGTTGGCCTTGTATGTCAGGGCTCTGTTCTCGGTGATAAACACCTCAGATATGAAAACCAGTCGGAAGCACTCCTCGCCCCGGGGCCCATGACATTTCCACTGGACACAGGGCGATAGGGTAAATGGAAGACTTAGCCTTATTCACTTGAAGGCCGGATTAGATCCGAAATGTGTATATTATTTGCAGAGCTCGAGGGTCCGACTCAGCAGGGTCGTTAAGGAACAGCAAGACATTGTCTGCGTACAGGAAGTTTCTGTCACTGACCATTAGGAACCACTGAAAGCTGTGCAACAGTGCATCAACCCTCATCCAAGCCACCAGAGGCTCTATCGCCAAGGCAAAGAGCAAGCGAGAGAACAGGCAGCCCTGCTGGGTACCCCTCCCTATGTGGAAGCAGTAGGATACAGTGCTGCAGACACGTACCCTTGCCTGAAGGTTAGTGTATAACAGTCTGATGTAATTAATGAATTTGGGTCCAAAGTGCAGGGATGTTAGAAGTGTAAAGAGGTAGTCCCAGTCCACCGAGTAGAACGCCTTTTGAAAATCCACCATTAGCAAAGCTTGATGACCCAGTAAACTAGCCCTCAACTCAATGGCATTGTTGACCCTCCTAATATTATGTCGAATGGCCCAATGGGGCATAAACCTAGACTGATCGGGAAAAACAATTTTTTTGATCACTCCCAACAGCCGATTCACCAAAACCTTGGCCCACGCCTTAACTTCTTTGTCAAGAAATGCTATTGGTATGTACTCCTCGCATCATCTACCACACAGCCCCAACTTTGGGATTACCACTATGTCTGCCACTCTGAGGTCCCTGGTCAACCCACCCACATGAAGGGCCTCAGAAAAGGTCTACATCAGAAGTAGACCCACCTGAGGCCACATGAGTCTCCAGAATTCCACTGGAAACCCATTGGGCCCTGGCGTTTTGACTGGTTGAAGTTACATTAGGGTCTTCCCATATTGCTCGAGGGTAATATCAGCCACTAGAAGGTCCCTGTCTATAGGGAATAAGCGGGTCACCTGGATGTCTGCCATAATTTGTCCCAGGTCCGTAGCTTTCCCTCCCGATCAGGGCTGTAGAGCTGTTGATAGTACACAGTGAAGGCTTGTTCAATGTCCACGCTGTCAGTTAAGTACAAGCCCTGGTCATTTTCAATATAGGATCTCTGGAAGCATGTGGTGTACACAGACAGTGTAGTGTTTTACTTGCCTTTCAGCCCCATTGATATATCCGGCTGCACGTAGAAATCCATGCCTCTCGGGTCTTCTGCATGTGCTCTTGTCTTAGAAGTGTCTCGGTGTGTAATGAACCTTGTAGGATCGAATCATCCGCCCTGGCTATGTATTGCCGTTCAAACTTGATTACGAGGGGCTCCAAGTCCGATGCCTTTTGTGGGCCCGCCTCCTCTGGCTTTCATTGCACCTAATAATATCTTCTCTCAAAGTGGCCTTCAAAGCCTCCCAGAGAACACCCGGGGAGTCCACCGACGCACAATTTTCTGTCAAGTACTCTTACCCATGTGTCCGTAGCCTCACAAAACTGCCCGTCCATAGGCATAAGTGACTCATTTGCAGCAGACCATCAGGGGTCTGAGGTCAAGTAGTACTGGTGAGTGGTCAGAAAACCCCCTCGCCAAGATTTGGACAGTTAGTACCCTATGTCCCTCCTGTTTAGCGATAAGGAAATAGTTGAAGTGGGAGTGTCTATGGCCATTTTAAGGGAAGGTGTAGCAGCCCTCCATTGGGTGATGTGCCTGCCACCCATTGAAGAGGGACATTATTATGCATGGTCGTAGCAGAGGAGCAATCCAAGTAAAGTCGCAAATCCCATTAAGGTCCCTATCCAGGACCCATGGGGTCGCAGGAAGCTCTAGAAGGAGGTGCTCAATGTCTATGTGAACTCCAATGTTAGGGGAGGGGGGCTTATACGCAGATTAGGGATAGCGGTGAACCCTGTTGAGTTTTATTCACTGCCACATGACACCCCAAATTGTCATGCCACGCCCTGGAAAACACTAGGGGATGTGCTTCTGGACTAGAATGGCAACTCCCCTTGAGCCGCGATGAAACCCCGAGTGGAACACCCTCGAAAAACCCCTGCATGCCAGGAAAGGCAATGGTTGCCCATGAGATGTGTTTCCTGCAAAAGGAGTATATGGGATCGGTTAGGCACGCCATCATCAGAACTGCCCTTCGCTAAATTTTGTATAGAAGACCATTAACATTTTACGAGAGGTCGCTAAACCTCCCAGTGACGGTTGGTTGCTGTGGATCAAGCAGTTGTCCAGGGCTGTAGCCGTGTAATTCACAATGCTTGTAAAATGTCTGCGTGCCTCATGTATCATGGGAATAAGTCTTAGTGAATGTACCAGAACTAGGTCAAAACAAAGAAACCTCCCCCCCTCCAACTCCCGCCCCATACTTCGCCAACTAGAAGTACCTGTCATGGTGTAACTAGGAACAGTGGTCAACTGGGCTAGCCTGAGATATATATATATACCCTGCTGTGCAACCCGCTCCCAAACATGCCCCAACCCCTCCCTCCACCAACCCTAAAAAACTCATAGTCATAGCTTAGAACAGCCCAAGGCTTAGATTCCTAGGCTGCCCGAGCACCACCACGCATTCCCCGAAGAAGTAGTTGGATGCCTGCCAGTACTCATTAGAACATATCAAGCTGGAGGCTCCTGGGAAGGTAACAGAGAGTTGGTGTCTGCCACAGCATGCGTGAGCTCTGTGTCTACCTCGGAGGCCGCCCGCTCCACCGGGGACCCCTCCAAATCAAGCAAGCGAGCCCTGCGGTCTCATTGCTGAGTCCTGCGTTGTGGAGCTGTGTTTCATTCTCTAGGAGGTCTTTCCTGTCCCTGCCGCCCCTCATGCCTCCTCTCCTTCCGCTCCCCCTTGCACAGATTGGGCCATTCCCCCATCCAGTCCCAGGCCACGTCTGGAATGTCTTAAAAACAGGGGGGCATATGTACAAGAAACTGGCAGAGTGATGTTGCGACAAAATTGGAAACACAGAGCCTTTTCAGTTATAAATGCAGGGATGAGCCGTATTTACAACAATACGGCGCACACCTGTGTTTCCCCTAGCTCTAGCACTAAAGAAGCTGCCTAGCGCCAGCGCAGACACCAGAGTGCCATTTTGCTAGGGTGCCTGTGCTGCAGGGGTGATTGTTTATGTGCAGGAAGGTGTCCCTTTAACAGGCGATTTGCTCTATACATGTGAGCTGCAAAATGCAGCACACGTAGAAAGAGCAATATACGAGGAGAAATAAAAAAATTCTCTTCGGATTGCCTTTTTAATACCAGGTATTTACTGGTCTTATTTTTGGTACTGCCCCATACCTTGTAAATATGGGGCAGCATCAAAAAGCAATGGGTGTTGCGTTGGCACGCCTACTGCAACATCCATTGCCCGCCCCTTTCAAGCTAAGTGCTGCGTGAATAAGGGCATTATTTACAAGGCAGCGTTAAGCTACGTCAGATGGCTTACCACGGCCTTGTGGTGTTACCTCCTTGTAAATACACCCAAAGGCATTTTCCTGGAAGATGACTTTCAAATGAGCAGGCAAGAGGTGCATATATTGGATATTGATGGCTCTCAGTTTTTGCTTTACCTCTTGGAAGGATCTCTTCTGCTGCTGAGATTTAATCATATAATCCACCCTTTCTACTAAGAAGCCGGATGCCTACGATGCATAGGTTGTTACGCCTTGACTGTCCCTCAGCATCCGCTGCTCTAGCCTTCTGATGAGTAACCATACATTGCAGAGAGGTGATTCAGCACTCACGTGACTTGACGGTGTCTTCAGTTTCAGAGATTCTGCCCTACACTTCCGTGACTCTGTCTACTATATTGTGCAGGTCTTGCCGAATCAAGGATAGGTCTACATTCCATCTCTGATATTTTGCCTTTCATGGTTTCTTTGAGGTCCTGAATAGCTTGAAGGATAGAGGCCATTTAGCGACCCTCCGGTCGAGCGTCTCCTCCTCCCACAGCACCAGCCCCGTCTGATGACACTGTGTTCTAAGTATACTTGTCTATCTTTTGCTGCGCAGTGGCAACAGCTGGTTTGTCTCGTGCCATAGTGGAGTTTCAAGTTGCTAGGATGAGAGTCAAGTGGCCTGTGTCTTGTGATTTAAGAATGGCAAGCTCCACCCCAAGTCATACGAATAGTGTTGTCTCTAGTGCGAGCTTGCGGGGGGTTCCTCGGCAGATGGTGCTGCTCCACTCTCCATATAATTGCTGTCTCTTAAAACACACTTTCAGTCATGGGCACTGCAGTGGCCTCTTCTTTCCTCAAGGTACACTGGGGGGGGGCAACAAAGCCAAAGCACAGGCCCAAGTCCTACCCCAATATGGCACTTCTTTGGGCCCCCACAAAAGTCACATATGCAACCCTGAAACCTTATTGTGTCTCGCTTATTGAGTGTCTGACATGCACAGTGAAGTCCCAGACATTGGGTGACATGAGACTCTTATTATGCTGCAGACCAAGCGCACCCCACCAGGATTAACAACACCCAATAGAGGTTGTGCAAAATGTGTTGGTCAGGTGCAACAGGGGGTGTTGGAACGCAGGAGTGCTAAACCAATGCCAGCACTATAAACAGTCCAGCATTGGCAGCCCCATATAAGTAAAGGTTCCTGCTTTCCAGACAGTCAGGGGGACCCCCCCCCATCAGCAGTGGTATTGTGGGATCTAGGGATCATACAGCAGGGTTGTGCCGTGAGCGTTCCAAGGGTCCTCCAATGGCTTGGGGAGTCGTGCCTCGCCCTCAGTGGCTGCTGTATGCCCTGGACCCTGAAGGGTGGGATGTCATGCCCCGCGCCTCAGCACAAGCTACTCCCAGTGACACACTTTAGCCCTCTGCAAGTGAAGAGGAAGTCCTAGAGGGGCTGTGCTACAGCCAAAACCCTCAATGTTCCCTCTGTCTGCCTTGCAGCGCTTATCACGCCAATGTTCCAGGGCAGTGATTGCTGTCTGAGGAACAGTAATTTGGGGGGGTCCTGCAGCAGGCTAGGCCCTATGTCCTGGTCTGCATCAGTCATGTCAGGCCTGTGACATCGAGCGAGCTCTGTTCAGCCCTCTGACTGTTCAGGCAGGAGAGGGGGCCATGCCCACTAATGGCCGCCCGAAGCAAGACCATGCCCCGTGGCTCAAGCCGCAATTTCCAATGGCCCAATGTGGCTTCCCAACACAATGCACACATGGGGGGTGACACAGGTGCTCTCCCTGCCTCCTGGCAGATGAGGAGAGGCCCTCTGGTGTGCGCCGCCAATCTTCTGTAGCCCACTAATCTCTCTCACGTCAGCTGCTTGGTGCCACTCTTGTTCTCCAGGGAGCAGGCCCTCCCATTCCGCCTTCGATCTCCGGTGTGTCCCCAGAAGCTGTTGCGGTGTCGCCGCCTCTTAGGTATACACCTGGGCTGGTTAGCCCTGAGGAATCAGCAGCATAGGATGGATTTTATGTGTTGTGTCACATAACTGTCTTACAGAGTGGATGTCATCATTGGCTAATCATGATTTTGGGGTATGCAGTCCCTAGTAAGCTTGTATGATGGACTTTTATGCATTCCGAGTCCCTCCCTATTGAAATTAATGCCATCGTTGGCTCCCAAGCCATACCCAAGAACTTGCCATCCTGAGGTTACCTTAAGCAGCCCTGTTGCAGTCTCTTCTGATTGGTCAGCATTTTACAGACTGAGCCAAGCTCCTACCTGGGTAGGTGTGAAGAGGCCTGGGTTGACAACAGTACAGTCATTTGGTGGGAGGAGATTTGTTTCCTGGAGAATCCAGGGAGAGGATGGGAGCAGGGGATATAAGCTGGACTTCAAAGGTAGGAGAACAGATGTCATAGGACCCAAACCAGCCCCCACTTCCTTGATCGACAGCCTGATGGGAGCCTCCCCTAATTAGACTGGGAGAGGGTCTGAAAGGGTAGTGTAGTCAGATGTGTGCCACACCTCTGGGTTGGGTTACACAGACACACACGCCAAGGAGAGAATTTCTCCAATTTGATTTTTGGGAGAACAGTGCATTCTGGGTCAAACATATGCCACACTTCGCAGGAAGTGGTCATAGACGAGGGATGTAGCTTTACCCTTATTGTTTGGGGTGTCCCCTCCTGTTTGCTCAGAATGGAGGATAAATATTGGAGAGCTGTAGGAGATCCTCCTATCACTGCCTGCAACATCAGAAGAAGAAGGACTGCCCTGCTGGACCCTTGGATTGCACCACAGAGGACTTGCACTCAGAAGGACTGCACCTGCTGTACTCACAAGGCTCTACAAAGAAAGGATTGTGCCTGACTCAAAGGAAAATGAGTGGTCTCCCTAATCAGCAACAGGTACAGCAGAGATGGAAGACGTCACTTGCCGAGCCAAAGAAAGGATCACCCTAGCTGACCAGACGTAACTGGATTTTACCTGGATTGTGTAGGTGCAATTTTCGAAAATTGAGTCCTTGTCCCCACAAGGCAATCCAGAGTCTCTAAACCCTTGGCTAGGGCTACTGAACTCATGTTTTACCCAAAGGAACCAAGAAACTGAAAGAACTCAAAGTTTAGAAACTTTCTGAAAAGTTTTGTAGAAAAGCTCCAGGAGGAGACCGGCTCGATATCGAGAATTAAGCCTCCATCGCCGACTTGTGAATTGGCCTGACCATGCTGGTGTGTCCAGCTGAAAGTTCCGGTGCTCCTTGCCATCGAATTCAAGGAAAAAGACTTCCAGAGGCTCACTGATGCAGTGCGCTGCAGTAGGCCACCTTTGTCAAATCGAACTGCAGATCCGAGGAACCCGAGGACTCGTTGTTGAGAGAAAAGCTCCAAGAAAAAGACTAAGGGCCCAACTGCCAAAAAATAAATCGCATTATATCCTATGGGATTTATATTTTGGCGGGCAGGATATCCATCCCTGTTGTCATGGAGTAACCAATCTGCTGAAATCTAAATCAGGCCTTAAGACTGAAGGTAAACTAGCCTAACCTGTCTGACCCGCGCTCCATCATGGGCAGCCTAAAACTTTGACTTTGCCCGGTCTAGCAGAACCAGATAGCAGCTCATGGCGCTTTATGCTATTTGGCACTAGACTGCACAATTTTTTATTTAATCTTTAAAAAATCATATCTCGGTTCCCTGCATTAGAATTTTGTCATTTTGGTGTCATTGTAAAGATAATATATTTCCCATTTGTATGAACTGCTGTTGGATTTGTATTGCGTTGAGTCTTTAACTTATTTTTGTTTTGGTGGTATTAAATGCATTACATATACCTGTCTCATAAATTAAGACTGACTGCTCATTTGCTAAGCTAGCAAGTGTTGAGCAAGGATTAATTTACTGATACTTGACTAGAGCTATTAGTGATTGTGGTATTATTACTAGATGAGGGGGGATACCCCCACCTGCAAACAACCCACTTTCCTCCAGCCGTCCATTTTCTAAAGTCGCATAATCTAAGTTTTATAATATAGAAAGTTAAGGTACACTCACCACTTGTGTATCTGTACGCCTAGAATATGCATGAATGGGTTGCAGCATCATAAGGATTATATGTCAGCAATTATTTTAGCTTTTGTGCATACAGATTTTTGAAATGTGCTAACTTTCAAATGTATAGAAAATTCCGGTGACTCAGCTTTGTGAAGTGACTGGAAGACAATATCTTCATGATAAATAAATCATTTAGAACCTAACAACTGTCTTTTTTTCTAGTGTTCGCGTTCTATTTTCTATTAAAGATTAATCATGTATAGTTGTTTAAGATGTTGGGTCTCTAAATTTGGCATAGCAGAAGTTCAATGATATAAATACTCATTGTGAGAACTGTGGTCATTTTAGGCTGAAAAATAATCTGATACAGACTTCATTTCTTCAGGCTCCATGTTGTATTTCTGCACTACACAAAAACAACACAAACCATACTGAAGTCCTTTTTGCAAGCATTTTGTCCTCCATTTTCCCACTTATCACCAGGTAACAGCTAATGGTAACTGTGAGATCAATACTCCAGCTTTCGCAATTTGCACTCAGCTGTAATTTTGTGGTGGAGCAAAAACTGATGCACTACTATAATGGTCTGAATGAGACCTGAGGGTCAGAGTCATAAAAGCATAGTCATATAGTCATGATTAACACTTTTAATTGGAGCTTTGCAACTGGACCTCTACATGCATATTGCAATTCACAAACAGGTCCTGTATTTAATGGTCTGGACAAGTTGACAGAGCAATTGCTACACAACCCCACCTACCACGCATAATGAAGTATTGGGTGCATGCCCATTAACATTCATTTTTCTTTCAATTCGCCTTAAACACCTGCCTCTGGACCTTTTGACCCATGGGCAAAAACCTGCAAATTGAAAATGCAATCTGCGAAATTACTGTTTACAAATATCACCAAAATTGTTTGACAAAACTTGTCGCCCCTTCCTCATTTTTCATTTTGTCCTGAAAAAATCTAGAAGGCTAACACGTTAAAATTGTTTGTTATATTGCTGGGTATACTATCCAACCTAATATGTTACCCAGCAATGTCATAGAAAATGGAGCATTACCTTCTGGAACTTTCTGCAGGTTTCTGAGAGTCGTTTAATATCATTTGTACCCAGAAATGACAGTATATGTACAATAAGATTGTCCGGCATCCTAACAAGGAAATCATACTGTCCCCGGCACAGGTTTAACGTATATTCCAATGTGTGTCGGCCAAAAACCCTTTGAATTTGCTCTGCAATAAAAAAGAAAATTAAAAGTTCAACAAATATCTCAATGTATAATAAATCTGAACAGGTAAACTAGTGTAACTAACTCCCATCACATGCAGGTGATGCAACACAAACATTGACACCATTTTCTTTCTGCATATTTAAAAAAAAAAAAAACATTAAGCACCCATTCACAAATGTAAATGTATACATATACATTGACTCATGTGTAAATATACTCTTATACCGAAGAATAACTTTACAACTTTCTCCTATGCACCATTTCCAAGAGTAGGTTTAGACTTACATATCTTCTCCACCCCCCCAGTTTAGGAGGTGGAGTATGCTACAACATAATGTACTACCTTAAAGTTTCGACTAGTAAGTATTTAACTGTATTTTACATTCTGCACACTTGGCAGATACCTCTGGTACCGTGGCAAAGACTTCAACATGCGGAAGTGAGGCTTCCACATGGAAAGAAATAGGAAAATAACTTGCACATAACCCAAATCACACACACCTGACACCTATTCACTTACAACCACATTAATACTGCCCACATTATATGTTAGGCTTTTGTACTATTCCTGTTCGTTATCTTGCAGCTACCAAGAAACATATTCTGCCTTAAGGATGGACAACCTACTCTCACATCTGAAGAGGATGGGAAATTTCACTGAGGAGGAGACTGCTCGTGCAGTGAAATTTGTGGCCAAGTACTACAAAAACATACATAGATTGTCTCCATTCAGCCCTACTGGGGCCCAGAAGGCAGCATTGTGGCAGAAGGTCACTGACTCAGTGAATGCATTCGGGTAGGGAGAGGTTTGAACCTTTGGGGACATAAAGAAAAATGGTAAGGTGAGATGAGGTGGATCATGGAGGATTTCTCCAGGATTCAATTGGCTATTGCGCATCTTGACCTTGTGTCCATCTCACCCCTCAAGGAGGCTGTCCTCTCCACAATACAACCTCAACTGCTATACCAACTGCCTATTGCAGACAACGCTAGTGTGGTGCCTTGTAAGATTGTAATTCCCTCTTTGTCAGTACAAAATATTCTACAGTCACTGACCCAACTCTGTCCTTCGTATATACCTACATTGTTAAGCACACATCTCACAAATACCTCTCAAACACAGGCTCTAACATATATTCTTATATAAGTTTATATTAAAGTTCTTTACATATGTTTTCATTTTTATGCAGTCACTCTTCAGAGACTATCAATTGCTTCAACTGTGGCACAAGTAATTACAAATGCAGCTGGACAACACAAGTGGCTTGTCAATCTATGCAACACTACACGCAAAGTTTGGGGCTTATTTACAAGCCCATTGCGCCACCTGTGCGTCACTTTTATTGACACACCTGCAGCGCAATGGACTTTCCCATATATTGACAAGGCCATGTAAAGTCACCCTGCGTGACTTTTCAAGGCCTTGTAAATATGTTTCTCTTTCATGCATAACTCTGCTCAATGAGTGTTGCTGTGGGTGTTCCCACGCAACATCCATGGAACTTGACACATTCCCAAGAATTCTAACACTCCCCAGGGGAGGCATAAGGAGGCGCAATGAGGAGAAATATTTTTATTTCTCCTTGGTTTTTCCTCTTTCATGCATAAAAAGAGGGAAATGGCTTTAATGATTGTTTTTGTGCAGCAAGGTGTCCTGCACAAAAACAATCATCTCCTCAGCGTAGGCACCCTTACAAAATGACGCAAGAGTGTCTGCGCTGGTGCACAGTTGCTGTTTGTATCTCAGTGCAGGGGAGAAGGACAGGAATGTGCCATATCTTGTAGATACAAAAGGAACAGATGATGGACGGAATGCTGAACCAGTCATACATTCACCCCCAGTAACAGATCTGGGTTAAAGCCATCGTTTTTTTGCACGCCACGCCATTCCAGTTTAGACCCAGCCATACACAAATCAGTCTTGCCCCTGCTCCCTGTGGGAATAGGCCAGCCCGAACTGCCAGACCAGGGCCTCCCTGGACCAGAACAAGCATCCTAGGACTGATTTTGGGGTTTCACCCCTCATCAGCCAAGCTAGCTTGAATATGCTGGCGTAGTGAGCTAGGGACCCATTATACGTACCTATTCTTACTATTTTCATGGCAAAAAAAAAATTTCTTCAATTTTTCAATGAAAATTATGAACCTTTCTTTTATTCTTTATCTAAATTAATGTAAATGTTATACTTTGCAATATATTCACACAAATAACTCTCCTTTGGAAATAGCAAAAGGAAAATAAATAAAGTCTTCTTTCAGAGGGCAGTGACGGCCCGTGTAGGGCGTTTTACCGGGGCGGTGACGTGGTGCAGAGGAGGGGCAGGGTGGGGGTTGCAAAATGCGGCATACGGCCGAGTTCAGGTAAGTTACGAAAAAAATTAATAAAAGGAATTTCTTTGCGCGCGCTGCATCGCAACATGCGATGCAGCACGCGCAACGAAATTTGTTTTATTTATTTAAATGTGTACTTACCTCCGTTCATCCATATTCCGGTGTTTACATTTCCCCACCCTGCCCCTCCCCCGCCCCGCCTCACTCCCCACCGAATTCCCTCCACGGACCGCTACTGATCTGGTGCATAATCATCTTGTTAACCTTAACTTTTCAAGGTACTGTCTCTTGTTGAATTAGCAATCTTACATTGTATCCATTAATTAATTCATGGTTACTGAATCTCCTATAGTGTAAGTAGTCTGCTATTTTCTTTGTTGCTAATTAGGTCCTTATTAAAAATTCACAAGAAACAACTATAGCAAACCATTTCATCCATTCCTTTTGGATACAGTGTCTTTAATAATCTAATCCACCACATTTTCCGTTGTGACAGTTCCCTTTGCGCATTACCTCCTCTTTTGGATTGTACATTTTTCCCCTAACTTGATACTTCAATTGGTTGATTTTTATGTTTCATAGCCATGAAGTGGCTTGCTACTGAGTTTTCATTCTTGGTCTTAATATCTGGTGTTCTGAAATTCTCCTTGTCACCATCCTGGTTGTTTGGTCCACGTTTCTTCACATAGGCATCTAATTAGATATACAACATTACTTGCAATACACATTGGCAATTTTTTTATTTTGATTATTATTGCAGTTTTTGGAAGTTGTATTTCCTTATCTTTTATTCCATTAATACATGGCGCACCATATTCTTATGAAATTGTGCCTTTTGTTTTGATGTAAAATATGTCTTAGTTAAAGCTTTTGATATATCTGCTCTTAGAACCATCTGTTGAATGTTCCTCTTCTTTGTATACACAACCATAGGGTGAGAATTCCACTAGTCGTTCAGCTGTCATTGTTTTCCAAAATATTCCATTTTTTTCACAATCTGTGTCATTTTACTACTTAGGGCCTGATTATGATGCCGTAGGAAATGGCTCCAACGTTACTACGGCTTCATAATTGCCTTTCCGGATTCCTTTCCGACCGACTTCGGATTTCCGAATGGCTTCTGACGGGCTAATAGAGCCCGTCTGCTATTTGGAAAACCTCCAGTAATCCCTCCGATGGCTCTTTACGCCCGAGGGATTACGATGGCAGATTCCCACAGCCTTTTTTGCTGGCCTTTCCGACACATAAAGGCTGTGGGAATCCCACTTTGGGAGCCCGCAGGAGGCCCCCATGGGTGCAAGGCCACCAAATAGCAACCTAGGTGGCACCCCTGTTGATCCCTGCACCCCATGGCAGACACCTTGAGGTGCCTGTGCCTGCCACGGGGTGCAGGGATGAACTGCACCTCAGATCCTTACAATGAGAGAATGCATTCCGCTCGGAATGCATGCTTCCATTGTAAAGAATAGGAATGTGACCGAACAGTGTTCGGTCACATCCTAATTGCTGGGTTGGTACCGATGACAGGAGGTCGTTCAGTGCCAGTTCCCAGACAATGTCGGAGAGACTCAGGTCCGTACGACATCGAAATCGGGGCCTTAGTCTGGAATACAGTATTACCATTTTCACACAACTTTGAGCCACTTTTTACTAGTTTTGTAACGCTTTTGATCTATCAATTGTCATGATTTTCAGTTTTGCTTTTTCAATTACAGCTTGTACATAAGTTGTTTTATAGAATGTATTGCACACTTCTACTACCCATATTTGATTTTGTTCCAGAGCCATACTGTGTTGGATGAAATGTCCCCGTGTGGTGTTGGCGCTAACTAGTAACGGTCCTTTTCCACTCTGTTAGTTATTATTATGGTGCTCAAGGAAGGAGGAATCATCCACTCCTCCAAAGTTTTGATTTCTGGAGATCTAACTAACAAATACGGATATGTGTACAATTGTTCCTGATCCGTTCTAATACTCATTGGTCTGAATAATTGACTAAAAGGTAGGTTGGTCAACGTCTTCGGATGGAAACATCTACAGTCTAATACATTGTTTTAGTCACTCACTTTTACATATAATTATTTTATGACATATATTTATCTCCAGGTCTAAAAAGGTTACTTCGGGTTGTCCAAAATTCAGTGTAAATTTGATGATTCCATGATGGAGAAGTGTGGAGAAGTGTGGCTCACTGGTTAGAGTGGCAGACCCTGATGCAGAGGGCTGGCCCGGGACCAGGGTTCAATTCCCACCTCGGCAGCTCTTGGATTCAATTTCCCTGGACCTGATAATTCTCGCCTCAGTGCCTATTCTAATCATGGGTCCCACTGTGCAACTCTGGGCAATAGCTTGCTTAATCTCCACAACGCCCCCCACAGTGCTAGGATGCCTGGCTTCACCTTGGGGGTGCCCAGGAGTGGACATCTCACAGGAAAACCAGGAAGGGTTCCACAGCGGTATGAATACAGCGCTACGAAACCCCGGGGTAGAAGTGCACTATATAAGTACATTTACATGTGTTCAGATAATTCCCAATTATTTTAATTCATTCTCTGTGCCATTCCATAGACCTAACGCGACATCACGATTGTAATAGGTGGCCTTTCCGCTAATGGTTTGATAGTATTAAATTCTCTTCGATATGGTGCATACAGATGTTTGCATATGTAGGGGCTATATTACTGCCCATCAAAACTTCCACTGTCTGTAGATATATTTTATTCTCAATTATGAAATAGAAGTATTATTGAATCATATGGAACTTTTGTATTAGGAGACTATTTTTCATCCAACTCTTGATGTTCTAGAATCCATGTTTCCACTAACTCCTTTCCTTTCTCACATGAGACATTTACTTTAAGTTTTATTACAACACATGTGAATAGTCTGCACCCCTCGACTGTTGTACAATCATTTCGTTTTTGTAGTATGTCTGTTGTGTCCTTAATTAGGCAAGGAATCCATTTCAACAGCTGTTTAAGATGTTTATCTAGGTATTTTGCAGGGGTACAAAGCAGGAGTATGACTGTCATAGTGGATGGCTTGTCTGGTTCCAATGTGTTTTCCATACCCAGTATAGTGCTGGAACCAATCCTTCTGTTGGAATTAATATTTTCTTTCATAATTGTCAATCCATATATTCTGGTGCACCACCTCAGAGTTTCTATAGTCTTTTAATTTCCATGGCCTGATCTTCTGGAAATGTACATATTGTTGTTCCTCAATTAGTAGCTGAATATTATCAGAGTGCCATATCTTGTCCATTAGGGCAATGCCCCACCCCTTTATCCACTTTTGCAACCACTATTGCCTATTCTTTGGCTATGTTAGACTTGGCTTTCCTGTCACGTTGTTTACAATTTGATTTACACTGTTTAGGTGAATTCAGATTTTCTAAATGTCCTATAACACTGCTTTGTTTTTTTTTAATAAATCTCAATTGCCTTATTCTTCTCCTTGTATTAATTTAGGTTTACATTTCCTCTCTCTATCCAGCTTATCTTGAGGTTGTTGTGAGAAAAATGTTTTCCATTGTAGTTTAGAAATAAATGTATACAGCTGCACTTATGTTTCAAATATGCTTGAATTTTAAGTTGGATCAAAAGACAATCCCCTATCTAGCATGTTTTGTAAGGGATTCAACGTCTGTTTTCATTTCCCTACTCCTCTGACTTCTTCCCAAGCTTGGTCTAAAAAAGGTTATTTGAACTTGTTCCCTCTAATGGATTCTGTTCTGAATTGTTCTGGATATTCCTCTCTCTATGTGTGTTAGTCCTTAACTGATTTGCCTATGTGATCAGAGTCATTTCAAGACACCAGCTCAACAGATCTTTCGATTTGATCAGCAGTTCTCCTCAACAGTCACTATTTTTGTTTCCTTTTTCTAATTTTGGAGTTTTTAAGAAGTTTTAATTAAAAAAGATAGTGATCCCTGAGCTCTTAAGATTTGTCTTTCCATTTCTTCTTCATTTGATACGCCTGCTTTTGGTATGCCAGTTGACTAACCTCCTCATATGTGTACTTGGCTAGATTTGATGGAGTTGGCTCTGCTTTCCGAATTTCAAACCTTGTTACCCTTAACTATTGGCTTTCCTCTTTAACTGCTTGGATTTCGGAGACAAATCTGGTCCTTCCAAAACAAGGCGGTTTTTGTGAGGATTACTCTGTCATAGATAACTGTTACTCCATAGAGCCCTCGGTGAGGAAGTCAATGATGGGAACTTGACCTCTTTGAAGTTGCTTCGTAAACCTCTGTGCATTATTTGATTTGTTGCATAAAAAGAGGAAATTGAATAAATGTGTTGATTGTGATGTTTCTTGGGGCTTTCTTGGCAACACACCTCGCATACTTCAAATTGGGTGCAGTGGAAGACAACCTTGCTGGTCTGCCTACCAATGTTCTCCTGTGTGCAACAGATTAAAGCTAGCACGCTTGCTGTCCCCGGCCTTGATTAGTTTAAATTATGGCAGATCTGCTTAATTAACGCAAGAAATACTATTCTTTTCCCCCAAAATGTGCAGGCTTAATAAATGCAGATGACCTGGTCGTAATGGACCACGCACCAGGGAGAAACATTCTAACTAGTCTTGGAGGCTGGCAGGAAGCCATGTAGGTGGGGTAGAGCCGGTGGTTTCCGGCGCTTGGCCCCAGCACGTAATTGTCAACGCCAGCGCTTGTGACCATTTGCCACAAGGTGGCTTGTCTGGATAATTTAGAGATGACCATAGCAACAGTTAATTATTAATTCAATAAACATTAAAAATTACTATTACCTGCCTCCCAAACCATTCTTATAGCTTTGGGGGCTTGCAATTGTCTGAATTGTCACACTTGTTGGAGTGTGATGTTTAGCAGTTGTGGTGTTACTATCATTGGCAACGCTGGCAGGGGCAATCTGTGGTGCAAGCTGCAGTTGCCTCCTGACAAGAGTCCTGGCACTTATTGGTTTTACAAATTAAGTACTGCCCAAACTGCATTAATATGTTGGATCAAAGAACAAAAGATTATGGCACAGGACACAGTGCAGCTTTAAGAAAGATTTGTACAGTGATTATGGACTAATCCATTAGTGTGCTCTCACTCCCTTTAAAAACTAGTACTGGGACAATCCGCCTGGTTGTGTGTCAAAGAAATGAATGGGATTATTTTGTAGGGAAGTTTTTGATTACCCTAACTCTAAATTTCTTGGGAGGGGGTTGAAGCATTTTCCCCTTCATGGAATAGTTTGCAACATGTTTAAGGTATGAAGTACTTAGGTTCTTCCTGGGCATACAATTCTCTTTTTCAATTTCAAGCAGAGCAATAATAATTTGTTAGAGCAACGGGAAATATATATGCTCTTTAATCTGAAAAAGTAAATGTTGTCACATTTCGATAACCTTCCTGTTGATTTTATATTGGCAACATAAGACCTCTGTATATTAAAAAATGTATGCTGACTTATTCCTCTTTAATTAATGTATTAGCGCATATGTGCTCTTTAAATTTGGCAGTCAGCCTTGTGTTTTCTTATGGTTATATTATTTATTTTAAGTCGTGAACTTTATGTAAATGGTGCTTGTATTTTTATTGTGATTGCTATTGTTTAAAAGTCATTTTGTCTTAAGAACTGTTACTAATATATATACATTATCTACTGGCGGTCGCCAGTAGATAGTTATAGTTAGGACCGTGTTTCCATAGGAAATCTGAAAATTCTATTTTGAATAACTTTGGCGCCGGTTGACGAATCCTCGCGAAATTTTCAAAACTAATGGGGTGCTCTGCTCAGCTCCTACCCTGAAAGTCTCGGGGTGATTCGTCAAGCGGGGGCTGAGAAAAAAGGGGGGTCCCAAAACGCGTTTTTCCCATGCATTTTCCCATAGGGACCTTTAGTTGAAGGTACAGCCCGAACGGCTGAACAGAATTACTTGAAATTTGGCAAAGAGGTATTCCTCAGGTCAGGGATGTGCCTCTTGCATATATGGTGTCAATCTGTTCAGTAGTTCCTGAGAAAATTGCAGTTAAAAGTACATAAATATCTATAGCCGCGCACCTTGCGCGCACCATGCGCGCACCGTGCGTGCACCCTAACGTGCGCGAGCGTAATTCTGATTGGTGGTTACATGACAGTCAACGTTCGAATCGGTCGAAATCAGGAAGTGTCGGCCGCCATTTTCTGTGTTTTGGTTGTGTGAGAGTGAAAAAGAAAGTTGGAGAACGTGAAAAGGGGGCAGGGTAGGGAGTTCATGACCCCCTAGCCTTTGTCAGGGGGTCCCTGAAGGACCCCGAAGGATGAAAAAAACATGTAATTTTTTTTTCAAAAAATCGCGGGGTGTGCGCACGGTGAAAAACCTTACAAAAATAAAAATAAATAACATTATAAACGAGCCATTCCATATTACAGGATAGAGTCAATCTATAACTATATACATAGGTAGTTTATTGTAAAATAAATATATAAAAAATATAATAATACATACATAACTTAGCATTTAAAAAACCTTACAAATTCACTTAAAAAACCATAGGTTTCACACACGTTATAGTTAGGAATTAGCATTTAAAAAACCTTGCAAATTCACTTAAAAAACCATAGGTTTCACACATGTTATAGTTAGCTGGACATTTCACTCGTAAAAAACCAATGAAATTCCACCGTTATAGTTAGTTCAGATAACTATAACTTGCGCCACCGCCACTCTATCACAAGGATGATGTCATCAGTGATGCCACTGACCATGTCATGAGTGATGTAATATGTGACGTCATGAGCAGTGGATTGCGGGCGCGCGAGTTATAGTTATCAGAACTAACTATAACGGTGGAATTTCAATGGTTTTTTACGAGTGAAATGTCCAGCTAATTATACCATGTGTGAAACCTATGGTTTTTTAAGTGAACATATATATATATATCCTACCATACATAATCTAACTTGCCTATCCCACCATGCCTAGCTACAACACCTACCTACTGTACCCCACTTAACATACCTACCTAACTACCACACCTCACATACCATACCTAATCTAATATATATACTATACATAAACTACCATACCTAATTTACCATGCCTAACCTATCTCTACATGTGCAGTGGATATATTTTACAGGTCTCATGTGATTGCAGTTCTGTGAAAAGGTGGCAAGTCATGTTTACGTTGCATTTGACAAAAATGAAGACGTCATCAAACACTTCTCTAATGCATTTAAAATAGAATTTGCAAGGGCTGTACCCGGAAATTAAACCGTTTGGCTAAACAAACACAACCTGGACATATTCATCACATACTTCTCACATAGTAACCTTGTGCACTATAACACTAACAAATGTTCACAAAACATTTTACAAACTAATATGCGCAAAGCTTAGCCCTTTAAACTCACAATGAACTTCAAATAACATAAGACGAATACCAAACCGACAGTTTTCACAGCACCTTCTTTACCTCAAGATTATAAAATAAGTAATGCCTTGGGATCAATACAGAACACAATTAAATGAAGAGGTAGTTTAGTTATCTCTTCATAAACGTCTTATTTTTGTTGAAAAAATCTATATTTATGTTTTTAAATCCAAAGTCAAAGAAAATCCAGCAAAAAAATGTATACTGACTAATATGTGTCAAAAAAAGTTTATACTATTTAATATACCTTTTACATAACATGTATTTCTTCTTTTCATAATATATATATAGACAAATTATACATATATATACATATTTATACTTTAAATTTACATTTTACACTTTTCTCCTTGCCCTATTAATCAATGAGGATGCTTTCAACACTTTTTCACACCAGCATTCCTTTGAAACGAAGATCACTCTTCTAAAGAAACTCAAAGGTCTATTTATTTCACCATACACTTATTGAGTATTCTTTTATCTATTTGATCTTATTTAGATTCAAACGGGTGTCTTCAAATTATCTGTCGACGCGTTTCAGCCTTAATCATTTCAGGCCTCTTCAGGACTAGGGCAGTTTACCTCAAAGCATTAACATTAAACAAATTACCCTACAGTTGGATCAAGTTTAGCACTTACAAACACTTCAAACCTACTGCAAAAAAAACATAAAATAATAAAAGAACAGCTACCACATTTCTACGAACACTGTCACTCGTCCCTTAGTCTCTTTCTACTTTAGTAACTTTATGCTTCCGTAGAATTACAAGATTTTCACAATTAAATTAAACAAATCTATGTACTTGTGTAGGTTTCGACTTAGAAACCACACCTTAATTTTTTTCAGATGCTTTTAGAAGGGTTACAATTCTATTTAATTATTTCGAATCCAATGTTGTATATGGATATATAAAAATTCAAATCTATTGCACAACTATATAAAAATATAACACAACATCCATCTCTTTTAACATGTTCTTCAACAAAATTAACAATTACAGATGAGGTATTGTTACACATACCGCAGAATGCATTTTAGTTGTCTGATATATACCTCCTTTTCCAAGTTTTCTTCTGGAGTATCTAGAGTATGAGGGATCTTATGGGTAACCGCGGTTGTCGGCATTGGATTCTACATGTATCTGAATTTACAGCATGTTCTTCTCCCAGAAAATTTGGGCAGGTTTGATCTGTTGAAATGTATTAATGGGAAGTGGTGCGCTGTTTACCACAGATCTCGGCATTCCAAAATCTGAGCAAATAAGTTTGCACACGCATCGGAATTTACCTTCACTTGTAATAAGGGTACTGGACTTCCTGAATAATTATGTCTGATGCAGGTATATCTGCATTATTCTTTGCTTTGGATGCTTTGGCCTGTGTAATCCATGTTTGATTTTGTAGTTGCTATGCAGGTTTAGACTGGGACAAAAATTGGGCCGGGCACCAAAATTAAAGTGGCCTCAATTAGTGAATTGAAAGCTAAAGAAATGGCCAACGTTTGCAAATAGGGCAGTTTTGAACATATAAAGGCACGCTGTATAACTCTTTTGCAAGGTATGGGAGACTGCATGGTTTTGTATTTACTGCAGACAATGTTTTAATATCAGGGAAATGAACTCTAAAACCGGCCGAGCAGGCATTACACATTCACACAAACACATACTGACCTGTCCGGCCAACTTGTCGGACACTGCCTGATTGCCCTGTAGACCATCCAACCGTGTTGCTATGTTAACACTTAATAAAGAAGTTTGAAGAAAACAATGTGACTTCTGGACACCCAACCCTAGTCCAACTAGTCCAACTTGAAAAAGTGTCATCTGTGACTATCCTGAGCGGCCTCCTTTATTAACAGACTGTTGATCCGAGTGCAAATACTGCTACCAGGACACATATTTGCTCACTTGAATGGCCAGGACTGATTTTGAAACTGCAACAAAAGGCCCTCAAAAGACCTCATAATAACATAGGTAATTTGTCAAGTCAAGTGTTTAGCAGTAAATCATGTTCCCTTACGCACCAATCAAGTATGTCATCCACTCAAAAGGTGGATGCACATATGGAGGAAGAGGCATTAAACTTAGGCATACCCTCCTTATGTAGAAATAATCAAGGAAGAAATACCAGGGCCTTAATCAAGAAGTTCTATTGGAACCTGCAGGTTATAGTGGCATACTTCAACATAGGTGATTTTTCCATACCTAGGTAGGTAAATACAACATTGGTGGACTCAACCAGAGCTAGGAGTTTTTACAAAATTAAAGACTGGGTTATAGGAGGTAAACAGATATGTCATACAACTATCTCAAGGTATACCCAGGGAAATATCCTTTATTTATCATGTACCTCATATATGACTAAAAATTCATATACCTCAGACATCTGATGAAGTACAATAATTCATCTATTCAAACATTCGTGCCAACATGTTTATGCCTTGTTAAAAGCTCATACGGGTTACTGCCCTTCATTAGGGCTCCTACGGTCCCTACCTATCTACACCCTCATGCAACCACATGAGGCCTAATGCTCTCAAACCTTTTGCTTCTGTCTTCTTCAAGGCAGATCAGGGAAGTACTGCCCTGTAGTTACACATTCGTTAAGCGGATGTGCCTGTCAGTGCACCTATAGTCTGAACCGTCTGCCAGTTGCTGAAAAGGTAACTGCCGCAAAAACAACACATACTTGCAATTATCTACTTTATCAGTTCTGCAAGAAGATGTGTTTTGCCTAAAGCTATGAGATGTACCTGCCTGCTGTCTTCTAGAAAGAATTTCCATATAGGTATTTTCCCAGGACAATATTCCATATGATGTGATGTGATGGATTGAATACGTTCACTGGGTGATTCAACTTTGATTGCACATGGCTGCTGTGTTCTAGTCAAGGTTTTGCCCTATTTTTCCGGTAGAACTTAGTTTATCTGAACCCTCCAGGGACAGGACCATTAGGGGGCGCATCTGGCATGTGGCACAGTGTTAGGTATCCCTTGCAATGCTACAGAGAAGAGAAACAATGCAACCGATATATAAATGTCCTACATTTTGCATGAGAGTATTTACAATCTGTCATGTCCTGGCTGTGAGATAATACCTATCTGAACATAAGTTGCAGGCATCTCACTAAGTCTGCCTCAGTTCTAATGCACAGTCAAAAGTCTAAGGGCTTAATTCATAAAGGGCAAAGATTTTAGCACTTGTAGGTTTTCGCCCATGCTGTGGCTTGTATCACATCCTACATGCAATTCAGAGGTCCTGGGCAGAGAGCTACACTCATTAGTAACAATATGCACCCCACTCCCTCAAGTGAGAGCGTGGAGGACGTGCATAACTTGAAATATATCTGTAATGCTGCTACTATTAACTTTGGGGGATGTTTTTTAGTGCTACGATAGACAAGCATAGTTCTACTTAGCTTTTGTGATGAATGAAGGAACACCAGGTAGGTTTGAAGAGTAGAGTAGTTTATGTCCACAAAAGAGAAGCCTATGTCCAGCATGAAAGATGACCAGAAACAAACATAGGACTGAGGCTAGACTAACCACACTACATTAGCATAGGTGGATATATCCGCCCATACCTTAGTAAATTGCATTTGTGAGTATGTATAGTAGTACTAAAGAAATACTATTTCACATAGTCAAAAATGTCATGCGCCAATAGCACCCTAACATTAAATGTAATGGTCTAGCATATAAGTAGCATGAATTTTGATCTTGATGACCTAGCAGAAGCAATAGGCAAACTATAACTGCTATGGTGGCCATGAGTTCATATTTTGAGTTAAAGGAGTGTTGTAATAGCATTCCGAAGACTATAACATGAGTCACAATGAATTGGGTAACAATAAAACATCTATTATTTCAGCATCAAGATAACCTTCAGGGTATCTTATTGTCAATATGATGCCACTTGAAACCCTTCAATGGAATGCAATGCTGTTTTTGGCAGCTACCCAACTATAATTCTATATATTATAGATAACTTCCCATGAGTATAAAATGAGTACCCTTCAGTTGAGTGACAATAGTTATCCAGTATTGTATCTTTCATAGATTCACATTCTTAAATCTTCCCCGTGGTCATGGTGGGAGTCCCATGGTAACAGTAGTAAAAGCAGTGCTAATACATAAGCATTAAGAACCACATTGATAACAATAGACATTGCTAGCCCATTCACATTGTTTTAGTGCATCCAAACTTCAACCTATCAGAGAAGAGACCCTGAAGCACTCATCCCCTGCAGAGCCACCATACCATATCAATACTGGAGAACCACAGTGTACAGGTAAGTAACATGTTTCATATCTGTTATTTGAGCATCAAGATACCTTTCAGGGTAACCATGTGCTTCAGAAAGACACATTTTTTGTTATGTTTATGTTATGTTCTCAGAACCCGCTTGTGATAAGACAACTATTACTATTATCATTATTTATTATAGGTTATTAGTGATCTTAGTTAATCTTCCCCATAAAATGTGTGCTGCCTGAAAATCCTAGAATACTGTGACGGAGGCCATCCATTTGTGCGATGTGTTTATCATACACAAATGACCTACTGCCTTCAACACACATGCAGAGTTCTTGAACATTCTCCCAGCAGATTCTCTGATTATCTCTGAGAAGTGATATTATCGCTCTTGTTTATGGATGCCTTGTTTGAGCCTGTCCTACGTCAGCGCCAGACAGGGAAAGCACTTAAAATTTATTTGGTGCTGGCATGTGGGAGCATGATGGAAAAACAATAGGGGGATATTGAAGGGCGACACAAATATTTGTTTCAAAGAAACCGGTATGTTGACGAGGAAGAAATACTTGACGTAATAATGGTAGAATGTGACAAAGAAAACACAATACATAGGAGGTATATAAGAACGGAAGGGGGAGGTGTATATTAACCTGGCAAATTTCATTTTTGACATTATAAATATAGTTTAAAAAAATACAAGAATGCAAAGTGCTAGTGACTAAAAAGATAGCACTGGCTAAAAGTGTCACACATGGCATTAAGACAGCTATGACCACAACAAACACGTTGTAAAAATGCTAAAACAATAGCAGGGGAATCATAATGCCAAGTATTGGGTAGAATGATAGCAAACATTAATAATTTGATTTTGTAAATGCAAACGAAGTGGCGAGCAAAACGACACCTTATACACAAGTATTGAAGGTATGTAGGACACTTTAGTGTTGTGCTACTTCACACCATCCTAATCTCTTCCACCTACTAAATATCTTTTATTGCAATTAATAAAATACCTCAACTGTGCAAGAGCATTGCAAGTTAACAGAGTTTTGTGGACTTCATAAATGCACTTGGCCTGTGGGCTTGTGCCTCTATATGATCACATAATTCCTTAGTAACTTACAAAATGCTCAAACATCAGAACTCACTTGTTGGTCAGAAAATTAAGGTCAGTCCTTAAATGGATTTAACAATAAACATTGTATTAATAACTCAGCAAGTGTAATAACTGCATCCTCACATTAACACTGGGGTCATTTTTAGATCTGGCTAGACAGTACAGCTTTCTTCCTGAGGTTTTGGCATACATAGGCTATTGGCGATTTGGTTATCATTTCTCCTGCTGGAGTTTGCTTTCATTGAAATGCATAAGTTACATTGTTTACAACATGGACTATTTGGTGACTGCAGAAGTCGCCTTGAAAGAAGGCTTTCTCCTCTAAAAGAAACCTAGTATGCATCATAAACCAAAGCTTACTTAAAATATAATTTAAAAACATAAGCAGGTAAATGTAATATACTTTAGACTGTGTAAGGTTTTGGTTCGGAAACACTTCATGAATGAAGATGACCGAAGACCTGATCGCGGCACCAGATTCCCCTTGTGTCTTGAATCTGCCCCTGTAGACACCATGGCGACTCTTGCAAAGTGCCTTTGTCTCCACCTGCGCTCACATCCAAGAATTTTTATGGGCAAACAATGAATGAAAATATCCAAATCTTTTAGTTAAATCAGTTCTGTACTTTTTGTTTATATTCGTGGGGAAGTTCCCGATTGGATTATTCAAAATAGTTTTTCAAATTCACTTTTTTGAATATATGTAAACACATCAATCTTAGTTTCTACAAATTAAATATACTTTTTGAAAATAATAACGCAAGTTCACACCCTAACACTTGATTTATACTGATCCCAAATATTTAGAATACCTGCCTCATGTGGCTGTCAGTCATGGATTGTTGTCAACAGTGTTTATTGCGAACCACGATTGACAGCTCTTGCGTTGAGGGCAAGGCTGGACATTTTTTTTTTATTGAAAGTGAAAAATAAAAATGCACTTACCACCGCTAGCTTGCCTCCTCCGGTCCTCGTGAGTCCATCGGCGCTCTGACTGCAGCCATGGAATTCTCGACACAAATCCAGATGCTGCTTTCATGTTGCAAATGAACAGCATGAGAGCAGCGCCAGGATTGGCTGGAGAAGGCTGCCTCGACGTTCCTTGAGGCAATGGGGGCCTGTGCCTGCTCTCCACCTAGTTGTCATAGACAGGTGGATGGAGAGGTTTGCACTGCACATGTCAGGCTGGCCCGTTGTATGACAGCCGGCCAAAATGACATGCGCAATGAAAACTGGTGGAGTGAGCACCACTCCCCTGCTACCAATCAGCAGCAGTGGCTTCGCCCCCAAACACAGCTCTGCTGGGGAATGGGAATACATTTATTACAATTTCATTTTTCACCTTTGTGGCCGCACTGGCAGCAGGGGGGTGATGCTCCTCTGCACTAATGGAGGGGCCCCCGCTGCTCAGCCACCTCCCTTATCCTCTCATATCCAGCAAAGGGAATTCATTCTGTTGATGAGAATAAATGTATCACTTTTAAAAAGCGAATGCTCCTTGAGGCGTGTGCATGTTGTGGAAAAGGCAGCTGGTGCAAGTGGAGCTGCAGGCATAGCAGCGGATGTGGCCTCCTACAGCTTCCGTCCCCTTTCTTCTTTTTCGGCACATGCCTTTGGGAACTCACAGTTCTCAGTCTCCAACTCTGCAACCTCAATGGAACCTTAGTGGTTTTTGGTAGTGGTTGTCTTGCTGGCCAGCATTACGGAGAGAGGAGCATGCAAAACTAGAACCACAGTGGAGCCCGCAGCAGCCCCTTCCTCTCTCTGTCGGATCCAGCTGGTCTGGCACTGCAGTCTGAGATTGCATCTGAAATGTCAAGAGACCACACAGACACAACAAATGGCACACGGAGGGCTTGAAGGTGAGCCCGACATTTATCACCACTTTGTCTGCCTATGTGTAGGCATCAGTTGGTAATTGGCTAGGTAGTTAAGATGACCCGTATTGCTAGCGCAGGCCAATATTGTCCCCACTGTCACAATCAACCTTACATTCCAAACTCAGATAGACCAGCCCAGGTTTAGTATGAGCATTGATTCTAACTCATTTTTAACTTATGTTTAACTTGTTCCAGTCCGACTATGTGTGACCTGACTTGTCCCACTTATCCTAACAGAATTCTAACTTAGTTTTGTAACTCATCTTACTTCATACCCCTACCTAATGTTAATTTACACTTGTTCCAAAGTGTACTAAAAACATACTCTAAAACCACTTCAAAACCTTTTTAAAACAACTTGTTTAAAACACTCCAAAACTCCTGAACATCTTGAATCCACAATGGAGCAAAGGAAGGAAGGAAAAAAAGAATCATTTCACCTGTTAGAAGGGAGAGGCAGTAGTGCAAGGTCAGGCCTTCTTTGCAGGGTTCCACTTTATTGACCAGTAGTTGAAACAAAGGCAGATTACTTTTCTGCTCCTTGGAGGAGGACATAGGTGTGACAGAAAGACCAAAGATACATTCAGACGTAGGACTTACAACACCTGCCCCGTAAGATCACCAACCACTAGTACACCAACAAACTCAAAGCAAATGAATCATGCTACACTTGCTGGCACTGGCCAACTAAACCTTTGCCCCATAGCAACCCAAGGCCAACTGAAAAGACTATCAATACTGCAGAGCACCCCATTATGGAACAGAGTACGAGCTCTGGAGACAGGCGAGCCTAAGCGCAGCAGAGAAGGGACAATTTTGACAACATCAGTCACATAGGGTTAATCTTCCACTGTGCAATCTACCCCCATGCAAATGTTCCTGGAAAAGAGTGAGCAAGAAGGAGGAGATCAGAACAAGAGCTATAGATGACTAAGATGCTCAAGAAGGAACAACCATTGCTGTCATTATAAGCTCTCTAAGTAGTACTATGGAAACTCAGAAGCAAAGTACAAATAACAGCAGGTTAGTGTAACAGGAACAGAGAACATTCTGGCTCCAAAGAGAAACTTCCAAAGGGGCTAGATGAAAGTTCACACACAGCAAGGGCAGCAACATCTCCCATGCACAGCAAGCAGGCAAGACCAAGCATACAGTTAGCAAGCTTCAGCTCCAGATGCAACTAAGCAGAGGCAGTTCAATCAACAAGACCACTTCAAGAGACCCAACATAAAGAGGAGATGCCTGATAGCGTTCTAATGACATTTATAAGAGGGAGAAGTTTAAAGACCTGGAGGATCATCTCAGTAGGCTAAAAGATCAGACACCTGTGTCAGAGCTGTTGAGGGTGCATTTGACCGGGTTTCTTTAAAAACAGGGTCAAAATTAGCAGAATTTTGGATGCCGAGTATATCCTCTTCACAGACAAACCCCCAGACTAAATTCACAGTCTCAGATTGTCAACACAGCAACTAATACAGATCCACTATTGCCATTAAATGAAAAGCTGATGACAGTATGCACTCAGTGCATCATTCCGCAAGCAGAACAAATCAAGATAGTCAAACATGGCACCTAGGAACGAATGGTGTTCTATGCACCATCACATGGCAAAAGTAGGAGCCCCTGCCAAGCAATAAAAAAATCTAATGACACTTGGGTGTCAAACAAAATCATAGGTCTACACTGTAAATTCTAAGTCTAAAATTCCCCCAGTAATAGATAATATGTGTACCTTGGTCGAAGACAAAAAGTTGGTAATCCATAAATGTGTCCAATACTGCCAATGTAACTTAATCCACCCATACAAATGATGGTTCACAAACCCCCTGATCTACAATCTGGTGGAAACTGCATGAAGAATACCCCATGCTCCAATACTGTTACCACATTTAGGTGATAATATAATACACTTATATTTAAAGAATTGCATCAGGGCAGCACTAGGGCCAGATATAGGAAGCCTTTTTTGTTCATAAAAGGTCTGATTTGCATGTCCATTTGCAACCGCAAAAAGGCCTTTTTGCAATGTATGAATGCCAGATTGTAATGTGGTAACACATTACTGCATCGCAGTTTGTGTTTGCGACTAAATAGATATTTGAAAGGGATGTGTTAATGGAGTACCTGCCAAATACCGGTTTGGTATGGGATGTATCGCTTTGCAACCTTAATCCAGTCGTAAATCATTATTCTTTTACCCACTACGGAAATGTAGTGGTAACCCATTTGCAGATGGAAAAGGGTCCCCAAGGAACCTTTCCCCTTTGTGAATGTTGGCAATAACATTTTTAAAGAGTAGGCAGTCATCTCATAGGGGACAACTGCCTACTCTTAAAAAATGTTACTTAAACTTTTTTTTTTTAACTCACCCAGTTTTTTCTTTGAGGAAAACGGGTTGCAATGAAAAAAAAATTGCTTTATTTGAAAATCAATCACAGATATGGTGGTCAGGTGACTTCAGGGGGCCAAAATCCCTGTGATAGCTTTGATTCATAGTGGGTCGCACTATGAGACGGGCCTCATTAATATTCATGAGGAGGTCGAATTGTGACCCACTACAAATCGTGTTTATTGCAAACTGACCTGTTAGTACATAGGTCGGTTTGCAAAAACAGAATGGATTTGGTAAAAGTCGGTGTACATTTTTAAACTACTTTTACCAAATCCATTCTTAATACAGAAGGCCCTAAATGTTTTTAAACGTGCAATAATTACCCCAATGATATTAGCTTATACTTTAGTATACATTTTAAAGCTACCCAACGGGCAATCTGCAAACACACCGAGTATGACATGTGGAAATGCTAAAACTGTCATTCCCCCACTACACGTTTAAGCATTGGATGAAGGAACAATGGGAATTATTTCATAGGAACTATGGCTCACAAGTTAGTTAGGTGATCTTGTACATGCAAACATGATAGATGGCACTATCTGCCTTACAAATATATGCCAAAGCTGTTAAGGTGCCACTTCCAATTACTTGAATTCAGGGTGGGTGTAGATTAGAATATTAAAACCAGGGATATAGGATTTGCCACTGCTGGCTGAAACAGGAGGGGCAGACAAGATTTCCATCTGGAAAAGCACACAAGAAATATTACCTATATGTTACTCTAAATTACCTAGCAGGCTCTGGTGGGACTGGAGGGACATTTTAAGACAAGCAAGGGGTGTGCCAGCGATATGCCATGGTCAGCAAAATACAGTTCAGAGATTAGTCCTGGCTAAAGGATCCTTTACTTTTATCTAGAGTGCTAAGAGAAAAGGTCTCCTGAAGGGTCATACCGGTCTAAGGGCAGTGACGTCTGGCTTATACCAAGTGTGGTGAGTCGAGTAGGTACAAAACATTATCTTACTTTTCTAACTTGCTGCGCGACGTCATCCTCCCTCTGGTGTCTTCTCTCCTCCTGGAAGTTTTGGACCAGAAAACTGCACTACCCAATCCTGGTGCTGCTCTCACAGCATGAGAGCAGCACCAGGATTGGATAGAGCAGGCTCTCTCAGCTCTCCTAAGAGCACTGGAGATCTGCAATTTCTCTATCTCAGCTGTCTAAAACTGCTAGGTTAGAGAACTTTAAAATGCGCAAGACGGCCGGCCAGAGACATGCACATTTTAAAGCACACAGCTCCCTGCTGCTGCCACTCAGCAGCACTGGCCCGTCTCGGCCAGACACTTAGTTTGGGACGGGTTGCTGAAAAATAAAATGGTAATAAATACATTTTATTACCATTTTATTTTTCAGCTCTGGGGCTTGTGGGGCAACACTCCTCTACTTCAATGGAGGAGCTGCCCCTGTCTACGAGGCAATCAGACAGAGCGCAAAGGGTTGGTCCAATAGATGAATAGATCAGTGTATGGGCTGGGTTCCGGCTGTTTTGATCACGAAATTTACCTGCAGCAAGCCAAAATGCACCTAGTCTCCCATACCTTGAAGAGGCGTCAAGGGTGAAGCCCGTTTGCCCAGACATGTCGGATGAAAAGCAGCATTGTGCGTTTCTGCTAAATGAGCAAGGCGAGTTTTCGTTTGAAATATCATCGCTGTACAACAAAGGAAGGTCAGAGTTGGCCTCTCCTTGAAAAAAAAAAAACATTCAGTCCTGTGGACGGATAACTGCTATCGTCGAAGCTCATTCAAAAGCAATTAGTTGTTTACCGACATTGAGCTGTGGTTTTTTAGCTTCGGTGAGTGATGAATGGCTTTCTTCAAGGACAGCACTAGGTGGGGTGGCATCGGAACTGTAGAACTGGTCTCCTGAGTGCATTGAAGAAATATTAGCAACCACAACATCGTTAATCATTGTAGAGATTGCGCAAACCTGGCCAAAAAGAATTCAAATGAAGAATCAGTGGTCAGGCAACTCTTACATTAATAGTAAAAAAACATTAAAAAAAAAAAAACATGGTTTGATCCCCCATTCAACCTTTGATGCCAAGCTCACATTTTGTGTTTGTTTTTATGTTTTGATCATGTGTTTGTGAGCCAGTGGCATGGCTTTAGATGGATCAGATTTAGGGATTAGAAACTGAAGAAGGCTAGAGGAGGGCTCTTTACCTAGTGTCATTTACACATCTCCCCTTCCTGCTCAGTAGAAATAGGAAGCTTTTGTGAGACTAAAAGATGGACACGGGCCCAAATGGTGATGGCGTCAGGGAATGAAAGCATCTGTGAGGCCACTTCCGCTACCGCGGTCATCATAGTGAATTGACACCCTTAGTTAGGCCTGAGTAGGTGCTTGTATGGTTAAAATAGAACTCTACTTGGCCGCTTGTGAAGACAATATTCTGCTTTATTTTGCCAACAGTAATATCTTGAGGGGGGCTTCAAATGTGGTAGCAATAGATGTTGACACAAAAGTAAATGGGTTGGGCGTGGAGAAATAGGCAAAGAAAAAGGTGCATTCTCGGAAGCTAATTAGGGGTAGATAGGGTTAGAAGTTGCTACACGTGGCTTGTCCTTTGGGACCTCGAGCATCCCCTGAGCTCAAGGTTAATGAATTCCAGCAGCACAGCTAGACAGTCATCATGGGTTGGAATATTTCTGGTTATTTTCGGTATGTCCTTCCAGTGCTAGTCCTATCATATATCAGCAACAAACATGAAGCTGTTGTGGGTTTAAAGGAAGAGCTCAACCTGTGGATGTCATTAGGAATGAAGAATGTGTCACTACTGCTACACCTCACATTAGGTAGTTTGTGGATTTATATAGCACGACTTATCACCGGTGGGGGTATCCAGGTGCTGTCCATGGGCACAGGGAGATGAATTGATTTCCCGGAATCACAAGATGATGCACCAACACTGAGACTCAAACCCGGATCCCTAGCTCCTGAGTCGGCAGCTCGGGCCCCTGCCCCACATCCTTCCCTGTGAAACACAACTTTATAATTACAGCAGCAGAGACCATCATTTCCACGCTGATCTTGGAATTTACAGTTTTGCCTTCGATTCAGAGATTATCAGATGATTTAAAATTTTAGTTGAGTAGATGAATTTAAGTACATATACCTTATGGTTCCTCTTCTTCAATGACCCTTGTCTTTCCTTAGTAACCCATAATGATGTCCTTAAATTCCAACAGCTTAGGACTCGACTCACAAAGATCAGTATAATAAGCTGTCATGGTCTGGCACCATAGAAGCTGTAGGAACCTAACAGACTTGGCTGCCAGTAAAATAAACTGACCAATATAATGGCAAATGATGATATTTGATCCAGGATGAGGCAACTTTGGTTTCTGGCTGGGACGGGGTCAATGGTGCATAAGCACCGATCATGCCACTTGGGATGACTCAAGCCATGTACAGAAGGTTGTTCAGGGTTCTGAATATACCTAGTGTTCTTTTTCTGCACAGACTCATTATAACTGCAATTAAATGTCTACCAACATGTATACTGTCTTAGTGTCCCATGTGGTGCTTGGCATCCTCAACACTCTTGCTGCCATTCTTCGCTATGCATATAGCAGTGTACCACCTCTTTGCACCTTCAACGCACCATTATGAGAATCAATGCCACAATCTCCTGCATTTCTCCATAACTCCTGGAATTCCCATGCAAAGGATAACAGCTTCAACCTAGCAGATTAGCTCCTACCAGAAAATTACCATGGATTCTAGAACAAATAATTTCCTTTGGCCAAAAGCAGGTATAATCTCCAACTCCATGGTGCTTGTTTACTCGACACTGAGAGGAGACTAATCCTTTATTCACTGTTCAGTTATCTCCTCCCCCAAATATATGGATGCTTTCAGCACATCTGAAAAGAACTTGTGAAATGTTTAAGTCCCTGATTAACAGGTGAGAACAGCATATTTGATAGTAGTGGGGGTGCATTAATTGTATGTTGATACCCTAGTGAACATGGTGTACCCTAGTGGACAGGGTGAGTGCAAGGAGAAAGAATGGGCTTTAAAGTTACTATAACCTATCCTCATGCTTCCGAGTATTTACAAATGTTGGTCTCGATTCATAAATATTTGATTTTGAACAAATGAGAATTTGTCTGTGAGCATTAAATTACCTAAGATGCCAAATTCATAAACACTTGTACTACTGCAAGCATGATGTTGCCTCAGATGGAAGAATGAGGCTGCTTCAAAAGGTAATTGAGTGAATATGTATCACTTCCATTTGCACACCCATAAATGTCATTATTCTTATTGATTGAGGAGTGGTAGATGGGAGGAGCGTATATTCCTGTATGCCGACATTGTGCTACTCCATGTGATGGATTTGGAACAAAATATCTCAAGATTAATGCAGATACTGCAACATTTTGACAAGTATGCCAGCTACAGCATAGGCTGGGTAAACCTCTAATATATTCATTGATGGGAGGCGTACTAAAATTTCCCTCTGAATGTTTGATGCCGATAGTGCAGGAGGGATTCAAATATCTGGGAATATACATAACCGAAATCACAGAAGAATTCCTAGAACACTCTTTATATAAACCAATTCGGACGACACGTCCACTACTAGAATGGATTGCAGTTCTTGCTTCTGGGTAGGACAGTCTTGTTTACGATGATGCCCCTGCCAAGGTTTCTATATGTGCTCCAAAACACACATTTCAAGGTTACCCCATAATCTTTTAAGAGACTAGAGGTGGAATTGCAGCTGCTGTTGTGGAATGGTGTCCCTACCCCCAGGATTGCCCTGAATAAAGTGATGGATGGAGTATTTGATGGAGGAATAGCCTTGCCAGGCATCCGTAAATATTACTGGGCATCCCAATCCATCACGATCAATGAATGGACATATATGGCACAGACTGAACAAGCGGTGAGGATCGACAGATATAAAATGGGAGACAGGGGTACTCTGCAGCACTTTACATAAGGTCCCCCTTGGGCGACGTGCCTTCTCATGCCAAACGTATGGTCTCGATATGGTGGGAGACCATGGTAAATCTAGAGTGGAGGGAGAAACTTACTTCAGAAACACCTCTGTGCTGAGATATCTCTCCTGTTGGGATTTGTGCATGATATAAATTGAATTAACATAACATAACACTGTGGGACAGCGATATGCTGTCATCCATTGCAAACCTCAATTATTTTACCCAATGAAACTTGATCAGCATTTCTAAAAAGGGAAATATGTGGTTTGAGGGGGCATATATCGACACACACTGGCATTCCACATTAAAGAGGAGCAGAAATTCCGGGATCTTTGCCATTGCAAGATGGCGTGCTCGCAGATCCACCACCTAAGGGGGCATTCTTATTCCTGTATAGGAAAATTATGAACAAATTCTCAAACCATCTACAGACAATCTGGGAGGCTTGTGAGGGCACCCTCAGGGAGTTTGTAGAAGGGGAGTGGGAGGAGGTGCTGGAGGGCTTACAGGTTATAGCAATGCTCTCGGGATTCCGACTGGTGTAGCTCTGCATACTGCACAGGTCTTACCACTATAGAATATTCTTAGTAAATATAGGGGGGGGGAGCCACTCTGACAAATATCTTCTTCCACGTTATCTGGGAGTGTCCATATATATGTAGAATTATTGGAACCACTTCTTGGGGTGCATGGCCTGAATGATGGGAGTGAGTCCAGCAGACTTACCTAAAAGGCCCTGCTTAATATATGGGGTGGAGATTAGTCCATGAAATATATAAAAAACAATCTGAATTGTACTAGGCCTGATTGTAGCAAAACAAAATATTGCTCATAAAATTGGGGCTGGAGAGATTGCCAACTCTTGAAGCATGGAGTAAGGACATGGCTTAGGGCATGCTGGCTGAAAAGAGATTAAATGAAGGCAAAGGCTGCCCTAAGAAATGTTGGAAAATCTGGAGTATGCGGAAGGCATACAGGGACTACTGAGGATTAATAAATGACCATGTGAAGCTGCGCACTGAGATCAGTACGGTTGGCTACGATGAACGAGGTGTAAACTATAGGAGGGGGTGATGGAGCAGGTGGTACAAAATGTTGTATACCCCCCATTCTGCATGTTTATATTAATCTGAATAATTAACTAATAGTAATCTTATTAATTGGTTTGCAGTGAAAGACTTATCAATCACATTAACAAAAGAATTACACGTGGGAATTGCACTTTGCATGGCTATATTAATTGTAAACTAACTTGTGTACGCATACTAATAGTAGGAAATTAGAATATTGCATGAGATATGTTGCCTTGGTGATGTAATTGTGATTTGCGCTTTATTAAGTGAGTATAAAACGCTTTGAGTGTTGCTTTCTGCTAGATAATTACTCACACATATGGGTATTAGCGAGGGGTTAACATTTTATTAGCCATTTCTATGTTTTAATTACGTTTTGTGTTTCTATTGCTTAAGTTGCCCATTTCGGCCTAGACAAGATGGCTGAACGAGACGTTGAACGTGACTGCCCCTGACAACACGAGGTTCTAGGTGAAGTGCGCAGGCGTCACCGCCAGCAGCAGTGGCCTGGACCTGACCCCAGGAGAAGAAGCCTAGTCAAGGTCTCTCCGGGAACTCCGCCAACGACAAGACAATAGACAATTTAAAAGCCGGAACCAGCAAGTGCGATGATTTCATTATACAGACTTCATGAGAACTTTACCCCTCGACCCCAAGTCGACCAATCAGAACTTTCTAAAACCCCGATCTTGATACTTTTTGACATTATTTTCATTATAAAAGTAGGTAGGGAATTGAACTAAAAAACTCGCTCTTCTTTGACGAACTCGATTTCCTGATGTTATGCTGACGGAGAGGACGGTGACACTGCTGGACAGCTGTTATCCTGAATCTTTGAGAGACTGAATTGCGGCCCAACTTTGCTGAATAAAGATTTTTCCTCGACCTGACTGACTTAGAGGACGACTTTTAGCCAGATTAAGTAAATATGATGTTCTGCAATGCTGATGATGATTTCTGACGATTTTGCAATATTTCTTAGATAAAGAATATTTTATTAATTGACAAATGTGTTGTGTCGAATATTTAAAGAAGAGAATTTAGTTTAGTATGTAAAGAGTAGATAAATGATTGCGACACTAAACCTATAAAAACAACTAAATGATACATTGCCTTATGAGGGGAATATTTTAGGATTGGAGTCAACGTATTTAGAGTAAGGTAAAGGTATTCCTTTCATGTCAGCGTTTGGAAGCTTATTCCTCTAGGGAAGCAGATCAACGGAGTGTGAGTATTGGTGTTATGGGCCCCACCAATTAATGTATTTGAGTGAATTTGTTGATGAGGTATTTGGTCTGTGACGAAGGGGGAATTTGATGTTCCACGCTGCAACAGTTTTTCTGGTAGCAGTATGATGGTTTTTATTATTTTGGTTTGGTGATTATTGCTTGTAATAGCTTATTGATTATTGATATTGGTTTATGTACTAACATTCTATGTGAGTCGTGTTGAGTTCTATGTTGTTTGCACGGCTTCTGGGATGTAGGAAGTCGGAAGTTGTAACGGTTCCGTAGTAGAGCAGAGGTAAGCGCTGTTCTCGGGAAAGACGGAATTGTTGTTGCCCTGTAGGTACACAGGGAAAACGTGTGACGATTGAAGTTGCACGACGCATTGTCTGGGTTCGATTCGGTGACATCGCCGTGTGTTGCCATTAAAGACAATTTCTGTGTGAGAGAAGTGTGTATGATAGCGAAGGTTACCTGTGAAATTTTGGTCTTAGGTACCAGGAATCCAAATGGCATTCCGATAACGCTTATCACTGGAAAGGTAATAGGTATTCTCTTAGCTTGTTAGAAGGACAAAGTAGAGGGAAGCGCTGCTTTGTTAACGTATGTCATAATTCTGTAGTAGGACAGACTGTTCGCTGTGCTCGGGAAAGACAGGATTCTGTGTGAATGTACTACATTTTCTTGTGTGAAAGTGCGTGAATGTAAAGGCATTCGGGTTAATTGTGAAACTCTGGTTTTATTTCTCAGGAAAATTGGGTCTCCAACTATGTGTCTTAATTCTGGAGAAACGGATAGCTAATGCTTGTTAGAAGGGTAAGGTAGAGGGATGTGCTACTTTATCAACGGAAGTAACGATTCCGTAGTAGGGCAGAGGTAAGAGCTGCTCTCGGGAAAGACGGAATTCTCGTGAGAAAGGTCTATTGATATTCTTTGGTTATCGAAGCTGACAATGGTGGCGTTTTTATGTTGTTACTAACAGAATTGTAGAAATTGAAACAAAAACTTACTGAGCGGATTTGTGAAGAAGGGGTAGACAGGAACAGGAGCTGTCGCAGCGGCTGCTGACGTCAGAACGACCGCGCTGGGATTGGACAGTCGTTCAGAACCGTAAAACGCTCCGGATTGGTGCATTAGTGTGTGCCGCGCTAGGAGTGGAGAAATACAGGGTGACGTAAACGCTCCCTATTGGTGTGTTAGTGAGAGTCGCGCTGGGATTGGAGAATTGTAAAAGTGACATAAACGCTCCGAATTGGTGCGTTAGTGTGAGTCGCACTACGATTGGACAGAAAAGCGGTACAGTTGTAAAAGAGACTAGTGAGACACGAAAGAAGGGAAAATGTATTACGATCCACCAGAAAAGGAGAAAAAGTCTTGGTTTGGTAGAATTAAGAAGTTGTTTAAGAAGGACAAACCGATTGTAACTAGGGAAGGGCAGTTACTTCCTCCACCGAAAACCCCTGCATCCTTCATGGTTGCGAAATATGGCTATCACACTTGTATTTGGTTAGATAACTGGGTCAAGTATACCGAGAAGGACGGAGTATTGGCTTTTCCAGAACATGGTTCATTTAATTTGGCTGTTTTGAGAAATGTGAGAGAGAAAATGATGAATTTAGAACTAAGACCTAGACCGACTCAATTTGAGGCTTTGACGGAGTGGGAAGACGAGATGCATGACCGAGAATGACAGAGAAATGGTAGAGGATATAGGTACCTGTTTGGCCGATCATACGGACATGAGACGCATGATGATTGAATTAGAAGGTGGGAAGAAACAATTTCATTAGAGAGGTAGAAAAGAAGTCCGGAGGAATATTAGATGGAGAAAATTCAGCAGAACTAGCAAAAACGACCTTAGAATTAACCGAGAAAATAATAGAATTGACTAAGAATCTAGAAGCAGTAACTGTTCCAGTAACGATAGGTCCAGCAATGCCTATTTTTGATAAACAGAAAGATAGCGAACATTGTTTGACGGTCCCTTATAAAAGTAGTAAACCGGTTGACCAACCAAGAATGAGTCCGAGTGAGAATCCATGGAGACAGACTATGAGTATGATTGAACCGAATTTTCAAATAACCTGTTTTTAGGTCAAAACTGTGCAGAAAAGCGTATGATGATAATAGAGACAATGTCAGAAACTCAAAAAGATTTTGGACAAGGAAATGTAGAAAAGCCAGTAGGACCATCAACAGAGGAGTTGAGTGAATGGTTGAGAAGCTTACAAAAGAAAGACAAAGAATCCCAATCAATAGATGCGGCTAAACTACGAATGGTACTGGAAGAATTAATAGAAGGAACTATCCCGACAGAGAAGTTAAAAACTTACCAAGATGAGGAGTTGTTATTTCTGTGTAAAAGCGTAACATGGAGAGCAAAAAGTCTTCATGAAAGATTAGAAGAAGTGGCAAATGAAATGGGTATTGATATTGAAAAGGTAAAGGCGCTGCAAAAACCCTATCGAGTAGATTTCACTGAAAAAGACATTGAAAACATGAATACCACAGGACGAATAGGTCAGATTAAAGAGATAATTATTTTGTTGAGAAAATGGGGAGATGTGGACAAATGGAAAAGCAGATGGTATCGTAAATGAGACAAAGATTTAGACAAAACGTTTTCAGCTTACCCTGTGAGAGAAAAAGAGAAGGTTGTGACAGAATGCCCTATGAGAGAGATTCCAGGAGGAGAATATGTACATGTCCCATGGACTAGACAGGATATTTTGTCATTTACGATTTGACTTCCCTCGACTGCGTGAAAAACCCGTCGAGTGGTATAGACAGGTGGACAGATTTGTGAAATTATCCAAAGTATTGTGGATTGATCTGAATAGCTTGTTTGACATAATAGTACCAGCAGATCTATGGACAGAATGTAAAATCGTAATAGATTGGCCGACACAGGAATACCCAAGGGATCCAAAAACAGGAGCTCTAGACCCCGAGGTAATGAAGAAATATGAACAGGTCATGGCATTTTTGAAGAACAAGGTACCCCCTAAAGAGACAGATTGGGTAAAAATTGACAGAGCACATCAGGAAAGCAAAGAGTCAGTACTTGCCTATTATGAGAGGTTAATTTTAGCCTTTAAACAATTCAGTGGAGATGAAAATTTAAGTGACAAGGATTTGAGTCACTTCGTATACAGATTTGTATATGGTCTTCGTCCAGAAATTAGTGAAATGATAAAACAGCATATGGTAGATTGGCAAAATAAGAAAATAGACGAAGTATTGAGACATGCTAAATATTTCAGTTATGAAATTGAAGCAAAACAGCGAAAACTGAAAGAGAAGGCTATGTGGGCACAGGTAAAGGTAGCAGAGAGATAGGAAGCACAATTAGCAGAACAAGCTGGGTCAAGACAAAAATGTAATCCTGGGAAAAATAAAGGGAATATTGAGGAAGCTAAAAAGAAATTTCCGTGTCATAATTGCGGTAGGATAGGGCATTGGAAATCCGAGTGTAAATTTCCTCCTAGTACTAACGATGAAAATGCATCATTGAATCCACAGGTGCAGAATGAGGTGAGTGGTCAACAGCAACGACAACAGCAGGGTGTAACACAACAGAATCAGGTGCCAAAACCACCTTTTCCACAGAACAAAAATTGCCAGAAGTATAGTAAGGAGAATGGATTCTACAACAAAGAACAGGTAAATAAGCCGCAACGCGCTAGCGCTGCTTCGCAGTATTGGCTGCAACGCGATGAAAGCGATTCAGAAGAGGGTTATTGACGGCGCAGAAGGGAGGAAGAAGAGTGCGTACTTGGCGCAACTCTAGAAGTAGACCAGACAGGCCCATTTGTAGATGGAAAAGTTAATAATGAAAATATTACTTTCCTAGTTGATACTGGTGCTACTCGATCAACTGTTAGATCAGCTGATGTCAAGAATCTTCCTCTCTCGGATGAAACGATCCAAGTAGTTGGTGTATCCAACAGACAGATTAAAACATACCTTACAGAACCAGTGAAAGTTAGTATATGGAAATTTTCTGAAATGCACCGGTTCGTAGTGTGTGATACCAGTCCTGTGAACTTGTTAGGTAGAGATTTATTGTGCAAGATGAACTGCACCATATTTTGTTCTCCAGATGGAATAGCCTTTGAAACACCAGATGATGATGTGCTATATAAAATGACAATGGCAAACAGGGAGAAGGAAGTTACAGGAACCTATGCTGTATTTAACCCTGACGAATTACCAAAAGAATTAAAACAATCTGTAAAAGCAGAAGTTTGGGACTTCACAGGAGAAGATGCAGGATTGATGAGAAATGTAGATCTAGTAAAATAACTGTAAAAGAAGGAGTATGTTATCCAGATGTCCCACAATATAAATTGACACCTGAAATAATCGAAGGAGTTACTCCTGTGATTGAGAAAATGATAAAAACAAGACATTTTGAGAGAAATAATGAGTAGCCCATGTAATTCACCAATAATGGGACTGTAAAAAGCCTAGTGGAAGAGTTCAGGATAGTACAAGATCTGAGAAAGATAAACAAAATTGTTGTACCATGTTGTCCCATTGTACCGAATCCATCTGTGATTTTATATCAGATCCCTCATGACGCAGAATGGTATACAGTGATTGATCTGTGCCATGCTTTCTTTTCCATCCCATTGCACCATGACAGTCAGCAAATTTTTGCATTTCGTTTCGGTGAGCGTATTTTGGCGTGGTGCCGAATTCCACAGAAAGCCCCTCAATATTTAATCAGTTATTGAAGAAGTCTTTGGAAAGTCTAGAAATGCCTGAAAACTCAGTACTTGTACAATATATCGATGACCTGCTTGTGGCATCGAAAACTCGTGAAGTTTGTGAGGTAGACACAGTAGCCTTGCTGAATCATTTGGCAGATGAAGGACTAAAAGTGTCACCATCGAAATTACAATTTTGTAAGAAAGAAGTCCAATATTTGGGACATAGCATTGAGAAAGGACACAGGAAAATAACCATAGACAGAATCAGGATCATAAAAAGAATGAGTCCACCAATGACCCACAGGGAAGTAAGAATGTTTCTGGGAATGGTTGGATATTGTCGTCAGTGGATAGGCAATTTTTCAATGATTGCAAAACCTTTGGTACGATTGAGAAGAAGTGATGTGAGAGATCCAATTGATTTGAACAAAGCAGAGTTGGCAGCATTCAAAAGATTGATAGAAGGATTGTGTGAAGCACCTGCATTAGGAATGCCTGACTACGACAAGGAGTTCGAGTTGTATTGCAGTGAGAGAAATGGATGTACATTCTCTGTTCTAGTACAGAAGCATGGAAAACTGAGGAAGCCAATTGCGTATTTTTCATCCATGTTGGACCCAGTAGCTGTAGCCCTTCCTGGGTGTCTGAAAGCAGTAGCTGCTACATGTCGAAGTTTGGAACAGAGTGAGGGAATTGTGATGGGATACCCTGTGAAAGTGTTTGTACCTCATGGTGTGGCGATTCTTTTAACAAGGAGTCGTACTCAGTATATGACGCACAGCCGACTGACTAAGTATGAAAAGGTCATTTTGGGTGCAACAAATGTGAGTCTTGTGAGATGTGTGAATGTGAATCCTACATCGCTGTTGCCAGATGTAGAGCATGTGGAAGTAAGAGATGAAGCAGATCATGACTGTTTGGATGTACTTGATTTATGTACAAAACCAAGACCTGACATAAAAGATGAACCCTTGCTAGAAAGTGATTATGTCATGTTTGTTGATGGATCTTGTTTGAGGACAGATGATGGAGTGCTGAGTGCAGCATATGCGGTATGTACAGTTGCAGCAGTGACGGAAGCATCCTATATGAAAGGAGTAAGATCGGCCCAAGTAGCTGAACTTGTTGCCCTGACCAGAGCATGTAAGATTGGGAAAAGTGTGAGAGTGACTGTGATAACTGATAGCCAGTACCTCTATGGGATAGTCCACGACTTTGGCCAAATATGGCTGCAGAGAGGTTTCCTAACCTCAAGTGGAACTCCCATTAAGAATGCTGAAGGGGTTGGAAAGTTGCTTGAGGCGATACAGCTGCCTAGGCAATTGGCTGTGGCTGCCCATAGTTGCAGTGGTGATTACATTGCCACTGGTAATAAATTCGCTAATGATATGGCGCAATATTGTGCACAAAATCAGAATTCAATCAATCGGGCAAAGGAAAAGGAATTGATTTCTTGTTTCCCAATGTTTACTAACACTGTGGGAACATGGGAAGAGGTAAGACAATTGCAGGAAGAAGCAGGAGAGGAAGAAGTAAAACAGTGGGTAAAAGCATGATGTGCACCAAGAGAGAAAGATCATGTGTGGGTTTATCGAGATGGAAGACCAGTTATGCCTGATAGCATGATGTCTGCCATGGCACGGATGTATCATGGACAAGGACATATAGGGAGAGACGCCATGATTAGGTCTTTTAAACAAACCTGGCACAATGCTAAATTCAGACTTGTAGCAGAAAGTATTTGTCAGAGATGTCTAATTTGTCAGCAATACAATCCAGGAAGAAAGACAGTAGTGAGTCTAGGAACAATACAGTGGCGGCTCCTCCATAGGGGCGTTTGGGCATCGCCCCACTGCTTTCTCGCAGGGCAAGAAGCAGAAACATAAAATGGTAAAAACTACCATTTTATGTTTCTGCTTCTCGCACTGCGAAAAAAAGCAGAAGTGCCTGGTTGGGGGCGGGATCATGGGTGGTCGTGCTCGAGGGCAGGGGGGAGTGGCTTACCCACTGGTGGGGGTACTGACTGTCTGGTCGGCCCCTGGAGCCGACCAAACAGTCAGTACCCACAACAGTGGGTTAGCCACTCCCCCCCTGCCCTCGAGCACGACCGCCCACTCTCCCCTTTTCTCTATGCAGGAGAAAATGGCGCAGCTGGGGCGCTCTCCCCTGCGCCTCACCAATCACGTTGTGATTGGCGGAGGGAGGGGAGGGAGGAAGGCTGCCTGCCTGCCTTTCCTGATGACGAGGAGTTGAAGGAATTGGCGCAGGACCGTACAGCGGGAGTCGGGAGTTGTCAGACGGTCGGACCTATCAAGAAGCTCAGTAAGTTTTATTTCATATTTGTATTTTATTAAACCCCTCCCGCCTTCCCATATACCCCCTACGATGACCCCATTTCCATCCCCCCAACCGCCCGTAATCATTAATGCTGGCCTCGACTGTCATAGACTGTTCTTTTTCCTAATAATAAGGCTTCGTTTGTTTGCGCGCCAAGGGTGGACACCAGGTCTCGTCGTTTCAGTTACGTTTCATCCCATCTGCATTTGCGACTGTCACTCTCTGGGCACTCTGTGTGATCCCTGGACAGCCTCTGCCCCTCCCCGTCCCCTTCATTAGTGCCCTTCCTGCACCCCTTCCAGCTGTGGAAGTTTGTCGTCTGGTAATGAGTTAAAAGCCCTCCTTTCCCAGCCCACGCTGGTCATTTGTAGGTGGCTGCAGGCGACAGGTCGCCCCCCTGTGATGATGGCGCAGTGTGACCACAGGCTACGTATGAGTGCAGGAGGCCTCCTTAAGGCCCAGGTGATCTGTCTTATTTTACTGTTGAAACTGGGTGACCCCTCCCCCACATGCTGAAGTTGAGCACGAGAAGGGAGGGCGTTTAGTACAAAATCGAATTAGGAGCCTCGAGCGCTCATGATTACTGCTCTGCGGACACGGTGACTTCCAGTGTTTACTTTGTTAATCACTAAGTTAACGAATAAATAAGTACGCATGCATTCAAAAACATTTTTTGGAAGAGGTTGTCATCTCTGTGGAGCAGATTTATTCAAATGTTGTGCAGTGCCCGGGGGAAACAGTGCAGACACATATCTACTAAGAAATGGCGCTGCTTCCACAAGCATAAAACTTTAGAACGTGTATGTAACCCGCCCTGACCTAAATACAGTCCGAAGCCAAAGACTAAATAATATTTATAATTGTAAATGTATTCATATAGCACTTACGACCCCTGAAGAGGCATTGAAGCGCTATTTCGGCGAGAAGCACCCTATGCCAGAACCCAAGGCTAGTAGTTAGTAGATTAGTAAAAAAAAAAAATCTTGTACATTGTGTTAGGTTTGTGCTATTGATTTAATGTGTGTATAAAATAGTTTGGAGTACTAGTAAGTAACGCGCACATTTGTAGACTGCACAATTGTATGTGTCAATGGGAGACACAAGAATTGCAGCCAAAGATTGTAATTAGTGATTTCAGATGTGGATTTATATTTTCTTAAGGTAATATGACATACATGTAGATAAATCTAACTCCGGAGAAACACACACGCACACACATCTCTCTCTCTCTCTCTCTCTCTCTCTCTCTCTCTCTCTCTCTCTCTCTCCCTCTCCAGCATAGGGTTTGTACTTGAACGGAGTTCGCTCTGCCAGTACATTACTATGCCAAGACATACTTTCAAACGTAACAAAAATATTACCCGTGTGCTGTACCGTGCAGCACACATGGAAAGTTAGATTTGTATCCATGTTAACAAACACCCCTACAAATGTTACTAGATAGAATTTTGCATCAAAAACAATCGGTAGTAGCGTGGAAATGCCCACTCCTTGGCACAAAGTAAGGCAACACAGCACAAAGCAGCGCTACTTTGCGTCACTTTTATGCAATTTACCAGCACACCAAAAATCTTTTGCGCTGTAAAGTACATAAATTCACACTTTGTTCCGGCTTGTGTAACTTTCAAAGGATTTGCACGCTGATTCTTGAGGTTGAGAAAAATTTAATACAGTATAAAGGCAGAGCGAGGTGAAGTAGAGAAAGGTGAGGCAGAAAGAGAGTGGAAAGGTAGAGCGCAAGCCGTGGAAGACAGCAGGCGGTAAGAGTAAGCTGCAGTGAGGTAGAGAAGGTGTGCAATCTAAAGAAGGTGAGCAATGTAGGGAGACTAAGATGATAAAACAAGGGATACCTGAGGTATAGGTAGGGAGTAGACAGCGTTGTTGACGAGGAGGATAATGTTCTTGCTTTCTGAAATATCCTTCAAAATGCACCATTTGACCGCTCTCCCCCCCGAACCCTCCTTGATATGTTCGGGCTCGCTCCCTCACCACAGTGTACCGCACGCAACTTTTACGCCCACCACTTTCAAATGTCACCAGCCACCACTGGAACAATAGGTCGAGAGGGAGGGCCTTTTACCAGAATGCAAGTGGATTTCATTGAGATGCCTCCTTGCAACAGGTTGAGGTATGTTTTGGTGATGGTATGCCTATTCTCCAGGTGGGTAGAGGCGTTCCCAACAAGAAGAAATGATGAAATGACAGTGGCAAAATTACTGTTGAGGGAATTCATACCTAGATTTGGGTTCCCAGTAACAATTGAATCAGACAGAGGAGGACATTTTCATAACAAGATCATAAAACTGATATGTGAAGCATTGAATGTACGACAAAAACTGCATTGTGCGTACCGACCAGAGGCTTCTGGTGTAGTAGAACAAATGAATGGTACTATCAAAAACAGAATAGGGTAAATGTGTTTAGCCACAGGTATGAAATGGCCCGATGTCTTGCCTCCAGTACTCATGACTATTAGATCAATTCCAGACAGAACTACTGGTTTGAGTCCGCATGAGATCATCATGGTACGTGCCAATGCGCCATGTGTTTATACCAGTCAACAAGCTGATGACTATAACTGATGACATGGTGTTGGAATACTGTAAAAGCCTGGCTGACACAGTTTATTCTGTGTTTCATCAGGTTGGAGCGGATGCCACCACTCTTGAAAAGAAGCCAGCACATGATCTAAGCCCAGGGGACTGGGTAAGGATAAACGTACACAGAAGAAGAAATTGTTTGGTTCCCAGGTGGGGAAAACAAAGACAAGTCATCTTGACCACAACAACAGCTGTGAAGTGTGCTGGATTGAAGAACTGGATCCATGCAAGTCATACTTTGAGAATTCCAAATCCAGTTGACTGTAAAGAAAATGAGTATTTTGATTAATCAGAATCCAGTACTGAGTCGGATGACGGAGAGCCAAAAGACAAAGAAAAAGAAAACCCTGAAAGGGGGGAGACAGAGCCAAGTTTAACTTTGGTCCCCAGAAGTAATTCCCTGAGGAGAAGGTTACAGATTTCTGATACCAGTTCAGACTCAGAGACAGAACAAAGATCACACTCTTCCAAGAAAGAACAAGGGAAGAACAAAGAGAAGGATAGTGAAGAGACAATAAAAGAAATTCACGAGAAGGAAGTGCCAGATGAAAGATTGAGAGAAATTCCACCTGAAACAACACCTTTAGATGGACAGGTGCCAGAGAGGGCACTAGAAACAGTTCATAACTGGACTCACGCACAATGCGCCCCAGCAACCCGCAATTTGACATTAATATCTATACGTCATTCCAGGACATTGTGCCGTCCCATTCGGGACAAAATTAAGTAGTCAGCAGTAAGATCAAGACCTTTTTGATTTTAGATGATAAGAACACACATTTGGTGTATTCTCTTCTATCGCGGTTCTCCTGTAATAACAGACCACATCTCCCAGGTTTCTCTGAACTATTGGGACTACTTGTGGAGTTTACCCTCCTCGGGTCGTGTATAATCAATCCCTTGATAAGCTACATCAACAGACATACTTTTTTCCCCCACCGTGTTTCGTGTCAGTAACTCGCTTTGAAAAAAATATTCTTGTGTAATAATCATATTAAAACAGCCTCTAAATTGGTTTGATCTAAACACAAGTTTTCTTGTTCACAAACACGGTAACCTGGATGTGAAAACTACAATTCCCTTGGTTTCCATCCAGGGGGACTACAATCTGACGTAATTGACCACGGGTTCAGGCAGAACCAATCCCGCGAGAAACACGCAGATACGGAAGTATAAGGTAACCGATCCACGACACAACGGCGCAAAAAGCCGGAGATCGGGACCGAGTAGGTTGAGTGGCGGGGCAGGACTCTTGACAAAGTAAGTGGGGAGAGCACTGTGAACTATCTCAGATATGGGCACATTTGACCTTTCTACTGAGACGAAATCCGATACTCCTATTTTTTAGATTTCTTGCCACGCTGCACTCCCAATACTCCTCCTCTCCTTTTCTTCTCTTTTCCATTCCTCTATACTTGGGGAACCCCGCTGACAGGGTTTGACTATAGAGCTACCCCGTTTAGCCCACTGATCTCCTGAGGAATGGATTACATCTGAAGTTCGGGTAAGAGACGGGTGCATTTAGAACAAATAACGATGCACCAATGTATCAAGGATGTTTTTAATAATCACGCATAGTACATGCCACTATGTTATTGCACAAAAACGGGATGAGTGTTGTTTAAGAGCGGGATATGTGAGAGTTTTTTTACATTGATAGTATTCACTAACTGGCATGAAGAAGCAGTTAGGATGCGAGTAAAATCGCCAGCGCACAATATATCTGTCACTTTGATTAATTGTGTACAGATACAGTTGCGAGTGGCACATGTGTGGACACATGCGAGCACCATTTTGTCATAGAAGGACCTGGCACTTTTTGGTGTTGTTTTGTTGTCAAAAGCACGTTGTGGGACACATCACTTTGGAAAATCCCAAAAAAAACTACAAATATTAGATGTATGTTTGTTTGTCCATGTTTTTCTCTTACAGATGGAATACTACGAGTGACGGATTAATCTATCAGTCATCTACGCAAGGAGCAGCTACTCTGCACTTGCCTTAATAAACAGAATAGGGAATTTCCTTTCTGCTTCCCAGGGAGGCCACTCTAGCCCTGAAGAAAGTCCTGGACCTTTACGGCCACAAAAACGGACTGAAACATGTTGGCACTAGGGTCTTAGGACCATAACCCTCCTAAAAAGACCCCATTTTAACAATTTTACTAACCCAGCCAGACCCAAAAATAAAGGGAAACTGGGGATCTGCCTGAGGTTTTTTAGTATTTAGTCCCCCCTGGTCTACATTATCTTCAAAGAGCTCCCAACATTGTGGTTGAGCCCACCCCGACTTTTAGGCGTCGGGGTGACCCGATGATGAAGCATGACACCACTAGGGTGTGTGAGGGTACCTAAACCAAAAGGAATTGCTTCCTTGCTCACCTATTGGTGAAGTTAAAATTTCCCTCACCAGACACTTCACATCATTCCATCTACGTGCTAAAATACCGACCACTAGCTGGCTAGTTGGAGTAAAACCATTTGTGAATTTAATATTTTATTAGCCATTTCTATGTTTTAATTACGTTTTGTGTTTCTTTTGCTTAAGTTGCCCATTTCGGCCTAGACAAGATGGCTGAACGAGACGTTGAACGTGACTGCCCCTGACAACACGAGGTTCTAGGCGAAGTGCACAGGCGTCACCGCCAGCAGCAGTGGCCTGGACCTGACCCCGGGAGAAGAAGCCTAGTCAAGGTCTCTCCGGGAACTTCACCAACGACAAGACAATAGACAATTTAAAAACCGTAACCAGCAAGTGCGATGATTTCATTATACAGACTTCATGAGAACTTTACCCCTCGACCCCAAGTCGACCAATCAGAACTTTCTAAAACCCCGATCTTGATACTTTTTGACATTATTTTCATTATAAAAGTAGGTAGGGAATTGAACTAAAAAACTCGCTCTTCTTTGGCGAACTCGATTTCCTGACGTTATGCTGATGGAGAGGACGGTGACACTGCTGGACAGCTGTTATCCTGAATCTTTGAGAGACTGAATTGCAGCCTAACTTTGCTGAATAAAGATTTTTCCTCGACTTGACTGACTTAGAGGACGACTTTTAGCCAGATTAGGTAAATATGATGTTCTGCAATGACGATGATGATTTCTAACGATTTTGCAATATTTCTTAGCTAAAGAATATTTGATTAATTGAGAAATGTGTTGTGTCGATTATTTAAAGAAGAGAATTTAGTTTAGTATGTATAGAGTAGATAAATGATTGTGACACTAAACCTATGAAAACAACTAAATGATTCATTGCCTTATGAGGGGAATATTTTAGGATTGGAGTCAACGTATTTAGAGTAAGGTAAAGGTATTCCTTTCATGTCAGCGTTTGGAAGCTTATTCCTCTAGGGAAGCAGATCAACGGACTGTGAGTATTGGTGTTATGGGCCCCACCAATGAATGTATTTGAGTGAATTTGTTGTTGAAGTATTTGGTCTGTGACGAAGGGGGAATTTGATGTTTCACGCTGCAACAGGGGCAGTGGTTAATTTGTAAAAAACATAAGTGCCGGGGCTCTTCTCAGGAAGCAGCCTGCACTAGCCCATTTTTCCTTTTAGCACCACCTAAAACAGAGCCAAGTACCATCCATGAAAGTGGGATAAGGATGTGGTGTAATGGCTAGAGTTGCTGACTTCAGAGTTGGGGATAAGGTTTGAGTCTCGGTGTCGGCTCAACATCCTGTAATTCTGGGAAATCATGTAATCTCCCTGTGCCGAACATAAATGAATGTGTCCTTAAGTAGTGCTCATGAAAAGCGCCAGTGTTGATGATTAAGTGCTGGGGCTGAGCACTGGAAAACACTGGCTATAATTAAGCACTGGGAGGGGAGTGATTACTGTTTTTCAACCCCTAAGTGCACACACATTACTTGATCCGATCCGCGATCAATCTCATGGCAGTATAATTTGTTTTTTGTGTTTTAAAAAATGTAATCAAAAACATGTTCTTATTCTTATTGTTTGATATGTGCATGGAACTTCAATAATCCCAGGTGAACCGGATGAACTCATCAATATTTGTGGATATATGCAAGAATTTGTCTGGAACATGCAGAATTAGTTGTTTCCTAAGCTAAGGAATACACTCTTTTTTTTGTTGCGATTTATGCTTTTTTTTAAAAAAAATGGAGCAGCACTTTCTAAAAAAGCTAAAATGATGTAAAACCAGTATTTCATATCAGATAATTGCTTCATGAGAGGTATTGTGGACAGCAGCGGTCTGTGGAGGGAGTTCCGTGGGGCGGAAAGGTGGGGCGGGGGAGGGGCAGGGTGGGGGGTACTAAACACCGGAACATGGATAATTGGAGGTAAGTAAACAATTAAATAAATAAAACAAATTTCGTAGCGCGCGTTGCACCGCATTTTGTGATGCAGGACGCGCTACGAAATTCGTTTTATTTATTTAATTGTTTACTTACCTCCAATTATCCATGTTCCGGTGTTTAGTACCTCCCACCCTGCCCCTTCCCCTGCCCCGTCTTTCCGCCCCACGGAACTCCCTCCACGGACTGCTGCTGATTGTGGAAAATTTTAACCTTCACCACAAATAACCAGTAGCTGTAACACGTTTTCAAAATCAAGAAGATCTATCTAGTGCAAACACATCAGTTTTTCATACATGGATGGTTTTATGTATGTATATGTAGAGTCTATTATGTTGGTGGCTTCCACTTGCAATATTTAGTTTCTTTATCAGTCATACACATTACCTAGTTATATATTTTTTCTTTATTTTCAGGAATGTGCCTTCAAAATATCGACGCATTTCAGTCCATGTGCTAATTTGCTGGGTGATTCCTCAGGACTAAACTGGAATGCCCTGTATGTATTCTCGATTGCACAGAGCTATTGTAGACCGTATCAACAATTCTGGTATTCATAGGATTTCAATATATTTAGAAAAAGTGAGCATTTTGTGCTTTCTCTTCTTTTTTAAAGGGATATGGCTTATTCTTGGAACTCTTCTTGTACATGTGTATGGCTTCGGTGTAATGGGGAATACATCTCTTTGATGCATGTCATTTTTTTTTTTTATAGTTCCAGTGTGGCATTTTTATTTTATCTGCCATTAACACGGATATGCCTGAAGATTATTGGGGATACAGCGTCTACACTATCCTTCGTGTAACATGGCATTAGTCCTTGATATGCCTAAGGCAGCAAAGATGAACCAACAGACAAATATCTTCATGATGATGCAATTGGTGAAATGAGGGCTATGGACAACCAGATCCTACTAACTTCAAAACGCTAGGAACATAAACAAGAGGGGCAGTGATCATGCCCCCACGGCCAGTGGTCACCGGTAATCCCCAACTGAGAGCCATGTGCCATGCAGCTAGGAAGCTAGAAGGGATGAGAGCCGTCTTCCTAATTAACCCAAATGGCAGCCTTCAGACAATCTAAAAATTTAAAACAAATCAGTGTCACAATCTGACTCACAAACCAAGAATTATAACATGGAACACACACGTGTCAAAATAAATGGTGCCTATCCTGTGTGTACACATTATAGCAATACACAAAATCAGCATAGGACAAAGAAACCAAAACTAAAACATTAAAATAGGTGCTGCTTTTACCTGCACGTGTTCAGTGTTGCATTTTGTAGTATTTACACAATTTACATTATCCAACCTGCAATTTACATTTTTCCAAAATGAGTTTTATACTCTGACAAAGAATGAACCCACACAACTATGGCATTAACCAGAAATAGGAGAGCATATCTGTTTTGGAGTTTGTCTTCCAGTTCAGGACAGTACATTAAGGGAATGATTGTCAATTTATAATCGTGCACTTGCTGGAGGTCTATGAACTGGATGAAACAGGGGCATGATAGTTATGACTAGCTCTGTAACATGAACCCCTACTTCTTTGAGCCTTCCCCCAACCTTCAAGAACTCTGCAACAACATTATCGACAAACAAATGGCCACAACCTCTTGATACTATGCAAGGGTGTTCACAACTAGAAAATGTGTTGGTCACTTAGCCTCTCTTGCTGGTAACTGCTAAGGACATTCTGTGAACATGCTAAGTGCCACACACAGGAATTACTACATTCCTGCTTTGCTGTTGTTGCCAACACAAAATTTACTTAACTGATTAGTTAGATTATAAAGCTGATCTTCCTTGTAGAGGAAGGATTTGTTCCAGTTGTGAGATACAGCCTGAGGGTCATGAGAGGTTTTAAAAGCTTGCCACTAAAAATACGTTGATGTTTACATTTTATAGAGTGCCATCTGGGCTTTCGGTCTCTTACCATTCTGCTCCTCATTGCGAGTGGCCTTTTAACTCCAGTGGGCCCTGTAATACGAGTTAAATCTCCATTGGAATTACAAGTTCTGAGGTAACTCTGTGGCCCGCCATTTCATCTGGAAACTAGTCTCAGGGTGGAACACTGGAGAGAAATGAGGAGTAATCAGGGGAGTCGGAACTGCATCTAATGATTTATCTGACAATTCTAGTGGACCCTCAGAATCCCCAGCAGTAATGGGCCATTAACTCCCTCATCCAAGTAACTGGTAGCCCAGTGTTGGGAACTCACGGAGGAGTTGGAGTTACAGGTGGATTTTCTAGGGCACCTGTAATGAGTTCCTATGGCTCAGTTATCACCACGCTGATGCCTAAAATACTTACACACATAAAATCATTGTTTTGGTTACTTGAAGAATTGGAGCAGGACAATAGTTGATCTGAGATCACAAGAAAGGCTATTTTACAACTGAGGAACAGTCTGAAAGGGGCGACTTCCGAGTCCGCTTTAGCGTTCGTTTTCAGACGAAAAGCGGCAATCATTTTATCGCCCTATCAGCATGGACAAGCGTGAATCCATGCCTTAGCGCCTGTTTACTGAACGCCCAGCTTTGCATCTCTAATGAGATGCAAAGTGGGCGTTCCTTCCCGAAATAACTGGAGAAATGTCGCTAACCGACATTTCTCCAATTATCAAGGGAATCGCTAACAAGCATAGCGATAAGAAAAGTAGCACTAACCATGGTTATCGCTACTTTCCTTACGCCTGCTTTAGTTCTGACTTAGCCATATAATCCAGTGGGAGGTGGATTACATGGCTAAAACCACCCTGCCCTATCAGCAAGGTATCGCCGGTCACAGTGCGATCATCGCTGGATTTCCAGCGATAATCACGCAGTTTTCCAGCTATCGCTTGCATTTCTATCGCTTTGGAAATAAGCGTTGCTGATAGCACGCTATCTCCGCGATAGAAAGCAGCGATAGCCGGCGATAATTATCCTAGCGCTAAGTGCGCTTAGCGATAATTATCGCCGGCCCTTGCTGATATGCCCCTCAGTGTTCTGTCTGCACTGTGTAAAATGCTTTCACCTTATTGCATGGGAGAGAGCAAAGGATCATAAAGAAAATGGTGTACACTGCACAAGATTATTCATTTCTTGTGTTTTTCCACCAGCAGCCAGTGTAGACCTTGCAGGACTGGAGTAATTTCTGCGTTGTCGGCAGGTTCGGTAACTGCCCTACGTCTACATTCTGAAGACTATGCAGTATTTTGTAGAGGAAAAGGTCGAGATAAAAGCTGTTGGTGTAGTCAAGTTTTGACAGAACTAAGGCAATGATCACCTACATTTATTGAGGTTCACCAATCTATAGCAAACCCTTTTTTAGGGACCAAACATGCAAGAAACCAGTATTCGCAGGGGCTGCAACACATTGCACACTATTCTGTTACCAGTAGGCATGCTTTTTCCATGACATTACAACTGCTGCCACAGGAAAGACAATATATTTCCAACACAGTAAATATGACTGCTTGATTAATTGACTATTAAGCCGGTAAAGGGCACTGTTAGGCAAAGGTGCCCTGGCACTGATTTCCACAGTATATCAGAAGCAGATGTGGTTGTAAACGAGGATGGCAGCTTTGTATGACTATCTGCCAAGGTGGACAAAACAAAAGTGGGGAATGGTCAAGCGGACCACAAAGGAAGGGTTGGGGGTTGAGTAGGGGCGTAAGGCGTGAATTGGAGGTAGATTCGGCGAGATGCCTTGGATGCACAATATACCAGTCAGAGAGATTTATTTATATTTATTCTCTTTCTCAACGGTAACCAATGAAGAGCGGAGGAATGAAGTGCACTTCTTAAGTCCACGCAAAAGGCAAGCAGCATTACTCTGCACAATCTGGAACTGGTCAAGGAGAAACCTAGGGGGCCCCGATATAAGTCATTGAGGTAGTCTAGGTGTGATGATCCCGCTGCTTGTATAACAATGTGCCGGTCCCCGGTTAGAGGAGGTACCAGATTTTTTAAAGGCATTCATTAGCATGAATCATGTGAGACCACTTTATTTATTTAGGTGATGAAAGACAAAGTATTATCAAACAGGACTTCAAAGTTACAAAATTTGGTGGTCAAGATGGAGGGGCAAAGGAGGACAGGCAGATGCTCGGATAGGAGGGCCACCCAACCCTAGAACGATGGCCTTGTCTGAATTCAGCTTCAATCAATCAAGCAATCAGCATTTGTAGAGCATGGTGCTGTCACCCCTAGGGGTATCTTGGTGCCGGGGTACGAGGTATCCATCGAAAAGCCAGGTCTTGAGGAAACAGCTGGAAGAGGGAAGAAACGAGCAGAAAAGCCAAAACAGGGAGCAGAAAAACGAGTGAGCAGAAAGTGCAAAACAGAGGGCAGAAAAACAAGCAGAAAAACCAAAACAGAGCAGAAGAGAGCAAAACAGAGGTCAGAATAACAATAAGCAAAGGCCAAACAGGGGGCAGAAAACGAGTTCAAAAGGCAAAACAAAGGCAGAAAAATGAGCAGAAAAAGGGCAGAAAAATTAGCAGAATAAGGCAAAACAGGGCAGAAAAACAAGTAGAAAAGGCAAAACAGAGCAGAAGGGGGCCAAACAGAGAGCAGTAGAATAAGCAGAAATGGCAAAACAGAGAGCAGAACTACCAGCAGAAAAAGGCAAAACAGAGGGCAGAAAAACAAACAGAAAAAGGCAAAACAGAGGGCAGAAAAGGGCAAAACAGAGGACAGAACAACTAGCAGAAAAGGCAAAACAGAGGTCAGAAAATGGTGGCAGTAGTAGGCCTATCTGCAAGCAGGGCCTACTAGGAGATCTTTGGAGAAATTAAATGGTAAATGCATATTAAGAGCACAGCATTGCAAGGTATTGTAAGAAAGCAAGGGGAATTATAGTACAAAGGCAACTTCTGAGACAGACACTTTTAGCCCACCAAGTAATTTGCAAGGTTGAGACAAAGAAAAACACTGCTGGACGACCAACTGGCAATGCACACTGAGATTCGGACTCAACAGGGACACTGTCAATGACCTCTTAAAACTCTTCAACATAGGCCACATCACTCGGGAATATCATGCATCAATCAATGATGCAGAAACAAAGTCCCTGGGTGCACTACCATATTACACCATGTATTCCCCAATGTCTTTTGAGACACAATCACCATTTCATAAATTAAGGCGGCAGGACAAGTCACCTGTGCACTCAAATGCCATGGAGCATGTCATGTCATCTTTCCACATAAACAGCAGGCAAAACAGAGTGCCTAGGGACAACTATGACATCAGTAGCTTACCTCTAAACACAGGGTACATTGATTGCACACATATAACCACCAACGCACCCCACAGAAGCCCCTTTGTCTCCCTTCAACTGCAAAGCATATACCCCTGTCAACATTGAGCTGGTATGTGATGCTAATGTATATTTCAATGAAAAAGTAAAATGCCTCCCCAGATCATACATGATGCAGCAATTCCTAATGTTATTTGAGTCTCAGCAAGGATTTAATGATCAATGTGAGGTAACTGTGTGGTAGGTGTGTCACCTGCACAGTCTAACATCACACAGGGCCTCTGTTTGATACTCCAACGACTCATGACTGTCTGCTATCCACCACAGGTGACAACAGATACCGATGGCCACATGACTAATGGCACTCTAACACAACTTGGTGGAAATAGAACAGAGAAGGTTCAAGAATTCACACATATAGACAAAATGCACCACCGATTGGAACATTGGGTTCCTGACACTGGATATATATTGGAGTCAAGCCAACCCATTGTGGCTGAGGACCAACTGCAGGTCTGCATTACGCTCTCCACATGCCCATTATGGGCGACATCCCACTCTAGATGACCAGAGACAACACTGCCATGGCAAACACAGTGACTTCTAAGACACTGACTAATCAGGCTACCTCAAAAGACCGCCCTCCTGGCACATCGACCAAGCAGCAGCACGTGCCTGGGGTGAATGCCTGATACACACACATACATACTGTATACACATGAAGGATTTGTAGAAGCACTTAACAGCTTTTAAAGTGAGGGTAGCTGCAGAGTTTAAAGGACATTTCTGACCATTAGGTGCATTTACCATAGCAATTGGCAGGGGCGTGGGTGGTGCTCACAGCTAATAATGCCCACAATATAGGGCCCCACAGAGGAAGAAATACTGAAGACACATATTGCATGTAGGAAATGGGTGAAACTTGGTAGGGTGTGAATATGTGGGGATCTCTAGTTCCAAAAGGTTTGATTTCCAGCACAGTAGATCACTACCTCTGAAGAAAATATGAAGGGCCCTATTTACGAACTTGTCACACAGTGCAGCGCAGCAAGTCACAGAAAGGGCAGGAATACACTATATTTAAGTCAATATAAAGCAGTACTGCCTTTTCTCCTGAACTGGTGTCCTTTTGGCAGCCTAGTGTCAATGCAGGTGCAAGGGTGCCTCCATTGCATGGAGAATTGTTTTTGTGCTGGGGGGGCACATTCCTCCACAAAAACAATCCTGAGAGGCATATTCCTCTTTATATGTGTGCAGCAGATTACATAGAAAGAGGAAGAAATAAAGGCATTTCTCCCCTAATATATTTATATATGCCCCGGGAACTGGCCAAACCAGGGGTTATTTAAAAGCAAGCACTTTTTAAAAAACAATTGCCGCAAATTTGTGAATATCGCAATTATGCTTCAATTTTGTTTTTTTAAATGCTTTTATGCCAAAGCGGGATACCAGGAGGGACCTCAAGACCATGCCTTGGGGAATCAGGGTATTTCTACCCTGCCCCCTTTCCTTTATTTTCACTTTTGTTGGCATGGAATCTTTGAAGCCGAGTCCCAAGATGGCTGCCAACACTTCCTGATTGAAGAGTGGTCAGCCAATCAGAGCGGTGCATTTCCCTGCACGAGCTTGTCATTTTTCGCAAAGACTTCGCTAGCAGAGATATCACTTTAATTTTCAACTTAAATTTCTCAACACCTACTGAACGGATTTACACCAAATAAGCGAAAGGCACTTCCTTGAACCACCATCTACCTCTCTGACTAATTTGGTGTAAGTCTGTTCAGAGGTTCAGGCTGTAGGTGAGGCTAAAGGTTCCTATGAGAATTAACATTACAAATGCACCCTTATTTCGTGCCCCAGTTTCTCAATCCCCACAGCACAGATCACCCCCAAACTTTCAATGACACACAGAACCTACCTTGACACTTGTATGGGACAAGTTCATGAAGATTGGTCAAAGGACGCCAAAGTTATAGCCAAGTCAAAAAGTGCTTTTCCTATGGAAACATGGTCCTAACTATAACGACTGGAATGGATTGGAATATATAGATATATCACCCAGCATTGGTCACCATTGGGTAGTTATAGTGTTATTGTTAGGATCACATTTCAAGAGGAAAATTGATTTTTTAGTTTGACGAATATTTACAAAACTTCCCACCCCAAAAGTCTCAGCCACCTCAGCTTCTTCCTGGAGAGTTTTGGAGTGAGCCGGCAAGTGGTGGCTATAAAAGGGGGTCCTAAAATGTGTTTTGCCAATGCAATTTTCAGTAGGAAAATTGAACATCTATACTGCAAAATGGCTGAAGGAATTACATCAAATTTGGCAAAAAGCTAGATCTTGATGCAGACAGCATGCTTTTTGTGATTTGATGGAAATCTGTTCAATAGTTTTTGAGACATTAAGGTTTATAATGTGGTACAGCATTAATTTTGAACCCACCTTTATACGTCAGAAATGCATAACCTAAACATGCACCTGGCACATGTTTACTGTGTGACTAAACAACATTAATATGAAATGTTGCACTTGATATTATTATTGAAGTACATTCACTGTAGATTTAGAGAATTTATACTTAACACTGTGTTCCTTAATCATATTAAATGAGATTTTCTTTGAAGACTTGATGAATAAACCATCCTAACATGTTTAGAATGCGACTACTCTAGAAATGATAATGGATCTATGTAATGTGTGCACTAATGTTACACATATACTTCATATAAAATGAAGTTCTTAGTAATACTTACACATGATGGTTTTTAAAGATTTGCCATATACCACATGCAATATGAATTTAATGTACTAACAAAAGTTATATTCATTTGTGTTTAAAAGTACACACGCATTTTAAATATGCACCACTGATTTAATAGTTTATCTTGCCCCTACTAGGCTTTTCTTTTCCTATTCTTCATACAATAATATTTCCCAATTCTGCTGACATGACTGTCCCTTGCAGATATTCACATGCGTTGTTAGTGTGAGAAACAATAAAACACTATATTAGCGATAGAGAGAGAGAGCCTGAGAAGAAGACCTTGACGAAAGAACATGGAGAGCCAGAGTGTAACTGAAGAGTCCTATTCAGCCATGTTGCCACATGGGTTTGGTGGAGTTAGAGCGATGTCGATCCCATGTTCAGTGTGGGATTTGTAGCTGATGTTTCAGTTTACAACATGAGAATAGAAAAGGACAATAGAACCCTTTATGATCCGAACAGAGGGGTGTTACCTGAATGATTTTAGTGTGAATACCTGGAGTCTACACTGTCTGATGCTGGAGCACTTTTTCTTGGACTTCGAGAAGTTCAGACCTCTATGCTTATTCCTCTTTGTTTTCTTCTGTGTGTAGCCTAGGCTAATGCTCAAATTCCCTTGACCGAAGAAGACTCTTGACCGAGCTTCTGCAATGCTGACACCTTCCCATACTTACTTTACTTTGTTTATTTTTCCACTTCTGATATTTCCTTCGATTTTTCTATTTGTCTGCAGTTTCCTTTATTTTGAGATTTCTTAGACTAATGAACCATCTTCTTAGTTTGGACTTTAACTTAGACGATTCTAGATTTACTCATAGGGGCCGATTCCGATGTCGCATGGACTCAGGTCCGTCCGACATCGGTCAGGAGCCCTAACCGACCGACCTGCTGTCGTCGGTTATGGCCCTGCAAGTACGGTGCGACCGAACAGGGTTCGGTCGCACTCGTATACTTCACAATGCAAGCATGCATTCCGAGCGGAATACATGCTTGAATTTTGAAAAGCAGGGGTGCAGTTCATCCCTGCACCCTGTGGCCGGCACCCCAAGGTGCCTGCCACCGGGTACAGGGATCCACAGAGGGGCACCATAGGTGCCCCCAGGCTGCCATTCGGCAGCCTCGCATCCATGGGGGCCTTACTGGGGGCCCCCAAAGACAGCACGACCAGCACGAAAAGGCAGTGAAAAACTGCCATCGTACTCTCTCGGTCGCAAAGTGGCGGCCGGGGGAGTACTGAGAGATTTCCGGATGGCGGACGGGCTCTCCGAGCCTGTCGTCCATAATCCAGAAATCCAAGTCGGATTCCTTTCCGACCGAGCCCATCAGAATGGCTCGGTCGAAAAGGAATCTGGCCGACATGTTCCGGTTCGGTCGGAATCGGCCCCATAGTGTTATTGTTAGCGGAGAAAAGGCAGAAAACTATTCTCTGAGCATCAGATACTGATGTTAATCTTTTGTATTGCTGTGACTGAACTTCTTTTTGGTATGCAGACACAATGTCGAGTTGAAAATATCGTGACACAGAAATATCGACAGCAGGAATATCGTGGTCAAGAATATCGAGTTGAAGATAGGAAATATTGTTTTTAAAAATATTGGTCATTAATATCGTTTGCAAAAATATATTTGTTAAAAATATTGTTTTTTTAGTTAGTGTTATGTATACTAGTATGTATTTTAAATGTATGTGCTCTATTTTTTTGTCTAAGTATTGCTTTTGTTTTTTAATATATGTGTTACATTTTTAGTAGTTATTCCTTTTATTTTAATTACATTTTGTGTTTTAGTTGCCTAGCAGGTTGTGGGTTTATAGGGGAGTAGGGTGGGAAGTAATTTAATTATAATAAATTAAATATTGATTTTTATTTATTAGTATTTATTTAATTTAGATTTTATAGTGTTCATTGTGGGAATTAACTTATTATTAATTAATTAATGATTGGCTGTTAATTTTTATTAAATAATTAATTGGTAAATATGTTAATTGTGTCTTTTTTTGGTGCGGGTAGTGGGTTTATAGGGGAATAGGGTGGGAAGTAATTTAATTATAATAGATTAAATCTCAATTTTTATTTATTAGTATTTATTTAATTTAGATGTCATAGTGTTAATTGTGGGATTCATTTATTATTAATTAATTAATAATTTGCTGTTCATTTTTATTAATCAATTAATTGGTAAATATGTTATTTTGTCATTTTTTAAGGAGTGGGTTGTGGGTTTATTGGGGAATGGGTTGGGAAGTAATTTAATTATAATCTAATTATTATTTTTCATTAATTAATATTTATTTATTTAATATGTATACTGTTAATTGTGGGAAGTATTTATTAATTGGTTGTTTATTAATTAATTAGTAATTATGTTAATTGTGTCATTTTTTAGTAGTGGGTTGAGGGTTGATAGGGGAATAGGGTGGGAAGTAATTTAATTTTAATACATTTATTAATACATTTATTAATATTTTTATGCAATATTTATTTAATTTTATTTTATAGTTTTAACTGGGGGACATAATTTTATTAATAATTGTTTATAATTTGTTAGTTAATTTGTATCAATTAATTAATCAATTGTTAATTAATTATGTTGATTATGTCATGTTTTTAGAAATGGGTGGGGTTTATAGGGGAATAGGGTGGGATGTATTTTATTTATAATTAATTAATTATTTGTTAATTAATGGTAATTAATTAATTAAAATTTTAAATATGGCAATTGTGTAATTAAATTGATGTGTGAGTTGTGGGTTAATTGATAATAATTTATTAATGTAAAATTAGTTATGGAAATTGTGTAATTATTTTTAGGAGTGTGTTGTGGTGTCCATTTGGGTAGAGGGTGGAAAGTTTAAATTAATTAATAATTACTTGATCATTAACATTCATTTATTACTTATATATTTTTAGTAATTTTTATTTTGTTTGGGGAGTTTGGTTCTATATGGGTAACGTTTGGTTAGTACATTAAGGTTCCGATTCCGATCCGGTAAAAATAATTTGCGTACGACCGGTATCTGTATTTTTTTACGTACGAGTCGTTCAAGTACCGTACAAACGGGCAAGTACGATTGGTCCGTGAAAAATATCTACAATTAGCGTCGGGAAAAGTCTACGAGAGTGCGTCGGAACGTTTTCACGTCCGAATATCGTCGGGGAAAAGTGTACGAGAGTGAGACGGACATTTTTACGTGCAAATCGTAAAACACTAGTCCGAGCGCGCAAGTACGATCCCGACCGTCCGTCCGAATACACAATCGCACGGAAAATGGCCCGTACGGAGCCAACGCCGTAGCACACATGTACACGGGGAAACTCATGCCCGTGTACGAGCCGTACTGCCCCCCCACCCCCAAATATGTCAGCACCGTACACCACCCTGTCCGCCACAGGAAAGACAATATATTTCCAACACAGTAAATATGACTGCTTGATTAATTGACTATTAAGCCGGTAAAGGTCACTGTTAGGCAAAGGTGCCCTGCCACTGATTTCCACAGTATATCAGAAGCAGATGTGGTTGTAAACGAGGATGGCAGCTTTGTATGACTATCTGCCAAGGTGGACAAAACAAAAGTGGGGAATGGTCAAGCGGACTACAGAGGAAGGGTTAGGGGTTGAGTAGGGGCGTAAGGCGTGAATTGGAGGTAGATTCGGCGAGATGCCTTGGATGCACAATATACCAGTCAGAGAGATTTATTTATATTTATTCTCTTTCTCAACGGTAACCAATGAGGAGCGGAGGAATGAAGTGCACTGCTTAAGTCCACGCAAAAGGCAAGCAGCATTACTCTGCACAATCTGGAACTGGTAAAGGAGAAACCTAGGGGGCCCGATATAAGTCATTGAGGTAGTCTAGGTGCGATGATCCCGCTGCTTGTATAACAATGTGCCGGTCCCCGATTAGAGGAGGTCCCAGATTTTTTAAAGGCATTCATTAGCATGAATCATGTGAGACCACTTTATTTATTTAGGTGATGAAAGACAAAGTATTATCAAACAGGACTTCAAAGTTACAAAATTTGGTGGTCAAGATGGAGGGGCAAAGGAGGACAGGCAGATGCTCGGATAGGAGGGCCACCCAACCCTAGAACGATGGCCTTGTCTGAATTCAGCTTCAATCAATCAAGCAATCAGCATTTGTAGAGCATGGTGCTGTCACCCCTAGGGGTATCTTGGTGCCGGGGTACGAGGTATCCATCGAAAAGCCAGGTCTTGAGGAAACAGCTGGAAGAGGGAAGAAACGAGCAGAAAAGCCAAAACAGGGAGCAGAAAAACGAGTGAGCAGAAAGTGCAAAACAGAGGGCAGAAAAACAATAAGCAAAGGCCAAACAGGGGGCAGAAAACGAGTTCAAAAGGCAAAACAAAGGCAGAAAAATGAGCAGAAAAAGGGCAGAAAAATTAGCAGAATAAGGCAAAACAGGGCAGAAAAACAAGTAGAAAAGGCAAAACAGAGCAGAAGGGGGCCAAACAGAGAGCAGTAGAATAAGCAGAAATGGCAAAACAGAGAGCAGAACTACCAGCAGAAAAAGGCAAAACAGAGGGCAGAAAAACAAACAGAAAAAGGCAAAACAGAGGGCAGAAAAACTAGCAGAAAAGGGCAAAACAGAGGACAGAAAAACTAGCAGAAAAGGCAAAATGGAGGTCAGAAAATGGTGGCAGTAGTAGGCCTATCTGCAAGCAGGGCCTACTATGAGATCTTTGGAGAAATTAAATGGTAAATGCATATTAAGAGCACAGCATTGCAAGGTATTGTAAGAAAGCAAGGGGAATTATAGTACAAAGGCAACTTCTGAGATAGACACTTTTACCCCACCAAGTAATTTGCAAGGTTGAGACAAAGAAAAACACTGCTGGACGACCAACTGGCAATGCACACTGAGATTCGGACTCAACAGGGACACTGTCAATGACCTCTTGAAACTCTTCAACATAGGCCACATCACTCGGGAATATCATGCATCAATCAATGATGCAGAAACAAAGTCCCTGGGTGCACTACCATATTACACCATGTATTCCCCAATGTCTTTTGAGACACAATCAACATTTCATAAATTAAGGCGGCAGGACAAGTCACCTGTGCACTCAAATGCCATGAGCATGTCATGTCATCTTTCCACATAAAGAGCAGGCAAAACAGAGAGTGCCTAGGGACAACTATGACTTCAGTAGCTTACCTCTAAACACAGGGGGCATTGATTGCACACATATAGCCACCAAGGCACCCCACAGATGCCCCTTTGTCTCCTTCAACTGCAAAGCATATACCCCTGTCAACATTGAGCTGGTATGTGATGCTAATGTACATTTCAATGAAAAAGTAAAATGCCTTCCCAGATCATACATGATGCAACAATTCCTAATGTTAGTTGAGTCTCAGCAAGGATGCAATGATCAATGTGAGGTAACTGTGTGGTAGGTGAGTCACCTGCACAGTCTAACATCACACAGGGCCTCTGTTTGATACTCCAACCACTCATGACTGTCTGCTATCCACCACAGGTGACAACAGATACCCATGGCCACATGACTAATGGCACTCTACCACAACTTGGTGGAAATAGAACAGAGAAGGTTCAAGAATCCACACATATAGACACAATGCACCACCGAGTGGAACATTGGGTTCCTGAAACTGGATATATGTTGGAGTCAAGTCAACCCATTGTGGCTGAGGACCAACTGCAGGTCTGCATTATGATCTCCACATGCCCATTATGGGCGACATCCCATTCTAGATGACCAGAGATAACACTGCCATGGTAAACACAGTGACTTCTAAGACACTGACTAATCAGGCTACCTCAAAAGACCACCCTCCTGGCACATCGACCAAGCAGCACCACGTGCCTGGGGTGAATGCCTGACACACACGCATACATACTGTATACACATGAAGGATTTATAGAAGCACTAAACAGCTTTTAAAGTGAGAGTAGCTGCACAGTTTAAAGGACATTTCTGACCATTAGGTGCATTTACTTTAGCAATTGGCAGGGGCGTGGGTGGTGCTCACAGCTAATAATGCCCACAATATAGGGCAGGGGTCCCCACAGAGAAAGAAATACTGAAGACACATATTGCATGTAGGAAATTGGTGAAACTTGGTAGGTTGTGAATATGTGGGGATCTCTAGTCCCAAAAGGTTTGATTTCCAGCACAGTAGATCACTACCTCTTGAGAAAATATGAAGGGGCCTATTTACGAACTTGTCACACAGTGCAGCGCAGCAAGTCACAGAAAGGGCAGGAATGCACTGTATTTAAGTCAATATAAAGCAGTACTGCCTTTTCTCCTGAACTAGTGTCCTTTTGGCAGCCTAGTGTCAATGCAGGTGCAAGGGTGACTCCATTGCATGGAGAAATGTTTTTGAGCTGGAAGGGGCACCTACGTCCACAAAAACAATCCTGAGAGGCATATTCCTCTTTATATGTGTGCAGCAGATTACATAGAAAGAGGAAGTAGCGAGGAGAAATAAAGGCATTTCTCCTCGTTATGCCTCTCCTGGGAAGGCATATCTTTTTGGTGCATTCCCAGGTTTACCAGTTCTGATAAATCTGGGAAAGAGTAAAAAATCATGGGAGTTGCTTGGGAACACCCACGCAACACCCATGGAACGTCTTCCCAGGGCATAGTAAGGCAGCGCAGCGATTTGCACTGCCGTGCTTTACTCCAGATTTACAGAGCCACTCAGGGTCACGCAAAGTGTCCTTGCCTGGCTTCAAAAATCACATGTCAGGTTTGCTTCACTCATGTACCACATTGTGTGGTGCAAATGCGACGCAAACCGGCACTTAAATAGGCCCCTATTAATATAAAAGCTACTTTGCAAATGGCAATGGGGTCAACCCCCAAAAGATTTCTGATGCAATTTAACCGGACTTTATGCTTTTTAATTCACATTTTAGCAGTAACATTTATAAAACATGTTAATATTTAAATATTGTTAAACATGGAATGTTTAGGATTAACCTGCAATACATATTTACACAATTTACTGGTAATTAGTGCGTTTTTAGTTTGCATTTGTCAAAACGTGGTAGTATTTAACTGCTGTCTGTCTTTTCTCTATTCCCAAGTTAAACAGCTTAGCCACAAGTCTATGAGGAATTACACTTCCAAGCTGAAGCAGCTTTATCTAGTATTTCTACACTTTTCAAAGTATGGGTTTCGCATTAATTAGCAAACTTTACTTTGCAGCCTTTCATAATACCCCAAAATATGCTGACTTGCCAAACTTGCATCAGTTAGCACTCTAATTTCACAATGCCTATCTGAACAAGTTTGTATAATTCCCCAGCCAGCAAATTGTATCCATTTATCGTATTGCAATTTAAAACAATTGTCTTATGAACGCAGTTTACAAACTTCCTACAAACCAACTGGTAAATTGCATAATGCCTAATTTGTGCTTTTTTTCAGCTAGCCCCTGTTGCTAGCTTCTATAAATCTGCTAATATGCACACTTTGCAAATTTCCTAATGCTCCCACTAGCAGGCTACTGTAACATTATTTCGCTAGCTTTTGCCTTGGCTCACTAAATGCTTTAACGGGACTCCCATAAAATTTTAAATTAATGGGTAATAATAAAGAGCGAGAACAGGTTCTGTAATACACCTTAAAGGTTATATTCAAGCAGTCTGTAGCAGCAGTATTCTCTTGATACATCACATATTCTCAATTTGTCTCAAAGCGGCCACACACTGGATTGCTGAGAGGTGGTCAGAGACCATACCCCCTTTCTCCACCACAGGAGGTCTTGTTGGCCCCTAAGGACCCTCAGAAAGGGGGTGGAGCCTCCGGAAAGTTGCCGACTTTAAAAAAAAAAAAGATCGCTTTTTAGGTGGGGGTGGGCGTGTGGCACCACCTTACCTGGATTATTTTGGGCCAAGGGGACCCCATTCCCTGGGGCTGGCCCCTTTTTTAAAACTTTATTTATTTTTTAAAAAAGGGAGGGGGGCCACGCAGCCCACCTCCTAGGAAGATTTTGGCTCCGGAGATCCAATTCTCCAGGGCCTACCCCTTTTTTAATCATATTCTCTATTTATATTATTTGATTGAAAGGGAGGGGGTCCAAGTGTCCCCGACCATTTTCGGCCCCAGGGACCCCATCCACCAGCACCTGGCCTCTAGGCTGGATGACCTGGCCCCAGTCAGGGAACCCATCCGGACCACCGGGGGACCCTGAAAGCGCTCTCAGCCCCTGTTAAGTAAGCCACGGGGAGGTGGTGGTCCCGGGGGGGGGGGGCGCAATGGACCCCTTCATTATTGTATTTTTGCCTCGGGGAGGTGGCGTTGCTGGGGCTGCGTAGGGGGTCATAGCCCCCATGCATTATTATTTATTTGAGCCCCGGGGAGGTCATAGGGCCTCCCCCACATTATTTTTATATTACATTTGTGCCCCTTAAGGTGGTGGTGCTCGGGGCACTGAGGGAGCTGCAAGTCTCCCCCACATATATTTATGTTACTGACCTGGAGAGGTGTGGTTCCTGGAGCTTTAATAAGCCCTAGGGGGGGGCCCAAATGCCCCCTAATATATTTATATATGCCCTGGGAACTGGCCCAACCAGGGGTTATTTAAAAGCAAGCACTTTTTAAAAAACAATTGCCACAAATTTTTGAATATCGCAATTATGCTTCAATTTTGTTTTTTTAAATGCTTTTATGCCAAGGCGGGATCCCAGGAGGGACCTCAAGACCATGCCTTGGGGGATCAGGGTATTTCTACCCTGACCCCTTTCCTTTATTTTCACTTTTGTTGGCGTGGAATCTTTGAAGCCGAGTCCCAAGATGGCTGCCAACACTTCCTGATTGAAGAGTGGTCAGCCAATCAGAGCGGTGCATTTCCCTGCACGAGCTTGTCATTTTTCGCAAAGACTTCGCTAGCAGAGATATCACTATAATTTTCAACTTAAATTTCTCAACACGTACTGAACGGATTTACACCAAATAAGCAAAAGGCACTTCCTTGAACCGCCATCTACCTCTCTGACTAATTTGGTGTAAGTCTGTTCAGAGGTTCAGGCTGTAGGTGAGGCTAAAGGTTCCTATGAGAATTAACATTACAAATGCACCCTTATTTCGTGCCCCAGTTTCTCAATCCCCACAGCACAGATCACCCCCAAACTTTCAATGACACACAGAACCTACCTTGACACTTGTATGGGACAAGTTCATGAAGATTGGTCAAAGGACGCCAAAGTTATAGCCAAGTCAAAAAGTGCTTTTCCTATGGAAACATGGTCCTAACTATAACGACTGGAATGGATTGGAATATATAGATATATCACCCAGCATTGGTCACCATTGGGTAGTTATAGTGTTATTGTTAGGATCACATTTCAAGAGGAAAATTGATTTTTTAGTTTGACGAATATTTACAAAACTTCCCACCCCAAAAGTCTCAGCCACCTCAGCTTCTTCCTGGAGAGTTTTGGAGTGAGCCGGCAAGTGGTGGCTATAAAAGGGGGTCCTAAAATGTGTTTTGCCAATGCAATTTTCAGTAGGAAAATTGAACATCTATACTGCAAAATGGCTGAAGGAATTACATCAAATTTGGCAAAAAGCTAGATCTTGATGCAGACAGCATGCTTTTTGTGATTTGATGGAAATCTGTTCAATAGTTTTTGAGACATTAAGGTTTATAATGTGGTACAGCATTAATTTTGAACCCACCTTTATACGTCAGAAATGCATAACCTAAACATGCACCTGGCACATGTTTACTGTGTGACTAAACAACATTAATATGAAATGTTGCACTTGATATATTTATTGAAGTACATTCACTGTAGATTTAGAGAATTTATACTTAACACTGTGTTCCTTAATCATATTAAATGAGATTTTCTTTGAAGACTTGATGAATAAACCATCCTAACATGTTTAGAATGCGACTACTCTAGAAATGATAATGGATCCATGTAATGTGTGCACTAATGTTACACATATACTTCATATAAAATGAAGTTCTTAGTAATACTTACACATGATGGTTTTTAAAGATTTGCCATATACCACATGCAATATGAATTTAATGTACTAACAAAAGTTATATTCATTTGTGTTTAAAAGTACACACGCATTTTAAATATGCACCACTGATTTAATAGTTTATCTTGCCCCTACTAGGCTTTTCTTTTCCTATTCTTCATACAATAATATTTCCCAATTCTGCTGACATGACTGTCCCTTGCAGATATTCACATGCGTTGTTAGTGTGAGAAACAATAAAACACTATATTAGCGATAGAGAGAGAGAGCCTGAGAAGAAGACCTTGACGAAAGAACATGGAGAGCCAGAGTGTAACTGAAGAGTCCTATTCAGCCATGTTGCCACATGGGTTTGGTGGAGTTAGAGCGATGTCGATCCCATGTTCAGTGTGGGATTTGTAGCTGATGTTTCAGTTTACAACATGAGAATAGAAAAGGACAATAGAACCCTTTATGATCCGAACAGAGGGGTGTTACCTGAATGATTTTAGTGTGAATACCTGGAGTCTACACTGTCTGATGCTGGAGCACTTTTTCTTGGACTTCGAGAAGTTCAGACCTCTATGCTTATTCCTCTTTGTTTTCTTCTGTGTGTAGCCTAGGCTAATGCTCAAATTCCCTTGACCGAAGAAGACTCTTGACCGAGCTTCTGCAATGCTGACACCTTCCCATACTTACTTTACTTTGTTTATTTTTCCACTTCTGATATTTCCTTCGATTTTTCTATTTGTCTGCAGTTTCCTTTATTTTGAGATTTCTTAGACTAATGAACCATCTTCTTAGTTTGGACTTTAACTTAGACGATTCTAGATTTACTCATAGGGGCCGATTCCGATGTCGGATGGGCTCAGGTCCGCCCGACATCGGTCAGGAGCCCTAACCGACCGACCTGCTGTCGTCGGTTATGGCCCTGCAAGTACGGTGCGACCGAACAGGGTTCGGTCGCACTCGTATACTTCACAATGCAAGCATGCATTCCGAGCGGAATACATGCTTGAATTTTGAAAAGCAGGGGTGCAGTTCATCCCTGCACCCTGTGGCCGGCACCCCAAGGTGCCTGCCACCGGGTACAGGGATCCACAGAGGGGCACCATAGGTGCCCCCAGGCTGCCATTCGGCAGCCTCGCATCCATGGGGGCCTTACTGGGGGCCCCCAAAGACAGCACGACCAGCACGAAAAGGCAGTGAAAAACTGCCATCGTACTCTCTCGGTCGCAAAGAGGCGGCCGGGGGAGTACTGAGAGATTTCCGGATGGCGGACGGGCTCTCCGAGCCTGTCGTCCATAATCCAGAAATCCAAGTCGGATTCCTTTCCGACCGAGCCCATCAGAATGGCTCGGTCGAAAAAGAATCTGGCCGACATGTTCCGGTTCGGTCGGAATCGGCCCCATAGTGTTATTGTTAGCGGAGAAAAGGCAGAAAACTATTCTCTGAGCATCAGATACTGATGTTAATCTTTTGTATTGCTGTGACTGAACTTCTTTTTGGTATGCAGACACAATATCGAGTTGAAAATATCGTGACACAGAAATATCGACAGCAGGAATATCGTGGTCAAGAATATCGAGTTGAAGATAGGAAATATTGTTTTTAAAAATATTGGTCATTAATATCGTTTGCAAAAATATATTTGTTAAAAATATTGTTTTTTTAGTTAGTGTTATGTATACTAGTATGTATTTTAAATGTATGTGCTCTATTTTTTTGTCTAAGTATTGCTTTTGTTTTTTAATATATGTGTTACATTTTTAGTAGTTATTCCTTTTATTTTAATTAAATTTTGTGTTTTAGTTGCCTAGCAGGTTGTGGGTTTATAGGGGAGTAGGGTGGGAAGTAATTTAATTATAATAAATTAAATATTGATTTTTATTTATTAGTATTTATTTAATTTAGATTTTATAGTGTTCATTGTGGGAATTAACTTATTATTAATTAATTAATGATTGGCTGTTAATTTTTATTAAATAATTAATTGGTAAATATGTTAATTGTGTCTTTTTTTGGTGCGGGTAGTGGGTTTATAGGGGAATAGGGTGGGAAGTAATTTAATTATAATAGATTAAATCTCAATTTTTATTTATTAGTATTTATTTAATTTAGATGTCATAGTGTTAATTGTGGGATTCATTTATTATTAATTAATTAATAATTTGCTGTTCATTTTTATTAATCAATTAATTGGTAAATATGTTAGTTTGTCATTTTTTAAGGAGTGGGTTGTGGGTTTATTGGGGAATGGGTTGGGAAGTAATTTAATTATAATCTAATTATTATTTTTCATTAGTTAATATTTATTTATTTAATATGTATACTGTTAATTGTGGGAAGTATTTATTAATTGGTTGTTTATTAATTAATTGGTAATAATGTTAATTGTGTCATTTTTTAGTAGTGGGTTGAGGGTTGATAGGGGAATAGGGTGGGAAGTAATTTAATTTTAATACATTTATTAATACATTTATTAATATTTTTTATGCAATATTTATTTAATTTTATTTTATAGTTTTAACTGGGGGACATAATTTTATTAATAATTGTTTATAATTTGTTAGTTAATTTGTATCAATTAATTAATCAATTGTTAATTAATTATGTTGATTATGTCATGTTTTTAGAAATGGGTGGGGTTTATAGGGGAATAGGGTGGGATGTATTTTATTTATAATTAATTAATTATTTGTTAATTAATGGTAATTAATTAATTAAAATTTTAAATATGGCAATTGTGTAATTAAATTGATTTGTGAGTTGTGGGTTAATTGATAATAATTTATTAATGTAAAATTAGTTATGGAAATTGTGTAATTATTTTTAGGAGTGTGTTGTGGTGTCCATTTGGGTAGAGGGTGGAAAGTTTAAATTAATTAATAATTACTTGATAATTAACATTCATTTATTACTTATATATTTTTAGTAATTTTTATTTTGTTTGGGGAGTTTGGTTCTATATGGGTAACGTTTGGTTAGTACATTAAGGTTCCGATTCCGATCCGGTAAAAATAATTTGCGTACGACCGGTATCTGTATTTTTTTCCGTACGAGTCGTTCAAGTACCGTACAAACGGGCAAGTACGATTGGTCCGTGAAAAATATCTACAATTAGCGTCGGGAAAAGTCTACGAGAGTGCGTCGGAACGTTTTCACGTCCGAATATCGTCGGGGAAAAGTGTACGAGAGTGAGACGGACATTTTTACGTGCAAATCGTAAAACACTAGTCCGAGCGCGCAAGTACGATCCCGACCGTCCGTCCGTCCGAATACACAATCGCACGGAAAATGGCCCGTACGGAGCCAACGCCGTAGCACACATGTACACGGTGAAACTCATGCCCGTGTACGAGCCGTACTGCCCCCCCACCCCCAAATATGTCAGCACCGTACACCACCCTGTCCGCCACAGGAAAGACAATATATTTCCAACACAGTAAATATGACTGCTTGATTAATTGACTATTAAGCCGGTAAAGGGCACTGTTAGGCAAAGGTGCCCTGGCACTGATTTCCACAGTATATCAGAAGCAGATGTGGTTGTAAACGAGGATGGCAGCTTTGTATGACTATCTGCCAAGGTGGACAAAACAAAAGTGGGGAATGGTCAAGCGGACTACAGAGGAAGGGTTAGGGGTTGAGTAGGGGCGTAAGGCGTGAATTGGAGGTAGATTCGGCGAGATGCCTTGGATGCACAATATACCAGTCAGAGAGATTTATTTATATTTATTCTCTTTCTCAACGGTAACCAATGAGGAGCGGAGGAATGAAGTGCACTGCTTAAGTCCACGCAAAAGGCAAGCAGCATTACTCTGCACAATCTGGAACTGGTAAAGGAGAAACCTAGGGGGCCCGATATAAGTCATTGAGGTAGTCTAGGTGTGATGATCCCGCTGCTTGTATAACAATGTGCCGGTCCCCGATTAGAGGAGGTCCCAGATTTTTTAAAGGCATTCATTAGCATGAATCATGTGAGACCACTTTATTTATTTAGGTGATGAAAGACAAAGTATTATCAAACAGGACTTCAAAGTTACAAAATTTGGTGGTCAAGATGGAGGGGCAAAGGAGGACAGGCAGATGCTCGGATAGGAGGGCCACCCAACCCTAGAACGATGGCCTTGTCTGAATTCAGCTTCAATCAATCAAGCAATCAGCATTTGTAGAGCATGGTGCTGTCACCCCTAGGGGTATCTTGGTGCCGGGGTACGAGGTATCCATCGAAAAGCCAGGTCTTGAGGAAACAGCTGGAAGAGGGAAGAAACGAGCAGAAAAGCCAAAACAGGGAGCAGAAAAACGAGTGAGCAGAAAGTGCAAAACAGAGGGCAGAAAAACAATAAGCAAAGGCCAAACAGGGGGCAGAAAACGAGTTCAAAAGGCAAAACAAAGGCAGAAAAATGAGCAGAAAAAGGGCAGAAAAATTAGCAGAATAAGGCAAAACAGGGCAGAAAAACAAGTAGAAAAGGCAAAACAGAGCAGAAGGGGGCCAAACAGAGAGCAGTAGAATAAGCAGAAATGGCAAAACAGAGAGCAGAACTACCAGCAGAAAAAGGCAAAACAGAGGGCAGAAAAACAAACAGAAAAAGGCAAAACAGAGGGCAGAAAAACTAGCAGAAAAGGGCAAAACAGAGGACAGAAAAACTAGCAGAAAAGGCAAAACGGAGGTCAGAAAATGGTGGCAGTAGTAGGCCTATCTGCAAGCAGGGCCTACTATGAGATCTTTGCAGAAATTAAATGGTAAATGCATATTAAGAGCACAGCATTGCAAGGTATTGTAAGAAAGCAAGGGGAATTATAGTACAAAGGCAACTTCTGACATAGACACTTTTACCCCACCAAGTAATTTGCAAGGTTGAGACAAAGAAAAACACTGCTGGACGACCAACTGGCAATGCACACTGAGATTCGGACTCAACAGGGACACTGTCAATGACCTCTTGAAACTCTTCAACATAGGCCACATCACTCGGGAATATCATGCATCAATCAATGATGCAGAAACAAAGTCCCTGGGTGCACTACCATATTACACCATGTATTCCCCAATGTCTTTTGAGACACAATCAACATTTCATAAATTAAGGCGGCAGGACAAGTCACCTGTGCACTCAAATGCCATGAGCATGTCATGTCATCTTTCCACATAAAGAGCAGGCAAAACAGAGAGTGCCTAGGGACAACTATGACTTCAGTAGCTTACCTCTAAACACAGGGGGCATTGATTGCACACATATAGCCACCAAGGCACCCCACAGATGCCCCTTTGTCTCCTTCAACTGCAAAGCATATACCCCTGTCAACATTGAGCTGGTATGTGATGCTAATGTACATTTCAATGAAAAAGTAAAATGCCTCCCCAGATCATACATGATGCAACAATTCCTAATGTTAGTTGAGTCTCAGCAAGGATGCAATGATCAATGTCAGGTAACTGTGTGGTAGGTGAGTCACCTGCACAGTCTAACATCACACAGGGCCTCTGTTTGATACTCCAACCACTCATGACTGTCTGCTATCCACCACAGGTGACAACAGATACCCATGGCCACATGACTAATGGCACTCTACCACAACTTGGTGGAAATAGAACAGAGAAGGTTCAAGAATCCACACATATAGACACAATGCACCACCGAGTGGAACATTGGGTTCCTGAAACTGGATATATGTTGGAGTCAAGTCAACCCATTGTGGCTGAGGACCAACTGCAGGTCTGCATTATGATCTCCACATGCCCATTATGGGCGACATCCCATTCTAGATGACCAGAGATAACACTGCCATGGTAAACACAGTGACTTCTAAGACACTGACTAATCAGGCTACCTCAAAAGACCACCCTCCTGGCACATCGACCAAGCAGCACCACGTGCCTGGGGTGAATGCCTGATACACACGCATACATACTGTATACACATGAAGGATTTATAGAAGCACTAAACAGCTTTTAAAGTGAGAGTAGCTGCACAGTTTAAAGGACATTTCTGACCATTAGGTGCATTTACTTTAGCAATTGGCAGGGGCGTGGGTGGTGCTCACAGCTAATAATGCCCACAATATAGGGCAGGGGTCCCCACAGAGAAAGAAATACTGAAGACAGATATTGCATGTAGGAAATTGGTGAAACTTGGTAGGTTGTGAATATGTGGGGATCTCTAGTCCCAAAAGGTTTGATTTCCAGCACAGTAGATCACTACCTCTGGAGAAAATATGAAGGGGCCTATTTACGAACTTGTCACACAGTGCAGCGCAGCAAGTCACAGAAAGGGCAGGAATGCACTGTATTTAAGTCAATATAAAGCAGTACTGCCTTTTCTCCTGAACTAGTGTCCTTTTGGCAGCCTAGTGTCAATGCAGGTGCAAGGGTGACTCCATTGCATGGAGAAATGTTTTTGAGCTGGAAGGGGCACCTACGTCCACAAAAACAATCCTGAGAGGCATATTCCTCTTTATATGTGTGCAGCAGATTACATAGAAAGAGGAAGTAGCGAGGAGAAATAAAGGCATTTCTCCTCGTTATGCCTCTCCTGGGAAGGCATATCTTTTTGGTGCATTCCCAGGTTTACCAGTTCTGATAAATCTGGGAAAGAGTAAAAAATCATGGGAGTTGCTTGGGAACACCCACGCAACACCCATGGAACGTCTTCCCAGGGCATAGTAAGGCAGCGCAGCGATTTGCACTGCCGTGCTTTACTCCAGATTTACAGAGCCACTCAGGGTCACGCAAAGTGTCCTTGCCTGGCTTCAAAAATCACATGTCAGGTTTGCTTCACTCATGTACCACATTGTGTGGTGCAAATGCGACGCAAACCGGCACTTAAATAGGCCCCTATTAATATAAAAGCTACTTTGCAAATGGCAATGGGGTCAACCCCCAAAAGATTTCTGATGCAATTTAACCGGACTTTATGCTTTTTAATTCACATTTTAGCAGTAACATTTATAAAACATGTTAATATTTAAATATTGTTAAACATGGAATGTTTAGGATTAACCTGCAATACATATTTACACAATTTACTGGTAATTAGTGCGTTTTTAGTTTGCATTTGTCAAAACGTGGTAGTATTTAACTGCTGTCTGTCTTTTCTCTATTCCCAAGTTAAACAGCTTAGCCACAAGTCTATGAGGAATTACACTTCCAAGCTGAAGCAGCTTTATCTAGTATTTCTACACTTTTCAAAGTATGGGTTTCGCATTAATTAGCAAACTTTACTTTGCAGCCTTTCATAATACCCCAAAATATGCTGACTTGCCAAACTTGCATCAGTTAGCACTCTAATTTCACAATGCCTATCTGAACAAGTTTGTATAATTCCCCAGCCAGCAAATTGTATCCATTTATCGTATTGCAATTTAAAACAATTGTCTTATGAACGCAGTTTACAAACTTCCTACAAACCAACTGGTAAATTGCATAATGCCTAATTTGTGCTTTTTTTCAGCTAGCCCCTGTTGCTAGCTTCTATAAATCTGCTAATATGCACACTTTGCAAATTTCCTAATGCTCCCATTAGCAGGCTACTGTAACATTATTTCGCTAGCTTTTGCCTTGGCTCACTAAATGCTTTAACGGGACTCCCATAAAATTTTAAATTAATGGGTAATAATAAAGAGCGAGAACAGGTTCTGTAATACACCTTAAAGGTTATATTCAAGCAGTCTGTAGCAGCAGTATTCTCTTGATACATCACATATTCTCAATTTGTCTCAAAGCGGCCACACACTGGATTGCTGAGAGGTGGTCAGAGACCATACCCCCTTTCTCCACCACAGGAGGTCTTGTTGGCCCCTAAGGACCCTCAGAAAGGGGGTGGAGCCTCCGGAAAGTTGCCGACTTTAAAAAAAAAAAAGATCGCTTTTTAGGTGGGGGTGGGCGTGTGGCACCACCTTACCTGGATTATTTTGGGCCAAGGGGACCCCATTCCCTGGGGCTGGCCCCTTTTTTAAAACTTTATTTATTTTTAAAAAAAGGGAGGGGGGCCACGCAGCCCCCCTCCTAGGAAGATTTTGGCTCCGGAGATCCAATTCTCCAGGGCCTACCCCTTTTTTAATCATATTCTCTATTTATATTATTTGATTGAAAGGGAGGGGGTCCAAGTGTCCCCGACCATTTTCGGCCCCAGGGACCCCATCCACCAGCACCTGGCCTCTAGGCTGGATGACCTGGCCCCAGTCAGGGAACCCATCCGGACCACCGGGGGACCCTGAAAGCGCTCTCAGCCCCTGTTAAGTAAGCCACGGGGAGGTGGTGGTCCCGGGGGGGGGGGCGCAATGGACCCCTTAATTATTGTATTTTTGCCTCGGGAGGTGGCGTTGCTGGGGCTGCGTAGGGGGTCATAGCCCCCATGCATTATTATTTATTTGAGCCCCGGGGAGGTCATAGGGCCTCCCCCACATTATTTTTATATTACATTTGTGCCCCTTAAGGTGGTGGTGCTCGGGGCACTGAGGGAGCTGCAAGTCTCCCCCACATATATTTATGTTACTGACCTGGAGAGGTGTGGTTCCTGGAGCTTTAATAAGCCCTAGGGGGGGGCCCAAATGCCCCCTAATATATTTATATATGCCCTGGGAACTGGCCCAACCAGGGGTTATTTAAAAGCAAGCACTTTTTAAAAAACAATTGCCACAAATTTTTGAATATCGCAATTATGCTTCAATTTTGTTTTTTTAAATGCTTTTATGCCAAGGCGGGATCCCAGGAGGGACCTCAAGACCATGCCTTGGGGGATCAGGGTATTTCTACCCTGACCCCTTTCCTTTATTTTCACTTTTGTTGGCGTGGAATCTTTGAAGCCGAGTCCCAAGATGGCTGCCAACACTTCCTGATTGAAGAGTGGTCAGCCAATCAGAGCGGTGCATTTCCCTGCACGAGCTTGTCATTTTTCGCAAAGACTTCGCTAGCAGAGATATCACTATAATTTTCAACTTAAATTTCTCAACACGTACTGAACGGATTTACACCAAATAAGCAAAAGGCACTTCCTTGAACCACCATCTACCTCTCTGACTAATTTGGTGTAAGTCTGTTCAGAGGTTCAGGCTGTAGGTGAGGCTAAAGGTTCCTATGAGAATTAACATTACAAATGCACCCTTATTTCGTGCCCCAGTTTCTCAATCCCCACAGCACAGATCACCCCCAAACTTTCAATGACACACAGAACCTACCTTGACACTTGTATGGGACAAGTTCATGAAGATTGGTCAAAGGACGCCAAAGTTATAGCCAAGTCAAAAAGTGCTTTTCCTATGGAAACATGGTCCTAACTATAACGACTGGAATGGATTGGAATATATAGATATATCACCCAGCATTGGTCACCATTGGGTAGTTATAGTGTTATTGTTAGGATCACATTTCAAGAGGAAAATTGATTTTTTAGTTTGACGAATATTTACAAAACTTCCCACCCCAAAAGTCTCAGCCACCTCAGCTTCTTCCTGGAAAGTTTTGGAGTGAGCCGGCAAGTGGTGGCTATAAAAGGGGGTCCTAAAATGTGTTTTGCCAATGCAATTTTCAGTAGGAAAATTGAACATCTATACTGCAAAATGGCTGAAGGAATTACATCAAATTTGGCAAAAAGCTAGATCTTGATGCAGACAGCATGCTTTTTGTGATTTGATGGAAATCTGTTCAATAGTTTTTGAGACATTAAGGTTTATAATGTGGTACAGCATTAATTTTGAACCCACCTTTATACGTCAGAAATGCATAACCTAAACATGCACCTGGCACATGTTTACTGTGTGACTAAACAACATTAATATGAAATGTTGCACTTGATATTATTATTGAAGTACATTCACTGTAGATTTAGAGAATTTATACTTAACACTGTGTTCCTTAATCATATTAAATGAGATTTTCTTTGAAGACTTGATGAATAAACCATCCTAACATGTTTAGAATGCGACTACTCTAGAAATGATAATGGATCTATGTAATGTGTGCACTAATGTTACACATATACTTCATATAAAATGAAGTTCTTAGTAATACTTACACATGATGGTTTTTAAAGATTTGCCATATACCACATGCAATATGAATTTAATGTACTAACAAAAGTTATATTCATTTGTGTTTAAAAGTACACACGCATTTTAAATATGCACCACTGATTTAATAGTTTATCTTGCCCCTACTAGGCTTTTCTTTTCCTATTCTTCATACAATAATATTTCCCAATTCTGCTGACATGACTGTCCCTTGCAGATATTCACATGCGTTGTTAGTGTGAGAAACAATAAAACACTATATTAGCGATAGAGAGAGAGAGCCTGAGAAGAAGACCTTGACGAAAGAACATGGAGAGCCAGAGTGTAACTGAAGAGTCCTATTCAGCCATGTTGCCACATGGGTTTGGTGGAGTTAGAGCGATGTCGATCCCATGTTCAGTGTGGGATTTGTAGCTGATGTTTCAGTTTACAACATGAGAATAGAAAAGGACAATAGAACCCTTTATGATCCGAACAGAGGGGTGTTACCTGAATGATTTTAGTGTGAATACCTGGAGTCTACACTGTCTGATGCTGGAGCACTTTTTCTTGGACTTCGAGAAGTTCAGACCTCTATGCTTATTCCTCTTTGTTTTCTTCTGTGTGTAGCCTAGGCTAATGCTCAAATTCCCTTGACCGAAGAAGACTCTTGACCGAGCTTCTGCAATGCTGACACCTTCCCATACTTATTTTACTTTGTTTATTTTTCCACTTCTGATATTTCCTTCGATTTTTCTATTTGTCTGCAGTTTCCTTTATTTTGAGATTTCTTAGACTAATGAACCATCTTCTTAGTTTGGACTTTAACTTAGACGATTCTAGATTTACTCATAGGGGCCGATTCCGATGTCGGATGGACTCAGGTCCGTCCGACATCGGTCAGGAGCCCTAACCGACCGACCTGCTGTCGTCGGTTATGGCCCTGCAAGTACGGTGCGACCGAACAGGGTTCGGTCGCACTCGTATACTTCACAATGCAAGCATGCATTCCGAGCGGAATACATGCTTGAATTTTGAAAAGCAGGGGTGCAGTTCATCCCTGCACCCTGTGGCCGGCACCCCAAGGTGCCTGCCACCGGGTACAGGGATCCACAGAGGGGCACCATAGGTGCCCCCAGGCTGCCATTCGGCAGCCTCGCATCCATGGGGGCCTTACTGGGGGCATCCAAAGACAGCACGACCAGCACGAAAAGGCAGTGAAAAACTGCCATCGTACTCTCTCGGTCGCAAAGAGGCGGCCGGGGGAGTACTGAGAGATTTCCGGATGGCGGACGGGCTCTCCGAGCCTGTCGTCCATAATCCAGAAATCCAAGTCGGATTCCTTTCCGACCGAGCCCATCAGAATGGCTCGGTCGAAAAGGAATCTGGCCGACATGTTCCGGTTCGGTCGGAATCGGCCCCATAGTGTTATTGTTAGCGGAGAAAAGGCAGAAAACTATTCTCTGAGCATCAGATACTGATGTTAATCTTTTGTATTGCTGTGACTGAACTTCTTTTTGGTATGCAGACACAATATCGAGTTGAAAATATCGTGACACAGAAATATCGACAGCAGGAATATCGTGGTCAAGAATATCGAGTTGAAGATAGGAAATATTGTTTTTAATAATAGTGGTCATTAATATCGTTTGCAAAAATATATTTGTTAAAAATATTGTTTTTTTAGTTAGTGTTATGTATACTAGTATGTATTTTAAATGTATGTGCTCTATTTTTTTGTCTAAGTATTGCTTTTGTTTTTTAATATATGTGTTACATTTTTAGTAGTTATTCCTTTTATTTTAATTAAATTTTTGTGTTTTAGTTGCCTAGCAGGTTGTGGGTTTATAGGGGAGTAGGGTGGGAAGTAATTTAATTATAATAAATTAAATATTGATTTTTATTTATTAGTATTTATTTAATTTAGATTTTATAGTGTTCATTGTGGGAATTAACTTATTATTAATTAATTAATGATTGGCTGTTAATTTTTATTAAATAATTAATTGGTAAATATGTTAATTGTGTCTTTTTTTGGTGCGGGTAGTGGGTTTATAGGGGAATAGGGTGGGAAGTAATTTAATTATAATAGATTAAATCTCAATTTTTATTTATTTAATTTAGATGTCATAGTGTTAATTGTGGGATTCATTTATTATTAATTAATTAATAATTTGCTGTTCATTTTTATTAATCAATTAATTGGTAAATATGTTATTTTGTCATTTTTTAAGGAGTGGGTTGTGGGTTTATTGGGGAATGGGTTGGGAAGTAATTTAATTATAATCTAATTATTATTTTTCATTAATTAATATTTATTTATTTAATATGTATACTGTTAATTGTGGGAAGTATGTATTAATTGGTTGTTTATTAATTAATTGGTAATAATGTTAATTGTGTCATTTTTTAGTAGTGGGTTGAGGGTTGATAGGGGAATAGGGTGGGAAGTAATTTAATTTTAATACATTTATTAATACATTTATTAATATTTTTTATGCAATATTTATTTAATTTTATTTTATAGTTTTAACTGGGGGACATAATTTTATTAATAATTGTTTATAATTTGTTAGTTAATTTGTATCAATTAATTAATCAATTGTTAATTAATTATGTTGATTATGTCATGTTTTTAGAAATGGGTGGGGTTTATAGGGGAATAGGGTGGGATGTATTTTATTTATAATTAATTAATTATTTGTTAATTAATGGTAATTAATTAATTAAAATTTTAAATATGGCAATTGTGTAATTAAATTGATGTGTGAGTTGTGGGTTAATTGATAATAATTTATTAATGTAAAATTAGTTATGGAAATTGTGTAATTATTTTTAGGAGTGTGTTGTGGTGTTCATTTGGGTAGAGGGTGGAAAGTTTAAATTAATTAATAATTACTTGATCATTAACATTCATTTATTACTTATATATTTTTAGTAATTTTTATTTTGTTTGGGGAGTTTGGTTCTATATGGGTAACGTTTGGTTAGTACATTAAGGTTCCGATTCCGATCCGGTAAAAATAATTTGCGTACGACCGGTATCTGTATTTTTTTACGTACGAGTCGTTCAAGTACCGTACAAACGGGCAAGTACGATTGGTCCGTGAAAAATATCTACAATTAGCGTCGGGAAAAGTCTACGAGAGTGCGTCGGAACGTTTTCACGTCCGAATATCGTCGGGGAAAAGTGTACGAGAGTGAGACGGACATTTTTACGTGCAAATCGTAAAACACTAGTCCGAGCGCGCAAGTACGATCCCGACCGTCCGTCCGAATACACAATCGCACGGAAAATGGCCCGTACGGAGCCAACGCCGTAGCACACATGTACACGGGGAAACTCATGCCCATGTACGAGCCGTACTGCCCCCCCACCCCCAAATATGTCAGCACCGTACACCACCCTGTCCGCCACAGGAAAGACAATATATTTCCAACACAGTAAATATGACTGCTTGATTAATTGACTATTAAGCCGGTAAAGGGCACTGTTAGGCAAAGGTGCCCTGGCACTGATTTCCACAGTATATCAGAAGCAGATGTGGTTGTAAACGAGGATGGCAGCTTTGTATGACTATCTGCCAAGGTGGACAAAACAAAAGTGGGGAATGGTCAAGCGGACTACAGAGGAAGGGTTAGGGGTTGAGTAGGGGCGTAAGGCGTGAATTGGAGGTAGATTCGGCGAGATGCCTTGGATGCACAATATACCAGTCAGAGAGATTTATTTATATTTATTCTCTTTCTCAACGGTAACCAATGAGGAGCGGAGGAATGAAGTGCACTGCTTAAGTCCACGCAAAAGGCAAGCAGCATTACTCTGCACAATCTGGAACTGGTAAAGGAGAAACCTAGGGGGCCCGATATAAGTCATTGAGGTAGTCTAGGTGCGATGATCCCGCTGCTTGTATAACAATGTGCCGGTCCCCGATTAGAGGAGGTCCCAGATTTTTTAAAGGCATTCATTAGCATGAATCATGTGAGACCACTTTATTTATTTAGGTGATGAAAGACAAAGTATTATCAAACAGGACTTCAAAGTTACAAAATTTGGTGGTCAAGATGGAGGGGCAAAGGAGGACAGGCAGATGCTCGGATAGGAGGGCCACCCAACCCTAGAACGATGGCCTTGTCTGAATTCAGCTTCAATCAATCAAGCAATCAGCATTTGTAGAGCATGGTGCTGTCACCCCTAGGGGTATCTTGGTGCCGGGGTACGAGGTATCCATCGAAAAGCCAGGTCTTGAGGAAACAGCTGGAAGAGGGAAGAAACGAGCAGAAAAGCCAAAACAGGGAGCAGAAAAACGAGTGAGCAGAAAGTGCAAAACAGAGGGCAGAAAAACAATAAGCAAAGGCCAAACAGGGGGCAGAAAACGAGTTCAAAAGGCAAAACAAAGGCAGAAAAATGAGCAGAAAAAGGGCAGAAAAATTAGCAGAATAAGGCAAAACAGGGCAGAAAAACAAGTAGAAAAGGCAAAACAGAGCAGAAGGGGGCCAAACAGAGAGCAGTAGAATAAGCAGAAATGGCAAAACAGAGAGCAGAACTACCAGCAGAAAAAGGCAAAACAGAGGGCAGAAAAACAAACAGAAAAAGGCAAAACAGAGGGCAGAAAAACTAGCAGAAAAGGGCAAAACAGAGGACAGAAAAACTAGCAGAAAAGGCAAAACGGAGGTCAGAAAATGGTGGCAGTAGTAGGCCTATCTGCAAGCAGGGCCTACTATGAGATCTTTGCAGAAATTAAATGGTAAATGCATATTAAGAGCACAGCATTGCAAGGTATTGTAAGAAAGCAAGGGGAATTATAGTACAAAGGCAACTTCTGAGATAGACACTTTTACCCCACCAACTAATTTGCAAGGTTGAGACAAAGAAAAACACTGCTGGACGACCAACTGGCAATGCACACTGAGATTCGGACTCAACAGGGACACTGTCAATGACCTCTTGAAACTCTTCAACATAGGCCACATCACTCGGGAATATCATGCATCAATCAATGATGCAGAAACAAAGTCCCTGGGTGCACTACCATATTACACCATGTATTCCCCAATGTCTTTTGAGACACAATCAACATTTCATAAATTAAGGCGGCAGGACAAGTCACCTGTGCTCTCAAATGCCATGAGCATGTCATGTCATCTTTCCACATAAAGAGCAGGCAAAACAGAGAGTGCCTAGGGACAACTATGACTTCAGTAGCTTACCTCTAAACACAGGGGGCATTGATTGCACACATATAGCCACCAAGGCACCCCACAGATGCCCCTTTGTCTCCTTCAACTGCAAAGCATATACCCCTGTCAACATTGAGCTGGTATGTGATGCTAATGTACATTTCAATGAAAAAGTAAAATGCCTCCCCAGATCATACATGATGCAACAATTCCTAATGTTAGTTGAGTCTCAGCAAGGATGCAATGATCAATGTGAGGTAACTGTGTGGTAGGTGAGTCACCTGCACAGTCTAACATCACACAGGGCCTCTGTTTGATACTCCAACCACTCATGACTGTCTGCTATCCACCACAGGTGACAACAGATACCCATGGCCACATGACTAATGGCACTCTACCACAACTTGGTGGAAATAGAACAGAGAAGGTTCAAGAATCCACACATATAGACACAATGCACCACCGAGTGGAACATTGGGTTCCTGAAACTGGATATATGTTGGAGTCAAGTCAACCCATTGTGGCTGAGGACCAACTGCAGGTCTGCATTATGATCTCCACATGCCCATTATGGGCGACATCCCATTCTAGATGACCAGAGATAACACTGCCATGGTAAACACAGTGACTTCTAAGACACTGACTAATCAGGCTACCTCAAAAGACCACCCTCCTGGCACATCGACCAAGCAGCACCACGTGCCTGGGGTGAATGCCTGATACACACGCATACATACTGTATACACATGAAGGATTTATAGAAGCACTAAACAGCTTTTAAAGTGAGAGTAGCTGCACAGTTTAAAGGACATTTCTGACCATTAGGTGCATTTACTTTAGCAATTGGCAGGGGCGTGGGTGGTGCTCACAGCTAATAATGCCCACAATATAGGGCAGGGGTCCCCACAGAGAAAGAAATACTGAAGACACATATTGCATGTAGGAAATTGGTGAAACTTGGTAGGTTGTGAATATGTGGGGATCTCTAGTCCCAAAAGGTTTGATTTCCAGCACAGTAGATCACTACCTCTGGAGAAAATATGAAGGGGCCTATTTACGAACTTGTCACACAGTGCAGCGCAGCAAGTCACAGAAAGGGCAGGAATGCACTGTATTTAAGTCAATATAAAGCAGTACTGCCTTTTCTCCTGAACTAGTGTCCTTTTGGCAGCCTAGTGTCAATGCAGGTGCAAGGGTGACTCCATTGCATGGAGAAATGTTTTTGAGCTGGAAGGGGCACCTACGTCCACAAAAACAATCCTGGGAGGCATATTCCTCTTTATATGTGTGCAGCAGATTACATAGAAAGAGGAAGTAGCGAGGAGAAATAAAGGCATTTCTCCTCGTTATGCCTCTCCTGGGAAGGCATATCTTTTTGGTGCATTCCCAGGTTTACCAGTTCTGATAAATCTGGGAAAGAGTAAAAAATCATGGGAGTTGCTTGGGAACACCCACGCAACACCCATGGAACGTCTTCCCAGGGCATAGTAAGGCAGCGCAGCGATTTGCACTGCCGTGCTTTACTCCAGATTTACAGAGCCACTCAGGGTCACGCAAAGTGTCCTTGCCTGGCTTCAAAAATCACATGTCAGGTTTGCTTCACTCATGTACCACATTGTGTGGTGCAAATGCGACGCAAACCGGCACTTAAATAGGCCCCTATTAATATAAAAGCTACTTTGCAAATGGCAATGGGGTCAACCCCCAAAAGATTTTTGATGCAATTTAACCGGACTTTATGCTTTTTAATTCACATTTTAGCAGTAACATTTATAAAACATGTTAATATTTAAATATTGTTAAACATGGAATGTTTAGGATTAACCTGCAATACATATTTACACAATTTACTGGTAATTAGTGCGTTTTTAGTTTGCATTTGTCAAAACGTGGTAGTATTTAACTGCTGTCTGTCTTTTCTCTATTCCCAAGTTAAACAGCTTAGCCACAAGTCTATGAGGAATTACACTTCCAAGCTGAAGCAGCTTTATCTAGTATTTCTACACTTTTCAAAGTATGGGTTTCGCATTAATTAGCAAACTTTACTTTGCAGCCTTTCATAATACCCCAAAATATGCTGACTTGCCAAACTTGCATCAGTTAGCACTCTAATTTCACAATGCCTATCTGAACAAGTTTGTATAATTCCCCAGCCAGCAAATTGTATCCATTTATCGTATTGCAATTTAAAACAATTGTCTTATGAACGCAGTTTACAAACTTCCTACAAACCAACTGGTAAATTGCATAATGCCTAATTTGTGCTTTTTTTCAGCTAGCCCCTGTTGCTAGCTTCTATAAATCTGCTAATATGCACACTTTGCAAATTTCCTAATGCTCCCATTAGCAGGCTACTGTAACATTATTTCGCTAGCTTTTGCCTTGGCTCACTAAATGCTTTAACGGGACTCCCATAAAATTTTAAATTAATGGGTAATAATAAAGAGCGAGAACAGGTTCTGTAATACACCTTAAAGGTTATATTCAAGCAGTCTGTAGCAGCAGTATTCTCTTGATACATCACATATTCTCAATTTGTCTCAAAGCGGCCACACACTGGATTGCTGAGAGGTGGTCAGAGACCATACCCCCTTTCTCCACCACAGGAGGTCTTGTTGGCCCCTAAGGACCCTCAGAAAGGGGGTGGAGCCTCCGGAAAGTTGCCGACTTTAAAAAAAAAAAAGATCGCTTTTTAGGTGGGGGTGGGCGTGTGGCACCACCTTACCTGGATTATTTTGGGCCAAGGGGACCCCATTCCCTGGGGCTGGCCCCTTTTTTAAAACTTTATTTATTTTTTAAAAAAGGGAGGGGGGCCACGCAGCCCCCCTCCTAGGAAGATTTTGGCTACGGAGATCCAATTCTCCAGGGCCTACCCCTTTTTTAATCATATTCTCTATTTATATTATTTGATTGAAAGGGAGGGGGTCCAAGTGTCCCCGACCATTTTCGGCCCCAGGGACCCCATCCACCAGCACCTGGCCTCTAGGCTGGATGACCTGGCCCCAGTCAGGGAACCCATCCGGACCACCGGGGGACCCTGAAAGCGCTCTCAGCCCCTGTTAAGTAAGCCACGGGGAGGTGGTGGTCCCGGGGGGGGGCGCAATGGACCCCTTCATTATTGTATTTTTGCCTCGGGGAGGTGGCGTTGCTGGGGCTGCGTAGGGGGTCATAGCCCCCATGCATTATTATTTATTTGAGCCCCGGGGAGGTCATAGGGCCTCCCCCACATTATTTTTATATTACATTTGTGCCCCTTAAGGTGGTGGTGCTCGGGGCACTGAGGGAGCTGCAAGTCTCCCCCACATATATTTATGTTACTGACCTGGAGAGGTGTGGTTCCTGGAGCTTTAATAAGCCCTAGGGGGGGGGGCAAATGCCCCCTAATATATTTATATATGCCCTGGGAACTGGCCCAACCAGGGGTTATTTAAAAGCAAGCACTTTTTAAAAAACAATTGCCACAAATTTTTGAATATCGCAATTATGCTTCAATTTTGTTTTTTTAAATGCTTTTATGCCAAGGCGGGATCCCAGGAGGGACCTCAAGACCATGCCTTGGGGGATCAGGGTATTTCTACCCTGACCCCTTTCCTTTATTTTCACTTTTGTTGGCGTGGAATCTTCGAAGCCGAGTCCCAAGATGGCTGCCAACACTTCCTGATTGAAGAGTGGTCAGCCAATCAGAGCGGTGCATTTCCCTGCACGAGCTTGTCATTTTTCGCAAAGACTTCGCTAGCAGAGATATCACTATAATTTTCAACTTAAATTTCTCAACACGTACTGAACGGATTTACACCAAATAAGCAAAAGGCACTTCCTTGAACCACCATCTACCTCTCTGACTAATTTGGTGTAAGTCTGTTCAGAGGTTCAGGCTGTAGGTGTGGCTAAAGGTTCCTATGAGAATTAACATTACAAATGCACCCTTATTTCGTGCCCCAGTTTCTCAATCCCCACAGCACAGATCACCCCCAAACTTTGAATGACACACAGAACCTACCTTGACACTTGTATGGGACAAGTTCATGAAGATTGGTCAAAGGACGCCAAAGTTATAGCTAAGTCAAAAAGTGCTTTTCCTATGGAAACATGGTCCTAACTATAACGACTGGATTGAACTGAAATATATAGATATATCACCCAGCAGTGGTCACCATTGGGTAGTTATAGTGTTATTGCTAGGATCACATTTCAAGAGGAAAATTGTTTTTTTAGTTTGACGAATATTTACAAAACTTCCCACCCCAAAAGTCTCAGCCACCTCAGCTTCTTCCTGGAAAGTTTCAGAGTGTGCCGGCAAGTGGTGGCTGTGAAAGGGGGTCCTAAAATGTGTTTTGCCAATGCAATTTTCAGTAGGAAAATTGAACATCCATACCGCAAAATGGCTGAAGGAATTACATCAAATTTGGCAAAAAGCTAGACCTTGATGCAGACAGCATGCTTTTTGTGATTTGATGGAAATCTGTTCAATAGTTTTTGAGACACTATGGTTTATAATGTGGTACAGCATTAATTTTAACCCCACCTTTACACGTCAGAAATGCATGACCTAACCATGCACCTGGCACATGTTTACTGTATGACTAAACAACATTAATATGAAATGTTGCACTTGATATCATTATTGAAGTACATTCACTGTAGATTTAGAGAATTTATACTTAACACTGTGTTCCTTAATCATATTAAATGAGATTTTCTTTGAAGACTTGATGAATAAATCATCCTAACATGTTTAGAATGCGACTACTCTAGAAATGATAATGGATCTATGTAATGTGTGCACTAATGTTACACATATACTTCATATAAAATGAAGTTCTTAGTAATACTTACACATGATGGTTTTTAAAGATTTGCCATATACCACATGCAATATGAATTTAATGTACTAACAAAAGTTATATTCATTTGTGTTTAAAAGTACACACGCATTTTAAATATGCACCACTGATTTAATAGTTTTTCTTGCCCCTACTGGGCTTTTCTTTTCCTATTCTTCATACAATAATGTTTCCCAATTCTGCTGACATGACTGTCCTTTGCAGATATTCACATGCGTTGTTAGTTTGAGAAACAATAAAACACTGTATTAGCGGTAGAGAGAGAGAGCCTGAGAAGAAGACCTTGACGAAAGAACATGGAGAGCCAGAGTGTAACTGAAGAGTCCTATTCAGCCATGTTGCCACATGGGTTTGGTGGAGTTAGAGCGATGTCGATCCCATGTTCAGTGTGGGATTTGTAGCTGATGTTTCAGTTTACAACATGAGAATAGAAAAGGACAATAGAACGCCTTATGATGCGAACAGAGGGGTGTTACCTGAACGATTTTAGTGTGAATACCTGGAGTCTACACTGTCTGATGCTGGAGCACTTTTTCTTGAACTTCTAGAGGTTCAGACCTCTATGCTTATTCCTCTTTGTTTTCTTCTAAGTGTAGTTTAGGCTAATGCTCAAATTCTCTTGACCGAAGAAGACTCTTGACCGAGCTTCTGCAATGCTGACACCTTCCCATACTTACTTTACTTTGTTTATTTTCCACTTGTCGTCCATAATCCAGAAATCCGAGTTGGATTCCTTTCCGACCGAGCCCATCAGAATGGCTCGGTCGGAATGGAATCCGGCCGACACGTTCCGATTCGGTTGGAAGGGCTCCGACCATCGTTCGGAGCCCTTCCGACGGAAATCGCAATCGGCCCCATAGTGTTATTGTTAGCGGAGAAAAGGCAGAAAACTATTCTCTGAGCATCAGATACTGATGTTAATCTTTTGTATTGCTGTGACTGAACTTCTTTTTGGTATGCAGACAGAATATCGAGTTGGAAATGTCCATCTACACAAATATCGAGTTGAAAATATCGTGACACAGAAATATCGACAGCAGGAATATCGTGGTCAAGAATATCGAGTTGAAGATAGGAAATATTGTTTTTAAAAATATCGGTCATTAATATCGTTTGCAAAAATATATTTGTTAAAAATATTGTTTTTTTAGTTAGTGTTATGTATTTTAGTATGTATTTTAAATGTATGTGCTCTATTTTTTTGTCTTAAGTATTGCTTTTGTTTTTTAATATATGTGTTACATTTTTAGTAGTTATTCCTTTTATTTTAATTACATTTTGTGTTTTAGTTGCCTAGCAAGTTGTGGGTTTATAGGGGAGTAGGGTGGGAAGTAATTTAATTATAATAAATTAAATATTCATTTTTACTTATTAATATTTATTTAATTTAGATTGTATAGTGTTAATTGTGGGAATTAATTTATTATGAATTAATTAATAATTGGATGTTAATTATTTAATTGATAAATATGTTAATTGTGTCATTTGTTTAGGAGCGGTTTGTGGGTTTATACCGGAAGAGGGTGGGAAGTAATTGAATTCTAACAGATCAAATATACATTTTTATTTATTAGTATTTATTTAATTTAGATTTTATAGTGTTCATTGTGGGAATTATCTTATTATTAATTAATTAATGATTGGCTGTTAATTTTTATTAAATAATTAATTGGCAAATATGTTAATTGTGTCTTTTTTTGGTGCGGGTAGTGGGTTTATAGGGGAATAGGGCTGGAAGTAATTTAATTATAATAGATTGAATATAAATGTTTATTTATTAGTATTTATTTAATTTAGATTTCATAGTGTTAATTGTGGGATTAATTTATTATTAATTAATTAATAATTTGCTGTTCATTTTTATTAATTAATTGGTAAATATGTTAATTGTGTCATTTTTTAAGGAGCGGGTTGTGGATTTACTGGGGAATGGGTTGGGAAGTAATTTAATTATAATCAAATTATTATTTTTCATTAATTAATATTTATTTATTAAATATTTTGTACTGTTAATTGTGGGAAGTAATTTATTAAGTATGTATTAATTGGTTGTTTATTAATTAATTGGTACTAATGTTAATTGTGTCATTTTTAGGAGTGGGTTGTGGGTAGATAGGGGAATAGGGTGGGAAGTAATTTAATTTTAATACATTTATTAATATTTTTTATGTAATATTTATTTAATTTTATTTTATAGTTTTAACTGTGGGACATAATTTATTAATAATTGTTTATAATTTGCTTGTTAATTTGTATCAGTTAATTAATCAATTGTTAATTAATTTTGTTGATTATGTCATGTTTTTAGAAATGGGTGGGGTTTATAGGGGAATAGGGTGGGATGTATTTTATTTATAATTAATTAATTATTTGTTAATTAATGGTAATTAATTAATTTAAATTTTAAATATGGCAATTGTGTAATTAAATTGATGTGTGAGTTGTGGGTTAATTGATAATAATTTATTAATGTAAAATTAGTTATGGAAATTGTGTAATTATTTTTAGGAGTGTATTGTGATGTCTATTTGGGTAGAGGGTGGAAAGTTTAAATTAATTAATAATTACTTGATCATTAATATTCATTTATTACATATATATTTTTAGTAATTTTTATTTTGTTTGGGGAGTTTGGTTCTATATGGGTAACGTTTGGTTAGTACATTAATTGTTATCTGTTTTAATGTGTTTTTTAATTCATAATATTTCATAATATTTGTTTAATTGATAATTAATTGTGTTAATTATAGAGGTACACTTTTACATTTTTTTTAGATGTGTGTTGTAAATTGTGTGGTTATAGGGTAGGAAATAAAATATTAAGGGGTCGAATCCGATCCTGGATTTTTTTTTCCCGTACGACTCGTATCCGTATTTTTTTACGTACGAATCGTACAAGTCCCGTACAAACGGCGAAGTACGATTCGTACATGAAAAATACATACGAATCGCCTCGGGAAAAGTCTACGAGACGTCCCCGGTCAGTTTTACATACAAATCGTAAAACTGAAGTCCGAGCACGCAAGTACGATCCGTACCGCCTGTCCGAAAACACAAGCGCATGGAAAAGGCTCCGTACGGAGCGAACTTTGTATGAGCCCTACCCCGAGTACACTTGTGCCCGGGGTTCGAGTCGTATGGCCCCCCCAGCCTGCCACCCCTCCAACGTATGTCCGCACCGTACCCCCCACACCCTGTATGTACGGCCCGTACCCCCACCCCCGTATGTACGGACCATACCCCCCACCCGCGTATGTCCGCACCATACCCCAGGCCACCGTACCCCAGGCGTACCCCCACCCGCGTATGTCTGCACCATACCCACGCGTACCCCCCACCCGCATATGTCCGCACCGTACCCCAGGCGTACAGCCCAGGTGTACCCCAATCCTCGCGTATGTACGGACCGTACATATGCGAGGATTGGGGTAAGTTGTACATACGAATTGGGAAACTGAAGTCCGAGCGCGCAAGTACAATCCGTCCCGTCCGTCCGAATGCACAACCGTATGGAAAAAACACCGTACGGTGCGAACTCCCATAGCAACAATGGAGACGGCAAAACAGTTGCCTGCACACGCGCCGTACTCCCACCCCGTAGGTACGAAGCGTACCCCCACCCTCGTATGGACGGTGGGGGGTCCACAGCGTACCTACGGGGTGGTGGTACGCTCCGTACCTACGGGAGTGGCGGTACGCTTCGTACCTACGGGGTGGGGTGGGGGTACGGCGCCGACATACAGGGGCTGGGGGTACGCACCGGCCATACGTGGGTGGGGGCACACACCGTACCCCCAGCCCCCGTATGTCCGTGCCGTACCCCCACCCCACCCCATAGGTACGCAGCGTACCCCCACCCCGTAGGTACGAAGCGTACCACCACCCCCGTAGATACGGTGGGGGGTCCACGGCGTACCTACGGGGTGGTGGTACGCTCCGTACCCCCATCCCCCGTATGTATGCACCGTCCTCGTACACATACCCCCATCCCCCGTATGTCCGCGCCGTACCCCCACCCCACCCCGTAGGTACGCAGCATACCCCCACCCCGTAGGTACGAAGTGTACCACCACCCTCGTATGTACGGTGGGGGTCCACAGCGTACCTACGGGGTGGGGTGGGGGTACGGCGCGGACATACAGGGGATGGGGGTATGTGTAGGAGGACGGTGCCTACATACGGGGGATGGGGGTACGGAGCGTACCACCACCCCGTAGGTACGGTGGGGGGTCCACAGCGTACCTACGGGGTGGGGTGGGGGTACGGCGTGGACATATGGGGGATGGGGGTATGTGTACGAGGACAGTGTGTACATACGGGGGATGGGGGTACGGAGCGTACCACCACTCCGTAGGTACGCCGTGGACCCCCACCGTACCTACGGGGGTGGTGGTACGCTTCGTACCTACGGGGTGGTGGTATGCTCCGTACCCCCATCCCCCGTATGTACACACCGTCCTAGTACACATACCCCCATCACCCGTATGTCCGTGCCGTACCCCCACCCCACCCCGTAGGGACGAAGCGTACCACCACCCCCGTAGGTACGGAGCCTACCCCCAGGCCCCTACACCCTGCCCGTGCCTGTACGCACCCTACCCGAGGCCCCTACACCAGCACCCTCACCCAGCCTTACGCATGTACGAGTCGTACCAAGCCATAGCAAATGTGAGCACTGTACAACAACATGGCCCATGTACGCACCTCACAGACGCAAAAAACACACGTACTGAACCAGGACACTGCAAAACACCACAAGGAGAGTCAACACACAAAACACGTCTAGCAAGCCCAAAAACATCCAATACACCGACCTGCAACAGCCAAACAGGTAAACAGAGGCCCAAAACACTACCACTCATTATAACACACCCACCTAAAGTTCAAACACAGCCACACCCACAAATGGACCAATAAAAAGGGCCCACACACACAAACCATGAGCCCTTGCAACAGACTCACTGCTGCCAGACCCCACAGACGACCCACAGCACCATACTACAACCTTAACTACACCTGACACTTGCACACCTTCACACAACCACCTTCACAAACACCCCCTCATCACATTCACACACACACCTTCACAACCACACACACACACCCACAACCATCCACACCCACACCCCACACCATGCCCACAGACAGGAATCCAAAGTTCACAACAGCGGAGCTGGAGATCCTAGTCAACGAAATCATCAGAGTCGAGCCACGGCTCTTTGGAACATTGGTCAGACAGACCAGTGTATCAGCTAAATCAGCCATGTGGCAGAGGATCATTGAGAGGGTGAATGCTGTTGCGCCCATCAGAAGGACCAGGCATGAATGCCAAGCCAGGTGGTACGATCTGCGGAGGACGGTCCGCCGCAAAATGATGGAGGAACACAACCAGGGGAACATCACTGGAGGTGGCCCGCCCCGCAGACCCGTACACTACCATCCCTGGGGGGAGAAGGTGATGCGCACGCTGGCGCCGGTGGGAACACACGGAGTAGAAGGAGTCGCCGAGCCTGGTGAGTACACAAACAACTCACCCCACATGGGGGGAACTGCATCAACAACCCAACTCACAATAATGCAAGCAACCACCCCAAAGCCATCACCGGACACAACCACACTAGCGGCTACATGCCCCATGCACCAAGCAAGGCCATGCCAAGTCACAGGCCACACAAAACACCAACACAAGACAGGATGCCCGTGATGCCGGGAGGGGGGGCCTCCAAAATCAAATTGTGCAACTCAGAAGCAGACACCAATGCCCTCAGCCCATATGGCCTAGGGCACAGCTATACAAACAGTGTGTCCCGACACTGTACTGTGTCACCTGCAAATGGCGGACACGTTGCAGGATGACATGGGTATGAAGGCCTAATTTGCACATAACAGCAGCTAATTAAGACGCATCACTGTGAAAGAGTGTCAGCACACACCGCCGCTGCAGCGCAGACTCAGAGACACTCTGCTGAATGGGGTCCGGGAGATTCTAAACAAAGTCACATGAACAAGCCAATGGCCCTTGAAATACCTGCAAAGTGTGTGTGCCCAGGAAGCTGGGCTGAGGTGACAGAGGGTGACAGACAGGGGGAGGAAGAGGGAGAGAGAGGGAGGGCCACAGAGTGCGACAGAGGGAGACAGACAGAGGGAGGGAGAGGGAGAGAGAGGGAGGGCCACAGAGTGCGACAGAGGGAGACAGACAGAGGGAGGGAGAGGGAGAGAGAGGGAGGGCCACAGAGTGCGACAGAGGGAGACAGACAGAGGGAGGGAGAGGGAGAGAGAGGGAGGGCCACAGAGGGCGACAGGGAGACAGACAGAGGGGGGAGAGTGACAGAAGGAGGGATAGAGGGAGACAGAGGGAGACAAAATCACCCTTGGGTGGCGTGGGCATGTCCGCCCATCAGCAGGTGGACTGTGTGCATGCTGACAAGGTCTGGCAGTGCGTGAAACACCCCTCATACCTTCGGAAAGCACTGGGCCACGTGTCACACTGTGCACGAGTCGATCCTTGCTGCAGGCACAATCCGAACCTCACACCCAGTATACCCACTCACTGTGTTTGTACGAACCCAGTCACAAATGCAGAAGTTACCTACCTGCAGTCTCCAAAAGACATGACAAGGCACCATTTTGCCACGTACAGTGCAACACGTAAGTCGGTTCTGCAGCGCTCGCTACACAAGCTTGCTACACTGCCCACTGCGTTCAAAACCGATGCAACAACAAAGAGTGTGTCACACATAGGAAAAGTGTTGACAGCCGTGGCCAAGGGACACACACATGCACAATGCACATGGACTTGCCAAGTACAGACAAGGTAGATGACACTTGGCCCTGCTGTGGCCAGCACAAGGCAAACCTGTGACTACTGTACACTCAAACACCAACTCCACATGCCACCTACCTACCACAGGAACTCACATTCACTGTCATGCCAGCAGGCACCATGAGGGGATAGACAAAGAACCAGGTAAACCCAATGACAAATCACACCACACCCAACAGCATGCCTGGTCACAAACACCCCCCCCACTCACACAAGCACACACCCTGGGGCAGCCAACGCTAATTGCCACCCCCACAATGGATATGTAACACAACAAGAACAATCCATAGCCAAATGAGCATACCAATACTCATTACACAGGCCAAATTACCAGGAGTACATATCAATCTGTCTCCTGCAACATACCCATCCACAAGTGCACTGTGAGAGGAATGATAGGAAGATCCAACTACCCAGGGGAACTGTGCCAACTTGAAAATGTATGACACATGGATGACACATGAAACACCATTAACATTGTCTCTCCCTCACACACAGGGCAACGTCGTCGATGTCCCCCCAACACTGGGGGGGAAGAATCACAGGACCAGGCTCTGCGTGAGGAAGATCCCACCGGCAGCGATGACTCTCACCACACCGTGGATGACCCCGAACAACCTGGCCCCTCTGGTGTCCAAGCACCTGCAGCACCTGCGTCAGGTCCAACCATGCCAACCACCACCCCCATTCCTGCCACATCCCAGGATACACACAGGAGCCCTGCTCGCACACGACTCAGCCAGTCTGACCAGGAGGGACAAGGTACCCCGGGCACCCAGGAGGAGGCAGGCGACCCCGCAAATGCCATCCCTCAGGGGTCCCGGAGACCCGATGTGCCCACAACGGCAGGCCAGGCTCAAGTGGGCAGGGGTGGTGGGAGTGGAGGCCGGCGGAGGCACAAACCTGACCAGACAGCTGAGGAACCGGTAATGAGACAACTCCGCAACATCCTGGACACATACCGGCGTGACACCAGGGGCATCAGCCAGGCCGTGGAGGCCCTCAATCACATTAAGGACATGCAGGCCGAGCAATATGCCAGTCAACAGCAACACCAGGGACGGATGGAGGCAGGACTGGCACAGCTCGTGGCGGTGCAAATGGACATGACCCGTGTACTCTGTCGGATTGCCGAAAACATGGGTAACCCTCCCTGTGCCACCAGGCGTAGATTACCACCAGCCACAGGGAGGGATGAGGAGGAGGAGGATTCGTCCGACGGAGCTTCCCAGACATCGTCACAGCCTGCTTCTGAGGGTCCCCGGAGGAAGGTGGGTCGTCCACGCAAGAGACCGTGAGAGTCAGCGGACCATCACCATCTCCCAGGTCACCTGGCCTGGCACCTGGACCTCTGGCGCAACAGCAGCACCCCATCCAATGACATTCTCTGCCACATGGACTTGGTGGTCACTGTCGGACCAATGTTGACAAAGACTGTGGCATGGACTCTGATGATTTCCAATGGCAAGAATCACAACTCCCCCTGTGAACTTTGGATTCCAGACACCCGCCGAGCACCACTTCACATCCCCCCAACCACGTACCCCACCACCAATAAAAATGTTTGTGAGCACGAGAACATGCTGTCATGTAGCATTATTCCATTACATGTGTGCGTTGGAAAGTCAAACCATGCCTGAGTATTGAAGTAACTCCAACCATCCATACCCTGTGGCCTGAGTCTGGCACAGGACACACATGGGTCACAATGTATCACCCGATACAGACATGGATCAGCATACGCCCCCATGATGGGCCAAACCAGCTGAGGGGGTGCCTGCACAACTGTGCGGACAGACCAAGTTCGAAGAGCACCAGTCATGTGCAGAGGTCAGGGATCATCTGGAGTGTCCTGAGGTGGGAGTCTCAGGTATGTGTAGCCAGGTGAGAGAATTATGTCCTGCAAGCAGGAGTCAGGTGGATGTGGAGAATGGTGGCCAGCCCAAGGTTGGATGCACGGAGATGGCACAATGGGGTCTTGGATGACAGTGCCACAAGGTTGTGTTGGGGGCGTGGTCGTGGGCTGCAACCTGAGTGTGGGCGTGGATTGTGAAGGTCATCCCGCAGCTGACAGTGAACCATTGCAGCTATCTCTGTTGGATGGTGATGTGGCTGGGTTGCCAGATGTTGAAGCAGAGCAGTGCTGATGCACCCTGGATGTGGACACGTCTCATGGGAGGCGTAACGTACTTCTCCCTAGAGTGCAGGGTAGGAGTAGACACGGATGTTGAACTTGACCTGGGGGATGGTCTGTCTTGCCTTGAGGTGGTTCGAATTGTGGATCTTGTGCATAATGCAGAGTGCGCTGAAGCCTGAGCTACAGATGCCGGTGATCAGCATAGCACATGTGAGCAAGCAATCCAGGATGCACACCAGCCTGTGTGCGTGGACACTGTGTGCCTGTGCAGGGCCCTTGTGGGTGGGACACAAGCAGTTGACCCAGCTGTAAGGGGACAATGCGCAGATGAACACCTCGGTCGTGGACAAGTCCAGCATCAGGTGGCCAACGTGCAGCCATCTGCCAATGGAAACCATGCATTATTCAATATGAGAACTGGCAAGGAGTGCGGCTGTGGGGAGGGTGAGGAGCACCTGCCTGTCAAAGGGACACCATATGATGCTGAGTTGCAGTGCGCATGTGATGGTGTAGAGGGGGATCCTGAACACATTGTAGACTGACACGCTGAGACATGATACCTGTGCCATGTGTCCCACAACAACACCATACTACATGCAGAGGCCTAGAGTACCACTCACATGGCCATGTTGGGGTACAGAGCCGGTGGGGAGAGGGAGGGACATGACCTGGTTGGCGTGACAGGGCCTGGAAGGCATGCCAGCGGCGTGTAGGCAGTTGGAGTTGCACACTCATCATGCAAAGGTGTAGTGTGGGCAATGAGGTCCTGCCTGAGTGCATGCAACAGATGTATGGGATGGACATCGCTTGGTGGGTGGCCTCAACATCACGGTGTAGCGTGATGTGGCACATGCAAGGACATGAGGCACGTGCAATGTGCACATAGCATGTGCAGACGGTCCAGCCATTCCCACCGCAACTGTGTCACACACGAGCAGATCACACAAAAACACATTGGGTGGAGGGAGGAAGGGGGGTGTGTCTTAGAGGCGTGTGTGGGAGGCCACATATTGTAAGTCTGTGTGCCCTTGCTGCAGGGCCCGCAGCGGCGTGCGCCATGTCCTGAAAACCATGCCACAAGTTGCACAATCACACAGGCATGTCAGGAAGGACTACTGCAAAAGGTGTATGAGAAGGGAGGAGTGTCTGGTTCAACATGGCACACACAGACAATGGATGCACATGCTGCAAATTGGCCGTTGTGGGGCCTGAGATGCAAACATACCCACACAGCCATGTACATCATGCACAATACATATCATGATCCCTGACAAACAGCTTGCAACTTGCAACTCTACACATGGACTCATATGCACAATCTGTGACAACTATGCCAGACATGCCGCATGCACAGTGGCAGGGGACCTGCATTGACAGAGATGAGGCACCTTGGAGGCTGAGGGACACCTTTATTTGTCACGTGTGCCGGAAGGCAAATGCAGCCATGTTCACAGATGCACAGGTCATGTGGATGTACATGTGGAACCTACACTGCCCCCCCCCTTTGCACCACAGATGCAGGACACCCATGGCACTGGCACACATGCGACGGGTGTGAGGCACACACCCCGTGCCGCTCACGGAGAAGCTGCAATTCACCATTGAGCCACCAATGGGGATGTCCCACACCATGTCTACCTGGTGCATCCCGTATGTTTCCAAGGGCTGTGTTACACACATTGATGCCTTTGTCACAATCCACAATCACATGACAGATGACTGTCACCAAGTGTGATTATCAATTCAGGTGCATCCAGCTCCATGTCGTGAGACCCATGGTGATTCTACATGTATGCCAAGTAACCATACATGAACAGGAGCAGTGCACAATATTCATTTATTACATATATATTTTTAGTAATTTTTATTTTGTTTGGGGAGTTTGGTTCTATATGGGTAACGTTTGGTTAGTACATTAATTGTTATCTGTTTTAATGTGTTTTTTAATTCATAATATTTCATAATATTTGTTTAATTGATAATTAATTGTGTTAATTATAGAGGTACACTTTTAAATTTTTTTTAGATGTGTGTTGTAAATTGTGTGGTTATAGGGTAGGAAATAAAATATTAAGGGGTCGAATCCGATCCTGGATTTTTTTTTCCCGTACGACTCGTATCCGTATTTTTTTACGTACGAATCGTACAAGTCCCGTACAAACGGCGAAGTACGATTCGTACATGAAAAATACATACGAATCGCCTCGGGAAAAGTCTACGAGACGTCCCCGGTCAGTTTTACATACAAATCGTAAAACTGAAGTCCGAGCACGCAAGTACGATCCGTACCGCCAGTCCGAAAACACAAGCGCATGGAAAAGGCTCCGTACGGAGCGAACTTTGTATGAGCCCTACCCCGAGTACACTTGTGCCCGGGGTTCGAGTCGTATGGCCCCCCCAGCCTGCCACCCCTCCAACGTACGTCCGCACCGTACCCCCCACACCCTGTATGTACGGCCCGTACCCCCACCCCCGTATGTACGGACCGTACCCCCCACCCGCGTATGTCCGCACCATACCCCAGGCCACCGTACCCCAGGCGTACCCCCACCCGCGTATGTCTGCACCATACCCACGCGTACCCCCACCCGCATATGTCCGCACCGTACCCCAGGCGTACAGCCCAGGTGTACCCCAATCCTCGCGTATGTACGGACCGTACATATGCGAGGATTGGGGTAAGTTGTACATACGAATTGGGAAACTGAAGTCCGAGCGCGCAAGTACAATCCGTCCCGTCCGTCCGAATGCACAACCGTATGGAAAAAACACCGTACGGTGCGAACTCCCATAGCAACAATGGAGACGGCAAAACAGTTGCCTGCACACGCGCCGTACTCCCACCCCGTAGGTACGAAGCGTACCCCCACCCTCGTATGGACGGTGGGGGGTCCACAGCGTACCTACGGGGTGGTGGTACGCTCCGTACCTACGGGAGTGGCGGTACGCTTCGTACCTACGGGGTGGGGTGGGGGTACGGCGCCGACATACAGGGGCTGGGGGTACGCACCGGCCATACGTGGGTGGGGGCACACACCGTACCCCCAGCCCCCGTATGTCCGTGCCGTACCCCCACCCCACCCCATAGGTACGCAGCGTACCCCCACCCCGTAGGTACGAAGCGTACCACCACCCCCGTAGATACGGTGGGGGGTCCACGGCGTACCTACGGGGTGGTGGTACGCTCCGTACCCCCATCCCCCGTATGTATGCACCGTCCTCGTACACATACCCCCATCCCCCGTATGTCCGCGCCGTACCCCCACCCCACCCCGTAGGTACGCAGCATACCCCCACCCCGTAGGTACGAAGTGTACCACCACCCTCGTATGTACGGTGGGGGTCCACAGCGTACCTACGGGGTGGGGTGGGGGTATGGCGCGGACATACAGGGGATGGGGGTATGTGTAGGAGGACGGTGCCTACATACGGGGGATGGGGGTACGGAGCGTACCACCACCCCGTAGGTACGGTGGGGGGTCCACAGCGTACCTACGGGGTGGGGTGGGGGTACGGCGTGGACATATGGGGGATGGGGGTATGTGTACGAGGACAGTGTGTACATACGGGGGATGGGGGTACGGAGCGTACCACCACTCCGTAGGTACGCCGTGGACCCCCACCGTACCTACGGGGGTGGTGGTACGCTTCGTACCTACGGGGTGGTGGTATGCTCCGTACCCCCATCCCCCGTATGTACACACCGTCCTAGTACACATACCCCCATCACCCGTATGTCCGTGCCGTACCCCCACCCCACCCCGTAGGGACGAAGCGTACCACCACCCCCGTAGGTACGGAGCCTACCCCCAGGCCCCTACACCCTGCCCGTGCCTGTACGCACCCTACCCGAGGCCCCTACACCAGCACCCTCACCCAGCCTTACGCATGTACGAGTCGTACCAAGCCATAGCAAATGTGAGCACTGTACAACAACATGGCCCATGTACGCACCTCACAGACGCAAAAAACACACGTACTGAACCAGGACACTGCAAAACACCACAAGGAGAGTCAACACACAAAACACGTCTAGCAAGCCCAAAAACATCCAATACACCGACCTGCAACAGCCAAACAGGTAAACAGAGGCCCAAAACACTACCACTCATTATAACACACCCACCTAAAGTTCAAACACAGCCACACCCACAAATGGACCAATAAAAAGGGCCCACACACACAAACCATGAGCCCTTGCAACAGACTCACTGCTGCCAGACCCCACAGACGACCCACAGCACCATACTACAACCTTAACTACACCTGACACTTGCACACCTTCACACAACCACCTTCACAAACACCCCCTCATCACATTCACACACACACCTTCACAACCACACACACACACCCACAACCATCCACACCCACACCCCACACCATGCCCACAGACAGGAATCCAAAGTTCACAACAGCGGAGCTGGAGATCCTAGTCAACGAAATCATCAGAGTCGAGCCACGGCTCTTTGGAACATTGGTCAGACAGACCAGTGTATCAGCTAAATCAGCCATGTGGCAGAGGATCATTGAGAGGGTGAATGCTGTTGCGCCCATCAGAAGGACCAGGCATGAATGCCAAGCCAGGTGGTACGATCTGCGGAGGACGGTCCGCCGCAAAATGATGGAGGAACACAACCAGGGGAACATCACTGGAGGTGGCCCGCCCCGCAGACCCGTACACTACCATCCCTGGGGGGAGAAGGTGATGCGCACGCTGGCGCCGGTGGGAACACACGGAGTAGAAGGAGTCGCCGAGCCTGGTGAGTACACAAACAACTCACCCCACATGGGGGGAACTGCATCAACAACCCAACTCACAATAATGCACGCAACCACCCCAAAGCCATCACCGGACACAACCACACTAGCGGCTACATGCCCCATGCACCAAGCAAGGCCATGCCAAGTCACAGGCCACACAAAACACCAACACAAGACAGGATGCCCGTGATGCCGGGAGGGGGGGCCTCCAAAATCAAATTGTGCAACTCAGAAGCAGACACCAATGCCCTCAGCCCATATGGCCTAGGGCACAGCTATACAAACAGTGTGTCCCGACACTGTACTGTGTCACCTGCAAATGGCGGACACGTTGCAGGATGACATGGGTATGAAGGCCTAATTTGCACATAACAGCAGCTAATTAAGACGCATCACTGTGAAAGAGTGTCAGCACACACCGCCGCTGCAGCGCAGACTCAGAGACACTCTGCTGAATGGGGTCCGGGAGATTCTAAACAAAGTCACATGAACAAGCCAATGGCCCTTGAAATACCTGCAAAGTGTGTGTGCCCAGGAAGCTGGGCTGAGGTGACAGAGGGTGACAGACAGGGGGAGGAAGAGGGAGAGAGAGGGAGGGCCACAGAGTGCGACAGAGGGAGACAGACAGAGGGAGGGAGAGGGAGAGAGAGGGAGGGCCACAGAGTGCGACAGAGGGAGACAGACAGAGGGAGGGAGAGGGAGAGAGAGGGAGGGCCACAGAGTGCGACAGAGGGAGACAGACAGAGGGAGGGAGAGGGAGAGAGAGGGAGGGCCACAGAGGGCGACAGGGAGACAGACAGAGGGGGGAGAGTGACAGAAGGAGGGATAGAGGGAGACAGAGGGAGACAAAATCACCCTTGGGTGGCGTGGGCATGTCCGCCCATCAGCAGGTGGACTGTGTGCATGCTGACAAGGTCTGGCAGTGCGTGAAACACCCCTCATACCTTCGGAAAGCACTGGGCCACGTGTCACACTGTGCACGAGTCGATCCTTGCTGCAGGCACAATCCGAACCTCACACCCAGTATACCCACTCACTGTGTTTGTACGAACCCAGTCACAAATGCAGAAGTTACCTACCTGCAGTCTCCAATAGACATGACAAGGCACCATTTTGCCACGTACAGTGCAACACGTAAGTCGGTTCTGCAGCGCTCGCTACACAAGCTTGCTACACTGCCCACTGCGTTCAAAACCGATGCAACAACAAAGAGTGTGTCACACATAGGAAAAGTGTTGACAGCCGTGGCCAAGGGACACACACATGCACAATGCACATGGACTTGCCAAGTACAGACAAGGTAGATGACACTTGGCCCTGCTGTGGCCAGCACAAGGCAAACCTGTGACTACTGTACACTCAAACACCAACTCCACATGCCACCTACCTACCACAGGAACTCACATTCACTGTCATGCCAGCAGGCACCATGAGGGGATAGACAAAGAACCAGGTAAACCCAATGACAAATCACACCACACCCAACAGCATGCCTGGTCACAAACACCCCCCCCACTCACACAAGCACACACCCTGGGGCAGCCAACGCTAATTGCCACCCCCACAATGGATATGTAACACAACAAGACCAATCCATAGCCAAATGAGCATACCAATACTCATTACACAGGCCAAATTACCAGGAGTACATATCAATCTGTCTCCTGCAACATACCCATCCACAAGTGCACTGTGAGAGGAATGATAGGAAGATCCAACTACCCAGGGGAACTGTGCCAACTTGAAAATGTATGACACATGGATGACACATGAAACACCATTAACATTGTCTCTCCCTCACACACAGGGCAACGTCGTCGATGTCCCCCCAACACTGGGGGGGAAGAATCACAGGACCAGGCTCTGCGTGAGGAAGATCCCACCGGCAGCGATGACTCTCACCACACCGTGGATGACCCCGAACAACCTGGCCCCTCTGGTGTCCAAGCACCTGCAGCACCTGCGTCAGGTCCAACCATGCCAACCACCACCCCCATTCCTGCCACATCCCAGGATACACACAGGAGCCCTGCTCGCACACGACTCAGCCAGTCTGACCAGGAGGGACAAGGTACCCCGGGCACCCAGGAGGAGGCAGGCGACCCCGCAAATGCCATCCCTCAGGGGTCCCGGAGACCCGATGTGCCCACAACGGCAGGCCAGGCTCAAGTGGGCAGGGGTGGTGGGAGTGGAGGCCGGCGGAGGCACAAACCTGACCAGACAGCTGAGGAACCGGTAATGAGACAACTCCGCAACATCCTGGACACATACCGGCGTGACACCAGGGGCATCAGCCAGGCCGTGGAGGCCCTCAATCACATTAAGGACATGCAGGCCGAGCAATATGCCAGTCAACAGCAACACCAGGGACGGATGGAGGCAGGACTGGCACAGCTCGTGGCGGTGCAAATGGACATGACCCGTGTACTCTGTCGGATTGCCGAAAACATGGGTAACCCTCCCTGTGCCACCAGGCGTAGATTACCACCAGCCACAGGGAGGGATGAGGAGGAGGAGGATTCGTCCGACGGAGCTTCCCAGACATCGTCACAGCCTGCTTCTGAGGGTCCCCGGAGGAAGGTGGGTCGTCCACGCAAGAGACCGTGAGAGTCAGCGGACCATCACCATCTCCCAGGTCACCTGGCCTGGCACCTGGACCTCTGGCGCAACAGCAGCACCCCATCCAATGACATTCTCTGCCACATGGACTTGGTGGTCACTGTCGGACCAATGTTGACAAAGACTGTGGCATGGACTCTGATGATTTCCAATGGCAAGAATCACAACTCCCCCTGTGAACTTTGGATTCCAGACACCCGCCGAGCACCACTTCACATCCCCCCAACCACATACCCCACCACCAATAAAAATGTTTGTGAGCACGAGAACATGCTGTCATGTAGCATTATTCCATTACATGTGTGCGTTGGAAAGTCAAACCATGCCTGAGTATTGAAGTAACTCCAACCATCCATACCCTGTGGCCTGAGTCTGGCACAGGACACACATGGGTCACAATGTATCACCCGATACAGACATGGATCAGCATACGCCCCCATGATGGGCCAAACCAGCTGAGGGGGTGCCTGCACAACTGTGCGGACAGACCAAGTTCGAAGAGCACCAGTCATGTGCAGAGGTCAGGGATCATCTGGAGTGTCCTGAGGTGGGAGTCTCAGGTATGTGTAGCCAGGTGAGAGAATTATGTCCTGCAAGCAGGAGTCAGGTGGATGTGGAGAATGGTGGCCAGCCCAAGGTTGGATGCACGGAGATGGCACAATGGGGTCTTGGATGACAGTGCCACAAGGTTGTGTTGGGGGCGTGGTCGTGGGCTGCAACCTGAGTGTGGGCGTGGATTGTGAAGGTCATCCCGCAGCTGACAGTGAACCATTGCAGCTATCTCTGTTGGATGGTGATGTGGCTGGGTTGCCAGATGTTGAAGCAGAGCAGTGCAGATGCACCCTGGATGTGGACACGTCTCATGGGAGGCGTAACGTACTTCTCCCTAGAGTGCAGGGTAGGAGTAGACACGGATGTTGAACTTGACCTGGGGGATGGTCTGTCTTGCCTTGAGGTGGTTAGAATTGTGGATCTTGTGCATAATGCAGAGTGCGCTGAAGCCTGAGCTACAGATGCCGGTGATCAGCATAGCACATGTGAGCAAGCAATCCAGGATGCACACCAGCCTGTGTGCGTGGACACTGTGTGCCTGTGCAGGGCCCTTGTGGGTGGGACACAAGCAGTTGACCCAGCTGTAAGGGGACAATGCGCAGATGAACACCTCGGTCGTGGACAAGTCCAGCATCAGGTGGCCAACGTGCAGCCATCTGCCAATGGAAACCATGCATTATTCAATATGAGAACTGGCAAGGAGTGCGGCTGTGGGGAGGGTGAGGAGCACCTGCCTGTCAAAGGGACACCATATGATGCTGAGTTGCAGTGCGCATGTGATGGTGTAGAGGGGGATCCTGAACACATTGTAGACTGACACGCTGAGACATGATACCTGTGCCATGTGTCCCACAACAACACCATACTACATGCAGAGGCCTAGAGTACCACTCACATGGCCATGTTGGGGTACAGAGCCGGTGGGGAGAGGGAGGGACATGACCTGGTTGGCGTGACAGGGCCTGGAAGGCATGCCAGCGGCGTGTAGGCAGTTGGAGTTGCACACTCATCATGCAAAGGTGTAGTGTGGGCAATGAGGTCCTGCCTGAGTGCATGCAACAGATGTATGGGATGGACATCGCTTGGTGGGTGGCCTCAACATCACGGTGTAGCGTGATGTGGCACATGCAAGGACATGAGGCACGTGCAATGTGCACATAGCATGTGCAGACGGTCCAGCCATTCCCACCGCAACTGTGTCACACACGAGCAGATCACACAAAAACACATTGGGTGGAGGGAGGAAGGGGGGTGTGTCTTAGAGGCGTGTGTGGGAGGCCACATATTGTAAGTCTGTGTGCCCTTGCTGCAGGGCCCGCAGCGGCGTGCGCCATGTCCTGAAAACCATGCCACAAGTTGCACAATCACACAGGCATGTCAGGAAGGACTACTGCAAAAGGTGTATGAGAAGGGAGGAGTGTCTGGTTCAACATGGCACACACAGACAATGGATGCACATGCTGCAAAGTGGCCGTTGTGGGGCCTGAGATGCAAACATACCCACACAGCCATGTACATCATGCACAATACATATCATGATCCCTGACAAACAGCTTGCAACTTGCAACTCTACACATGGACTCATATGCACAATCTGTGACAACTATGCCAGACATGCCGCATGCACAGTGGCAGGGGACCTGCATTGACAGAGATGAGGCACCTTGGAGGCTGAGGGACACCTTTATTTGTCACGTGTGCCGGAAGGCAAATGCAGCCATGTTCACAGATGCACAGGTCATGTGGATGTACATGTGGAACCTACACTGCCCCCCCCCTTTGCACCACAGATGCAGGACACCCATGGCACTGGCACACATGCGACGGGTGTGAGGCACACACCCCGTGCCGCTCACGGAGAAGCTGCAATTCACCATTGAGCCACCAATGGGGATGTCCCACACCATGTCTACCTGGTGCATCCCGTATGTTTCCAAGGGCTGTGTTACACACATTGATGCCTTTGTCACAATCCACAATCACATGACAGATGACTGTCACCAAGTGTGATTATCAATTCAGGTGCATCCAGCTCCATGTCGTGAGACCCATGGTGATTCTACATGTATGCCAAGTAACCATACATGAACAGGAGCAGTGCACAATATTCATTTATTACATATATATTTTTAGTAATTTTTATTTTGTTTGGGGAGTTTGGTTCTATATGGGTAACGTTTGGTTAGTACATTAATTGTTATCTGTTTTAATGTGTTTTTTAATTCATAATATTTCATAATATTTGTTTAATTGATAATTAATTGTGTTAATTATAGAGGTACACTTTTAAATTTTTTTTAGATGTGTGTTGTAAATTGTGTGGTTATAGGGTAGGAAATAAAATATTAAGGGGTCGAATCCGATCCTGGATTTTTTTTTCCCGTACGACTCGTATCCGTATTTTTTTACGTACGAATCGTACAAGTCCCGTACAAACGGCGAAGTACGATTCGTACATGAAAAATACATACGAATCGCCTCGGGAAAAGTCTACGAGACGTCCCCGGTCAGTTTTACATACAAATCGTAAAACTGAAGTCCGAGCACGCAAGTACGATCCGTACCGCCTGTCCGAAAACACAAGCGCATGGAAAAGGCTCCGTACGGAGCGAACTTTGTATGAGCCCTACCCCGAGTACACTTGTGCCCGGGGTTCGAGTCGTATGGCCCCCCCAGCCTGCCACCCCTCCAACGTACGTCCGCACCGTACCCCCCACACCCTGTATGTACGGCCCGTACCCCCACCCCCGTATGTACGGACCGTACCCCCCACCCGCGTATGTCCGCACCATACCCCAGGCCACCGTACCCCAGGCGTACCCCCACCCGCGTATGTCTGCACCATACCCACGCGTACCCCCCACCCGCATATGTCCGCACCGTACCCCAGGCGTACAGCCCAGGTGTACCCCAATCCTCGCGTATGTACGGACCGTACATATGCGAGGATTGGGGTAAGTTGTACATACGAATTGGGAAACTGAAGTCCGAGCGCGCAAGTACAATCCGTCCCGTCCGTCCGAATGCACAACCGTATGGAAAAAACACCGTACGGTGCGAACTCCCATAGCAACAATGGAGACGGCAAAACAGTTGCCTGCACACGCGCCGTACTCCCACCCCGTAGGTACGAAGCGTACCCCCACCCTCGTATGGACGGTGGGGGGTCCACAGCGTACCTACGGGGTGGTGGTACGCTCCGTACCTACGGGAGTGGCGGTACGCTTCGTACCTACGGGGTGGGGTGGGGGTACGGCGCCGACATACAGGGGCTGGGGGTACGCACCGGCCATACGTGGGTGGGGGCACACACCGTACCCCCAGCCCCCGTATGTCCGTGCCGTACCCCCACCCCACCCCATAGGTACGCAGCGTACCCCCACCCCGTAGGTACGAAGCGTACCACCACCCCCGTAGATACGGTGGGGGGTCCACGGCGTACCTACGGGGTGGTGGTACGCTCCGTACCCCCATCCCCCGTATGTATGCACCGTCCTCGTACACATACCCCCATCCCCCGTATGTCCGCGCCGTACCCCCACCCCACCCCGTAGGTACGCAGCATACCCCCACCCCGTAGGTACGAAGTGTACCACCACCCTCGTATGTACGGTGGGGGTCCACAGCGTACCTACGGGGTGGGGTGGGGGTACGGCGCGGACATACAGGGGATGGGGGTATGTGTAGGAGGACGGTGCCTACATACGGGGGATGGGGGTACGGAGCGTACCACCACCCCGTAGGTACGGTGGGGGGTCCACAGCGTACCTACGGGGTGGGGTGGGGGTACGGCGTGGACATATGGGGGATGGGGGTATGTGTACGAGGACAGTGTGTACATACGGGGGATGGGGGTACGGAGCGTACCACCACTCCGTAGGTACGCCGTGGACCCCCACCGTACCTACGGGGGTGGTGGTACGCTTCGTACCTACGGGGTGGTGGTATGCTCCGTACCCCCATCCCCCGTATGTACACACCGTCCTAGTACACATACCCCCATCACCCGTATGTCCGTGCCGTACCCCCACCCCACCCCGTAGGGACGAAGCGTACCACCACCCCCGTAGGTACGGAGCCTACCCCCAGGCCCCTACACCCTGCCCGTGCCTGTACGCACCCTACCCGAGGCCCCTACACCAGCACCCTCACCCAGCCTTACGCATGTACGAGTCGTACCAAGCCATAGCAAATGTGAGCACTGTACAACAACATGGCCCATGTACGCACCTCACAGACGCAAAAAACACACGTACTGAACCAGGACACTGCAAAACACCACAAGGAGAGTCAACACACAAAACACGTCTAGCAAGCCCAAAAACATCCAATACACCGACCTGCAACAGCCAAACAGGTAAACAGAGGCCCAAAACACTACCACTCATTATAACACACCCACCTAAAGTTCAAACACAGCCACACCCACAAATGGACCAATAAAAAGGGCCCACACACACAAACCATGAGCCCTTGCAACAGACTCACTGCTGCCAGACCCCACAGACGACCCACAGCACCATACTACAACCTTAACTACACCTGACACTTGCACACCTTCACACAACCACCTTCACAAACACCCCCTCATCACATTCACACACACACCTTCACAACCACACACACACACCCACAACCATCCACACCCACACCCCACACCATGCCCACAGACAGGAATCCAAAGTTCACAACAGCGGAGCTGGAGATCCTAGTCAACGAAATCATCAGAGTCGAGCCACGGCTCTTTGGAACATTGGTCAGACAGACCAGTGTATCAGCTAAATCAGCCATGTGGCAGAGGATCATTGAGAGGGTGAATGCTGTTGCGCCCATCAGAAGGACCAGGCATGAATGCCAAGCCAGGTGGTACGATCTGCGGAGGACGGTCCGCCGCAAAATGATGGAGGAACACAACCAGGGGAACATCACTGGAGGTGGCCCGCCCCGCAGACCCGTACACTACCATCCCTGGGGGGAGAAGGTGATGCGCACGCTGGCGCCGGTGGGAACACACGGAGTAGAAGGAGTCGCCGAGCCTGGTGAGTACACAAACAACTCACCCCACATGGGGGGAACTGCATCAACAACCCAACTCACAATAATGCACGCAACCACCCCAAAGCCATCACCGGACACAACCACACTAGCGGCTACATGCCCCATGCACCAAGCAAGGCCATGCCAAGTCACAGGCCACACAAAACACCAACACAAGACAGGATGCCCGTGATGCCGGGAGGGGGGGCCTCCAAAATCAAATTGTGCAACTCAGAAGCAGACACCAATGCCCTCAGCCCATATGGCCTAGGGCACAGCTATACAAACAGTGTGTCCCGACACTGTACTGTGTCACCTGCAAATGGCGGACACGTTGCAGGATGACATGGGTATGAAGGCCTAATTTGCACATAACAGCAGCTAATTAAGACGCATCACTGTGAAAGAGTGTCAGCACACACCGCCGCTGCAGCGCAGACTCAGAGACACTCTGCTGAATGGGGTCCGGGAGATTCTAAACAAAGTCACATGAACAAGCCAATGGCCCTTGAAATACCTGCAAAGTGTGTGTGCCCAGGAAGCTGGGCTGAGGTGACAGAGGGTGACAGACAGGGGGAGGAAGAGGGAGAGAGAGGGAGGGCCACAGAGTGCGACAGAGGGAGACAGACAGAGGGAGGGAGAGGGAGAGAGAGGGAGGGCCACAGAGTGCGACAGAGGGAGACAGACAGAGGGAGGGAGAGGGAGAGAGAGGGAGGGCCACAGAGTGCGACAGAGGGAGACAGACAGAGGGAGGGAGAGGGAGAGAGAGGGAGGGCCACAGAGGGCGACAGGGAGACAGACAGAGGGGGGAGAGTGACAGAAGGAGGGATAGAGGGAGACAGAGGGAGACAAAATCACCCTTGGGTGGCGTGGGCATGTCCGCCCATCAGCAGGTGGACTGTGTGCATGCTGACAAGGTCTGGCAGTGCGTGAAACACCCCTCATACCTTCGGAAAGCACTGGGCCACGTGTCACACTGTGCACGAGTCGATCCTTGCTGCAGGCACAATCCGAACCTCACACCCAGTATACCCACTCACTGTGTTTGTACGAACCCAGTCACAAATGCAGAAGTTACCTACCTGCAGTCTCCAATAGACATGACAAGGCACCATTTTGCCACGTACAGTGCAACACGTAAGTCGGTTCTGCAGCGCTCGCTACACAAGCTTGCTACACTGCCCACTGCGTTCAAAACCGATGCAACAACAAAGAGTGTGTCACACATAGGAAAAGTGTTGACAGCCGTGGCCAAGGGACACACACATGCACAATGCACATGGACTTGCCAAGTACAGACAAGGTAGATGACACTTGGCCCTGCTGTGGCCAGCACAAGGCAAACCTGTGACTACTGTACACTCAAACACCAACTCCACATGCCACCTACCTACCACAGGAACTCACATTCACTGTCATGCCAGCAGGCACCATGAGGGGATAGACAAAGAACCAGGTAAACCCAATGACAAATCACACCACACCCAACAGCATGCCTGGTCACAAACACCCCCCCCACTCACACAAGCACACACCCTGGGGCAGCCAACGCTAATTGCCACCCCCACAATGGATATGTAACACAACAAGACCAATCCATAGCCAAATGAGCATACCAATACTCATTACACAGGCCAAATTACCAGGAGTACATATCAATCTGTCTCCTGCAACATACCCATCCACAAGTGCACTGTGAGAGGAATGATAGGAAGATCCAACTACCCAGGGGAACTGTGCCAACTTGAAAATGTATGACACATGGATGACACATGAAACACCATTAACATTGTCTCTCCCTCACACACAGGGCAACGTCGTCGATGTCCCCCCAACACTGGGGGGGAAGAATCACAGGACCAGGCTCTGCGTGAGGAAGATCCCACCGGCAGCGATGACTCTCACCACACCGTGGATGACCCCGAACAACCTGGCCCCTCTGGTGTCCAAGCACCTGCAGCACCTGCGTCAGGTCCAACCATGCCAACCACCACCCCCATTCCTGCCACATCCCAGGATACACACAGGAGCCCTGCTCGCACACGACTCAGCCAGTCTGACCAGGAGGGACAAGGTACCCCGGGCACCCAGGAGGAGGCAGGCGACCCCGCAAATGCCATCCCTCAGGGGTCCCGGAGACCCGATGTGCCCACAACGGCAGGCCAGGCTCAAGTGGGCAGGGGTGGTGGGAGTGGAGGCCGGCGGAGGCACAAACCTGACCAGACAGCTGAGGAACCGGTAATGAGACAACTCCGCAACATCCTGGACACATACCGGCGTGACACCAGGGGCATCAGCCAGGCCGTGGAGGCCCTCAATCACATTAAGGACATGCAGGCCGAGCAATATGCCAGTCAACAGCAACACCAGGGACGGATGGAGGCAGGACTGGCACAGCTCGTGGCGGTGCAAATGGACATGACCCGTGTACTCTGTCGGATTGCCGAAAACATGGGTAACCCTCCCTGTGCCACCAGGCGTAGATTACCACCAGCCACAGGGAGGGATGAGGAGGAGGAGGATTCGTCCGACGGAGCTTCCCAGACATCGTCACAGCCTGCTTCTGAGGGTCCCCGGAGGAAGGTGGGTCGTCCACGCAAGAGACCGTGAGAGTCAGCGGACCATCACCATCTCCCAGGTCACCTGGCCTGGCACCTGGACCTCTGGCGCAACAGCAGCACCCCATCCAATGACATTCTCTGCCACATGGACTTGGTGGTCACTGTCGGACCAATGTTGACAAAGACTGTGGCATGGACTCTGATGATTTCCAATGGCAAGAATCACAACTCCCCCTGTGAACTTTGGATTCCAGACACCCGCCGAGCACCACTTCACATCCCCCCAACCACATACCCCACCACCAATAAAAATGTTTGTGAGCACGAGAACATGCTGTCATGTAGCATTATTCCATTACATGTGTGCGTTGGAAAGTCAAACCATGCCTGAGTATTGAAGTAACTCCAACCATCCATACCCTGTGGCCTGAGTCTGGCACAGGACACACATGGGTCACAATGTATCACCCGATACAGACATGGATCAGCATACGCCCCCATGATGGGCCAAACCAGCTGAGGGGGTGCCTGCACAACTGTGCGGACAGACCAAGTTCGAAGAGCACCAGTCATGTGCAGAGGTCAGGGATCATCTGGAGTGTCCTGAGGTGGGAGTCTCAGGTATGTGTAGCCAGGTGAGAGAATTATGTCCTGCAAGCAGGAGTCAGGTGGATGTGGAGAATGGTGGCCAGCCCAAGGTTGGATGCACGGAGATGGCACAATGGGGTCTTGGATGACAGTGCCACAAGGTTGTGTTGGGGGCGTGGTCGTGGGCTGCAACCTGAGTGTGGGCGTGGATTGTGAAGGTCATCCCGCAGCTGACAGTGAACCATTGCAGCTATCTCTGTTGGATGGTGATGTGGCTGGGTTGCCAGATGTTGAAGCAGAGCAGTGCAGATGCACCCTGGATGTGGACACGTCTCATGGGAGGCGTAACGTACTTCTCCCTAGAGTGCAGGGTAGGAGTAGACACGGATGTTGAACTTGACCTGGGGGATGGTCTGTCTTGCCTTGAGGTGGTTAGAATTGTGGATCTTGTGCATAATGCAGAGTGCGCTGAAGCCTGAGCTACAGATGCCGGTGATCAGCATAGCACATGTGAGCAAGCAATCCAGGATGCACACCAGCCTGTGTGCGTGGACACTGTGTGCCTGTGCAGGGCCCTTGTGGGTGGGACACAAGCAGTTGACCCAGCTGTAAGGGGACAATGCGCAGATGAACACCTCGGTCGTGGACAAGTCCAGCATCAGGTGGCCAACGTGCAGCCATCTGCCAATGGAAACCATGCATTATTCAATATGAGAACTGGCAAGGAGTGCGGCTGTGGGGAGGGTGAGGAGCACCTGCCTGTCAAAGGGACACCATATGATGCTGAGTTGCAGTGCGCATGTGATGGTGTAGAGGGGGATCCTGAACACATTGTAGACTGACACGCTGAGACATGATACCTGTGCCATGTGTCCCACAACAACACCATACTACATGCAGAGGCCTAGAGTACCACTCACATGGCCATGTTGGGGTACAGAGCCGGTGGGGAGAGGGAGGGACATGACCTGGTTGGCGTGACAGGGCCTGGAAGGCATGCCAGCGGCGTGTAGGCAGTTGGAGTTGCACACTCATCATGCAAAGGTGTAGTGTGGGCAATGAGGTCCTGCCTGAGTGCATGCAACAGATGTATGGGATGGACATCGCTTGGTGGGTGGCCTCAACATCACGGTGTAGCGTGATGTGGCACATGCAAGGACATGAGGCACGTGCAATGTGCACATAGCATGTGCAGACGGTCCAGCCATTCCCACCGCAACTGTGTCACACACGAGCAGATCACACAAAAACACATTGGGTGGAGGGAGGAAGGGGGGTGTGTCTTAGAGGCGTGTGTGGGAGGCCACATATTGTAAGTCTGTGTGCCCTTGCTGCAGGGCCCGCAGCGGCGTGCGCCATGTCCTGAAAACCATGCCACAAGTTGCACAATCACACAGGCATGTCAGGAAGGACTACTGCAAAAGGTGTATGAGAAGGGAGGAGTGTCTGGTTCAACATGGCACACACAGACAATGGATGCACATGCTGCAAAGTGGCCGTTGTGGGGCCTGAGATGCAAACATACCCACACAGCCATGTACATCATGCACAATACATATCATGATCCCTGACAAACAGCTTGCAACTTGCAACTCTACACATGGACTCATATGCACAATCTGTGACAACTATGCCAGACATGCCGCATGCACAGTGGCAGGGGACCTGCATTGACAGAGATGAGGCACCTTGGAGGCTGAGGGACACCTTTATTTGTCACGTGTGCCGGAAGGCAAATGCAGCCATGTTCACAGATGCACAGGTCATGTGGATGTACATGTGGAACCTACACTGCCCCCCCCTTTGCACCACAGATGCAGGACACCCATGGCACTGGCACACATGCGACGGGTGTGAGGCACACACCCCGTGCCGCTCACGGAGAAGCTGCAATTCACCATTGAGCCACCAATGGGGATGTCCCACACCATGTCTACCTGGTGCATCCCGTATGTTTCCAAGGGCTGTGTTACACACATTGATGCCTTTGTCACAATCCACAATCACATGACAGATGACTGTCACCAAGTGTGATTATCAATTCAGGTGCATCCAGCTCCATGTCGTGAGACCCATGGTGATTCTACATGTATGCCAAGTAACCATACATGAACAGGAGCAGTGCACACACATTCCAAACAAAGAGCACACCCAAAAAGCCGTGGTGCATCCCTTACCCTAAGGTGTAATTGTCGACACGTCCGTGCATGTTACGCTGATTCAGCACACGTTGCTGTAGTCATGAGGAATGGCAGGAGCACAACAATGCCACCAGCAGACAGCATGTGCAAATACCTGGGGATGAGAGACACACAAGAAGTGAGCCATAAGAAGCACATCCGCATGCATGGGCATGTACTCGACACGGATAAGGTTGTCAACATGCTAGGTGAATATAGTGTCTCAGGTACAACATACTGTTATGACACCATCACTCGAGTGACACATACAAACACACCTCCGACTCACTTGCCATACATGCAGATGGACCCACACATCGCAACACATGCCACACAAGGCTCAATGCGTGCATACTCAGACACTGCAACTCACCACTAAGCAAAGAAGTTGCGTATGAGCCGACTCCGGATGTCCTCTTCCTCCTCCTCCTCAACATCACTTGCCTCGTCACCAAGCCCCTCGTCCTCCACGGGTGGATGTTCCTGCTCATCCCGATCCAGGATGAGTGGCACAGCTTTCTCCACTGCCATGTTGTGCAGCATGCAGCACACGAGGAAGATTTTGCAGACCTTCACCGGGGCATATGGGAGTGCGCCGCCGGTCTTGTGGAGGCACCGGAATCGGCTCTTCAGGAGGCCAAAGGTCCTCTCTATCACTCGCCTGGTCTGCCCATGGCAGCCGTCCTGGGGTTGCGGAGAGGCGTGATCAGCCATGGCATGTTGGGATAGCCAGAGTCCCCTACATGGACACATCATGGACAGAAGTGGGTCAGGAGAAGCAGTAAGACAGAAAGATGACGCAACATACAGGGGTAACAGAGTATACCCACCAACAAGACAAGCTTGTTCGTTGCGCAGCTGCAGCATCATTTCAGGCACCCTGCTACGCCTCATGATGTAGGCATCGTGTGCTGATCCTGGAAAACAAGCACAGACATGGGAAATCACCATGTTAGCAAGACACACCACAAGGGCATTAATGGAGTGGTAATGTTTCCTATTTCTATAGGCTACCTCCTGTGCCTGTGGTGGTACCAAAGCCACATGTGTCCCATCAATAGACCCAATGACATGGGGCATCCCTCCCAGGGCATAGAAGTCACCCTTGACACCTGTCAACTGCTCAGGAGTGGGGAAATGGATGAACTCATCCAGGTGAACCAACATGGCCTCTAAAAAATCATGCAGGACACGGCTGAACATGGTCTGGGACATGCCACCAACATCAGCTATGGTATATTGAAACGTACCCGTGGCAAAGAAATGTAGGGCTGCCATCACCTTCATCATGGGTGTCAGTGCTGTAGGATACCTGTGCAGCAGTTGCAGGTGTGGTGCCAGCTTTGCTGTCAAGTTCTCAATCAACGGTTGGGTGAAGCGGTAGCGGCGTATACAGTCACGTTCCCTCAGGGCAGCCAAGTCTGGCATTGGTCGGTAATTTGGAGGGGACGACAAAGAGTGAGTACAGTACAACAACACCGTCAATGTACCGAGCACATGTTGAACAGCCAATACACATATGCTACATGCAGGGTTAGGTCTGTGAAATATATCCTGGAAACGTGTGCCAGGCAGGTGACACTCCTACCATGAGCCAGCTACAAACGTGGTTTAACAGGCTCAACATGACATGGCATGAAACTAGCTGTGTGCCAGTGTCAGTGTTCAGTCATATGCATGACAGGAGTGACAGACATCCACATGTGTGCAGTAGAAGGAGATGTATCATACAGACAGGTTGCAGAACAGTAAACGCACGGGTCACATGTCCCTGACAAACGGACAGACCACACACCTTGCCATGAAGGTGTACATGTCAATACTGTGCACACATACATTGCTACTACGCAGATATGTCCTTGTCTCGCAAGTCCATGTCCGATGCATACATACACACGTTACGTCTGATTTCACATGTGTCCTGGTGTGCATGTTGGTGTGCCATGCCCATCCACACACATGCACATGTTGGATGCAGCAGCTGCAGATGCATGTGACGGAACACCAACAGCATGCTCATGGGAACACATGACACACACATGACATACACACATCGTGCTACGCCGGTGGTCACATGTCAGGGGTCAATATCCGTGTACCTGGCATCAGGGGACAGTTGTGGGTGTTGGCGACTGTGCCATGCCAGTGACGCGGTGGCCAACAAGTCTGTACGACATGCACACATGTCAAAGCTGTGAAGGGGATGTGTGGCACATAGTGCACCTTGACACATGACATGTGTACACAGCACATCACACATCTCATGGGTACAGACATGAGGAGATATCTGCCACATCACAGCCTGACACACCTAGGCCCAAGACATGTAGGACTGCACTGACGATGACTGGTTGACTAGCCTCGGCCAAGTATGACAGCTCAATTCCTTTCTGTGTGCCGCCTGTTACCAGTGTGAGGTGTGAAACGCACCGTACACACGCTCTGAAGGCGTCTGTATGGACTGTATCACTATGGCTGTGTCGCCGTAGGCGTACGCCATGGTGATACGGTCCGTACAGGCGTCTGTACGGACCGTATCACCATGGCGTACGCCTAGGGCGACACAGCCATAGTGATACGGACCGTACACGCGTGTGTACGGTCAGTATCACTATGGGAGTGCAGGCGTATGCGTACGCCATAGTGATACGGTCCGTACACGCGGGTGTAGGGTCCCTATCACTATGGGAGTGCAGGCGTATTCGTACGTCATAGTGATACGGTCCGTACACGCGGGTGTAGGGTCCCTATCACTATGGGAGTGCAGGCGTATGCGTACGCCATAGTGATACGGTCCGTACACGCGGGTGTATGGTCCCTATCACTATGGGAGTGCAGGCGTATGTGTACGCCATAGTGATACGGTCCGTACACGCGGGTGTAGGGTCCCTATCACTATGGGAGTGCAGGCGTATGCGTACGCCATAGTGATATGGTCCGTACACGCGGGTGTACGGTCCCTATCACTATGGGAGTGCAGGCGTATGCATACGCCATAGTGATACGGTCCGTACACGCGTGTGTACGGTCCGTATTACTATGGCGTACGCATACACCAGCACTCCCATAGTGATGGGGACCCTACACATGCGTGTACGGTCCGTATTACTATGGCGTATGCATACGCGAGCACTCCCATAGTGATGGGGACCCTACACACGCGTGTACGGTCCGTATTACTATGGCGTACGCATACGCGAGCACTCCCATAGTGATGGGGACCCACACACGCGTGTACGGTCCGTAATACTATGGCGTACGCATACACCAGCACTCCCATAGTGATAGGGACCCTACACACGCGTGTACGGTCCATTTCACTGCATTTGGGGTGCCCTAGGGCCGTGGAACGCACCGTACCTGTGTGTACATTTTGAAATAACATAGGGGACACATGTGGGACAAGTATAAGGGCCTAAATGCATGCTGGTTGTCATGGAGACCGAGTTTAGAGTTTGAATTTTTGCATCAGGTGGCCAGCAGAAGTCGGTTGGAAACAATATACTTTGTTGCAAAGTGGTTGTTGACTTGACATCATGCTCAATTTTTAAACCATGCAAAGCCCCTCACTGGGGTAGGTTTAAAGGGATTGGAGGAAACGTAGGATGCTAATGTGACTGACCAATCACTCTGTACTCATGTAAATGAAACAGGCCAGCAAGGCAGATATAAGGCAGCCAGGTCCCATGAGAGAGCACTTGCCTGCACATCCTTTCATTCCACAACACTGCTGCTGCTCGTGATTCCTCTGGCACCATGTCCAGGTCTGTGGAGAGGACCCAGCCATTCACCATGGAGGAGAATATGGCATTGGTGGATGTGATCCTCCCACAGTACACCATGCTGTATGGTCGACCAGGGGAGCAGGTGAGTGCTGACTCCACTAGCTTAGACTGTGCCCCTTTTTTGTGACTGTGACTTCTGGCATTGTGTCCATGTGTGACAGACATGCAATGTTGTTTAGAGTGGATCCCAGGGTGGGGAAGGCCTCATGTCTCCCATGCAGGGCATGCTGTAGTTCCTGTGTGCACTCCTCACTTGCATAGTGCTTACTGTGACAATCAATGCATGGTGCATGCCACATTCTGCCTGGCTACTCCTCCTGGGAATGTTGTTTCTACAGTCCTGATGTGATTCTGTGGTCCCCTCAGTGTGACAGGTGACAGTACCCATAGATGTGTGTTTGTTTAGTGTACCTGTGCTGTGAGTGTCCAAATGATGTGTTCGTCCCCTGGACATTGGTGTGTGTGTGTAAGTCCCCTGTCATGTGGGTGAGTGCATATGGGGAGTGTTGCACACCAGCTGCATGAGGGATGGATATACCCTGCCCATCTGATGTGAGCAGGGAGCAGTGCTGTGTGACTGCCGTGCTGAGCCAGCCCCACACCTCTGCCACCCCCCAGTCTAGTGGCACATGTGCAGAGTGAGGTTTGTACCCGCAGATGGCAATGGTAGGTTATTGTCCTGTGCCTGTGTGTGTCTGTGTACTCTGCTGAGGTTGCGTCAGTGGGCTGGGGCATGTGACTGCTTTGAGGTGCTGTACATAATCCTGGTGTAGCTTGTGATGCACAGTGTGATCCAGGATCATTGTTTGTGTGGCACCCCTCATGCCACCTGTGTACTGTCAATGCCACGTAGTGCATTTGGCCCTCCCCAGAGGATAATGTCCCTTTGACTAAGGTGCAATGAGTTGCCTGCATACCATGGCCTATTCCAAAAAGCGGAATTGTTGAAATGTGTCTCTGTGTCATTGCTCAGGTGTATTGATGTATTCTCACTTTTGCATCCTCACAGGTAGGCGTCCGTGCCAAGGGGGAGATCTGGAAGCAAGCCGTCAGTGCCGTGCGGTCGGTGGAGGGTCGGAAGCGGCGCCTAGCCCAGGTGAGGAAACGCTGGCAGGATATCCTGTGCTGGACGAGGAGGATTGCACGGGTCCTGCTGGGGGACTCACCTGAGAGCCATAAGAACCGTGGGCGCCGGCATCTGACCCACATCCATAGGCGTGTGCTGGCGGTGGTCTTCCCCGACTTGGATTGGCGCTTACAGGAGAAGCAGCAGCAGGAAGGGGGTAGGTACATGTGTGTTTGTTGTGTGTCACCAGCTTTTGGAGGTGCGCAGTTGCATGGATACACTGCCAGGGTGTGAATGTGCAGTGCATGACCTGTTCCCCAAAGTGGACCGGTGCTGTTCTTCCTCCCTTCCCCTTCTTGCCATGTGTTCCCTGGTCTGTGTGTAGTCACACTTGCACAAGGTTATCTAGGCTGGCAGTTAATCCAAGTGCCCAAGGCTTGCAGCATCATGTGTGGGGGTGGTGTGGAACAGATTTAGGGACCTTGCCTGTGCCCTGGCCAGTTCAGTCATTGTGGGGTCCATGTCAGTTGGCACTGATGGTGAGTCCCGACATAGGAGTGTGTCTTAAAAGTGTACTGCCTTACAGCATGCATGTCCAATGTTGTGCCCTCTGACATGATGTGCATGAGTGGGAGTAATGCACACATTCGCTGGGGATGCCTGGTTTCACCTTGGAGATACCCTGGAGGGACCATCTCACAGGGATAGCCAGGACGGGTTCCCCAGCGGTCTACAGCGCCAGGACGCCTCAGGGCAGCAGTGCGCTTTACAAGACACATACATTTACATTTACATTTACATAGTGCAGGGACGGTTGCTTCAGTTGCAGTCATATCCATCCAGGACCATAAAGGAGTGTGGCCACTACCGTGCCCTGGGGCACCTTTTCCTAGGTATCATGTGTGTCATCCAACGATGTGGACATTCTCTGTGTCTTCAGCATAGGTTGGGCTCTGTGTCATTGTACCCTGGCCTCATCTGTATTTGCGAACACTGTGCTACATGTATCCACTGTACAGTGTGAGCCAATTTTGCTTGTGCATACTCACAGTGGGCAGTGCTTGTGTGTCGTGTTACGACTATCTGATGATGTTTGAGTGTCAATGATATGTGTGGACAGGCGCACCAGGGGTAGTTTGTGTACAATGAGGATTTAGTGCAGGCCATGTGTTTTCATCCCAGAGTAAGAGGTGTTAGTACTTCCTCTGTGTCAATCACATTGTCTCAGGTAGGGGGTGGTTTGTGCGGGCAAGGCCTACATGTCAAAATATGAAGTCTCCTTGGTAGGTCTGGCCTGTGTGTGATGTTTGTCTGGACATGCACTCAAGGTGCAGTGACCCAGTCATGTTGGCCATGGTTTCATGTATTGGGTTGGCAGCATGTGCAAAGAGTTAATAGACATGGTTCCTGCTCATCCCTTTTTTGGCAACGCTGTGTGGCGCAGATGCTGTGCACGATTGTCCCCAGAGCCTGGCTCCTCTGTCCAATTTGATATCAAGGAATTTGCTGTTGTGTCATGCTCTCCATTGTTTCTCAGTGGCTTGGTGGGTCAACCAACTGTGTGTTGCAGGGCCTACATATGTACCTTGTATTGTAGTTGTTACTCATGTTGCTTTTCAGGCTATGCACTGTGACCTATGTAGATTTGACTCATGTGACATATGTATACAGGTGTCTGATTTTTCCTGTCTCTTCACCTTGCCCACAGCATCGTCGGGGGACTCCGAGGGAGACACTGGCGAGGAGCGTGAGGAGGGAGCGAGCACCAGTGCTGCCTCATCTGGCACATCGAGTGGCACGGAGGCCAAGGGGAGTGAGGCGGAGGACCTGTCCAGTCCCACCACCAACTATGATGCTGACGGGTCCGAGGCTGAGCTCCCAGAGGGGGCGGAGGCTGCTCCCACAGCTGAAAGCAGCACTACAGCTCTACCCGCCCCCTCCAGTTACATCACCGGCCTCCCACTTGCTCGGGTCCCTTCCCGCCGTGCTCGGTCACCCCGTGTCTCCTTCTTGCCAGGCACCGCACCCCCTGCCCCTGTCTCCACTGCTGCCGCCAATGCCGAGTCTGTGGACATCCTGCGCCAGTTGCAGGTTGGTCAGACTGCGATGATTAATGTCCTCCATGGCCACACCCGAGTGCTCACCCAGATGGAGGCATACATGGAGGGCATCTCAGCTGCGCAGTCTGACCAACGCCAGTTGCTGAGGTCCATAGACTCGACACTGACTGCAGCAGTGGGTCTCCTGCAGCGCTGCGTCCCCCCCTACCCCTGCACCATCCACACTTCCCACTCCCATGCCTGTCCCAAGCACACCCAGACGTACCCATGCACGCACCCCACCAGACACAGTCACCACACCACCAGGGTCAGCCAAGCGCACGCCTCCTGTCATGCACACACAGGGTGAAGTAGGCACACCCACTGGGTCGGGGGGCAAACGGAAGACACGCAGCCACAGTGGGAGTCCACATTCATCACGACCCCCTGCCTCCCAATCCACTCCGCTCAGCTCTCCTGGCCAAGAGTCGGACACAGGGTCAGTCCTGCCCAGTCTGTCCATCAGCCCCAGTGTGGCACCACCCCGCAAGCGGTGGAGGCAGGACACCGGCAGGGTAGTTGAGTCCCCCCCCTGTCCACACCCTCCCCCAGTAGCGCTGCGACCCATCCCTCCGACCCCCCCCCTCCTTGGGGCCTGTGGTTCATTCGGGTGCAGGGGAGACGCTGGGCGACCTGGCAGTAGTGTGTAGCGCCGTGCTGGAATCCACCTTTGGCGCTGCCCCACCCCCTGTGGTGGAGTCATCCGTCCCTGCACCCACAACACCTACCCTTGCCCTTCCTGTCCCTGTGGTGCCTGGTCCTTCCCCCCCACATGATACCCCCCCTTCTGTGGATGAAATGGACATGTGAACTGTGCAGGCAAGCTAGGGGACACACGTCCCGATGTGTACCCCCCCAGGACTTTGCTGATGGCCTGGCCCATGGGCCTTGTAAATAGTGGACATTTAAATCAATTTATTTTGAATGCTGAATAAAGCATTTTGTTTTTCTTTTGCACACTTATGCTGTCCTGGACTTGCTGTTGGTGGTGCTGCTCCATGATTTGGGGTGGTGATAATGTGTTAGGTGTCTGGGAAATGTTGTAGTGTGCTGCTCATGGGGTGGACCCTGATATCTGTGTGCCATCACAAGGGCTCTGCAAATAATCGTTGATCACGTGTGCTCTTACTGTATGGTGATATTGTCCCAAGGTGTGTTCCTTCCTCTGTGAACCCTGACATCTTCCCTGCAGGCTGTTTCCCAATTGTTGTGCTGAGCTGTGTCTACATATCCTGGATGTGTGACGGATCCCTTCAACTTTGGCCATGCCTGCTCAGCAATGTCTCCACCTGCATCATTTGTGGCATCCTTGGTGGTCACTGTACTAGTGTATGGAGTATATTGACATGATTTCATGTGGACATGTTCCCTTTTACGCCCTATGCATGTGTGTACTCCCAGCCTCGCACACATGTCTTACGTGTTCTGCAGGGTCTTTGGTCACCTGACTGACAATTGTGGGCATTGTATCTGTGGGTACTTCACCCTTTTCCTTCCATGGGAGGCAACAACTTGTTGGCTGCCCCAGCACCTGTACATTCCTATCAGTCCTGGAATGTGCGTGTCAGTGTGTGTTCCCTTTGGGTCTCTTAGTTTAGTGGGGTGGCACATGAGTATACAGTCTGGTTGCATGCTCTCATTGTGTGTATTGTGCTGCCAGCACCAGGGGTGGGTATGCATGTGTCATATGTCTGGGCACTGCTGGGAGGACTCTGCACACACCCCTCCTATATCTGGGCACTGCTGGGAGGACTCTGCACACACCCCTCCTATGTGTGGGCACTGCTGGGAGGACTCTGCACCCACCCCTCTTGTGTCTGGGCACTGCTGGGAGTGATAGGCACACACCCCTCCTATGTCTGGACACTGCTGGGAGTGATAGGCACACACCCCTCCTATGTCTGGGCACTGCTGGGAGTGATAGGCACCCACCCCTCCTATGTGTGGGCACTGCTGGGAGGACTCTGCACACACCCCTCCTATGTCTGGGCACTGCTGGGAGGACTCTGCACCCACCCCTCTTGTGTCTGGGCACTGCTGGGAGTGATAGGCACACACCCCTCCTATGTCTGGGCACTGCTGGGAGGACTCTGCACCCACCCCTCCTATGTCTGGGCACTGCTGGGAGGACTCTGCACACACCCCTCCTATGTGTGGGCACTGCTGGGAGGACTCTGCACCCACCCCTCCTATGTCTGGGCATTGTTTGGGGGTGATAGGCACACACCCCTCCTATGTCTGGGCACTGCTGGGAGGACTCTGCACCCACCCCTCTTGTGTCTGGGCACTGCTGGGAGTGATAGGCACACACCGCTCCTATGTCTGGGCACTGCTGGGAGGACTCTGCACCCACCCCTCCTATGTGTGGGCACTGCTGGGAGGACTCTGCACACACCCCTCCTATGTCTGGGCACTGCTGGGAGGACTCTGCACCCACCCCTCCTATGTCTGGGCACTGCTGGGAGTGATAGGCACACACCCCTCCTATGTCTGGGCACTGCTGGGAGGACTCTGCACCCACCCCTCTTGTGTCTGGGCACTGCTGGGAGTGATAGGCACACACCCCTCTTATGTCTGGGCACTGCTGGGAGGACTCTGCACCCACCCCTCCTATGTCTGGGCACTGCTGGGAGTGATAGGCACCCACCCCTCCTATGTGTGGGCACTGCTGGGAGGACTCTGCACACACCCCTCCTATGTCTGGGCACTGCTGGGAGGACTCTGCACACACCCCTCCTATGTCTGGGCACTGCTGGGAGTGATAGGCACACACCCCTCCTATGTCTGGGCACTGCTGGGAGGACTCTGCACCCACCCCTCCTATGTGTGGGCACTGCTGGGAGGACTCTGCACCCACCCCTCCTATGTCTGGGCACTGCTGGGAGTGATAGGCACCCACCCCTCCTATGTCTGGGCACTGCTGGGAGGACTCTGCACACACCCCTCCTATGTGTGGGCACTGCTGGGAGGACTCTGCACCCAGCCCTCCTATGTCTGGGCACTGCTGGGAGTGATAGGCACACACCCCTCCTATGTCTGGGCACTGCTGGGAGGACTCTGCACCCACCCCTCTTGTGTCTGGGCACTGCTGGGAGTGATAGGCACACACCCCTCCTATGTGTGGGCACTGCTGGGAGGACTCTGCACCCACCCCTCCTATGTGTGGGCACTGCTGGGAGGACTCTGCACCCACCCCTCCTATGTCTGGGCACTGCTGGGAGTGATAGGCACCCACCCCTCCTATGTCTGGGCACTGCTGGGAGGACTCTGCACACACCCCTCCTATGTGTGGGCACTGCTGGGAGGACTCTGCACCCACCCCTCCTATGTGTGGGCACTGCTGGGAGGACTCTGCACCCACCCCTCCTATGTCTGGGCACTGCTGGGAGGACTCTGCACCCACCCCTCCTGTGTCTGGCCATGTACGCTCCGAACATACACTGGTGGGGTGTGGGTACGCTCCATACATACACGGGTGGGAGTACGCTCCGTATATACACGGGTGGGGGGACGCTCCGTACATGCACTGGTGGGGGTACGCTCCGTACATACCCGTACCCATGCTCTTCAGGCCTGGGTACGGCCCGTACCCATGCCTTTGGAACGTGGTTACGGTGCGTACCCCCATTGTTGGGGTGCCGTAGGGGTCCGCACCGTACCCAGGCCTTCAGAGCGTGGGTACGGGTCGTACCACGCGTACCCCTACATCACCCCGACAATGCTGGTACGACCCGTACCCACGCTCTGAAGGCCTGGGTACGGTGCGGACCCCCAATGGGGTTCCGTAGGGGTACGCACCGTACCCAGGCCTTCAGAGCGTGGGTACGGGTCGTACCACGCGTACACCTATGTCACCCCAACAATGCTGGTACGGCCCGTACCCAGGCCTTTGGGACGTGGGTACGGGCCGTACCGCCATTGTTGGGGTGACGTGGCGCTCTTAAGGCCTGGGTACGGTATGTACCGGAATTGTTGTGTTGCCGGTTCGCGTCTACATCCACTTCCGTTGCTGGACACGCCCCCACCCCCTCGAGATGATCAGGTATGTCCAGGGCATGTGTGATTTGTGACTTGGGTGGGGGTTATGTGTCCTGCCCCTGCCACCCCCTTTGCCCCTGGGTGTTGTTCTGACCTTCTGTGGCGTCTGCGTCGGTTCCTGTACACCAGGTGGACTGCTATGAGGGCTGGGATGACACGTAGGTTCGGGTCCATGGCTGTCCATCGCCTACAGGTGCTCCTTGGGCGCGTCGTCCTGATTTCCCGGCAGTTTTTGGCAGTCGGAAAATATAATCCGTGCGGGGTGACGTCGGTACGGATCGTACTTCCTGGTTCGTGTAACGCAGCCTGGATGCGTACCGACGTCACGTCGGCGCTTTCCCGGATCACATTTGTCTGTATAATTTCGTCGGTCGGTGTTTTGTACGATTCGTACGGAAATAGTGTTTCCATACGAATCGTACTTGCATTATTGTAATGTTTTTGAACTGGGTACGAGTCGGACGGAGAAAATGCTCCGTCCGACGGTTCGTACCCGGTTTCTCCAGGATCGGAATCGGCACCTTATTATTTAATTTATTTGACATTATTTTTATACATATATATATTTATATATTTATATATTTATATATTTATATTTTGTACATCAATATTTGTTTTTGATATTTCTTTTTCGATATTTTTGTACTTACCATTATAAATATAGGAGGTCGATATTTTTGACAACTACATTTATGTCCCGATATTTGTGTAAGTTGATATTGTGGTGGTCGATATTCCGTCAGTAATCCTTACTTTTTTGCTTAATACCGGCATGCCTAAACTTCTTTAGGAGGTTAGGTTTCCCAATTGTTGTTCTATATCTTTAAAGTATTATACTGAGAATTGTGTACCTTAACTTAATTGCTAATTTGTAATTAGGGCTCCCGGTTTTCCGTTTAAACAGATTTTTACATATAAAAACAGACGGAAAACTATTTTTCCGTTGTCTATATTTATATGTAAAAACGGCAAAATACTAGTAAATTTTGCCAGGCTGCTGTGCTTCAGCCCAGAGTTGCCACTCCCCTGTTCCTTTTGTTGCTGCCCCAGCCCTTCTTTTGAATTCAACATCTGTTCCGCAAGTGTATTTCTGTGGCCTCCGGGGACAGACTAATGGCGCGCAACGCCATTGGGCTCACAGAGCTTCAGACCTCCTCCCCCGTCGTGTGTGTCAGCCCGGCTGAGACTGCTTCCCCCGGCACACACACAGCCACACCCGAGTACTTCACAGGTCTTTAAAAGACCAATTATTTGCTAACGCGGCTTTGTTGTGTTTTCTCACCCCTTCTAAGCGTCCGTGCATCTCCGCTCTGCATATTGCTGGGAGAATCAAACCCCCACCCCAGTAGCCCCCACCCCGAAATTTGGCTCTAATTGCACCTCTGTGTCAGGTAGTATGTGTCCGCGCTGCTTAGATTTGAAAGCTAGCACAGTGCTTCTTGGCAGGATGCAGCGCTGTAATGAGTATCATTCCTTCTCAGTAGCAAACGGCTCCTCTGGGATAGAGCATAAGCATACCTCCGTATTAGACTTCCACTTCGACTAGCACCACCAAATTTTCAACTGAACTCACTTCCAAATGTTTTTGAAGTCTAGTACAACACCTGTTATGATATATTCTGTAAGGTAGTTCAGCGGGATGAGTGCCTGCTCCATAGATAACCAGCAGTGCAACAATCTGAATCGAGACAGGGCGAACAGCATTTGTTATTCTTGTGAGGGGGTTGTAACAAGCGTCATCTGCATGTACAGCATAATTTATAATATCGATATATTTTTTTTTTACAGCACAAAGGAGGCAAAACTATTTCAATATAATCACTAGTGCATTATTTTGCTACCCATGCCTGTATTGATCAATGATATACAATGATAATTAGAAGCGTCAACCGGGTCGAGCACATTTTTTGCATTCTGCGAACAGCAGGAGACGTTTTAATTCAGCCAGTAAGGCAATATGGTAGTGAACAGGTAGCGCAGGGTGAAAGGAATTAAAACATTAATAATAATTGTAATGTATACAATGAAACGCGTGTTTAATGTCCATGCCTATGTCCTGGCATTTTAATTAGTGTTTTTTGTGTCCCTCAGCGCTCTGAGTTTGTTCACTACCCGCTGTAAATTACGCCCTCGGCCTCCGCTTTATAAATGGGTAAATCAGCTCTGTCCCATTAGGAAGCTAATTCATGTGGCCTTTAGGGGTTATCAGCTATACATGTTGTGCATTCGGTTTTATGAGCTCATTTTCTTGTTCTTTATTTACTGTGAATAATGTAGCTCTGCCCACGGGCCTCCAATCATGTTACAGAGTAGGATTGTAAGGCCATGGCCATTTTAAATGTCACCTTAAGATATATGGTCATAAAACAGTTACAACGAACAGGTAACAGCATTGTAAATTATGGGCATAATCTACACAGTTACACATTTCACTAGCAGTTGGACGCTGGCTCTTGCTGGCAATTTCAATGTTCTGGGCCTGCAACAACTAATCCTAGATCCAACTCTTGTAGCTGGACGCACACTTAACCCCATGTCTGTCTGCGGCCTGGTGGATTGTGGCGTCCCTTTTGCATTGTGATCGGTGTGTGTTGATTTCGTTGCCATTTAGTTTGTGGTTCCCTCGGCTCTTGTGTCCGTGTACAAGCAGTTGCACATGTGTTTTTGGGGACTGAAATAAATGTGGAAAAATACTAGCTGTAGCGTCGTCTTTAGCTTGTGGCAAAAATAAATGCGGATAAAAATACAGAAAAAATGGCCAAAAAATAAATATGGATAAATACAGACGGAAATGGCAAAAAAATAAATACCAGAAAACCGGGAGCCCTATTTGTAATATACCGTCTTAACTTTTTAATTTTTATTTATTTTTTATTTATTCAGGTCAGCAAAAAAGAATACAGACTTACACAGCATAGATACCAATAGTACACAATTTTCATATTACAGTGACATTTCACGTATTGACATGTACATCCTACTCTGTTGTTTTTAAGTATATTACCCAGCTACATCCTTGTAACTAATCACGACCTGTCCCAAGTGTCCTCAGCCTACATGTTTTATGCTCCACCACACCCGTTTTCCACAGCTCCCTTCTCCTCTGTTGTTCCGTAGAAACCCCACACTTAAATGTTACTAATGTGCTCTATTATACATTCTTTCGTCAGTTTGTGTGGATCGGATGTATTGTACAAGTGGTTCCCAAAAATCCCTAGGTCTAGAGGCCTGTGGCAATTCTTCTGCATATGTCTCCAGTGTCTCTTTGCAATACGTCATGTCTGCGACTCAGCCCTGGTATCTCGGCGGGCGCCTGCTCCCCCAACGTACCGCCTTAACTTTAGTTACTGATTCCTGGTCCTCATTGTGTAGCCAAATGGGTTACACTCCTAATTGAGATTGATGTAATGTTAACTCTCCTCACCTCTCAGTTGGATAGAAAGGTCCAGCAGAGGACGAATGGGAAGAAGGTAGGCCCAAAATGCTGTCTCAACTGTATGACTATAAGGAGACACAGCGCATCACCTGCCCCAATGGATTTAAAGATAAGACCTAATTGGCTACCACGACTTCAGAAAATACCAAGTTTGGCAAAAAATATTAACTTTACTCAGAAAGCATGCTTTTTGTGATTTGGTGTAAATCTATTAAACCGTTTTTGAGAAATGTTGGTTTAAACAGGATCCCAGCGTGGTAATGAAGAGATTATAAAATGGGTATAGCTGTATAGTTGGTCCCACAGGGACAGGTACTGGTGATTGGCCAGTCATAAGTAGGAAGAAAATACTGTGGCAGCCATTACAGGGCTCAGGGACTCATCAGTCGGTAGTGATATCCTGGCACCAATGCACTTTTGGGGGGGACATGAGACCCAGAGGGACCCTTCTTCCCAGGTGCGGAGAGAAAGTAAAAGGGCTACTGTACCCAAGGATCAAGCGTAGCACTCCTGTGAGGTACTGCTGTATACCCAAGGGAGTCTGGGGAGGCATGCATACTAACTCAGTTCCATGATAGGGGTTGCACTTGGTCACCAATACCCCAGAAGTCCTGAAAATCAAAATACATTTTAAAAAAAAAATGGGTTTAGGGTAAAGAGGAAAGTTGGGCTTCTGCGGAGCTTAGCTGAATGCCAGCTCTACTGTCAACCTCCACTGCACATGGCCATAGGCAGCAAATAGTGGGGGGTTGGCTGCCCACTGCGCACATTTGTAGGCTATGGACAGCAATGTGTTGGCCACCCACAGTGGGGTTAGGCGCAGGGCCTATGTAGAGGCTTGGGCTTCCCACCCACACCCTGCAGCTCACAGCTGAAGGGGGTTGGGTGCAGGGCCGGGTCAGAGTCAGGACTGTGTCCAACCCCCTGCTGTGCATGGCTGATGGCTGAGTGCAACAAAAGAGTTGGATGAATATGATAAAAAAAAAAACTGAAAAAAAATAAAGATGAAGTGACATTACAGGTAGGTATGTTAATAAGATGTTAATATAGCTAACTAACACCACTTTAATCTTTAGTTTTTAGTGAATGTATGTGTGTGTGTGCGCGCGCGTGTATGTGTGTGTGTGTTTGTGTGTGTGTATATATATAGAGATATATATTCAAGATTCCTCTCAATAAAAGAAGAAGTCTGCATTCAGGGCGCAAGTTGTCTTTAACTTTATTGATAAAAATATCGCAGCAGCTTGGATCCAGGAACTAATTTCATATATATATATATATTTATATATATATATATATATCTATATATATATACAGCGGTGGTCGCCACTAGGTAGTTATAGTTAGCTCAGCTGTTCCACAGGAAAATCCTTTTTTGTGTTGCTAATAACCTTGGCACTGATTGACGAACCTCCACAAAACGTTTTAAAAGAGGCAAATTTTTAAGTAGTTTGTGCTTGGAAAGATTCAGGTTGATCCGTCATGAAGGGGCTGATCCGTCCATGCATTTTCCATAAACTATAGTCACTATTCAGACAATGCTACAGCAAAAACTGCTGAACAAAATTATACAAAAGTTTTCTGTGAAGTTAAAGGTTAAAAAATAATGTATATTGGGACGGTTGGGTTTGCGAGAGTCTCAAGTGACTCTCGCAGGAACGCCAATTTAAAAAAGGAGCATTCTGCTTGGCCCAGGGAGCTGCATCTTCCTTGGACCATCTCGCTCTGATTGACTCCTAAAGAATAAAAATAAAAATAGTAGTTGGGCCTCATTTTCTGTGTTTATGTCCCAGGGAGACTACCCCTTCTTCTCATAAAGGGAAGGGAGGTTTCGCAGCTCCCTTACATGAACCTCAAAAGGCTCTGGGAGCCAGCTCAGTAGTTATATCCCAGGGAGCCCACCCCTTGGACATAGCGATTTCACTGCCCACACCTTTTCAGGCAGTTAGGCCTATCTTTGGTCTCGCCTGGTGGAAGCAAACACCAAGTCTTCTCCTAGTGGGTGGGAGCTTTGAAAATGCTCCTGCCTGCTGGGAGCGGACTTTTGATCTGTTTCCCTGCCCGCACTGAAGCAGGCAGGGTAACAGATCAACATATTGTTCCTGCCCGAAGGGAGCAGCATTAGTAGACTGTTCCCTCCGTGTGGGAGCAATGCAGGCTCCCACTGTATGCATGGAGCTGGCTGGGGATGCGGGGCCTTAGTGCTCCTACTGCAGCCCCTAACGAGAGTATGGTGGGTGCCATGGGTGGGCAACAGAAGTTTACAAAAAAGTGATGGATGCAATGCTTAAATTCATCTCAGCTAATGATAATTACTCAGGTCCACATCCCAATCCATCATTATTTTGCACACCATGCCACCACAGTTTAGACCGAGCTGTATGCAAATCAGTCTAGACCCTTTTCCCAGTATGAACAGTCCAGCCCGAACTGCCAAGCCAGGTCCTCTCTGAACAGGAACACAAGCAACCCAGGACATGTTTCGTCCAATTTATGGGCTCATCAGCCAGGTACAGCCACTGGTAATTACTCGGGCTGCATCCCAATCCATTGTTATTTTGCCCTCCAATGCCATTTGGGGTCCCCAGATCCTAATGGCTTTAATTAGGCTCAGGGAGGGGGGCAAATGTCACCCCTCTCCTTTACAAATCATACGGCCCTGTGGACAACTTTGGCTGTGCACGGCAGGGGGTTGGCTGCACATAGAGTAATAAAGTATTATTTTATGTTTAAAAAAATCCTAAAAATTCACTGCAAAAAGCCAAAGGTTAAAGTAACATTAAAGTTAAGTGTGATCAAAACATCTGTTTTAAATGTTTACAAAACCTTAGAAATTCACTGAAAACATCAAAGGTTAACGTAAACACTATTGTAAGGTAAATTTGTCAGTGCCAATATTAACGTTTTGAAGTAAAAATACCCACAAAAATTCACCAGTTATAGTTAACAGAGGTAACTATAACTTGCATCACCGTAATGTACTGATTATGCCCTCGCATATTACATCACTCATGACATGTTCTATGAGATCATTTATCACCCTATGTTAGGGTTCTCATAGCGATTCTACAGGCAGGGCAAAACCCTCACCCAGAACCTCCTACACACGCCCTGCAGAACCTCCACACTATTGGCTAAGGGAGATGACCAGTGACATCGCTGTTCAGACACAGGCCTCCCAGCCCACTCTGGGGCATCCCTGCAGACCCTACACAGCAACTAGGAAGAAGAAGTAAATATAGCATTGAATAAGGAATGGCAGGTGATCCTGCACTACCTATCCCAAATTCCACGCAATGTAAGCTTTATGTTCATTCAGACATGCATATTCTATAGACCATATCTCACACCAAAGAAGCTGCAGCCTGTACTCCCCAAAACATCCCTGAGCTACCCCCAATGCTAGCTGACGCCAGCACACCTGACACAGTGCTTTGAAGCTGCACACAATTGAATTCCTTTTGGACAAGGTTCTCTCCACACTCACATGACTGGCTGACAGGCCGCTTGAACACTCCCCGTGGGTGGTCCTTCGGGGGAAGGGGGCTACCCCAGGTCAGCAATGGCCAAACATACTACCTGTTTCTTGGACCTTGCCTTGCTGTTGTCACCTAGAGAGATCACCTTTCGCTGGAAACCTGCAACTCCCCCTTACTAATGAAATGGCACGGTAATCTCTAACACTGGGCCCTAGCGAAAAGCATTGCCTTACAACAGGAGGAACAGTGAGGACTTAGGCGGATCCCTGTAGCTCACTTCTGGGACAATGTATGAGATGCACATAAATTGTTGATCAGCAATGATGACCTTCTATATGGAGGAGTCCTGCTGGAGTAACTGGGATCTGTTGTTAAGGTAGGATATTAAGCACTGCAGGACAATGCCATCAAAGCCCATTCTTGAGGAGCGGGTGTAGAGTTGGAACTAAGGAGCATATTTACAGCTGAATGGAGAAGCGTGGCATTAAGCAAACATTGCTAGCGCCATGCTTCTCCTTTCTTAAAACGCAGGGATGTGCCATATTCACAAGAATGCGGCACACCCCAGCGTTCCCCCTAGCGCTGGTGCTGCCTAACGCCAATGCAGGCACCCTTGCACCATAGCGCAAGGGTGTCTGCGTTGGGGGGAAGATTGTTTATATGCAGGAAGGTCCCTCTTCCTGCACATAAACCATCTTTAAATGCTGTTTTGCAATTTCTATGTGTGCTGCTTAATGCAGCACACATAGAAGTTGCAAAACAGCATTTTAAAATAATGATTGTTTTTGTGCAGGAAGGGGGACCTGAAAGTGATGTTGTGGTGGCAGTAGGGGCTTGTAAATATGCCCCTAAAGATCAAAGGGGTGTAAGACTGCAGAGAGAGATACAGTAGGATGGGGAAACATGGGTCACAACTTTCAATGATTTGTAGTGCACTGTTGATTACTTTCTTAGCGCCTGTTTTGGTGTTGCATTGTGGTGTTCTTAGAGAATCGTACTATTTTTGATTTACCATGGAGTAGAGTGGTACATACTCTACATCCATGAGGCAAAATTAAAATTGGTCTCATTATAACATGAGCATGAAAATAAAATAAAGCAGTGAAGTAAAGCACCAGGGGGAAGGGAGCACACTGCCTCTCTTCCCAGCACAGTTCACCCCATTGCATCCTGATAAATACAGTACGCTTACTTTCAAAGTTGCTGTAGTCTTTCACCAAAGTTGGTGCAGGTAGTGCTGTTATCTCTAGACATGTGTTTCTGGGTTTAGCCCTTAATCAGTAGAGAGCAAAAGTAGTAGGGAGCAGAGAAAAGTCATCAGGGGTTGCTGAAATGGTGTCCAAGTCTTCACAGGTCACAGTACCTTTCCACAAGCACACATGTGCATCCCTGGAGAGCTTGTCAGCTCGTTGGCTCAAGTGAGCCTTTTAAACACAAGGGAGGAGGGAGCACACTGCCCCTCATCCCAGCACAGTTCACCCCATTGCATACTGGTAAATGCATTACTCTTACCTTCAATGTTACTGTAGTCTTTCACCAAAGTTGGTGCAGGTAGTGCTGTTATCTCTAGACACGTGTTTCTGGGTTTAGCTCTTCATCAGTAGAGAACAAAAGTAGTAGGGAGCACAGAAAAGTCATCAGAGATTGACAGCACTAACCTCCACCAACTCTGGTGAAACACTTCAGCAAAAACTCAAGTAAGCATTTAAAATGAACTGCATTTACCATAATGCTAAGGGATGAACTGTGCTGGGAGGTGAAGCAGTGTACTCCCATCCCCCTTCTCAGTGAAATAAAGCAGTACCCACATAACTCTCAGGAATGCTGGTAGCAGTAAATTATACTGCACAAGAATGGAGTATTTATACCCAAGCATAAGATCAGTTGGACTTAAACAGTGCCAGACTCATAACAAAATGATCCTACCAAAGATATAGGTTCGCTGTGGTTACCCAACTCACGATAATGACCAAAGAGTTATTTTTAACTGCCTCTGAAATCCACAAAACAGAATTCGTTTGCATTATTTTATACTACCAGTTGCACTGGTTTTATTCTACCAGCTGCAGTTTTAACCCACATGTAAGTTGTTGCTTCTGTAACACATCCAAGAGCATGAATAAATATTTCTATTAAACGAGTACTGTTGAAGGAGCATTTTTGTTTCAAATTAGAAGTATATGCTTAAATGTAACTATCTAATGCTTGACAAAATTATAGACTTCCCTTAAAGAACTTTTGAGTCCCACATAACTGAAAAAGTTCTTCCTAATTTTTTATTAATTTAACACCTCAACAGTAAAAAACACTAAAAACACCCCTTTGCGGCGTCCAGCAAACATTTTGGCTCCATTAGTTCCCATAAGAATCTGTTTCAAACAATTAGTACAAATTAGAAGAAAAGAAAACAAGCATTTGCAATGCAATCAGTCTCGCATTTGGGACCTTATATGTATTTAGCTATGCAGCACATTAGCCTGGGTGCTGAAACGCCTACTGTTCTTTAACATGGAGGGAAAGTAAGCACCAAACTGCGTGACACGCCAGGTATGGGAACACATGGAGAGAAATATTGCCTTTCAGCTGGAAATGGTATAGTCCAAAGCTCTGTTTTTAATATAAAAGCAGGGCCTTGAGTGGTCATATCACTGAAAATACAAGATTTGAAAAAAATATTATTGTCTATGGGTGCTCGTGGAAGATAATTTCTATTGACTGGAACCTAGAGAATACTAAAGGGATTCTGGTATTTTACTGACCTCTGCTGGTCGTTTTCTATCAAGAACGTAAAATAGAGGCAGCTGCCAGAAAAATTAATAAAAAAAGAAAGTCCCTCAGCATAAAGCAATTCTAGTGTTTTACTGACCTCTGCAGGTTGCTTTCTATGAAGACAGTTAAATAGAGGCAGTTGAACAGAAAAAAAGCCCCTAAGCGGAAGCAGACAAGTCCTAGGGCTGATCTCCAGAGCCCACAAAGTACATACACATATAAGTATATACTAAAGTATCTACTAAAGTATATATACTAAAGTATATACTAAAGTATATACAAGAGGTCTCGAATGCTCAACCTGACAAAAAAAGGGGCAAACTGGTTTGCAAAAGACAACACAATACGAGGATGATTGCCTAGGGGAGTTTCATGAGAGAACAAGGATTTGGTAAGTAGCTGCCTAAGCAAGTAGACACAGACAATTGCAAAGCCAGTGTGTCTGACACTAGCCAACAGCCTTTAGGCTTCATCAATGCTTGTTTTGGGTTGTTATGGTATTCAATTTAAACTAATTACAAACTTTATTCTAACCCCAATGCTAACCATAGTATGGTATTTTACTAAAAAGATTAATTTTTTAGTTCATTCTATTCAATTATATTAATAATATCCATAAACAAAAGTAACGCTATTCTAACACTAACCCATAGGGACTCCTCTCCCCAGGCATGGAAAGAAAGCAAGAAATGGTTTCAGGGCTGCACTACCCTGGGACCCAGTGCAGACTTCCCATGAGGCACCATTGTTCTCCTGCGGGAGCTTGGTGAAGCTTGCCCGCTAACGCAGTACCATGATGGGGGTTACTCTTGATCACCGGTATCCCTGAAGTACCACTGTACTGAAAATGAAAATAAATTAATAAATTAAATGTGGGTTTGGGGTCCAGAGGGGAAAGTGGACGTCTGTGGAGGGTGGGCACAGGGCTTAGCTGGGGGCCAGGTCCTGCTGCCAACCCCCACTGCACATGGCCATAGTCCGTGTATCCCTGCCTAATTCCGTATCCCTTACTTAACTTCCACACCCTAAATACCTTAATTCTTCCTCAGACTATCCCCCTCCAGTCCGGGCATCACTAACGTGCAACTAAACGCATCTCGCCCCCGACTGACAGAAAAGTCCTCCTCAGACGCTTACAGATACGGATAATTATACCGCCTCTACCCCACTAGTAAGTGCCATACCTTGCTCTACAGTTCCTTTAGGATTAAAACGACATGGGCAGCTCTAGACATTATATAACTGTCATATATAGTTTACTCCTTCATGCATACACGCCGCCTCAAGGGAAATTTCCACCCTTAACTCGTTTCTGTACATGAGCACTGGTTTAAATGTATAATCATTCGCAATCCAGCCTACACGTTTATACATTGTATAAAATCTGTCACCATTCAGAGACCGTATTTTCCTTTTAATTTAGGTACTGTATGTTCTAATTGTTTATGCGGCATCACCCACTAGAGAGCACTATCAATTATACATTGACTTGACTGTGATGCTATACTTAGGGACTATACTATGGTTTACTTATACCTACTTTTGAATCTCCCCTTAATTCCAGATTCTAGTTGCTCACATTTTGTCCTGAAGATGAACTCAATTAATTGAGTTCGAAACGTCGTCGACACCTCACAACATGAACCCTTTAAACTGTGTTAAAAATCTTTAAAAAGTGGTTCTACAATTGTTGTCTATGCGATGTCTTCATTTTAACTTCACCCTCACTTCTCACGTCACGCTTATTGTCACTTACTATGTGAGCGCTTGAATTCTATCAATGTGTAATAAATGTTCCACATACATTGACCTTCATGTCCCTCTTTTATATTAACTATTGCTCTCTTCTGAGACTTAAGTTCTCATACCTCTATTGACCTCATTGCCCCTCATAGGGTAATTTTTTCCTGGACCTTTTTAGGCCAACTAGAACCATTGTTCCTCTTTACAGCGTATCACCCCTGGTTCGCATATTGGGGTACCCTTGTTTCTTAAAACACATAGGCAGCACACAGCAGGGGGTTGGCTCTCAGCTGGAGGTTGTGCGCTATGCATGGCCAGAGGTTTCAAACCCCAGCTGCTCATGGTTGTAGGTCGTGCGCAGCAAGATGTTGGCCACTCACAGTGGGGTTGGACTCTGGCCCTGACCCCAGGTGTGCACCGCTGATGGGGGTTGGGTCAGGACTGTGGCCAACCCCCGCTGCGTATAGCTGCAGGAGGTGAGTTGGCTAAATATATATATTTTTTAAAGAAGTTAACTGAAAAATGCTAAAGGTTGAAGTGAAGTTAATGATAGGTATGTCAAAAGTCCACACTTGATGATGATGCATACAGTGGGCTAAGGTCAAAATGGCTTACAATAACATACTTATCAGAACCTAAGCAACTAAAGATCACCTCTGGTTCAGAGAAGATTCAAATTCATGGCTGTTTTAACCATACAATACATCCTCTTACTACATTATGTGTGTCAATCAAATGCTAGTTCAGTGGCACATTTTGTGCTTGACTAATGCTGAGCAACATTAATGTCATGTAACAAAAAAGCTTAACAAAAAACTTATACCATCACAGAATAGCACTACATATCATAATAGTTGACACTTTTAATCATGGCTTAATACTTGCTGTGTAAAATGTCTTCCAACAAAAAATCACTGTGGGATTTTTTCACTTCTCCGGGTAGTGCCAGTCTGTGCTCAGCCCTAACAGAAATCCTCCAAGACCTCAAGATTACCTAAGACAAATAAAGAAAGGAATACATTTAACTTGGAATCAAATGATTTGTATATAGAAAAGATGTATTGACACCAAAAGTAAACATGTCAAGATACAGTTCTGTAAAGAAAGTCATGCATGTAAGTGGAGTTATATTAGCCCAATATTTAGTTACTTCTGGTCAAGCAGTAGATTATTACTTCAGCCTTAGCTGCAGAGTCCTACCTAAAGAGCTATTGACACCTCTGTATAATCTAATGGTGGTTTGTATATATTGTGGAGGAAGACCATTATTGTCACTGCCAAAACAGTCCTAAAACTGTTGGTGAAGTACGATGCAAACCATTTCTAGACAGTGCCTGAAAATTCTATGTATGATTTCAGGGTGATTTCTGTCATTGAGAAAGAGGGTGGTGCTGACTACTTGGTGTACTTACTTACTTATGCCTACTACCCCTCCTGGGATATAGACCGTCAGCCAGGATTCTCCAACCAACCCATCTCCTTGTAGTCAGCCTCAAGGCCTTGGCACCAGGTGTTTCTTGGCCTTCTTTTCCTTTTCTCTTGAGGGTTCCAGGTTAGGGCTTACCTGGTGCTGTTTGATGCAGACTTGCAGAGGGCGTGACCTATCCAGCCCCAGCATCTTTTCATGGTTCCTTTATGAACAGGAAGTTGAAACGGCTTCTGCCATAGGTCATTGTTGCTTGGCAGGGGATTTGGAGTATTTTCCACAGGCATACATTAATGAAGCAAAAGACACACACAGGTATGCTCAGACGTGAGTCCCGTGCTTTCCATGCCACTGGAATCAAGCTATCCTGGCTGAAGAGGGGTGAAACCCCGAAACCGGTCCTAGGATGCTTGTTTCCAGTCCAGGGAGGACCTGGCCTGGCAGTTCGGGCTGGACTGTTCCCATGGGGCACAGGGTCAAGACTGATTTGCATATGGCTGGGTCCAAACTGGAATGGCATGGTGAGCAAAAAAACGATGGATTTAGGCCCAGACCTCTGTACTGGGGTGAATGTATGACATTGTTCTGCATTCTGTCCATCAATAGTTCTTTTTACATTTGTCACCCCGAGTGGGACGGGTATGCTCAGGCGTGAGTCCCGTGCTCTCCATGCCACTGGAATCAAGCTATCCTGGCAGAAGAGGGGTGAAACTGGTCCTAGGATGCTTGTTTCCAGTCCAGGGAGGACCTGGCCTGGCAGTTCGGGCTGGACTGTTCCCATGGGGCACAGGGTCAAGACTGATTTGCATATGGCTGGGTCCAAACTGGAATGGCATGGTGAGCAAAAAAACGATAGATTTAGGCCCAGATCTCTCTACTGGGGTGAATGTATGACATTGTTCTGCATTCTGTCCATCAATAGTTCTTTTTGCATTTGTCACCCCGAGTGGGACGGGTATGCTCAGACGTGAGTCCCGTGCTGTCTATGCCACTGGAATCAAGCTATCCTGGCTGAAGAAGGGTGAAACCCTGAAACCGGTCCTAGGATGCTTGTTTCCAGTCCAGGGAGGACCTGGCCTGGCAGTTCGGGCTGGACTGTTCCCATGGGGCACAGGGTCAAGACTGATTTGCATATGGCTGGGTCCAAACTATAGGCCCAGATCTCTGTACTGGGATGAATGCATTCTGTCCATCAATAGTTCTTTAGGCATTCATGAAGGTCTGGACTTTGTTGGTGGTGGTCACTGTTCTCCTCCAAGCCTCTGCTACAGGTCCTCGAGCTGTGTCCGAGTTGTCCACTGGATCCCATTTCTTCTCCTTGCTGTAGATGTGTTTATGATCCAGTCTATGGCCAGAAGGAAGAGAAAAGGCAAGAGCTAAAAACCCTGGCAGACCCCAGTCCTCACTTGGAAGGCTTCGGTGAGTTGTCCTCCATGGAATATCTTGCAGGTCATTCCCTCATAAGAGTTCCTGATGATTCTTATGAGTTTATCTGGCACACTATAGTGGTGGATGAGTTTCCAAAGGGTCTCACTGTCCACACTGTAAAATTTCTTCTCATAGTTGATTAAGTTGCCAAAGAAGGGGGAGTTCCATTCCATCGACTGATTAATGATGATGCGCAGTGTTGCAATCTGGTCTAAACAGAATCTAACTTTCCAAAGCCACCTTGCTGTTCTTGCAACTGAGCGTCAACGTATTCCTTTATTCTGTTTAGGATGACTACATTGAACACTTTGCCTGGGGTTGATAGAAGAGTTATCTCTCTGTAGTTTACTCAGTTACTCAGGTGACCTTTCTTGGGGATCCTGATGAGATATCCCTATGTCTACTAATGTTTCAAAGTCTGCCATCAGTGCTTCTGCAGGAATGTTGTTGAGTCCTGCTTCCTTGCCATTTCTCAGATGTTTGATGGCTTGGTGTTTTTCTTAATTGGTTGGTCTGCTGCAGCCGACCGGCAAGTACTTGTCAGCTGGCTGTATCTCTGGTGAAGACTACAGCACTGCCGGTTCTGCAGTTCTTCAAAGTGCTCCACCCATCTTCGTTTTTGGCCTTCATTACCCTTGACTGTCTTCCCAGCTTTGTGTTTAACAGGTCTTTCTGGCTTGCTGTATCTGCCGGAGAGTGTCTTTATTATGTTGTAGAGTTCTTTCAAGTTTCCAAGTCTTGGTACTGCCTGGGCTTCTGTGGCAAGACCATTGATGAATCTTCACTTGTCTGCTCTTAAGCTTCTCTTTGCTTCCTTGTTGGTTTTGTTGTATTTGCCTTGAGCTTTTGCTTTTTTCTGCTGTTTTTCGGCTGGTGTTGACTGCAGCGTTCTTTTCCTTTCTCTCTTGACTTTTGCGGAATCAATGGAGATCCATTCTTTATGCTGGTGTTTCTGCTGGTGTTTCTTGGGGCCCAGTACCTCCTTGCAGGTTGATGTCACTGTTTCTTTGATCTTCTCCCGCTGACTTTCTACTCTGTGTCATCCTCTGGTTTTGCAGGATTTAAAACTTGTTAGTGAGGGTGACTCACCATTCTGTGAATCTTTCAGGAGGGTGGTGTTATATCCCTGATGTTAGTTTGTTTGCTCCATCCATGCTTTGTTCAGCTTTAGCTTTAGCCTGGCCATGACAAGGTGATGTTCTGATGTCATGTCTCCTCCTCTCATCACTCTCACATCCTGAAGGGACCTCCAGAACTTTTTGGCATTGCAGACATGGTTGATCTGATTTTCTGTTGAATGGTCTGGTGACACCCAAGTTGCCCTATGTATTCTTTTGTTTGGGAATACTCTATCGTCTATCATCAGACTGTTCAGGGCACAGGGATCTGCAAGCCTTTCACCATTTTCGTTCATGTCGCCAAGGCCATGGTTGCTCATGATTTATTCGTATTCAGTGTTGTCACTTCCAATCTTGGCATTCAGGGCCCCTATCAGTAAGGTGATGTCTCTCTCAAGGCACTTCTCTAGGATGGACCGGAGTCGGTTCTAAAATTGTTATTTTTCACCTTTTGTGCAGTCATTTGTAGATGCATAGCACTGGATAACATTCATGTTGATCCTATTTTTCTTTGTGTGGAAGGTCGTTGAGATGATTCTGGGACCTTGGCCTACCCACAGAATCAGAACTCTGTTGGCTGCTGGCGTTAGTGTCACTAATACTCCCTGAGTATGTGGGGTTGTTCTCTTCCTTGTGTCCAGAATACAATAGCATTCCTGTCTGTCCAGTCTTTTCTGTCTGTGCTGTGTCCATCTGGTCTCACTGATGCCAAGCAGGGCAAGGATGTATTTGTTTCATCTCTGCTGCCACATGGGCTGATTTGGCTGTCTCTCTGCCTCCACCGTCCTTATCCTCCCCATCTCCACTACTTTCTCTCACTTCTCCCCTCTCTTCTCTCTCTCCTTGTACACTGCCCCTTCTTTCCCCTCTCCTCCCTCCCACTTCCCTTACCTCCTTCCTTCAAAATATCCCTACCGGTTGCCCATCCCACCCCTCTCGCTCCCCATCTTGGTTTTCCCCGCCTATCCTTATCTAATTATTGCCTAACCCACAGCTCTGCACAGAATCTCCTTCCTCCCTCTGCCACTCTTTATGTAAACCCATCTGTTTTTAGCTGTTGCTTTGTTTTATTGACCTCAGGGAGTGCCTTTTTCATGTATATTGCCCTCGAATAATTTAAATTTTTATTTTATTTACTGTTATGCCCTGCTATTGTACAAATCCTCTCTCTGTCCTGTAATCTTGTTTGTGCACTTGTAAAGCGCTCTGATACCCCTGGGACTAGCCAGCTATATATAAAACCTTTCAAATAAATAAACAAATACATAGTCCTCAATCTCTATGTCCCGATGGGGATAGTCTTGGTTGAAAGTAGGCGGATCAGCTTTGTGGCTTTCAAGGATCTCTGGCTTTCACCACAAGGCATCATAGCTCTCCGTGAAGGAAATTCCTCTCCCCCATCATCTTTATCAGAGGTTGCATACAGGGAGTTCAGGGTATTAGAGAGGCCCATGTGCAGGATTGGATTGAAGGAGGTCAATTTGTTGGTTGGAAGGAGAGGGCTGTTAAAGTGTTATTCTTAAATATCCAAATCCATGATTTTAGTAATCAACTAAACATATTACTCATTGTTCTTGACTCCAGATCTATTGACCTTGACAAAATAGTGATAGTCAATACTGTGGCTGCAATTGTTTTTCAAGTCGATGTAGGAAATAGTTAGCCCCCACCCATGCAGAAGTGAAGGAAAAAAGGAAGTTAGCGAGAAATATCACCCGTGAAATTTCATGCCAATGTTAAAAATAAACTTTGTCTAAAAATTGCCAAAATGTCCTCTCTCACTGAAAATGAACATGGATTGGAATATATACCATGAATGTCCTACTGTTATTACTAAGACTTAAAGATTTCTGCTTGATTTTGATTAACGTATTCATTTCACATTCTGAAAAATAATAATTGATTCGTTTTGAGGCTTTGATAAGTAGGTTAAGACTTGAATTTCCACTTGGTATTATATTAAGAACACAGGACTTGAAAACACAAGTGCGTTTTGAGTTTTTTGTTTCCGTATAGTAGAACATACGTTTATTTTAAAAACATAAACAATTAAATCCACATAAAACATCCTACAAATTCAACATTCCTCACAAGTAATATCAAAAATAAGGACAAAGTTTTACTCAGGACTGGTATTAAAACAACTCACTACAGTCTGTAATGTCTCTTATCTTCATTGGCACTGGATACTCTTGGGCTACGCTGTAGCCATTTTGATCTTTCATCTGATGGCAAAGTAATTTGATTCATTTTAAGAAATTCACTGTTTGCCAGTGGCAACCAGCATGGCTCGCGGGTGACCAGGAGGACTTTGGGGGGGGGCCGTTGTGGGGCGGGCAGGTCGTAATAAAAAAATACAACCACTTACCTTCTTGCCGGGTCCCACATGTCTCTGCTCCTGTTCTTGTCTTCCAGGAACAGGAAGCATCCAGTACACAGGCTCCCCTGACCAATCACAATGCTGCAATGCAGCATTGTGATTGGTCTGAGCGCCATGACATGGCACTCAGCCAGGGGCTGTAGGGATGGGCATGTTCTCCATGCAGGCTGTAATGCAGCCTGCATGGAGAACAGGGAAAGTGCGCATGGCAGAGAGGGTCGACCAAACAGTCATTGCACACTTAGGAGGGTTGGACCCTCCTCCCCTGCTCTTCAGTCCTGCCCCGCCCCCTCATGCAAGCTGCCGCAGCAGGAGGACAAAAATAAATAAGAATAATATCCTTGGACAAACTATAGTTTAACATAATGCTTTTTTGTGTTTGAATAGCTGATTATTTTGTGAAACAGTTCTGCTGTCTGTTTCCGGGTAGGTAGATAGATAGATAGATAGATAGATAGATAGATAGATAGATAGATAGATAGATAGATAGATAGATAGATAGATAGATAGATAGATAGATAGATAGATAGATAGATAGATAGATAGATAGATAGATAGATAGATAGATAGATAGATAGATAGATAGATAGACAGATAGATATTATATATTGCACACAACCCAAGTGTATCTAGGCACTGAGGAAGCAATAGGTCGCAATGGAGGAAAGGAATAGTGAAGAGACTGGACTAACATAAGATGGACAGCTGGTGAAACAGTGAAGACATGGTAGGAAAATCAGCTAGAAGGAGTCATTTTTTATATGAATAGCAGTGTTTGAGGCTAGTTCTGAAATAGGCAAGTAAGGGATTTTCCGTAAGTGAGTCCGATAGTGAGTTGCATTTCTTGATTGCTAAGTTAAAGTATCTTCCTCCCACTGTTAGGAAACCTCTTGTCTGTTTCCTTCCAGAGTGCTTTCTTTGACTTGGCTGTAGGACTGATTTTTCAGACCTTCTTTCCTATTGGTCATGGCTACTCGTTTGTCTTTACCAGTTGTTGGTTCTGTGCTTATTCAAATCAGAAACAGGTGATTTTGGTGCAGCAATTTTCACTGTATCTAGTTATGGGCTTGATGGATTCAGTACACAGGAATCCCTTGCATATTATTCTCTGCAATGCAAGGTTCGACAATCCATTTGTCTCCTAGCTTATGTTTCCCTGTTTGTCCATGGCACTGAATCAGGAGGACCCTATTTCTTGGTTTACAGGTTGATAGGCAATCTGGTCTTTTTTCCCAAACATTATGTGCAAGAGGAACTCATGTGGATTCATTCTTTGTTTAGTTGTATGCAAGGACTAGCGTAACTATGTTCTGGCTCATTTGCTGCTTTTGTTGGGATTGTAGAGTCCTCAATATATTCAGCAACATTATTTTGAATCTTTCCACTTGGGCATTCCCCTATGGTTAGTAGGACCAAACTAGCTGTAACAGTTGCTTGATAGACTTTAACTCAATATTATCTTCTTGGTTGAAACGTAGTCTTTATGGCCTACCATAGTGGACAATGTACTTTTCCTACAACACTTTTTCCACTCAGTATGCATTCTTGTCTCTGGTTGGAGATGTTTGACCATATGGAGGAGGTGATCAATGATGATCAGAATGCTCTGAATCCCCTTTTAATCCATCGCTAAAGATAGGAAATCAATTCATAGATCTTGTGACCATATACTTTCTAGATATCCAATGTAGCCGCTGGTCTTGGTAGGGTTTAGATATCAGGATCTAGGTCTGCGCTCACCTCTTCGCACTGAGCAAATGCATGGGCAGGAATGCGTCTACGCCGGCGCCCTCTGCCTGTTCTGAAAATCCCACAAAAAGCAAGTTATTGTGGCATCAGTGTTTTTTGGCATCCTCCACTTTTTCTTCCACGATCCGCACATCCATAGTCAATTTTGTAATTTTGTCCTTCAAGACTTTTACTTCCGTTTGTAGGGCCATTTATAATCTGAGAATTGCCGGTTCAGTTCTGAAGGGTTCTTCTCTTTGTGCCTCTAGTTCATTCACTCTTTGGAGCGTTCATCTGCCTTGTAGTTCTCAGGGGCAGGCCCTAGGGCGATGATGTATTGCTTAATAGTACTGCCTTGGGGCTGCTTGGAAGCTTTGAGTTTGCCCATAGCGACACTGAGAGCCCTTCCCCTATGCCCATTAGTTTCACCCACCAGATGTCAGGTGACCTTACTCACACAGGCCTGGTAGACTCCTCCAATGCTCTCTGGGCTTATCCACAGGGCTCCCCCCAACTAGGTCCAGCCAAAGGAACAAGGGGCAATTGAAATTCCCTGGGCACCTCTGAAAGGCCTTCTCACACTCCCCTCTGCTGGGCACTCACCACCGGCCCGTTCCCTGGCGTCTTCACTGTAGGAGGAGCTGCCTACTCATTCTACAGGGCAGCTCCGGTCGCATCACGTGAGCCTCTCCCAATTGCACCCTTTCCAGACAAACTACCCCACACCAGGCAGCACTCTTTCCACACTGCTCTGTGCGCCCATGATGCTGCTCTAAGCCTCTGCCCCCAGTGTGGCACGGCTCTTGGACCTTCAAGCAGGCTCCAGATAGTGTGCAGTATTCAGTATGGGTCAGCCCCCAGGCCCCTCGGCCTGCACCCAAACATCTGTGCCAACCCTTCAGAAGCTGCTTGCCGGTCTGACTGGGGAAGTGCTCGATCAGTCACCCTCTGTACGCTTTCCCAAGATGGCTGCCATTCCTCGGCCAGGGAGCTTCCAATGCACATCAGTAACAGCAAAAAAAGGCAGCCGGGTAAAGAGCCAAAGAAGAGTCATTTTAGACTGGAGTAGTGCTGATCTGTCCAAAAATGTACGTATTGTTTCAAATCTTTCTTTTCACTACTAAATTATTAGATCATTGGAGACTCACACACCGAACTGATAAAGACTTCAGATTCTTTTCAAATGCTCGTTATACATATTCACATGTTGACTATTTAATATCTTCCAGACATTTAACTCATATGTCTTCCAATTCTAAAATAGAACCCATCACCATATCAGATCATGCTTTAATCTTCTTTTCGTTAACCCTAACTGATGTTCCTCAAAATACATTTAGGTGGAGAATGAATACTGACACTTTACTTTCTCACCAAAATCAACTCCAATTGGCAGCTGCTATCACAGATTATTTCCTAAACAACAAACTTCAAAAAGCCTTTACGATTACTCATTGGGACGCATACATAAGAGGCATTTCCATCGCCATAATAGCATATGAGAACAAGTTATTTTAATTCCAAATTATCATTACTAGAGAAACAAATTACTACAGCTGAACACTTCTACAGATATACAATTTAAACCTGCAAACACTTCGATATGAATACAATACACTGCTTAGCAAAAGAGTGAATCTTTGTATTTGTAAGCAGAAAGTGAATTTCCAGTTTAATGCTAATAAAGCAAGTCGTATTTTTGCCAACTATCTATGTATTAAAAGAGATAAGATACAGATTCCTGCCATTAGTTCCTCAAATGGCTGCCTACATTTATCCAGCAGAGAAATAGCTCAAGAATTCCAATAATTTTATTCAAACCTATAAAGTAAATCCCACAATACAATTGCTCAATTCCTGTCTCAGTGTAGCTTCCCAATGTTACCTCTTACAGATAGAAATATTCTTGATTCCCTTTTAACTAAAGAAAAAGTTTACTCTTCAATTAAATCCACGTCTAAAAAGTGTGCCTGGTCCTGACGGAATTCCAGCAGAATTCTACAAAGCTTTCTCTACACAAATAGCCCCGTCTTCTTATCCTTGTTTCAGAATTTTCTCTTTTAATGCATCTGTTGCAGGAACATTTAAAGATGCCACAATTATTATGCTCCCTAAACCAGACAAAGATCATTCTCTAACCTCAAACTTTTGCCCCATTTCGCTTATTAATCAAGACTGCAAAATATATGCACAAATCATCGCACTTAGACTATCCCAGGTACTAATTCATCTTATTCACCCAGACCAAACTGATTTTATGAAAGGACGTTTCACAGCAAAAGTACCAGACTTGTTTGTCATACTATTGCTTTCATATAAAAAATAAGGCATCCTATCAGGCTTTTAGCTATAGATGCTGAAAAAGCATTTGATAAACTTAATTGGAAATTGTTTGTTCAAAACTACGGAGGTATTTGGTTTTGGTGCAACATATTTTTCAATGGTTAAAGCTTCATATTCTTTACCTCAAGCTACTATATATGTTAATAGTATTACCGCTGCATCATTTGCTTTATAAAGAGGTACGAGACTAAGTATGACCTTTCTCAATCCTATTATTTTTACTGTAAATGTGTTGTATACATCTTTTTAAAGGACGAAACGCGTTGGCTGATGGTTTTTATGAACAGAACAATAAAGAAGAAAATAATACACAGCTTGTATTAACAGCCATTCTCTTCATTGAATCATTACCTTGAAAAGCCTGTGGATAATTTCATATGGACTATTTTGACTATTAGTGGTGCAGCTCCATTTCAGTTTTGTTGTTCTAATCTCCCTTGTTAGGGGAGGTGCCTAAGGGCAGGGGGCACATTTGGAAATTTGCACACAAGATTGCTTTGTTTTTCAGAAAAATGTATTGGTAATTTACGGTACAGGTGCTGCATATGTTGCTCCCTGGTCCACTGTCCACATCTTGAGGTTTTTTTGTATGTTTTCTTGTTCATGTATTTATAAATATATCAAGAAAATATTTTAAACAGGACTGACTGTTTGGACTGTACGTCATGTTCAGTCCACTTGTGACTGTCCACAGACTTTTGTGACATATAAATGAGCGGTAAAAGTTTCATGAGTTAACAATACTCCACCTTATAGGTTTAAATAGGATAATCACTGCGGATTTTATTTGTTCAGATATATAGTATCCCTTTGTAAAATAAAATGCATCAACCCAATAGTATCTATGGAAAATGGGCCCAACTACCTACATAAGGTAGCACCCCACTGTGTCCTAGATAAGGCCCTATGATCTAGCAATCAATCAATAGAAGGCGTGTTAGACAAACATGGTATAAAACACTGAAACATGTAGAAATGGACTATGAACAAGCACTCAGAATCCCAACAAACAGATCTAGCATTTTATATTTTTTTAGAGAAGCCTTTAAGGGAGTTAAATAAGAATGTGGAATATTGAGAAGTATTTGTGATGCCATTATTAAATAACAAATTAATTAAAATAAAGAAAAGCTTTGTAAAGGGAATGGTGATTGCACAAAACCTTGAGCCCACAGAGTTAACATAGATCAGATTAACAGGTAGCTCTCACAAACAGGACCATAACATCAGACACTAGCACTTCATTATTACGCGTCGTCCAAAATCATCGGCACTCAATTGCAATGATGTCTTGTACACTGACCAACAACCCAGCATTGGGTCTTAAAACATAGGAATGTATCTCATGTGTAGATTTCAACGCCCACTATTAGAGATTTTTAAAGTTGGAAGCACGCAGCAAATTGTACAAAATGGGACGGCTGAACAAAGATGGTCACAGGGAGAGAGGGCTCCAATTTTGATCTCGAAGCGTCAACGAGAAAACAATCTTTTTGGTAGAAGTTGCAAATCTAGGAATGGTACATTTTTTTACTTCCAGTGGATCTGTAAAACTCAACCACTTCAATCTTTTCTATGACCAGCCTGAGTTTCTTTTCGTAAAAAAAGAACCTGGGCACCCAAAAACCTCTGTAGTCACACACAAAGGTACCCCTCACTGGGCAGCACCTGCAACATGTCGTGCTTGTTCTAGGCAAAGCACTACAGATGCTGCAGATGCAGTATGTAAAGTAACACTAGGCACATTGTTTTTATTTCCTTATCTCAGACATGTTTAGCTGATGCTGCTACACATGAATCACAGGAGGTGTGTGGAAATGTGAGTGGTGCTATGCTGAGCACAGACATGCCATCAATATTTCAGTTCAATAAGGTCTATTTTCATGCCAGCAGATTAAGAGACATGTTAATGTTTGCGCATTAGCAGTCTGATGCTTAGTTGTGCAACTGAAAAACCAACTCCATTCACTTCCCCATTGGACTGTTTAATCCTCAAGGAAAAAGGCAGAAAATCACAAATGAAGAGGCATATTTACCAGATAATGACGCATTGTGGTGCTGCAAGACATCTTGCTGCCCGAGCTGCGTCATTAAAAAAAGTGCAGGAATGTGTTGTATTTGCAACAATACACATCCCTCTACTTACCTCTGCACTGGTGCACAATAGGCTGCCTAGCGCCAATGCAGGCACCCGTACATTATGGTGCAAGAGCGCCTTAGTTGCAGGGATGATTGTTTTTGTGCAGAAAGGTGCACCTTACTGCACAAAAATAACCACTGATGGCATTTACCTCCTTCTATGTGCGCTGCAGAATGCAGCAAACATAGAAAGAGGAATAAAGGAGGAGAAATAAAGGTATTTCTCCTTGTTGCGCCACTTTTACGCCCCCATTGGGAGGTGTTAGAATCTGACGCATTGCCTAGTTTACGAAACTTTGTAAATCTGGGAATGTGTCAGAATCCATGGGTGTTGTGTGGAAACACCAACAGCAACACCCATGGAACGCCCCTTTCACGTAATGCACGAAAGGGGCCATATTTACAAGGCCATGAGAAGCCACGCAGGGTAGCTTTGCATTGCCTTGTAAATATGGGCCAGCACACTGCACCACCGGAACATCAAAAAAGTGACGATCTAGTGGCGCAAGGGGCATGTAACTATGCCTTTAAATTTAATTTAGCTAATTACAAGGCTGCCACATGACTTGATGACACCTGATACTGTCACCTGCTGCAGCCAACAGTATTCATTGATTACCTTGTGGGGTGTTTTTGCTGTATTGTTGTGTGTAGATTTAGATTACGTGTATAGGTTTCCTGATTTATGCCCTTATATAGGTACAATTCATATTGCCCTTATTTAGGCATAGAAAATTCAGCCCTTATTTAGCATTGTCCATGCTAACCAAATACAGGCATGGTCTCCTACATCCGTCCATCCACGTCACAACGAGTTCTTGGAAAACCGGACTCTTAAGCCTTTAGGAATTTCCCTTGCTTGGATATTGATTTCTCCAAGAACTCATTTAGTATGAATGAACATCTATTCCTTAGGGGTTCATTCATGACGTTCCCATGTCCGACTTTTACGTCAATACAGGCATTCCTAAATACCTTCAAGGTAAAAATATACCTGCACTTGCCCTGGCAAACCACGGTTCCAGCACGATCCAGCTCGACTGCCTGCTTGCGATCCGCCACGGCAAGTTCAGAAGGAAATCGAGTTCCAGCCTGACACACTGACCAGACGCTATGATCCTCTTCGCAGAGAATCCAGCTCCAGTGTTTCTGACTCCCCTTGAGGGGTGTTAGATATCGAGTCCCGGAAAAGATTCCAACCTCTCACATTCTAAGGTATGGAGCAGACTAGAACTTAGAGAAATCTTTAGCAACTCTTGGCAAAACTCAAACAATAGCTATAGTTAGCTATACTTTAGAAAACAGCACCTACTTCTTACCTCATACTACACTTAGGTTAGGTACACTGGGGTAGAACTATTTAGAAGCATCAGATGAGTATCCACATTTTAGCCTGTGTTATTTATGTATGTCTTTTATGAATATATGTCATACCTACAAACCATGCTATTGTAGTATTATTTTATCTTACTGCTAACTCTGTACATATTTTACTTCGCAGCCTGTCTTACGATTGTAGTAGTTCATATCTCTTGCATGAGAAATAAGACTGTCCAATAAACCCTTTTTATTGAAACGCCTGTCTCTCTATTTCTGTGCAACTCTGTAGAAATGAAGCATGCACGATTGACTGAGTGAAACAGTTCTGAGATTGTTCCGACTCTAAGAGAAACAAAGTTGTCATGTTTATGCGGTTTCATCAAAATCAACAGGAGAGGAAGGGATCAACACGGCTAGTCCCATCAGTAGAATATCAAAAAACAACAAAGCCAGTGTACAATAATATGAAACAGGGGGCACTCTAGTCAATGCAATACATTGATCGAACGAGCAAAGAGCCTCAGATTCCCTGTGAACCGTTATGTTCATAGGAAGCAAGTTTGGCCACTATGGAACAATACCCACTGGGTATGAAAAAGCCCTCACTCACCAACCTGGTTGGTGACATGCTTCATCATTGGGCTTCCACTGGGACGACCGAATGTCATCCCAGTGTGCTGCGACGCCAGGTTACTGCGGAGCTGGGTTGGTTGTGTGGGGAAAGTGAATTTAAAATGTCCAATCAAGTCAAAAAGAAACTTTATTAATTTTGCTTAAATGGAAAGGAGTAAAAAGGAGTGAGGGTCAAAAAAATAAAAGACCTGGTTCACTCCGTGGCGGTCAACATGTTTCTGCCTCATGGAGTGTTAATCGGGCATTCGTCAGGACCAGAGGGGGATGTGCGCAGCCCCGGTGGTGTGAACTCGCTAAGGTCCACCCAACCGTGGGCTGATGTGTGAAAAAACAAAAAGACACTGAATAGTGTGAACTCCGCCAAATAAAGTAATTAATTATGGGGAGAGGAACGAGTTTACTCTGATGGTACAAGGAGACAAACAAACAGAAAGACAAAACATAAAGAGAGGTATCAATGTTTGTCACAAAAATCGTGCTCTACAGATCAGGAATTAGGAACTGATGTGCTCGAAGGACAAATGAGTGCCTCTAGGTCTACCACAGGTGCAAAAATTGTGAGAAGCTGTGCCCCTAGGTATAGTCAAATATCGGTGTAGGGATAACGAGACGTCATCCTCTCAAAGGTGACTAGTAGTCAAATCTCGGAACGCATGTGAAACGTAGCAGTGACACTCATATGCGGAGAAATCGGGCTAGGGACTAATACAACTGCACGCGATGCTCAGTGTGCAGAAAAAAGGAACGGATCTTACAGAGAGGCCAGTCCGTTAGAAGCCTCATGGATCCCGGGAGGGGGGTGGGAGCAAAATGGCACACCCTGCATCAGGAAAAGATAGAAAGAAAACGGAGTTCGTGTAAATATCACGAACGGGGGAGAAAGCGAAGGCTCGCTTACCTTGTTGGACGAGGAGCGGATGAGGTTACTTACGCCCTTGCTGCTCTCCACCCGCGATATGCCTAAACAGCCTCTTGCTGCCGGGTCCGGATAGTAGTGAACCGGAGCCGGAGGTATGTGTATAAAGGCCCCACGGCGTGTCCCTGGTCAGGCTCTCAAACAGAGCTTCTCCCTGATTGGGTAGAAAGCTCTAATTCCAACGGTGATTGGCCCAGTGGGAGCCAATCGGTGCGAAGATAAAGACAGACGGAGTTGTTCGTTGCGCTAGGCAACGCAAAACAACGAAGGGAAAAAAAAGGAAGTTATGTAAAACTTTAATGGCACGGAGCCATACGAGCATAAATGAACCCGCACAAAGCCCACGGGAGTGTGCAACAGGGCCTGGGGAAAAGCCGTGGTACTGCTGGAAGGGGCTATAGGGCAGGCTCGCGCACAGGGTCACGGAGACCTAGCTTGTACGTGAAGGGCATGAATAGACCAAGGTGATCAGAATTGGTACAGGAACAAACCGGACTGGGTGTCTGGAATTCCTAATATACTAAATAGTAATTTTCAAAACAGGGAAAATGAAATGAACCCATCGACTAATTGGGGTCAAAAAAACAGTGGTATCAGGGGATTCATTGTAAATGATGATATTCATATAGGTGGAGAGTATTTAGAGGATATTGACCCAGGGGACATTGTCATTCAACCCATGTAGGTTAGTCCCCAGGCGGTACACCCACCTCTGTTCCCTTTCAAAAAGTACTTTAGGGATGTTTCTACCACTTGAGATCTCTTCTATCACTGTCCACCTTAGGTCGTTGGTAGTGTGGTTGATAGAAAGAAAGTGTTCACTCATTTTAGTGTGACTAGAGTGCCCCCTGTTTCATATTATTGTACACTGGCTTTGTTGTTTTTTGATGTTTATGCGGTTGTCAGAAACTAATCCCTTCTTGTATATTCGAGAAGTTTCTAGTGACGTCTGAGTTAGCTGGCACACACAAGTAATTAAGTTTAATGTACTCGATAGAGACATACTGACCTTAGTCCTATGTCAAATCTATAGTGTATATTATTCCAATGCACAGAGCCTATCAGGGATATAGGAACTACACTACAGTATGGGTTCAAAAATCACAAATTGCAAAGTGATATTGGCTAAAATCCATAACTGGATAAATGTGTCACACACGTTATGGAACCATTTACAAAGTGGTTTAGTCAATTTTTGAAACTTGTGCTTTTTCACATGCAAATTGTAAAGTAAACGCTGCTCACATATTGTGTGAGAGTTCACTCTTTCCTTCCCATCATGGATTAAAACAAGCGAAAAGAGTGCCATTCACGTTGGCATTTGTAAAGCGAAAAAGCTTATATTAAGTTTTTAACACACAACACAGGTACAAAATAGCCACCAGCAGTGCAGCCTTCCTTAATACAAACAATAGGTAAAGGACAGGAGTATTCAAGATTTTTTGATAAAATGATGATAAGTTGGGAATTAGGCAAGAAGCTTGGGGTCAACTTCATGTGGCATGCCTGAGCAAAGATTCTAGACTCTTCCGGCAAACTGTAAATCAAGAGTATTTTAGTGACAGTAAAAATGGTAACATTGATGTGTCAATCATGCCCGAGACCTGGGTAGATCACTTCTCTGGTCTTTAAAGAATTGGTAGTGATCCTCACTCTTGTACTAACTACCAATATGGGGCATTTACTTTGGAACCCCCGACCTTAGACAAGGTGAATAGAGCCTTATCCCAGACCGTGAAGGCCTCTGAGCCGGATGATAGGCCAGCGGATCTGTTTTTAGCTAATCTTCCCCTGTGGCTCCCATTGCTAACTAATATACTGAGGTGTTACGCGGCCCAAGGCCCCCCGGATTCCTGGAGATCAGTTATAATAGTCCCCATATTTAAAAAGGGAGACAGGTCGGACCCTAAATGTTACCGACCAATATCTCTAATTGATAGCTCCTGGAAGATTATGGGTCGAGTGATATTAGAGAGAATGGAGACCTGGATAACAGAAAATGGGAAGTTTTCCGATGTTCAATATGGCTTCAGGAAAGGCCAAGGCACAGTAGATCAGTGCCTTAATCTGCACCTGGTCATTGGCAAATACACTCTGGCCAAGTCTGGATCTTTATATCTTGGATTCATGGACCTGACTTCTGCCTTTGACTGGGTGCAGAGGAGGAGGCTCTGGGAGAAAATGCTGTCCATGGGCATTGAACCATCTATTGTCCATTTTCTAGCAGCAATGCACCAGGGAGTAACAGGGAGAGTGCAATATGGAGTAGGTGGTGAACTCACCTCTCCGATAAAGATGGAACGCGGGGTCCGCGAGGGATGCGTTCTTGACCCTTTTTTATTTTGTTTATATATAAATGATTTAGAAAGCCACATCAGACTTGGAAATATAGACACACCCCTGATAGGCCGTAGGTCCCTACCAGCATTATTATACGCAGATGATTGTGTTTTAATGTCCAGAACTGGGGTGGGGTTGCAAAGGCTTTTAACTAGTTTTAACAATTTTATGAGTGACCTTGGACTAAAAACAAATGTTGCAAAATCACATGTCATGGTAGCGGGCAAATCTCCCTCGAAAACAAAATCCTTTTACATACAGAATGAAAAATTGCTTTATGTGCTGTTGGCTAATGAGATTAGAAACACTGACCATGTAATAGCACCAGAGCTTAGTTTCAGCCGGTGGTCGCAGGTGGGGCCCACCGACACTCCTTCTTGGGGACTGGCACTTATTTTCCCCCAGCAAACTTTGATGCAGACCAAGAGAGAGAAAACACAAATAAGGAAAAGAAGTAGCAAGAGAAGGACAGAAAACTGTGAGAAAGGAGGGAAAAAATTCTGCAAGAGTAAGATAAATGGCTAAGAAGTGTCTGGTGGTGGATGAAAGAGGCACGAGGTGGAACCAACACTACGCAGCCTTGGTATTCGGCAACTCCGGCATGTGGAACTGACGGCTTATGAGAAACCTTTGGGCACCGGCACTTATTATTTTACAAATTAAGCACTGCGCGTACGTTATCTCTCCATAGATATAGTAACCTGCACGTCTGGAAAGCAGGAACGACTGAGATATTGTTTGAAATAAAACATGTCACATGCAGGTTACTTGTTATTTGCAGATGACTACAGTTGGTGAGTTAACCACTAGGTTAACACACTGGGATTGAGACATGGTGAATAATACTCCGATACCTGAACCCTCTGAGTAATTATTGTTCTGGCTGGTACCTGTAACCTGCATTATATACAGATACCTCCACTGTAGTCGCACCAGAGATTTCCTATTGAATTGGACCTTGTGCCTGCACATCTCCATGCCAACATTTCGCAACAGGAAAAAAGACGGAGATGGTGAAAAAAAAATAGGTGAAATATATTTTCTCCATTGACACATTACAACACAGACCCAATGAGTTTGAGTCGGGTCTGTTGGCATAAATCCATAGCAATGTTTCGCTAGGTATGGATTTTTGACATACAGGTCATACAGGCATCTTTACCGTAGTCCCATTATCCCACTGAGCAATCATACAGGGATGCCATTGCTTTTAACCGGTGTCACGGTGCATTGCGGTTCAAAGGTGTGCTGCACGTGCCACATTATATACACAATCCTCTCTGGCAGTCAAATTAACAAGCGAAGCTGTCTCGCCAAAAGGGAAGACAGAAAATAGGTAACTAACCAGCAGGTAACTACCTTTTAATACAAGACTGAGTACTTTTATTGGCATGGCAAGGAAGGCACGCCTTGTCGGAGTAAATACATTTCGTATTCAAATACCATTGTATATAATAGTTTATAATTTCGGATTATTATTTTGGGTTCTGTTTGCACTGTTGTTTTTGAAGCTCTTTCATCAAGCGGTGGACTAATCTATGAAGCAAGTTCTCTGACATGTCTTGACTCTAGGGTTAAAGAGCCGAGGCAGAAAGGCGGGTCAGTCTGGGTCACTGAACGGCCAGGCTTCCCGCGGAATCAATCTGTCCCTTTTCTATTATTTTTCCCAAGTCTTTCTTTATCTGTGTTTTGCATTATGTTGTTTATTTATATAGCTCTTTCCATACTTATTGCGCTTTCATCATCCTGGAAAGAAATTTGGATTTCTGAAGAGCCTTTTACTGGGAACAAAACCAAATGTATTTTAGTTCTAAATGGTTTCTAGTGTTTGGTAAAGGGCACAAAATGCTGTCACAAGAGCTGTACATTTCATGGATGGCAGAAGGCATCAGAAAGTACTTTTCAAATGATAACCAAAACTGGGGGTGGGCAAAGAATTCCGCTCCACTAGCGGAGTTCGTGAAGTTTTGCCCACTTAGCACGGAGTTCTGCAAAACTCCACAAAGTGACACAAAGCAGAGTTTTTTTCTCTCACACGACTCGCAAACATTAAGATGGCGAGCGCTCATCAGAAAAAATCATGCACTAGACTTCCTCCCGGCGAGATTTCTAAACACGGGCAGTCATGTCGCAGCAGATCACGGCCGCTCATGTTGAGAAATCTGCTGCTTGCGTTGAGGAAGTTGCCACTCGAGTTGACTGTCTACTCGAGTGGCAGAAAGCAGCAGCACCCTTTGGCATGACGAGGAGTGCCGTTTGCGCTGATTTTCCGGGTCAAACTCCTGGTGCTTAAAATTAGTCCGAACAAGGCAACTTAATAGACTCCATCACTGGCGGAACTCTGCAGAGCGCGTCACTTCACGTAGTTTCACAGAGTCGAACTCCGCCCAGGCCAAATCAAAATCAGTGATATGAAAATCTTTTTGGGGCAGATCAAAACTTCTTTTTTATTGTCTTTCTCTAGAAACAGCCTATGATTAGTGCGAAGATACCTTCGGAGGATAGTTTGTACAGTATAAATAAATAAATACTTGAAAAGCTGTCACTTGGGAATCAATACTCAACATTTTGGAAATTATTGTGCTTGCACTGAAAATGGAAAAGACACACAGTTGATGGAGGGAATGCAGAACAAATCAAAACATTCACCCTCAGTCTAAAGATCTGGGTTAAATCCATCATTCTTTTGCTCACCATGGCAGCCCAGTTTAGACCTGGCCATATGCAAATCAGTCCTGACCCTGTGCCTCATGGGAACAGTCCAACCCAAACTGCCAAGCACTGGATCATTCTCAATAAGCTGCAGCAAGTATACGCCTTTCTATAATTTCTCACATGCAAATTGCATGCGCATGTCAATCACATCATCGGGGAGTGACTTCTTCGCTACCCACCCTGATATAAGCCCAGGACCTTGCACAGGCTGATAGGACAGAGCTGAAGCATGTTTGTGCTTTAGGGTCATAGGCCCATTACATCCTTATAACCCTGTATGTATATTTTTTAACCTTCCCTCCAACCCCACTGATAAAGGATAACTTTGGAGTGGGTGAGGAATTTTATCTTTAAAGCTACGCCCCCATACACCCAAACATCATAAGTGCTCCCTGGAATATGTTTGAGCCCACCCTGACCTTTAGGAGTTAGAGTGAACCCGATGATGAAGCATGCCACTATTAGAGTGGGTGAGAGTTGTACAAAGGAAAGGGTCTCCTTCCCTTCCCACTCACAATAGTGGGTGTGCTGCCACCTGGCATACTTTCAATTCCCCATCTCTGCTGTTTCTGAAGGAGCCACTCCGGCTCTGGAGGGGATACTCTTGTGTTATTGAGCCTATTACTGGGAGGACGTATCCCTTAATCCTCACTGTAGAGGACCTCTCAACCCTCCGGGACCCCTAACCTTGTGTTGGAACATGGGCAAAGAACACCTATGTAATTTGTTCATGGGCAAAAGCTGCCTTCATTAGATTCCTACTTGGGTACAAACTCGAAGCAGTATTAGCCCTGTAATTGTAATCAATGCCTGAGAGGCTTATATTTATTCTTCCGAATATGTTTACTCCTTCTACCTTTTCTTTTCTGTGTTCCATTCCGGCTATTGTGAGGTTACCTCTGACATTATTTAATGTGTGAACTGTTCTGTGGGTTGCGTGGTTTGACTCTGCATGACACAACAGTTATCAGTTACTTGGCAGTGTCTGAAATAAATGAAAGATGTCTGATGCAATTAAGCTCTCTAAGCAGCTCTACAACATATAAAGGCCCCCCTTTTAAGTCTTGCCTTGGCAGCGTTTGTGCTGTCCCTCAAGACATGCTGTATCTACTGTATGGGCATTCATTCCTTTATGTGCCTTTCAAAATGCCTTTGTTTTTGTTGGTGAATAATTTGCATTTGTCCCTCCTTTTGCTGTTTTGCTCATGCCCTGGAGAATGGCCCTGTTACATGGTTCACTTCACAATCGGCCATATAAGTTAGTATCGGCGCACTACTTTTTCTGTTGCCTTGCCTTGTTTGGCTTTCCGAACACACTCACAGCCGAGGGATGCAAATCATGTTCTTATCTTGTTTTCCACTTTCTTTGGTTTCACAAGTGCTTTTTGAGCAAGAGGTTATGTTGTTTTTCATCCTATAAAATTTTTTGTTTCATTAGCTCAAATGTCCAAACCTTAAATAATATACTTAATTAATGGAAGTGTAGTTTAAGAAGATTGCCAACAGTAGTATCAACCTAGTTACATTGTGCTTTTGACAGCGTGATTATTTGGATACGATTAAAGAGGTAAACATGCTAATATTGCTCCATTTTATGAAAATGGAAGCAGCTTTAACTTGCACACTTTCAACTTTTGATGTATTCTTTTAGGTTTCAATAATTGGTGAAACAAAACCAATATTAATAGATGCCTCCTTGTGCTCTCCAAACACGGCATGTAATGTGAGGTCCCTTAACAATATATCCTGCAAGTAGACAGTGGAGCACCACCTCAGCACCACCGCTGTACCACCTTAGCATCAGCTCAGCACCTCTTCAGCGCCACTTAACATCACTCAGCACCACTTCAACAACACCGCCACAGCAGAACCTAAGCACCACCACAACACCATCACAGCACCACCTCAGCATCACTCGCCCCAGCACAACAGCACCTTAGCACCAGCGCAGCACCACCTCAGCCCCAGCGCACCATCTCAGAGCCAGCACAGCACCACCTCTGCACCAGTGCACCATCACCTCACTACCAGCGCAGCACACCCCAGCATCAGTGCAGCACCACCACCTCAGCATCAGCACAGCCCCCCTCATTATCAGTGCACCACCACTAGCACATCACCAATTCAGCACCAGGGCTGCATCACCACAGCACCAGCACAGCACCACATCAGCACCAGTGCAGCACCACCTCAGCAGCAACTCATCACCAATGCAGCACCACTTCAGAATCAGCACAGAGCACCACATCAGCACCAGTGCAGCATCAGCTCAGCACTTGTGCAGCACAAATTCAGCATCACTCAGCACCACCTGAGCACCAGCACAGCATCACCTAAGCACCATCAAAGTATCACTCAGCACCACCACAGCATCACTCAGCACCACCTCAGTAATACTTAGCACCACCTGAGCACCACCTCCACATGGGCACACCACCAACTCAGAATCACTCAGCACCACTTCCGCACCATTGCAGCACCACCTGAGCACTACCACAGCACCACATCAGCACAGCACTACCTCAGCATCAGCGCAGCACCACATCAGCGTCCGCACAGCACAACCTCAAGATCAGCACAGCACCACCACAGGTGCAGCTCAGAATCACTCAGCACCACCTCCGCACCATTGCAGCACCACCTGAGCACTACCACAGCACCACATCAGCACAGCACTACCTCAGCATCAGCGCAGCACCACATCAGCATCAGCACAGCACAACCTCAAGATCAGCACAGCACCACCACAGGTGCAGCTCAGCATCAGCACAGCCCCATCTCTGCAACAGTACAGCACCACCTCCTCAGTGCACCACCACAAATGCAGCGCCACCTCAACATCAACACAGCACCATCTCACATCAGCACAGTACCCCCTCCACATCAGTGCACCACCACCAGCACAGGCCCACCTCAGCATCAGCACAGTGCTACCTCAGTAGCAACTCAGCACCAATGCAGCACCACTTCAGCATCAGCGCAGCACCACTTTAGCATCAGCACAGCATCACCTCAGCACAGCACCAACTCAGCATCACTCAGCACCACCTGAGCACCAGCTCAGCACCACCTTGTCACCAGTGCAGCACCACCAACTCAGCATGACTCAGCAACACCAGGGCATTACTCAGCACCATATGAGCATCAGCTCAGCATCAGCACAGCACCACCCGAACAGCAACACACAACCACCTCAAATCAGCACAGCCCCATCTCAGCATCCACACAGCACCACCTCCTCATCAGTGCACCGCCACCTGTGCAGCACCAACTCAGCATCAGCACAGCACCACCTCAGCACCAGTGCAGAACCACCTCAGCACCCATTCAGGACCACCTCAACATAAGCACAGCACTATCTCAGCATCAGCACAACCGTTGCATCTGTGCACCACCACCAGCGCAGCCCCACTTCAGCACCAGTGCGGCCCCACCTCAGCAGCAACTTAGCACCACCACAGAACCACTTCAGCATCATTTAGCACCACCTGAGCACCAGCCCAGCACCACCTGAGCACCACCAAAGCATCACTCAGCATCACCTCAGCATCACTCAGCACCATCTCAGTATCACTCAGCACCACCTAAGCACCACCACTGCACAAGCACACCACCACCTCAGCAGCACCTCAGTATCACTCAGCACCACCTGAGCACCAGTGCAGCACAACCTCAGCACCAGCACAGCATCAGTGCAGCATCACTTCAGCATCAGCATGCCACCACCTCAGCATCAGCACATCACCACCTCAGCATCAGCACATCACCACCTCAACATCAGCACACCACCTCAGCACCACTGCAGCACCACTTCAGTATCAGTACAGCACCATCTTAGCCTCAGCACAGCCCCACCTCCTCATCAATGCACCACCAGTGCAGCATCACTTCAGCTCAGCAGCACCTGAGCACCAGCGCAGAACCACCTCAGCATCAGTGCACCACCACCAGTGCAGCCCCACCTGAGCACCAGTGCAACACCACCTCAGCATCAGTTTAGGCTCACCTTGGCACAGCACCACCTTAGCATAACTCAACACCACCTGAGCACCAGCTCAGCACCACCTGAGTATGACTGAGCACCAACTCAGCATCACCAGTGCACCTCCACAGCATCACATCAGCATCAACAGGGCACCATCGCAGCATCAGCACAGCACCACCTTCCCATCAGTGCACCACCACCAGTGCAGTGCCATCTCAGCATCAGTGCAGTACCACCTCATCACCAGTGCAGCACCATCTCAGCACCACTGCAGCACCTCAACATCAGCATAGTACCATCAACATAGCTCCACCTCCGCATCAGTGCACCTTGATCAGTGCAGGCCCACCTCAGCACCAGCACAGCCCTACCTCAGCAATAACTCAGCACCAATGCAGCACACACTTCAGCATCAGGGAAGCACCATCTCAGCATCACCACAGCATCACCTGAGCACCAGCTCAGCCCCACCTGAGTACCATTGCAGCACCACCACCTCAGCATGACTCATCACCACCACATCCTAACTCAGCACTACTACAGCATCACTCAGCACCACCTCAGCATCACTCAACACCACCTCAATATCAGCACAGCACCACCTAGCAGCACCAACTCAGCATCAGCACAGCACCATCTCAGCATCAGCACAGCACTACCTCCTCATTAGTGCACCAACACCAGTGCAGCACCAACTCAACATCAGCGCAGAACCACTTCAACACCTGTGCAGTGCCACTTCAGCACCAGCACATCACCACCTCAACATCAGCACAACAGCATGTCAACATTAGCACAGCACCACCTCCACACCAGTGCACTACCAACAGCGCAGCCCCAACTCAGCACCAGTGCAGCCTCACCTCAGCAACAACTCAGCACCAATGCAGCACCACTTCAGTTTCAGTGCAGCACCACCTTAGCATCAGCGCAAACTCACCTCAGCACAGCACCATCTCAGCACCACCTGAGTACCAGCACAGCACCACCACCTCAGCATGACTCAGCACAAACACAGCATCACTCAACACCAGCACAGCATCAGTGCAGCACCGCCTCAGCAGAAACTCAGCATCAATGCAGCACCACTTCAGCATCAGTGCAGCACCACCTCAGTACCAGCACAGAACCACCTCAACATCAGCACCGTACCATCTCAGCATCAGCACAGCATCACATCCACATCAGTGCACCACCACCAATGGATCCCCACCTGAGCACAAGCGCAGCCCCACCTCAGCATCAACTCAGCACCAATGCAGCACCACTTCAGCATCACCGCAGCACCACCTCAACATCACTGCAGCACCACCTTAGCACCGCACCAATTTAGCATTACTAAGCACCAACTGAGCACCCACTCTGCACCACCTGAACACTGTCCCAGCACCACCACCTCAGCCTGATTCAGCACCACCACAGTATGACTCAGCACCATCCCAGCATCAGTCAGCGCCATCTCAGCATCAGCACAGCACCACCTCCTCATCAGTGCACCACCACCAGTGCAGCACCAGTTCAGCATCAGTGCAGCACCACCTCAACACCAGTTCAGCCCCACCTCAGCACCAGCATACCACCACCTCAACATCAGCACAGCACCAGCTCAGCATCAACACAGCACAACCTCCACATCAGTGCACCACTAACAGCACAGTCCCACCTCAGCACCAACTCAGTCTCCCCTCATCAGCAACTCAGCACCAATGCAGCACCACTCCAGCATCAGCACAGCACCACTACAGCATCAGCACAGCACCAACTCAGCACCATCTGAGCACCAGCACAGCACAACCTCGGCATGACTCAGCACCACCATAGCATCACTCAGCTCCAGCACAGCATCAATGCAGCACATCTTCAGCACCAATGCAGCACCACATCAGCAGCAACTCAGCACCACTTCAGCATTACTGCACCGCCACCTGAGCACCAATGCAGCAGCATCTCAGCACCAGCACAGCACCAACTTAGCACCACCTGAAGAACAGCACATCACCACCTGAGGACCATCAAAGAATCACTCAGCACCACCATCACTCAGCACAATCTGGGCACCACCTCAGTATCACTCAGCACCACCACAGCTCCAGTGCAGCACCAACACAGCATCAATGCAGCACCACATCTTCATCAGTGCAGCACCACAACAGCATCAGCACAGCACAACGTCAGCATCAGCACAGCAACCTGAGCACCAACTCTCAGCACCAGCTCAGCATCAGCACAGTGCCATCTCAGCATCAACACAGCACCACCTCCTCAGTGCACCACCACCAGTGCACCACCAACTCAGCATCAGCCCAGCACCACCTCACCACCAGTGCAGCACAATCTCAACATCAGCACAGCACCATCTCAGCATCAGCACAGCAGCACCTCTGCATTAGTGCACTACCACCTGCACAATCCCACCTCAGCACCAGTGCAACACCACCTCAGCAGCAAATCAGTACCAATGCATTACCACTTCTTCATCAGCACAGCACCACATCACAATCAGCAGCATCATGTCAGCACAGCTCCAACTCAGCATCTTTCAGCACCACCTGAGCACCAGCACCTCAGTATGACTTAGCCCCACCTCAGCATGACTCAGCACTACCACAGTATCACTCAGCATCACCTGAGCACCACCACAGCACCACCTAAGCACCATCAAAGCATCACTCAGCACCACCTCAGCATCACTCAGCACCACTTCAGTATTACTCAACGCTACCTGCACACCACCTCCACACAAGCACACCACCAACTCAGCACCCCTCAGCACACCACCTCTGCACCAGTGCAGCATCACCTCAGCACTAGTGCAACACAAATTCAGCATCACTCAGCGCCACCTGAGCACCAGCACAGCATCACCTAAGCACCATCAAAGCATCACTCAGCACCACCTCAGCATCACTCAGCACCACCTCAGTATTACTCAACACTACCTGCACACCACCTCCACACAACCCCCCCACAACTCAGCACCACTCAGCACACCACCTCTGCACCAGTGCAGCACCACCTAAGCACTACCACAGCCCCACATCAGCACAGCACTACCTCAGCATCAGCGCAGCACCACATCAACATCAGCACAGCACAACCTCAGCATCAGCACAGCACCACTTGAGCACCACCACAGCAGCAACTCAGCATCAGCACAGCACCATCTCAGCATCAATAGAGCACCACCTCCTTAGTGCACCACCACAAGTGCAGCACCAACTCAGCATCGGCACAGCACCACCTAAGCACCAGCATACCATCTCAGCATCAGCACAGCACCACCCACACATCAGTGCACCCCCACCTGAGCAGCCCCACCTCAGCACCGATGCACGGTGCAACACCATATCAGAAGCAATTTAGTACCATCGCAGCACCACTTCAGCATCAGCGCAGGCCCACCTCAGCATCAGCAGCATCACCTCAGCACAGCACCAACTCAGCATCACTCAGCACTACTTGAGCACCAGCACAGCACCATCACCTCAGCATGACTCAGCACCATATCAGCATGACTCAGCATCATCTCAGTATCACTCAGCATCACCTGAGCACCACCACAGTACCACCTCATCTCAGCACCATCTCAGCATCAGCACAGCACCACCTCATCAGTGCACCACCACCAAAGCAGCAGCATCTCAATATCAGTGCTGGACCACCTCAGCACCAGCACAGCACCACCTCAGCAGCACCAGCGCAGCACCACCTCAACATCAGCACAGCACCATCTAAGCATCAGCACAGCACCATCTCAGCATCAGTACAGCACCACCTCATCAGTGCACCACCAGAAGTGCAGCACCACCTCAGCACCAGCACAGCACCACCTCAACATCAGCACACCATCTCAGCATCAGCACAGCACCACCCTCACATCAGTGCACCATTACCTGAGCAGCCTCACCTCAGCACCGATGCACAGTGCAACATCACCTCAGCAGCAATTCAGTACCATCGCAGCACCACTTCAGCATCAGTGCAGCCCCACCTCAGCATCAGCAGCATCACCTCAGCACAGCACCAACTCAGCATCACTCAGCACTACTTGAGCACCAGCACTGCACCATCACCTCAGCATGACTCAGCACCATATCAGCATGACTCAGCATCACCTCAGTATCACTCAGCATCACCTGAGCACCACCACAGTACCACCTCAGCACAGCACCATCTCAGCATCAGCACAGCACCACCTCATTAGTGCACCACCACCAATGCAGCAGCATCTCAATATCAGTGCTGCACCACCTCAGCACCAGCACAGCACCACCTCAACATCAGCACAGCACCATCTAAGCATCAGCACAGCACCATCTCAGCATCAGTACAGCACCACCTCCTCAGTGCACCACCAGAAGTGCAGCACCACCTCAGCACCAGCACAGCACCACCTCAACATCAGCACACCATCTCAGCATCAGCACAGCACCACCCTCATATCAGTGCACCACCACCTGAGCAGCCTCACCTCAGCACCAATGCACAGTGCAACATCACCTCAGCAGCAATTCAGTACCATCGCAGCACCACTTCAGCATCAGCGCAGCCCCATCTCAGCATCAGCAGCATCACCTCAGCACAGCACCAACTCAGCATCACTCAGCACTACTTGAGCACCAGCACAGCACCATCACCTCAGCATGACTCAGAACCACCTCAGCATCACTCAGCACCACCTCAGTATCACTCAGCACTACCTAAACACCACCACTGCACAAGCACACCACCACCTCAGCAGCACCTCAGTATCACTCAGCGCCACCTGAGCACCAGTGCAGCACAACCTCAGCACCAGCACATCATCAGTGCAGCATCACTTCAGCATCAGCGCGCCACCACCTCAGCATCAGCACATCACCACCTCAGCATCAGCACATCACCACCACAACATCAGCACACCACCTCAGCACCACTGCAGCACCACTTCAGTATCAGTACAGCACCATCTTAGCCTCAGCACAGCCCCACCGCCTCACCAGTGCATCATCACTTCAGCTCAGCAGCACCTGAGCACCAGCACAGAACCACCTAGGCATCAGTGCACCACCACCATTGCAGCCCCACCTGAGCACCAGTGCAACACCACCTCAGCATCAGTTTAGGCTCACCTTGGCACAGCACCACCTTAGCCTCACTCAACACCACCTGAGCACCAGCTCAGCACCACCTGAGTATGACTGAGCACCAACTCAGCATCACCAGTGCACCTCCACAGCATCACATCAGCATCAACAGGGCACCATCGCAGCGTCAGCACAGCACCACCTTCCCATCAGTGCACCACCACCAGTGCAGCACCATCTCAGCACCAGTGCAGCACCTCAACATCGTCACAGTACCATCAAAATAGCTCCACCTCCGCATCAGTGCACCTCCATCAGTGCAGGCCCACCTCAGCACCAGCGCAGCCCTACCTCAGCAATAACTCAGCACCAATGCAGCACACACTTCAGCATCAGGGCAGCACCATCTCAGCATCACCACAGCATCACCTGAGCACCAGCTCAGCCCCACCTGAGTACCATTGCAGTACCACCACCTCAGCATGACTCATCACCACCACATCCTAACTCAGCACTACTACAGCATCACTCAGCACCACCTCAGCATCACTCAACACCACCTCAATATCAGCACAGCACCACCTAGCAGCACCAACTCAGCATCAGCACAGCACCATCTCAGCATCAGCACAGCACTACCTCCTCATTAGTGCACCAACACCAGTGCAGCACCAACTCAACATCAGCGCAGAACCACTTCAACACCTGAGCAGTGCCACCTCAGCACCAGCACATCACCACCTCAACATCAGCACAACAGCATCTCAACATCAACACAGCACCACCTCCACACCAGTGCACTACCAACAGCGGAGCCCCAACTCAGCACCAGTGCAGCCTCACCTCAGCAACAACTCAGCACCAATGCAGCACCACTTCAGTTTGAGTGCAGCACCACCTTAGCATCAGCGCAAACTCACCTCAGCACAGCACCATCTCAGCACCACCTGAGTACCAGCACAGCACCACCACCTCAGCATGACTCAGCACAAACACAGCATCACTCAACACTAGCACAGCATCACTGCAGCACCGCCTCAGCCGAAACTTAGCATCAATGTAGCACCACTTCAGCATCAGTGCAGCACCACCTCAGTACCAGCACAGAACCACCTCAACATCAGCACCGTACCATCTCAGCATCAGCACAGCATCACATCCACATCAGTGCACCACCACCAGTGGAGCCCCACCTGAGCACAAGCACAGCCTCACCTCAGCAGCAACTCAGCACCAATGCAGCACCACTTCAGCATCACCGCAGCACCACCTCAACATCACTGCAGCACCACCTTAGCACTGCACCAATTTAGCATCACTAAGCACCACCTGAGCACCCACTCAGCACCACCTGAGCACTGTCCCAGCACCACCACCTCAGCATGACTCAGCACCACCACAGTATGACTAAGCACCACCCCAGCATCAGTCAGCACCATCTCAGCATCAGCACAGCACCACCTCCTCATCAGTGCACCACCACCAGTGCAGCACCAGTTCAGCATCAGTGCAACACCACCTCAACACCAGTTCAGCCCCACCTCAGCACCAGCATACCCCCACCTCAACATCAGCACAGCACCAGCTCAGCATCAACACAGCACCACCTCCACATCAGTGCACCACTAACAGCACAGTCCCACCTCAGCACCAACTCAGTCTCCCCTCATCAGCAACTCAGCGCCAATGCAGCACCACTCCAGCATCAGCACAGCACCACTACAGCATCAGCACAGCACCAACTCAGCATCATCTGAGCACCAGCACAGCACAACCTCAGCATGACTCAGCACCACCATAGCATCACTCAGCTCCAGCACAGCATCAATGCAGCACATCCTCAGCACCAATGCAGCACCACATCAGCAGCAACTCAGCACCAATGCAGCACCACTTCAGCATTACTGCACCACCACCTGAGCACCAATGCAGCAGCATCTCAGCACCAGCACAGCACCAACTTAGCACCACCTGAAAAACAGCTCATCACCACCTGAGCACCATCAAAGAATCACTCAGCACCCCCATCACTCAGCACATCCTGGGCACCACCTCAGTATCACTCAGCACCACCACAGCTCCAGTGCAGCACCAACACAGCATCAACGCAGCACCACATCTTCATCAGTGCAGCACCACACCAGCATCAGCACAGCACAACTTCAGCATCAGCACAGCAACCTGAGCACCAACTCACAGCACCAGCTCAGCATCAGCACAGTGCCATCTCAGCATCAACACAGCACCACCTCCTCAGTGCACCACCAACTCAGCATCAGCCCAGCACCACCTCACTACCAGTGCAGCACCATCTCAACATCAGCACAGCACCATCTCAGCATCAGCACAGCAGCACCTCTGCATTAGTGCACTACCACCTGCGCAATCCCACCTCAGCACCAGTGCAACACCACCTCAGAAGCAAATCAGTACCAATGCATCACCACTTCTTCATCAGCACAGCATCACCTCAGAATCCGCAGCATCATGTCAGCACAGCTCCAACTCAGCATCTTTCAGCACCACCTGAGCACCAGCACCTCAGTATGACTCAGCCCCACCTCAGCATGACTCAGCACCACCACAGTATCACTCAGCATCACCTGAGCACCACCACAGCACCACCTCAGCACAGCACCAGTGCAGCATCACCTCAGCACTAGTGCAGCACACATTCAGCATCACTCAGCACCACCTGAGCAACAGCACAGCATCACCTAAGCACCATCAAAGCATCACTCAGCACCACCTCAGCATCACTCAGCACCACCTCAGTATTACTCAACACTACCTGCACACCACCTCCACACAAGCACACCACCAACTCAGCACCACTCAGCACACCACCTCTGCACCAGTGCAGTACCACCTAAGCACTACCACAGCCCCACTTCAGCACAGCACTACCTCAGCATCAGCGCAGCACCACATCAACATCAGCACAGCACAACCTCAGCATCAGCACAGCACCACTTGAGCACCACCACAGCAGCAGCTCAGCATCAGCACAGCACCATCTCAGCATCAATAGAGCACCACCTCCTCAGTGCACCACCACAAGTGCAGCACCAACTCAGCATCGGCACAGCACCACCTCAGCACCAGCACACCATCTCAGCATCAGCACAGCACCACCCACACATCAGTGCACCCCCACCTGAGCAGCCCCACCTCAGCACCGATGCACGGTGCAACACCATCTCAGAAGCAATTCAGTACCATCGCAGCACCACTTCAGCATCAGCGCAGGCCCACCTCAGCATCAGCAGCATCACCTCAGCACAGCACCAACTCAGCATCACTCAGCACTACTTGAGCAGCAGCACAGCACCATCATCTCAGCATGACTCAGCACCATATCAGCATGACTCAGCACCACCTCAGTATCACTCAGCATCACCTGAGCACCACCACAGTACCACTTCAGCACAGCACCATCTCAGCATCAGCACAGCACCACCTCGTCAGTGCACCACCACCAGAGCAGCAGCATCTCAACATCAGTGCTGCACCACCTCAGCACCAGCACAGCACCACCTCAGCACCAGCACAGCACCACCTCACATCAGCACAGCACCATCTAAGCATCAGCACAGCACCATCTTAGCACCAGTACAGCACCACCTCCTCAGTGCACAACCACAAGTGCAGCACCAGCACAGCACCAGCACAGCACCACCTCAACATCAACACACCATCTCAGCATCACCACAGCACCACCCACACATCAGTACACCACCACCTGAGCAGCCCCACCTCAGCACCGATGCACGGTGCAACACCACCTCAGCAGCAATTCAGTACCATCGCAGCACCACTTCAGCATCAGCGCAGCCCCACCTCAGCATCAGCAGCATCACCTCAGCACAGCACCAACTCAGCATCACTCAGCACTACTTGAGCACCAGCACAGCACCCTCACCTCAGTATGACTCAGCACCATATCAGCATGACTCAGTATCACTCAGCATCACCTGAGCACCACCACAGTACCACCTCAGCACAGCACCATCTCAGCATCAGCACAGCACCACCTCAGCACCAGTGCAGCAGCACCTCAACATCAGCACAGCACCAGCTAAGCATCAGCACAGAACCACCTTCGCACTACTACTGGCACAGCTCCACCTAAACACCAGTACAACTCCACCTAAGCACCAGCACAGCCCCACCTCAGCAGCAATTCAGCACCGTTGCAGCACCATTTCAGCATCAGAGCAGCACCATCTCAGCATCAATGCAGCCTCACCTCAGCACAGCACCAACACAGTATCATTCAGCACCACCTTGTAAGCCATGCATTTCTTATCAAATTAAACAGGTAAGCAACTCTCTCAAAGAGTTATTTAAAGTTCTTAATACTTTTTTTAAACCCTCATTCTTGTTCCCAAGTGTTCCTGATATTCACAAGAGTAGTGCGATTCTTTGGCGAATCACTTTGAAGAAAAAATATATGTAATTTATCAGAATTTCTCAACAGTAGCTGAGCAAGAAAGTGAGCTGTCTTATTTCAGTCTGCAGCTTTCTAATTGTGCTTTTGGTCTTGATATAAATGAATTACTTTTGCCTGATTCAATTCAGAAAGTGTTGGCACTTGCTAAATCAGGGTCCCCGTTAGACATTTGTTCACCTAGCATCTCTGTGGCCTTGTCCTCCCAGCTTGCCCCTGCCATTTGCTCATTATTCAACTTGTCCATCAGCTTGGGAGGTTCCCCTTAGTTTGGAAAGCAGCACGGGTCATTCCAATGCAAAAAAAGGCAAACCTGTTACCTATGGACCTGTCTAACTATCAACCTATTTCATTGCTTCCCTTACCGGGCAAGCTACTGGAAGGACAAATAAATGTACAACTCATGGAGTATCTTGAAACTAACAAGCTGCTGGATCCATCTCAATCGGGTTTTAGACCCATGCATAATACCGAGTCAACGCTAATTGCGGTTACTGACCATATTAGATGCTCCCTTGACACAAATACTCCTTCACTGCTTGTGCTGCTGGGCCTATCGCAGCATTCAACAATGTATATCATCCCAGAATGCTGCTCAGGCTGCAAGAGATAGGAATCCATAGCACAGCACTAAAATGGTTCAAGGATTTTTTTTAACCAATCAAACCCAGACTATTAATATTGGCCCTTATACATCACAAACCGTACAACTAGATAAGGGGGTGCCACAGGGCTTGTGTCTGAGCCCTACACTATGTTTTAATATATACATAGCCCCCCTTACGGACACTGCCAGAGCAGTTGGTATTGAACCCTTGTCTTTCTCAGACGATACACAGCTAATTGTTACTCTTGCTAAAGATTTGAACAATGTAAAAGTGTGCTTTTCCGCCGGTATGACAGCCATCACAACCTGAATGACAGATAATTGTCTCCAGCTAAACGGAAATAAAACCGAGATTATGCTTTTTGGTAAGGACCAACAATTTTGGGCACCTGACTGGTAGACCTCTGAATTGGGTATGGCACCTACTCCTTAATTAGTGGTAAACAATTTGGGGTTTCGTCTAGATCAGGCACTCACAATGAAAGAGCAGGATGGGACAACTGCAGGAACTTGCTTTCACATTCTGCGCCTATTACAGATGGCTTTTCCTTTTCTTCCTCATTCTACGAGGAAGGCCTTGATTTAAGCTCTGGCCATCATCCACCTAGATTATTGTAATACCTTATTGGCTTCCATCAACGAGACAATGATTCATAAGTTGCAAGTGGTCCAGAATACTGCAGCACGTCTCATAACTAACCTTCCACCCACAACGCCTTCTTCTCCCCTTTTGCATTTTCTTCTTTGGCTGCCAATTCATAAAATAATCATGTTTTAAATCGGTTGTCTGACACATAAATCCTTAAATGGCAAAGGCCAAAGTTATCTGTCTGCTAAGCTTTTCCCTTATCGGCTAGGCAGATCATTGAGACCTAGTGATAAAGCCCTGCTTACTGTTTATCGAATAAGGATGTCTCTTTCAGGAAGCAGGTGTTTTTCCTATTTAGCCCCTCTGTATTGGAACAGATTTCCGTTCTACTTATGTCATTGCATGGATCATTTTAAATTTAGAAAACTTCTTAAGACATAGCTAGCTATTTGCGGCCTAGTAGCTGTGATTCTGTTTGTGATCTGGGCTGTGCCGAAATACCCCTCTCTGGGTGATTTGTGCAGGTTATAAATTAAAATAACATAACACCTGAGCACCAGCTCAGCACCACCTGAGCATCAGTGCAGCACCACCACCTCAGCATGACTCAGCATCACTCAGCACCACCTCAGTATCACTCATTATCACCTGAGCATCACCTCTGCACCAACACACCACCACCTCAGCACCACCTCAGGATCAGTCAGCACCACCTGAGGATTATTCAGCATCACCTGAGCATAACCTCCGCAACAGCACACAACCACCTCAGCACCACTCAGCATCACCTCAGTCTATCCTTGGAATCTGGCATCTGTTGATTCTCCCCTAGTGTCCATCCGCTTCTCATGTTGTAATTAAGGTACTATTTCCGAACCTCCAAACTCCTGTTGTTTATATTCTCCACCCGTAACAAAAAAGCTATAACAAACAACCATTAGAACAGGCAGGAAGAAGTTGTCAGCCTTTCAAGGACAAAAACACTGGAAGACATTTTACATATAATGTCGTTCAGTTGTACATAATGTCTTCTTTGTAATATATAAGGCAGAATAAGGCTTAGAACTCTTTTCTATTATAACTTTTCAACATGCTGCACAGCAGAAACAATGCTCTACAAAATATCTTAAAGACATTGGCAAAGTCAATAGTGCTGGCTGAACACTTTTATGGTGAATCCTTATTTGTCATTCCTCCACCTCACATGTGTCTCTGTACTGTAGTGAAGTGAGTGTCAAAGCAGCCTCAAGAGACCCGGAAGAAGATGCAGGAAGAGAGAAGAAACTGCGCTTTCCATATGCAGACTGTATACATAACTGGGATTATATTTGTTTGTTTATTCAAGTTGATAGCTGATAATGGGTGTGGATCCTTAATATCAATGGCAGAATATTGACAGTACCAAATATCGATGTCAGTCTATCGAGGAATGAAATATCTTTGGTAAGTATATCTTGTTTAGGCTTGCTAATAATGTCGAAGGTGTAAATAATATAGGGGCCTATTCAGAGAACAAATCTGAGATAACATCCTAACTTACTACTTTTGGTATTCACAGAAGGCATTTAGTAGTAGTAAAGTTCGGACTCCTAACTTTACTACTACTAAATGCCTTTTGTGAATACCAAAAGTCGTAAAGTTAGGATTCTGTCTCAGTTTAGTAGTAGTAAAGTTAGGAGTCCTAACTTTTCTACTACTAAATGCCTTCTGTGAATGCCAAAAATAGTAAGTTTAGGATTTTATCTCAGATTAGTTCTGTGAATCGGCCCCTGAAACTTTAATATTGTTGCATGTAATGTTGTTTTTAGGTATTTTTTTTTATTTGGTTAATTTTTTCAAATAATTGTATAATTTTTTTAATGTATGCATTTTTATATATATTTATTTGCATTTTTGGATGGTATCTATACAATAATTAGAGATCTGTAATGTTTATTTTCCTTTTCGTTCTAAGTGGTAATGGGTTAACATTTTTCTAAATAGAATTTAAGGTTCCTATTTTTTTTTATCCGAAAATGTTGATAAAATAAGAAAATTTTACTTGTAGGGTTATAATGTTTTGGTGGTTATGGGTGGGTAGTGTGTCACTTAATATATGTTTAATTCTACATATTGTACTTTATATATCTTTTTTAAATAATATATTTGTAGAGGTTTATAAGAGCTTTGGATGGTAGTGTTTTAAATTACTATATTTTAAAGTAAGATTTAAATTTAATATCATGTAATAGTTATATGAATTTTAATATTTCACGTTTTTTTGTTTGTCAGTCTTACAATTTGTATTATAAATATCTATAGTATTTCACATTTGTATTAGCAAATTGTTAAACATAATATTTCACTGTACCAGGTCTATTTTTTTTTGGCACAATAAAATGCACATGCAATTATTTAATTTTTTGGGGATATATCATATTTTTACAAGTCAAACAAGTGCAATAAAATAGTTTTTACAAATATTTATGATTTTGTTTAAAATATCTTTAATTTCAATAACATGTTTGTTATATTTTTACATTCAATAATGATGTATTCCTTATATTTAGAAAAAGTTTTATTATGGGCATTTACACATTTTCAACAACACATTTTATACCTTTGTTATACATCCTTTCCGAATGACTTCATTTTTGTTTATGTTTCTAAACACAGTAAAATGATATCTTATATTTTTCATATTTTCCAAAATGTATATATTATATTGGCAAAAGAAAATCCCAAACTATTTTCTACATAATTTGTTTATTTTATATTTCAAGAAGTGCATATATATATATTCACTGAAAAAAACCATAGGTTTCAGGCACGTTATAGTTAGGAATTAGCATTTAAAAAACCTTAGAAATTCACTGAAAAAACCATAAGTTTCAGGGGCGTTATAGTTAGCTGGACTTTTCACTCGTACAAAACCATTGAAATTCCCCCGTTATAGTTAGTTCAGCTAACTATAACTCGCGCGCCCGCAATGCACTGCTCATGACGTCACATATTACATCACTCATGACATGGTCAGTGACATCACTCATGACATCACTGATGACATCTCAAATGACATCACTGATGACATCATCCTTGTGATAGAGTGGCAGACCTCCTCTCCCCCTAATATAACCTTTGATACACACATTCAAAAATAGAAACTAAAATTTTCAAAACAATGGACATACCAATATCAGTTACAACAACCTATTCAGTACTTCTAAGATCCACATACACATCCACTCATTCACCAACAGTCCTATACAGTCACTCATACATGTACTCACTCATCATATGTACTCATACACCTATACATCCTGTTACACAACGCCACTCATCCATAGAGTTACTCACACACATAGTCACTCATGCTAATAAAGAATCAAACATCCATTTACTTGCATATACAGTTATACACACACCACCACACTTACTTCTACAGAAACTTACACATACTTAGTCTTTTAAACAATCACTGATAGAAACACATACTTATTCATACAGGAACTCTTTCAATCTCTCACTCTCACATATACTCACTTATATACACCAATAGTCACATATACTAATTTAAAACATATGTAGTTACTCATAAAGACACTATTGAGACAGTCATTCACTCACTAACACACCCATGCACACACTCATCCACCCATACAGTCCTGCACACATGCTGTCTTCAACACATACAAACAGTGAGTCACTCATTCATGCACCTATGCACTATGTAATACCCCCACCAAACCCTACAGACACTCAGACACTCATACTGATTCTCAAAAAACCAACTAATAACCTATATAGACACTCATGTAGCTACTCACCAACCCATGCAGCCAGTTATACACAAAGTGAGAGACTGATACAGATATTTACATATTTAAACATTACTCACTAAGCCATGTATTCACTAAGATACACTTAATCAGTCAGTTATACAATCAATTTTTCAAAAACAAATCATCCATTTAGACACTTATATACCCATTTATTCTTCCATCGACTTTGAGATATACATATATAAAACATATGTAATTTTCAGAAAAACACACATTCACTGGATGATGTCATCAGTGATGTCATCAGTGATGTCATTTGAGATGTCATCAGTGATGTCACTGACCATGTCATGAGTGGTGTAATATGTGACATCATCAGCAGTGCATTGCGGGCGCGTGAGTTATAGTTAGCTGAACTAACTATAACGGGGGAGTTTCAATGGTTTCGTACGAGTGAAAAATCCAGCTAACTATAACGCCCCTGAAACCTATGGTTTTTTCAGTGAATTTCTAAAGTTTTTAAAATGCTAAATCCTAACTATATCGTGCCTGAAACCTATGGTTTTTTCAGTGAATATATGTATATATATATATATATATATATATATATATATATATATATATATATATATATATATATATATATATGTATATATATATAATTTAAATGCTATTTTCTCAGGAACTACTGAACAGATTTACACCAGACCTACAAAAGGCACTTCCTTGACCTGAGGACTACCTCTCGGCCAAATATCAAGTAACTCTGTTCAGCCGTTCGGGCTGTAGCTGTGTCTAAAGGTCCTATGGAAAAATGCATGGGAAAAACGCGTTTTGGGACCCCCCTTTTTTCTCAGCCCCCGCTTGACGAATCCCCCCGAGACTTTCAGGGTAGGAGCGGAGCGTAGCGCCCCACCTATTTTGAAAATTTCGCGAGGATTCGTCGACCGGCGCCAAAGTTATTCCAAATAGAATGTTGCGGATTTCCTATGGAAACAGGGTCCTAACTATAACTACCTACTGGCGACCGCCAGTAGGTAATATATACACACACACATATATATATATATATATATATATATATATATATATATATATATATATATATATATATATATACATCCTTTTTTATATAAATAACATTTTCAACATATGACATTTCGAATTATAACACATATTGAACACTAGAAAACATTTCATAATGTCATATTTTGTGACATATTGTGCATTTTGCATGATTGTACATTATAACATTATGTTTTTTACATACATATTTGTATTTCCTGCAAGATCCCATTGAACAGAAATTTGGTGCCATTTTGTTACAGTATACATTTTTTTGCAGTCTTCTGTTTATGTAGTTTATGTATAGTACCGTAGTTGCCACAGGTGGGACCATATCTTTTCAGATCACATAAGATTCATTTTAAATAATATTTAAAGTTTATTAGTCATTAACAGTTATGGCCCTTCCATAGCAAACATTTGAATAATATCTTGTGCATTTCCAGTGTCTAACATCTCTGGTGCTCTGTTCATTACGCAAGTCGTAGCCTAGGTATGTTAGCTGGAGTTTTTCCCTTTGTGGCGTCATTGCACATGTTGATATCTGTGTTTAGTACAAAAGATCAAAGAGACATTATGGCCTTAATTACGATGTTGGGCGGACTAGAGACCACCCGACACCGTTTCAGTGTGGGAACCGACCGACCATAGGTCGGCGGTTCCAAACACCGCTATGATGCAACTGCACATGGTGCAGTCGCAAGCTCCAAGTTCTCTATGGGAGTTTGTGCTGCAGGCGGTTTCCGCCTGCAGCGCAAGCTTCCATGGAGAAATGAGAGTTTGTGTAAATCCCTGCACTGTGTGAAAGGCACCTCACGGTGCCTGCCACACGGTACAAGGATTTATAGGGAGGCCCCATAGGTGCCCCCTCGGCCCCCAACCAGAGGCCACAGGAAGAAGGGTGCACTGTTAGGGGCCCCCAAAGTCACTTTGCATCAGGCTTTTCATGTCGGAAAGCCCAACATGAAAAGCCTGCCCAAAACCGACATCATAATCCCGACGGCAGAAATGCAGTCCATTGGGATTAGGTTGCAGCTTCCAGCTGAGCCTGTCGCAAGCCAGCCAGGATGACCAGACGGTTTGACTTCCGACCACCTACATCGTTATTAGGCGGTCGGAAATCAAACTAGGGATGTTGGTCGGAAAGCCTCTTACCTGTGGTTGGAGGCTTTCCGATGACATGCAAATGAGGCCCTAAGTGTATTTTAACTTACTACTATTTTATACTTAGCACATTCATTGCTATTAAAATGTTGCCATTTTATTTTTTCCAGATTAATTGCTTTGTAATTTGGGCCTTTTTTATATCAGATTTAATTTTTGGGGATTTATTTTCTTTTTTGCAGGCTTAGGGATAGGAAATAATAGTACAGAAAATATCATTACTTTTGGGTGAATCAACATATGTTTTATAAGGTTTATAAGTTTTTTAATTATTTAAATATTTACGTACTTTTCTACTTTATAGATTTTTAATGTTTTTTTGGACAGCATGGCATGCTTTAGTTTATTAAGTTTGGTGTAGGCAAAACAATTGACTGTTTTTTTCATTTCTTTTACATTGATTACTGAATTGTGACGGAATCTTGATTCCTTAACGGTTTTTAGTTTGATTTTCATTGGTCATATGCCAATTTTATTTTTATGTTTGTTGTTTTTTTCATTTGGAAAAAGCTCTCTAATCAAGATGTATATATGTATGTATGTATGTTTGTATTTGTTACTTTTAATAGTTGTATTGATGTATATTAATTATTTTTAGTATTTTGTTACATATTTGTATGCCAATATCGTTTTATTGTTATTTGAGCAGTACTTGTGGAGATAGAATTGTTGATATATGGTATTTCTAAATTTTGGTTATAAATACTGTGTTAATTACATAACTGTAATGCTTAATATTATGTATTTCAATATTTTTGTGTTTTACATAGGGTCAATATAATTTTGATATTGAGGTATACCACGTTTATGACTCAGTATCATTATATCTCTATTTTTTTGTTGTCGATGTTCAGTAGTATAATCCTGCCAATGGAGGTAACACAGAATATATTATTTATCACTGCTGGGTAAAGTGCAATAAAAGATATGTGCATATTAGTACCTACTGGGTCTTTTTTGTATTAAACCAGTGTTTCCCAAACAGGGGTCCGTGACACATTCCCAGGGGGTCCACAAGCAGCAGTTTTAAAAGCACTTCAATATTCCTTGAATAATCTGTAGTTTTCGGACAACAATAAAAGTGTCAAGATAACATCCAGTGATTAATGTACCTGCTGCAGAGAGATGCGTGTTTTGTTCAGTAGCATATTTGACTCATCTAAGGTAGTGCAGAGGGTTAATATGCCTGCTGCAAAGAACGTGTACCATGCACTAAAAAAACAAAAAAATAGTAGTTTATGTGCATAGCTCAGTGGGTTACTGCTTTTGTCACAGATTCTTTTGCTATTGTGCAGTTTATGAGTTACAATCATAATCTAGCACCTTAAACTACGACCTGCCATCAAACAACTGCATGCAAACTGCATGGTACAAGTTAGTATGCTATCTTTTTTCCCCAGTCTTTCATAATCCTCATATTGCCAAAAAGGTTTGTTTGGGTAGAATTAAACTGTTAGAATTAAAGTCAAAGCTAACCGCTATGTTACATTCTAAATCAGGATTTTGTGCTTCTCCAGACCAAGCACTTTTAGAAAATGCTTACCAATATGGGTGACATGTGAATCCTACACCTTGAAGTCCCTTTTGCCTTATATAACATAACATTTCCTATACACTGATTTACACACGTATGAATCATTGTCTCTGTATGTGTGTGATGTAAAGTGCTCTGACACCCTACACTTGTATGAGAGATGCTATAAAAGAAATGAAATACAGGTGACAGAGGGGCTATTGAGAGAAGAGAGGCACTGTTGGAGAGTGATAGTGAGGGATTCATAGAAGAGCCCCAAAAAGATTGTTGTATTGGTGCATAGTAAGGTCATCGTTTACTATGCTTTAAAAGCAAATACATTTCAATATATAATGGCAAATGTGCTGCAGAATTAACAATTTTTTCCCACATGTTCTTGGTGGGTGAGCCCCCCAAAGTTTGCTTTGCAGTGTCCAGGCTCACTCACTGCGCTTAGTACTGGGACTGGTCTGACAATATTTGCCAGGGCTGCTTTGGGTTTCCAGTCTGGCCCTGGCAGGAGGCTCATACTGTGAAATAGAACCAAATATTGAAAAGTTAGTCGCCGAGATGCAGCACTAACCATCCCAGTAAAAGTTTTCGATTTTGCTAATTCTTTCTATATAAAATATTACAATCTTTAGTGATTCGAGTATTTGTTTGGTGTGCACAAGTGTGTGTTTACTTTTTTCAAACTACTGTTTTAATGTTTGAAATTTAAATCGTACAAATTGTTTGGGGGTCCTCAGCTTCCAGTAGTGACTCAATAGGGGTCCTCAGGAGTCAAAGGTTTGGGAACCACTGTATTAAACCACTTTTGGCGGAGGTACACAAAAGTAATACACAACATGACAGTATGTGGTGAACACACTTCTCAGATTTCTCATGACACCTGTTCTTTACTGAGACATACATATCAACAGTTGTTGGATAGATGCAAATAGAACTATACATGCAGAGTAATACCTGCAGTTTAACGGGTTCTGATTAATCTAATGAATCCCACATAGTGACATGTCCCCTACATCTTCAATGACAAAAGACTGACAGAGAGAAAATAATACAAAATAACGCAATTAGGATGCGGGAAGGAGGTCAAGAAGGCCTCTTCCGGCTGGTAGTGGTAACAGGAATTTGTATTGGATTGTAGTATTCACAAAGCAATTCATACCTCTGGCGTGCTCACAAAATGTTCAGATCTGCATTTGGCTCCTGGAGCACTTTTGGTGTGCATGGTTGATAGGTTTTTTTATGTTGTTCCTTATTTGAGAGATGATGAGTGAAGTGTGTGAGATTCAGAGATGTGCTTCAAATATAGTGCAGCAAACATTGCTGCACATTAGCACAAAGTATTGCAGAGCATGAGCAATAGATGCAAAAGCGCATACCTACCATTTTAGAGCTTCACGCTTTATAAAAATCCAATAACATTAACATTAACTATAGGGCACTACCATTCTTTTCCGTAACTGCTATGCATATTCAGTTGCTTTCATACACATGTGCTCCTTGATTGAGTATGTCTTGATGATATCCTTTATAACTAGTAAGCAGGGTCGGACTAGCTTATAGGGCAAGCAGGCAGTGCCCGATGGGCTGGTCTGACAGGTCAGAGTATGGGCCAGGTTTTTGGCTGTGTTTTATGGTCCGCAGGGGCAGTTTTTACTTTTGATTTACTGGTATTTAAAAAGTCATTGCCTGCAGCAAGCTCACAGTTTTCATAACTTGCAAAACGCTTCTACGGCGTGTCTTTACGTGTTCAGACCTGCCCCAATTTGCAAATGTGGGACACTTTTTAAGCAAGCTGATTCACTAACGGGTGACACTTTTGTTTCGGTGCAAGCAGTGGTGGCTCCTCTGCTAAGGCCGAAGAGCGTCATCCCACTGCTTTTAAGCAGTGTGACGATAGGAAAAATAAAATGATAATAACTTGTTGTTTTATTGTTTCCAGCTATATTTGTGGGTTGGCGGGGCTGCTCTGCTTTCAGAGCAGGGAGTGGGATGAGTTGTTTGCCCACTCCAAGTGAGCGTGAATGCTTGGCCGGCCCTCTGGGGCAAACAAAACAGTCATGCGCACTTTGCATGTTCTTCATGTAGACTGCATTACAGCCTGTGTGGCGAACATGCCCAGGCCGCCAGTCTCTGTCTGAGCGGCGAACCACGGTCCTCCGACCAATCACAACACTGCATTACAGCATTGTGATTGGCCAGGGGAGCCTGGGTGCTTACTGATCACAATGCTGCATTGCAGCATTATGATTCGCCAGGGGAGTCTGGGTGAGTACCTGATTGCTCTTCCGGCCGAGTCTGACGAAAGAGAGACGGAGCAGATACGCAGAGATAACGTAAGTGTTTTTTTTTTACATTTCCCTTCCTTCTTCCCCCCACCACTCACGATCTATGCCAGTGCCACTGGGTGCATGGCCTATATTCTGTCTCAGTCGACCCTGCTAGGAAGGTCAAAATGTTGACAATATAACAATAAAACTATGTCCTTGCTTCAATTAATAGACTTTGCTTGGTATACAGATTTGTGAACCCATAAATGCTAATCCGAACAGGGTCGATTGTTCTGTAAAACATTTTGCTGTTACTTGTCACTGTGTGATTACTGTGGGCAATGAACACATTACTATTTCTTTACCTGTATTCATTTGTTATCTAGAATAAATACCCTTATATTGGCTATTTCTGCTTTCGGGGATGTATTGCTATGTTGATTTATTTATCAGAAATGGTTTTAAACATGTATTAAAGTGAGTTATTAATGAACCAGTAGTTCTTAAAAATACATTTGCTTCTTGTTAGGCATAATGGGATGTCCTTATGCTTGATATTACGTGCAATTTGAGGCTCTCAATCTTGGTCTTGTACCAGCCCAGATAAATGCCTTCACATTTCTGTAAATGGACGTTGGTACCTTTAGGGACATCATACCAAAGAACTAAACGAATCTCAGTTCCTGTTTTACGGTCACAGTGTGATCAAAAGTGGGGTGTCATCAGTGCTTAATTTGTGCCGGTGCTTTCCGGTGCTCAGCACCGGCACTTAATTGCCAGCACCGGGGCTTATAACTGTCTGCCACATGGTAGTGGTGTCTGCCAATTTAGGTACGAGCACAATAACTTCTGTTTATTATTTCCATTTCCAATTATTAGTATTTGCCTCCAAAGCCATTCTTATAGCTTTGGGGGCCTGTAATAGTATGCATGGTCACACTTTTAAGAGTGTGATGATTAGTAGTGTATTGGTGCTGTCATTGGCAGTGCTGCCAGGGGCAACGGATGGTGCAAGCTCTAGTGTCCTCCTGTCGAGAGCCCCGGCACTATGTTTTTTACAAATTAAGCACTGGGTGTCATTTGTGATTCTTTCAATCAAGGGGTTCAGATTGTCACCAAACATGTTCACAAGACCCCGCAGGGCTCCCAAATACTTGAAGTTTTAAAGTCCCATGTAATTGGGTAACCATTCAAAGAGAGTTTCAGAGTGAATTGACGTCAGTCTTCAAGTTTATTTTTATCCCGAACATGCACACACATCCAACATCAATTCTACAAGGACAGGGATCAAGATCTCAGGTTAGAAATGGTGAGCAACATATTGCACTAATTGATACAAGATCCATGTTGTACGCCCACAAAAGTTCAACTGTCCACAATCCTGTGAGAAACCAATGCCAATAAGTTCAGGTTGAGTAAAAAGAGTAGTGGTGAGAGCTGCTACCGCTGCTATGTGCAATGTGTGACCTGGAAGGAGGGTTCTGAGAGCAAGCTGCCAATTATTCAGTTGGGCTGCTCGGCCGGTGCAGAGCCATTTAAATGTATCTATGAAGTTATGGACCATTGTAGCCCCCTCAGGATTCTAAAGAGGTACCCCCATTCAAAGTGATCACATCCTTTTTCTGCATCAAAAGAGAAAGCTAGGTTGGTGTCCTGATCATTTCTTACTTGCCGCTGTAGGTGAAAGAAGTATGCAGATGGTTTCTAGAAGAGAGACCAGTGACAAAACCAGCATGGGGGGTGGATAAGGTCAGGAACTATCCCATAAGGTTTTTTTTTAGCTACAGTCTCAGCAAATATGTTAATATCGACATTGATGAATGATTTTGAATGACTGCTGGAGCACTGTAGTAGGTTCTCTCCAGGTCTGGGTATGAGGGAGATGGTGGCTTATTGAATTCAGATCTGATTGATGTAGTCTTTTTGGCATACTTATAAACACACAAAAAACTGAAGACAGAATGGGCCTGTTGTTCTTGTACAGTTCCACTTGGAAGCCATCCTCATCTCATTCTTTCCCTGATGCCATTACATTTTCAATCTCTCCTCCTGGGATATCGCCTTTCAGTGGTTGTCGCTTGCTCTTCAAATGCAGTTTTGGGACTGTGAACACATCAGGAACCTACCTTTACGTCAAAACAAGGTGCTGATACACCCCTACCATAAGTACCTTTTTTTGACATGATACCAAAGATGGCCTTTGAGAGGCGGTTAGGCGAGAGACCATAAGACACCCTACCACTAGCAATGAATATCAGTTGTTATATTGCAGGTGGTTACAACATGGTAGATTACAAGGGGTCAAATCTATTGTGATTACAGTTCCATTGTGATGAACTGCCACACTGTACTTTACATAGCATATACCTTTACATCGCTCCTTATATGGTAAGTTGTATTTATAACACAATACTGCCAGCATATTCCTGCCTGTGAAAGACCGCCGGCCCAGCGGGATCCTTGATCCCGGCAGTGCCTGCAGTCTTGTGGCGGACTGATTGCCGCAGTCGTAATACTGTGGGTGGTCCCGCAGTGTGGCAGGAGTCGGACAGCAATCATGGATTTGGCGGTCCTATGGACTGCCAAATTCGTAATCAGGCCCTGAAACTGAGATCTAGAATAGAGCAGAGCAGGAGATTTTAGAGCACCCTCCCAAAGGGAGACCCTGATTTTGATCTAACTTGAATTGCATATTAATCTAAGCATACACATTCTGATTATTAACTGATGATAAACTGATGTCTGCCTTCTGTAAACCACTTTCTTTTAATAGACCTTCATGGTTTGAAACATAACTATTCTCAGTCTTTTCTGCGATCCCTCATGTGCTTCACATTTACTTATGTAAATGTAAATGTGCAGGAATTTATATAGCGCAAATCACCAAGCGGTCTCTAAGCGCTTGCTTAGGGAACCCGTCCTGGTATTCCCCTGTGAGATAACCCAGCAGGGCATCCGCAAGGTGAAAGCCAGGCATCCCGCCGCGAGGGGCCCATGTGGAGATTAAGCAAGCTATTGCCCAGAGTCGCAGAGTGTGAACCCATGAGTCGAGTATGCACTGGAGCGAGAATTATCGAGTCCATGGACATTTATGAACTCAAGACCCAGCCGAGCCGGGAATTGAACCCTGGTCCCGGGCGGACTTCTGCTTCCAGGTCTGCCTCCTCTAACCAGTGAGCCACACTTCTCCACCATACTTATTGTATTGACCTATTGAGCAGCCTCAGTTGTGTACTCGATCCCCCCCATAATACTTTATGGCTCCCAAATGTGCACAAATATAAGCGCTGACACCATCACAGACAGCTCTGGGAAGTGCCTTTTTTTCTGTGTGTCTTGGAGACGGTCCACTGTCTCCGGTCTCACACTGTCAAATCTGATTTGTCTCAGATACAGCCTCCACTTGTGTCTCTATGTGTGTTGTGTTTGTGCATGTTGGGTATGGCAATGCATCTTAGGCCATGCTTTTAATTGTCATATTCAATTTTATATTAATTTAATTTAACTATCAATAAATATGTTGTTTTATTTTGATATCATTCTCTTGCCTGTTTTTTCATAAATTGCAGCTGAATTAAACCTTATGTGTATGCACAGGGCCTATCTAGAAGTGATCAATGGTGCCCCCTCACATCCTGATGAATATATAGTACTCTAACACTAGGGTAGAGTTTCCATGTTTATTCAGCCCGGAAGGCTGTGGTGGGCACTATGCCAAATACCCGAGGCAATTAAACAAAGATGCATCTTGGACACCAACACACAAACGAGGACCGATTGTATGACGCGTATTAAATAACATAAGTAAGAAAGCGGATACTGCAGACTCAAGGGATTCCGGCTACGCCTGTGCGATGTACCCACTGCTAAAACCACTGTGGCAGAGTTGTGGCACTGTATGCATAAAAACAACCTAAGGAGATGCAGTAACAACAGTCCACTCAAGAAAGGGAGTGCCCTGACGAGAGCTCGACCGTCTCCTGTGGCGTTTACCTCTAATCTTCATTTCTTGAATTTGGTTCTTAAAAACGTGGCAGGCTGTTTTTCCTAAAGAACAGTTTTCAAAGTATAAACCTAGAAAGCCATCGGTTTTACAGGAGTTTCTGAAGAAAATGAATAGTAAAGTAATAAACCAATATTTCAGGGTCTGGCACAGAACCAGGAGCGTTATTTCTCAGCAAACTAAGTCTTAAAACGTGTATAAGAAAGGTCTGTGGAACTGCTTTCAGGACAGGATGAGTCGAGGTTCCTTCAGCTCATCCAACATTGAAAGTAGCCCATAATGCCCCGAGCTTCCTTGATTTTCCCTGTGCCCCGGATGACCAGTCCACCCTGTTCCAAGGGTTGCAAATTATCAAAATATTGAAGTTGAACCAGAAGTGCAGTGGCGTGACTCCCACACCCAGGATGCAAAGACTTCGGGCAAAACAAACTGCTTGAGACATACATATGTTCCGAAAAGTTGGAGAAAGATGTATTAATTGATGGAGTAACCCTTGGTGGACAGGATATCAGTCACCGTTGTGATGGAGTAACCCTTGGTGGACAGGATATCTGTCACCGTTGTGATGGAGTAACCCTTGGTGGACAGGATATCCGTCACCGTTGTGATGGAGTAACCCTTGGCGGGCAGGATATCCGTCACCGTTGTGATGGAGTAACCCTTGGTGGACAGGATATCCGTCACCGTTGTGATGGAGTAACCCTTGGTGGACAGGATATCAGTCACCGTTGTGATGGAGTAACCCTTGGTGGACAGGATATCCGTCACCGTTGTGATGGAGTAACCCTTGGTGGACAGGATATCCGTCACCGTTGTGATGGAGTAACCCATCCGCCAAGATCTAAATTACATCTTAAGTTCCCGCCTAGCTTGAGAATGGAGATAAACGCCCACAAAATTGGTGGTATGCAATGGAAGGATTTTCCCCATTGATAAATATTATTTTCCTAGGAAGAAAAATGTGTTAAATTGCAAAGGAATTTACACATGCCTAAATGTACACCTGCTCCATTTGCCCACGTGTAAATTTGTGTGCATATGAGTACTCCTGGAAAGATGAGACTGGTGCAACCTCTCAGGTAACGCCGACATTGTTTTTTGAGAATTCCAAAACAAAAGCAAATGTATGTCAAACATAAGAGTAAACCTAAGGGAGTACAGTTACTTATGTACGTGTGTGCACTCATGAGTGTATGTGTGCCACTACTGTACTTTTTTACACTTCTGAGCACTGTTACATGCAATGGTGTGCACAGTGTATACACCGCAGAACTATGAAAGGCTGAGCTGACTCTTGGAATTCATTCTTATTACCGGAAGTTTACATACACCAGGGACCCCGGAGCAGCGCAGACAAATGCGTGGCGCAAAAAAAAGGTGCCTGTGAGCAAGTTACCACTACGGACATATCTCGGTGCGCAGCAAATATCTCCCTTGTCAGAAGCGAGTGTTTAACTCCCTGGGGAATATTCTTGGCGACTCCGAGAGAGAAGCAATCTCTAAAGAAGACAAAACCACTGTCAGGCAGCTTAGATGATACCGAAAAACAACAGCGAAAAAGTAATAAAATGATAATTGAAGAAATGAGAGATGCCTCTTGCTTAAAAAGTCCGTGAGGTGTGGGGGAGCCCAAGGTCAGACTGGCCTATAGCTATAGGGCACTCGGAAGCGCCCGATAGGCAGGCATGTAAGTTATTTGGCTGGTTCTGAGCTGGACCTGTTTTATGATCTGCAGGGCCGTTTTAAAAAAAAACAATTTCTCACCCTCATTTTAAAACCAACATTGCCTGCAGCAAGCGCAAATACATGCAGTCTCCCACACATTGCAAACCACCTATTCAGCGTCTCTTGACACTTTAACTCACTGATCCCCGTTTTCTATTGGTGCCGGGTCTATTTTGCGACCCAGTCCGACACCAAGACAGCAGCAGTTCTTTTACCTGAGTCCTGGTGATGATAAGGTGGAATAAATCTTTGCTCGGAGACGGTGCCTGGTGCTGAATTTCATACAGTTGCTCTTGCAGCAGACTCGTCATGATAGGTCCCCCTTGTCCCTTATCGCTCCCTGGCGTTGAAACTGATCGCGAGACTCGACCTGTGTGCAGCCGCGTGCAGGTCTCGCGACGTATATAGTGCCCGGGCTCCTGCCGCCCCGCACCGGGGCTCGCGCCTCCCTGCTGGATCTTGCCCAACGGAACAGGTCTGGGTAAACACCAGCGGTTGGCTCTGCCTATTGAATGGGGAGTGTTCATTCATTATTACGGGAACAAACACAGCCTCACGTTGAAAGGGGCCTCGCCACAGTTTCCAATCAACAATCAGCAAACAAACAGGCGGATAACGCTATTTAAGAAGGATGAATAGAAAATGAATCATGCGCACTAACAATTGTTTCCTATCCATCTTCATAGTTATATGACACATGTCAAAGCTGGGGAGCTTTATTGCACAATTTAGACGCTTTAAGGTATTGACTATAAACATTTTGGACTGCGGGGAAAAGGGTGTGAGCAGATCAGGCAGGTGCACCATCCCTGCCCAACCCTTACTTGGGGAGCCCGACTACTCGAGTGTGCAGTGTGTGTACAATTTAACGCTTCCGTTAGATACAATGAATAAGCAGCACTTCAGAATTGGTACAAGTGTAAGGAATAGTACTGTGGTGTGTGAGTGCAAGCTTGACTCATGCCTAATCAAGATTTCCACACACAAAACAGGCACAGCACTAGGTAGGAAAAGTACACACTTCGTTCACACCGGTTGTGTCCTGCGAGACACATTCTAGTGTCTCGACAGGCACAGTTAGTAGCCACTCCCCCATGGGAGTGGGCACACACCCCCCCCCACACCCATCCATCACCGGCGTCACGAGTGACTTGACCCGGCTAATAAAGGGGCCCGAGTGCACGTGCTCGTGGCCAGTTATCTAACTATCGCACCTGTGTCTGTGTCAGTCAATCAGCAGTATGTGGGCCTAGAGCCCACAACAATGGCGACGAGCGGGTCTGACCCCGTGTGGACACCGGTTGGCTCTACATTGTGCCCCAGGGAGAAATGCAGCCAGAGACACCCTGCATTGGTATGCCGGTAAAGCATGCTGCTACTGGCGCTGGTCTGCACACATTTGGCCAGGGAGACAAGCAGAGGGATCGTGGAGCGTTCCCCCCAGAGCCACTGCGTGCACGTCCAGACACCACGGAAGCACCATTGCTGGTCGTTCAAAGAGGGCAGAAGAGTAGAGGCTTATACGACAAGCCCGACCTACAGCTACAGACGCAGTAAGCACCAGCATAGTCCCACACCACGTGGTGGCCTCAACCCTGGTAGGGGGAGGATAAGAAAGTCATAGCTGCAGCGGCAAGCACTGCCAGCAGGCTGCTTTCACGCACTAGCGCGATACAGCGAGCGAGGCCCCAGATGCAAACACTGACTGCACAGTGGGAAAGCGGGTAGCCCACCAGAGCGGAAGTGAGGGCGAAGCGGCAGCGCTGGGAACTGCTCTACGCCCCCTTACCTGCTGAGGTGCCTGGAGCCTGTCTCGACCGCCACCAGCTGCCCCAGCGAGGAGGTGCCATAGCGGAAGCACTGCCTTCCAGTTTTTCCAGCCCAGCTTCAGCAGCGATCACATAGCCGGGAAGTCTGAAAGGGTTCTACCGGCCGGTGGGAGACATCCCAATAGAGTGTTGCAGACTCCTGCACCCGGATGCGGCCCGTGAAAGAGGAGGCCCATCTCGCCCCAATGCCACACTCGCCATCGGAAGGAGGACTGCTCCGGCTGGGGAGAAATGTACAGCGCCACCTAGCGGTCGCCGGAGGGCACCGCATTGTCCGCAAGCCCCACACGGTAATGGCATAATGGTGAAACAAACATGAGGACCGCATTACTGTAACAGCGCGGCTTGTCTCTCCTGCATCCTCAGCCCAAGCGCATTCCCGCACCCTACCTGCCTGGGTGGCCCCAACCCTGCGTGTGCTGAATGTAATGATGACCACTGCGCTTCTGTGAAGTCTGCAGTCACAGCGCACTTAGCATGCTGCAAGCCAGAGGATTTTGCTGAAGCCAAGTAACCGAAGACTGTGAGAGCCACCTAGTGGACATTTCGGCCTACTACACTTGTAAAAAACGAGTGAGTCCAATAGAAATGGATGACAGCACCAGGATGTAACCCACAAGAACCGCGAGGGGAGAGACAGTTTTATGCCTGTCCATGCACAACACACCCAGGTGCACTGCAAAGTCTGGAGGACTATCAAGGGGGGAAAGAGAAACCGGAAGTGGATGAACATCTTCCATCAGTCACATTGCAGTGATGAAGACAGTGCTGTCCCAGCACAGAGAGCCTGTAAACCCAGCAGAGAGCACTCACGTAGCCCAAAGCTGCCCCAGTCACGTCTCAAAGCACGATGCAGCTACACAGAGTCCAGCATAGAGGACTCAGCACAGCACCATGAGACTGCAAGCCCAAAGCAGCCAGCTGGTAGAGGTGAACACAACACTGCAACCAGAACAAAACAAAAAGGAGATATCAGGCAACCACACCCACTGAACTGGTCACGGCGCAGCCCAATCTTAAGGAGAGGACAGAGTGGGAGACACTGAGCGCTGCTCGAAACGTCACAGCAAGTGAGACAGATCAGAACAGTGTCCCCGGCCCCATGGACTGCATGTCAGGTTGACATCGACTGCTCTCTCTGCAGAAAGCCTACATGAAGCCTGCACAGGCGCCACCACCCAACGTCCAGCCAAAGCAGAGGGACTAAAAGTCCACAGCAGCAACGTCGACAAGCATCAGTCTCAGTAAGGTGATCACTGATCGAGCAACAGCTCAAAGGAGTATACCCCCGCCAAAAGTGCAAGAAAAGACTAGTGCAGAGAGTGCGCCACCAGCGGCAGCACAACGCCATCACAGGTGAGAAGAGCGCACCGCACGACCCTGGTGGCGAACGACCACTGCAGCAAGGAGGAAAAGTAGGCACACCTGGGTCCAGAAGAGGGCGCACAAGGAAAGACGCAGCGTGCGCCGCCCGAGGTGCGTAACACACGTGCCCAGAAGAATGTCAGTAGAGGTGAATGCCCAGGAGGAGAAGAAACCTCTCTGAAGAAAAGAAGCACTGCTGAAATCAGCAGGGAGATCCCATACATATTATAACAAAATACCTAGTTCCTCTGGGGGCTACAACCTAGGCATTTCCTCTGGGAGGAGAATCCCAAATGATGAAGCATGTCACCTTTGGTGAGTGAGGGATTTCGTCCTATAAAAGGGATATACCTAATTAAATGAGTATAGGGCTTAGATGCAGGTTTTGTTTCACCCTTTTTGTTGTTCTGATTCAACCTTGTTGTAGTGGTTTTCCACACCTTCTTAGCTTTTTGATAGACCCTGGGGTTTTGTACTGTTGCTTATCTAGATCCCATACATATCCACAGTAGCAATGAAGCAAACGAAGGGCGCAGTCAGAATCTCGCTGAAGTGATGCACACAGAGAGAGCACAGAGAAGTGGTTGCGCAGACGCACAGAAGCATGAATACCCAGAAGAGGGTAGAAGAGCGCCAAGTCTGAGGTGCGCCACAAAGGCACCGAGAAGTGTGATTGCATGGGCAGTCGCCCAGGAGAGCAAGATCTCCTGGAAGAGAAGGGGAAATGCCGAAGGCATCAAGAAGAATCTCCATCGCCTCAACGAAGCCTAGAAGGGGCCAAATGCAGAACAGTGACCTCCCTCACAGTGCCTCATGCCAGAGTCGTCAGTGACCCAAGGCTGACGAGAGGAGAGTTGCACACCACAAGTGGACAGCCACCCCCAGTAGCTCACTACTGCCCGCGGAAGTCATTCCCTGGAGAGGGAACACCCGGAGTAGGGGTGTCAAGAAGCCGCCTGAAGAAGGAGCACCCAAGATGAGCGGCTGCTCGCCATGCAGCTGAAAAGAGTGACTGAAGTCTCACCTGGATGGTCAAGAGACCATTGAAGTTAATAGGCCCGTTGGCCTTGGTAGAATATGGTGCATGTCACTGCACCCAGAGGAGAAGCAGAAGAAGAAGAGTGGAGATTGTGTCACCCCGAAGAGCCGGACAAACGCAGGCAGGTCAGACCAAGAGAGGAGAAGCACGAGGACTCGAAGTACCACAAGCCAAGAACACCTCCAAAGATACCAGACAGCCACTAAGGTGGACCGACGGCCCTGGCGACAGCACCAAGGGAGAACCACACGTAAGCCGCAGCAAGCGCAAACCGCGTTGCTCCCATCGCTTCACAGTGAGACCGTCTAGCCCGAGTGTTGGCAGTTGGAGTTGAGTGGCATCCCTGCTCCTGACCGCAAATGCCAGAGGTGCAAGAGAAGATCCAGAAGAGGCAATCATGTGGCCACGACGTCCATCCAGAAGCTTCATCTCCTACTTAATCGTCACCACCTGTCGTCCAGGCCCAATGGCAGCTATGTCATCAGTGCCATGTGCATGACACCGCACTCAGCAAGAAACGTGGAAGTGTGACCGAAGGGTCCGCACCAAGAATCGGACAACCAACTGAGGCCAGAAGGGGAAGTCACGATTGGCAGGGCCGGACGATGACGAGAACCCAAGCTACAACAGGAGTGAGTCCTGACACAGTGACAGCAAGGGAAGAGGATGATAACCCAAGAAGGAACTGGCAGCCGCACAGCGGGAGTCCGAGAGTAAGCCGCACAGCCTGCGCGAACCGAGTCTCAAGTATTACGTTCCTCAGCGTGTTCATCACTCCTCCGTCATCAAAGTCCAAACAGCCCAAGAAGCACAAGTTCACAAATCCCAATGTCTCCCCAGAGAACATGGAGGTACCTGGCCACTCCCTTTCTCAGGTGATCGACTCCCGACTAGAAGCCTGCATTCATCAAGGCAAGTCGTCACCCGCCATCGTCCAGATTCACCACACGGCTGGCAACGCCACTATGCCAGTCCTCATCAGGTGCGTCAACCGACACCATCTCGAAGACACATGGAGTGGAGTCCTATGCTATTGCCAAACAAGCCACCAAGAAAACTCAGAGGCTACCTGCTAACCTGGTCTGCACCTGAACTGTGGCAGCGAGAGCATGTCCTCACCAAGATCGATACACCCATGAGGTTTGTGCGAGAGACTGGCTACTGGCTCCTCGGTGGCTTGCAGCTACCCCCAGCCGGCACAGACGCAGCCCTAATCTCAGTCTATCAGCAGTCCCGTGGCAAACCTGAAGAAGGGCCTCCCCAGGTGGGTGAGCTGGAAGAGACATTGTCCCACCGACAGGTCACCGGACACAGCAAGACAGCCTCATAGAGACTTCCAGCTATACAGAAATAATCCAGTGAACTTTCACCATGGACTCCAACCATGATCTTGACGCACCCAGTTAATGAACAGTTGTTAACCACCACCTACCATACTCAAGGTCAGCGAAAGGAAGTCATCTGGGACCAAAGGACATGATTTCACAGTCACGTTACTAGTGTGCCACGGACATCTTCAAGCAAGCGTTCGTGTCCTGAATCACACAGGTTAAATGATGAAGGCCCGCCGAGATCGTCCTGCTACCGTTGGAGTCCCCAGTCCTGGTCTGTGGTCTTCTGGTTGCCTGACCCGAGAAACTGATGGCCCCGATGGTGTATATTTCATTGTTATTTCTCCCTACAGGTTGGACTAGGGAACTTTTGTTTTTATTAAAATTTGGGAGGAATGTTGTGTCCTGCGAGACACGTTCTAGTGTCTCGACAGGCACAGTTAGTAGCCACTCCCCTATGGGAGTGGGCACACACACACCCCACACCCATCCATCACCGGCGTCACGAGTGACGTGACCCGGCTAATAAAGGGGCCCGAGTGCACGTGCTCGTGGCCAGTTATCTAACTATCGCAACTGTGTCTGTGTCAATCAGCTTTATGTGGGCCTAGAGCCCAGAACACAACACACACCCACAGAACACATACCAATTTGGTCGAACAATACAAGCTTCCTACGCATGCAAATAACATGGACAGCACCGGCAACATCAGTCCAAGTCTGTGTATACACACACACACAATGTGCAGCATTTGGCAGCAGTGTAAGTTCCCCTCACACACAACACAGGTACACGACGGTCAACAGCAGTGCAAGCTAAGGTATTGTTAGATCTGGCATTCTTGGCATGGTTTCCTTTGACTTTTTTGCCTTCTTACCTGTTTTGCTGACTTCATTTTTTGCTGGCTTTAGGACTCTGGGCACTTTCCCACTGCTAACCGGTGCTAAAGTGCATGTGCTTTCTACCTAAAACATGGTAACATTGGATTCTCCACAAGTGGCATATTCAATTTACTTATAAGTCCCTGGTAAAGTGCACTACAAGTGCAGAGAGCCTGTAAATTAAATGCTACTATAGGCTTGCAGCACTAATTGTGTGACCAACTTCAGTAGCCCTTTAAACATGTCTCAGGCCTGCAGAGCCTGTATGTGCAGTTTTATACTACCATGTCACCTTGACAAGTTAATCCTCTTGCCAGGCCCAAGCTTTCCTTTTTAATACATATGTCACTCGAAGGTAGGCCCTTGATAACCCCAAGGGCAGGGTGCGGTGTAATTAAAAAGTTGGGGGCATATGTATCAAACGATTTTGTATTCGCAAAAAAAACAGCGTTTGCGAATACAAAATCGTAAAACGCGATGTATGAGCCATTCTCGCATCGCATTATTAAGGACTCTCTAATTTTGCGATTCCTTCATTTTGCGTAAGCATTTAAGGAATCGCAAATTGCGATTCCTTAAATGCTATGTAACAAGCACCCAAGTTGTGCGATTTCTCCTTAAGAAATCGCAAATTACCACCAATTTGAAGTTGGTGGTAATTTGCGATTTTTTTGAGAAATGCACTTTTTGGCATTTTTCAAAGTGCCATGTGGCGCACATACATGCCCTTAGGGCATATATGTGCGCCATATGCGCACACATGCTCATTTCAGGGGTGCATCAGGGTGTCCTTATGACACCCTTGGACCCTTGAAATTATTCTTAATTTGCAATTCTCTAATTGCGAATCGCAAATTGAGAATGACTTCCCATTCATTCCTATGGGCCTCCTGGCCCATAGGAATGAATGGGAAGGTATTCCTTAATTGCGATTTCGCAATTTGCTAATCGCAATTAAGGAATAACAAGAAATCGCAAAATATTTGCGATTTTTTAAATACAACCCGTTTTGCTATTCTCAAATAGCGATTCTCAAAAAATCGCTATTGGAGAATCGCAATAACGGATTTTGATACATATGCCTGTTGGACTTTTAAGTTTTACATGTCCAGGTAGAGAAAAATGTTTCAATTAGTTTTTCACTACTGCAAGGCCTACCTCTCACATAGGTTAACATTGGGATTAGCTTATTACATTTTATAAGTGTAATTCCCAATTGGGACGAGATGGCATGCCCAAGTTTGGTGTCTCTGGAATCCCAATTTAAAATCCTAACTTATGGTGAAGTCAGATTTTTAATTGTATTTCTGAAAATGTCACTTATAGAAAGTTGGCATTTGGCCATTTGGTGCCTTCTGTCAGTCTCTAAATACACACCTGGGTGGGTGACAGCTGGGTTTTGGGCATTCCCTTGAAACAGCCAGTCACAATGGGAGCTTAGGTGTGACTTAATGGGCTTCAATGGGCCATTAACTGGCTTGATGAGGGGGTGGAGCTGAGCACTGCCTCACTTACACCTGAACAAACTGTGTCCTATCCCCACACTAAGGGCCTACGTAATGAGTCTGAAGCCAAGGCTGGATAGGCGGGGACTCTGCACACTTTAAAGGGCTCTCTTTGAAGTCTCTCCCACTTAAAAGGCACAACTGGGTATAAGTACGGGAACCAACGACACCACCAACTCAGTACACTTCTGGACCTGTGCATACTTTGCCAGGAAGAAGGATTGCTGTGCTGCTGAAAGGACTGACACTCTTCTGGACTCCTGCTCTGCTGGGCTGACCTCCTGCCTGATGCCCTCTTGCCTGGGAGTGAGAAGGACTGGACCTCCATCCCTCCACCATTTGCTCAAAGTGCTTGTCTGATTGCCTCCTGTTGGAAGTCTCAGGGACATCAAAAACTTCACCCCACTATTCAACAGCACCTGGACTCTGCCATCTGAAACTCCTGCCCTACCAAGTGGTGCCAATCCAATCCTGGGCCCTTGGAAGTAAATGCAAAGTGCTCCAGCTGTAAAAATCCATGCATCGCCGTCATTGCGGTGATCGGAAACAATGCATCTCTCTTGACATAGGCGCATCTCTGCTTTGAAAACATCGCCGGCTGTGTGGCTGGACAACAACGAGCTACCTACAACAGAAGAATTAGACAACAACGCATCTCTGGTTGCGTGGCTCGATGGCAACGTCGCCTACTATTCCTGTACTTCGGTGCTGATGCATCGCCTCCTGCTCTACACATCTTGGCTCTGTCGACGGCACAACCAAGGTACTTTGCAGCAGGACAAAGTTGGTCCCTGTATCCGACCCATGCTCCATCGCAGTCGGCCTGAACTTTTGGATTTGTCCCATGCAACCAGAAAGCCCCGTTTGGCGCTTTTATGCTTTTAAGCACTATATTTCTGAATATTCTTTAAAAAATTCCTAACTCCGGCTCTACTCATTGGATGTTTGTCCTTTTGGTAATGTTTTGATGTTCTATTTTTCTTGCTAGATGTGGTGTCTTTTTGTATCATGTTTTCATGGCTTTACTGTTTTATGTGTGCACAAATACTTTACAAATTGCCTCTTAAGTTAAGTCTGACTGCTCTGTGCCAAGGTACCAGAGGGTGAGCACAGGTTAATTTAGGGTGTGCATCTGACTTACCCAGACTAAGATTATCGTTCCAGCTTGGACAGGGTGCATACCTCTGCCAACCAGAAACCCAATTTCTAACAGATATCCTCACATACAAAACAGGTTTCACACTGGCAGCGGTATCTATACTTATTTCAGGCTCTGATACCTAGAATAAAGTACAGAGTTGGGTATATCACTGAATGCTCAAGCCAGAGGTTCAGTTCTAGGTCCTCTTGAGCCCTAAAACCCAAATTGAACTGAACTTTCATGCAGCTTTTGCCTGCTATCCAAGCTCTAACCTAATGCAACAAGAATGAAAGACAAAGCATTAAACTTTGATGTCAAACAGGACCAAAAAGGCGTGGCTTTGCTGCCACCGGAAACGGATGCTTGAGGAAGAGCTCCGCGCTGTGCTGAATCAAAATTATTCTCTATGTCAGCGCTGCCCTTCAGCTCCAAGAGGACTCCTCTGCCCTGCGGAGTGGTCCTGGGTGCACTGAGGTGAGCGACGCCCTCTGATTCCCCACCAAAGCTGTCTCTGCATCATCTTTTATGATGGCGTTCAGTTCTGAGGCAAGTGACAGCCGCAGTGACCATATAAAAGTATAAAGGTTCTCTCTTCAGGAATCTCAAATAGAGCCATTTCTCTGCAATTAACTTTTTCTACAGTTTCTCAGACTCTTATTCTTCTATTTTCATTCTGAAATTGCTTCATGACATATCAATTCTACTGGATGGTTTTTACACTTTTCCATTTCCAGTGCCTGCTTTTAAAGAATAGGTCAGATAAGAAGCCTAAAAATAAAATTCCTTCTCTCTCATCTGGGTCCTACTACTTATTGTCTTATCTTTCTTCCATGGCGGCTCATTCTATTCCTTGTGATATGCTGCCCTCCTCTATTCCAAAACGTGGTGTGGCAGCTCCTTCTACCTCGAAACTTCACAATGTCCCTGTGAATAAAAGACTCAAGCATGGCCCTCCCTCACCAGAAAAACCTCCTACCCTATTTCTATGGAACTATGGCTTGAATAAATAAGGGTGCTGCGGCCTTTTGTTGAGGAAACTAATAAGCACATCCAAAGTCTAGACAACAAATGGTCTATTAATGAGTAAAGGGTCTCTACAGTCAAACAAAGGTTCAGCAATATTCAAGATGAGGTATGCAAACTTACTGTTCTGGAAAAGGTGGCTACCTGACTGAAGAGACAATGAGAAGACTTGGGAAATAGAAACAGGCTTCACAACATAGCATTTTTGGCCTTCCAGAGGAGATTGAAAGCAAGGATCCTGTTTCATTATTTGCCTCCTTTTTACCTCAACTACTTTATTTTTTCTCCTTCAATGGTGTTGAATATTTAAAGAGAAAACTGGCTTGGTCAATGGATGAATTCATCTACATCTTCTTCTAAACCCAGAGGCATTATTATTTTGTTTTGGGAATTTGCGGATCTTCTCAAGGTCTTGAATGCCGCAAAAGCTAAAAAACAGCTGATATGGTCGGGAAGGAACATTTTTCTCATGCAAGATGTCGCCCGAGTTACCACCAACAGACAAAAGGAATCCTAGATTTTCATCCATCACTTTATACTTTAGGGGCCTGTTATAGATTTTTTCACCCTTGCATCTTCTAAGTCACCTATAAAGACAAAACTACTACAGAAGATGACCCTCAAGAACCTCGGACGTTTATTAAAAGCAATGGTAATGAAGTCATGGATACTTCAGGACCATCTAGGCGGCAAAGATTTTCTGTTTAATTCATATCACATAAGAATTTTTTTCCCTGTCTATGTAATTATATAGCTCTTTATCATGTCTTTTTCAAGAGTTGTAGCTGCTTTCTTCATGTCTTAAACCCATTGTTTTCTTGTTACAGGCCTTCCTGTTGTGTGCAGTCCTCGTTCAAATATATATATTTATTGCTCTATTGGTGTTTGCGCAATCTGCACCCCAGTTTTCCCGTCTTCTTTTTCTATTACCACCACACATTCTCTCTTTTACATCTCATTAAGGTACCTCCTTTTCAGTCATTACATTTGACATGTACTATCTCTTTTATCCCTATCTCATTTCCCCCTTCCTCTTCTTTTTAATTCCCTCTTTCCCCTTTTCTTTCCCCCTTTCATCTTCGTTGGTCCCTATTTTTCAACTTTCAAATTGTTTTCATTTTTTTCTTTAGTCTCTTTTTAACCTCTTTTAGGTCTCTCCTGGCGTTAGCAGCGCATGCGTTGCACTCGCCATACGAGAGCCTTTTGGAATCAATACGGATTCCAGATGTGCACGCGGACGGACAGAAGATGTGCACACGGGGACTGGATGCTTTACTCGCGGCGTGAGACGGACGCCCTATTTTTCATACTGGCGGCGCTTTTGCTTGTCTAGTTGGTCACCGTAAAAGCACTAACGGTCTGTCTCGCTCAGGAACCATACACTTTCTTGAGCTTTGAGGGCCAACCCGACTCCCACTCCCCCCCCAACTATGCCACACCTTTTTATGGCATTACAAGACAAATCTGTCAGAAATGTTCAACGGCATACTTACCAAGTACAGTTAAGCACCGGCGATTTGTCACCTCCCCTACCCCTCCGCTCTGCCTGTTGCAATTGTCGTACCTCTCCCCCCCATAAATAGTCGTGGTGGATGATTTCAGCAGCCTAAACGTCACGGGTCGACTGCCGTATGGAGTGGTCAGCTTGCCTCTTTGGTGCGGATGCCCCTTAGCTTGCCATATGCGTGCGGCTGGGACGATTCCTGGGAGTTTCGCTGATGCCGAGTGTCGTCGCCACCTAAATGACGCCTGTTGTGTAGCCGCACGTTGCTGCAGATTTGTAATGATCAATACCCCACATTGTACCATTTACAATGGTTACACTTTTTTTTTTAACTGGCATACGGACAAAGTTCGGGTATATGTTGGCATTGCCACACACACACACTCTGCACTGCCACATCGCGTGCATGGATATATGAGTAATTGGAAGTGTGATAAATATTTTATACAGTACACTCCGGTGCATTTTTACAATAGATCTGAATGAAAAATCATGACTTGTTGACCAGCATGCATGAGAGAGAGAGAGAGAGACCGACCCTGCGAGTGAGCGTGAGAGAGAGAGCGAGTGAGCGAGAGAACGAGATGGGGGATATTAAAGAGAGAGGCGACAGAGCCAAGGAGAGAGCGAAGTGGGGGAGAAAAAGAGAGTTTGGTGTGATGTTTGTGTGTCCGTGTGTGTATTTGTGTGAATGTGTGTATGTGTGCGTGATGTGAACTTGGTTTAGGTACGCAGGCTTTTGTTTGTGAGCTACATGCGTTTGCGTGATGTGTGTGTGTGTTTACGTGGGCGCCCGAGCGCATGTGTAGTGTGTTGTGTGTTTGCATGCATGTATAAGCCCCTGCTGTGCTTGCGCGTGTTTGCCACATGCACCTTCCTCCCAATATATTGTGTTGAGTTTGAACCTAGGTAATCAATATATTTCCTATAAAAAGAAAAAGTGCAGTTCAGTTGTCCCCTCTAGACGATGCCTACTTTTTTTCTTGGATGGAAAGGCAGTCTGGGCTACACCAATGAAGTAAGGCTCCGCCGGGTTTCTCCACCTAATAAGTTTGTGCTTTACCATAAGGAAATACTGTGATACATAGTTTTGGATCGCACACATTCAACAAAAGTTATGTTTCATATAATAGTTGTTATGCATTGTCAAAATGTACTCTTTCACGTGTGTAAGAGGTGGCAGAGGGGCTGTACATGTCAGATTTATAAAAATGCACCAAAAATGGATTTCGCCCCTAGATTGACAGGCTGACTGTAATTCATGCGTGAGGCCTCGCTGCAGAGTCCTTTGTAAAACCGCGGGTGTGGACAGGCCGGGGAGCTGGGGACTGGTGACTGAAGGCTGTGACGGGCCAGCACGTGCGGGACTTAGGGGACACGTTTGTAAAACCGCCCGGCGCCCAGACGGATTGTGAAATTTCATCAGATTATCCGACTAGTATCGAGACAATAACGCGCATTTAATAATTTGCGTAATGTGATAGGAAGGACTTTTTTACAGGTAACAACCTGAGCACGCAGAGTTGTTTATTATTATTACCTGGTAATAAGCCCGATTTACTCGTGTGAATTAAAAGGTGCGTTTTCCTTTTCGTAAGAGTAAACCGCACACGTGCAGTACTTTTCTCCCCTTGGATTAAGTGAGACTGTACATTTATATGTACTGCTCACATACACTGATTTCAGTAAACATAAACACTAAACATGACCTTTACGTCAGAATCACGTGTAAGATCTGCCCGTTGCGTTTTCTTTTATTTTCTTGAAAACGTTTAAATCAGAATGTGCCTGTTTGGCATTTAAAACTAGACAAACCGCATTTCATTGGAAATAGGGTTTGTAAGGATCTTAGAGGCCTAATTTAAATAGCAGCGCTTAAGCGCTAAAGAATACACAAGAGCCGACATGTGCTTTGCATGCACGCGGCTCCCGACTGACCCGTCGAGGCCACGCCCCTTTATTTTTAACATCGCTAGCGTCTGACGTCACGCGTCAGCGCTAGCGCGTCCCGGCGGCGCGGAAGGCTAGAACGCCTCGCGCACGCCGGACACTACATTCCTTCCAACCTTTATAAACGTTAAACAAAACATAGGACCAAAAATTCAATGATGAGTCTGTTACCAGTCTGCCAGTCCTTACAGGTTACACCATATAGTCCGCCAGCTGGGATGACGGTGCCGGGTTCTTCTGCAGGTTGTAGCGGACGGACCGCCTCTGGAAAAGGCCACCTCAGGGGCTCTGCGCCTTGGGGTGTTCGGCTCTGCCCTGGCTGGGGACCCGCCAGGCAGACTACCCCCCGGGGTGGCTGGGATGGACGGGGAACCGCCATCCTCACTCCGCCCGTCCTCCCCCTCCTGATCTCCGCTCGGCTGGTCGGGGTCCGGCCCCTCTGGCTCGGCCCCGGGACGGGAAGGTGTTCCGGGGTGGACCTTTTTGAAGAACGACACATCTCGCGTGACCGTTTCAGCTCCTCTTTGAGCGGTCACCATCGTGCCTGTCCGGCGGGTGACGACCCATGGTTGTGGTTCAAATGGGAGTCTGAACTTGCTGCCTGGGTAGCGGTCCTTCACATACACTCGGTCCTGTCGTTGTATCGTGGACTCTTTAGCACCCCTTCGCTGGCTGGCGTGATCATTCGAGCGCATCCGATTGGCTAGAGTCTTCTCATTTGAGGCTTGTGCCGGAACCCAAGTGGGGTGGTGAGGGATCGTGTCACTTACAATTCGCCCCATGGTGGCTGTTCCTGGTGCTGCCTCGGTTGTGACGTGGGGGGTCATCCGGTATTCCCGCAGGAAACTGTAGATTGCTCTCTCCAGTGGAGATCCATCGGCCATGGCGATGCGAATGGTTTTGTTGAGTGTCCTCATAAACCTCTCCACCTCTCCATTGGCTTGGGGCCACCTTGGTGTTACTTTGCGGTGGTGGATCCCCCAGCTCTTAAGATACTCGGCAAACTCCTGCCCCTGGAAGGGCGGTCCATTGTCGGTCTTGACCACCCCAAAGATGCCATGAGTGGCGATGGTTTTCTCGAATTTCGCTATGACCTCCGTGGCTGTCTGGCTCCCCACGATTTCAACCTCCGGGTACTTGGTGAAATCGTCGATGATGACCAGCGCATACCGTCCATCGGGGAGGTGTCCGAAGTCGGCACTCACACACTCCCACGGTCTCAGGGGGTTATCTTCGGTCGCCACGGGTTGAGGGCGTTCCGGCTGTCCTGCGGCTTGGCACCACGTGCAGGTTCTTACCGTCTGCTCCACCATCGCATCCATGCCTGGGAACCAGACTTTGGCTCGGAGCCTGCCCTTTGTCTTGACCATTCCTTGATGTCCCCTGTGGGCGAGGTCCACCGCCTGTTGAGCGAGGCTGGCTGGCATGACTAGTCTCGGGCCTCGCAGAAGACATCCTTGGGCGTCGACGGACAGCTCACTCTGCACTTTCAGGAATGACTCCAGTGTCAGCTTGGCTTGAGGCGTCTTTCTGTTGAGCGAGGCTTGGATTGCCCTCCAGTCTCCTGACCTGACAGCCTCCGCCACTGCTCTCACGCATTCATCACCTTCTGAGGCTTCTATGATCGCGGCTAGGCTCATCGGGAGGGGTCGTGACCGCTCTGTCACATACCGGACGTACTCCTCTGTGTCCTCGGCCTCCTCCTTCTCTTCTGTTGTGGCTTTCCGCGAGTGCCGTGATAGGTAGTCCGCCGGGTTCGTGGCCCCGGGTTTGTACTCCACTCGGTAGTCGTACCCTTGTAGTTGGAGTATCCACTTTTCAATCCGGGGAGGCGGCTTTGAGGACGACCCTTGGAACAGAGGAATGAGTGGCTTGTGATCGGTTGTTACCGTGAAGTGGTGTCCATACACGTACACGTGAAAATGCCGGCTTGCCCAGTGGATGGCTATGGCTTCTCGCTCGATTTGTGAGTACCGCTGCTCTGTTTCGGTCAGGGACCGGCTGGCGTAAGCAATGGGTGCCCACTCCTCGTTGTCCTGGAGCTGTGTCAGGACTGCTCCCAGCCCAAACGGGCTCGCGTCGACCGCCACGTTGGTAGGCTTTGCCGGGTCGAAGTATGAGAGGGTAGTGTCCGCGGACAGGGCCGCCTTCGTTGCTTGAAACACCTGTTCCTGTTCCTGGCCCCACTGCCACGTGGTGGACGATTTGGTCAACTCTCTGAGGGGTTTGGTGAGGTTGGAGAGGTCCGGGATGAAGCGGCCGCAGAAGTTGACCATGCCCAGGAAACTCCGGGCCTCCGAGATGTTCGTCGGAGCTGGGGCATCTTGGACATCCTTCACCTTGTCCGGGTCCGGGGCCACCCCTTGGTCCGAGAAGGTGTACCCAAAGAAACTGATCTTTTTCTGTAGGAACTGACACTTCTCCCGGTGCAGGGTCAAGCCTGACTCCTGGATCCTCTTGAGGACTCCTCTCAACCGCTGGTGGTGTTCCTCTATGGTTGACGCGTAAATGAGCAGGTCGTCGCTCACATTGAGCACGCCGGGGAGCCCACTGAGCACTTCTCTGATGGTATTTTGGAATACCTTGGCGGCACTCGAGATGCCGAAGTTCAGGCGCCGATACCGTCTGAGGCCCACATGGGTGGAAAACGTGGTGATGTACCTCGAGTCCGGATGAAGTGGTAACTGGTGGTAGCCTGACCGTAGGTCCATCTTCGAAAACCACCTGGCCCCGTTCAGCTCCCCCAAGATGTCGTCAATGGTGGGCGTCAGGTGTCGCTCTCTTTTGACCGCGGCGTTAGGGAGGCGCATGTCCACACAGATGCGGACTTGCCCTGGCTGCTTCGGCTTCCTGGCGATGACGATCGGGGATACCCACGGGGTTGGCCCACTGACCTTCTCGATGATGCCTTGTTTCTCCAGGGCCTCCAGCTCCTCCTCGACCTTCTGCCGCAGGTGGAAGGCGATCCTCCGGTGTCTCAACGCTACTGGTTGGACCGATGGGTCGATGTGTAAGGATACTTCCTTTCCTTTCAGGCACCCGATGCCGTTAAAGACCTCTCCAAATTCTTCCATGATTGTATCCAGCTCTTCCTCCAGGACTGCCATGGCGAATGAGATCAGTCTCAATTCTTCGGCCGACTGCCCGCTCAGCAGCATCCCGCTGCCCTCTTCCGTGACATAGACGGTGGTGTTGACGCTCCTCTCCCCATGTTGTAGCTCTGTTTTGAAGCACCCGATGAGGGGAATGGGCGTCTTCTGGCCGTATGCGAACACCCGAATCTTCGCCTCTCTCAGCGGGGGTTTGACCCGCAGTTGGTGGTAGACATTGGCGGCCATCAGCTCGATGGAGGCCCCAGTGTCAATTGTCGCCTTTACCTCTTGACTTTGTACTAGGATGCGACATTTCGGAAGTCTGCGCTTCTTCTTCTGTGGTTGGTGGATTGCGAACACGTAATGGACTGGGAACTCTTCGGTTACCGCCGCAAAGTGGTTCATCCACCCGCAGGCGCCGCACTTTTTCCCTCTCGCCGGGCAGTCTTGCATGCGGTGGGGTTGGCCGCCACAGTACCCACAGTCTTTCCTCTTTGCCTCCGGCTGCCGTCTCCCTCCAGCTTGCCTTCCTTTTGGCCGCACTACGTTCACCGCTTCTGCCACCTGCACTTGCTCCGTCTTGATAGGGCGATGTAGGGCCGCCTCCATATGCGAGGCTCTCGCTTGCGATAGCTCCTTCGACCGTCCGAGGGTGAGGATGTCCGTCAGGGGCTTTCCTTCTTCCTGGAGGACCGTGACACGGAGCTTAGACGAGTAACAACCCTGTATGATTTGCCCTCGGATCTCCTCCTGTTCGTCGCGGAACCCACACGTGCTGGCTAACTTCTTCAGCCTGCCATGGAACGCATCCAGGGATTCATCCGCCTCTTGTTTGGCCTGACGGAAGATGAACCGCTCATAGTCTCTGTTCGCCATGGGCTCGAAGTGGGCGTTGAGCGCGTTCAGCAGTGTGTGGTATGTCTTCGGCGTGGCTTCCACGAGAGTCTTGTAGATGCGGTGGATGTCTTTTCCTCCCAGGTGGAGCAGCAACGCTCTGCGCCGTTCCCTCGCGATGCCAGCCCCTTCGAAGTAGATCTGTAGACGGTCTGTCCAATCCCTCCAGCGCGGGGCAGGGATGACGGGGCGCCGTCAACGGCAAATGGCTCAATGGCGGGAATGGACGCCATCTTGGCACGTGCGCAGCACGCGGTGGAACCGGCTTCCGCTCCTCTGCGTCGACGCCACCAGGCGTGCACCCTCTCCAGCCACGGCGCGTGGACTTCCCTTGCGCGGCTATACCCAATGGTGGGCGCGCCTACCTCCAGACGTCATGCGCGGGATCCCTTCGGCGCTTCTGGGTTGGGGCAAGCACACCCGGCATGGGCCCGAACCGTAGGAGGGCACGGTCGTCGTCAGGCACCTCGTGGGGCAGGTGTGGCACCACCTGGGCGAGACATACTCCTCACCAGCCGAGGAGTGGGGCACCGGGGCGCACACAGCAGCACCGTCGACGGCTCGTGGGCCTCCAGGGCACATGCAGTGATCCTCACCAGGCCTCATAGCAGGCTCCACCAGGACACCAGGAGGGGGGCCTGCACACACAGGCTCAGGACAACAGGGTGGCCAGAAGGGGTATTGTGGGGCCCAAACAGCACATCAGGGCTCAAAAGACCCTCGTCGCCAGTGTAATGCTCTTAGAGGCCTAATTTAAATAGCAGCGCTTAAGCGCTAAAGAATACACAAGAGCCGACATGTGCTTTGCATGCACGCGGCTCCCGACTGACCCGTCGAGGCCACGCCCCTTTATTTTTAACATCGCTAGCGTCTGACGTCACGCGTCAGCACTAGCGCGTCCCGGCGGCGCGGAAGGCTAGAACGCCTCGCGCACGCCGGACACTACAGGGTTATCACTGCCTCGTATTTCTCATCCTTTCTGCTTTATAAGACTACACTTTTTATTATGACACCTATATTCTATAATGGTTCACATTGGAGAATTGCCACACGAAGGCCTGATTGGCTAAGATCTTCACGGGTCTAAGGTCGAGGTTGCCCGAGCATCTCTGGTTTGCAGCAGGAGTCAAGGCGAGATGACCCTGTTCAAACCTTGGAAGCTGCGGGTGCCTCCCGGCTTACTGCAGAGGTGAACCTTGTGAAATAAACCACAGGCCCAGTTACTCTGTGAACCATTATACAGCAATCTCAGTTTGTGCCTTGAAAGAAAATGTGTGACCAAGGCTCTAATATGTACATAGATGGGGAATTCTGCGCCCTGAAGTGGCCAGTGGGTCAAACCTAATAATGAACTAATGGGGCTAGGGGGTTTAATTTACAACTGACTCTTACGTTCATATGAACCGCCCTCTACTGATCACAGTATACTTGCTGTTAAGACTCTCTAGTCTTATCTAGATTTTTGAGACCCTGACAACACATAATTAGGACCCCCATGATTTGAGCAACTTTTTAAAATGTAATTACTAATTGTCTGCTAGTTCAAACCTGCATGGTGTTAAGTAATAATTATGCATTACATTTTCAGAGATGGGGTCACTTAAAAACAGTTGCAACATGTCTTGGGTGGATCTCAAAACCCTTACATAGACATGTCAGAGCATGAAATATGGACAAGCAGGGAGAAGGCAGGCTGAGAGGTAGAACTACAGGTGAAATGGAGAGAAAAATGTATTCCCCATGACGCTCCTTAGAGGATAGCGCCCTGGGCGGTTGCCCAGTTTACCGCTGCCTAACAATGTGTCTGCCGCCTTCTGTACATTCAAACGGTAATTGAAACAATTCATTTCTGCTCTGAGGAAATGCATATTTGGCCGAATCCTCTGTTTGTTTCCCCCCAAAAATTATCTGGGGAGTTGACTTTTTTTAAAATTATGTTACCCTCCTCTAGTAGTTCGTTAGTACTAAAATAAGTGGGAGAAGAACATTCTGGCCGAGTTGTAACTATTGTTGAGTTGAATCGGTTTCTTCTGTATGAAAGTATGCTGTTATCACTGCGTTCAAAAACACCCTATTGAGAGAGGTATTTATTTCATTTCCATCTTCACCCCTGCATTCTGTATTCTTTCTAATGATGCGTTCCTAGCTACAAAGTCATAGCGTGTTACCGTTAATACCTTTCTTTTTTTCTGGTCCTCATCTCTACCACGGGCGCGTAGGGACCATACAGATACCGTGTATGCGCGCTTCAAACGCTTAATACTTCAAACAGAGTAATGTAACATTCCTCCATAGAGGCTCCCTCAACATCTTTTCATCTCAGACACAGTGATGTAGCCAGTGAGTGTGTGATGGGCCCTAGTGGGAAGGAAGAAACTTGTCCTCCTGGCTAAGGTTAGAATTGCAAAATACATCAGTAATCAGGGTTTAGTGCACTTTCCAGGCCTCTAGGCCCCGGTGCCACTGCACATGGTGCACCGCTGAAAGCCACGCCCCTGCTTGAATAGTATCCTCACTTCAATTAATCTACTAGTGGTTTGTCTCATGCTTTTCTCGTGAGTTTTGCAGGCCTGTACATACAGGCACTGTGGCCTTGGAACCCGGAATTAGACCCCTTTAAGAAATATGTAAAGGACTGAGTTCACTTTCGAAAACACACTCGTGCCCCTTGTATCTGAATATGTGGGCAAAATGTCCAGCTCTTGAAAGCGTATGTCCTTACTATCGTCCACATAAATTGTATATAATTTTTATTCAAAGGAGATATCACAGTCTGGTTTTCATAAAATAGCTCAGCAAATTGCATGTTTCTTGACACCACAGTTCCTCGCGTCGCTTGCTTACGTCACAAGGTAGTGGGAGATTTTTGATTTAACCATGGAAGTGCTGACTGCCTGCTGAATCCCTTACAGCATGGCAGGTGTTCACGAGTGGGCTGTGTGCGGTGGGGCTACATGGGAGTGTGAAAAGAGCAAAAATGGTGGCACAGGCTCTCCCACATAATCTCTGCCACATTACACATCCTCTCGCAGTTCTTCAAAAAGCATTATTTTCTGCCCATAGAGCGGTGATCAGTCCCAGTTCTACTACCTAGGGGAAAAAAACTAGCAAAATGTCCGCATTTTAATTAATGAACGAGAATTTCGCATACCGCTGTTGAGAACTTCCAGAATCATTCGGGTAAAGGCACCCTGATGTCTGAAAGAGCCATGGAGCCTGCGAAGAATAATCCTGCTCTAATCCAATAACATTCCATAAATCAATAGTGGGTTATTAGGCTCTTTTTCACAGCTCACAATGAACACGTGAACAAGACGCACAGTGACAGTGGACACATTTCTTTAGTGAGAGTTAACATCAAATCTAATGGCCAATCTAAGCTGTAATCTTTTATGGCTGATCTAGTTATGCAGTAGTTAACTTTTGATTTTACCTATCTTTCATCTTGGTGTCCTTCTTTATTCTATATTTGCATCCATATGTTAAGTACATGCACCCACAACATTTCCTCTATATTTTCAGATGCACTAATCTTTTGAGAATTTCTGTCTCAGTGAAGTGGTGCCCCAATATAGCTACAGAAAGCATACTTCGATGGGCAAGGGGATACAAGCCTTATCCAAGTGAGCAGTCCAAGAGCAAAGAAAACACAAAATGCACGTGCAAGGCCACCACTTCAATTATGTTCTGCATTTTTCTTGACTCTTTCTTGAAATTAGTCTTTTCTACAAGGTCAGATATCTGCAGCAAACGTTATCACCACATGTGAAGGAATACATAACTCGCAGCTCAAAGAATTCTTTCATATTTTATAGAAAGGGAATTTAAAAAATAAGGAAAAAAAGCAACGGGTGCTTCAAAAGAAAGTCAGCAAAAAAGTCTCGAGTCTCAATTTTATCCCAGTTGGATTCTCAAGAGGTGGGTAAGAAAATTGGAGCTGGATTTAACACTACTATGGAATCAGGTGCGATATTTGCTTTTTTTATGTGACTGAATTAATCGACATTAATTGTTGTCATCTCTCATGTGTTCTAGAACACCTAAAAATTCAACCCGCACTTCACAATAAATGCGTACAAAAAGAAGTATGGGCCTCATTTACGAGCCCATTGCGTCACTTTTTTTGACGCACTGGCAGCGCAATGGGCTTTCCCACATTTACAATGCAAAGTGATGTCACCCTGCCTGACGTTTCCTGACCTTGTAAATATGGGCCCCTTTCATGCATTACTCTGCGTAAAAGGGGTTCTCCATGGGTGTTGCTGTCTCAACATTCATGGAACCTGACACATTCCCAGATTTACAAAGTTTGGTAAAGCTGGGAATGAGTCAGAATCCTACGCCTCCCCAGGGGAGGGATAGGAGTGGTGCAACGAGGAGAAATACTTCGATTTCTCCTAGTTTTTTCCTCTTTCTAAGCGTGCAGCATAGAAAGAGGAAAATGACATCCATTATTATTTTTGTGCAGGAAGGTTTCCCTTCCTGCACAAAAACAATCATCCCTGCAATGGAGGCACCCTTGCAACAGGACACAAGGATGTCTGTGGTGGCGCACGGCTGCTGTTTGTGCGCCGGCGCAGGGGAGAAAGACAGAAATAGACTGTATGTTGTAGATACGGTGCATTTCTGCCCTTTTATTTTGACGCACTGCAGCACAGCACGAAGGCCTGCTGCGCTGCTCTACGTCGAAATATAGTCAATGAGGACCTAAGGGTCTAATTTGGCGTTTTTTTTTTTTTTGTTTTTTTTTTTTAAAACCTTTATTTGTGCATATGATAAGGACAAATACGGGCCTACAACCATCAGGCCGGCCACAAAACGGTTAAGCACTGAGACACACATTACAACCCCTGTGCGTCAATGGTCAAGATTAGCAACGATTCAGGAGTTATACACTGGAGAGATCCTTGACACCAGGGGAAGGAGAAGTAAAGGTTAATTTTAAGGTTTTCAAAATAATTTTATCGAGGAAAAAGTCAGTAGAGGATAGAACCAAGGAGATTCGAGTCCGCAAGATGGCTTCATCACACGGGAGAGCAGCAGCATCATTAAAACGGCCATAGAAAATCTCAGACAGTGAGGCGATGCAGTTATAGAACAGGATAGTCACATGAGTAAATACACACCCCTCCAAAGCCGCCCTCACTCAATCCACCCCACACCCGGACCCCGAATCGGAAACAAGTATAGCGCAGAGACATAGAAGAAAGAGGCCCATAGAACCAAAAAGAAAAGGTAATTTACCCCCCCACCCTACACCAATGCGGAGGCTATGGCCTGCCCCCGCCCCGGCATAGTGCCTGTCGCCCAATGAACCCGAAATATAGACAAGAGAGAAAGTAGGAATAGAGTAAAGAAAATAAGAAATCAAAGAAGAAAGCGGGGAGGAGCCCACGTAACCTCGGAGCGCCCGAAACCACCGGCCAACTACGTCTCCACACACTAAGAACCCACTACACCCAAAGGCAGTCGTGTGAAGATAACGTGTGACAACCATATAGATGAAGGCAGACAAATCGCGACGAGTGCGCACAACGTATGCAGACAGTTCCAGTCCCAATCCAGCCCATCCGTGACACCATGGTGATAGAAGTCAATCTAGCCCTGGCCCGATCGCGGGCGTAAGATTAGACTAGCCCCCACATGAAGGCCCCGCAGCCCGTGCAGACAAAGACAATATGGCCGCTTGGGAGAAGATGGAGAAGTAGAGTCACAAAATGGCCGCCGATCATCCATTGAGGTCCCCTTGTGCACCATATAAAATCCAGACCTGGCCTGTAAAGTACAGGAGTTCCACATAAAAGAAGCCGTAGGCCACCGTGAACGGTTCCTCGAGGACGTCAGGTGTCGCTCAGCTGGATACTCTTGCGGACGCGGTGAGGCAGGCAACAACAAAGCAGGCAGCAATAAACGGGGAAACAAAGTGTCCACAATTGAGCAGGAGATCGATTGATCCTGGGTGCCGGGAAAGCCAGATGCAGACACCAGTGTAGCACGGTTATACACAGTCGTTGCGTCCCCGCAAGAGGACAGAAGCACTGGCAGACCCACGTCTTGTTGAGAACAAACGGGGCGCTCACGACCCGCAGCCGACAGTATGGGGTCGAACCGCTCACTCAGCGTTTGCAGGCCAACACACAATTGCAGACGAAGGTCCCGCAGGGCAGCCAGAACGGAGCCGCATGTCAGCGGGAGCTGCGCCCCCACATCGGCAGCAATCCGGGACGGCACTGTGGAGCTGGAGTCTGATAGAGGGAGGGCGAAGCGGGCAGCGGGCGAGACCGGAGCATCGCCCCCCAGCAGCGAGCAGGCAATCAACGCCATGTTTTACCGCTGAACGGTACAGTGGCCAGGGGGGGGGTCGTAACAAGGAGGCAATTCCACGCAGGTCTGCGCCGCAACAGGTGAAAGCCAACAGTCGCTTCCCCTCCCTCGGACTCTCTTTGCAGCCGACTAGGCAATAGAAGAAGGGGGTCCGCAGCCTTCCACAGCGCGGGCCACAGAGCGAAGCAGGCGACCCGCCACACCGGGGCTTACCCTATAACTCCAGCCCGTCAGGTGAAAGGTGAAGGAGGTGTCCGGGCGTCTCTCCCCCGGCTCATCTGGCGACAATCCGTGGTATGAGGCGGGATCGGGGCCGCGGGGCTCAGATTTGCGCCGGGGGTCCAGTGACTGCGGAGCTTCCAGGGGGCCAGCCAAGGCCACAATAGAGCAGGGGTCCAGCGCGGAGAACAAAGGCACCAAGAACTCCGGCATCCGGGCAGGCTCAGACTCCGGGAAAGCGGCGGCGCGGTCAGCGCGTCGTCGCGCACGTTGCACCTCGAAAATCGGCGAGGATAGGAATCAGGATGATAGTCCGAGGCCGAGGGCCGGCGGAGCCGGGCGCTCAAGCGTCTGCTCCGGTCGCCATCTTGGCTCCTCCCCCCAATTTGGCGTTTGTTGAACGGGCTACTCCACCTCATTACAGGAGCCACAGAATATTCACTTGCAATCGCCTTATTTTAAGAGCCACAGGATATCCACACTTGCAATATGCACTTGAGAAAAGGTGGATGCGCCATATTATAAGTGCAGCAGAATATACACTTGGGGTCAAATTTACCAAAAAGTCACGCTGCGCAGAAAGCCATCTTGCTGCGTTGTACGGCAGGGAAATCGAAGGAATGCACTGTATTTAGCATAATACTGCACATTCCTGTCTTTTCCTAGCGCTGGCGCACAATGTGCTGCCTAGCGCCAATGCAGGCATCCTTGCACTATGGCGCAAAGGCGCCTGTGTTGTAAGTAGGATTGTTTTTGTGCAGAAAGGAGGACCTTCCTGCACAAAAACAATCCCCTGAGGCATTTTCCTCTTGCTATGTGTGCTGCAGAATGCAGCACACATAGAAAGAGGAAAACACGAGGAGAAATAAAGTTATTTCTCCTCATTACACCTCCTCTGGGAAGGCATATAATTATGGCATATTCCCAGGTCTACCAGCAATGGTTAATCTGGAAATGCATTAAAATCCATAGGTTTTGCAAAGCAACACCCACACACCACCCATGGAACGCCTCCCTGGAGTAGAGTACTGCAACACAGCGATTTTGCGCTGCATTATGTTACTCTAGATTGATCAAGCTACTCGGGGCCATGAAAGAGAGCCTAGCGTGGCTTTATAAATCTCATTTTAAGTGTTTAGCCGCTTTTGCACCCTGTTGCGTGGCGCAGAATCGACACAACCCTTTGATAAATATGCCCCTCAGGGCCTAATTTAGAGTTTGTTGGATGGTTTACTCTCCCTCATTACAGGAGCCACAGGATATACACTTATAATTGCCTCATTAAAAGCACCACAGGATACACACACTTATAATATGGACTTGGTGGATGTGCCTTATTACAAGTGCTGCAGGATCTGCTCTTGTATTAAACACTTGGAATATGGGGACCACTCCTTATTAAAAGTACCGCAGAGTTTGCACTTGTATTATGCACTTGTAATAAGTATAGTAGTAGTAGTAGTAGTAGTAGTAGTAATTTTATTAGCATAGTTACTTAAAACCATTGCTATACAAAATAAATTAAGAACAGGTATGGTAAAAATACAATTCTAAGTAAAATCAGAATAAAAACAATCGCATTCCCTTAGATAGACTGTACACACGACAGCTTCTTGAGTATAAAGTTTTTTTTTTTTAAATTGAGCACTTCGTGTTAATAGGGTTATATCTTCTTTCTCGGTTTCCTCATGAGTTTGTATGATCAGTAATGTCAATCGACAAGCAATGTTAAGTCGATGATGCAGGGACCGTTATAGATTAATTTTTGGCATCTTTTTTTCCACTGCCTTCATAAATTTTACAAAGCTGCAATTCATGCGAGGATCATGGGAAGAAAAGCAAGCGAGAACTGCCTTTCTTCGTGTGCGGATCCCTTGCTGATTAAAGTGGTGTTTCAACAAGTGTTTTCGTTCATCGTGTAGTTTCTCACAAGAGCAGATCAAGTGCAGCATATCCTCTTGCCCCAAACCATATAGCCGACAAAGAGGATCAGCTTTTATTTTAATCCAGATTGGAAAATTTTGAATGCAGGGGAGCAGGCCCAGCCTGTGCTTTAAGAAGCACATTTTGGCGGATTTAGAATATCCCTCACCAAAATAGCTCTGTGGTGCCTTCGTTGAATACGAGTTTAAGATCATCCAGCCATGCGTTCTTTTAGAAAGGGCTGCCTTGTCTTGAACCCATGATAGTTGTTTGATCGATTTTTTAACCAATTTTTTGAATGTTGTGTGGTTTGCTGGGGTATCCCAGAGCTGCTCTAATCCTGTGTTCTTCAGGCTGTCCTGTAGGAACTTGGCTGCTGCTGAGGACGGGTGTTGGGCTAGCTCCATCCACAGATGTTCATTTAATGTTCCTTGTTTCGATTTCCTCACTTTGTCCCAGGCTATCATGTAGGCTCCCTGCCTTGCCAGGATCTGTTGATCAATGCCAAATTCAAGCCTGATTTGAGCTGGTGAAGTTTGCTTGGGCAGGCTGAAGATGATTCTGTAGGCAGCTGTTATTGTATTATCAAGGATCTTGGCGTCTCTTCCTCTAAGCACCTCACTCCCGTAGGTAATCGTTGGGAGAAGTTTAGCGCGGATTACTTGCGTCAAGGGCAGAAGAGACGGGCCAGAAAGTTTGTTGTTTAGAGACTTCAGCGAAATTGCCAAAGATATCCCTTTCCCTCGAATGCTCGTTCTTTGGGCGGAAAACTGCCCTCCGTTGTCAATTTTCACTCCTAGATATTTATATATTGGCGTGTCTCCGATTCTTATTTTTTCCCAGTACCATGGTGTTGATTTGTTTCTTTTCTTGCTGATGGTCATTGACTGGGTTTTCTCCAGATTTATTGTAAGCTCATTTTTACTTGAGTAGCATTGTGTTGCATTCAGGAGGTGCTGAAGTCCTACCTTGGTATAGCTTATAAGGACGATATCGTCAGCATAAAGTAGGCAAGGTAGTTGCAGTCCTCCTAATTTGGGGGCATGGGAGTTGCAGCCATTTAAAATGGGGACAAGGTCGCTTAGGAACAGATTAAATAGGGTGGGGGCCAGGACGGAGCCTTGTTTCAGGCCCTTGTTGGTCGGTATGCGCCTGGACAGGACGGATCCATCCCCCACCTTTATCTGTACCCAAGTCTCTGTGTGAAGGTTGATTAGCAGGTTCAAAAGGGGTCTAGGTATCCCCCAATCGTTTAATTTAGAACCTAAAAAGGTTCCGATTTATATGGTCAAAAGCAGCCTTGTAGTCAATGAAGCAGAAGTGTATGGGCATTTTGTTAGATTCTGCCTTATCTATTAGCATGCCCATGCTCAAGATGTAATAAGTATAGTATATGCACTTTGTATTCTGCAATTGTAATAAGGTGGATGTGCCTTAGAACAAGTCCCGCATGTAATGCACTTGTATTATGAATTCGTAATAAGGTGGACGCACCTTATTACAAATGCCACAGGATATACCTGCCGGACTGGCCATAGAGGTCACCAGGCGTTTCCCCGGTGGGCCGCCAGGGTGGGGGCCGTTTTTGGGCCCCTGGGGGCCCGTTTTTGTTACCGGGGGGTCGGCAATATCAGACCCCTGTAAAAAAATCGGCAGAAACTGGCCCTCACAAACAGCTCGGCGGCACCCCCCTCACCCCAGGGGGGGTCGGCCGAGCAGTTTGCCAGGGCCAGTTTCGGTTCCCAGTCCGGCCGTGGGCACAGCACGTTAGTTTTTTAGATCAGGCAGGCCCCTTCTACCTTGACAAGACCAGGCTGTTTGCACTCGAAAAGCCACTAGCTGCGCAATAAAACAACCCTCTGTCATAAACCTGCACAGTTATTATGTGACTGACACTCCGACTTGTAACTCTTTCGATTAAATGGGAGATACACAGAGTTCAGAACGGTCATGTATCAGTGACCCTAGTCAAGAAGACAGGAGTGGGGCAGCATTTGACTTGCAAAAATGCGACAAATTGTGACCTGTTCATTACCTCCATCCCAGAGTGCTACTTGAAGCAAGGTAGCAGAGCTGGTCGGCTCTACAGGCGTTCTGAGCTGTTCAGGAAATAGGTTTGAGGTAACAGGAAGCGAGGCTAAGTTTCTTCCGCGTCACCTGTGGCATGACATCATTGGCTATCGACCAGCCGCGGTCGGTAGTAGGAGTAACTGTAGGGCGTTGACGTGGGGAGGGGCAGGGTGGGGGGCAGTAAACTATGGATTACGGAGGTTTACAGGTAAGTTAACATATAAATTAATAAAACGAATTTCGTTGCGTGCACTGCATCCCCAAATGCGATGCCGTGCACGCAACGAAATTCGTTTTATTAATTTATATGTTAATTTAGCTATAAACCTCCGTAATCCATAGTTTACTACCCCCCACCCTGCCCCTCCCCCTCCCCACGTCACCGCCCTGCAGTGACTCCTACTACCGACCGCGGCTGCTATCGAATGGCAGTTGGATCTGCTCGTGCCCTGGATGCTCCTGGTGTGTGTATGGGGGGGTATGTGTGTGTGGCACACCCTAGTGAGCCCGTGTGTTACATTCTTGAGTCTCCGCACCCACTCGCAGAGGTTTTAACCAGAATCCTTTGTTTACTGCCGCACCTCAGTAATGTGTTGCCTCTAATTTCACACTGGTTTATATACTATCTAGGGGGTGCGTGTGTGTTTTACATCCTTTTGTGTCAGGGTGTTACATACTTGTTTCTCCGCATCCACTCCTAGGGTTTATTTAACTAGAAGCCATTGTTCACTGCAACACCATAGCAAACGTGTCAACTCTATTTTACGCGAGTTTGAGCTATTGACATTGCAAATAACAATGCCTTTTATTTTATTTTTGTTTTTAAAACATAAATAAAAGGCATTGTCATTTACAATGACAATAGCTTAAACTCGCGTAAATGTGAGACCTATTGCATTGCAAATGCTTGTTTTCATTTTGAAGGCCCAACAGGTTATATATGTCTTGGTATTCTTATAATGTTAAAAGTGTTACTAATCCTATAAAAAGACAGAGGATCATATCACATCTAAATCATTTAAATCCTGATTTGGTTCTATTGCAAAAAACTCATCTCACTGAACATGAAGCATTGAAATTAAAATGATGTTAGTTTGACAAAGTTCTTGTCTCCTCTGCACTAAATAAGATGAATGGCGTTGTTATTTTATGTAAAAAAAAGACTAGGCTGTACTATTCTTTCACATGAAATTGATGATGACGATAGATGGATTGTTTTTTTAATTAACAAAATCTCTTTGACAGTCCAAAATACATATGCTCGACCCAAAATTATTTTAAACTCTGGTCTAATTTAGGGAAAATGTGTTCAGTATGATGATTACTACTTTCTATTTGGAGGTGATTGTAATCAGATTATGGACCCGTTTCTAGATCGCCAATCATGGGTAACATAAATAACACATGTATTTGTACAGTGCACGTTCACCACGACGCGTCGCTTGGCACTGAATAACAGATGTTTATTGTTACCCAACTCAATGGTACCCATTTTACCTCAGAAGGATGAAAGGGTGAGTGGCCCCACTGTAATTTTAACCTGTGACCATGAGGTCAAACACGGGTCCCTACATTGGACACATCAGTCCACTAAGCCACCAAACCCTGTAAGATTCCTTCCTCATAAAATACATAAACTATTTTATTCTACTATTTCTCTGAGAGCTTTAAGTGACTCCTGGAGGCTGTGATCCTAATTCCTGAGAATGTACTTTCGTTTCCCCATCACATAGAACATTATCTCCATTAGATCATATATTTTTAGGTAAACAATTGTCTTGACAAATCCTGGGCACTGAGATTGGGTCCATTCTGGTTTTAGATCATGCTCCAATTATTGCTGATCTAGATCTAATTCTTGTTCAACTCTCTTTGGGGATATGGGTATTTAATAATTCCATGTTAAACGATGTTGAGCTTTCTTCCTCTTTCAATTCCTTTATTTCAGAGTTTTTTCACATACATGCTGATCCTAATCGCTCAGTTTCATTTGTGATGAGACACATTTAAGGCTACTGCTCGTGGCTGTATAATCGATTAGGTCTCCCAAAAAAACCAAACATTTACCAAAGAACATGTTTCTATTAAACAGATAGAACATTAATACAATTAGTCAAAATACAAAAATAACCTAATGCGATTTTATGAGATGTCTACTCACTCTGCATCCACCATCCTTCTTAAAATTAGTGCTTGATATTATGGTGGTTGTAACAAAGCAGGCCAAATTATTGGCTAATTATCTCAAAATTTAAAAACAACTAACTCGCATCAATTCATTGAAAACGTCCCAAGGAACTCCCATTTTCAAAGATACAAATATTCTAAGGGAATTTTAAACTTTCTACAAATCTCTGTACACTCAAAATATTGATCCTATCCCATCTGAAATGGATATTTATTAAAGTAATACTACAAACGCTAAGGTTAAAAATATGTATTTTTACACTCTTGAGAAAGATATATATATATATTTTTTGTATTTCTTAATTGAGTTTCAAGCATAGAATACAATCCTTAAGAGACAAACATTACCACTTAACAATTTTGACAATGCAGGTTGACCACTCATTTAGCATCAAAATATCATTAGCACTGTGTATGAACCGACCAAAGCCCCACGTAAGCAACCATCTTGAGTTTTGCCTTCCAGATATAATTAGGTGCCTTATTAGTCAAAACTCATCTCATGTGTGATCCCCATCAACCAACCGGTCGAGGCTCTACATCTGCTTCATCGGGGGCAGCTTATTCCAGGAGGTACGACTGGAGGGGAGACCATATGTCACGTGCGCGTGAGGAGGGCAGTAGGAGTTCGGCATAAGTAATTGTTCTTGGCAATATATAAGGTTGTTCAGCCAGTCTTTGAATTTGGGCGCCCTCCCTTTGCCCCATCTGCAGGTGACTCGTCTCTTAGCTAGCAAGAGTGCCAGGGAGATGTATCTCCGCACTGAAGCGGTCAATGCTTCGGTGTAGCCTAGGAGCATAACAAGGGGATCGTCGGGAACATGCAGTCTGATCATTTGGTCAGGCGCCACCAACACCTCCAACCAATAGCGTCGGATGCGAGGGCAATCCCAAGCTAGGTGTCTAAAATCCGCTCCCTCACTCCCACATCGGTCACAGCGGTCGGTGTCACGGAGGCGAAGGTGGGTCAGGCTCATGGGTGTGTAATAGAGACGGTGTATGTATTTATAGTGAATGATGCGCAGCCTGCTGCTGGCAGATAGTTTCCCGGTCTGTTGGCAGCAAAAGGACCACTGGTCGTCAGTAAGGGGGGAGCTGAGTTCTTCCTCCCAGAGGGACCTGGCCGAAGGGGGGTCGTGTGTGCAGTCTTGTTGGGTAGTGTAGTACAGCAGCAATACGACATGTGTGGGGGTTTTCTGCAGGAGGGCGTGTAGCGTAGTCATAGTGGGGGGTTCATGTGGGAAGCACGGGTGAGGGCCTTAACATCTTGTCTCAGTCTGATGTCGAAAAAACTTTCCAGGGGGGGTAGGTAGGGAAGCACCAAAGAATTCTTCACTGGTACAAAATTTTCCGTTAACATAGAGCTTACCCCAGGTCTGGATGGAAAGCTTTCGGTGGATTTGGCGGCAGCCTCCTTCCTGAATGACTGAGAGGTTAAACCTGCCTTGAAGGGCAACAAGGGGGAGTATAGTGTGATTGTGTGGAGGCGACAGGCTAGGTCTCGCCAAGTGCTGGTGGTGCAGTCTACTGTGGTGGAGGCAAGGTTTCTCGGGATGGCAGGTGACCTTAGATAAGCGGATCAAGGGGTCGGGGTCATATGCCCATCTTCAATTGCTAGGTGAGGCATGTAAGGGGGGGCCCATCCAATACACCACGTAGTGGGCTTGAGGACAGCTGAAATACAGTTCCAGATCTGGAATCTCAAAACCCCCAGCACTAAAGGGCCGAGTGAGAGTGTCCCAATGCAATCTAGCCTGTTTCCCTCCCCAGGTAAGATGGATGAGTTGAGTTTTTAGGGCTTTAAAGAAGTGTCTGCTGGGGCATAGGGGATGTTAGTGAAAAGACAGAGCAATTTGGGCAGAATTACCATCTTGATGAGTGAAGCTCTCCCAGCTAGTGAAATTGTCATGGCAATCTACATGGAGATTTTGTCAGTAAGGAGATATAGTGCGCGCCTGTAGTTGGCTGCCATCAAGTCGTTCCGATTTAGAGTGATTGCTATTCCTAGATATGTGATTGTGTCTTCGCACCACGTGAGGGGGTAGTCTGGTATGAACCGTGTAGTGGCATCAGTGAGGGGGAAAATCTGGGATTTCCTCCAGTTTATGTTGACCCCAGAGAGGTGTCCAAAGAGGATGAGCAACCTTAAAATGGGGTTGAGACTGTCTCCCGGATTGTGAAGGTAGAGAGTGAGGTCGTCAGCGTATACGGAAATTAGTATTTGCCTTTCGGGGTATATGAGGGCATGTTCAGGGAAGTGTTGGCAGACCTTGGCAGCCAGGGGCTCAATTGCTAGGGCAAAGAGGAGGGGAGACAGGGGGCAGCCCTGTCTGGTACCTCTGGCTATTGTGAAGGCGGAGGATCTGGTGCCATTGACTAATATGTCAGCCTGCAGGCCTGTGTATAGCAAGTTAATCCATGACAAAAATGGAGCGGGAAAGTCCATGCGGTGAAGAACAGACACAAGATAATCCCATTCTAATCAATCAAATGCTTTGGTGGCGTCAAGGAAGACTGCCACCGCATTTGTGTCAGGGTCGATGTCCTGCAGGACAGCAAACAGGGTGCAAAGCTTGTGAGAGGTGCCTCTGCTGGGCACAAACCCTGACTGTTCAGGGAGCACAAGGGCAGTCATGAGGGGGCCAATACAGTTCGCGATCAGTTTTGCTAAGATTTTAGCATCTACGTTTATGAGGGAGAGGGGCCTATATGGATCACATTGTGCAGCCGGTTTCCCTGGCTTCGGTAAGGATATTATGAGCGTCTCTTGCAACGTCTGGGGAAGTATGCCCATCTCACGAGCCTCCTCATAGACCTGTCATAGAACGGAGATGAGTATAGTGCGGAAAGTTTTATAAAATTCAGCTGGGAGGCCATGAGGGCCAGGGGCCTTGCCAGACTGCAGTTGCATTATAGCGGTGATGATCTCGTCGTCCTCATGATGTGTGAGGAGAAATTGTCTTTGGGTGTTCCCAAGCCAGGCAATCACAGTGTCTTCAAAGAAAGGGGTGAAATCGACAGGTTGTGTCCTGTGTGAGGTGTACAGGGCTTTGTAAAAGCGTTTAAAGGTGGCAGCTATGTCTGAAGTGTTTCTGTGCAGGTGGCCGTCCTCATCAGTGATTTCTAGGATGGTGTTGGAAAATCTAGGTGGGCGAATAAGGGCTGCAAGTGCTTTGCCCGGTCTCTCACCCTCCCCATATCGGCGGGCCTGGTGATATTTCCCTCTGAACTTGCACTCCCAATCGGCTGTCTCTTGATATTCAGTGAGTAGATCTCTCAGGTGCGTTTGTAGCTCTGGGGTGGGTGTGGTTTGCATCTGAGCTTCAGTGTGCTTAAGTTTGTTCTCCAGCTTATGGAGTGCTGAGCGAATCTCCCTCAGGATCCCCCCACTTTTGGCGATGCAGGTTCTGCGCATGGTGACTTTGAAGGCCTCCCATACAGTGGAGTTTTGTGTGACTGAGTGTTCATTGCGAGGAAATAAATCGACAATTTCTTGCTCAAGTTCAGCGTTAAAAACAGGGTCCAACAGGGCATGCATGGGTAATCACCAGGACAGGTATGGTGATTCTTCATGAGGGTGTGTGAGCATAAGGAGCTCCGGTGAGTGGTCAGAGTAGGTGCGTGGGAGGTGGGAAGACGAGGACAGCCACGGGGTAAACCCTCTAGAGATAAGCCAGCTATCAATCTGTGACCAGGAGAAGTGGGCAGTGGAAAAGCAGGAGCCTTCTCTGTCTTGTGGATGAAGGCTGCACCAGGCGTCGACAAGGCCGTGGTTCTTGATGATGTGGTTAAGGGTATGATGTGCATTGGAGTAGTGGTGGGGTTGCGGGTGGCAGCGATCTAGTGATGGGTCGAGGGTGACATTAAAATCTCCTCCCCACACCACATGCGTTGAACCAGTGTCCAGGATTTTACCCCAGAGAACCCAGAAGAATTCGGGGTTGTCAGTGTTCGGGCCATAACAGGAGACAAGCGTTATGGATTGAGCAGCCAGTCTGCCCCATAGTATACTGTACCGATCCTGTGGGTCAGGGTAGGACCCAATGGGGTTGTAGGGGAGTGTGTGCTTAATTAAAATAACCGTGCCACGTGCATATGTGGAGTATGAGGAAAAACAGCGGCAGGTTGCCCAGCGGGATGCAAACGAAGCAGGGGCGGAGGGGCCTAGGTGTGTCTCCTGGAGCATAGCGCAAGTGTATATTGTGTCGGTCCAGGTAAGAAAGGATGTGTCGGTGCTTGTGGGGGTCTCCCAGACCTCTCACGTTCCACGTCTAGAGGTTGTACTTGGGGGCCAGGTCAGTTCTCCATGGTCACATGTCGAGAGTGTTGTAGTGGACGTTAGATACATGCCGAGCAGGTCAGCTCCGCATGTTGCGCCTATGCATGTCAAGTCAACGATAAGTGGCAGTGAACAAAAACTCCCCCCTCCTCCACCCACATCAGCAGCCCAATCCAGCCATGACGTGTTTCCCTCCCTCCCATCCCCAATGCCTCGTGCTCCATGCTCCCAACGGGGGAGGGTGGATATGGGGCTGTAAACATGTTAAACCAGAGCAGTGTAGGGGTTCCCTAAGTGGGTAGCTGCCAGAGGGCGTGCCAGAGACACCTCGCGGCGGCGAGGGTGCTCGGGGGAGAATAGTAGAAAGTCTCATCTTGCCAAGAGTTCTGCAGTGATGGCTTTGGTTAGGGAAGTGGCTGTGACATCCGCAGGAAAGGCCCAGCAGGGACCGTGCAGCAGTCCATAATGATGGACGGTGCATTTCAAACAGTGAGCTGAGGGATCAGCGGCAGTGAAATTTACAAAGGAAAGGCTGCGTCAGAGATCTCAGAGAAAGGTATGACCATCATTCTACAGCTGATGTGCCGCCAGCTTCGGTGGAACGAGTGGAGGGGGAAGCACGATCTGTGGATCTCTTGGGAAGGGTTTTTATAAAGTCATGAACATGTTGGGGGTTAGTAAAGAAGTGTTGCTTCCCTTGGTAATTGACTTTGAGGCGTGTGGGAAAGAGCATAGCTTAGGCAATGTTCATTTGTTGAAGCTTTTTCTTCACAGGGAGGAACCTCCTGTGCCTCCTGGACGGCCATGGAAAAGTCAGGGTATAGCGAAACCTGTATGCCTTCAAAGAGCACCTGTCCATGCTCCCTGGCGAGCCATAGTGCGGCATCACGATCCCGATAATTAAGTAGCCTTGCAATGATGGGGCGAGGAGGGCTGCCAGGTACAGGGTGGTGGGCCAGTGATCAATGTGCTCTCTCGATAATAAAGACCGCCGAAAAGGCCTCCCTTCCAAAGGTCCCGGTAAGCATGAGCTCCACGTAATCTTCCATTTTGCCCGTAACTTTTGATTCCGGCACTCCTAGAATCCGCAGGTTGTTACGTCTCGAGCGAGATTCTAGGTCCTCAGTTTTTGCGGCTATGACGCTCAAGATTCTTTCCATGTCAAGTGTTTTGTCCACGGTCGTGGTGGAGGTATCTTCCAGATCAGAAATGCAGCGTTTCTTTACTTCGTTCCTCATGCTGCTCGCTTTTGTGCATGAGAGTGTCCATGTGAGCATTCATGGCATCCATTTTGGTCTCTATGGAGGTCAAACTAGATTGCATTACGAGGAGGAGTTCTTTCAGGTCCTCCGTGGAAGTGGGTTGATCAGGAGTGGGGTCTCCGGTTAACTCACCATCTGTGTCCGCCTGTGTTCTTGCGGACTTGCTGGCCTCGAAGGTAAGTTTGGGCTGCTTACCATCAGCTTTTCCCATGGCGACGGTTGCGATTCAGGGGGAGGCAGGCGGTGGGTGGACCTTCAGTGTTGTTGTTCGATGCACCTGGGGCCGTTACAGCGGAAGGGTCTATGTGGGCCGTCTCGGGCAAATTCGTGTAACAGGAGATATGCAGCCGTTTATAGCATGCCCGGGAGGCCGGGGGAGGCGTTTGTGCGGGAGAGTAAGACATTGGGCACCACAGGTGGTGGTAGGCTGTCAATCGGGTGAGATTGAAGTTCAGCGGCGATTAGAGAGGGCTGGTGTCCAGCACTCAGTGATCAGTGCAGACCGGCAGTTGGTGAAGCGTGTAGGGGAAGGCCAGGGTCCGGAGATGCCTAGGAGGGGGGCATATATGGCCCCGGAGAGTAAGGTAACAGCCACCCGGGCGTGGCAGGAGGCTGAGGACGCCAGTGGAGGAAGGCGGTAGGCGGGTAGTGCTGGTCGGCCAGGCCAGTGAGGAGGCAATAGAGGGTGTCCTGACTGGCTGAAGGAGCGTGGAGGGCTGCAGGGAGCCGGCAGGCCACGATGATGAGAGAGAGCAGGGTCCCAAGATGTGAGAGGTTTGTGCAGGACCAGGCGAGGCGGGGAGGCTGGTCGGGAGATGTCGGCACCAGGCTGTGAGAAGGTTGTCTTCCCCGGGAGCCTGGCATGGCTGGCGCGGCAGTCTCTCAGCACAGTGCAGGGAGGGAGGCCAGAGAGTGGCGGTGCAGCAGAGATACCACAGGTGGCCCTGGGGGATGAGGTGGCAGCAGCGCAGGGCCCAAGAAGGCCGGGGGCGCTGCTGTGGGAGTCCGTATGAGTATGCGGTACAGGCAGGGTGAGTGGCGCAGGCGTTGACGGAGCGAGCGTTGGGCAGCACCGGGGCGTGGTCTTTGCTGCAGGCAAATTCACCAGGCAAGTGGATGCAGGGCCTCACAGCCGCCAGAGCGGGCAACACAGATGGCGAAGGTATGTGTCAGGGAGAGGTGCAAGAAAGAAAAACAACCAAGTGATGGTTGTCACTGCGCACAGTGCTAGGGGTAACTAAGACCCTTGATTGTTAATCTCCTTAACATAAAAGGTAATCAAACACAACGGTCAAGTTCAAACGAACATATATTAATTCATTTATGCGATGGATAAATACACATTTGTCAATACATATACAAGATATAACATTTGTGTAATGTCCTCAAACTGATACATTTGTGTCAGTAAATAAACATGATACATTTTTAGTACATTTAGTTGGTTACATGAGAACATAAAGGTGAGCCCAATGCATTTCGGGACTGATGCGTCCCTACGTCAGGGGCAATCTAGAAACAGAAAAACACAATAATCATGGATATTACTAGAAATGAACGTATCATGATACTCAATGAGAAACTTTACTTATAATGCAAAAAGACAGTGAATTTCCCTCTGTGGGTCATCAAACAGTGTGCCACTATTGATAATGATATGCCAATAGATGAAATAGAGATTTAAACAAAAGAGACGACGTCACCAGAAATGAAAGTACACCGTGGTAGTAATAAAGAAGGTGGTTTTTGATTAATGAAAAAAATAATAAAAAAAGGTAGGGGTGAAGAAAAAGGTGAACGTGGCGAGTAGAACTCACCTCATGTACTGTGCTGCAAGAGACCTCAATGAGGTGATAAATCGTGACTACCGGACATCAACGCTGCTGCGTTACAAGAAGTAAATAAGGCATGAGTAACGAAAGTAATAGGTCAAGGTGTAAATAATGAGCGGAACAGGAGGGACTCCACTTACCTACAACTGTGAAACAGTGAACACGAGGGTAAAAACTGAAAACGAAAACAAGCAATGTAAAAGGGTGTTCTAGGAATGCCAAAACAACAATGAAAATGCGGCATCTAAAGGGTCGAAAAAACTTACGTATATGGCGAAATGGAGGAGCATAGACCGTTGAAACAGGTGGCAACCAGTACCGGAGTGCGATCCTCTGAGGAAAGCAACAAGCCATTAAATACGGTAGAGACGGAAGGACAAGTGCAAAGGCAAGCTTCCGGGTTGTAGTCGAACTAGAAACAGGACTGACGGGTGTCGCCATGATGAAACGGAATGATGTATCTACATTACGACGAATGGACAGAGGACCAAAAATGTGAAAGATCTCTCTAGTGATAGGGACACGAATGAAGAAAATGATGGTGGAGAATATAATAGAAATGTAAAAAAATAACCACTTAAAAAGGCCGATGACCGTTCATGTGACCTAAATGAAACAAACAATAAGAAATGCGAGCAATGTGTATCCTATGGAAATGAAAGTTTAAGGAGAACAAATCGGGTGGTGGGGCTAGTATGCCTGAATAAAAAAGAGGGGTAACTAAAATCAGAACTAGTGTAATAAGAAAAATACTAAAAGATGTGTTGTAGGCGGTAGCGGAAGGTCGGTAAATGACAATGAGATCAAGCATTTACAATCAATGATACGTACAAGCAAAACTATGGAACTGAAGCGATTGAAATCGTGGGGCAAGTACATGCGAAAGAAAGAAACTGATATGGTGCAAAAAGCGAAGAAAGAGGCTGTGGTGTAGATGACGACTGGAACCTGTAGGGGGCGAAAATATAGTCAGGGTGCAGTGTAGAGGTGATATGATGAATTTGATAGTAAAGAACAGAATAGTGAAGATGAAATAAATAAGGAGTAATGAACTAAAGGTTACTAAAGAAGATGTCTATAAGAAACATGTCATATCAAGGTGATCATTGAGACCAAACGGAGTCAAGGTGCGCAGATTTTGGATCCAAAAAATGTCTTTGCGTAGTAACATATTGGTTACGTCTACACCTGGCTTGACCTTTATAGTTTCAATGATTTGGAACCGAAGTTGTGAAATTGTGTGCTGAGCTTCTGTCCAATGGGTAGCAAGGCTTGAGGTGGTGTTTTTGTTTCTGATCCTGGATTTATGTTCAGTGATGCGGGTTTTGATTTTGCGTTCCGTCTTCCCTACGTATGCTTTTCCACAAGGACATTTGATGCAGTAAATGACGTGTGAAGTGTTACAATCACTAGTGTGTTTAAGCTGTATCCTAGAACCAGATGAAGGATGAGTAAGGATATTGCCTGTGATCACGTAGTTGCAATGCACGCACGCTTGGCATTTGCGTGTCCCATGGTATGGGCTCAATTTTTCCATAGTTGTAGTAGGTTGAGGTGCAGGCCTTCTGGGGTGCAGCAGTTTGGTGTAGGCCCCGCCAGGTCAGGGCCGCCTAATCAGCTTGGACAGCCCGCAGAGTTACTGGCCGCTGTGAGCGGCAGTGCTACGGCAGATCTATTCCAGGCCGGGCCACCGGATCCGCAGCGACGACCGCAGAGCCAGGCGATGATGGCTGCCGTCCTCCCAGGCCGTCCGGCCCGGGGTTGGGCTGAGACGAAGCGTGGTCTTCAGGTGCCCTCTCCGGGCAAGTCGGTGCAGGGTCTCACAGCTGCCGGAGCAGGCAACACAGGAAGGTATGCGTGATGGAGAGGCATGGGTCTTCAGGGGTACAGCAGGCTGGTGCTGTCCACGCCCGCTCTGGGCCACCGTATCAAAACTGCAGGTGGCAGCCCAGGTGCAATTGTCTGTCCGGCCCAGAAAGCTTGTGGGGTTACCGGCTGCTGTGAGTGGCGGGGTAGAGGCAGGTCTATCGCGGGCCAGGTCTCTGGTGCCGCAGCGACGACCACAGAACTAGGCGGTGACGACAGTCGCCATCTTAGGTTATCCGGGCCAGAGTCTGCAGAGGTGTTTTTCGAGGTCTGTGAGTTAGTTTCTCTACAGAAGTGGATAGCGAGTAGGTTCCACTTCCCAGGCAGCAATGCGTCTAGCGATTAGGGGCAGGTGATGAGGAGGATGTTAAGCGGATTGAGCCCCAAGCTGCAAGAGCCTCACATAAGTGCGGCCATCTTGCTTGGCGCCCTCTAGTGTCCCCCTTGAGAAAGATGAGAGATAGTCTTAGCCACTTCTTCAATCATAAAAGGTAAAACACCTGGTCCGGATGGCTTCTCTGTGGAATGTTTCCAACACGTTGACAACATTTTATTACCCCGCCTAGTACAACTATATGACTTCTTTCCCTTATCTGAGTCTTCAAACAGCACATTCCAAGAGGCCCTAATATGTCTCCTACACAAAGAAGGTAAAGATCCTACCTCCTGCAGAAATTATCGTCCAATTTTCATTGTTACTGTTGACTGTAACATTTCTGAAAAAGTCTTAGCTTTGTGTATAGATTCCTTTCTTCATAATATGATTGGGAAAGAGCAATCTGGATTTATTAATGATAGGCTTGGTTCTGACAATGCTCAGCTGTTTTTTAATGTCCTGAGTAGGGCCTCTCATCTGTCTTACCCATTAGCGGCAATTATTATTGACGCTAAAAGTGCTTTTGATAGTTTGGCTTGGGATTCTATGCATAAGACCTTTCATTGGCATGGTGTTGGACTGAAAATCATTTCTCTTATATCCTTATTATATAAATCCCCCAAGACATCTGTGATTGTGAAAGAGAAGGCTTCCCCTTTCTTTCTTTTTCATAGAGGAGTGCAACTGGGCTGTCCTTTATCTCCCCTCCTGGCCCTTCTTGCACTGGAACTATTTATTTCTTGCATTTGTAGCACTTCTCTGATATCTGGCCTTCTCTATGGAGAGTCTCATTTAAAATTAGTAACTTATGCAGATGACGTTCTTCTGTTTTCTCCAATCCTGACAGCTCAATACCTGCTTGATTGAATGAACTCTCACTATTCTCATCAATTTTAGGTTATAAAATGAATAGGGACAAAACTGAAATATTTCCCTTAAACACATTTTATTCCAAGCATTTGTTTGAGTCATCCTGGTTTACTTGGAATTCTTCCAAAATGAAATACTTGGGCCTCTGGTTTGCTGCCTCCGTCAATGACACCATAAATATCATTCCTAGGAAGCCATATCCAAATTTGAATCCCTTCTATCCAGCTGGAACCTTCTCTTCTTGTTCTGATGGGGCCGTCTAGATTCTATGAAGCTGAAGATCTTACCCATTATTCTTCATAGCCTTTCTGTGATATGAGTTAAAATTCCCCTCCTTCATTTTAAAAGACTAGGCTGTCTTTCTTTGAACTGTTTATGGCAGTAAAAGAGTTCTCGAATTTCTTTGAGTAAAGTTAAAAAACCTAAGTTGGATGGAGGAGTTATCTTCCCTGATTTCAGACAGTATCATAAGGCTTTTTGTCTTTGTTAACCTCCTCATTGGCTGCAGAGGTTATCTTCACCTTCCTCTCCATCATGGTTAGACATTGAGAAAATATTTTTTACTCCTTTCTCTTTTCAAGGGGCACTTTCCTTTTCCACACATCACCCTATTGTTACACCTGTGGTCATTAATTACAAATGTTCACTTCTATAATTTATTTTCTATCTTATTCTAACTCACATATGGGCTTTCTTCAATTACCTTTATGGCACAACGAACTTCTTAAATTAAAAAACAAACCACTTTATTATAGATCATGGAGACAACATGGGGTTACTTGGATAGCTGATGGTTTTTAGGATACCAATCATTTCTCCTTTCCCAATTTCAATCAAAATTTCAATGTCCGCTTCATTTCAATCTCGTTTTTCCTTTTTACTAAACATAATCTTAGATGCTTTCCCATCTCTGAACATATCTCAGGAACCATCTTCTTCTAATACTCATTTCTCAAAGATCTTACTTTCCCAACCTAAGGCATCCCTTATCCATAAACTACTTCTACCGCGTCTCTTTTGAGGCCTACATCTAAGATTGAGTTACTATGGGAAAAATATAGCGATCTTACCTGGACAATTTCTTTTTGGGATAAACTCTGGTTGAAAGTTCCTAAAACATCTTGAGCAGCCAACCTTAGCGCCAAAAAAACGCCTGGTGTATGTGAGTTTAACAAATCATTTTTAACATAACATAACATAACGCTTGGGGGAACAGGGCGGCCGCTAGTTAGTGTCGGGCGGTTGCGGTCTCTCCCCCTCCTGACGGAAGGAAAAATCGCATTATAGATGGGCAAAGCCTCGAAATGGTGAACTCGGGGGGTGAAGCGCAATAAGTTTACGGATTGATTTACCTGGTGTGCCTTAGCTTCTCCGGTGATCTCTGGCTCGCGTTTTGAGGTCGGCTCCCGCCATGACGATTTTCGCTGTGGCCACGGTGGTTGGAGAAGCCGATCTGCCGCTGAGAGGTGGGATCTGAGCGGAGGCAGCGTTGTGTATTGCCAGGCACCGTCGCGCGGCCGCCAGGATTGGCTTCCCCGGATGCGGAAGCCCCTGTACGGTCTCAGCTGCGGTGGCGGCCGGCGAAAAAGTAAATGCTCTGGAAAACGGTAGGGAAGACATTGAGGAGAAGCAGTGCCCCTCGCAAATGACCCCGGTAAGAAAAAAGAAGAAGGGGGGGTGCACTTAGAGGGAGGGAATGTCGGGAATGAAGCTGGTAGCGGTAGTGGAAATCCCTGTGCCCCTGGTGCTCAACAATCCTCAGGGAGTTTAGGGAGTTCTGTGGCTGCAGGTACAGAAGGGAGGAGTAATTGCAGCACCCTCAATAGATATACCCTGTGTCGTAGAGGTCTTTGGGAGCAGGACTTGCCCCGCATTGAAGCGCCACTTAATATATTACAAGTGGTGATAACGACTATTCGACCTCAGGTAATAGAGAAAAAAGTACAAAATCCACAAAATCTTTAAAAACAAAATATAATCAACCCAAGCTAATTAACCAAGTGAGTACTCGGGTTACGCCATCTCTCCGTACTTACTTTAAAGTTCAAGCTCAGACCCGAGTCCAAACTACCCAGGCCCCCCATAATTACGATTATGAGAGACTAAACGGTGGTTTGGGAGCCATGGAGCAGAGAAACGACATGATTCGGCTGGAGAATAGGTTTTCTAGCTTAACAGAAATGGAGGACGCATCAGCAGCACCACGAATCAGTATTGCAGAACAAAACTTAGCGCAGCAAACTTTTGAAATTATTACAACTCCACTTCTGCTTCCAGTTCAATTCTAATCCCTGCTATAAGTACCTCTCCAGATAAGTTGTCATATCAATTAGCCGAGCAGGGAGGAGGAGCAGGAGGACAGGTGACAGGGCCTTGTTCCACCACAGAGAATCTACTCCTAAATCTGATCTCTGAGATGAGAGAAAAATTCACGACATCTGAAAGAAATCAGCAAAAGATCCAGGGGGCCTGTGAGTCGCTCGAATTAAGAATCAACGAAATGATGGGTAGAGTGGAAGTAATAGAATCTACAATTGAAGATCTCTCAAGGCAGGTTAAGGAAAACATAGTGGAGATCAAGAGACTAAAATCAAAAGGAAGAGCATTCTAAGACAAACTGGAGAGTTTAGAAAACAACGCTAGAAGGAATAACCTCCGGATTCTAAACATTCCAGAAGATCTTGAGGGAAGAGATATAAAAACTTTTGTAACTGATCTCCTAAATGACTTCCACCCTGAGATTGGGAGGTCGATTCTAGAAAGCGATATCCAAAGAATTCACCGAGATCCCTTTACTAAAAGGCCCGGAAGGAAAAACCCCAGGAAAATACTAGTAAACTTTAAAACATATTCCATAAAAGAAAAGGTTCTTTCAGAAGGGTTAAAAAGGGGGGTTTATAACAAGGGGGATTGGTCTTTCCGCATTAGATCGGATATCTCACGCACCACACTGGAGAGGCAGTGGGAATTGGGAAAACAGATAGAGGAACTGAAGGCCTTGGGAGCCACAGCAAAGCTCCAATTCCCCGCCTCCCTGAAGGTGATGTGGGAGAACAAAATGTTTAATTTTAGAGACCCCGAGGAAGTCAGCACTTGGATTAATCAGATTAAAGGCTTGTCCAATTAATGACTAAGTTACAAATGTTATCCTATCCGTCAGGGGAGGGTGTGAGCTCATTGGAAAGAGGCTTAATATGTCTCTAGAGTTGAGGGAGGGTTCCCCAGGGAGGGAAGGGGAGGGGGGTTTAAGAGAAAGCACATAAATCACAAAACTCAGAAACAAATCCTTATCCAGCCGCGGTCGGTAGTAGGAGTAACTGTAGGGCGTTGACGTGGGGAGGGGGAGGGGCAGGGTGGGGGGCAGTAAACTATGGATTACGGAGGTTTACAGGTAAGTTAACATATAAATTAATAAAACGAATTTCGTTGCGTGCACTGCATCCCCAAATGCGATGCTGTGCACGCAACGAAATTCGTTTTCTTAATTTATATGTTAATTTAGCTATAAACCTCCGTAATCCAGAGTTTACTACCCCCCACCCTGCCCCTCCCCCTCCCCACGTCACCGCCCTGCAGTGACTCCTACTACCGACCGCGGCTGTCCTTATCACAGGGTGGGGGAGAATATGGGAGAAAAATATTTTAAAAAAGGTCCTCAGTTACAAAATACTGCTCTAGAAACCACGACATCGTAGGTAGGAAGATACTCTTAATGGATCTTACGAAAAAGTATGGATAAGTATGGATAGAGTACAAAACCTAAAAATTCTATCCTGGAATGTGAATGGGCTTAGGTTTTTTGCTAGAAGGAAGAAAGTTTTGGAATATTTGCGTATCACTTATCATGACTCATTCAGGAATCACATCTTACTAAGGAAGAGTGGGCTGGAATACTTAAAGATCATAAATGGATAGAGCACTGTTTCTATTCAACACAAATGACGCCGACAAAAGGTGTCGCTATTATGTTTAAGAAAAATACCCGAGCAGTTATCGGGAATGTAACAGCAGACACTCATGGTAGGTGTGTAACTGCCAGGGCAAAAATTAATACAACTTGGTTTACGTTTGCAAGTTACTATGGCCCCAACACTGACGGCCCAATTCATCTTCAGTCTTTGTTCCTCCATTTGGGAGATGTAAATGACCGAATCATTATGGGAGGAGACTTCAACGTAGTTTTAAATCCTAATTATGATTCTACGTCTAAAAGAGCTGCGGGGGCCACACCAAAAACTCGAAAAGTCCTACAACAACTAATGACTGAGGGGGGACTCTTGGATATATGGGGTGAAAAGAGATCTACATCAAGGACTGCAGGGGAAAAATTTACTTTTCATAACAAGAAATGTGGCCACCTTTCAAGGATCGACTTTTTTCTGGTGGATCATACCACCAGTAAAGATACAACTAAAGTCACACATTTGCCAGAACCTCTGTCCGACCATTCGGCGGTACTCCTGGAAGTTGCTCTACCAAAGCGCTCTTCACCAAGAAGGTGGACTCTGAACCGTGCAATACTCCTTGATCCCTTAATTATTGATAGGTTAAAAATAGCCACAAAGGAATATTTTATATTTAACGTAAATTCAGCTGCCCATCACATCGTCTGGGATTCATATAAAGCCTTTTTAAGAGGTTCATTGACCTCTCTATAACAGACAATAAGAAAGCAAGGGAGGATATTGAGGTAATGGAAGCTAAAATCGCTCAAAAAACAACAGCATTACGAGCGCCAAATGATCCAAATAGAATACAACAACTATCTCTAGCCAAGAATGAGTTAATAGACCACCAAGAGGCAATAAATAAAAAGAAATGGGAGGAAAGTAAACTTGCCCATCATGAGTATGGGGAGGGTTGTGGTAGATCCCTAGCATGGAAAACTAAATCAGACTACGTCCGAAATATGGTGAAGAGCCTCAAATGTTCAAGTACTGGGACAATTATTGAAGAGGACTCAGAGATTGAGGAGGCTTTCGTCCGCTTCTTTCTAGATTTATATTCCGAAGACTTAACTCCGAGTGAAGAAAGCCTGGAAGCTTTCTTCCGAGATCTTCAACTCCCTACTCTTTCGACTGTTGATAGCAATAGTCTAAATAATCAAATCAGGTTAGAAGAAGTGTCGCAGGTTATCAAAAACCTAAAAAAAAGTGAAAGCAGCTGGCCCGATGCCATCCCGAATGAAGTTTATATCATTTTGAAAGAAGAGTTTACACCTTTTTTACTCCAACTTTTTAATTCTGTGTTTTCCCTGGCTCAGGAGTTACCGGGATCCTGGAACGAGGCCACGATTACAATTATTTTAAAACCTAATAAAAATCCACAACTCTGTGAATCATATAGACCTATTTCCCTTTTAAATAGTGACCATAAACTCTATACCCAACTCCTCACTAAGAGGCTAGATAAAGTTGCTGGTTCCATACTACACCCCGACCAAAGGGGCTTTATGAAGGGGAGACAACTGTATGAATTAACCCACGACCTTATTGGAGCAATAGATCTAGCAAATGTATATGAGATTCCACTGGCAGTTTTAACATTTGACGCTGCTAAAGCTTTTGATAGGGTCAGTTGGCCCTTTCTAATAGAAGCAATCCAACGCTTCAATCTGGGAAAAATCTTTGTAACAGCAGTAAAGGCTCTCTACAATAGCCCCTCTGCTAGGATTCTCTTAACAAAACAATTTAAAATTTCTCGCGGGACTAGACAGGGTTGCCCCCTTTCGCCCCTTCTCTTCAATATGTACATCGAACCATTGGCATGCAAATTAAGATCATGCCATAGTATTCCCCCCTTTGGCTGTATGGGTTGGGAAAGGAAAATAGGTCTATACGCGGACGACCTTATGGTCCTGACAGGAGATTTAGAACAAGCACTTCCTGAGATATGGGATCAGTTGGAGAGTTTTGGGAAAGTCTCGGGATATTCCATAAACCAGCAGAAAACTGAGCTAAGAACAGTGGTGATTGGCTGGTTGGGATCGTCCGATTCTTATTCCCACATTCTCAGTACAGTTCGAGGGGTGAGGTCACTAGTCCACTCTTGTATCGGCTTGTTCCGGTTTACTGTAAGGTTGATTGTTCCCTTATCTTGGCTGACCACCAAATTCTTATCCTTGACCAGGAACATGATAAGTTAAGGTCGCTAAGAAGTTCACGATACTGTACGTACATGCGCAGTTGACTCTGGGCCTCACGAGACGGTGGCCACTTCTGCGTGCGATGTCAGCGTCCATTTTGGATTAGGCCCAGATGTCAACTTAAGCGAAACAAACTCAAAGGAATAATGAATTCATAGAAATTATGATTCTAATGTTAGCCCCTTACTAATCCCTTTATGTGCTTGTATTTATCTAGCATATAGCGACATTTAAAGCCATTATATTCACCTTTTCCGATCCTCCACGACGATGCATCGTCACAAAGCAACATATCATGCGATATTCTATTACCACATATACTATTTATTAATATGCGTACAGATTTTAGTTATAAGAGTTATTTAGCCATGCAAATAGCAAATCCCATGTGTAGTTTATGTTTTTATAATGTTGATTAGTATACATGCAACATTCGTTTAATAATATTATAGTTAATAGATTATTTAATTAGTAATTTCATGCAAGAATAGAGGAGGTATACAAAATTTTGCACTACCTGCTCCATCAATCTCCCCTTTGGTGATTATATCACCACAATACCTAAAATTTTGTACATTTTTTTAAAAAGAAATGAATTCAAGAATTCTTAAGTTTGTTAGTTCACATTTCTGTTTCACCTATCTCTTCTTCTCTTGCTTTTCTATACATACTATCTTTCATTTCTTCTAATTCTACTTCTTCAAATTCTCTTTCTCGTCTTTTATTCTCTCTCTTTTTCAAAGTTTCTCTTTTTAAGTTTTTCTGCATTTTCTTTCTTTTGCAACATAAACATCCTAGTCTTAAAATTAATACTAAAAATATTACACATGTTAAAGGAAATAGGATTTTACCTATAAATGTGCTACCTAATTTTAATAGGAAATCTTTAATAGAGGATAAGTTCTTTCCAATCTTTTCCCAAACACCTTCAACCTCCAGTGGTACAATTTCTTCATGCAAATCAGTTATATTTGTAATGTACGTCTTTAGATCTTGACTTTCGTCAGGAATGTAAGTACAACAATGTTGAACTTTCACCATTCCACAGACTCCACCCTCTTTTGCCAAAATTATATCAAGGGCAAGTCGATTCTGCATTACCATGACACGCATGGCAACCATCTCAGTATTTACCAATAAAAATCCTCCGGCGGTGCTTGTTGACAAGCGATCCACTACTGTTGATAATTTCCTAATTTTGTGTGCATTTCGAGATATTCCCACTGCTGGTATCAATGCTCCAAAAATGTCTCCCACAATTTCTGACCAAGATTCTCTTTTTCTACGTGTTAGTTGACTACCTAACTCATGTACACCATCTCTTCCCCTTCCCACATGGAATATCTTTGGGAAAACCAGTCCTACATAACATGTGCCAAACCAATGGTCTGGTAGCCGATAATATGCTTTGTTCCCGCAGATAAAATATAATCCAGGAAAACCTGGATCATTTCCTCCTTTAAATCCCCATCCACCCATGATTCGATATGTATCATGGCAATCACTTGTGCCCAAAAAATAATTATCATATGCAGTTTGATTCCTTCTAATGCACAATTTTCCTTTCTGAGGCCAATCTAAAGCCATTGTTGGACTAGCTTCTCCTTTCAAATGTTTTTCTCTTTTAACATCCCAAACTGTCTTTTCTTCTTTTCCTTCAGGTATTTTCCTTTGCATCTTTAATCTCCTTTCTTCTACCATATCTAAGAAAATCCTTTCCTCCTTCTTAAAGCTACAAGTTAGATTATTACTAAATATGGATTCTAATGTTAGTTCTTTAGTTTGTAAGAAAAATTCACCTAACACTTTTGCAGGATTCACTTTATTCAATTTGTTTACTACAGGGACTTGTGAAAATATGTTATCTACATCTGAAAAATAATATTCTAATTTCCCTATTTTGTAAAACAAACTTGCTATTACACTACATGTTATTCCATATGTTACTGGGAGGTGATGATATGTCACTCCCTCAGACACAGCTGCAGGTAACTGCACGCAGACATAGCAGTCCCTCACGTCCATCGTCTTTACATATTCGTATAGTAATTTTGAAAATACATTGTTAGAAAAATCATTTATAGACCTGTCTTTATGTAAATAATTTCTATCTATTTTAGACGGATATACTTTCTGAATCTTTTCTACTTTAGTTTTATTTTCACTATGTCCTTCTATTGTTTCTATTGTAACTGTAAATGAAATCATTAAAGCCAACGCACTCCATAGAAGCATTAGTAGTCCTGTACAACAACAACACATTTTAAACCATCTTCTAAGAAATACACATTTAGGTTTTCTACTTTCGGTAAATGATCAGTGTCTTTTGACTTAGCCTCTTCTACTTCACAACTAGTTTTGTCTAACCCAAGGCTCTAAGCACCTACTTGGTTCTATCAGTTATGTCTTTTCCAGTAAATTATTGTCTTTCCATTGGAATCACGTTTGGTTTTTTCAGTTTGGCATTTGATCGTCTTTTACTTTTCTTTCATAATCTTGATACAGAACTTCCTGAACATCCGTATCTTCTCCAATGTCGGACAAGATAACTCTCAGGATTTCCGATTCTTCGTCTTCCTCAAACCACTTCTGGTACAGTCACCTCTGGATCTCCTTGGCTATCCGCCTCTTCTTTTATTTCAGGCTGTGTCACATATGACCATTCCGGCGACTTCCACTGTCACATTTTCCCCTTCTTTCAATTTTTCTTGGCTTGATACTTCATTCACTTGTTCAGCTCTAGATGAATTCACTCTTGTTAATCTGTATCTCAGTCTCTTTATTTTGTTTGGCCAAATTTCATCTCTTGCTGATCTTTTCAATTTATTTCCCTTTTCATTTTTCTCAGTTCTCCATGCTCTCTTTCTCAGGACTCGACCTTCTGGTACTTCTTCATTACTGTCCTCTGATTCTGTTTCAACGTGACTTTTACTTTCAACTGTTTTTCTTTCCACCACTTCTTTTATTTTCCCTACTTCTGTTCCTCCTCGCGGTTCTTCCATACAATCTTCCTGCTGACTAACCGTCCCTTCCTCTAACTGGGTGTTTGAATTCCCTACAACTCCTCGGGGGTCTTCCGCAAAAATCTTTCCCTCACTTTCTGTATCTGGCACCTGACCATCTGCTTTTGTTACGTCAGGTGGAATTTCTCTCAACTTTGCATCAGGAACTTCCTTATCAAAAATTTCTTTAATTGTCTCTTCACTGCTTTTCTCTTTTCTCGTATGTACCTGTGCTTGTTCAGTCTCTGAGCCTGAGCTGGTGTCAGAAATCTGCAACTTCCTCCTCAAGGGAATGTTCTCTGGGGCAAAGGTCAAATTTGGTTCTGACTCCCCCCTTTCAGGATTTTGTCTTGTTCTGGTGCCCTCAGTATCAGATTCAGAACTAGTTTCTGATTCTTCAAAGTACTCTCCTTCCTTGTTATCCACTGGGTTTGGAATTCATAAGGTATGACTAGCATGAATCCAGTTCTTTACTCCTGCACACTTCACAGCTGTTGTCGTAGTTAAAATCACTTGTCGTGGTTTTCCCCAACGTGGGACCAAACAGTTCCTTCTTCTGTGCACTTTAATTCTCACCCAGTCACCCGGGATTAGATCATGAGCTGGCTTCTTTTCAAGGGTGGTGGCATCCGATCCAACCTGATGAAACACAGAATGAACGGAGTCAGCCAACCCCTTACAGTAATCCAACACCAAGTCATCAGAGATAGGCAACAGCTTGTTGACTGGTATGAATACATGCCTCATTGCTCTCCCCATCACAATTTTGTGGGGACTCAAACCTGTGTTCCTATCTGGAATTGATCTAATAGTCATGAGTACCAGAGGCAAGACATCAGGCCATTTCAAACCTGTGGCTAAACACATCTTTCCTAATTTGTTTTTAATAGTGCCATTTACTTGTTCCACCACACCAGAAGCCTCTGGGCGATAGGCACAATGTAGTTTTTGTTGTACATTCAATGCCTCACAAATTAGCTTCATGATTTAATTATGGAGATGTTTTCCTCTATCTGACTCAATTGTGACTGGAAACCTGAATCTAGAGATGAACTCAATCAACAGTAATCTGGCTACTGTAATTCCATCACTTCCTCTTGTGGGATATGCTTCTGCCCATCTAGAAAACAGGCAGACGATCACTAAAACATACCTCAACCTGTTACAGGGGGGCATCTCAATGAAGTCAATTTGCATTCTGGTGAAAGGCCCTCCTTATCAACCTATCGTTCCTATACTTACCACTGTTTTTCTTCCAGGATTGAACTGTTGACATATAAGGCATCTTTGACAAAGGCTCTCAGCTACAAGTCTGAATTTTGCATTATACCATGTCTGCTTGAACAATCTAAGCATTGCATCTCTCCCTACATGTGCTTGTCCCTGATACATCCGTGCCATGGCTGACACCATGCTATCAGGTATAACTGGTCTTCCATCCCGATAAACCCACACATGATCTGTTTCCCTTGGTGCATATCCTGCCTTTACCCATTGTCTCATTTCCTCATCTCCTGCTTCTTCCTGTAACTGCCTCACTTCTTCCCATATATTCACAATGTTAGTAAACAACAAGGGACATGAATTCATTTCCTTTTCTTTTGACCGATTTACAGAATTCTGATTTTGTGCACAATATTGAGCCATATCGCTTGCGTACTGGTTTCCAGCTGGAATATAATATCCAGTCCTTGTATGTGCAGCACATTTCACAACGGCTAATTGTTTAGGCAGCTGTATCGCCTCAAGCAATTTCCCAACCACTTCCGCATTCCTTATAGGGGTTCCACTTGAAGTTAAAAACCCTCTTTGGGGCCAAATTTGGCCAAAATCCTGCACTACACCGAAGCCATATTGACTATCGGTTATCACAGTCACTCTTACATTCTTTCCCAACTTGCATGCTCTGGTTAACGCAAACAGTTCAGCAGCCTGAGCTGATTTTACTCCCTTTAGGTAAGACGCTTCCATTATCGCTGCTACTGTGCATACTGCATATGCTGCACTCAAAATTCCTTCGTCTGTTCTGAAGCATGACCCGTCCACAAACATCACATAGTCACTTTCTGTGAAAGGTACATCTTTTATATCAGGACGTGGTTTGGTACAGAAATCAAGTACATCCAAACAGTCATGATCCACATCGTCTCTGACTTCCACATTCTCAGCATCAGGCAATAACGTTGAAGGATTCACATTCAGACATCTTACAAGGCTCACATTTGTTGCACCTAATATGACTTTCTCATATTTAGTCAGCCGACTATGCGTCATGAACTGAGTGCGGCTCCTTGTTAAAAGGATTGCCACATCATGAGGTACAAACACTCGCAAAGGATATCCCATCACAATTCCTTCGCTCTGTTCCAGACTCTTACAAGTGGCTGCTACAGCTTTCAAATAACCAGGCAATGCTACAGCTACAGGGTCGAGTATAGCTGAAAAATATGCAATTGGTCTTCTCAGTTTTCCATGTTTCTGTATTAATACAGAAAGTGCACATCCATTCCTTTCGCTGCAGTATAGTTCAAACTCCTTCTCATAGTCAGGCATACCAAGTGCTGGTGCCTCACACAAACTGTCTCTCAATTGTTTAAAGGCTGTTAACTCTTCCTTATTTAATTCAATGGGGTCTTTTACATCACTTCTCGTCAGGCGTACCAAAGGTTTTGCGATCAGGGAAAAGTTACTTATCCACTGACAACAATATCCAACCATTCCAAGAAACATTCTCACTTCTCTTTGCGTCATTGGGGCTCTCATTCCTTTTATTATCTTGATTCTATCTGCAGTTACTTTTCTCAGTCCTTTTTCAATTTTGTGGCCTAAATATTGTACTTCTTTCTGACAGAATTGTAATTTCGATGGGGATACTTTAAGTCCTCCATCTGCCAGATGATTTAGAAATGCTATGGTATCCACTACACAAGCTTCTTGAGTTTTTGATGCCACAAGTAGGTCGTCAATGTACTGTACCAGTACTGAGCTCTTGGACATCTCTAGATCTTCTAAGGACTTTTTCAATATCTGGTTAAATATTGAGGGGCTCTTTGTATACCCCTGTGGGATTCGGCACCATGCCAAAATACGTTCGCCAAACCGGAACGCAAAAATCTGCTGACTGTCATGATGCAATGGAATGGAAAAGAAAGCATGACACAGGTCAATTAATGTGTACCATTCTTCATCATGAGGAATCTGATACAAAATCACAGATGGATTTGGTATAATAGGACAACATGACACAACTATTTTGTTTATTTTTCTCAAGTCTTGCACTATTCTAAATGTTCCATTAGGCTTTTTCAGGCCCATAATTGGTGAATTACATGGACTACTCATTATTTCTCTCAAAATACCTTGTTTAATTATTTTCTCTATTATAGGAGTAAGTCCTTCAATTATTTCGGGTGTCAATTTGTACTGAGGAATATTTGGGTAACTTATTCCTTCCTTTACAGTCACTTTTACAGGATCTACATTTTTCATTAATCCCACATCTTCTCCTGTGAAATCCCAGACTTCCGCTTTTACTGTCGTTTTCAGTTCTTTTGGTAGTTCTTCAGGGTTAAATACAGCAAATGCCTCAGTAATCTCAGGTTCCATATTAGCCATAGTCACTTTATACAGTACATCTTCATCAGGGGTCTCAAATGCTATACCATCAGGAGTGCAAAATATGGTGCAATTCATTTTGCACAGTAAATCTCTTCCTAACAAATTTAAAGGGCTTGAATCACACACGACAAAGCGGTGCATTTCAGAAAATTTCCCTATGTTAACCTTTACTGGTTCAGTGAGATATGTTTTAATCTGTCTGTTGGATACTCCAACTACTTGGATTGTTTCGTCCGAGAGAGGAAGATTTTTAACATCAGCTGACCTGACAGTTGAACGAGTAGCACCAGTATCTATTAGGAAAGTAATATTTTCATCATTTACCTTTCCATCCACAAAAGGACCTGTCTGGTCTTCTTCTAGAGTTGCGCCAAGTACGCACTCTTCTTCCTCCCCTCGGCACCGTCAATAGCTTTCTTCTGACTCACTCTCATCGCGTTGTAACCAATACTGCGAAACAGCACTAGCGCGCGGCAGCTTAGTTACCTGTTCTTTGCTGTAGAATCCTGTCTCATTACGGTATTTCTGAGGATTTACGCTCAGTGGAAAAGGCGGCTTTGGCGTGTGATTCTGTTGGGCAACAACCTGCTGCTGTCTCTGTGATTGACAACTCACCTCTTTCTGCACCTGCGAATTCAATGATGCATTATCACCATTAGCACTCGGGGGAAATTTACACTCGGTTTTCCAATGCCCTATTCTTCCGCAATTATGACATGGCCATTTCTTCTTGGCTTGTTCTATATTAAATTGTCCCTTTCCTTTTCCAACATTAAATTTAGGTTTCATACCTGCACCATTTGCCTGTTCAATCAATTGAGCTTCCTGTCTTTCTGCCACTTTTACCTGTGCCCACATAGCCTTTTCTTTTAACTTACGCTGTTTGGCTTCAATTTCATCACTAAAGTATTTTGCATGTCTCAGTACTTCATCTATTATCTTATTGTGCCAGTCCACTGTATGCTGTTTAATCATTTCACTTATTTCTGGACGCAACCCATATACAAATCCGTATACAAAGTGACTTAAATCTTTTTCACTCAAATTTTCATCACCACTAAACTGCTTAAAGGCGAGTATTAACCTTTCATAATAAGCATGTACCGATTTTTTAGCTTCCTGATGAGTTCGGTCAATTTTTACCCAATCAGTCCCTTGGGAGGTACTTTGTTTTTCAGAAAGGTAATTACCTGTTCATATTTTTTCATTACTTCAGGATCAGCGGCACCAGTTTTTGGGTCTCTAGGATACTCTTGTGTAGGCCAGCTAATCACAATTTTACATTCTGTCCATGAATCTGCTGGTACTGTTATGTCAAAAAGACTATTTAAATCAATCCATAAAACTTTTGATAATTTTACAAACCTATCTACCTGCCTATACTACTCGACTGGCTTTTCGCATAGTCGAGGAAAATCATTGGTAAATTACAAAATATCTTGTCTAGTCCAAGGGACATGTACATATCCTCCGCCTGGAATTTCTCTCATGGGACATTCTGTTACTACCTTTTCCTTTTCTCTCACTGGGAAAGCTGCAAACGTTTTGTCTGAGACATCATCTCGTTTTCGAAACCACCTACTTTTCCATTTATCTACATCTCCCCATTTTCTTAACAAAATGATTATGTCTTTAATCTGAGTTGTTCTTCCTGCGGTATTCAGATTTTCAATATCTTTTTCAGAAAAATCTACTCGGTATGGTTTTTGTAGAGCCTTTACCCTTTCAAAGTCTATACCCATTTCATTTGCCACTTCTTCTAGTCTTTCATGTAGACTTCTTGCACTCCAGGTTATACTTTTACATAAAAATAATAATTCTTCATCCTGATAAGCTTTTAACTTTTCCGTGGGGATAGTCCCTACTATTAATTCTTCCAAAACAATCTTCAGCTTGGCCACATCTATAGATTGGATTCTGTATCTTTCCGCTGTAAACTCCTTAACCATTCACTTAATTCTTCTGAAGTAGGTCCTACAGGATTTTTCTCACTACTTGGTTGTTCTGAACTCTTTGGTGATCCTGGGACTGATTCTGTTGTCATTATTATTCCATCCACCAAACTTTGATTTACTGTCAAATTCTTAGGCGTACTTTGTTCTGAAATGCCTGCTGTTTGTCTCCATGGGTTCTCATCTGAATTTTTTTCTGGCCTCTCGGTCTGTTTTTTACTGTTGTAAGGAATCGTCAGACAATGCTCACTATGCTTCTGTTTATCGAAAATAGGCATTGCAGGTCCTATAGTTACAGGAACGGTTACAGCTTCTAAGTTTTTGGTCAATTCCCTAATCTTTTCAGTTAACTCTAAGGTGGTTTTTGCTGTGGTGTTCGGGCAGTGTTGGGGGTCTTGCTGGGGGTGGTGTTTCAGGGTTTAGGGCAGTAGTGTTCGGGCAGTGTAAAGGGTCTTGCTGGGGGTGGTGTTTCAGAGTTTAGGGCAGTGGAGTGGTGTTCGGGCAGTGTAGGGGGTCTTGCTGGGGGTGGTGTTTCAGGGTTTAGGGCAGTAGTGTTCGGGCAGTGTAAAGGGTCTTGCTGGGGGTGGTGTTTCAGAGTTTAGGGCAGTGGAGTGGTGTTCGGGCAGTGTAGGGGGTCTTGCTAAGGGTGGTGTTTCAGGGTTTAGGGCAGTGGTGGTCGGGCAGTGTAGGGGGTCATGCTGGGGGTGGTGTCTCAGGGTATAGGGCAGTGCAGTGGTGTTCAGGCAGTGTAGGGGGTCATGCAGGGGGGTGGTGTTTCATGGTTTAGGGCAGTGCAGTGGTGTTCGGGCAGTGTAGGGGGTCGTGCTGGGGGTGGTGTTTCAGGGTTTAGGGCAGTGCAGTGGTGTTCGGGCAGTGTAGGGGGTCCTGCTTGGGGTGGTGTTTCAGGGTTTAGGGCAGTGCAGTGGTGTTCTGGCAGTGTAGGGGGTGTGCTGGAGTGGTGTTTCAGGGTTTAGGGCAGTACAGTGGTGTTCGGGCAGTGTAGTGGGTCGTGCTGGGGGTGGTGTTTCAGGGTTTAGGGCAGTGCAGTGGTGTTCCGGCAGTGTAGGGGGTCATGTTGGGGGTGGTGTTTCAGGGTTTAGGGCAGTGCAGTGGTGTTCGGGCAGTGAAGGGGGTCGTGCAGGGGGTGGTGTTTCAGGGTTTAGGGCAGTGCAGTTGTGTTCGGGCAGTGTAGGGGGTCGTGCAAGCGGTGATGTTTCAGGGTTTAGGGCAGTGTAGTGGTGTTCGGGCAGTGTAGGGAGTCTTGCTGGGAGTGGTGTTTTAGGCTTTAGGGCAGTGCAGTGGTGTTTGGGCAGTGTAGGATGCTGTGTGGGGGATGGTGTTTCAGGGTTTAGGGCAGTGCAGTGGTGTTCAGGCAGTGCAGGGGGTTGTGCTGGGGATGGTGTTTCAGAGTTTGGGCAGTGCACTGGTGATCAGGCAGTGTAGGGGGTTGTGCAGGGGGGTGGTGTTTCAGGGTTTAGGGCAGTGTAGTGGTGTTCGGGCAGTGTAGGGGGTCATGCAGAGTGTGGTGTTTCAGGGTTTATTGCAGTGCAGTGGTGTTCGTGCAGTGTAGGGGGTCGTGCAGGGGGTGGTGTTTCAGGGTTTAGGGCAGTGCAGTGGTGTTCGGGCAGTGTAGGGGGTTGTGCAGGGGGTGGTGTTTCAGGGTTAGGGCAGTGGAGTGGTGTTTGGACAGTGTAGGGGGTCGTGCAGGGGGTGGTGGTTCAGGGTTCAGGGCCGTGCAGTGGTGATCGGGCAGTGTAGGGGGTCGTGCAAGAGGTGGGTTTTCAGAGTTTAGGGCAGTGCAGTGGTATTCGGGCAGTATAGGGGGTGGTGCAGGGGTGGTGCTTCAGGGTTTAGGGCAGTGCAGTGGCGTTCGGGCAGTGTGGGGGTCATGCAGGGGGTGGTGTTTCAGGGTTAGGGCAGTGCAGCGGTGTTGGGGCAGTGTAGGGGCTCGTACAGGGGGTGGTGTTTCAGGATTCAGGGCAGTGCAGTGGTGTTCGGGCAGTGTAGGGGGTAGTGCAGGGGATGGTGTTTCAGGGTTTAGGGCAGTGCAGTGGTGTTTGGGCAGTGTAGGGGGTTGTGCAGGAGGTGGTGTTTCAGGGTTTAGGGCAGTGCAGTGGTGTTCGGGCAGTGTAGGGGGTCGTGTTGGGGCTGGTGTTTCAGGGTTTAGGGCAGTGCAGTGGTGTTCGGGCAGTGTAGGGGGTCGTGCTAGGGCTGGTGTTTCAGGGTTTAGGGCAGAGCAGTGATGCTTGGGCATTGTAGGGGGTCATGTTGGGGCTGGTGTTTTAGGGTTTAGGGCAGAGCAGTGGTGTTTGGGCAGGTTAGTGGGATGTGCGGGTGGTGTTTTAGGGTTTAGGGCAGAACAGTGGTGTTCGGGCAGTGTAGGGGGTTGTGCTGGGGGTGGTGATTCAGGGTTTAGGGCAGTGCAGTGGTGATCAGGCAGTGTAGGGGGTTGTGCAGGGGGGTGGTGTTTCAGGGTTTAGGGCAGTGTAGTGGTGTTCGGGCAGTGTAGGGGGTCATGCAGAGTGTGGTGTTTCAGGGTTTATTGCAGTGCAGTGGTGTTCGTGCAGTGTAGGGGGTCGTGCAGGGGGTGGTGTTTCAGGGTTTAGGGCAGTGCAGTGGTGTTCGGGCAGTGTAGGGGGTCGTGCAGGGGGTGGTGTTTCAGGGTTTAGGGCAGTGCAGTTGTGTTCGGGCAGTGTAGGGGGTCGTGCAAGCGGTGATGTTTCAGGGTTTAGGGCAGTGCAGTGGTGTTCGGGCAGTGTAGGGAGTCTTGCTGGGAGTGGTGTTTTAGGCTTTAGGGCAGTGCAGTGGTGTTTGGGCAGTGTAGGATGCTGTGTGGGGGATGGTGTTTCAGGGTTTAGGGCAGTGCAGTGGTGTTCAGGCAGTGCAGGGGGTTGTGCTGGGGATGGTGTTTCAGAGTTTAGGGCAGTGCACTGGTGATCAGGCAGTGTAGGGGGTTGTGCAGGGGGGTGGTGTTTCAGGGTTTAGGGCAGTGTAGTGGTGTTCGGGCAGTGTAGGGGGTCATGCAGAGTGTGGTGTTTCAGGGTTTATTGCAGTGCAGTGGTGTTTGTGCAGTGTAGGGGGTCGTGCAGGGGGTGGTGTTTCAGGGTTTAGGGCAGTGCAGTGGTGTTCGGGCAGTGTAGGGGGTCGTGCAGGGGGTGGTGCTTCAGGGTTAGGGCAGTGGAGTGGTGTTTGGACAGTGTAGGGGGTCGTGCAGGGGGTGGTGGTTCAGGGTTCAGGGCCGTGCAGTGGTGATCGGGCAGTGTAGGGGGTCGTGCAAGAGGTGGGTTTTCAGAGTTTAGGGCAGTGCAGTGGTGTTCGGGCAGTATAGGGGGTGGTGCAGGGGTGGTGCTTCAGGGTTTAGGGCAGTGCAGTGGTGTTCGGGCAGTGTGGGGGTCGTGCAGGGGGTGGTGTTTCAGGGTTAGGGCAGTGCAGCGGTGTTGGGGCAGTGTAGGGGCTCGTACAGGGGGTGGTGTTTCAGGATTCAGGGCAGTGCAGTGGTGTTCGGGCAGTGTAGGGGGTCGTGCAGGGGATGGTGTTTCAGGGTTTAGGGCAGTGCAGTGGTGTTTGGGCAGTGTAGGGGGTTGTGCAGGAGGTGGTGTTTCAGGGTTTTGGGCAGTGCAGTGGTGTTCGGGCAGTGTAGGGGGTCGTGTTGGGGCTGGTGTTTCAGGGTTTAGGGCAGTGCAGTGGTGTTCGGGCAGTGTAGGGGGTCGTGCTAGGGCTGGTGTTTCAGGGTTTAGGGCAGAGCAGTGATGCTTGGGCATTGTAGGGGGTCATGTTGGGGCTGGTTTTTTAGGGTTTAGGGCAGAGCAGTGGTGTTTGGGCAGGTTAGTGGGATGTGCGGGGTGGTGTTTTAGGGTTTAGGGCAGAACAGTGGTGTTCGGGCAGTGTAGGGGGTTGTGCTGGGGGTGGTGTTTCAGGGTTTAGGGCAGTGCAGTGGTGTGCGGGCAGTGTAGGGGGTCGAGCAGATGGTGGTGTTTCAGGATTTAGGGCAGTGGTGTTCGGGCAGTGTTGGGGGTCTTGCTGGGGGTGGTGTTTCAGGGTTTGGGGCAGAGCAGTGGTGTTTGGGAAGTGTAGGGGGTCTTGCTGGGGGTGGTGTTTCAGGGTTTAGGGCAGTGGTGTTCGGGCAGTGTAGGGGGTCATGCTGGGAGTGGTGTTTCAGGGTTTAGGGCAGTGCAGTGGTGTTCAGGCAGTGTAGGGGGTCATGCAGGGGGGTGGTGTTTCAGGGTTTAGGGCAGTGCAGTGGTGTTCGGGCAGTGTAGGGGGCATGCTGGGGTGGAGTTTCAGGGTTTAGGGCAGTGCAGTGGTGTTCGGGCAGTGTAGGGGGACGTGCTGGGGGTGGTGTTTTAGGGTTTAGGGCAGAGCAGTGGCGTTTGGGCAGAGTAGGGGGTCGTGCTGGGGCTCGTCCCCCTACACTGCCCGAACACCACTGCACTGCCCAAAACCCTGAAACACCACCCCCAGCACAACCCCCTATACTGCCCGAACACCACTGCACTGCCCTAAACCCTGAAACACTATCCCCAGCACAACCCCTACACTGCCCGAACACCACTGCACTGCCCTAAACCCTGAAACACCAGCCCCAGCAGGACCCCCTACACTGCTCGAACACCACTACACTGCTCTAAACCCTGAAACACCAGCCCCAGCACGACACCCTACACTGCTCGAACACCACTACACTGCTCTAAACCCTGAAACACCAGCCCCAGCACAACCCCTACACTGCCCGGACACCACTGCACTGCCCTAAACCCTAAAACACCAGCATGACCCCCTACTCTGCCCGAACACCACTGCACTGCCCTAAACCCTGAAACACCAGCCCTCGCACGTCCCCCTACACTGCCCGAACACCACTGCACTGCCCTAAACTCTGAAATACCACCCCAGCATGCCCCCTACACTGCCCGAACACCACTGCACTGCCCTAAACCCTGAAACACCACCCCCCTGCATGACCCCCTACACTGCCCGAACACCACTGCACTGCCCTAAACCCTGAAACACCACCCCCAGCATGACCCCCTACACTGCCCGAACACCACTACACTGCCCTAAACCCTGAAACACCACCCCCAGCACGACCCCTACACTGCCCGAACACCACTGCACTACCCTAAACCCTGAAACACCACCACCCTGCTCGACCCCCTACACTGCCTGAACACCACTGCACTGCCCTAAAGTCTGAAACACCACCCCCAGCATGACCCCCCTACACTGCCCGAATACGACTGCCCTAAACCCTGAAACACCACCCCCTGCAAGACCCCCAACACTGCCCGAACACCACTTCGCTAAACTCCGAAACACCACCCCCTGTCTGACCCCCTACACTGCCCAAACACCACTGCACTGCTCTAAACCCTGAAACACCAGCCCCAGACCAACCCCCTACACTGCTCGAACACCACTACACTGCTCTAAACCCTGAAACACCAGCCCCAGCATGACCCCCTACACTGTCCGAACACCACTGCACTGTCCTAAACCTTAAAACACCAGCATGACCCCCTACACTTCCCGAACACTACTGCACTGCCCGAAACCCTGAAACACCACCCCCAGCACAACCCCCTATACTGCCCAAACACCACTGCACTGCCCTAAACCCTGAAACACTAGCCCCAGCATGACCCCTACTGTTAGAAGGCGACCTCAGAGGGGCCCGGAAGGGGCCCTGACTGCCCTGAGACCCACCCTCGAGGTATCGTAGCCGGGCACTGGCGGGAGACTCCTCAGGGGAGGAACCTCGTCTCTAGGATCGTACACTCGGCACCACACGACAGAGAGACAGTACACGAGAAGTTCTTAAGAGCAAATCTTTATCAGATCGGAGTTGTAGGATCTTTATGATCAGCAAGGCAAAATATATACAAGTAGAGCGCGGGCTCACAAAGTCTTGGAGGGGGGTTAGGAGGTAGCGGGACAGTCTTTGGGGATAAGAATCAAATGCAGGGGCGTACCCGGCGCACAGCTCACAATCCTCGAGCTGGGGGATACGCTTGTCGTCGTGGGGTCCGGCGGGACCAAGAGAGTCTGTGGGAGCTGTGAGTCACTCAGCAGGCTCGAGTATAAGTTCGGAGGTCTTACGATCTTCGGGGAGCCGCGAGTCGCTCAGCAGGGCTCAAGCACAAGTTCGGAGGTCTTACGATCTTCAGGGAGCCGCGAGTCACTCAGCAGGGCTCAAGCACAAGTTCGGAGGTCTTACGATCTTCAGGGAGCCGCGAGTCACTCAGCAGGGCTCAAGCACAGGTTCAGAGGTCTTACGATCTTCAGGGGAGCCGCGAGTCACTCAGCAGGGCTCAGGTGTTCCAAGGCAAATCTGCCGGACGGTCCCAGAGCACCCCTTGTTATAGGGCGACTCCTCTTTGATGTCCGGAGTCTGTGCAGGCAGGGGTCTTGTCACCTGGGGGTCGCTTGTTGGGGGTTTCCTGCCATTGTCCTTTGATCCTTTCAGGGCCGGGTCGGGAGGAGCCCCAGACACCCAGCAGGCGTGGAGCCAGCCCTCGGGGAGGCCGGCGGGTCGATCGAAACCCACCTTCCCAGGGAAGCGCAGAGGTGTGATGGAAACTGCTCCTCCCTTTCTTATCCCAAGGGGAGCGCGATGTCCTCCAGCCGGAGTGGCGCCTTTAGGCCAGGGTCGCGCTGGGGCCGGGCGGCCATCTTGGTGCATGAAGTGGGCACGCGGGCCCGGGGTGGCCGAAGGAGGAAGGCCACGGATGGGGGAAGTCCGGGTCGGGTGTGTGTGTTCTGGTGGGAAGGATCGGCTAGGCCGTGGGCTCGGGGCTGGTGTGAGGTGCAGGGGTCAGGTCTGACTATGTTACGAGGGCCGGGTCTAACACGCGTCCCCCCCAGCTGAAAGCCGGAGAGAACTACCCATCTTATTGGGGGTTCTCTTCGCTGAGGCGGAAGAATCGGGAGAGGCCATCGGCGTTGGCGTGGTCCGTACCAGGGCGATGTTCCACGGTGAAATCCATCCCCTGGAGGGAGATTGACCACTGCAGAAGCTTGGGGTTTTCTCCTCGCATCTGCATGAGCCATCGCAAGGGGCGATGATCGGTTTGGACCCTGAAATGGGTGCCGAACAGGTAAGGGCGTAGTTTCTTGAGGGCCCAGACTACGGCGAACGCCTCGCGCTCAATGGTACTCCATCTCTGTTCCCGGGGCAACAGCCTTCGGCTGAGGAAGGCCACGGGCTGGTCTAGGCCCTGGTCATTTACCTGGGAGAGGACTGCCCCGATGCCATGCTCGGAGGCATCAGTCTGTACCACAAACTCTTTTGAGTAGTCGGGGGCCTGGAGGACGGGGGCCGTACACATGGCCGTTTTCAGGGCATTGAACGCCTCTTGGCAGGCAGGGGACCACTGTACCTTCTTGGGCTGTTTCTTGGACGTAAGTCCCGTGAGGGGACCGACCAGGCTGCCGTAATTCCGGATGAATCTCCGGTAGTAGCCCGTGAGGCCCAGAAAGGCTCGGACCTCTGTTTGGGTAGTGGGGGGTTCCCAGGCTAGGATGGCGTCGATTTTGGGCTGTAGAGGGGCGACCTACCCGCTTCCGACCTGGTGCCCCAGGTAGGTTACCGAACCTTGCCCAATCTGGCATTTGCTGGCTTTCACGGTGAGGCCCGCCTGGCGTAGGGCGGTTAGCACCCTCCGGAGGTGCTGGAGGTGCTCACTCCATTCGGAACTAAAAACTGCAATATCGTCGAGATATGCAGCGCTGAATTTTTCCAGCCCGGCCAGGACTCTATTTACCAGTCGCTGGAAGGTGGCCGGGGCATTTTTCATCCCGAAGGGCATCACGCGAAAACGATAGTGCCCATCCGGGGTGGAGAAGGCGGACCGCTCCTTGGCTCCCTCTGTGAGCGCAATTTGCCAGTAGCCGCAGGTGAGATCGAAGGTGCTGAGGAACCGAGCAGCCCCGAGCCGGTCAAGGAGCTCGTCGGCCCGGGGAATGGGGTGGGCATCGGCTCGGGTGACTTCATTGAGTCCCCGGTAGTCCACGCAGAAGCGGAGTTCTGGGGCGACCCCGGGGGCAGCTGCTTTTGGGACCAGGACCACGGGGCTGGCCCAGGGGCTGTCTGAGGGTTCGATCACACCTAGGGTCAACATCTTTGAGACTTCGGCTTGGATACAGGACCGGACCCGATCAGGGACTCGGTAGGCTCGGTGTATTACTGGCGGGCTGTCCCCGGTATCCACATCATGGACACACCAGTCGGTGACCTTGGGGACCAAGGAGAAAAGGTCCGGAAACTGCCCTAGGAGCTGGCGGCAATCCTCACGTTGCTGGGGAGTGAGAGACGGGGAGAGGTTCACTCCCTCTACGGAGCCGTCCTTCTATTGGGTGCACAGAAGATCAGGGAGAGGATCTGACTCTTCTTCGGACCTGTCGTCAGTGGCCAGTAGGAGGCTGAGCTCCGTCCGCACAAAGTGGGGCTTGAGGCGGTTCACGTTGAGGACCCGGAGGGGGTCCCGGGGTGACTGGACGTCTACCAAGTACGTGACCGGGCTCTTCCACTCAACTACTTTGAAGGGCCCGGTCCATTTATCCTGGAGAGCGCAGGGTTTCACGGGGGCCATGACCCACACCAGCTGGCCCGGCTGAAACTCGACTAGCGCGGCGTTCTGGTCGTACCAGCGCTTCATCTCCTCCTGACTCGCCTCCAGGTTGGCCTCTGCCATCTCCCGGAACCTCCTAGTCTGATTTCGGAGGGTCAGGACGTAACGGAACACGTCTCGGGGGGGGCCTCGGGGCGCCGCCTCCCACTCTTCCTTGACCAGGCTGAGGGGCCCCCTGACGGGGTGCCCGTAGAGTAACTCAAATGGGCTGCAACCCAAGGATTTCTGGGGAACCTCTCGGTATGCGAATAGGAGGCAGGGGAGCAGGAGGTCCCACTTACGCCGGAGGGGCTCTTCCAGGCCCGCGATCATCCCCTTCAGAGTCCGGTTAAACCGCTCTACCAGGCCGTTTCCTTGGGAGTGGTACGGGGTGGTGAACTTGTAGGACACCCCGCACTGTTGCCATAAGGACCTCATGTATCGGGAGATAAAGTTGGTACCGCGATCGCTCACGACCTCGCGGGGAAAACCCATGCGGGAGAAGATTCCCATCAACGCCCGGCCCACCACGGGGGCCGTGACGGTACGCAGGGGGATGGCCTCAGGGTAACGGGTGGCATGGTCCACCAGGACGAGGATGAACCGGTGCCCCTGGGAAGTTGGGGGGTCCAGAGGTCCTACAATGTCGATCCCGACCCGCTCAAAAGGGGTACTGACGACAGGGAAGGGTTGGAGGGGAGCCTTGCGCTTCCCTCCACTCTTCCCACTGGCCTGGCACGTGGGACAGGACTTGCAGTGGGCTTCCACATCCGCTTTCATCCTGGGCCAGTAGAAGTGAGTCACGAGGCGACTGTATGTTTTGTCCTGACCCAAGTGGCCTGCGAGGGGAACGTCGTGGGCCAAGCCCAGGAGGAGGGTTCGGAAGCGTAGGGGGACCACCAGCACCCGGCCGGACCCTAGCTCCACCGACTTCTGTTCGCTGTACAAAAGGTCATTCTCCCAGTATACCCGGTGCGTCCCCGTCTGGTCGCCTGCGGCCTGGGCCTCTGCCTGCTGCCGGGGCCCGACCAGGGAGGGACAGGTAGCCTGCTCTCGGCAGAACTCCTCTCGGGGGGGGGCCCCCTCGTGGCGCCACTGGGCTAATTCGGGCAGATCGCCTAACTCGGTGTCTGGGGTGGAGTCGGAAGGCGGGGGTTCGTCACTGGCGATCGACTCTTCTGGTGGGGGGATGTGGGGACCCTCGGCCGGGACCATCCCATCTCCAGGGGCCGGGGCGTCGTCGACGTCCCTCAGGGGGGTCAGTCGAGCCGCCATGGATCGAGTGGTGGCGCACACCCACTCAGGGAGACCCATCATCCCTAGGTGGGTCTTGCGCTCAACTTGTCCCCAGGGGGAACTTTCCAGGTCGTTCCCCAGGAGACAGTCGACGGGCTGGGAGGTTCTCACTGCGACCTTCAGTTTGCCGACCACCCCTCCCCACTCAAAGGGCACCAGGGCTACCTTACATAGGCTTTCTGTGTTGTCGGCTGAAATGACAGGGCAAAATACATTGGGGAGGACCTGGTCTTCGTGGACTAAGTGGCTGAGGACCCCGGTGATGCTGGCCCCTGTGTCACGGAGGGCTTCTACTTGGTGGCCATTGATCGTTACGAGCTGCCCATATTTCTTTGTGTTAGAGGGCAAGAGGCTCCCAGGGACCATCTCTCTATCTCCTAAGGATACTAGGGCCATAGCGGCGGGTTCCCACTCCTCGGCCTCCTCAACCTCCTCCCCCAGGGCTACATTGGCTATCTGTCTAGCTGGGGGTGCTGCCTGGGTGGTGCGTGGGGCCATGGGGCATTCAGGGTCGTTGGCGTAATGCCCGGGCTTCTGGCAACGAAAACAAGTGATGGTTACCCGGTGCCCCCGTCTCAGGGGGGGGCCGGATACAGCTGGTGGGGGTGCCGGGAAAGGTGGAGATTGGGACTTCGGGGGACAAGCCTGGGACTCTCTCTGCCCTCCCTGGTTCCCCCCCCCTCTCTGGCGGGGTGGTCCCTGACTGGCTCGGGGGTACTCTCCTACAGGGCCCCGGGAGACCCGGGTGTTGGTCCAGCGATCCGCCTCGACAGCCAGCTTCCTCGGGTCCGTGAGCTTGCTGTCGAGCAGATGCTGGCGTAGTTCCACAAAGCAGTTGGCAGCCAGGTGCTCCCACAACATAAGGTCGGTTAGTTCTTCCAGGGTGGTTACCTTGCTGCCCTTGATCCACCCATCGAAGGCGCGGCTGAAGAAATTCACATATTCCACCCAGGTGGTACCCGGGATCTTCCTGCAGTCCCGGAACCGCTGGCGGTACATCTCCGGGGTGAGGCCGTACCTTGTGAGGAGGGCCGCTTTCATGTGTTCATAGGAGGTCTGCATGGAGGTGGGTAGGTCGAGCAGGGTGTCTCTCCCTTCGCTCAGGAATCGTCCCCATAACCCAGCCCCCCAATCCTTCTGTGGGACCCGATGGGAGGTCATGGCGACCTCGTAGGCCCGGAACCACTGCTGAATGTCATCATTTTTGTAATATTCTTTGACCACATCCTTGGGGATGTGGACCTTCTGCTCCGTCGGGGCGGCCGCCTCCCGGTTCCCCGGGGGCCGCGCTTCTTCACTTCTTGCTTTCAGTTCTATTTCCTTCAAGCTGCGTTCATGTTCCAGTTGAAGTCTCCTTCCCTCGTGTTCTCGTTGGAGTTTCTTCTCTTCTAGTTCCCCCTGTACTCGTAACTGTTCTACTGCTAGCTTTTTCTCGGCTAATTTCAACTCGCCCTCGATTTTGAGTTTGGCTAATTCGAGCTCGTGATGGCGACTTTTTTCTCTGTCTGCGAGTTCCTCCGGGGATAGGCCCCCGTCTGGTACGAAGCCTCGCACCTGGTTGCTGCTGCGTTCTCCTTGGGAGGGTCCAGCTTCGTTGTGGGGCTCCCCCGCTCCTTCTGGGCGGGAGGCTCCAGAATCCACCCAAGCTTTCAGTGCCTTTTGCATATCTTCTTTGGTGTTGAGACCAGTGGTAGCGATTCTGAGTTCCTTACAAAATTGCTTTAGTTCTTTGTGAGTGTACTCTTCCAGTTGTTCCACCTGGAACACGGTACTGGCGTCGTCTTCTACGAGAACCACGGTGTTTCCTTCTGCCATCTTTGTCGGTAGTGCGTCAGCCGTTCACGGTACGATCTCTAGATTATGGGCCCGAATCCCGTCGCTTGCCACCAATGTTAGAAGGCGACCTCAGAGGGGCCCGGAAGGGGCCCTGACTGCCCTGAGACCCACCCTCGAGGTATCGTAGCCGGGCACTGGCGGGAGACTCCTCAGGGGAGGAACCTCGTCTCTAGGATCGTACACTCGGCACCACACGACAGAGAGACAGTACACGAGAAGTTCTTAAGAGCAAATCTTTATCAGATCGGAGTTGTAGGATCTTTATGATCAGCAAGGCAAAATATATACAAGTAGAGCGCGGGCTCACAAAGTCTTGGAGGGGGGTTAGGAGGTAGCGGGACAGTCTTTGGGGATAAGAATCAAATGCAGGGGCGTACCCGGCGCACAGCTCACAATCCTCGAGCTGGGGGATACGCTTGTCGTCGTGGGGTCCGGCGGGACCAAGAGAGTCTGTGGGAGCTGTGAGTCACTCAGCAGGCTCGAGTATAAGTTCGGAGGTCTTACGATCTTCGGGGAGCCGCGAGTCGCTCAGCAGGGCTCAAGCACAAGTTCGGAGGTCTTACGATCTTCAGGGAGCCGCGAGTCACTCAGCAGGGCTCAAGCACAAGTTCGGAGGTCTTACGATCTTCAGGGAGCCGCGAGTCACTCAGCAGGGCTCAAGCACAAGTTCGGAGGTCTTACGATCTTCAGGGGAGCCGCGAGTCACTCAGCAGGGCTCAGGTGTTCCAAGGCGAATCTGCCGGACGGTCCCAGAGCACCCCTTGTTATAGGGCGACTCCTCTTTGATGTCCGGAGTCTGTGCAGGCAGGGGTCTTGTCACCTGGGGGTCGCTTGTTGGGGGTTTCCTGCCATTGTCCTTTGATCCTTTCAGGGCCGGGTCGGGAGGAGCCCCAGACACCCAGCAGGCGTGGAGCCAGCCCTCGGGGAGGCCGGCGGGTCGATCAAAACCCACCTTCCCAGGGAAGCGCAGAGGTGTGATGGAAACTGCTCCTCCCTTTCTTATCCCAAGGGGAGCGCGATGTCCTCCAGCCGGAGTGGCGCCTCTAGGCCAGGGTCGCGCTGGGGCCGGGCGGCCATCTTGGTGCATGAAGTGGGCACGCGGGCCCGGGGTGGCCGAAGGAGGAAGGCCACGGATGGGGGAAGTCCGGGTCGGGTGTGTGTGTTCTGGTGGGAAGGATCGGCTAGGCCGTGGGTTCGGGGCTGGTGTGAGGTGCAGGGGTCAGGTCTGACTATGTTACGAGGGCCGGGTCTAACACCTACACTGCCCGAACACCACTGCACTGCCCTAAACCCTGAAACACCAGCCCCAGCACGACCCCCTACACTGCTCGAACACCACTACACTGCTCTAAACCCTGAAACACCAGCCCCAGCACGACCCCCTACACTGCTCGAACACCACCACACTGCTCTAAACCCTGAAACACCAGCCCCAGCACGACCCCCTACACTGCCCGAACACCACTGCACTGCCCTAAACCCTAAAACACCAGCATGACCCCCTACACTGCCCGAACACCACTACACTGCAATAAACCCTGAAACACCAGCCCCCGCACATCCCCCTTCACTGCCCGAACACCACTGCACTGCCCTAAACTCTGAAACACCACCCCAGTACGCCCCCTACACTGCCCGAACACCACTGCACTGCCCTAAACCCTGAAACACCACCCCTCTGCATGACCCCCTACACTGCCCGAACACCACTCCACTGCCCTAAACCCTGAAACAGCACCCCCAGCATGACCCCCTACACTGCCCGAACACCACTGCACTGCCCTAAACCATGAAACACCACCCCAAGCACGACCCCTACACTGCGCAAACACCACTGCACTGCCCTAAACCCTGAAACACCACCCCCCTGCACAACCCCCTACACTGCCTGAACACCACTGCACTGCCCTAAACCCTGAAACAACACCCCCAGCATGACCCCCTACATTGCCCGAACACTACTGCCCTAAACCCTGAAACACCACCCCCTGCAAGACCCCCAACACTATCCGAACACCACTGCCCTAAACCCCGAAACACCACCCCCTGTGTGACCCCCTACACTGCCCAAACACCACTGCACTGTTCTAAACCCTCAAACACCAGCCCCAGCACGACACCCTACACTGCTCGAACACCACTACACTGCTCTAAACCCTGAAACACCAGCCCCAGCATGACCCCCTACACTTCCCGAACAGCACTGCACTGCCCTAAACCCTAAAACACCAGCCTGACCCCCTACACTTCCCGAACACCACTGCACTGCCCTAAACCCTGAAACACCACCCCCAGCATGACCCCCTACACTGCCCGAACACCACTGCACTGCCCTAAACCCTGAAACACCACCCCCAGCATGACCCCTACACTGCCCGAACACCACTGCACTGCCCTAAACCCTGAAACACCACCCCCCTGCACGACCCCCTACACTGCCTGAACACCACTGCACTGCCCTAAACCCTGAAACACCACCCCCAGCATGACCCCCTACACTGCCCGAACTCTACTGCCCTAAACCCTGAAACACCACCCAGAGCATGACCCCCTAAAATGCCCGAACACCACTGCTCTGCCCTAAACCCTAAAACACCACCACCAGCACGTCCCCCTACACTGCCCAAACTCCACTGCACTGCCCAAAACCCTGAAACACCAGCCCCAGCACAACCCCCTATACTGCCTGAACACCACTGCACTGCCCTAAACCCTGAAACACTAGTCCCAGCATGACCCCCTACACTGCCCGTACACAACTCCACTGCCCTAAACCTTGAAACAAAAGCCCCAGCACGACCCCTACACTGCCCGAACACCACTGCACTGCCCTAAACCCTGAAACACCAGCCCCAGCATGACCCCCTACACTGCTCGAACACGACTACACTGCTGTAAACCCTGAAACACCAGCCCCAGCACGACCCCCTACACTGCCCGAACACCACTGCACTGCCCTAAACCCTAAAACATCGGCCCCAGCATGACCCCCTACACTGCCTGAACACCACTGCACTGCCCTAAACCCTGAAACACTAGCCCCCGTACGTCCCCCTACACTGCCCGAACACCACTGCACTGCCCTAAACTCTGAAACACCAGCCTTGCACGACCCCCTACACTGCCTGAACACCACTGCACTGCCCTAAACCCTAAAACACCCGCCCCAGCACGACCCCCTACTCTGCCCGAACACCACTGCTCTGCCCTAAACCCTAAAACACCACCCCCAGCACGTCCCCCCACACGGCCCGAACACCACTGCACTGCCCTAAACCCTGAAACACCACTCCAGCACGCCCCCTACACTGCCCAAACACTTCTGCACTGCCCTAAACCCTGAAACACCACCCCCCTGCACGACCCCCTACACTGCCCGAACACCACTACACTGCCCTGAACCCTGAAACACCACCCCCAGCATGACCCCCTACACTGACCGAACACCACTGCACTGCCCTAAACCCTGAAACACCACCCCCAGCACGACCCCCTACACTGCCTGAACACCACTGCACTGCCCTAAACCCTGAAACACCACCCCCAGAATGACCCTCTACACTGCCCAAACACCACTGCCCTAAATTCTGAAACACCACCCCCAGCAAGACCCCCTACACTGCCCAAACACCACTGCACTGCCCTAAACCCTGAAACACCACCCCCGCACATCCCGCTACACTGCCCAAACACCACTGCCCTAAATCCTGAAACACCACCCCCAGCAAGACCCCCTACACTGCCCAAACACCACTGCACTGCCCTAAACCCTGAAACACTAGTCCCAGCACGACCCCCTACACTGCCCGTACACAACTCCACTGCCCTAAACCTTGAAACAAAAGCCCCAGCACGACCCCTACACTGCCCGAACACCACTGCACTGCCTTAAACCCTGAAACACCAGCCCCAGCATGACCCCCTCCACTGCTCGAACACGACTACACTGCTGTAAACCCTGAAACACCAGCCTCAGCACGACCCCCTACACTGCCCGAACACCACTGCACTGCCCTAAACCCTAAAACACCGGCCCCAGCATGACCCCCTACACTGCCTGAACACCACTGCACTGCCCTAAACCCTGAAACACTTGCCCCCGTACATCCCCCTACACTGCCCGAACACCATTGCACTGCCCTAAACTCTGAAACACCAGCCTTGCACGACCCCCTACACTGCCTGAACACCACTGCACTGTCCTAAACCCTGAAACACCAGCCACCGCACGACCCCCTACACTGCCTGAACACCACTGCACTGCCTTAAACCCTAAAACACCCGCCCCAACACGACCCCCTACTCTGCCCGAACACCACTGCTCTGCCCTAAACCCTAAAACACCACCCCCAGCACGTCCCCCCACACGGCCCGAACACCACTGCACTGCCCTAAACCCTGAAACACCACTCCAGCACGCCCCCTACACTGCCCAAACACTTCTGCACTGCCCTAAACCCTGAAACACCACCCTCCTGCACGACCCCCTACACTGCCCGAACACCACTACACTGCCCTGAACCCTGAAACACCACCCCCAGCATGACCCCCTACACTGCCCGAACACCACTGCACTGCCCTAAACCCTGAAACACCACCCCCAGCACGACCCCCTACACTGCCCGAACACCACTGCACTGCCCTAAATCATGAAACACCACCCCCTGCGTGACCCCCTACACTGCCTGAACACCACTGCACTGCCCTAAACCCTGAAACACCACCCCCAGAATGACCCTCTACACTGCCCAAACACCACTGCCCTAAATCCTGAAACACCACCCCCAGCAAGACCCCCTACACTGCCCAAACACCACTACACTGCCCTAAACCCTGAAACACCACCCCCGCACATCCCGCTACACTGCCCAAACACCACTGCCCTAAATCCTGAAACACCACCCCCAGCAAGACCCCCTACACTGCCCAAACACCACTGCTCTGCCCTAAACCCTAAAACACCACCCCCAGTACGACCCCTACAATGCCCTAACACCACTGCTCTGCCCTAAACCCTAAAACACGAGCCCCAGCGCGAACCACCACACTGCCCGAACACCACTTCACTGCCCTAAACCCTGAAACACCACCCCCTGCACGACACCCTACACTGCCTGAACACCACAGCACTGCCCTAAACCCTGAAATACCACCCCCAGCATGACCCCCTACACTGCCCGAACACCACTGCACTGCCCTAAACCCTGAAACACCACCCCCAGCACGACCCCTACACTGCCCGAACACCACCACTCTGCCCTAAACCCTAAAACACCACCCCCAGCACATCCCCTACACTGCCCGAACACCACTGCACTGCCTGAACCCCTGAAACACCACCCCAGCATAAACCCCCTATACTGCCCGAACACCACTGCACTGCCCTAAACCCTGAAACACAAGTCCCAGCACGACCCCCTACACTGCCCCAACACCACTCCACAGCCCTAAACCCTGAAACACTAGCCCCAGCACGACCCCTACACTGCCCGAACACCACTGCACTGCCCTAAACCCTGAAACACCAGCCCCAGCACGACCCCCTACACTGCTCGAACACCACTGCACTGCTCTAAACCCTGAAACACCAGCCCCAGCATAACCCCCTACACTGCCCGAACACCACTGTACTGCCCTAAACCCTGAAACACCACCCCCAGCACGACCCCTACACTGCCCGAACACCACCACTCTGCCCTAAACCCTAAAACACCACCCCCAGCACATCCCCTACACTGCCCGAACACCACTGCACTGCCCAAACCCCTGAAACACCACCCCAGCATAAACCCCCTATACTGCCCGAACACCACTGCACTGCCCTACACCCTGAAACACCAGCCGCCACACGTCCCCCTACACTGCCCAAACACCACTGCACTGCCCTAAACTCTGAAACACCAGCCACGCACGACCCCCTACACTGCCCAAACACCACTGCACTGCCCTAAACACTGAAACACCAGCCCCCGCACGACCCCCTACACTGCCCGAACACCACTACACTGTCCTAAACCCTGAAACACCAGCCACCGCATGACCCCCTACACTGCCCAAACACCACTGCACTGCCATAAACCCTGAAACTCCAGCCCCAGTATGACCCCCTACTCTGCCCAAACACCACTGCTCTGCCCTAAACCCTAAAACACCACCCCCAGCACATCCCCCTTCACTGCCCGAACACCACTGCACTGCCCTAAACCCTGAAACACCACTCCAGCATGCCCCCTACACTGCCTGAACACCACTGCACTGCCCTAAACCCTGAAACACCACCCCCTGCATGACCCCCTACACTGCCCGAACACCACTGCACTGCCCTAAACCCTGAAACACCACCCCCAGCATGACCCCCTACACTGCCCGAACACCACTGCACTGCCCTAAACCCTGAAACACCACCCCCAGCACGACCCCTACACTGCTCGAACACCACTGCACTGCCCTAGACCCTGAAACACCACCCCCTGCACAACCCCCTACACTGCCTGAACACCACTGCACTGCCCTAAACCCTGAAACACCACCCCCAGCATGCCCCCCTACACTGCCCGAACACCACTGCCCTCAAAACTGAAACACCACCCCCAGCAAGACCCCCTACACTTCCTGAACAACAATGCACTGCCCTAAAGCCTGAAACACCACCCCCAGCAAAGACCCCCAACACTGCCCGAACACCACTGCCCTAAACCCTGAAACACCACCGCCTGCGCGACCCCCTACACTGCCCGAACACCACTGCACTGCCCTAAACCCTGAAACACCACCCCCAGCACAACCCCCTACACTGCCCGCACACCACTGTTCTGCCCTAAACCCTAAAACACCACCCCCGCACATCCCGCTACACTGCCTGAACACAAGTGCTCTGCCCTAAACCCTAAAACACCAGCCCCAGCATGACCCCCTACAATGCCCAAACACCACTGCTCTGCCCAAAACCCTAAAACACCAGCCCCAGCATGACCCACCACTCTGCCCGAACACCACTGCTCTGCCCTAAACCCTAAAACACTATCCCAAGCACGACCCCCTACACTGCCCGTATACACCACCGTACTGCCCTAAACCCTTAAACACCAGCCCTAGCACGACCCCCTACACTGCCCAAACACCACTGCACTGCCCTAAACCCTGAAACACCAGCCCCAGCCCCAGCACGACCCCCTACACTGCCCGAATACCACTGCACTGCCCTAAACCCTGAAACACCAGCCCCAACACGACCCCCTACACTGCCCGAACACCACTGCACTGCCCTAAACCCTGAAACACCACCTCCTGCACAACCCCCTACACTGCCCAAACGCCACTGCACTGCCCTAAACCCTGAAACACCATCCCCTGCACGACCCCCTACACTGCCCGAACACCACTGCACTGCCCTGAATCCTGAAACACCACCCCCTGTACGAGCCCCTACACTGTCCGAACCCCACTGCACTGCCCAAGACCCTGAAGCGCCACCCCTGCACCACCCCCTACACTGCCCGAACACCACTGAACTGCCCCACATTGTTTAGGGCAGTGCAGTGGTGTTCGGGCAGTATGGTGGGTCATGTTGGGGCTCGTGTTTTAGGGTTTAGGGCAGAGCAGTGGTGTTCGGGCATTGTAGGGGGTCTTGCTTGGGGTGGTGTTTTAGGGTTTAGGGCAGAGCATTGGTGTTCGGGCAGTGTAGCGGGATGTGCGGGGTGGTGTTTTAGGGTTTAGGGCAGAGCAGTGGTGATCAGGCAGTGTAGGGGGTCGTGCTGGGGGTGGTGTTTTAGGGTTTAGGGCAGTGCAGTGGTGTTCGGGCAGTGTAGGGGGTCATGCAGGGGGTGGTGTTTTGGGGTTTAGGACAGTGGTGTTTGGGCAGCATTGGTGGTCTTGCTGGGGGTGGTGTTTCAGGGTTTAGGGCAGTGGTGTTCAGGCACTGTAGAGGGTCTTGCTGGGGGTGGTGTTTCAGGGTTTAGGGCAGTGCAGTGTTGTTCGGGCAGTGTAGGTGGTCTTGCTGGGGGTGGTGTTTCAGGGTTTAGGGCAGTGGTATCTGGGCATAGTAGGGGGTCATTCTGGGGGTGGTGTTTCAGGGTTTAGGGCAGTGCAGTGGTGTTCGGACAGTGTAGGAGGCATGCTGGAGTGGTGTTTCAGGGTTTAGGGCAGTGCAGTGGTGTTCGGGCACTGTAGGGGGTCGTGCTGGGGGTGGTGTTTCAGGGTTTAGGGCAGTGCAGTGGTGTTCGGGCAGTGGAGGGGGTCGTGCAGGGGGGTGGTGTTTCTGGTTTTGGGGCAGAGCAGTGATGTTTGGGCAGTGTAGGGGCGTGCTGGGGTGGTGTTTCAGGGGTTTAGGGCAGTGCAGTGGTGTTCGGGCAGTGTAGGGGGACATGCTGGGGGTGGTGTTTTAGGGTTTAGGGCAGAGCAGTGGTGTTTGGGCAGAGTAGGGGATCATGCTGGGGCTAGTGTTTTAGGGTTTAGGGCAGTGCAGTGGTGTTCGGGCAGTGTAGGGAGTTGTGCGGTGGCTGGTGTTTCAGGGTTTAGGGCACTGCAGTGGTGTTCGGGCAGTGTAGGGGGTGTGCGAGGCTGGTATTTCAGAGTTTAGGGCAGTGCAGTGATGTTCAGGCAGTATAGGGGGACATGTGGGCTGGTGTTTCAGGGTTTAGGGCAGTGCAGTGGTGTTCGGGCAGTGTAGGGGGTTGTGCTGAGGCTGGTGTTTCAGGGTTTAGAGCAGTGTAGTGGTGTTCAAGCAGTGTAGGGGGTCATGCTGGGGCTGGTGTTTCAGGGTTTAGTGCAGTGCAGTGGTGTTCGGGCAGTGTAGGGGTCATGCTGGGGCTAGTGTTTCAAGGTTTAGGGCAGTGGAGTGGTGTTCAGGCAGTGTAGGGGGTCGTGCTGGGACTAGTGTTTCAGGGTTTAGGGCAGTGCAGTGGTGTTCAGGCAGTATAGGGGGTTGTGGTGGGGCTGGTGTTTCAGGGTTTTGGGCAGTGCAGTGGTGTTTGGGCAGTGTAGGGGGATGTGCTGGGGTGGTGTTTTGGGGTTTATGGCAGAGCAGTGGTGTTCGGGAAGTGTAGGGGTCATGCTGGGGGTGGTGTTTCAGGGTTTAGGGCAGTACAGTGGTGTTCGGGCAGTGTAGGGGGTCGTGCTAGGCTGGTATTTCAGAGTTTAGGGCAGTGCAGTGGTGTTCAGGCAGTGTAGGGGGACGTGCGGGGCTGGTGTTTCAGGGTTTAGGGCAGTGCAGTGGTGTTCAGGCAGTGTAGGGGATCGTGCTGGGGCTGGTGTTTTAGGGTTTAGGGCAGTGCAGTGGTGTTCGGGCAGTGTCGGGGGTCGTGCTGAGGCTGGTGTTTCAGGGTTTAGAGCAGTGCAGTGGTGTTCAAGCAGTGTAGGGGGTCATGCTGGGGCTAGTGTTTCAAGGTTTAGAGCAGTGGAGTGGTGTTCAGGCAGTGTAGGGGGTCGTGCTGGGACTAGTGTTTCAGGGTTTAGGGCAGTGCAGTGGTGTTCAGGCAGTATAGGGGGTTGTGGTGGGGCTGGTGTTTCAGGGTTTTGGGCAGTGCAGTGGTGTTCGGGCAGTGTAGGGGGGATGTGCTGGGGTGGTGTTTTAGGGTTTATGGCAGAGCAGTGGTGTTCGGGAAGTGTAGGGGGTCATGCTGGGGGTGGTGTTTCAGGGTTTAGGGCAGTGCAGTGGTGTTCGGGCAGTGTAGGGGGTCCTGCTGGGGGTGGTGTTTCAGGGTTTAGGGCAGTGCAGTGGTGTTCAGCCAGTGTAGGGGGTCGTGCTGGGGGTGGTATTTCAGGGTTTAGGGCAGTGCAGTGGTGTTCGGGCAGTGTAGGGGGTCATGCAGGGGGTGGTGTTTCAGGGTTTAGGGCAGTGCAGTGGTGTTCGGGCAGTGTGGTGTGTCGTGCTGGGGCTGGTATTTTAGGGTTTAGGGCAGAGCAGTGGTGTTCGGGCATTTTAGGGGGTTTTGCTGGGGGTGGTGTTTTAGGGTTTAGGGCAGGGCAGTGGTGTTCGGGCAGTGAGGCAGGATGTGCTGGTGTGGTGTTTTAGGGTTAAGGGCAGAGCAGTGGTGTTCGGGCAGTGTAGGGGGTCGCACAGGGGGTGGTGTTTCGGGGTTTAGGGCAGTGGTGTTCGGGCAGTGTTGGGGGTCTTGCTGGGGGTGGTGTTTCAGGGTTTAGGGCAGTAGTGTTCGGGCAGTGTAAAGGGTCTTGCTGGGGGTGGTGTTTCAGGGTTTAGGGCAGTGCAGTGGTGTTCGGGCAGTGTAGGGGGTCGTGCAGGGGGGTGGTGTTTCATGGTTTAGGGCAGTGCAGTGGTGTTCGAGCAGTGTAGGGGGTCGTGCTCGGGGTGGTGTTTCAGGGTTTAGGGCAGTGCAGTGGTGTTCGGGCAGTGTAGGGGGTCCGGCTGGGGGTGGTGTTTCAGGGTTTAGGGCACTGTAGAGGTGTTCGGGCAGTGTAGGGGGTCGTGCAGAGGGGTGGTGTTTCAGGGTTTAGGGCAGTGCAGTGGTGTTCTGGCAGTGTAGGGGGTGTGCTGGAGTGGTGTTTCAGGGTTTAGGGCAGTGGTGGTCGGGCAGTGTAGGGGGTCATGCTGGGGGTGGTGTTTCAGGGTATAGGGCAGTGCATTGGTGTTCAGGCAGTGTAGGGGGTCGTGCAGGGGGGTGGTGTTTCATGGTTTAGGGCAGTGCAGTGGTGTTCGGGCAGTGTAGGGGGTCGTGCTGGGGGTGGTGTTTCAGGGTTTAGGGCAGTGCAGTGGTGTTCGGGCAGTGTAGGGGGTCCGGCTGGGGGTGGTGTTTCAGGGTTTAGGGCAGTGCAGTGGTGTTCGGGCAGTGTAGGGGGTCGTGCAGAGGGGTGGTGTTTCAGGGTTTAGGGCAGTGCAGTGGTGTTCTGGCAGTGTAGGGGGTGTGCTGGAGTGGTGTTTCAGGGTTTAGGGCAGTTCAGTGGTGTTCGGGCAGTGTAGTGGGACGTGCTGGGGGGTGGTGTTTTATGGTTTAGAGCAGTGGTGTTCGGGCAGAGTAGGGGGTCGTACTGGGGCTGGTGTTTCAGGGTTTAGGGCAGTGCAATGGTTTTCAGGCAGTGTAGGGGATCGTGCGGCGGCTGGTGTTTCAGGGTTTAGGGCAGTGCAGTGGTGTTCGGGCAGTGTAGGGGGTCGTGCAGGGGCTGGTGGTTCAGGGTTTAGAGCAGTGCAGTGGTGTTTGGGCAGTGCAGGGGGTCGTGCGGGGCTGGTGTTTCAGGGTTTAGGGCAGTGCAGTGGTGTTCAGGCAGTGTAGGGGGACGTGCGGGGGCTGGTGTTGCAGTGTTTAGGGCAGTGCAGTGGTGTTCGGGCGGTGTAGGGGGTCCTGCTGAGGCTGGTGTTTTAGGGTTTAGGGCAGTGCAGTGGTGTTCGGGCAGTGTAGGGGGTCGTGCTGGGGCTGGTGTTTCAGGGTTTAGATCAGTGTAGCGGGTCGTGCTGGGGCTGGTGTTTCAGGGTTTAAGATTCAACAACAAAAGAGTGTGAAGAGGGAAAAGCAGAAAAGAGAAATCCCAATGGCAAAAAATGTATATTAATGTCTATGTAAATAAATGAATATGTGTGCATTATAAAGTGCCACAGACCAATCAATCAGATATGTGTATAGAACCCTCACTCACCGACCTAGTCGGTGACATGCTTCATCATAGGGTTCCACCAGGGGTGCCTACTGCACCTCTGGTGTGCTTCGACGCTTCCTTAGAGCGGAGCGCAAATATCAGATCAACGAGATTCTCGTGTATGATAAATGAAAGTGATAGTGAAGTTAAAAATGCCAGTGATTCGCCCACAAAACAATTTTAATGGTGACGGATCTGGCACTAATAAAAACAGTGTAGGATGGTTAACACTGGCATTAATTGGTCAGGTACATCCTATTTAATATTTGGTCGACATGTTTCAGCTTATTATCGTTTATTAACAAAGCTTTCTTCAGGACCTTATAGAGAGAACCAACACCTTGGCGGTGTGAGCTCGCTAAGGCTCACCCTAACCTCAAGTGCAAAAGAACAGGACACACTCACGGTTTTGTGCGGGCCTTCGAGAACTCCACAAAGGCCTCAGGATATCTGTAACGGAACAAATGTATGTGTATAGTGCATATTTTACATATGTTCCCAAAACAATAATGCAATTTACGGCTTCATTACAGACCGAATGAAAAGTCATAGGCACAATGACGACTTGTTATAATAGCATTTGTTGAACTGGCTAGTACATTGACATTGACAATGTTACATAACTCCCAGTGTTAAAGATTCATAAAAGGAAATCAAAACTTTATATAAATCCTTCGAATCCATTGCGCAAAATGAGGAGTGAATCTACCCAATTACGCCATTTATCAAGTGAGAAGAACTACAGGGTTACTGAATGTTATTGTAATCACGCTAAGGCTTTGGCACTACGATTCATAAAAACAACACCAACAGCAAATGGCGAGTACTACCACTCAGGTGAAATAGAGACAAATAAAAACAGAGCTTACGTGAAAAAGAAAGTAAACCTGCTCCTTAGGCATGCAGGTGGGTGGCGGGACTACAGAACAACTGTAGAGGGAAAAGGAAAAGCAGGGAGAGTACATGTCATTAACATCCCTGTTAAAACATAACCCACAGCGTACCGCTAAAAATATCGAGCGGGACTCACATCATCCAAGTCCAGCGCCAAGTAAATCAACCTATTGGAACCACCGAGCCCGGAGTCATCATAGGTATGAAGTCTTCGTGTTTAAGTAGAGAAGACTAAAGGCGAGAAGTCTCATTCAGCTGTTGCAAGCCGTCCCACCCATCACGTGACCAGCGTCAGGACGTCCTTACCAACAAGAAAGAAGGACTAAACCACCTGTATTAAGAATGAAGCTAGAATGCCAACCCGTCTTTCCGTGAAAAAGACGGTGAACTTCATAAATGTTGTAACCCAAGCGCAGACGATTAACAGATTTCAGAAGTCAGAAAAGAAGTACACCATCAAGCCAAGAGGAAATTGTGTTCCAGTTCATGGCTCAGTGTAATAAAAGTTAGTGTCAATAAAGAGGAATCAATGAGAATAAAAAAACAAAAAACAAACGGAATAATAAACGAACCCAAACAAAGGGAATCGATATTACCCCTTGTTGTTTTGAATAAAAAAACCCCAGCAGAAAAAAGTGAGATCGAACACCACAGTCATAATGGGGGTATTACAAATAGTAGGATGGGTAGCAAAAAATAATAAATAAAGAACATTAACATTAATTGCTACGTCTCATGACTGACCCCCACGGGATATTCTCGTTCAACCCCACAAGATGTGTTGACATGCGGTAAATCCATTTCTGTTCTTTTTCGAACAATAAGTTAGGTGAATTGAGCCCTGATTTGACTTGCTCAATAATGGTCCAATGTAGATCATCCACAGTGTGATTTAGGCGAAGAAAATGTTCAGTCAGTTTTGTGGTGCTTTTTTTTACAAAGGATGTTACTCCGATGTTCTCCAATTCGCTGTTTGACCTTCCTTGTGGTCATCCCCACATAGTTCAGGTTACAGGGACATGTGATCAAATATACCACATCCGTGGTGTTACAATTGGTGTGTCCCCGTTGAGTCCAAACTTTGCCATTTTCCAATACCAGTGTCTTAGTGGTTGAAGTTAAATGGCAGACACTACATGATCCACACGGAAAATGTCCCAAAACAGGTGGTAAACCCCATGCATTGAGAACAGAGGTTCCAGTGGAAGTCTTTAATTTTCTGGGTCTAGTGTGAACCAGGGAATCTCTTATGCTCTTAGCCTTTTTATACGAAAATAATGGTCTCTCCCATTTGATATGGTTGCTCTCAAGTATCCGCCAATGTTTTTTGATGGATTTAGAAATGGCATTGGAAGCAACATTGTAGGTAGTTACACATGTGAGAGGAATGTCACTCGCTTGTTTGGGAAAATCTTGCAAGAGAATCTCTCTAGGTTGATTCCTAGCCCTCTTGCAACTCTTGGTAAGTATCCTTTCAGGATAACCCCTCTGTCTCAATTTCTGCGTCAACTCTTTAGACTGTACCCGAAAATCCCCCATCGTGCTACAGTTACGTCGGATACGCAAAAATTGACCATAGGGCAAGTTTTCCCTTAACGGTCGCGGATGAAAGCTGGAAAAAGTCAGGAGGTTGTTTTTGGCAGTGGGCTTATAATGTGTTTTAGTCAGTAGAATCCCTTCTGTCTTGGTGACAACCACATCCAAAAATACCATCTCATCTCTACTGTGGGTATGGGTAAAGAGTAGATTTGGATCACAAGTATTGATCCAGACAAAAAATTCAAGTAAGATGTTTTCAGGACCTTGCCAAATGATGAAAATATCGTCTAAATACCTCTTCCAAAATAAAAGGTAAGAGGAGTTTACAAGAATATGAGCTCTATGGAATTCCAGGCCCTTCAGTCATTACAATCTAATTCCTCAATTGTCATTAAACCAGCAGACAAGGGGGGAGGTATTGTGATTCAAAATGTCAAAGACTATGATCAGGAATGTGGACGTCTTTTGGATAATCCGAAAAACTATATCCCGTTACCTGTTGACCCTTCTCCTCATTTAAAGGCGATTATAGGCAACCTTGTGGAACAAGCTGAGTCAAGTGGGCACATCACCAAACATGAGGCGGATTTTTTGACGAAAGAAGCAGGGACAATCCCTTATTTTAACACCTTGCCCAAAACTCATAAAAACAAGCTACCCCCTCCAGGTCGCCCGATAGTGTCCCTGTGACCTGAACTATGTGGGGATGACCACGAGGAAGGTCAAACAGCGAATTGGAGAACATCAGAGTAACATCCGTAGTAAAAAAAAGCACCACAAAACTGACTGAACATTTTCTTCGCCTAAATCACACTGTGGATGATCTACATTGGACCATCATTGAGCAAGTCAAATCAGGACTCAATTCACCTAACTTATTGTTTGAAAAAGAACAGAGATGGATTTACCGCATGTCAACACATCTTGTGGGGTTGAACGAGAATATCCCGTGGGGGTCAGTCATGAGACGTAGCAATTAATGTTAATGTTCTTTATTTATTATTTTTTGCTACCCCTCCTACTATTTGTAATACCCCCATTATGACTGTGGTGTTCGATCTCACTTTTTTCTGCTGGGGTTTTTTTATTCAAAACAACAAGGGGTAATATCGATTCCCTTTGTTTGGGTTCGTTTATTATTCCGTTTGTTTTTTATTCTCATTGATTCCTCTTTATTGACACTACCCTTTATTGCACTGAGCCATGAACTGGAACACAATTTCCTCTTGGCTTGATGGTGTATTTCTTTTCTGACTTCCGAAATTTGTTAATCGTCTGCGCTTGGGTTACAACATTTATGAAGTTCACTGTCTTTTTCACGGAAAGACGGGTTGGCATTCTAGCTTCATTCTTAATACAAGCGGTTTAGTCCTTCTTTCTTGTTGGTAAGGACGTCCTGACGCCGGTCACGTGACGGGTGGGACGGCTTGCAACAGCTGAATGAGACTTCTCGCCTTTAGTCTTCTCTACTTAAACACGAAGACTTCATACCTATGATGACTCCGGGCTCGGTGGTTCCAATTGGTTGATTTACTTGGCGCTGGACTTGGATGATGTGAGTACCGCTCGATATTTTTAGCGGTACGCTGTGGGTTATGTTTTAACAGGGATGGTAATGACATGTACTCTCCCTGCTTTTCCTTTTCCCTCTACAGTTGTTCTGTAGTCCCGCCACCCACCTGTATGCCTAAGGAGCAGGTTTACTTTCTTTTTCACGTAAGCTCTGTTTTTATTTGTCTCTATTTCTCCTGAGTGGTAGTACTCGCCATTTGCTGTTGGTGTTGTTTTTATGAATCGTAGTGCCAAAGCTTTAGCGTGATTACAATAACATTCAGTAACCCTGTAGTTCTTCTCACTTGATAAATGGCGTAATTGGGTAGACTCACTCATTTTGCGCAATGGATTCGAAGGATTTATATAAAGTTTTGATTTTTTTTTATGAATCTTTAACACTGGGAGTTATGTAACATTGTCAATGTGAATGTACTAGCCAGTTCAACAAATGCTATTATAACAAGTCGTCATTTTGCCTATGACTTTTCATTCGGTCTGTAATGAAGCCGTAAATTGCATTATTGTTTTGGGAACATATGTAAAATATGCACTATACACATACATTTGTTCCGTTACAGATATCCTGAGGCATTTGTGGAGTTCTCGAAGGCCCGCACAAAACCGTGAGTGTGTCCGGTTCTTTTGCACTTGAGGATAGGGTGAGCCTTAGCGAGCTCACACCACCAAGGTGCTGGTTCTCTCTATAAGGTCCTGAAGAAAGCTTTGTTAATAAACGATAATAAGCTGAAACATGTCGACCAAATATTAAATAGGATGTACCTGACCAATTAATGCCAGTGTTAACCACCCTACACTGTTTCTATTAGTGCCAGATCCGTCACCATTAAAATTGTTTTGTGGGCGAATCACTGGCATTTTTAACTTCACTGTCACTTTCATTTATCATACACGAGAATCTCGTTGATCTGATATTTGCGCTCCGCTCTAAGGAAGCGTCGAAGCACACCAGATGTGCAGTAGGCACCACTGGTGGAACCCTATGATGAAGCATGTCACCGACTAGGTCGGTGAGGTGTTCAGGCAGTGTAGGGGGTGGTGCAGCGGCTGGTGTTTCAGGGTTTAGGGCAGTGCAGTGGTGTTCGGGCAGTGTAGGGGGTCGTTCGGGGGCTGGTGTTTCAGGGTTTAGGCAGTGCAGTGGTGTTTGGGCAGTGTAGAGGGTCATGCGGGGCTGGTGTTTCAGAGTTTAGGGCAGTGCAGTGGTGTTCGGGAAGTGTAGGGAGACGTGCGGGGGCTGGTGTTTCGGGGTTTAGGGCAGTGCAGTGGTGTTCGGGCAGTGTAGGGGGTCATGCTGGGGCTAGTGTTTTAGGGTTTAGGGCAGTGCAGTGGTGTTCGGGCAGTGTAGGGGGTTGTGCTGGGGCTGGTGTTTCAGGGTTTAGAGCAGTGTAGTGGAGTTCGAGCAGTGTAGGGGGTCATGCTGGGGCTGGTGTTTCAGGGTTTAGGGCAGTGCAGTGGTGTTCGGGCAGTCTAGGGGTCGTGTTGGGGCTAGTGTTTCAGGGTTTAGGGCAGTGGAGTGGTGTTCGGGCAGTGTAGGGGGTCGTGCTGGGACTAGTGTTTCAGGGTTTAGGGCAGTGCAGTGGGGTTCGGGCAGTATAGGGGGTTGTGCTGGGGCTGGTGTTTCAGGGTTTAGGGCAGTGCAGTGGTGTTTGGACAGTATAGGGGGTTGTGCTGGGGGTGGTGTTTCAGGGTTTAGGGCAGTGCAGTGGTGTTCGGGTAGTGTAGGGTGTTGTGCTGGGGGTAGTGTGTCAGGTTTTAGGGCAGTGCAGTGGTGTTAGGGCAGTGTAGGGGGTCGTGCTGGGGGTGGTGTTTCAGGGTTTAGGGCAATGCAGTGGTGTTTGGGCAGTGTAGATGGTCATGCTGGGGGTAGTGTTTCAGGGTTTAGGGCAGTGAAGTGATGTTTGGGCAGTGTAGGGAGTCATGCTGGGGCAGTGTTTCAGGGTTTAGGGCAGTGCAGTGGTGTTCGTGTAGCGTAGTGGCTCGTGCTGGGGTAGTGATTTAGGGTTTAGGGCAGTGCAGTTGTGTTTATGCAGTGTGCAGCGTATGCACTGCATCGCTAGGCGAGAACTAAGATGCATTGCACCAGGATGGCTGCCAACACTTCCTGAATTGAAGTGTTGGCAGCCAATTAGCGCCAAGATCGTGCTTGTGTAGTTAGGTCCCGCCCAGATATATAAAGATTTTTTTCCTTTAATATCTTGAAAACTACTGAACGGATTTACACTATTTGATTAAAAGGTCGTTTATGAACCAAGCACTACCTTTTTGCCAAATTTGGTTAATTCCGTTCAGCAGGTTCAGCTGTACCTGTGTCTAAAGTTTCCAAAGGGAAATTGATTTTTTGACCTCTATTTTTTTAATTTCTCAGGAACTACTGAACGGATTTACACCATTTGAAAAAAAGGTCTCTTTCTGAACCAAGGGCTACCTTTTTGCCAAATGTGGTGTGATTCCGTTCAGCAGTTCGGGCTGTAGTAGTGTCTAAAATTTCCTATGGGAAGTAACATGGAGAAAACGTGTTTTGGGACCCCCATTTTTTCTCGGCCCCCGCTTGGCGAATCACCCGAAACTTTTAGGATAGGAGCTGACTGGAGCGGGACCAACGTTTTGAAAATTTCACGAAGATTTGTCAACTGGCGCCAAAGTTATTGGGAAAAGAAAAAATGCTTTATGAATAGAAACAAGGTCCTAACTAAAACTACCTACTGGCAACCGCCAGTAGGTAATATATATATATATATATATATATTCACTGAAAAAACCATAGGTTTCAGGCCTGATATAGTTAGGAATTAGCATTTAAAAAACCTTTGAAATTCAATGAAAAAGCCATAGGTTTCAGGCCTGATATAGTTAGGAATTAGCATTTAAAAAACCTTAGAAATACACAGAAAAAAACAATAGGTTTTAGGGGTGTTATAGTTAGCTGGACATTTCACTCGAACAAAACCTTTGAAATTCCTCCAATATACTTAGTTGTACTAACGACATCTCGCACGCCCGCAATCCACTGCTGATGATGTCACAAATTACGTCATTCATGACATGGTCAGTGACATCACTGATGACATCTCAAATGACATCACTGATGACATCACTGAAGACATCATCCAGTGAATGTGGTTAGGTTTGTTATTTAAATATGTATTATATATATATAGCAATTTGCATTGAAGAATGAGTGGATATATAAATATAAATATCTGGATGGAGGATTTAGTAGCAGTGTGATTGACTGTTTACTTGACTAATTTATAGTGTCTCACTAAATATATTGGATAGTGACTAAACTGTGTGAATATCTGTATCACTTTGTAAGTTGTGTAAACTGCTGCACCAGTTGGTTACTAGCTACGTGAAAGTCTATATTATTTATTGATTAGTTAACTGAGTATTTGTATGGGAGAGTGAATGTGTGTGTGGTTCGGTGGGGGGTGTGTGACTGCCCAAAGATGTGTGAATAGTTGATTCAGTAGGTATATCAAGTTAAAACTACATGTTATAACAGTTGTTTGGGCGAGTGAATATTTTTATGGGTGTGGTGATGAGCCAATACATGTCTCAATGGTACATGTCCAACAAACTAGGAAAATAAAAGCCAGTGTATGAGTCAGTTGTATATAAATAAGTATATATATGACTCAGTGATTGTATGAGTGACTGTATGGATAACTGTATACTTGTAATAGTGTTTTTATAACACACTAAGTATGATTTATTATCTATATGAATAGATGAAGTGGTGTTTTTATAAGTGTATAGGTAAGTAAAAATGATCCATTGTTTGCATACGTGAGTAGGATGACTTCATAAGTGATTAGGATGTGTGCTGGTGTGTAATGTCGATATAGGTGTATAAGTGATAGTGTTCTATTGATCATTGACAGCATGTATGAGTGAATCTATAGGTAAGTGATTAGATGTGTGTATAGATCTAGGAATCACTGAATGGGTGTTTAGAAACTTGTATTGGTGTGTCAATGGTTTTAAATCTGGCACTCTGTATTTTACAGTGACTGATGAAAGGTTATACTAGTGTATGATGAGGTGTATCTGATTGTCACGTGGATGATGCCATCAGTGATGTCATCAGTGATGTCATTTGAGATGTCATCAGTGATGTCACTGACCATGTCATGAATGATGTAATATGTGACATCATCAGCAGTGGATTGTGGGCGCGCGAGATGTAGTTAGTACAACTAACTATATCAGAGGAATTTCAATGGTTTTGTTCGAGTGAAATGTCCAGCTAACTATAACACCCCTAAAACCTATTGTTTTTTCAGTGAATTTCTAAGGTTTTTTAAATGATAATTCCTAACTATATCAGGCCTGAAACCTATGTTTTTTTCAGTGAATTTCAAAGGTTTTTTAAATGCTAATTCCTAACTATATCAGGCCTGAAACCTATGGTTTTTTCAGTGAATTTCAAAGGTTTTGTAAATGACAATTTTTAATGTATTAATTGTTATACTGATTTTTTTATACTGATTTACCACATTTTTTAAACTATTTATTTTTAGATTTTTTTTTTAATTACATTATAATTACATTATACATTACAATACAAAATATACTTTTTCAGAATGAATTACTTTAGTTTAAATACTTGGCAAATAGGCAACAGACTTTTAAGTACAGTAGTTACAGTTGTTGCAATGGCCAACACAATTTCAAACACAAAGCAACATTGAGCTCAATGTGAATTTCTAGTTAAATGCAATTAGTTACTTTATGGATTACTTTTCTAACCACAGGACTGGATCCTAGATTCAGTCCTTGGACATCTCCTGTAAACAGTTGAGTAAAATCGTTTTGGTTACAATAGTTATTTTTAAGGAATAATATTGTATTTTAAAAGTTGACACAAAAAAAAATTCACATAGAATCACCAATGTTATCCTATGGCAGAAAATTCACTTAGCAGGTAAGCAGTGTTATCGTTACTTTTTCTTACTCAGTGGTGGATCCTGGATCCAGCACTGGCCAACCTCCTGTAAACAGTTGAAAGAATGTGTTTAAGTAATACAGACGATTTTTTAGGAATATTTTTAGTTTGTGAAAATAGTCACTTAGAAACTTTTCTGCTGAAAACCACACAATGGATTCCTATGGAAGGAAATACAAGTTACAGGTAAGTACGCTTAGAATTACTTTTCAGGATCAGTGCTGGGCTAAAAGATGCAGCACTGGGTTCTCTCTTGATTAAAGGTGAGTAAATCGGAATTCGTAGTTCGGCTGATTTTAGAGGAATCTTTGTACGTTTCAAAAATGGACACTTAGAAAATTTTCTGGTGAAAACCACACAATGGATTCCTATGGAAGGTAATACAGGTTACTGGTAAGTACGCTTAGAATTACTTTTCAGAGTCAGTGCTGGGCTAAAAGATGCAGCCCTGGGTTCTCTCCTGATAACAGGTGAGAAAATCGGAATTCGTAGTTCAGCTGTTTTTAGAGGAATATTTTTAGTTTGTGAAAATAGACACTTAGAAACTTTTCTGCTGAAAACCACACAATGGATTCCTATGGAAGGAAATACAAGTTACTGGTAAGTACGCTTAGAATTACTTTTCAGAGTCAGTGCTGGGCTAAAAGATGCAGCCCTGGGTTCGCTCCTGATAACAGGTGAGTAAATCGGAATTCGTAGTTCAGCTGATTTTAGAGGAATATTTTTAGTTTGTGAAAATAGACACTTAGAAACTTTTCTGCTGAAAACCACACAATGGATTCCTATGGACGGAAATACAAGTTACTGGTAAATACGCTTAGATTTACTTTTCAGGGTCAGTGCTGGGCTAAAAGATGCAGCACTGGGTTCTCTCCTGGTAACAAGTGAGTAAATCGGAATTCGTAGTTCGGCTGATTTTAGAGGAATATTTGTACGTTTCAAAAATGGACAATTTGAAAATTTTCTGGTGAAAACCACACAATGGATTCCTATGGAAGGAAATACAAGTTACTGGTAAGTACGCTTAGAATTACTTTTCAGGGACAGCGCTGGGCTAAAAGATGCAGCCCAGGGTTCTCTCCTGATTACAGGTGAGTAAATCGGAATTCGTAGTTCGGCTGATTTTAGAGGAATATTTGTACAATGGTGAAGGAAGGGGGCGGGGCCTGAGGTGACGTGCGCAAACACGCCCTGTGGCGAGTTTTAAGTTGGGGAATTAATTCCTCTTCAATCCTGAGGTCCCTTGGGGCCAACTAGCCTACCAGGTACCTCCAGTATACGCCAGGGGGCTGCATTGCAGAGAGATGTTCAGAGGCCACGCCCCTTTTTACAACACTCTGCAACGCAGCTCCGTGGCGCTTACTGGAGGTATCTGGTGGGCTAGTTGGTCCCCCGGGGCCTGCCCCCTATTTTTTTTTCTTTTTTTAACTGTGGAGGGAGGCCGCGTGGCCCCCCTCCGTGGCCTTAATTTGCCCCGGGGCATGGCCCTTTTTGATTTTTTTTTGGAGGGGGGCTCCCCCTCCTGTGGCCTCTTTTGGCCCCAGCGACCCCATCCCCCAGGGCCGTTTTTTTGTATTTCTTTTTTTTTTATTTTGGGGAGGGGGGCCGCGTGGGCACTCACGATGCACTCACCCGACTTTGTGAAAATATATTTAAAAATATCTATAACTTGCGCGCCCGCAATGCACTGCTGATGATCAGTAATGTCATCAGTGATGTCATTTGAGATGTCATCAGCGATGTCATCAGTGATGTCACTGACCATGTCATGAATGATGCAATAAGTGACATCATCAGCAGTGCATTTCAGGCGCGCGAGTTATAGTTAGCTGAACTAACTATAACAGAGGAATTTCTATGGTTTTGTACGAGTGAAATGGCCAGCTAACTATAACACCCCTGAAACCTGTTTTTTTCTGTGAATTTCTAAGGTTTTTTAAATGCTAATTTCTAACTACAACGTCTCTGAAACCTATTTTTTTTTCAGTGAATATATATATATATATATGTATATATATATTCAACCAACGCTGTAATTCCTCCTTCCTCGAATCACCAGCAACCACGGACGCCAATGAGCTTCAAAACGGTCTTTAATTAGAGTAAAAAGGCAAAACAACTTACTCTACGCGTTTCGGGATAACACTCCCTTGTTCACGAGTAAAGTGAAAGTCAACCAGGAAGTATAATAAATAGTCATGTGATTTCCTTATGATAAACAAAGAAAACAGACTTCGAGGCTACTCGTTACTTCACGAGGCCACTTTTTTTCTTTCAATGCAACTTTAACATGAATTAAATTCACACTTAGTGTATTGCGAAGAACTGAGCACAAAGATGGTTTTAGACTGAAACTATAGTGCATTATAGAAAAAGTAAATGGCAGTTATCATCCTTTTGGATCGTAAAGGTTAAACATACACCTTTAAACACCAGTTTCAATTGAACCGTGGTTTCCTTTAAACCTAGTTACCAACATTGATCATTAGAGCCCATGTGGGCATTGATATCAAATGTCAATAATCTCAATTTATACAACATGATATTGTCCTACTCGGCATGTAAACTAAAACGCCACAATGAATAAATGCATCTTTAGTTAATACTTCTTGCCCAAGAGGGCTTATAAAAGATACTCGATCTTCCATACGTCACCAGAATAGATCAAAGTTTGCATCTACAAGAAAAAACAAATAAATCAATCAACCACTAATCGAAAGGAATCACTGAAAATACATTCCCTGAAACTTTACACATAATAAAATATTTAAAAACATTTTTAGCAATTACATTCATAAAATGAATAGCTGCTGACTCTCGTTTATACAATGCAGGACTGTGGAGATATGACAGAAACACCTACGAATTCTTTCACCCTAAGTGCACCGCCAATTATTCGTCACAATTATGACCAATGGGGGCCAGAGTTCCATACTGAATTATGAGTTTAGACTCCAATCGTCTAAGATCTTGAACCCTATTGCCTCCTCTTTCATTGATCTTTATTGAGTCAAGAACACAAAAACTAAGCAAATCACTGTTCTGACTGTGGTGACTCAAGAAGTGGCGTGCTACAGGGTATTGTTTGTCGCCATGTTTTATAGCGCGAAGATGTTCTAAAATCCTGATTTTCGCTTTATGTATGGTGCTACCGATGTAAGCTTTCTTACACGGACAGAACAGGGTATAAACCGCAAAATCTGTGTTACATGAAGTGTGCTTCAAAATTTTGTAGGGCTTATTGTTTGGGGAAAGAATACATTCTTTGCAGTTTTTGCTATGTTTACATGCCTTACATTTTCTGCATGTGTAAAAACCTTGTACCCCTAAAATGTTGACATGTGTTGGTTCAATGGCTCTGCACAATGTGTCTTTTAATGATTTTGCCTTTCTATACGTGACCTGTGGAAACATTTCCACACTCTTTGAAAGGTCACTGTCAGTGTGTAACACTGGCCAGAAGGTATTAAGGCTTTTGCGAAAATCTATGGCCTGATTATTGTAGGTGGTAATGAACCTTATTTTCTCTGTCTCTTCATCATTTTTTTCTTTATCGGTTAATAGTGATTCCCTTGATCTTTTAGCCACTTCTGCCTTTGCTTTGTTAACAACAGTTTTGGAGTATCCTCTTTCTAAAAATCTTAGAATCATCACTTCTTCTTCCCTTTCATAGTCTTCAAGTGAGCTACAGTTGCGAGCTAAGCTGACCTGGTTCTATGGCTCTAAAGCAGCTCTGCTGACCTGGTTCTCTGGCTTCAAGTGAGCTACAGTTGCGAGCTAAGCGCAACTGTAGCTCACTTGAAGACTATGCCCACGTTACGCTAGATGGGCCATGTACGCACGATGCGCTTCGCGCACCGTGCGCACATGGAGGACATATGATGCACTTCGTTTTGAAAGGTAATATTTTAATTTTTCGTATATGTTATAAGCCATGCACAAATGGTGCCCTTCGGGCACCATTTGCACACGGGGTGGAGAGAGTGTGGATAATTTTTTTTTTTATTATTATTTTTTTTAATATTTTAGTTTAACTCATCTTTAATAAGCAATGCACAATTCGTGCCCTTCGGGCACCAATTGCACACGGGGTGGGGAGAGTGTGGATATATTTTTTTTTAAAATAATTTTTTACCGTACGCGTACGGTAAGCGTAATCAGCGAAATTAGCGAAAAAATAAAAATTCCGTTTTTGGCCTTGGGGGATCTTTGGGGACTCCCTCAACATTGCTATGTGTGTGGGAGCTGTCTAAACAGCCCCTTTACATGTTTTTGGGCTTAATATTTTAAACATCACTCTCAGTGCGAGAGAGAAAATGGCGGCCGCCGCTTCCTGGTTTCGGCCGATTCGAATGTTTACTAAGATCTAAGAGCCAATCAGAATCGCGCTCGCGCACGCCACCGTACGCGTACGGTAAGCGTACCGTAAGCGCACCGTAAGCTGGCTCAGATATATATATTGATTTAAAGGCTATTTTCTCAGAATCTACTGAACAGATTTACACTAAACCTACAAAAGGCACTTCCTTGACCTGAGGACTACCTCTCTGCCAAATTTCTAGTAATTCTGTTCAGCCGTTCGGGCTGTAGCCCTGTCTAAAGGTCCTACGGAAAAATGCATGGGAAAAACGCGTTTTGGGACCCCCCTTTTATCTCAGCCCCCGCTTGACGAATCCCCCCGAGACTTTCAGGGAAGGAGCGGAGCATAGCGCCCCACCTATTTCGAAAAATTCGCGAGGATTCGTCGACCGGCGCCAAAGTTATTCAAAATAGAATGTTGCGGATTTCCTATGGAAACGTGGTCCTAACTATAACTACCTACTGGCGACCGCCAGTAGGTAATATATATATATATATATATATATATATATATATATATATATATATATATATATATATATATATATATATTACCTATATATTACCTACTGGCGGTCGCCAATAGGTAGATATAGTTAGGACCTATTTTCCATAGGAAATCCGCAACATTCTATTTGGAATAACGTTGGCGTCGATTGACGAATCCGGTCTGCTCCTATCCTGAAAATTTCACGGTGATTCGTCAAGCGGGGGCCAAGAAAAAGGGGGGTCCCAAAACGCGTTTTCCCCATGCATTTTCCCATAGGACCTGTTGACGCAGCTACAGCCCGAACTGCTGAACGGAATTACACCAAATTTGGCAAAGAGGTAGTCCTCAGTTCAGACTTGTGCCTCTTGCTTAAATGGTGTAAATCCGTTCCGTAGTTCCTGAGAAAATTAGGGTAAAAAAGTTAGGGATATCTATGGCCGAGGAGGATCTGCGCACCCTCCCCGCACCCAGCGTGCACCCTGCCGTGCACGAGCTGAATGCTAATTGGCTGTCAACACTCCAGATCAGGAAGTGTTGGCAGCCATCTTGTGCCTCTGTAGAACCGATGCACAAGAAGCCCCAAAAAAAAACATCGCAAAACGTGAAAAGGGGGCAGGGTAGAAACACCCTGACCCCCTAGGCCTGCTCAGGGGGTCCCACAAGGACCCCAAGGCCCCAAAAAATTATTCTTTTTTTTTTTTAATTCCCGGGTTGCGCGTAGGGTCCGCGCATCCCACTGATGAAAAAAAAAAACGAAGCGCGGGCTTCCGCGCTGCGTATACAATTAGCCCCCTGGGGGGCCTAGTCCCGGGGGCAATTTTTCATAGTCATGGGGGGCCCAGAGGGGCTCCCCAGCCCCAGGGACCGCCACCCCCAGGGCTTAAAGTTAATGTATGCAGGGGGCTCATGGCCCCCCGCAGCCCCGGGGACCGCCAGCCCCAGGGCTTGTTTTAAAAATATTATAATGGGGGCCCAGAGGGTCAGCAGAGCTGCTGTAGAGCCAGAGAAACCAGGTCAGCAGAGCTGTTGTAGAGCCAGAGAACCAGGTCAGGGGAGCTGCTCTAGAGCCTAAGAAGCAGGTCAGCAGAGCTGCTCTACAACCAGAGACCCAGGTCAGCAGAGCTGCTCTAGAGCCAGAGACCCAGGTCAGCAGATCTGCTCTAGAGGCCGAGAACAAGGTCAGCAGAGCTGCTGTAGAGCCAGTGAAACCAAGTCTGCAGACCTGCTTTAGAGGGAGAGAACCAGGTCAGCAGAGCTCTTTAGAGGGAGAGAACCAGGTCAGCAAAGCTGCTTTAGAGCCAGAGAACCAGGTCAGCAGAGCTGCTCTAGAGCCAGAGAATCAGGTCAGCAGAGCTGCTTTAGAGCCATAGAACCAGGTCAGCAGAGCTGCTTTAGAGCCAGAGAACCAGGTCAGCAGAGCTGCTCTAGAGGCAGAGAACCAGGTCAGCAGAGCTGCTTTAGAGCCAGAGAACCAGGTCAGCAGAGCTGCTTTAGAGCTAGAGAACCAGGTCAGCAGAGCTGCTCTAGAGGCAGAGAACCAGGTCAGCAGAGCTGCTTTAGAGCCAGAGAAACCAGGTCAGCAGAGCTGCTTTAGAGGGAGAGAACCAGATCAGCAGAGCTGCTTTAGAGCCAGAGAACCAGGTCAGCAGAGCTGCTCTAGAGCTAGAGAACCAGGTCAGCAGAGCTGCTTTAGAGCCATAGAACCGGGTCAGCAGAGCTACTCTAGAGGCAGAGAACCAGGTCAGCAGATCTGATTTAGAGGGTGAGAACCAGGTCAGCAGAGCTGCTTTAGAGCCAGAGAACCAGGTCAGCAGAGCTGCTCTAGAGCCAGAGAACCAGGTCAGCTGAACTGCTTTAGAGCCATAGAACCAGGTCAGCAGAGCTGCGTTAGAGCCAGAGGACCAGGTCAGCAGAGCTGCTCTAGAGCCCAAGAACCAGGTCAGCAGAGCTGCTCTAGAGCCAGAGAACCAGGTCAGGAGAGCTGCTGTAGAGCCAGAGAAACCAGGTCAGTAGAGGTGCCTTAGAGCGAGAGAACCAGGTCAGCAGAGCTGCTTTGGACGCAGAGAACCAGGTCAGCAGAGCTGCTTTAGAGCCAAGGGACCAGGTCAGTAGAGCTGCTCTAGAACCAGAGAACCAGGTCAGCAGAACTGCTTTAGAGCCATAGAACCGGGTCAGCGGTGCTGCTTTAGAGCCAGAGATTCAGGTCAACAGAGCTGTTGTAGAGCCTAAGACCTAGGTCAGCAGAGCTGCTCTAGAGCCAGAGAACCAAGTCAGCAGAGCTGCTGTAGAGCCAGAGAAACCAGGTCAGCAGAGCTGCTTTAGAGGGAGAGAACCCGGTCAGCAGAGCTGCTCTAGAGGGAGAAAACCAGGTCAGCAGAACTGCTTTAGAGCCAGAGAATCATGTCAGCAGAGCTGCATTAGAGCCAGAGAATCAGGTCTGCAGAGCTCTTGTTGAGCCAGAGAACCAGATCAGCAGAGCTGCTCTGTAGCATAAGAACTAGCTCAGCAGAGCTGCTCTAGAGCCAGAGAACCATGTCAGCAGACCTGCTGACTGACACTGACTGACACTGATTGACTGACACTGACTGACACTGATTGACTGACACTGACTGACTGACACTGACACTGACTGACTGACACTGACTGACTGACAATGACTGACTATTCTCTATTACTCTACTACTCACTCTCTACTACTCTCTACTACTCTCTCTACTACTCACTCTCTACTACTCACCCTCTACTACTCTCTACTAGTCACTCTCTACTACTCTACTACTCTCTACTACTGACTCTCTACTACTCACTCTCTACTACTCTCTACTACGCACTCTCTACTACTCACTCTCTACTACTCTCTCTACTACTCACTCTCTACTACTCTCTGCTATTCACTCTCTACTAACTCTCTACTACTCTCTATTACTACTCTCTACTACTCACTCTCTACTACTCACTCTCTACTACTCACTCTACTACTCTCTACTACTCTCAACCACTCACTCTCTACTACCCACTCTCTAATACTCTACTACTCACTCTATACTACTCTCTACTACTCTCTCTCTACTACTCACTCTCTACTACTCACTGTACTACTCTCTACTAGTCACTCTCTACTACTCTCTCTCTACTACTCACTCTCTACTACTCACTCTCTACTACTCGCTCTCTACTACTCACTCTCCACTACTCACTCTCTACTACTCGCTCTCTACTACTCTCTACTACTCACTCTCTACTACTCACTCTCTACTACTCTACTACTCTCTACTACCCTCTCTACTACTCACTCTCTACTACTCACTCTCTACTACTCACTCTCTACTCTCTACTACTCTCTCTACTACTCACTCTCTACTACTCTCTACTACTCACTCTACTACTCTACTACTCTCTACCACTCACTCTCTACTACTCTACTACTCACCCTCTACTACTCTCTCTCTACTACTCACTCTCTACTACTCTACTACTCTCTACTACTCACTCTCTACTACTCACACTCTACTACTCACTCTCTACTACTCTCTACTGTTCACTCTCCACTACTCACTCTCTACTACTCGCTCTCAACTACTCTCTACTACTCACTCTATTACTCACTCTCTACTACTCTCTACTACTCTCTCTACTTCTCACTCTCTACTACTCTCTCTACTACTCACTCTCTACTACTCACTCTCTACTGCACACTCTCTACTATTTGCTCTCTACTACTCGCTCTCTACTACTCACTCTCTACTACTCTCTACTACTCACTCTACTACTCACTCTCTACTACTCTCCACTACTAACTCTTTACTACTCCACTACTCTCTAGTACTCACTCTCTACTACTCTCTCTCTACTACTCACTGTCTACTACTCAGTCTACTTCTCTCTACTACTTACTGTCTACTACTCTCTACTACTCACTGTCCACTAGTCTCTCTCTACTACTCTCTACTACTCTATACTACTCACTCTCTACAACTCACTCTACTACTCACTCTACTGCTCACTCTCTACTACTCACTCTCTACTACTCTCTACTAACTCTCTACTACTCTCTCTCTACTACTCTCTACTACTCACTCTACTACTCACTCTCTGCTACTCTCTACTACTCTCTCTCTACTACTTACTCTCTACTACTCACTCTCTACTACTCTCTACTACTCACTCTCTAATACTCACTCTACTACCCTCTACTACTCGCTCTCTACTTCTCTTCTACTCTCTACTACTCTCTCTCTACTACTCACTCTCTACTATTCTCTCCCTACTGCTCTCTACTACTCACTCTCTACTACTCTCTCTCTACTACTCACTCTCTACTACTCACTCTCTTCTACTCTCTACTACTCACTCTCTACTAGTCTCTCTCTACTACTCTCTACTACTCACTCTCTACTACTCACTCTACTACTCACTCTATTACTCACTCTCTACTACTCTCTACTACTCACTCTCTACTTCTCTCTCTACTACTCATTCTACTACTCACTCTCTACTACTCTCTACTACTCTCTCTGCTACTCACTCTCTACTACTCACTCTCTACTACTCACTCTCTACTACTCTCTACTACTCACTCTCTACTACTCTCTCTCTATTACTCACTCTCTATTACTCTCTACTACTCTCTACTACTCACTCTACTACTCACGCTCTACTACTCTCTGCTACTCACTCTCTACTACTCACTCTACTTCTCTCTACTACTCACTCTCTGCTACTCACTCTATTACTCACTCTCTACTACTCTCTACTACTCACTCTCTACTTTTTTCTCTACTACTCATTCTACTACTCACTCTCTACTACTCTCTACTACTCTCTCTGCTACTCACTCTCTACTACTCACTCTCTACTACTCACTCTCTACTACTCTCTACTACTCACTCTCTACTACTCTCTCTCTACTACTCACTCTCTACTACTCTCTATTACTCACTCTCTACTACTCTCTACTACTCTCTACTACTCACTCTACTACTCACGCTCTACTACTCTCTACTACTCACCCTCTACTACTCTCTACTACTCACTCTACTTCTCTCTACTACTCACTCTCTGCTACTCTCTCTATTACTCTCAACTACTCTCTACTACTCTCTACTACTCACTCTCTACTCTCTATTACTCACTCTCTACCTCTCTCTACCTCTCTCTCTACTACTCTCTACCTCTCTACCTCTACCTCTCTACCTCTACCTCTCTACCTCTACACCTCTACCACTACACCTCTACCTCTCTACCTCTCTCTACACTCACACATATGCACATATATATATGCATATGCATTTATATATATGTATGTGTATATATATATACACACATATATAAACATGAATGTAAGTTCGTCTGTGATGCTGCCTTTCTCAAAAAGACGAAGAACGGACCCATACATATATATAATCTGCATATCTATATAAATACAAAAATAAATGCATGCATACATATACATATACGTATATGCATACATATGCATGAAAGTTTGAAAAACACTAATAAAAGCAAAGCTAAAAAGCAACCTAATTACAAACAGAATTGCTTTAACTGAAACGAGGGCGAAACCTATTGCATTTTCAATGCTTGTTTACTTTGGTTCCATCAAGAAGGCATTCAGATGTGACACATTTGCCATAAATTCTGAATGGTAGCACTCTAGTTCCTCATTAGATCACTGTAGTAAAGCTACTGCTCACCAGGGAAGTCTGCTGCTGGCATTCAAAGTGCATGTTTCAGTCTGCATGTCAGAATTTTTTAATGAAATAGAAGAGGATTTGAGAAGTCAAAATGTGCCCTAATTTTTCTTTCTGCAGCACTAATCATAATTTCTATGGCAAAATGAACCCCCTCATTTTGTTCCTTTGCAAATTAAATGTTTTTAGTGTTACCACTTTATTCCAATCAAGATGGCTTCAGGTGTGCCATACTTTTGTCATAAGTAAGACTGTTAGCGCTCTAGTTGTTCTTTAGAACAGTCTGGGACATTCTGTCATTGGGCTATACTTGGGCTACATCTGAGTGATATTTGTGCTACATTTGGGCTCTTTTGTCTCTAGTGGCCATCTTGGGAGTCTTATTTGTTATGAAGTTTCCTAATTTCCTCATTAACTACAGTCTCCTCAGTAGGAATTCTTTCAGTTTTTTACTTTGATTCCATCAAGAAGGCATTCAGATATGTCACACATTTGCCATAAATTCTGAATGTTAGCACTCTAGTTGCTCATTAGATCACTGTAGTAAAGCTACTGCTCACCAGGGAAGTCTGCTGCTGGTATTGAAAGTGCATGTTTCAGTTTGCCTGTCAGAATTATTTAATGAAATAGAAGAGGATTTGAGAAGTCACCCAATATGTGCCCTAATTTTTCTTTCTGCAGCACTAATCATACTTTCTATGGCAAAATGAACCCCCTCATTTTGTTCCTTTTTAAATTAAATGTTTTAAGAGTTACCACTTTATTCCAATTAAGATGGCTTCAGGTGTGCCATACGTTTGTCATAAGTAGGACTGCTAGCACTCTAGTTGTTCTTTAGAACACTCTGGGAAGATGCAGTAGAACACAAAGGAATCAACTGACAGTCTCTGCCCTTGTTGGATGTACATGTTTTTCTGAGAATGTCAGACTTCATTCTCACATGACTGAGAAAGATGATGTGAATTTACTGAAAATATGCTCTCAGTTTAGCTTAAAGATCACCTTCCAAACCTCTGTGGGAAAAGCATGAGAAAATAGTTTTCTCTCAAAGAAGATTCATGATATCCCAGCAGAAGGCTTTTTCACATGATAAAATCACCTTAGAACACACCACAATTCCTAAAATGAGTATGGTACCATCAACAAATGATTTATAATGTAACTAAAGTCTTAAAACCTTCTATTAACTGCAATGCTTTTTAATGAGGTGCTATCATGTATATTGGTACCAAGATGGCTTCCAATACTTCTTGGATGAAGTGCTGACAGCCAATCAGATCTCACGATGAGATGTGTGGTTAGGCTCCGCCCAGATATATCTATGATTTTACTTTTGATTTTCTCAGGAACTAGTGAATGGATTTACACCATTTAACCAAAAGGCACAAGTGTGAACCAAGGGCTACCTTTTTGACAAATTTGGTGTAATTCCGTTCAGCAGTACGGGCTGTAGCTGCGATTAAAGGTTACTATGGAAAATTGCATGGGGAAAACATGTTTTGGGACCCCCTTTTTTCTCGGCCCCCGCTTGACAAATCACGCTGAGACTTTGAGGATAGGAGCGGACCGGAGCGCCGCACCAGTTTTGAAAATTTCGCGAAGATTCGTCAACCGTCACCAAAGTTATTCCAAATAGAATGTTGCGGATTTCTTATGGATAATAGGTCCTAACTATAACTACCTACTGGTGACCGCCAGTAGGTAACATATACATATATCTTAGGAACAGGTCCTCACGTCTTGCGCTGCAGCGGAGACCACAGCTCTAACGGAAAGACAAGCCAGGCACGAAGAGCGCTGCACACCCCCTAGTTTTCACCTGCAGCCACTGCATTCTGCCATGTAACCGCATGTCAGTGCAGTAACGAAAATAAATCTGACTGATTTCCCAGGAAGAGAGCGGCCCACGCAGTGCAGGAGAATGGGCAAGAACAGAGCCTGCCTCCTTCACAGTGACCAGGCCGAGCTTGTTCACCCAACACGGGTTCTGAGATAGCTATGTGCCCCCTAGTGGCAGGCTGCCACTATTGCTGGAGAAGAGAAGACCATGTTGCTCTCCTGCAGTAACCATGCACAGCATGCCAGTGACTTGAGGCCTATAACCTCCAGTGAGTCACAAGTCCATCCAAGCTGGTACAGTGAATTACGGTGTCACAAGCACTACAGAGCTCAGCGGGGTGAGCGTCTGATGCCGGTACACCACTACCCTGCAGGGAGCAGAGGAGGCCATAGAACAAGGGATGGGTTCATAGAGCACCGAGAGCCCCCTGGTGGTCGCTTTGTTACTGCGTCTGTAACAGAGGAGGCAATTTCAATTCACTGCAACAGTGGCGCTTTGTTCCCCATACTGCAGGATGGTGGAATACTCTCACGGACATGCAGGCAGAATAGTCGAGCCTGTGCCCAGCAGCATCAATACTACCTAGCCTCTGTGCTTACTTAGGGTCCGGAAGTGCACAAACAACACGCCCCAACTTGGCTCTCCCATTCCAAGCTGCCAGGTGGATTGCTACCCCCACTGGTGGACAGTGGAATTGCTCCACCTCATTGGGACATGCAGGAGGAGGAGGGTTGGCAGGCACAAGGAAGCAGAAGCAAGGAGCGAGCTGCACTTTCTCCAACATAGCCCGCCACCTGCCCATACTACGAGGATAGGAAGAGACCATGCCCTGCTGAATGCACTATTGCTGTCCAGAGACACCAGAGAGTCAACAGCTAGGAGAATATCAAGAGATACAAAATAAAAACTGCAGATACCAACTCACCCGGGGCAGCAACAATGAAAAGCATCACAGCCCAAACGCCCCAGTGCCTTCAACCACTACCCAGGAGGCTATAAAAGCAAAGGCTGAGCCCCCCCCCCCCCCATATAGCTTGTAATCATGGAGGTGGAGCAACAGCAAATGGGAATCAGACCACCACCTTTATTGCCTCACAAGGAGCCAACGAAGCCCCAAAGGGGGTATAGGAGGAAGGGCACAGAGCTGCATTTCCCCAACCAACTCAATCACACAGCAGGGCTAAAGAGGAGACAAGTGTGGGTGGAAAGTAGAAGCCAGGATATGTGCACTGGATACTGCACTCTGATAACTTCACAGGCACAGCAGAAGTAAACTTTCAATGCAAAGGGCACCAAGCGTGACACAGAACAAAGCAGGTCACACCCAGGAGAAAAAATATGACCCGAAGCCCACAATCAGACGTTGTGACACAATCCATAAAGGTAAATAGCTGTAGCATCAAATGCCACTTTTAAAACCGAACAGTGGCACTGCATCAAGCCATCTCCTGTGAATACTGCCAAAGAAAGACAGGACAAGCCAATCAGGTGGGCAAGTCATACGAAGCCACCCCAGACAAGAGCCAACAGCAGCAGTTGACCCCAGAGACACCCAGGTACTGTCTCTTGAGCTGCTACATTGTGGCAGCACCAGAAAAACAGTTCCAGAGAGGAAGCGGACAGGAGCCGTTTGCCACAATGAGGATTGGCAGAGCAGAGCAGCCAAAGGAAGGTTAGCGTGATGGAGCAGGTAGAGCAAAATGTACTACTGATTATAATTGTACTAACGGTTAGCTGTGTGAAACTAACTCAACCTTTGCATACACAAACTACACGTGGGAAATTGCTATTTGCATGGCAAAATAACTCAAATAACTAAAATACGTACGCATATTAATAGTAGTTTATGTGGTAATTAGATATCGCATGATTTATATTGCTTACGTGATGTTTGCATTCTAGGTTGGATCCAAAAGGTAAATACTATCGCTTTAAATGTCACTATAAGCTAGGAAAATACTAATACATAAAGGGATTAGTGAGGGTAATACATAATTTATTTGTATTAATTATTCTTTTGTGTTTGTTTCGCTTAAGTTAGCATTTGGGCCTACCACAAAATGGCGGTGGAAATAGAGTTCAGAAGTGGCCACTGTCTCGTGAGCGCGATACCTACTGCGCAGACTCGGACGGCTCCGTGAACTTCCTAACGAACCCTGTACACCATAATCCTCTGTCAAGGATAGGATCTTGGTGGACTGCCAAAACCTCTGACAGTAAAAACCGGTTTAAAATGAACGATTGGATCATACAAGCAAACCAAGAAATATTGTTACATAAGGACTATGTCATCTCCAGCAGTGAAACAGCAAAATCCCTGGGAAATTATGATGAAAAAATATTGGACGTTTTCGATTAGCCAATCACAGACTTTCTCCCCCTAAAGAAATGTTTCATGTTATCCCGAAATTTATTATAAAAAGAGTAGTAGAATAGGGAGGGTGAATGGCATTCAGCGGTTACTACCCTCTTTGACCCCACAGGCGCTGACTGATGCTTGCATGACTTCTGGTCCTTTGGCGATCTTTGGGACTGTGACGTGCTGAGCATAGAACTTTTGGACCTTAAGCTTTGGCCTGCTTATTTGGACAATTTAACGGTTAATTCGGTTATGCAGTGCCAAAGAATTAGAGAAATCCAGATAGCCAGAATAGGTAAATATAATGTCCTGTGATTTAAATAAATTGATCTAAAAAATTCTAAAACTTTTGATGAAACAAATGTTAATATTATTTGCAATGAAATTTTAGATAAACAAATATTGATTAACAGAAATTATGAGTTTGTGGTCTTTCGTTAAAGAGAATAAAGTATTATGAGTCTTAAAATGTGTTTTAGCTGGTTCTAAATCACCATCAACCAATCCAACTAATTGGTCCGTCGACCAAGTGGGTGGAGTGCCTTGATGTTTGGGATCAGGAATCTATAGGTGGCGAATGTTAATGTATATTTTGTAAAATAACTTTTCTTTCCCTATAAGTTATAAGGTACCACCTCACATGTCCAGCGCGATATCGTCATCCCTCCTGTGTGCAGACTCGTGAGTCAGAGACGTGTGAGTGTTGGTGTTATGGGCCCCACCAATGACTGCATGAGTGAATGAGCTAGTGTGAAGTTTGGTCTGTGACGCAGGGAGGATAGTTATATGATTTCCTTCTTTTTCTCTCTCCGATCTCGCGCTGGATCAAGCGCTCTGACTCTACTTCAGCGGAAGCATCCCAGGAAGGCACCCAGATCACGAGGTGCAACCCACTGATTGCTGCCCACTAAAGAGATTGAGAGCCCCAGAGACATCACAGTGTATGTATAGGACTGCCAGATGGACACACCCCCAAGCAGAAGAAAGTCCAAGGAAAGCAAGGCTAGGCTAGATGATGGACCGAAGCACACAACGCCGCAATTGTGAGCCAGACACTAGGACCACATTGTCCTGCACCCTCAAGGCACACCATGCCACACCCCACCACCCATGCCTGATGGCAGCAATGCCTCAAGACGCATCTTCATCCAGAGAATGTGGGTCAGAACCACACCTCCCTACTGCTCATGGAAGAAGGTCACTGAAGAAAGGAACACGCAACACGTGCCTGAACGCCACACAGCCTTAGAAAAGACATGGAGAATTGGATCAGCAACTGCCCAGATCATCACCAAGTCGAAGCCTAACACTCGAGGCCAGACTACTGAGACAGTCAACCAGTGAGAGGCACCATTGACCAGTCCCGAAGAAGGTGTTTTTGCACCCAGAAGAAGAGACTCTAGCAATGAGAAGTCTCAACTACATCACTGGAAAGAAGGTGCATGACAAGGAAAAAGAGGAGGAGGAAGTGTAAGTGTGACCTGCCAGTTCACACTGGGAAACCTGACAACTGACCAAGCCAAGAAGGAGAGAAGATCAAGTGAAAGGTATGCTCAAGAATACTCTGGCCAAGAACTGCGAGTAAGCTGCAAGCACACGCAAACTGTGTCTCTGCTCCACGCTTCCCTGCATAACCGTCCAGACACAATAACCAGCGGCTCAGCAATGCAGAGCATCCAGGCTAAAGGAATGCAGATGCCTTCTCAAAGCAAAGATTAAAGCACCTGGCCGCCATCACTCCAAGTTGTCTACGACCCAAGAAGAAATGCTTGTCACCATGAAGGCAAGTCATTGCCACCTCTCGTACAAGTTTGCCACACAATTGGCAACCCCATCATGCCAGTTCCTGTCTAGTGCATCATCACTAACACATATGGAGCATCCAAAAACCAGAGTGGAGTTCAGCACCGTCATCATACCTTCAGGCAAGAATCTCCAATATTCACTTGAAGAATCAGTCAACCAGCGACCACCTGCTCACCCAGCCTGCATCCTGATCATGGTAGGAAGAGCAGACGCGGCACATACACACTGCCAGCGCAGATTACTTGCAGTCCCATGGCTACTTTTCTAAAGGGCCTCCACAAGCACGAGAGACTGCCCCACTGACGGATTCCAGGAGGCCATAAGGGCTTGCACTGGAGACTCCAACTGGGTGCCGCAAAACAAAACTGTCCTCAGTGAGCCAAGCAACATCACCAAAGTAAGCTTTGTGATGGAAACTTTGCGGTGGACTCCCACTACGCTCCTGAAGCACACTGTTTGAATTGTTGACACCCACCCCCCATCGACCTGAGCGTCAGCAGAGTGGTCCAACTCCATACAATATTAGACCAAAAAACATGACTTTTGAGGGATAAATGTCTTCTATTTTATGTCTACAATAATATCTGAATTATTTTTGGACTTTAAATATCCTTTATCCAAACCATGTTCAATTGTATTAATTCATCCAAACGTTTCTAAGTTATAAACATGGACCAATTTTTTTATTCATTTTTTATATCGAATTTCGTTATTTTTATAAAAACATAAATACAAAACATAATGTCCTCATATACATAAGATTATAATGCATAGGCTGCCCAAAATATCATTGTATGTTGGGTCCGTCTTGAGGTAGTCCACTTTTGTGCTCACTGAACAAATTGCCTGATGTTTGTACATTGCACAAGTAGTGTGATTAGGCTGGTAATCCTTGTATCAGCCTTCTCTTTCCATTTTTGGTGTGAACTCCTCTTTTTCAGAAATAGTTGTCGCGTTTCGGTAAAGTCAACTTCCGGTCTCTTCTGGACTATGTAAGGAGTATGGGTCCCCTTACTTAGAAATCCTTCCAAACTGCTCAAGAAGCCCCAACTTGCTGCCCTATGAATGAATCGCAAAACACTCCTGGGGGGGACACATGGCTGGTTAGTATTAAGTCCTCAGTGCTTGCTGAAAACATGCCATCTCTCCTGGGATTAAGGCGTCTCATCACACAATGAACATGACTCCGGACTGCATGTGGCCAGAAGGTTTTGGACTTCTTTTACCCAATGTTCTATCCTGTCTCATACAGGTTAAATTATGAAGGCGAGAAAAGATGTCCGTTTGCAGCCATTGTCATCATCTGCAGTGGCCCATCCATAAGGGCGGAGGGGCCACATCCCACACCTTTTGCACATAAAGTGAGGAAAGCTCAGCCTGACAGACATTCTTTATTTTCAGGTCAGGATAGACATGTGCTTAATGCGCAGGTTCCTGGCTGCCTGGGCTGAACTTTTCTGGGCTGAGGATGTCACAGCTCCTGTGGGCATGACCTCCTCAGCTCGGCAAAGGTCCTCGAGGCCCTCTCCTCATGATGAGGGGGAGATTCAGTGATAGCGTCATAGCTGGGCGCCTTAGGATTAAGCCCTGAAGTGCCCAAGGCCAAGTGTCTATCACTGACACCTTGTCACAGAGAAAGGTGGGGTCAGCAGCTGACATTATGTCAGCCAATGAGGGGAGGCAGCAGTCTCAACCCTCCTGGCACATCTGAGGCTTCCCTCTCCAGGACCTGCAGCAGGTAAGTGTTCTGTTTTAATTGATTATTTGCTGAATACATGAATGTATGTGTAATCGTGAGTGAATGTTGTGAATGGGTGTGTGTGCGCGTGTCTGCATGTGAATGTATGGATGTAAGTGAGTATGCGTGTGTGTGCGTGCGCCCTGCCTTCTCTAAGCTGTACTTCCCACCACCACTGGTCATTATTTCATACAGTCCACTGATGTCCTGCTGATTGACTCTAGAGACCTAAAGACTCAATGGGGTCTAGTGTCTTTTGTTTTGTTTCCACAGTTTGGACTCCTTGCTCTTTTTATGGAAGGAATGTAGTGTCCTGCTGGACACGTAATTATGCAGCCCCTCCCTAGCGGCAGTGCTTACACCCACCCCATTCCCATCCCACACGAATGTCGCCAGTCAGGTGACCCAGCTAATGAAAATTCAATTTACAGACCATGTTAGAATTGCACCTTAGAAAGTGTTTAAACTGCTGCAGAAATATTTTCACATAGAAAATAACACGTAGGAAACATTTGCCTGTTGTAGAACGTGAAAGAATCATATCAATTGTATTATTAATATTGCAACTAAGTCATAAATTAATCACGTGTAGGGAAAATGTGTAGTACCTAACATATTCAAAATAATATAAAAGGCATTTATTATACTAGGCTATCATTCGTAAATGTGCCTCTTTGTTTAGGCCTGAAAGTCTTTTCTATCAACCTTATAGTGTAATAGATGTATATTTAGAACATTTTGCCTAGCTCCAGCAACTTACTTGAGAATGAGCTGACTTCAAATCTATGTTTTTTTAGCTTCATGACACCATGTTAGGTCATTTATCTTAATACAATGAGCTGCTGTGACTATTTGAATAAATAATGATTTAGATATATTTTATGAATGCTTTTCAGAATATTATTGCTAGTTTACCCCATCATATCTGACTTGCTTTGTATTTACAATGGACATAGAGCACACAGGGCCGGACTGGGAACTGAAACCGGCCCTGGCAAACTACTCGTCCGGGCCCCCGTGGGGGGGAGGGGGGTGCAGCCGAGCGGATTGGTAGGTCCGGTTTCGACCGATTTTGTTACAGGGGGGGCGATATTGCTGACACCCGGTAATAAAAACGGCCCCCAGGGTCCCAAAACCAGACCCCACTCTGGCGGCCCACAGGGAGACACCCGGCGCCCGCTACGGCCAGTCTGGCCCTGAGAGCACATCTTTTAGCTTAGGTAGGAAGATTCTCATGAGAACTTTCCTCCATGTAACGAAGTCTTTTACACTATGAAATCCAGTATTTGTAAAGTGCAAACAATTACCCAATGGTGTCAAGGCGCTGGGGACCGTCGGGAAGGTTAAGCGAGCTATTGCCCAGAGTCACGTGGTGCTGGGCTAACCTGCCGCTGGGGATCTAACTGTGAGCCCCCGTGTACTGGAGTCAGCCCCACTGGCCGCTGCGCCACACCTCTTTCCTTCAGCGTGAATGTTTACTGTGGGAATCTCTATCGATTTATGCTGTCACTAATCAAGATTTTTATTGATATTTCTGTAAAATGACTAATCTGAATAAAGACGACAAAACAATACTAATCTTTTAACAACTTCATAAATTTCTCATCATTGACTGAACTTTAATCTGACAGTTGATAATGTAGGCAAAGTTTATGTTTTAGTTCTAGCTCCATTCGTACACGTGTCAAAGGTCCATTGACCTTTTCAAGAGCTATCAGGATTTCACAAAGGACGAAATCTGTAAATTGAGTGTTTATATTGGCTAATCCTCAGGCTCCCGCACTAATAAAAAGAACCAGGGTGCACGTGCTAGAAGTCAGTTACGCACCAACTACACTAGTGTCCACGTGGTTATTTTACATAGTATGGGAGCCTGTGGCCCACTGCTCTACATGCACCATATTCCCTATTCTGAGGGCTTTATTTAACGCACACATTTGCCAGCTGCTGTAAACAGGTGGTAATTACGTGAGGAGGATGGCTTGATTTGAAGCTGGGATGGCAGTGAAGGAAGGGTAAAGATGACCTGGGGTGCTTTTGCTATTTCATCGTCTTTGGAGTGCCGGAGAAAGCATCTATCCGTGCAACAGCAATGCTGTAGCTCAAATTTGATTCAACTTGTCACATTAACACAGATTCTGCACAGATTCTGCCCTCACTTCTGTGGTGCGATGCGCAGCCGAGAGCCATCCGGTCAGTAGCTACGTCATCAACTGTGCGTCCACCCAGTGGCGCTGCAGCCGTAGTAGACCCCTTTGTAATAGATGCATTTTGGATGACTCCGTAGGCTTGTGTGCGAGCGGTTTAGTCTGTTTATAACGCCGTTCTTCACCATTACGTCGCACGAGCGGCAGAAATGAGGTTAGTTGCACGTGTGTTTTATTTGCCATAATGCATCTGCCTACCGCTCCGCAGCACAAAACTTGGCTGTTCACGTTATCCCTCGGGGTGGTGTGTTATGTTTTTTAAGTGCTTTACTTTTCTGTAGCCCATCGGCGCGAACACTAACGTGCCAATACCTGTAATTTTAAACGACTGTATGGTATCTTATTGTACTGCCAGCGACGTGGGCGTGGTGAGACTATGGGCTAGTAATGAGTGGCGGATCAGGCTCTTAAGGCATAGAGACTTTGTAAAGATCTCAAAGGAAGTTCCTTTGTTGGGCAAATGTTGTTGCTGTGGAGAGTTTTGTGGGGTTGTTCTGAAGTGCAGCTGCCTAGGTCCTTTATCCAAACGCCTCGTTGTCTTCATGTTGCCATTAAAACAAAGTGGAAAAGTAGGACCGTCTGTGGTGAACGTGGGCAGGGCCTGCAGTAAACGACACCCCAAACTCTCGCTCCTTAGACTTGCTTCATAAAGTTGCAGCAGAACGATGTTGCAGAATTACACTTATCTAAAAATGAAAATATTGTCAAGTTATTGCTTTTACTCATGGGCGAAACACATGGAATCCGCCTGCAGAGGAAGTTCTTACGAGCGCGATTTACTAGTGTTTTGCAAACGTTTTTTCCCTGTGGGGGGATTCCGCTGTGTTTGCTGCATTCGAGGACAGTTCCAAAGAAGGCAATCAGTAAACAAAATATCTGTTTATTCCAGTGGTCGAAGTGGGCAGGATCGCACGGCGTGCCCCTACTTCTGTAATTCGGTAGCTCCCGTTCCCCTACTTTTTTCATTTTAATAATGCGTCCCAGGACGGCAGAAATAGCCAAGGCCAGCAGAGAAGGCTCGGCGTTCCTGGCTGTTAGGGATGGGCAGCGGACAAAGAAGGAAAAGGGCTTTGTCTTTTCCTTCTTGCCAGAGAAGACCAGGACAGTGTCCACTTCTGCTCTGTCGCTGGCAGCTGCTCCCCCTCCCTTTTTAGGTCTCGGCTAGCGAAGGCTGCGCTTGCGCAGTCTCGCTCGTGAAATTTTATGTTTTCTAGTAGTGGGGCTTGAACCCGCCCCTCTTCTCCATTGGCTGGCCTCTTAAATGCTGGTCAGCCATTGGAGAAGAGCTTTGTCTGTTAATTCAAGCCCCGTCTTTTTCGGATTCGGGGGTGTGTTTTTTTCCGCTTCTTTCTCTTTTTTAAGCCCCGTCCCTAAAACGTTTTTTTTTAAAAACACGCCCACCAGTGAGGTGGGCGTGTTTTTTAAAAAAAAGTTTTATTTTTTTTACAGGGACGTTCTCGTGTTTATTCGTGTATCTTGCTGGGTCAGGGAAGGACTCTTCCCCGACCCACAGCTCACTGATATTTCTGTGATAGTGTCGGTGTGGCTCGGGAAGTGTTAGTGTGTCTACTTCTCCCAAGCGTAACCAAGATCATCCAGTTGAACGTTGGAGGCATCAGGTAAGAACTAGCTGTGATTTGGCCGAGACGTGGCAGGCTGTCGGGGTTGCTGCTGCAGCCAAGAGGAGGCTGCAGGAGCCCGTCTCTCTATCTGGAAAGAACTCCTGCCACTCCTGCTTTCCTTTGAATGGTCCCACGCTATATCTTGTTTTATTTGCAGTGCGCTGCCCTTTATCTTTAAGTATGCCGGCCGTGCCTTTCTTTTGTTTAGCACAGCGTGGCCACACACCTCTGCTTTAATACACATGTACACTTTGTTGTTCCTGGCAACTAATAGTCATGGGTGTAGCTGACTTATCCTGCAGCACTCCACCCCGGTCAGTTTCTTTATTCTCCCCCTCGCCCCCCCCCCAACTCAAGCACTCACTTCAGCGCCAAAATCGCCATCCTCAGCTCAGTTTGCATAATAAAGATGGGGCCTGGAGGTTTAGGAGAAATAAAAACGTAAGCGCAGGGGCAGGGATATACTGTTTACCACAATGCATCATTTGCGCAGTCAAATGATACATTTCTTTGCCCACTGCAGGGTGGTTTTACATTTCTCAAAAGGAAATCAATTGAAGCAGCTAATCCCTTATCAGTTACAACTCTAGACAGAAGTGTAGAGTCAGAGACCTCTCGTAAGACCTTTCAGGCAAGCACAAGCCATAAAACATTACATCTGGTCTGCCGCAGACCTGGAATTACGTTTCCTCATCTTATCTCAAATCTGAGCTTTCGCTTAGTTGCCCTACCGGCTCCCCGTACTCCAAGACATCCTTTTAACGGGCCATAACAATTTCTGCAACCAGACTGATACGAAACGAAGCAGTTCATTTTTAAAATGGCTGATAAGATTTCAACCTCCCAAAGGCTTCCCTCGCGATCATAGTCCTCTTTTGTGTCTTGCTTTGGCATTCCCATAACTGGGTTCCCCAATCATCATGTGATTCCTCAAAGGATCTTGCGAATACCAATGACTTGAAAGAGGTTTTCACTTGGGAAGTGCGGGGAGCTTGTTATTCTCACATCATTGTTTTTTCAAGCCTCATGACGTTGGAAAGTTGGAGGGCATCTCGCAGAGTCCCTGTTAGCATAAGGACAGGATGTGGCGTTACCACCAGAGCTTTAGAAGTTCTGCATTGGCTGATACACGCCTCCGGGTAGCTGCAGGAGACCACACCCCCCCACAGTAATGGCGACTCACCTCAGCAGTGCCGGCGTTCTCCTGCCCGCGCTCGTGAATGCCGCGGTCTGCCGATTCTGAGCGCAACACGGGGTGAAAGTTGGGCAGCACACCTCGATAGTTCCAGTGCGCTGAGACCCGCGCTTACTACTGTCGCGGTTTGCCGATTTTCGAGTGCTGGACAAGCCAGAGGGAATCAATTGTGGAGGATATTGGAGCAGTTTTTTTTTTTTTTGCCTCTTTGCCTTGAGGAGCGGATCTGGATCTTGTGGCGATCGAAAAAACGGAGGTGAGGAAGAGATGTGAGGCGACCTGGTTTTATGCAGGCTGCTTAGGCAGGAGAGGCTGGAAGGATAACTTTCGACATACAGAGTGAGGGGGAGTGGAAGGGACTCTCTAAACCTTGTTGGGTAAAGAGAGGCTGCCCTGGCTGGGGCACGCTACCAAACTTTTCCGCTAGTGAAGAACATCCACAAGTTTGCGTCTTTCACCTATTTAATCGTGGTTTATGAATTTTTATCACCACTTTTGACTGTTGTTGCATTTTGCCCACCCGAACAATATTGATAAATTGGAAGAGTACTTTTCGAGCAGGAGCTCAATATTGATTTCCTTTACTCTCTGGGCATTTTACCTGTACACCCTTACCTGCGGACTTTGGGAGGTGAAGCTTGGCCGTCGGGTGCTTGTGGTCTTCCCTGCCACTCCCTTTCACCGCCGCTGCAGTTCCTGGTCGCAGCGCACGGGGGAGCGGAGGCAGCTGACTACAGTTCTCAGCAGTGGCCCTGCCCCCAATCAAACACGCTTCCGCGCCCGGAGGCGCTAAAATCGGACAGGCTCCATCCGCGTCGCGTGCGGGCAGCGCCGGGCAGTCTGAGGCCGTCAGAGGCAGACTGTGGCAGGACAGGACCAGGACCCTATCGCTACTGTCCGGTAGAGGTACCCCTTGACTATTTGTGTTTATTAACTGGCTCCCCTTGAGTTGTCCATTCAAGCTGTGTTCGGTTGTTCAGAGGAAGCATTGACACTAGCCCATCACTGAGTAGTTATATTCTGTTTAATTGTTCAGTGAAGGTACTGTAGGGGGGCCTTAATCAGGACTGATGGGGAAGAGGAAAGCCATGGAGGGGATGGTTGCCCACATTACTTCTACCTCTATCCAAAGTAAAAAAAAGAGGTTAAAGAAATCGACTAAATGTGCTGCAGCCAATCGTGTGTTGGACAGAATCGACACTGTTCTCGAAGAGTGCGAGAGTATCTTAGAAAATGCCCCCAGTCCTAACACAGAGGAAGCCACCAAAAAAATTGCTGTTTCCCCTTCCAAGAGCCTAGTGATACCTGAGCTATTTCTTAAACATAAGAAAAGAGGGGTAAAGCAGATAGTGGGGGACCCTTATGTGTCTGTAGATCTAAATGAAAGTAACAAGGGAGACGCTCTGGTCGAGGGCGAGAGCTGTTCTAAATTGATCCCAAATGTAATTTGCTCTAATAGATTTGCCCCTCTAGCCTCAATAAGTGTTAACCATGATGTTACCCCATTTGTGCCGGGTCAGAACCATTCTAGCCCGGGTCATTGTTGTAGTTGTAAATCTTCCCTTACAATTGGAGACTTAGAAAGGGTCATTATGGAGCTTAGAGGGGAGGTCATGGGTATTAGGGGACTATTGAAGGACCTCTTGGATCGCACCCAATATAAATATTCTGAAAATTTACATCATATAGTGGACGATCCTATATCTACTAACGAAAATGACCTTGCCCCTACTGGTGGGGGTAATTTGAACAACGCTCTAGCAGGTGTTGAGACTTGGAAACAGTTCCCTAGGGGGGACGGAACAGCTCCCAAGTCTATTTGCAAAGATCGTATTACCATCCCCAGCTGGAGAGGAGGTCACCAACAGGGCCCCAAGCCTGGAACATCGCATTCAGGGCTAATTGAGACCCCTAGACCCCCTGTAGACCGAGACCCAATGGCCCCTGGCCAGAGATCACCCAAAATTATTTTCATGACTAATGTTCCAAAGATTTCTTCCCTAGGCCCTTATGAGTCTAGCGACTCACTAACTAATAAATCAATCCATTGGATTCGTCATGTACGAGGGTGTCGTTCAATTAGGGAGGACATCGTGAAGGCTAAGAGATGTTCTATCCCAGATTCTAATTTTGATGCGATTGAGTTAACCTTGGTGGATGCCCTACTAGTTGAGAATCTGGCTGCATTGGAATATAGAACCTCTTCCCCTGACCATTCTAGAATCCAGTTCAGGCGACGGTTAGTGACTTCTCCTAATATCATACCTAAAAGAGGAGTCCCACTCTTATCCTCCCTTGATAAAAATGATTGACTCCCTACGCTCCATCTAGACGAGAACACAATTAGTCCAAGTTCTACTGTCCAGGGCTCCTTCTCCTTACCTAATTTTAATCTTCCATCTTCCCAGACATTATCTGCCCAACCACCCATTCCACCCAATCCTGTTAGCTTATCCGCGATGAATGAACTAAAAATACTGTCCTGGAATATAGCAGTCCTTAAGAAGAATATGAATATTCCAACTTGGGTTGAGTTTGTGAGTACGCATGACATCTGTGTCTTCCAGGAGACATGGAGCATGGAAGTGCTCTCGATCCCAGGGTTTGCCACCTATTCCATCCCTGCAATTTCTAGTGGCAAGGGTAGACCCTCAGGTGGACTCCTAATATGGATTAACCTCGATCTGGGTTGGTCTATTACTTCTAATGATAGTAATAATCATGATATCTTGTGGCTTTCTATCAAGGCCCAAAAAAAAGGTGAATTACTCAACCTCTTTAATGTCTACATCAGGGGAACAGTGAGTGGCAGGCCCTCGACCATCTTGAGTGAATTGGAACTCCTCTTAGCACACTGCCCTCCTTCCTCAAAAACCATCATAGCCGGGGACTTCAATTGTACATTTGAGCCCTTGGGTACTGAGGACCCCCTGAATTTAGATGAAGAAGACATAAGATGGGGAGTGCCTCCTCTTTCCTTGGCTCCAATCAAAAAATGGACTGGGATTGTCATGCAGGTTAACACCCTCATACTGGAATATGGCTTAAGAGCCGTAAACGGAAGAACCTTGTCAGACCTCAAGGGGGCGAACACTTTTAACTAACTGTCATGTCCTTCCCGTATTGATTATATCCTGCTGGATCTATGTCTCTGGGAAAGCCTAGTCGATATGGAGGTTAGCTTTACAGTAGACAGCGATCACAATCCTTTGTCTCGAACCTTGCAGAACCGATGGGCCGCTTCGATAACTTCTGCATGTGACGCTGACCACCTTTTTTCCAAAGCGGTAGTACCCTCCAATTGTGGCAGGCGGCTAAGGTAGCCTAGAGTACTAGCTGACGAAAAGAAGATCTCCTCTATATCTTTAATATTGACCGAAAAAAACAGAGATCTTGAGGAAGCCATGGCCTCGATACAGACGAGAGACAAGATCCCTATAATTCACCAGGAAACTATTTCCATGGTTGCGGAACAATTTCTTGGCAGCACTAGCTCAGGAAAAAGGAGACCTGGAAAAAATACCGTTAACCCTTGGTTCACAGATCTCTGTAAAGAAAAAAGAAAAGCGCTAATAGATGCGGTCAAGGATAAAAACAATAGCAGGGTCAAATTAGCAAGGAAGGACTATAACTTGTCCCTGACATTAGCTAAGCGTGCTTGGGAAGAGGATCATTGGGATGAGCTGAAAATAGCGGCTTTTAAGAGAAATTCTGCCTCCTTCTGGTCACTAATCAGCATTACAAGTAGAGCAGGCACTGTCCCAATTCCAAACCACATTGACAGCCAGATTTGGTGGGACCACTTTGCAAACTTATTTGCCGTTGACGCAGATGGAGAGCGACTGTCTAGTAGGGTTGCCCAATATTTACTCAATCCGGACCATATAACTCCTTTTAGTAGGGAGGAGGTTTTAAGTGCTATCAATAGCATTGTCCCAGCTAAAGCCGCAGGACCTGATGGCATCCCAGGTGATCTGTTCCGTTTGGAACCAGGTGGTTGGGCCAAATATATCCAACACCTGATTAATAGCTTGTTAGAAGGCGGCGAAGTTCCGCCATCCTGGAAACAAGCCGAAGTTATTCCCATTTTTAAGAAAGGTGACCGCCAAGTTCCTGCCAACTACAGGCCTATCAGCCTTGTAGATTGTATGCAAAAAGTGGTAGGACGTACTCTTCTTAACAGAATTCACCTTTGGATGGAGGAAGGGGAAATTTTATCCAAATGTCAAGCGGGTTTCAGGAAAGCTACTAGTACTATAGACCAAGTTTTCCGACTATTACTACTATATTGGAAAGTGGTTGTTATTGCAAAGGGGAGTTTATATCTCGCTTTTATCGACCTCAAGACGGCATTTGACCTAGTTCTAAGTGCCAACCTGTGGGCCGTCTTGCAGGAATTGGGTTTACCCCCCTATATTTTATCCCTTTTAGTTCGCCTCCATGATGGTACCTCCGCAAGAATTAGATGGAGAGACCAAGGTCAGACTACTGAGAGTATCCCAGTGAAGAGAGGGGTCCGCCAGGGCTGTGTTCTGGCTCCCACACTTTTCTCGCTCTATGTGAATGGTGTGGTGGACTTTTTGAGCCACTTTCCAGCTGACGCACCAGCCCTGGCGGGGGAAAAAATAGCTACACTTCTCTTTGCTGACGATACTCTCTTGATCTCCAAATCCCCCATGGGTCTCCAATTACTACTTACTCGTTTCCAGGAGTTTTGTACTCAAAGGGGCCTAATTATTAACATTACTAAAACAAAATTTATGGCCTTTAACCCTGGAAAACAGTTTAGACCGAAACTCACCCTTAATGGTTCTTATCTTGAGCAAGTTCATTGCTTTGATTACTTGGGGATGAGGCTATCGGACCAATTGTCATGGAGGCCACACTTGAATAAAATGCTACTAAGTCATAAAAGGGCAGCAGGGGCAATTGTAAGAGAACAACGTCTGTCTATTTCTAGACTAGTCTCCCCTGCACTGGTCGTTTACAAGGGCAAGGCAGTTAGCGCGGCAACTTATGGAGCAGATCTTTGGGGGTTCGAAAAAATAGATGAAATACAAAAGTCAGAGAATACGTTTTTAAGAGATATCCTCTCTGTCCCCCAATGTACTCCATTAACTCCCTTATTCCTCGATACAGGGAGGCGCAGGGTGAGCGATACTATTAGACTACGCCTCCTTTTATACTGGGCAAGATTAAGATCCACCCCAGAATTATCGCATTATGCGGCAGGTCTCAGTGAACTGATTTCTCTGGATATGGGTAAAAGGGTAAAATGGCTCACTGATCTGAAGGAACTCCTGGTCTCGTTGGGTTTAGCTGACGCATGGAGGAACCAAGCCCAGCCCTCCAAGGCCGAGTTATAAAAGATCTACTGGAATTGGATACTCCAGCGTCACCTATCCTATCCGAGGCACGGGAAACTCACAGAAGAATTTTTATTGTTTAAACATGTTGGCCATCTGGAACCCTATCTTGATTTCATACGAGTCCCTATGGATAGAAAGCTGTATATACTTTTCCGGATTGGGTCACTGTATCTTAATGTTACAGTTGCTCAGAGGGATCCAGCCAAAAATCTCTCCCCTAGTAGCCTGTGTTGCGAAGCTCCCCACGAAACAATAGCTTATTGCCTATTTGCATGCCCGGCCTATCAGCAGGCCAGGAATAAATGGCTAAAACCTATTTGTGTTCAGCTAGGAACAAGGAATCATCTAGCTGCACTACGCATCTTGAGATCAGATGCGTCTAGGCCAGTAATTGTGTGCGGAGTTGCAAAATTCCTGGGTCGGGCTTGGATCATTCGCACGAAAGCCATTTCCAAAGCCACTAAATTAGCCAATGTTGCTATTGATTAAATTCTGAACCCACTTTTTAGTGTAAAGAGGTCTAAAGGAATGAATTGTGATTTTGAGACCCTTGTTGATTGTAGTAAGTTGTTTTTAAAGGGAATTTTTATGAATTGCCATTTACTTTTATTGTTGTCATACCATGTACTCTTAAACATTTTATCTTTTTTAACCATTACAAAATTTGATGTATATAGTATTGACTGTACTGTATGAAAGCTTTTATGATATGAATTATCGAATAAAGCGAACAAGAAAGAAATCGGGACCTAGGTTACAATCTTGCCGTCGGATCAACTTCCTGTGTCTGAAAAATTAAACTGACCGTGGGTAATTGAACTAGTGCTCATATAAAGAACTAGGAGTCTAGTTCTCACTATGTAAACGAGCAGGAGCAGCTGGCTAGGACAGCACAATATGAGTGGTAGCCCCTTTCCTTTTGTTGCTGCTTATCTCGTTGCTGCCCGAGGAGAGCTAGGCCCAGGTCTGGAGTCACCTGAAGCTCTGTGAGTAAGGGTAACATTAACTTTATGTGCACAGATGATTGACAGCCACAGCACCTCCGCGCCGTTCACAAGCATTTACCTCCATTCCATGTGTATTCACATACCCGCTGGGTATTACTCCACTCTCCTCCCAAGAATAGACACTTTTCACAAATTCATGTAACCTCACCATGCGTACATCCCACTGTAGTTATTCACATCCACTTTTTATATGCGTCCATAAACATACATCTGGTTAACAGTAAAGGAGGACAAGTAAAGAAAACAGAAAACGAGCTAAAGGAGGACACATTAATGGCACAGTCATTCAGCCACACTAGAGAGGCTGCAAACTGGCATGCTAAATCAGTATTGTTGTATCAGCATTATGGAATGTTGTGATTGGTTACAACAAGCTGATGTGGCTCCACAGTATTCAAAAGTGGCTAACCTAATCTCCATATCCACATAAGCAACTAAATAACTGATGTGAAAAAAGTTGGGGGTCTCTGGCTCATATGCATTCGATTAATGCGATAAAAATAAAACACATTAATAAAAGCAAGTCCCGTTTACAATACAAAACTCACACTAGTACAAATGCAATGCAATAGATTTCGCAATTAGAACAAAGTGAGCTATTGCCATTTTGCATTACACCATTTGATTAATGCTTCACGAAGGGAAGAAAAAAACCAATAATATTTACAATGCCAATAGCTCAAAATAATGTCATTGCGAGACCTATTGCATTGTAAATGCTTGTTTCCTCTTCTCCCTCTTTCTGTCTCGCTCCTCCTCACTGAAAACCGTGACTTCAAGAAACTGTTCTCAACCTCTCTTTCCTCCTTTTGTTTATTTGTTTCCTGTGAAATGGATCCAAAAAAGAAAAATACTTTTGATGCAAATGTTGTCTTTTTCTGACATTATTCTATTCCAAAGTACAGCCTCAGGACGGAGAGAAATGAAAGATTCAACTATGAAAAATAAATAACTAAATAAAGCAAGACCGTATTCACAAAGCGGCCAGATTTATTTTATTCACACCCAAACACATTAGCGCCATTCTACAGGGTTTGCCAGTGAAGCGCTACTTTTGTTTTATCTTTTCTTTGAAAAAGCATTGTTTTCCCTGAATGAGTAAGTGCACCATTCCTGGAGATACTGCAATGCCGGATTGATGGGTGGATTGGCGGCTCGGTGTTCATGGATGCGGTCTTTTTACCATATTGCTTGCATTTTGTAAGGATATAAGCAATGGACATTGAAGCAGGTCCCTTCTGGGCCCTGTAGTCATGTCTAACTTTTCAGGCAAAACTCACTGATTTCTGAATAGTGAGTGTAAATGTGTTAAGTTAACCATGTTGTTCCTGCTTACGTTTCACATGCTTGAATTAATCTTGCATTCCCTTTGCTTTTTCCAGGATGTTGTTACGTTTTTTTAGGCAGCGTATTGCTCTTGTCTAGTGCGTAATTTGAACTGAGTCGCATTCAGGTGTTTATAGCGGGCACAATTGTGTTGTAGCTGAAGGCAGTGTGAGGTTCTCACAGTAGGGCAGTATGGTTTTAAGCGGGGGAGAGGATGTGGCACTATGGTCAGAGCTGCCGAATTTGGACCTGGGTTACCAGGTTCAGCCTTCATGACCAGTACCCGAGACCACTCTCCTGAGGGAGCACATTCCCATGCTAGACCTAAAAGGGCCCTGCAAGACCATAGAAGCCCTGGAGTCTTAGCACCAGCAGGTTTACCCTAGTGGGGGCAAGTGTGAGTTAACCTTGGAGGCCTGTCCACCACAATCCATACTGAAGTTCAACTCTAGTCTTGCGGGCCGGCTTATGAAGCAGCACACCCTAGAGCAACAGTGACTCTGTCACTGAGGTCACAGGACACTTGAGAAGTGCCAGCTCCAGGGTGGTGCGACCTGTGTGTTCGCACCGGTTGCTGCCTTTGGGTGGCAAGTATATTATGGTTTTAAAGTGCTTGCTGCCTCCTTCCTGGCCTCCAGCAATTTTCGGCAACAATAACAATGTTATGATAACTCCATTGATTAATGTTCTTCCTAGACAGAGATCGGGGTTTGTCTAGTGGAAGTTTTCATTCATGGAAAAGTTGCTCAGAGGGTGATTGTGCATGCTGCAAAGAACTTGTACCATGCAGATCACAAAGTGCACATAATGTAAATAGGTCAGTGGGGTACTGCTTTTCTCAGACATATCTTTGGTTACTTGCAGTTTAGAAGTTAAAATCCTAACATAGAATAGTGAGCTATTGTCATCTAAGAGCTGCATGCAAACTGGAAGGTGTAAATTAGAGCGTTATCGTTTTTTCCCTCAGTCTATGATTATCTTAGTGTTGCAAAAGAATTTTCATTTGGATAGGAATCAATTCTGATTATTCAAGAGAACCTCCAACCATGGAATTACATTTTAAATTGTAAGTTTGTGTTTGTCCAGACCAATCACTATTAAACTATACTGCCACTAGTATGGTTGTCATGTGACTTCTACACCTTTTAGTCCTTTGTCCTATGAAAAAGTGATTTAAACATGTATCATTGATTGTCTCTGTGAGGGTCTGATGTAAAGTGCTCTAAAGCCCTACACTGGTATGAGTGGCGCTGTAAAGCAAATTGAATGCATCTGAGAAAGAGTGTGGTTATGGAGACTTGAGGGGCACTGTTAAAGGGTGGAATTGAGGGAATCCGTGGCGGAGGTGGTCATTGCGGGGCACCAACAAACATTGTTGCACAGGGCGCCACCAGCGCTAAAGCTGGCCCTGCCCTTGAGGCCAGTCCGCCTCACCCATTTGCCTTGTTTCAGCAGTAGGAGTACAACTCACCAGCGATTGGCAATGCAAGATTTGCACGCACACCAAACTAAGTTTGCAAACTTCACATTCTCTCTGCTTCATTCACAAGCACTTTTAAGATGTGCTGCCTGCATTGGGGAACTGGAATTATGCAGCAAAAGAAGACAAAATGACGCCGCAGTGTTGACTAAATTATGTAGCAAAAAAAGGCTGCAACATAATGCAGTATATTTTTTGACACTTTGTTATGTTGACATTTCATACTGGAAAGATTTTGCCTTATTAGTACCAGTGTAGCATACAAATGCAGCAGTGAGAAAGGTGATCAGTCAATCTTTGCAAAGGGCCGTCCACTTCGCAGCAGCACAAGTCACATTGTTTAGTAACTTTTGACCCGTTTGAGCTAAATGTTGTAAATGTAAATGTTTTTGTACTTGTATAGCGCACAGCTACCCGCAGTGGGTTTCCCGGCGCTTGTACGAATACCGCAAGGGAACCCTTCCTGGTTTTCCTTGTGAAGTGTCCACTCCTGGGCACCCCCATGGTGAAACCAGGCATCCCTCGCGTTGTGGGGGCCATTGTGGAGACTAAGCAAGCTATTGCCCAGAGTTGCAGCATGGGACCCATGATTAGAATAGGCACTGAGGCGAGAATATCCGGTCAGAGGAATTAATGAGCCCGAGACCCGCCGAGGCGGGAATCGAACCCTGGTCAGAGCTCTGCATCAAGGTCTGCCTGTTATAACCATTGAGCCACACTTCTCCACAACCATTGAGCCACACTTCTCCAAAAGCTACAAACAATTTATTAGTTAAAATTGTCAAATTATGTAGCTGATGTTGGATTATGTGGCAAATATATCAGAGCCATAAATATATAGAAAACTTTCACTAGGATATTTTTTTCATTCATGTTTGAACTGCTCTTGTGGAAAAAGGTAGAAGTGCTGATGACAGAAACTCCATGGATCAGAGACAAATGGCTTGTGATTCCACTTTTAAGTGTATTTAGGACATTCTGTGATTGGAAAAATATCCCACTTTGTGATTGTATTTTAATGTCAATAACTCATATTAAACCGTAAATAATTGCGTATGCATTGATTGAATTAAATAACATAATAAGCTGTAACTGGTCAGTGAAATGCAAAACAAATACTAAAAATTGCGATGTTTTGCGCATTCTGGCCACCCCTCTGACTCCGCCCACTGATCCAGTTCTCAGGTTATTCCCGCCCTCTGATTCTCCACCCACAGTCGCCCTACTTTTTTTTTCCCCCACTTCGACCACTGGTTTATTCATACTCGTATGCAAGATGTCGAGCAACCGAGCCATGAACGTGCACTCTGGCTGCTTTGCGCGTTTAATCTGATTACAATCCAAGACGTCCAACAGATGACGAGAGCTGACCCATTGTAGCATGCTGTATGTTGTTGTGGGCGAAAGCAAGACCCAAGGATGAAGTGGGATGGCCAAAACTCAATGTATGGAAGATTAAAATATGAATTTTTAATATGAATGTTTAAAAAAATATGTAGCTGTCAGAGTTAAAGCGGCATATTGGCCAGTCCTAAAAATCATTGCCATGTCTAATTTGTTTACAATATGTAAACTGCTTCACCTTTTAGGATTTATTACTTCGGTTGTGGATTAATATCATCTTCCAACTAATAACCCATTTTCTTACAAACACAAACTGATAAAAACCGATCTGCCAGATATCCTAAATCCAGTCTTTCATATCCCTCCAAAGTGATGGACATCTTGGCTTTGTGTTAGCTACTGCCATTCTTCGCAAAAAAAGCAACACATTGGCTGCTGTTCAGATGGTATTTTGCCCATGTCATAGTAGCAAATCAGTAATTATGTCCACGATGGATGGCTTTAAATAGAAAGTAGATTGCAACAGTGTTTTGTATGTATGAAATCTTGGTTCTCTTATTGGCAGTGGCCTTAGACATCCATAACCATTTACTGCCTGGGTTGCATTTAAGTATCACTACAAAAACAGTTTAAAGCTTTCTTAAAAAGCAGAATCAGATAATCCTTCATGTTTAAAAGTTGACCCATTTAGTTTATTGTGGTGTCTCTCAGGATTGGGGTTATTGCCTCCATAATTGGGTTTGAGATTACAGCACCAATGTTTGCGGACATTTTATTAACCATTCTGTAACCTATAGATAGAGGAGGTTTGGCTGCGCCCCAGAGGCGTATTATTCCCTCACTTCATGCCAGTTCCCTATCCAGGTATTGATATGCGGGGGTGGGGGGCTGCCTGAAAGGATAACTACAGACTATAGGGGCCTTGGGGTGGATTGGTCTGCCCCTCAATATTTTTCTTAAAAAGGCTTCATATAGTTAGATTTTAAAGAATGCAGCACATTTAGCAGTGTTTTGCTTAAAGGTATTCTAACATTGATAACTATTTGGGATAATACATGGGATTCTGTAATCCCTGTATAAATCCCAATCTATAATTTATTTTTAATTGACGACTTGTCACAGATTGCAAAGAAAAAGATGTCTGAACTGGACTATTAAAATGTATTACTGTCGAGTTCTGACGTCAGAATGTCTGCTGCCTCAGCCAGCAGCTGAGGTGAAAGGCAGGCCAACTTGCAGAGCATCATAAAAGCAGCTGTTTAAAGCAACAGGTTGTTTTTCTTTCTTCTGCGCTATTTTGATAGCTTAGAATGACAAGCTCAGAGAGAATGTTTATTTTTGCATGTTTCTACACATTCCGAGCTACTGCAGCTTTTAAAAACATTTTTTAATGTCTTGTATTGAACTGTTTCTAATATCTGTTTGCTTCAAATATCTAACAGGTTTTTTGTGTGTTTAAGTTGGCACTAAAGGTTTTATTTTTAATGTTTGCAGACATGTTCGCTCTTTAATATGAAAGCGTTATGCACCAAGGTTTTACGTGGTTTGTGGGAAAGATGATTTTGTGACCATGTATTATATGGGATAAAGTACCACCTGGCATGCATGATAAGAATTGTACGTCACCTTGGAGTTCCATAACCTTATAAAGGAACTCGAACTTTGCCCTCATTCCTCTGTATGGTTGTGTAATTCCTCAGTGACTTGAAATATCCTTATCATGCATGTATGGCAGTGGGTACATTATTCCCGTATATTAAAAGCACAGTGGGAAATTTTTCTGGAAGTGTGTTTCAAATGGTGTTCTGGAAGCAGTTCCTGACAAAACTGTAGAGAATATAAATGCAGTTATACACGGATTATGTATTCTCTGTCAAGCATCTTTGTGGAAATTTGTGGCAGATGCTGCATTTTTAGGCATATGTTAATAACCATTGATAATGATTGAATGGGTTTTAAAGGCAGTTCTTAATACATTAACACAGTTATGAGTGAAGAGCCAAGATGCATAACAATATGTGGTCCCACTCTTTGTTTGGTGTAAAGGGTGTAGCATGGCAATGATGTGATCAAATTTACCAGATGAAGTGATGAGCCTGGCAGTTTAATGCGTTACTGATTTGACTGGACAATAGCAGTCTGAGGGGTGCCTGCAAAAATTACATTTCTAAAATGAAGCCTACAGGTAACCAGGGTGTGTAAAGCTTCTATTTTTGTCTTGCTGATTATGTGCTTGATCTAGATATACGTGTACTATTTGAGGGGGAAACTCAAGCAGGAGACTAAGAGCACTGTCTTGTTCTCCAGTGTTTATAAACCGTTAACAGATTTATTTTTACCATTGGGCTTGTGTACTACGCCTACTCTACATGTGATAACCATTCGGAACACTCTTATCTCTTCAATAAAGTTTTCTTTATATAACCCATTCAATCTTTCTCTAAATGCTTTTCTTACATAAATGGGTACATTACATACTTTGTGAGCCCTAGGGGTCACCCCTTCCTTAAGAATAAGTTTATGGGAAAAGCGTCTTGAAAATATTGTGCTCTAATGCTCCTCCACCCCCATTCAAATGTTCAACAGTCGGGTCACTGTAACCCAGTATCAGATTAGGATTTAAGGACATTATTACCTTCCTTTTTTGTGGCCACCCTAGCTACCATAAGCCCTTTCTAGCAACTTAAACTATGGTTTCAATGGTCTCCAATGATGTTGTAAAATAATTATTCACACTAGTTGGTTTATTACCATATCCTACCAATTGTACATCTAGCAGTTTCAAAATGCATACCTGAACAATTTCCAACATTTCATTATCAATTATTGTATATCTACACCAAAAGAATCCATTATAAAGAAGTTTTGACTACCAATTTGTATTGTACAGATAGGAGCATCCCTTTTCACTTCTCCAACTTCACCTATTTCTTAACATTATTCCTCTGGTATTCATTTATCATCTTTAAACACCTCTCTGATTTGTTAAGTATACTATCTACTTCCAAATATACTTTGACACCCATGTATTCCTTATGTCTCCTTGTGCACATTCGTGCATAATGACATCTTGCCTCATACATTCTACAACAGGTAAAATGACCTGAAATCCCAGTGTTGAAACTGTATCTTTCTGCACCGTTCTTTAATTTTTCCCATATCTCAAGGAGATTTATTCTGATTCCATAACTTAATCTGGACATTTTCTTTAGAAGTTAACCCTTTCATAACTTTTGCTATTACCTCAAATTGATGTGGAATGGCTACAACTTTAACCAGTGTCAAGTCATCTACTAGCAACAGTATTTCTTGCAATGTTGTGTTATTTCAGTGCAGAAATTGATCCTAAAACATTTGATCCTGAAATACCATTTAGTCATATTTGGCTGTGAGTTCATTATTATGCACATCCACTGACTCATTAGGTAATAACTCTGTTCTAAAACATATGTCTGGCAGCTATTCCAGTTATTTTCTTTCCAAATTTAGTTCTAGTTGGTTTACAGTTGTCTCAAATCAATCCAATTTATCATCTTCGTAATCTAATATTAAAGGAGGTAAAAGCTTTGAAATCCTACAGCATTCTCTACCCAATGTTTAAGCATTGCCAACTTTTGTTTGCTAGTGTAAGATTCTCCTCCTACATTTTCAACTTAAGCTTCAAATTGAAATTGGTGTGCACATCACTGCAGTATACTGCTGCTCCCCTCTTTGCCCTCTGGTAGCCAGTATTTCAAAAATGCTTTTCTCACACAAGGTGTGTATAATGTAATAACCTATTGAGCTGGTGCAGTTTATGGCTATCGATAGAGGAGATACGCATCGACTTTCATAGACTAGAATTCTTGAGTGAAGAAAACCTCAGCTGCAGCTGAGCAGGGAATCCTTCATTCCAAAATTCCACTAAGATGCCATAGATGTTTTTTCTTTGTGGTTTATTTTGTATTCTAATGATAAACTACAAATGCCAGAATGGAAACGGCAGATTTCAGTGGGAAGAAACATGACCCGCCATTTAGCCAATGGATGCTCTGCAAACATTAAACGTCCCAAGTAGCACCTGCTATCTTGGATGGGTGAATTAAAAAAAGTTGGAGGAAGCACTGTTCTGCTGGCACATGTATTTGTGCTAACATAAACGCTGTTAGGCATATACATACCAGTAACGTGACACAGCCACCAGGAGCAGCATGTGATCGCACCTCTATTACCTCCCCCTACACCCCCATACACTTATACACATGATGCTGTGCAGCTTTGACAAATGTTACTCATGCTGTACAACATTGACATTGGTAAAAAAGCATTGTCGAAGCAAATAGGTTAGCACAGCGAGACCTATTGCCGGCGATTGTTACTTTTTGTTAGTACTTGAGATCCGGCATTTAAAATCGGAAAACAAAACTGCCATTACCAGAATCCAAGTGCTCTAGGATTGGATCATCTGAACATGCCTTATAAGAGAAGCCTTCTGTGTGTGAGTGCTATGGTCCGTGCAGTACTTATTGTTTGATATGAAAACATTGTACTGTTTTGCTCCCTTGATGTACCTGTTCTGTGTCTTTGGGACATGTTATTTCTTCAGTCTCACTTCTTTGTGTGTTAAAGGAAGCATCAGTTTCTGCTTCTATCTTGTTCATGCTCTGTAAAGGTACTTGCTTTAAAAATGCCATTATTGTTGACTTTTTTTCTTCTTCTTCCTTGTGGTGCTATGATGCTTTCCATGCAGTAGTTGGTCTGTTTATAAAATAATCATGCTTTCCAACCAGCTGTGCATTAACTGCCGTGTGCCTCAGGAATAGACATGCCTTGCTTGTACTGTCATAGTGGCAAGCCTACATGGTTATTCCTGTGCTGTACCTTTTCTGTATGTGAGTCACCACTTGTATTACATCTGCTGTACCTGCTCCATGATTAGGGAAGCTTGCGTATCCAGTTTTTTAAATCAAATTATTTCCGAAGGCAGTGGCATATTGTGCTTGAATATGCAACATTCACAATGTCCCAATAATCCCCCTTCTAAGATACTTTGGGTGAGAGTCAACAAAGGGGTACAGTTTTCAAATTTTCAACTGGGCACATAAAAGATTCTGACATGCCTGCATCCTAGATTCTCTTGACTATGTCCACCCTGCCGAAGATTCAAGTCTTCAAGTTCATAATTGCATTTAAAACCATGTATTTTCACATAGGTATAAAACTGTTGGCCACCATCTTTTATATTTATTGACCTTTCTAAAACAAAAATACGTTATTCAACCTCTTTTGTTGCACTTCCTTCAATGTTTGTCTGACTCTCTCGCCTTGACTGTTAATTCAAGTGCTCTGAATGCCTCCTTCTTTCTAGCTGTGTATTTGAGTGTTTAACACGAAGGATTTAATTGGTTTTAAATCAGAAATTGAATGTAAATATTATTTGGACAGATTAATTGTGGTGACTACGCTTTGTTTTAAATTGACTAGTTTGTGTTTTTGTTTTCTAGGTTATCGTACTCATAATACTGGAAAGAAGACTAATGAGTGTTGCTGCATAAGTTGTGACTGACCCCTACAAAATCATGGAAGCAATAAATAAGATGAATGATGTACGCCATTTGGAGTGTTCTCGCTGTAATTTTAGGGGCAGCGATGATGAAAATTTACAAATACATATGGGGACCATCCATCCTGAATGTTGTGATGAGATGGATACAGCTGGTTTGGGAAAACTCGTGTTTTATCAAAAAAGTGCAAAGCTCTTTCATTGTTTCAAATGTTTTTTCACCAGCAAGATGTTTTGCAATGTCTATTATCATATTACTGCCAGTCATTCATTACTAGACAAACAGGCTAATGAGCTAAATAATGTTTTCTCTGCGAAGATGGAACAAAATGGAAGCACAACACTTGAAGACAAGCCACTGATAGAATCAAGCGAAGATGAAAAATCAATGGATGATTCCAGTGAACCGGATGAGAAAGAACAAATAGCAGTGCCTATGAAGCCCGAAGAAAGTGTTTCAGCCCTTCTACAAGAACAAATAAAGTCAAAGGAAGAAGAGAGTTCTGATGCAGACTCAAATAGCTGCACATTAGGAAAGCAGAATATGAATTTGCTTGAGAAAAAGGGGAAGCTGTGCAACAGTGATGAAGATTTTGAATCCAGTGATAACAGTAGTACGTACCCTGTAGTGAACAAACCTGCAGCTAGTGCTACTCAAATGATGCACATACCAGAATTTTCAGATGACGAAGATACTCCTGGGCTTCCAAACAATATCATGGAATTTTCAGACAATGAAGAGACAGTTCCTCTTCCAAGTGAGTTAATGGATTTCTCAGACAACGAAGAAACACCTGCAGTCACTAAGAACGTGATAGACTTCTCAGAGAGTCTAAAGGCCCCTTCTGTGCCAAAGCAAATGATGGAGTTTTCAGATGACGAAGAAACCCCAGCTCTTCCAGAGGAATTGATGGATTTTTCAGACAATGAAGACAACCCTCCTGAGTCAAAATGCCTGGAATTTCCAGCCAATGAAGAAAGTACCACTTTGTCAAAAGAAAAAGAGTTTTCAGGAGACGAAGATTCCCGGTCTCAGTCTAAAGATGAACCAGAATGTTCAGATGATGAAGAGAATACTGTACTCCCTAAAGATGTACCAGAGTTTTCAGATGCAGAGGAGGCTTCTACTATGTCGAAAAATATACCTGAGTTTTCGGATGATGATGATGATGATACACCTGCTCTGCCCAAAGGCATACCAGAGTTTTCAGATGATGATGATGAGGCACCTTTACCAAAAGGCATTCCAGAGTACTCTGGTGATGAAGATAATCCAGCTCAGACAAAAGAAATGCATGTATTTTCAAATGCATATTATAATACTGGTCTTTATAAAGGAGTGCCTGGGTTTTCTGATAATGATGATAATTCAGCTCGTTCCAAAGACATCCCTGAGTTTTCGGACAATGAAAATACTTCCACAAGGTTAAAAGACTTAATGGACTTTTCAGACACAGAGGAGATACCCACTTTGTCAAAAGACATGGAGTTTTCAGATAATGATGAAAATTCTCGACCTAAAGATGCAATGATGTTTGCAGGTCTCAGAGAAGCTCCTGGCCAACCAAAGGTCATAATGTCATATTCAGATAATGAAGATGCTTCTGCGCGACCAAAAGGCATAATGGAATTTTCAGATGATGATGAAATAAGTACTTTTTCAAAAGACATACCCAAGTTTTCAGAAGATAGCATTAGTCCTACAACTCCTACCAGGCCGGATGATGTGTCAGAATTCCCAGATAACCTTATCAATTCTGAGCCTGTTAAAGACATGCAAGAACATTCACCAAAGTCCGTAACTCCGAAGCAAGCAGAGGAAACGTATTCTGCAGATAAAATGACTTCCTCACATCCCACTGTTCCAGTAGAAATGCACACACCTTCTCGATCAAAGGATTTACTGGAGTTTTCAGAAGATACCCCAGCACAGTTGAATGACTCGCTGGCATCTTTGGGAGATGAGACTCCTGTTGATTCAAAGGATGCATCAGAGTCATCAGAAGAAAAAGAGGCTCCAAGTCAAGAAGAAACAATGTTAAAGTATCTGCGACGCGCTAAAGGAAAGTATTACTGTTTAATGTGTGAGTGCCGTCCCATGAGGAAGGGTGCCGCTTTGCATCACTTGGTTGGAAAGCACAATATTCCAAGTCCTTATCACTGTAAAGATTGTGGAAAGAGCTTTGTTTTAGAAAACATTTATAAAAATCACTGTATGTCCCACACTGAAGGTCAGTATAAGTGTACTCGTTGTAGTTTTGAAACAAACCATCCCAGGGGTTTCAAGAAACACCAGACCCATTGCCAAAGCAGACATAGTGAAGGAGCAAATAAAAAGCTTTTTGAATTTGGGGAAAATGCTGAGGAAAGCGTTAAAGATGACAACGATGAGGATGGCGAAGAGAAAAATTCAAACACAGATTCATAAAGCAAACCGGTGACAATCTTTCTATGTAAAGAAATGGTTCCCTAATATTTAGTGACCATTAAATGTTAGCATTTTAAAATGACAGCTGAGCAAAACTTATCCGTTAGCTGCTTCCTAGATCAATTGAAATGCTCCACAAACCTCGTACAGTATTTAGTCGTGGACAGTGTTTCCTTCAACTGCCAAATGTTTCTTTTTTCTAATTAGAAATTATAACAAACTGAATAAAAGCCAAGAATGGCTGATGCTTTATTTAAATATACTAGTACTTCTAAGGGCCTTCTAAGAGTACTTATAAACGCCTTTTTGCACTACCATTTGGGAGCATAGTAGTCAAGCTATGTAAAACACCTCGCTCCTAATGTACTGCTGTTAGGCCATCACACATCATGGAATGCTCTTTGGAAGACAAAACATAGTGTTCTGGAACTTAGAAAGATCATTTTAGCATATTTATTGTTTCTTTTTTTCTTAATTACATAAACTTCATCATGCAAAAAAGATTTTAATATGTTGAAAATATTCATTGGAAGTGCGCTGAAATAATGTTGGTCTGTACTCCTACAGTGTGACATGTGCATTGTCTCTTGTGACTGTCAAACTGTTCAAATTGGTATATTCACAATCCTTTAAGATCTAGCAGCATAACATGTTTTTTATCATCGTTATTGTATGTATAATCGTTCTTATAATTGAACTGCAGGTTATAATTTCATTTATGTGATAGGTATGGCAATTATTTCTAACTTCGCATTTCGTAGGTTCAACTAACAAAAAGGTATTATTTTGCTTGTGATGAAGCGATTTGACATATATGACTTTTCTAACCACTGTTAAACCACTTTTACGCATAACGTGTTGATGTAGTCTACATTTTCCTGGAAAAAATGGAGTGTTTAATTTCCTTTCGGAATTTTTGTACATTTTTATATACAGGCAACATAATTTATAATGTTTTAATGTCTCAAAAAGAGACCAAGCTAATAATAATTTTCGCAGATTCCAATGCATATTGGACATCAACGAATGATTCACTTTGTGCTGTTTAAACAAGGAGCGCCTACAATGCTGCTTCAGACAGTATGCTCCAGTTTTAGCTTTTCTGCAACTCAAATAAGACCTGCATATTGCAAACTGATTATTCTAAATTGGTTTCTTGTCAAAGTAGTTTGCACTATTATGTTTTTGGTACACCTTTGTGCAAGAACAGTTGCAAATAATTTTCTTTGAAAAAATATTTACTTTGATTTCATCACACAACTCCCCATAAATGCAAAAAACCTCACTTAAGTTTTCACTTTTGAGGTGATTCGTTTTCATCCATGATTCTGATATAGACAAACTGTGTCATTTCATAACACAAAAAAACAGTCCTTTTACCATTTGGCTTCTGGTATGTTAAGAAAATGTCTATTTTCAGTTACTTGAATGAAAGAAAGTAAATTTTTTATAAGATTATAAACTAAGTCGTAGTGTGTTTCCTTCCCACTGTTAATTTTAAGATTTTCATGCTGCTCTAACTTGTTCCGATTTCATGTATTATCCACATACAGTTCATAACATGGTCAAGGTAATTTGGCAGCACCTTTTTATCCTTAATACATGGTAGTTAGGATTTCTGTGAAAGAGATTTTGTATTAATTTCTCTTTCTAGCTTGTCAGATATTTCAGGTTGTTGATCTGCTTACTGGTGGATTTTCTTTGCCAGCGTCATTCAGAAACTGTAAGGTGTTAATGCTACCAACAACAGGACACCAACAACTGTTTCCTGGCACTGTTGAATTCTGTTTTTAGGCAAAAGTTGAGGATGGCAAGTTTTCCCATGCAAAATCTTTGTGTTATATGTTGCAGGTTTCTAAATTCCTTGTTTTCTTTAATCTTAATTTTGCTTTTTATATATGTTCTTTGAGCTCACACATGTAAGTTATATCAAAAGGTTAATTAAGTAGAAACAAAATCTTTGCTGGTTCTTCAAATTAACACTACAGAGCAAAAACTAGAGGGGAATTTAAATTATTCACAGCATGTATCTATAACAGATATACTGCTGCTTGTATCCCATTCTCATCCTCTGGGTATTTGCCATCTAGTGGCAGGGCCAGAAACTGCTTCTGTAGGTGTTGCAATCCAGAGCTTTGTATGCTGTGACCTCACAAGTTATGCTTGGCACATCCCCAAATATGCATGTATGTGTACCTTCTTTTTCTTTTTTAGTGTTGGGACTGAAAAGTCCTCGGCATAGTAAAGGACGTGTACCCGTACCCTGAGTGCCCAAGAGTACTGTTGTCTGGATCCCTAATGCTGATTTGTGTTGTCATAGGCAACCATTGATCATGTGTGTGTGCCATAAGATAGTCCTGTCTTACAGATTGTGGTCTTTTTGGGCCAGAAAGTGCTCCCCAAGCACTTCCCACATGGTGAAGGAGGCAGCGTTCCACCACTAAGAGTTAAGCAGCACGAGCCTGGTTTCAATATACTGCGAAGTGATCAGTAGGAGTGAATAGGTTCTTTCTACCCTGTGTTACTGGAGTAAGGCCTACAGACTCCCTCACCTTTTCAAAGTTCTGCTGCTGTGTGCTGAACTCACCCTTGGACTACATCTGTAATTATGTAGAGTGTTGCGCAGCGCAGGAGGGGCGATCTGTGCTGGATAAATGTGTGCCTGGAAAGGGTACAGTACAGAGATAGAGCAGTGCTATGCAGTACATGAATAGTTGGTGCATGTACTGAGTGTATGAATGCCTGCAAGGAATGCATTACATTACATGAGTGATGTAGTGCTGTGCAGTGAAAGCACGTGCTGGGCTTATGTGTGCTTGCAAGAAGTACAATATAAGAAGGGTGATGTGTTGTGCAGCACGCACATGGTGTGTGTGTGCGCGTGTGCTGGCAGTGAGTGTATAAGCAAATGGCACAATACAGAAAGGATACATTACTGAGCAGTGCGCGCAGAGTGATTGTGTGTGCTGGATGTATGTGCCCCTGTGTGCACATACATCCAAATTCTACCTCCGCATTTAACGATTTATTTGCCCCTATTATGTCTGATTTTTCGCACAAGATACCAAAAAATGGTGGTAACCGGGGACTTTAACATGCATTGGGATAAAGCCCATAAAAATCCGGCAACTCGACACCTGGAGAATATTATGTCTTCACTTGGCATTAAACAGCTTGTAGATGCCCCCACACATATTAAGGGGCATACCCTTGATCTTATTTGGACCTCAGACCCAAAGTTAAACCTTGTGGACATTTTACCTTGTATCTGGTCGGATCATCATTTGGTGAATTGTGAGATTCCCACTGTTGGTTATCCGGCCCAAGAACCACTAAAACTGAAAAAAGTTCGTCAGTGGATAAAAGTTGATTTACCATCTTTGACCAGTATTCTTCCTGATCATGCCCAATCATTGGCCTCTAGTGGGGATTTAGATCAGGACTATAGGGACATAATGCGGAATTTGAGTCAGGCGATTGACCAGATAGCACCCGAGAAACTACAAAAAGCAAAAGGAGTAGGAAAAGGGGCTCCATGGTTCCTTCCGCTTCTGAGGGACCACAAAAAGAAGCTCCGCCATCTAGAAAGGAACTGGAGGAGAACAAAAGATGGTATAGACCGGGAACAGTATAAAATCTCACTCAACTCATATAAAAAGCTGATTATGGCAACAAAAGCAGAATTTTACGAAACCCGCATAAATCAGGCCTAGAATATTAAGAAAGAAACGTTTAAAATCTTAACAGAGTTGAGTAAAAAACCAGAAAGGACTGAAACCACAATAAACGTTGATACTTTTTAACGTTTTTTTCTGGAGAAGGTGGAGACTATTCTTTCTGAGATTGAGAATAGTACCTTGAATGGCCCGCTTCCGTCACAGGAAGTCCAAATCCCCTTGGAAGCCTCTATTTCAAGGTTCCCTGAGATAGACTCTCTAAGTCTTGAGCAGCTCATGAGTAGAACCAAGTCAGGCTCCCCGCGGACCCGTGTCTCCCCAGGGTTTTTCGTCTGGCGCGTCCTATTCTAGAAGATCATATCATCTCCCTTCTTAATAGCTCAATGGAGACTGGCCATTTACCATCGAGTCTCAAGGAGGCACGAGTTAAGCCTTTGTTAAAGAAGCCAGGAGCCGACCCGGCTATTTTAAAAAACTATAGGCCGATATCCCAACTGCCTTTTCTGTCCAAGGTTTTGGAGCAACATGTGCTGAAGTCCCTTTCCTTATTCCTGGAGTCACACCATCTACTCCAGGAGCGTCAGGCAGGGTTTCGTGCACACCACAGCACCGAGTTGGTGATGCTCTCGGTGCTGGATGAGCTTAGAGGCATGGCCGACAGTAAGAAACCGAGCACCCTGATACTTTTAGACCTATCGGCGGCGTTCGATACTGTCAGCCATTCCCTGCTACTGGACAGATTGGCCACTTTTGGGATAAGGGGCTTGGTCCATCAATGGCTTCAATCCTTTTTGACGGGCAGGAGGCAGAGGATTCAACTGGGGGATTGTATCTCCGATGTAGGTATTCTGGAGTGCGGAGTCCCTCAGGGCTCTGTATTATCCCCACTATTGTTTAACCTCTACCTGCAACCGTTGATTGACTCTCTAGTGAACATGGGTTGTCGTGTGTTTAATTACGCCGATGACACCCAGTTGCTACTGAGTATTGATAATACGGCTTTGGCGCAAACCAATGCCCCGAACATCCTTAGACATACGGTTGGCTGGATGACTGCAAACCTGTTGAAAATAAACCCGGAAAAAACAGGTTTTGGTGGTTTCGACCGTAGCCTCCCCCTGGAGTGACCTATATTGGCCCCAGGAATTAGGAATTGTCAGTCTTGGTATCAAGATTGACAATGAGTTGTCAATGGCCAGTCAGATTTCCTCCGTAGTAGGGATGTGTACCGGCTTGATCAGACAGCTGCGTAAGCTAGCTCCCCTCCTTTCTCTTTCCATGCTCCGTATGGTTGTCTCTGCTACAATCATTTCGAGGTTGCATTATGGGAACGCTCTCTACTTAGGTCTGCCTAAAACCTTGACCAATAGATTGCAGGTTGTCCTGAATGATGCGGCGCGACTAATTTTCAGGCTACCTAGAAGAACCCATGCCTCTCCTCTACTGCTTAAGCTACATTGGCTCCCTATTGAGCAGAGAGCGGAGTTCAAGAGCTTATGCACGGCCCATAAGGCAATTTATGGGCAAGCCCCCGCCTATATTAAAGAACGCTTGGAGGTCTATAAGATCAAACAAATTCTTAGGTCTTCTGATTCCCAGCTATTGGTCTGCCCTCGATATAAGTTAGCAACCAAAGGAGGGAGATCCTTTTCGGTTTTGGCTCCACAGATATGGAACACACTACCAGAACCGCTTCGGAAAGAAGTAAATCTCCTGTGTTTTAGGAAGCTGCTAAAAACGCTTCTATTTAGGGAGGCATTTGGCCCATTTAAATAGCTGCATTGTAGGCCTTTCTCTGCCTCTCTTACGCTTTGAATCATAGCTGTTTGTCATCGGTCTTGAGCGCCTAGAGACCTGTAGGTGAGTTGGCGCTATATAAACCGAAGTTAACAATAACAATACAGGGAGATGGCAGTACTGGACAGTATGTGTGCTGTGTATGTACACTCCAGTGCAATTGCGCCTGAAAATGTACATTACATGGAGGAACCTGGGATCCATATTGGCAAGCCACGCCTGCCTGGTGAAGACAGAGGAGTAGATGAACAGCTGGGCGCACCTCCATTGACTGTTGAAGCTGGCATTGCTGCTCAGGGGAGAGAGCCATCACCTGCTGTGTGTACTGGCAGCAGGTCAACTCCTGTGTACAGGACCAGAGTTGTAAGTGCCTACGGTCAGGGCACCCACTCGAATGCTTCCGTGTTACTGGAGCGGCTAAGACTTGAACCAGGCATGTCGGGCACCCGGGGAACTTGCTGAAGGTGCTACAGCACCATATGTATGTACAATAAGGTTTTGGGGAAATCTCCCCGTACCTAGAGGGTTGAGAGGTTTCTCAGTCGGAGTATGCCCCCCCCTTCCCCCAGCAAAATTTCAACCACAAAAAATAGACCAGCAAGTGGGCAGTAGAACAGATTATCTAACTGTGGAAAAAAAGGGGAACTCTCTAGTGTAAGGTTGCACCTAACTCAACCTGAGCGGGAGGAAGGAAAACACTCTTTGTTTAATTACCCTCACACACCCTAGTGGTGTCCTGCTTCATCGTCGGGTCATCCCGACGCCTACAAGTCGGGGTGGGCTCAACCACAGTGTTGGGAGCTCTTTTGATAAATGAAGACTAGAGGGATTAAAGATAAAAAAACCTCAGGCAGACCCCTGTTTTCCCTTTTATTCTTGGGTCTGTCTGGGTTATTTAAAAATCTTAAAACTGGTCCGTAGGAGTGTTATGGTCCTAAGACCCTAGTGCCAACATGTTTCAGTCCTAGGTTGGCTGTGTAGGTCCTGGACTTTCTTCAGGGCAAAGAATACCCCCCTGGGTGATACAGAGACCATAGACACTTTTGACTGATTCCTAACAAAGTTAGAAGGGACTCTAAAGCAGCGTTCTATCTAATTTTTTTTGCTATGTGCAGCAGTGAATGTCTGCGCAGTGCAGTCAAGGCCATGTGCATCAAACACCCGTGACCACTCACTAAACAAGCTAGTAAGCTTTCAGGTTCAGCGTTATTTACTAAAAGTGAGATCACTCGCCCTTTAATCCAAGGTTACACCGCAAGGATGATCCCTTGTCTGACCCTTACCCCCTCCATAGCCACCTATTGATGAGTCATAGAAAGGAAGAGCCAGAAGGGGATCCAACAGACCGTTAACAGATTGCTATTGTATTGCAATTGCACTTGTATAGCGCTTACTAGCCCTAGCAAGGTGTTAAAGTGCTTTAAATCAAGCAGTACTGTGCTCTGAAATGTTAGGTATCAAATGGTTATCTGTTATTGTTTGTAGAGTTTAGTCTAGGTCTCCCAAGAACACCATTCCCTGTCTTGTCCACTCCAGTGTCTGAGGTGGATTAAAATTAATATCTGTTCGGTATGATCATTAATTGAGGGGGGCTTGTATGTGAGTTCATAGAGATAGTGGGATTAGTAGATGAGCAAGAGGAGATCAGGTATTGCTAGGTAGCACGGTGTGACTTTCAAAGAAAGGCAGGTTGCGATCTTTGTGGTGTGGGCTATTTGCATAAATACAATAATAGTAAGTAAGATAAACATGTACAATACATAGAGTAGGCTGTTCTCGGAGAAGACGCATGCAGAGGATGAAAAGCAGGGAAAGGGTCATTGATAGAAAAAACAGAATACATTCAGAGGTTTTAAATCCAGGTCAACTTTTTTATGCAGGGATTTAGGCATTGAGTAGACTTTTGAGATGCATGCACCCCAAGGATGCAAAACTAGAAAGAAATATAATTATTTGCAACTGAGATAGTGTTATATTAATTACTTTTGATAGGCCATAGAATCAGGCGAACAGTGCTGGTAGGATGTTCCTAGACCACTGCTTGAGCATGCACAGCTGATCAGGTGGGAGATTTATATTGTAAAGTTATGGCTGAAAGCATATATAGGGGCGTTTCAAGCGCTGTAGGCTACTTAGAATGATGGTGTGCCCTCATAATCAAAGCAGCCTGAGAGAATATACAGTGTAAATAATGCAAACAACGAAAGGAGATTCTGCAAATCCTGCATCCATGTCTTCTGATGTATGCCCTTAAAGTTTGCCTAAGTATGAAAGTAAAGCATTTGGGTGCCCCTATTTAGCATGGCACAAGAATGGAGGTGGGAATAGCCTCCCAGACCATGAAATTTCATTTCTTGTAGCTTGATTGTGGAGTCCAAGACACAAGTGAGCAGGCAGAGACTGGGCCTGCATAAAAAATTCAGTGACACCTTTCATTTGACAAGTAGATGCATATTAGTCTATCTTAGCACTGCCATTCGGTGGATGGTAGGGAGAAGGGATGCGCCAAATTGACCAAAGTCACAAAAACAGTCCCCTTTGGGTAGCTACAATCGCATCACATTCATACTCAAATGAAAATTATTTATCACCTAAACATAAACATGGTTAATACCACAAATCCCAAAAACTCAATATGGGTCAATTGAACATTGCATATTTTATTCTCCATCCATTAAAAAACACGTTATAACGCATATATTTGTAAAACAGAATTAATTCTACAATTAAAAAAAGCAGTTTAAAAATTCATACAAATATCAATACATTGTTTGAATTTGCAGAGAGAAAAACACAAAGTTACATTAAAAAGTTGTTATGCAGAAACCAAACAATACAATATGGGAGAGCAAGCAAGAAAGTTATTTCTAGTCAAAGAAGCACCACACCAGTTTTTAACACAAATCAGTTGTTACACCAAGAGATAGCTTGTTCTCTTATCATTTGTTTAGTATAACAATTGTCCCCAAAGATCTAGAGTGGGCTTTTTCATCAAGGCATCGACGCGTTTCGGTGAGTACTATTATTCGACCGCCACCTTCTTCAGGAAAAAGAGGATATCTCCCCAAATTCAAATCTTTGTCTGCACTACATTATAAAACACAAAAAAGACCTACAAATAATTAACCCATAGTATATGGATCTATGAACATTATTTATATCCTGGTGATAGAACAGCTAACCATACCCACACCTAAGATCCCAGTCATTCTCACACCACCACACGCTTACAATACCTAGTGAACACTATGGTATTGGGATGAAAGTACCTTAAAATTTCTTGGTTCAAGGAAAGAGATGTAGCTCTACCTCCCTGTCACTCTGGTACCACGGGGATCTGAAATTACACAGCACTAAGTGCTAGTATCATCCGTTACACAAACATATATAAATAGTTTTTTTTCTTTTCACTTTTAATAACTTTATTAAACATTTCGTCAAAAGTATACAGTCACATTTTCAGCATATTCAGCGGCGGACAGCAATAACATGAGCGGGCATAGAGGAACATGTCTCGACTTACATACAGATCAGCGCAATCAACTGCATTTAGACAGTGATGGCTATAATACATTACTAAACGCGAACACCGGAACGGACGTTTACCCCTGCACCAGTACCTATTACAGCAAGCGTGGAATACAGGGTTCTATGCATATCCATGAGGTGCGTATATTCCGTCAAGGGAACAGGGAAAAAAAGGGGGGACCCCGTCTGACATTGACTGGCGTATTCATAGGGAGATGAGCCCTGGCTTCAGGGAGTATCCGCGGTATCGGCCGAATGTTGTAGCAGATATGTCTGTAGTGGGCCCCAAATGTCACGAGGGCGTGAGGCGTGGGGGAGTAATTCAGCGTAAGTACAAAGCCATAGTATCATGTCTCCTAGCCATTCTTTGAATTTGGGTGCTCACCTCCTACCCCACCTGCAGGCAACTCGTCTTTTCGCCAGGACCAGACAAAAGGACACAAACTTGCGGTGCTTAGCAGGAATTTGTGCTGTGTACCCCAGAATGGCTATAAATGAGGTCTTCGGGATGCGCATGGAGAACATACGGCCCATAGCCGAGAAGACCCTTTGCCAATAATTATGCACCTCAGGACACTCCCAAGCAAGGTGCAGGAAATCCGCGTGGTCCGTTTTGCACCTGTCGCATCTACTTGTGTCACGCAAACCAAAGTTGTAAAGCCTAATCGGGGTGTAGTAGCTACTATGTAAAAATCTATAGTGAATTATTCGGAGTCTGCTATTGGAGGAAATCTGTTCTATCTGTTTGCGCCAGAAGAGCCACTGCTCATCAGTGATGTCCTGTCCCAATTCCACCACCCACTTAGCGCGGGCTGCACATGGAGAGTAGTCCATATCTACATATAAGGTGCGATAGAGTGTGGAGACTAAGTGTGAGGCAGTGGGGGCGCGCAAAACTTGATGCAGTGGGACAAATATCGCAGGCTCAGATGGGTATATAGGGGTGCAGGCCTGAACGCCATGACAAAGGCGAGCGTATAAGAAGGTTTCCATGGTAATGGGTGGGGGATTAGAGCATAGTTGAAGGAGGGATGTTTCGCGTGCGCGCAACTTTCTTAAATAGGCTTTTTTGTAATAGTGTCATCTCTGGGTGATAGGTGAGTGGAAGGAGGGGAGAATAGACAGGGAGCGTGTGTACGAGCAAGTCATGTGGGACCAGGCCTGTATCGTACAGTCTACGGAAGATGGGCAGCGCCCTCGAGGTTCAGCCTTAGAGAGCAAGACATCATCAAGTGGAATAGGATCCGCGATCCAGTGTTCTGTGGCGACATTGGGAGTATAGCGAGGTGGATGGAACCAAAAGTGGGCATAATGAGCCTGGGCGCATATGTAATAAAGCTCGAGTTTAGGAATGTCAAAGCCTCAGTGTGAATAAGGCCGCATGAGTATGTCCCACTGTATGCGCGGTTGTTTACCACCCCATACCAGCCGGATCAATTCCGAGCAGAGGGACGTGAAGAAATGCCGTCCAGGGTCAAAGGGGATATTGAGGAATAGATAAAAGAACTTGGGAAGTATCATTTTAATAAGGAATATGTGTCCAGCCACGTTCAAGGGGAGGGTAATCCATTGATCAATGCATCCTTTAATATGCTCGATTGTACATCCATAGTTGAGTCTCATTAACTCATCACTATCTGTCGTAACACGGATCCCCAAATACTTACCTTCACCATCGCACCAGGCAATGGGAAAGTCTGTGTCAAACCGAGTGACAGAGCTGGTCAACGGGAAGATCTGCGATTTGGAGCAATTAATATGAATTCCAGATTGGCCCCTGAATTTAACAAATTCGCGGAGAAGCGGATTGAGATTTTGAAGAGGTTCTTTAATGTATAAGGTGACATCATCCGCATAGAGGGAAATAAGAATTGGGCGGAGGAGACAACGGAGACCCACATGATGATAGTGTTGTCGGATTTTGGCGAAAAGGAGCGGAGAAAGTGGACACACTTGACGAGTGCCCCGCGAGAGAGATATCGGTGACGAAGTGTGGCCATTGATCAACACTTTCGCCGTTGGAGAAGTATATAAAAGCCGAATCCATGATGTGAAGCTGATAGGAAGGCCCATAGATTGCGGGACGGTAAAGAGGTAATCCCACTCCACTGAGTCGAAGGCTTCAGAGGCATCGAGGAACACCGCCACAAGCGCTAACTGTGGGTCTACAGTCTGCAGGATAGAGAAAAGCATTCTGAGATTGTGGGAAGTAGCTCTGCTGGGGATAAAGCCAGCCTGATCTGGGAATACCAGCTTGGCCATCAGCAGTCTGAGACGATTCACCACTAATTTAGCGAGGATTTTTGTATCCGTGTTTATGAGGGAGAGTGGCCTGTAAGATTTGCATCGATCTGCAGGTTTGCCCGGTTTTAGTACGGATGTAATTAGCGCCTCTCTCATCGTGGCTGGCAGGATCTGTGTTTCTTTGGCTTCTAAAAAAACGTCTTTCAATACTGTGAGTGTCAATGTAGGTTTTATAGAAGTCAATGGGGAGGCCATCGGATCCCGGCGCCTTTCCCGACTTCGTTTGCATGATGGCCTCACGCAGCTCGTCATCTTCAAATGGCGCTTCTAAAACTTTGCGCGGAGAATCACCCAACCACCCTAGATCTATATCTTCGAGATAGGGAGCGAAATCGGGAGGGGATGTGCGCTTTGAGCTGTAGAGGTCCTCATAGTATGTAGCAAATGCATTAAAAAATGTCCAAACTGTCCCATCGCCACCTATCAAATCCAGGATGTAGTTAGAAAAACAAGGCTGTCTGATAGTATTCACCAGCGCTCGACCAGGCCTCTCGTCCTCGCCATATCGATGAGCGGTGAAATATTTGCCCCGTAACTTCGCCTCACGTTCAGCAGTAGCAGTATATTCCGTGAGTTTTTCGCGGAGCGCGGCTTTCTGGGCACCAGAAGTGGTATTCCACATGTCTGTTTCGAGTTCTTTAATTTCAGCTTCTAGGCGTCTCAGGTTTCTCCTGATGTCATGGAGGACCCCAAAGCTTTTGGAAATGCATATACCCCTGACAGTGACTTTAAAACCCTCCCAAAACTTGCCCATATGCTCAACAGAGCCTTTGTTTCTAGTGAAAAAATCTGCAATTTCCTCCTCCAGTTCAGCTTGGAAGACTACGTCTAAAAGTGCCTCCGGCACCAGCTTCCAACATCTTGGGCTGACAATGGAGTTAGGGAGGGTCAAATCCAGGTACACGGGCGCATGGTCGGAGTACGTGCGGGCCAGGTGTTTAGCATTGTGGATCCAAGGAGTCACTCCACGAGAGCAGATCCAGTAATCTAAGTGTGTGCCCTGCTGTATAATAAGTGCCTTCCCTGTCTGCGGGGTGTACATAGCACCACACGTCCACAAGACCTTGCTCCTTAAGCAGTCCCGACAAGGCTTCACGTGCGTTAGTATAATTGTGCGGAAGAGGACTGGAACGATCCATTGAGGGACATATAGCAATGTTGAAGTCCCCGCCCCAAATGACATGTGTGGATCCTATTTGAAGTATACGGCCCCAAAGGGCGGTGAAGTAATCAGGGTCGTCTGTATTCAGACCATAACTACAAGCAAGAGTGATCAATTGCGTGCCCAGCACTCCCCAGAGAATGCAGCTACGGCCGGAGGGGTTGCTATGCAGGCCACCCAATATGAACAGTATATTTCTTTTAACCAATATAAGCGTGCCCCGTGAATATGTTGAATATGAAGACAATACTCTTGTAGAGGCCCATTTACTGCCAAATTGGGAAGGGCGGCGGGGGTCCATGTGTGTTTCTTGGAGCATGGCTATTTGTATGTGGTGCCTATCTAAGTATGCCAATATTTGTCTCCGTTTACGGGGATTACCGAGGCCTCTGACGTTCCACGTGAATAAACATATATAAATAGTTGTTTTAATTTCAATGATTAATCTATAACTGGTTATCTGCAACGGTTTCGTAGGTAGGAACCTCATTGGAATAGGAGACTATAGGTGAATCCAGTCCCTGTTTATGAAAGAGGAAGAGAACACTCGTTACTCTTTTGTATTTTCCAGTAATCATGGTCTCTATTCGTTCTACACAAGGAAGTCATAACTCCTCAACAACCCACAATTACCTTCGCAACGCTCTAGTGAAGAGTATAGGGCAATTGTAGATGCTAGCATTACTGTCAGCTCCTTCCTCCAACTGGAATGGTCGCTTGTACCTTGTATAGCGATCCTTTTTAGTTTTTAGGCCTTGATCTTGATCGGCGCTGGTTGACCTTACTAAGCCTTCCTCGGCGCCCATTCCTCCGGCACCGCAACCGCACTCAACGCCGGTTGTGTCTTCTGCCTCCATCCTGATGTGGACACGGAGCCGTACCGACGTCACTCGATACCGGATCCGGCGCAGAGTGGTGTCTTTGTGCCCCTGTTCACTCCTGGGGTGCCTTTCAGGCCAGAGTGGCACCCAGAGGACGAGGAGGAGGACTGGGAGGGGTCAGGCGACCCTCTAACCAACCAGTTGGTTTCTGATCCGGACTGGAGAGAGGACCTGGGGCATGCCAGTGGTCTCGATACCTCCCCAGACCATGGCATGTTGTCTCCTCCTACCGTGGCTACAGAGGAGGGAGCTTCCTATGCAGTGGTGTTGCGTAGGGCAGTTGAGGCTCTCCACCTCGAGCTTCCTACTGTGACAGTCAGGACTAACCTCCTGACAGAGGTGCTTCAACCGCAAGCGAGCTCTCCAGAGCCCCTGCTTCCATTCACTGAAGCCCTTACTGACATCCTTTTGGGCAACTGGTCCAGGCCCAACACGGGGGCTCCCATGGATAGGATAATTGCCTGACGCCACCGCCCGGCCCCGGGTGACCCCACTTACCTCTCCCAACACCCCACCCCTGAGAGCTTGGTGATCCAAGCCTCTACATCCCAAGAGCGCATACCCTAACGCTCCACTAGATAGGGAATCCAAGAAGCTGGATTATCTTGAAAAGAAAAACATTTCTTCCACCAGCTTGGGACTGTGGTGTGTTAACACCGCATCTCTATTGGGCCGTTATTCCCACTCTGTGTGGGACACGGTTGCTCAAGTGCTGCTCTCACACAGCATGTACAGCTTGATGCCATAGCGAGCTTGTTTGCTTGGAATGTACTGCCTGAACAACAGCCGCTCTTTATACAGGATCAAGGACTCCTCAATGGCTATATTCTTTCCAGGAGTATAAACCTCTGGAAACTTGGCAGACAAATGTTCTACGACAGACCGAATTTTGAACAACCTGTCATGGTCTGGATGGTCCCGGGGCAATGCCTCAGAATTGGCATTAAAATGCAGCATGCGCTGCAATAGCAAACACCGATCTCTGCTCATGTATGGTGCGAAGATGAGAGTTAGCCAAACTGTGCAAGTAGACCAGTAGGACAGCAAGGTTGGTTTATGCACTACACCCAATTTGAGCGTGCGGCCAAAAAATATCTTCAACTCCCCTGATGAAGTGGGAGTCCACTTGTGTGCCCTAGAATGAGGCCAGAGAGTGCATCCTTGCGGCATACGAATGTTTGCTGCACAATTTCATCAAGGAAATCAACATCAAAAAAGAGATGGATGTAGTCAATTGGTAAAAAAATTGCAGTATCAACTTTACATTCAGCGTCGCCAGTGAAAGCTGGAATTTGGGGCTGAACTAAATTGGAAGGCTTCCAAGAAAGCCCTCCGTCTGTGCTTGCCGGCACTCATGCCTGCTCTCTGTGTTGCTTTAACCTGCTACTGGTGTCCCGCTGCACAGACTGTGCTTGCGAAGGGACAGCACGACTAACATAGTCTCCTTCAGAATCGCTGGAAGATGAGTAGTCGAATAGAATTGCACCGACTGAACAATCACTCCTGGATTCTGCTCCATTGTCCTCTAACTCAGATGCTGTGTCAGTATCTGCTGTCTCAGTCTTAGATCCTGCCACAGAACTGGACTCCAGAACCAGATTTAGGGCCTGGGCAGCATTCATCCAACAATACTACATCTTTGCTAGTGCCTAAAACCTTCCTTTTAAAATACTATTCTATGTAGAGGGCAGATAGGTTGTTGATTTCAAAGTGTAGGTGGGTGGGTGCATGAGTGATGTGTGCAACAGTCAGTAATTACGAAGTCACCTTACCTTGCCTTTCCAAAATCAACAAGCTCTCCAAAAACACTAAGAAAGACAGAAGACACAGTATTACTTTACCTTGCCACATACCCATCATTGTAGCCTTTAGCGCTGGTGGCAGCCAGTGCGACAATCATTTTGGTGCCCCTTCCCATGACCTCCAGTAAACATTTGTTATTCCGCACCAAAATGCCTATGGGTGAATGTGTGCTTTACAAATGCACACTTTGACCTCCTTGGATTCCCTCACTGGTATCCAGCAAAAGTGCCCCTCCTCTCTCAATAGCCCCTCTCTCACATGCATTTCATTTGTTTCAAAGTGTTTGTAATGCCTGTCTTTACTAATCCACTTAGCTATCCACATAAAATACAGATCTGTTCTTTCCAGCATGCCCTCTGCGTTACTTATGGTGTCAAAACTGCCACTAGACAAAAGTCCGATATCTCTCTCTCTCTCTAGCAGGAACATAATCACAAGCTTTATCTTGACATTTTTATCGCTGTTTGAAAGCTGTGTGTGTGTATATGTATGTATATGTTAAAATATATGCAGCGCTGCACAGCCAGGAGACCCTTTCAGGAAGGCCTTGTTTGAAAGGAGAGACTCTCCTCTTTCAAACGTGGCCTCCTTGAAAGCTGAGGAGGCCTTTTTTACCCTGTTTTGCCCATCGGAGTCGAGCGCAGCCTTACCTGCAGCTTCCTCCACTCCAATGGGGGCAAACTGATGTCGGAGCGCCTCGTGGCGTGCTGGCGTCCCAGAGTGGAAGGGGGAGGGCAGAGAGGCGGAAAGCCTTCCACATCCCTCCCGGGGGAAAGAAAAGCTCAGTTGCTTTGCGCCGGAGGATTAAAGGGGACCCTCCCTAATGTCGGCAAATGGATGTGCACCGCACCTGGGAGGCAATGCTTTTGGCCGACGCAAGCACCAAAAGGGTTAATGTGTCTTCAGCATACACAAGTCCTCCCACTTTATGCATCTGTGGCCTGCTCTCCCCATGTTTTTCTTTCTTTCTCACACACCTTCTGCTCCTCTGTCTCAAGTTTAGTCAATACTTCCAGCAAAAACTACCTATCCATCTCTATCTTCCTTTTTATCTTATCTATTGACCATGCAACATAATTCCACTACATAGATATATTCCACACAACACAATTCCACCCCACACAATTACACAACTAACAAGTCCAATAGAGCACACATAATTCCATTCCACATCCACTACACTCCAAACCAAAGCACATGGTTAAAAGACATTGTCATTTACAATGCCGGTCGCTCTAACTCGCAAATGTGAGGCCTATTGCATTGCAAATTCTTTTTTGCAGTGTGGCTAGCTGTGGATTTTGGACCTTAGCTCAGCAGGCACCTAGAGAAACCTAGCAAACGGACACATTTTTTTAAAGTAGGCACCTCGGGGAAACCAGGATGGGGTGACATGCATGGCTTTCGACAGGTTTTCTTACCCAGAAGCCCTTGCAAACCTCAAACGTTGACTAAAAACATTTTTCTGGCATTTCTGTGATGGAAAGTTCTGGAATCTGCAGGGAGAAACAAATTCCCCATGACCTACCATTCCCCCAAGCCTCATGCTAAAAATGATACAGCACTTATGTGCTTAGGGCTAGTGGCCGTGACAGGAAAGGTGCAAAAACACAACATGGGCACATCACATTTTTCTACTGAAAAGAGACCCTTTTTTAGCAATGTGGCTAGCTGTGGATTTTGGGCTCTAGTTCAGCAAGCACATAGGGAAACCTAGCAAACCTGCACATTTGTTAAAACTAGACACCCAGGGAAATTTAGGGTGGAGTGATTTGCATGGCTCTCTCCAGGTTTTCTTACCCAGAAGCACTTGCAAACCTCAAACATTGCCCAAGATTTTTTTCCTGGCATTTGTGTGAGGGAAAGTTCTGGAATCTGCAGGGAGCCACACATTTCCTACTACCTCCCATTTCCTCAACTCTCGATAATGGTACTTCACATGTGTGGGTAGGCCTAGTGCCCGCAACAGGAAGTGCCAAAAATTACAATGTGGAGACATCAACATTTCTGGTCACAAAAATGATTTGTTTTGGCAATGGGGTAGCGGTATTTTTTGGCGGGGATAGACTTACACCCAGGGAAACTTACCAAACCCAGACATTTCTGAAAACTAGACACCCAGGGGAGTCCAGGGTTGTATGCCTCGCCTGAATCCCCAAAAGTCCTACCACCCAGCATTCACCCATAATGCTACCTCACTTGTGTGGCTAGACCTAGTGCATGCGACAGGCAAGTATCAAACAAAGGTCAATAGGAGTCTTGCAGAGCAACTCATTGACCCTGGTTTGATTTGTGCTTGTTGAGGTCACTAGGCCAAGTCACACAAGTGGGATAGCATTTTGATCAGGATAAGTGGAGAATACAAGGCTAATGTGCAATTTTAGACAAAGTTTGAGGTCTGCATGGCATTGTGGGTAAGAGAAAGTCATAGGATCCACACCAGTACTCCATCTTGGACTGCCCCATCTGTTTTGTTTTCAGAAATACCTAGATTTGGTAGGTTTCCCTAGGTGGCAGCTGACCGAGCCCAAAATGTGCAGCAATTTAGCTTAGAACTAGGACAATATTTGGACTTAGCCTGACACTATGTAAAAAAAGTCCAAACTATATAAATTGTCCTTCTGGGCAAAAAGATGGAGATGCTTTAGTCTGCAGGGGGCAGAAAGACTGTTGGGGCCATATTCAAGGTGGAGGCTAGTCCTGATGTGTGAACAAGTGTGCGGGTTATCCCTCAACCTTGTAGCAATTAAGAAAACTCCCTGATGTCTAGTGGGCTTTCTGTCCCACCCATCGGAGAAGATTGGAGTTAAAAACCTCTTATCTCCCCCACAGCGGGAGGGGAGGCAAAAAGACTGATGTGGGTCATTTGAGGAGTGGAGCTAGGTGGGCTGCTTCCACTCATTTTGCCACAAAAAGAAAATCGCTGGTGCCTAGTGTGCTTTCTGCACCGCCCTCCCCGGGCAAATCGGAGGCAACAACATCCAATCTGCCCCGGGGAAGAAAGCCTTTTGGGCCTTGGGTGAGGGGGGTGCATTAGCCCCTTGCCCAGGGCGGTGCTACCCTTCTAAATATAATGCCTGGTGGCCTAGTGGGTTGTCTGCCCCCGACAGGGGCAGATTTAGAGAAAAACACCTATCCGCACCTGATGTTGGGTGGACTGAAAGACTGCTGGGGTTATTTGATTGGGTGGGGGTCAACCCAATCCCTGAGAGGGCTGCCCACTCATTATGCCCCCACCCATGTGCCATATAAAACCATCATTCACACAAAAGGGAGGGGTGAGGGTAACGGACTCGCCTACTCCGGACCCCCTTATAATACTTGCATACACCTGAAGTAGTAGGGAGTGATAAAAATAGTGTCTCTATTCTTTGTGGTGGCACGTGCTGTGTGTCTTAATACTGCCCTCACTCACACAGTTGTGTGACATGCTTCATCATAGGGCTGCTACCAAACACCCCTGCGCAGCCAACGCCTTGGGTGGAGCAATAGGGTGGGGGAACACAAACACAACATAAAAGAAAAACAATAAAGTCTAAAGTTACTGGGATCACCGGAAGTGAAAGTGCAGTGTGGGTTAAAACTCGCTCTGAGGTGTCACTGTGCCTATACTTTATTCCTGGACCCTCCTGCCAGGATTAAAAATGTGGAGGATGGTGGTGATTGGGAGATGTAATGTGCTTTTTACACCCTTCCTTACTACCAAATCGTCTACGTGTTTCGGCCGTGCATATGCTCCCCTCGTTCGGTGGTCACGCCGGCCTTCCTCAGGACTCTGCCGGTCCCAGAATATATATATATATAGAATATATATATTTGCGTATCTCTCACCTCGAATTCCGAGATAGGAGGGTGTCAGAACCATTTGTTCTGGCTCTAAATTAACCCCTTGACTGTAATGCTGGTATACGAGTTTAACCCTCACCAATGCTAAAAATAGCGGGAGGCAAGGAGAGTCCCCGTGTAGTCACACTTACTTCAAGGTGGGTACTCCTAATGTAGACAGCTCGCCTGCTCCCCCCGTGTAGCGATACAGGAGAAGTACCCAGCGGGGGGCTCTCCTTGCCTCCTGCTATGAGAGATACGTAAAAATATATATATTCTGGGACCGGCAGAGTGCTGATGAAGGCCAGTGTGACCCCAAACAAGGGGCGCATATACACGGCCGAAACATGTAGACGATTTGGCAGTAAGGATGTGTGTAAGGGGCACATTACATCTCCCAATCACCACCATCCTCAAAAAAAGTTCCTAGTGTCTTGCGGAGTGGATCCCTGCTTGGGGATTGCCCTACGGCGATCTCCAATCAATGATCCACTAGAGAAAAGTTCCATTGGAAATGGGACATTCTCCCCTTACCAACAATCCCTCTCCCGTCTGCTTCGGTGCTGGGGGGGGCTAAGATATGCCCCTGATCACCGAAGCAGTGAACGTGAAATGAGCCGATCGCCTCATTTCACTTTCTCTGACACGACACGTGCTGATCGTCATTTCAGAGGGAAAATAACCTTGGGAGCTGGGGAAACTCTTCCCCAACTCCTGAGGATACAATAAGTGAAGGGATATCCTGCCTCTGTTGCCAGGACGTCTCAACACCAGTGCTGCAGCACATCCATATCTTGAGGTTAAAGTGTCATGTTGACTTGCACATTTTCCTTCACAGAAAGTTAGCCCCTTCGCTGCTAGCCTACTCTCCCACTACTAAGCCTTTTTTAGGGCTATTCGGGGTAGTACAGCTGTAGTATAAGCTTCATTTGCAAGCAGAACGTTTTTCCAAGCCAAATTTGCATTCTTTTTCCCAACATCCTGGGGATTCCAACAGTACCCAGGGTCTGTAGATTCTTCTGGAGGGGACTGAAAAATTAGCTAATATGCAGGTAAAGTTTGGGTTTTTTGGTAAAAATGGGAAAAAGTGCTGCACACGAAACCATCTGGGTTTTTTCCTTGCAAATGGTATCAACAAAGGGGTTGTGGTGCTAAAATCACCATTTTCTGAGCTTTCAGGACAGGCAAACTTCTGTCAGAAAAACACATTTTTCTACACAGTTTTGCCATTTTACTGGGACAAAGCCAATTTTTCCTATTTTTTTGTGCTTTCAATCTCCTTCTAGTCAGTGGTAGAATTGGGCGAGAAACCAATAATGGATCCCAGAAAGCTATATGCATTTCTCAAAAGTAGACAACATTCTGAATTCAGCAAGGGGTCATTTGTGTAGATCATTTAAGGTTTTCCTATAGATAGTAGCTATTGAAATAAAAAGAATATTGAAGTTGAGTTGAAAAAAACAGCCATTTGTGCCTACATTTTCACCTGTAACTTCTAACTATGGCAGATATTTGAAAGCCATATACCGTTGCGTCCGCTAGACCCTTCTTGTTGCAGGGATATATAGAGCCAGTAAATAACCTGCACTGTGCAATGGTTTTTCATTGTGTACCACAATTCTCTTAAAAAACGGCTTTCTATTTATTTAAACAGTTATATTAAATGGAAAGCATTCCACCCATAAGATAATTAAGTTGGTATATTGGTTCGTGAGCATGTTCAATTACAGCAATATTCTACTTCCTTATGCTTACAAAAAGGTAGATACTTGTTCAAGTCTAAGTATTTTAGTTAGTTTACTATGCAGTCCAACTGGACTGCTTTCCAATTTCAAACCTCTTTATTCGGCAATTGCCATAAAAGCATTTAAATATTTCCGTATACAATAAAATGTTTTATATAAAAAAAACACATGAAGTACATATAAAAGATAATGAAATAATCTGAAGGCAATCCTTATAGTCTAAAAGAAAAACCTAAATATATATGTATTTTTTTAGGCTATTATTCAAAGTTTTTTCATACAGTTTTCCAACATCTAGTGCACTCCTAATAAAATTTAGAACTGCGTAACAAATGTCTACAGGATGCAGTTTTTTATAATACTGCAGGGCTATCAACAATTGCCTAATATTTGCCTTACGTAACACAGGAGCAAGAAAAGCAGATCCTGGGCCGGAGTATAATGGGCAAGACGAGAAAGTGACACAATCTCTGTTTCCCTACATTATTACAATGACAAGAAGGGAATTCATACTGCCAAACACATTGTGCTGGAAAAGCGACCTTAAAATGAACAAGATTCCGTTTGAAAAACGTAAGATAGAATTGATAAAATGGATTTCTGATCATAATAAATATGATTCTACGTTTTTGACGGTTGATATTTGTGAATAAGACTCAACAGCCTTCATCTTCTGTGCTCTCTTTAATCTTTCATCCAACCAGGATTAATTAAAGCGTTGTTTCACAATCTCTTTACGATTTGCACCTAGATTTTGTGGATCAGAAAACATTTCTCTTAAGCCCGACTTTTGAAAAGATGATTTTAAATATGCAAGCCAGGGCATTTTATTTGCATCATCTAAGGATAAGTAGTCAGACATACATTTCCTTACCAGCCCTGCCTCCTGGTTCTGTCAAATTTTAATCCATAGAAGTGGAGCCAGTACTATCTGTTCCCCTTTAAAAGACAGGCCCAACTCTTCAGGACAAACCAAATTGGCAGAATATTTAGGGACAGCAAGCAAACTGTGTAAGGCCATTTCCATATGTTGGAGTGAATCTTCATTGTAAAACCCACACACCGCAGCGCTATGAAGCACAGCAAAGATGCATTATGTTTTGTAGAGGATTATCAGCTCAGCAATTGGTTTGTGTTTCAGTTTCCTAGAGAAATGAAAAATGGCTTTGATGTTCCTGCCCATTTCTTGAGTTTTCATTGGAAGGAGGGATTTCCATGAAAGAGAAGAGATAAATGTTATCACTAAATAGTTACAATTATTTGTCTTTCTAAGGTGTTCCCTTCACCCCCATTAAAATGTGCTTTCTTTTGATCCTCAGTGGCCCGCATGTCATTATGTAGGACTTTGAATGATTCACTTTTAGGCACAAATCCTGCCTAAAATCCCCAAAATGTTCCAATGAACCCAGTAGGCTGTTTGCTGTGCGAGCAATCACATCGTCTGTGTATAAGAGGATTGGCATCAATTGCTCTCCCATTTTTGGCAAATTCTTGACAAGCCTTATTGAATGTTCTGTTACTCCAATTATATAGAGCAAAACAAAGAACGGGGATAAGATGCATCCCTGTCTCGCTCCTGTTAGTGAGTCTATTTGGTCTGTTTTTTCACCCTGTGGGCCATTTAGCATTTTACTAGGCAATCCAACTGGACTGTCCCAAGACTATAAGGAGCCGAAAGGCACAACTAAGTAACAGTAAGAACTCACAATTTCCAAAGGGTGATTACCAGTTGGCCAGCTTTATCAAAGTTGAAATGTTCTCTCATGAAATACAATATTTTGCTTTTATTTTTTCTAGACATCTATTGGTAGTTTTAATCCATCGCTTTCATAGAAGCTGGATGGATTTTTCTGCAGACCAACTCTGGTGAGGTTGAGTATAATTATATTGTCTAGATATAGTAAATCGAAATCTTTTCCTCCTAATTTGAGAGACAAATATTCATTTTGTTTTTGCAAGATGATCTGGTACGTCACATAAAACTAGTACAAATTACCATAGGACAATTTTGTACATTTGTTGAGAATGCGTTGATCCTGGCCTAACTGTATTGGTCCTATTTACATTTTTTGAGTTCAATTTATATGTTGAAGTGGACCAGTTTAAATATTCATTTATTGTAGTTTATTCCACAAGATGTTACTGTCAACTTTCTAAAAAGAGCTTAAAGAACCCACAAAGGCTCCATAGTGCTATAAATATAGCTGGTGAACTGAAAAATCGTTCACTCTGTGATAGAATGCTGAAAGTTGGTACAGACATTCATCTTTGTAATAGTAATCCTATAAGGGCAAGACCCCAAGTGGATCTTGCCTAAGACGTCATAGAATCAAAATCCAAAATGGCATACAAATAGCAAAAAATCATTTAAAATCTTCAGATTTCCATAAAAAATGGCACAAATGTTTATGCGTACACTTCAGTGCATGCTATTTGCATGCCCACATTGGATCTAGACTGTGACGTCATAAATCTAAAACCAAAGTGGCCGCCAAAAAGGTCGTTAGGAATAAGTAACACGCTGTAGCGAAAGTAAACTTATAATTTGCATCATTTGTATCCCTACAACACATACTATTAATATGTGAATAATGTTTCCATTGTAATTAAACAATATTACACTATAGTAAACCCTGATAACATTTCTATATTATGAAACCATAATGGTTTGAGTTTGTATACTGTCTTAATCCTGATAAGCTTCCACTACAAAAGCAAAGGTCGGTACGTGGGAGGCTTGCCTTTGAGCAATTGCATTGATTTCAGCACAACGTTTTTTACCCACAACAAATAAGTTCTTTGCATGCCTTGGATGCCTTTGGAATGGTTGTCCAATGTGGTACTTTTACTCCATCAATCTGCTTTGAGCCCCAACCATTTAAATTTGGCAGTTCTTGCATGGGCACTAAAGTCTGATCCCAAACATGGCCCCGCTGGTACACAGATCGTTTAACGTCTTGAAGAAGAGCGTCTTGTGTAGGTGGAATGTTTTCAATAGTTCTGTTGCCACTTGCAAACATAAATTGGTGAGCACTGTTTATATCATGAAATGGGCAAGTGCAGCTATATATTAGTACGATTAATCAACTTTTCCAAATTGAACAGGATCAACGGAACTTGGTCGAACTGACATATATTTAGATGCAGGAGTGGCAGAAGATAGTGTCATCCAGGTGTCACAAGCTGCTTTCTACCCTCTCCCATGAAAAGCTGTTGAGGTGTCGCAACCTATAACAGCATGGAAAAAGGGCAGAGATTCACATATATCAACGCCGAAGCTTGCTGCAATATTGTGAGCTGGTATGTAGTGGAACTTTTTTCCTGTACCAAATGCTAACCACAATTCTTGACCTCCAATGTTTTTTAAATTAACAATCACAGGAATGACTACATCAGTATCTACTATACAAATCATTATTCTGCAATGACCTTCAGTTGCTGCATGGGAAGAATGATGCATAACTTGTGTGTCTGTTTCCTCGTGATTGCATGGCAATATCATTTAAAAAACTTTGTAACTGTTGTGGAATTTGCAACCTTATCCTGACAGGTGACAATTACTTGCTTCCCTTCGATGTTAATAAGTTGCACATGCCTACTCAGCAATCCAAACAATTCTGTCTTGTTTTTGTCTTGTCTAAGGAAACTATGCCAATCTTTGGGTACAAGAATGTTAGATTCAACCCTCTTGCAAAGACCCTCACCTTTTTTTTCTCTAACACTTTGCTTGGTGCTTGCAGTAATATATATATATCCCACACAAGATCCAATCATTTAATGTCCCTTGCTTGAGTTTCTATGTAGGGTATAAAAATGTCGAAGTGTAATCATCACATGTTTTACAAGACTTGGGAGGTAGCATATTTACAAAAGCTGCACCATCTTATATATTTACATTCACCTCTGGAGCAGTGTTGTGTGTGGTGGTACGTCCAGAAGCTCAGCCCAATAGCTGCAACATCTGTCCTTGTCTGAGTGTTCCATTCACAGATATAGATGGTGGAAAAGACTGATTCTCGTGCTTGAAAAATTCTTCCAAATTACCATTTCTTGCCAGACACCCGATATGTAATCTAGCAAACAGATTGCAATTACTTTTTAACGAGAATAGTTTGTCTTTCGACTCAGAAGTTTTACACCGACTGGTGCTGAGTAATTGAAGTTTGATCCTTTTTATTATATCTGTTATGGGCTTTGAATACGTTTGCAACTCCTGATGAAAATAGGAGCTGTAGTGCGATCTACCCATTTCATGTGCTGTTTTCACCGACGTGATAACTGTAGCAGGCATATATTTGTTGCTGTCCAGATTGAATAGATCACCGCTCACCTTCATAAATGGATTACCAACTTTCTCAATTGTGTACAGTAGAGATTTGACATTTTTGAGAGAGATTTTTGTACACTAGATATTTGTTCATGGTGGCAGATTTGTTTTTTGACATTCACAAATGTATGTTCAAATTAATTCACAACTCTGGAAATCTCTGTCACAGTTATCTTCCATCTTTTGTGGAAATGTGGATTTTCCTGATCAGTTATGTCCCCTATCTTGGACCCCAACGGTTCTATATGCATGTTACAAGTACATGTATGTTCCCTCCAGTTCCAGTTTCTAAGACGCAAACATATGTGTGTCTACCGTCGACATGTTCTCTGTCAGATCCGCCATCGATGGGCTGAATATTCGATTCCTAAGTATGAAAGGCCACCGACTTTATATGGCTAAGTTACTACATTTTTACAGTTCAGGCAAGTAGGCCCGATTCTGTCCTCAAAGCCTTTCCCTGCTCTCTGTCTCTGACAGCTTCAGCTTGAGCTCGCATCTGTATCCATGAACTTTGTCCTACTCCCTGTGCAGCTAACGGTGCCTGCCTCGGCCAGTTTTCGCCTGCCGGCCAAGAAGCTGTATTTCACCTTCGAATTATCTATTTTGCTCTCCAGCCGATGCATTCCTGTCTAGTGATTTAGGTAAACATTTCCTTTAGCTCACAAGCAAAGGACTCAGCCTTTCCGTCCTCCTGCAAATGATTCATAGCCCTGTTGCCATGGAAAGTTTTCTGCCCCTCGCATCTCATATAGACACTTAGACGTTTGTGCACGCACACAGTCAGTATAGACTAGATTCTGTCCGAGAGTCCTTCCTTGTGGATAACATAGTTCTTTAAACATAGGATGTTAGATATGATTTGGGATTAGGTTGACTTGACCCCCCAGACTTCTCGTCTCCACATGTAGAGCTAAATGTCAAGTCCCTTCACCCCCTAGTTGCACGTCACTCACACGTCATGCTGCTGCGCGCGCATCTATGCCAAGTATTATCTTATAGATCCACCTATGTCTGATAATCCTAACCAATCATGTTTCTTTTATTCCTTATTACGCCTAGTTTCGATTACGTACCTGTTATGTCACTTTTCTTATCAAATGTTACGCCTTCTACATTCGTTTCATTGTAATGTACTTATTATAAAAATGCATGTCTGTCAATAAAGTATTGTACTTCACTTCCTGAACCCTCGTGGTGACGGAACCTGAAGGCCGCGACTCGAGTCGGCCATTTTTGATGGAATAAAGCCCATTTAGAAAACCTCTTATACCACGGATTCTGCCTCTTGTTATTTTGAGCTATTTTACTTTATTTTAAGATTCCGTATGAAATTCAGTCCGGTAAAGAAGATTTTATTTACCACAGAATGGCGCCCGAACAGGGACACTTTCTCATCTCACGCGCCGGCGGTGCGTTGCAGGCCCGGTCTCCTGCCACAGCTGGACGGACCATAAACGCGTACCAGCAGGATTTCCTGTAAGCTCCCTCCGGTCAAGCGGGGGCGACTGAGGCTGCGATCAACCCAGACGAGGCGGTGAGAAGTGCGAAGTATCCCGACCAGAGCCTAGCTGAGAGAGCAAGATCCGAGGTATACAGAGGCCCACCAGGTTTCTCGAAATCCCGATGTCCAGAGGGTCCGCTGTCCGCAGTCATCGAGTCCTGTCCATTCTCTGAGGCCTTCCGTTTCAAGGAGCTACTCGGTGAGTACCATCGCCGGGGAGGCGTGTTGACGCGCACATAGGTTGTGCCGGTCAAGACGGATTTGGGTACACAAATCCGGTCTGCACTGTTTAGCAGTGTATATGTACTGTTTAGCAGTATATCAAGTATTCCGAAGTATTCAGTTACTGTCAAGAATTCAGCGTGGTGATTAGTTAGGCAGACTGTCATCATTGTCGGTCATTGTTAAAATATTTAATGTTCAATATTTAAAGTGTTTAAATGTCTTGCATATTGTGGTATGAATGATTGTTCATTGTTCACTGTTCATTATTGTGTTTTTCGTATTAAGTAAGTTCAAGAGTAAGTATCAGATCAGTTGTCAATATGCCGCTCTTCTCGAAGTTAAGACAGATTACTACCAGAAAAGGGGTGCTCGAAGAAGCAGTTCCTATTCCTCCTAGGGACACTCCAGGGCATTTTATGTACCATAAGCATGGCTTAGATGCCATATTGTTTCTTGATCTATGGGTAGATTATACCAAGGGATTGCCGGAAAGTCAAAGGTGGCCCGTAGCGGGAACCTGGGATGCAGAGTGCATCATGAAAGTAGAGGAAGAGTTATGGAAAAGAAAGGTCAGACAGTCACAGAAAGACGCTGTTGAGTTATGGCGTAAAGAATCTCATAGACGTACAGAAAAAGCACGTAGACAAGAAGAGAGGAGTAAAGAAAGTTCAAATAAAGTTCAAGAAAATCTATTAATTGAGGAAGGTATCCGAGTGAAATCAGAACAAGTAAATAGACAAAGAAATGCTCTTATGAATGGTATGTATCCCCTTCTAGCCGAAGGACTACCTAAGGCTGCTCCAGAGATGCCAAAAGACTTGCCACCCCCATTATTTCCAATTAAGGTACATCCAAAAGGGCATCCCAGAACCGCAGAAGATGTTTTTCTTTCCTCATATCTAGACGACGCAGCTCCCGAGTATGCTAACGCCGCACCACATAGACCGTCTGGCGGAGGGGTTCAACGTCAGGATCAGGTATCTGTACCCGTGCAACAGCAAGTCCCGACGCAAGCGTCGGCAAGCACATCTGTTTCCGCATCTGTCTCCGCAGTCGATTCTACAGGGGTGTCGACGCCCATAGTTGCTGTGTCACGTTCAACGAACCCATTCACACCCGACGCCCCAGATGGGGCCACGGGAGGTGCTAGCAGTACCTTTACACCACCCAGAATAAATAAACTTGTTTTTCAAGAGTCAGCGCATTCTCGTACACCTAAATTCGTAAGTGAACGTACGCTTAAAGAACTCCTTGTAAATTGTAGATATGACCCGGTGGTTGGTAAAGAGGATGAAATGGTACTGGCATCATTACGTATCAGGCGAGCCGCAGAGTATTTAGCGAGGTTACCAGGGATGATTACGCATCTAGATAACATATATCATTTTGTTCAAACAGGACGAGATCCAGGATGTATTAACAGAGCTATGGAATTCCAGAAAGTAGAGATACAGGGGGAACTGTTACGTTTCCTCATAAACTGTGTGATCAGAAATCAAGACCGTCCGGGGGTAGACCCGAATGCAATGCTTATTCTTACAAGATGGAGTCAGAATATATCAGAAGGGAGACACGATAAGCAAAATTGTATAATAGCCATGTGCCGAAAAATCCGTAAAGAAATAGAGCGTATTCATGAAGAGAGATTGGGAACAGACGAGTTTGAGCAAGATGAAGTGTCCGAATCAGGGAATTCCGCAAGACAGTCAGAGACCATAGCCTATGTAGGCAGAGGAAGATCCTGTGAAAATACTAGATGTTTTTCTGATCCCATACACTCTGTATGTCCAAATAATAGCAGAACGTATGCGACGCCTGTAATAAATCTGAAGTCTCCTGAACTTTCGTTTCAAGCCGCAGATAAAATACTACGAGAACGAAGGGGTTACCACCTCCTCGATTCCATGGATGAGCAAGAATTAGCCAGATCAGCTGTTCACTGGATTGACAGTCCTGAAAAATACGGTGATGAGACCGTAGCACACACGTTTTTTAATCTCAGTACAGATGAACAACGTTTAGCTGGAATCTATATGATTCAGCAACTCCTCATATTATATAAGAGCCAACATGCTGACCCTGGTCCTTTACCTGATATATTAACGGAACTACTCACAAACAGATGGGGAGGTTCTAGTAACAAGCTAATTAAAGAGATATTAGTGTCACGTAAGCAGTATGTCCTTTTTGTAAGTCCGGATTCTCTCTCGCTGCCCCGCAGAGAGAGAGCGCCGTACTATATGGATAGACAAAATCCCTTACGAGAAGTGCACCCAATAAAAGGCGAAGACAATGAGTTTCACCGTGTATTTGTTTACACACCCATATCAAAAATGGAATTATTAGAAATGAAGAAAGTAGTACCTAGTCATGATAAAGACCCAGCGGGTTTCCACCGAGAAATTAAAGACATGTTACTAATGGGAGAGTACACCTTTCCTGATATTATGACGATATTAAAGGTGCTTTTGCCTGCTGGCATTTATGAAAAACTGAAAGAAAAAGAGTGGGAAGTGGGTGACCAAAAGATAGACTGGACAGCATTAGCAGAGGAAGAAAGGGGCCGAACTGCAGGTTCAGGGCTCGGGGATAAAGTTAAACTGTTACCAGGTTTACTAGTACAGGTACTGCCACGTTTATTAACTACAAAAAAGGAGGATTGGGGTGCAATCACAGCCTGCAAACAAAAGCAAGATGAAGACACAAGCGATTATTATGCTCGATTTGAAAAATGTTTTGGTATAAATAGTGGTATAAAAGCAAGTAGTGACTCATATCCACATCTATTTGTGACAAAATTAGTGGAAAATGCATTGCCCCCAGTGAAGAATAGAATATTGAAATTCGAGAGTACCTGGCAAAGTAACACTCCGTCGCAAATGCTACAAATGTTACAGTATCATCACAATAGAATTAGGGATGAACAAGAACACGAGCATAGACGCATGAAGGATACAAAAATGAAAATGCTAGTTTCTCAGACAGTACCAGCAGATGGTCACAAAAAGGGTGTGACACATTCTGGTGATTCTGCAGTTCCTGTAAAGGGAACCTGCAATTACTGTAAACAACTAGGCCATTATGTACACGATTGTCCAGTCCTGAAACGTAATATAGCTACAGGCATTGCAAAGGAGAGACCACGATTAGTTAGATCAGATCAGAATGAACAAGGAGCTATGCAGCATGGACAGTCCATGCCAGTTCAGCAACAGTCCATGCCAGCCTCACAGCAACCCATACAGTTTGTGCCAGCTGCACCACCGTTGCCTGCTACTGCCACACAAACCACAACACGACAAATGTATCAGACTGCACAGTATGAATATCCTGAGTATCAGCGTTACGCATGAACAAGCCTAGAGAGGGAAGTTGACTTACCGCTTATCGAGATTCCTGTAGATCAAGAAGGACCTTATGTACATAGTGAATTATTAGGTCAAGATAGAAAATTCTTACTCGATACAGGGGCGAGTCGAACAACTATAAAACGTAGTGAAGTTCCAGGGGCACCCCTCTCAGGCTCTCAAAATGTTTCCCTTGGTTTTTCGGGAAAACCTATTGTTAATGAAGTATCACAGCCTCTACCACTTACGATAGGACCTTTGACACGAACTACAGATTTATTGCTTACTAAATCATGCCCAGAAAATCTGTTAGGAATTAAAACTCTGAAAGCACTAGGAGCCATAATATGTTGTTCTCCGGAAGGAGTAAGGTTGTTTTTGCGTGATTTTAAAGGTCACTATGTGTCTAGAGACATGGATCCCCGACTACAGACTTTACCAGTACATCTATGGGCACAAGGCCCTACGGATGTTGGCTGCATGAACATTACACCCTATCGAGTCACACTGAAAGCAGGAGTGGTACTACCACGAATGCGACAATACAAGTTACCGCATGATGCTGTAGTGGCTTTGCTGAAAATCATTGATGAGCTGATTGCCCAGGGAGTAGTTGTAGAAACAGACTCCAATGTATGTAATTCACCGATAATTCCGATTCTTAAACGAACTGATCCTACTGCCCCACCAGTGTACCGATTGGTTATTGATTTGCGTGAACTAAACAAGTGTATTGTACCACAATTCCCTGTGGTCCCTGATATATCATCATTGTTGACAGCAATTGATTCCGAAGCAACATTCTTTACTGTAATCGATCTCAAGAATGCCTTTTTCAGCGTCCCAATAGATCCGGAAAGCCAATACTTGTTCGGATTCAGTTTAAATGGGCGCAGTTTTAAATTCTCACGCGCTCCCCAAGGATTCACAGAAAGCCCCAGCATCTACAGCCAAGCACTGAAACGAGAACTTGACAGTATCCACATGCCAGTCAATACTGCACTGCTTCAATATGTCGATGATCTGCTGATCACAGCGAGAAGCGAGCCAGAATGTGAAAAAGCTTCTCTGACAGTTTTACATTTTCTAGCCGACAAGGGGCACAAGGTGTCTCCTTCTAAGCTGCAATTCTGTGTCCAGCGAGTTATTTATCTTGGTCACTCGCTGTCCAAGGAGGGAAGGCAGCTTACACCAGATCGCATCCAGTTAATTGCTAACATGTCAATACCCCAGACACAAAAGGAGGTGCGGGCTTTCATAGGCCTCACTTCATATTGTAGGCAGTGGATCCCTCAGTACGCATTTCTAGCAAAACCACTCATTCAGTTAACCACACAGGAGGCAGCCACATCGACTGTTCTCCCTTGGACTCAGGAACATACACAAGCTTTTGAAAGCCTAAAGGAAGCTTTATGTCAAGCACCTGTTTTAGCAACACCATGTTATAGCAAACATTTTACACTCTTTGTTACAGAACGCGAAGGTACTGCCTTGTCAGTACTCACTCAGGATCAAGCAGGATCACGCAAGCCATGTGCTTATTTTTCCAGTACATTAGATCCCGTAGCTCAGGCTTTGCCTGCATGCCTGAAATCAGTGGCAGCGACAGCTTTAGCAATCAGACAAAGCGATGCCATAGTGTTAGGACATCCATTGACAGTACAAGTACCACATGCAGTAGAGGTTCTTGTGAACCGAACACAAACACAACACTTGACCATAGCAAGACTTACCGGTTATGAACTGACATTGTTTCAACCACACATAGAGATCCGACGGTGTAATACATTGAATCCTGCTACACTATTACCTGTAATTGGAACAGACCCACTAGCTCATGATTGTGTTGAAATCATTGAAATAAAGACGAAACCTAGACAAGACTTGACAGACGTTCCATTGTTAGATCCAGACCTGACGTTGTATGTAGACGGATCGTGCATGAGAACAAGTACAGGAGATTTAGTGGCCGCGTATGCAGTCACAACAGACACTAAAGTTATTGAGACAAATTGTATAGATACTTTGTCAGCCCAAGCAGCAGAACTTATTGCTCTAACGCAAGCCTGTATTCAAGCCACAAATAAGAAAGTTAATGTATACACTGATTCACGTTATGCATTCGGAGTTGTACACGACTTCGGCGTGCTGTGGCGAGAGAGAGGTTATTTAACTTCCCATGGTGCCCACATTCAGCACGGACCCCTCATTCATGCTTTGTTAGACGCAATACATCTACCCACTGCTATATCGATTATGAAATGTAAAGCACACACGAAGGTTACTGATACCATTTCTCAAGGCAATGATTTAGCTGACAGAACAGCTAAACAGACTGCTCAGAATCGCACATTAGACATGACAAAGCCAATAGTTCAGACACCAACACAGTGTATGACAATTAAGGATCCCGCGCTTGACGTAATTGACATACAGACACATGCCACAGCAGAAGAAATAAAGAAGTGGACTGAACTAGGAGGGATCCAGACAGATCAAGGATGGATGACGAAGGAGAAATCTGTATGGTTTCTCCCTGATTCCATGGTTCAAGCCATTATAGCTACAGTTCACAGTCCAGCACATTTAGGAGAGAAGGCTATGCTAGACAGCATTCAGCACATTTGGTTCAACAAACATTTACGAGCAGCAGCTAAACAAAAAGTTCGTACCTGTATGATATGTTGTCAGTTTAATCCAGGAAAGGGTGTTCCCGTAGAGCAGGGTGGATTTCAGCCTCCTGACCATCCTTTTGAAGTCCTCCAGATGGATTATATTCAGATGGAACGTTGTCGAGGATTCAAATATGTTCTCGTAGTTGTCTGCGCTCTCTCCCGTTGGACAGAGGCGTATCCCGTATCAGATTACACTGCCCCGACTACTGCCAAGCAGCTAGTTCGAGAATTCTTCCCACGGTACGGTTTACCACGTGTTGTATATTCAGATAACGGCCAGCCTTTCTCATCCGAATTAATGAAACATGTCTCACTTTTGTTGGGATATCAGTGGAAATTCCACTGTGTCCGACACCCCGAGGCAGCAGGTCTCGTGGAACGACATAATCAACTTTTAAAAATCAGATTGTCTAAAATATGTCAGGAAAAAGGTGTGGACTGGATAGTAGCCTTACCAGTTGCGCTATTTTTCATGAGAATGGTAGCACACTCTCGAACAGGGCTATCCCCTTATGAGGTGATCTTTGGTAGACCACCGAATATGTGGGGGACGCCTATACCCCGTAAAATAACTGATGTTGACTGTAATATGCTGACAGATTACCTGGCTTCCTTGATGTCTGCACTACAATCTTGTCGTTCACAGGTGGTCGCAGCTTTTCCCGACAACACCGAGGTGAAACCTCATGATGTAATTCCCGGCGATTATGTTCTCGTCAGGAATTTTGATCGGAAAACCCAACTGGAGCCAAGGTGGAGGCTTCCTAAGTTGGTCCTGCTGACGACCAGAACAGCTGTGAAGATCGAAGGGAGAAAAGGCTGGGTGCATTCCAGCCATATCAAGAAATTTCATGGACTTCCTCCTGACACAAACAGTACTCCTCGTGTGTCTTCCCCCATTGACTCAAAGCTACCTTTGGCTGAGGCCAGTAGCACCGAATTCTATAAGCAGAAACTCAGGTCCAGATCCAAACTGTCGGACGATTTGATTGTTTAAGTCCTCTCCAAGGTGAAACGGTTGAATCTGTCCCGACATGTATCCCTTAGGTCTGAATGATGTAGAGTCCAGAATCATAATGAAACGACATGCTTATTGTAAATTACTGCGTAGCCACTGTATTGTGACTTTATTAATTTTGTTTTCCTTGAGTTTTTTAATAGTTACTGCAAGTATATTGTTGCATATGTATTATCCTGTTTCTAAACGTGCTTTCAATATAACTGATGAACATTTTTTTAGTGAATTACCCCCACATGAGTTGTCCTATAGACTTGCGCTGCGCAACAACACCTTCATTAGTATGTTACATCATTCCCATCAGACTAGTAATGCCACCAATTGTTGGGTGTGTGGCCGACTCCCTCCCTATCAGAATAACAAAGGAGTTCTGCCTTTCTTTCCACATCCGTTCACACACAATGGCTCCTGTGGAGCATGGTTTAGTTTATTAAATTCCATAGACCCAGACACAGCAGTTTATCAACAACATTGGATATGGGGAAATCTGAATCTAGTTTTATTCAAAGTCTGTCACCCTAATAAGGAGGGTCACCCCAGTAGAACAGGAACTGATTTAGAAAATGAAGTGTATAAATTAGGTAATTTTACGCCTAATCTTATGATTTTGAATGTCAAAACCGAAGTTGAACTAATTCTGCCCACTATGTCAGTATTTCCAGTTAAGGGTGAATTATGTGTGAGAAAAGTTGGTTCCATACACATGGGCCATAGCCAATGCGTTACTACAGTAGAATATAGTGATCAAGGTAAATCTTCATTTAGAGCTTCTCGCCATTCTTACTTTATATGTGGTCAGACTGCATATATGCGTCTGCCTCTAGATTGGGATGGTACCTGTTACATAGCATTCCTTCTGCCACCTGTTTTCCTAGCTCCCCCTGATTATTATCGAAATGTTCATTTAGTACACAAAAGAGAGCGTAGAGATCTCCCAGTTGTCGATTATACTGAGACGGCATGGGACAAGTATGTAGATTTCAATAAAGGTATCTTTCCCTATATAGGTACCATATCAAATAGTAAGCTGATACGCAGACTCACCAAGACTCTTGAAGCTGTAGTAAACGAGACTATAGCCGCCCTAGGCAATCTGACAGAGGAACAATCAGTGATGAGAATTGTTGTTCTCCAGAATCGTCTTGTCCTTGACGTCATCCTGGCCGATAGGGGCGGAGCTTGCAGGGTCATCGGATCCAGCTGCTGCATATTCATACCAGAAAATTCGCCATCTGTATATAAAGCTATAACACGCCTTCATAAGATTGTAAGCCAGATACACGAAAATCCAGGCACTTGGACGTGGTCCGGGTGGTTTTGGAGTGTGATATCAGCCTGGGGATGGAGAGTTCTATCCTTCCTAGGTATTGGCCTTCTTATGCTCTTCAGTTGTTGTTTATGCCTGCAATGTGGACCAGCGATTTGTGGTCTGTGTGCCACATCATGCATTCCATATCACAGTTCTCGTTCAAAATACCGGAAGAAGAAGGAAGAAGAAATGATGCTCCATGAGCAAATCGATGGAATGATGAAGATTGATATCTCTTGAAGGGCAAGTAGGGGACAAGGAGGGAATGTGGAAATGTGGATTTTCCTGATCAGTTATGTCCCCTATCTTGGACCCCAACGGTTCTATATGCATGTTACAAGTACATGTATGTTCCCTCCAGTTCCAGTTTCTAAGACGCAAACATATGTGTGTCTACCGTCGACATGTTCTCTGTCAGATCCGCCATCGATGGGCTGAATATTCGATTCCTAAGTATGAAAGGCCACCGACTTTATATGGCTAAGTTACTACATTTTTACAGTTCAGGCAAGTAGGCCCGATTCTGTCCTCAAAGCCTTTCCCTGCTCTCTGTCTCTGACAGCTTCAGCTTGAGCTCGCATCTGTATCCATGAACTTTGTCCTACTCCCTGTGCAGCTAACGGTGCCTGCCTCGGCCAGTTTTCGCCTGCCGGCCAAGAAGCTGTATTTCACCTTCGAATTATCTATTTTGCTCTCCAGCCGATGCATTCCTGTCTAGTGATTTAGGTAAACATTTCCTTTAGCTCACAAGCAAAGGACTCAGCCTTTCCGTCCTCCTGCAAATGATTCATAGCCCTGTTGCCATGGAAAGTTTTCTGCCCCTCGCATCTCATATAGACACTTAGACGTTTGTGCACGCACACAGTCAGTATAGACTAGATTCTGTCCGAGAGTCCTTCCTTGTGGATAACATAGTTCTTTAAACATAGGATGTTAGATATGATTTGGGATTAGGTTGACTTGACCCCCCAGACTTCTCGTCTCCACATGTAGAGCTAAATGTCAAGTCCCTTCACCCCCTAGTTGCACGTCACTCACACGTCATGCTGCTGCGCGCGCATCTATGCCAAGTATTATCTTATAGATCCACCTATGTCTGATAATCCTAACCAATCATGTTTCTTTTATTCCTTATTACGCCTAGTTTCGATTACGTACCTGTTATGTCACTTTTCTTATCAAATGTTACGCCTTCTACATTCGTTTCATTGTAATGTACTTATTATAAAAATGCATGTCTGTCAATAAAGTATTGTACTTCACTTCCTGAACCCTCGTGGTGACGGAACCTGAAGGCCGCGACTCGAGTCGGCCATTTTTGATGGAATAAAGCCCATTTAGAAAACCTCTTATACCACGGATTCTGCCTCTTGTTATTTTGAGCTATTTTACTTTATTTTAAGATTCCGTATGAAATTCAGTCCGGTAAAGAAGATTTTATTTACCACAGAGAGATCCTGGATTTTCCGTCATACCTACCACACCACCATCTCCCTTAAAGATAACATTTTCCTGCTCATTATTTTAACCTAGAGCAATTGATGAGATTGCGAGGTTGCTTTTATTGACAACAAACATTTCTATATGAAACTCTAAGTGGATGTGTACTGCTACTGTCGCCATGTCACAAATATGGACAGACAGATATTGAGAGTAATGACTATGATTTGTATCAAGTATCCATTGAACCATCTGATCAAGCACTTGTACATACCAATCAAAGTTACCCTCTCTAATTAAACTAACAAATTCAAGTGCAACTATCCGCCGATCCATAAAAATTGCCTAAAATTGGAAGTGTGGGTGCTTGTTCGCCTTCCACTTAAACCGGTTAGAAAACTCCCATATTTTGTTCATGAGGCTGTCTAGATTCTAGATACTTTTGATAAGACGTCCTCTGTAATATGTACAGCGCAGCAATAATAATTTAGTGAGCATGACGTGTAAGGGTTAAGTGGGAAACCTTCAATATAATGTCAGCTTTTCCTATTGTATTGATGTTATCTCACACTAACATACTGGCCCATCCACTGTTCTAAAGCCAATCTCCAAGCACTTTAAAAAAGTCATTTCGATACGAAGTTCCCCCCTCATCACAACATATTTATCTTCACCATATAGATGTGATACATCCCATTGAATTTGTTTTGCCAGGTCAAAGAGATGTTGGTCCATTGAAATAATAGATGTTTGTCATGGATTGAGATAATGATCAGACTCTTTAATTACTTTTATGCAATTCAAAACCATGCATTTTATTACAAGACTGTGGGGTCATATTATCCTGTCTGTTCTTGCTGTTTATTTATTAGCAGCCAATCAAAAAACAGAACTACATTACTCAGAATACCTTAATGAAAAACTACAGAAAATGGCATCATAATAGAAGCACCAATAGGACATCGAGTTCCTCTAAAAATGATCTTGACTGAGAGCAACAAATCCTCTTTTCTTGCCGCTCGCAGTCAAGATAAGTTCAATTTTTCAATTACTACTTTCCTTTATTGTGGTTGAACATATTTATTTTGCTTTAATTTACAATATTTCTTCTGTTTACCTTTCGCTTGTCACATTTTTTTCACATTTTTTTTAAAGTAGGCACCTCGGGGAAACCAGGATGGGGTGACTTGTATGGCTTTCGACAGGTTTTCTTACCCAGAAGCCCTTGCAAACCTCAAATGTTGACTAAAAACATTTTTCTGGCATTTCTGTGATGGAAAGTTCTGGAATCTGCAGGGAGAAACAAATTCCCCATGACCTACCATTCCCCCAAGCCTCATGCTAAAAATGAAACAGCACTTATGTGCTTAGGGCTAGTGGCCGTGACAGGAAAGGTGCAAAAACACAACATGGGCACATCACATTTTTCTACTGAAAAGAGACCCTTTTTTAGCAATGTGGCTAGCTGTGGATTTTGGGCTCTAGTTCAGCAAGCACATAGGGAAACCTAGCAAACCTGCACATTTGTTAAAACTAGACACCCAGGGAAATTTAGGGTGGGGTGATTTGCATGGCTCTCTCCAGGTTTTCTTACCCAGAAGCACTTGCAAACCTCAAACATTGCCCAACATTTTTTTCCTGGCATTTGTGTGATGGAAAGTTCTGGAATCTGGAGGGAGCCACACATTTCCTACTACCTCCCATTTCCTCAACTCTCGATAATGGTACTTCGCATGTGTGGGTAGGCCTAGTGCCCGCAACAGGAAGTGCCAAAAATTACAATGTGGAGACATCAACATTTCTGGTCACAAAAATGATTTGTTTTGGCAATGGGGTAGCGGTAGTTTTTGGCGGGGATAGACTTACACCCAGGGAAACTTACCAAACCCAGACATTTCTGAAAACTAGACACCCAGGGGAGTCCAGGGTTGTATGCCTCGCCTGAATCCCCAAAAGGTTTCTTACCCACAATTCCCTACAAACCTCAAACTTAGCTTAAAATTGCACAAATTCCCTGCATTTCTGTGACGTAAACTTCTGGAATCAGCAGGAACCCACAAAAGTCCTACCACCCAGCATTCACCCAAAATGCTACCTCACTTGTGTGGCTAGACCTAGTGCATGCGACAGGCAAGTATCAAACAAAGGTCAATAGGAGTCTTGCAGAGCAACTCATTGACCCTGGTTTGATTTGTGCTTGTTGAGGTCACTAGGCCAAGTCACACAAGTGGGATAGCATTTTGATCAGGATAAGTGGAGAATACAAGGCTAATGTGCAATTTTAGACAAAGTTTGAGGTCTGCATGGCGTTGTGGGTAAGAGAAAGTCATAGGATCCACACCAGTACTCCATCTTGGACTGCCCCATCTGTTTTGTTTTCAGAAATACCTAGATTTGGTAGGTTTCCCTAGGTGGCAGCTGACCGAGCCCAAAATGTGCAGCAATTTAGCTTAGAACTAGGACAATATTGGGACTTAGCCTGACACTATGTAAAAAAAGTCCAAACTATATAAATTGTCCTTCTGGGCAAAAAGATGGAGATGCTTTAGTCTGCAGGGGGCAGAAAGACTGTTGGGGCCATATTCAAGGTGGAGGCTAGTCCTGATGTGTGAACAAGTCCCCTCAACCTTGTAGCAATTAAGAAAACTCCCTGATGTCTAGTGGGCTTTCTGTCCCACCCATCGGAGAAGATTGGAGTTAAAAACCTCTTATCTCCCCCCATAGCGGGAGGGGAGGCAAAAAGACTGATGTGGGTCATTTGAGGAGTGGAGCTAGGTGGGCTGCCTCCACTCATTTTGCCACAAAAAGAAAATCGCTGGTGCCTAGTGTGCTTTCTGCACCGCCCTCCCCGGGCAAATCGGAGGCAACAACATCCAATCTGCCCCAGGGAAGAAAGCCTTTTGGGCCTTGGGTGAGGGGGGTACATTAGCCCCTTGCCCAGGGCGGTGCTACCCTTCTAAATATAATGCCTGGTGGCCTAGTGGGTTGTCTGCCCCCGACAGGGGCAGATTTAGAGAAAAACACCTATCCGCACCTGTTGTTGGGTGGACTGAAAGACTGCTGGGATTATTTGATTGGGTGGGGGTCAACCCGATCCCTGAGAGGGCTGCCCACTCATTATGCCCCCACCCATGTGCCATATAAAACCATCATTCACACAAAAGGGAGGGGTGAGGGTAACGGACTCGCCTACTCCGGACCCCCTGATAATACTTGCATACACCTGAAGTAGTAGGGAGTGATAAAAATAGTGTCTCTATTCTTTGTGGTGGCACGTGCTGTGTGTCTTAATACTGCCCTCACTCACACAGTTGTGTGACATGCTTCATCATAGGGCTGCTACCAAACACCCCTGCGCAGCCAACGCCTTGGGTGGAGCAATAGGGTGGGGGAACACAAACACAACATAAAAGAAAAACAATAAAGTCTAAAGTTACTGGGATCACCGGAAGTGAAAGTGCAGTGTGGGTTAAAACTCGCTCTGAGGTGTCACTGTGCCTATACTTTATTCCTGGACCCTCCTGCCAGGATTAAAAATGTGAAGGATGGTGGTGATTGGGAGATGTAATGTGCTTTTTACACCCTTCCTTACTACCAAATCGTCTACGTGTTTCGGCCGTGCATATGCTCCCCTCGTTCGGTGGTCACGCCGGCCTTCCTCAGGACTCTGCCGGTCCCAGAATATATATATATAATATATATTTTTGCGTATCTCTCACCTCGAATTCCGAGATAGGAGGGTGTCAGAACCATTTGTTCTGGCTCTAAATTAACCCCTTGACTGTAATGCTGGTATACGAGTTTAACCCTCACCAATGCTAAAAATAGCGGGAGGCAAGGAGAGTCCCCGTGTAGTCACACTTACTTCAAGGTGGGTACTCCTCCTGTAGACAGCTCGCCTGCTCCCCCCGTGTAGCGATACAGGAGAAGTACCCAGCGGGGGGCTCTCCTTGCCTCCCGCTATGAGAGATACGTAAAAATATATATATTCTGGGACCGGCAGAGTCCTGATGAAGGCCAGTGTGACCCCAAACGAGGGGCGCATATACACGGCCGAAACATGTAGACGATTTGGCAGTAAGGATGTGTGTAAGGAGCACATTACATCTCCCAATCACCACCATCCTCAAAAAAAGTTCCTAGTGTCTTGTGGAGTGGATCCCTGCTTGGGGATTGCCCTCCGGCGATCTCCAATCAATGATCCACTAGAGAAAAGTTCCATTGGAAATGGGACATTCTCCCCTTACCAACAATCCCACTCCCGTCTGCTTCGGTGCTGGGGGGCTAAGATATGCCCCTGATCACCGAAGCAGTGAACGTGAAATGAGCCGATCGCCTCATTTCACTTTCTCTGACACGACACGTGCTGATCGTCATTTCAGAGGGAAAATAACCTTGGGAGCTGGGGAAACTCTTCCCCAACTCCTGAGGATACAATAAGTGAAGGGATATCCTGCCTCTGTTGCCAGGACGTCTCAACACCATTGCTGCAGCACATCCATATCTTGAGGTTAAAGTGTCATGTTGACTTGCACATTTTCCTTCACAGAAAGTTAGCCCCTTCGCTGCTAGCCTCCTCTCCCACTACTAAGCCTTTTTTAGGGCTATTCGGGGTAGTACAGCTGTAGTACAAGCTTCATTTGCAAGCAGAACGTTTTTCCAAGCCAAATTTGCATTCTTTTTCCCAACATCCCGGGGATTCCAACAGTACCCAGGGTCTGTAGATTCTTCTGGAGGGGACTGAAAAATTAGCTCATATGTAGGTAAAGTTTGGGTTTTTTGGTAAGAATGGGAAAAAGTGCTGCACACGAAACCATCTGGGTTTTTTCCTTGCAAATGGTATCAACAAAGGGGTTGTGGTGCTAAAATCACCATTTTCTGAGCTTTCAGGACAGGCAAACTTCTGTCAGAAAAACACATTTTTCTACACAGTTTTGCCATTTTACTGGGACAAAGCCTATTTTTCCTATTTTTTTGTGCTTTCAATCTCCTTCTAGTCAGTGGTAGAATTGGGCGAGAAACCAATAATGGATCCCAGAAAGCTATATGCATTTCCCAAAAGTAGACAACATTCTGAATTCTGCAAGGGGTAATTTGTGTAGATCATTTAAGGTTTTCCTATAGAAAGTAGCTATTGAAATAAAAAGAATATTGAAGTTGAGTTGAAAAAAACAGCCATTTTTGCCTACATTTTCACCTGTAACTTCTAACTATGGCAGATATTTGAAAGCCATATACCGTTACGTCCGCTAGACCCTTCTTGTTGCAGGGATATATAGAGAGCCAGTAAATAACCTGCACTGTGCAATGGTTTTTCATTGTGTACCACAATTCTCTTAAAAAACGGCTTACTATTTATTTAAACAGTTATATTAAATGGAAAGCATTCCACCCATAAGATAATTAAGTTGGTATATTGGTTCGTGAGCATGTTCAATTACAGCAATATTCTACTTCCTTATGCTTACAAAAAGGTAGATACTTGTTCAAGTCTAAGTATTTTAGTTAGTTTACTATGCAGTCCAACTGGACTGCTTTCCAATTTCAAACCTCTTTATTCGGCAATTGCCATAAAAGCATTTAAATATTTCCGTATACAATAAAATGTTTTATATAAAAAAAACACATGAAGTACATATAAAAGATAATGAAATAATCTGAAGGCAATCCTTATAGTCTAAAAGAAAAACCTAAATATATATGTATTTTTTTAGGCTATTATTCAAAGTTTTTTCATACAGTTTTCCAACATCTAGTGCACTCCTAATAAAATTTAGAACTGCGTAACAAATGTCTACAGGATGCAGTTTTTTATAATACTGCAGGGCTATCAACAATTGCCTAATATTTGCCTTACGTAACACAGGAGCAAGAAAAGCAGATCCTGGGCCGGAGTATAATGGGCAAGACGAGAAAGTGACACAATCTCTGTTTCCCTACATTATTACAATGACAAGAAGGGAATTCATACTGCCAAACACATTGTGCTGGAAAAGCGACCTTAAAATGAACAAGATTCCGTTTGAAAAACGTAAGATAGAATTGATAAAATGGATTTCTGATCATAATAAATATGATTCTACGTTTTTGACGGTTGATATTTGTGAATAAGACTCAACAGCCTTCATCTTCTGTGCTCTCTTTAATCTTTCATCCAACCAGGATTAATTAAAGCGTTGTTTCACAATCTCTTTACGATTTGCACCTAGATTTTGTGGATCAGAAAACATTTCTCTTAAGCCCGACTTTTGAAAAGATGATTTTAAATATGCAAGCCAGGGCATTTTATTTGCATCATCTAAGGATAAGTAGTCAGACATACATTTCCTTACCAGCCCTGCCTCCTGGTTCTGTCAAATTTTAATCCATAGAAGTGGAGCCAGTACTATCTGTTCCCCTTTAAAAGACAGGCCCAACTCTTCAGGACAAACCAAATTGGCAGAATATTTAGGGACAGCAAGCAAACTGTGTAAGGCCATTTCCATATGTTGGAGTGAATCTTCATTGTAAAACCCACACACCGCAGCGCTATGAAGCACAGCAAAGATGCATTATGTTTTGTAGAGGATTATCAGCTCAGCAATTGGTTTGTGTTTCAGTTTCCTAGAGAAATGAAAAATGGCTTTGATGTTCCTGCCCATTTCTTGAGTTTTCATTGGAAGGAGGGATTTCCATGAAAGAGAAGAGATAAATGTTATCACTAAATAGTTACAATTATTTGTCTTTCTAAGGTGTTCCCTTCACCCCCATTAAAATGTGCTTTCTTTTGATCCTCAGTGGCCCGCATGTCATTATGTAGGACTTTGAATGATTCACTTTTAGGCACAAATCCTGCCTAAAATCCCCAAAATGTTCCAATGAACCCAGTAGGCTGTTTGCTGTGCGAGCAATCACATCGTCTGTGTATAAGAGGATTGGCATCAATTGCTCTCCCATTTTTGGCAAATTCTTGACAAGCCTTATTGAATGTTCTGTTACTCCAATTATATAGAGCAAAACAAAGAACGGGGATAAGATGCATCCCTGTCTCGCTCCTGTTAGTGAGTCTATTTGGTCTGTTTTTTCACCCTGTGGGCCATTTAGCATTTTACTAGGCAATCCAACTGGACTGTCCCAAGACTATAAGGAGCCGAAAGGCACAACTAAGTAACAGTAAGAACTCACAATTTCCAAAGGGTGATTACCAGTTGGCCAGCTTTATCAAAGTTGAAATGTTCTCTCATGAAATACAATATTTTGCTTTTATTTTTTCTAGACATCTATTGGTAGTTTTAATCCATCGCTTTCATAGAAGCTGGATGGATTTTTCTGCAGACCAACTCTGGTGAGGTTGAGTATAATTATATTGTCTAGATATAGTAAATCGAAATCTTTTCCTCCTAATTTGAGAGACAAATATTCATTTTGTTTTTGCAAGATGATCTGGTACGTCACATAAAACTAGTACAAATTACCATAGGACAATTTTGTACATTTGTTGAGAATGCGTTGATCCTGGCCTAACTGTATTGGTCCTATTTACATTTTTTGAGTTCAATTTATATGTTGAAGTGGACCAGTTTAAATATTCATTTATTGTAGTTTATTCCACAAGATGTTACTGTCAACTTTCTAAAAAGAGCTTAAAGAACCCACAAAGGCTCCATAGTGCTATAAATATAGCTGGTGAACTGAAAAATCGTTCACTCTGTGATAGAATGCTGAAAGTTGGTACAGACATTCATCTTTGTAATAGTAATCCTATAAGGGCAAGACCCCAAGTGGATCTTGCCTAAGACGTCATAGAATCAAAATCCAAAATGGCATACAAATAGCAAAAAATCATTTAAAATCTTCAGATTTCCATAAAAAATGGCACAAATGTTTATGCGTACACTTCAGTGCATGCTATTTGCATGCCCACATTGGATCTAGACTGTGACGTCATAAATCTAAAACCAAAGTGGCCGCCAAAAAGGTCGTTAGGAATAAGTAACACGCTGTAGCGAAAGTAAACTTATAATTTGCATCATTTGTATCCCTACAACACATACTATTAATATGTGAATAATGTTTCCATTGTAATTAAACAATATTACACTATAGTAAACCCTGATAACATTTCTATATTATGAAACCATAATGGTTTGAGTTTGTATACTGTCTTAATCCTGATAAGCTTCCACTACAAAAGCAAAGGTCGGTACGTGGGAGGCTTGCCTTTGAGCAATTGCATTGATTTCAGCACAACGTTTTTTACCCACAACAAATAAGTTCTTTGCATGCCTTGGATGCCTTTGGAATGGTTGTCCAATGTGGTACTTTTACTCCATCAATCTGCTTTGAGCCCCAACCATTTAAATTTGGCAGTTCTTGCATGGGCACTAAAGTCTGATCCCAAACATGGCCCCGCTGGTACACAGATCGTTTAACGTCTTGAAGAAGAGCGTCTTGTGTAGGTGGAATGTTTTCAATAGTTCTGTTGCCACTTGCAAACATAAATTGGTGAGCACTGTTTATATCATGAAATGGGCAAGTGCAGCTATATATTAGTACGATTAATCAACTTTTCCAAATTGAACAGGATCAACGGAACTTGGTCGAACTGACATATATTTAGATGCAGGAGTGGCAGAAGATAGTGTCATCCAGGTGTCACAAGCTGCTTTCTACCCTCTCCCATGAAAAGCTGTTGAGGTGTCGCAACCTATAACAGCATGGAAAAAGGGCAGAGATTCACATATATCAACGCCGAAGCTTGCTGCAATATTGTGAGCTGGTATGTAGTGGAACTTTTTTCCTGTACCAAATGCTAACCACAATTCTTGACCTCCAATGTTTTTTAAATTAACAATCACAGGAATGACTACATCAGTATCTACTATACAAATCATTATTCTGCAATGACCTTCAGTTGCTGCATGGGAAGAATGATGCATAACTTGTGTGTCTGTTTCCTCGTGATTGCATGGCAATATCATTTAAAAAACTTTGTAACTGTTGTGGAATTTGCAACCTTATCCTGACAGGTGACAATTACTTGCTTCCCTTCGATGTTAATAAGTTGCACATGCCTACTCAGCAATCCAAACAATTCTGTCTTGTTTTTGTCTTGTCTAAGGAAACTATGCCAATCTTTGGGTACAAGAATGTTAGATTCAACCCTCTTGCAAAGACCCTCACCTTTTTTTTCTCTAACACTTTGCTTGGTGCTTGCAGTAATATATATATATCCCACACAAGATCCAATCATTTAATGTCCCTTGCTTGAGTTTCTATGTAGGGTATAAAAATGTCGAAGTGTAATCATCACATGTTTTACAAGACTTGGGAGGTAGCATATTTACAAAAGCTGCACCATCTTATATATTTACATTCACCTCTGGAGCAGTGTTGTGTGTGGTGGTACGTCCAGAAGCTCAGCCCAATAGCTGCAACATCTGTCCTTGTCTGAGTGTTCCATTCACAGATATAGATGGTGGAAAAGACTGATTCTCGTGCTTGAAAAATTCTTCCAAATTACCATTTCTTGCCAGACACCCGATATGTAATCTAGCAAACAGATTGCAATTACTTTTTAACGAGAATAGTTTGTCTTTCGACTCAGAAGTTTTACACCGACTGGTGCTGAGTAATTGAAGTTTGATCCTTTTTATTATATCTGTTATGGGCTTTGAATACGTTTGCAACTCCTGATGAAAATAGGAGCTGTAGTGCGATCTACCCATTTCATGTGCTGTTTTCACCGACGTGATAACTGTAGCAGGCATATATTTGTTGCTGTCCAGATTGAATAGATCACCGCTCACCTTCATAAATGGATTACCAACTTTCTCAATTGTGTACAGTAGAGATTTGACATTTTTGAGAGAGATTTTTGTACACTAGATATTTGTTCATGGTGGCAGATTTGTTTTTTGACATTCACAAATGTATGTTCAAATTAATTCACAACTCTGGAAATCTCTGTCACAGTTATCTTCCATCTTTTGAGAGATCCTGGATTTTCCGTCATACCTACCACACCACCATCTCCCTTAAAGATAACATTTTCCTGCTCATTATTTTAACCTAGAGCAATTGATGAGATTGCGAGGTTGCTTTTATTGACAACAAACATTTCTATATGAAACTCTAAGTGGATGTGTACTGCTACTGTCGCCATGTCACAAATATGGACAGACAGATATTGAGAGTAATGACTATGATTTGTATCAAGTATCCATTGAACCATCTGATCAAGCACTTGTACATACCAATCAAAGTTACCCTCTCTAATTAAACTAACAAATTCAAGTGCAACTATCCGCCGATCCATAAAAATTGCCTAAAATTGGAAGTGTGGGTGCTTGTTCGCCTTCCACTTAAACCGGTTAGAAAACTCCCATATTTTGTTCATGAGGCTGTCTAGATTCTAGATACTTTTGATAAGACGTCCTCTGTAATATGTACAGCGCAGCAATAATAATTTAGTGAGCATGACGTGTAAGGGTTAAGTGGGAAACCTTCAATATAATGTCAGCTTTTCCTATTGTATTGATGTTATCTCACACTAACATACTGGCCCATCCACTGTTCTAAAGCCAATCTCCAAGCACTTTAAAAAAGTCATTTCGATACGAAGTTCCCCCCTCATCACAACATATTTATCTTCACCATATAGATGTGATACATCCCATTGAATTTGTTTTGCCAGGTCAAAGAGATGTTGGTCCATTGAAATAATAGATGTTTGTCATGGATTGAGATAATGATCAGACTCTTTAATTACTTTTATGCAATTCAAAACCATGCATTTTATTACAAGACTGTGGGGTCATATTATCCTGTCTGTTCTTGCTGTTTATTTATTAGCAGCCAATCAAAAAACAGAACTACATTACTCAGAATACCTTAATGAAAAACTACAGAAAATGGCATCATAATAGAAGCACCAATAGGACATCGAGTTCCTCTAAAAATGATCTTGACTGAGAGCAACAAATCCTCTTTTCTTGCCGCTCGCAGTCAAGATAAGTTCAATTTTTCAATTACTACTTTCCTTTATTGTGGTTGAACATATTTATTTTGCTTTAATTTACAATATTTCTTCTGTTTACCTTTCGCTTGTCACATTTTTTTCACATTTTTTTTAAAGTAGGCACCTCGGGGAAACCAGGATGGGGTGACTTGTATGGCTTTCGACAGGTTTTCTTACCCAGAAGCCCTTGCAAACCTCAAATGTTGACTAAAAACATTTTTCTGGCATTTCTGTGATGGAAAGTTCTGGAATCTGCAGGGAGAAACAAATTCCCCATGACCTACCATTCCCCCAAGCCTCATGCTAAAAATGAAACAGCACTTATGTGCTTAGGGCTAGTGGCCGTGACAGGAAAGGTGCAAAAACACAACATGGGCACATCACATTTTTCTACTGAAAAGAGACCCTTTTTTAGCAATGTGGCTAGCTGTGGATTTTGGGCTCTAGTTCAGCAAGCACATAGGGAAACCTAGCAAACCTGCACATTTGTTAAAACTAGACACCCAGGGAAATTTAGGGTGGGGTGATTTGCATGGCTCTCTCCAGGTTTTCTTACCCAGAAGCACTTGCAAACCTCAAACATTGCCCAACATTTTTTTCCTGGCATTTGTGTGATGGAAAGTTCTGGAATCTGGAGGGAGCCACACATTTCCTACTACCTCCCATTTCCTCAACTCTCGATAATGGTACTTCGCATGTGTGGGTAGGCCTAGTGCCCGCAACAGGAAGTGCCAAAAATTACAATGTGGAGACATCAACATTTCTGGTCACAAAAATGATTTGTTTTGGCAATGGGGTAGCGGTAGTTTTTGGCGGGGATAGACTTACACCCAGGGAAACTTACCAAACCCAGACATTTCTGAAAACTAGACACCCAGGGGAGTCCAGGGTTGTATGCCTCGCCTGAATCCCCAAAAGGTTTCTTACCCACAATTCCCTACAAACCTCAAACTTAGCTTAAAATTGCACAAATTCCCTGCATTTCTGTGACGTAAACTTCTGGAATCAGCAGGAACCCACAAAAGTCCTACCACCCAGCATTCACCCAAAATGCTACCTCACTTGTGTGGCTAGACCTAGTGCATGCGACAGGCAAGTATCAAACAAAGGTCAATAGGAGTCTTGCAGAGCAACTCATTGACCCTGGTTTGATTTGTGCTTGTTGAGGTCACTAGGCCAAGTCACACAAGTGGGATAGCATTTTGATCAGGATAAGTGGAGAATACAAGGCTAATGTGCAATTTTAGACAAAGTTTGAGGTCTGCATGGCGTTGTGGGTAAGAGAAAGTCATAGGATCCACACCAGTACTCCATCTTGGACTGCCCCATCTGTTTTGTTTTCAGAAATACCTAGATTTGGTAGGTTTCCCTAGGTGGCAGCTGACCGAGCCCAAAATGTGCAGCAATTTAGCTTAGAACTAGGACAATATTGGGACTTAGCCTGACACTATGTAAAAAAAGTCCAAACTATATAAATTGTCCTTCTGGGCAAAAAGATGGAGATGCTTTAGTCTGCAGGGGGCAGAAAGACTGTTGGGGCCATATTCAAGGTGGAGGCTAGTCCTGATGTGTGAACAAGTCCCCTCAACCTTGTAGCAATTAAGAAAACTCCCTGATGTCTAGTGGGCTTTCTGTCCCACCCATCGGAGAAGATTGGAGTTAAAAACCTCTTATCTCCCCCCATAGCGGGAGGGGAGGCAAAAAGACTGATGTGGGTCATTTGAGGAGTGGAGCTAGGTGGGCTGCCTCCACTCATTTTGCCACAAAAAGAAAATCGCTGGTGCCTAGTGTGCTTTCTGCACCGCCCTCCCCGGGCAAATCGGAGGCAACAACATCCAATCTGCCCCAGGGAAGAAAGCCTTTTGGGCCTTGGGTGAGGGGGGTACATTAGCCCCTTGCCCAGGGCGGTGCTACCCTTCTAAATATAATGCCTGGTGGCCTAGTGGGTTGTCTGCCCCCGACATGGGCAGATTTAGAGAAAAACACCTATCCGCACCTGTTGTTGGGTGGACTGAAAGACTGCTGGGATTATTTGATTGGGTGGGGGTCAACCCGATCCCTGAGAGGGCTGCCCACTCATTATGCCCCCACCCATGTGCCATATAAAACCATCATTCACACAAAAGGGAGGGGTGAGGGTAACGGACTCGCCTACTCCGGACCCCCTGATAATACTTGCATACACCTGAAGTAGTAGGGAGTGATAAAAATAGTGTCTCTATTCTTTGTGGTGGCACGTGCTGTGTGTCTTAATACTGCCCTCACTCACACAGTTGTGTGACATGCTTCATCATAGGGCTGCTACCAAACACCCCTGCGCAGCCAACGCCTTGGGTGGAGCAATAGGGTGGGGGAACACAAACACAACATAAAAGAAAAACAATAAAGTCTAAAGTTACTGGGATCACCGGAAGTGAAAGTGCAGTGTGGGTTAAAACTCGCTCTGAGGTGTCACTGTGCCTATACTTTATTCCTGGACCCTCCTGCCAGGATTAAAAATGTGAAGGATGGTGGTGATTGGGAGATGTAATGTGCTTTTTACACCCTTCCTTACTACCAAATCGTCTACGTGTTTCGGCCGTGCATATGCTCCCCTCGTTCGGTGGTCACGCCGGCCTTCCTCAGGACTCTGCCGGTCCCAGAATATATATATATAATATATATTTTTGCGTATCTCTCACCTCGAATTCCGAGATAGGAGGGTGTCAGAACCATTTGTTCTGGCTCTAAATTAACCCCTTGACTGTAATGCTGGTATACGAGTTTAACCCTCACCAATGCTAAAAATAGCGGGAGGCAAGGAGAGTCCCCGTGTAGTCACACTTACTTCAAGGTGGGTACTCCTCCTGTAGACAGCTCGCCTGCTCCCCCCGTGTAGCGATACAGGAGAAGTACCCAGCGGGGGGCTCTCCTTGCCTCCCGCTATGAGAGATACGTAAAAATATATATATTCTGGGACCGGCAGAGTCCTGATGAAGGCCAGTGTGACCCCAAACGAGGGGCGCATATACACGGCCGAAACATGTAGACGATTTGGCAGTAAGGATGTGTGTAAGGAGCACATTACATCTCCCAATCACCACCATCCTCAAAAAAAGTTCCTAGTGTCTTGTGGAGTGGATCCCTGCTTGGGGATTGCCCTCCGGCGATCTCCAATCAATGATCCACTAGAGAAAAGTTCCATTGGAAATGGGACATTCTCCCCTTACCAACAATCCCACTCCCGTCTGCTTCGGTGCTGGGGGGCTAAGATATGCCCCTGATCACCGAAGCAGTGAACGTGAAATGAGCCGATCGCCTCATTTCACTTTCTCTGACACGACACGTGCTGATCGTCATTTCAGAGGGAAAATAACCTTGGGAGCTGGGGAAACTCTTCCCCAACTCCTGAGGATACAATAAGTGAAGGGATATCCTGCCTCTGTTGCCAGGACGTCTCAACACCATTGCTGCAGCACATCCATATCTTGAGGTTAAAGTGTCATGTTGACTTGCACATTTTCCTTCACAGAAAGTTAGCCCCTTCGCTGCTAGCCTCCTCTCCCACTACTAAGCCTTTTTTAGGGCTATTCGGGGTAGTACAGCTGTAGTACAAGCTTCATTTGCAAGCAGAACGTTTTTCCAAGCCAAATTTGCATTCTTTTTCCCAACATCCCGGGGATTCCAACAGTACCCAGGGTCTGTAGATTCTTCTGGAGGGGACTGAAAAATTAGCTCATATGTAGGTAAAGTTTGGGTTTTTTGGTAAGAATGGGAAAAAGTTCTGCACACGAAACCATCTGGGTTTTTTCCTTGCAAATGGTATCAACAAAGGGGTTGTGGTGCTAAAATCACCATTTTCTGAGCTTTCAGGACAGGCAAACTTCTGTCAGAAAAACACATTTTTCTACACAGTTTTGCCATTTTACTGGGACAAAGCCTATTTTTCCTATTTTTTTGTGCTTTCAATCTCCTTCTAGTCAGTGGTAGAATTGGGCGAGAAACCAATAATGGATCCCAGAAAGCTATATGCATTTCCCAAAAGTAGACAACATTCTGAATTCTGCAAGGGGTAATTTGTGTAGATCATTTAAGGTTTTCCTATAGAAAGTAGCTATTGAAATAAAAAGAATATTGAAGTTGAGTTGAAAAAAACAGCCATTTTTGCCTACATTTTCACCTGTAACTTCTAACTATGGCAGATATTTGAAAGCCATATACCGTTACGTCCGCTAGACCCTTCTTGTTGCAGGGATATATAGAGAGCCAGTAAATAACCTGCACTGTGCAATGGTTTTTCATTGTGTACCACAATTCTCTTAAAAAACGGCTTACTATTTATTTAAACAGTTATATTAAATGGAAAGCATTCCACCCATAAGATAATTAAGTTGGTATATTGGTTCGTGAGCATGTTCAATTACAGCAATATTCTACTTCCTTATGCTTACAAAAAGGTAGATACTTGTTCAAGTCTAAGTATTTTAGTTAGTTTACTATGCAGTCCAACTGGACTGCTTTCCAATTTCAACCCTCTTTATTCGGCAATTGCCATAAAAGCATTTAAATATTTCCGTATACAATAAAATGTTTTATATAAAAAAACACATGAAGTACATATAAAAGATAATGAAATAATCTGAAGGCAATCCTTATAGTCTAAAAGAAAAACCTAAATATATATGTATTTTTTTAGGCTATTAATTTCAAAGTTTTTTCATACAGTTTTCCAACATCTAGTGCACTCCTAATAAAATTTAGAACTGCGTAACAAATGTCTACAGGATGCAGTTTTTTATAATACTGCAGGGCTATCAACAATTGCCTAATATTTGCCTTACGTAACACAGGAGCAAGAAAAGCAGATCCTGGGCCGGAATATAATGGGCAAGACGAGAAAGTGACACAATCTCTGTTTCTCTACATTATTACAATGACAAGAAGGGAATTCATACTGCCAAACACATTGTGCTGGAAAAGCGACCTTAAAATGAACAAGATTCCGTTTGAAAAACGTAAGATAGAATTGATAAAATGGATTTCCGATCATAATAAATATGATTCTACATTTTTGACGGTTGATATTTGTGAATAAGACTCAACAGCCTTCATCTTCTGTGCTCTCTTTAATCTTTCATCCAACCAGGATTAATTAAAGCGTTTTCACAATCTCTTTACGATTTGCACCTAGATTTTGTGGATCAGAAAACATTTCTCTTAAGCCCGACTTTTGAAAAGATGATTTTAAATATGCAAGCCAGGGCATTTTATTTGCATCATCTAAGGATAAGTAGTCAGACATACATTTCCTTACCAGCCCTGCCTACTGGTTCTGTCAAATTTTAATCCATAGAAGTGGAGCCAGTACTATCTGTTCCCCTTTAAAAGACAGGCCCAACTCTTCAGGACAAACCAAATTGGCAGAATATTTAGGGACAGCAAGCAAACTGTGTAAGGCCATTTCCATATGTTGGAGTGAATCTTCATTGTAAAACCCACACACCGCAGCGCTATGAAGCACAGCAAAGATGCATTATGTTTTGTAGAGGATTATCAGCTCAGCAATTGGTTTGTGTTTCAGTTTCCTAGAGAAATGAAAAATGGCTTTGATGTTCCTGCCCATTTCTTGAGTTTTCATTGGAAGGAGGGATTTCCATGAAAGAGAAGAGATAAATGTTATCACTAAATAGTTACAATTATTTGTCTTTCTAAGGTGTTCCCTTCACCCCCATTAAAATGTGCTTTCTTTTGATCCTCAGTGGCCCGCATGTCATTATGTAGGACTTTGAATGATTCACTTTTAGGCACAAATCCTGCCTAAAATCCCCAAAATGTTCCAATGAACCCGGTAGGCTGTTTGCTGTGCGAGCAATCACATCGTCTGTGTATAAGAAGATTGGCATCAATTGCTCTCCCATTTTTGGCAAATTCTTGACAAGCCTTATTGAATGTTCTGTTACTCCAATTATATAGAGCAAAACAAAGAACGGGGATAAGATGCATCCCTGTCTCGCTCCTGTTAGTGAGTCTATTTGGTCTGTTTTTTCACCCTGTGGGCCATTTCGCATTTTACTAGGCAATCCAACTGGACTGTCCCAAGACTATAAGGAGCCGAAAGGCACAACTAAGTAACAGTAAGAACTCACAATTTCCAAAGGGTGATTACCAGTTGGCCAGCTTTATCAAAGTTGAAATGTTCTCTCATGGAATACAATATTTTGCTTTTATTTTTTCTAGACATCTATTGGTAGTTTTAATCCATCGCTTTCATAGAAGCTGGATGGATTTTTCTGCAGACCAACTCTGATGAGGTTGAGTATAATTATATTATATTGTCTAGATATAGTAAATCGAAATCTTTTCCTCCTAATTTGAGAGACAAATATTCATTTTGTTTTTGCAAGATGATCTGGTACGTCACATAAAACTAGTACAAATTACCATAGGACAATTTTGTACATTTGTTGAGAATGCGTTGGTCCTGGCCTAACTGTATTGGTCCTATTTACATTTTTTGAGTTCAGTTTATATGTTGAAGTGGACCAGTTTAAATATTCATTTATTGTAGTTTATTCCACAAGATGTTACTGTCAACTTTCTAAAAAGAGCTTAAAGAACCCACAGTGCTATAAATATAGCTGGTGAACTGAAAAATCGTTCACTCTGTGATAGGATGCTGAAAGTTGGTACAGACATTCATCTTTGTAATAGTAATCCTATAAGAGCAAGACCCCAAGTGGATCTTGCCTAAGACGTCATAGAATCAAAATCCAAAATGGCATACAAATAGCAAAAAATCATTTAAAATCTTCAGATTTCCATAAAAAATGGCACAAATGTTTATGCGTACACTTCAGTGCATGCTATTTGCATGCCCACATTGGATCTAGACTGTGACGTCATAAATCTAAAACCAAAGTGGCTGCCAAAAAGGTCGTTAGGAATAAGTAACACGCTGTAGCGAAAGTAAACTTATAATTTGCATCATTTGTATCCCTACAACACATACTATTAATATGTGAATAATGTTTCCATTGTAATTAAACAATATTACACTATAGTAAACCCTGATAACATTTCTATATTATGTGGAATGTTTTCAATAGTTCTGTTGCCACTTGCAAACATAAATTGGCGAGCACTGTTTATATCATGAAATGGGCAAGTGCAGCTATATATTAGTACGATTAATCAACTTTTCCAAAGTGAACAGGATCAACGGAACTTGGTCGAACTGACATATATTTAGATGCAGGAGTGGCAGAAGATAGTGTCATCCAGGTGTCACAAGCTGCTTTCTACCCTCTCCCATGAAAAGCTGTCGAGGTGTCGCAACCTATAACAGCATGGAAAAAGGGCAGAGATTCACATATATCAACGCCGAAGCTTGCTGCAATATTGTGAGCTGGTATGTAGTGGAACTTTTTTCCTGTACCAAATGCTAACCACAATTCTTGACCTCCAATGTTTTTTAAATTACCAATCACAGGAATGACTACATCAGTATCTACTATACAAATCATTATTCTGGAATGACCTTCAGTTGCTGCATGGGAAGAATGATGCATAACTTGTGTGTCTGTTTCCTCGTGATTGCATGGCAATATCATTTAAAAAACTTTGTAACTGTTGTGGAATTTGCAACCTTATCCTGACAGGTGACAATTACTTGCTTCCCTTCGATGTTAATAAGTTGCACATGCCTACTCAGCAATCCAAACAATTCTGTCTTGTTTTTGTCTTGTCTAAGGAAACTATGCCAATCTTTGGGTACAAGAATGTTAGATTCAACCCTCTTGCAAAGACCCTCACCTTTTTTCTCTCTAACACTTTGCTTGATGCTTGCAGTAATATATATATATCCCACACAAGATCCAATCATTTAATGTCCCTTGCTTGAGTTTCTATGTAGGGTATAAAAATGTCGAAGTGTAATCATCACATTTTTTACAAGACTTGGGAGGTAGCATATTTACAAAAGCTGCACCATCTTATATATTTACATTCACCTCTGGAGCAGTGTTGTGTATGGTGGTACGTCCAGAAGCTCAGCCCAATAGCTGCAACATCTGTCCTTGTCTGAGTGTTCCATTCACAGATATAGATGGTGGAAAAGACTGATTCTCGTGCTTGAAAAATTCTTCCAAATTACCATTTCTTGCCAGACACCCGATATGTAATCTAGCAAACAGATTGCAATTACTTTTTAACGAGAATAGTTTGTCTTTCGACTCAGAAGTTTTACACCGACTGGTGCTGAGTAATTGAAGTTTGATCCTTTTTATTATATCTGTTATGGGCTTTGAATACGTTTGCAACTCCTGATGAAAATAGGAGCTGTAGTGCGATCTACCCATTTCATGTGCTGTTTTCACCGACGTGATAACTGTAGCAGGCATATATTTGTTGCTGTCCAGATTGAATAGATCACCGCTCACCTTCATAAATGGATTACCAACTTTCTCAATTGTGTACAGTAGAGATTTGACATTTTTGAGAGAGATTTTTGTACACTAGATATTTGTTCATGGTGGCAGATTTGTTTTTTGACATTCACAAATGTATGTTCAAATTAATTCACAACTCTGGAAATCTCTGTCCCAGTTATCTTCCATCTTTTGAGAGATCCTGGATTTTCCGTCATACCTACCACACCACCATCTCCCTTAAAGATAACATTTTCCTGCTCATTATTTTAACCTAGAGCAATTGATGAGATTGCGAGGTGTCTTTTATTGACAACAAACATTTCTATATGAAACTCTAAGTGGATGTGTACTGCTACTGTCGCCATGTCACAAATATGGACAGACAGATATTGAGAGTAATAACTATGATTTGTATCACGTATCCATTGAACCATCTGATCAAGCACTTGTACATACCAATCAAAGTTACCCTCTCTAATTAAACTAACAAATTCAAGTGCAACTATCCGCCGATCCATAAAAATTGCCTAAAATTGGAAGTGTGGGTGCTTGTTCGCCTTCCACTTAAACCGGTTAGAAAACTCCCATATTTTGTTCATGAGGCTGTCTAGATTCTAGATACTTTTGATAAGACGTCCTCTGTAATATGTACAGCGCAGCAATAATAATTTAGTGAGCATGACGTGTAAGGGTTAAGTGGGAAACCTTCAATATAATGTCAGCTTTTCCTATTGTATTGATGTTATCTCACACTAACATACTGGCCCATCCACTGTTCTAAAGCCAATCTCCAAGTACTTTAAAAAAGTAATTTCGATACGAAGTTCCCCCCTCATCACAACATATTTATCTTCACCATATAGATGTGATACATCCCATTGAATTTGTTTTGCCAGGTCAAAGAGATGTTGGTCCATTGAAATAATAGATGTTTGTCATGGATTGAGATAATGATCAGACTCTTTAATTACTTTTATGCAATTCAAAACCATGCATTTTATTACAAGACTGTGGGGTCATATTATCCTGTCTGTTCTTGCTGTTTATTTATTAGCAGCCAATCAAAAAACAGAACTACATTACTCAGAATACCTTAATGAAAAACTACAGAAAATGGCATCATAATAGAAGCACCAATAGGACATCGAGTTCCTCTAAAAATGATCTTGACTGAGAGCAACAAATCCTCTTTTCTTGCCGCTCGCAGTCAAGATAAGTTCAATTTTTCAATTACTACTTTCCTTTATTGTGGTTGAACATATTTATTTTGCTTTAATTTACAATATTTCTTCTGTTTACCTTTCGCTTGTCTTCCCGCTTCTTTATCGCATGTCTTTCCCTCACAATGCTCATTCTTTTTGGTGTGGTGTCATTTTTTAAATTTCAAACACTCCTTGTCTTCCGCCTGTGACACTCGTGTCTTTGCCTGCATTCTCCTCAAGGCGGTAACGCTCTGCCCAACTGCTTTCCTCTGGCAGCCATTCCTTCTCATACTGACATCTCCTCTCACACGCCCATGTCTGGCTGACCACTCACCCTAGCTTTTTGCCTGTATTAACTCTTCTTTACCCTTGCAATTTTTATTTGTATTGGCTTTGAACAGTTAGAACAGTTTTCTTTGCATTTCCTTTGTTTTATTGTTATATTAATAACTTTCCTTTGTCATGCCTGAGGAAGAGGATACTCAGGGGTTTAAAGATAATTTAAAATCTTTCATTATGGATTATGTGCAACAAGCTGTTGCAGTTTCTATGTTGGATGTGAAGAACCAAGACCTTAGGGGCCTGGCGGCGCAGGGTACGCCTTAATCTCCTGAGTTCACCTGCTTTGTCGAACAGAGACACGGGACACTCCGTTAGGCGTAGAAGATAGGGTTTATTAGCTGCAGCTAAGTACAGTTGTCCCAGAAGTACACTCGGTATGTTCTTAGGAGACTGCCACTTTACTTTGTGGCGCACAATCTTTTATAACATACATATTCACAAAGAACACTCCCAATGCATACAGGGTCAACCAATGAGAAGAATGTGAAAACAAGATATTAAGTAACTCAAATAAGCCTCTCTCCCAACTGTGTTTGTCACCCTTCCCCACAAGTTAATCAGTGGTAGTGTTTATAAGTCGACTTGCAGGTGGCAGGGCACATTTGTATGCCCCAGAGGACAGTTGTGAAATGAGAGAATACGAGTAAAGAATAGCGAAGGCCAGAGGATAAGATAAAGTCAGGTAAGAATGGTGCGAACCAACAGATAGTTGAAACAGGGATCAGTCAGACCAGACTAGGATTAGTGGAGTCGGCCGGACCCTGACACCAGCTATAAACAGAGGCAGGAGGTTATTTGACACGTTGCAGTAGGATGAGGGAATACAACACTTCGTTCACCGTGCCACCTGAGTGAGGGCAACACAAAATGGTAGAAAGACACAAAATGGTAGAAAGACACAAAATGGTGGCTAAATACGAACGGGATCGGAAACTGAATTACCTCAGACCCTCCTTTTGCCATTACGCAGACAAGACACACAGACTCATTTTAATCTGAGTCGACGTCAATGGCCATGAGGTCACCAAGCTGTTGCTGCAACATCATTTTAATGCTCTCCGTCTTCCGTGGCACAGGCCTTGGGACACACATAGTGGCACAAAGACCACAGATGGAGGGGCCACACTGCATACAGAGACAACAGGAAAAAATGATGGCCAAAACCACTCCAAGGAATGTTAATACCTTCCATCCCCATTTGGACAGTAATCCCCAAAACCATTCCAACAAAGACCAATCTCCTTCGTCCTGATGAATCATCTCGGAGATCACATGTAATTTGGAGATGGCTTGGTATACCGTAGGGGCGTCGTCAGGTATATAAATGCAACAGCTAGATCCGATCAATTTACAAACTCCACCACGATCTGCAAGAATAACATCCAAAGCAATCCGGTTCTGCAATGTCATGAGACGATCCGCCTGAAGTTCAGCTGTGAGATTGCTCAAGGCTCCCACAGTGACATCTATGGTAGTCTCAACAACACAAACCTTTTGTCTCATGTTTCTACTGTTGGCCATTGGGCCCCAAAAAGGAAGAAATCCTTTAAGGAAATCACCTCCCTCTTGTCTTGCCGTGTCTTTAGAATCAATAATCCCTCTGCCATATCTGTTTCTGTGATGTCCCGAAGGAGCAGTGTATGTAGGGGGGAGAAGAAAGGCTATATAGCATGTTCCTGAAAAATCCGTTGGTAGCCACGTGTACGCTCTATCGTGGCAGACAAAATACGTGCCCTGGGATGGCACTAACGGTGGTGAATTCTGAGATGTGTGAATGTATGTATGGGAACAAACACTCTTTCCTTGTCCAGTGTCAGTAGTCTGGCCATTTATTTGTAAACAAAAGTTACCTCGATGAGGCACAGTCCAAATTGGTGGAGATTTTCCCTGTTTAATTCTATCTGTAAGGCTAGTGGCGTAACGAGTCACGTTCCAAGCATCATATGCCCGTTTCTCATCAACAGGAACCTTACTATTCTCCACAATTCTAGCCATAGCCACTATTCCTTTTATCAGAGAACTATGACTAAAATCTTGTCCACTACCATATGAACCAGCTGGACGTCTAAATCGGTTCTAATATGCATTTGAAAACATTACACAATAGGCCCAAGCGGAACCTTCATAAGAAAATAGAAGGGCTAAATATGGCATCCCTTTTTCTGTGGTATGAGGCATAAGTCCACACACCCAATAGTCGGTTGTGTTGACTACCAATTGGTGTTGATGCAATAACTGGACAAATGAATTGTTAAAATATTCTGTTCTCCTGATTAGTTCATATTGGGGAAGCGTATATAATTGGTGTGGGGAGATAGTAGAATGAAAAGGCAAAGAAATAGAAGTAGGAACAGATTTGTGCTGCATAACAGAACAATCCAACCTATACAAGCCAATAAGATACTAGAAAACATAAGAACACACAATGTTATGCCACATTGACTGTACACTAATTTACAATATTTCTTTTTCATCTCTTCCTTCTTATTATTCTTTACACCCATCCTCTAAAACTGTTGCTCACGGCAATCTTCCTTACTCACTTGGCTGTGATTATTAGCCGTCCTATGACACTGCAAGTCCTGGGGGCCTAGCCACTATACAGGTCACGAACCAAGACTCCTACCGTGACCCTGCAACCTGGACAGATGATACATGTCACGAAAGAGATGAAAATTTCAGGTGTCCTTAACCAGTCTAGGCCTTAAATTATATCGAGTTCTGTTCAGTACAGTTTGGTCCTGAAATAGTGTCTGTGGATCTGTAGTGTTCAATCGGAGATGTGGCGGTACTGCTTCTTGTAAAATGTCGTCATCTTCTTTTTCAGACCGAGCTCCATCTAGGTGTGCACTACTGAAAGGTACAAACCGAGGGACCCTTTCGCCTTCAAAATCACCTACACCCTTACGGACCCACTGGTCAAAAGGCAAGGGCAAGGGCACCTTTTTGCAGTGCACGCCATGGATCCAGTTCTTTTTCCCTTCGACCTTCACTGCTGTACGTGTTACTAGAAGAACCTGTCGAGGCGCCCTCCAACGAGGCTCCAATGAGGTTCCAAATTCCTTGTCTTCTGAAATTTTTTCACACAGACCCAGTCTCCCGGTTGGATAGAATGACCTGTGGAGGCCTCTGGTAAAGCGTCTCAAACCTGTTGGTGGCGAACACGTAATTTAGTGGTGAGGTCATGCAAGTAATCAATCAGCATTGGATACTGTATGTCAGAATACTTTTTAGGGTGAGGGACTCCCCAAACATTAGCCGGGCGCCCAAAAACAACCTTGTATGGGCTGAGTCCCAAACTAGAATGTACAGCTGTTCTAGTGGATAGGAGGGCCAAAGGTAAAGCATCGGGCCAGGCAAGTCCCGTGCTAGCCTGTACCTGTGCAAGCTTAAGTTTGAGAGTGCCGTTATAGCACTCTACCAAACCCGCTGATTGGGGATGGTTCGCCGCATGGAATTTTTGGACGATACCAAGACCGGCACACACCTTTTTCATAATTTGGCCCACAAATTCACTTCCATTGTCACTCCAGATAATGCGCGGCAAACCAAACCTAGGGAAGAACTCTTTCAGAAGAACTTTGGCAGTGGACAAAGCAGTGTTGTCTTTCAGGGGGTAGGCCACGATCCATCTGGAGAAGGCACACACCACCACCAAAACATATTTGAGATTGTTGCATCGTTCCATGTGAATATAATCAATTTGCAACACCTCAAAAGGATATGTTGGGGGAGCAAAATGACCTGCTGGAGTTGGGGTTCCCTTTCCTGGATTATGCATCAAGCAAACGATACAATGCTTCACTAAATTATCTGCACATTTTGGAATCCCTTCGTTCAGCCACACTGGAGCCAGAAGCTTACATATTCCTTTCGCACTGATGTGGGCTGGACCCTGTGCCATAGCAACTACAGGCAGTACATAGGCATCTGGTAACAGCCAACGCTGATGTTCTGACAATTCTAGCCAACATCCCATCGCGTCTAACATTCCTGTACTCTCTTTCCACTTACTCAACTCTTTCTCTGTAGCCTCTCCTTGAATCGATCTCACACTTTCTATTGTATCCTCACGCATTCCTTTTTCCTTGACCCAATTTGCAGGGCCCGCAACATACATGCGACTCATAGCATGTCTGGCTGTTTCTTTCGCTACCTCATCCGCAAAAGCATTCCCGCGACCAACATCATCAGTAATCCTCTTATGCGCACTACAATTTATGATTGCTATCTGGGTAGGCAAAGCAAGTGACTCAAGAAGATCAGTTACCAACTGACCATGCTGTATTTTAGTACCGTGGGAGGTAAAGAATCCTCTTTCCTTCCACAAACGACCAAAGCTATGTGTCACAACAAACGCATACTGGCTGTCGGTATATACATTCACTCTCTTCCCCTTAGATAACACACATGCTCTGGTCAAAGCTATCAGTTCAGCCGCCTGAGCTGAATTATGTCTGATGCGTGCTGTGTCCACGATTGTATGCAAGGTGGTAACAGCGTAAGCTGAAGTTGTTTCACCATTAGGGAGTTTAAAACAAGAACCATCCACCCATAGGATCCCATCCGGGTCCATTAGTGGTGTATCCTTCAAATCAATCCTACCTTTTGTCTCCTCCTCAGTACGGAGAAAACAATCATGTTGTTCCTGAATACCTTTCTCTTCTGGAAGAGGTAACAATGTGGCTGGATTAAAAGTGTTACATCGTTTGATGTGCACATGACTAGCCAAGAGCGTCAGTTCATACCCAGACAAGCGAGCGCTTGTAAGATGCTGCGTTTTTGTCCTATTTAGCAAGGTATCCACTGCATGTGGTACCATGACAATAAGAGTGTTATCAAGCACCACTCCAGCAGATTGACGAATAGAAATTGCTGCTGCTGCTGTAGCTTTAAGACAACTAGGCAATGCCTTGGCTACTGGATCTGGACGGGTTCCCCAGCGGTCTATAGCGCCGGGACGCCCCGTTGCTGGTGTAGCTGTGCGCTTTACAAGTCTACAACATTTACAAGTCTACAAAATTTATGGATCTAATGTAGCCGAAAAGTAGGCACATGGCCGCTGCTTGTCTCCAAATCGTTGTGTTAAGACTGACAACGCACAACCCTCTCTTTCATGGACATAGAGTGTGAAGGGCTTACTGTAATCCGGAGTACCCAACACAGGAGCAGAGCACAGAGCAGCACGTAAATCAGAAAAACTCTTCTGACATTCATCAGTCCAAGGAAGGGGTTGGGGTGTGTCTTTCAAAGTGAGTGCCAACAAAGGTTTAGCCAACAAAGAAAAATTTGGAATCCACTGTCTACAATAAGAGGTAATGCCCAGAAAGGCACGCACTTTTCTTTGTGTGGATGGCACAGACATTTGTGCAATTGCTTGAATACGGTCTGGGTTCAGTCGCCTTCCCTCCTTCGACAAGAGATGACCTAGATAGGTAACCTCTTGGCGGGCATATTGTAATTTAGAAGGTGAAACCTTATGGTGAGGGTCGGACAAGTGACGCAATAGTGCAATAGTCACGTTTTTGCAAATACCCTCTGAATCAGCAGCAATCAATAAATCATCCACATACTGAATAAGGGTAGCACCTGGCGGCAAAGGAAAAACATCAAGCTGGCATTTCAGAGCTTGGCTATAGATGGAGGGACTTTCACAATAGCCTTGGGGTGCGCGCTTGAACCGGAAACTTCGGCCTCCTAAAGAGAAGCCAAAAATATCCCTACTCTCTTCCGCAATGGGGATGCTGAAGAAAGCATTTTTCAGATCGATAACAGAAAACCAAGCTGCCGAGGCAGGTATCATAGTTAACAGGGCAGTGATATCTGGAACAACAGGAAACTGTGGTACAACAATTTTATTAACCTCCCGGAGATCAATAAGAAAGCGATAAACAGGAGGCTGAGAAGGATCAGTGCGTTTAAGAACCGGGAGAACAGGACTATTGCATACATTTCCCCTCGTCTCCTCGACCACACCCTTCTGAACCAAATCATAAATAATAGCAAAAAGTGCTCTTTCACCATCATTGGGAATTTTGTATTGAGGGATGCGTGGCAATTTAGCATTGGGCTTGAGGGTAACAACATAGGGTGGGATCTCAAGACAACCAACATAATTTGGACCCGTAGCCCAAAGTGTTGCAGGGAGAGAGAGCAATTCAGGTGGAAATTGATCTTTAGACAAATACATTGGAGAAGTTAGTTTCTGCCCCAAAACGAGATGTACACCAGAAGGAGAACAATATATCGTTGCATGCAGTCTTTTCAATAAATCCAAACCCAACAAATTTTCGCCACAACCAGTCGTTAAAAGAAGCGGAGCTTCCAAATCATAAGAACCAATTGAAATAGGCAGAGGACAAGAGACCGGGCTATGAACTGGGGTGCCAGAAAATACTACGGATACGTTTGTTAAGCCAGACAAAGGTGCCCCAGGGAGTTTGGTGTGAATAATAGAACTTCTCATCGCACCAGTATCTAAAAGAAATGGCTCTGAAACACCCATTGTAGTGACATTAACATAAGGCCCATTCTGATCTACTGGAATCGATACAACTCCCTCACTTTGTCTATGGCTGTCCTAGTTAGCGTGAAGACCGTCATTCTCACCATCAACATAGTAATCATCATTGTAATACTGTGTAGACTGAGTATTTTGCTGATCAAAGTAGTTCATAGAATGTGGAGGTGGAGAGAAACGCTGTGTCTGGGGCGACATACCTCGACCTCTCCCCCTGGGCGCTAACTGGGAACCACCACGACCTCGTGGAGTAGATAGTCCTCCATTACGCTGTAATAAAACCGGGCAGCTATTCTTAAAATGACCTTCCTCCCTACAATAGGCGCATTGGTTGGGACCTAACAAAGGCCGCAGAATATAGGGCTCAGGCTTTTGAAACACCCTCTGAAACTGGGGAGGCTGTTGAAACTGGCACTGAGCAGAGTGAGGAGGATAAGCTTGTTGCAGAAGAACCTTTGTTTTTAATTCTTTAGTCTTTTTCTTTTGCTTGTCTTTTTCCTCTTTGTCCCTGTTTTCGTAATATTGAGCAGTAGCCAATATCTGAGCCGAAGAAGAAACAGCCCATGAACTTTCAGAGTCTTTTAACTTATGTGACAACTCGGGGAGCAAATCGAATACGAATGTATCTACAAATAATCGCTGTCCACCCTCCGTAGTCATATCCTGACCACTGTGATCAATAAACGTCTCCTCAAAACGAGTGAAGACATCGGAGACACTCTCATCTTTCTTCTGTTTACACGCGGCTAATTTATCCCAATTAACTCGTAAGTCGGGCATCATTGTTTTCATTAAAGTAATAATCCTACCAGGGAGTTCTGTGATCAAAACATCAGGCTTAGCACCACCCACTTGTGCTCTATCCGAGGCAGTTATAGCATCCCATGTACCACCCAATTCTTGAACGTGATCCTCTCTACGAATCCGAGCCCATAACGCTTGTGGGACTACATTTCCCATCAGCATGTCAATATCCGCTAAGTTCATAATACAGGCATCAACAGTCTGAGACAATTCTTTATAGTAACCAGCAGGGTTTTTACGGGGATCCGGTAAAGATTGTTTGAGGGCCAAAACATCAGATCTCTTCCATAGCACATGTACCCATATACGCTGGAAGTGAGCGGGAATAGCTGGATTATTACCTGCTTGCGCAACCTCTTCCCTGCATATCGGAGGAACCTCTCTCATTGGGTAATGTTTCAATGTCTGCCGAACAGCAGGATCAGATTCAAGAAAAGTTTGTGAAGAAAATAACGACCTAAAAGTAACAAGTGTCCTTACGGCGTCCTCAACCTTAGAACCCACAATGAGTCCTTTATCGAAATTAGCCTGAACATCCAACAAACCCTGGGGAAGTAAACCCAAATCCATATCCTCCCATTCTTTAGCGAGAGTGTCACACATAACATTAAATACATATCTCTGCATGGGCGCCTTCCACTGATGAAAGGTGATCATGATATCTTTCACACTATACTGGGGACCCTTCTCGATCCATTTGCGAGCGAGAGAGTCCAATACCACCCGTTCGTCGGAACCTGGAAGTTGACTACGAGACTGTCTTCGAGAAAAAGCCGGAGACATGTTCAGAGTCTCAAAGAAAGGGGACAAGAAACCAGATATTCGTTTGCGCACAGTAGGAGAATTAGACATAAGGACAGGGGACAAGGTATTAGGCGATACAGGAGAGGAACTGGCAGTTATAAAGGGAGCCGAAGGCAAAGAAGATTGAGGTTCAGGAGATGGAGACAAAGGAATCGGTGGCACGAGAGGTGGGAGTGGCAATACCGGAAGAGGCAAATGTGGAAGAACCGGAACAGGTGGGGGGACAACAGGTAACAACGGGGGTGCATTAGCACCTTGTACATAGGGTGGAGGTAATCTCAATAGGTAAGACATCAAAGGGTCTTCCTCCAGATCCTTACTTTTATCAGAAGGGGAATTAGGAAACACTGGATAGCATCTATCTATTGCCATACGATGTTGTATCTCTGAAATTTCCATTGCATTATCAATCTCATTATCTTTAAACTGCTGGGCAGCCTGTATAATCGTCATATTTTGTGCTTTCTTATCTTGTTTTGCCTGCTTAATTTCTATCTGTTTGGCTTCCTTATGCCAGAGGCGGAAAGAGTCAATCATTGCCGGCCGGGCTTGTCTTTTGAACAATATTGCTTCCAAGTTGTCCAATATGTCAGGCTCAAAACTACCATTTTTTGGCCACTGTAGAACGCCATCGTTCTTCGTGTATCGGATCCATGCCTTATTAAAGGCGATGGGGCCGACACCATGTTTTGAATAAAGCTCATAGGTGGGAGTTCCAACCGGAGGAATCGGACAAGAGTCCTCCAGCCGGGAATCCCTATTACAACCAAAGCAACTGAACTTCCTAAACTTATTCAGACCAGGCATCGTTATTTCACTGGACTGTTCACAAACATCAAGGGGTTAAATCAAATAATATAGCACAAACGTACTCACCCCTCGGCCTCGGCTTTTGCAATAGCTGAATCAAAGACCCAAATCAAAACGAAATAGTGGGAGCTACCCACCAATACTTAACTAAGTGTCTTCTTACGCCAACAGAGGCCTGTCTAATGTCTCACGATACCAAACATCATCAAAGGGACCAAAGCAGGGCGGCAGTCAGGGCAGCAGTCAGCAGCCGTCAGAAAGGAGAAACCGCGCTGCAAAAGACCTTCGGACCACTTCGACATACAGGGGTCGCTTGACGTGGTTCGCGATTCCTCCAGAATTTTCCTGCGTGGCTCCTCACGATCCTCGGGCAAGAACTGCTACCTCTGAAGCCGCCCTACGTTGGGCGCCAATTGAAGAACCAAGACCTTAGGGGCCTGGCGGCGCAGGGTACGCCTTAATCTCCTGTGTTCACCTGCTTTGTCGAACAGAGACAAGGGACACTCCGTTAGGCGTAGAAGATAGGGTTTATTAGCTGCAGCTAAGTACAGTTGTCCCAGAAGTACACTCGGTATGTTCTTAGGAGACTGCCACTTTACTTTGTGGCGCACAATCTTTTATAACATACATATTCACAAAGAACACTCCCAATGCATACAGGGTCAACCAATGAGAAGAATGTGAAAACAAGATAATAAGTAACTCAAATAAGCCTCTCTCCCAACTGTGTTTGTCACCCTTCCCCACAAGTTAATCAGTGGTAGTGTTTATAAGTCGACTTGCAGGTGGCAGGACACATTTGTATGCCCCAGAGGACAGTTGTGAAATGAGAGAATACGAGTAAAGAATAGCGAAGGCCAGAGGATAAGATAAAGTCAGAAAAGAAGGGTGCGAACCAACAGATAGTTGAAACAGGGATCAGTCAGACCAGACGAGGATTAGTGGAGTCGGCCGGACCCTGACACCAGCTATAAACAGAGGCAGGAGGTTATTTGACACGTTGCAGTAGGATGAGGGAAAACAACACTTCGTTCACTGTGCCGCCTGAGTGAGGGCAACACAAAATGGTAGAAAGACACAAAATGGTGGCTAAATACGAACGGGATCGGAAACTGAATTACCTCAGATGTATCAAAAATTCGTGAAGCATCCCTTTCTAAAATGTTTTCTTCCTCTGAGGGCCCTTCAGAAAAGGGTAAGAAATGTGCAGCCACCTTTGGTGTCGCTCATAAAAGTGTTTCTCTCACTGCTGGTCCTCCCATCCGAAAGGTTTCTTTTTCAGGGCTCCCTTCCTCCTCCCTTATTGTTGCCCATCTCAAAGACACTAATGATGATGATGATAATGTCATGAATGATAATTTGGATGGCTTTTCAGATCCTACAGCTTATGGGCTTCCGAGAAAAGGCGGAACATTTCTCCTAATGACGGTGGTGTCGCTCACCCATTATCTATTGATTTAGTGAACTATCATGGTGAACCCATGTTTGACCTCTCCCTCATTCACCACCCCAACTCAACTGAGTGGTTTCCCTCTGAGTATGTGGCTGACTATGTCTCCTTTTATCATCGCCATGCTCTTGATAAGACATCACGTAACAAATTAAAATTTGAATGTCCTCGCCCTTCCCTCCCAAACAACATAACTTCCACTCCTGTTTTGCATTATGCCCCGGCACACATTCCTTGTAATTACAACAAGTAAACAACTTGACTATCGGTATGAATATATGAAAAACATGAGTAATTTTAATGCATTTCTTGTTGAGACTCCAGCCAACACGTGTTTCGTCGCTCGGGACAAGACACCCGCGACTTCTTCAGGGCTGGAAAACATATCAAAACATAATGTAAGCCCACCACATTCGGTACTTCAATGATACAATACATCTCATGTGAGTTATCAGTGATCCCAACTCATTTCCTCAACACTCAACATAAGTCCTACATCAGTGTCAGAAATACCCTGCAAGTGACAGTGACCATTTTACATTTCTTGACATTTATCTTAATATATCCATTGATGACATCCGATAAATAGAACCAACCAATGAGATAACCACCCTACGGATAGTGCGAAGGGGTCAATAAGATTATATGGAGTGCCAAATGGAAAACATGCAGCTAATAATCTTTCACACAGGTGACATAACCAGTGCAGGTTGTCTACAGAAATATCTACTGGGAGAACCCAGGCCTACCTTCCAAGAGGTGCAAACGTCTATGCGCCTAAAATTAGTAGAATCCAAGATAAAAAATTACCATAAAGAATGCATTCTAATAGGGTTAACATCCATTCTAAGTCACATATATAGGGTAAACACATACCTTCTGACTGGTTATAAGTCCGTCCCAGCCTAATTATGGCCGGGCAAAGCAAGAAATCTCATGAAAGGTCCAAATTTTCGCATATATCTGAAGAGAAATAGTGAGGTCCTATTTAGAAACGCTGAGGCAAACGCTCCTGTTCATCAATACTATCATGCAGCTTAGTGTATAAGCTTAAAATATATTAGGTTTGTGAGACAAAGATCAGTCATAATAATAGTATATAATATTAAAATAATCCAAATTGTCTGCCATTAAAAAGTTATGGTTCCCGGTGGCAAAAGTCAAGTCGTCACTATTGCAGAAATCAGACGATTCAAAAGTCTAATATCGTCTATTGTGCAAAATTACATAAATACAAAGTAATCCAAAAGCATGTAGAATGTAAACCCAGTAAACCAACACTGTACGCCAAACACCAAAGAAATCGCGGTGAGATTTTAAAAGTTCCATCTATCAGCTTACCCAGGTCGCACGAGATAAAGTAAACTCGTGCCAAAATGAGGGCTTCTTTATTTGAATAACCCACGACGAGCTGAAAGATCAAAGGTATATTTATTCAATATACCTACATCAACAGACGGTAAAGACTCTGTAAAAATCCCCGAATCTACAACAGATCCATACCTGTAAATAACAGCAACAGAGCCCCAATCCGACTCCTGTCACCTCCGTACGGCCGTAGTGAGCTGCCGATTACCGGAAGTACTACTTGTAGCGTTTGAAGGCTAAAAAGACTAGCGCGAGGATGCGGCGAACAAAATTCCCGACCTCGGCCGCCATATTATGTGGCTTGTAATATTTATGCGAACTGTATTGAAATGTCCGAATATGTCTATCAAGCTGACAATCAGCGTGACTCACTTCATAAAAGGTGTTTATAAAGAAGATCCGCATTTATATAGTATTTTGTGATCAAACACGGAAATTCGATCAGTATTTTGAGAAAAGTAATTGACACATAAAAACAAATATATTTTGTGAATAAACCACACCATGTATTAAATGTGGTCCAACATTGATGTTAATCCCAGTGATTCAGTATAGTCGGCCTTAGCATTTAAGCAGATGCCGCCATCTTAGGTAAGTCATCTCAAGGACAAAAGGCTAAGTTCACCTTAATACGTCCGTCATATTAGATCATTAAGAGGCGCTGCCAGCGTTGGTAGTAGAAATCCATGGTTCTCAACAATTAAATGGGCACATCATATAATAGTTAGCCAGTCAGTGACATAGACCTATTAAGAAGCAATTAATTCTGTTAAAAACAAAGTCAACAAATAAAGTTTGGTCAATTCAAAAGTTAAATATTATTAAGGGTAAAATATCACCCCTTATCAACACAAGCCTAAAAGATAAATATTAGCAATATGTGCCCATGTATAGGAGGGGAAGAAGGAAAGGTCTGAAGAATATCTCAACTGCCTATAGAAGATAGAAGTTCCCTGGTTAATTGGAAACATGCCATGCCAGGGAATTAAATTGTTTAGTGAGTCTCCAATGTGCCCATAGGAGATCCCTACACATATAAAATCATCTAGATAACAGTGAATCTCTCATTGATTGCTTCCACACCACACCATCTCAATGTATATACCGTACAACATAAATTGCAAATAGATCGGCACATTTCTAGAGTTCCAATACATAATTTTTCTAATATCGACACAATTTACGTAACATGATGTCCTGAGTAATATATAGTTGTCATAACAAATTCAGATATATCACTAATACCTAAATGCACAGTCCTAGTGTTTACAGTAATATAAATTCTGATTCCATGGGGCACGATATCTCTATCTTGATATCCCTGACCCTAGAGTGGAGATGTCTTAGTCTCCTAGGAAATAGTGTAGTTCATGGTCTGTGTTCATCCCATGTTCGACCGCTTGAAGCTTCATAATCCACAAAGCCTCTCTGCGTCGTAGAGACAGTTCCTTATTGCCGCCCCTTGGGACAGAGTTAACTTGGTCAATTCCACAAAATGAGAATGTTTTATTTGTGCCCTGTGCGTGGTATTCCTGCATGTGTGTGGCAGTAGCATATCTGATGTCATTATGCTTGATAGCCCTTAGATGTTTATATATTCTCTCCTTTAGGGTTCTAATTGTACTTCCTATATAAAAACAATCACATACACACTTGATCATATATACCACATAGTGGCTGTTATAGTTTATCATCATTCTGATATCATATTTTTTACCTAGCTGACTAACAAACGTCTTGGTGTTATTCATTGCTAAGGGGCAGATTTTGCATCCCCCACATTTGTAAAACCCCATGCATCTTTGCGTAAGCCAATTGGGTCGTTGAATCTGTTTGGGAAAGCTAGGACTGATCCATGCTTTAAGATTCTTGCCACATCTGTATGTAATCAGTGGTTGGTTAGTAACATACTTTGATAGTGATTTATCATTACTTAGTATCCCCCAGTGTTTTTTCATGCTATTTCTGAGGGTTCTTGCTACCTCATTGTAGTTTGTAATGAGTCTTACTTCTTGAGAGGTTTCACCTTTGACAGGTTTGTCTTTGAGAGTATCCTCTCTTTTTATTTTTAGAATCTTTCGTTCAGCCATATCAATTGTTCGTATGTCATACCCCTAGTTATAAATCTTTCTTTCATGCTGTTTTTACATGCAATGAAGTCACTATTTTTACTGCAGTTTCTCCTTGCACTGGTTAGTTCACCATAAGGGATAGATTTCAACTGGTGTTTGGGGTGTGAGCAACTTGCATGCAATACAGCATTGCATGCCGTGGGTTTGCGATAGAGTTCATTCTGTATCAGATTATCTTCTATGAAAAGCGTCAAATCCAGGAATTCTACTTTCAGTACACTCAGATTGTATGTAAAATGTATACCCATGTCATTCGAGTTAAGATGTTCACAGAACTCAGTCAATTTTACCATAGGGCCTGACCGAATCATAATGCAATCATCGATCTAGCGCCCCCAGTAAATAATAGTTTCATTCCAGGGGCTACTCCTAGGGCCCCAGATCCACTCCTCCTCAAACCAACCCATGAAGAGATTGGCATACGAAGGAGAGAATCTGGAGCCCATGGCAACTCCCTTTATTTGTTTGTACTGCTTGGTTTCAAATAGGTACACATTGTTTTTGAGAATCAAATCAATCATAGTGCTGATCATTTCAACATGTGCCCACTGTGTAGCTGGTCTCTTACTCAGAAATTTCCTAGCTGCTTTAATCCCTAGATCTGTTCTGATGTTCGTATATAATGAGGTGACGTCAAGTGTTGCTAATATCATCCCCTCTTCCCAAGTAACATCCGATAATATACTAAGGATATGTTTCGTATCCCTAATATATGCTGGCAGGTTTTGTACCAGGGGTTGTAGGAATGTATCTACATACTGTGACAGTTTTTAAGTTGGACCACCTATGCTTGATATTATAGGTCTACCAGGAGGGAAATGCTGATTCTTAGGTATCTTGGGTAAGGCATAGATACAAGGAAATCTAGGCTTATCAACCTTAAGTTATAAATAGTCCTCCTGTTTGATTAGTCCACTATTGAGCCATTCTCTTAAATATGTGTTGATCATAGATGTCAGTGGCCCCATTGGATTATCTTTCAATTCCTCATAACATGTGATGTCAGACAATTGTGAAAGGATCTCACTATTATAGTCTCTGGTATTCATGACCACAATATTACCGCCTTTATCGGCTTCTTTGATGGTAACATTCTGTAGCAGAATGAGATCTTTCAATGCTCTGCGTTCATTTGTCGATAAGTTGTCAGATATCCTATGTCCTTGTTTAATGTCACGATGTAAATGTCTATACATGTCTTCTACAACTAGTTTGTGAAATATGTCAATATTGTTTCCACTAGATAGTGTAGGGGTCCATCTGGACTTGTTTCTAAGTCCACTGTTAGTGGTGACATCAATTTCTATATCATATTCCCACATCAGTTCCTCAAACGTCATATGGTCTCGGTCATCATCAGTGATTGATAGTAATAACTCAGTATCACTGATATCTTGTATGGTTAAAACATCATGACGCACCTCAGCTGGATATGTGTCCATGCCTTTATTAGGTATTGGATTGCATTTAAAAAAAATTCTTCAATTTCAAATTCCTGATGAATTTGAATAGATCAATCATGGAGTTGCATACCTCTCCATGTTCCTTGGGACAGAATCTCATGCCTCTTTCAAGTAGTGTAATCATATCAGGTGTTAATATTTGGTCACTCAGATTGATCACCTCAACTCCCTTATTAGGTGGTGAAACTAATTCTGTTTGTTCCAAGATCTCAGTTTCATTCTTGGTTTGTCCATTTCTGCTACCCCCTCTCTTTCCCCTCCTAGTCTTCTTGTTATATCTTCCTGCCATTTTGATAGGTCTCTGTTCCCTCGTTTGATCCTTTTGACCTCTCTTAAAAAAATAATATCCTGATTACTTCCAGTAGATCTGCCCTCATTGTCACTCTCACTCGGTATAGTATTTAATGAGGTGGAACTAGAACTCGCCTGAGTTACATCCCGTGTGGGATTCAATCCATCTTTGTTATCTTTCTCTATCAAATGATCGTATTTTTTAGCAAATGTAAATATACGACCTTGCTTATAGTCAATTTCATCTTGTTTCAATTTACATGCCTTCCTCTGCTTTATCTCAACTTGATGTTTGCTAATTACCTCATTAAGTATCTCGTAGTTTTTATCAGTGGCCTCCTTGAAGTCTAGTGCCTTAATTTCCTGTTCCACCTGAGCTATTTCTTCTTGTAGTTTTTTAACTTTGCGTTCTGAATTTTCTATCAGAATCGTCATTAATTTGTTCGAATTTGATGTTAATTCTTTTTCCCAGATTAACAAGAGGTCCTCATCTAAATCATCATATGTCGGTAATATTTGCATGTTAATGTTTTTCACTAAATACAGAAAAGACCCTAAAAAGTTGTTGCCAGGGTCTGGTCCAGTTGTCAGGATTGCATTTTAGATATGGTTGGTCTCTCACCAGGATTTTGGATTTAGCAGAAAAGCCTAAAATGGAAGGCATTCGGGTATATCCAGATACTTTATCCAACTGGGCTCAGTGGGCTGTATGTATTTTGGGCAATGCTAATGCCCATATTTCACAGGAAATGAGAAAAAGCCTTCTACTTAAAATTTATCCCAAAGGGGGATCTGCGAAAGCCAGAAGGTACTGATCCCTCGAGAAAATTACTACACACACAAAAGTCTGTCTGTCTGTGTGTCAACAAGAAAGAAGGAAAAGGAAAATTGAGTCTATGTGGTATTGAGGCAGAAGCAGGGAGAAAGTACCTTAAGGACAAGAACCCTCACTCACCGTTAGGTGACATGCTTCATCATATGGGTTCCCTCCTCACACTGTGGTGTGGGCTACGACTCCCCAAGGAGAGGAGCTGAGTTGTTTTCTCAGAAGATGAGTGTAAGAGAGTATAGATGAATGAGGGGCAGAGTGCAAAGAAGAGTAAATAAGTGATTTAAAAATGTCTCTCTGGATCCACTGAATTTCTATTGGGTGTCACAAGGACATGATTAAAAATGCAAGAGGGCTAGGATTCAGCATATATACCATAGTTTATAAGGTCAGTATGTTTCTGCCACTGGTTGGTCCCCTAGAGGGATCCGAAGACATTCGTCTGGACCTAAACTGAATAGTCACTCTGCATATGTGATAAAAATAAGGAAAAATATACTGCCCACCACTGGAACTAGGTGGTCAGTTGTTCAACATCCCTCTTCCCTTCAGAGGTATTCGTTTACTGTGAAAAAATAATCATGTTAATGTGGTGTAACCATATTCAGAGGGAAGGAGAATCAATCGATGCGTTCTATGCAAGGCTTAGAGAGCTGGCAAGCACTTACATAACGGATGACAGTGCGACAGAAGAGATCCGCGCACAAATAATCCAGGGTGTCCGCAGCAAGGTACTACGCGGGCTGCTCCTGAAGCAGCCAAACACACCCCTCAATGAGATATTGATCCTAGCCAGGACACATGACCTCTCGGCGGCCAAGGCCGATGAGCTGGACCTAACCCTGACACAGACGACAGAGAAAAACGTAGCTGTCAAGATCGAGCGAGCATACGCAGTGCGGACACGAGACAGAGGGAGCGGGCAGCAAATCAGGCCACCCCAAATGGACAATGTGGGTACTGTGGATGCGAGGAACACCCCATCCAGGCATGCCCTGCCCATGGTCAGACGTGCTCCCACTTTGGAACTCCGAACCATTTTGCATCAGTATGTCGGAAGATGTACCAACGTAAAGACAGAGGAGGAGGGAAACCCATACGAAAGAAAGTGCGCCAACTGTCAAGCGCCTATCTGGCATCAGCGAGCTGTACAAAAGGGAATGAGCAAGCAACGTACCGGGTGGAAGTCACCTCCACAGAAGACGACGAAGTTGAGGCATACCTGGTTTCATTCACACAAGACCTGAAGAAACGGAGAAGGCTGCAACCCACGTGCACCTTGAGAATAGACGGGTCAGAAGTAAAGGCAGTCATCAGCACCGGGGCCTCCGAAAAATTCATGGGGGTCCAGCAATATAATTGACTACGACCCAGGCTTGAGTTCTCACCATCCAAGACAAAAACCTTCGCATATGGGAGCCATTCACCCCTGCCCCTACGAGGAGAGATGACCGTGCCAATCAGGTCGGATGACAACGAAATTACAACAACTGTCCATGTCATTGACCAAGAGGCTGACACACTACTCAGCAGCCATGCCACCAAGGACTTGGGCCTCGTGATGTTCGCAAGAAGCGTGCGGGCGAACCAAACAGAGGAGCTGTTGAGCAAATTTGCAGACCTTTTCAAGGGGCTAGGATGCATCAAGAGAGCCCCAGTAAAGCATCACTTTGACCCAGCGGTGGCCCCAACAGCTCTTCGCCACAGACAAATTCCGTTTCACCTCAGGCCGCTAGTAGAGCAAGAATTGCAGAAGTTAGAAAACCAGGGAGTCATTGAGAAGGTGTCTGGGCTGACCCCCTGGGTGTCCCCCATAGTGATAGCGGAGAAGCCATGACAACCAGGGAAGATCAGGTTGTGCATTATTATGCGCCTCCCCAACAAAGTGATCTGGCAGGAGCGCCATATCACACCAACAATGGACGACATAGTGGCTGACGTCAAGGGGTCTCGGTGGTTCTCGAAGTTGGACTTGAACGCAGGATACCACCATCTGGTCCTGGACAAGGAGAGAAGGTACATCACTACGTTCAGCACTCACCTAGGTGTGCAATGGTACAAGCGCCTCAACTTTGGGATATCCTCAGCAGCCGAAATGTTCCAAGACAAGGTACAAGCAATCCTAACAGGACTACCAGGGGTGGTCAACGTAAGCGATGACATCATCATCCACTCCCCCACTGCAGACGAGCACTATCAACATCTGAGGGCTCCGCTGAAGAACACAGAGTCACCCTACACAGGGCAAAGTGCCTATTCATCCAGATGGAAATAGAATTTTTGGGATGCATATTCAACCAGGAAGGGATCCAGGTAGACCCACCGAAGTCTCTAGCCATAAAGGATGCACTTCTCCCCTTGATGGTGTCGGAAGTGCGAAGCTTCTTTGGGATGGCCACATACTACGGCCAGTTCATCCCAGATCTGCCCACCATCACAGAACCTCTCCAGAACCTCACTCGCTCCAATGCCATGTGGAGGTGGTAACAGCAGGAAGAGCCAGCCTTCCAAAGGATCAAGAGTGCGCTCCTTGACCACACCACCCTGGTGTATTTTGATCATGCCAAGCGCACAGAGCTCCTCATGGATGCCAGCCCAGTAGTCCTGGGGGCGGTGCTCACCCAGGAGCAGGAGCCCGCAAGATGGGCCACGTTGGCCTATGCCAGCAAGTCTCTCTCCCCCACCAAAGCCCAATATGCGCAAATTGAGCAGGAGTCCCTCGCCATTTGGTAGGCTTACCGGCATTTTCACTTGTATGTCTGCGGCCAGCCATTTAAGGTCATCACGAACCACCAGCCGCTAGTACCCCTGTCCCACGTGTCAGCGCCACACCCACACCCAAGGATCGAGCGAAGGGCCATCGGATTACAGCAGTATGAGATGGAAGTGGTGTACTGGCCTGGCACGAAGAATCTGTCCAATTTTCTCTCCCGACATCCTGCCCCACAGGAGCGCCAAGAAGAGTTGCAGGAAGTTGAGGCACTCGAGGCCCACATTCATATGATTTCGACAATCACGTGGCCTAAGGCACTGATCCTAGCAGACATCATGGTGGCAGCCGAGGGGGACCCAGTCATCACCAAGGTGCGCGACACTGTACAAGGAGGCAACCGCATCGTTTCCTGCAGATGGCCAACGATTGGGCAGGGCTGGACAGGGAATACCTTACCAAGATGTGGAAGATACGCAACCAATTAAGTGTAACCCAAGATGGAATATTATTGCGAGGGTCCCGCATTGTCATCCCAGCGGCCCTACACCATAACTAGCCCATGGCAGACACCAAGGGACCAAAAAGATGAAGGCCAGAATGCAGGAGAAAATGTGGATCCCTGGATTGGAGATGCGGGTCAAAGAGACGTTGAGAAGATGCCCGGCATACCAACTGACTAGCGCACCAGAGTGGCCAGCGCCAGTTCAGACGGAAGAACATGGGAAGGCCCCATGGGGAGCGTGAGCATCGACTTTGGGAGCTTTCCTGACCGCCGGGTAACTCTGGTCCTGATGGATAGTTACTCCAAATACCCAGTAGTAGCAGTCATCAGCTCCACCGCATTCTCCTGAGTCGCCTCAGTGCTGGAGAAAACATTTGCGATGTTTGGGTGCCCGGGAGAGATCAAGAGTGACAACAGGCCCCCATTCCAGACAAGAGAATTCTGCAATTTCATGCAACTCCACGGGGTGCGCCGCATCACCCCCCAAAAGCCACAAGCCAATGGAGAAATCGAAAGATTCATGCAGACTCTCAACAAGGCCTTACACATTGCCACTGAAGGAAGTGACCCGATTAGGGCCACCGAGTCACTCACGACCACCTCTCAGCCTTCCATACAAATGAAGAGTCGGTCAGACACTAGAGAATACAAACCAAAGTTATTTATTAGTCATACACTCAAGCGGAATCCAGTCTGACCAACCTCCTTGGATTGCTGCAGAGGGACTGACTCCCGCCAACATGGTAATACAAGATATACATTTCCAGCACCCCTAAAGATCCACCCAGACTAGAATTTTCCAGTCTGGGACCTTATGAACGAAGGAGTTACAGAAGGATGAGCTACAATCCTGAGACTGGGTACAAACTATCTTGGTTTCAAGGTTACTCTGCCCCGTCTGTGACAGAACGACCTATTCATTAGTGCTGCGAAGCTCAACCTTGAATAATAAAGCGAAACAATCAAGGCTGTTTTCTGCTGAGGGAGCCAGTATGAAACAGAAGCTTAATTTTGTTCATGGCACAAAATGGTAGCTGAATATAAAAAGGTGCAGCAAATGTTAACTTAACTCGCACAATGCTAGATGGAGTAAATTAGACACATTTTTCAGTCCAACAGACCCTCCTTTTAGCATTTGCTATCAATATTCAAAAATACCTTCATCTATTGACACAAGGTCGTGGACAGCCTGTATCATCATGGCCGTAGACTAAGCATCACGTATTGGGGCCTTCGGTGTGGGTGTCAATTTTCCAACACAGTAAGCACAGCAAGCAGGAAGGCAATGTACGCATAGGCAACATGTGAAAAGGACACCTGCAATTACTATCAGGAAGATGAGAGTTTTCCACCCCCAGGATGCTATTAAACCCCAGAACTAACCAGAAAGAGTCCAGGTACCATTCTCTTGGTGGATGTCAGATGCAAGCCTATGCAACTTCTGTATAGCAGCGTATACATTAGGGGCGTGGTCCAGTATGTATACACAGCAACTGCTGCCAATGATATGACAGGCCCCTCCCCGATCAGCAAGGATGACGTTTAACACCATCCTGTTCTGAAGAGCAACAAGCCTCACAGCCTGGAGCTCAGCTGTAATATTTGTCAAAATTAAGCCTGGGCAAAGCACTACGCTACGCTCGCGTAGTTTGCGAAGTTTGCGCTACTTCCCACTACGCGAATTGCACATAGCACAGTGCGAACACGCGTAGCATAGTGTTGCGTAGTGCAGAGGTCATTTTTTGCTTGCTCGCGGTCCTCAATGTCAAGTTGGCGACCGCAAGCAAGCAAAATGATATTCCGGCGAGACTTTTTCCTCGTTCGCGATCAGCAACATCAAGTTGGCGATCGCGAGCGTGGAAAATAAACCTCCCGGTGAGATTCTCAACGCGTGGAGGTCAGGTTTCTCATTGCGAGTTGTCGCGTATGCTCGCGATGAGAAACTACCAGTCCGCGTTGAGAAAGCTGCCGCTCAAGTAAAAATCTACTCGAGCGGCAGAAAACTACAGCTCGCACTGTGCAAGATGCCGTTTTCAATGATTGCACAGTGCCGGTTGCTTGTCCGCACTGTGCAATCATTGAAAACGACATCTTGCACAGTGCGAACAGGGTACTACGCAGTTCGCGAAGTGCTACGCGTAGCTCGCGTAATGCGAAGTGCACTTTGCTTTGCTTCGCGTAGTGCTACTTCGCGAACTACGCCCAGGGTTAGTCAAAATCCCTGCTGTGGTATTAATGCCCCCTCCACAACTCTGATGTGTCGACAAATGTTAAGGCTATTGGACATAGGGGCCCAAAAGCGTAAAATACCCTTCATAGCATCTGTGAACTGCTGCAAAGTGATGTCTGTCTGATCTATGTCTTCTGTGTTAATAACCCTTCTAATTCGGGACAGATTGGCACTCCTACGCTGCAATCGATGATGCTTATGATAATTGGACGGTGCTATGTACACTGGGGGAAGAAAGAAAGAGAGGTAACATACACCTGACCATTCCCTAGGAAGCCAAACATAAGCGTGAGATCCACAAACAAAGTAGATATTATGCCGTGGGAGCAAATGCAGGCTATTACTCGTGCTCAATGTATATGTATAGTTGCAATTACTCTTACCCACTTTCACCTTACCAATCCCTCGAAAACAAAATCCAGCTGTTGTGTTGACTACTGGCACTGGTATTGCCTCATCCTCAGTAATATTGCCCATCTGGTATGAGCGAAAGTATTCAGTGACATTAAATCCCTGGAAATCCAACATTTCGTTTTGAAGCCATGTTACATTTTTCTCTCTTTCATATACATTCATGCAGGCTGTTGGGAATAATGTATCAGGGGTCCCTTGTTCTCCCGGTGTAAATCCTTGGTGGACACATATATTTTAACACTGTGTGATAATCAGCAGATGTTATATTCATAGTACAAGAATGATAATGAATGTATACCATAGAGAACAATTTGAACCATCTTCGCAACTGCCTAAGTACGACATAGGCTATCACTCTTATGTGTAACAGAAGGGAGCAGTCCACATATCCAACAGTTTGTAACATTAGATGTATCATGGGCTTGGTGGAGCGTTTGCAAAAACACATTGTCTACCTATGTTTTTCTGTGTTCACCTTTATGGGGGGCCAAAGTAACAAACATATGTTCAGGGGGAACAGGCGTTGTACCAATCAAAGAGTACACAGTATATTTCTCCTCAAGGAACCATACTATTCCAAGTCCTGTTACCAGGGAAATCAGAACAATTACGATGAAAACTATTTTACTCTTTGTAGACCAACTGGACCTACCAGACTTATTCTGCCCAAAACGTGGGGCTACAAATGTCTGTTCCTTCTCCTTAATGGGGCGACCAAATGTATACATTTTAACCAGAGGAAAAGGACATGCAATGGAGTCGAAGACAAGAAGGGGCAAATGTTCCCAGTGTCCTTCAGAGCCTCACTGGTAGACTCCTATTGTTCATCAACGTTGGCGCTGTTGAGCACCGGTGGTGGAGCTGTCGGACCAGCTCTTGAAGTATCCCATGTCACTCACGATAAGGCACCCACCTTCCCAGGGGAGCATGCTCGATCATTCCTGTCCAATGTCCGCAACACTGCACCAATCTCATCTCTCCCTATGCTACTGTTGCCTGACTTATCGAGTCCATCCCTGCTAGTCTGACTTTTCCTTTGGTGCACTGTTCCTCTGTCGGGAGCACATATTATACCAAGATACGCCAGAGACAGAGGAGTCAGCAAAAAGGGGCTCAGACACAGAGGGACTAATGGACTGGGGCTTAAGCACAGATGGGCCAGTAGACTGGGGCTCCTGGATGGCCCTGATCTCAGGAGGCACTGCCTTGCTCAACACTGCGTTGTTTTCTCCCTCCGTTTGTGCCCACATCAGCCGGGCATCCGAGAAAGAAACGAAACTGGGCACCTGCTCAATTTCAGAGTCACAGACTCTGTCAAGCACACATTGCTCGTAGGGTAAAGGGAGGGGCACCTTGCAGCAGTGTTGGCAATGTATCCAATTCCTCTGGCCGGCCACCTCCACGGCGGTGCGGGTGGCGAGGATCACCTGCACAGGGCCCTTCCACCGTGGCTCCAAACTTCCTTTCCTCTGGAAGTGTCTGGTCAATACAAAATCTCCAGGCTGAATATCGTGTCCTGGCCCCTTGGGTACTGATGGCAAGGCTTTGTGGATCTGTTGGTGAATAAACGCAAGCTTTTAGTTAACTCATACAGATAATCCACTAGCAAAGGGTATTCAATTTCCGAAAACCGCCGAGGTCACGGGACACCCCAGACATTCGCCGGACATCCGAACACGACTTCATACGGTGACAACCCTGTCCTAGTGTGAGCCGTAGCTCTTCTAGAAAAAAGAGCTAATGGTAAAGCATCTGGCCACCGCAATCCTGTGCTCTCCTGAATCTTTGCCAATTTCAGTTTGAGAGTACCATTGTACTTCTCAACCAGACCTGCTAACTGGGGGTGGTTTGCAGCATGACATTTTTGTTTGATGTGCAGACCATCACACACCACCTGGATAACCTTTAAATTGAAGTGGCGTCCGTTGTCACTGCAAATCAAACGGGGCAGACTGAACCGAGGGAAGAACTCCTTTAGGAATGCGTTCGCCGTCGCCATGGCTGTGTTCTCTTTAGTGGGGTGAGTCTCAATCCATTTACTGAATGCACAAACAACCACTAACGCATATTTCAGATTGATGACTCGCTCCATTTTGATGAAATCTCTCTGAAGGACCTCAAAAGGGAAGGAAGAGGGTGCAAAATTACCAGGGGGTGCAGGGTTGTCTTTTCTAGGATAATACATCATGCATACCATACAGTATTTAACTAGATGAGCAGCAACCTTGGGAATGCTGTCCTTCTGCCATACAGGATCTAACAGTCTACAAATACCCCTTGCACTGATGTGGGCTGGCCCATGCGCCATAGTGACCACAGGGAGGACATATGCATCTGGTAACATCCATCTCTGTTTTTCTGACTTATCTGTCCAACACCCATCCTCATCTAAGCGTGCAGTGCTTTCCTGCCATACTGCTAACTACTCAATTGTTGCCTCACTTTGGATCTCCTTCGCATTGTCCAGCGTATCCTCAAACATAGTGACCTCGGCCACCCACCTAGCGGGACCCGCTACAAACATCCTTCTCATCTTTGTTCGAGCTGTCTCCTTAGCTGTCTGGTCTGCAAATGCATTCCCCCTTCCCATGTCATCAGTAATTGCCTTGTGGGCACTGCAATTTACCATAGTCAATTTCTTAGGAAGTGTCAAGGCAGACAGAAGCCTTTGTATAAGAGGGCCATGCTGGATGCGTGTCGCATGGGAAGTAAGGAGCCCCTTCTCTGCCCAGAGCCGCCCAAAATTATGGGCGACCCTGAAGGCGTACGGGCTGTCAGTATAAATATTAACAGCCAGTCCCTCGCTCAATTCACAAGCTCTAATAAGGGCAACCAGTTCCGCTGCCTGAGCGGACTGATAGGAAACTTGTGATGTTTCAACTACCATATGCAGTGTAGTAAATGCATACGCTGCAGAGGTGGTGCCATCTGGTAATTTGAAACGAGAGCCACTGACATATAGTTCCCCTTGGGGGTCAGATTCGGGGACATCAGTTAGGTCTACACGTGCCTTCGTCTCCTCCTCTGTTTGAAAAATACAATCATGTATGTCAATATCCTCACTCTCAGAAGGGAGGAGTAATAACGTGGCTGGGTTCAGAGTGGCACATCTTTTTACCGTGACATGCGGGGTAAAGAGAGTTAGCTCATAACCCCTCAGACACGCACTAGTAAGGTGCTGCGTCTTGGTCTTATTCAAAAGGGAGTCTGCAGCATGGGGCACCATGACTGTGAGGTCAGTATCAAGTACGAGCCCAGCCGATTACCTAATGGAGACGGCCACAGCTGCGACTGCTCTTAGACAGCTCTGGAGGGCTCTGGCGACTGGATCAAGCAAAGCAGAAAAATAAGCACACAGCTGTTGTTTACCTCCAAAGGCCTGTCTTAAGACTGATAGCGCACAGTCAGCCATCTTGTGTACATACAGCACGAAAGGCTTCAGGTAATTAGGTGTACCAAGCTCAGGTTCAGAGCAAAGCGCAACTTTTAATTGCTTAAAAGACTGCTGACATTCAGGCGTCCAAGGCAGGGGCTTATGCACCTCTTTAGTGGTTAGCGCAAGCAGGGGCTTTATTAGTAATAAATAATTAGGGATCCAGTGGCGACAGTAGGAAGTGATGCCAATAAAAGCGCTCACATTCCTCTGAGTTTTAGGGATAGGGATTTTTAAAATGGTGTTGATGCGCTTAGGGGTCAATCTCCTACCCACCTTCGACAGTAGATGACCTAAATAGGTGACCTCCTGTCGACAGTATTGAAATTTAGAAAGGTACACTTTATGTCCATAGTGAGCCAAATGTAGCAACAACTTAACCGTACTGTCTTTGCATCCCTGTTCAGTGTCAGAAGCTATTAGTATGTCATCCACATATTGAAGCAATACATTACCTGGGGAAAGCGTGAGGGAGTCCAATTGGGATTTCAAGTCTTGGGTATATATACTAGGGCTCTCAGTAAAGCCCTGAGGAGCTCAACAGAATCTAAAGCTTCTGCCAGCTAGGGTAAAACCAAACAAATGTAGGCTGTAAGGATGGATCGGGATACTAAAGAACGCATTTTTCAATTCAATGACAGAGAAGAATTTATCAGAGGAAGGAATCATTTTCAGAAGGGCCATTAATGTCAGGGACCCCTGGGAACTGAGGGACCACTATTTTATTAACTGCGCGCAAATCAGTCACAAAACGATAAACACCTGGGTGCTCATCGGGGGAGTCTGAAGATGCCTTTTTTAGAATAGGAAGAGTAGGGCTATTGCACACATTCGCCGCTGTCTCTTCAACCACTCCCAACTCAATCAGATCTTGTATAGTTTGCAGCAAAGCTCGCTCCTCCGCTTGTGGAATTTTGTACTGGGGAATACGAGTCAAAATGGCATTGTCTTTAACTTTAATGGAAATCGGGGATATTTGCAACAGTCCCACATCTGTATTACCAGTGGCCCGCAACATGTGTGGCACATCTTTAAATTCAGCCGGGAGGGGTGCATCTTTTGACAGACATTGCTTAGTGCTACTTACGTGCAGGCCATTGTCATGTAAACACATTCCGGTGAACAAAAAATTGTAGCTTGTAGCCTCTTTAATAAATTCAAGCCCACCAAATTTTCTCCGCAATTTCATGTCAACAAAAATGGTGAATCCAAAGTAAAAGGACGGATAGTCAAGGCAAGAGGTTTGGAAATGGGGCTAAAAACCGGCACACCAGAAAAGCCTACCAAAACATTATTTTGGCCAGACAGAGCTACCCCGGGGACCAGCGAACGAGAAACAAAGCTATTCATTGCACCTGTATCTACTAAGAATTTCTTAACTGAGTCTTGCAAATGGGGCGTGGCCGAGCCTGCCAAGATGGCGGCAGCACTTCCATAGCGCTCCGCACGGCAGCCCGCAATGTCGCCATAATAATAAGCCCAAACCCGGCAACAACTTCATCCAAATGCCACCACAGCCGCTGCCCAAGAGAGGAGCACCCGGTGGACCCGTGCGGGCAGCAGAACCGATGCCCCTGAGGATGAGGGGGCTCAGATAGGGTCGCGTCCGCGCTCACAAAATGGCGGCGTGCGACGGACATTGAACGCTCCCGCGGCCGCCTGGAGTCCCGGGGACAGGGCTGGGAGATCGCTGCTACCCAGACCTTGCGGCAACTCATCATCCCGGTCGAGCAGCCCCCCGGCGGGTAAATACACCGGAACACAGGTGAGAGCGCTGCAGTGGTGGACCGGGGCCCCCCGTACACAGCAGCCCCTGTGCGATGGGGGGTCCCCGCCTGCGGAGACACTGTGACGAAGCCTAGGCCCACAGCTCCAAGTCAGTAGAGAGCCCGCACAGGACACTCTCCCCCCCCCCCGGCACGGCACCGGGCCTCGAGGTGCGCAAGGGGGTGGTGAAGCAGCCAGGTTAGCAGCCCGATGTCAGTGAATCCTCCACGCCACCGGTAATCACCCCTGGCATGGCGGCCCTGCGGCCCCAGTGGGAGCCAAGAGCTGGGAACCTGGGCAACGCGAGGAGGGGCCCTCATCCGACAAGGCGCCGAATCGAAGCCGGGCCCACCTGCGATGCTCCCACAGAATACCAACGCCAGACACCCTCCCTCGGCACGGCACCGGGCCTCGAGGTGCGCACGGGGGGAGTTATAACTGGAAGACGGACGGACACCGGAGCATTATCCACAGGGCCAGCCTCAGCCCATCACATAACGGCCCTGCACCTCAGCTGGGACCCGGGGACTCGGACCACGCGAGGAGGGGAGCTCCCACTTGGAGAAATGCCACGCTGACACCGGGGCTCGCCACTGTAATCCCACAAAATGGCACAAGACCAGGCCTCGAGGTGTGTGGGGGAGAAAAAACCAGGCAGCAGACGGGATCCAGCACAATCTGCATGTCATCAGCAAATAACCCATAAAACAGTGGGCCTACGACCCCGAGGGAAGCCGGGAACCTGAGCCTGGAGGGGGCGGCAGACCGTGAGAGCACAGCAGAGGCCTGGTCGAGGGGGGATGAGCTCACTGTCTTCGGAAGCAGAAACGCAAAAAATTGGCATGGGGTGAAGGCCGTGAGACGACAGGCGGCAAGCGCCCGATGCAGGGGTACCTCCAGCAATTATCCGTGACCTCCTCCGGGACCGGGCAGGGTACAACACTGAACGGAGAGACGGAGGGATAGAACGCTGGACTGCTACTGGGCCGTAGTGGAGGGCCCAGAGTGGAAATAATACGCAACAAAAGGCGCACAAAGAGCAACCCTGCAGACCTCTGCCCCGGGGCTACCACCGGTCCCAGACGACACTGAGCCCCCCAAAAAAGATCCACGGAGGGGCGTCCAGTCACTCTTCACTACAGTTCCATGGAGGGATCCACCCCCGGTAGCACCCTCACCAGTCAGCACGGGGAGCAGTCCAAGCAGATAGGAGACCCTCGCCCATCAGCGACCGGATGTCAGGTGGGAGAAATACCCTGTCTAAGAGTGAAGGCCACCTCACTGGAGATACAGATCCCGATCGTTAGTGGCCCAAGGGACCTCCATAGAAGAAGAAGGACCACAACATTTACCGGTGACCGTTTTCGAGCGGCGTGATCACTATGGGGCACCCACATGCAATGGGCACTTCGCAGGCCTCAGGACTGCCGAGAACAACATCCCCGACTCCTCACCCTATGCAACAAGGAGGGGATCCCACGACCTCGGAGTCCATGTCGAATAAACTGGACAAAGTCCCTGCGGCTATTGAACAATCACGGGTAACCATGGAACACAAGTTCGGAGAACTGGCTACAGACATCAATTTGCTTCGAGATGACCACAGAAAGCTGGCGGACAAAGTCAAGCAAGGAGAGAAAACATTGCATACTCTGGAGCCACAACTAGAACAACAACAAGACACTCTGGCGGACCTGAAAGCTCGAGTGAAGATCCTTGAGAGCAAAACGGATGATTTAGAGGGACGGTCCCGCAGGAGTAACATCCGCATTATTAATCTTCCGGAGGGAGTGGAGGGGGCCGACCCTCTCGGATACATTACAACATGGATCGCGACATTCACACAAGCGAAGGACCTGACCTCATTCTTCTCCGTAGAAAGGGCACATCGGGTACCGGCCAGCAAACCACCGCCGGGGTCACCACCCAGACCATTTCTCCTAAAACTGCTCCATTTTCAAGACAGGGATGCTATCCTCCGAGCGGCAAGATGGCAGGGAACACTCAGAGTAGAGACCAAACAAGTCATGCTATTCCCGGATTATTCGCGGGCCGTTCAGCAACAAAGAGCCACCTTTATGGCGTCAAATGCCTCTTGCGCCAAAAGAACATTCAATATGCGCTCCTGTTCCTGGCCCGACTCAAGATCATATACAATGGAAATACACACTTTTTTCTCGGGTCCCGCAGAGGCCAGCGGCTGGGTGGAGCAGCACCTATCACAAGTAGTCATCCCCAGAAGGGTGCAAACCCATCGACCGGCAGGTCGACGACGACGGCAGCAGAAAAAAGTCACGCTTACACAACTGAGCTCGCGTTTGAACTCCTCTAACAAGAGCTCTCCTGATCTCGACCAAATCATGGCGGAGCGCCGGAGAGCACTGCAGGTGGCTGCAGAGATGGGACCCCCGGGGGACAGTTCGGACGGCGAGAGAGGCCTGCATCTCTTCACTTCAGAGGAAGAGGGCAGGCACACAAATTCTCCTGGTGATGGTTCAATGGCACCACCAATAGTGACCCCCCCAAACGGCAGACACTCTGATCTGATATACGAAGAACGGAATAACATAAAGCATGGGGGCATCCGCTGAGAACTCTACACCTCCTTAAACCAAAAAACGTTGTTTGTTAGTGAGAGGATGCTCCTGCAACCAGTCCTACATGTAAGAAATAGACAGGAGGTACACAGTAGAACACTGCACCGGACGGCAATGGCTGGCATAGCCTCGGTTGGGCACTACCAAGACAGAGTCAACGAGCGGGTAGCAGCAGCGACAGCGCCGGGAGGAGGCGGATGACCACTTCCCCCACGCAACGAACTAAAGTTTGCACATGATGTGCAGTTTGGACGAACCGCCCCGAGTGTTAGGTCCTATAAGTTGTGACTGTTTCCCATTGGTTCACTTTATCCCCCTGTATTTTACATTCCCATCACACCCCACAGAGGAGCACACACACGACAATGACTATCTCGGTTCAGGGACCACTGGCAAGAAGGATTTTTATTTATGGGGCGTGATTCTGTTCTATTGCTACTCGGTGGGAGGAGAGCAAGAAAGAGGGCGGAGACTTCAGGCCAGAAGAAACACCACCTAGTCACTAAACGCAATGGCAGCCCAGATCCCTAATACGGACCTGAAGATTATTACGCTGAATGTCCTGGGCATGCACACAGCAAATAAAAGGTACGCGATTTACGCCTACATTAAACGACAACACGCCCAAATAGCTCTCCTACAGGAGACTCACCTGACGGCAATGGAGGTGGATCGCCTACGTAAGAAATGGCGAGGTATTATATGTGCTACAACATATTCCTCATTCGCCAGGGGAACCCTGATATGGGTAAGGCAGGGGGTTCCCTTTCGAGAACAATCCTGAACGATAGACAAAGAGGGCAGATACTCCCTACTAGCGGGACTCCTGGAGGGCAAGGATATAATGGTTAGAAGTATTTATGCCCCAAATATAGAACAGGACCAATATTGGGCCCGCCTTACTGGAGCATTAACGCAATACACATCATGGCCTTGGCTGTTGGGAGGGGATTATAACTGCGCACTAGACATTAACTTAGATAGGTCTCACTCCCCTCTGCCACGGTCCCCAGCGTGGAAACAGACAGAGCAATTCCAAACATGGCTTACCCACTGGTCATTAGCAGATGCCTGGCGGGAGAAGAACCCAAATATAAAAATATGTTCCTTTTAGTCCAACCTGCACAACCTCAGGGTACGACTAGACAGATTCCTCTGCCCCACAGCGCTGCTCCCCCAAATACAACATGCAGACTATCTAGGCAGAGTACTTTCTGATCACGACGCACATTCTGTGATCTTCAGATGGAGGCCGCCCCACCCTCCGGTACCCATGTGGAAATTGCCTCGAGAGTGCTTTACAGATCAGGTGTTCTGTCACACACACGCCGATTACATACAGGATTATTTCACACTAAACACAGGTACAGCCTCATCCAGATCAACTGAATGGGACGCGTTTAAGGTGGAGGCTAGAGCTCACTGCATCCAGCACATAGAAAGGGAGCGAAAACTTTAGAGCAATCACTGCAAGCACTAGAAACAAAATTAGCGAACCTCACCAAAAGCATGGATGAAGGAGAGGCTACCCCAGAGCAAGTGGCGATGGCGAAAACAACATACGCGGAAACCATGAGTGACTTGCGTAAATACAATTTTAGAGCATACACTGCCAGGGCCCATCGGGAGGGAAATAGGGCGGGAACACTCCTAGCCTGGCTAGCGAAACAGGATACAAACATACAGCCGATCACAGAACTGGAGATGCGACAGGGACCCCTAAACAGTCACAAGTAGATATTATGTGCATTTTCCACGACTATTATACGGGAATCTATCGGGCTCCACCACAGCCACAGCGACTGGCATTGCCCCAATTCTTCCACACACTGCCTTTACCACGCATCCCGGCGACAGATAGGAAGACGTTAGAAACAAAGATAAAATCTCCGGACGTGACCCACGCAATCAGGGCACTGGTGCGTTGCAAGTCCCCTGGAATGGATGGCTTTCCCCTAGAATATTATACCACCTTCTCAGCTCACCTGGTTCCACAGCTTGTATCAATGTATGAAGACGCACTACAGAGAGGGGAACTTCCTGGTTCACTTCGGGAATCTACCCTGGTCACATCCCTTAAATCACATAGGGATCCCACTCTTCCATCCTCATACAGACCTATAACCCTACTTAATGCGGATTGTAAAAATTTTAGAAACATTTTAGCAGACCGGTACATTCAAGTCCTCCCGCAATTGATCCATCCTAACCAAAATGGGTTTCTCCCCAGGCGCAGCGTTTCACAGAATATTCGTAGACTCTTCCATATCAAAGACAGAGTGAAAGAGACCTTCCCACGTGCCGCATGCCTAATTCTAGACCTTGAAAAGGCCTTTGACACACTACTATGGCCATACCTATTCGCACTCCTCCGTAAGGCACGGGTCGGCCCGACCCTGCTGGCATACACAGCAGGGGCCTCACGACTAGAGTGAGAGTGGGGAGGTACATCTCAGCTCCTTTCCCGGTGGAACGGGGGACGAGGCAAGGGTGCCCCTTGTCTCCCCTCCTTTTCGCCATGGCGGTGGAACCACTGGCCATCCGTTTGAGACAGGGGAGTGGGGAGTGGGACATCCCAATAGCGGACACAATGCATAGTGTATTACTGTATGCTGAGGATCTCCTGATTTACGTGAGAGATATTACCAGCGACCTCACGCCGATATGGACAATACTACAGGACTTCACAGAGGTCTCAGGCCTCAAAGTTAATTGGGAAATATCGTCGATCTTTCCGTTAAGCCCCCACCTAGCCCCCTCGGAAATAGCGATTGGGCCCCAGACGCTCGGTTGGAATGCCACGGCACCCCGATACCAGGGAGTGCGACTATATCACTCGCCCGAGAGTCTATATGAGGGAAATCACCGCAGGACGTTGGTGGGACTGCGTGCGTCGGTTGCGTTCTGGAAGACTCTGCCTTTGGCCCCCATAGGAAGGGTAGCTCTAGCGAAGATGATTATGGTACCCAGGCTACTCTACTCTCACTAATCTCCCAGTAATACTACCTCGCTCCTTTTTTCGGGAACTAGATGCGCTACTCACAACCTTAATATGGGGGGTAGACACAGGGTAGCTCTACAAACCCTGTATTTGCCCATGACGCAAGGGGGTCTGGGAGCCTTCGTGGCTGTCCCATTGGACGGCAGAGCGCCACATAGAGGAGACATTCTCCACCAGCGGCCGGATTCCTCTTCCAGCACTTCGGAGATTACTGATGCCGGGCACCAAACCTGAGCGTACTCATCCCCTGCAGGTAGTGATAGCCCATAAATGCATGATGCGCATACATTGCATGTCAAGGGGTCAGCCCCTCTACTCCCCATTGCTCCCATTAGTGGGATTTCCTCAGCGGGAGAAATATTACACCTCTAGCGCCCTCCGGGTATGGACGGAGCATGAGGTGACAGAAGTCGATTCCATGTTCGAAGATGGACAGGTGAAAACGTATGCCCAAATGAGGGAAAGCTGTGATCTCCCCCGTGACAGTTTTTGGTCCATAGACGATTGCTAGAAAGCGCCCGACAATGCTGGGATCTCACGGAGGGTGAACCACCGACGCACCCAGTGCTGCACACAATTCTGCGTATGCGCAGGGGGAGAGATTTAGTCACCTGGCATTACAAAGCGATACAGGAATTGCTCGCAACTCCACTACAAGCCCTGCGCCAGAAATGGGAGGACGAAATAGGACAGGCGCTCCATGATAAAAATGGGAAAAGGCACTAGAGTTCCCAAAAAAGGTTTCCAGAAGTGCACGGTTCAAAACATCCAATTCAGCATGTTACATCGCTCTTACTTAACACCTCACAGGCTCCGCCGATTTTACCCCGACACACATTTCGCATGCCCCAGATGTCAAGCACTGGAGGCGTATTTCAAACACATGTTCTGGGACTGTCCCGCACTCTTCCAATATTGGAATAGGGTACATCAGACTCTAAGGATGACGGTCAACCTCACAGATATTTCCACGTGGGAAGCGAGCGCCCTAGGTATCTTCCGCAGACGGAAGACGGAAAAGGTGCAATGCAGGTTCGCCTTCCTCGCTCTGCTCCTAGCGAAACGAGGAATAGCCATGCACTAGAGAGCCCCAGCGGGACCCCCAGAGGCAGCCTGGATAGGCGCAGTTAAAAAATGGGGGGGCAGCAGAGGAAGATGTGCTGCGAGATGAGGAGGTGAAAGGGATTCGTAATCATACCATTTCCATGGAATGGGCTCAGCTTAGATTGCAATTTGATCAGGAAACGACGATTGAGGACGCACACGCGGCCTCACAATCCCAACCCCAAACTCCGCCCCTGTACCCTGCGACGCCCACGATCACTAGCACGTAATGGGCATACGGCCTGGCGGGCGGATGGAATACCAAGGCCCTATCGGAATCTCACCCCTGATTTAATGATAGGCGACACACCATCTCCAGGGATTCCCCTCCTCGCCACTGACACAACGGCACAGTAATGGACAAACCGGAACCAGAATCACCCACACACTAAGTGCATAATACGATGCAATCTACAAGCTCTCTGACCCCCCCTCCCTTCCCCCAACTTCCCTCCTTTGTTAACGGTTATTGGTTTACTCCCCCTGGTGCCTACTTAGGTGCTTTCACCGGGTCGGAAACACATTTATAGGCAACCCCAAAGAACACATACGGGGATAGAGCTGGGGACTGCATATCTACCCACACCCCACGGCACCCTACATAGGCAGACACCAGACAAACTACCACTGCCTGTAATAGTTCAGCTGCAATGTACTCTCCGTCCCCCTTTTTACTACTCTTATGCCTAACGCAACATAGATAGGGGGATAGCAGTTTCTGGGCCATAAGGAAATCATTCAGCGGTCTGCATGCAACTGCTTTCATGTTTTAATAATAATGTGTAATTCTGTACCATGAAGAGTAAAAATCCCAATAACTGTGCCATACTCAATATAACAGAAGGGGAGGATGTCGTCCAAGTGCTCTCCGAAGCCTGCAAGCGAGCCGCAATCTCTGGGAGCAGATTCGTAACAAACTTATTACTGAACAATCGGACACCCCCTTCCAGTGATAAATCCTGTCTGCTAAAATCCAAGAACACTCCTTCAAACCGAGTAAAAAAATCAGACACACTTTCATCTTTCTTCTGACGACATGCCGTTAACTTGTCCCAATCTACCCTTCTCGGTGGAATAAGAGAGTGCATGTAAGAGATAATTCGGCCAGGCAAAGCTAGTATTTCGGCCTTAGGCTTCTCACCAGGCTTCCTCTCCTGATCCCATGCTCTAATTTGGTCCCAGGTACCACCCAATTTGGCACCGGGGTCCTGTGTGTGTATCTGCCTCCAAATGTCAAGGGGTACCAGTAAACCGAAGAACATTTCAATATCTGCTAGCGTCATCACTGTTGATGAAGCGGCCTCTGTCAATTCCTTATAATATGCGGTAGGATTTTTCCTGGGGTCGGGTAACTGAATCTTAAGGGACAACACCTCACTCCTCTTCCATGGGGTGTAGACCCACTATTCTTGAACACGGGCCTCTACCCATTGGTCTAACAACAGCATTATGCTGATCTCGGAGCTCCGGTAACTCAGGGTGATATATGAGATGGACTTCCCTTATCGGAAACTGGGATACTGTCTTAGGGCTCTTCTCAAACAGCTTACTTTGATAAGCTACCAACGTTGCAACATTACCGAAGACCACCCCAGGCGCCATACCAGCAGCATATATATTGTCCCTGATTTCATAAATAATCTGGGGTGCTACTTCGTTGAAGCACTGTTCCCACAATCCAATCAGCGTAGCTGACGTGCTTAAGGGCATGCTGCTTCATAAACTGCTCATAATCTCTCATCACTCTCCACACATCTTCCGTACTATAGATGGGATGACGAGGCCACTGAGCGGCCTGATTGGCTTCTGCCCTTTTCTCTTCCTCTCCCATATCAGATTGTATCAATATCCGTCCAGTCGCTCCCGAGCAGCTGCCCAGTCCCAGTTCCCTGATCCACGTACAGGCGTTCTGCTACCTAGTACTGTTGGGGAATTAAGTAAAAGGGAAGGAGTAGTAACAGAAGGAGCAGGCACCAATGTCGTTAATGGCTGTGTTGTGGGTGTAAGGGCTGGAGAGAGGAGAGACGTCGACACAATAGGCGTAGCAGGGAGACTAGCAGTCATCACAGGCACAGAAGGCGAAGCCACAGAAATGACAGGAGGCGCGGTGGCCAAAGCAGCTGGATCAATAACAGAAGGAACAGAGACAGCAGGGGCAGAAGAGACAGAGGACTGAGGCTGCAGGATGGCAGGATATATTCTCTGCGGGCGTATGGAGGTCGGGTGTCTAACAATTCCTCCACAAATGTATAATTTTCTTCTCGAACCACATAAGACTTTTCACATTGCAATCAAAACTTCCTATCGGCACACTATATCCCCTTCTCTGTCTTCTCTTTATCATACGCAACAGCTTCTGCATCCTTCCCTTTCGGGACTCTTTTCTACTTTCATTTGTCTTTGTTTAGCTTTCTTTTGCCATATTCTAAGGGAATCAAACATCGACTTCCTACTTCTTTTTGCAAACAATTTATCCTCCAGACAATTATGCTTTTGCTCATCAAAAGTGCCTGTCAACAGCCACTACAACTCAGCATTGTCCCTTGCATGTTTGTGCCATAATGTACCAAACATAATAGAGCCAAGGCCATGCTTGACATATATTTCAAAACTTGGAGTGCCTTCGGGAGGCGTAGGCTGACTCTCTCCCAATCGAGCATCAGTTGAACAACAACGACAACTCACACAGCACAACTTACTAAAACAGGGCATTTTTCAAACGAAAACATAGTCACTATTTATGCTCAGCAGATATTTGAAAATATCTTGCCAAAGTTGGTCCTCAGACTTCAACAAATCCAAAGCAAAGGGGTACCATGTTCATAAAGAACTCAAACAAATTCAAGCGCTTGTCCATAAACGATCCTCAGACCGTACCAAACACAAACCAAAATGGCGCCATAGCCACAAAAACAAAACCAAAGCAAACTCACCTGGTGCACACAGGTCAAACAAATTTATTCTCCACTGCCGACTCTTCGGACCATACGGTCGGATCCAAGGGTCTCGCCATTCAGGACCCCAGCCGGGATGAATACTGGCCGAGGCACCACGCGGTCAGACAGAGAGGGCAGCTGCGAGTACCGGACTCTCTCATGCAGGGATCCCCGGTCCGTCCATCCGACCTGACGTGGTCCCGTCCCCCTTACCCGTCCCAGGCAAAGAAGGGTCACTCACCCGATGGGGTCCCTGTTCAGGCACCAACTGAAGGAAGTGACCCGATTAGGGCCATCGCGACCACCTCTCAGCCTTCCATACAAATCAAGAGTTGGTCAGACTGTAGAGAATACAAACCAAAGTTATTTATTAGTCATACACTTGAGCGGAGTCCCGTCGGACCAGACTCCTCGGATTGCTGCAGAGGGACTGAACCCACCAACATGGTAATACAAGATATACATTTCCAGCACCCCTAAAGACTCGCCCAGACTGGAATTTTCCAGTCTGGGAGCTGATGAACAAAGTAGCTACAGAAGGATGTGCTACAATCCTGAGACTGGGTACAGGCTATCTTGGTTTCAAGGTTACTATTCCCGTGCCCCGTCGCTCTGAGAGTGGCAGCAGGCCTACCTACTGGGAAAGGCATGCACTGACAGAACGATCTATTCATTAGTGCAGCGAAGCTCAACCTCGAATAATAAAGAGAAACAATCTAGGCTGTTTTCTGCTGAGGCAGGCAGTCTGAAACAGCAGCATAATTTCGATCATGGCACAAAATGGCGGCTGAATACAAAATAGTGCAGCAAATGCTAACTTAACACGCACAATACTAAAAGGAGTCGATTAGGAGCATTTTTCAGTCCAACACCGTGGCCGAGAATGCTAACCCTGAGTGTCAATTACAACTATTTCTCAGGGAGTACAGGAGTACGCAACTCATCAAGCTCCTTGGGCGCTAATGTTCAACGGCCCATGCCGAGCTACCATCCCTGTCTGCCCCGGGTGGACCCCGCCACATATAATGAGGGCGACGCCCTGGAACGAAGGGAGAGACAACATTTAGCTGCCAGCCACAGAAGACGAGCCAGGCTCCGTGATCTGCAGCCAGGTGACCTAGTAATAATAAAGGACCGCAGACCAGGAGGGAAATTCCAGACCCCTTATCAACAAGGCCACTGGGCCTTGACTGGAGTTAGGGGACCATGATCACCACAGAGAAGGTAGGAGAGACTGTAACCAGGAACATCTCATGGTTCAAGGAAGTAGAAGAGGCTCCCCCAACAACGAGTAAAGAGAATAGGCCCTTAACAGAGCAAAACGAGCAAGGAGATAACTAGATGGATCATCCAAGCACCCCACAGGGTAGCTGCCCCAGAGGGTCGGAGGAGACCCATCAAGCAACCAGCCCGACATCCTCGAGGCCAGAGTGTCAACCTGAGGATCGCAGTCAACACCCCCGGAATGGGCTGCGAAGAAACCCTGCCCCGAGCTTCTGCCTCAAAGTCTTTGTATGCCTGGTGGCCAGTCGCCACCTAGTCAGCGAAAAGAAGGTGAAGAGACTGAGTTAAGATGGGATGTAATAAGTTAACATTTCAGTTGTTGTGTCTCGGCGTGAGCCGGATGTACCGCATTCACGCTCTCAGGCCAGGCGTGGCCCGACGTGAGCAATTAAAAGGGGAGTGGTCGCTCGAGGCCAGTCTGGCCCAACCCTCACACTGTGTACCTGTGTCTTGTTCATGCATGCGCCACCCCCCCCCCCTCCCCCCCATTGTGTACCACGAGCTACCTGGTGTGCCTGAAGGTAGCTTCCCACTTACATCATGCACACATAGACATAAGCTGATGCTAAAAAGATAACCAATTGGAATATTTGTTAAACACTCAGGGCTGTTACAGTCCCTTTCAAGAAAACGAAGGGTGGTGTTGATCACTCCCTTGCTCCTTTACTTCTCCCCTCACTGAACAGAAAAAGCACAGGGAAGTAAGGTTCCGTCAGCTTTAGCATTCTTATCTGTGGGTTCAGATGGGGGTTACCTTTTTGTTTTAAATGCTTCTATTGTCACCTCGTACTACTATCTGTAGTTGCTGTGTATCTTGGAAGAGTTTTGGGGGCATGAGAGAGAGAGAGTAGGCTTACATTGGGCTAATTTCACAATTTGCATATTATAGCTGAGGTTTGTGATTATTAGAGCTTTATTAGTAATCAATGAACTGCACAAAGATCATGACTTCTGGCCCACCTGACTGAAGACCGTGTCCAACGAATGGATTTCTCTTAAATGTCACGAGTGATCTAGAAACATGCATTTTATTTTGTTTAAAAATGGGACCTTGTTGAACCAAAGCCATATCTCCATAGTTAGTAGCCCTTAACGCAGTCAGGGATCAGGTTTAATCCTTCCGAGGCATTAGTACAATTTAGATGAAGACATTCTGAAACAGGTTAACTATTTCTGTTTTAAAGGAATCCTAAATATTGGTAGAGCCCAAAAGATTTTTTCCTGCTTGCTTTGTCAGTATTGCTTATTTCACTATCTTCCAGTGATAGCTGAAGCTCTCATATAATGTCACTTGTGATTCGATTCGAATGCCTCTATAGCTGTGAATTGCTAATGTTCTATATGCTCCCATTCGTTCTCTTCTACAATAGGTGGAGGCTTTGACTAAACTGGGTTAACATGTAAAGAAATTGGCGTATTAATCTGCATAGGCTGAAATTCAGAGACAACCAGAACTAAGTGCACATTATGTTTCAGTACTTGGTCATACTCCTGCCACTCTTCTTATTTTACAGATCTGCTTCGCTTTTTAATTGTCTCTTCTTGATTAATTTGATCCGTAGACAGATGGCTTCAACTGTTCTTTTTTGTGAAAATGTTTTATTACCTTTTCTGGGGAAAACTTGGTGAGCCTTACTTTAATTGCCTTTGTAATAACTCTGAATCCCGATTTTCTTTCAAAATGTTATCCCTGTTTGAGGTTTATTTTATTTATATGCTACTTAACATACCTTGTTGAAAGTGGTTACATTTGAGCATTATTAGAAATCAAAACGTCTCTAATTCTCCAATTAGAAATAATTCCGTTATTTTGTCAGATTAGAAAGAATAAAATCGTCTGGACACTATTACTTCAATTATGTTGATTTTCACGTCTGTGATTACTTGTAATACCTGGGTCTCTACCTCCAAATATAAGGATTAGTTGTCTGCTTCAATACTAGCCCCATCATAGCTTGTAGCTCATTATACAGAGGTGTGAAAGCTGAAAATTGTTATGCAAATTTCACCAGTTAATAAACTAGAAATGCACTAAATAAACTGAAACATGCATAATCACTTTAACATAGAAAATGTGTCTTTACTTAACGTATAAACGTGAAAAATGCTTTTTATTTTCTGCAGAAAGATTTCATTTCTATTATTCTTCACTTGTTAGGCCACACTATTAATTTATTCTGTCCTATCTCTGTAAGAAAACAAATGTGTTTCACAAAATAGTGATTTGAAATCTAGGGCTTGACTTTTTGTGAAATCTGCTGTGTCCTGGAAAAATGTATTGCTTCTTTCCTCACCCCATATTACTTCACTGTACTTAGATTATTTTCTTCGACACATATGCATAATGAACAAGTGTATTAATGAAAAGAAAATGCTTGCTGTAGCTCACTTTTTGTGATTTAACCATAACATATCGGAATTTTCCCAGCCAAGGTCAGCGAGTAGGCCATCAATGCCCAACTCTCCGAGTACATCAAAGTGAACCACGTCCTTGACATCTCTCAATCCAGCTTCCGAAGCAAACACAGCACCGAGACCGCTCTCCTTGCTGCCACTGATGACATCTGCTCTGTCCTCGACCAAGGCGAAACCGCAGCCCTCATCCTGCTAGACCTTCCGGTTGCCTTCAATACCATCTCCCACTGCACCCTAATCATGATACTCCTCGATGCCGGCATCCGCGACAAGGCCCTAGATAGAACCATTCCTTCCTTATTGGACGAACACAGTGAGTCAGCCTACCTTCGTTCCTCTCAGAACTCACAGAGATCAGCTGTGTAGTGCCCCAGGGCTCCTCCCTGAGGTCCCACCCTATTAAACTCTCCCCTCACTGCCATTGTCAGGAACCACGGACTCAACATCGTCTCCTAACCCGACGACACCCAGCTGATCCTCACCAACGAACCCTAAGCCACCAGGATCAACTTCCACAGCGGGATTAAGGCAGTTGCCACCCTTATGAAATATAGTTGCCTCAAGCTAAACTCGGACAAGACCAAAGTACTAATTCTGGGACCCACCCCCTCAGTTTGGGATGCCTCCTGGTGGCTGCCACATTGGGAACCCACCTACCCCCACAGACCATGCATGTAACCTCAGCATCATATTGGACTCTGTGCTCACAATGAACCACCAGATCAACGCTGTATCCTCTTGATACTTCCACACGCTCTGCCGCTTCGAAAAACATCCAGATGGATCCCCACAGAATCAAGAAAGACGGTCACCCACACACTCATTACCAGCAGACTCGACTACGGCAACGCTCTCTACGATGGCATCACCCAGAAACTCATCAGGAAAATACAGAATGTTCAAAACACCACAGCCAGACTGGTACTCGAAATCCCCTGCCGCAGCCACATCACCGAACACCTTTGAGAACTCCACTGGCTCCCGGTCAACAAAAGAATCCCCTTCAAGCTCCTAACACATCGCTACAAAGCTCTCCATCACTCAGGACCAGTATTCTGAACCATCGCCTCTCATCCCATGTAACCTCCAGACACCTTCGCCCTGGCCACCATCCCATGGATCCACAAGACTAGAGTTGGAGGAAGATCCTTCTCCTACCTCACTGCCAAGACCTGGAACACCCTGCCTCTCCACCTCAGGCAATCCCTGTTGCTAACCCAAATCAGGAAGGATCTCAAGACCTGGCTCTTCGACTGAACCCTGGTGCCCAGACAGATCAGCAGCCCCCTCCCCCACTTAGCACTTTGAGACCCTCACGGTGAGTGGCCACTCTATACAAACCCTTGATTTATTGACAGAGTAGGCTTGAAAAAGGTTCTCTTTGAAACATTCGAATATGTAACTTTTTGTAATACGTTGTAGCCATTTCTAACTGACTTCATATTGGTGTGGATGTTTACTGTGGGAACTGAGGGCGAAGACGACAAACCATCGGAAGACCTCTCACCATTGGACAATGATGATGACATTCACCTGTTTTTGGTACATGGTTAGCTACTTTCTATATAGTACGTGTTTTTAGCTAGAGATAATCACACTTCTCGACTCACTTCATGCGCCTCTACCCTGCCATACCCCTTGGCACTTTGCTGTACTAGTCTGATGTGTCATAAACTACTTTTTCCCTGCGCTTTGTGAGGAGACTTTTCTGTTATATGCTGATCATAGCTACTGTTATTCTTTCCTTCTCACTCTTTTAGATGGTTGCTACTGCAATATTCTGGAGAACTCAGCTTAGTCTGCAGAACTACCTTTTATGGGGAGTTCGATCTTCCGCTTAGAATTTGATCTATTTGCGCTTTTCCGGAAGGAACTCCTAATGGGTTCTTCTTAGGATAGGATAGGTACTTTAAGTTTAGAATTGGGACTATATTCTGAATGGAACATGCTTTTTTTATTTTTCTAAGCTTATTCGAACCAATCTTATTCTTATTATTTAAGTAAACTATTTGCCAAAAATTTGAATAAAAAACAAAAATGCAGACTAACCTATTAAAATGAGAGAATATAACTTTTAAAACTTCACCAACACTCTCTTTATAGACTGAACATCAAATGTAATTATTGATGTCTTTGATGTATAATGCTCCGTTCGAAAATGGTAGCAAATATTCATCGGCTGAGAAAGGAGTGGAACTTCTAGGTTCTCTAAGTAAATTTTGCAGTGGCACCTTTAGTGGACATTTTTGAGAGATTCCCGCGCTAGGAGAGGTAGCATACAATACCTGCATTCTGCTGTTTTTTGTGCTATTGTAGATGTTTGTAAGTATATATTTTCTAGTTGAATGTCCCCAATGAACTGAGATTTTCATTTTTAATTGGTAAAAACAATTCTTCCATGTAACTCTGTTGGAAATACAATTTCATAATGTGTTACCAAAACAGAATTTAAAGGGGAAATATTGGAAGTAGTCAAGTTGGGATGCATTTTACTCTTAACGTATATCCGAAAAGGTAAAGTCATGAGGGGAACGAAACGCAAACAACCTACATGTACTGTGTCACTGGAACCAAGCTATGTTTGGCTGGTGAGCCCTAACTAGGACAAAACCGGTCCTGGGTTGCTTGTGTTTCGGTTCAGGGAGTACCTGACCAGGCAATTTAGGCTGAACTGGTCCTATTGGAGCAGTGTCAAGACTGATTTGCATATGGCCGGGTCCAAACCGAGGGTGCCCGGTGTGCAAAATAACGATAGACTGGGAGGCAGCCATCAGTGAATACCAGTGGCTGGGATTAATTCAAGCATTCTATCCATCACTTTTTGTATACTTTAGTGTGTCACCCTAGTGGGTCGGTTATGCCCAGGCATGGATCCTGATTAGTGTGTCACTGGAGCCAAGATACACCTGGCTGACAAGCCCTAGCTAGGCTGAAACTAGTCCTGGGTTGCTTATGTTCCGGCTCAGGAAGGGCCTGGCCTGGCAGTTTGGGTTGGACTGTTCCTATTGGAGCCGGGTCAAGATGATTTGCATATGGCTTGGTCCAATCTGAGGTGGCATGGTGTGAAAAAATAACGATGTACTGGGATGCGACCACAAGCAACTGCCAGGGCTGAGATTAATTCAGGCATTTCAGCCATCACTTTTTGTGTACTTTAATTTTATTTGGAGTCCCCAAAAACATGGCAAATGTATTGATACAGTGTGAGGAGGATGGGCCCTTTTGAATTTTGGGTTCTAATAGTTTGCTCCAATGGGTTTGTGATTAGTGTATCGAAATCTGGTCCAACGATGTGGAAGCCTGTGTGTTGACATGTTCCCTACAGATTGATGGCACAGCCAGTCAAAATTTGTCAGGTCTATATTCTTTTTAAGTGGTCAGTTTTAATATGCTGCTTTCAGTCGCACATGTTCTAGTGGATGTTTTGTAGCACTGCCACATCCTGAGCCTGTATGGTATGCCTGCTTCCTATCTGGGACCTTCCTATACTCCTGCTGTTTTTCCTGATGATCACTATCTACCATGGGTGGGACCATCTTTTTGTTAATACACAATTGAAATCCTTTTCTCAAATGTAATTTGAGTTTTTAATTATGCATAAAGGCCATTTTGTGTATATACAGATTAAGGAATAGTTTGCCCATCATTACTTTACACTGGAGATTCCCACTGTCTTACTGACATTCAAGGTCTAATACACCATCTAGTACCATTATCTGGTCTCTATTTTTAAAGAAGCTGGATAGTGATCTGCACAAGTGGGCTGATAAATGGTCCATTCATACCTGATCTCAGATAGCTCTATAAAGTTTCACTCAGTCCATATGCAATATACACACATCCTAACGGCAATATCAGAAATGTAAGTCCATTATTTATTTATTTGAAAAACCATACCCTGGACCAATTTAGTTAGTGGGGCAGTGGAAAGGGGGTTGTCTCAGATGCTGTATGATGGAAGGTGGCCAAATTCATTTGGTTGTCTCCATGTTTGAGAGAAGATAATCCTAGAAGAACCCCAAATTATCAATGGTTGGCTGATTGTATTTGGTGCCATGTCACAGTGCTGCAACAACCCCCTATTTTATATTTTAAATGTTAATGATAATTACCGGTAAATAGCAAAGCAGTGATGCCCCTCCATGTTTTTGATTGGTGATCTCAGTTTGTTCACTTCCATGCCCTTGAAAATCATACATGTATGAAAAGTAACACATTTGAAAATGCTATCTGTTCATATGTTCTACTTTCATTATACCGTCTTCCTTGCACAGTACTGTGTGCTGCATTCCCCATATTTTGGCTTGTATTCAAACCTTGATTTTGAGTCTCCTTGAATGTAATCGTATTGTCTGATTATATCTGTGACTAGGTGCCGAATAATGACCCTGCCTCCTCAGACTTATTGCACGAACAATTGCCCCCTTACCTGTCTCCATGTTGCCTCCTCTGTTTTCAGGCTCCCGCTGTTGGTCCTGTCGAACACTATCTCTTTAAGGCTTCTCCACCAGAGGCTCCCTCTGCTGACCATCTGACCTGGTCACATGATCCCCTCCGCTTCAAAGAGGAAGAGACGAGAGGAATGGTGAGCCCGTTTGGAAGACGCTGGAGAGGAGTAGCCGACGAGTTCGTAGGAGAACGGGACGTCCAGACCTTTTACATCGCACTGGGACTCGGAGAACCGCTGACCCACCCGACGATAGAGAAGAGCTCCAGTCTGTTGAGAGGACCAAGGACGATGAAAAGTGGGAGCCGGACCCTTCCCGGCACTGTGCTGAAAGCGGCCACGGCCCAGGATGGTCGTGGCTCCACAAGGTACGAGGCCAGCCGGGGTCTGTGTGGGATATAGGAAGAGCGGGGGTAAGGGGCAAACGCACCTGGGCTCCAGAGTAGGCTGAGCACGCTGAGAACCGACAAAGTCTCTAAGCGTGTAAAGCATTTGGAAAAAGAACCAGCGCGAATCACAGTGTTGGTCGGGTGTACAGTCCCTCACTCCCTCTCTCTGACTGGTTTTAAACCACATAAATGTTCCCCTGACCATGCCTTCTTTTTCTTTTCTTTATTTTGGATTCTCGGACCTTGGCATCACTGCACGGAGCGATCAACCCCTCCTGTCCTCGGGGGCCTGAAGCTGGATGAATCCTGCTCTCTCATGAAAGAGAGTGAAGACGACCTCTATCTTTCTGTTATTCTAGGACACTGTCCTATAGTACTGAGTCCTTTAATAAAACACTGTAGCAACCATCCCCTGTCTTGATGTCTCCTTCTCCACCGCGCCACATGATCTAATTTGTTGCTCTTAATGTTTCTTGTTTGAACCCCCAAGCCTGCTGCTATGTGTGGTTGCCTGTCTCCTTGCAAATAAATATTGAAACTAATGCTGTGAAAAGGTATTTGACAGACCTTATACACTTGTATTCTCTGGTAAGATGTCCTGCTACCATGTGGTACACAACCTGGTCCCTGCCAAGCTGATGAGCAAAGTGTGTACTCCAGTAGCATCCTGCAAGTTAAAACTTCTTTTGCTTTCCTGGACGCTACTTCAGGTAGTTTAATGCTGTGTGGACCTAATAGCACTTTACTGTGTTACAGAGCGACATTTTTCTTTTTTTCTCTGTACTCATCCATCCTTTATACCAAAGATTGTTCCTCTGACTTTCTTGTTCTCAGTTGCTATGGAATCTGCCTACATTCTGAGAATGGGAAAGAGCCAGGGCACAAGAGTAGAACAGTGGTGTAGCTAGGTTGACTTGGGCCCTAGAGCAATCTAAGTAACTGGTCCCACTCACTAGGGTGACATCTCAGTCTGTCAGCTGCTCCAAACACTCAACCTCCTTCAACACAGTTAGTCTGCAAAGCCATAGCAAAACTAGCTACCATTCTCACACAAACTATTGTATTTCCACTCCCTGTGCTTTATTTCTGCAGGTCAATGCCATTACCATAAATCCTTACCAAAACCAAAAGTTTTAGCACTTGAAAAAATACATGCACAACACTCACTCTGCACTCACAAGCACAACTTTCAACCTGTTGACCACTTACCCTGCACCCACAAAAGACCATGTTTTCCTGCATTCTGTTAGGCCTGTCTGCCTTAGGGTGGTCTTCCCCCAATCTTTTTGCTTTTTGCCTGCACATTTTACTGAATCTTTTTATGGGCCTTCAGACTCTGAGCACTTTACCACAGCTAATCAATGCTAAAGTGCATGTCCTTCTTCCCTAAACATGTGTGTAATTGGGGTATACCTGATTGACCTATTTAATTTACCTGTAAGTGCCTTGTAAGGTGGTATACCATATACCCAGGGCCTGTAATTTACGCTACTAGTGGGCTGCAGCACTGATTGTGCCACCCACAGAAGTAGCCTTTCAAACATGTCTCAGGCCTGCCACTGCACTGCCTATGTGTGCAGTTTACTGCCATTTCAACTTGCCATTTAAAGCGACTTGGCAAGCCTTACACTCCACTTTTATTACATATAAGTCACCCCTAAGGTATGCCCTAAGTGCAGGGTGCTATGTAGGAGAGGGAGAAGATGTAGCCTAACGGTTTAGAGTTCGAGTCAATCAATCAATCAATCAATCAATCAATCAATCAATCAATCAATCAATCAATCAATCGTTTATAAAGCACACTACTCACCCATGAGGGTCTCAAGGCGCGGGGGGGTGCACAGCTCCGGTTGTTCAGGCGAAGAGCCAGGTCTTGAGGTTCTTCCTGAAGGTGTGCAGGGTGGGGGAGCGTCTGATGTTGACTGGGAGCTCGTTCCAGGCATTAGCTCTGACGTAGGAGAAAGCTCTTCCACCTGCTCTGGTTCTGCGGATGCGGGGTTCTCTGCGAGGGCGAGGGCGGTGGAGCAGAGGTTCCTCCTTGGGACGAGAAAGGAGACTCACGTTGAGGTATTTGGGTCCGATGTTGTCGAGGGATTTGTAGGTGTGGATTAGCAACTTGAAGGTTTCTCTCTTCTCAATGGGAGCCAGTGGAGGTCTAGTAGGTGTTGTGTCATGTGTTTGTTCCGTGGGGTTCCAACGATGCATCTGGCTGTGGTGTTCTGGATGGTTTGGAGCTTGTACAGTAGAGTTCTGTTGATTCCGGCATGGAGGGCGTTGCTTTAGTCCAGTCTGCGGGTTATGAGTGCGCGGGTGACTGTTTTTCTGTATTTGGGGGGTATCCATTTGAAGGTCTTGCAGAGGATCCGAAGGCAGTTGAAACTGGTGAAGGTGATGGAGTTGATCTGGTGGGTCATGGTGAGGGAGGAGTTGAGGATGATGCTGAGGTTCCGTGCATGGTCTGTAGGGGCGGGTGGGCTCCCGAGGGCAGAGGGCCACCAGATGTTGTCCCAGGCGGAGGTGGAGGGTCTGAGGATGAAGACCTCTGTCTTCTCTGAATTGAGCTTCAGGCAGCTGTTCTTCATCCAGGCGGCGACATCCTTCATTCCTTCCTGGAAACTGGAGTCTGGTGTCTTCGGGGTTCTTTGTGAGGGAGAGGATGAGCTGGGTGTCATCGGCGTATGATATTATGCTGAGCCCGTGCTGTCTGACGATGGCGGCGAGGGGGGCCATGTAGATGTTGATGAGCGTGGGGCTGAGTGATGATCCTTGGGGTACTCCGCAGTGGATCTTTGTGTCTCTGAGTAACCGGGTTTGAGTCTCAGCAGTGACGCTAAACATCCTGTGATTCTGGGTAAATCCCTTAATCTCCCTGTGCCTAACAGAAATGAATGTGTCCTTGTGTAATGCAACTGGTGCTCACATAAAGCGCTCCGATACCTGATACCTTCGGGTCAAGTTCATGCTACATAAAACTACGGAAAAAAAATGTAAGTAAAAGGTAGGACATGTACTTTTATGTATTTCATGTCCAGCTAGTAACAAACAGCCTATTCCTTTTCAGTACTGTGAGGCCTACTCCTCTCATATGTTAGCATTAGGATTTCCTAAATACACTTTTAGGCTGTAATTCCTGATCGGAGAGGAGTAGCTTTTTCATGTTTCATATGTTTGGAATGGTATTGATAAATTCTACTTACTGGTGAAGTTGGATTTAACATTATTATTTTAGAAATGCCACTTTTAGAAAGTGGACATTTCTCTGCACTTACTGCTCTGTATCCAATACACGTCTGGGGTGGGTTACACCTAAACTTTGTACATTCCCTCTAAACAGCCACAACACAAGTGTGTCTGAGTACCCATCTATATACATCTTCATTCTGATGGCCTTTTTTTCACTGGATGGAAGGGAGGGGCTAACACTTCATTTGAATCAGTAGTGTCCTGCCCCCACACAAAGGGCTGATTTACCCCTCACAGATAGCCTGGCAGACAGGACTGGGTTGAAAGGGATCCTTGTGCACTTCAGAGGGCCGCTTTGAAGTCACCCCCCACATGAAAGGCACTTTTGGGTATAAGTACTGAGTCTCTCACCCCCTAAAATCAGACACTACTGTACTTATAATTCAAGCTCTTCCAGAACGCTGCTGTGCTACTCAAAGGACTCAACTGGACTGCTGATCGGGAAGGCCTGTTTTTCTGTTTGTTATACTGCTGTCTGCTGCTCTCTGACTCTGCTGAAGGAGAACTGGACTCTGCCTTCACTCCAAGTGCTCTCCAAGGGCTTGTTGGCTTTCCTCCTGTTGCTTGAGACTCTGGGATATCAAAGTCTCTACCCCTGCTCCTGTGCCTGGCTCACTGGAAGAGGCCCAGAAACTTGCAACATGGTCTAGACGCATCTCCTGTCTGTGTGTTACAGAAGGGGTGCATCTACCCATTTGGGGGAATAAAATCAGCACATCTCATTTGAACCAGCGATTAGCCTCAAGAGATTGACGCATTATATTGCTGAGATGAGATGAGATGAGATCGATGCATTCCCTCAGCTGCGTGGCAGAATCCAGCACATAACTGTCTTCAGAACTGATGCATCACCTTCCCTGTGTGGAGAAGATCGATGCATTTTGTTGTTTGCGACAAGGAAAGGTACTTTGTTCACTTGAGCCTGTGTGGGTCCTGATGCCAGCCAGTGCTCCATCGCGGTCGGCCTGAACTTTGACTTTGCTCTGCTCCAGAACAATCTAAAGTTACATTTTAGGCGCTACTTGCTTCTAAGCAATTCACTGCATTTATTTTATTAAAATTCAATATCTCAACTTACAGTGAATCTTTGTCGTTTTGGTCTTGTTTGGTTCAGAATATGATCTATTTTTCTAAACCTGAGTGGAGTCTTTCTGTGGTGTATCCATTGTGTAACTGTGTGTGTGAGGGGTTTGTGTGTGTGTGTTTGCCCACATCCTTTACACATTGCCTCTTTAGATAAGCTTGACTGAGCTGTGCTAAGCTACCAGAGGGTGAGCACAGATTATCTGCTAGTTTGTATCTAGCTTACCCTGTAAAGAGTGGTGGTACCTTCCTGGGCTGGGTTCATACCTCTGTCAACCAGGAACCCCATTTCTAACACAGTGCATCTCTTCTCCCTAAGAAACTCTAGATTGCAAGTTGCTCTGCCTTTCATGCTATCATAGTATTACAAATAGAAGTAGGCATTGGGGTGTTAGGTTCTTGATAATATTTTAAATGTCATTTTAATAATGGTGGAAATGTTCATTTAATTCTCGTTATTTATAAAGTGGCTTGTTTTATAATATTCTGTGTAGTTGTTTTAGATGAACTGAGAAACAGATTGTCCCTGTAGTAATAAATACTTTCAATGTAAAAGTGTTTATTCTTCTTACTATAGTGTGTGTGATACTATGAATAATGAAATAAGGGTGTTGCTGTTTCCACAATGCTCCTGATCCCATTATGAAATTGTCAGTAACCCAAAAGCAATACTTTTATGTCAATTACACATTGAGTAGTGTTTTGAGGGGCTAAAATAACTTGTCTTTCAAATTCATCGTTGTGCATTGAACCAAGTTCATCCGTGTCACCCATGGTTTGGAAGGCACCCTTTGTAGAGCTACACCAACGTCAAACCTTATGCAGCAGGTGAGCTTGAGCACCAGCACGTATTTGCCAGCATACTTCTAATACTCAGTAGAAAAGAGTAGAAGCTGATGGGATATTGAACACCAATGAATGGGGCTTTCAGCTACTCTAGTATTCAGTATTTAGGTGAGAGGCACCTCAGAAACATAATACAAGTCTCTACCATGCTTCATTTACTCTTTCTACGTTGCGGTGAAGCAGGAGATGTTGCACAGCTCATAAGGTAGGCTGCATCAGGTGTGGTCTGGACAGATGCCACCCTATGTAATACTCCCCAGTCTCTGTCGACTGAAACTGTAGTGATATTGAATACTAAATCAGTAGCTCTGGACTCCCTCTCATTAAGGGGCAGATTTATGTTGCACTTGCGGCACTTTTGCGCCGCCGTTGCGTCACTTTTGTGATGCAGCAGCGGCGCAAATCCTGCGCCATGGTGCGGGGCATTTACAAACGTGACGCATCTCCCAGATGCGTCACGTTGTAAAGCCCTGCGCCACATGTAGGCGTTCCAGGGCAGGTGGGGGCGTTCCGGCGCAGGAACGCCTCCTAAAAGTGGCTGAGTGAAATCTACAAGATTTCACTCAGTCACTTTTAGGCCCATGCTGCGTCAAAACCCTGCGCCTGCTTGAAGCAGGCGTAAGGATTGACGCAGCATTGTACAGATAGGGCCCCCCAGATCATTGCTGGAGCTGCGTCGCGCTTGCGACGCAACTCCAGCAATGCGCCACTTTTCGGCACAGATGCGTCACGCATCTGCGCCGTTTTTGCCCCATGGTGCGCCGCATTATAAATGCGGCGCATCCATGGTGGCGCAGCTGTGGCGCATAATAACTGGCGCATCCCTGCTGATATGCAGGGATGCGCCAGTCGTCATAAATCTTCCCCTAAGTATTCAGTATCCCAGCAACTTTTGCTCCTTCCTTCGTGTCCATGTTTTCCAACTCTGCCGTCACTTCTTTTCATCACGCCATATCATTTCACTGGAAGCAGCTTGGCAAACTATGAGGTCAGTACGGCCTGGTGATGAACAACTAAGAATCACAAACACTGCTGCTTAGCTTTCGCCACATATTGGCTTACAAATGGTAATGCATTACGAAATAAACATTAGTAAAACAGAGCTGCCAGGCTTGTCTGATTTTTCAAATGAGCACCAGCAGCAAAATTGAAAGAGGGAACCATTTTGTTCCCTTCAAACATACTTGGAATTCTGTGGGCTGATTTGTTTTGCAATGAACAGTTTAACCAGCCAATAACTGATGGAAGTTCACCTAAACCAGCCAATGGCTGATAAGAGTTGGTCAATAAATGCTGCTTTCTGTATGTACATGTGTATATATATATGTGTGTGTGTGTGTGTGTAATGAGAGGAAATGTCTTCGGTCAGGGAGAATTTTGGTGCCTGTTCTACCTTATCCAGAGAGTTTGAGGAGCTGGAGAAAGCATCAATATGAAAATACGTCATAATCCGAACTACATGGGGCCTAAAATTATACTGGAATCTTGTTACAAAACCGTGGGAGAGAACCCTACTAACAAGATTCCGTGTAGGTTCCATTAGAAGTCTTTTTTGTTTTTCCTTCAGTCAGTATGACCCTGCAGCAATTGTACTATGTCCATGTGATGAATCATACCCTCAAACACTCTTGCACTTTGTATTTTTTGCAGATTTAATAATCATCTTTGTAGATAGTTGTTTTACCTGTATTCAAAAACGATGTTTTTTAAAAATGTAAGTTACTGCTTTAAAAAAAAAAAAGACATTATGGACACCCTTTATGTGTAAAGCTGTTGGGAGGTCTCTAAAGTCTGCATTAAGTCACGTAAATCCTTGCTTTTTAAAAATCAAACTCTGTCACAACTTTAACATGTGCTTGGGATGACTCTTTCTGCCTAACATTTAAGACTCTTACTCTTTCTTGTCCATACTATTAACATTTTTTGCAGTCACTTTTAATATCCGTATACCAATTTTTTAAAAACATATATTGTATTTTCTGAAAGCTTCATGTATATTGTAGGTGTATGAATTAGCAGGTGTTTCTTTTTTCACTAAGTCTGGTCGATCAGTGATTAAGCTACCTTTTATGTTATATGTGTTACTTTTTAATAAAAGAATAGATATTCAGTCTGTATGTCTGTTAGTGTAGTGTGGGGTGTATGGTGTAGTGTAGTGGTAACAATATGTCTTCCTAAAGCTGTCTGTAGGGAGACCTACGAATCAGAGTTCTACAAATATTTAGATTGTTAGCAATGCACACTATATTATATATTGTATAATTACATTATATATTTCTTGTTTGCCTGCGAGTATTAGTGATTCCTATATCTTTCAAGATTGCGGATTCTAAAATCAATTGACTAGGAGGGGCATTTAGAGATGGACTTATTTAGGGTAAGAAAAATATCTGAATGTGCTACATATGTTATATATTTGAAAAATACAGTTACAAATGTTTCTTGCTTTTGTAGAAGACAGTGCATTTTCAATCCATCCATGCCTAATTGCACCTTAGTTGATTGCTGAAATATCAGAGCACATAAGTTGTAGCAGAAAGGACTTTTGGACTGTTAAAAAGTAGATTCAAGCACCTTCATAAAAGCGATGGAGCTTTACACTAGTCAGTAGTGAAAAATCCAAATAATTGTTTGTTGTGTATATTGTAGCTACCCGAAAATGGATTATATATTGATCCTGAAGGAAAAATACTCTGACGATGAGGAAGATCATCACTATTCACCTTGGCAGAATGAAAAAGGGTATCCAAAGGAACGCCATGAATCACAATCATAACCAACAATTATTTTTAAAGATACAAAACAAGTGTTTAATGGTTTAAAATGAATTTCTTTTTCTGTTTAATCACAGATAACATATAAATGCAGAAAATTATTCTTTAGCTTTTCACATTTACATATGTAATCCTCCTTTTTGATATCCAAACATAAATGAAAAGAGAAGTAAATGATAACTTGTTTTTCTATTTTTGTTCCCTCTGGTAACAATGTGTTTGTTAGAGGAGGATCCTATACCTTTAGTTTCTACCTCTCCACTTCTACCTCTTCTGATGCGCAATGGTTGTTTATCAGATACCAAAACACTACTTAAACCTGATGCGTCCTCACTTTCATATGACATGTGCGTTTATTCAGTTGTACCTGCGTGTAAAGTTTGCAAGAATCTAGCGATCTGGTGACTTTTGTGAACTATTTTCCTACATTCTGACTACTTTCTGCCATTTCAGTCTGTAAATTTACAGTTCTTCTAGTAAGCACATTAGCAGAATTTGCCAATTTTTCTACTGCTCTTACATACCTGTCTACCCTTTCAAGTAGCTGTTAGACCTGGCATCCTTGGCGTGGTTTCCCCTGTCTTTTGCCTCTACTTCCTGTATTTTTGACTGTGTGCTGGATTTCGTTTTTACTGGTTTAGGTACTCTGGGTACTTTTCCACTGGTGATCAGTGACAAAGTGTAAGTGCTCCATATGTAAATTGTAATCATGATTGGTTATCCAAGATTGGCATATTTGATTTACTGTTAAGTGCCTAGTAGAGCATACTGTGTGTGCCCAGGGCCTGTAAATCAAATGCTACTAGTGGGCCTGCAGCACTGATTGTGCCACTCACAACAATAGCCTTTCAAATGTGTCTCAGACCTACCACTGCAGTGTCTGCGAGCGCAGTAAATAACTGCCATGTCGACCTGGTAAGTGCACCCACTCACCAGGCCCTCACCTACCCTTTACTTAAATGTAAGTCACCCCTAAAGTAGGCCCAATGTACCCTCTGGGCAGTGTGCAGTGTTAAAGGTAGGATATGTACTGGTGTGTTTTACATTTCTTGATAGTGAAATACTGTGTATTTCATTTTCACTATTGCAAAAACTAGCTCTCCCATAGGCTATCATTGAAACTGCCTAACATTTTAGAAGTGTAACTTTCAATTGGGAACAGCTAGAGATTTGGAGTTTGGGCTCTATGAAATCAGCATTTAATAACACACCTTTTAGGAAAGGTGTTTTTCAATTGTTAGTTGGAAAATGGCACTTTTAGAAAGCTATATATACAGAAAATAAACCTAGCTGTGATTATTCACACAAAAACGTATTTTAGGGTCATTGAATCAGTTAACAGGACCATTGTATTTATTAACAATTTTTCAAAATCATTATAAAGTGTAACATAGCTTCTTAAATGTTAAAGAGAGACCACATTTCTACAATATGTGATCTTATTAACACAGAACATTACTGAATCATTCAGTGCTTGAGATACATCTCATATACCATAAAAAACTGTGACAAAATAAACCATAATCAATAAATCGACATTACAAGTGAAAATTCAAATTCCATTCACTATACAAGACCTGAGAGAATAACCAGTCTCCTAACTAAAACCAGAGCTAACAATCACTGTTGTTCTGTAAAACATCAGTCTCTTGCCAAATATTAACTCTTGGGGATTAGAAATTGATTTCGTTTTGGTGGGATGACTGTTTTGTACAATTGCCCACTAGAACTGTCCTATTCGTGGAAAAATAGTCCCTAAGGGTTTTCTCACCGACGCATTTCGAACCTCCTGCAATTAACAAGATTCTCCTCAGAACAATGACTGGTCGTGTTCTGTGAATATTGAAACAACAGAAATGTGTGAGTTTGTGTTCTGATAATTTGGACCTTCCTCACAATTATTTGCTTTAGAAATTATGGTAATTCAAGTACCTTATAAGTCCTGTAGCTCACTGCTCATGTGAGTGTGCCATTACAGCTTTTTGGATCTGTTCTGTTGTCCGTTTTCATTTCTGTGAACAGAAGATGGTGGATACTTCTTTTACAATTGACACAGATCCTTAATATGTCCTAAATGCGCGGTGTTACAATCTGATTTTTGATGTAGGTTTTTATGCCTGGCCAATGTTTCTATAAGGAAACATCAAAAGACCCAACTTCTCTATCATTGTGCAGTATGGTCTATTGAAACACATTATTGTATTGTCTGTGGCATATTAAGAATCAAACTTTTGTTTGTTACATTTTTTCTGCCGCCACGTACAGCCGTCAATCATTACATTGTGATGTAAGCTTAAATTAGTCGCTGCACGCATTTTTCTTGCAACTCCTGTATCTTGGGCCAACCTGTGCACAGGCGCCCCATGACTTACTTTTATTTTATTTTTGTTTGAAACACAGCCAAACTGCGGTGTGACTTCTCCAACGACAGGGGAAACCGTTCTGAGCGTGATTGCTTCTCATGCAATCAGACATGATAAATGGAACTTTGCTCAGGGCCTAAGTGCACACTGGTAGTTGTAGTCCTTGAGGAAATTTTTTTCATCAACAACATTCTTATTATTTAATGTTCTGGGTTTCCGGATCCGGTGTTAAGGTCTGCCTCATCGTATTGTAACAACTTTTTTGAAGCTAATTTGGAACCTTGATAACAATGCCCCATGTTGCATTCAGGGATCATTTGTTGGCTGGTGGCTGGTTCGTTTAGACCCAGTCATTGATATTCAATGGTCTATCGAAGTTGAATAATGCCTCAATGTTTCCATTCCCCAACTGTTAGCAGGATTGAAGCCTGTACTCTCATATAATTACTATGTATGTCCATTGAATACGTTTTATAAGTTGGTATGTCGAGGTGCAGGCAGCCCCTCAGCATTAATTTTATAATCTGTTAACTTAAGACATTTAATTGAGACCACAAATGGCAATGTTGAATTTTAAAATTAAGTGCACGTCTCGTCTCATGAGATTGACTTCCATATCAGCTCCTCTTGGGTTGGCCTTTATTACACTCAGAACTGTCTGCTTGATGTATTTTTCCATATGCCCATTATTAATAAGCTCATTCACTAAGGGGGCTTGTTTTTTATTCTTATTTTCTGCTGAAAAATTCTTTGCTTGAACTTTTGATTCGTTTTTCCAATGTACATTTTTCCATAGGACACATGATGGCGTATACAACATTTTATGTTCTACAGTTAGAAAATTCATTATGTTTCTAATGCCTTTTGCAAAAGTGGAGCCTTCAATTGTTTAGCTGCATGCTCTGAAGTTCCCACACTTGTGATGGCCTGTGATAGGTTTCAAATGCCATTGCGAACGCAGATCTTTTGTTTGTTTGTTGTGGAGTACTAGCTCTAACAATTTTCTGGCCAATACTTTTGTTTTTTCTTAATGGAAAAAAAAGGCAGGAGAAATCAGCATTCTGAGTTTTTTATAATGTGCCATTTGTAACAAATAATTTTCTTAAAGTTTTTTGTCTGAGGACAAAAAGTTGACACGCAGACCAATTTGTCCATAGTGTTTTTTTCTCCTTCTCGATCAACAAACATTCCTGTGTCGTTAACCAAGCTCTCTTCATTGAATGTTTTCGAAGTTTGTGGGGATAGCCTCTCTCTTTTGGTTTTCCTTTGAGTGCATCAGCATGGAGAAAATAATCTTCTTTTCTGGAGCAATTCCTTCGTATTCTCAAACATTGTCCAAACGGTAGGTTGTCTTTTAGATTACGAGGATGGAAACTTCTGTAATGGAGTGCGTTATTTTTGTCAGTTGTTTTTTTATGTAGGTTTGTAACTAGTTCATTTTCCACAGACCTGACCTCCACATCCAGAAATGACACACTCATTTTATTTCTAGAAATACAGAATTTGATGTCTGGACTTCTGTTGTTGAACCAGTCATGGAAGGCCATCAACCCCTGCTCATTGCCACCCCACAGGCACCAGATATCATCAATATATCTAATAATAATCGAAAATACATAGGTTTCCTTGATATCTATTTTTCACTGTTTATATTTTACCATGTGAATTGCTGTGTACCCGGTACACAATGAAAAAACATTGCAAGGTGCAGCTCAGTTATTGGTTCTGGGTACCTCGAGTTCTGACTAAAATTTTTGGCCCCTGGGAAAATGTTCGTGAGTACCCATGTTCTAGAGGTAGGCCTTTGAAGTGCACAGATGCTCTGCCTTCCAGGCCTTGGACCCAGACTAAATACAGGGGGTTTGCAGCCCTTTGTGTGGCGACAGAGCACAGCCTATTCAAGTGTCAGTGGTGCTGGGCTCAGCTCCTCCCTCCCATACTGCCAGTGATGGCCCATCCAGTCACACCCAAGCTCCCCATTATGTGTGTTGATGTCTGAGAGTGGCTGCCTAGGAGGGATACACAAAGGCCAACTGTCAACTACACCCAGCCATGAGACCCAGAGACAGAATGCATGCACCAAATGGCCCAGGCAAAAGCAATGGCAACCTTCTAAAACTGGCATTCAGAATTGCAATTTCAAATTCAACTTTACCATACGTTAGTATTTTAAATTCCAATTCCAAAGACACCAAACATGAACTGATCACCAATTGCCATTGGATATTGCACTTATAAAAGGTAATAAGGTAACTCCAATGATATCTTATGGGAGAGGTAGTTCTTATAGTAGTGAAAAATAAATGTAAGAGTTTTTCACTACCAGAACATGTAACACTTAAAAGTACATGTCCTACATTTTAAATACATGGCATCCTTCCTTATGGACTGTCCTGGGCCTACCCTAGGAGTGACTTATATATATTGGCTAGACACCTTTGGGCGTTGTTTGAAAAAAGGTTTACTTTGCGAGGTCGAAATGCCAGTTTAAAACTTCACACACAGGCTGTATTGGCAGGCCTGAGACATGTTTAAAGCGCTACTTAAGTGGGTGTCACAAACAGGGCTGTAGACCCACTTGTAGCATTTAATTTACAGGCCCTGGGTACATGTAGTGCCACTTTACCAGAGACTTACAAGTAAATTAAATATGCCAGTTTGGGTAGACCATGTTTTAAGCAGAGAGCACGGGCACTTTAGCACCAGTTAGCAGTAGTAAAGAGTACAGACTCCTAAGGCCAACAAAAAAGAATTTAGCAAAAAGTGGAGGGCCAAGGCGAAAAGTCTGGGGACGATGCTACAGAGAGGGCCAAGTCCAACAGTCCACCATTGCTGCAGGCATGAACAAATTACTTGTATGTCGGCAGGCGAGGATGGAAACTTCAATAAGGAGACTTCTGAAAAGTATTGTGATAAACCCCTGGTGACTAGATATACACCATTGTTGGATTTTAATAGGGCATTTTGCTTGTTGAAGTGTTGGGGGAGATAATGAATTCCTTTCTTTGCAAGCCTTGACATTGAAGTTGACATATTGTTTTGTTTTGAGTCTGTTCTAGGAGTTTCAGATGTAAACGCTCTAGATCCAACAAGTAGGGGGTTTCCAACACGAGGTTGCGTGTTTTTATTTGGTCATAACAAAAACATTAAAGTGTTTTCTGCCCAATCTTATTGAGTAATGAGAGGTTGTGTGTGGCTAAATATTTCACAGAATATCAGAGTAGAACATTGAGGTTAAGAATTCCTAGAGGGTGAAAGTCTTTGAGTGTTTTCAAATACCCACATAAACCAATTTCATCACTCACTTTGGCACGGTGAATTAAATAAGTCATTAGAGAGGCATAGATCAATGTCTGTTTATTTGGTACACATTCAGTAAGAGGGGTATCAATTTCTAATGCCTTCATGTGGGATAGTAGTTTGCATGGCATGATATTTTGTGATTGGCATACTGGTCGGGTGAATATTTGTTCAGAATTTGTATTTTTAGCTGGTTGAGAGAGCAGTGGGTTGTCTGCTTCCCTGGAATTCAAATGGCTTAATGTTAGCCTTCATGTCTTACCATAAAATGTAGAGTTTCCACAGTCCGGTGGGGAGATGATCTGAATTTCTTTAATGACACAGAGGCTAAGATTATCACTCCCTTTTAACCCAACCTAATGATTTTACTGATTGTTTTTTTTGTTTTTTGTTTTGCATAAAGGATTTCAAGTTGGATTGAGGTGTTAGTGTCTGAGAATTCCATTTGAGGCATGTGAAGAAGCATTGGAGGACGAAAATTATTTTGGATTTGTGTTCTAGAGTTAATTCTAGTTTCTGTTTATTTGCAGCAGGTTAAAAAGATAGATAGTAGAAGGCGTTGCGTGTGTATTGATAGTGGAATGTCAAGGATTTCCAAATTCTCTGTTTTGTTGTTGCTTTCAGTGGGTAATAAAAGAATGTAGAATCTTCGCATTTTACAAAATCCAGATTTTGTTACCCAGTGGAAAATCTACAAATCCACATTTTCTTCATTAATTCAGGCCATGTCCAAAACTGATATACCAGCACATGGATCCTGTAGAAACCATTTGTAACTGAACAGCAGGGAGGCTCACCAAGTTTTTGGGGTGGGAATTCCAGTAATTTAATTTGTGAATTATTTGAGCAAGCAAACATTTTAACATTATAGGTTATCCAGCAATATGCAGAAGTGAACTGGTTGTGAGTAAATTAGGGAAATATTCACCAGCTGGTGCGTCTGAGAAGCAGATAGGCCTGTGCAAAGTCAGTTCCATGTCAGTCAGAACTAACTCTTCTCCTTCCCTACTGGCCTGTAAAGACACTTGACACAGACATAGCAACTACAATTGTATTTACAGCTGCAACATATTAATTGCACCCAGACAAATGTTCTAGGTACCATTATACATTGTTTGTCAGGTACATTAATTGAATTATTTTTGCAAGGGTTCGTCTTTGAAGGCTATGGTTTCAGAGTTTGCTGGAGCATATTAATACCTCTTCAGATGTGCAATGTTTGATATAAAATATAGGTTTTAACACTGAGTACTATATCATTCACATAAAACGAACGAAAGCAGAGGCAATGGCATTTTAAACATTTAATAGTTAACACAAGTTCCAATTTTCACAGGATATTTGCCATTGTGAGCTACAATATTGTAAGTGTCTGCAGCGTTTTATAGTGTTCTTGCATGAGAAAAGGACACTGTGAGAGCTTCTTTTCCAATACTGTCTGTTGTAAGTAAGGGAGCATCGGAGTGGATGGTACACAATTTAAACTGTATTCTATTGTACATCGTCACTTCATTTGTTGCTAAAAATAGTTACATTCATTGACCTTTTGAAAAAACAAACATATATATACATAGTACAAAAATGAAAATAATTTAAGAAATGCTTGGAATGTACAGACTTCACTCAGGCAAAACTTCTGTGCCATGAGATATATGATATTCTGATTGTAGTGCCTCGCCAGCGTGTTGTCTGTACTTCAATATGGCCTTCCAGATTCTACATAGAATTCCACCTCTAGAATATAATAAAGAAAAACATTATTAAAAAACGAGTTCCTCCCTATATATAGCTACATCTAACAAGCAACTATACATTAGTTAGGCTCAGGCCCCTCATAAGAAGCAGTTATTTGGGAAGACACACACAAACGATCCCAAAGTGATTTCAGGGCATACCAGCAACAGAACACAAGAACCTTTTAAGCTAACAAATCAAAATAATTTTGGTTTGTGCACTACACTGAAAGGCAAGGGCCAGTGCTTTCTTAAACAGTTGCAGGTTAGCAGGGTAGACTTTTACACATGCATACATAAATCCTTAACTGAATAATTAATAATACATGCAAATCTATATGAAAAAGATCTATTAAAAAATCTATGGTAATTAAATAAACTTTGCTGGCTCACACTTGCCTTTAGGGAGGTAAAACAGTTTACACCTTTATAATGTGAGAACCAAAGGGTACAGTAAACCACATTATGGACCCGGATATGGCACAAACAATATAATACACAATCACCAAAGCATCCATAACGAAAGAACAAGTGTATAAATACATAAACCAAAAACTATGAAACATGGGGAGATATAGCCAGCATATTACACAGGGAAGAAGAGGAACACAATACTATTACACAGAAGTTAAAGTGAAAAGACTGTTGTCCTCATTAACTAAAATATTCATCCAGGCTTTAAAAATCTTAGTCCTAAAAACTGAGATGAACTCCATATATTTTAATAACTACTTTGTATATTTCTTGGCTGTGAAATTAAGTCCTTTCCAAAAGGGCCTGCCAGGTCATAGTCCAATTGACTATGCCAACATTAAAGTCAGATTTACAACTTTTAAGCATCAGGTTCCTTGTGATGATAATAGCTTCAATGAGCCATTGCCTCAAAACGACACTGTGATACTAGCAAATAGGTATAATTGAAGATTATCACTGAAGAGCCTAGTGTGACTACTTGGAGCAAAACTAAAGAGATCAGGTTTAGTAAACATTTCTAATGTGCATCAGCCACACTGACAACCAATGGGCACGTGAGAATATCTTAGGTCAATTTGCACCAATAACAAGAAGAATCTTCCAAGAGTCACTTTAGACATCTTTGATCTGATTCAGCAAATATGCATAACAACTGTTTGGCGTAGACAGTCTCAGAATTAGAAGCTGTCTTTGAAATCTTCTTTACAGGATCTTACCACCTTTCCCACTCCAATTCTATCTGAGGTAATTTGAGTATTATCAAAAAAGTATAGTTAGAATTTTGAGTCATTGACGCCAAAAGATTCAGAATAGCAAAAGTATGATGAGAATTTGTCAACCTTACATCTGGTTGACTTCACTGAAGTTAAAATTGCTTAAGGATCATTCACAATTAGAGATAGTTAATCAGCTTGCTCTTAAGGATTTGCATAAGTAGAGAAGGAAATAACCATGATAAGCTGGCTTATTTTTGAACCACAAGGATCACTGAAGTCAATTTCCTTGAAGGTGGAATTTCAAGTTATCCCATATTGAGAAGATTGACAGTAGTTTGAGTTCTGTTTCAAATTGCATGCAAACCTGGGGATAACCAAACATGTTGCTTTAATAGGATCAGAAATAGAACTGTGTCCTTATATCCTGTCAGCATGAAGCCTCGGAGTCTAAGACACCCTATTTAGGGGGTTCCAGTTTCTAAGAAGCCAACCAATATTGTGGGGTAAATGTTATAAATCCTTTGTGAAAGTTTCTAATATCTATCTAATCTAATATTGGGGATACCAAAACTCCATTTAGAGTGGACATTTTGAATTTGTATCAAAATCTGAATACCTTATCTGAGAGGCCCCAAACAAACTGCATGGGTGTTTGATCCCAGACGTCTTATGCCAGATTTTTAAAATGTTATCAAAAGCTGCCAAAGCCATACATTAACCTGGGCAATACATTCCTATCTTACTCTTAAGCCCACCACCCAAGATTACATCTATTTCACCTTCCAATTCCATTCTACCTGTCATAACAATGTGGCGAAATTCTTATGAATCATATTTTCTATTTTTTAGACAAAATTATGCCTATGCCCTTTAATTAATCTGTCTCCCATCAAAATAAAAATTGTTCCTAGTTCACCAAAACAAGAGTTTAATTATTTCAGGAAATATCGCCTTGGACAAGAGTACTTGACTACAATTGTCTGAATCAAAGGCCCTTTTTTTAGAGAAGAGAGAAAATCCAAAGAGTGCTTTGAAGGGGCATGGTACCAGAATATTGCTTTCACAGTAGTTTACCATTACATGGTGTCCTAAATATAATCTACAAAAAATGTTTCACTTTGAAGTTAACAGAAAAAAACTCTACATCCCGTAGTATAATATTTTTTAAACAAAATTTAGGACATGATTTTTGTGTCAGATGTCAATGGCGTATTATCAGTGATGCAGCCTGTGCAGTCCCACCGGGGCCAGTGGGATAAGGGATTCAGCAGTTATTCATGTGTTTGACAGCTCCGGTTATGTTTTTACTTCCTGCCAATGCCCTTGTTTACTTTTCTCAGGGCGGATCTTCAGAGGCTGGGGCTCACACAAAACTATATAAGCTCCCGGCAAAGAGCTAGATGCATGTTTTCAAAACTTGCATACATGTTACGGAAGTGGCTGCTTCTTGTTATGAGCTAGCAGCCGTTTGATTGAATGCATGCAGCATCAGTTGTACTATTATAAAGCAGCTTCAGTTCAGGCCAGTATGAGTGTACAGCAAATAATTTTTGCTATATGAACAGATAACATTTTAAAAAATGCAGTACACTGAGAGCCCAATTCACAATGGGACTCTGCACTTGTGGCGAAAGCCCCGCAGTCTGGGGGAACATCCTCACTGGGCAAAATCTCTGCAATGAGAATTCTGTGGGACCTGAACCATGAGTGCAGAGGTCCTTTGTGAATCAGGTCCTGAGAGTATGCAGGTAATTGGAAAGGATAGTCTTAAGACTAATACAGAATTGAATGTGGCATAGCACCAGGCTTGGTTCCATGAGAAATCAGCCCACATTCCTAAGCTATCCATTGGTCAAGTCTTGAAGAAAGTTTTTTCCCCTGACGATTGTAACAAATAAGCAAAGAGCTTCAAAATGGTAGATGGACTGAGACCTCACACTAGAGTTGCATAGAACCTTTAAACCATCTGCACACAATCACTGAGCAGATATACTGCATGGGGAGTTAAAAAACAGGTAGAGATTTCCCTAAATACAGGTATATCTTAACATACATACATTTGTATTTAATACTGATATTTACCTGTGGATGTAGTGTTTTGCAATATTTGGCTGCTTAATTTGCTAAACTACGACAGGCATTAAAGTATGAGCGCATGTTATCAGTTAAATAAATGTTGAAATATACCATTCTACAGCACCGTTTATTCTCAAAAACAAAATAAATATGGATAAATTCCAATAAGGTGGCCAAAAAATAAATATGGATAAATACAGACGCAAATGTTTAAAAAATTAAATACCATCAAACTAAGAGCACTAATCATAATTCTCTTTACAGTCCTTATTACAATTCCCCTTTTCTGTTTACCATGCTTCAATACAAGGATATACATGAGGAAGAGGGATATTCTAGTTGGGGCAAGAAAATTGCAGAGTTATAAGCAGAAGGCAAGATATATAGAAATCTCATATTTCATATCTCATATCATATCTAAAGTTCTGTACTAAATATTTTCAAATGTTTCTGAATCTTATATGAAGCGTTTTAATGAATTTGAAGAAAGGAAATCATTTTGAATGGCTGCTTTAGACATTTTACCGTAATCTCATTTGTCTTAAATCTTCTTTCGTGATGTCATGGAGAATATGATAGAGCGTGTAATCTTCTTCAAGGAACTGTAAGGAAATTAAATTGAGTGACATTAATCCAACTATTAAACATCATAGACTTCTGAAGAAACAACAAGCAACTAGAGCAGGAAAAACAATGTTGCTTTTTGATGAATATGCTTCCAAAGTAGCCAGAAGTGGAATCTGGATCTCTGTGATGCTAATGTGACATACAACAGCTTTCCAAGTTTCCTCTATCTGTTTCCTCTACATTGGTTGGGTCCATTGAACCTGAGTGTTGTGGAAGCCAGAAAGCAGACTGACTAATTCCAGTTCATCAAAACACAATAGGAGCGATGGTGTACGATTCCATTCGTCTTTGTCAAAGTGGAAAAGGAAGGTAAGGACAAGTTGCATTACACCAGGTATTAATGTTTCTGTTTGAAGGGATTAACAAGGGAGTTGTAGGAGAGTGGCAGGATACCTGGGGCCGTAGCATTATGGGCTGAATGCCTGTTTTGTGCCTGCGAAGTGTTAAAAGTTCAAACATATAATTTGGAATTTTTCAAGTCATTGCATGAATTTTAAACAGAACAAATTGGAAACGGTGCGCAGGGATTGCCTCTCTCTGTTTCCGGCTTGTTCTGCCTAATGTTCATGTACTAACTAGGAGAAATTCTGAGTTACATGTTTGAACTTTAGACACTTCTCATGCAAAAAAACCAGGTGTTCAGCCCAACATAAAATAGCCTGTGTTATTTCTATTGGACATAAAAGGCCAAACGGAAAATGTATGGGTGATGTGGGTGGTTGGTTAAAATAGCGAGGCATCTGCATTTTTCCTTTATAGGTTGGGGGAGAGACAATGCATGCAGATGGCAAGTCCTGGCACTGTTTGTCAGTGGTGAAGTTTGAAGATAGTGGGGCTTAAGGTCAAATCCTAAATTTGCCTCCATGAGGGAGCACAGTTGCCCCAGGCATGAGTAGGCTGGGGGTGTGGTTGAGCAAGTTGGTGACTGGTCACTCTGATCCCGAGATCCGCCGGCTGCCCTACCTGATCTGCCCTAATCATGTGTTCCCCCGGCATGGAGTGTCTGTGACACGCGTGCTCCTGTGCCCTGGACAGAATACCGCTGCTAGCTGGGGCTCCCGGTGCCGGAAGTGAAGACCTGATGGCCCGTAGCGGAGGCTGGCCTGCTTCTGTGGTGAGACCTGGCCGTGTCCACACCGGGTATTAAGAGGACTGTTGCCTCCTGAGCCTGCAGCTGAGATCTTAACAATATGTGTCTTCCACGCTAAGTCGTGGGCTACACCTGGTGTTGCAGGGTTGAAGAGGGGACCCCGGTCTGCTCTCTGCCTCTTCGGGCTGAGCGGTGGTGTGGCCTGCCTTTACTCCCTGCCCAACTGGAGGGACCGCACTGATGGGAATTGGCTCGTTGCGCACACGGAAGACTGGCATACCTGCAGCCTTTCCCAGTGATGACATCGAGGTGGGCTGCCCCTGCAGCCCAACCCACAGCACAACCAACAAACACCCCTGGTGCTGCGACCTGCGGTGAGGGGGGTGCACATCTAGCATCTGGGCCTCCTGTGGAAATTACGGCTGGGGATGCCTCGAGCTGGAGCTCTCCAAGCTAAACTGCAGCCACCAGCCGGGTAACAGCATTTGAGGACACACATATACCCTGAACAAGTGTGAGGTACTGTGAGAAGAAAAGGCAGCCATTGGCTTGTCTCAGCAATGCGGGGTTGGTCTGGAGACAGAACCAGTAGACACGATTGCCACCTGGAGACAGTGGAGACTGTGGCACACAGAGACAGCTCCGGGAGTGGTAGGTCGCTCTCCCACTTCACTCACTGGGCACCGAACTGAACATGTGCCAGCGGCGAAACAGAAGGCCGTTGACCCACTGGAGTGACACTTGTGGGTGTGATTAGACGCACTGCTTGGGGAAACACCGGGTGTCCCAAAAAGGAGTAAGGCGGACTGGGACCTGGACACTGGGCACAGAAGAAAAATTCACCTGGGTACTGATTTACTATTGGGGGCTATTGTTTGAAGGGCCTTTCGACCCCCCTGTGTGGAGCATTGGCTCTGGGGCCTAACCCTAGGAACTGTACTGGAGCTGAGATGGGCCCACCCCCCCTTGAAGCAGTGTGAATGATGACACGATTATACTACTGCTGAGCGCTCTGGACTGAGATGGGGGACATTCAGGCCTATGGGGCTGTTACTGCTCTGGGTGCAGTTGGTGCTGGGGAGTGCCCAACACAAGGTGGGAGGTCGAGGTCCAGTCTGGTGTCTGGGGTAAATGTGTGAAACAACTGTACTGGTGGGGTTGAAAAATAGGTACTGGTGGAGATTACTGCCCAATGAAGACAAGTTGCCTTGTTGTCCCTTGGAACTGAGGTGGCCCGGGGGGACTGAGATGAGTGTGTAAAACCCAGTCCTCCCCTTCATGAGATGAATCTTCGCCCTATGGTTGGTGCCTGCATGTGAACTCATGGCCTGTGCTGCAGGAGGCCAGCAAGAGGGTCACCTAATAAATGTAGGCTCCACTACGGCTGCCCCTCCCTGTAGGATACCCATGAAGCTGCAAGGGTAGCAGACTGCATAATATATAGTGAGCAAGTGACTGCGGGAGAAGGGGGAGAACAGGGCCCAGTGTGTGTGGTGGTGCAGGATAGGCTTAGAAAAACCTGAAAACTAAAGGGGATGACCCCGAATGAAGACCAGCTCACTCTACTTTTTTGATTCAGTTGACATCTACCCCCCCAAGGCCTTGAGCACTATACATTACTACCATTGGCAAATTTAAACCTAGACAGAGGGGTGCACAGCCTCAATCCCCCCTCAGAGTCCAGGGGGGACGGAGAGGTTATTGATGTATTGATTTACTCTCATCTTGAAAGGATTTTTGCTGCTATCGTGAACACTAAGGCCATGCTCCAACAGAACAATAGTAGAGTATATGTGGGTCTGGGCCTAGGGCGGGCATACCACCACAAACTAGCGGACCGAGATTAAAATGTGGACAGTCAGTTGATGAACTTCTCCTCAAACACCTGGCAATAGACCGTAAGTTGGAGGACCTCTCTGTTTGAGTGCTCACCCTTGAATGAAGGGCTGAAGATGCAGAGAGCTGGAATCGTCGCAACAATATTTGAATGGTAGGACTCCCTGAGGGGGCAGAGGGAGTGGACATAGTGTCTTTCCTTGAAAACTGGCTCCGTACTGAAGTTGCACCTGACCATCTCACAAATTCTACGCCCTAGAGAGAGCTCCGACCATTGGCACAGGGGAGGCCACCTGGACCAGTGGTGGCACGATTACTACAATATAGACAGTGAGACATTATCCTACAGAGGGCTCATGCCAATGGCCCCTTTGTGATTGAAAATGGTAAGGAGTTGGTGTTACTGGACTTCACCGCAAAAAGCGCAGACACAGCGTGCATCATTTATGGAAGCCACAAAAAGCTCTCTATGAAGAGGGCATACAGTTCTCTCTGATGTTCCCTGCCAAGCTTTGAATCATCTTGGATGGTAACACCTATTTTTGTGACACTCCAGATGCAGTGTGGTCCTGGTTAGAGGCATACAAGGCTGGTGTGCCACCCTTGGGGCCCCGAATGTGGTTAGGGGCCCCTTGACAGAGATCCAAAAAGAGGTTTAAATGAACCCCCAAGAGGGCCTCGCTGAGGAGGCCTTCCTCCTCCCAAACTGAGAATGAATGCAGGGCGGCGTTGCTTACTGTGGCAGAAATATTCTCGTCACAGAAGACTGACGTAGGTACACACACTTCTTCTGACCACAAATCACTGGCTTCTGACTCATGGGGCTCGACCCTGAATGGATCCGGCCTCCCATTTGTGACCCCACAATCTGTTAATTACATAATTTGATGATCATATTGAGCGTCCCTCCTGCTCCCATTCAGCGGCTGTGGATGCTGGTCTGACTTGGGTTATATTGAATCATAGCTTGGCTCCTTCACTACCAGTGGTGAAAAGGCTGGGGTCCTCTCATAACGTATGTGTTGTATTTGAGACCCTGGGGCTTGCTTGCGGTTCGCCACTGCCGGGGGCATCACCTTTTTATTATTTTGGGTTGTGGGCCAGTGCACACTTGGGCTGTTAATTTTTATTTCGCCCACCCCACCTAGATTCCTGCCATTAGGAGTCAGAAGGTGGCTTTCTCTTAATGATGTTGTTTATTTACAGGTTTGGGCGGTCAACCATTGCCTGATTGCCCTTGGGCGAGAGAGTGTGTAGTTGGGATTTTGTTACTTTGTCCTGGGATCATGGATTGCTTTATTGTTGCTGGAGGGTGGTGGTGGTTGTGGGGGGGGGGGAGTTGGTGACTTTCAAATGAGAGATTTGTACTGCCGTATGCCACGGGGGACCCTCATTATAATATAACACTGCTGTCTTGGAATATTAGGGGCATGGGCACTGCATCCAAGTGACACAATATTCACTGGTACCTGTGTTGGAGAAGAGCCCAAATTGTGATGTTACAGGAGACCCACTTTACTGTGGAGGAGGCCACCTGTTTGCGACATAGGTGGCGTGGCCAACTTTATGGTATGTCCTACTCGGCTTATTCTCGGGGTGTTGCTGTGAATCTGGACAGGAAACTCTTTTGAACTTACACATTACATTATCAATCCTGAGGGCTGTTATGTTCTGGTTAAGGGTAGACTGTTGGGCTGAGAGGTCACACTCGGAAGTGTATATGCTTGGAACATAGACCAGGTCCCCTTCCTCTGTTCGATGTCCATCCCTTTGTTATCCCTGATAGCAGATGATCTTATGTTAGGAGGCGATTTTAACTGTGTGGTGATGTTCATTGGGATAGGTCTATGCCTCCCATAACAGAAGCACTGGCATATATGACCTCAGAGGGCTTTTTTCAGGACTCGTGAGACATTGGGATCTCTCAGATATATGGAGAATGCACCATGGACAAGAAAGAAATCATTCTTACTACTCACCTCTCTATAGATTACACACACAACTCAATATGTTTGCCTGATTGACATCCATAGCCCATCCGTGACTCATACCGAATATTTAAGGTACACACTATCAGACCGCAGCCCGCTGTTATTGATGTTCTGTCCTATTGCCAACCGCCCGGTGATACCCACGTGGCATTTTGTCCCCTCATGTTTGGAAGATACTTGCTTCAGGTATTCTCTGCACACAGAAATCTCTGAATATTTTCAATTTAATCAAGGCACCACCAAGTTGTGGTGAGAGGTCATTGCATGGGCGAATCTGTTGGGGGCAGGAAGGAGCTGAATAGGGAACGTACCTCTCTCGAACATATTCTGCATGACTTGGGTAATAGATTGGGTACTGATGATATCGCCCAGACACAGCTCACTGACATTAAAGGGCATTATAGTGCTATACTAGAACGTCTCTGGTACCTTGACTTACTTATCTTACTAGAGTCCATGAGGAGGGTGGGCGATCGGGTAGGCTTCTGGCCTGGTTTGTTTGCCCGCAGTTGAAGGGAACACCCATTACTCAGATTTTATCCATCCAAAGAGGAAACATTGCTTCATTCTTTCAGGGCTATTAACGCAGCCTTTTGTGAATATTATGAAACTCTTTACCAGCCCCCGGCGGTGATTCTACCAGGGACCTTAGTTGAGTTCCTGCACTGTTGCCGTTTCGGTCACTTGACCCTGCCCTGCTGGAGGATTTGGGCGTCCTGTGACAGTTCAGAAGATCCGCTCTGCCCTCAAAACTATGGCTCCTGGGAAAACCGCTGAATTCTATGCTACATTTTCTCCCCTCTTGGCCCCTAGATTAGATGCCTTATATGCTTAGTTGCTCCACCTGGGCTCTTTGCCAGAATCGACCAGGGATGCGTTGGTGGTCTCTACTTCCAAGACAAAGACATTAGGTGCGCGTCAGACTTCTGCCCCCTGTCCATGTTAAACATGGACTTTAAGATCCTCAGCAAAGTACTGGCAGTGCGGTTGCTCCCCCATATGCCTGGTCTTGTTCACAAGGATCAGAATGGGTTTATCCCACACAGGTCCACCCCCAGGAACCTCTGCCCATTATATCATACCATCTATCATCAGGATATTGATCTCTATCCAGATGCCCTTATCATATCAGTGGACCTGGAAAGGGCCTTCAATTCGCTGCAGTGGGATTTTCTTCATGCAGTCATGATTGGAATGGGGCTGGGAGACAGCTTGATAAAATGGGTTGCCTATTATACACCAACCCTGTGACAAGGGTCAAGACAGGTCAAGTTGTTTCTGCCCAGTAAGGAGTGGATCGGGCCACCAAACAGGGGTGTCCACTGTCTCCCCTTTTATTTGCCTTAGCCATTGAGATGTTGGCAGAGCTCTTATGACAGAGAGGTGCCGGTCATGGGGTGGTCATAGAGGGCAGAGAACACATGATTTCCTTATATGCTGATGACCTATTGCTATACCTCGCAGATGGCTGAATGGGGCTGCAATTGCAATGACTCTACTTGATGATTTCTCCGTGCTCTGATGCCTCTGGCTTAATAAGACTAAAATGCACCTATTGCCCATGATTTCAGGGGAGGCACTGCCGCCTAATATTCTCCAGGGGCTTACCCTGGTCACCTCGGTCAATCCGATACTTGGGAATTCAAGTGTTCCATGCCTTAGATGATCTTAAAGAAGGTAACTTAGGGCCGGGGGTTCGTTCTCTTAAGTCCAACGTCCAATTCTGGCGTTTATTGAAACTGCTGGTGATGGCTTGTATCTCTTTATCCAAGATGCTTATGCGGCCCCGACTTTTATATCTTTTTGCCAACCTCCCCATGACGATACCCCGCTCATGGTTTAACCACTTGCATATTCTACTCCGAGAGTTGATATGGGATGGAGGACGCAACAACGTCTCTCTGACAATTTTCCGGAGAGCTCCGGGGGAGGGTGGCCTGGGAGCCCCCAATTTCAAATTATACTATTTGGCAGCCCAACTTCAGTGGTTGGTCCAGTGGTTGGATGGCGAGGGCCTTGAGACATTAGGTTCAATGGGGTTAGCAGGCAACCAGGGGCTCCTGTTAGCAAAACTCTGATCCGAAAGTGGTCATTCCTCAACTGGCAACATTGTTGAGAGTAGCACTTCAGTGTTGGTGGAGAAGTCTGAAGAGAACAGCTGAGAACTCTTTATATGCGCCAGACTTGCCGCTGGTAGGGTTACCCCATGGGTACCCCCGTTCTCCCTTTACTAGACAACAGCTATCGGACTGGATGGCGGAGGGCTTGATCACAGTGAGTGATTGTTACCAGCTGGGAGAATTCATCCTACTGGATGACTCAATGACACAATGGAATGAGATTTGCTAAGATTTTGAGCCCTGTTTGCATCTCAAAAGTGACGCAAATCGGCGCAAAATCTTTTTTTCCCTTTTACTTTCCAGCGCTAAACTTGTTTAGCCATTGATAATAATGGCAAAGTAATGCAAAGCAGCGCTATGCACTGTTTCGCATTACTTTGCGCCATTGGGGTGTACCAAGGGTGGAGCATGGGCGTTCCCATGCAACCTCCCAAGGTTTTTCAAGCTAAACCCAATTTTCTAAATAAAGTAGATTAGGTTTAACGTGAGAAACCTGTGCCCTTTTCCAGTAGGTGCACAGAAGGAGAAATGCTTTCATTTCTCCTTCCTTTTCCTACTTTGCATGCGTGCTGCACTGTGCAGCACTCATACAAAGTGGGAATAACTTTGCAGTGTGTCTGGGCATCGTATTTTGTATAGAAAGGGTACACTTCCTGTACAAAACCTATGCTAGACTAATGCACCCATCCTAGCACTATGGCGCTAAGGTGTGTGCTTGGCGCATGGCAGCTGTAATCAGCACCGGCGCAAGGAAAAGGGGAGGAGAGAGCCATATCTCTGAAGATATGGCGCTCTCCTGCTCCCACCCTGTTACCCAACGCAGCGCAGTCTCACGAGGGCTGCGCTATGCTGCGTGAATTGTTTGTAAACCTACCCCAATGTGCGTTGCCCCCTGGCCAATTCCTCACCTAACTTGCTTTAATACAGACGTTTGGAGAGATGTAGTCCGAAGGCAGGCGGGAGTCTGGGACCCACCTTGTCTTTCGGGCAATGGTAACATTAGTTTCTACAAATTTTACAGGGCACAGCTGGGAATGATTGCATTGGTAAAGATCCGGGAGAAGTGGAGAGCATTACTGGGTAGAGACCTTTCGGACTTGGAGTGGGGTAAGATTATGTAAATCCCTAAGAGTATTTTTAGCATTACTAGATTTAAATATGTCCAATTTAATTATGTACACATGACCAATCTGACCCCCCCATAGATTACAGGTCATGTATGAGGGAGAGCTGAAGACCTGCCCTAGGTGCATGGAGCCAGAGGTGGATTTCTGAAACATGACGTGGAGCTATCCGGGGTTTAGGGTATTTTGGGATACAGTTGTTGCCACACTCAATGGAGTACTAGACCGCACACTCCCCTGTACAGCAGAGGTTTGCCTCTTGGTATTATTCCCCAGACCCAAAGCATGCACAATGGGTCCCAGATTTGTGGGTCTGGCCTTGGTCTTAGCAAAGAAATGCATAGCAAGGCGGTGGCGGGCCGGGACAGCCCCAGCGATTGAGACATGGGAAAGGGATGTCGACATATGGGCTGGGTCAGAAGAGTGAACTCTGATTAGAAACGATGCACAAGGGTTACGACATCGCCCACTGGCAGGCCTTTGGGTGGAAGTGCTTGGAGCATGGGATAGCAGAAGAAATGGTACTGAGGGAGGGCCTGGAGATAGCCCTTCGCGATATGAGCCCGCTGTGGACCCCTCCTGAGGTGGTTTGAATGTTCAGTAGAAGCCTCACTGATTGTGATGTATAGATATTGATTCCCGGGGAGGCTGAACAGGGAGTTAATCTGAAATACACGGCACAGCACTGTAGAGGGGGCGGTCCCTATGGAATACCCTGAATATTTGCTTGCTCAATCAGATAGCTGAGTTGCCTCCAAGACGCCCTCCCCTCCCTTATCCCTAGCATACCAATACATGCACCTTGGGACCCTGGGAGCCATAAGAACTAAATTGGGTCCCCATATGTTTCCCTGGTGTTCAGACCCTCAGGACTGTTTTGTTATTGTTTCTTTGGTTGCTTTTCTTTAAAATGCAGTATTATCTGCACCTTTCAATTTTACTTATTCGCACTCTGGAATGAAAGGGCCCAGATCTATAACTCTCATTAGATAATCCATGTGTAGAGCACTAAATTTATATGGACAGAGGAATAGTCATCATTATGTAACACATGGTGCCCCTCTGAACCTAAGCATTATGAAGAAATTGTCACCAGTATGTTATTATCCTGGTGTTCGTACATCAAGATATGTCATCATGTGTTACATGTTGATAGCTAAACTGGTATGGCAACGGGATGGAGTCTGAGATGTCCAAATGGGTGCCTCATGTACCGAATTTTGCTCTTGTATGCGTTTTTGTGTACCTTTGATTAAACACCAAAACAAATATGCTTAAAAAAGGCCTTAGTATCTTATCAAGGCCAGATATTTACTTAATAATCTGGGACTTGTAGTCCCAATTTTATAATGGGCTAACTTATCACCAAGTTGAAGAATGCAAGTAGAAAGCTTGAACTGGATGAGCTGCTTGGGCATGGGCCTTAGAAACTTGAGAGTTCTGCATTTGGTCATGTCCTTATGGCTGCTAGCAGATGTAAATGCAAAGAGTGTACCACTTGCAGCACGAAACAGATGCAATGTCCTGCTCTTCGCTGGGACTGCAGCACCTTTTTTCTTACACACTTTGTTCTTCTTTCCTCCCCAACCCTCCCTTCAATGTCACATCACTCTCAACATCAGATGGGCAATAGAAACACATTCCTGTACCCCCCACTAACACTGCAGGGTGGTGCACAGTCATGGGACGGTGCATTGCCCATATCCCTTAACTGCATTAGGAAGGAAAAGGTGGGAGGGAATGTTAACCTCTTCTACTTATTCCAGCAGAGCAACAAATTGTGTTTTTTGAAAGGAACATCTGCTCACATGCCATGTTCACCAGTGCCCACTTTAGCACTGGTGGTGCCAGATGCTAAGATTCTTTTACCCCCCACCGTGACCTCCTGCTACATGGATTGATGGATGGATGGTACTCTCTGACAGTGCTCCTCCTTTCTCCATAGGCCCTCTCACATGTATTTCATTTGTTTTATAGCGCTACTCATAGCAGTTTAAGGTGTCAGAGAACTTTACATCTTACACATTATATGGAGTCAATGAACCATACGGCTGTAAATCAGTCTATAGGAAATGTTACATAAGACAATGAGGACCTCAAGGTGAAGGAGTCACATGACATCCACACTAGTAGGCAGTTTGTTTGAAGAGTGTTTGGTATAGAGAAGCACAAACTCAGGATTTAAAACTTACTATAGTGTTTGGGATTGAATTAGTAATAAGAATGTATTTCTACCCACACTAACCCCTTTTTTGCAACATTAGGATAACGAAAGACTGGAGAAAAACATAACATTCTAACCTATACCTTGCAGTTTGCACCCAGCTCTTTGATGACAGTTTATAGTTCACTGTGCTATATTTCGATTGTAAACTATGAAATGCAAGTGAGAAAAGGATCTCTGTGACAAAAGCAGTAACCCACTGAGCTATCCACATAAAATACAGTTCTCTCATCTTCGTGGTACAAGTTATTTACAGCACCCATATCAACACTGCGCTACTTTATGATGAGTCAAAACTGCCACTAGACAAAACTCCATCTCCCGCCAGCTGGAACATTAATCACCAGCTGCCATTTTTATTGTTGAATGAAAACGCTGGACACATATGGAACTCTGCAGCTGGTGCTTTTAAACCCATAAGTTATTTCTGAGCACAGCACTAGAGCTCAACGCCAGATGTGTTAAAGCCAGCACTGATGTTCACTCACCATAAAGTGAAATAATTTTTAAAAAATGGTATACATTACCAGACTGTACAAACGTCTGTTGAAGCTGCAGCACATCTATCCAGTGAGATCATTTATATGTACCATTTTTTAAATCGTTTAACTTTGTGGTGAGTAAACATGGTGCAGCAATGCATCAAAGAGGAGCAGAAATCACACAACACAATTATGTTGCCATCTATACAAGTCTTCCACTGCTTTTTAGTTTTTGATAGCGAGTGAAGTGAAGTACAATAAATCAAGCACCTTTAGGGACCCGTTTCAAGGTCTGGTTTTTTTTGGGTTGTTTGTCCACACTTGCCTTAAACACCAGCTTGCAGCAGCTGTAAGCTTCGATCTCCTTCGGTTCAGAGCCTCATGTGCCACTCTTCCCACATTTCCCAACTCCTCCCAGGATGAGGTGGGGACACGGAGGTTTGTTCCCACCCCACCCTCTGACGAGTTCGGAAGTGGGTGGGGTTGCACCGGTATACAGTGCAGGTTCGCTGATTGAGAAACAGCCTCAGGAAAACGGAGCTTAAGCTTAAAGCGCCCGGGCTGTTTTCAATAAGCAAGGCTGCACTGCATCACAGGAGACTGTGGTCTAGCAGTCAAGCAGAGGCTCACACCCGAAGGGGGCTAAAGGGCCGGCACGTTCAACAGCGCCAAGGCCCAAGAATGGAGGTGTGTCCCAAAAGGGACAATAGGGCCTGAAGAGCCCCCCCAAAGGACCAAAAAAAGGGGGGGGGGGCGGCAAAGAAAAATTGTGACAAGACTGGGTGGGAAAGGCACCAAGCCACCAATGAGTGGGCCAGGCGGGATTTGACACTACAAATATATATAGGGCCCGATTCACAGAACTAACTTAAGACAAAATCCTAAACTTACTACTTTTGGTATTCACAGAAGGCATTTAGTAGTAGTAAAGTTAGGATTTTGTCTTAAGTCTGTCTTATGTCTGTCTTAAGTCTGTCTTAAGACTGTCTTAAGTCTGTCTTAAGTCAAACTTAAGTCAAACTTAAGACAAAATCCTAACTTTACTACTACTAAGTACCTTCTGTGAATACCAACAGTAGTAGGACAAACCTAAGACAGACTTTTTTCTAAAGTTAGTTCTGTGAATCGAAATCATAATCTTTATTGCTTGATTAATAAAAATCTTTGCAATCATAGCATCTTCACATCTCATAATGTTAAAAACTGAATTAATTAATACAAAAGCATTGTAATCAAAGCATTTTCCCATCACATAATATAAAAAATGCAACATATATACTATTTAAAAATTTATCAATAAGATCAAATCAAACCACCGTACATCAATAATTGCAACAACATAAAATTGCACATTTTCATTTTAAAAAGAGACAGCTTGCACAACATACTATGTCCCTATAGATAATGGAAAAATACTCAAAAAGAATACTTCATTAATTTCTACAGCAAGATGTTACACATGTTGCATTTCAAAGTGCTACCGTGCAATAATTGCAACAACCATCATATAAAACAATGATAAAGGGCATCAAAGGTTACTGAAACAGCTAAATTCTATTGTACATTTCTTACACAAGTTACATCTTAAAGTGCAAATGTGCAATAATTGCAACGACCATCATATCAAAACAATAATAAAGTGCATCAAAAATTTACTGGAACGGTAACACTATTAATACATTTCAAGTTATCACCCTAGCAACAAAATCATTATGTGATAAAAATATAAACCAATAGAGTAATTAGATACCAAAGTCATAAAAATCATGGAGCTCAACCTTATTATATCAAATAATTTTTAACTGTCATTAAAAATGTTACCAATTGACATAAGAACGGAATCGATTTGCCAGATAGTGACATAATTAAGGCCTGACGAGCTGATCTGACCCCGCTCTTCAAAAATTGTGATTTCAGAACTGAACGTCGAAGGTTAATCAGCTTGGGGCACACACACACTATATGTACTAGTGTTTCCTGTGGCCCTCCACAAAGCCTACAATAAGGATCTGGTCATTGCTTGATCCAAGGTTGCATGCCTTCCTTTGATGGATTTATTCCCATACGTAACCTTAAAAACATTGATTGGCAGTTCAGTGATTTTTTAAACTTTTAAAAGCATGAATCAAGGTCACAGCCTTGGCCCTTAGGTCCTTACAATGAAATTTAAAGGATGCTCGATTGTCGAACACCACTCCTAAGTATCTATACATCTTGACAATATGGATTGTGCCTGCTTTGGCCATTGTGTTGTGTATAGTCATCAAAGGCAGTAATAAGTCTTTGTAGGCCGAGAGGAGTATGACGAGGATAGGATCATCCGCATATTGGAGATAACTGATTTGTACCCCCCAACCTAGGAACATGCCCATTGATTGCATCCAAATGCTGAGAAAGATCTGATAAAAATAAATTGAAAAGACAGGGAGCAAGAACACAACCCTGCTTCAGGCCATTATATGTCCGAATCTTCCTTGATAAGGATTTGCTATTGCCCAACTTGACTTGGACCCAAGTATCAGTCTACAAAAAAAATTAGCCTTCAACAATTTCCTTGAAATGCCCTGTCTAACAATTCTTTCCATAACAAGTTTCGTGGCACAGAGTCGAAAGGCTGCCTTAAGGTCAATAAAAGCTATATATCATTTTTATGGGGTTAAAACAGCCCACTCCGCAAGTAAGGTTAATGCCAGCAGGTTAGTAGTGGTGGATTGGTCTTTCCGAAAACCAGTCTGATTAAATGGAATAATACCTTCTTGCATGGCCCAATCTTCCAATTCTATCAAGAGGGTGGAAGCAAACACCTTTGCATCAACATCAGTCAATGAAATTAACTGATAATTGGTTTGGCCACTGGGCCGCTTTTATAAATAGGCTGCAGTATGCTACCTTGCCCTGATTCTGGTACAATTTCCAGTGTCAACACTTCCCTGAATAAATTATACAGATATATAATTTTGGGGTTAAAACAGCCCACTCCGCAAGTAAGGTTAATGCCAGCAGGTTAGTAGTGGTGGATTGGTCTTTCCGAGAACCAGTCTGATTAAATGGAATAATACCTTCTTGCATGGCCCAATCTTCCAATTCTATCAAGAGGGTGGAAGCAAACACCTTTGCATCAACATCAGTCAATGAAATTAACCGATAATTGGTTTGGCCATCGGGCCGCTTTTATAAATAGGCTGCAGTATGCTACCTTGCCATGATTCTGGTACAATTTCCAGTGTCAACACTTCCCTGAATAAATTATACAGAATACCAGCCCACACGTTAACATTGGCTCGGAACAGGGCATTGGGTAGCCCATTAAGTCGGGGGGCACCATTTGCACGAAGCCCACTTAGCAGGGTCAATACTTGATTACAACTCAGGACTTCTGAATCAAGATTTGTATCAAGTCTAGAATCATTGAGTTGGACTGTGGTAGTCAGATCCTTACACTCACCACTCCCCACTTTTGTTGTTAAAATACTATTTTCACCATATCCAGCCAACACATCTGGTTGATTTACCATCTGGACCAATGAGCCATACAGATTAGCTATAACAGTTACCCAACTAGCTTCTGATATATTTACAGAAAAAGCCCTACAGCCACCCCTTTCAAGCTTTTTAATAACTGACCAACATTTTTTTGCATTATTTTGCTTTGAGGCAGATAATAAACTATTCCAAAGCCAAGTTTGATGTTTAAGTTTAGCTTTCCAGACTTCTTGTTTATAAGTCTTTTTAAGTTCCTTCAAGTTTTCTTTATACACTGAATAGGTCTGATAAAATCTATGAGCATATGCCACCCAAACAGCTCTGTTAGGTGATTTCTTTAACTTTAATAGCTTGGGAGGGAACCATATTTTCTGGGGGTTCAAATGGTTATTAATTTTCCTAGCCTTGCGGGCTACAATTTTCCCCGCAAGGGACGTTGTAATGAAGTTCCATGTACTAATCATATTCATATTACCCTGTACCCCCTGTTTGCATTCCTTAATTAGTGCCTTAGCTGTCTGTGTAATTTCCTCATCTTTATCTAAATGCCATACCAACCTCTTCAGGTTATATGCAGAGTGTGCCATATTGGGAAGATCATTGGGTTTAGAATAACACTTCATTAAAAAATTACATTTTACAACCTGAGGGTTATGATCACTTTCAGGACGTCCGATTACCTTATAATCAGACAAGTTTGATCTTAAGTTGTCTGATATAAATTTATAATCAATAATTGAACCTTGTTTAGAATTCTTAAACGTGCGAGTGAACCTAGATTAATGTCGCAACATTCTTTTGCCATACCATCAGTCTTACAGTTTACACCGGAAAACCGGATTAGTTGCAAATTAAAGTCATCTGAGACTATTAAACCAGCATCTGGGTGCTGGATTATTCATGTGCTAAAACATCTCGCAGGATATACAACTGTGGAGACTTATTTTTACTGGCACTCAGATACACATTGAGAATAACTAATCTGAAATCAATGTAGCACGCCAGTCCACATTTTGCACAGCCTGATTTGTAAGTTTTCACTGCTGGGATACTATATTCATTAAATCCAAACAAAAGAGTCCTTTGTTCGCATCATGTTTCTTTAAATAATTAAAATGTAAATGAATTTAAGAATGCTATCGTATCGGGGTCAGACAGTAAATGGATCAATCCATGAACCTTCCAGGAGCATATACTTATTTGATTTCCATTAGCATCCGAAGCTACGCGCATTCATTTACTATGTCCTTGGGGCACCTTAGCCAAAGTTGCTGGAAGCGAAGACCAGTCCTCCTTTCGCACATTATTTTTAGGTAGCTACTCACAGAGCTGACCCCCTGTTTCAGAATTTGTAATCAACAGACCAGAACTACAAGATTGATTAGTTGATTGACCCACTGCTCCTCTAAGTACTGGATTTAGCTTATTGCTTTCAACTGCTTTACAATGTTTATACGCCTTAAGGGCCAACACCTTTAGAAGCGGGGGATACTGTACACTAGTCCAAATCTCAACCTTAATGCTGCATTCCATAAAATACAAACTTGAGCCTAAGATCTTAATAACAATATCATTTGACGACCAAGTTGTAATAGTTGACTCTCGCAGAGTGTTGGGCTGTTCCTGTTTAAACTGTATTGACAGTAAATCAGTAGATTTGATGAAAGCTAAGTGAGGGATAGTTCAGATTATTTTTAGGAGTACACTCCGATTGAGACTATCATGGAACGCCTGGGATTCATACAGGGGGTGCATTACTAGTTTAATATCACCATTTCTAGAGCTATAAACATGTCTGCAACATAGGGAGCTTAATGTGCCTGATTTACCATCTTTTAATAAAGTAAAACTAGGAGATATTTTTGGAAGTGATAAGCTCTGGGTATTAGTAGGCTCTAACTTTACTACAGTACCTGACCGATTCAAAGTATTAACAACTTGTTATTTGGGCAAGAATCTTGTCCCCTGAGGTTTGTTGTCCAACCTTGTCTCCCCCTCCTTACTGATACCAACCACATCCGATGTTATTATGCCATTGGGTTTGGGGACATCTTTTTTAATACCATTTGCAGATCCCTGATCATTACCCCTCCGTGGTGAAGGCAAAACTATAGAAAGTTCCCCACCTGCTACAACACCATCCTGAGGTAAACATTTCCTAATAGTTGATTTAAATATTGGATAATAATCCTTAGGTTTAGCTGATGTAGCTACTTAATCAACTGACCTCCTGGTCTTCTTACCAGCTTTCTGCAGCCTTTTCCTTGATCGTTTGGATAGATAAGGACAATCACTAAGGCTATCCCTGGAGCTTGAGCACGGGGGTTTAGCAATAATTAGTGACTTGGCTTTATTTGTTTAATTGGAGACATGACCATCATCTAAATGTACGTCTGAACTCAGACTGACCTCAGCCTCTCCTTCAACCTCCTCTAAAGATCTAGATTTATCACAACCCACATTTGCCTCGACTTCTTGCTGCTTAATGTTTGCACTATATACACTCTCTCCCACTTTATTTTTACATACCAAATTTCTGTCCAGGACAGGGTTCCCTGCTGTTTTTTTTACTTCATTCACAAGTGAACCTACAATTTTTGGGAGATCAGACATTTTATCCAAAATATCACTATCATTTGTAAGCATATTACAGCTAGATATGTCCCAAGAAATGTCCTCTGACTGGTGTACACCTTTTGTTCCAGGCTGCGTCATCATTTGGGTAGACTCCACATTTATATGCTTGGAGGTTGGAGCAGCATGGACTTGAACATTGACTACCATTTTATACGGAGATTTTTTCGCAGCAGGCACATCTAAATTTGATTGCGTGGGACCAGATGCTTGATTTGCACTATCTCTCCACTCCTCCTTGGGAAAAATAGGGTCCTCAAAAACAGCTAGGTCTTTATTAAAAATTTCCGATGCTGGGGGCATGTTGACATAACTGTCACATTCACTTTGGGCGACACCTTTCTGTATAAAGAAATCCTTAATGCTTGGCTGAGAATTCCCCCGCCTCCTCCAACAGAGAATGGGTTACTAGTTTGCCCCACAGTCTTCACAGCGACCCCGGACTTGAGATTGACCCACTTTTACCCAGTACATTCTCGAGGGTTATCTCATTTGCCTGAGGGGTATTCTTTTGGGAGCGAGTTAACATTTTCTGGCAATTCTTCGCCTTTTTTGTAGCTGTTCTTGAAATGAAAGTTGGCGCTTGACCCCTTATGCGACCAGATCTAATATTTTAAGCCTACAGACTCCAATAAAGACACGGGGGAGACACAAAACACTAAACATCACTGAAAGGTTCACTCTGTCAACAAATTCTTATAGAGACTGCTGCCACTCCCTTCAACAAGTCTGTACTATCTAAATATTTTCCCCAAACGGTGCAGGCCTGGCCACAGCTATACCCTCTGCTGCGTTCACACTAGATACTCTTCACTCCGCTCCCTGTGGAACCCGTGTCACTAGTGCCAATAATGCCGATAGTGCATAGGGGGCAGTGATACAAGGTGGCAGCAAGTCTATGAGGTTACAGGAGTATGGACAATACAGAGCTATCACCCACTAAAATACTGATATACTGCTCCGTTGCCCCAATCTGAAGCCCTCTCGGCCGTCGGCCACTTCTACTGCTTGCCTTACTTGTCCTGCTGTTTGCTGGGAAAGCGAAAATGGAATACAAATATGGCATTCCTGTACCCAAACTCTCAGCCTCTCAGTTCAACTCTCAGCCTCTGGGGCTGCTCCAACACTGTACCACTTACTGCATGTCGCTCACCTCATGCCCTCCATTTTCCACCACAAACCTCACCTGCAAGCCGCACCCAGTCCTAAAATTACCGGGCTACTTCTGCAGGGGGGGGAGGGGTTGTGAGTCAGCTTTCACGGGGAGTTCTCACAGTTAGTTCACAGCTGGTGTCACGGTTTTACGATTAGTTCACGGTATTTAGGGGAGACCTTTACTCCGTAGCTGGAGTTCGTGGCTGGAAACCGTGAAGCCGTGGCAGGGACAAGGGTAAAGTTTGCAGGCTGACCTTTACTCCGTAGCTGGGGTCTGTGGTTTGAAACCGTGCGATTGTGGCAGGGACGAGAGTAAAGTTCGCGGGCTGACAACGGCGGCTGCGGTGTTTAGAAGTAATTCTGGCGGGGTTCACAACCCAAGAAAATCTGCTGCAAGCCCCCTTGGCTGCAGGGACCTGTGGAAAGCCGGGCAACGGAGAGCCGCGGCAGCCTCCTCTCCTCTCCTTGCAGCCACGCAGTCTCACGGTGTCCTCACTCTGCTGCTGTGCAACTGTCAAAACACAGACTGGCACTCTCGCGTTGACACTGGGATTTGAATTTCTCCCCAGGGACACCTGAACCCCATATAAGTCTACAGGCCCCCCTGGCTCAACCACTCGTTTTCGAGACCTGCGCAACGGAACAAAGTCCATGCTGCCAGTGGGCCTATCACACAGAGTAAGCAAAGGTATCTAGTTGGGCCTACAAGACTGTGGAATTACACCCCCTACACACACAGAAGGGGAAAAACACTAGCTCAAAGACTACAACAGACATCACCAAGTGTCATAGTGATATATGACTTGATTTATGACTGTAACACAAGGCAGCAATATTACTGGATGATTGATTTATGACATAATTTATGACCTGGTAACAATCCAGTGGCACTACTGTCTATTTTTGATTTATGACTTGATTTATGACATGAGATATGATTTATGATGCCAAATGAGTGAGGTGTCATCATGACAGCCATTCATCCCAGATGATTTATGACCCAAATAAAGTTGAGAGGCTAAATATTGTGCCAATAACTTTCAAAACAATTTCATAGTTTATGGCTTTAATAAGAATGGGAGTGGCTTGTGCGAAGTTTATTGCAGGGTACAGAAGGTCATGACTGAAATGAGGTAAATCCAGTAAATCCTGACATAAAGTGCCTGCTTTGGCCTGACCTTGCACAGAACAAGGGTCAGAAGCTTCAAACAATACAGTACTTTCACATTTAAAAAAATAAGTAAGAGTTAAGAATTAAGTCAAGGGGAAGGGGTGAAGCATTTTACCCTAATACAGTAGTGACCCCTGCTTTTTGTGCAGGGTGAAAATGGAAAGGTTGGAGAGCTATGTGTGATGGGGTTTAGATGGGGCAGGAAAATCAGAAACATGTTATGTATGGCTCTCCCATAGCTCCTTCTTACCTAATGCAGCCGTTTCCCCACTACTGTTTTTGTGGAGAGGAATACTCACTGGGGAGTTGGGGTGGGGGGAGGCTTTTGAATACAGAGTACACAACTAAAATTATGAAAATCGCCACTTTGCCATGTTACCTAGGTTTTTTCTTTTCAAGGTGCTGAATATGTTAAGAGAAAATTTGAGCCTTTTTCTTTTTGCCTTTAATTCACACATGACACTGCTGTGGAAATCCCCATTGTGGATGGTGAATATTCCATAAACATATTTGCAATACAGTTTTTAAAAAGTTAGGGTATTGATTACAAGGCAATTGGTTTTTGGACTAGAAAAGGTTACCTGCTCAACAGTGCCTGGATCAGCTCCCAGTTGTCTTAGCCAGTCTACAAGTTCCTCATTAGTGGAATGCCGCAGAGACAAAACAGCTGATGGAGGTCTCAAATTATCTAGATAAACAAAGATAAAGTTAATAAATGTAGAATTTTGTAGTAGTATTTGTCCCCCTTACTTCTAGGTTCTGGCCATAGAAAATATCTGGTGTCCTACAAAAACAACTACCGAAGCCTAAGCTTCTCAGAACCAGAGTAAAAAATAAATTAATGAGATTTGCACTCACTAGCCAACATTAGATATGACATATTTCATGCTTGTGTTTTGGAAGATGTTCCCTAATAATGAAGATATCATAAAGGTTCTGTTCCTAAACGTATCTGATATTAACTAGAACATCTGATGTCATTGTGTTAACTTTAATGCTGTCATGAAGTAGATGGGCTTGGTTTACATTTTCACCATTCAATGTTTATCTGTTTGCCTCTGGTCAACCAAAATACATGTGAACCTGAATAAACAAAAGCACTGCATCCACCTGGTCTTAAAACGTTTTTGTAGCTATTTTGGGCATGACTGATCCTTACATCCAAGACTTCCCAGTATGTGGCCTCCTAGAGTCAGAGAGAGAACTGTGTTAATGTGACTTCTCAACAAGATTGGTGGCAAACCCAAAAGGGTGCATTCTAGCATACACATTTTCAAGCACAATTCAAACTTATGGGCCATTTTGGGATTTTTATATATTATAAAGGTGACAGACTCTACTCTCATCTGTACCCTGTTATCTAATCTGTATTAGTTACAGGAAACCATTAAGCAAGGCGATGTATTCCTACCACGGACTGAATTATTTTGCCCCTGCCTTCCCTCCATGGCATGTTACCATGGAGGGAAGGCACAGTGGGAAGGCAGCCCACCATGGCATGGTACCTTCCAGATAGTAAAAGTCGTCAGCTGGTTGGAGGCTTGTTCACTAAACACTTGCCAGGTAATAATGCTTCTAGTAAAGTTGCTCTGTAGCTAAGAGTTAAGCGGCAGCTTAGTAGTGAAGTAACTAATCAAGACTGAAAACACTCTCGGCTGGTTGTGCATCCCCAGTAGATTGCTAGAGAAGTCACATATCCTTTTGTATGTATTGTGTAGACAACATGAAATGCATGATTATAATGTGTGAACACCCTTAATTTATTTTGGGCCATAAAATGGATGTTTGGGACGTCTGGGGATGCAACTGCACAGGCATATCATGGAACAGCTGCTCCCTGTTTCTATTTTATAGACCATTCGTTAGAAATTCATATACACGAAATATGAATATGAATCAGCATGACGCAAAAAAGGTATTGTACATCATGTGTTATAAATGTAAAGAAGAAGGTGGTTGGGGTATTTTTTGATCGTATTAATTAATGATACCTAAATTATGTAATTCATTGTAATAAGATCAAAGTTACTTGGCTACCAACAATTCATTACATATATCACTGTGGATTGCTTTTTAAATTGGTTTATGAAAACATGGGAAACAGCCTTTACAACGAAGCTGGAACCCCGCAAGCCTTTACCACGCAGGCTTTACCACACATGCGACACTACCACGCATGCCCTTATCACGCACGTCTTTACAACAATATGCCTTTATCACGCATGCCATTACAACACATTTCGTTATAACAGCATGAATGTTAAAAGCATATTCGTTGTTAAAGTTTTAAGGTAAGTGCATGTAAGCATTAACAAGCACATGCATCAACCTTTTATGCAAGCGTGCGATTCGCAAAAATCGTCCGTTTGCACCCACAAAAAGGGCTTCTGCGATGCATTAAACTGTAAGGCTCTCGCAATTTAAGAAATCGCAATTGCAATTCCTTAATAATCGCAATTAAGGAATCGAAAAAGCCTAAATTGATGCATGTGCCCCTAAGTGTTTTGAAAGATTTTTTTTAGGGTTTAGGGTGAGCAAGAGTATATGGGTTTCAGGGTTGTAAGGAATTTGTAGAGTTTAGGATGGGTATGGGTTTTAGGGTGGCAAGGGAATTTTTAGTGTTATGGGTGGGTTTGGGTTTTAGGGTGGTAAGGGTAATTTTAGGGTTTAGAATGGGTATGGATTTTTGGCCATCAAGGGTTTTTACAGTGCTTAGGGTGGTTATGGGTTTTTGGGTGGCAAGGTATTTTTTAAGGGTTTAGGGTGGGTATGGGGTCTTGAGTGCAAGAGAATTTTCAGGGTATAGGATTGGTAAGGGTAATTTTAGGGTTTAGAGTGGGTATGGATTTTTTGGCATCAAGGGTTTTTCCATTGCTTAGGGTGGGTATGAGTTTTTGGGCATCAAGGGTATTTTTAGTTTTTAGGCTGGGTATGGGTTTTTGGGTGGCAAGGGAATTTTTATGGTTTAGGGTGGGTATGGGGTTTTGAGTGGCAATAGAATTTTTAGGGTTTAGGGTGGATTTGGGTTTTTGGATGGCAAGGGTAATTTTAGGGTTTTGGGTGAGTATGAGTTTTTGGGTGCTAAGGATTTTTAGGGTTTAGGGTGGGTATGGTTTTTGGGGTGGCAAGGGTATTTTGGGGGTTTAGGGTTCAGGGTGGGTATGGGTGGTAAGGAGTTTTTAGGATTTAGGGTGGGTATGGGTTGTGGGGTAGCAAGGGCGAATGTGTGCGTGTGTGCGTGTGTGTTTGTGTGTATATATATATATATATCCTACTGGCGGTCGCCAGTAGGTAGTTATAGTTAGGACCAAGTTTCCATAGGAAGAGCATTTTTGATTTGCTTATAGCATTGGCGCCGTTTGATGAATCTTCATGAAATATTGCAAACTAATTCTTTGTTTATATCAGCTCCTATGTTGAACGCTTGGGGCTGATTCGTCAAGGGGGGGCCGAGAAAAAAGGGGGGTCCCAAAACGTGTTTTCTCCATGTTAATTTCCATAGGAAACTTTAGACAAGGCTACAGGTCGAACGGGTGAACGGAATTACCCCAAATTTGGCAGGGAGAAGGGTCTTGGTCTAGAAAGCACGCTTTTGTTTATTTGGTGTAAATCTGTTCAGTAGTTTTGGAGAAATATAGACATTTGCAGATATCGATATTTGGGAATTCTGCCATCTGATTGGCTGAGGCGTTACGAGCACGAGCTTGCTGCTTATTGGCTGTTGCAACTAGGAAGTGTTGGCAGCCATTTTGTGATTCCGTTGAAACAAGTAAGGGGAAAAAAGGGTGAAAAGAGTAGGAAACAGGAGGATAGGAGCACTGTAACCTCTGTGGGGGAGTGCGAAGCGAAGTAGTCAATCAGAGTGACATGGTGCTGAGATGAGATGCTGCTACACTCGGGTATGAAACCGAGAGCCTAAACCGTGAGCTCATTGCTGTAAAGTGATGTGCCCTGGTCTTTGTAGCATACCTGTGCAAGTAGTGTTAGTGGGCGTTTATACCATACAGGGAGTGGGAAGCGAGCTACTGACCTCTACCGTGCGTTTATACTATACCGGAAGTGGGAAGCAAAGTACTCATGCCTACCGGTTTGAAGACTCGGTGATCAAACCGAGCTGATTGCTGTAAAGTGATGGGCTCTAGGCGCTGTAGCATACTGGCCGCTGGAGTATAACTGTGTAAGTAATGTTAGTATGCGTTTATACAATACAGGGAGTGGGAAGCAAATTACTCACCCTTACTGGTCTGAAGACTCTGGGATTAAACCGTGAGCTCATTGCTGTAAAGTGATGTGCTCTGGGTGCTGTAGCATACCTGTGGAAGTAGTGTTAGTTTACGTTTATACAATACAGGGAGTGGGAAGCGAACTACTCACCCCTACCGGTCTCAAGACTCGCGGATGAAACCATGAGCCCATTGCTGTAAAGTCATGTGCTCTGTGTAGTATTCCAATGTAAGTCATAGTACCCTTGGGGTGATTCAGCGCTATATAAACCTATAAACTATAAACTTCAATGTTAGTATGTAATGCTACTAGAATCTAAGTATGTAATGTTAGAATGTAGGGCTGTCATGAGGAGAATCTTGGGGAGTTTGTACACGGTGCTGGAGAAGACGGTTGTCTTGCGGTCTGCTCCTGTTGGTGGCTGTTTAAGTTGTCTTCTTTTCCTGCAATAAATCTACATATCCGATCCACTGCTGTCTGCCTCTTCACTACATAAATTTGGCGACGAGCGGGAGAAGGTAAAAAGAAGGCAGCATATTTTGAGCTTCCTTGCCTTTTGCTGAAGACCCGTTTTCTTTGTGAAGCTGTTTCTACTCATCCCAGGGTTGTCGGCTCATCGAACTATGTCATTCGACCACTGGTAGGATTGATATTTTTTGATTTTGGGCTTCCTGTGCCTCTTCACTACACTCTGGTCGCTGTACTACATGTGTGCAAGTAGTGTTATTATGCGTGTATACTAATTCTGTAGTTATGCAGTAACCAATGCATCATGGCCCTATGGAGCATCACCTCCCAGGCGCAGCTCATAAAATGTCCCGGGGTGTGCATCCAAGGGACATTTATGTTTGCTATTACAGGGCGGGAGCATGGCTTCCACCCTGTGATAGCAAATCCTTATTTGCCTTGTTGAAGCGAGAGGAGGAAAACCTTGTATAGCTTCAATAAAGCGTATCCGGATGGTAAAAATGGAGAAAACAAAATGAAGCTGGATCTCACCCGTTCATTTAAATGAGCCCACTGGTGGGTAATGTTCCGGGCCAATCCTATTATTATATTGTGGGGTCTTTGCAGCACTGGGGACCTTAATCTCACATGTAAACTAGGCGCGGGAGGGCACAGAGACGTTTCGCAGCCTAGGGGATCGCCACCTCCCTGGGTATTGTTTACTAATTGTTCGGGGGGCTTCGAGGCCAACTCAAGTCCGGGGATCGCCACCCTCCGGGCCTTTACTTAAATATGCAGGGTGGGCCTTGCCAGTCCCTGAAGCTTCGGTGGCCCTAGGCAGTGCCTTATTGGTTCTGTAATCACACGGGCAATACTCATGGTGTTATAAAGTTATACACTCATAGAACCCTTGCAGTTGTAGAATTACCCAGGCTTCATTTATGTAATAGTCTGTTGGTTTATATTTGGTAGGTGCACCGCAAAATTACAAATGTTTTCTCTCATAACCTCCTATCAACCGCTGATTTTCACAATAAACTACAGACAAGTATTGTCAGAAAAAGAAGACCCATACACTCACTTATTTATTGGTAAAAAAAATAACCTTTATTAAAACAACACAAAGAAATGAAAACGCAACTTTATTCGAAGAAACAACAGTATAACATGAAATTAAGTGGGTGAGACTCCTCCGGAAGCAGCGTACAATACATGCAAGACAAAAAAGAAACATAAGTATGTGTGCCATGTCCAAGAGCAAAAGAAAGGTAGTCAGAATGAAAGGAAGAAAGTGAGAATGGGACAGAGAGCGAGTGGGTGGAAGGGAAAAGGGGAGGGAGAGTCAAAAGAACAGAGGGAGCAGGAGACAGAGCGTCGGCCTACTACACCCAGCCCTCACTGTTCACCTCCCGTCACCCGTGTGTCTGGGACGCTGGGGTCCGCGAGAAAGAGTGCGGTCCAGCAAGTCCTTAAAATGAAACAGAGATATGAATGAGGCCAGAGATTACATTATTATCAACGGCAACATCGCTTGCCTGCACCTGTGTACCCAGGCTGCTGCACCCCAGCCCCTTCCCCCGCACTGTGCTCAATTGCAGCTCCTGCGCACCGAGGCTTCACTGCTCACCTGCCACCACCGGTGTGTCCAACTATGTGCCGGTGCGAGCTCCGACTCCGGGGTGCCTCTCTCAGGGTGGCACAGCAGGTCTCCGGTCGGGGACGGTGTCTTGATACCACGATGGAAGGTGTCAGAATGCCCAGGGCATCATCATGGACTGAGCACCCGCTCCACCCATTTTGGTGCAACCAACTCAGGGTCTGAAAAGGGAGAAATAATATAATGCAGGAAACGTCTTGAGGTAAATGAAGGTTTATTTCAAGCTTAATAGAGAACACCAGTTGAATGCATCCTTCCTTCTTGAAGTACGATCTACCAACTGTTAGTGGTAATCGTGGTTCAAAGAGGAGTTGGAGTGCACGAGACTACACAAGGTTAAATAATATGTTATGCCAACATTCACATACAAAGGAACAGAGTGCATGCTAGAAGCATAATGTGCGCGTGTAATGCAGTGGCGCAAGCCTGTGTGCATGTACACTTAATAATCAGCTCACTACAGTGCCCCAAAAGCCAACGCCACGTGCCTGTAGGGCAGCGCTGCCCGCTGGCTCAGGCCTACAGTACGGTCCAGCAGGTCCGTAAAATGAGACAGAGATGTGACTGAATGAGGTCAGAGATCACATCATTATGCAAGGCAACATCGCTTGTTCGCACCTGCGCACCCAGGCTGATGCACCCCACCCCTTCTCCCGCACTGTGCTCAATTGCAGCCCTTGTGCACCCAGGCCCCACTGCTCACCTGCTGTCATTGTTGTGTGTCCAAACACGACGGCCAGCAGGGTTCACAATTCAAATCGAGTTTTGATTGCCAGGATGGTGTACATCTCATGGATCCCTTTTTTTTATTGCGCATTGTGATATGCGAGGTGGATGCGGCCATATCACATGAGGCAGTGTGGAAGAACCGAGACATTTGGCGTCCTCCTTATCCCATTTATACGTACGCAAAGTGGGCTGGGCTTGCGTACACCAGGCCAGTGTAGGGGTGTGAATAATTATTCCGGGGACCTGGGCGTTGTTCAGTTCCTGCCTGGCCAGGAAGTGTACTTAAGTGTGTGTTCCTGTTGCAGTTTTGACGTCGCACAATCCGCAATTTACATTAATGTAGCATGTACCAGGAGGGCAGAAACTATCGCTAATGAGATGCTGTCTGAAAACATTGAATGGCCAACATCACATGTCGTTGTCAGGCTTGTGGATATGCACAGACATGCATGTCAATGGTGTGCGGTATTATTGAAAGTGTTGCTATCGCGAAGCGCACACATGTGAATGTGCTCGGATGGAGGGAGGATCAGCAGTGAGGCTACGTCATACACAGTGATAATGCTCATTATAGTCAAGCAATGCATGTCAAACGTGAATCTAAAAGTCTCACATGTGACACACAGAGCATACTGCAACACAAATCTACACATTACTCTTTACTGTTTGTCACATGTGATCTAGGATGTGCACTCTGCCCGTGGCTGATGATACTCCTTCGAGCCACCAATACCCAGGCCGAAAGGCAGCACAATAATGCGCACACACACACACACCAGGGGCATCGTGTAACACACATTTGTTTTTTGATGTAACGTTTCAGATGCATGGCCATCACACATGGAAAGCTACTGTACAGACCATGAATATTGATCAAGATGATCGTTGCATGCTGTGTGTAGTATAAGATATGTGTACACAGCAAAAAACTTTTCAAAAAAGCTCTCTAAGCAGAAGAGGTGTCTCTCATCAAACGCTGTAGAGAGAATGACTAAAATGGGTGGGGTCCGCCAACTGTTACAATGGGAAATGTTATGAACCAATCAAATGCTTTTTTTTTAAGGTCACATGGCAATCGCGCACCGAGTGCGCAAGGAGGCGGCACACGACGCGATTTTGAGAAAATATATTTACCATAATATAACTTTATTACAGTTAGAAATATATAAATGTTTAAAATATTTTAGATTATTGCTTGCTCTCATATACACTTTAAACTTATTTAGATATAGTTTTGAGACTTAAAAAAAAATGAGGAAATGGCGTACTCGGCGCGACACCATACGTCTATGATGTAACACAGGGCCTGGCAGCGTGCAGTCGTCGCATACGCAACGTGCAGCGGGCGTGACCCGATACGTACATGACGTAACGCATGGCTTGGTACTGTGTACCCGTCGCATACCAAAGTAGCAGCTGGCGCGACCTCATACGTATATGATGTTACGCGGGACGCGGTGCCATAAACCTGTCGGATACAAAATGCGCATCATTTACGAGTTTAGCAATATGGCGGATAGGATTCGCGTGCTGATGGAGCTTGGTACACTACCGGTACAGGACTCCAGTTTTCTCAACAAAAAAAAAAAGATATACATATTTTTTTTGAAGATATAAAACAATACATCATTTTTAAAGTAAAAAAAAAGATAAGAGTTCCAAAATATAAAAAAAAATAGAAAAAATATAGGTTTTATAAATATTAAAATATGACATTAACATTTAAAAAACTTTCGAAATTCACAGAAAAAATCATAGGTTTTACAGACGTTATAGTTAGGAATTAGCATTTAAAAAACCTTTGAAATTCACTAAAAAACCATAGGTTTCAGGGACGTTATAGTTAGTTGGACATTTGACTCGTATAAAACCAGAAAATGTGCCCGTTGTAGTTAGTTGAGCTAACTATAACTCGCGCGCCTGCAATGCACTGCTGATGACGTCACATATTACATCACTCATGACATGGTCAGTGACATCACTGATGACATCACTGATGACATCTCAAATGACATCACTGATTACATCACTGATGACATCATCCACGTGATAATTTGATGCATATACTGATGCCCTAATATAAACTTTGATACACCCACTCTAAAATACAAACTATTATTTTTGAAACCATACACACAACAATGCCAGATACTACATACCACCCACTATTTCCTAGGTCTACACACACATCCAGTCACTTATACATGCAGTTACTCATCAATACAGTACTATAATATGCACTCGTAGACCTATACTTACAGTCACACTCCGCCACTCATCCATAGAGTTACTCACACACCTAGTCAGTCATGCAAAGAATCAATCACATACCCATTTACTCATGTATACAGTTATACACACCAACTCAGTTATTTATACACACACCACATCACTTATTTATGCAGATACTAAGACATACTTACTGTCTTATACAATCACTGATACAATCAGACACTCATTTATACACCCACTCTTCAAATAACTTACTCTCACGTATTATATACTCCAACACATATACTACCTTAAAACATATGTAGTTACTCACACATATACCACTGAGACATTCATTCACTCACCGACACACCCATACACACACTAACTCACCCATACAGCCCTTTGCAGATGCACTTTTGAATCCATACAACCAGTGAATCACCCACTCAGACATCTATGCAGAGTCACACCCCCCACCCACCCACACAGACACTCAGGCACCCATACAGATACTCAGACAACAAATCAATAACCCATATAGACACTCATGTAGCTACTCACCAACCCATGCAGCTGCTTACACTCCAACTGAGAGACTAATACAGACTTTCACACAGTTTAGTCACTAACCCATGCATTCAGTAAGACACGTTCAATCACTCACTAATACAGTCTGTCACGCACCTACTAAATAATCCCTTCAGGCACTTGTAAATCCATTCATTCTTCAATACACCTTGGCATAGATATATATGGAAAATATTTAAACTTTACAGAAACACATTCACTGGATGATGTCATCAGTGATGTAATCAGTGATGTCATTTGAGATGTCATCAGTGATGTCACTGACCATGTCATGAGTGATGTAATATGTGACGTCATCAGCAGTGCATTGCAGGCGCGCGAGTTATAGTTAGCTCAACTAACTATAACGGGCGAATTTCTCTGGTTTTATATGAGGCAAATGTCCAACTAACCATAACGTCCCTGAAATCTATGGTTTTTTAGTGAATATATATATATATATATATATATAAGAAAATCACTTAAAAAACAAAGGTTGCAGGGATGTTATAGTTAGGCTGACATTTCACTCATACAAAACCAGAGAAATTAAGCAATTATAGTTAGCTGGGCTAACTATAACTGTCGCCCCCGCAATGAAGTGCTTATGACCTCACATATAACATCACTCATAACATGGTCAGTGAAATCACTGAGGACATCTTAAATGACATCACTGTTGACATCACTGATGACATCATCCACAAAATCACTAATATATCCACTCACACCCTCATAGAACCTTTCATATACCCACTCCTACACAACCATTCACAAACCCATTCACAGACAAATACCAGTACTTACACACCCACTCACTGATTCATAGATCTACACACACATCCACTCAGCCATACAGCCACTCATATACCCAGTCACTCACTAACACAGTCACTGACATATCCACTCATACACCCATACAGCCACTCACATACTGAGTCAGTCGCCCATAGAGCTACTCATCCACCCATACAGTAAATCACACAGCCACTTACTCACCCTTACAGTTACACATATTTAATTGGTGTTTGATCCCATTTGTTTAGTGATGTTCTCTTTAAAGCTCTCTTTTCATAATAATTTTTGTACAAAATAACTTTCACTTAGCTTTTCTTGAGTTTGCGGCCACACCGGAGTCATGGTGACGGCGCTAATTACGAATACCGCATGTTTTTCATGGACTCAGAAACACAGCTATAAATATATTGTAAACAGTGTAAGTGTTCAGTATCATAGTAATATACGTTGTAGTTTTGCTTCTATTTTTAAAGAATACTACTTTAAACTTCTACTTTGAATTTCCACTTTTGTGCTGTAACTGCAAACATATTGGCTACTGCGAACATATTAGTCTTCGTGAAGATCACATGACCGGTAAAGCAAGGAATATCATTGGAAAATATAGTTTTCAGCAAAATGAATAGGAAGTACACACCCACTCCTCCTTCTTGAATCTTCTTTCATTGAACTTTATTCTGACCAGGTGGATATATCTTGGTGTGGAGAGTTTTGGCCATTTTTTGCATAAAAAATGGCAACACAGGAAGGAGATGGGGGTCAGGAGCAACAACAACAGGACCAGGACGTGGAGGAGGTGGAGACTGAAGATTTAGAAGAAGAGGAGCCTCCACAAAAGAGAGCCAGTGTAGCATGGGACTTTTAAAAAAATCCCAACCTTGGAATCTAAAACAGTGGAGAAAATGGTGCAATGCACCATCTGTGTTAAGACCCGCACAAGAGGGACAAATAAAGGGTATTCATGTGGGAATATGTCCATGTTATACCACCTCAAGACCTATCATGGGAAAGGGAAACGTCTGCAACTTGTGCTAAAGCGAAGAAAAAACGGAGGACCATCAACTTCAATTGCAGCAGGAACAATTTCTGGATAGAAAGTGCCATTAGATGTCCAAACTACTACCACTGATATGTCTCTAGAGGTATCTACAATGGCCACTTATTGCATAGGGTGTGGGGTTGTTATAACTGCCGGTGAACAGTCTGTTACTGCTATTCGCAATGCTGTGAAAAATCACAAGTGCTAATTTCTCCCCCTTTTATAGTTTTTACACATTACATTACATTACAAATATTTAAAATTATAAAAAGGAAATATAAAAATAAAAAAAGGTTCCTGTTGGGACTGCATTTTACCTTTAAAAAAAAGATAAAATATGCATGTATGTTGCAATGACTGGTGTATGCATGATTGAATGACTGTATGAGTGGTGCATGGAGGATTGAATGCCTGCATCAGCGGTGCATGGATGCTTGAGTGAGTGCATGAGCTGATCATGGATGATTAGATGAGTGCATGAGTACAGTCTGGGTGATTGGATGAGAACAAGTGTAGTGCTGGAGCGCATAGATAAGTGCAAGTGTAGTGCCTGGGTGAATGGATGAGTGCAAGTGCAGTACCTGGATGATTGCATAACTACATGGGTAATGCCTGAGTGATTGTATGACTGCAAGTGCAGTACCGTGCATAAGTGCATTAAAACAAGTGCACTGCCTAAATGACTGGACGAGTGCAAGTGCAGTACCTGGGTGAATGGATAACTGCAAGTGTAGTGCCTAGATGAGTGCACGTATAGTGTCTGGGTGATTGGATGAGGGCAAGTGTAGTGCCTGGCTAATTGGATGGCTGCATGGGCAGTGCTTGAGTGAATGGATGAGTGCATGGGTACTGCCTGGGTGACTGGATGAGTGCAAATGCAATGCCTGGGAAAATGAATGAGTGCAAGTGTGGTGCTTGGGTGATTTAATGACTGCATGGGCAATGCTTGAGTGATTGTATGAGTGCAAGTGCAGTGCCTAGATAATTGCATTAGTACAAGTGCACTGCCTGGATGATTGAATGATTTGAAGTGCAGTGCCTGGGTGAATGGATAAGTGCAAGTGTAGTACTTGGGTGAATGGATAAGTGCAAGTGTGATGCCTGGGTGAATGAATGAGTGCAAGTGCAGTGCCTGGATGATTGCATGGCTGCACGAGTAATGCTTGAGTGATTGTATGAGTGGAAGTGCTTTGGTGAATGGATACGTGCAAGTGTAATGCCTGGGTGAGTAAACACGTGCAAGTGCAGTGCCTAGGTGGTTGCATAACTGCATGGGTAGTGTCTGAGTGAATGAATGAGTGCATGCATAGTGCCTAGGTGATTGTATTACTGCAAGTGGAGTGCCTGGATAATTGGATGAGTGCAAATGCAGTGCCTGAGTGAATAAATAAGTACAAATGTAGTGCATGGGTGATTGCATGAGTGCAGGTGCAGTGCCTGGATGATTGCATAACTGCATGGAAACTGCCTGACTGTATGAGTGCAATTCAGTGCCTGAGTGCATGAGTAGAACTGCACTGCATGGATGATTGTATGAGTGGAAGATCAGTGCCTTGATGGATGGATAAGTGCAAGTATAGGGCCTGGGTGAATGGATAAGTGCATGTGTACTGCCAGACTGATTGTATGAGTGCAAGTGCAGTGCCTGGTTGATTGCTTGGGTAGAACTGCACTGCATGGATGATTGGATGAGTGCAAGTGCAGTGCCTGGGTGAATGGATAAGTGCAAGTATAGTGCCTGGGTGAATGGATAAGTGCAAACGTAGTGCCTGGGTGATTGAATGAGTGCAAGTGCAATGCCTGGGTGAATGGATGAGTACAAGTGCAGTGCCTGGATGATTGCATGACTGCCTGGGTAATGCCTGACTGATTGTATGAGTGCAAGTGCAGTGCCTGGATAAGTGCATTAGTTCATGTGCACTGCCTGGATGATTGAATGAGTGCAAGTGCAGTGCCTGGGTGAATAGATAACTGCAAGAGTAGTGCTTGGGTGAATGGATGAGTGCAAGTGTAGTGCCTGGGGAAATGGATGAGTGCAAGTGCAGTACTTGGGTGATTGCATAACTGCATGGGTAATGCCTGAGAGATTGTATGACTGCAAGTGCAGTTCCTGGATATGTGCATTAGCACAGGTGCACTGCCTTGATGATTGGATGAGTGCAAGTGAAGTGTCTGGGTGAATGGATACATGCAAGTGAAGTGCCAGGATGAGTGCAAGTGCAGTGCCTGAGAGCATGACTGCATAGGTAGTGCTTGACTTAATGGATGAGTGCATGGGTAGTGCCTGGGTGATTGTATGTGTGAAAGTGCAGTGCCTGGGTATATGTATAAGTGCAAGTGCAGTGCCTGGGTGAATGGATAAGTGCAAGTATAGTGCCTGTGTGAATGGATAAGTGCAAGTGCAGTGCCTTGTTGATTGTATGAGTGCAAGTGCAATGCCTGGGTGAATAGATGAGTGCAAGTTCAGTGCCTGGGTGACTACATGACTGCCTGGGTAATGGCTGATTGATTGTATGAGTGCAAGTGCAGTGCCTGGGTGAATATATAACTGCCAGTGTAGTGTTTGGGTGAATGGACGAGTGCAAGTGTAGTGCCTGGGTGAATGGAAGAGTGCTAGTGCAGCGCTTGGGTGATTGCATAACTGCATGGGTAATGCCTGAGTGATTGTGTGACTGCATGTGCAGTGCCTGGATATGTGCATTAGTACAAGTGCACTGCCTATATGATTGGATGAGTGCACGTGCAGTGTCTGGGTGAATGGATAAGTGCCTGGATGAATGGGTGAGTGCAACTGCAGTGCCTGAGTGATGGCATGACTGCATAGGTAGTGCTTGATTTAATGGACGAGTGCATGGGTAGTGCCAGGGTGATTGTATCTGTGCAAGTGCAGTGCCTGGATAATTGGATTAATGCAAGTGCAACACATGGGTGTATGGATAAGTGCAAGTGCAGTACCTCAGTGAATGGATGAGTGCAAGTGCAGTGCCTGGGTGATTGCATGACTGCATGGGCAGTAACAGAGTGAATGATCACTCCATGGGTGCCAACTTCATGATTGTATGACGACAAGTGTAGTGCTTAAGTGAATAGATGAGTGCAAGTGCAGTGCCTATATGAATGAAAGAGTACAAGTGTACTGCCTAGGTGATTTCATAACTGCATCAGTAGTGTCTGAGTGAAGCCATGACTGCATGGGTACCACCTGGGTGATTGGATGAGTGCCTTAGTAGTGTGTAGGAAACTGGATGATGGTAAGTGCAGTACCTGAGTGATTGGATGACTGCCTAGGTAGTGCCTGGATGATTGGATGAGTGGAAGTGCAGTACCTGGGAGATGGGATGAGTATATGAGTAGTGACTTGATGAATCCATCACTAGATTAGTGATTTGACACATAATATATCCCGAACTGCATCCACTGTGAACAAATATAAACAGAGACAAATGTATTAGGATTTTATTCTGAACACTAGGCAACTAAAACAAGATACAATATTTGCCCCCCAAAACTTTAATACAACATAGAAAATGTTTCACTGTTTTCTACGGTTTCCAGCTTTCATACTTCTTCACTTTCAACAGTGCTATGTATGAAGCAACATCATCGAACAGTGCGAAAAAAAATCGATTGATTGTAAAAAAAAAAACAAATGTGCACAGTACATCATTGCAAATATATCATACTGTTCATTTCACTCATTACAAGTTGTCAATAGTGGCTTGCTGATGGGTTACTAACTTAATGAAAACAACTATATGTTAAAACTGTTTCTGATATTTTTATATCTGGTACAAAATGTCCAACAATTATGAAACACTCTTTGTTTTTGGATATCCTTTTGTAAACATAGGAAAAATTATGTCTAAAATGGTCTTGGTCCATGTATGAAAAGCATAACACACAGTACTAAGTAGAAATTGCTGTAGCGGAATTAGTATTTTTTCTAGTGGGGAAGAGACTTCTTAGATGTAACTTAAGGCTGCTGGTATTATAGTACCTCCATTTAGTTTTTATCTGAAGTAACAGAATTTAGTCCTGTAATGTGTTGCTTGCTGTAGACAATACCCCTAATAGGCCAAATAATGTCTCAGAAACATATAATCCATATACATGTCAACACAATAACACATTTTGATATCCTAAATTGTCCATAGAACTTTGGGTATAGAAATAGCAGATATGAGTTTGGTAACTTTTTAGGTAGTCTTGATTTGAATGTCATTTGTATATCACTATACACTGTCCATCCTGTTTGACATCTTAAATATATTGTGTAGTGTCCAGAGGTTATATGAACTCCTTCATGAAATATGATTGCTATAGTTGTGAAAGTTCTTTTTGAAATTGAAATTTGTCCAGCTAGAAAGTTTGTAATTTCCCTTTCTAATTTAGTACCATCCACTCTGCATTGTTGTGGCATGATATAACATGTTTTCCATACCTTTGTAGTAACAGCTTAGAACTAAGTTTTCATCTGCAGTTTGGACAGGTCATATCTTGATGGGCGTTTTAGTTCAGATTTACAATCTGGTAATGTTAAGTAGAGTAATCGTTCAGAATTGATTTCAGTGCAAGACGTGAATTCACAATCTTCACAGTTATAGTTCCATTTATAAGTTAAAACAAATAATTCATGGATATTCAACTCTTCTTCCTCTAATGGGCCTAGCATACCATTACAAATTCTTGATTACCCTGCTTAAGATTTTGAGAAAACACTACTGATCCAGTACAGTCATCTATAAGTTTTCTTATTCCAGTAGCAGAATGTATAATAGTTCTGTTACTTCTTAATTCTTCAAGTAAACTACATAGTTGTGAATACATTCTTTTATCTACTTTAATATAATTTGTCAAATGAGGCAAATGGTGCCGTCCATTTAACACTACATTTGCATAACAGTGCACTCCAGATTTATTATCGAAGTGATACCCTTCCATTTCCTCATTGTACTGTAGTTTTCTTTTCTTAGGTCCTTGTTGTTTTTCCTTTTATTTGTCTTTCTGTTCAGCTCTGATAGACTGCTTTGATATTTTGTGCTTTGGACACATTTTTGTTTTTTCAAACACAGGATACTGGCCTAAATGAGGAGCATATTAACCTCTTAACCGAATATACTCCCTTACACAGTTCACATCAGCACTTACTTTCTTCTCATCAAAGTCAATCAGAAATAAACCAGACAATGGTCTAATTTGTGACAAAGTTACATATGACATTCCTTTTTTGAATACTGTAGTACCAGTATTAACAAGGATCAGTATCTACACTTAAACCTTGTGATTTGTGGATAGGTACTGTTACGCTAAAGGCACTGGGAACTGCTTTCACTGGACACACAAGTCTTTCACGACTTTCAATCTGCTTAACTTCAGCAACATCATTACATTTTATGGCTGAGTATTCCACATCATTTCTGTTTGGCTAATTAATACATTTAATAACTTTACCCATTGTGCCATTTACTAGCCCTTCTTCAACATTTAACTCACGATGTAAGATTACACGACAATTTTTACAGGATACCTAATTGTTTTTCTAATCCTGCAGTTTTCGACACAGACTTTTCTAAGCTATCCAATTTTTATTGCAGTTTTTCTGTTAGTAGCACTGTAACTCCTTGATGTTCCATTTTATCATTTGCTCTAATTTCGATGATCTCTTCTTTTTCCAGTTGCAATAATTGTTTATTGATTTTACCACGCTCCTCAAGAGTTGGCATCATACAGACAATAGACTTCTCTTCCTTAACAAAACTATACATTACTTCTGCAGCTGAAACATTATTTAGAAACAGATTTTTTATTAGATGAGTTTCTAATACTCTCTTTTCTTCTTTTGTGAGGAATCCCACTCTTATATCCTTTAGTATATCTCCATATTGCATAGCTGATACTTGGTGCATACTTTTGATTAACTCTTTGTATTGAAAGTTTTTCAAAATGTTTACATTTCCAATACTTCCTTGTGAATTCCTTATTTAATTATGTAGTAGTGTCTTGAATATAGGTTGTCCTTTTACTGGCGCTAGCTGTAGCAGGTCTCCAAAGACTATTAAGTGTTTTCCTCCAAAAAGCATGTCGTAGTCAGTTTTTAATATTTGCTGCATTCTTAAATGTATAAAATCAAGCTTTAGGTTAGACACCATGCTGACTTCATCAATAATTAGTAGCTTTAATTTTTGTAATACTCTTGCCACTTTATTATAAGCATCATCAGATAATTTGTTGTATTCTAATTTGTTGTCATGTTCAACAGGCAACATTAATAATCGAGGAAGGGTAACTCCTTTAATATTATATGCAGCCAAGCCTGCTGGTTCAGTAACTACACACAACAAATTAGCATCTGTTGTCTTCTGTAGATAACTTGTTAATACTTTAATCAAGAAACCTTTTCCAATTCCGGCCTGACCACTTATGTACAATAGAACTGGGTTATATGTAGAACATGTACACTCTTTTTTCTCCTGCAGAAATCTATGTTCTACTTTACCTTTTACATCTTTAAAAGTTTCTTTCTGAACTGTATTCAATTGCTGTATTATTTGTTCTAGATCCACAGTTTCCTGTCTTGCTGGCTGCATTGCATTCCCCAACTCATTCATGGGTATTGCAGCTTCATTGTGAATGATTGGCTGTCCAAGAGAATCTTGGCTTCCAGGGGCTGAACTTTGCCGGCTCTGAGAAATTTCTCTTGCTATCTCAGCAGCAATTGTTTTTTCTTGTTCAATCTCATCTGTCAACATTTGAAGATACATTGGAAACACAGGGCACTCAATGCTGTCTTTCACAGCATTGAATGAGTCTTCATAAGAGTCACATTCTCTACGTAGCTCGCTTTCATTTTGCCATGGCTTGAACAACTGTAAAAAGGCTAAATAGAAAAACTCTTTTGTCTGGAGTTTGGCAACTAAGCTTTCGATGGTTAATTACATTTCCTTTGTTATGTCAGACTAAACATCCTTTCCATCCAACTACAGCAAATTTTCCTTCTTCTATGCTTTCACTGAAATTATTTCTGAATGTATAATGTTGAAGTCCATTCCAGATGATGACTTCGTCTTGGATAGTACATATCTAGCTGTACTGTGTGGCTAAATTCTGCAAGATATTGGATTTCAGAAAAATACTTCACTGCTCTGTTACAGGTATTAGTAAGCCCTAAATTCACCCATGGAACTCCTTTAGATTGTGAAAACAAACTAGCTGAGCTTAACCGGTCTACACAATCATAACAGCCTATTTCTCTGCAAGAAAGCATTTTCAAACTAAAACTGTGCCATTTCTTTGTAAGACTCTTTTCTGCTGAAATCTCCTCCCACATCTCCTTCATCTCAGTTTATTCGGACTTTGTTATATAAGACGTAATGTACTGTGCAACAGCAATTGAGTTGTCTGCAACAAACTGTACATCCATGTTTCCATTCCACATCTTCAGAATCACAGGGATGTAGCTGTTAATGTACTTGGAAGCCTCTGTTCTTCTTAGTTTGTATATATTTTTCAGTGATTTCCTTGTAAGTGTATGTCTGACTGCAGACAAGAAACTGTTGACACTTCCCTGTGAGATGACAGGTTCAGGGAATCCAAAACGACATCTTTTATAACATTTTCCTTTTGCTCTGTATTTTCGCTCACAGTATTTTCCACATCTATGATTTTGGAATAGTAGAACTTGTCTCAATATTTTGTCACCACTCTCCTTTGGGATAGAGCAAGTTACATACTGCCCAATAAAAGTCACACAGTCTCATCACTGTCTGTTCCAAATTTGGGGCATCTTTTACCCACAACAGCATCTACACATGAGGAGCACCTCTGGCTTGGTACTCTTTGAGCCAAAAGAAATCAGTCACTTCACCAAGAGAAGGTTTTATTTTGTTCAAGATGAAAACCATCATTGCTTGAAATCTGTGATTAAAATATCTGCAAACATTGCCAGGGTCTAGTGAGCATAGTTCTCCTGGCGTCTTGAGGTGAATGTCTTTTATATTTGAATTTGTCTCCTGCAAGAATCCTAGCAGGTCATCCCATGCATACTCAGCACAACTGAGCATCAGAAACAAGTAGGTGTTCCAAGGTTCCTCAACATGCACTTGAGTTCCCCATGTCCTGGTACCAATGTTCATTAATCACACGTTGATATGCCATTAGGTCTATTAAATTGTATTCCAAGTGATCATCTTTTTCTTGAACTTTTTCCAGAAATTCTCTTGCTGAAATATTCTACAAATTAACTCCTGTTTTTAAAATATGATTCACAGCATATCAAAGGCCAGACAAGTCACTCTAAAATAGTAGGTGAAAAATATGCTGACTAGACTGATGAAATCTAGGGTTTTCAGAATAAAGTCTAGTAGATCTATATTCAGCTGCAGGCATATCCAGAGGCCGGTCATCACACCTGCCTCCTACTCCAGTAGGAAAAAGATGTGAGAAACGCTGAGCTTCTAAACATTTCTCCCACACACTTAATGGAGCTCCTTTTGACTCCTTTATTTGAAACAGATCAATGACATCACCAATAACCTCTTTAGAATGCAAACAATGGATACTATAATGTTCATAAATGTCTTCTGTTCTGGACTGATTCACATTCTGAATCTGACCTGCTGATAGAAATGTCTGATCCTCCACATGTGTGATATCTTGCAGGCTTTCTACATTTCTATAGTAAACATTATTTTGTACCAGATATAAAGTTGTTTTTTTAAACTTTGGCAACATCTACTACCTCCTGTCATATCTTTTTGTTCTTAGTAGTCACAATTTACAATAATTACAAGTCTTTCTTCTAAATATCTATCTACCCCTACAGTTGTAATATTGTTCTTGAAATCTAATGGCAAATACACTACTCTACATTTTAGACCTTTCTGCAGCTCTGTTGGCGGTAACTTGCAGGTCTTTGGCTCCATATGGACTATAGCCTGAAATGGATGTATACTGTGGATAAGAATGGACTCATAAATATTCAAATCTTCAAGTGCTTCTAGAATGGAAACCAGTTCTAACTTGATATGCACAGCTCTGGCAGGCATTTTATTATCTTCTAATTTATTGTAACAGTACTTACATATAACTTGTCACATGGACAAGTCAAAGCATTCCTCTACAAATAAGTGCACAACTAACTTTTGCCAGTTTTCATTATTTTTCTTTTTCACTTTTTAAATATAAGTCAACAGTCCGTGTTTGAATCTTGTAGTGAGTGCGTCGACAACATATACAAACATGCTCTGGTTTTTCAGAGCACACTGTGTTGTTTTGTAATCTCTTCTTCCAAACTATCAACTGTATAACCTGTGTCCTGGTCTGCAACTCCTCCTGTTAACAACTCTTCATTTTTCCTATAGTCATACTCAGGACCAAAGAAACAAAACTGCAAATCATCACAAACCTTATCTACGTCTGCCACAGTACCATGCAAAAGTGCTTAATTTATGTCTCCTAAACATAAAGCAGGAGTTTCCACATAATACATCCTCCTAAATAAAGTGTGCAGCTAACATCCTGAAATGAAGATAAGTGCTTTGGCACACTTTCTTTGATAAACAAGCAAGTGAGTGTCCTGCAAATGTGTATGCTTTCTGACATTCCCAGGACCTAATCCTCAAATGTCCACATATATTGTTTAAAAAATGTCTTCGTCATGTTACCAGTAGCTCTTTTTTCTTTCACCACTTTTTCTGCATTTTGCCCCTTTTGGTGTCTCAGTTCTGCATAAATACTGTAGTTGCTTCTGTTGCTTTTTCCTCTGAGCTTTGGTAAGCATTCTAACTGTCTGTAATTATGTAGTTATTAATCTGTAAAAAAAAAAAAGTATATTTTAATTTATATTCTAGCCAATGTGTCGCCTACTTTACTACTGTCTTACATTTAATACAAAAGCAGTTTTTATGTTATGTTGCAGTTTTAAATCTACAGACGAACCTAGCAACATAACTACAAGCACTTACTTCAATATACTAACCCCAAAGCAAAATACAAAACTTAATTTATTAGTTACCTTTTAATATTATACCACCCTCTCCTACAACACAGCTGCACCATATCTCAGTTCTCACTTATACATGGTAAAAGACCACTTTATCCTTTTTGTAGCAACTTTTAAAATAAACATCAACCAAAGTGCAAAAGTACATACAGTGTCTTAATACTGTAAGTCTGAAATCACAACGTAAGAGCTATTTCTGTGCCTCTCTACCACTGTGTCATTAGTAGATGTAGTGTTTCAGTACTTTTCTACTTAGATGCATCAGATTTACATTTTGGGAAATAGTGCATATTAAAATCTGCACATTAATCTCTATCAGAGCATATAGCTCTTCCAAATATATACAAACAGTGTGCGACAGGTTACATATATAATTTGCCAGATGGTTCTAAAAGAGTACATACTTCTTACTACCACGTGTAAATAAATGTTTGTGGTTGAGTACAATACTCCCTGGATGATTAGATGAGCGAATTGGTAGTGCCGAGGTGATTCCCTGAGAATATAGGTAGTGCTGGATGATTCCCTGGGTATGTGGGAACTATATTGGTTGTTCCATATCTACATTGTTACTGCCTGTGTGTTTGCATGAGTATATTGCTACTATCAGTGTGTTTGGATGACTGCACGACTAGTGCTTGAATGATTAGATAAGTGCATAACTAATGCCTCAATGACTCAATTCATGAATAGATCGTGGTTGGATGATTAAATGAGTGCTACTCTAGTCCTAGGGTGAAAACAGGAATACCTGTGCAGTTTATACGTGATTTACTGAGTGCATGGATAGTGCGTACGTGATATGTTTAAGTGCATGCATACCATGTTTAATAGAACAGGTAGTGCCTGGGTGATAAGATAACTACATGGCATTGCCTGGATAATTCAATGAGTGCATCAGTAGTGCCTGGCTGATTACATGAGGGCATGACTAATCTCTGTGTACTTGCAGAAGTCCATTGTTAAAGCTTGAGTGATTGGATGAACGCAAGTGTACTGCTGTGGTGATTGTATTAGTGTAAGAGTATTGCCTCAGTAATTGGATAAGTGCATAGATACTGGATGGGTGATAGGTTTACTGCAATGGTACTTCCTGCGTAATTGGATGAATGTATGACTAGCGCCTGAGTGTTTGGATGAGTGCATGGATTGTGCCTCAGTATATGGATGAGTGCATGGGTGATAAGTGGGTGTTTAGATGAGTACATGGGTTGTGCTTGAGAGGTTGAATAACTGCATAGGTGCAGCTTTGTTGACTGTATATGTGAAGGTTAGTGTCTGGGTGATTGGATGAATACATGGGTAGTGCCTGCGTAGTTCAATGACTACATAATTAGTGCATGTGTGATTGGAAGAGTGCATGTGTAGTGCCAAGGTGATGGAATAAGTGCGTGGATAATGCATGATTGATTCGATAACTGCCTGAGTACTGGCTGAGTAATTGGATGAGTACCTGAGTAGTGCCTGGGTGACTGTAAAGTATCTCCATTGCTGTTAGCTACATAACAGTAGTGACTATATCGGTGACTCATTGTTTAACTCCTTTTGTCAGTATCAAACTTATGTATCCTTTTCTAATGAGCTATGTGTCAGAAATGTCTAGATATAACATTTCATATATAATTGGATGCATGCCTCTCTAGGAGCATACATTGCTGTGTTACCCAACATGCACATGCATCAGTAAGTTTATAAAACTGAAAAAACAATTCTTACTTTTTCAAAGCACAAACCCTTTTCTTACTGGCATACCCACATCATTTCTCAAATATTTCCTCTGTGTTTTAAACATATATTCAGCTTTTCTCAAAGAAAAGTAACAGGCCAAGTGAAGCTAGTACAAGAACTCTCAACAGACATTCTGCACTATTAGCCCTCCTCAATTTTGAACAGAGAATGTCTAAAGAAATACACCACCTTCACCATATACATGACATTTTTATTAGCCTGAAAGAACATAGATCACTATGTGAACATATATGTGATTTTAAAATAGATGTACACCTTCAAGCCATCTTTCCAAAGTATATAGTTCTCTGAATCTTTAAATAAGCTCAAGAGAGCCACCAAACATATAACTTATATGCAACCACAAAAACATATCTCACCATCTAAGCTTATGCAACCCTGTCATATATGTAAAAAAACACATTGACCAACATTTCCCAATACATCCATAACAAGTATTACAACTTTATAATACACATACAGGCGCAGAACATTTTCTTATCTTTTATGTGTGACTACACTACTCCTGTTTAATAATGTGACTAAAAGTACTACAGCTCCCAGAATGCAAATCACATAGATGTATCTATTCTGCATATGATGCCTAGACATTGAAAACATGTTTAGTTTTAAAAACATTCCTAATTTTAACTTTCAACAGTACTATACAATTATTTATTGATAAAAAAACACAATGAAATAAAGGGGCACTAATTAATTTTCCTGTTACTTCCCAAAATATTTGCTACTAACATCTTAACCACATAACCTCTGATAGATACAGTTCATCTCATATATTTTTTCATATCACTGTTACTCTTTTGTATCAAACTCCCATATGCATCTTCATTTCTAATGTAATATTTTTAAATAACTAAATAGTTATGTTTATACAGATGAATTGAGTTTGTAGATTATATTGTTATTTTAGCTCTTTTTAAATAGTTTTGGCACAGTTACCAAGCACAAGAAAGGTACACCACTCTCATAGAAAGCAACCATAAAATGGCAACCTCTTCAACTTTCCAATCTGTGATCATGCAAAAGGCAGCAAAATAAATCATGTCTTTCATTTTAGAGTACTCTATCTCCACTTGTGAATGATTAGTATCTGTTAACCCTTCCCTCTCTTTGAAAAAGAGATTCTTGTCTATGTATGTTCACGATGTCAAATGGGAGTCCAAACCTATATTTACCTTTAGTTTTTTTTAAATTGAAATACTGCAGAACAGTTTACTACATAGTCCTGAATTGATATTAAAATGTATAATTACTTAAATGTTGTCATAACTCCCGTACTTAAAAAAAAAAAAATTCTACAACTTTAACACCCTCCTCCCAGTACACACTTAGCTGACTGTCTGTAGCAAGCTAGTAGAATCACTAGGTCACAAGTTCAAAGCACATTCTAGAAGGGCCATGCATGCTACTGTCAAATGAGCATATCCATGTCTGCATTCATTTTTTTTTAACAGCCAATAATAGGACTGCTTGCTAATGCATCCAATGTACTATCTAATTGTATTCACTTACATACTGACAGCATCCAATGGAATTTATGTTAAAAAACACCTTTATTTCAACTGCTTTTCATTTTGAAAACTACCTCATTCAGCTTCAGCCTTCTCCTACTGCTGTTGCTCCTTCACTTGAAAATGCACTTAGGGTGTGGATTGTTGTCCACAGCAATTTCTAATGGGCTAAAGAAAGGCTGCAAAAAAGAGAGGTATTGACAGGGACTTGGGTTTGCCAAATGTGGAGATTACTTGGTTTGGCTCGAGAGGTCGTTGGCATTGTGGTTCGCCAAGATCCTCATGATAGTGCACTGTGGTGGCAATGAGCTAGGCACATTGACTGGGGTAGGTCTGGAAATCCAAATGAAAGATACCTTTTCAGAACTGATGTCGCTTTTCCCTCACACTGTCTTGGTGTACTCTAATATATGACATAGACAGCAATGGACGTGGTCAAAACAATTCTGTCCATAGATTTACAAAGCCGGGAAACATGTTAATAAAACTGTTTCTGCATTCCTCAGATACCATTGCATGGGCTGTATCCATAACAACAATCTGCGTTTTGACATGCATGGAATTTATAGAAATGATGAAGTGAACTTTGCAGACGAAGGCAACAGGGGGTTTCTAAGTAACCTGAAACTCTGCATCCGGTCTAATGTGTAGCTGTCATATAGCCACCCCAGTACCCAAAATATTGTTAATTTTCTTTTTAAAGATCCTTTTTTTTAGTTTTTGGAAATCTTAACAACAGGATGGTCGCAAATAAGTCACGAAATTGCAAAACAAAAGCAGATATTCAACGCCTGCCAGCAAATGGAGAAATATTAACTAAAAAAATCCATTCTAAACATTGCACTATACATATTATTATACACATGCTTCTTTAAAAACATGATTAAACTCATGTTTTTTTAGTAAGTTTCTATAAAATCCATCTTTAAGACCTATTTTCCATTTTTGCAATAATCGGAAGGTCACGATGACGCCGTTAACCGTGAAGATTGCGCCTTTTCCATAAAGTGTAAAACACATATGTGCACTCATATTATAGTATATTTCCACTAGGGGTTTATTCCTGTGCAGTTGAAACTCATGTTCTTCTACTGAGTTTTTATGAAAACAATCTCTAAAACCGAGTTTCCGTTCTCAGGTGAAGCCTGAGGTCACGATGATGTCAGTACTCACGATATCCGCGGATGCGTCACAAAAACGCAAAGCAAAAGCAGCAATTCAATAGATATATCACTATAATTTTCAACTTACATTTCTCAAAAACTACCAAACGGATTTACACCATATCACCAAAAGCCCCTTCCTTAAACCAAAATCAACCTGCCTGCCAAATGTGGTGTAGGTCCGTTCAGTGGTTCGAGCAGTAGATGTGGCCAAAGGTTCCTATGAGAATTAACATTTCTAACACACCCTTATTTTGCACACCTTTTTCTCGGTCCCCACTGCACACATCACCCCCAAACTTTCCATGACACACAGAACCTACGTTGACACTTTTTCTGGAAAATTTCACATATATTGGTCAAATGACACCAAAGTTAAAGCCACGTCAAAACATGCTTTTCCTATGGAAACTAGATCCTAACTTTAACTACCTGGGAACGCATTCTGCCCATTGCTTTCCATTGGCTTTGTCATTTGTAACTCATATTTTCTGGCTTTCTATTCGCTGTCTTAGGGTCTTCAGGTTCACTTCGTCCCTCCCATGCAAAAACCTTATTTACCAGTATCCTTCCGGGGGCTCTCTGTCTGTAAACATGCCTGTAAATCTCGTTCTTATCTCGTCACACTTGCTGTGCTTTCAAATACCGAGGTCAAAGTCAGGCTGTGTCTTCGAGGAAGCCTGGTGTTAATATTGCTTTCAGCTGAATTCAAAGAAAGAGCATTTACAGGAAAGAGAAAGGCAGATTACTTTCCCCATGGATTTCATGTAACATTCATTTTTTTTTTTTTTTTTTTTTTTTGAAAAACCTTTATTGACATTTCAATCAATAACAAGTATGGGCCTACAACCCCCCGGGGCCGGCCGCTAAGCAGTCAGAACAACAGAGATCAAATGTGAACACAGGAAGCACCTCGGGGAGCAGAATCTTCATGCTAATATAGTCTGGCCAGTGAAGAGCGCAGGTAGGACACCAGGATAAAAAGGGTTTTCATTTTATAATGGAAAAAAACAGAAGGATCAGGTGCCGAACAATTTCCCAACAGCGATAAGAGGCAGGCAGAATGATAAACGTAAGCAATAAACAGCAATCTATTGAATCAATGGCGCAGACACAGGAAATTCAGGATAGGGAAGAATATCATGCCCAGCTGCGCCTGCAGTCCCCTGCCCTAAAGCCCAGAGAACACCCCGGAAATTGTGGCACACATGAAAAGGCAACGATTCACAACAAAGGAGATGTACCACGCTGATCCCAGAAAAGAGAAAACAAGAAGAATCAGAGAAGAAAAAGGAGGCCATGGAAAAAAGAGAGTAAAGACTAAAAGAATCCCCTCCCCCAACCCCCCACCCTGCACCTCTGCAGATGAGTACGGCCCCCCCCCCCAGCAGTGTGCCCGTCGCCCTGGAACCAGACCCGAAATATAGAAGAAACAGGGAAGAAAGAGTAAGAAAAGAACCCCACCAGAAGGGGGGGTAGAGAGAGTATTAATAAACTGGAGGAGGGCCTTCAAAACATGCCCCCGGCGTCTCCCTCCCGCACATTATGTTTCCCCCAAAGCAAACAGTAAACAACACAAAATCGACCATGTCAAGGAAAGATGGGGAGCATTTTGCACCTACTATACCGACAGTTATACCATGAGAGCACGCAACCCCGAGCCCGCCCGCCTATTAGCCGACCACCACTGAAAGAGCATTCTTATCCTTGGCCACTCTTGGCAAATCCGCCCATGCATACCCCTCGACCCGGCGCCATGTCCAATGCTACACGGTAAAGGAGCGTCCAAAAACGACCAGGAAGCGACGCACCCCGGTGGGGTGGAAGTCTCTGAGTACCAACCCAGTCAGCAGTATGGAGGAACGTCTTTCCCAGTGCTGCCCCAGGATCTGCACTGCACACAAGGTCCAGGAAGGCGGAATCAGCCAGAGTAGACAACCGTTGCTTGAGTTTTTCCAGGGTCGCCGGAGGCCGCACACCGGACAAGGCCACCCCCCCCCCACTCAGGTCCAATACCTCCGGGACAGATCAGATCCACAGCCAGCCGATCACACAATAGTAGATTGTCCGGAGTTTCCAGCTGGTCACTAGGCACAGGGGTGGCCCCGACGTTGTCGTCCTGAGTGCAGTGCAGGAAGTCCCTGTGTATCGGAGGACAGGCAGGCCGCAACTGTCCCAACGCTGATGCCACACCATCAAGCCTACTCCCCAATACCCAAACGCCATGAAGCAAGGTGGAATGAAGGGCACCGAGAGCCTCGAGAAGGTCCCGGTACCCCAGCACAGCTCTCTGCGATCGCTCCGCTACGCTCCCCAGAGTCGCACACTCCCGATCCTGCTGTGACCTGGTGGACAGGATGGTAGACTTCATCGTGACAAGATGGCCGCCGGGTAGGTCCAACCCGTAGTGGGACCGGGACCCAGGGGCAAGCGCATCAAGGTCCATGTCGCTGGCAAACAGGGTTCCGGAGGCAGACCAAAAATGTATCCGTTATGTAGTCACGGGCAACAGTCGTCCCCACCACGGACCAGCGCCCGCGAAAATCCGGGAGCAGCCCGCAGGAATCAGGGCGAGTTACGGGCGGCGTTCGGGCAGCTCACCGTCGAAGGCGGAGGCAATCACCGGAGAGTCGTGGAACTGCCACCCCGGGCATGCACTTGTTCCGCTCCGCTTAATGGTAGGAAGCGACCACGGCGAAATGTAAGCCGATAGTCGCACCGATCCGGCAGTCCGACTCCACCCAGTCACCAAAGGCCGCTGTTGTGAAACTGCCACCCGGCCAAGATGTCCACTCAAGGTCCCGGCTCCAGGGCCGCACAGGCCGCAAATTGCAAATACCCGTTTCTCCGGCGGTACAACCACCAGAAACTTCGGAGTCACTCGATCGGTTGCCGCTCTCATTCACAAACACGGGCGCATAGCGCAGGCTGAGGATCTAATGCAGGATATCCGTGCGGGATACGGAGGTTCACGGAGCCGGGAGTCTACGCTGCCGTCCCAGTCGCCATCTTGGCTCCTCCCAACATTCATTTTTTAAGCAAGGCTTTACAATCAAGTATTGGCAAAGCCAATAGTTTGGCACTTGCATTTCAAAGGCCAGACCCATTGGCTTTGCCAATGCTTGGTATGTCAGTGCCACCTGCTTGCAACTTGCTGACAGGATGGATCGCCTGGGGCAGTGTTCCATCCAGGCCAGTCTATTGAGTGTGTTAAATATGACACTAGTACCACTTGTTACATAAGAGCCGCAGAAACAATTCTTTTTTTTATGTGTGCCTTGAAGTGGAAGTTGGGAATTTTCGCCTTATCTAGGTCACACGGGGTACAAGAGGGGCCGATGTTTCCCGTGTAAGCGGAGCTTTCTTGTTGATCAGGGGACAGTTTTGTGCTTAGAGTCCATCCACCAGATAACTTGACACGCACACACACAATCACACACAACAGCCATCGACACATCCTACAGGCACCCTGCCACACACAGAGTAGTCATTATCTGCCACTGATGATGCATGCAGCAAGAGGCACTCATTGCATGCTTGGTGCTTGTTAGATGGCCGAGTCACTCCACAATATATTTTGAAGCACTCCTTGGGGTCTCCTCAACTCCTCCCCCCAAATAAGAGGCAGTTCATCTAAACTATGGGAATTAACAAACGGCCAGAAGCAGAATTGCATGATACGGGGGATTTGCCTTCCCTGAATCTCCACAGTGTCTTTTAATGAAGGGCTGAGGACAGGAGACACCGAGCCTTGGCATTAGTGTTTTTCAGGCAGACGCAAGAGCCGCAGACAAAGTTTAAAGTACTTAGGCAAAAGTATGATTTCTCTCCCCCAACTTTTTAAATAGTTGTAATGTTTATTGTCCAGCTACTTTACTATACATTGTTCCAAAGCGCTCTGAAGCCCCTACTGTAGGACTCGTGCTGTATAAATGTGATAATAAATAAAACAAAAGTCATCCGTAAATACTACTGGGCAGCACACCTCTCGGCTATCAGCCAGGGCGCTTATAGGAGTGGGGATGATCCCGGTATGGGATGGACAGGTGGCTCCTCCCTGGGGGGAACTTTGAGGCCACGCTTTACTCAAAACCTAACAAGTACCACCTCACAGGGCCTACAAAGCACTCTGTCCAACTTTGACATATTGTGAGCCGGAAACTGGGATGGGCCGACAGACTCACATTGGCAACCCCGCTTTGGGTTTCCAAAAGGCTTGGTTCACTGGGTCGCACCAAAGGATTTCATAATTGGGATTTGATAGGGATCTCCCATATAAGGGACTTGTGGGGGTCCAATGGTATGGTGACTTTTGCCTCCTTTCAGCAAACTTCCGACTTGGCGCAAACAGAGTTCTTCGATACATGCAGATCAGACACTCTCTCCAGTCAAACATTCCACCAGGGACAACGCTCCCGGAATCCTCCCCCTTAGAGGACAGACTGCTTGATGGTCACTTACCGGAGAGGGCTATCTCCCTAACCTATAAAAAACTCATACATCACACCCCTGACCCATTACTTGCACTCAGGAGAAAATGGGAGACTGATGGTCTGGAGATTGATGATGAGGAATGGAGAAAGGCACTTTCATCCCCCAAAGAGGTTGTGATATTGGCACCGCTGAGGCTGATACAGCTTAAAATACTACACCGTGTATACATCTCAGGTACATGACTGGTGTTGATGGGGAGGAGTGAGGACGGGCTTTGTAGAAGACGGTGTGGGGAGATGGGGACATTTCTTCACATAGTTTGGGAATGCCCTCAAATACAAGTATATTGGATGCAGTTGGACGATTGTATGAGTGCGGTCTGGGGGATAAGATTACGACCTGAAATTAAAAGGTGCCTCTTGAACATCTGGGAGCCCACGGACCTGTCTGTAAAAGGTAGAATGTGGGCAACGCTTGGACAGGCAATCGCAAAACGAAATATAGCAAGCCTATGGGGAGCGGGAACACCCCCAATGATTAGCGCATGGAAGAAGGATATGGACTGGTGCATGCTGCAAGAAAAGACAGTTTATACGGCACAGGGGTGCCCCAGGAAATGGGTGGCGGTTTGGTCAAAATGGAATGAATACCGTGGAAACTTGTGTGAACCTCCCATGCTCCCTTCCCTTGACGAACCATTAACGCCGTAATGCTCCTGTACTGATACCAGCTTGAGTACTATTACACTTGAAGTGATATTTTTGTATGATAGTCTATAGATTCACCACTGTAAAATCTATAAGTGCAAATGTAAAATGACCAACAAGTTTATTTTTGCAAATAAAAAGAGTTATTAAAAAAAAAGTTGTGTCTCGCAATGCCGAAGAAGCGTGTCGCCATCACAGCCGTCGTAGCTGATGCATTGCACCGCATCAAGAGAAGAGTCTCGCATCGAGGAAGAAGCGTGTTGCCGTCGCAGCCGCTGCCGTCGCATCTTGGATGCCGCCGCTGTAGCTGTCACATTGCACCGCATCATAAAAGCACCTCGCATCCACGGAGAAGCGTGCCGCCGTCGGAGCTGTTGCCGTCGCATCACGTAAAGTGTGTCGACGCTGCAGTTGTCGCATCGAGCGGAAGCGTCTCGCAACGTCGGAGAAGAGTGTCGCCGCTGTCATCGCATCGCGTAGAGTGGTGTCGCCACTGCAGCTTACGCATCGAATCGAGTCTTCTCGCAACATCGGAGAAGCGTGCGGCATCTGGAAGATCTTCACGTCTTTATTTCTTTGCACCAAACTTTCATCGCATCAACATCGTTGCAACACTTTCGTTGCCCTGCGTGTCGCATCTAAAGGGACATTGTCTTAAAGTGTTGCATTTAAGAACTAAAGAGAACCAAGCTAAATTCTACCATCTTAATGTAACAGTATTGTGGATTTTTGTCGTTTATGGTCTTGTGGTAAATCTATATAAAGAATACTTATTATTGATATAAAACCTGTGTGGTGTTCATCAATAGTGTTGTCACTAGATTACTGTATGTGTTCACAAATGCTTTACACGCTGCCTCTGAGATAAGCCTGCCTGCTCATGCCAAGCTACCAAGGGGGTGAGCAGGGGTTATTTTAGGAGTGTATCCCTTTACCCTGACTAGAGGCGAGGGCCCCTATTTGTCACAAGTACATACCTGTGCCAACTAGAGACCCCCAAGTCTAACACAGACCATTCCCGTAATCAAGACAGGATATATTCAGGGGCTTGAATCACCTGTTGTCTGACAGCAACAGAGAGAAAAAACAAACATTTTGAAAAAGGTGCAGAAGGGCAAAACAGGAGCCTACTGCAGAATTTACTTGGGGCGGAATAACAGCTGGTTATCAAACTTAAACCCCAAGTTCTTCACCATCAGATTATTAGTAGCAGGGTGGGAGCGTTTGCTGACCAGAAGAACGGCAGCGGTGTTTCTGCATCCATGCCAAAGAAAACTAGCTTTGTCTTTCCTGCATTACATTTCAACTGATTTGCAGCCAACCACCAGAATACAGCGGAAAGGCAGGTACTGATTAATTTGCCTGGGCAAGGCTCATTGTTCTTCCACGTAAGCAGTAGCTGCGTGTCATCTGCGTAGGACACAGTTTTAGCCCCTAAAAATTCTACCATTGGGGCCAAAGTTGCGAGGTAGATATTAAACAAGGATGGACTCCGGGCTGAACGTTGTGGGACACCAACCTTCAACATGTGAGATGTGGCTGAGTAAGGACGGCACCAGAACTCCTGCCCCCTCCCCTCAAGAAAAAATGCCATCCATTTCCAGGCCCGACCCCTGATGCTAATTGAGTGAAGCCAGGAGAGGAGAATCTGGTGAAAGACCATATCGAAAGCTGTCGATAGGTCTAGCAGGACCAACTGCACTCTCTCCCTTGCTTCCAGACCCAGCCGGATGGAGTCGTCTGCCTCCAGTAGAGCAGTTTCCGACTGTGGTCGGGGTAAAAACCCGACTGGCTAGGGTGAAGTAGGCAGTTCTTTTCAAGAAAGGATGATAACTGTTGGTTCACGTGTTTCTCTAGAAGTTTCTAGAAGGTGGGCAGGACGGAGATAGGCCTACAATTAGCCGGGTCAAAGGGGTTTGCCTGGGCCATTTTTTAGCAACAGAATGACCTTTGCTTGTTTCCATTTGGTGTGAACAGTGGCTGATGAGAGGGAAGTATTCAATAGCTGGTTCATGAGTGGATTTATAGCCTCTGCCACCATGACAAGAATGGAGGCGGGGCAGGGTCTAGCGGAGAACCTGATTTAAGGATTTCTAGGGCACACAGAGAGGAATCCAAGGAGATTGGGTCAATACAGTTCTGGGAGCATACTTCCATAGTGGAAGATATGTCGTGATCCGATTCTTCATGGTTATCGACCACCCCTAAAGCATCACCTGATGTATCATATCCCATCGTAGGTTGTAGGAGGCTAGCCTGGTGTAATGAAAGAGCCACTCTTGTGGTTTGGCACCCTATGATGACCTCCGACCACCACCATTTTAACTGACTTCAGTGTGTTATATTACCCTAGCCTTAATGTAGGATGGTCCTGCATATGCCTGCTTCTTTTCTATCCTGTAATCTTGCTGTCTTTCAGTGGGAGCTGTCAAAGAGTGGAACAGTCTTGCCAGTGTTGTTTGGGTTATGTGAATTTTGAGTTCTTACTTTTGGCTTTGACATGACCTCATGTCATTCTGATTTCTGACTTTACCTTGCTTCAAACTTTTCTGTGTGCACAGTGGTGCTTGTAAGTTGTGTGGATGAGAATTACAGGTGCTTACTATTGGCTTTGACATGGCCTCATGTCTGACTCTGCCTTGCTGCTGTGTGCACAGCAGTGCTTGCAAGTTTTTTGAGTTATTCCCATTCAAGGTCGTGCTGTTTTCCTGAGCGATTGTTTTTGTTTAATGTACTCTGGAAGGCCTTGTGAGAGCTTCGTCAGGATAGAGGCTGAAAGATGTGGGAATGGAGAAAGGGACACTAGAGCTCATTACTGCCATGGGATGCTTGCTTGGAACTTGGCCAGTTCTGGTAAAATTCCTCTGGTGGTGGGAGGAGGTCATTTGCGAATCTTCTAGTGTGTTTAAAGCTGAGGGTTGCAGACTGAGAAGCTGGGAGTTTGAATTCCGAGTGAGGGCAGACGTGTCTATCTTGGATTGAACCCTGGCTTGCTGAGCTCTGATCCCCGGCTGTGAATCCCCCGGTCAGAAGTGGGCAGTGTATGCACCAGGTTATGTATTTCGTTGTGTGGTTATTGCCATTGTGATGTGTGCCAGTGACTTTGATCACTTGAGGTGTTTTCTTTGAGGTGCAGGAGGTGCACATCCAGAGTAATCCTCTACTGTATATGTATATATATATATCTTTCTGATCTCTTGCAAGTATTATAGTTTGCTACATATATTCTTTACTCTTTGCTCCTTGTACATATTGTATTTTATTTTGATTGTTTATTTCAATTGTTCTTTTGATATGTGAGAGTCTGCCATGATCAATATATATTCGGCCTGCCTTTTTTTTTTTAAATGGTGAAGTAATGTGTTAATAAATTTGTATATTCCATAAGTTTGGATTGGTATTTTTCTCTTGCCTTAGGGGAGTGTTGGTTTATACCTCGGCCTAGGGGAGGTTTGTGTTCAAAATCTGTCCTTTTTGTGAAAAGCTGATTTCATTACACCTGGATGGAGTCCAATTTTTCCTGGAAAAATGAGGCGAGTATCTCACAACATTCCTCGGAAGGCAGGTTCTCATTGTATCTGACTTCTGGCGTAGAGAAGGATTTCACAATTTTGAAAATTTATCTAAAATGATTTCTTGCCTTTAGAATTTTGGACTCAAAGTAGGTTTTTTTGCTAGTTTAATTTCTTTATAGTATTTCCCTAGTTCTACTTTATCGTCTGCTTTGGCTGCTGTACAGTAGTTTACCCTCCATAGCCACTCTTTACATTTACATGCTAATTAAAAAATGTTATGGGACATTGTAAATCAAGTGCTAGGCACTTTTGACCGATGATGTTTGATGCTAATTTCAGGTGCCGGTGATTGGCAGGCAGACTCAATCCAGCCATCAACCAGGCCCACATCCTCGTTGATCATGCCAGTCAGAGAGGGTTTCGCAACATCAAGCCTGCTGCTTAGTAAGTCCGATTTAATTTTGCAGAAGGCCCTTACCGTACTGGGTTCATTGCTTTCTTTGGAAGGGACATTACTGAGTTTAGGCCATCTGAACCTGAGCATATAATGATCGGACCAGACCAAAGGAGTAGGAGGATCAACTTCAAAAGGAATTGAAGTGAATATTTGGTCTAGCGTATGCCCGGGCAGGTGAGTAGGGGCCATAATGGTAGGTATAAGGCCCATGGCAGTGCAACACTCCATGAGTGTTTGGCTAATCTTTACATGGTCACAGTCCATATGTAGTTTGAAATCCCCCAGCAGGATGCAATGTCCGTATCTAAGGGTCAGGGGGGTTACCACTTCGCAAAGTGCGGATACAAACACTCCAGACGTGCCAGGAGGTCTGTATATGAGGCCCTTGAATATTGATTGTTTAGACAGGGGGGTGAGGGTGAACCCTAGTATCTCCACCTTCTCCAAATTCACATGGGGCAGCAGGGTCAGAATGTAGCAATCCTTAAAGATAATAGCTAGCCCTCCACCCCTGCCCCCACTTTTGTCCTTCCGTACAATTTTATATCACTTCGGGACTTCGTTGACCTGCCAGATCAACACCCTTGCCTCCACCTGCTTCAACTGCCTCTGCATCCTCCGCAAGACCTACTAGTGAATCCACCCCCGTACTCGGAACCCCACGACATGAGTGCATGACCCAGCACCTACAAGACCTCCACTGGCTCCCCATCAAGAAGAGAGTAACCTTCAAGATACGCACCCACGCCTACAAATCCCTCCACAACATCTTACCCAAATACCTCAACGAAAGAGTCTCCTTCCACATACCCAAAAGAAACCTACGCTCTGCCGACCTCACCCTGGCAAAGACCCCACGCATCATCAGAACCAGAGCAGGTGGAAGAGTCTTCTCCTACATTGCAGCAAAGACCTGGAACGAGCTCCCAGTCAACATCAGATGCTCCCCCAATCTGCACACCTTCAGGAAGAGCCTCAAGACCTGGCTCTTCGATTGATCCAGAGCTGCACCCCCCTGCGCCTTGAGACCCTCACGGGTGAGTAGCGTGCTTTAAATAGCCCCTGATTGATTGATTGACTGCTGTCCAAATGTCGGGACCCAAGGACTCAGTGCGCCATGTCTCTGTTACGAACGGTGCGTCAAAGCCTTCCTCGCATAATAGGTCATGTATGTCAATAGCATGCTTTGGGAGGGAGCGTGCATTAATCAAAGCTGCTTTAAAAGAAGGGAGCTGCTCAGAGTAGTGTAGGGAGGGTTCATTACACGACAGGCTAAAGTTGCAAGTGGTGCATATGTTTCCTGGAGGACCTTGAGTGTCCCGGTTCAATGGCATGCAACTAGGGGTGGTAGCAAGGGTATTAATTTGTGAAGAGCTGAAGGCACAATGGTGCATACCATTTGGGCTGGTTTGGACATAGTGGCTGGCGCGGGACACCTCCGGGACCCTGACGGGGAAGACGGGCTTGCCTTTGGCACTCTGGCGGCGCACCAGATGTGCGCGTCCGCTGTGCGTCTGCGCAGCGACCCAGTTTAAATGCATCTAACGATCCGGGAAGCTAGAGCGCGCCCTCTTGAATTGGCCGCTCTAGCTGTCCCGGGTGGAAAAATGGCCACCGTCTACAAGCTACTTGTGACAGCCAACATTGTCAATGTTTTTAGCTATGTTTCATAGCAGCTTGGCCACTTACAACGTGGCTGAAAATAAAAATAAATAAAAGCACTATGATGTGGCCAATGATGACCGCGTCATAATGCTTTCATTTTCTTTACTTTCATCCACATTGGATAGAGGCTGCACTACTGTACACCATGGGTAAAAAACATTGACAATTCCATTAGATCTCATATAGGCGAGACCTATTGGGTTTGCCAATGCTTGTTTACTCATAAACGTACTTTTGAAATGCTGATGTAGGCATCAGGCAATGAAGCACTCCAAATGAAACCATATCCATGCAATAGATGAGACTGTGGAAATAGCTAGCATCAGTGATGAACAATGTGATGGGGGGTTTCTGTGTTTGAGCAAGGAGTGCCTTGGTATCAATCTTACTTCTCACCCTTTTTAACAATACGGGATGTGCATCAGAAAGACAGGGGCTTACAAGAGACGGAGTGAGACATGTCTATCCACACTTTGTATGGTTTCTATTTGTGTTACATAATAGCAGTCAACAGTGTAATCTGTGACATATCTCCTATTCACAGGCCCCACTGGCCACTGTGTGCTCCCCGGGTCCTAGGATAGATGCTGTTCAAATGGAATGTGAATAACTACCATTGCTAGAAGGATGGGCCATGGATTGCAGCACTGGGAAATGGGGTGAAAGGAAGAATAAAGACCATGAAAAGTTGAGAAATTCACAGTGGGAAAATAATTGATAACAGATGAATAATTAATCTGTCAAGAAGAGTTATAACAGATGATTAACAGCAGCAGTCAGTTGATCCTACACAGACACAGTCTTTGAAGCTGTAACGTAAATGAAAACAAAATACATTTTATAACATGGAGAGGATTAGATTAGAGAGCGATGATTGAGTTGATCCAGAACAGAGTAAAAAGGGTGATATTACTCTACAGAATATTGACCCACTAAGGGCTCTTGAACCGGAAATAGGGATCTACCTTTTCAAAGACTGTATGCATTGGTATATTGTAGCTAGAACTGAATGTTTAATTTGCAAATATATCTAGGAAATAGGGTGCAACGTTTTAGGAGTAACCATAACACAAGAAAATATTTTTAAATTAAAACAAAGGATTAACTTTAATTTCTCAAGCGTTACAGATATGTGTATGTGCAATTATAAATGAATACAGGTTGGGAGTAACAGTCACCATCACAAAGTAAAAATAAGTGACCATAGGCAGGAAAAGCTTTGTTGGATAATCCAGTTAGACTCTAAATACAAAGGCACAGTTTCTCTCTCCTCCAAGCCAGTATAAAATATGATTATATATGCATCACTTTGAAAGTTAGATATAAGAATTGGGCAGATATGTCTTGAAAAATAAGAAAATCGCTTCAGTAACAAATATATTGTATATAAAGATCGATTTTATTATTTCTTGAAACACACGGCAGTGACATGTTGAAGTATGACTAACTAGAGGATTGTTTACACAAATTAAGAATATCAGTGGGTACATATATTACCATTTACTGGGGATATAAAAGTAAATTAAATTTGGCAATCAGGTTTAGGACAATTGTACCATCTTTTAGGTAGAGAGCACACGCAGATTAACACTGGTTAGCAGTGGTAAAGTTTATAGAGTGGTGAAGCCAATAAAAACAATTCCAGCAAAAACTGGTGGGGTGAAGGCAACATGTTTGTGGAATACTGTGCCAAGGATAATAGGTCTAACAAACATCAACATCATGAATAAATTATATGCAAAGGGTGCACATTAAGGTGAAAGTCTTGGTGAGGCTTTGAGCCCTTCCCATGTGTCCTGATGTTTCATTTCTAGGTGGTCTCACCCCCTGAACTATTAGAGTATTACTCCAAAGACACTTTTGAAGAGAGGTCTACACATAACTGCTTTACTTAAAAAAATATATACACATTAAAGTGAGTTCATTTTAAGTGATCCATGTTTTAATTAAACGTCAGTATAGCTTTAGTAATTAGATAGCACAGAACACTTAAAAAACATTAGCACCTGCAGGTTTTAACTTCACTTGGAGAAGATGGAGGTCCTGATTCTTCTGCTCCAGAGCTTGTCGTAGAAGGTTGTGATAAGCTCTCTCTTTCAGCACAAGGTCTTCCAAAAGTCTATGAGCAAAGGAGTACATTTAATAAAACAATAAATGTTAGTAAGATAAATTTCACAGGAAAAATGAATCACCGTTGCTTCAGCCTGGACAATTTAGAGTTTTCAAACACCACAGAATAAAAAGCAGCTGCAGTCAGCTGCCATAAGCTATCAGCAATGCAGTCAACTGTCCTTCAACTGTTTAACAAACCAAAAGCACTTGTATTATTTATACTGATTTTCTCAAGAGGGCTATATGTAATTCTGGACAAAAGAATATTCACACTGGCATTGTTTATTACTCTTCACCAGAAGAGCTAGGCACCCACAGCTTTAGGGATATACACAGTCAGGTTGTCCCTGAGGGGACATCCAATTGTTCATTTCTGTACGTACTTCTGTATTCTTCAAATCCCAGCACTCCCTGCATTACAGCAATCATATGTGGAGAGAATTACCATGATACATACCATGCCAAGTGCACCTGTTCTCTCATTGTCCACCCCACAATAATGTCACTACTCCTACTTTCATCGGACTACACTGATAGCTATTGCTTTCTAATCCATACAGCTAGGAGCAATACCAGCATCATTAGCAGCAAGACTTCTACACTTCCCCGCAGCTGTTATCATAGGCACCTATCTTTTAAAGTGTGAATGCAATTTTTAAGATTGCCTCTTTGTAAGAATCGGACATCGCAGCAGGTGCAGATATTAGCAGTTCCTCTTCACACATATGCACTGTGACATCACACACAAAGACACGCTTATACACACACACAGATAAAGACACCACAGCTGGCAACATTACTCTGGCTGAACTCATTGCCCCAACACACACCACTATAGGGATATACAGAAGGAAGAAGGCACCGTATATATGTACATTTTTGTAAGACCCAAGACATTACAAACCTCCCTTCACAAATCCACACACAAACGCCCACCAAGTGATAGTTGGACCCAACAAATCTACAACAACACAAGAGACTAAAGACCTTCCACCTCATCAATGCACATGTAAACTTCATTAAGGCAGTAGACCTTGCGCACAAAAAATATATAAATCCATGCTTATCAGCATTCCTAAGTCATACGCAAGCATTACCAAAGAGGCGGCACAGCACACACCTCTCATAAACACGGAGAAGGGAATTGCACTTCTGCACCAAAATGAAATCGCTACACAGAACCTCCAGATCACCAAGTCTCCTAAGACATTTGCCACACTCAAAGAAAGATGAGTTGCTTGATCCCAGGCACTCTTCACCCAACATTAAGATATAGGAAACAAAACTTGCACAGCAAGGGTGCCCTGAGGCTCTCAGAAGGTTGCCAACCTCAAAGAAACACAAGTTGTCTGACCCTTGAACAAAAGAGCTACTAGACCAACCAAGTTGCAAAAACATAAACAAGAACCTCTGAAAGCAGCATTTACCATGCTTGACAAATGATTCGAATCCGAAATTCAGCATAAAAAACCCCCAAGAAACAATTGATTCATGACAAACAGAAAGATAAAGGTCAGAAGTTCCCTTGGAGTCAAACATCCAACTCCAACTTCAAACAGTGTGCTCATTCCATCATGCACCACTGCACCTTTGTCGTGTAGTCCCTTTATAGGATCTGCACGTTTAGACAACATAGACTGTGGGATAGGTGTCCAGACTGATTCCAGACAACCCCATTGGGTATGTTCGCCTGTATAACAGCTAGCTCACAGTGCCACTGTAAACTCCTCTTACCAAGGAGAGAATAGTTCTTGGCAACTATCAAACATGACAACCCCGTCCCATCAGGGAACGTGGAAACAGTACAGTACTTTTTGCTCAACCACTCATGCTCACTTTGTCTCAGAGAGATGCATGTAAAAAAAACGGTGGGGACGTTTTCAATAAGTATTTATTGAACCAGCGTCATTCTAGTGTAAAATAGGTGTGCTGAAACAAAAAGAAACAGCTATAAATGATTATAAGCCCCAACAGAGTAAATGGATGCTAGATTCCTAGAGCCAAGAACCAAGAACCTCCTAGGCTGAAGCCAATCCCATTACCTGAAGTGAGAGACTGTGGGACCCAGTCTTGGTCTCGAGATGGACACCCCGTGAGTGTCAGACCACTGCGAGCTGGAGTGTCTGCGTGCAGGAACCTCAGCGTCTTGCATCAGTGTTTCAGAATGGAAGCCTTTCTCTTCTGCCTGCCTTGGAAAAGATATGGTCTATATATACCCAAAAGGTATCCTTACAGGATTCTATCTTGCTGTGTCATGTTGGTCGAGGATGACGGAAGGGATGACCCTTATACATAGTTATTATGCAGAAAATTGTAATCCTGCTGTGTATCTGAGAATCTTCATGCATAATTAAATAGGCTAGTTTTCGTGTAAAACCACACAACATTTTATGCAGTGCTTAACTAGGTAAAAGGTCAAAACCAAAATCCGTTATGTAGTGTAATGGTATGGTAAATGTAGGTGAAGGGCCAGGATACTACTCAGGCCTATATTGGGGTACCCTATGAAACATAACACCTTAACTGCACACTGCAAACTCAGTCAAAAACAAAACAATATAGAGGAAAACAACAAAATTATTGGGATCTGCCCTGTCACCGTATTATCTAATTCTCCCCTGATGCTTACCTATTTAAAGTTGTGTAAGAAATTAGGTCACTGGTTGGGGGGGTGAAACCCTACTCTAGCAGCAAACACAATCCTTGTCAGGGTGAAGTCACAACCAAACCCTAAATTAACCTGTGCTTAATCCTTTGGTAGCTTGGCACACAAGTGCTCAGGCTTAACTTAGAAGCAATTTGTAAAGTATGTGTGCAGCACTTCAAACAGTAATAAAATGAAACACAACGCAAGAAAAATGCCATGCCAATTTAGAAAACTAGAGTAAAATTCAATAAGTGGTTTAAGACCAAAACAACAAAAATCCAATCAGTAGAACCAGTGATATGCAATTTTAAAGATTTAAGGGAATATTGTGCCAAAAAGCACAATGCCAAATGTGGATACCTGGTCGTGCCAGACCGGGACAAAAACACAAGTTCAGGCGGACCACGATGGAGCAGAGGCTGACTACAGAGACTCAGTAAGGCATGCTAAATAAGAGTACCTTAAACCTTAAATCCTGGTTGTGGAGCAATGTGGAGTCCGTCGTCCAGGATGCGTTGCGCAGTGTCGATTCCTAGGAGCTGCGAAGCTGCGATACATAGTCATGAATCATCGTCTCAGAGGCTGTAGACCAGGGGCTTGCAATGTGAAGTCCAGCATCGAGATGCTTCACACACCGACTGGTTCTGAAAAATCTGCTGGGCTTGTGATGCAGAGTCTTGCGTCGTCATCAAGGAGGCCGTCGACGAGGGGCCTGCAATGCGAAGGCCTGCATCGAAGATGCGTCGTGCAGTGGCGGTTCCTGGAAGGCTGTAGGTGGTGATACAAAGTCCTGCTCAAGAAACTGTTCACACAAAGGTTCCGATGTGGGATTTGGAGAGGTGATGAGTTGCGCAGAGGCTTAGATGCATCATGCAGTGCCTCTGATGCGTTGATTCTGCTGCAACAACAGTTGGGCTGTCATGAGCACCTTCAGTCCCACTTCCAAGGGTCCAGGACTAGTGTGGTACCAATTGCGATGGTAGGACTCATAGCTAGAAGAGTCCAGGTTTGGGGTTCAAGATGGAAGAAGCCTGTTATGTCCCATAGGTTTAAGATCAGGAGGCCAACCAACTACCACTTTGAGCCACTCTGGTGGTCTTGGGTTCAAGATGCAAGTCCAGTGCTTTCACTCAGCCAGGAGGGCAGCAGGGCAGCAGGGCTTCAGAGCATAGTGGCTGTCCTTCTTTCAACAAGCAGCACAGCAGTACTTCCTCTGAGACTTTCACAGGTCAAAATGTGTACCAAAGAGTTGGGGTCTGAGGTTCAATATTTATACCTGAAGTAGGAGAAGCTTTTAGAGGTTTCCACCCCCCTATATGTGCTTCGAATGTCCTGTCTCCCTACCCTTGACCCAAGATGGTCTGGGTTCACAAAAGATTAGTGTCAAACCCTTTATGAGAGTGCCCAGGCAAGGGCCTTTGTGATGTGTAAGTGTTGTAAGTGACAGCTCCTCCCTCTTGTTAACTCAGAATGGCTCATCCTGCCAACACCTATCTTCTCTTTGTCTCATTGTCCTGGAGCAATACACAAAGACCAACTGCCAACTACAACATGTGACGCAAGATACAGGCGGCAGACACCAAATGGTTGGGAGAACTTTCTGAAAGTAAGTAATAACAAGGGGTTGGGCCAATTTAGAGTCAGCAAGGCTAGGCCACAACCAAATTATACCAAAAAAGGCCAATGCTGACTCTCTTTCACCTACATCATAGTTTCAATTATGTGGTCACACAACTTAATTACTGTGATCACCATTTAATTGCAATTGTTATTCATAGGAACCATTCAAATTTACATACAAATGTTGTTCACAAAGGAGCAGCATCTCAAATTAATAAATCACTTAACATTCATATTTTGACCCACCTCAAACTAACATCAATACATAATTATGACAGTGAATCATTAGGCACACTATCAAAACACACAATCAACATGTAACAGTGCATTACCCAGTTCTTAATTTAACAACAACCAAGGGGTACTAACTCAAATGCCCTTAACAAGCCCCTGTTGTTATGGCTAATAACCTAGGAGTGGCAACCAAACCTTTAAAGTAATGTAAGGCTTTGAACGAGGATATTAACATTGGATTATTTGCATATACAATTCCCTGTATGCCTATAGTTTTCTTTTTCATAGACACACTCCCTTGTTTTCTGCAGACGCGTTTCAAACCCAACTTCACTTCGGGGTTCTCCTCAGGACTCAGAACTGTAGAACAATAAGTAGCAAGAATGGCATCCGATATCTGGATTCCTCTTGTCCGTTTCTCCTTAAATGTTGTTTGCTTTGTTTCTAAATGAATGCAAAAGAAACAATTGCTAATGAAACAAATGATGAACGGAATGCTGAACAATGCAAACATTCACCCCCAGTCACAAGGATCTGGGTTTAATCCATCATTCTTTTTCTCACCACGCCACTGCAGTTTGCACCCAGCAATATGCAAATCAGTCTTGACCCCATGCCTCATGAGAACAGTCCAGCCCGAACTGCCAAGCCAGGCCTTCCCTGGACTGGAATCAAGCATCCTGGGACCGGTTTCAGGGCATCAGCCCTCATCAGCCAGGCTAGCAGGGAGCACAAAACCCATGTCTGGGCATACCCTATCCACTTAGGGTGACAGATGCAAAAGAAACAATTGATCGATGGAATGCTGAACAATGCAAACATTCACCCCTAATCACAAGGATCTGGGTTTAATCCATAATTCGTTTGCTCACCATGCCACCCCAGCTTGGACCCAGCCATATGCAAATCAGTCTTGACCCTGTGCCTCATGGGAACTGTCTAGCCCGAACTGCTAAGCCAGGTCCTCCTTGGACTGGAAACAAGCATCCTGGGACCGGTTTCGGGGCATCACCCCTCATCAGCCTGGCTAGCTTGAATCCAGTGGCGCAGTGAGTATGGGTGTTTCTAAATGAGGCACGGAACTTTTAAAGCCAGTTCAGTAAAACTCGATCTTTCATCGTTTTCACTCTTGAACGGGATTTGTAATTGAACCTCTGCTGCATACCTCCGGTTATTGCTTTCTGTCTTGATTTTGTATCGTGCTGGTCTTCAATGTTGTAACACTCCTTTGGTCCTTCACGCCATGACTTGAACTGCGGTTGAAATTGAAACTATGATGCAGGTAACATAGAGTCAGCATCAGAATTTGTTTGTTGTTATAACTGTCTAAAAGTGGCCTTTTCAGAATTGTGACAAAAATTCTTTAGACACCAAGCTCTATCTACATACCTGCTCCTAATAGAAAGTTGTCACTTATGAAATCTGAAATCTAATATAATCTAATAAATTTATGCAATGTTATCCTATGGGAGAAGTTGGCTGTGCAGTAGAGAAAATAGAATTTATGAGTTTCTCACTATTAGGACATGTAAAACCTAAAAGTACATGTCACAGCTTTAAATACAGTGCACACTGCCCTTTGGGCAGTTTAGGGCCTACTTTAGGGGTAGTTAATATGTATTTGAAAGAAAGGTTTGTGCCTGGACAGGGGTTTATATTTCCAGGCTAGTATGGCAGTTTAAAACTGCACACAAAGGCTGCAGTGGCAGGCCTGAGACATGTTTAGAAGGGCTACTTATGTGGGTGGCATAATCAGTGCTGAAGGTCCACTAGTAGCATTAGTGGTATCACTCTACTAGGGTCTTACAAGTAAATTAAATATTCACATTTTTGTAAAAGCCAATTCTTCCATGTTTAGGGGAGAGAACACAAGCGGTTTAGCACTGATTAGCTGTGGTAAAGTGCACAGAGTCTTAAGGCCACCAAAATGAGTTTAGCTAAAAGTGGTGAAGACAAAATGTTTGCCACCCTACAGCTGACAAATCTAATGAGTTGAAATAGAGTTTTAGTGACCCAGTTCCATGGAACCAACCCTGAACCCCAAGACTAATGGGCATTCAGCTGCAATGACCACCAAGCACTCTAAAAGTGCCTGGCCAGTGCACCAAGTACCTGGTCTGCAACAAGGCTAGAGGATACGGTTGGACGCACCAAGCACTGACCTCGGCCAGGCAGCATGTTCCCCGGCAGCTCCGCCTGATCTGACTCGCCTCCTCCAAGCCGCAGTAGCAGAGTTCGAGCCTCGCACTCGACTGTGCAGACAGATTCAGGTCGTAATCTCACACTCTCGAGCTCCTGGCATCTGCACTGTGAGTTAGTGTATACTGGTTGTGTTCTTGTGGTTTTGTGTACCTTGCCTTTTTCCTCACAGGTTGGCCCGCTTTTCTGTAAAGCGCCGTAGCGCCTTGCTGGACAGCAAGCCACGCCCCCCTCCATACTCCCGCCCGCGTCTTCCCTGAGCCCGCCCACCTCCCCTTAATCACGGCGACCGCTGGCGCGCCAAAGGCGCGCCTAAGGCAAGCCCATCTGCGCCCGTCCACGCCTGGACCGCGCCCAAGGGCTGGACCCCTGGTCCTCCAGACCCCCGCCACTACACCGCCGCTGCCCTCCTCGCTCTCAAACCCAGGCGCAAAGAACCCTGCATACAAGCTGCACCTCACTACACCAAAGGAGCTTTCTCATGCACGCACTGCCACTCCACCTTCTCCGTTACCACCGCTACCACGGCCACGAACTCCACTCCTCAGGCTGCCCCCCCAAAAACACCATCCACTGCATCCTCCTCAACGTCAGATCCCTCCACCGGCACGCCATCGAGATATGGGACCTACTCAACATGCTCACACCCGATGTAGTCTTTCTCTCCGAAACCTGGACTAACGCAAGCTCCAGCCCGGACATCGCAACGGCAATACCGGACGGCTACAAACTCAAGAGACTGGACCGCCCGAACCGCCCTGGAGGCGGCATTGCCATCGCTCACAAAATCTCCCTCAAACTCTCCACACCTAACACCAACGTCTCTATTCCCAACGTGGAACACCTTCATTTCCAAATCCACACCAACCCCAGGACCACGCTCCGAGGCACACTCATCTACAGACCTCCGGGGCCAAGCGAGCTGCCCACTGCCGCCATCACGGAACTAGCCTCCGCCCACGCCATCGCCTCAACGGACTACATTCTGATAGGAGATCTGAATTTTCACCTTGAGAACACCGAGGACCCCGACTCCAACACGCTTCTTGAGAATCTCTCCATCCTGGGACTCAAGCAACTGGTAAACGCCCCCACCCACAAGGCAGGGCACACTCTGGCCCCCTTCTTCGCCGCTGGGTCCAACATCCGGTTCACCCACACCTCGGAGCTCCTCTGGACGGACCACCGCTGCGTCCATTTCACTTTTACGTCCAGCGCCGCTCCCAAACAAGCCCCTCGAGCCCATGACGCAACTGGAACAAGATCACCGCTGACCTTCTCAACTCCACCCTCCTTCAAGACCCCCCCGCTGCCACCACTGACACAGAACACGCCGCCATGGAACTCCACAGTTGGATTACCAGATGCGCAGACAAACTTGCCCCCCTAGGGCACGCCACCACCAGACGCCCCCCTAAAGCAGCCTGGTTCACTACCGAGCTCCTTGAGGCCAGACGCACCTGCAGATGACTCGAGAAGGTCTGGAGAAACCAGAAGACCCCATCATCACTCTACGACCACAGAAGCGCCATGAGAGTCTACCACCAACTGATAAAGGACACCAAAAGAACTTTCATCAACGAAAAGATAAACGCCAACGCCGCCAACAGCAGCGAGTTTTTCAACATCATTAAACGTCTCACCAAACCCCCCTGCAAAGAAACGGACATCACACCCTCCCTAGACCTGTGCAACAAGCTGAGCACCTTCTTCCACCAGAAGATCATGACCCTCTACCACAATTTCAACGAACCAACGAACGCCCTCTCCCTCACCGCAACTACCTCCACCATCCCGACCATCACCACTTGGTCTGCCGCCTCCGTTGAGCTCATCACCGCCACCATGAAGAAGACTCACTCTGGGGCCCCCACGGACCTCTGCCCTCCTCACATCTTCCACAGAGCCGCCGATGCTATCGCTCCAGAACTAACCCGCACCATCAACTCCTCCCTGGCCTCGGGCACCTGCCCCCTGGAATGGAAACGCGCAGAAGTAAAACCCCTCCTGAAAAAGCCTTCGGCCGATCCAACGGATCTAAAGAACTTCCGACCAATCTCCCTCCTGCCCTTCGCCGCCAAAGTCTTTGAAAGAATCATCAACACCCAGCTGACCACGTTCATCGAAGAAAACTGCATCCTGGACCCGTCCCAATCCGGTTTTCGGAGCAACCACAGCACCGAGATGGCCCTGATCGCCGCCACTGACGGCATCTGCATGCTACTAGACCAGGGCCACACTGCAGCCCTCATCCTCCTGGACCTTTCACCATTTCACACCGCACACTAACCACCAGACTCCACACTGCCGGGATCCAGGGAAACACCCTCAAATGGATCCGCTCCTTCCTCTCCGGAAGAACTCAGAAAATCAGACTCCCCCCCCCCATCTCTCCGACCCAACAGACATCATCTGCGGAGTTCCCCAGGGTTCCTCGCTGAGCCCCACCCTCTTCAACATCTACATGGCACCCCTCGCCAACATCGTCAGGAAACATGGACTTAACATCATATCCTACGCCGATGACACTCAACTCATCCTCTCCCTCACCAGGAACTCAGAAGACACTAGACTCAGTTTCCAGGAGGGAATGAAGGACGTTGCATCGTGGATGAAGGACAGCTGTCTCAAACTCAACTCTGACAAAACCGAAGTCCTCATCTTCGGCACCTGCCCCTCCGCCTGGAGCAACGCATGGTGGCCATCAGCCCTAGGTCCGTCCCCCACCCCTATGGACCACTCAAGAAACCTTGGCATAACCCTGGACTCCTCCCTCTCCATGAATTGCCAAATCAACGCCTTCTCCTCCACCAGTTTCAATTGCCTCCGGATCCTTCGTAAGACTTTCAAACGGTCACCCACGCCCTCATCACTAGCAGGCTCGACTATGGAAACACTCTCTACACAGGAATCAACAAATCCCTGCTATGCAAACTCCAAACCATCCAGAACGCTGCCGCAAGGCTCATCTTAGGAACACCACGCCACGAGCACATGACCCCGCACCTGCGCAGACTCCACTGGCTCCCCGTCGAGAAGAGAGTCACTTACAAACTACTCACACACGCCAACAAATCACTCAACAACATCGGGCCCAAGTACCTCAACTAACAGATTGAGTTTCCACTCACCAGTGAGGAACCTTCGCTCGGCTGACCTCGCCCTGGCAGAAGTCCCCCGCATTCGCCGTAGCAGATCCGGAGGCAGGACCTTCTCCTACACTGCGGCCACGGCCTGGAACTCTCTCCCGTTGGAAATACGTCGTACACCAACCCTGCTGGCTTTCAGGAGTGTACTCAAGACTTGGCTTTTCAACTGACCTGAGCTGCCCTACCCCCCCCCCCCCCCCCCACCCCTCAGCGCCTTGAGACCCTCACGGGTGAGTAGTGCGCTTTACCAACCCCTGATTGATTGATTGAAGCACTCAAAGCTTACTTCAAGGAAAGTGATATAGGCTGAGTCTATGTACAGTGTGACACAATTATCACAGCTTCTATAAAGATGTCAATGCTCAGCCAGAGTGGTAGGTGCACATTTTAATAATATTTCAAACACATGCAGGTACATTTTCAGTATAAGTATCATTAACAAGAAAAATGTATACAACACAATATACAATCAACAATGATTTGCCACATCCTAATGATGATGGGGGCACACCTCTGCCTTATCCCAGAGATGGGTGTAAAACCAAACACAAAAGGATTCTTTTATTCCACACAAACCTCCCACTGAATGTTGGCCCATTGCAAAAACAGCATAGTATAAAGAAGAATAAAATATAAAAGAGTAGTGCATTAAGGGAGTATTCTCATCAGGCAGAACAACCACTCAGCTCTTCTGCCCTTGTTGCAGTAGAGTCCTTAGGGAGCCCTCCTCCCGTCTTTGCTGAAGGGTATAGAGGCTGTGAGTGCATCTCTGGAGTCCCTAGTCTCATTCTGAGCTTCAAAATAATCAAGGTCACCAGATGGCAGCCCAGCAGAACTTCAGCAGTGGCCTTTAAGTTTATTCCTACCCATGAGGCAGTTGGGCACTTACCCCCTACCAACAAGCATTCACATTTTCACAAAACTTTCCAAGAAGGTGCTACTTTTTGACTGGTGTGTGCATGATAAGTTTTGGGATCATCTGTCCAGTGGGGGCCAAGAGAAAAGGGAGTCCCAAAACACAAAATCCCCATGCATTTTCCATAGATTTTTTTAAGAAGGGCTACCGCAAAAACTTCCTAACGGAATAACACCATATTTGGCAGGAAGCTAGATCTTGGTCCGCAAATTGTGTTTTTTTGGTGATTTGGTGTAAATCCGTTCAGTACTTTTTGAGAAAATAAGGTTAAAAATATATTGATATGTGGACAGTTGGTGTCCAGGTATGCTCTATTTGGTCGATTAAAGGGAACTAGTCAATCCTGATTTGTTGGTTTGAACCTGAACAATATATTTTGGCAGCCAGTACAAGACTAAGGGACTTGGTCCCTGTGTCCTGTATATGAATTAAAGAAAATATATAATAGGGCAGAGTGAGTATACCCAGACCCTAAAGAGCATGTGGGGGGTTTCCCAATGGCACCCCATTTATTGGCTGGCCAGAACATGAACAACATGCTGTACCAGCATACAGGACTCTGGGATATGAACCACATTGGAATGCATTATAATTAATGGCAGGTTTTGAGGGTCACAAAAAGGAGCACATATGAAGGGTGATAACAGATTTTAGTTACAATATAAATCATTTGTTGGTGGTGCCATACTTATTTTAGAAAATGTAGTGTGTTTGAATGGGATTTTACCCTGTAAAAAACATGCTGACCTTCTGCTGGGTTTCATGAATCATGGGTGAGAGAAAATTGTTGTTGCACGCTTTTCTCATAGAGATTATGGAAGGTGCTCCAGAATCTAAAATGACATTGTATTTTCTGAAAATTCACACTATCTTTCTCAGCAATGTGAGAATAAAGTCTGACATTTTTCAGTAAAACGGTTACTTCCAACAGGAGCAGCCTGTCAGTTGATTTTATGTCAGGACCGGAGGACAGGATTATGCATACCTTTCGTCACTTTTTATTAATACAGCAGTTTCGAAGTTAAACAAAAAACACTGTTTAAACTACAAATCCCATGAATCCCTGGGAAGTGGCCATGACAACCAATAACCAATAGTAATACAGTATGTTGATGCATATAAATTCCCATTACATGCAGTCCTTCCTATTCTTCCCTGTAGGAAGTTAAGTCAAGCGGCTTCACTCCACTTTGGAATCTGAGCCAATGGATAAAACAAACCTATCGAAGCCATACATAATTGTAAAGAAAACTTTCGCTCTATTCAACCCGTCCTTCCGTAGTAAACTTCTCATGCTCCCATCAGTGCATAAGAAGCTAAAATACATTCTTTCTCCCCAGAACTAGATGTGCCCATATTGTTACAATCCTCTCACTGATACCGTTATATAAACAAGTGAGCACACATGTACAATTTCGTTTCTGGCAGCGGGACCTTTGACCGTGTGTGAAATGTCTGCACCTGTGGGCTTATTTCCACCTACTTTTAGCCTGCATCTATAGCTCGTTCATCAAATTGACTGGGCCACTCAAATTCCAGAAATTATCGTGAAAGCTTCCCGATTAAGGCATTTCGCCAAAACGCGCATAGTAAGTACATCTTCAAGCCTGCCATAGTATGATATGCTATATTGTAATCAACCATTGAACAACATTTAAGTTAAATAAACTTTCTAGTCTCAAAACAATATCCTGATTAGTTGAGACCATGTTAAACTGACTGTACTAATATCAAAATATTCTACTGTATGTTTATGACATGTAAACCTGTTTGATTCACTATACAAGAGGATTTCTGACCAGTAGTATGGATCGTTTTTTAAAAATAGTTTAGCTTTCTCATCCATTGTGCATCAAATAAAATACTTTTGATATTTTGAATATAAAATATACCAGATTTTGTCCATGTCTATTAAGTCAATCATTTAAGATTTATGTATAAACATATGTCTGTCATTTATTTATTTGTAATACTTCTTACTTAATATATTTTCACAAGCGAAACACCCTGATGATCAACAGCTTTACCACAGTGTTCTAATGAGCAATTAGAGTGCTAATATTCTGAATTTATGCCAAACGTGTGGCACATCTGAACACCATCTTTATGGAATTGAAATGGAAAACTGATGGCCACCAGAGAAAAAAAGAGTCAAAATGTATCACAAATATCACCCAAATGAAAATATATTCTCACAGTTCTTTTATTGAAATCTCCCACTTTCCTGTTCCAACATGTTGACATGTTTGTAATCTAGTTGTTCATTAGAACTCTTTGGGGAGGCAGAGGTCAGGGGCATGGGCTCAGACAATTGAGGGCAGGGAGGAGGGGACAGAGGCAGCAAGTTGACCATGCTGGGCAAGTGGGCTGGGCAGTGGCAGCGCTACAGACCCTGGAGTCCAGGGGTATGGGAGGCAGGGGCAACAAACCAATCATGCAGGACAGGCAAGAGAGGCTGTAGCAATACAACAGACCATTGAGAGTGGAAGGGAGAGGCAGTGGAAGTACAACCATACGTGCCGACAAACCCGATTCAGGCAGGAAACTCCTGATGTTTTTAAGCCCAAAAGGGTTTTATTTTAGCAATCTATCACCTAAAATCTCCTCTATTTCAATGTTAGTCAATGGGGAAAATCAATTCTCCAGATTTAGTCTTTTCAAAATTTCACTCTTACCAAGTTCAATATGTTGGCATGTATGGTGCATTGGACCATGGACGGCAGGAGAAATGAGGTAGGGATATGGACTCGCACAATAAAGGGAAGCAGGGAGGCAGGCAGGAGAACCAAACTGAACTTGTAGGGCAGGAGCCAGGGGTTGCAGCAACACAATGCACCACACAGGACAAGTGGGAGGACAGTGCAGCACAATGGACCATAGAAAGCAATAGAGTGGGGACAGGGTCATGCACACGGAAAACAGAGAGCAGAGGGGAAAGAGGCAAGAGCAGCAAGCTGACCATACCGGACAGGCAGGAGGGGCAGTTGAAGCACAACAGGGGCATGCCAACAGACCCTGGAAGGTAGGAGGGAGAGCATAGGGGCTCACAAGTGAAAAACAGAGGGCTGGGGGCAAGGGGGCAGGGCAGAAGTAGCAAGCTGACCTTGTCGGGCAGGCCGGATGGGCACTGGAAGCACATCACACCATGGAGGGCAACAGGGACACTTTCATTGTATACTCACAGACAATGGAGGGAAGGTGGAGGGGTCAGGGGCAGCAATCTGACCACACAGGGCAGGTTGGAGGGGCAGTGGCAGCACAAAAGACCATGCATAGCAAGCGGGGGTTAGTGGCAGCACAACAGCCATGGTGGACAAGGCTGAAGGGGCAGGGTCATGGGCAAAGGACCATGGAGGGCAAGAGGGAGAGGTAGGGGCTGGACACTGACAAGAGAGGGCAGGAGAAAGGGGCTGCACTTCACAACAGATCATGAAGGGCAGGTAGGAGGAGCAGTTGCAGCACAACAGAGCGTGGAGGGCAGAAGGGAGTGACAGGAAAATACACCATAGGAGTGAGGGGATAGAGGCATGGAAATCAGACAATGGAAGGTAGGGCAGGAGGGCAGAGACAGGCTACTGCAATCTGACCATGCTGGGCAGGTGGTAGGGGCAGTGTTAGCTCAACATAACACTCAGTAGACAGGAGGCTCGGTCCCAGGTCCATGGAACATGGTGGGCAAAAGGGAGGGAGCAGGGACATGCATACAGACATCGGAGAGCAAGGGGAAGAGGTTAGGGGCAGCATGCTAAGCACAGAGGTTAAGCAGAAGGGCAATGATAGGGGCCTAGCCTTAGGCAACGGCGAGCAGGAGGAGTGGGGAGGGACATCAAGCTAACTGGGGGGTAATGGTAACACATCGGACCGTGCAGAGCAGGAGTGAGGAAGCAGGTGCATGGACTTAGACAGGGCGAGGTGTTTAGGGGCAGCAAGTTAACTGTGCAGGGCAGGCAGGAGAGGCAGTGGCAGAACAATGGACACATAGGGCTGGATGAGGAAGAAGCAGCATGGACTTAGACAATGGAGGGCAAAGAGGAGGAGAGGCAATGGGCAGCAAGCTTGGACGAAGGCTGCACAACGGACAATACCAGGCCGGACCCTGCATCCAGTTCCCCGCTGTGCTTTACGATGGACATCTTACTTTACGTTAAGTATATGCAACATATAGTGGGTCTACATGCTTGTGCATATTTTCTGAAACAGAGAAATGATGGTGAACTTCAACATTCCCAAATGCTATTACAAATAATAGAAATAGTTTGAACAATAATATTCAATCAAACACTATTTCGACAAAAGTGCGGACCTGCAATGGGCATTTCCTTTTCCCCAAGTTATGCAAATTTTACAATGGGCTTGTGGGAGAAGGAATTTGCAAGGGGGCAACAGAATGAGCAGTATCTGAAAAAGATAATTTTATGTTCAAAATATACTGACCACCTATTCATTATACGGCAAGGAATAAAGCAAGAATTCATGGAGTAATATAACATCTTAAATAACAATGACATAGGTTTCAGATTTTCTTGCATCACCAGTAGAGAAAAATCGATTTTCTAGAAGGCACTATATACATATGAGTTAATATATGATTTAAACCACAGTATTCGGGAAACCTACTTCTTACCAACAGTATATTACATGGAGACAGTTTTCATCCAAAACCCCTAATAAAGAGTATTCCATCCAAAAAAGTACTGAGAATAAGTAGAATCTGTTACGATACTGATTTGGCCAGAGAATGTGACACAGTTTCAATATGATTTATCAACAGAGGCTACAAATGGAATGATGTCAAAAAGCGTCTAGAAAGAATGAGAAAAAAAACGAATGGAAACTCTAATTACAAAAGAGCGATTCAACTCTACACAAATGAAAGGCAATTCAACTAGATTGATAATAGATTACAGTAAAGAAGGCTCCAATATTGAAAGAATGTTTAAGAGACACTGGCATCTAGTCAAAAAGATCATGATATAGGAAATACAGTTGTGACAAACCAGAAGTGACCTATAAGAAAGCAACTTCCTTGAAAGACATGTCAGAGAGCACTCAACTTTCGCAAACATCAAAGAGGTACTGGCTTGGTCATTCGCACAAAGTATTTGTCAAAAAACGTATTTTGGAACATATAAGAGAAGTACAAACAAAACACATAAGGTATGCTGTGGGCAAACATCAATTGTACTATCATGACAACAACTGTAAAACATTGAGATACTATGGAATGGACATGGTAATAAAACATGAAAGATGAAGGAGACAGTCAAAAAGCTCAGTCAACTAGAATAACGTTCTATCATAACATTCAGAAATAAACAACCCATTGGACTCTATGATGGGGAATTATTTGTACATTTAATCAATAACTTGATGATGCTCTATCACAATGGAATCCAATTAATTATCTAGACAATAACCATCAGGTCTAATTGTAACTTTGGCCACTGAGGCCCTGATTGCTGTTTATAAGATAATCAATTACACAATGGAAGATGTCCCACTTGCGAGAATTTAAAAAAAATGAGAACATCATGGCATATGACATAACTTGCTGTGTTGGATATATCAATTGAGCATCACCAAATTCATCAATGAACAGATATCACATAAAATAACTGACTGTGGCAGGTGAAGGAATGCTTAAGCCTATTAAGATAATTCTATTTTTCTGTATTCAATGTATTTTATTTTATTCAAGTTATTACTTATTATGGTATCTGATGTAACTACAACTCTCACAATGCCACAGTAAAGACAACATCGGAGAATATGTATATAAAGAACACAAAGAAAGGACTCACTACTATGAAAAAGACTGAGAAGGTCTAAACACGTAGGTGAAGCTGTAAAGAAGCCCTGGAGTGCGGTGTTTTGAATGTGTTTTGAATGTTTGTGTATTACCTACTGGCAGTCGGCAATAGGTAGTTAAAGTTAGGACCAAAGTTTCCATAGGAAAAGCGTTTATTGTTTTGCCAATAACTTTGGTGCCGATTGATGAATCTCCACAAAATGTTCTCATAATGTCCCCTTTTTGGATCCATCAAGAAAAAAGGGGGGGTCCTAAAACACGTTTTTCCCATGTTATCTCTATGAGGTTTTTCATTTTTTGAACACGACTACAGTCTGAACTGATGAGCAGAATTACACCAAATTTGGCAGAAAGCTAGATGTTGGTCCAAAAAGCATGTTTTTTGTTATTTGGTGTAAAACCGTTTAGTAGTTTTTAAAATATGCAAATTTAAAAAAATGGAAAACTGGGGACACGAGTCTTTGCAGTGGACTCGCGGATCCTACCAAAATTTAATTGGCTGCCAACACTTCAACCAGGAAATGTTGGCAGTCATCTTGGGACTTGGGTTGAAGCTGAGTCCCACAAACAAAGTAAAAAGAAAAGGGGACAAGATAGAAATACCCTGACCCCCAGATATGGTGGGGGGCTCCCTGAGGGACGCCATTGGGGTTAAAAATCATTTTTTTTTATTCTGCAGCAAATCCGCAAATCTGCGGCAACATTTTTAAAAAAGACGTGCGGCTCTTGTGCGTCTTTTTTTAAAGCCCCTGGGTGGCCCAAATCCAGGGCTGTAAACAGTAAAAATATGGGGGGCCTGCCACCTCCCTGGGGCAATAAACACTCTAAATGTGGGGAGTCCGCTTGGCCCCCCACTTCCCTGGGGACCACCACCATGCCAGGTAACACTGTTTTGTAAATAAAATGCTAGAGAGGCCCTATGCCCCCCTCCACTTCACCAGGGACCCCAACTTCCCCAGGGCACACTGTTTTTTAATTAAATGCGGGGTAGGTCCTACTGCTTCCTCCGCTGCCAAGGGAACTGCCACCTCCCCGGGGCACAAACACAATAATGAAGGAGGTCTCTTGTGGACCCCTGGCCCTAAAGCCCTAACTGGAGCAAACACTCTGCTTTCAGCAAGCGAGAACACAAAATGCTTTCACTTGCTGAAAGCAGAGCCTGTCTGTTTCTATGGCCGCTGTCAAGCGAGCAGGGAAACAAACAAATTGCTTTGAGATCCAGGGAGCTGCTTGTGAGCAGCTTCCAGGGTCTCAAAGCAATGCTGGCTCCCTCAGGAGGTGGGGAGCCGGAAGGGACTGCGGGGGCCTTGAGGCTCCCCCTGTGGTCTCCAACGTTTGAAAAGTGTGTACCCTGGGTGGGACCGGGGCACCCACACTACTAGCTCTGGGGTATGGGGTCCACGGGGGCCAAAAATGGCCCAGGAAAGGGGGGTTATGCAGCCCCAAAAAACGAAGGTAACTTGCCGGAGGCCAGGCCCCCTTTCTCCACCACTCTGCAAACACGCCTTCTGACGTGCTGCTGGTTGGCTGATGAAGTCCTCTTGGCTCGTGAGGGCACTTAGGGGCCAACAAGAACTCCTGCTACCTCCCTTAAGTCCCATGCAGTGGAATTGATGAGAGGTGGTCTGAGGCCACGCCCCCTTTCTCCACAACTCTGCAAAAGTGCCTCTCAGTGCACTGCTGGTTGGGGGATGAAGTCCCCTTGCCTCCTGAGAGCCTCAGGACTAAAGTGGACTTATTCCCCCAAGCAGCAGTGTGCCAGGAGGTGCGTTTGCAGAGTGGTGGAGAAAGGGCGTGGCCTCTGATGACGTCTCAGCAATCCAGCTGTGTGGGTCTTCCTGAAGGTAACTGGAGGACTATCTGGCCTCAAAGGAACTCCAAGAGCCAAGGGGACTTCATCGCCCAACTAGTAGTGCGCCAGGAGGCGTTTTTGTTATGTTATGTTATGTTATATGAATTTGTTACGCGCACGGCTACTCATGAGTGTCCCGGCGCGAGACCATCGGGGTGAGGCAGAGGACTTCAAGTGAATAGATGTGTTTGTTTGTTATTTTAATGCAACTGGATCCTGGATGGAGCGTAGGTCCAGAGGAAGAGCATTCCATGCAACCGTTGCTTTAACTGAGAAGGAGCTGCCACCCATCCTCTTACGCTTGAAACGTGGGACTTAGGCAAGGCATAGGGATGAAGATCGCAAAGAGCGTGCAGGAGTATAGAAGGAAACACGCCTCTGCAAGTAAAGAGGGACACACCCATGAAGCGCACGGTGGGCCATAATCAGTAATTTGAATTTCACTCTGGCTGCTAAGGGCAGCCAGTGGTATAAGCGCAACTGGTTATGGACACTTTCCCTGACTGACAAACCTGATAACAGTCTGGCTGCGGTGTTCTCGACCACCTGTAACTTCTTTAACAGGTAGCCCGGAATGCCAGCAAAGAGAGCATTGGCATAATCCAGCCGAGACAAGATAAGCGCGCATGTGATGGTTTGTGTTGATGCAGCAGGCAGGAGGGGAAAAAATCTTCTAAAGGATTTAAGCAAGCCAAAGCAGCTGCCAGCCAGCTTCTTAATATGTGATGCAAAGGACAGTTCTTCGTCAAACCAAACCCCAAGATTCTTTGCTGGCTTCCCAGTAGAGGTCGGACGAGGGTACTCTCAGGAGGCCAGAGCTGCTCTCTGAAGTTCGAAGGAAATGTGCCAAACAGCAGAATCTCCGATTTCCCTTTGTTGCACCTAAGCTGTGCATCTGCCAGCCATTTAAAGGTTGATGAAACGCAGTGTTGGACCTGAGATACAGTCCGCCCCTTTGGCGCAGGTGAAGAGCAGCTAGGTGTCATCCGCATAGGCCATCACCTTAGACCCCAGCTCCTCTGCTAGATATTTCAGAGGAGTCACATAGATGTTAAATAGGAGGGGACTAAGGGAAGAAACCTGCGGGACATCCGTGGTGACCAGCTGAGGGGAGGAGGAAGAAGGTGGAATCCAAATCTGCTCGGACTGTCCTTCCAGAAAGGAGCGGATCCAGCCCCACACAGTGCCCGACAGACCAATCCTGGCCAGCCGAGATAGAAGCAATGGGTGTGGGACCGTGTCAAACGTGGCTGAGAGATCGAGCAAAATTAGCGCTGCCCTCCTGCCTGCATCCAAACAGTCCTGTAGAGCCTCTGCCACCTCAATCAGCACTGTTTCAATGCTGTGTGACGAGCGAAACCCAGATTGCGCTGGATGTAAAACTCCTCCCTGTCCATAAAAACGGTAAGCTGATTGTTTACCACCTTCTCACATACCTTAGCCAATGCAGGGAGAAGGGAGACAGGCCAATAATTCCCTGGGCAAAGGGGGTCTAATGACTGCTTTTTCAGGAGGGGCCGGATCTTAGCCTCCTTCCAAGCCAAAGGGGCCACCGCTTTCTGGAGGGAAAGATTGATGATGACGTTAACTTCTGCATTAACAACGTCAGCTGCCGCTGCCAATGTCCTAGCAGGACAAGGGGTAGTTAGTCAAAATATCGAATTATAAATATCGACCTACATTAATATCGAGTTTTTAATATCGTAGGGACAGAATATAGAAGTCAAGAATATCGTTGACCAGAATATCGACCCCAAGGTAAGTAATATCGTTTTTTTTAATATCGAAGTAAGTAATATCGAAGTAAGTAATATCGTAAGCAAAAATATTGTTGTCAATAATATCGATTTTTTGTTAGTGTTATGTATTTTAATATGTATTTTATATGTATGTTAAACATTTTTGTAATGTATTTTAATAAATTTAAAAATAAATGTTTAGAAATTAGTAATTTTGTTAAAGTAAATTTAGCGTTTTAGTATCAGAGCGGGTTGTGGGTTTATAGGGGAATAGGGTGGGAAGTAATTTAATTATAATTAATGAATTAATATGTTTTCTTTAATTGGTATTTATCATTAATTAATTGTTAATTAATTATTAATTGTTAATTATTTTTATTAATTAGTTAATTATATTAGTTATAATTATTTTATTAATAATTTTTATTTATTGTCATTGTTAATTAATTTATTGTTAATTAATAATTAATTGGTGATTTATTTTTATTAAGTGATTAATTGATAATTAAATTAATTATGTGATTGTTTATGTGTAGTGGGTTGTGGGTTTATAGGGGAATAGGGTGGGATGTAATTAAATTAAATTAATTAATTATATTGTTTTTTATTGGTATTTATTATTAATTAATTGTTAATTAATTATTAATTGGTAATTAATTGTTATTACTTAGTTAAATATATTAAATATAATTAATTTATTAATTCTTTTTATTTGTTGTTATTGCTAATTAATGTATTGTTAATTAATAATTAATTGGTGAATAATTGTTATTTGGTAGTTAATATGTATTAACTAGTTAATTTATAACTATATTAATGATAAATAATGTATTATTAATTGTTATTAATTGATTAATTGATAGTTAAATTAATTGTGTTTTTTGTATGTGTAGTGTGTTGTGTGTTAAAGGGAGAATAGTGTGGGATGTAATTTAATGTTATTTAGTTAAATATTTATTTTCATTTATTGGTATTTATTAATAGTTATTTTGTAAATTAATTATTAATATGCTATTTTTTAATAACAAATTATTTAATTGATTATTATGTTCATTTAACCCCTACGCTATCCAGCGCTTTCCCAACTGTTGCACTCTCTGGAGTTGGAATAGCAATTTTTACCCCTACGCTATCGAACGCTTTCCCTACTGTTGCACTCACTGGAGTGGGAATAGTAATTTTTATATATATCAAAAAGAAGGGGGAAGGAGAGGTTTTTTAACGGTTAGGTTCACCCTCCCATTGTGTACATGACTAAATAAATAATCCGAGTCTTCAGATTATGAGAACCTAACCAAAAGGGTGTAAGGAAAGCACTTGTTTCCCGAAAGAACACCCAAGCAAAAGAAAGAAAGGGCAATTCCTTTCTTTAGTCCCCTCACTCACCAGGGTTTCCCCACGGTGACATGCTTCATCATTGGGGTCCTCTCAGTCCTCTACGGGCTGAGGCGTGCTGCGACTTACGGATTTGCGTAGGAGCACTGAACAAGACTATGTGTTGTGCAAGTGTTGTGGTGTGGAGTGGTTTAAAGTGAGTTAAAATAATCAACTAGTGGGCCAATATAAATTTTAATGTTGCTCCTAGCTAATTACTTAAAAAGTGGGTAATATGCTAGAGAAAACTACTATAATGGGTGAGTGTACCTAGCATACGGTCGACTAGTTTCAAGCTTCCCAAGCTCTTCATCAGGACTACACTGGGACCAGCCCAGTGTAAGTACCACTCCTAGAAGACCTAATTTGGTGCAATAATAAGTGAAAAAACACAAAACGCTGTGCAAAATTTGCATGCGTTGATCAAAAATACATACGTAATGTACGTCTAATGAAAATCTGTAGGATGGAAAACAGACGTTAATGGAGAAAAAGGCAGATTATGCATTATTGTCATAGGATAAAAAAGTGATTACACTATGCACCAGTGTCGCAATGCTCAATTTTCACATATTCTTATTGTGCCACTGTATAGTTCTCCAGACAGTACATCTTTCATGCTGGCGTCTAGCTATATCGTGAATAAAAGGTGATCGTGAATGCACGAAGTGCACATTTAATAATACACACAAGGTCTAAAAACATGCGTCTGACAACATAAATAACACACAAAACAAACAAAAGTACGAAAATACATACATTTTAAAAGGCAAAACTGTGCCTCATGGTCGACTGAGGGGGGGTTGGACACTCGTACACCTAGGATAGAGGTACAAGCGATAAAGTAAAAAGTTCTTGGGGCGCTGTCCTGTTAGGAGATCCAGCGCAAAATGAAGAGAGTTAAAATGAAGACCAATCTAAATTACGATGGGCCAAGGGCATCCCGCTGCTGTATGGTTACTCACTTGTACTCGTCAAGCCACCCGCCGGAAACACCTACTAGTAAGCTGCCTCGCCGACCGCATACTGAATGGATGCGAGCCGGGTGCCTTGATATCTACCTGGTGGGGGATGTGAAGAGGAAGAAAGGACTCGCCGGTTACGGTCGCGCTCAATGGCCGCCATCTTGGAACTGGCAAATGTCGTAAATTAATTGAGAGTAATTCAAAGAGGAATTAATTATGATTAGCCATCCGCTGCGTTTTTCGAAGAAAAACGGATAAGGAAGAGCTCGCTGGTTGTAGTCCCCTCGATCGCCGCCATCTTGGAGCAGGCACCAATCGTAAAAGATAATAAAGACTGAAAAGTAAGAAATTGATTTTAGGCAATGACAAAAGAGGTGATACTCATCTGCTCTGTTCAGCGCACAAAAAACGGACAAGGCTGAAGAGCCTTTGGGTGTCATTTCTCGTAATTTGAATAGGTTCGGCCATCTTAGGTAGGGAAAAGAGTGTAATTCATTAAAAGGAACCGATGAAGGTTAACAAGCAGTGCCAAACTGAGTTTTTGGTAGTCAATAGGTTCCTCAGTTGTAATGGTGATTGTAAAAAACATCTTGTGAGGTGCCCCAAAATACTGCAGAGTAGTTGTATATCTCATGTTTTATGAAAAACAATGCAACGCAATGGCGTGCTTGAATTGCACCATATAATTTGATAGGCTCATGTATTCAGGGTGCCAAAATCAGAGTGGTTAAATAACACAGGGTTGTTGACAGATTACTCAGTTTGTTGTGAAATGGCCCCAAGGTATATCATCATTAAGGCCGAGGTCGTCTGAACGCAGTTTAAACACCCAACGTTGTTCTTTTTCGTGTAGAATCTTATCACTGTTGGGATAGTTGTTGACATGTTCAAGAATGACCCAGCTGAAGTCATTTGGTGTATGTTGTTTTTCCAAGAAATGCGTCGTCATTTTGGTGTTACTGTGTTTGCATCTGAAGTTGCTGCGGTGTTCGACCATTCTCGTGCTCACTTTTCTCGTGGTCATTCCCACGTAGTGGAGATTACACATGCATGTAATGAGGTATACTACCCCGGTAGTGTTGCAGTTCGTAAAAGATCGCAGATTCCACGTCATGCCATTGTTGCAGGTAATAATCTTAGTTGCTGTGGTTAGGTGACATACGCTGCAATTGCCACAGGGGTAATGTCCCTCTGGGAGTGGGTGTAGTAGGCGTACTGGACCTACCGTCCTTGTCGAATTAGGTCTGGTATGTACCAAGTAGTTCTTTATGTTTTTTGCTTTCTTATGGCTAAACATTGGTAGTTGCAGATTTAAACCTCCACTGTTGAGGATTCGCCAATGTTTTTTAATGATCTTGGTCACCTGATCTGATGCGGTGTTGAAAGTTGTGATGCAGATTTGTCGTTTCTCATTCTTATCCAATATTTTTTCAGGTTTAGGTTCCAGAAGCGCATCCCGGTTGTTGTTGGATGCTCGTTTTTGTGCTTTGGACACAAGATGTGGTGGGTAATGTCGTTGCATCAATTTTTTGGATAGATCTTGAGCTTGCTTTTTGTAATCCTCTCTCGTGGTGCAGTTGCGTCTTAAACGCAAGAATTGCCCGAAGGGTAAATTATCTTTGAGACTCCTCGGGTGGAAACTTTCGTATACCAAAAGGCAGTTTCTTGCCGTGGGTTTAAAGTGTGTGGTCGTGATCAGGTGGCCGTCGTGCGCCGATATGTTAAGGTCAAGAAAGACCAACTCTGATCTACTCATGGTGAAGGTGAACTTTAAAAATGGATCTTGTTGGTTGAGCCAGAGAAAAAAGCATTCAAAATCCGTCTCGTTACCCTCCCAGATGAGGAGCACATCGTCGATGTATCTCTTCCATAACTTAATATTGTTGATGTGTGGGTTGTTGTTATGGAGGATCTTGTGTCGTTCCAAATGGTGTACGTAGAGCCCCGCCAGGCTCGGCGCAAAGGTGCTTCCCATGCTATGCTCGTACCGTGGGTCTGTTTGAACAAAGAATCATTAAATTGAAAGAAATTTTCTGTTAGAGCTAGTCGACAGTACTCCAACACCACATGTCTGGGTGTGTGGTAAGTCCAATCATTTTCAAAGAGTACTTCCTCAAGGATATCTAGTGTATCCTTGTGTGGTAAACTGGTGTACAAGCTTTCCACATCAAGGCTGATTAAGATGCTGGTTGTAGGATTGAAATCTAGATTTTGAATCAGACACAGCACAGCTTTAGTGTCTTGTAGATACTTGTCGGTCGCTTGGACTAGTGGTCTCAGAAATGCGTCGGCGAATTTTGACAGGGGTTCCAAAATAGAACCAATCCCTGAAACTATGGGCCTGCCAGGTGGTTTCACCATAGACTTGTGTATCTTAGGGATAGTGTAAAAGTAGGGGATGACTGGTCGCTTGTTTTCAAGAAAATCCGCCTCTTTTCTACTAATCCAGTCATTGATAAGGGATTCTTCGACCAAGTTTGCAATCTCTATCCTCAGCCGTTCAGTTGGGTTGGTTGGTATTGCTAGGTAGTTTCTTCTGTCGTCCAGCAATCTGAGACATTCAGTTTGGTAATCCGATGTATCTTGCAGGACTATGGCTCCTCCCTTGTCGGCTGGTTTTATTGTGATAGTTTCATCTTTGGAGAGTTGGTGAATCGCCTCTTGTTCAATTCTGCTCGTGTTATGAAAAACTCTTATGGATTTAGGGTCCAATTCCCTAATCTCCTTTATTACTGCTTTTTCGAATGCTAGTAATTCAATAGGAAGGGTATTGGGAGGAGGTGTGAAATTTGATTTCTTGTGCAGTCCTGTGTCCGTCTTAGATGTAAGGTCTGGTTCTTTGTTTTTGAAAAAGACTTCCAACTTGATTCTGCGTATGAATTCTTTCAATTCGCAGATCAGTTTAAACTTATCCAAGGTTGCTGTGGGTACAAATCCTAAACCTTTCTCCAACACATTTTTTTGAAGAGGTGTTAGAGAATGGTTAGATAGGTTGACTATCAGGCTGGGTTGTTGCTCGTTGAGGGCAGATTCGGTGGCCGAATCTGCCCTCAACGAGCAACAACCCAGCCTGATAGTCAACCTATCTAACCATTCTCTAACACCTCTTCAAAAAAATGTGTTGGAGAAAGGTTTAGGATTTGTACCCACAGCAACCTTGGATAAGTTTAAACTGATCTGCGAATTGAAAGAATTCATACGCAGAATCAAGTTGGAAGTCTTTTTCAAAAACAAAGAACCAGACCTTACATCTAAGACGGACACAGGACTGCACACGAAATCAAATTTCACACCTCCTCCCAATACCCTTCCTATTGAATTACTAGCATTCGAAAAAGCAGTAATAAAGGAGATTAGGGAATTGGACCCTAAATCCATAAGAGTTTTTCATAACACGAGCAGAATTGAACAAGAGGCGATTCACCAACTCTCCAAAGATGAAACTATCACAATAAAACCAGCCGACAAGGGAGGAGCCATAGTCCTGCAAGATACATCGGATTACCAAACTGAATGTCTCAGATTGCTGGACGACAGAAGAAACTACCTAGCAATACCAACCAACCCAACTGAACGGCTGAGGATAGAGATTGCAAACTTGGTCGAAGAATCCCTTATCAATGACTGGATTAGTAGAAAAGAGGCGGATTTTCTTGAAAACAAGCGACCAGTCATCCCCTACTTTTACACTATCCCTAAGATACACAAGTCTATGGTGAAACCACCTGGCAGGCCCATAGTTTCAGGGATTGGTTCTATTTTGGAACCCCTGTCAAAATTCGCCGACGCATTTCTGAGACCACTAGTCCAAGCGACCGACACGTATCTACAAGACACTAAAGCTGTGCTGTGTCTGATTCAAAATCTAGATTTCAATCCTACAACCAGCATCTTAATCAGCCTTGATGTGGAAAGCTTGTACACCAGTTTACCACACAAGGATACACTAGATATCCTTGAGGAAGTACTCTTCGAAAATTATTGGACTTACCACACACCCAGACATGTGGTGTTGGAGTGCTGTCGACTAGCTCTAACAGAAAATTTCTTTCAATTTAATGATTCTTTGTTCAAACAGACCCACGGTACGAGCATGGGAAGCACCTTTGCGCCGAGCCTGGCGGGGCTCTACGTACACCATTTGGAACGACACAAGATCCTCCATAACAACAACCCACACATCAACAATATTAAGTTATGGAAGAGATACATCGACGATGTGCTCCTCATCTGGGAGGGTAACGAGACGGATTTTGAATGCTTTTTTCTCTGGCTCAACCAACAAGATCCATTTTTAAAGTTCACCTTCACCATGAGTAGATCAGAGTTGGTCTTTCTTGACCTTAACATATCGGCGCACGACGGCCACCTGATCACGACCACACACTTTAAACCCACGGCAAGAAACTGCCTTTTGGTATACGAAAGTTTCCACCCGAGGAGTCTCAAAGATAATTTACCCTTCGGGCAATTCTTGCGTTTAAGACGCAACTGCACCACGAGAGAGGATTACAAAAGGCAAGCTCAAGATCTATCCAAAAAATTGATGCAACGACATTACCCACCACATCTTGTGTCCAAAGCACAAAAACGAGCATCCAACAACAACCGGGATGCGCTTCTGGAACCTAAACCTGAAAAAATATTGGATAAGAATGAGAAACGACAAATCTGCATCACAACTTTCAACACCGCATCAGATCAGGTGACCAAGATCATTAAAAAACATTGGCGAATCCTCAACAGTGGAGGTTTAAATCTGCAACTACCAATGTTTAGCCATAAGAAAGCAAAAAACATAAAGAACTACTTGGTACATACCAGACCTAATTCGACAAGGACGGTAGGTCCAGTACGCCTACTACACCCACTCCCAGAGGGACATTACCCCTGTGGCAATTGCAGCGTATGTCACCTAACCACAGCAACTAAGATTGTTACCTGCAACAATGGCATGACGTGGAATCTGCGATCTTTTACGAACTGCAACACTACCGGGGTAGTATACCTCATTACATGCATGTGTAATCTCCACTACGTGGGAATGACCACGAGAAAAGTGAGCACGAGAATGGTCGAACACCGCAGCAACTTCAGATGCAAACACAGTAACACTAAAATGACGACGCATTTCTTGGAAAAACAACATACACCAAATGACTTCAGCTGGGTCATTCTTGAACATGTCAACAACTATCCCAACAGTGATAAGATTCTACACGAAAAAGAACAACGTTGGGTGTTTAAACTGCGTTCAGACGACCTCGGCCTTAATGATGATATACCTTGGGGCCATTTCACAACAAACTGAGTGATCTGTCAACAACCCTGTGTTATTTAACCACTCTGATTTTGGCACCCTGAATACATGAGCCTATCAAATTATATGGTGCAATTCAAGCACGCCATTGCGTTGCATTGTTTTTCATAAAACATGAGATATACAACTACTCTGCAGTATTTTGGGGCACCTCACAAGATGTTTTTTACAATCACCATTACAACTGAGGAACCTATTGACTACCAAAAACTCAGTTTGGCACTGCTTGTTAACCTTCATCGGTTCCTTTTAATGAATTACACTCTTTTCCCTACCTAAGATGGCCGAACCTATTCAAATTACGAGAAATGACACCCAAAGGCTCTTCAGCCTTGTCCGTTTTTTGTGCGCTGAACAGAGCAGATGAGTATCACCTCTTTTGTCATTGCCTAAAATCAATTTCTTACTTTTCAGTCTTTATTATCTTTTACGATTGGTGCCTGCTCCAAGATGGCGGCGATCGAGGGGACTACAACCAGCGAGCTCTTCCTTATCCGTTTTTCTTCGAAAAACGCAGCGGATGGCTAATCACAATTAATTCCTCTTTGAATTACTCTCAATTAATTTACGACATTTGCCAGTTCCAAGATGGCGGCCATTGAGCGCGACCGTAACCGGCGAGTCCTTTCTTCCTCTTCACATCCCCCACCAGGTAGATATCAAGGCACCCGGCTCGCATCCATTCAGTATGCGGTCGGCGAGGCAGCTTACTAGTAGGTGTTTCCGGCGGGTGGCTTGACGAGTACAAGTGAGTAACCATACAGCAGCGGGATGCCCTTGGCCCATCGTAATTTAGATTGGTCTTCATTTTAACTCTCTTCATTTTGCGCTGGATCTCCTAACAGGACAGCGCCCCAAGAACTTTTTACTTTATCGCTTGTACCTCTATCCTAGGTGTACGAGTGTCCAACCCCCCCTCAGTCGACCATGAGACACAGTTTTGCCTTTTAAAATGTATGTATTTTCGTACTTTTGTTTGTTTTGTGTGTTATTTATGTTGTCAGACGCATGTTTTTAGACCTTGTGTGTATTATTAAATGTGCACTTCGTGCATTCACGATCACCTTTTATTCACGATATAGCTAGACGCCAGCATGAAAGATGTACTGTCTGGAGAACTATACAGTGGCACAATAAGAATATGTGAAAATTGAGCATTGCGACACTGGTGCATAGTGTAATCACTTTTTTATCCTATGACAATAATGCATAATCTGCCTTTTTCTCCATTAACGTCTGTTTTCCATCCTACAGATTTTCATTAGACGTACATTACGTATGTATTTTTGATCAACGCATGCAAATTTTGCACAGCGTTTTGTGTTTTTTCACTTATTATTGCACCAAATTAGGTCTTCTAGGAGTGGTACTTACACTGGGCTGGTCCCAGTGTAGTCCTGATGAAGAGCTTGGGAAGCTTGAAACTAGTCGACCGTATGCTAGGTACACTCACCCATTATAGTAGTTTTCTCTAGCATATTACCCACTTTTTAAGTAATTAGCTAGGAGCAACATTAAAATTTATATTGGCCCACTAGTTGATTATTTTAACTCACTTTAAACCACTCCACACCACAACACTTGCACAACACATAGTCTTGTTCAGTGCTCCTACGCAAATCCGTAAGTCGCAGCACGCCTCAGCCCGTAGAGGACTGAGAGGACCCCAATGATGAAGCATGTCACCGTGGGGAAACCCTGGTGAGTGAGGGGACTAAAGAAAGGAATTGCCCTTTCTTTCTTTTGCTTGGGTGTTCTTTCGGGAAACAAGTGCTTTCCTTACACCCTTTTGGTTAGGTTCTCATAATCTGAAGACTCGGATTATTTATTTAGTCAATAGTAATTTTTACCCCTACGCTATCCTGCGCTTTCCCTACTGTTTCACTTACTGGAGTGGGAATAGTAATTTTTACCCCTACGCTATCCAGCGCTTTCCCTACTGTTGCACTCTCTGGAGTGGGAATAGTAATTTTTACCCCTTCGCTATGCAATGCTTTCCCTACTGTTGCACTCTCTGGAGTGGGAATAGTAATTTGTACCCCTACGCTATCCAGCATTTTTTCTAATGTTGCACTCTCTGGAGTGGGAATAGTAATTTTTACCCCTACGCGATCCAGCATTTTTCCTAATGTTGCACTCTCTGGAGTGGGAATAGTAATTTTTACCCCTACGCTATCCAGCGTTTTCCCTACTGTTGCACTCACGGGAGTGGGAATAGTAATTTTTACCCCTACGCTATCCAACGCTTTCCCTACTGTTGGACTCACTGGATTGGGAATAGTAATTTTTACCCCTACGCTATCCAGCGTTTTCGCTACTGTTGCACTCACGGGAGTGGGAATAGTAATTTTTACCCCTACACTATCCAACGCTTTCCCTACTGTTGGACTCACTGGATTGGGAATAGTAATTTTTACCCCTACGCTATCCAGCGCTTTCCCTACTGTTGCATTCTCTGGAGTTGGAATAGTAATTTTTTCCCCTACGCTATCCAACACTTTCCCTACTGTTGCACTCTATGGAGTGGGAATAGTAATTTTTACCCTTACGCTATCCAACACTTTCCCTACTGTTGCACTCTCTGGAGTTGGAATAGTAATTTTTACCCCTACGCTATCCAGCGCTTTCCCTACTGTTTCACTTACTGGAGTGGGAATAGTAATTTTTACCCCTACGCTATCCAGCGCTTTCCCTACTGTTGCACTCTCTGGAGTGGGAATAGTAATTTTTACCCCTTCGCTATGCAATGCTTTCCCTACTGTTGCACTCTCTGGAGTGGGAATAGTAATTTGTACCCCTACGCTATCCAGCGCTTTCCCTACTGTTGCACTCACTGGAGTGGGAATAGTAATTTTTAACCCTACGCGATCCAGCATTTTTCCTAATGTTGCACTCTCTGGAGTGGGAATAGTAATTTTTACCCCTACGCTATCCAGCGTTTTCCCTACTGTTGCACTCACGGGAGTGGGAATAGTAATTTTTACCCCTACGCTATCCAACGCTTTCCCTACTGTTGGACTCACTGGATTGGGAATAGTAATTTTTACCCCTACGCTATCCAGCGCTTTCCCTACTGTTGCATTCTCTGGAGTTGGAATAGTAATTTTTTCCCCTACGCTATCCAACACTTTCCCTACTGTTGCACTCTATGGAGTGGGAATAGTAATTTTTACCCTTACGCTATCCAACACTTTCCCTACTGTTGCACTCTCTGGAGTTGGAATAGTAATTTTTACCCCTACGCTATCCAGCGCTTTCCCTACTGTTTCACTTACTGGAGTGGGAATAGTAATTTTTACCCCTACGCTATGCAATGCTTTCCCTACTGTTGCACTCTCTGGAGTGGGAATAGTAATTTGTACCCCTACGCTATCCAGCGCTTTCCCTACTGTTGCACTCACTGGAGTGGGAATAGTAATTTTTAACCCTACGCGATCCAGCATTTTTCCTAATGTTGCACTCTCTGGAGTGGGAATAGTAATTTTTACCCCTACGCTATCCAGCGTTTTCCCTACAGTTGCACTCACGGGAGTGGGAATAGTATTTTATACCCCTACGCTATCCAACGCTTTCCCTACTGTTGGACTCACTGGATTGGGAATAGTAATTTTTACCCCTACGCTATCCAGCGCTTTCCCTACTGTTGCATTCTCTGGAGTTGGAATAGTAATTTTTTCCCCTACGCTATCCAACACTTTCCCTACTGTTGCACTCTCTGGAGTGGGAATAGTAATTTTACCCTTACGCTATCCAACACTTTCCCTACTGTTGGACTCACTGGATTGGGAATAGTAATTTTTTCACCTACGCTATCCAACATTTTCCCTACTGTTGCACTCTCTGGAGTGGGAATAGTAATTTTTACCCTTACGCTATCCAACACTTTCCCTACTGTTGCACTCTCTGGAGTTGGAATAGTAATTTTTACCCCTACGCTAGCCAACACTTTCCCTACTGTTGCACTCTTTGGAGTTGGAATAGAAATTTTTACCCCTACGCTATCCAACACTTTCCCTACTGTTGCACTCTCTGGAGTTGGAATAGTCATTTTTACCCCTACGCTACCCAACACTTTCCCTACTGTTACACTCCCTGGAGTGGAAATAGTAATTTTTAGCCCTACGCTATCCAACATTTTCTTTGCTGTTGTTTTTGTTGGAGTTGGAGTAGTAGTTTTATTCTCTCTGATATTTAATATTTTTTGTATTATTTTAGCTAATGTAATATATAATTAATAATTAAAAATATTCAAATTAAATGAATTTTTTTTAATTTGTTATACGTAATTATAACATTTTTATTCATGTTATTGTTTTATCTGTATAGCTGTATTGGTAATTTATAAAAAATGTTAATAATTTATAAGTTACTAAGATAATTATTAAAACTAATTATTAAGTAAGTATATATATTATTTATTATATGTATATGTTAATTAATGTTTTATTAAATTATATATATTAATTATTAATTTTAAACATTATAAAATATATTTAATTATGTTTATTTTATTTATAAGTATTATTTGGTTTATTTTACATATTTTTTTAAACTAAAGAAAAAACCGATATTAGTTAATAACGATATTTTTGACATCGATATTTTATTTTCGATATTTTTGTACTTACCATGTTGTAGATAGGATGTCGATATTCTTGACATCGATATTTTTGTTCCGATATTTTTGAAGGTCGATTTTTTGACCTTCGATATTTTATCAGTGATCTGGACAAGGGTCTGAAGGTGAACCTGATTTTAAACCTTTAAGAATTTTTAGACATTCCAGCGGAACAACTGGCCTAAATTCGGACAATGAGCATCCAGTGACTCCCGGGGATACACCAGAGTAGCATCTAAGTGGGTACTGCGTGGAGTGAAAGTTGATTGAATAACTAAAATCTTATCTCTAAAAGAGCGAGAAAGCGTGTTGCACCATGAAGGTGAGGATGGCATCACACTAGCTTGGGCCACAGGAGACATGAAACTCTGGACAAGCTCATAAATTTCCCTGGAGTTGTTATTGGCAGCTTCAATAGGGGCTGAATAGAATTGCCTTTTGGCCAACTTAATCGATGCATAGTACGACTTCTGCTTATCTCTAAGCTTGCTCTTGTCCACTGGGCAATAGCCACCCCTCCTCCACGCCCGTTCAAGAATTTTACATTTGTGCTTTAAGTCTTTAAGCAAGGAATTAAACCAGGGTTTAGACGGTGATTCTCTAGTCAGCCTGGTGGAGCGAGGAAAATCAGAGTGCAGAGTGAAGGAGAAAGGGGGCATGACCACCAAAAACCTCTCAGTAATCCCTTTATGGGACTTGCTGGCGATAACAGGAGGAGTAGTTGGCCCCCAAGGACCCTTAATAGCCAAGGGTTCTTCAACCTCCTACTAGTAGTTTACCAGGAGGCGCGTTTGCAGAGTGGTGGAGAAAGTGGGTGTGGCCTCCTATGAGGTTTCAGCAGTCCCACTGTTGGGACTTACTGGAGATAACAGGAGGGGTAGTTGGCCCTCAAGGATGTCCTTGGGGGCCAACTACCCCTTCTCTCATCTCCAGTAAGTTCCACTCAGTGGGATTGCTAAAAGGTCTTCTGAGGCCACGCCCCCTTTCTCCACCACTCTACAAACATGGCTTGTAGTGCACTACTGGTTGGTGGATGAAGTCCACTTCACTCCTGAGGGACCTTGGGGGCCAATAAGCCCTTCTGGTACCTCCTACACAGTGGGATTCCTGAGAGCTTGTTGGAGGCCCAGCCCCTTTTCTCCACCACTCTGCAAACGTGACTACTACTTAAACAAGCATTTGCAATGCAATAGGTCTCGCATTTCCGCAAGTTTAAGCTATTGGCATTGTAAATGACAATGCTTTTAATTTATGTTTTAAAAACAAAAATAAAAGTCATTGTTATTTGCAATATCAATAGCTCAAACTCGCCTAAATGTGAGACCTATTGTATTGCAAATGCTTGTTTACTTTCTATTCAGAAACCTGTTCGGCAACAGGGTATGTTCTTTGGTGTTGAGTATAGTATTGGGAAGGGCGTCCCTACTTTAATTCCTAAAGGGGAACATGTTCCTCTTTTAGGCTTTTGCTTGGGATTCCCTATACTGCATCATGCTGGATTCTTAGCCCCCTCACATTTTTATCTATTGGATAGAAGTGTTCGGGGGTCCCTGCATGCAGCGGAGATTCGTCCGAACGTTTGTGACTAACGTGAAGATGCCTACAATGCAGAACCAGGACTGCAAGTCAATAATGAGTTCTTTTAAACTACGCTGCGCATGGTTCCAACTAGGGTGTGCCTTTTTCCTTTTGATGAAACGGTATTGGAATTCTAATATCAGCCTTGCATGCAGTGGTCAACAGTTATTTTCATATTAGTGGGACATTTTCCAGATTCAGTGCTAGAGAACCTGATGAAAGTATTGTTGTTTTGCACTTTTTGGCGTGGTGCAGTTGCACGGCCCACGCACTGCTTCTGTGAGGACGTTTTTCCAGGCGCAAGCAAAACTAGAATGGACCACCACGTGCCACAATTCACTTACAGGCAGCAATGCTAGCCTCCACGTATAAAGTACATGGCAAACTCCAGTGCCCTACTGCGTGCCCCGGGGGGCAATAAAGAAGACGGTCGGGCTAGTGCCGACAGCGTAGACACACTGCACTAGAGTCGTGTAAACACACGCCAGGGCACACTAGTGGCCGAGAACCACACAGCGCACACACACCACTTATAAGGCGCGTCTTGGAAAACGGGACTGCTTCTAGGCACATGCAATGGGAATGATAGGAAAACGAACAGAGGGCACGTGTGTCAAAGTTGAGGATACACAAGGAGGCAGAGTTACACCCGGACCCAAGCGTCAGCTTTCCGCACATGCGCTTATACAGGTAGACTGTTTACACCCACAGAAATGACACCACAGACTGACACATTCCAGTACACGTGTCCCGAGATTGCCCTACGAGCGCACTTGTCTAACAGCCCTTGTACCAGGCTCCACACGGCAGCAGCATGGATCCTTCAATATTGCACACGAACCACCACCTTCCGCCTCCGTCCCCATGCCCCTCAAAAAGCGGCCACAGACTCTTGGCGCAGACCGATAGGCACTCACTGTTTTTCGAGGCTTTGATCTTGGTCACAAGTTTCTGCGTGGCCGCCACACCCCTGCTTTTCATGGCCTGGATCAGCTCCTGCTCCCGCCCCATCCCACAAGATCCGGGCCTTGCTCCAGGGACGGAAGTGTCCTGTGGTTAGCTTGCCTTCTTCACCTCGATCACAGCATCCTCAGCAAATTAAAAAACAAGCGGCAGTGAAAGCGATCACTATTGTAAAAATAAAACACACCCTGAGACGTGTTTTCAATTATTGCGCCCGTGTCTGGGCACAATAAGTGAAACCCCATGGCCTTTGGTGTGCGTAATAGACACCAATAGGCCATGGGTGGAACAATGAGCCCACCTTTGGCCAATTGCACGCTGTCTGTAATAAAAAGACGCACGCAAAGGCCAATAGTGGGGCACAAAAGGAAAAGCACACGGACAAGCGTGTGCGATTCCTAGGTACATTGTCAAACCCCCCTCAAGAGGTCTCTCGCTGCGCGAGCAGTGCTGCACACTGCAAAGCATGCGCGAGACCTAAAAACCATACAAATTCACTGAAAAAAAACAAAGGTTGCAGGGACGTCAAAGTTAGGAATTAGCATTGAAAAAACCTTAGAAATTCACTGATAAAACCAAAGGTTACAGGGACGTGATAGTTAGGAAATGGAACTTTTTAAAAACTTAGAAATTCACTTTGAAAAACCAAAGGCTACAAAAACGCTATAGTTAGACACAGGTTTCACTCATATAAAACCAGTAAAATTCAGCAGTTAGAGCTAGCTGAGCTAACTATAACTTGTGCCCCCACAATGAAACTGCTTATGTTCTCACATATTACATCTCACAGATATGGTCAGTGACATCACCGATGACAGTACTGATAACATCTCAAATAACATTACTGATGGCATCATCTACAGAATTTCTGATGCACCCACTCACACCCCATATAACCTTTTATACAGCCACTCCAACTTCCACACTACCATTCTCTAACCCATTCACACACCCATACCAGTACTTACACAGCTACTCACTGATTCATATATATGTTTAACACTTATAAACATTTAAATAAACACAACACAGTCACTGGATGATGTCATGAGCAATGTCATCAGTGATGTCATTTGAGATGTCATGAGTGATGTAATATGTGAGGTCATAAGCAGTGCACTATATAGATCAGCTTCATCCAAAAAAGGTACGGAGCACTCGCAGAGTGAAAAGATTTATTAATTTAATAAAAGCAATTCTTCCAGACGCGTTTTGGCGTGATGCCTTTATCAATGTTTAAAATGCTATTAAAATGGTGCCTTTCTTCTGATTGGGTTACATTCTACATCCTCCATCTTCATTGGTGGATTCAAGGCCAAAAGGAGGGCTGCAATGCTTTTACTAATGTTTTACAGCTGCAAAGTCTTTCAGTATCGTTACTGTCACTACGATCACATACGTCATTTCATAGGCCCAAATGCCAAATCGAAATAATCCCAGATGGGCTGTCTCAGATACCAGTTATGATACCTTCATCACATTGCTCGTCATGTTGTTTTTACAGTCCCTCCATAGCCCCTCGATGGGGTGACCCGTTCATAATACTCCATATTAACCCCTCACCATTATTTTTATTTAAGTTAATTCACATTAATTCCTATGGCGTTTTAGTATGCTTCTATTTCTCTTCACCAAACTGCATCCAGCACCATGGAAAAATAGGGTTTGTGCACGATTCACTGTACTTAGTACTCAGTTTACTTGAACTTCAGCTACTGCAGCAATACACTGAGGCCACTGGAGCAATAGTTAACTATGCAGTCCCTTTATGAACTCAACTCATGCAAGGGACATGTTCGGAACTCACTCATAGCATCAAGCCGTAAGTGAGCCTTGGTCATACTTGTTGTGGAGGCCTGCCTCTAATGAGCTTGTGAGCCACATGAGCCCGCATCTGTAATTAACGGTACCCCCAAATGGCTTGCCAGGGTAGGGGACCCTTATGATTCAGCACTGCCCATAGAAACTGGACACTGAATGCTGTTTCTTTACACTGATGTTTTACCAGCACCCTCCTGGCCTATGATTTCCTTTTTCTTATTTGTGATTCAGATGTAAATTCTCTTACTTATTATTTAGCATCACAGAAGAGTAAGAAGTTGAATCTTTCTTTTACCAGTATAATGATACAAATATAGACCTTCTGGATTTGAAATTATGTTTAGCGGGGGACACACCAGAGACTATTCTGCGCAGCAAGAATATAGTGCCTAAGACTACTTGTTCACATGGCCCATCCTTACAGTTTGGTGAATGATATACTAAATATGTAGCAAGACTTAAAGAGAGAGGATATGGTCCCATTGTCATACAGAAATTAAAAGGATTTATGGTATTTAAGCTTTCAGTAAATATAAGGGGGACGATGACACATTGGTCATTGGATTTATTAATGATTGTTGCAGCAAACGGAATCAGGTAAGACATATCTAGCAGAGACACTGGTAACTGCTGCCAATGCTATTGCTACAAAATCCTTTATTGGATAGTTTCTTGCTTCCCTTGTTCTTTCCTGTTTCTGTGTTTCTCATTCATTTTCTCTCACTCTTTTTTCTTCTACTTTCCTCAATCCCATTCACACTGGTGCACAGTCTATTTAATTCTTAGACTCTACACTTCACATGTCCATGTTTCACATTCCACTTGTATCACTTTTGTACTCATCATTCTAAATCTTTAAACATTCAGTCTCATTTTGCTTCCTCTCTCGCAAATGTTTTACACTGAGTGAGAGTGTTGACAAACCACCACAGGAACTTACAATAAAGGCCTATTTGTTTCCTAAAATGACCCCTAGTGGTTTGTACAAGAGTAGATCTTGTGAGTTGTTTCTTATCCCCATTGGTCTTGAAAATGAATATCAACCGCCTATGCTACAAGATGCCTAAAAACACAAGTATAATAAAAATTACCTGCTTGTCTCCTGCTTCAACTTGCTTAACTGAAGGCTAAGTTGCTGGTGCTGAGTCTCTTGGGAAGCAACAGAACTAAGAGTGCTCACTCCGGAAGTAACCACAGGTTCCTCGTTTCCATTTTGTTCCACAGGTCGATAGTCATCCTCATCCTCAACATCTTTCTCAACCCCTTCACACTCCGACACTGGCTCTAAATGAGTTCGAAGTTCTGTAAACAAATATAGAGAGTGGAGAGTAAACAACTCTAGATGCCTGTAGGAATGAATTTAGCATCCAATACATTCAGAATGAGAAGAAGCACATTTGTGTATCATACTCACACATTAACTACTCAAACAGTGACATGCAGAAACAAAAGAAATAGCATTTCAATTGATTCTTAATTACAAGAGAATGGTATAGGCGCATCTCTGGAAAGAGGCTGGTGACAAGTTCAGTAATAAGGGAGAGGGCACAGATTTACCAATCATGTATTGTTGTAGACTAAACCCTAAAGGAAAGCCCTGAGACTTATGCCTCTTGAAGCATTCTTCCCTGCTAAGGGTTAATGTGGTGCATGGGTGGTTGTCTATCCCCTCTTTTCTATATTTTGTAAAGCAAATATTCACCCAGTTAAACCAAGATTGTATCCTACAGTGCCAAGCAAATGCCTATGATGCCCAGGGGCCAATTCAGAAAGGCAAATTTACACTACTCACATGTGGTACTACTCATACAACTGTGCGTAAATCTCCGCATTTTTCTATATAACATTTCAGAGTGGACATTTATATATAGCTGTAAGGTTAAGAAACCTCAGGCCCCTAAATGAGGTCCTGAAGCCTCTTACAACCAATTATCAACTGTTAAGTTACTAGTACTAACTTTCCAGATGTTAATGGAGATCTCTGCCACCGGGGCATAGATCTACTATGAGGAAAATATTGGTCAACTATGAAAGTGTGTTTCTTAAAATAAATTAAATAAAAATGTTATTATAAAATATAAATGTAAACGAATATAAAATAATATTAACTCAAAAGTAATTAAAAAAATTTATAACACATTACTGTATCATGCTGAATTGTAAAATTATATATATATATATATATATGTAAATATATTCACTGAAAAAACCATAGGTTTCAGGGGTGTTATAGTTAGCGGGACTTTTCACCAAACCATTGAAATTCCCCCGTTATAGTTAGTTCAGCTAACTATAACTCGCGCGCCCGCAATGCACTGCTGATGACGTCACATATTACATCACTCATGACATGGTCAGTGACATCACTCATGACATCACTGATGACATCTCAAATGACATCACTGATGACATCACTGATGACATCATCCAGTGAATGTGTGTTTTTCTGAAAATTAAATATGTTTTATATATGTATATCTCAAGGTCGATGGAAGAATAAATGGGTATATAAGTGTCTAAATGGATGATTTGTTTTTGAAAAATTGATTGTGTAACTGACTGATTAAGTGTATCATAGTGAATACATGGCTTAGTGAGTAATGTTTAAATATGTAAATATCTGTATCAGTCTCTCACTTTGTGTATAAGTGGCTGCATGGGTTGGTGAGTAGCTACATGGGTGTCTATATAGGTTATTAGTTGGTTTTTTGAGTATCAGTCTGAGTGTCTGCATGGTTCGGTGGGGGGTATTATGTAGTGCATAGGTGCATGAATGAGTGACTCACTGTTTGTATGTGTTGAACACAGCATGTGTGCAGGACTGTATGGGTGGATGAGTGTGTGTATGGGTGTGTTAGTGAGTGAATGACTGTCTCAATAGTGTCTTTATGAGTAACTACATATGTTTTAAACTAGTATATGTGACTATTGGTGTATATATGTGAGTATATGTGAGAGTGAGAGATTGAAAGAGTTCCTGTATGAATAAGTATGTGTTTCTATAAGTGATTGTTTAAAAGACTAAGTATGTGTAAGTTTCCGTAGAAGTAAGTGTGGTGGTGTGTGTATAACTGTATATGCAAGTAAATGTATGTTTGATTCTTTATTAACATGAGTGACTATGTGTGTGAGTAACTCTATGGATGAGTGGCATTGTGTAACAGGATGTATAGGTGTATGAGTACATATGATGAGTGAGTACATGTATGAGTGACTGTATAGGACTGTTGGTGAATGAGTGGATGTGTATGTGGATCTTAGAATTACTGAAGAGGTTGTTGTAACTGGTATTGGTATGTCCATTGTTTTGAAAATTTTAGTCTCTATTTTTGAATGTGTGTATCAAAGGTTATATTAGGGTGAAAGGAGGTCTGCCACTCTATCACAAGGATGATGTCATCAGTGATGTCATTTGAGATGTCATCAGTGATGTCATGAGTGATGTCACTGACCATGTCATGAGTGATGTAATATGTGACGTCATCAGCAGTGCATTGCGGGTGCGCGAGTTATAGTTAGCTGAACTAACAATAACGGGGGAATTTCAATGGTTTTCTACAAGTGAAAAGTCCAGCTAACTATAACACCCCTGAAACCTATGGTTTTTTTCAGTGAATTTCTGAGGTTTTTTAAATGCTAATTCCTAACAATAACGTGCCTGAAACCTATGTTTTTTTCTTTGAATTTCAAAGGTTTTTTAAATGCTAATTTCTAACTATGCAGAAAGAAGCAACAGAAGTCCTCAAATACGAAGATAAGTGCAGGAAGAAGGATAACGTGCAGAAAGAACAAAAAGAAGAGCAGAAAGAAGCCTTGTTGCAAAATCATCCTGTACCCTCAACTTTTTCAGACGGATACTGGTGGTAACTGAGTCTGACTAACCAGTCCTAGAGCCAGTGCTATGTTAAAAGACACTTAGAATACAGTGAAAACACCTACATACACTAGGGAACATTATGCGTTGGGTCCCCCTGTGATTATCATGACCTCCTCTGTAAGCCCCTAGTATATAATAGGGCATGGGGATTAAAACTACCTCTTAAAACAGGCCACAGGGCGTTTTTGCACACGTTAACTCAGGCCCCGTCCCCTCCCTTCACCACTGTGTAAACACGCCCTGTGTCCGTTTTTAGTTGGGAGATTAAGTTCATTTGAATCCTGAGGGTCCCTAGGGTCCAACTAGCCCACTAGGTACCTCCAGTAAGTGCCACAGAGCTGCGTTGCAGAGAGGTGTAAAAAGTGGCACGGCCTGGACCACCTCTCTGCAATGCAGCTCAGTGGCGCTTACTGGAAGCAGTTGGTGGGCTAGTTAGCCCCCAGGGGCCCTCAGTATTGAAGGGAAATTATATCCCCAATTTAAAACGTGCCATAGTGCGTGTTTGCACACGTCACCTCAGGCCCCGTCCCCTCCCTTCACCACTGTGTAAACGCGCCCTGTGGCTGTTCTAAGTTGAGAGATTAAGTCCCCTTGAATCCTAAGGGTCCCTAGGGTCAAACTAGACCACTAGGTACCTCCAGTAAGCGCCACAGAGCTGCGTTGCAGAGAGGTGTAAAAAGGGGCTTGGCCTCAGAACACCTGTCTGCAGCGCAGCTCCCTGGCGCATACTGGAGATGCCTGTTGGGGGCGCGTATGCAGAGTGCTGCACGGAGGAGGCATGGCCTCCGGCACGATGCCAGTCTTTTATTTATTTTAATTTTTTAAGAAGGGGGGCTGTGTGGTTCCCCTTCTTATTCTAATTTATTGGCCCTGATGACCCCATCCCCCAGGGCCTGTCTCCTAATTATATTTTTTTGACCCCAATCCCCAGGGCCGGCCACTGTTTTTTATTATTTTTAAAAAATATATATTTATAGACACACCTAGGACATGCTGGACAAACCGTACGTACCTATCACCATGACGATTTGCGTGATATTCATTAAAAGGCGACTATGCATGCAATGAATCCACGTGGAATGTATTTACACCACTAGTGAAGCTCTGACATGTCTGATGCCCTACCGTGCCTAATCCCGGTAGACACCCTTGTCGTTTATTTATACAAACATGGGTAGCTATTGACGGGCACATTTAATACACATGCACACCAAGCCATTCAAAGGGGATTCGACAAAAATTCGACCAAAACTATGCAAGAAACCCCCCTCACGGTTAATAAAACACACATCCACTGCCGGATGTGTAATACTTTTTATTTTACTCTCTGGAAAGGGGACGAACATGACTTGAGAGTCACAGCGCGCTCCTGACAGAGCTCAATGCTGTGTTACACCCACCATTGCCTGCCGAGTGCCAAACACCTCTGTGTTGTATTCCACTAGCTAGTGCATATGCTATGACACTCTCTAGCCCATGTGCACTGTAACACCACCCCGTGAATATGTCATGCCACACTTGTCTTCGCACGGGTTATATTGCCCCATCTAACGTGCCTTCCTCAATGCCTATGTTATAACGCACAGTGCTATGTCATACATATTACAATCTGGGATCCATATCTTTGTCACAGTGCATATGCAACGTTACACTCCCCAGCACATATTTTATATTACAACTTTAGAGACTAGTTAGGTTACACTACACTGCCCTGTGCATATTACACTCCAAGGCGCATATCGCATAGCACGCGCTAGTGCCTGTGCTATCTCGCGCTCTCCAATGAATCTGTCATTGCGCACAATGTAGTGCATATTATATTTCACGCCCGGTTCATCTTATATCACACTTTTTGGTGCATAGTTTATACCATACACTATATCTACTTTTCATTTTCAATTGTGCTCTCAGGACTATGTTCTATATAACACTGTGTTCACCTACCCTTTTCACGGGCATTACATTTTGCGATAGGGGGTGGAGGGTCAGGGGGTGTTTCTGCCAAGTGAGCCCGGAGTCACAGTCACAAACGTCCTCTTCTTCCTGAATAAAAGTGAGATTATGCTGCATACTTGTTCATATTTTAAGTAGTTCGCACAGACACAATGTTTTAAAAACAATAAAGTTCCTAATACCCGCCTTCTCTGAACAGTTAGCTTGCTGCCCCATCCCCCTCCTCCCTATCCTCTGTTTTGTGAATCCATGGACTAGCCTCCTCCCTCCTGCCATGCATTGTCTGATATGCTGCCACTGCCCTCAATTTAGTATGATGTACCAGTCCACTCCTCCTGCCCTCCATTGCCCAATTCTATGCCCCATCATTGACCTCCTGCTTAAACTCTGTGCTTAGCTTGCTGCCCCTATTCTCCTTCCCCCTGCCCTCCGATGTCTTTGTGCATGTCCCTGCTCCCTCCTTTTTGCCCACCATGTCCCATGGACCTGCCACTCCTATCTACTCTGAGTGTTCTGTTGAGCTGCCACTCCCCTCCCACCTGCCTAGCATTGTCAGATGACTGTAACCTGTCCCTGCCACCTCCACCCTGCCTGTCCACATGCCATGCCCCTATCCTCTTCCTCCTGTCCTACATGGTCCATTGTTCTGCCACACACTTCTGCCCTCCCTGGTCTGTTGTGCTGCAACTGTTCCTCCTGCCTGCCCCGTGTGGTCTGTTGTGAGGCCCCTTCCCCTGAACTTTCTTGTCTGTGCACAGGTCCTGACCCTCCCTTCTATCCTCCATCGTCCTTTGTGCATGCCCCTGCACCCTCCTTCTTGCCCATCATAGCCATTGTGCTGCCACTAACCCTCCCACTTGCCATGCATGGTCTTCTGTGCTGCCATGGCCCCTCCCACCTTCCCTGTGTGGTCAGTTAGCTGCCCCTGACCCCCTCCCACCTTCCCTCCATGGTCTGTGTGTATGCCATCACAGTCTCACTGTTGCTCTTCATGGTGTGTCTTGCTTCTAGTGCCCATCCTGCCTGACCTCCATGGCTATCTTGCTGCTCCTGCCCTTCCCCCTTGCCCCCAGCCCTCTGTTTACATGTGCAGACCCCTACTCCCTCCCTCCTGGCTTGTCTGTTCCATTGTAATGCCCCTGATCCGTCCCTCCTGCCCTTTATGGTCTGTTATGCTGCAGCTTTCTCTCCTGTCTGTCCATTATGGTCAGCTAGCTACCATTGCCTCTTGCCCCTCTGTTCTCTGTTGTCCATGTGCATGGTCCTGTCCCCTCCCTCTTGCTTTCTATGGATTGTTGTGCTGCACTCCCGTCCTGCATGCCCTGTGTGGTGTATTGTGCTGCTGCAAACCCCGATGCCTGCCCTGCAGGGTCAGTTTGGTGCACCTCTCCATGTCCCTCCTGTCCTCTGTTATCCAAGTCCATGTCCCTATCCCATTTCCTTCCATGATCCAATGTACCATACTTGCGAACATTTTGAACTTGGTAAGAGGGAGATTTTGAAAAAGAACTGGGGTATTGATTTTCCCCTTTGAGTTACATTGAAAAAGAGGAGATTGTAGACAGGAGACAGATCAAATAAAGCCCATTTGAGCTTAAAAACATTGGACGTTTCCTGGCTGAATCGGGTCTGTTGGCATGTATGGTTGTACTACCATTGCCTCTTCCTTCTGCCCACAATGGTCTATTACATTGCCACAGCCTCTCTTGCAAGTCCTGTATTGTTGGTGTGTTGCCCCTGCCCCCCTTTCCACTGCCCTCCATAGTCTGTTGTGCTTCCACGGCCCTTCCTGCCTGCTCAATGTGGTTAAATTGTTGCCTTTGCACCCTCCTACCTGCCTTCAATTTTCAGAGTCCGTGCCCCTGGCCTCTGCCTCTCAACAGTATCCTAATGAACAACTAGATTGCTAACAGTCTATATTTATTACAAAAGTGTGGAACGCCTGACATCATCTTGATGTTATCAAAACTGTAATACCTAGAGCATTTCCTTTAGAAATTACATATATGAGAGGGTCTTATTGGCATCAAAATTATGGTTAGTTCTCTAAAAGACTAAAATAAGGACATATTTTCTGAGTTTTCAAATAGCGACAAAGCACTTTTAAATTATTTGTTATCTTTATGTTTTTTTATCCAGTTGACCACTTGATTAAATGTTGCACTTAGGGGAGAGGATGTGGTGTTACTTCCAGAACTGTAGACTTTGCAACTGGGGAACCAGGTTGAAGTTTCTGCTTCAGCTCGACATTCTGTGATTCTGGTCAAATCACTTAGTCTCCCCATGTCTACAACCAAAATGAATTTGTTCTTGTGTGATGTAACCAATGCTCATGTAAAGCACTCCAATACCTGACAAGTCTGCACTATATAACACTGCAAAAACACAAAATAATAAGTGTTTTGCACACTTCTGTCATTGGGCTATATTTGGGCTACATCTGGGTGATTTTGGGCTACATTTGGGCTCTTTTGTCTCCGGTGGCCATCTTGGGAGATTTATTTGTTATGAAGTTTCCTAATTTCCTCATGTACTGCAGTCTCCTCAGTAGGAAATGCTTTCAGTTTTTTACTTTGATTCCATCATGAAGGTATTCAGATATGTCACACATTTGCCATAAATTCTGAATGTTAGCACTCTAGTTGCTCATTAGATCACTGTAGTAAAACTACTGTTCACCATGGAAGTCTGCTCCTGGTATGAAAAGTGCATGTTTCAGTCTGCATGTCAGAATATTTTAGTGAAATAGAAGAGGATTTGAGAAGTCACTCAAAATGTGCCCTCATTTTCTTTCTTCAGCATTAATCATAATTTCTATGGCAAAATGAGCCCCCTCATTGTGTTCCTTTTTAAAGTAAATGTTTTAAGTGTTACCAGTTTATTCCAATCAAGATGGCTTCAGGTGTGCCATACTTTTGTCATAATGAAGACAGTAAGCGCTCTAGTTGTTTTTAAGAACATTCTGGGACATTCTGTCATTGGGCTATACTTGGGCTACATCTGGGTGATATTTGGGCTACATTTGGGCTCTTTTGTCTCTGGTGGCCATCTTGGGAGACTTATTTGTTATGAAGTTTCCTAATTTCCTCATTTACTGCAGTCTCCTCAGTAGGAAATACTTTCAGTTTTTTACTTTGATTCCATCAAGAAGGCATTCAGATGTGTCACACATTTGTCATAAATTCAGAATGTTAGCACTCTTTTTGCTCATTAGATCACTGTAGTAAAGCTACTGCTCACCAGGGAAAACTGCTGCTGGTATTGAAAGTGCATGTTTCAGTCTGCATGTCAGAATTTTTTAATGAAATAGAAGAGGATTTGAGAAGTCACTCAAAATGTGCCCTAATTTTTCTTTCTGCAGCACTAATCATACTTTTTATGGAAAAATGAACCCCCTCATTTTGTTCCTTTTTAAATTAAATGTTTTAAGAGTTACCACTTTAATCCAAGCACGATGGCTTCAGGTGTGCCATACGTTTATCATAAGTAGGACTGTTAGCGCTCTAGTAGTTCTTTGGAACACTCTGGGAAGCTGCAGTAGAACACAAATGAATCAACTGACAGTCTCTGCCCTTGTTGGATGTACATGTTTTACTGAGAATGTCAGACTTCATTCTCACATGACTGAGAAAGATAATGTGAATTTACAGAAAATAAGCTCTCAGTTTAGCTTATAGATCACCTTCCAAACCTCTGTGGTAAAAGCATGAGAAAATATTTTTCTCTCAATCATGATATCCCAGTAGAAGGCTTTTTCACATGGTGAAATCACCTTAGAACATACCACAATTCCTAAAATGAGTATGGTACCATCAACAAATGATTTATAATGTAACTAAAGTCCTAAAACCTTCTATTAACTGCAATGCTTTTTAATGAGGTGCTATCATGTATATTGGTCCCAAGATGGCTGCCAACACTTCTTGGATGAAGTGCTGACAGCCAATCAGATCTCAGGATGAGATGTGTGGTTAGGCTCCGCCCACATATATATATGCTTTTAAATGCTATTTTCTCAGGAAATACTGAACAGATTTACACCAGACCTGCAAAAGGCACTTCCTTGACCTTATGGCTACCTCTCTGCCAAATTTCAAGTAATTCTGTTCAGCCGTTCGGGCTGTAGCTGTGTCTAAAGGTCCTACGGAAAAATGCATGGGGAAAACGCGTTTTGGGACCCCCCTTTTTCTCGGCCCCTGCTTGACGAATCACCCCGAGACTTTCAGGGTAGGAGCTGAACGGAGCGCCCCATTAGTTTTGAAAATTTTGCGAGGATTCGTCAACCGGCGCCAAAGTTATTCAAAATAGAATTTTGAGATTTCCTATGGAAACTAGGTTGTAACTATAACTATCTACTGGCGACCAGTAGATTATATATAACTATCTACTGGTGACCAGTAGATTATATATATATATATATATATATATATATCACACAATTCCGTTGCCTCCAGGATGCCTCCACATAAGAACACTGACCACTCTGTAAGTGCGTTAAATTCCGTTTATTGCATTGTCGCCATTATGCGTTTCGGCTCGAACGAGCCTTGATCACATGACATGGTATAGTGGTTTCAGCTTTGTTTTTAAAGTGACAAGTGTAGAGTGTGGCCTACCACATGCAAATAGCAACCATAGACATATAGGAGTTAATGCTGAACAATACATATTTAGCTTAATTTGCAAATGATCACAGTACAATAATTATCAATAAAATGATCAATAAAACTAAAACCTGACAAAAAAATATATAACTATTAAAATAGTAAGTTATTTAAAACACGTTATATGTTGTTATCTTATTGCATAAACTTGCTTACATTGTCAAACCATGCATTATCATAAGTTGAATGGATGAGTATAGTCCTCATGAATTTACATCTGGTAATTTCTTGTGTAATATACTTACATTATGAATGTAAAGAAAGAGTCTCCCTATTGTACAAATGAAGGTATGAATACCGATTTGGATTCTCTGATGGCATTGTATCTGATTTTACTTCTCGTTGTTATTGATTTCATGATTTTATGTGCAAACTTGTGCTAATAAATACAAAATTCTCCAATATGTACACATCACATTGCATTTTAAATTCGGCTATTGAATATTGGATAAAATCATATAAATATCATAAAATCCTTGTAAAATACTTTCATAAACAGGTGCATATGTTCCCTGTTATGTTTAATCCCCCAGGTTGCTTTGAATCCATTTCCAATATATAGCTTGTCTCCAATTTTCTAAGTTTACTTTCTCTATCACCTCCTCGTCTACTGCGGGGAACCGCATCAATGAAATAGTAGTTAAGTTCCTGGCTATTGGAATTGTGATGATCCCTAAAGTGACGTGCTGCAGGATACAGGTTCTCTTGGTTGGTTATTGCTCGCATGTGTTGGAACACTCTTTTGTGTACTTGGAGCTTAGTGCTACCTATATCTTGCAAACCACAAGGGAAGAGTAACACGTCAATAGCATGGTCTGTTTTGCACGTTAATAGTTTAGGGACTTTATGTTCCTTCTCACTAAAAGCGGTACGGTAAGTAGTTTTATTAATACCTCATGGCCATGCTTTGCAGGTTTTGCACTTGTAAAGGCCTTTGTGCATCTGTAACCAACTTGTCCCTTCTATAGTTTCTGGACTTGTTTTCACCAGGCTGTCTCTAATGGGAGGTGCCCTGCTGTGAGTATTAGATACCCTATGCAGTAGCAGGGGTCCTATTACTGGAGCATTCAAAACTAGGGGCCAATTTTGTTTAAAGATGCCCTGCAGGATTTTTTGTTGTCTACTGTACCCCAAAATTATCCTGAATTCATTGGTGTTTTGGTTCTTCCCTACTGCTGATGTTTCAGAGTCACCTGAGGGATTCAACTGTTTATCCTTGAGCAACTCTTCCCTTGTCTGCATCATTGATTTAGAAATTGACATGTTGATGACTCCATTGGAGTACCCCCTCTCCAGGAATCTAGCTTTACTGGCTTCCTGTGCTACTCTTAAGTCTGCATTGTTGCTGCTGATTTGTCTGAGATGCAGCATCTCACCATAAGGTATACTGTTTATAAGATGCCTTGGGCTACTAGCGTGCAATGTTGAATTGCCCGCCATTTCCTTTCTGTAAAGCTTAGTCTAAATCTTATTGTCCGTGATATAGACTTGTGTGTCTAGGAAGTTCACTGCAATTTCACTGATAGTAGCAGTAAGGTGTACATTTATTTATTTATTTATTTTATGAACTTGTAAGGCGCAACAGCTACCCAAAAAGGGTTTCCCGGCGCCGAGCTACAGTCAAGAAATTCAAGAAAGTCAGGGGTGAAGAGACTGGCTATTCAAGTTATTGTTCGAATAGCCAGGTCTTAACATTTCTACGAAACCTGCCATAGTTGTCTTCTTTTCGAATGAAGGGAGGAAGAGTATTCCAAAGGGCCGGACCAAGGTAGGCGAATGATTTGCCTCCCATTCTTGCCAATTTAAATCTAGGAACACAGAAGTATGAAAGAGATTGTGAATAGAGATTACGTTTGGGAAGGTAGGGATGGGCCAAAGCAAGAAGGTATTTAGGTGCTGTACCTGCCTTGATTCTGAACATATACGTCAAGGCTTTGAAGCGAATTCTGCTATCAACCCTGAGCCAGTGAAGCTCACGGCGGTAGCTAGAGACCTCAGAGTTTTTTGGAATTTTACACAGCAATCGGACTGCGGCATTTTGAACAAGTTGCAGTCAACTGACAACAGCTTTATTTGACCCAAGATACAAAATGTTACCATAGTCAAGCCGGGAAGTGATGAGGGCATTGACTACAGTCTTCTGGGTGGAAAGGGGCAGCATCCAGATAATTTTCCTCAACCATTTAATAATGGTGAGGCACAACCCAACAACTTTATTGACCTGTTTGCTCATTGAGAGGGCACTGTCCAAGATAAAACCCAGATTTCGAACTTGAGTCACTGGTGTTGGAAAAACGGCCAACTGGTCAGGCCAGTGAGTGGGATTCCAAAGTTCTTGTTGTTTTCCCAAGAGAAGAACCTCAGTCTTGTCTCCGTTAAGTTTTAATTGATTTCTCGTCATCCAGTTTAGGATGTTTTGAAGACCAAGTTTAAGGGGAGATGAAGAGGAAGTGACTGGTTCGGATAGAGAGAAAATGATTAATAATATTTACATTGATGGCATTCACAAATTCTGTTGCTCGATCATGCGTGCCCTCCCATACCACAAATAAATCATTGATAAATCGTAGCCACTTCCTGATGTTGTTGCAGACATACTGACTGTGTTCGCCTATGAGGACCAGCTCCTCCCACCAGCCCATGTGAAGACATGCATAGTTGGGAGAGAAGCTGGCCCCCATTGCCACTCCTCTTGTCTGTTGATACAATATATTGTTAAACATGAATATATAATATTGTTCAAGCAAAATGGGACCATTTCTACCAGCATGTTGTTGTGCTTCATAAATTGTATTGGATTTTTGGCAAGATAATGTTCCATGGCCTTGATACCATCAGCGTGCCTAATGCTGGTATATAGAGAAGTCACGTCGAGTGCCATAAGAAAGTATTTGTTCTGCCAATCAAAGTTGCTTATCTTTCTTAAAAAGTCACTTGTGTCACGTACGTAAGAGGGCACAGCTTTCACATAGTCCTGTGAAAAAGGTCTACATACTGGGAGGTATGTTCTAGAAGACTGTCCCTGGCAGAGAGTATAGGTCACCCTGGGGGATTTATTGGGTCCTTAAGCACCTTGGGGATAAAATAAATAGTTGGTATTGCTGGGCTCTGCTTCTTTAAGAATTTGTTTTCTGACATGGTTATCAGCCCTTTTGTTCTCCATGCTGATAATTTTGAATACAATTTGTTGTACATAATTCTCAAATTGGAGATACTGCTTCTGTTATAACAGGTCCTGTCGTTAAGTTGGTTTAATGCTTCCTTCTTATACTCCTCTTTTGGCCATATAACAATGTTCCCTCCTTTGTCGGAGTTGCGGATCAATATAGGGTTATCATCCTGCAGTCTTTTGATTAGTTCATTGTACTGTTGGTTGCACCTGTTGTATTTGAATTTCGCATTTTGTACTGTCTTGTTCAGTTTTTTAATTTGGGATGTCACTGCTTCATGAAATATATCGATTGAGTCTCTGAGGGTGATAGGGTTGAATGTTGACTTTCGTCTGAAGGGTGTTGATCGCATTGTTGTATATAGCTTCCTCCATCGGGATAGTATTCGGGTTGTCCAAGTTCTCAATTCTCTCTTCTTCCTGTAGATATATTGTGTCACTGCAACCCCACAGCTCTTCCAGATCTTTCAAAAGAGGTAAGTCAGATTGTGATAAGTTAGATGACATCATTGGGTCCGTTAATGCATTCTGTCTTTGTTGCCCCTGTTCTTTATTTGCTAAGACATGGTACTTTTTCACTGGTTGCGTAGTTAAAATTAATTCCTGGGCAGTAAGCCAAACCTAGGCTGAGTAGATTTTCTTCCGCTTTAGATAACTCTATGTTAGCTAGATTCATGATGATATTATTGGAGCTAGTGACGTTGTTAATTTTTTCTGCCAGTGTCCCCTTCCTCGTATTCTTGTGTTGGGAGCGCCGCCTATTGGCCTTCCGCCTCTGCCTCAAGTTCCTGCTTGTTCTGTGTTTACGCTTTGTATTCTTGGCTGGAGCGTTTGCCTCTGGTCGTAACATAAAAAATTGAGCTCTTCAGAAAGCGAGGGTTTCTGTAGTTGCCGTCCCCCCAAGGATTTCTCCAGTCTGATTCAGACTCGCTGCCCCCCGCCGAACTCAGATCTGAATTGGACGTGTCAGATGGTTGTTCCCCGCCTCTAGCTGCGTTTACTTTGGGACACTCTGCTGTTTTGAATTTCAATACTTGTAATGCGACATACTTCAAAAGGCCCGATCCCCAGAGGAAACTGAAGGATAGACAGCCTGTACTTGGCTGTCTGAGTAAGGTGCAGCATCAGGTGTGGTGTAATTGCCATTCTTTAGAAAACACACATGAAATCTGCCAGTTGAAGGCTATTGAAAATTGGCAAACATTTTTTTCAATTAGTTACTTCATCTAAAATGTCATAATGCATGTTAATAAAATACAACTATAAAAACACCAAAATCACTCAATTCATATTAATAATGGATTGGAGAACAAAGTCATTTGCCAGCTAAGGAACTCATCCATTTCTGGGATTTAAGTAGTGTCAGGAATTTCTTTTTGATGAAGTTCTGGATTTTTTAAAAGAGTCGTCTGCCTTTGGAAATTTACTAAACGTCTTTGATCAAATCATTAAAAAAACTCTAATATAACAGAACAAGAAACTTAGGATTCGGGGCATCACAATCAAAATCCGACATCTAATTGATGGAACAATCTCCACATAACAACATGTTGCATCTCGACACTGAGTAAGATTAATTTGTGTTTGAACTAGACTAATGGTTAACTTGTACTTTTTACAGTTTAATCGGCCTTTGGATTTATATCATATGCTTTGTGTGTTAAGTTTTTACATTCACTTGTGTTCGGTTATACAATGCTACATTTTCTGTCGGTATTTAACCTATGCTATCTTTGTTTGTAATCTGTCTAAGCGGCAAATTGCCTCTTTAGGTATTAATACTATGTCAAAAAGTAAACACAAGCATACAAACAGAAGAGAAGCTAGCGCGAGTTAAAACGTCTGTTTTTGATATTACTATGCAAATTTCTGTTTTTATTTAATCATAACTATTTCTACATAAGCAGATTCCTTCTTCTCTCTTACCAGGGATAAGAATGGTGACAGCGGCCTGGACGGCTCGACGAATTATGTTATCCATGGCAAACATCCAATGGGGTCTGATTAAGTGATTCCTTAAGACTTTATTTACCTACAAGTGCAAAAAGAAAAAAAAAACACAAGTAATGCAATCTTCAACTTATTATCAAAATATTAGTTCTACATGGAGTATCTTTTCTTGATGGCCACCTCACTGATATTTGTGTGTGTCGAACAACCTTAGCTTGCCAGTGTCATATGTATTGTTTACTATATTAAACAAAGGCTTCCTAATACATATAATAATTTTGCAATTATATATACATAGGGATATGCGGATGCATTTTTTTCTTTTACATTTGTATATATATATGGTGAGTTATAGTTGTTCGAAAATATCACTGACGTAGATATTTCATGTTAGTTGTGGACCGTGCTATAAGTTGTATAAATAATGTTTAGCTGAAATTGGTAGACAAAAACTATAAGTATGATATTTGTAATGTTTGTGTAGTTTAAATGTGTTGTTGTTGTAATATAACACTCAATTCATTCACAGCAAGAATGAGACAGCGTTTGTGGTTATGATGTGGCCTTAATGCGTAGAGAGCAGGCATAGTTACGCTGAGCATACAATAAAGCCTAAATTGAAGGGCATGGCAAAGGACACCTAAATTCTAAGCATACTATTTTCAGTAAAATTCAGGCATCCTTTGATACCTCAATTTAAGTGTAAGCATATTATGGGGTATGCTGTCAGGCCCAAGGTAAGTAGTACCCTATACCAACCTAACAGGCTCAAACAGTAAGCATTCTTGTGTTGTAAACCCTCCAAAGACCTATTTTGTTTCATATGGACACCTTTAGGCTACTTTCCCCAAATAGAGATTAAAAGTTGATATACATCGTTGTCTCACCTTGGCATTACATACCTTCCAAGAAGACAATTGCTGCACTCTTTATAGCCATATATGCCATGCATAATTGTTTTATTTTAAAACAACAATCTTCTCGTCTCTAGAAGAAGGCACATAAAGACCATGCCATTTGAGCTGCAACAGGGCCCTAATATTTTCATGTTCTTTCTACTGAACAATTCTGTGCACCTATTAAGATTATTTCTTTCTACTGAAAATTGCCACCTTCCTTTTTGGATTCCCTCATTTTCACTGCTAAAATATAAACCAACAACTATGTGTTCGTAATTTATCAATATTGTATGTAACTAGAAAGATACAAATACTCTTTCATTTCAGTGACCTGTACCATTATCACCAGGGACCCACCGTGCATCTCTTACCTCAGTGTGAGAACTTCCCCCTGTTTGTCTGAGACACTTGTCTCGTAACTTTGGATACTGCCAGCCTTGTTCTGGCAGGTAATGTGCCCAGTGCCGGACTGGCAGTAGCGGCATCGGGCGTTTCCCCGGGAGGCTGGAAGTGTAGGGGCCGGGTTTACAGCTGTAGGGGTGCGGTTTTGTTACGGGGGCCGGTTTTGCAGCAGTGCTGAACTATCGGCCCCAGGGGAAAAAAGCAGCAGTATTTCACACTTGCATACACTCCCAGACTCTCGAGGGGGTGGGGGGCTGGTCTGACAAAACTGCCAGGGCTGCTTTGGATTCCCAGTCCGGGCCTGAATGTGCCCATACCACAGACATCTTACACGTTATAATGCATACTGCTCACTGAGGTAAATTTCCATTGAGAACTTACGGCATCCTGAAATCCGAAGAGCACCAGCTGAATCTGATTGATAGAAGTGCTGTCAAAGTCCAAATCCACCTTGAGCTTGGAGATGGTTGAGGCCATGACCCTCTGCTCGGGAGAGCGGATGAAGTCTCGCAGAATGTTGATGATCTGCTTGATGTGAGTGACAGAGAGCTGCACCTCTTCAGAACTCTACAAAAAAAGACATACATGTGAAGCCAGCGGATAACAGGGATCCAAAGCGACAGTCCCAATGTGTAAAGAATAAAAATGTGAATTTAGGCACACTTATTAAGCTTTTTGGCACAGTTTTGGTAGGAAATTTCACTGGTGCAGAACATGCATTGAGTGAAAAGGTCTACAGCTGGACTGCAGAAACATAGAGAAAGGGCTCCGTACAGTGGAGCGAGTGAAGAGAAATAACATTTCAAAGAGATGTAGGTTGGAGGGTTACAGGCCATTCATGCCAAATACAAACAGGGTGCTGTTGGGCAGTTAAGGTATCTGAAATACGCAGGCCGCCAAACTGATTTAAATCAGATGAAGTTGCAGGGCAGATATTTGGACTTAATTCTGATTTCACTCCAGAAACCAGACACTGTCAAAACTATCATGTAGCCTTTAAGATGCAGGCCCTCAGGGTGGCTTCAAGACAGCAAAGTGGTAATGGCATCCGTCTTCATGTAGGGAATCACCCTCTGATGCAAGATGCAATATGTCTTCACAGCGGACAGCATAAATATAACACATGTTCTACAGCCACACCATATGAATTCACAACCACATACCACAGACTCGCTACGTGGGACTGATACGTTTTCACAGAGGTACAGGTAACATAACCTGTACTGCTATTAATCAGTTGACACACCTGTCTTCAGTCTGCCGATATCTAGGTGTGGGTGACAGGGCAACCTCTTCTATGACTGGGGAAACATTTTGCGGGCACATTTAATGGGCTCTAGGATGTCGAGTACACTTTACTTGTATTTTATGTATGCCTTTGTTTTAATATATTGTGTTTGTTTTTTAAGTTTAGGATTAGGTTGTCAAGTTGTAGGTGAATAGGGTGTGAGCAATTTAAAAATAATTATTGTTTAAGTTTGGTATGTTTAAATTTGCTGTGCTAATTTCTCTTTTATTTTTGTTTTTTAATTATGTAAAATTCAAATTGTTATACATATTGTTTTTGTAAATGTATTCTAATAATCATTTAAATGTTGTTATATTCAAAAATAAATCTAATTAAATTTTTTGTATATAATTTGATACCATGTTTTGGCTTTCTTCATAAGTGAAACTATTTTTTGTTATTGTTTTAAAATGATTAAATGTAATTATTTTTAATAGATTTATTGGTTTTAAATTTTACAGTGTTTTGGTAATTTGTTTTTTTTGGCACTGGGAGTCCTAAATTTATATTTTGTTTTATTTTATATTTTAAAATAATGTTCCTTTTTAATTTTTTCAATGTAACAATCATAGTTATTAATTTTAAAGTTAAAGTAAATATTTTTTATTTTTTAAAACTTTTCTTAGTACTCTCAATCTACTTTTTTGGGTTGTGAGGCTTATATTTTAGTATAATCAAAATGGATTTCTGCAATGCATTTGTATTATAACTGTGTAGTAATACTTAATTTTGAAATCTAAAATTATAGCATTTTTTCAAATGTCCTTAAGTTTGGAGTGGGGATACTGAATTTTAACTCGCCCCCTCCCTACCCACCACAACATAATACTTTCCCCAATGAGTTGATGTTATGATGCTTGGATTTTAGAATCATAAATCATTCCCTCCACCTTTTCACCATTCTGCATAAGTTTGGGTGGGAATAATCCCCCCCCCCCAGCAGAGTCCAACACTTTCCTTAATGTGATTAAGTTTGCAGTTGTAATAGTAAATTTGAACTCCTCAAAGTCCAACACTTCCCCAAATGTGGTTAACATTGAGTTTGTACAGTTAACTGCCCCCCACCCCAACGTCCAACACTTTCCTCAATACGGTTACATTTTGAGTGAGAATGGTAAATTCAAGCCCCCCTCAAAAGTCCAACACTTTCCCTCATGTCATGTTCAAAGCTCAAATAGTAAATCGGAAACCCCCAATGTCCATAATTTTCCCCATTGGGGTTAACCTTGAAGTTGACCACGGCAACGCTATCCTTACCGGAACCCCTAAAGTACACTTAGCCCCCCCTTAGAGCCATGCTCAACTTGGCGGCTAGGCTCATCACTGACTGTAAACGATTCGACCACATCTCACCGGCCCTTAAATCCTAAAATTGGCTGCCCATTGAAGAAAGATGCTTTTACAAGACCGCATGCATCACCCACAAAGCTCTTCACCAACAATCCCCGTTGTACCTAACTAACAAACTCAAGAAAGTGGGCTGCTCCAGATGGATGAGAAGCACCACGTGCTCTTCCTTGTTCCGCCACTTTAAAAAAAGAAAATCACTCAATTTCGCTCTTTCACCGGAAATGCTCCGTGCATCTGGAATGCCCTCCAGAGGGATCTGCGCTGTAACCCCTCCTGCCTCAGCTTTAAAAAAGACCTAAAACATCACCTTCTCAATAAATTTTGGGGTCCATAATTCACTTCTATTACCTTGCTTTTTGTTTTCCCTGCATCGGTTTTCTTTTTGCTACTCCTGGCTCTCACTTCGCTCTCCCTTTTTACATCTCATCTTGTTCTACTCTGTCCTTAACCTCTCCGGAACCCCTCACCCCTCTCCTACCATTACCCCCTACCTATACCTTTTATTCTCCCCTACTGAGACTCTCTTCTCTGCCCTAAGTTGTTCACCCATTTATATTACTGAGATGTGTTTTTCCTGTTAACCTCCCAGAATTTTGCCCCATAACTCAATGTGAGATGTACCTGTTTGTTTGGTTTACCCTGAATAATTGCTCCCCTTGATTGCTTCTTTTCATGTAAAGTACTTTTTATCCCCCCTTTTTTTTAACGTATCAAGTGATGTATTTGCCTGTTCTATTTTTACCATGAACAACTATTTTTCTTGACTCCTTTTTCTCATGTAAAGCTCTCTGATACCCCCCCTGTCTAGCCAGCGCTATATAAAAGCTTTCAAATAAATAAATACAGTACAACATTCTACCCAATGTGTTAGGTTTGAAGTTAGAATAGTAATTCTGAGCCCCTCAAAGTTCAACACTTTCCCTAATATAATTAAGTTTTTTGTTGTAAAAAGTAAACCTTAACATTCCCTCAAACTCCAACACGTTCCCTAATAAGGTTGTTTAGAGTTGGAATAGTAAGTCTAAACTCCCCAAAGTCCAGCAGTTTCCCCAAAGTCCAGCAGTTTCCCCAATGTCATTAAGTTTGGAGTGGGAATAGTACATTTGATCTCCCCAAAATCTAACACTTTCCACAATGTAATAACGTTTGGAGATTGAATAGTAATTCTGAACTCTCCCAAGTCCAACACTTTCCCCAATGTTGTTAAGTTGGAAGTGGGAATGGTATTGTCTGAACCCTAAAGTCCAACACGTTTCCCTGTGTTGCTAAGATTAGAGTTTGAGTAGTAAATATGAACCCCTCGAAGGCCCAACCTTTTGCCGATGTGTTTAAGTTTGGAGAGGTTATAGTAATTTGAAAGTCCAAACATTTCCTCAATGTGCTTACATTTTGAGTGGGAAGAGTAAATCTTAGCCCCCCAGTTCCAACAATTTGGCTAATGTGGGTAAGTTTGGAGTGTGTATAGAAAATATAAACTCCCTAAAAGACCAACAGATTCTCCAATGTGGTTAAGTTTTAAATGAGAATAGTCCACACGGACAACCCAAATCCAACACTTTCCTCAATGTGCTTTAGTTTGGAGTGGGAATATTAACTTGCCCTCTACCCAATGTTCAATTTTTCCTAAAATGCTGGGAGAAGTAAACTAGAATGTTCTAAGATTATAACACTTTTTCAGATGTGGCTAAGGATTTATTGAGAATAATAAATGGGATATCAATAAACTGTTACTATTAGCTTGCATGTTTTATTTTGTATATTGAAAAGCTATGCTCCTTTTTAGTATAAATTGTTTGTTTGGTTTTAATGTAGTTTTTATAAAGTATTATTTTTACCTTTTATTGTTATAGAAATTTTCTAAATATATACAAGTTTTGCTGTTTATTATTTATAAATATTTGCACTTTTTAAAATATTTTTTATTTCCCCCAAAAATATTTTAGAACCATAATAATTGTAAATACACATATGATATACGAGTAGTACACCTTAATTTTGTATTTGTAATTATACAGCTTGTTTAAACATGTACAATAATTTTTAATAAATACATGATTCTTTACATACATTTTTAAAACATCATTAATATATTTAAAAGTAGTGGAAACATTGGTCAAATATTGTTATCAGTAATTTTAATATATATTTATACATAACATATTTTTGTAAATTTTTATTTATACACAGAAAGACATTGACATGTTAACATGTTACTTATCATTTTATAAATATTAATAAATAGAAGTTACTTTATTAGCATTGATTTGGATGAGACTGAAGTTGTCTTTTTTTATTTAATTTTCAGCCATTTCGGCTCTTCATGGAGTTTTTGTCACGGTTCCCCATGGCTGGTCTCCAGTTCAGGTAGACTAGGCTTTGTAATTGGATGTTGATTTAGTGTATTTTTTAGTATAGTATGTTTTAATTTGTTTAAGGTACTGCGGTAAGCTTTATTGTGAAATGTGATGTTTACATTTATTTTATATTTGTGCTCTAGGTGGTTAACATTGATGTTAATGCTTTTTCACTTTGCTTTGTTTTATATTAGGAGTTTTTTTATAGGTTTGATTTTTGGACACAGGACTTTATTTTTAACCTAGATAAAAAATATTTTTGTTCAAGGAGAAAGAGGTGGTTATTTATTTAACCAACATTAATATTTTTAAAGTTTTTCTAGATTTTTCAGTTTTCCTTAATTATTTTTTGTAATTCTTCAGGTTTTGGGTGGATTCCCTGGATTATTGGACTCAAATTGGATGGTCTATTTTTTCTGATTAATTTATGCAATTGTATTTATACTTTTGGATACTCATTTCATTGACATAACAATGCCTACCTCTTGCTTCTAGGCGAAGGTTGGGAGAGCTCTGCTCAGCTTGCAGAACAAGGACCCCAGCATGCACTTGTCTCCAGGTACCAACTGTGTCCTAAAACTCCATACTATACTTACACAGAGGTTACATACTTCTGCTTGCCCTCGTCCCCCATTTTGCCAATTTTAGAGTTAAAAACACAATTGCTAATACAAGGTTTGGGGAACAGCATTGAGGAGTTCGCGGTAATTAGATCCTGGAAGACAGTGTGTTTTGTTATCTTAATTCTAACACCACATAGCATGCACTGTTCTCATTCAAGGCAGCTGTGAAAGAATGTGTAATCACTGCCTTCAAATACAGGTGTCAGAGCTGAAATGGCAGTTTAAAGCTTTATAAATTATGTGGCACGTGTGCAGCCTCCTCATTACTTCTTTCATTCACATTTGAGGAATACTCACGCTTCTATATATTTTGAAATGCGCTTGATTTGAAAAAATGATTCTTCATACTTTACCAACTTAAAGTTTTCATTCTTATTTTGTCCAGCTCGACTTAACATTGTTTCTGTAATTGTCTTCTGAAGAAAGAAACTTGTTTCAAGTCTTAAGGCCTTATTCCAATGTTGGGCGGAAGGCCATCCGACAGCTCATCGGTGGTGGTCCGCCCAACATCTGATGCCACGGTCTGACTGCTGTATTACGATGCATGGGGTCAGAGGCAGCAGGCAGAGGGCCTGTCGGAAGCTTTCCGACGGACTCAAGGACAACCTGCTCATGCGCACAGATGTGTGCTCAGTGTGAACCATTACTCTGCTGTACTACAAATGGAAGTAAATATGGAAGTATAACTTGAGCAATAGAAATAGAAACAGCTCATGGTTGCGTGCGCATAAGATAGAATACTCATCATCAGCGCATGCTTAAAATTAGAACAGATTGTGATGGCTATAAAGGCGGAGCAGGATAGATGTAGAACAGTATTTTTAACACACTGAATCTCAATGCTCCAGAATAAACGTCCATCTGATTTGTACAGACACATGAAATTATTTGGAACTGTTTCATAGTTATGTTTTTTTCTGGGAATACTTGGTGAATAGCTCCTTGCCGGTGTCGGTTGTTTGATCCATGGTTTCCACATTAAGGCCAGAGTGCATGGTGGGCACATCTGACATTTTGTATGTAGACTGCACTCCAAAGGGAAGCAATTATCTCACTTGTTCTTGCACAGGCTGAGGGTCTCATTTGAGAACCAGTTAAGTTTAATGAATCATTCATATCCAAATTCAGCTATTTCCTGGCCATAAATGAATCATAAAAATATTACACAACAATGTATGCATTTCATCACAACAAAATACTACTATATACCATTAATTGATTAAAAAACAAAAGATCTGAGTTTAATACATATTCTGCTAGATGCTAATAGATGTAGGAATACAAAAAGAAGAAGCCAAGCAAGACGTCTTCATTTGCCATTGCCCATCTGCACAGGATGTGACATCACTGGATTTCCCATCATCCATCTGCACAGGAAGTGACATCACTGGTTTCCCTCCAAAGTCATCTTTAAAAGAAGAAGACAAGCAAGACGAATTCATTTCCCGTTTTTGTTCTGCAACGGAAGTGACATCACTGGATTTCCCATCATCCATGTTCACAGGAACTAACATCACTTGTTTCCTGCCTATGGTACCCTGCACTCCTCCCACCTCCCAGGACCTATTCAATCGCAGCTGCAGCACAGACCTACAGTGGGTGTGCTGAGGACATGGTAAAGGTAAGTCAGTCTGTGCCCGATCAATCCTGGACCGCGCCCAGCTGCAGGAACCCTAGTTCTCCCCTTCTCACCTCTACCCTGGTACACTGCTCTGTGCTCTTAACTCCGCCCATCGCTCGCCGCACTGGTGCCACTTAGCACCACACAACATGGAGAGAGCATTCACAAGCACCTCCTGCAAGTTCTCATGCCCTCTCCAACACCCTGCACTTACAACTCCAGCACCAACAGCACCCACCATCCAACTCGCTCACACTCAAATAAACCAGCCACTCACTCACGCTCACAAAGACCAAAAACAACCCAAATAACAAGTCACACTTGCATGCAGCTTGTCAATTTCCACTCGCTCACCAAACATGCCAAGGAGATATGAGACCTACCTGCTATTTCTCATGGAAACATGGCCAAACCGAACCTCGGCACCAGACATCACTACAGCCATTCCAGACGGTGACAAGATTGCCAGAAAAGACTGTCAGCACAAGGCAAGAGATGGAGTCACCATCGTATTCAAAGATCCTGTCAGCTGCACCATCTACATGGACACCCCCCACCAGCTATATGGAACATCTCACATCTCAGCTCCTCCATGGGTGGAAAACTCATGTACAGACCACTACGACCCCACACCAATTTTGCCAGCGACATCACAGACTTTGTCGCATCCCCTATCAGCAATGCTAGCACCTTCATCTTCATCTGGGGCCTTAACTTTCACCTAAAAGACTGAACTGACCCGAAATTCAAAGTCCTGTAAAAACACCTCAGAAGCCTTGGCCTCACCCAGCACATTACCAAACCCACCCACACTGCCAGACTCGTATTGGACCTGGTTTTCTCCTCAATCAGCAACATCATAGTTGACAAGCCAGAAACTATGACCTGGACATACTACACCCTCGTCAGTTTTAGCATACTCATCCCACACCACCAGCACAGCTGGAAAAGCATCTCAGAAGAGCACCGATGTGAGCGCACGTCATCTTTCCAGAAAGCCATCAAGAACCTCAATAGCTGGATTGCTGCATGCACCGACATCCTGACTTCCCTCAAGCAAAACCCAACGGCAAGAGCCAACCACAGGTCAGCTGGTGCACAGAAGCACTCAAGCTAACGAAACACCACTGCAGTGCAAATGAAGAGCAAGTCAGATAAAGATATCTTCAAAGTACACTAAAATGTTGCCACCAGCAGATATGGAACACCAAGTGCACAGCTCTTGCAGATCACATCAACACCAACAGTAAGAGCAACAAGGAAATCTTTGCCATCATCAAAGATTCCACAATGCCTCCTGTCACCTCCAGTGACATCACCTGTGCAACAAGCTCTCAGAATTCTTTCATAACAAAATCACCTCCATATCCAGCAACTTCGATCCTCAACTTGACCCGTCACTGTTGCAACTCAACTTCCCATGACGGCCAATGAATGAACCCTGACCTCTCGTCCTGTTAGTCACCACCGTCAAAATTGCTGAAGACCACCTACTCCAGGGCTCCATTCTGGCCGTTGCCTCACCATGATTTCACCAAAGAACATCTATCAATCAGCGAAGCACTAACACCCACCATCAACGCCTCCATTGACTCAAATTCCCAGACAACTGGCAACATGTGACCATTATGCTCCGGCTTAAGAAATCATCCACTGATCGAACCACGCCTTCCACCTACAGACCTATCTCTTTCTTATCGTACCCAGAAAAGGTCTTAGATGAACTAATCAGCCAATGCCTCACCAAACGCCTAAGCAACCACAAGCTCCTTGACGCCAGACAGCCCAGATTCAGCACTTATTCCCACCACAGACAAGAGGCAGCTGCTCCCAGGAGCTGTAGTGTGGCGGGGATGGGGTTGGACGGGGTTTAAAAAAAATAAAAAGATTGCTTACCTGCAGCTGCCTCTACTCTGTCCTTTTTTGGGCTTCTGTGCAAGCAAGAAGCACCCAGGCTCCCCTAAGCCAATTACAAAGCTGCAATGCAGCGTTGCGATTGGTCTGAGTGCCGTGGTTCAGCACTCTGGCAGGAAATGGGAGCTTGGGAATGTTCTTCACCGAGACTGTAATACAGCCTGGATGGAGAACATGCAAAGGGCTCATGGCTGTTTGGCCGGCCCAAGACACCCAGCCAAGCAGTCATGAGCACTTGGAGAGCACCACTTCTCCCCCCTGCACTGTCCAGCCCCATCCGCAAAACTGGCTCAGCAAGGAAAAATACAACTATAATAACCTTGTTTAATTTTTCCTTATTTACATTGCTGAAAGGCAGAGGGGCGACCCTCCTCTGCCTTAGTGGAGGAGCCGTCCCAGCCACAGACGACAACTGCATGATCCTTTTTTTGACATTGTGTTATTGTCATTAACTATTATAAACAGTACAACACAACAACAATGTCTGTATCAGAAGGTAGTGTAAACAGGGTGCTGAATGGGTGGAGGGAGGGGAAGAAAGATCAGCGGGGGATAGGACCAAGGAAGATGCCACAATAAGCAATTCCAAAACGAAGCATTTTACATTGTCAATTACTTACATTTTTTTAATGCTTTGCCTAGAAGTAGGCACATTAAAGATACTGGTGATTGTATACCATGCAGCACAATATGAGTTTAATGGGTGGCAAAGCCTGAAAGAGGCACCAGGGGACATACCCACATCACACATGCCATGGGGGGGGTGTACGGTTCCTCACACGGACCGGGCGCTCATTTGATTTAAGCAGGTGTGGGAGTATTTGAGTCACGTTGTCAAAATTAGGTGAATAGCTCCCAGATGTCTTTGGGGTGGATTGAAGAGGCATAAGGTCCTAATAAGTGGCCAATTGCTCATTGCAGTATGTAATATCATGTAACCATGCTTTGATAGTGGGAGCAGGTTTCCTGCTGCAGTGGATTGCTACCCTACATTTGGCCAGCAGGATTAACATAGCAATGAGGATTCTATGCGTATCAGTAACATCTATAACATATTCTAACAATCCTGTCAGTGGAGAATGGGGGATCACACCATGATCGGTGATCAATTGAATATATGTTATCACTTCTCCCCATAAAGAAGCCACATCTGGGCACTGCCAAGCAAGGTGAAGGAAAGAAGCCTGTGGTGTGCTGCAACGTAAGAATCGTGGATCAGAGACTAGACCCATTCTGTAAAACTTTTGGGGAGTTCAATAAATGCTGTGCAAGAATTTGAAGTGAATTAATTACAATCAGTGGTTCAGGGAACGAAATGTTAGGTGTCCACAGCAATAGGACCATTGTGCTTCAGTGATGGCAGGGTCATTGCCAGATTCCCACAGTGCCCTGGCCCCAGGAACAGCAATCGTAGAAGAGTTTTACATGTTGTTGTAAAGGCACATTATTAGTTTATGAGGGGAGGGGGACATAAGTATGTTTTCCAGCACTAAGAGGGTCAGGGGTGGGTAGGAAAGGTGTTGTGCAGTGTGCAGCATGTGGCTTTCAGTTGATAGAATAATACAGGGTCCAAAGGCGGTGGGGGTGGAGTTGTGTTAGGCTAAAAGATGCAAGGAACCATCTGTCAGGGTAGAGGTAAGAAAATATTTGAAGCTTGTATTTATGCACACGTAAAGCAGCCCCCTTATCCAGAAGCGGTGGCAATCGGAGATTGTTGATCAATAGCATAGAAGGAGCATAGAGAAGTGACAGTTTTTATATTTTACAGAGACCCTCCAATGCCCAGCGGATGCACTCGACAGTGTTAACTTAATCCCTGGAAGCTTTGTAGGGGGCTATGCAGCGCCGTCGACAACGGAGAAGAGGCCGCACAATCTCCCTCAATAGCCACATGGTTGGAAAGGAGTAGGGTACAACCAACGTTGTAAATATTGTGCTTGGGCGGAATGAGCATATAGTGACATGTCTGGTGTTCCCAGGCCGCCCTCTGCAAGTCGTAGGTTGTGTAGTTCCAAGGATACCCTAGGTTGTTTGCCCACCCTTAATAGTGTAATCTTAAGGGATTTTAGGCATGAGAAGAATTGTGTCGTGAGCGGGAGAGAAATGTTAGTGAAAAGATATAAAAACTTGGGGAGAACGATCATATATTTCAATTCAATATAACATGTCAAGGACAAAGGGCAGTTTAGACCACATAGGTATTCTGTAGTCCAACCAGCTCATTGCGCAGCTGTAATTTGATCTCCATAACTTGTCGGGCTGAGACAAATACCCAAGTAGTGAACTGGGTCAGTTGCCCATTGTAAAGGGTATTCAGTCAGAAATTGTTCTGTCCTAACATTAAGTGGAAAAAGTATAGATTTGGCCCAGTTGATCTGTATGCCTGAGTAGCCTCCAAAGTGGATCACCTCCCGCATCAGGGGAGCCAGGTTCATCCCAGTGTCACAAGCATAGTGGATGACACCATCTGCATACATGGAGACCACTAGAGCCCTGGAGGTAAACCCAGTTCCCTTGTTTGAGTGATGTTGTCTAAGTCGTGCCGCCAGCGGCTCCTTGGTGATGGCAAAAAGGAACAGAGACAGTGCGCAACCTTGTCTTGTGCCATGGGCGATTGAAATAGTGTTGATCACTGTCCATTTTAGCATCCACGCACCGTAGGGAGAGCATAAAGGAGTTGCACTTGTTATATATAGCCTGGGCTGAGCCTGAGCTGGGATAGAAGTGGAAAGAGATATCTATTCAACCGCTTTTGTTGCGTCAAGTAGGGCAGCCACTGCAGAGACCTGAGAATCAAGGTGGTGCATTACTGTGAAGATTATGCAGAGGTTGTGGGAAGTGTAGCAGCCAGGGATAAAGCTGGATTTATCCAGTTGAACTATCATTGGTAGAAGAGGCTGAAGCCTATTGGCAAAGAGTTTGGCATACATTGTTTTAGCTACATTTATTAAGGATAGGGGTTGATAAGAATCACAGAAGTTAGCAGGCTTTCTGGGTTTTAGAAGTGTAATGATAACCATCTCTCTCAGGGCAGGCGGCAGTGTTCCTGTCTTCAAGGAGTCCTCAAACAAGGCTAATAAATGAGGAGCAAGTATTAAAGCATATTCTTTATAAAAGGTAATAGTGAGCCCATCGAGGCCAGGCACTCCTGGGAGGCTACTAATGACTTGTTTAATTTAGTTTATTTAATTGTAATGGGAGAATCTAGATAAGTTTGATGTGAATGATCAAGCCAAAGCGGCTGAATAATGTCAAAATAATCCGACAATGCGGTCGGGCCCAGAATAGGTGTCACAGAGTATGATCGGGCATAGTAGGAGCTCATGAAATCAAACAGTTCAGTCGGCAAGATCACAGATTTGGCCTCAGCATTTAGGAATTCGGTGACATAGGTGGGGGTGTGAGGGTGTGCAGAATATTTGCAAGTGTCTTGCTTGGGCAGTCACCCTTGCCATATCTTCTGGCCTGAGTGTGGCGTTGTAGAAAGCGAGTTTCATAAATAACTTCCTCTTAGAATTCTGAGAGTTTATCACGAATGTATGCTAAAATATCAGTGTCACTAGACTGAAAATATTGTTGTTCCAGATCTCGGATATCTGCTTCAAGTCTGGTCAGGATGCCCCTAATAGCCTTGAGGACACCAAATAGTTTAGCAATGCAGGCACCTAGTATTACTACCTTAAATGCCTCCCTAAGTGTGGATGGGGATTGTGTGTGCCCAATACTGATTTTTCACCCTGCACCCAGCCGCCCCTGTGCTGCTGGTGGTATATGTTTGGTGCTGCTTTGTGGTCCCCCCTGTGGCCCCAAAGCTTGGCCCCTGCAACCAATCCACTTACCTACAAGCAGTGTTGCGTCAGGCACCCCTAGTCTCCATAGAAAGCATTGGGCCAAACTATGATTTTGACCTCTGCACCCGGCCAACCATGTGCCACTGGTGATGCAGTATTGGTCCTCACCTAACCCTTGCTCCTCGCTGACCTTTGGGCCCGAAGACTAGATTTGTGGGTGTAGTACTTACCTGTTAAACCACATTATTGTTTTCCCCATAGGATAACATTGAACTGCTTCAAAAATATTCTGTCGAAGTTTAAAAATGAAAAGTATTTTTATTTAAAGTTGTACTTACCTTATTGTGAAGATCTTGGTCTTAAAATAACATACAAACAAGGTATATTTTTCTAAAATTGGTGTGGATCTCCTTTTTGAGTTGTGTGTCCATTATTGGTCAATGTTGTGCAATAAAAGTCTTACACTCTTCTGTGTTATGCCTAAGACTGCTCCAAACACTACCACTAATAGAGCACTTTGGGTTTTACATTGAGCCCTGTACACTTTTGGGGAACCTCTGGACTCTGCACTGTAAAACCACCTAGTGGCATACCATATACAAAAGCCAGTTTCCTACAGGAGGGTCTGGTAACTCTGGTGCCCCGTGCAATCACCAGCTCAGCTGGCTAGGTCTCCTGCCTCCGCTGTTATGTTATGTTATGTTAGATTTATTTCTATAGCGCACGACTCACCCTGGGGAATCTCGGCGCTGCCTAGAAATAGTATCATGAGGATTGGAAGGACCAGAGCGAATCAGAGGAGACACTTAGAACAAAAAGGCTTTCAACTGTTTCCTAAAGATACAGTAGCTAGAAATGTTGTGCAGGGCCACCGGGAGCCTATTCTAATATCTTGGAGCAAGATATGAGAATGCTCTGCCCCCTGTACGAGTCAGGCGAATTCGGGGAACCTTGAGATGGCCTAGTGTGCTAGATCTTAGGTTTCTGCAAGGTGAGTATTGTATGAGTTTTTTTTGCAAGTAGAGGGGACCTCTGCCTTTCAGAGCGTTAAAAGTTAAGCAGCAGATTTTGAAAAAAGATCTTTTGTTTACTGGAAGCCAGTGCAGTTCCCTGAGGAAAGGAGTCGAGGAAGAGCCTGCAGGATGATTTAGAATAATTCTGGCTGCAGTATTCTGTATTACTTGTAATTTAGCTAGCAAGATCTCTCCCTCTTCGGCCGGCAGAGCATTTCCATAGTCCAAACGGCTGATTACCATTGCCTGAACTAAAGTTCTACGATAGATGGTAGGCATATAGGGGAGAATTCTTCGAAGCAAATGTAGACTGTATTAACAGGAACTGGTAGTGGCAGCAATGTGGGCTTTCATGGTCATTGCTTGGTCCAATTTTAGACCTAGGTTTTTAACAGATTGTTTGGGAAGAGGAGCTGTTCCCAGTTGAGAGGGCCACCAGTCGTCCGACCAGATATCTGAGGCTTTCCCCATAAGCACGACCTCAGTTTTACCGGGCTTCAGTTGAAGATAGTTTTCCGTCATCCAACTGGAAATTGCGAGCATGCTAATAGCGAAACGAGTTTTATCTGTATCTGGGTTTGAGCCGATGGGAAACATAAGCTGCGTGTCATCAGCGTATGAGATGACCTCAAATCCTGGTTGTTCAACTATTTTTGCTAGTGGAGCCATGTATATGTTAAATAAAGTCGGGCTCAGGCAAGAGCCCTGAGGGACACCCCTATCCAGACGCATTTTTGCTGAAGTATAGGGTCCTAACATGATAGTTTGTGTTCTTTCGGACATGAAATGTTGCAGCCATTTCAAGGCTGGCCCTTGAATACCGCAGGAGAAGAGTCTCTTCGCAAGCTTTGAGTGCGAGATGGTGTCAAACGCTGCGGAGAGATCTAGGAGTATCAGTACTACTGATCCTCCCGCATCTAAGGTCTGCCTGAGGGAATCAGTCACTGCCAGAATGGCAGTCTCAGTACTAAAGCCTGGCTAAAAGCCAGACTGTGATGAGTCCAAGATTTGATTGGATTCCAAATATGAGCTTAGCTGTCTGTTTATGATGCTTTCCAGAAGCGGTAGTAAAGAAATGGGGCGGTAGTTGTTAAGGATTAAAGGGTCAGACGTTGTTTTTTTTAATATTGGGCGAACCAACGCGCCCTTCCATGTCCTAGGAATGGTGCCAGATTGTACTGAGTGGTTGAAAATGTCTCGGATATCAGGGGCACAACTCGAGGCTAGGAGGGCCATTGTCTTTGGCGGGCAGATGTCTAGCGGTGAACCAGATTTGGCGGTAGTAAGGCCTTTAGTGACCTCTCAATCGAGGTCAGTCAGCTGTCTCTCTGGTTGCAACAGTCGAGGACCCCAACGTCCAGGGGGGAGTAAGTCACAGGCATGTCAGAGGGAGGCCGAAGGCCATCCACCCCGTGTGGTGCCTGCAGGCCGGCGCCAAGCGTGGATCAGGCAAGGCCTGCGTGCAGCTCCGAGGGTCCAGGCAGCCACTATCTGCCAGCAGCCATGATCCAACCACACAGGACCAGCACACAGCAGCGCTGGCTGGGTCAGCCTCCAGCAGAGGGTCCTGGCCAGCGATAGTGGCTGGCCACGCCGTGACATGCTGCAGGCGGATCAAGTACTCTGGTCTCAGCAGCGTGCTCCAAGAGCCAATAAACAACCCTTAGCCTTCAGTAGGTGGGATGGGAATGTGTAGTAGTACTGTGCTGTTAGTAGTTGGTTGCCGATGCCACCTAAATTGCCAGATAATGATCAGATTTGGCGTCCGGCTGACAGAGCCCTCTAAGAAGGGACCATCTTGCTGCTTGGCGAGACCACGCCCCACAACTTTATGATCCTTGCGTAAGAGACACTGCAGCCCTCATTCTCCTGGACGTTTCTGCAGCATTTGATATGGTCTCACATCCCATGCTCATCAGTCAACTGCACGAGATTGGCATCCAAGGGCCACCTCTCTGCTGAATCTGCTCCTTCATAAGGAATAGAGTAGGGCTGGGTGATAAATTCCATTCCACCGGCGGAGTTCGTGGAGTTTTGGTCATTCTGCGTTATGATTGTAACGCAGTTTCAGCCAAACTCCGCCAACTGCCGTGTGGTGGAGTTTTGTTTTTGCACATGGCTCACCAACTGTAAGTTGGCGAGCACATGCTATAATTAGCACCCTTAGTGCCATTATTGGGCACAAGGAGGCCACCCGACGAGATTTTCTCAACGCTGGTGGTTGCGACTGTTCGCGGTGCGAAAGAAAATCTGGCCGAGTGGTAGCAAAGAAGCAGCACCCTCTTGTGCATCATGTGGTGCAGTTTGCACTGCTTTTGCGGCACAGAACAAGCTCCCGGCATGAAAATTCAGCTCAAGCACCGCAACATGCAGATTTCTGCCCATCTCGCAGAGCTCAGTGGACTCTCATGGAGTTTTCATGTTAGTTTCACCTACCCCTAGAATAGAGCACAAGCTGTCAGCCTGACACCCTTCTCCTTGGGAAGCTCACATACTCCTCTTTGGAGTGCCTCAAGCTGTAGCTCACGAGGGCTCCAAGAGAATAGATACCCTGTCCAAAAAGGAGCCGATGAACAGGGTTTGCTGCTGCGGAGAAGAATGTAGCAGGAGCTACCGCAAAATCAGGCAGACCAGCGAGCAGGAAGGTCCCCGTCTCCTGTTGGTTCTCAGAGCATTTTTTGATAGAATTATTTTTGTAAAAACTAGTGCCTAAAAGATCAAAGCATCAACCCCAGGCATCTAGTGCAAGATCAGGATAAAGTCGAAAGTTATGGTGACTGCGATGAGGTGCAGTTCGTTTAAACAAGGTGGATTGGACTCAGCCTCCACTTACCGTCAGACTGTGAAGAATTTTGGAAGAAAAGTGCCTGTTCAGAGGTCAAGGCAGCTAGTGGTGTCTGAGGAGGAGACATTGTCATTGTGGAGCCACTGGACAGAATTGTGGTGAAAAGTTCTATGTTTAGACTTAGCCTCCTTTTTGGAAGTCAAATATCTCCAGCAGGATGAAAGTGTAGGCTGTAGCCAATGAGGGCTCCATGCAGCCGGATGCTCTTCCGAAGTGGAGCCACTGAACAGGATTTGCTGCTGCAAAGAACGTAGCAGGAGCTACTGCGAAGTCAGGCCGACCAGTGATGCACCGTGGTCCGATTGGCAAGCAGGTAGGTTCTTGTCTCCTGCCGGCTCTCAGAGCACCTTTTGATTTTCCCAAGTTTTGTTTTGTTCCTAATTGGACACCTTTAGTACCACTTCCAAGGACCCAGGGCTGGGTGGCCACCATTTTGAGGGCAGTACTCACTTCAGGCAGGGCCCAGGTCTGGATTCAAGGTTTTTGGAGCTTGTTTTAGTCCCTGTACTTCAGAACAGAAGGACCAACAATTAACCCATAGGAGTCACTGTGGCAGTGCTGAGATCACGCAGAAAGGCAGGCTTCAAACAGGAGAGAAGTCCTGTAGGGTTACAAGGCAGACTTCAATCAGCAGGGCAGTCCTCTGGTAGCAGCAGGGCACTCCTCTGAAGTACAATGCAGGCCTCAAGCAGCAGGGCAGTTATCTGAAGTACAAGACCGTCCTCCTGGGGGTCCTCTGCAGGTCCAGAAGTAAACTGAGGAGTGGGTCTGAGGGTCCTAATTTTATACCTGGTGCCAGTTTTGAAGTGGGTAAAATGTTTAGAGTTTTCTCCCACAGTTGGTGCTGGAATTTTCTTCCTCTCTGCCCAGGCTCCAGGGGTCTTCGGTGACAAAAGGCTAGTGTGAAATTCTTTGTGAGTGTGCTGAGGCAGTTCTTTTGAGAGGACTGCTCTGCCCCTCTCATTCTGGCTTTATTCCCATCCTGTCAGCAACCAGTCCCCTTTGTCTCACTGTCTGAGAGGAATAAACAAAGGTCAACGCCCAACTAATCACAGTCACATGACCTTGGACAAAGGCTGCATGAACTAAACGATTAGGACAAAAAATTGACAACTTTTACAAAGTGGCATTTTCAGAATTGTGACTTTACCTTTACAGAGGATTTTGAATTACAGTTATTTTGAGACTAAACATGACATTTCTACCTCTCCCAATCAAAAATTCTCTCTAATTATATGCAATAAGGTAAAGCCTATGGGAGAGGTAGGCCTCACAACAGCGAAAAAATGATTTTGTAGTTTCTAACTGCCAGGACATGTGAAACTTAAAAGCACATGTCCAACTTTTTAAATACGGGGCACCCTGCCCTATGGGCTGTTTAGGGCCTGCCCTAGGGGTGACTTTTATGGGTGAATGACGGTACCATGCATGCAATTACCACAAATGCCTTCACCACACTGTCTACACATGCGTCATTACCACGCATGCTTTAACAACAAATATTTCGACAATGCATATGCCTTTAGCACGCATGCCTTTACCATAAAAATATTGTTGTAACGGCATGGTTGTTCAAGACATGTGCATGGTCAAAATTAGAATTGGTAAGTATAATTCCCATAATGTTAACTTCTCTCTCTTTCAATGGTATGGGCTGTGGCACAATGGTACTGAGCGTGTTTCTCATATATAAATAAAATCCTACATTCGATCCTGTTATCTACTATGAACATTATTTTTTTTTTTATAACATTTAAATGCCATTAGTTGAATGTTTTAGTCTTTAGCCATTTTTTAAAATAAAATATAATAGTTATTTAAGCATGCTATGTTTGCATTTTTCCTTTCCAACCCGAGCATCGCTGGTTTTCCTGCCTCGTCAGTTGCCTGTGATCAGTCTTTAGCTTCATCATTGCACCATCTAGTGGCTGTTTTTTCAATAGCAGCTGGGTGATAACTTTACAGATTTTCAAAACACGTTAAAGATACATTTCTTCGAATTGTAAAAACCCATACCTACCCTTACCCCTAAAAAACCCAGAAATATATTTAAAACCAACTATAAACACTAAAGTAAAGCAACAACCCTAAACACTAACATAGAGCGAGCAGCTATCGAAAACCAACCCTAAACACTAAAGCATAGCACCAACCCTAAACATGAAAGCATAGCACAAGCATGCCTTTCCCACGTATCTGCCTTTATCATTCATTCATTAACCACAAAATTCATGGTAAAGGCATGCATGCTAAAGACATATGCATAGTAATGCATCGTGGTAACGGCCACACATGGTTATGACCACAATGTAATGGCTGTTTCCCAACTTATATGTATTAAAATGGGAGGTTTAGGCATGGTCTTAGAAATTGGGTTCTTGGTTGAATTGGGTGTGAGCTCTCTTCAAGCAAGCACCACAATCCTAGTCAGGGTGAACCACGCATGTTATAAAATAAACCTTGTGCTCAACTCCTCTGGTAACATGGACACAAGCAGTCAGGTTTAACTTAGAAGCAATGTGTAAAGTATTTAGGCAACACATAAACATTAATAAAGTGAAAAAAACTGGTTATCCTGAGCACCACTCAGTGTGTAATATGAAATCAAAGTCCAGTCCGTCTTCTTTCAATCTCCGTTGTTTTATTCCTCCAATATTCCCATTATAGATCACTATTCATCCTTCATTTACACGTCTTATCTTCTCCAGGTAGCAAAATAGCCAACACGTGTTTCGTCAGATAGGATGCGTCCACATCTCTGACTTCATCAGGGCTATAAATAAATCGACAACATATGTCTAAGTCACACTAGAACTATTAACTAGAATCCCCTTCACCATCACACCCATGTGCTCGGCGATCATAAGGTGATTCATAGTTAGAAACAACTCCAACAAGAGTGGTCACATTAATTACCATTGAAGTATGCATGTCTTAGAAAGAGGGAATTAAATACAAAATATTCATAGTTACTTATATGATCTGGAAAAACAAGCATTGTAGCTTCAAGTGCATGCAGTATGTCCATACTATGGTCACATAACAATAATTATAAAAAGTGCATAAAAACACACTGTGCAATAGCGTACAGTGCATAATCCACCATCTAACACGTGCCCAGCGTCATTTCACTTTAAAGTATTGAGTTGTTGGGTTTTGAATTGTTCCGGATAATGGGCTCACCTTAAAAATGTCTCGCTATTCAAATAATACAATGCTTAGGATAAATTTCAGTATAATCGCTAATTTTCCAAAGTCCTCCATCCAGGATATACTGAACCTTCAATACAATTTCTCTGACCTGTAAGTAAGACAAATACATCAAAAGCATTGTCTACCACACAACTAAAAACTTCCTGAAGTTATCCATAGTGCTAGCTAAAATCTCAAACCTCCTCTTATTGTGGTGCTATATCTGCCATAACATCATGTGCACTATTCTGTTTACCTATTGCGAATATAAAACACCACTACTGACCATTGTTAATGTGATTACATAAAACTAATCCCCAGACAGTCAAACACCTATCACCATTTCTGGCAACATACCAGAAGCAACACCGTCAGTTACATTGATTAAACAACAATCTCTATGGCCCAAATTATATCGGTATTCAACACTTAAACAATTATTGCTGTGGAAACACAGTTCCGTGTAATCTCTGTGTTCCGCATTAGATACGGGACATTACATCTGAACAGAACACATAACCAGATAAGTATTATCTGGTGCATACTTTTTAGGTTTTGGATATTAAAGAACCAATTTTATAATCAATGTCCAGACATAATCCAAATATCATATATACCACTATATGTGAAAGAACACTATCAGTACTTACTTCGAGTGGCAGAGAGTACTCGTCACTCATCTCACCGGCGTTTAGCTCGGGCGCCATCTTAGATCTCTCATATTTATACTAGACCCAAAATCGGTTATTACTACATAATTAGTGATCATCTCGCACACTTTACTCAACATTTATAGTCCAACTATAAGACTTCAAATCCCTATTTCCGCATGTAAGTATTATGTACTACTCCTGTTTTCATCGATCCACACCAAATAAAAACCAACGATAACCTTACACAATATGGCCGCCATTACCTTCAATAACATAACGGAGTTCAACGATAACCACAAGCTTGAACTCGTAACACATACCCCATTGCTGCATGTCTCAACAAAACTTTATTCCTAACATTAGCGTACACAGATAATAATAAACATAACCTTTCCCAGACATTGAATATAATGAGGATTCTTTTTTGATATATCGCACATATTTCAAATGGATTCTAATTCTGTAGTGTTCTCAAATTATAATAAGTATATTTACCAATATAGGAAGCTCGATACAATTATTGTTAACTACTGATAAAATCCAGAGAGCATCTATTAAAAAAAAGCGATTGCGAGTTCTACATGTGTAATAAGAGGTGAGCCCACTTTCAGAGAACAACCAAAATATCATTATAGAGTCCATTATGTAATCACAACATACAAACTCAATAAAACCAGTATTTAAAGTACTCAACATCCAACAGAAATAATATATATAATAGTGATTATTGGACGGACTCCATGACAAAACATTTCTATTATACAACATTTCACAGATTCGTCTCTTGTATATTTCAGTATTCCGGATTCGAATGATCAGCATTATAGTCTGCACATTAGCATCAGCCCAATACTAATATCAGCCCAATGCCAATGTCTGTGTTAGTGAATGTTGAACAGACTCCTTAACAAAACATTCCTATTGTACAACATTTCGCAGATTCATCTCTTGTACATTTCAATATTTTGGGTTCGAGTGATCAGCAGCATGGTCTACATATTATTATCACCCCAATGTTACACCATTCATACACCCAAAAAATATTGCATCTCATGATCTATATTGAGACCCTGTTCCACTGATTTCAGAGTCATTATCCATCGTGCCTCAGTTTGCCTTAGCCTTAACTCCCTATTGCTGCCCCTAGAGTTACTTGGTATCATCTGTAGCCCATGGAATCTGAATTGCAAATACCTACCCTGAGCAGTACAATCGCACATATGCTGTGCTATCGGGTATCTCATATCTCGTTGTTTAACAGCCCTGAAATGTTCCAAAATTCTCTCTCGAATGGATCGTATAGTACTGCCAACATAAATCATCTTGCAATTGCAGATCAGTATGTATACTACATACTTCGTCATGCAATCTATATGGGTCTTGACTTTAAACACAGAAGAGCCATTGTAACTAAAAACTTGAATGCCATCTACGGCCAGCTTGCACATACTGCAGCGACCGCATTTGTATGAACCAATAGTCATGGTATGTAGCCATGTCTCTGGTTGCAATATGGGTGGATAACTTGGGCTAATAACCCCCCGTATCGAGTTACCTTTTTTATATGTAATGCTGGGATAGTCCCTCACATGACTCTGCAGATCTCTGTCAATTTTCAACAGGGGCCAATGTCTTTTCAGTATATTATACAGCTTATTGGAGTAGGGATGATAGTTGGTAATGAGTCTCACAACACTCTCCTTATTCCCCACACTTGTGTTTACTCTATCTCTTAAAGTATCACGCCGTTTTAATTTTTGTGTCCTAATCTCAGCCTGATTCACCACATCCTTGCTATAACCTCGTTTGAGGAAGCGTCCCCTGATGTCTTTCAATTTCCAGTCAAATTAATGTTCCTGGCTGCAGTTTCTACGAGCCCGTAGCATCTCGCCATACAGAATGGAATTAATTTGACATTTGGGAAGGGCACTATCAGCATGCAACACAGAATTGCATGATGTGGGCTTGGGATGCATACGGCTATGGATTTGATCACTTGAAATGTGAAATTCAACATCTAGGAACACTAATTCAGTTTTGCTCTGAGTCATCGTGAATTTCATATTATGGTCGTTGTTGTTGAGGAATTCAAAAAATAGATCAAGTTTACAAGAGGGGCCTGTCCAGATCATTATGCAATCGTCGATAAATCGACCCCAGTAATGTATATCGTCAGTCAGTTTGTGGCTGCGAGGTCCCCAGATATACACTGTCTTGAACCATCCCATAAACAGGTTGGCGAAAGACTGTGCAAATCTGAATCCCATCGCAGTACCGCATAGTTGCTTATACCACTCTCCATTAAAGAGAAATATGTTATTGTTAAGTATTAAATGTGACATCTCAATCAACATTTCAGAGTGAGCCAAGTACTCTACTTGCCGCTTGTCCAAAAAATGTCCAAGTGCATGCAAACCTTTTTCATGTTCTATATTGGTATAAAGTGATACCACATCAAAAGATACTAAGGTCATGCCAGGTTCCCACCTTACGTCACACAACATATTCAATAGATGCTTGGTATCACGTATATACGATGGTAGATTGGATACATGTGGTTGTAGGTAGACATCGACATATTGAGAAAGCTTCTCTGTAGGCCCCCCATTCCCCGAGATAATGGGTCTACCCGGGGGAAACTGAAGCCTTTTATGCACCTTAGGCAAGGTGTACAAACAAGGAAACCTCGGCCGATCAACCATTAGGAATCTATATTCGTCCTCATTTATAAGGTCATTTTCACACCAATCTTTTAGATGACCATTGATAGTACGAGTAATGTCATATATTGGATTACTATTAAGTTTGATGTAACACTTATCGTCCTTGAGTTGCTCAAAGATTTCATTGTCATAATAAACTTTACTCATGACAACCATACATCCGCCTTTATCGGCTTCCCGAACAATTACTCTCTTGTCTTGTGCCAGCTCATATAAGGCTGCTCTCTCCTGAGGGGTCAAATTATCTTTAAAATGATATTTCTTATATTTATTTTTGGTTTCTTGCCATTTATCAATATCTGTAAGAACAGCTTTATATGATGCTGATCATTCGAATCCGGAATACTGAAATATACAAGAGATGAATCTGTGAAATGTTGTATAATAGAAATGTTTTGTCATGGAGTCCGTCCAATAATCACTAGTATATATATTAGTTCTGTTGGACGTTGAGTACTTTAAATACTGGTTTTATTGACTTTGTATGTTGCGATTACATAATGGGCTCTATAATGATATTTTGGTTGTTCTGTGAAAGTGAGCTCACCTCTTATTACACACATAGAACTCATAATCACTGTTTTTTAATAGATGCTCTCTGGATTTTATCAGTAGTTAACAATAATTGTATCGAGCTTCCTATATTGGTAAATATACTTATTAAAATTTGAGAACACTACAGAATTAGAATCCATTTGAAATATGTGCGATATATCAAAAAATAATCCTCATTATATTCAATGTCTGGGAAAGGTTATGTTTATTCTTATCTGTGTACGCTAATGTTAGGAATAAAGTTTTGTTTAGACATGCAGCAATGGGGTATGTGTGACGAGTGCAAGCTCGTGGTTATCGTTGAACTCCGTTATGTTATTGAAGGTAATGGCGGTCATATTGTGTAAGGTTATCGTTTTTATTTGTGTTGGATCGATGAAAACAGGAGTAGTACATAATACTTACATGCGGAAAGAGGGACTTGAAGTCTTATAGTTGGACTATAAATGTTGAGTAAAGTGTGCAAGATGATCACTAATTATGTAGTAATAACCGATTCCGGGTCTAGTATAAATATGAGAGATCTAAGAAGGCGCCCGAGCTAAACGCCGGTGAGATGAGTGATGAATACTCTCTGCCACTCGAAGTAAGTACTGATAGTGTTCTTTCGCATATAGGGGTATATATGATATTTGGATTATGTCTGGACATTGATTATAAAATTGTTTTTTAATATCCAAAACGTAAAAAGTATGCACCAGATAATACTTATCTGGCTATGTGTTCTGTTCAGATGTAATGTCCCGTATCTAATGAGGAATGCAGTGATTACACGCAACTGTGTTTCCGCAGCAATAATTGTTTAAGTGTTGAATACCGATATAATTTGGGCCATAGAGATTGTTGTTTTATCAATGTAACTGACGGTGTTGCTTCTGGTATGTTGCCAAAAATGGTGATAGGTGTTTGACTGTCTGGGGATTAGTTTTATGTAATAACATTAACAATTTTCAGTAGTGGTGTTTTATATTCGCAATAGGTAGACATAATAGTGCACATGATGTTATGGCAGATATAGCACCACAATAAGCGGAGGTTTGAGATTTTAGCTAGCACTATAGATAACTTCAGGAAGTTCTTAGTTGTGAGGTAGACAATGCTTTTGATGTATTTGTCTTACTTACAGGTCAGAGAAATTGTATTGAAGGTTCAGTGTATCCTGGATGGAGGACTTTGGAAGATTGGCGATTATACTGAAACTTATCCTAAGCATTGTATAATTTGAATAGCGAGACATTTTTAAGGTGAGCTCATTATCCGGAACAATTCAAAACCCAAAAACTCAATACTTTAAAGTGAAATGATGCTGGGCACGTGTTAGATGGTGGATTATGCACTGTACGCTATTGCACAGTGTGTTTTTATGCACTTTTTATAATTATTGTTATGTGACCATAGTATGGACATACTGCATGCACTTGAAGCTACAATGCTTGTTTTTTCAGATCATATAAGTAACTATGAATATTTTGTATTTAATTCCTTCTTTCTAAGACACACATACTTCAATGGTAATTAATGTGACCACTCTTGTTGGAGTTGTTTCTAACTATGAATCACCTTATGATCGCCGAGCACATGGGTGTGATGGTGAAGGGGATTCTAGTTAATAGTTCTAGTGTGACTTAGACATATGTTGTCGATTTATTTATAGCCCTGATGAAGTCAGAGATGCGGACGCATCCTATCTGACGAACACGTGTTGGCTATTTTGCTACCTGGAGAAGATAAGACGTGTAAATGAAGGATGAATAGTGATCTATGATGGGAATATTGGAGGAATAAAACAACGGAGATTGAAAGAAGACGGACTGGACTTTGATTTTATATTACACACTGAGTGGTGCTCAGGATAACCTGTTTATGTACTGGAGGACCGGTTTTTCTGGTCCAATTTTTGGGGGTATAGGTGGCTGCCCTCTTCCTTGGAGCACACAATTGGATAGTTAGCGCATTTGACTGTGGGGATCACTGTGATCTAATTTGCGCATAAAGCCTTGCCACATGTAGCTTTGGTTATTTTATTAATAAAGTGAAAGCCCCACACAAAAACGTTCCCAAAGAGATTTAGAAAAACAGAGTATATTTAAAAAAATAAAACGATACCAAGAAGACACAAATCCATTCAGTGTTACTTGAAATATGCAATTTTTAAGTATTAAAGTAAAATAGCGCCTAGAAACGGAAATCGCTTGTAAGTTCAAGCCTGGCACATGGGAGTCGAGCTGGCATCAGGGACCAACATAGGCCAGGTGAAAGAGTTACCTTCGAGCTGTGAGCCAAAAAAGCAAGGGTTCACGGAGTTAGGAGTGCCGCCAGGCAAAGGCCGATGATCAGAGTCGCTTGTTCGTCAGAGTTGAGAGAGGCTGCAGCCACAGAATCCGAACTGAAGCGGGCATCGGACCGGGGTCGCTGTCGCTGGTATCATACAGGAGTGTCATGGTTCCTGTTAGGGAGGGCTAGGCAATGTGTGGTGGCTGTTGATGGGTTGATGCGAGATAGCCTCACGAGCATACCAGGTAAGCCTCATGGGGTTCTGACAGAACTGGAAGCCTACGTTTTATATCTTGCCTGGGCGACATGAGCAACCCCGACATAACCCTACAGGATATCGCAGCCATGTTGTTCTGCATACAGGCAGACAACCTGAGCATGCACCAGGACATCACGGCACTGCAGAACCAAATAGCAGTAGGGCAAACAGGGACTTGGGGACCAGACCCTGCGGTTAGAGCCAAACCGGGGGGGTGTGTTTGCCCTCCTATATTCAATCCAGGGGGATCAGCACCCGATACCCACAGTCACATCCCACCCATACAGGTGCTAGCTCCTCACCCAGTTCAGCTAGCACCTCCTGAACGCTTTTATGGTGATAGCTCCAAGTACAGCATTTTTCCTGAACCAATGCCAGCTGCACTTCATGGCCCGTGCTTCCGCCTTCCCGGATGACGCCTCCAAGGTTGCGTTTATCCTGACCTATCTCGAAGGAGTTGCCGCCCAGTGTTCCATAGCGTTGGTAGAAAACAACGACCCTATGCTGTATAGGCTTCCCGTGTTCACAGAAACCTTACGATGGATGTTCGCCCGCCACACGTTTGTGCAGGCTGCAGACAATGAGCTCCTCAACCTGAAACAGGGCTCTTCTGACCATCTGCATTATATCACCACCTTCAACAGGCTCGTTATCGAAGCCAGATGGCCAGACTCCAAACAAATATCCGTGTTTTACCGAGGCTTACGGGATGAGATCAAAGACCTCCTCTCACAACACTCCGATCCCCCGGAGGACATCGGATCTTTCATAGACTTGGTACTCAGGATAAAATTCAGACTGCAGGAAAAAGAAAAAAGACGAAAACAGAATCTATGCCTGTACTGTGGCAAAGGCAGCCATTTCGTCAGAGAGTGCCCTGTGAAACTGGCCAAAACAAGAACCAATAAACCCTACGCTCTGTCAATAAGTCACAGGGATGAAGCGGGAAACGACGAAACCCAGTAGGCAAAGGGGTCGGTCTACTGGGTTCCTTCTCCATACGGTCCCCCTTCACCAGTTCCCTTGCCAACTTCCGACACATGGGTATTGCAGTAACGTTACAGTCCCTGGCAGGTCAGACATTGACAGTCACCGCGCTCATTGACTCTGGTGCTACAGGAAATTTCATTGACAACCGGTACATGGAAGGGTTAGGCATTCCAACGGTAACCAAGGACAAACCAGAAAGCGTGAAGGCTGTGGACGGTACCGACCTCTGGGCTGATACGCTTCCAGTCCGAAGCGATGAAGATGATGTGTGCGAATGGTCACATGGAGACCATTGCCTTTGCCGTGATCGACGCACCCCAATTCAAGCTCATTTTGGGCCCCCTTGGTTAGTGATGCACAATCCACGCATCGACTGGGTGACCCGGATCATGGTTCTGGATTCCTCCCACTGCACCTCCACCTGCTATCCATGGGCGATAGCACCCAGTGGACAGGAAATACAAGCCTGCCAAGTACCCT